>NC_041741.1:15392580-18317660 GCF_004115215.2 Ornithorhynchus anatinus | reverse complement strand
TCAGCAGAGGGGCCCATCACAGCAGTGGAGGAAACCATAAGCATGGCAGGCCCTCCATGCATCAGTCAATCCGTAGCATTTACTGAGCGCTTACTCTACGCAGAACACTAAGCCCCTGGAAGAGTCCGATAGAGATAATCACGATCCCGCCCCTCAAGGAGCTAAGGTCTTCCACCTGGAAGTCTCCAGACTAAACTCGTTGCGGGCAGGGAATGTGTCTACCACCTCTGTCGGATTGTATTTCCTGAGTGCTCAGTAATAATAATAATAATGTTGGTCTTTGTTAAGCGCTTACTACGTGCAGGGCACTGTTCTGAGCGCTGGGGTGGATACAGGGTAATCAGGTTGTCCCATTTGAGGCTCACAGTTAATCCCCATTTTCCAGATGAGGTAACTGAGGCACAGAGAAGTTAAATGACAAGCCCACGGTCACACAGCTGACAAGTGGCTGAGCGGGGATTCGAACCTATGACCAGGTACAGTGCTCTGCACGTAGTAAGCTATCGGTAAATATCGCAGATGATTGATCCTTTTGGAACCTGGCTGACCTGAGGTATCATGTCAGCAGTGCTTATGTAGTTTAGCGAAGAGAATTCGGTATATTAGATTTTATTTTCCGCTGCTAATCCAATCAGTGTCCAGTTTGTATATAACAGGAGCCTTTAGGCAACATGTTTTTAGAAGCAGTTTTTTGCTTGTTAATCACCGGGATCCATTGATCATATATCACAAGGCTTTAGCAAGATTTATTATGACAGCTGCGGGCACACCATGGCCAGGTCGAGTTCAGTATATAATAGTGGATAAAGGCTATAGAAACCAGGCTTTCCGTTATAAGAGGGGGAAGCTTTAACAACAAGAAGAAGTATTAAGTGTAATATGAAATATTGTATCCATATGTTCCGTAAAACCACATGTCTAAAGATGGAATGGTAAGCTATCAAAGTGGGAAGCTGAAGTTTGTTGGGTTTGGCAACCGAACTCATATTCAGAACAATAAACAGAGCCCTCAAATGCCTAAATAACCCTGGAGAAATATTGCCACTAAAATCAATTTTTGTTAAGCTCTTGATTCAAAGAGAAGAGGTGTTTTTTTTTTCAAGGATTTCAGGGCTTTATGATAAATATCTGACATACTTGAAAGTATAGTCTATGTTGGACGTATTTTATAAATGCAGATTTGAAGAACGAAAGCACCGGGGAAACAAATTCAAGATGGCCATACACTACTATTGAATTTTCAAATATTCTCTGAGTACTTCGTGGCATTATTAATGGGCACTAATATAGCATGGATTATGCATGAAATAAAGCTTTTCCTTTAATGGATAGAAACGATTTAGCTTCCTTCCCTTCATTCAGGCGCAGAGAATTATCTTCAAATATTAAGCTATCTACAAGCATAGGATCTGGAAATATGGCTATGATTATCTGCTGTTTCTTTGTATTTTAATGGGTAATGAGAAATCAATAATTTACAAAGTAGCGTGAGGCCATTGAAAACCAAATCGATCTTACAGTTTTAAGTGTGGATATTTCGGGTCTGGGGAGGGACTTAATTAAAAATAAGGTTAAACTCCCGGAGTAACAGACAGTCCAAAATTTTAGATTTCATTTTAGGTTTTATGTTTTATGATTCACTTGCAACCACATCTGCATGGCAGGTGTTCTTTTGCAAATACCAATATTTCTGGCTTTCGCAAGTGGCCTAGATAATTAAATTAGTCCGTACTGCAAGAACTAACTAATGGCATACCTTGTTTTGCAATAATTCAAGATAAGCACGTATACTATTGAGTCGACTTCAATTTTTATAAGTGATGTGTAGATATCTGTAATTCTATTCATTTATAATGATGCTACTGATGCATGCTTACTAGATTTGATGTCTGTCTGCCCCCACTTCTAGATTGTAAGCCTGTTGTAGGCAGGGATCGTCTCCATTTGTTGCCGACTCCCAAGCTCTTAGTACAGTGCTCTGCACGCAGTAAGTGCTCAAGAAATACGTCTGAATGAACGAAGGAATGAATTTGGCTTTCCCAATATTCCTACCCGAAGATATTATGACATCATTAGAAAAGACCTAGTGGAAACAGCATGGTCCTGGGAATCAGGAGACTGGGTTCTAATCCTAGCACTGTCACTTCTCTGTGCCTCAGTTTCCTCATCTGCTAAATGAGAACTGAATACCTCTACTCCCTCTCCCTTAGGACAGGGATCCCTGGGGGGATAAAGATGGTGTCTGATCAGATTTGAGAGCTCTCTGTGGGCAGGGAATGTGTCTGCTGCTGTATTCTCCCAAATGCTTAATAATAATAATAATAATGTTGGTATTTGTTAAGCGCTTACTATGTGCAGAGCACTGTTCTAAGTGCTGGGGTAGACACAGGGGAATCAGATTGTCCCACGTGGGGCTCAAAGTCTTCACGTGGGGCTCACAGTCTTAATCCCCATTTTACAGATGAGGTAACTGAGGTACAGAGAAGTTAAGTGACTTGCCCGCAGTCACACAGCTGACAAGTGGCAGAGCCGGGATTCGAACCCATGACCCCCGACTCCAAAGCCCGTGCTCTTTCCACTGAGCCACGCTGCTTCTCAAATGCTTAGTACAGCACTCAGGACTTTCCTTCCCTAGGGCTGGAAAAGCCAATCCCATAGGCCTACAGCGGCATTCCCAGGATTTCCCAGGGCTCCTGAGCTTTGCAGAGCTCAGTGAAGGAAGCTATCGGTCTCACTAGGGCTCACAGTTCAAGTAGCCTAGTGGAAAGGGCACAGGACCGGGATTCAGAAGACTCGGCTTCTAATTCAGACTCTACCACTTGCCTGCTGTGTGACCTTGGCAAGTCATTTAGCTTCTCTGTGCTTCATTTTCCTCATCTGTAAACATGGGGATTAAATAGCTGTTCCCCTCCTCCTAGACCGTGAAATCCATTTTGGATGGGGATTTTTATCTGATCATTATCTACCCACAGCAGTGATTAGCACAGTGCTTGGCACATACAAAAGAGTTCAATACCCCTATTATTATTGTCCAATAATTCAGCACAATGGAAACATGGAGGACACGAGCATGTAAGGCATCACGTAACATCTAATTAGGTCCAAAATGGATTTTTTTTTTTACATAAACTCCGAAACAGATCTGATTTTTGCAGACAGAGATCCGAATTGCAGACCTGGAAGAAGGAGAAGAAGAAATCTTTATATTGAAGCCAAGCTTACTCTTTAACATTTTTGTCCAGGAACAAGGTTCCTGGCAAACCTGAGGAGCCTGGAAAACAATCTTTACTTGATTCCTTGGGACAGTGACGAGAGAGTCAGCAACAAATACGGAATGCTATTCTCGACTGACTGATTTGGCAAAAGGGGGATCTGTCACTTTGTCTTTGCAAATTTTCAGTTAATGGCTTCACTTGGTATTGGAAAGTTTTCCAAACACGGCAGTCAGGAACACTTGAGTGTTCCCAGTTATCTGCGGGGAGGCCACGGGCAAATCTTCATGCTTTGGTTCCAACGGGGGAATCGTCCTTCAGTACAGCTCCAAGTTAGAATCTCAATGAGAGTAGTTGGGCAAATCTTTTCTCCTTCTGGCATTTTAAAAATGACATCGAGTTGACCGTTTTTTCCCCTTAGGAAGCGGCACGGCCTTGCGGGAAGAGCACAGACCTGGAAGGCAGAGGAGTTGGGTTCTAATTCCAGCTCTGTCACTTGGCTGCTGTGTGCTCTTGGACAAGTCACTTCACTTCTATGTGTCTGTTATGTGTAAATCGGAGTGGGTCAGGGAAGGTATCTAACCTAACTTGCATCCACCGTAGTGCTTAGAACAGTAGTTGACACCTAGTAAGTGCTTAACAAGAACCATAACTCTTATATGTGACAACTGTAGTTGTCAGTTGGCGGTTATTGTCGTAGTGTACTCTCCCAGGTGCTTAATACAGTGCTCCGTACCCAGTAAGGGTTCAGTAAATACGAATTAATAAATAAGTGGAGAAATTTCTGAGAGAATATTTGTCCAATTAAATGAGATGTAAATACTGATTCTTAGAACTGGGAGTCTCAGAGATAATCTAAGTCCCCTGTATCTATTGTAAGGAAGCAGAGATGCCTATAAATCTGCAATTTTACTGCATCTCTCTAGCGGCTTTTTGTCTTGACCCATTTGAGACAAAATTCATTCAAACAGGCAGTGCTCTGGCTCTGTAGCTTCTCCTCTTTTTCTTTATAAGTCATCTATCATAGGCAAATTGTGTATTTAACTCTTTTAAATTAGATTAAGGACTATTGATGTCCTATTCTCAATGGTTCATTTAACCATATGAATTTACATATCTGATGTTATAGAAATTATAATCCTAACAGGGAATGAGCTAACCCAGCTGGATTTAGAGCTGTCAGGCATCTCAAGCAAGTTTTCAGATATTTGGGGTACTGCCAAGCTCTTCATCCATCAGTTTTCAATATACAGTCCTCTAAGAGAAATGCAATTTGCATGTTTCATTTCTTCCATGACACGTACGTCGTTAGATCGCAATTTAATAAGGACCGTTTTCTGGGCAAGAATATTTTCACGGAACTTCTCGGAAACAGTGAGTAAAGGGTATACCTTGGATTCAAAATTCAGATTGTGTATGTGAAGGGTCTTAAACGCCTTTTTAAATATCTTAATCTAGGCTGTGAGATCCTCGTGGGCAGGGAACAATTCTGACAGTTCTATTGTATTGGACTCTCCCTAGCACTTAGTACAGTGAGAAACAGCGTGGCTTAGTGGTTAGATCGTGGGCCTGTGAGTCGGAAGCTCATGGGTTCTAATCCCACCCCTGCCGCTTGTCAACTGTGTCACCTTGGGCAAGTCGCTTCTCTTCTCTGTGCCTCAGTTACCTCATCTGTAAAATGAGGATTGAGACCGCGAGCCCCATGTGGGTCAGGGACTGTGGCCAACCCGATTTGCTTGTATCCACCCCAGTGCTTAGTACGGTGCCTGGGACATAGTAAGCACCTAACAAATGCCGTAATTATTATTATTACAGTGCTCTGTATGCAGGAAGTGATCAATAAATACCAGTGATCGAATGCTTGATTAATCTAGAGCACAAGCACCAGGCTGATGAAGCAGTTGCATGTGGCTTATTGCAAACTCAACCTGGAGGCTTCTTCCCATGACTCTGTAGCCCAAGAAGGATGAGAGATCACGGTAAGTGCTCAGCAAATATAGATGAATAAATCAACAGCAGCAAAATGAGGGTCCTGCCTCTGCCTTAACGTGGGATTATAGGCCTGAAGCCTGGGAGAGAAGCACCCCGGGCCCAACCCCATTGGGATTTCTCATCAGCCCCTGCTTCAGCCCAGGAAAACCAGCATCGGAAGAAGGCCTCAACTTTTAGAATGCTGGGAAGGCCGGGACTATGGCTGTGATTCTCTGTAAATTGTTATGGCCTCCGGACTCTGAGCCGTAAGAAGCCTCAGAATCTGTTCTTCTAGCTTCAGTACCCTAGTGACCTTCCTGTATTTTTCACGATCTGTCCTTGAGGTTGCTTTTCCGTTCTCACTGTTTTGTTTTTCTTTATATATCCCAAATACCCTTTATTCTGGGCCCCTTATTCTAAGAGTCCAGAAACATTGTTTTATTTTCGCACGTGCATATTTTCCCAGCACTTAGTACAGCATTTGAAACAAAGAAGTTGCTTAATATGATAATGGTATCTGCTAAGTTACTGTTATGTGCCAAGCACTAGGGTAGGCAAAAATAATCAGTTAGGACATGGTTCCTATCCTACATCGGACTCACGATCTAAGGGGGAAGGAGAACAGGTACTCAATCTTCATTTTACAAACGAGGAAAACTGAGGCACTGAGAAGTTAAGTGACTTTCCCAAGGTCACACAATAGGCAAGTGGTAGAGCCAGGGAAGCAGCATGGTCTAGTGGAAAGAATATGAGACTGGAATTGGGAGTATATGGGTTCCATTCCCGGATCCAGGCAAATCATTTAACGTCTCTGGCTTTCAGTCATCTGTAGACTAGGGATTGACCTCCTCCCTCCAATTTAGACATAGCCTCGTGTAGGATAGGGACTGTGTCCAACGCGATGATTTTGTATCTACCCCAGTGTTTAATCCGATGACTGGCCACAATAGGTGATTAACAAGTACCTTAAAACACACACATACACACACAACAAACACACGTCCTTTGATTGCCAAGCATGCATATCTTCCCTAGCACTTCCTAGAGAGTTCTGGGCAAATTCCTGTTCAGGTGGGACAAGGGCACTTGGAAAACCCCCACACTGATTCACCAGACACAAGGAGGCCATTATACTGCCCCTCTGGCCCTACTTCCAGAGGAACCCTCTCCTAGCTTAATAATTATTGTTACTCTTCCTGTTAGTTCTCTTTTATTCCATTCCAATTATGGGTTTTCAGGCAATCGGAAGAAATTGTGTGGGAGTGAGAAAGGGTTTGAATTTTATAGGCGTCACTGATAATTTACATTTTCAATGAGGAATTATTTTTTACAATTAGAAAAAATTTAGTTTTACTTTGAACACAACTTCTGAGCAGTGAAATCCCTCTCCTGCCTCGCCTCGCTACTCTCCTATTACAACCCAGCCTGCAACTTGGCTTCTCTAGTGCCAACCTACTCGTTGTACTTCGAGTTCATCTATCTCTCCGCCGACATCCTGCCTCCGGCCTGGAACGCCCACCCTTTTCGTATCTGACGGACAATTATTCTCACCATCATTAAAGCCTTATTGAAAGCACATCTTGTCCAAGAAGCCTTCCCCGACTAAGGCCTTCATTTCCTCTTTTTCCACTCCCTTCTGTGCCTCCCTGACTTGCTGCCTTTATTCACCCTCGCCTCTAGCCCCACAGCTCTTTTGTCTATAACGGCAATTTAGTAATTTATATCAGTGTCCATCTGCCCCTCTAAACTGAAAGCATGATGTGAGCAGGGAACGCAACCATTATATCGTTGTGTTGCACTCTCCTAAGCACATGGGAAGTGCTCAATAAATATGATTGATTGAAATATTATGAAAAAAACCTACTGGATATTCCACCGCTTCTCATCCATTAAAACAACTCAGGTCTCTCCTGGGCCGAGAGCTAAGTGACTTCTAGAATCAGACTGCTCCAGACCTGTCCTTAGTAGCAACATCTTGCAGCCCACACAGAGGGTGCTCTTCAAAACATTGGGAAAAATGAGAAGGAAACCCCCAGCTACCTAACACAGATGAATATAGCCACAACTGCAAGATATTACAGAAGGCTCACAGTGAGTGAGTGGAGTCGAGATTGAATCAACCTGATGGAAGGAAACTCAACTTCTCCTCTTGTTTTGAGAGATTATTTGTTTGCAGTGATATTAACGGTGATAATCAAGTGCCCACTATGTGCCAAGCACTGTACTAACTGCTGGGGAAGGTAAACTGCAAGGACCTCGTTCACAACCTCTCTGACTCGTAGAGAGAGAACAGGTGTTTATCCCCCAATTCACAGACGAGGAAACTGAGGTGCAGAAAAGCTGAGTGACTTGCCCAAGGTCACAGTGCAGGCAAGTGGCAAAGCTGGGTTAGAACGCAGGTCTCCTGACTCTGAGGCTTGTGTTTTTTCCATGCTGCTGCTCCAAACAGTTTTCTTTTTTTCACATACGTATCGACACCTGAGTTCATACCCTGAAACTGAAACTAATTCATAAGTGCTTCAGAAAAGAAAAGATAGAAAAGCACTGCTCTGACTGTTCTTATCACAGGCATCATTTCTAACCAGAAGGCGATACCACATCCATTTAGGAAAGATAATATTCCACCACCCCATGACGTCTTTTCTCCTCTGATTAGAAAAGGGAGCATTGGCAGCAGGTATTAGGGAACGGGATTCCCCTTAAGCAGGCTTATCCTCTTGACAAATGAGAAATTTAGCCTTCTGACCTCTCATTTGACATTTAATTACAAGTACCATGTACTTTAGAGATGATCCTTTTTCCTACCTTGTGATCTTGGTCTAGCTAACATTCCTAATCCTGCATTTCTGACAACTTCAGCAAATGAGCTGGGTGTGGAGGAAGTAGATGTTTCCTTTAGTTGGTTTCCTTTCTGGACAGATGCTTGTGCTAGATTTTTTTTGACTCATGGCTGATTATTTTTAGGGTCTATATTCTCTGCTCTCAGTGGACTGGACATTAATAGCTCCCCAAATGGGAGATTGCCAAAAGAACTGTTTTTCAGGCAAGAAGAAACTGACAAGTGCCCACGACAATGGCCTAGTGTAAAGAGCCTGGGCCTGATAGTAAAAGGACCTGGGTTCTAATCCTGACTCTGCCACTTGTCTGCTGGGTGATCTTGAGCAAGTCACTTAACTTCCCTGTGCCTCAGTTTTTCATCTCTAAAATGTTTTCCCTCTCTCCCTTACACTGTGAGTCCCGTAGGGAACAGTGACAGTATTCAACCTGAGTAACTTCTTTCTACCCCAGTGCTTGGCACTCAGTAACTGCTTAACAGATGCCACATTTAAAGATTTTTTTCCATAAGACTGGCTGCTCGAGCAATATCAACAGGCTCTGAAAATCTATTCCCTGCACGGGATTCAGTCCATACTTCAGAAGCAGACGCTACCGACTGGAAGCTCTGACACCGTCTGATGGTGCCACGGAGGAATGAGTAGTCGTGGATTGTTTAATGCAAGACAAAGCGACGGTGCACAAAAGCCAATCAATCAATCCACCAGTCAATCAGTGGTATTTATCGAGCCCGTAACTTGGAAGAGGACTATTATTTTCCTTCAGAAACGTTCAGACCATGTTTCTCCACTCTTCAAGAAACTCCAGGGGTTGCCCATCCACCTCCACATCAAACAGAAGCTCCTCACCATTGGGTTCGAAGCAGGCAATCACCTTGCCCGCTCCTACCTCACCTCGCTACCCTCTTACTACAACCCGGCCCGTACTCTTAACTCGTCTAATGCTAACCTTCTCACTCTATCTCGATCTCGTTCATCTCGCTGCCCACCTCTCGCCCACCTCCTGTGTCTGGCCTGGAACGCCCTCCCTCGTCATATCCGATAGAATTGCTCTCCCTCACTTCAAGGTCTTATTGAAGGCACATTGCCTCCAAAAAGCCTTCCATGACTAAGCCCTCTCGACCTCATCTCCCACTCCATTCTACGTCACCCTGACTTGCTCCCTCCCAACCCCACAGCCCGTATTCATATATCTGTAATTTATTTATTTATCTATATTAATGTCTGTCTCCCCGTCTAGACTGTGAGCTCGTTGCGAATAGGGAATGTGTCGGTTTGTTATTCTACTGTACTCTCCCAAATGCTTCGTGCAATGCTTTGCACACAGTAAGCACTCAATAATCTTCCCTTTTGCATCGGCCTGACTTGCTCCCTTTTCTCTTTCCCCTTCCCAGCCCCACAGCACTACTTATTTGTAGTGATAACTGTCTCCCCCTCCCCAGACTGTAAGCTTGTTGTGAGCAGGGCGTGTTACTGTTTATGGTTGTGCGGCACTTTCCCAAGCGCTTAGTACAGTGTTCTGCATACAGTAAGTGCTCAATAAATACGACTGAATGCATGAATGAACGATTGAATGAATGACTATGAGGAAATCGAAGCATGGAGAAAGCAAATGACTTGCCCAGGTCACACAGCGGTTCAGGATTAGAACCAAGGTCCTCCGACTCCCTGTGTTCTTTCCACTAGGCCATGCTGCTTCCCAAAGCACCGGTGTAGTTTGGTGGTTCTCATTCTCAACTCTCCTGCCACTGAAGCAGCGTGGCTTAATGGAAAAAGCCCGGGCTTGGGAGTCAGAAGTCATGGGTTCTAATCCCGGCTCCGCCACTTGTCAGCTGTGTGACTCTGGGCAAGCCACTTCACTTCTCTGTGACTCAGGTACCTCATCTGGAAAATGGGGTTTAAGACTGTGAGCCCCACATGGGACAACCTGACTGCTTTGTATCTCCCCCAGTGCTTAGAACGGTGCTCTGCACATAGTAAGCGCTTAACAAATACCATCATTATTATTACTGACCCTGGAACTCCTTCCCCTTTCACATCTGGCAGACCGCTGCTCTCCCACCTTTAAAACCTTCTGAAACCACATCTCCTCCAGAAGGCCTACTTTGATTAATCTCTTATCTCCTCACCTTATATCTCCCACAGCTTCAGCACTTCCAAATCATCTAAGTACTTGGGTATGCCCACTGAGGCACTTATGGATATATTTAGTGTTTTGCCACTTCCTCCAGTAGTTTTCTTCAGCGTCCATCTTCCACATTAAATTGTAAACTTCTTAGGGCAGGGATCATGGCTACTAATTCGATTTTATTCTCTCAGTTGCTTAGTGCAGTGCTTTATCTCAATGCTTTATCATCATTCATCTCAGATACTCCTCTCAATGTCCTTAAGTAGATGGGAGAGATATCATTACCCCCATTTCATAGATGGGGACGCTGAGGCAGAGCGAGCCTCAGTGACTTTCCTAAATTCACCCAGCTGGAGACTGACTCTGAGCCCGAGTTTTTGTCTCTTGGCAGTGTGACCGCAGAAGACGTCTTAGATTCAACCCCCAAAATTCAAGTTACAAATTGCGGGGGGCGAAGAGAGGAAAGCAGAAAAATGGAGAAGCAAAATGGGAAGGAAGCGGTATTTTCATTGACAACTCCAGCACCTGGACACTGAATCTCAGTAGTCAGGCACAGAGCTCTCAGATCATTTTATAGAAAGTGCTGTTTCAGAACCCGGCTATGGTCAAGAAATCCCCAGTGAGTTTTGCACGTATTGTATTTCGGTACAACTCCAAGCATTAAGGTACCAGTGACCCAAATTGGTTAATTTGGTATGAGTGTTTTCAGAGTTGTTTCCTCTTGTCATTTCCAAGATGGCTAAAAGGTTTCAAAAGGCTGGAAGGAGCCGAGAGTGTAATGGAATCTGGAAGCGCTTTGTACTGAATCTAGCGTGACCTGGTGCTTTATCTAAACATAAAATACTAGCACTTGACTTTCTTTCAGTGCTGAAGTACTTAAAAATCTCAGCTGGCCTCCTGCAATTTCCCAAAGAAATGTTGATCTTCTAAGACCTTCATTGTGGAGGAACTTATAGTGGCATGCGAGTCCGTCCTTTTTTATTTTCTTTAAATACCCCTGGTTTGGAGGTCCATCTGGATTTCTGGGCTAGATATAATGCTTTCCCTTCCTGAGGTTTAACTAGTCAAACTAACTTCCCCTCAGATTTATCGGCAGCAGTGAGAGAGCACTCCGTTTTGCCTGGAGTTTGGGTTTATTTATTTGCCTTTCCATTACTATACCTAATTGCTCCCTGGTGTGTTTTATTTCAACCATTAAGTCCGACGACTTACTTCAGCAAATTGTTTATGGAGAGTTATCAATTTCTGTCCCCCCAGTTCGCGATCTGCTCTGGTTTATTTTCTTGTCATTGCGTTTGAGTGCATATAAAGGATGGTGTGTATATGTACACATCTACCATATATACACACATACTTCTGTGATATTGTTCTGGTTCTCAAACGGGTATTCACTGATTTCCAGACCACATCTGGCACTACTTTCCCTCGAACATTGTTTCCAAATATGTTGTGATCCATATTTGTACATGGTGAGCCAAGGTTTCACCTTTAATTTAAAAAGGAATTCCAAATTTAAGACTTTCTCCAGCCTGATTTTTCACAAGCTATCACGTTAGCAAAGAAACTTCGGGTCCACATCTGGATCTGCCGTCACATTACTTGTGTGTCGATGGGCAGTTGTCAGTGAGTGATCCATTCTTAGAGTCTTCGTTTGGTGAGTGGTGTGCGGACACCGTAACATTAAGGAATAGTTTATTAAAAAATTGGAATGGTGGATGAGCCTGTGCTTGCAGGAAATCTAAATAACTCATTGTTGTGCGCTTTTCTAATATCTGGCATTTTAATTGTATATGCAGAGGGCCTTCCAGCGTATGTGTTCTGGGCAACACCCAGTAATCCCATTAAATGTTGAATCAGTGGTATTTATCAATCAGTGGTATTTATTGAGTTTATTATTAACCATACAGAGGGCACTTTACTAAGCACTTAATAGCAATAATAACAATTATGGAATATGTTAAGTATTAACTATGCGCCAAGCCCTGTTCTAAGCACCGAGGTAGATATGAAGTAGGGACACCAGTCCCTGTCCTACTTGGGGCTCCCGGTCTTAATCCCAATTTTACAGATGAAGTAACTGAGGCACAGAGAAGTGAACTGACTTGCCCAAGGACACACAGCAGACAAGTGGCAGAGCCGGGATTTGAATCCACTTATTCTGTCGCCCAAGCCAGTGCTTTCGCCAGTAGGCCATGCTGCTTCTTCACTTTGGAGAGTAGGATACGACAGAATTCACGAGGAGCTTAAAGCGTAGAGGGGGAGACAGATATTGAAATAAATTTCAGTTATGTACATATTGCGGATATATACTTATCCACGAGACTCCCCTAATCACAAGATTACATTTCACTGGTCTCACAAGATGTTTAACCTATAAGTCTCTGTCTTTCAACATACCTTTTTTTCTACCGCCTCTTACCTCTCATCACGCAGAAACGCACACCTAAGTGGATTATTGCTATTGGGAATCATATTACATTTCTGAATCCTTGAATCATGGTTTTAAGCTCTCTCTCCTAGCAATTCTTTCAAGTTGTGTTTAGTAAGCTTTGAGTCTGAGGATTATTACACTCAGGGGCCACATGTCTATCCCATGTGCTGAAAAGGGAATAAAACCATCGAACGATCCAGGACCAATTCTTTGCACTAGAGTTTTCTCTGAAATAGTAGTTTCTGAGGCCTGATTTAAATGACTGGGTCCAATTCCGAATTCTACCATTAGCGAGGTTTACAAAAGAGCATCGGCTATGACTGAAGTGTTCGGAAACGTGACCAAAGAGAGGAATGTGAAATAAGAAGCAAAGCGACTTGTGGAAAGGGCATGGGCCTGAGATTCGGAAGACCTGAGTTCTAATTCCGGCTGCGCGACCTTGGGCAGCTCACTTCTCTGTGCCTCTGTTCCCTCATCTGCAAAGCGGGGATTCAATACGAGTTCTCTCTCCTACTTAGACTATGAGCCCATGCGGGACTTGATTACCTCAGCACAAAGTAAGCGCTTAACAATACCAAAATTATTGACTGTGGTGAGCCCACAGCAAGCTGCCTTATTAGTGACTGTGATCCCGCGAACAACAACAAAGAAGAGACTTTGCAAAGGCACTGATGAGCTATACCTGAGGCAGGTGATTGCTGGCCTTGGGGGAAGCGGAGCGTGGAGGGAGGTGGAGCCTTTTCTCCTCGTTCTACC
This sequence comes from Ornithorhynchus anatinus, assembly GCF_004115215.2. NCBI lineage: Eukaryota > Metazoa > Chordata > Mammalia > Monotremata > Ornithorhynchidae > Ornithorhynchus > Ornithorhynchus anatinus. The sequence goes on along the minus strand of NC_041741.1, from coordinate 18,304,328 downwards.
TGATGATGGGCTTGGGCCAATCAATGACTGCCGCAGAGCCACAGCTGCAATGCCTAAGGCAGATAAAAAGGGCATCTAGAGGCAGCACAGAGCCCTGGAGAGGGTCAGAAGTATGTAGAAAAGCAAGAAGGAAGCACACTGAGAGCAGCACTTAGAGGTAGAAAGAAGAAACATTGGCAGGATGGGCTCCTTTGACCACAGAGTGGTGTTGGACCCTTGGTGGAGTGAGTGAGTGTATGCATCACTCTCTTGCATGCTGGTAAAGCTAAGTAAAAAACTTTCCACATTAATCTTGGTGATCAGAGGTGTGGTTTGACTTATACTATGTGTCACCATGGCTCACCCGGTCCAGGAAGGTCCTGGTTGGTATGATTTGGGGGTGGGGAGGACTGTGGCAATAATTATCATTATTGTTATTAAGAGGCTAGCAAATGAGATTGAGGCATAGCTTTAAAATAGTTTTCAAGCATGAAAGATCCTCCTAAAAAGTTTGGTCATCAGCCATGTTTTCTTAAATCAGAGGAAGAACTAGGGTGGTAAATCCTTCTTGTCTGTAATTTATATGTAACATACATCGATTAGACTGTAAGCCTGTCAAACGGCAGGGACTGTCTCTATCTGTTGCTGACTTGTTCATCCCAAGCGCTTAGTACAGTGCTCTGCACATAGTAAGTGCTCAATAAATACTATTGAATGAATGAATAATCTCTGTCTCCCCTTCTAGACTGTAAACTCGTTGTGGGAAGGGATTGGATCTGCTGTTATATTGTACTTTGCCAAGTGCTTAGTGCGGCGCTCGGCTGGCGGACTGAGAGACTGACTGATTCTGGTCAGGGGTGTTCAGGTGAGACTCATTATGGACCAGATTTTTTCCAGCACCTGAATTAATTTCTCAATTCCTACAATATGGAATGCAAAGTAAGGAATGCCAAATAATAATAATTACTGCAGTGAGTGAGTAGGTAAAGATGCAGAGCACTGCAAAGTGCAGCTGGGATTTTATACCCGACCGATTTACATCCACCTGTCTCCAACATAGCGGAAGCAGGACCTGGTAGAAATAGCCCAGGCTGGGAGTCAGAAGACCTGGGTTTTAACCCCAACTCTGCCACTTTGCTGTTAGGCTTAGGACTAGTCACTTCTTTGTACCTCAGTTTCCTCAGCTGTATAATGGGGATTCCAATACCTGTTCTCCCTCCTATTTTAGACATTTTGCCCCATCTGGGACAATGACTGTAACTTGTACCTACCACAGTATTTAGTGCAGTGCCTGGAACATAGTAAACCCTTAACAAATACCATAATGACCATTAGCACAGTGGTGATTTGTGCCGCTATGACCAGCAAGGCATTTGCCATGGTCTTTGCTGCCTACATTAGCTAACTATTTTTTGGGATTCTCTTTAAACCATCATCACTGATGGCATAGTTTCAAAAGAACAAGGGCTAGTAGCCCCATATTCTGTTCCTAAACCGGCTCGTTCCACTGAACAAACAAGGCAGTCACTTCAATCCAGTGCTTAGAACAGTGCTTGGCACAGAGTAAGCGCTTAACAAATGCCATCATTATTATTATTATAACTGGTGGGTATACATTGACACATTTAATATAATAATCAATCAGCACTATTTATAGCACATCTATATGCAGAATAGTGTTCTAAGGACTTGGGAGAATTCAAGGAACTTAAATTTAATGGGGGAGGCTTTTTCATTCATTCAGTTGTATTTATAGAGTGCTTATCTTGTGCAGAGCACCGTACTAAGCACTTGGGAAAGTACAATACGGCAATACAGAGAGACAATCCCTGCCCACAACGAGCTCACAGTCTAGAAGGGACAGGTCTACCAACTCTGTTATACTTTCCCCAGTGCTTAGTAGAATGCTCTGCACACTGTAAGTGTTCAATAAACATGATTGATTTTACAAATAGTAAGAAGCCAGTAGAAGAGCAAAGATACAAGTACTAGTAGAATTATAGAAAGATTAGTAGATGAAAAATATATAAAATGTAGGAAGCCAAATCTTGCCTTCTTGCCAAATCCAATGGCTCCTACTCCATTCTGATCCTCCTTGACCTCTCTGCTGCCTTTGACACTGTCGACCATCCCCTCCTCCTCCATACCTTATCTCACCTTGGCTTCACGGACTCTGTCCTCTCCCGGTTCTCCTCTTACCTCTCTGGCCGATCATTCTCGGTCTCCTACGCTGGAGCCTCCTCCCCCTCCCATCCTTTAACTGTTGGAGTTCCTCAAGGGTCAGTTCTTGGCCCTCTTCTGTTCTCCATTTACACTCACTCCCTCGGTGAACTCATCCACTCTCACGGCTTTGACTACCATCTCTACGCAGATGACACGCAGATCTACATCTCCGCCCCTGTCCTCTCCCCCTCCCTTCAGGCTCGCATCTCCTCCTGCCTCCGGGACGTCTCCACCTGGATGTCGGCCCGCCACCTAAAACTCAACATGAACAAGACTGAGCTCCTCATCTTCCCTCCCAAGCCCGGTCCGCTCCCAGACTTCTCCATCACCGTGGATGGCACGACTGTCCTTCCCGTCCCGCAGGCCCGCAATCTCGGTGTCATCCTTGACTCGTCCCTCTCGTTCACCCCACACATCCTATCTGTTACCGAGACCTGCCGGTTTCACCTCTACAATATCGCCAAGATCCGCCCTTTCCTCTCCACCCAGACGGCTACCTTACTATTACGGGCTCTCGTTATATCCCGGCTAGACTACCGTGTCAGCCTTCTCTCTGACCTCCCTTCCTCCTCTCTCGCCCCGCTCCGGTCTATTCTTCACTCCGCTGCCCGGCTCATCTTCCCGCAGAAACGATCTGGGCATGTCACTCCCCTTCTTAAACAACTCCAGTGGTTGCCTATCGACCTCCGCTCCAAACAAAAACTCCTCACTCTAGGCTTCGAGGCTCTCCATCACCTTGCCCCTTCCTACCTCTCCTCCCTTCTCTCTTTCTACCGCCCACCCCGCACGCTCCGCTCCTCTGCCGCCCACCTCCTCGCCGTCCCTCGGTCTCGCCTATCCCGCCGTCGACCCCTGGGTCACGTCCTCCCGCGGTCCCGGAACGCCCTCCCTCCTCACCTCCGCCAAACTGATTCTCTTTCCCTCTTCAAAACCTTACTTAAAAATCACCTCCTCCGAGAGGCCTTCCCAGACTGAGCTCCTCTTCCCCCTCTACTCCCTCTGCCATCCCCCCTTTACCTCTCCGCAGCTAAAGCCTCATTTTCCCCTTTTCCCTCTGCTCCTCCACCTCTCCCTTCCCATCCCCACAGCACTGTACCCGTCCGCTCAACTGTATATATTTTCGTTACCCTATTTATTTTGTTAATGAATTGTACATCGCCTTGATTCTGTTTAGTTGCCATTGTTTTTACGAGATGTTCTTCCCCTTGACGCTGTTTAGTGCCATTGTTCTTGTCTGTCCGTCTCCCCCGATTAGACTGTAAGCCCGTCAAATGGCAGGGACTGTCTCTATCTGTTGCCGACTTGTTCATCCCAAGCGCTTAGTACAGTGCTCTGCACATGGTAAGCGCTCAATAAATACTATTGAATGAATGAATAGGAAGCAAAATACATATGCTATTTTAGCTCTATATTAGCTGATCAAAAATAATATCCCCTATTTCTGTAGGATCTCACTGTCGTCTCCGTAGATCCTAAGGAAACATTTGTAACCTTAGCAGACCTAGCCTCTGGCTTCTTGGAGAAGCTTATCAAAATCTTAATAGTATTCCATGCGGATTTAGCTGGTCGTGTCAGAATTATGGGGGTCTGGATCAGATAACTTTCCCATTAGTAACAGATTAAAGCAGAGTTCTGAGTATATCATAGGCATTCATCCTGGAAGACGCAGGAAGGCATCAGGAAGCCGGGCTTAGAATACTACTAGAAAACTCTTCCAGCCCTATAGGCTATCTACTGTGTGATCTTGGGCAAGTCATTTAACTTCTCTGTGCGTCAGTTACCTCATCTGTAAAAGAGGGATTAGGACGGTGAAGCCACTGTGGGGCTTGGAGTGTGTCCAAAGTGATTAGTTTGTCTCTACTTCAGCACTTAGTACAGGGCGTGGCACAAAGTATACACTTAAAAAAATCATTGGCAAAATGAATGGATCCAAAAGCCTTGAGTCACTTAGAAGAGGTCCTATGTACAAATAAATCACTGTATTCCTAGGTACGTAACTCAGACTAGCGGCAGGTAATCATGAACCACTTTGTACCAGATCACAGCCCACAAATCCTTTTCATAGCTAAGTTTCTCCATGGGTGACTCAAGGTTGAAGGCTGTTGCTGAATTCTGCTACTTATACTGACCAATGATGCCTAGATAGAAAAAAGAGAAAATAAAATCAACAAGGCTAATATGTCCTTTGGGTGACTGACAGACGATGCAGAGTGCCATCACGACATCAGTATTCTCTAGAAGATCTATAAAGCAATTATCATATCCCAACCCTTTCGTAGTTGCGGTGCTTTGACCACATCTGATTTCTAGAACAGATATTTAAGAAGAAATGAAAATATCGTCAAATTCTAAAAGTGACAAATGCAATATCACGGGAAAGGGCAATCTTAGAATATTGAGAAGCAGCATGGCGTAGTGGATAGAACACGGTCCTGGGAGTCAGAGGACCTGAGTTCAAATTTCCCCTCTGCCACTTGTCTGCTGTGTGAAACTGGGCAGGTCACTTCACTTCTCCATGCCTGTTCCCTCTTCTGTAAAATGGGGATGGAGACTTAGGTGGGACACGGACTGTGTCCTTAGCTTGTATCTACCCTACCCTTAGCTTGCTTCTACCCTAGCATGTAGTACAGTATCTGGCACACAAGAAGCACTTAACAAATAGCGTTTTTAAAAAAAAATAGCAAAAAGACAAAACTAATGGCCATGAGCCAGGGGAGGAAGGTGAGCTGAGGGGTGAAAATGTGACAGCATAATATGACAACGTCATTCATTAAGACTGGGTCTCTTAGACTGGCAAAAGTAACAGAGTGTGTAGGCCATGACGGTGAACTCATTTTTCATTTGAGCCAGGCCCCGCGACCCGAATGGCTACTCCTGATATTTAATACTCTGCAAAATGGGAGGTTTATCCCCACTGCCCGTCCACTCTAAAGCTGCCAGTACTGAATTTTATTGTCATATTTGGCCTGGGTACAAGTCCAGCCCCCAAATGGCACTTAAAATATCCATTAAGTGAAATCGGCAAGGTGCCTGCTTCACTCTGGAGCCAAGATCTCAGGGTAGATAGGAGTTTTGCCCGCAAAACATCAGTTCTACAACCTCTCTCCTTTAAGTTCCCTCGAGACCTTTCTGAGACCTTTTTGTATTCTTAATCCATTCAAACTGGAGTAGAGAGTGGAGACACAGCAATGACAGAGTTTCTATGCCTCAGCTGCTCTCCGCAGCTGGATTGTTAGCTGTATGCTACAGTTCCAGGGTCCCATCTAGTGTGGGACTAGTGAAATGTTGACTCAGATCCATCACCTAATCTGCATGGTGTTAACCCGGCTAGCATCAGTGTGGTAATGAAAGCTAAGTCGAAATTCCCTTTCAAACTTTCTCCTAATGTCTTACAGACTTGGCCATTTCAGTCAGTCGATAATCAATTGATCTCCTGCCGGGGACAGAGCCGGATTCATCTCTTGAGAGATGCAGGAGACAAGATCTCAGCCCTTGAGGACATTCCGGTCTATCAGGGGAAACCGACGAGAAGGACCTTTACAGTTAGAAGCAAGGAGTGCATCAAATGTACAGATGGATAAAGTACACCATGAGATTGTGAGTGCAGAAGTGTTTAGTTGCCAGGTTGGGGGATGTAACCAGGGAAGAACAAAAATTTATCAGGGAAAATTTCCTATAGAAGGTGGGATTTCAGAAGGTGTAGAAGATGGGAAGCAGTGGGGCCTACTGAGAAGACTATGGGCCTGGCAGGCAGAGGACCTGGGTTCTAATCCTACTCTGCCACTTGCCTGCTGGGTGACCTTGGGCAAGTCACTTAACTTCTTTGTGCCTCCGTTATCTCGTCGCAAAATGGGGATTAAATCTCTCCCCCTCCAACTTAGACTGTGGGACAGGGACTGTGTCCAACCTGATTACTATCAACCCCTGAGCTTAGAACGGTACACATTATAGGATTAGCAAACATCAGTATTACTGTTGTTATTATTAGAGCCAAGAGCTGGCAGGCTTGAAGGAAGAGGGAATTTCAAAAAAGGAGTCAGCGAGTCAGAGAAGAGAGAATTAAGAATGAGGCATGTGAGATGAGTTTGAGGGGAACAGGGTGTGAGCTGGGGGGTGGTAGAAAAAGAGAGTTGATATGGAAGAGAGAATAACCGGGCGGAAGACCATAAAGCCAATGGTCAGAAGTTTCTGCTTATGAGAAGTTGAATGGTTAACCACTGAAGTAGATAGTCCCTGAAAGGTTTTGAGGAGAGGAGAGATCGGTGCAGAACGTTATTTTATAGTGATGGACCCTCTGGAGAGGGGAAAGCCCGGAGGCGCGTAGACTAGAGAGTAGGATAGGTCACCAAACTCAGGATGAAGAGTGCCGGGATCAGGGGGTGGTGACTGTTTGAATGGAATAAGTGGAAATCATATCCAGCTACCCCGCCAAACCTGACAATAAAAATTATAAAACAACTAGCTTATGAAATGTATCAAATTTATTCCCAGTCCCACGGTTGGCTTGATGCCCGCTAGAATAGTGTGAACTGATATTGTTCGTTCTATTTTACTAGCCCAAGTGGCCGGTAACAGTTCCTTTCGCAGTCGTGACATCACAATTATAGCACTACGGGACTGGCAGAGGCCAAGGGCATATGCGTTTGCGTGTGAAGAAAATTTCTCTAGAGGCTTCGCCAATAAGTAACTTGAAAGTTATTTGCCCATCCACTTCGGAAACCCTGGATTTAATGAGGAACAGATCTCTCCTCCTGCGGCCCAATTGAAAAGGATTAGGATTCCTCAAAAATTGCAGAGCATTCAAAGCCAAATAAGGTGACAAGTAGCTCCACTCGTGGGCTTTGGTGAATTTGACCAACTTCTATAGGCCTCATGGCTCCCTATGTTTACCCTCACTTGGTGGTTTTTATCACAGACTCACTGTGGGCCAAGGACTGCTGTGGTGACAGATAATCAGACCAGAACCGGTCCCTGAGAACAGGTAGTTTAATCCTCGCTTTACGGACGAGACACCTCAGGCCCAGAGCAGTTAAACTACTTGCCCGAGGTCGCCCAGCGGCCCAGTGTCAGAGCTGGGACTCCACGCCTAGTCCCTGGATTCCCAGCCCTGTGTTCATTCCACTAGACCCCAGGGGCTCCGCTCTGCCACCAGAAGGGTTGAAGCAAGACTCAGAATGGCTGACAGAAGCAGCATTCCTGGGCCAGTGAGTCAGTTAGCCAGTCAGTCGTATTTATGGAGCGCTTACTGTGTGCAGAACACCGTACCAAGCACTTGGGAGAGTATAATATGACAAAGACCCATTCCTGGACCACAACGAGCTTTCAGACTAGAGAGGGAGACAGACATAGATGTAATTAAAAAAATTACAGATATGTGCCTAAGTGCTGAGGGGAAACAGGGGCCTGGAAACAGAGGGCTAGAAGTCACCATCTCCCATCAGCGTGTTCTCTGGCCCCTGTTCCTTCCTCAAATACCCATTTCCCTGCCTACTGCTCCCTGGATCAAATCCCAGAGCAACTATTTTCCAGTAGCTAGGGTGCCCTTGGGAGGACCCCGTCAGGAAAGGTTGACTACGAAAGCTCCTGAGGGGAGAAGCCACTCCTTCGACCCGCACTGCACTCTCTCCCAAGCACCCAGTAGAGAGTTCTGGCCCAGAGCAGACGCTCAGCAAACACTGATCATGATGTCACGGAGGAAGTTACAAATAAAAATGATGAATGTCTACACTTCTGTGTCTTGGGGACGGATTTGGGGAGCCTGTAGTATTGGTCATTCCGAGGATGGTTGGCATTAAGCCGCATAGCACTTACATACATATCTGTAATTTATTTGATTAGGATTGATGTCTGTCTCCCCCTCCCCAGACTCTAAGCTTGTCGTGGGCAGGGAATGTGTGTGTTTATTGTCGTATTATACTCTCCCAAGCACTTAGTACAGTGTGCTGCACACAGTAAGCGTTCCATAAATATGATTGAACGAATGAATGAAAGAACATCCCCAAATTAAACCTTTTCAGTGTCCTTGGGAGATGGCTTATTTCTCTAGGAAAATAGGGAAAGGGTGACTCAATTTCAACATTTTTGTGGGGCAGGGAGTTTTGTTGACTCTCTCTCGGTCTTTTCAGCTTCTTGACTCTGTCTGGAGCTTCGATATGGGGGCACTGCTTGATAAACAGAAGAAATGTGGATGCTGCATCTTCTACAGTGAAACTAATCTTGGTCCAACAGGCAATATTCCTTGCCTGGAGATGAATTAACATGTCAAATTTGGACTGCGTATTAGAGGACTGTATAGTTGTATAAGCATTTGGAGGCAGTCAATGAGAAGAGCAACAATTCATTCATTCAATAGTATTTATTGAGCGCTTACTATATGCAGAGCACTGTACTAAGTGCTTGGAATGTACAACTCGGCAACAGATAAAGACAATCCCTGCCCATCGACGGGCTAACAGTCTAGTCGGGGGAGACAGACGGACAAAAATAAGATAACTTAATAGCAATAAATAGAATCAAGGGGATGTATACCTCGTTAACAAAATAAATAGGGTAATAAAAATATATATAAATGAGCACAGTGCCGAGGGGAGGGGAAGGAAGAGGGGGAGGAGCAGAGGGAAAGGGGGGAAAGGGAGCTTAGCTGAGGGCGTATTGGAGTGTGAATCCTGCCTTGGGATCAGAGCGCTCAGGATCTACAAATCGGTTAGATGTTTTAGGGATTTCAATGGGGTTTGGACTTGAACCAAAGCAAGAAGCTCAAATCCGTTGCTATCATTAAACGGGATGCCTGGACTCCACTGCTTAAAAATATCTTTTTTTTAGCATACCGCAAGCTTTCCCGTTGCCAAAGAAGTAACCGAATTTCACAAGAAATAACCCATTCTATCCGGTCTGGAGAAGGCGCACATCCTCTTCAGCCGAAGATGGATGAGGCTTCTCTAGGCTCGGTACAGGAGAGGAAGCTTATCCCTGATAGTGGCACCAGTGTCAACTCAGATCCGTAGCTTTTCCCCGGCTGTGCTATGGGAAGGACGCTAGGCCTTATGCCTAGAGGAGGATCTCTCCTGTATGCCGCGGGTGGCAAGCAGGGCATTCGGGGACAGGTGGCTACTCTATTGTGGTAGTAATCTCTGGGGATGGCCAGTTGAAAGTTTGTACATTCTGCTCTCTTCCCCCAAGAAGTTGAAATTAATTCCTGTGCATCTCAGAATGGAAAGGGTGACTAGACACTGCCGTTGTAGGGATCATTTTTCAAAAAGGAACACCTGACCTGTGATTTCAAGTCTTCTAGCAGACCAGTGGCAGAGCCCAGAATAGAACCCATGATATTCTGACTCCCAGGCCCCTGTTCTATCCACTAGGCCGATCTTGGTAATAATAATAGTGATGTTTGTTAAGCACTAATCAGATGCCAAGCCCTGGGGTAGATACAAATGAATCAGGGTGGATAAAGTCCCTGCCCTAATGTGGAGCTCAGAATCTGAGTAGGGAAAGAGCACAGGTATTTGTATTTAATCCTACTTTTATGGAAGAGGCACAGAAAAGTAAAGTGACTTTTCCAAGATCACAGAACAGGCAAGTGACAGAGCTGGGATCAGGACCTAGGTTTTTAGGTATTTTGGCTATGGCACTGGAAGCTTCGATCGTGGCTGTTCAGGATGTGGCTCTCAAGCTACAAGGCTGAAGGAGAAAGTTTCAAAACGTGAGGCCTTACTTGCTTCTCGGAGAGGAAATGTCTAACATCCTGGCTTCAGATCATCAGCTGAAATATTAGGAGTTGGATGAGTTCATCAATTTACCCAGAAATCCTCCACTCAGAATTATCTTAAAAAATGATCCTTTCTTTTATTAGAAGTGACCAAAGATGACCGAAGTGTAAATCAAAAGACCTTTATTAAAATGATATGGGCTCATTGAAAAAGAGGACCTGTCCGTTTCCACCACTTAAATTCCACGTCTCTCAAAATCTTTCCTCTCTGTAAGTGGAAATTAAAGCAAAACAAACTCTGGAAACTTAAATGTACTTTTAGCTGAAATGATGAGTCTAATGGCCAGCTTAAGGAGTTGATTATCATGGTTAAATGAACTTGATGTAAACCATAACTATCAAGTTTCCAGACCCTCTTCTTCGCTGGAACTATTCCTGCATTTGAGGGAAAGATACTGGAGAGAGTTGAGTTCCATATTTAAAACAAACAAAAAAACAACCACCAGAAAACCCCCCCACCTCCTCTTTAACAGCCAGAGAACAAAATGGTTTTTGACGATGCGAGAGGCTCATTCTTTGACCCTTACGAAGGAAGCTTTGCGGACTCCTGCTTAGTTACTGCCCCAGGCATTCATAATGACAATGCCAGATTCATCCAAAATTCAGCAACGAGAATGACAGATTAGATTCGAGTAGGCTTGCGAAAATAAGAATGAGGTTTGGGAAGTCGGTGAGAAAGACAAGATTCCTTAAGGAAACTGGCAGACGGAAGAAAACACTTTGCAGATCCTATGACCTTGAAAGCTTTATTAAGCTACTCAAGAGCCAACTACATGATGAGGAAATCCGTTTGCAGACGGAAAGCGCGGCAGAAAGTGGAGTCAGACATTAGAGCCATCAGGATACCGCCGGGCGTACGCAAAGGGTGTTTCTTGCACAGTCTTGGTCCAGATCAGGTGGGCAGCTGTCATTAAACCATTGGATTTTAGGAAAAACACAAGTGGATCAAAAAAATAAAAAATAGGGTGAAATTAAAGAGCTATCCAAATGTCCCAAGAGAAGCAGCGTGGCCTAATGGATAGAGCGCTGGCCTGGGAGTCGGAAGGACCTGTGTTCTAATCCTGGTTCCACCACTTGTCTGATGTGTGACCTTGGTTGAGTCGCTTAACTTCTGTCTATCTCAGTTCCTTCATCTGTAAAATGGGGATTAAGACTGTGAGCCCCTTGGGTGACGGGGGCTGTATCCAACCTTATTAACTTGTATCTGCTCCGCTCTGCGCTTAGTACAGTGTCTGGCATGTAGTAAGCTTTTAACAAACACCATTAAAATAAAAAAATCTATCAAAAAAAACCCTGGGTTCTAATCCTAGCTCTGCCAGTGGCCTGCTGTGTGACCTTGGGCAAGTCACTCATCTGCAAAATAATAATGATAATGTTGGTATTTGCTAAGCGCTTACTATGTGCAGAACACTGTTCTAAGCGCTGGGGTAGATAAAGGGTAATCAGGTCGTCCCACGTGAGGCTCACAGTTAATCCCCATTTTACAGATGAGGTCACTGAGGTACAGAGAAGTGACTTGCCCACAGTCACACAGCTGACAAGTGGCAGAGCAAGGATTCGAACCCATGACCTCTGACTCCCAAGCCCAGGCTCTGTCACTGAGCCACACTGCTTCTCTAAAAGCCTCAAAAGGGGGCTTCAATACCCGTTCTCCCTTCTGCTAGACACTCTAATCCCTATGTGGAACAGAGATTGTGTTAAACCTGATTAAATTTATAAAAGTCCCCATAGGGGACATAAACTGTGTCCACCCCGATTATCTTGTATCTACCTCAGCTCCGCTACTTGTTCTGATCTTGGCTCCGCCGCTTGTCTGCGGTGTGACCTTGGACAAGTCACTTCACTTCTCTGTGTCTCCGCTACCTCACCTGTAAAATGGGGATTGAGACTGTGAGCCCCACAGAGGACAGGGATTGTGTCCAACCTGATCTGCTCGTATCCACCCCAGTGCTTAGTACAGAGTCTGGCACATAGTAAGTGCTTAAAAAGCGGGGCGCAGTGGAAAGAGCCTGGGCTTCGGAGTCAGAGGTCATGGGTTCGACTCCCCGCTCTGCCACTTGTCAGCTGTGTGACTGTGGGCAAGTCACTTAACTTCTCGGTGCCTCAGTGACCTCGTCTGTAAAATGGGGATTAACTGTGAGCCTCACCTGATTACCCTATATCTCCCCCAGCGCTTAGAACAGTGCTCTGCACATAGTAAGCGCTTAACAAATACCAACATTATTATAATCATTATTATTGTTATTACTATCATTAATTCTTATCCCAATGCTTAGAAGAGTGCCTGACACGTAGTAAGGGCTTAACAAATCCTATTTGAAAAAATATCCCTGAAGTTGGATGGTGCTTGGCCATCAATAAGCACTTAAAAATACAATAATTTTATATATTAGGTTATATATAAATAATAATAATAGTGCTTTCTGATGTAGATTTGCTGAATGGAAATGCGGAGAGAAATCTGAAAGGAAATACTGCTTCCCCCACGTTGATTTCTCCTCGGGAGGAGAATGAGGGGGACGGTGGTCTTTGAGAGCCTGGTGCCTGGCTGCCCACTTTGGGAGAGTACGGAACCATACCGCTGTCAGACAGGTTCCCTACCCATTCATTAATTCATTCCATCGTATTTATTGAGCGCTTACTGTGTGCAAAGCACTGTACTAAGTGCTTAGCCCACGGTGGGCTCACGGTCAAGAGGGAGAGACAGAGTGTCAAGAGGGAGATGGTACATTTCCACAGTAGATGTGTGTGCTCAGGTAGGAGGACAGACATTTTACCGTCCTACCAGACGTCGGTTGCTACTTTCAGACCTCGGCGGATCTGGCTTGGTTATAGACACATTCGATCCTTCGGCCTTTATTCCACGGGCCGAAGCTGCCAGAAGCCCAGACTATATATCTTACGCTCACAGGCAGTGTAAGAAACTTTCCTTGTATTCAACTCTACACATGTCAACAACATATTGATCCTTAACAGCACTTTATGTGTCGCAAGACTCATTCGAACCTTTTCTGGGAGGCTTTCTTTTTTTCCTCTGAAAGTAAGCAGAGAAAGAGTCGCACCAAAAGGAAATTGGCTTTTGCCCAGCATTTGCTAACGTAAACAGGATACGCTGTGGTTCGTTTAAGATTTCAGCCCGAGAGCTCCGAACAGGTTCGATAGTGGGCTGATTCAGCCTCCTTTCCATGACTTACGATTACAAGGGAAAGTAGGAATTAGAAAGAACACTTGAGTTAGAGTATTGTGAACTGTGAAACTCAGAATTATCCTTTGTCCTAGGCTCTTTTTTTAAAAATGGTATTTGTTAAGCGCTTACTCCGTTCCAGGCACTGTACTAAGCCCTGGGGGTAAATACGACCTAATTAAGTAGGTCACAGTCCCTGTTCCGCATGGGACTCATAGTATTGATCCCCATTTTACAGATGGGTAACTGAGGCCCAGAGAAGTGAAGTGACTTGCCCACAGTCACCCAGCTGACGAGTGGCGGAGCCGGGATTAGAACCCACGACCTCCGACTCCCAAGCCCCTGCTCTTTCCACCGAGCCATGCCGCTTCCCTAGTAGTATTTGACACCATCGTTTATTAAGTAGCCACTTGGTGCTGCCGCTGTGTAAGACACTGACACATTCCCTACTCACAAGAAGCTTACATTCTAATGGGAGAGACAAACGTGAAAGTATTTCTTAATAATAATAATAATAATGTTGGTATTTGTTAAGCACTTACTATGTGCAGAGCACTGTTCTAAGCGTTGGGGAAGATACAGGGTCATCAGGTTGTCCCACGTGGGGCTCACAGTTAAGCCCCATTTTCCAGATGAGGGAACTGAGGCACAGAGAAGTGAAGTGACTTGCCCACGGTCACACAGCTGACAAGTGGCGGAGGCGGGATTTGAACCCATGACCCCTGACTCCCAAGCCCGGGCTCTTTTCCTTCTCAACTGGAAAGTTCAAAAACAAATAAATAAAGTGGACATATATTGTCTTCTAGGCAAGATGAAATGCAAGATGGCAGAAGGGAAGCCAGGTAGGGGTTTAGGGTGATAGGCGTGAAAGTTATCTGGGTAGAGGTGGCTGGAAGTCGATGAGCTCTCCAAGGGAGCGGGTGAAGGTGGAGAAAATAGAAGGGGACCCAAAACTGAGCCTTTAGGGGCATCCACTGTAATCCTGTGCATTGTACGCTCCCAATCACTTAGTACGGTGCTCTGCGCATAGTAAGTGCTCAATCAGTACAACTGACTGATCCGCAGTTAGGGGTGAGAGTCCCTCACTCCGCGAGGGTCCATGAAATCAAGATTAGTGAGGAAAGCTTGACCCTCAGTGTCGGAGGTGGCTGAGAGATGAAAGGGGTTAAGAAGTAGAGACCATTAGATTTGTCAAGGGGGTTGTCGGTGACCTTGGAGATGATGATAATAATAACGATGTTGGTATTTGTTAAGCGCTTACTATGTGCCAAGCACTGTTCTAAGCGCTGGAGGGATACAAGGTGATCGGGTTGTCCCTCATGGGACAGTCTTCACCCCCCATTTTACAGATGAGGTAACTGAGCCCCAGAGAAGTGAAGTGACTTGCCCAAAGTCACCCAGCTGACAAGCGGCGGAGCCGGGATTAGAACCCATGACCTCTGACTCCCAGGCCCGGGCTCTTGCCACTGAGCCACGCTGCCTCTCTAGCCACGCTGCTTCTCTTGTATCTGCTATCAATTCTTAGAACAGTGATTGAATATAGCAAGTACTTAAATACATTTATGATCATGAATTACATCATTACATTGCGATCATTTAATTAATTAATTATGATACTCTTCCCCCAGGCCCTTCTGCAGTGCCACTGAACCACAAACCTGGCCTGCCCTGCCTGGTTCAGGAGACGGCGGTTCGCCGGATCGCTCAGGGAAACTAGATTGAGGTGGATCCGGTAGGGCCTTGGAAGAGAGGAAGTGGATCTGTGGATGTAGGGAACCAGTTCCGGGGATTTTGACAGGAATAGGAGCAGGGAATCCCGCCCGGGGTCACACCTGGAGAGTTTCCAGTCAATACCGGGATTGACTATAATTCACCGGAGACTCGAGCGTGTTTGAAGACAGAGGGAAAAGAGTCAGACTGTGAGTGAAGATGGCGGTTTGGGAAGGAATAATAATAATAACAATAATGATGATGGCATTTGTTAAGGACTAACCACGGGCCAGGAACCGTGCTAAGCGCTGGAGTGGACACAAGCAAATCGGGTTGGACGCAGTCGCCGTCCCACATGGAGGGCAGCGTGGCTCAGTGGAAAGAGCACGGGCTTTGGAGTCAGGGCTCATGAGTTCGAATCCCGGCTCTGCCACGTGTCGGCTGTGTGACTGTGGGCAAGTCACTTCACTTCTCTGCGCCTCAGTTCCCTCATCTGTAAAATGGGGATTAAGACTGTGAGCCCCACGTGGGACAACCTGATTCCCCTATGTCTACCCCAGCGCATAGAACAGTGCTCGGCACATAGTAAGCGCTTAACAAATACCAACGTTATCATTATTATTATTATTATTACTTGGGGCTCACCATCTTAATCCCCACTTTTCAGATGAGGTAACTGAGGCACGGGGAAGTGAAGCGACTTGCCCGAGGCCACACAGCGGACAAGCGGCAGAGACGGGATCAGATCCCGGGGCCATCCGACTCCCGGGCCCCAGTTCTAATAATAATAATAATAATGTTGGTATTGGTTAAGCGCTTACTATGTGCAGAGCGCTGTTCTAAGCGCTGGGGTAGACACGGGGGAATCGGGTTGTCCCACGTGGGGCTCGCAGTCTTCATCCCCATTTCACAGACGAGGTAACTGAGGAGCAGAGAAGTGAAGCGACTTGCCCACAGTCACCCAGCTGACAAGTGGCAGAGCCGGGATTCGAACCCATGACCCCTGACTTCAAAGCCCGTGCTCTTTCCACTGAGCCACGCTGCCTCTCGTTACCAACTCTGTTGTACTCTACTTTCCGGAGTGTTTAGTAGGGTGCTCTTCGCAAAGTAAACACTCGATAAATTACACGGATTCATTGTTTACAAGGTGGGAGATTGAAGAGGGGGAGGGCGTGAGGGGATGGATCGGATAGGAGCGCGGAGAGGGGGCGTTTAGCTGGGGATTGGTGTTGCGGGGGCGAGTGACGAGAGAGAACAGAACCAGGATGAGGACAGTAGGTAGAAGGAATGGAGACAGCGGACAACGGCTGCAAATATCCCAACGTTGCAAAAGTGTAAAGGTTTTTAAATACTCTGCTCCCTTCCCGGTGTGAAAGATCTCCCGTCTCTGGCAAGGATGTGACTCAAGGTGTTGGGAGTTTTATTTTTGTTTTCTGGTATTTGTTAGGCGTTTACTATGTGTCAAGCACTGTTCGAAGCACTGGGGTAGATAGAAACAAAATAATCAGGTTGGACACGGTTTTTGTCCCCGGTTCACAGTCTGAATCGGACGGAGGAGGATTTATTCCCCATTTTACGGATAAGGTTAACTGAGGCCCAGAGAAGGTTGCACCGCAGACAGGTGGCAGAGCCGGGATTAGAACTCAGGCCCTCTGATAACCGGGCCCTGGTTTGTTTGTTTTTTTTTCCATTAGGCCACGCCGCTTCCCTCATCAGAAGCAGCGTGGCTCAGTGGAAAGAGCCCGGGTTTGGGAATCGGAGGTCATGGGTTCGAATCCCGGCTCTGCCACTTAGCTGTGCGACTGTGGGCAAGTCACTAAACTTCTCTGTGCCTCACTTACCTCATCTGTATAATGGGGCTTGACTGTGAGCCTCACGTGGGACAACCTGATTACCCTGTATCTCCCCCGGCGCTTAGGACAGTGCTCTGCACATAGTAAGCGCTTAACAAATATCAACATTATTATTATTACTATTAATCAGGGCGGTCTTCTTGGAGAAGGTGAGATTTCAGGAGGCCTTCGAACTTGGGAAGAGCTGTGGTCCGCTGGATTTTGAGGGACGGGAGGGAGTCCTGCCCAAAAGACCCAATCGCTGCCCCCCGAAGCATTTATAGTCTTAACGATTTCAGATTCTATGCCCAAGCTTCTCGAAGAGGGAGACTTCGGCCGCCCTCACTAGTCTTAGCCCTTCAAAAATCTCACCATCGGGAGCGTCACCTTTCAACCCCAGCCCCAGAAAGAGAATGAGAAATGAATTTCGTCACGGAATACAACAGAAGTTTCGTTATAAATTCCGATATCTGGTGGCTGTCTTCTGAACTGCTGATATCTCAACAGCGGCGCTTTAGTAGAATCTCTCCGTTCTACGGATGCCGAGGACACAAGAGTTTCCAACTCTGAGAAAGATCCTATTTGAATCCGTAAACGCCGGCCTCCACCGTTCTTTTTATGGAACAGTGACATCTACTGATCAGTGGGGCTAGACCTAAGGGTTGGTTGTTATGAAACTTGAAGAAACTCATGGTTTTGCGACAGCTAAACTGAGCTTTCCTTCGGCACGGGGGCATAACGTTCCTAAAGAGCCCCATGATCTAGCTTATCGATGGGCCCGAACGTTTCTTCTGCGAGATCACATTGTGTTCTGTCCCCATGGACCTTAGCGCCTAATTAATATCATAACCGTCATAGATGCACGTTGTCGCAAGGAAGTTCCCTAATTCCCAACAGCTTCTTAACCAAAATGTGCGGTGGAAACACATGTGATGGGAGAACTCGGCGTACTAAGCCATCGAGTTCACTTGAAGGGTGACTACTGGGGACTGCACGTGATTCGGGCAGAGGCATTGGCCGGAGACGAACGTAACGGTTGGGTTAACCAGCAAGATAGGAAGAGGAGAACCCCAAAATAATTACGAAGAGAAGGCAGGCGGAAAATATGCCTTATCGTTAGGCAAAAAGCCTGCCGACTGGTTGTAGCATCAATCTGTGACTCTTTACTCCGTAAAGCGTGCCACGTGGGTGAACTGCTGAAATCAAGGCCGGTGTTGGTCCAAATATATGTGTATTAATCACTATAAATGTCATCTACCTTACCTATTTCAATATAGACTCCACAATCGAGTGATGATAACTGTGGCATTTATTAAGGGGTAACTATTTGCCAAGCACCGAAATAAATATAATCACTATAAATGTCATCTACCTAACCTATTTCAATATAGACTCCACAATCGAGGGATGATGATAACTGTGGCATTTATTAAGGGGTAACTATTTGCCAAGCACCGAAATAAATATAATCACTATAAATGTCATCTACCTAACCTATTTCAAGATAGACTCCACAATCGAGGGATGATGATAACTGTGGCTTTTATTAAGGGGTAAGTATTTGCCAAGCACCGAAATAAATATAATGCTCCAAATCAATCGCCTTTATTGAGCACTTATTGTATGCAGAGCACTGTACTAAACACTTGGGAGAGTACAATAGAACAGAGGTGGTATACGTATTCAAACTAGGCACGATTCCTATCCCACGCGGGGGGTCACAATCTAAATGGGAGGGAAAGCAGGTATTTAAACCCCATTTTACAGAAGAGGAAACTGAGACAGCGAGTTAAGTGACCTGCCCTAGAGACTCATGAGCTCTTTTCACTTATAGCCACGCTGCTTCTCCAGAAATTCCGGTCTTCACACCAAAGAAAAACTCCACACCAGCGGCTTTAAAGCAGTCACCTCACCCCCTCCCACCTCGCCACTCTCCTACTAGAACCCAGCCTGCACCCTTCACTCCGCTCAGTAAATACGATTGAATGAATAAGGCTAACCTTCTCACTGTGCCTCGAGTTCACTGGGGAAGCAGCGCGGCTCAGTGGAAAGAGCCTGGGCTGCGGAGTCAGAGGTCATGGGTTCGACTCCCGGCTCTGCCACTTGTCAGCTGGGTGACTGTGGGCGAGTGACTTCACTTCTCTGGGCCTCAGTTACCTCATCTGTAAAATGGGGATTAACTGTGAGCCTCACGTGGGACAACCTTTCATTCATTCATTCAATAGTATTTATTGAGCGCTTACTATGTGCAGAGCACCGTACTAAGCGCTTGGGATGAACAAGTCGGCAACAGATGGAGACGGTCCCTGGCGTCTGACGGGCTTACGGTCTAATCGGGGGAGACGGACAGACGAGAACGATGGCGATAAATAGAGTCGGGGGAAGAACATCTCGTAAAAACCGATGGCGACTAAATAGAATCGAGGCGATGTACAATTCATTAACAAAATAAATAGGGTGACGAAAATATATACGGTCGAGCCGACGAGTACGGTGCTGTGGGGATGGGAAGGGAGAGGTGGAGGAGCAGAGGGAAAAGGGGAAAAAGAGGGTTTAGCTGCGGAGAGGTAAAGGGGGGATGGCAGAGGGAGTAGAGGGGGAAGAGGAGCTCAGTCTGGGAAGGCCTCTCGGAGGAGGTGAGTTTTAAGTCGGGTTTTGAAGAGGGAAAGAGAATCAGTTTGGCGGAGGTGAGGAGGGAGGGCGTTCCGGGACCGCGGGAGGACGTGACCCGGGGGTCGACGGCGGGACGGGCGAGACCGAGGGACGGTGAGGAGGCGGGCGGCAGAGGAGCGGAGCGTGCGGGGTGGGCGGTAGAAAGAGAGAAGGGAGGAGAGGTAGGAAGGGGTGAGGTGACGGAGAGCCTCGAAGCCTAGAGTGAGGAGTTTTTGTTTGGAGCGGAGGTCGATAGGCAACCACTGGAGGTGTTTAAGAAGGGGAGTGACAGGCCCAGATCGTTTCCGCGGGAAGATGAGCCGGGCAGAGGAGTGAAGAATAGACCGGAGCGGGGCGAGAGAGGAGGAAGGGAGGGCAGAGAGAAGGCCGACACGGTAGTCTAGCCGGGATATAACGAGAGCCCGTAACAGTAAGGTAGCCGTCTGGGTGGAGAGGAGAGGGCGGATCTTGGAAAGAGTCTGGGCTGCGGAGTCAGAGGTCATGGGTTCGACTCCCGGCTCTGCCACTTGTCAGCTGGGTGACTGTGGGCGAGTCACTTCACTTCTCTGGGCCTCAGTTACCTCATCTGTAAAATGGGGATTAACTGTGAGCCTCACGTGGGACAACCTTTCATTCATTCATTCAATGCCCCTGTATCTCCCCCAGCGCTTAGAACAGTGCTCTGCACATAGTAAGCGCTTAACAAATACCAACATTATTATTATTATCTATCTTGCTACAGATCTCTCAACCGTGTCCTGCTTCTGGTCTGGAACACCCTCCCTCTTCAAATCTGACAGTTACTCTCCCCACTTTCAAAGCCTGATTTGAAGGGGTCTTCCTTGCCTAAGCCCCACTTTCCTCTTCTCCCGCTCTCTTCAGAGGTCATGGGTTCAAATGCCAGCTCTGCCATTTGTCAGCTGTGTGACTGTGGGCAAGTCACAACTTCTCTGTGCCTCAGTTCCCTCATCTGGAAAATGGGGATGAAGATTGTGAGCCTCACATGGGACAACCTGATTACCCTGTATCTACCCCGGCGCTTAGCACAGTGTTCTGCACATAGCGCTCAACAAACACCAACATTATTATTATTATTCAGCATCGCCCTGACTTGCTCCCGCTTTTCATCCCCCCTCCCAGGCCCGTAGCCCTTATGAACATATCTGTAATTTATTTATTTGTATTGATGTCTGTCTCCCCCTCTCTAGACTGTAAACTCATTGTGGGCAGGAAATTTGTCTGGTTTTTTTTTGTACTCTCCCAAGTGCTTAGTACAGTGCTCTGCACACAGTAAGCCCTCAGTAAATATGACTGACTGAATGAATTAAGCTTTTACTGAGTGCAGAACACTGTACTAAGTCCTGGGACAGGAAAAACAGGTGGGAGGGGATTCGCAGTTTAAGAGAATGGAACTGACCTATTAACTTGGCACCGTACCTAAAGCTCAACGGATGCTGACAGCACCGAGTCCCCAGTTTAAAGACAGTCGAGGTGGGACAATGGAAAGAAATTCAAAACATCTCATATGAGGGAAAATCCAACCTCGGATGCTTTCCAAGCTGGAAAACCAACGAAGCCACCTGATCTCTGGTGCGGGATCAAGGACCCTGGCTATGAGAAGGAGCACGGTCGAGAGGATAAAGCATGGACCTGGGAGTCAGAAGGACCTGGGTTCCAATCCTGGCTCCGCCACTTGTCTTCTCCGTGACTTTGGGCGGCTCCTTTAACTTCTCTTAGCCTCAATTACCTCATCTGTAAAATGGGGATGAAGACTGTGGGCCCCACGTGGGACATGGACTGTGTCTAACCTGATTACTTTGCAGTTACCCCAGAGCTTTGAGCAGTGTCTAGCACGTAACAGGGACTTAACAAATACCATAAAAAATAAAATGCAGCATCAAGCAAGGGTCGGGCTGTCCCAGGGGGCCCAGGAGGATGGCACAAAGGCTCCTCGATTCGTCGCCTCCGGTGCTCTTCCTAAAGGGGTGCCAGGGGCTCTGCAAGTTGGGCAGGAATATTCTGAGAGCTTAATGCCTTTTCTCATAGCCCCGGGCACACCATTTCCCTTGGAAAATAGGCTTTGCGAATCCTACGTGTGTCGCTCCTAGTGGAAAATGATCGCCTCTATCAGTACAGAATTACATTGTTCCCTCTCAGGCGTTTAGTACAGTGCTCAGCACATTCATTCACTCACAACGGTGCTCTGCGTGCAGAAAGTGCTCAATAAATATGATTGAATGAATTTATTGAGTGCTTACTATGTGCACAGCACTGTAGTAAGCGCTTGGGAGAGCACAATACAACAATAGACAGACCCATTTCCTGCCCACAACAAAGTTACAGTCTAGAGGAGCAGAGACAGACATCAATACAAATAAATTAGATACGCGTACGGTGAGCCCTCAGTAAACACCGTTGATTGATAGATTCATTTGCTCTACTTCTTCCTCCCAGCTTAAAGAGAGACCCAAACAATCAATCATTGGTGTTTACTGAGCGCTTACTGTGTGCACGGCACTGCACTAAGTGCTTGGGAGAGTACAGTTGCAGCTGCTGGGTAGGATCCCTGCCCTCAGAGAGCTACAATCTTGCAGGAGAAGAGAGTTCAGTGCATTTGCCTGACATCTGTGCTGTTGCAATGTGTAAAGACTAGATTATTCTTGAGACATAAAAATTCAAAATAGTAATACTGCTAAGCCATTCCAAGAAACGCCCCAAGCTAGGGCAGAATGGAACCGTATAGCATCTCCCTTAAGG
This sequence comes from Ornithorhynchus anatinus, assembly GCF_004115215.2. Classification (NCBI taxonomy): domain Eukaryota; kingdom Metazoa; phylum Chordata; class Mammalia; order Monotremata; family Ornithorhynchidae; genus Ornithorhynchus; species Ornithorhynchus anatinus. Next base: position 18,282,223 of record NC_041741.1, on the reverse strand, counting down.
GAAATAAATTCTTCCCCGTAATTTTGCATTCACTCTGTGCCCTGACTCTAGATTTTGGAAATGAACAGGATATTGAAATACATAATTGAATTATCAATAAAGTATATTAGGTACTAAAATATAGAGTTACACATTTCTCTAGGGAATACTATATCTTATTGACTATAAAAAGCAACCTGTATGCTTTCAGTTTTTCCTTCAGTGAGTCCATTAAAAAGTTGAAATAAAACACAAACTACATTCCTCAGCTCTAGTCTTTATGGAGGGGAAAATGAATTTAACCTCTCTAGGTCATGATGTTGATTTCTTGGGCTCCCTTATACGAAAACATGTAGGAAAATTATATGTTCATTCATATTAATGTTTGTCTCTACCTCTAGATAGAAAGCTCATTTTGATCGGAGAACATGTCTGCTAATCCTGCTGCATTATACTCTACCAAGTGCTTAGTACAGTTCCCTAATAATAATAATAGTAATTTTGCTATTTATTAAGTGCTTACTACATGCTTGCACTGTTCTAAGCGCTGGGGTAGATACAAGCTAATCAGGTTGTCCCACGTGGGGCTCACAGTCTTAATCCCCATTTTACAGATGAAGGAACTGAGGCACAGAGAAGTTAAGCACAGAGAAGTCCAGAAGCTTACCCAAGGTCACTCAGCAGACAAGTGGGAGATCCGGGTTTAGAACCCACGTCCTCTGACTCCCAAGCCCGTGCTCTTGCCACGAGGCCAAGCTGCTTCCATAGTAAGTGCTCAATAAATACAATTGACCGATTGATTGAAAAATGGAGCAAAGATGGGAATTCCTTAATTTCAAGAATTAAAGAAACACCCACATCCCCCCCTCCCCTCCTCGTCCTGGGTTCGAGGTACTGAAGTCGGCTTGGCCTTGTCAACAATTCTCCCTCTGAAAATGTCCTTTCATTTGGTCCTCTTCCTCACACCTGGCCGTGGAGGACCCTATCTTTAAATATGAAGTACTAAAAATTTCCAACTTAAATCTAGCTAAGGAACTTCTTTGCTGGAAGGACGATCCAGCCAGGTCCCCACTGGCAAAGAGCCATAGAGAGGATGGACAAGTTGTGGAGAACTCAAGAATGAAAGAAAACATTTTCATCCAAATGTCCGGCCTAATCAAGGAAAATAGGGGTCTTTATCTGGATAATTTCAGGAAGTTTCAGTATGAACTTGAAGGGGGAGAGGCTGGAAGCAGAGAAGTCAGTGAGGGGTGGTGATAGCACAAAAAAAATCTGGATCAGCTGGAGAGGAAGGAGTGGATTCTGAAAATATTATGGAGGAAGAATTGACAAGGATTTGGGAACTGACAAATGATGATGGCATTTGTTAAGCACTTACTATGTGTCAAGAACTTTGCTAAGAGCTAAGATAATCAAGTTCCATGTGGAGTCTGAGTAGGAGGAGGAAAATTGAATCCTCATTTTGCAGATGCGGGAACTGAGGCCCAGAAAAGTGAAGTGTCTTGCCCAAGGTCACACAGCAGACAAATGGCGCAGCCAAGAGTGGAACCCACATCCTCTGACTCTCAGGTCCCTGCTCTTTCCTCTAGGTCACCTTGCTTCACCAATATGGAATATAGACTGAATCTTTCATTCCAAAGATTTAAATTGGTGATACAGAGTTGAATTTCAATCAGTGGCATTTTTTGAGTGCTTAGGCTGTGCAGAGCACTGCACTAAGCTCTTGGGAGAGTACAATGTAACAGAGTTGGTTGACACAGGCCCCGCTCACAACAAGGTTGCAGTCTCGAGGTAGTGACGGGCTTTCATAATAAATAAATTACGGATATGCGCATAAGTGCTGAGGGGCCGAGGGGGACTGAATACCAAATGCCCAGAGGTTACGGATCCAAATGCACAGACGACGCAGAAGGGAGAGGGAATCGGGGAAAAGAGGACTTAATCGGGAAGGCTTCTTGGAGGAGATGTGTTTTCAATAAGACTTTGAAAAGTGGGGAGAGCGGTGGGGTGACGCATATTGAGGAGGTCGACGAGGGGGGAGGAGAGACTTCCAGGCCGGATGGAAATTTCAGGTCAAGACTGCGTTTATCCAAGAATCAAAGTCCAGGCCATTCCTGCCCATCATTTTAGAGATAGAATGAAGCAAAACCACAGGAAATTTGGCAGAGCACTGGACAGATGGAAGTATAACTGACAGACTCGCTCCATTCAGATCTAGGAACCAGAAAGAAGGCAGCTCCCCTGGAGCAAAAGTTTCAGGAAAATTCCAGGAGGCAGAATCACAATATAAATAGCCAATTAAGTATCACAGAAATGGGCTTTCCCGGTGTGTGACCGGGTGTGGGAGGGACAATCCACATGTGGCTTTTTTCCGCCACCCTTGCCCAAATGGATAAAATCTCCCCGTTAGCGGCGGTACCTCTAGACGTGAAAGGCAGTTTTTCTCTCGTTTCTTTCCGAATTACTCCAGGAGCCATTCCAGCCACAAAGCAGGAGCAAACTCTGACTCCAAGAGGGGAATGCGGTTTTTGAAGATGGGAATACAACAGTGTCTGGTTGAAGCCGGAGGGCCGAGGAACGCTGTTACGAAATCAAAAGTCATTAAGGGTGCCATGTCACCGGGAAAATAATCTGAATAATAATGATAACGATGGCGGGCCAGTGGGTATACACGAGGATGTTTGAAGGCCGTGGTTTCTACAAATAGCTATCCTCCCAAAATGTCAAAATGCCCACTGGCTTCTAACACTAATCAATGCTCAGGATATTAACAGATTATTGACATTTTAACGTTTTATTGTTATACTATCCGAGTCTGCAGTGCTATCATCAGCCTTGAATTATTGGGTGGGTCACTGGTGACAGAGTTTGGGACAAATGACCCCAACTTTTATCATAGCGCTTCCTGTCTATGTAGCGCTCATCACAGTTTTAACTGTGACTTTAATTTGCAGCCCTGTTTGTATCCTTCTAAATAATAACGTTGGTATTTGTCTAAAGACACATTTGGGGTACTTTAAAATAAGGTACACTATTATCTCTGGCATTTGTTCAGTTCTCTCTTGCCTGTGCACATCCTTAAATATTAATGTGATTTCTATTAACCATAAGCTAGCTGTCGCAGATGAAAATTCACAGATGCTGATCAGCATCATCCATTCATTGATTTCTGGAGTCGGAGTCTCTCGAGCGTGTCACCGAATCCAAAGTGCTGCATCCAAGCCGAGCTTAATGCATTTGAAATTTTGATATATCTGAAAGATGTTCAAATTATCACGTATCAGTTTGGGTGCCCTCCGGCTATAGAACTAAGAAAGCTCATCTTTTCCCCGAAGCAAGGGTGTGAAACGAATTATCCTGCATAATTTGGCACCCAATTAATGAATTCCAATGTACCACATAAACATTTCATTCAAATCTCTCACATTACATTAAAGCCTGTCTATTAAAGAGGCTGGTATCCCAAATGTTGAAGGTACCCTAATCGAGAGATCTTGCCCGAATCGAAAGTCAACTATTTATTGAGGAACCTTGGTAAATCTTACTATGAAAAATAATTTAGGCATTTATTAAGCATTTACTCTGTGCTAAGCACTGGGGTAGATAAAAAGTTTTTCAGATTGGATTCAATCTCTGTCCCACATAGACTTACCATCTATTTCATCCCCATTTTATAGATGAATAAATTGAGACCCAGAGAGGTTAAGTGACTTGCCCATCACGAAAAGATCCCTTTCAAAGAAAAGGGTGACACACTTATAGTGGTCAGCAGAAATATCCCATGAATAGGGAATTTATCTATTGTATCGTACTCTCCCAAGCGCTCAGTACAGCGCTCTGCACACGGTAAGCACTCAATAAATACGAGTGAATGAATGAATGAACCAGGTTTCAAGGGCATTGGTTTAATTTCCCTTGGAGGGAAAGGCTCCATAGCAGCTTCTTTGTCATTTACTTCTTTTCCTGAGAGATCTTAGTTGGTATTGTTGTGTTGTTTCCTTTTTTTTCCTCCTAGATATCTTGACTGTCATTATCAGAGACCAGTTAATCAATCAAAGATATTTATCGGACGATTACAGTGTGGAGTACACTTTAGTAAACATTTGGACCTCATTGAGTCGTGGGTGAGGTTCCAGGGTAAAGGTGGTACGGTAAGGAGGGAAATTAGGATAAGGAGATTATTATGACGGCAAAGGCTGAATTTATTATGAAAATGACCTCTGATCACCGATCACAGAACCCACCTGTTGAAGGTGCCTCTCCTGCCTGCAACAGTGGGATATCAACAGTTAATAAGTTCCAGGATAGTCACTTATTTCTACATGTTTCCTGCTTCCATGACAACCTGAATTACCAAGGGTTGACAGGAGTTTCTCTCAAAGAATTCTTCATGAAGGCGAATGGCAACGCTTTATTACTTTAGGCCACGGTTTGAGTACGAAGGGTAGGATAAAAACACCCCCAGCCTTCTTCTTCTTTTAGAAGATTTTCCCATTTCACTTGAGAGAGTCTGTTTAGCCCATGACGAGTCCACCGGAATGAAGCAGGGTAATAACGGTAAAAGGGCCTGTCATTAAGCGCTTAGTACAGTGCTCTGCGCACAGTAAGCACTCAATAAATACGACTGACTGAATCAATAATGCAAACCATCAGGTCAAAGTCACAGATGAGCAGCAAATATATCGGTTAAGGCAAAGAAAGACGTATGTAACCTCCTGGAAATGACACTTCACGCGCAACATCAGATGTCTTCAGATCTGTCTTTTAAAAATCTTGCTGAAATAATAATAATAATAATGTGGGTATTTGTTAAGCACTTACTATGTGCAGAGCACTGTTCTAAGCGCTGGGGGAGATACAGGGCAATCAGGTTGCCCCACGTGAGGCTCACAGTTAATCCCCATTTGACAGATGAGGGAACCGAGGCCCAGAGAAGTGAAGTGACTTGCCCACAGTCACACAGCTGACAAGTGGCAGAGCCGGGGTTCGAACACGTGACCTCTGACTCCCAAGCCCGGGTTCTTTCCACTGAGCCAAGTAGAAAGTGAGCTGTCACCGTTTATATATTTCCTCAGATTATTTTTGTTACTGAGAAATCATCTCTTTTGAACATTCCGGTGGACCTTGCCCCATTTTCTGTCATGTTTATCTGGATATCTGTAATTTATTTAGTATTTATGTTAATGTCTGTCTCTCCCTGTAGACTGTAAGATCTTTAAGGGCTGGGAATATTTTGACCCCTGGCCCACTTCCTACCTCTGGCCTGGTGCGCCCTCCCTCCTCAAATCCGCCAAACAATCACACTTTCCCCCTTTCAGAGCCCTATTGCAGGTCACCTCCTCCAAGAGGCCTTCCCGGACTAAGCCCCCCTTTTCCTCGGCTCCCCCTCCCCTCCGCATCGTCTCGACTCGCTCCCTTTGCTCTACCCCCACCCCCACCCCCACCCCACAGCACTTCTGTATATATGTACGTATCTATAATTCTATTTACTTTCTTTCTGTCCTTTAAAAATCTTGCTGAAGTAAAAATAATAATGTTGGTATTTGTTAAGCGCTTACTACGGGCAGAGCACTGTTTTAAGCGCTGGGGTAGATACGGGGTAATCAAGAAAGAGCCCGGGCTTGGAAGTCAGAGGTCAGGGGTTCGAATCCCGGCTCCGCCACTTGTCAGCTGTGTGACTGTGGGCGAGTCACTTAACTTCTCTGAGCCTCATTTCCCTCATCTGTAAAATGGGGATTAAAACTGTGAGCCCCACGTGGGACAATCTGATCACCCTGTATCTACTCCAGCGCTTAGAACAGTGCTCTGCACATAGTAGGCGCTTAACAAATACCAACATTATTATTATTAATCAGTTTATTTACATTGATGCCGGTTTACTTGGTTTGATGTGTATATATCTATAATTCTGTGATTTATATTGATGTCTGTCTCCCCCTTCTAGATTTTAAACCCGGTGTGGGTAGGGATTGTCTCTATTGCCGAATTGCACTTTCCAAGCGCTTAGTACAGTGGTCTGCACCCAGCGAGCACTCAGTAAATACCGTCGATCGATCGATTCCTCCAATCTCTGTTCCCTTTTTGTTAATGTAAGTGTAAGGGGTTGTCATATGGTTGGCCCGAGTGTGAGGGTTGGAAAGGCGTAGGTAGGGGGCTGGGAGGTTTCACTGGCTGTGGGAATCATGGCAGGAGCATCGAAGTAATAGACTCTAAGCTCACTGTGGATGGAAAACCTGCCTACGGTGGAGTGGATAGAGCATGGGCCCGGGAAGCAGAAGATTATGGGTTCTAATTCTGGTTCCACTATTTGCTGTGTGACCTTGAGCGAGTCACTTCACTGCTCTGTGCCTCAGTTACCTCATCTGTAAAATGGGGATTGAGATTGTGGGAGCCCCACGTGGGACAAGGACCGTGTTCAACTTGATTTGCTCGTATTCCCCCGGGTGCTTAGTGGAGTGCCTGGCACGTAGTAAGCACTTAGCAAATGCCAGCATTTTTATTACTAATTCTTGTATCGCTCAATCACATTTATTGAGCGCTGCGTGCAGAGCTTTGTACTAAGTGCTGGGGAGAGTAGAACGCAACAACGTGACAGACGCTCTCCCTGCCCACAGTGAGTTTACGGTCTGTTGTACTCTCCCAAGTGCTTGGTACAGTAATCTACACCCGGTAAGCATTCAATAAATACTACTGATCGATTTAATATCTGCCTCCCTTGCTGGATGGTAAAGCCTCGAGGGAAGGGATTGTGTCTTCTGCTTCTACTGTATTCCCCCAAATGTGACTGATTCTTTGATCGATTGATTGAGACAGGTCTGCTGTGTCCACAGCCAGAGAGCTGGCCCCGGGGGAGGTTGGGGAAATAAAGTCAGGAGAGCTGGAGAGATTGGCTACTGTAAGAATCCCAGTTCATCTGTCCCCTAATTACTCCTCCTCTCACAGTTCCCCCAGGTTCCCTCCCATCTTCAAACCCCAACTAAAAATCACATCTCCTCCAGAAAACCTTCTTTGACGAATCTCTCACCTCCTTAACCTATTTCCCTCCCTATCTGACCAGCTAAGCACTTAAGCACTCATTCATTCATTCACTAGTATTTATTGAGCGCTTGCTATGTGCAGAGCACCGGACTAAGCGCTCGGAATGTACAAATCGGCAACAGATAGAGCCAGTCCCTGCCCAATGACGGGCTCACCCCTATTCCAACAGCATTTCTGTCCATATCTTTATACTTGTTTGCTTTTCTTTCCTGCATTTTTTTTTTCATGGTGGACAGGGAATGTCTACCAACTCTATTATATTGCAATTTCTATTGCACTTGGGTTCTGCACACAGTAATCACTCGATAAATGATTGATTGGGTTGATTTAGCGCCTGCCTCCCTTGCTAGATTGTGATGTCCTTGAAGGTAGGAATTGTGACTGCCAACTCTAAAGTACTCCCTTAATATCACCCTGTGCACTCTGTAAATGCTATTGTTTGACCGGATCGGCAGGATGGATGTTGATTTGTCGGAATCTTCATATATTCACTCATTCATTCAATAGTATTTATTGAGCGCTTACTATGTGCGCTGTACTAAGCGCTTGGAATGTACGATTAGGCAACGGATAGAGACAATCCCTGCCCACTGACGGGCTTACGGTCTAATCGGGGGAGACGGATGGACAAAAACAATAGCGATAAATAGAATCGAGGGGATGTCCATCTCATTAACAAAATAAATAGGGTAATAAAAATATATACAAATGAGCGAACGAGCACAGTGCTGAGGGGAGGAGGAGGGAGAGGGGGAGGAGCAGAGGGAAAGGAGGGGGAAGGGGGCTTAGCTGAGGGGAGGTGAAGAGGGGGGCAGAGAGGGAGCAGAGGGAAAAGGGGAAGCTCAGTCTGGGAAGGCCTCTTGGAGGAGGTGAGCTCTCAGTAGGGTTTTGAAGAGGGGAAGAGAGTTTGGCGGAGATGAGGAGGGAGGGCGTTCCAGGCCAGCGAGAGGATGTGGCCCAGGGGTCGACGGCCGGATAGGCGAGAACGGGGGACAAGTACAGCCGGTCAAAATTTTTGGTGCAGCTAAAATAATAGAGCGTTGATTTCTAATATTCTGATTTATTAAGGTTAGATTCTCATTTTTAGCTCTCATATTTTTCTGGTCTCGAATATGTGGTCATTGATCAAGCAGATTAGAATTATCTGCAAAATGTTCTTGCCGAGATTATTACGCAAGAAAGATGACAACGGTCCGAAATTCTGCAATTTTGGAATTATGCTATAATTGTGACATCTCCCTTTGGTAAATCCTAAAAGGAGAATCTATCCCTTGCTCCTTAACTGTAGAAAAGAAACATGAACTCCAGCGTTTGAGGATTGCCCCTTGACCATAGTGTCCCATGGGAGGAAATATGAGATAGGAGGGAAGCAGCCAGCAATCAATAAGCAAAGGCAGAAGTTAAGCACTTATTATGGGCTCGTAGGAGTGGGTGAATCTTTAGCTGGAAAACCCATAGAAAATTGGGAAATGGCTCATTCTAAAATAGTTTCCTTCCAGTGGATCATTTTAAGAGAAACAGGATGGTCTAGTGGAGAGGACACAGGCCTGGGAGTCAGAGGACCTGGGTTCTAATTCCAGCTCTGCCAGTTCCCTGCTTGGGAAAGTCCTAAACTTCTCTGTGCCTCAGTTTACCTCAACTATAAAATGGTGATTCAATACCAGTTCTCCCTCGGACTTAGAACCGTGAGGCCCAGGTGGAACAGGGACCGGATATCTCGTCCCTACCCCGGTGCTTAATGCAGGGCTTGGTACTTAGAACCCTGAGGCCCAGGTGGAAAAGGGACTGGATTCTTGTACCCCAGTGCTTAATGTAGTGCTTGGAACATAGTAAGAGTTCATTCATTCATTCATTCAATAGTATTTATTGAGCGCTTACTATGTGCAGAGCACTGTACTAAGCGCTTGGAATGTACAAATCGGCGACAGATAGAGACAGTCCCTGCCCTTTGACGGGCTTACGGTCTAATCGGGGGAGACAGATAAAAACAATAGCAATAAATAGAATTAAGGGGATATAAATAGAATCAAGGCGATATAAATAGAATCAAGGAATCAAGAGTTTAACAAATGCCACTATTAATATAGTGAGGTGACTAGGTTCCGGTTTCTGTCCTCCCTCTGCCCTTCTGGGGATGGGGCTTCCTTCCTCCCGGTTGAAGTATTTAGGTATTCCTGGAGCGCTGATAACCAATCAAGAGTTCTAATCTTTGGACCTCATAAAATGTATTTAATAGTAATAATAAGTGTTGTCACTTGTTAAGCACTTACTATGTGCCAAGCGCCGTACTAAGCTCTGTGGTAGATACAAGATAATCGCGTCTCACATGGGGCTCACAGTCTAAGAGGGAGACAGGTACTGAATCCGCACTTTGCAGATAAGGGAACTGAGGCACAGAGAAGTTAACTGACTTGCCTAAGGTCACACAGCAGACGAGTGGAGGAGCCAGGATTAGAACCCAGAGCCTCTGACTCCCAGGCCCAAGCTTTTTCCTCTAGGCCATGCCGCTTTCCATATTCCTCTAGGTACCTTAAGGACAATTGCTTTGAGTGGAAAAAAAAACCAGTGCAGAATTCATAGTAACGTTCCCTGTTCCCTGTTGATTACTTGCAGCTAGAAGTGTCATTCTCTGGACTGTTAGCTCATTTTGGCAGGGACTGTCTCTGTTTGTTGTTGTATCGTACTCTCCCAAGCGCTTAGTACAGTGCTTTGCACACGGTAAGTGCCCGATAAATACGATTGATTGAATGAATGAAATACGATTGAATACAGTCAGCACTCACTACATACAGTTGATTGATGGATGGATCCTGCTGCCTTTTAACACACCATACTTGTAATTTTTCCAGAACAGTAATGGGAAAGAAGCATTTCCATGTTCCCACATACCTTTCAACCTCTCAAATGTCTTTCCACTACAGGTGGAAATTCTATAGGATTTAAAATTAGGACAGAAGGATCTTTAATCGACAGGTAAACACCCCATAAAGAATACAAACCCAGTAATAGTTTGAATCTTCTATTTTTAGAAATCACTTTAGGGCCCCCTTCTACTGAAGAATGTTTGGTATGACTAAAGTCTCTGGGGAAAATAGCAAAAAAAAAACAACATGAATTTTGCTTCTCCTTACCAGCCATGTTAAAAATAGATTTGAGCCTGGTTTAACATGAATACATTTGGGGCCCTGCTTATTTGCCAGGGGTTCAGATCGTGACTCAGATTCTCTCATTCTCCACTCCTGTCATCTGATTTTGAGAGTTTAGAAATTCTTCCGGCTCCACGGGTTTACTGATTCACAGTAAGCCGGGCAATGTGTCTACGATTTTGTTCTCGGGGCTCTGTGGAAAATTAACACTGGGGACCGCGATAATGTGTTTTCTTCAGTCTTGGGGGCGAATTTAGAAAGAGAGGATTCTTTTAATGGAAAGACCTTGTCAAAAAGAGCTAATATGATGGAAGAGGACCTTTAAAATGGTAATGCGTTGCCTCTTGCTTACTTAATGGAAACTGTAAGGACGTGACTACTTTGAAGAACATCATGAGCTAATTGATTCGTGTAATTGTATTTAGGGCTGACGCGGGAAGAGTGAACTGAGTTTTATTTCACTTCCCAAAGCTGAATTTGGTTTGTGGTTGTAAAAAAATCTTGTATTCTACTTTCCCAGGTACTGAGTTCAGTGCTCTGCACACGGTGTAAAGGCTCAATAAATCGCATCGATCGACCGACTGATTGATTCATCACTGTCGGGACAATCGTCTCCGGCGCAGATCTTGGTAGTTTCTCCCGACCCATCCCCTCAGCACCGTACTCGTCCGCTCAACCGTACATATCTTCATTACCCTATTTATTTTGTTAATGAGATGTACATCACCTTGATTCTGTTTATTTGCTCTCGTTTTAATGAGATGTTCTTCCCCTCGATTCTATTTATTGATATTGTTCTCGTCCGTCCGTCTCCCCCGATTAGACCGTAAGCCCGTCAAAGGGCAGGGACTGTCTCTATCTGTTACCGATTTGTTCATTCCAAGCGCTTAGTACAGTGCTCTGCACATAGTTAGCGCTCAATAAATACTATTGAATGAATGAATGGTTTCCAGATTGTAAGAGCTAGACTGTAAGTTTTTTGAGGCAGGGATCTTGTTTACCAACTCTGTTCTTTTGTATTCCCTTAGCGCTTAGTAAAGCGACTGAAGTAACGTAAAGAGTAAATATGATTGACTGATTAATTGATTGGAACCAGCGCACTATAAAGGGAACAGACAGCCCCGGGAGCCAGTTCCTTACGGGCCCTCACGATGGAGAACGGCTGAATTCAGACACAGTCAATCAAATCGGTCGTATTTATGGAGCGCTTACTGCGTGCAGAACACTGTACTAAGCACTTGGGAGAATACAATGTAATAGAGTTGAGAGACACTTTTCCAGCCCATAAAGTCACCTCTAGACTGTGAGCTCATCGTGGACAGCGATGCGTCTGTTAATCTGCTGCACTCTCCCAAGTCCTTTGCACACGGTAAGTGCTCAGTGAATACGATCGAATGAATGAATCCCCGTTTATATGGCCATCTGATGAGAACAAGTGCTTGGCACACGGTAAGCGTTCAATAAATACAGCTGAATGAATGAGCACTTGGCAGATGGATCAGGATCCAGTGTGCGACTGACTTTGAATTCGCTCATTCTCAAATGAGGTCATCGACAGCGCTGCGGGCCTCGGCACACGACCACACCCTTGACGCCAAAACATCTCCTTCGGTGCGGAGATTCGATTTAAAACTGATGTGGGAACTCCAGGGAGTCCATGCTAAAAGGCTCTTTATTTAATGCTCTCTCCTGATAACGTGATTGATCTTCAATCCCAGTATTTAATGCAATATTCTCAGTTTAAAGCACTCAGTCGCCTCTCCCCCTCTTACTTCACCTCACTTCTCTCCCACTACGACCCAGCCCGCACACTTGGCTAATGCCAACCTACTTAGCGTATCTCGATCTCGTCTACCTCGCCGTCGACATCTCGCCTACATCCTGCCTCCGGCCTGGAACGCTCTTCCTCTTTACGTCCGGCAGACAATTACTCTCTCCACCTTCAAAGCCTTTTTGAAGGCGCATCTCCAAGAAACCTTCCCTGACTAAACCCTCCTTTCCTCTTCTCCCGCTCCCTTCTGCATCACCCTGGAATTTGGATTTCTTTCCTTCTGTCATCCGTAAAAAATGTAGTTGTCCTGACCGGTATCTTTGCATACACACTGATTTGATGCTCACCAGGCCTGAACCTCTAGCCAATTCTGCCAGACTTAAACTCCTTCAATTTTGGGGCCCCGGAACACCTCACTCACTCTGCTCCGAAAGACAGATGATTGCCCTGCGCTGGGCTATTGATTCCTGTTGTTTCCCGGCAGAGTGCTACTCCACTGCATTAGTTGAGATTGGCTCAGAGGACACGACGTTTTGTGCCGTCTCTATTTCAGGACTAACTAACTACGAGCCCAAATCCCAGTGCTCTTCCGAGGGTTAAGCGTGCAGGGAGGACTACAGGAAGATAACACTCGTTCACATCCTCACCACAAAGCCCCGAAAGAAGAATGATTTACTGACATTTTACCAGCGGCAATATTGTCAAGGGGAAATAATCGTAGTGTTGGTATTTAAGTGCTTACCACGTGCAGAGCACTGTTCTAAGCGCTGGGGGAGATACAGGGTAACCAGGTTGTCCCACGTGAGGCTCCCAGTCTTCATCCCCATTTCCCAGATGAGGGAACTGAGGCACAGAGAAGTGAAGTGACTTGTCCACGGTCACACAGCTGGCAAATGGCAGAGAGGGAAATGACCTCTGGGGCCGGAAAAAAGTCAGAGACGATAGTCCGTGGCAACTACGTTTAGTTGTCTCATGCTGTCCATTGCTTGTAGAGATGAGGCCTTTTTCCATGGAAGTAATTTCAGAAGATGAACTCAGATGTACTATTTGCCTCTAGTAGAGCGGAGCCACCCCGAAGGTTTTCCTTATTGTCACAGACACGGAAAACCTCAAGAAGCCCCTTTAAAAAATACTATTTAGTGGCATTAAAGAGCAACATCTTAACTAGAGGTTTAATACACTCGGCTCTATAAAATCGATCCATCAGTAGTATTCAGCGAATGCTCACTCTGTGCAGAAAGAGCACCGTACTGAGCAGTTGGAAGAGTCCCAGACATAGCCCCCCTTTCCCCTGCTCCCCCTCCCCACTCACTGCCTCTGCTGTACCCCCCTCCCCGCCCCACAGCACTTGCGTGTGTATATATATATATTTATAATTCTATTTATTGACAGCCTGTATATCTCTATAATTCTATTTATATTGATGCTACTGATGCCCGTTTACTTGTTTTGACGTCTGTCTCCCCCCTTCTAGACTGGGAGCCCACTGCGGGCAGGGATCGTCTCTATTTGTTACTGAATTATACTTTCCAAGCGCTTAGTACGGTGCTCTGCACACAGTAAGCGCTCAATAAACACAAATGAACGAATGAGAGTACAGGGGAGATAGGTACGATCCCTGCCTTCAGGGATTTTATAATCTAGGCTGACCCTAAACATTCATCTCATTCATTCGGTAGTATTTATTGAGCGCTTATTATGTGCAGAGCACTGTACTAAGCGCTTGGAATGGACAAATCGGTAACAGATACAGTCCCTGCCCTTTGACGGGCTCACAGTCTAATCGGGGGAGAAGGACGGACAAGAACAGTGGCAGTAAATAGAATCGAGGGGATGAACATCTCATTAAAACAAGAGCAAATAAATAGAATCAAGGCGATGTACATCTCTTTAACAAAATAAATAGGGTGATGAAAATATATAGAGTTGAGCGGACGAGTACGGTGCTGAGGGGATGGGAAGGGGGGGGGGAGCAGAGGGAAAGGGGGGAGAAGAGGGTTTAGCTGCGGAGAGGTGAAGTGGGGGGGTAGAGGGAGTAGAGGGAAAAGGGGAGCTCGGTCTGGGAAGGCCTCTCGGAGGAGGTGAGCTCTAAGAAGGGTTTTGAAGAGGGGAAGAGAATGAGTTAGGCGGAGGCGAGGAGGGAGGGCGTTCCGGGACCTCGGGAGGACGCGGCCCGGGGGTCGACGGCGGGACGGGCGAGACCGAGGGACGGCGAGGAGGCGGGCGGCGGAGGAGCGGAGCGTGCGGGGTGGCCGGTGGAAAGAGAGAAGGGAGGAGACGTAGGAAGGGGCGAGGTGATGGAGAGCCTTGAAGCCTAGAGTGAGGAGTTTTTGTTTTGTATTCCCGCCACCTCCAGGATGGACTTTTCCCTAGGGGAAGGCTCGATATATTCATCGCCGTAGGCACCGGTGGCTCCGAAATCGAACTACAGCTGCCCTTCGGAGTTGAGGAAGATGTCGCCCACGGTGAAATTTTCCTTTGGGTGCGTGTGAGGCTGAAAAGGGCACTTAGAAGAAAGACTATCCTCTCGGTATTCACCACGGAGCTAGCAGCACCCGGGAGGATCCAGGTGGAGTCTTGGATGACTTCCCGGGCTTGGGAAAAGTGAGTTATCGATCTCGCTCTCTGCCCCTTTGTACTGCACTTTGTATTTTTCTCGGATGTTTTCTCAAGGGAGGAATGAAGAATTTTATCGTTACTGGCAACCTCCTGGGTGAGTTTCTCAATAGATGAATACCGACAGAGTAAGGCCACACGGCGTCTCGTGCCCGCTCTGACCGCAGCCAAGGGCTCTGCTGGGAACCCGGGAAGGTGTACCGTTGAGTAGGGCGCCAGATCCGCCAAGAAATAATGACAACAATATTAACCGGGGTATTCGTGAAGCGCTCACCGTGTGCCGAGCACCGGGACGGATACAAAGCAATCAGACTGTCCCACGTGGGACACGCGGTCTTAACCCCCATTTTACAGATGAGATAACTGAGCCACGGAGAAGCGACTTGCCCGAGGTCACCCAGCGGACAAGTGGCGGAGGCGGGATTGGAACGCGTGTCCCAAGTCTGGGCTCTCGCCACCGGGCCGTGCTGCTTCGATGGGAGAGAGGGGGTTGGCGCTAAGGCTTAAAGCCGCTAGTCCATCCTCTTGGATCTTGGTCACGATGGGCACCTCTTTTTTTTTTTATGGCGAAGCACTTGTTACGTGCCAGGAACTGAATAAAGCACTGGAGTGGATACAAGTTAGTCAGATTGGACACAGTACCTAACCCAGAAGGGAGCTCACATTCTTCTTCCCCACTTTACAGGCCCAGAGAAGTGAAGTGACTTATCCAAGGTCACACGGCTGACGCGTGGCGGAGCCGGGATTAACGATGTTGGTATCTGATAAGCGCTTACCATGTGCCGAGCACCGTTCTAAGCCCTGGGGGAGACACAGGGGAATCGGGTTGTCCCACGTGGGGCTCACAGTCTTCATCCCCGTTTTACAGATGAGGTAACTGAGGCACCGAGAAGTCAAGGGACCGGCCCAAAGTCCCACAGCTGACAAATGGCTGAGCCGGGATTAGAACCCACGACCTCTGATTCCACTAAGCCACGCTGCTTCTCGTGACATTTGGGTGCGGCCTTGGGCAAATCCCTTCTCTGTGACTCAGTTCCCTCACCTGAAAAATGGGGATTCAATACCCGTTCTCCCTTCTACTTAGACTGTGAGCCCCATGTGGGACCTTTTGCTCTTGTAATTACTCTGGTGCTGAGCACAGTGCTAGCACATAGTAAGCGCTTAATAAATTCTACCACTGTCATCATCACCTTCCAGTCTGGAGCCGCAGTCTGCTCACGGGCGCTGGCAACATCTCAGCAGCAGTGGTGTCGGCTTAGTCGTTGTATTTTTTTCAATGGTATTTGTTGAGCGCTTACTACGTGCTAGGCACTGTACTAACCTCTGGGATAGCTGATCAGGTTGGACACGGTCCACGGCCCACCTGGGACTCCCAGTCTTTATCCTCATTTTACAGAGGAGGGAACTGAGAAGGTAAGTTACTTGCCCAAGGTCACACGGCAGACAAGTGGTGGAGTTGGGATTAAAATCACACTATTACTAATAGTAGTAATCATATTTATTAAGGACTTACTCTGAACGGAGGAAGCCGCGTGCAGCAGCGTGGAGTGGTAGATAGAGCACCGGTCTGGGAGTGGGAAGGTCATGGGTTGTCTGCTGGGTGACCTTGGGCAAGTCACTTAACTTCTCTGTGCCTCAGTTACCTCATCTAAAAAACGGGGATCGAGACTGTGAGCCCCATGTGGGACAGGGATCGTGTCCGTCCTGATTAGCTTAGTGGATAGAGCACAGGCCTGGGAGTCAGAGGGACTTGGGTTCTGATTCTGGCTCCGCCACTCGTCCCCTGTGTGACCTTGGATAAGTCACTTCTCTGGGCTGAAGTTCCCTCACCTGTAAAATGGGGGAAAAGAATGTGAGCTCCCTTCTGGGTCAGGTACTGTGTCCAATCTGATTAACTTGTATCTACTCCAGCGCTTAATACAGTGCCTGGCACACAGGAAGTGCTTAACAAATACACGGTTATGATTATGGAGCACCGTAATAATAATGCTGGTATTTGTTAAGCGCTTACTATGTGCAGAGCACTGTTCTAAGCGCTGAGGTAGATAGAGGGTAATCAAGTTGTCCCCCGTGAGGCTCAGATAACAGAAGAGGGAACGTAGGCCCAGAGAAGTTAAGTGACTCGCCCACAGTCACACAGCTGACAAGTGGCGGGGCCGGGATTCTAATGTTGGTATTTGTTAAGCGCTTACTATGTGCAGAGCACCGTTCTAAGCGCTGGGGTAGATACAGGGTCATCAGGCTGTCCCACGTGAGGCTCACGGTTAATCCCCATTTTCCAGATGAGGTAACCGAGGCACAGAGAAGTGAAGTGACTCGCCCACAGTCACCCAGCTGACAAGTGGCGGAGCCGGGAGTCGAACCCATGACCCGTGACTCCGAAGCCCGGGCTCTTTCCACTGAGCCACGCGGCCTCCCACTGTACTGAACAGTTGGGAGAACACAGTAAGTTTGGTAGACCGGATCCCTGCACTCCAGGAGCTTACAGTCTAGCAGAGGAGTCAGATACTAAAAAAGAAATTACAGGTGAGGGAAGCCACCGAGAACAAAAATAGATGCCCAAGTTCTGTGAGGATGGGATGACTCCCTAGGTGCTAAGTCCCGTAAACTATAAGAAATCTCATCGTTCAACCCTAAAGAACGACACTTTCCCAAGTGCTTAGTGGAGTCTCCCCCGGTTAGACCGTAAGCCCGTCAGAGGGCGGGGGCTGTCTCTGTCTGTTACCCATTTGTCCATTCCAAGCGCTCAGTACGGTGCTCTGCACATAGTAAGCGCTCGATAGATGCTATCGAATGCATGAATGAATGCTCTGCCGGGCCGTCGGCACTCTGCAAATACCGTTGATTGACTTGATTGCTTAGGGCTCGAGGACTCAGGTGCGTAGGTGATGCGGTCGGGTGGGGAGATGAGAGACGTGTCAGGGGAAGCTACCCGGAGGGGATGAGATTGGAGTAGGGCTGTGGAGATGGGGACAGTCAGATATAAATGGGGTGCGGAAACCAGGGAGGTGGGAAGTTGTTGATGAGAGTTTGCTCTGTCTTGGGCTGGCACTGGAATTTCCGGTGCTTTGGCCGCTGACGGAGTTAGAAAGGGTAGATGAGGGGGAGATATCTCGGCAGGAGCAGCAGCAGGTGAGCCTTTTTCTTCCTTCCTCTCCACTCCCTCTGCTCCTCTTTCCTTACCTCTCTCCTTTAGCCTCCCCTTTCTTCCCCCTTCTCCCTCCTCTACCTTCCCTTTTCTCTCTTTCCCTGTTTTCTCCCATCCTTTCCTCCCTCAAAACCCCAGCCCAGTAAAGGCCACCCCGACACCCCACCCCAAGTTGACCCCGGCCACCCCCATAACTGCTGATATACTTCTACTGGAAAGTAGTGAACTCAAAGTTACCAAACCAGTGGGGCAAAGATGGATTCTTTACTTTCAATGGATTTGGGTCAGCAGGATCTCTTGGAGGGAATCAGGAAACCCAGGTCCTAATTCCAGCTGTTTTGGGACACTGGGCAATTCAGAACAGTGCTCTGCACATAGTACCAACAAATACCAACATTATTATTATTATTATTATTATTATTCGTTCAATAGTATTTATTGAGCACTCTCTATGTGCAGAGCACGTCTCCTCCCTGGACCTTAGTTTCCTCCTCCGTAAACTGGGAATCAAATTCTTGCCTCTCTCTAGTGCTTAGATTGTGAAGTGAAATTGTGATATGGTAAGGTTCGGGGGCGATATCTGTTCTGATTATTTTGTACCTACCCCAGGGCATAGCACAGTGTTTAGCAACTCGAAAGTGCTTAGTAAACAACTCTTCGCTGTTACTTATGGAATATTGGTGGACATTTTCTGTGCTGTCGCGTTAAGGCATTGACGCAGACCAGAGTCTTGAGAGAGTTAACCGCTATCCCTTCCTCACGGAATCACTCACTGCAGATTTGCTACCGGGCGCAAAAATCCCTACGGAGTTCAGGCAGCATGGCATGAAAATGTAAATGAGCCTTTCGATTTAGCTGTGTCAATAATAGCTGAGTTTACGGGATTCTTTCAAGCAGAAAGTTCTTGAAGGCCCAGGACAAGAGCAATCTTGGGCAGCTGGTCTCTTCTGAGGAAAACGGGCAGAGTCTCTGAGGATAAAAATGGGCTGGAGCCCCGGTATGATCTGGCTTATAAAGTCCAGTTAAATCCGGTTCCCCTAAAACTCCCCATATACATTTGAACGGGATCTTAACCCATCGATTAATGGTATTTATTGAATGCTTACTGTGTGCAGAGCATCGTACTAAGCACTTGGGAAAGTAGAATACAACAGAATTGGTAGACAAGATCCCTCCCACAGGGAGCTTGCAATTTACAGGGGGAAACAGTCATTATTCATTCAGTAGTATTTATTGAGCGCTTACTAGGTGCAGAGCACTGTACTGAGCGCTCGGAACGGACAGTACGGCAACAGAGAGAGACGATCCCTGCCCAGTGACGGGCTCACGGTCTAATCGGGGGAGACAGACGGACAAAAACAAGACAACGTAATCACGATGAATAGAATCGAGGGGACGGACACCTCATTAGCAAAATAAATAGGGTAATAAAATATATACAAACGAACACGGTGCTTACTATGTGCCAAGCACTCTTGTAAGCGCCGGGGCAGATAGGAGTTAGATTGACACTTTCCACTATCACAACAGAAAAAGCATTTCATTTCTTTCGTTAGGCGTAGGATAATGCCTGTAGCCAGGATTAGCGCTTTCTCCAAAATCCTGTTTACTGACCTAAGCCAGAAAAGACATTTCTTTTTGCAGAGAAAACACATCAATAGTTCTGACTGCCTAAGTAAATCCTCCTTATGAATAGCCAAATGTTTTAAATATAAAAGCCGGGGAAGGGAGGGGCATTCCACTATAAATGACAGGGGAAATTGTAGAGAATAAGGCTATTTCTCCGTGTGCTGTGGGGTAGAAGGAGGGGGAGATAGGTCAGTCCTAGGACCCCCGGAAGAAGGGAAAAGGTGTTGGGGGGGATACAAGCACATAAACAAGTGGGACAAATGTGCCCAATCCTCCCCCAATTACCATCTGGCAGACACATCAACTCTGGCTCATTAAGAAGGTAGGTCAAACGTGATAGAAGGACAATCATCACATTCGTTTAGCGCTTACTATATGCCAAGCACTGTACTAGTCACAGGATAATCCCCCTGGAGGCAGTCCCTCTCCCGCAGTCTAGGGAGAGGATAGGTATTAAATTCCCATTTTACAGATGAAGAAACTGAGGTACAGAGAAGCAAAATGACTTGCCCAAGGTCAAGCAGCAGGTCAGTGGTGGCAGAGCCGGGGTTAGAACGCACGTGTTCAGACCCCTAAGTCTGCTCTCTTTCCACTAGGCTACGCTGCCTTGTTTGAAGGCGCAAGGTGGAGCTGGAGGGGGGTGGCGAGGTTGACCTTCCTAGAAGAGGCAAGACGTGGGCAGATTTATGTAAGAAAGAAATGACAAAAATTGCTGAAGCGGAGCAGGGGAGCACTCAAGCGAGAGAGTGGAGAAAGCACCGGCCGGGAGACAGAGGACCTAATAATAACAATAATAATTGTGGTAAATCATTAAGAGCTTACTATGTGTCAAGCAGGTCACTTAACTTTTCTGTGCAAAATAGGGATTTAATACCTATTCTCCCTCCTACTTAGATTGTGAGCCCCATGTGGGACAGGGATTATATTCAGTCTGATTTTCTAGTATTTTACCCTAGGGTTTAGAACGGAACACACAGTATACGTTTAATAAATACCATTTGAAAAAAAGCAAAGCCAACAGTCCGTTCACGGCTCCACGGCAGGAGAGCCGCATGTAGAGAAACAGTGATGGCGATGATGATAATTTGAATGTATGCAGTGCACGTATTTTTCAAAAAGCTGGTCTTATGGGAGCCGGAGAAAAGCAATTCTCTCTGCATTGTTTGGAATGGAAAGAATAGAGGTTAGGCCGGAATCCCTTAGACTGGTCCCAACCCGACGTCAAAGAGAGGGAAATTTCTGTACCATCCCTGGCTTCTGGAACACTGACCACCTTCAACCCTAACGCCTCCTTTTAGTTAGGCCTAATGAAAAGAATACCAATAACTATGGCATGTGAAATTCTATAATTATTTATGATCATAATTATAAGTGCTCTCTCTGTTTCAAGCACCGTACAAAGCACTGACGTAAAGACAAAATAACGGGTCGGACACAGTCCTTGCCCCACTTGGGACTCAGAGTCTAAATATGAGGGAGTAGGATTTAATCTCCATTCTTCACATGAGGAAACGGAGGTACGGAGAAGTCAAGCGACTTGTCCGAGGTCAGGCGGCTGACAAGCGGCAGAGCTGGGATTAGAATCCGGGTCCTCTGATTCCCAGGCCTGTGCTTTTTACATTAAAACGCTTTTTCCCAGTACTGTCCTAAACACTAAGGTAGACGCAGCGTCTGCAGATCGAGCACAGGCCCCACGCCGTGGCTCACGGAAAGAGCCCGGGCTTGGGAGTCAAGGTCATGGGTTCCAATCCCGGCTCTGCCACTTGGCAGCTGTGTGACTGTGGGCGAGTCACTTCACTTCTCTGGGCCTCAGTTACCTCATCTGTAAAATGGGGATTAACTGTGAGCCTCACGTGGGATGACCCTGTATCTACCCCAGCGCTTAGAACAGTGCTCTGCACCTAATAAGCGCTTAACAAATACCAACGTTATTATTATTATTATTATTATATCCAAGCGCTTACTTGATTTCTAAGAAGGGAGTGTCATCCCCGCTCGTGTCTTCCCCGAGCCTCGCTGATTCTTATGTTCCAGCGAAGGCTTCTCCACACCTATCCGGCGGGGACTCCCACTCCGAGCAGTAGTCAAAGTCATTCATTCATTCATTCAATAGCATTTATTGAGCGCTTACTAGATGCAGAGCACTGTACTAAGCGCTTGGAATGGACAATCGGGCGACAGATAGAGACAACCCCCGCCCAGTGACGGACTCGCGGTCTAAACGGGGGAGACAGCAAAGCAAAACAGAACAAAACAGAAAGCAGAAGGAAGTCGCTAGGATAGTAGCCCCCTCTCGGGATCGCACCTGGAGAGATTCCAGTCCTGTACCAGTCTCGGCTACGGGATGGAGAATCGCGCAGAGGCCTGTCCGTTCCACTCCTAGCCTTGGGCGGTGGCTAGCGCGTGGAAGGCCGTCGGCTACGAGTCGAAACTCACCCTTGCCGGGCAGCGGCGGCTTAGCAGAGGATCGGGGTCAGAGGCTCAAGTTTACCGTGCCGAAGAAGGCAGTGGAAAACCACTACCGTGAGCGGCGTGACTCAGTGGAAAGAACCCGGGCTTGGGAGTCGGAGGCCATGGGGTCGAATCCCCGCTCTGCCACCTGTTAGCTGTGTGACTGTGGGCAAGTCACTTCACCTCGCTGTGCCTCATCTGGAAAATAGGGATTAACTGTGAGCCTCACGTGGGACAACCTGATGACCCTGCGTCTACCCCAGCGCTTAGAATGGTGCTCTGCACATAGTAAGCGCTTAACAAATACCAACATTATTACCGTGTTTTTATCAAGGAAACCGCGCGTACACTACCAGAACGTTACTGGTGGATTTGGAGTGTTCTGGGAGAGATGTGTCCATGGAGTTGTTTTGGGTCGGAAATGACTCGACGGCAGAAGATAATAATAGTGGGAGGAGCATTTATGAAGTGCTTACACTGTGCGGAGCGCTATATTATTCCGTTATCAATAGCACCTTTTCGACAGTGAAGGACGATGACCTTTAACCGCCTCCTCTTTGAAGACGACGCTACCGACAGTGAGATTCTGTTGATGTATCACGGTTCGCGGTTCACTCCACGCCGAATATGCGAAATGGTCTTTGATTTGGGCTGTTGCTTTTGCCATTCCGAAGACTGGCCGGTATTTGAGATTAATTCTTGATATCTCAATCTTTCCCAAACTTCCACTCAAGGGAAGTAGAGTCCTCTCTAGGCTGGTGTGTCCACTGTGGTCGTCTCCCGGAAACCATCCAATCCCCTTCATCTCCCTTATATTGACCGTCAGGGACTTCAGTATCCATGTGGACGTTTCTGAGGAGTAGGGGAAACACAAACTGGACATTTCTGTAAAAAAAAAAAACCCAATCCGGGCGGCTAAGTGAAATGTGGACTGAAATGAGGAGAGGCAGGGAGATCAGCAAGGAGGGCTGATGCAGCGATTAAGGTAGGATAGGATAAGAGGTTGGGACAGTGGTTTGGATGGAGAAGGAAAGGACGGATTATAGTGATGAAGAGAAGGTTGAACCGATAGGATTTGATGACAGTCGGAATAGGTGGGTTATGAGAAAGATTCATCGAGGATAATAACGTTGGCATTTGTCAAGCGCTTAGTATGTGCAGGGCACTGTTCTAAGCGCTGGGGGAGATACAGGGTCATCAGGTTATCCCACATAAAGCTCACAGTTCATCCCCATTTGACAGATGAGGTAACTGAGGCCCAGTGAATTGACTTGCCCACAGTCACCCAGCTGACAAGGGGCAGAGCCGGCATTCGAACCCATGACCTCTGACTCCCAAGCCCGGGCTCTTTCCGCTGAGCCCCGCTGCTTCCCTGTGACACTGAGGTTACGGCTTTTGAGAAACCTCCTCTTCCCCGACTCTCTCTGTGATTCTCCACAATGAGGCTTTAACCCTCTTCACTGCGGTCGGACCCTCTCTCCTCGAGGTTATCGACGACCTCCTCCTTTTTCCAGCTTTACTGGACTCCTCTATTCTTTCCTCATCCGCTTCCACCTCTTGGTCGCCTTAGACCCTGGAGACGCCCCCCCGTCCTCAAGAAATACTATCCAGCCTCGATTTAACCTGCAGAGTTCTCTTCCTAGCTCTCTGGCTGATCCTTCGCCGTCTTCTCCACTGGGTCTTCCTCTTCCTCCCCGTCCCTAGCTGTGGGTGTCCCCTAAGACTCGCTTCTGCGTCCTCTTCCATCCACATCCACTCCCTCGAGGAGCCCTTCTCCTCCCACGGCTTCGACCCCCAAATCCACTTCACCAGCCTGGATTTTGGCCACAGTGAGCTGAAGAGCCCAGAGCACACGTAATAAGAAGAACATCATCGATAATAATCGTAATGATTGTGGTATTTATTAAGCGCTTACTCTGTGCCAGGCACTGTACTAAGTACCGGGGTATGTACAAGCAAATCGGGTTGGACACACTCGCTGTCCCACGTAGGGCTCTCAGGCTTAATCGCCATTTTACAAACGAGGTAGCAGGCACAGAGAAGTAAAGTGACTTGCCCGAGGTCACACAGCAGAAAAAATGGCATGGGAGGGATTAGCACCCAGGTCTTTCTGACTCCCAGTTCCGTGCTCTATCCGCTAGGCCGTGCTGCTAATTAAGTTCATTAAGACTGTGAGCCCCAGGTGGGCCAACCCGATTACCTTGTGTCTACCCCGGCGCTTAGAACAGTGCTTGGTGCTGAACAGGTATAATTATTATCATTATCATTATTATTAGCCGTGAGTCAGCTTCCATAAGAGCCCCTTGCCTTCCGCCCCAGGGCCATTCCGGGACCCAGTTAAAATACCAAAAAAGAAAAACAACCCCCCGAAACCAGTCGTTCTTCTGTCACATCCAAAAAGCGCCCCAAGATTTTTCGAGTCGGTTTTCTGCGGCGGCACTTCTGAGACTCCTCCGAACCCCGGAAATGATAATGTTGGTATTTGTTAAGCGCTTACTATGGGCAGAGCACTGTTCTGAGCGCTGGGGGAGATACAGGGTCGTCAGGTTGTCCCACGTGAGGCTCGCAGTTAATCCCCATTGTACAGATGAGGTAACTGAGGCACAGAGAAGTGACTCGCCCACAGTCCCACAGCTGACAGGTGGCCGAGCCGGGAGTCGAACCCGTGACCCCTGACTCCGAAGCCCAGGCTCTTTCCACTGAGCCACGCCGCTTCCCCCCCGAGGGGTAAAGGAGGTAAAGGATCGCGTGCCCCCGGGCCCAAGTGCGGGCAGCTCTCTGAGCCCAGTGGACCCCGAGAGCCGGGAGGGAAGGAGGAAACGTCAGGGAGCGACTGGCCACGGGGGCTCTCGGGCCTGTAGGAACCAGATCGGCTGGCAGGGTGTCAAATCGACCCACGGTATTTACTGAGCACCTACTGTGTGTACAGCCCTCTGCTAATAATAATGATTCTGGTATCTGTTAAGCGCTTACTGTGCTCCAGGCGCTGTATTAAAGGCCGGGGTGGATACAAGCAAATGAGGTTGGACACGGTCCGTGTCCCACGTGGGACTCCCGGTCTCAATCCCCATCTTACAGATGAGGTAACTGAGGCCCAGAGAAGTGACTCACCCAAGGTCCCGCAGAAGACACGTGGCAGGGATATTGACGATGGCATTTGTTAAGCGCTATGTGCCTAGCACTTTTCTAAATGCTGGGGTGGATGCAAGCGGTCCGTGTCCCACGTGGAGCTTACGGTCTTAATCCCCACTTTACAGATGAGGCAACTGAGACCCAGAGAAGTTAAGTGAGTCGGCCAGGGTCACGCAGCAGGCGGGCGATGGGGCCAGGATTAGAACCCAGGTCTCTCCGACTCCCAGGCCAGTATTCTGTCCACTAGGCCGTGCCGCTGCCCTGTGCTAAGTACTTGGGAGCAGCTCGAAGAAACGCTAAGAAGCAGAATGCCCCGGGGGGTCAGAGAACCTGGGTTCTAATCTCCGCCCCGCCACTTGCCTGCTGTGTAATAACGTTTGGTATTCGTTAAGCGCTTACTATGTGCAGAGCACTGTTCTAAGCGCTGGGGGAGATACAGAGTAATCAGGTTGTCCCACGTGAGGCTCACGGTCTTCATCCCCGTTTTCCAGATGAGGTGACTGAGGCCCAGAGAAGTGAAGTGACTTGCCCACGCAGCTGACAAGCGGCAGAGCCGGAATTCGAACCCATGACCTCCGACTCTCTCTACTGGGCCCGGCTGCTTCTCGTGTGACCTAGGTAGGTCAACATCTCCGTGCCTCCACCGCATCTTCAAAATGGGGATTCGATGCCTGTCCTCCCTCCTCCCGAGACTGCGAGCCCCACGCGGGGCTTGGCACATAGTAAGCGCCTAACAAATGCCGATTATTATTACCTCATTATGGCTCCGCTCAGTCTGCCATCTGTGGGGGACGATGTCAGGTAGGTGAATCTGCTGAAATTGCCCAAAAGGTTCGTTGTGTTTCCCATGGATCTCCGACGTAACCTCAACCTCATCGACCCTTGTTTCGGTGCGGAAGGGGATGGCCCGGGCCATCGGACTGTCATCCTGACATTCTTGATTTCCTTGTCTATTTGATCCATCCGGGCGGCCTCGGCCAGAACACCGCGGAATTGGGTTACAATATTAAATTTGAGTTGTCCGTGAGCAGCTTTGCTGGGTTGTAGGTCTCCCCAGGCGTTGGCTCCGGCTTCAATCCGCTCCGGTGTCTTTGCCAATTCGTAGCAACACGTTGACTCCGAGGAAAGCCTCACGATTACCTGCGATAACTCCTTGTGCACAGGTGCTTCGAGAGCGTAGTTAATAATAATAATAATAATGTAGGCATTTGTTAAGCGCTTACTATGTGCAGGGCACTGTTCTAAGCGCTGGGGGAGATACAGGGTCATCAGGTGGTCCCACGTGAGGCTCGCAGTTAATCCCCGTTTTCCAGATGAGGTAACTGAGGCCCAGAGAAGTGGAGTGCCTTGCCCACAGTCACACAGCTGACAAGTGGCGGAGCTGGGACTCGAACCCATGACCTCTGACTCCGACGTTCGATGGTGCTTAAGTCCAGATGAACTGAGTGTCCAGGGTAGGACGGAAGGAAACTGGAAAGCGAGATTCTCGATCGCTCGTTATATCCTCGGATGGATATTTATAGGTGAAATGGGGATCAGTGTGGCTTCCTGGAGATTCAAGAGACCTGGGATTCTAATGCCGCGCTCCTCCACTTGCCTGCTGTGTGACACTGGGCAAGTCGCTTAGCTTCTCTGTGCCTCAGTTTCCTCATCTGTAAAGGAGGAATGAAATACCTGTTGTCACTCGTCATTTCCGCGTGGCACAGGGATGGCGTCCGAGCCGATCGTATCGCGTCTATCCCAGCCACAGAGGTTGGCACGTGGTGAGTACAAATTCCACAGTTATCATTAGAATTATCGTTAAATCATCCTCGACCCTGCTTCGTTTTGACGGCACCGGGGAAACGATTCGGCGGGGCACCTTCAACTGGAACGATGACGACGGTGGGGTTTGTTGAGCGCTTACTATGTACTAAGTTCTGGGGAGGATACAAGCAAATCGAGTTCGAAACAGTCCCTGTCCCGTGGGGGCTCACACTCTCAATCTCCATTTTATAGATGAGGTAATTGAGGCACAGAGAATAATAATAATAATAATCACGTTGGTATTTGTTAAGCATTTCCTACGTGCAGAGCACTGTTCTAAGCGCTCGGGGAGATTCAGGGCGATCAGGTTGTCCCACGTGAGGCTCACAGTCTTAATCCCCATTTTTCAGATGAGGTAACTGGGGCACCGAGAATAATAATAATGATAATGTCGGTATTTGTTAAGCGCTTACTATGTGCAGAGCACTGTTCTAAGCGCTCGGGGAGATTCAGGGCGATCAGGTTGTCCCACGTGAGGCTCGCGGTCTTCATCCCCGTTTTACAGGTGAGGTCACTGAGGCACAGAGAAGTGAAGTGACTTGCCCACAGTCACACAGCTGACAAGTGGCGGAGCTGGGATTAGAACCCATGACCTTCTGACACCCGGGCCCGTGTTCTACCCACTGTGCTATTTTACTTCTCTGTTATGTCGCGCCTCTACTCTACCGTGTCGTCCTGCTTCTCTTGACCTACTACGACTTGACCTACTACACGGTCGTGGAACAGCCTAAAGATCCGCGTAGTTTATCAGTGCCCCGTGGCTGATAAAAATGTCATCACCCAACTGTCTAAACATGAGACCCTATCCTTGGTTTTTTGTTTTTGTTTTTTCAGTGGTATCTGTTAAGCGCTTACTAGGTGTCCGGCACCGTACTAAGCCCTGGGGTAGGAACGAGGCCGGGCACAGTCCGTGTCCCACGCGGGGCTCACGGTCTTGATCCCCATTTTACGGACGAGGGAACTGAGGCGCAGAGAAGTGAAGTGACATGCCCAAAGTCACGCAGCAGACCCGCGGTGGAGCCGGAATTAGAACCCAGGTCCTTGGCCTCCCAGGGCCGGGTCCTTTCCACTAGGTCACACCGCTTTATAGATTAGAGATTTCTGCTGGAAATCTCTGATCCTGATCCTGATCCTGAACAACCTGATCCGGATGTTTTCAGTGACACAGAATGA
Organism: Ornithorhynchus anatinus; assembly: GCF_004115215.2. Lineage (NCBI taxonomy): Eukaryota > Metazoa > Chordata > Mammalia > Monotremata > Ornithorhynchidae > Ornithorhynchus > Ornithorhynchus anatinus. The sequence continues at coordinate 18,254,334 of NC_041741.1, read as the reverse complement.
GGTAGTAGTTTACTCAAAAATCGGTTCTGCGGTCGTGTCTTCGATTTCTGGCTTATTTTCGAGGCTTTAAAAGGTTTCTTCCTCGGTGCTCAAAGACACGCTCAGAAGACGACTAGAGCGTTCTTGCCCTCCCTGCAAAATTCCATCTTTTGTTTGAGGAAAGAGTAGGGCCACCTGCATACTTCAATGAATCGATCAATTTTTATTGAGCGATTATTCTGTGTCAACACTAGGTAGAATCCAATTAAGTTAGAAGACATGATTCCGGCCCTCAAAGAATTTACCATCCCGCGGGGAGGCCAACAGGCAGAAGAAGACCGCCAACTCCTCTAGGGCCGGGATTGTGTCAACTAATTAATAAGGTTGGTATTTGTTAAGCGCTTACTACGCGCCGAGCACTGTTCTAAGCGCTGGGGTAATCAGGTTGTCCCACGTGAGGCTCACGGTTAATCCCCATTTTCCAGATGAGGTCACTGAGGCCCAGAGAAGTGAAGTGACTCGCCCGCAGTCACGCAGCTGACGAGTGGCGGAGCCGGGAGTCGAACTCATGACTTCTGACTCCGCAGCCCAGGCTCTTTCCCCTGAGCCACGCTGCTTCCCCCAATTCAACTAATTCTGTTATCCTGTAGTTTCCCAAGGCTCAGCGCAGTGCTCTGCACCCGGTAAGGGTGCGGTAGATACCGCTGATGGATCGATTGATAAATTACAGGTGGGAGAGGCCACCAAACTTAAAGCTTTGTGCATACGTTTGCGCTCCTCAGTGCTTGCCGGGTGCAAACTCGAGAACGTGGGCGACGAAGGAGGGAGGGAAACGAGGTGGGGAGAGGAGGAGTTAATCAGAGAAGGCTCCCTGGAAGAAATGTCATTTCAGAACCCCACGATTGTTCTTGCATATTTCCTCTTACAGGTTAATAATAATAATGTTGGTATTTGTTAAGCGCTCACTATGTGCAGAGCGCTGTTCTAAGCGCTGGGGTCGACGCCGGGTAATCCAGTTGTCCCACGTGAGGCTCACAATCCCCATTTTCCAGATGAGGTAACTGAGGCCCAGAGAAGCCACTTGCCCACAGTCACGCCGCTGACAGGCGGCCGAGGCGGGATTCGAACTCATGACCGCGGACTCCCAAGCCCTTGCTCTTTCCACTGAGCCACGCCGCTTCTCTACCCTTCGGGTTACTGAAGGCCTCCCTTCTCTGATAATCACGAGGAGCGACAGCTTACGGATTCTGCATTTCTTTGCTTCTCTAACTGTTCACTGTGCGTATCATTCGGACCGAGCCAGTTTTAACGGCCTCTCTTTTGCCGGGCCACAGGCCTCGAGAGCGGTGTGCGAAACGGTACCACGGAGAAGTGATACTGATTTATTAACCGATTCTAAATAAGCAGATACTCAATAAGTAGACGCTTATTTCTGGGGCTCCTTATTTAAATACGGCTTCGGCAATATTGTCGAACGCAGGTGTCTCTGTATTGGGAAGCAGCGTGGCTCAGTGGAAAAGAGCCTGGGCTTCGGAGTCAGAGGTCACGGGTTCGACTCCCGGCTCCGCCACTTGGCAGCTGTGTGTCTGTGGGCAAGTCACTTCACTTCTCTGGGCCTCAGTTACCTCCTCTGTAAAATGGGGATTAACTGTGAGCCTCACGGGGGACAACCTGATTCCCCTGTGTCTACCCCAGCGCTTGGAACGGTGCTCTGCACGTAGTAAGCGCTTCAAAAATACCAACATTATCATTATTATTATTGCAGGAGCTTGACTCGGTGGTTCGTTCTCCACATGAGAGGGCGGCGTCGGCCTGACGGGAACACGACAGGTCTGGCCATCGACAGTATCGGATTCTAGTCCCGGCTTCACCCCTTGGCTGCTGTGTGGCTTCGGGCAAGTCACTTAACTTCTCTCAGTGGAAAGAGCCCGGGCTTGGGAGTCAGAGGTCACGGGTTCTAATCCCGGCTCCGCCGCTTGTCCGCTGTGTGACTTTGGGCAAGTCACTTCACTTCTCTGAGCCTCAGTTACTTCATCTGTAAAATGGCGATGCAGACCGTGACCCCCCCGTGGGACAATTTTTAGAGAAGCGGCGTGGCTCGGTGGAAAGAGCCCAGACTTGGGAATCGGAGGTCATGGGTTCGAGGCCCGAATCTGCCACTTGTCAGCTGTGTGACCGTAGGCCAGTCGCTTAACTCCTCTGTGCTTCATCTGTAAAATGGGGATTAACCGTGAGCCTCACGTGGGACAACCTGATTCCCCTGTATCTCCCCCAGCGCTTAGAACAGTGCTCTGCACGTAGTAAGCGCTTAACAAATACCAACGTTATTCTTCTCGGTTTACTCACCCTTTTTTAATGGTATCTGTTAAGCATTTATTATGTGACAGACTGGGTTTCAAGTGCTGGGCACAGTCCACGTCCCACAGTCTGAGGGGCAGGGAGGACGGGGCATTTTATCCCCATTTTACAGAGGAGGGAACTGAGGCCCGGAAAAGTTAAATGACTTCTCCAAGGCCACCCAGCAGACAAGAGGTGGAGTGTGATTAGAACCCAGACGTCCTAACTCCCAATCCAGGGTTCTTTACACCAGACCCCCACCGCCTCTTAATCTTCAATCTTCACTTCAGGGGAAATGTAACATCCTCACTTTAGCGCTTGGGAATCTTTCCGTCGGAACGCAAGGGAGATCTCATTCTTCCGTTGCCGATCTGTCCGTTCCAAGCGCTTAGTACAGTGTTCTGCACATAGTCAGCACTCAATAAATACTATTGAATGAATGAATTCTTCGCTAAATGGGAAGATGAAAAGCACAGAGCAGCCATTCAGTAAATCTGACTCCCTGGAGAAGGGCAAATACCTAAGCTTCAGAAACCCAGAGGGAGGGAAGCACGTAAGAAATCCCAGCTCTGATCTCTGGTTCCGATATTACCCGGGAATATTTTTCATCTTCTACCGCCCCTCTGGTCCCACAGTCAGGCTAGAGCTGGAAGCTGGCATCCCCACTACGAACACTATTTTCCCGTTATAAAGTTTCCCATTCGGTACAACATATGCGGACTAGAATGAAGAAAACGCAACTAATCTATGAAATCAAATGAAGAATTCAGAATAAAGGCCCATACCGTAGGAATTCAGGGGAAGGTATCCAATACCTTAGGGACAGATAGAGAAGCAGCGTGGCTCAGTGGAAAGAGCCCGGGCTTGGGAGTCAGAGGTCATGGGTTCGAATCCCGGCTCTGCCACTTGTCAGCTGTGTGACTGTGGCCAAGTCATTTCACTTCTCAGTGCCTCAGTTACCTCATCTGTAAAGTGGGGATGAAGACTGTGAGCCTCACCTGCGACAACCTGATGACCCTGTATCTCCCCCAGTGCCTAGAACAGAGTTCTGCGCATAGTAAGCGCTTAACAAATACCGACATTATTATTATTATTTAAAACACTTGCACAGCTTGAGGCAGATATAGGCTAGGAGATTCCCCCCGGTGCAGCTCAGGCTGAGATCTCCAGGGATTAGTCCAGACTCCTGGGGTGATTGACAACCTCGCCTCGTCTCTCGCTTCTTCGAGGAAACAAAATCAGTCATCTGTAGAATTTCAGTTCCTTCCAAAAGGGACTAATTTTAATCTGGGACACTGTTTTGGGGCTCGGCTAACTTTTTCTGTTCGATGAAAAAGTGAGGCTGTTAAGGAGAACCTTTCTCCTTGTAAATAACTCAAGTATAAACCTCTCTGGAAGTGGGAACCTCTTGTATTTTGCTTCTTGGCAGAATCACACCCAATCACATTAATTGACACACAAATCCCCCAGGGGACATGTGGGTATCGCTTATGCCATTTGAAGCGTTTACCTTGGTTCCTAGAAAATTTTCACCCAGTCGAGTCACACGTTTTCTCCCCTGAACGGGAAGCCTTTCGCGGACCCGAGCGAGCGTGGGCTACCGTCCGCTAGACGGGAGGGCGTAGGAGCTCAGGTCCCAGTCAAAGTCACCAGCGGTTGCTCTTCGCTCCCCCCCTTTCCCTCTTCTGCCCTCATGCATGGCCAACTAGAATGATAATAATAATATCTGTGGTATTTGCTAAGCACTTCCTAGTGCCAAGCACCGTACTAAGCACTGGGGTAGATAGGCAGGTCGAACGCTGTCCCTTCCCCACAGTGGGGACTCACAATCTAAGGGGGAGGGACAATCCTCGTTATATAGATAAGGAAACTGAGGCACAGATAATTTAAATGATTTGTCCAAGCTTACGTAGCAGGCGAGTGATGGAGACGGAGCTAGAACCCAGATCCTCTGACTTCCAGGTCTGTGCACTGACCACCGGGCCACAGTGGACAAAGTGGGTTAACACTTTACATCCTCCAAACTGTGGAGGAAATAGGCATAAATATTAACTTGGAGAGTTGCTAGAGGGGGCACCTTTGCCATAATAATAATAATAATAAGCACTGTTCTGAGCACTGGGGTAGATACAAGCTAATCAGGTTGGACATAGTCCCTGCCCCACATGGGGCTGACAGTCTTAATTCCCATTTTACAGATGAGGCACAGAACGGTTAAGTGACTTGCCCTAGGTCACACCTTAGGCAAGCGGAAGAGCCGAATTAGAACTCAGGCCCTTCTGGGTCCCGGGCCCGTGCTCTACCCTCTAGGTCAAGGTATGATTTTCCCACTACGGTTGTTGCCCTGCCATGACAGCTAGATTGCATTTTTTTTAAAAGAATAATGTGGGCATTTGTGAAGCGCTTACTATGTCCAGAGCACTATTCTAAGCGCTGGGGTAGATACAGGGTCATCAGGTCGTCTCACCTGAGGCTCACAGTTAATTCCCATTTTACAGATGAGGGAACTGAGGCACCGAGAAGTGAAGTGACTTGCCCACAGTCACACAGCTGACGAGTGGCGTGGTTCTTATCCTCCACTTCGTTTACCAGAGGGGGATGGAGTTCAAAACTCCCCTTTCTGCTATTGAGATAAAAACAATTCTAGCAAATGATTCAATCGCGGACTCGTCGGGACGCCTTCCGGCTTGGACCGGGGACCGTAAGAGGGAAACTTTGTGAGACCGAGAGCGAAGCATTGTTTTTCCTCTGTGTTCCCCGTGGTAGTGGATTTGAAATTGGGTTGGGGCGCGGGGAGGGTTGAAGCCAGGAGAAGAAAGCAACACCACCTAACCACCTCTGTCCCCCCTTAGGCAGGGCCGAGTGGGAGATCCCCTCTTTGCAAAGTGGGGCGCTGAGTGAGGGGTCTCTGGGCGAATCTCTAATTGAGCAAAGATCAAGCAAGCGCCTTACACCTCCTGCCCGGAAACCTCCAGAATACCGTCAGGCAACAAACCTGGCGGCGCCCAGGGACGGGAGTGTCTGCAGAAACAGACGGAGCGGGACGACTCTGCCATTTGTCAGCTGTGTGACCGTGGGCAAGTCACTTCACTTCTCGGTGCCTCAGTGACCTCATCTGGAAAATGGGGATTAACCGTGAGCCTCACGTGGGACGACCTGATGGCCCTGCACATAGGAAGCCCTTAACAAATACCGACATTATTATTCTAGGGGGTCTAGGCCTGGTAAAAGAAGCGTTGATCCCCCTTCCAGGCCAGGCCTGGCCACTCTGTCTCCGACGCGACCACAGATTTTCAATTTCCTTTCTCTTATCAGGCCCATCTCCTCCAAGAGGCCTTCCCAGCCCCCAGCCCCACCTTCCCTCATCTCCCACTCCCTTCCGCATCTCTCCGACTCGTTTCCCTTCGCTCTCCCCCGGCCCCACAGCCCTTATGTGTACATCTGTCATTTTATATATTTATACTGCCGTCTGCTTATTTGCAACGATGACTACGAGCTCGTCGTGGGCAGGGATTGTCACTCTTCATTGCTGCCCCGTACCTTCCCAAGCTCTCGACCCAGCGCTCCGCACACAGTGAGCGCTCCACACTGGAATGAACGAATGAATGAGGATCTGGCTCCCTTTCGGGCGGCCTGGGCTCTTCTCAGCTGCTGCTAAATCCTGGAAAAGCGGACTCTCCAGGTCCCAACTCGCGTGTGTTTGTGTGTTTGTGTGTGCTTGTGTGTCTCCGGCCCTGAGGCCGGGCATGCTCAGTAGCCTGGGCAGGTTTGGGTTACAAATAGGAAGCTTTTTGTACGATCCAGCAGTGCATCAGACCCTGAGCAGCCCCTGCAGAGTCGATCCTGGGGTGGGGGGAGAGAGGGATGGGACTGCCTCCGGGAGGTGGGGCATGAGCCATAATTAATTAGACATCCATCCCCCTTCTACTCGGAGCCAACCCACTCTTCTTCCTCCCTCCTGGGCTCCAAACCAACCAGGAGAGGAGGTTTATTCCGCCTCGTTTTTGTTTTTTCCAACGGACCCTCTGCAAAATCCAGGGCCGAAGGCAGGAACTCGAGGACAGGGGAGCAGGATTGACCCTCAGACGTCCAGGATCTCTCTTCTTTGGGGTCGGGTGGAAGGGGGGGGTCTCCACAGCCCTCCCCACCACCAGCATGCAGAGAGCGGTGGCTTTTCCTGCGCTGTGTCTGCTCCTGAATCTCCACGCTGCAGGTAAGGGGCCGCCGATGAGCTCGGGGCTGCACTAAGCTGAACGCTCCGCTGGCTCCGGAGGACCCAGGCTAGGAGGGGCCGGTCGCCCGGTTGTGGAAGCCGATGGGGAATGAGGGATGGGGGAGGATGGCCACACCTGTTGTCCCTTGCCCTAAGATGCCATCTGGCTCAATGCAGGCTGCCAAAATAAAGTCCCAGGGCTGGTAGCAATCCTTTCCTCCCTTTAGAGGATGGAGCTTTCCTGCTTTCCCCCTTCTTCCCCAGCCTCTCCTCTTCGGCTCCAGTTATGCAAGAGCAGGCCAGGGATGCGTCTCGGCCGGTTGCCGTTAGCCAAAAGGGCTCCCGGGAGAGGGTTTGGAGAGAAATCCCACTGATGCATCCTCCCCTCCCCCCGGAGAGCTCAGAATCAAAGGATCCGATCAATGGATTTGGCCTCCTCCATCCCCTCTTGCAGGGGCTGCAGGAGGAGGGATAAGGGGGGGCCCTACAGCAGCGGAGACAGCGCCCCGGATAATGGGGAAAAATCCTGCGAAAAGAGGTTTCCCAAAAGGGATTGCTGAATCCGGGGGTGAGGGGAGCAGCAATCCTGCCTCCTGAACCCCCTGGCTGGGAATTGTAGCTTGAAAGGACGTGTTGAACCCTGACCGCTTTCCCCCCTCACAAAAGATGCCAGAATATGGCAGGGAGGTTTAAGGATCTTGCTGCGGCAGTGGGCTTCCATGTGGCAACCCTCAAATTCCTCCATCTCCCCACTTCTGAGCCTCCACCCTTCGGAAAGCTGGGGAGGAAGCACTGGGTCGAACGGCCAGCCTTATCATTTTAGCCTTCGCCGGGGGGCTAGCGGTAGTTTTTGAGGAGCGCGGCTATAGGCATCGACCCATCGATCGGAGAGTTCCGGTGAAAATTTAGAGTAGATGCGTTTTTTCTCTAGATGTTTCTAGGTAAAAAGGACTCTGATCTTTTACACTTTGGTGCTTCTCTTCTTGCCACTTACTAAAGACCTCTGAAGGACGCAGAACATACCCGTATCGATATATAGTCTCGGTTGTGGCTGTGTGGGGCTCCCGAGATCCCAATAGTCCCTTTCTGTCGATCAGAAATGAACTAAAATTTAGTTCGCTTCATTCAAAATGATAGCAAACACCCTTTCTTTCGTTTTATTCCTCATGATGACATAGTGAACCCCCAGGATCCTCTCTAGACAAGGAAGGGAAAAATCCCGATTTTATTGACGTCTCTACTTATAAAGGAGTTTGTGAATGTCTGATTGAGATGACCTGACTCTGATGGAGTTTGGCAGCTGTTACGTAAGAAAGTTTGTTTTAGTTTGTGTAAGTTGTATATCAATCAATCAATCAATCAATCTATTGAGCACTTACTGCGTGCAGAGCACTCTACTATCCACTGCACAACATAGGAGAGTTAAATCATTACAGTAATTCTGTGAAGTCTATTTTAAAAAAACCACCTTGACTGCATCTCAGTCTAGGGAGGAGTAGTCACTCTCAATGTCTGTTATCTTCAAAGTTTCATTGTTTATATTACTTCATTTATTCAATCAGTCCTATTTACTGAGTATTTACTGAGTGCTTACTGCGTGCAGAGCACTTAAGCATTTGGGAGAGTACAATATAAGAATAAACAGACACGTTCCCTGCCCACAGTGGGCTTAGAGTCTAGGGGCGGGGATAGACCTTAATAGAAATAAGTAAATTACTGATCTTCTTAGGGATTAGGATGGATTGCTTCGCTTCACCTTGCCTAAAGCATGCAGTAAGCGCTCAGTAAGTATGATAGATTGATTTAAAGTAAGAAGTCTGGAGTCTTAGATTATATCCAGGGAGCTACCATTGACTGGGCAGTTCTTGCCAAATCAGTTAATCATCGTACCTTTGCCTGGATCTGAAAATGGGAATACTGACACCTACAAGCTCCCAGAGACCAGTAGTTGCCTGTCCATTTCTGGGCTGCTTTGTGAAGACTCGGGAGTAGACGTGGCAACCATTTTTAAGTGACCCCAGGAAGAGATTTTTAGATGGGTGATACGTTGTCCGTGTTGCCGAACATGCAAGATGCTTGGCAGAGCAGTTCACTTCATCTCTGTTTCTCAATCTTAACGAGCAAATGGTTAGCGATGACCAAAACACCTCAAAAATGTGAGTAATGATTGCTCTGAATTTATTGCACCCAGAAAGGAGATTTTTCTCTTAGCTTCCTACCCATTTTAGCCATTGGAAGGAAGCGAGAGAGGGGAGACCTCAAAACGTGGGTCAGTCCCTGAAACATCCACCGAATGCCTTGTTTAAAGGTGGAGTCTGTAGTGCTGAAAGGAAAGAGTTCTTGCAGAAAATATACTCTATTGCTCCGAAACAGGTGGTGGGAAGGCATTTTGATGCTTGAGGCGAAACCGTCGCAACGTAATGCTTTTATCCCCTTGCTGCCTAGAGACAGTGACCAAAGCGAGCTCCTGCTATCTCCCCCGGTCTTGCACTCTTTCCCCATTCCTGGAAAGGAAACTGAGGACTCTGTGACTCGGAGCAGCAGTCCCAGTTGCCTCCCCTCCCACCATACTGGCACACCCTCGCTTTTGAATTATAATTAGCTGCTTCTGTGAGGAGAAGCGTTCTAAAATCAGAAACCTACTTTCCTTCCACTGGGCCTTGATTACAAATGATCTATTGTGATTTTCCTACTGAAGAGGTCCACATTCCTCTGCAAATGGCCTGAAACTAAAAACGTAAAAGGCAAAGCTAAATATTTACTGCCTTTCTGAGGGGAATCTCGAGAGGTATGGGGATGCTCATATAGTACTTAGCACTTACATGCATTTTTAATTCTCAAACCACTTACAGATGCTGACACACTCAGAAGGGCATTGTTCCCCAACATTAAGAATTTTAATAGCTTTAAAGGAAAAGAAGTAATGGTGAAATACAGTTGTCAGATCAAATTTTCGAGTGCCCATAACACCATATAATGTAACAAAGTGCTTGTTGTGGTGCAGGTATTCATCATTGAGTGGCAATTAGCAATTGATTATTAGCCTTTGAAATTCAAATCATTTTTTCCGATGGATAGCTGGGGTTCTCTGTCCATCTAATCTCAACTAGATGTTGATGGCCACATGGAATAGAAGCTAAAACTAAATGTTTACATTAAGCGAGGGATGAAAGGCCAACGTGTCTCATTACCTTGAAGAAAATGACAAGTTTATTCAGGGTGACTAATGCAGATCCCTTGCCAAGATAGTCTAGGAAGCGATTTCCATTTTGTTTTCAGCACCAAATGTTGAAAATAGACCAAGTTAACCCCGGATCGCTGTTTCTTTGCAACGGAATGATTTCTCAGAGGGATAACGTATGATGGCTGATTCACTGATATGTACAGCTTTACCGATTGAGACCACATCTGCTTTTTGTGGCAAGGGTACGAGAGATGGTTTTGGGATCGCCCAAATCTATGTTCTCCATTCGGATCTGGGAGATACTGTTTTAACTTATTTGAAAATAAGGCCAATTAAGGGTATTCTGCATGGAACAACTTGGGGATTTTGCTCAAATGCTGCTCATGTCAGTTCGGGAGCTTCTGCTTAGCAATTCATTTTCTTTTTTACTCCCTTAATAGGAAATAAAGAGGAGGTGAGTAATAAATTGGGAGAACATAGGGAAAGACTTGCCCAAAGGATGGTTTTCTCGATTTGCCCCTGGGGCCATGTTGGATGACAGCCCCAGGAGCTTCTCTTAGCGCATTCAGTGGTAGCATTGGCGGCCTTGAGGCTTGTTGGGTAACCTGGTGGTGCCAGTCTTTACTTACCTCTGCCAGCTATTTCTAGCAGGTCCAGAAGAAGTTTGAGCAGTTCCAGACTACAGTGAAGATGTGAAGGAAACGGGCTATCATGCCACATTGCCTTTTCCTTGCTGTCTTTGGAGGACTGACCCACAGTATTTACTATGTGCGGAGCACTGTATTGAGCACTGGGAAATACTACATGGGTGGGAAGGAGATGCATTCCCTGGCCCTCAAGGGGCTCACAATCTAAGAATATAAGCTGAGAAAGGGAGCACTGGAAACAAGAGATATTGGATTGGGGGCAGGGTCACAGCTCCCAGTACAGGCTCACCTTTGGAGAACTGGTTGTCCCCATTGAAGAGAACGGCTTCTACGGGAGGAAGACTGGTGTCCATAATAACAGTGGTGGAGTCCCCTTCCAGGAACAATAAGTGAGTTTCGATCCCGAGATTTTATGACGGAAAAAGTGCAGAACCTGTAAAATGAGGATGCCAGAACTGTTCTCTTCCCCCCTTAGTTTGTAAGCCCCATGTGGGACAGGGACTATATCTGATCTGATTATCTTGTATCTATCCCAGTGCTTAGCATAGTGCTTGGCAGATAACTAATACAATTATTATTGGGTGGCTGCCTTGGGAGCTACTGTGATCTTCTCCACCCACAATAGCCAGCGGTTTTTCAACCTTGATCACGTATGGCCCAGCTCTAGCGAAAAAGGACCTCTCGCCCATATCCTAGCTCTGGCCAGGAACGCCCTCCCTCCTCAAATCCGACAGACAATGACTCTCCCCCACTTCAAAGCCTTATTGAAGGCACATCTCCTCCAAGAGGTCTTCCTCGACTCTATCCTCCCTTCCTCTTCTCCCACTCCCTTCTGTGCCACCTCGACCCGATCCCTTGATTCATTCCCCATTCCCAGCACACGAAACTTATGTACGTATCTGTCATTTATTTATGTATATTAATGTCCGTCTCCCCCTCTAGACTGCAAGTTGGCCGTGGGCAGGGACTGCGTCTGCTGTATTATTATATTGTAGTCTCCCAAGTGCTGTGCACACAGTAAGTGCTCAATAAATACGATTGACTGACCGACAGGATGGAAACTCAGAACAGAGTTCCCCCCCACTGCTGGCCACCATCAGGGCAAGAATAATAGTAGAGATAGTCGTCGAGTGCTGCGTGTGCTCTAGGAGACATTTGAGACTTGCTCATAATTATCTTGGGTTTGTTGGAAGGCAATTCTTTGAGGACAGGTTCTATCATCAACACTCCAACTAAGATTTCCCTGTCAGATATAGCATTTAACACAATGTGGAGGCCTCTAGATGTTATATAACAGTGTCTGTAATGTTTTCATCATGGTTTTCTGTGGCCATACTCTTTTTAGTAAGATCCAAATTTGTACATAAATTGCAAGTTCTCCATCCAAATATAATCAAAGTGCATTTCTAAGGCTGGAGAACTGAAGAATCCAGGATAGAAAAACAACTTCAGCTGTTACATTTTCCCAAGAGAAAATTGTCTCTACAGATCCTGTTTTCTCTTGAGATGAAAAAAGGATAGAAAGATCAGTGTCCAAGTGTTTTATAAACAGCCAAAGACATATGCTTAGACAGTGCTAAGTGCTTAGTACAGTGCTCTGCATACAGTAAGTGCTCAGTTTTCTGGGCCCGTGAGTCTGTAAAGGTATAATTCTGGCTAGATTACTGTGTCAGCCTTCTCTCTGATCTCCCCTCCTCCTGTCTCTCCCCGCTCCGGTCTATTCTTCACTCCGCTGCCCGGCTCATCTTCCTGCAGAAACGCTCTGGGCCTGTCGCTCCCCTTCTTAAAAACCTCCAGTGGTTGCCTATCGACCTCCGCATAAAACAAAAACTTCTCACTCTAGGCTTCAAGGTTCTCCATCACCTTGCCCCTCCTACTTCTCCTCCCTTCTCCCTTTCCACTGGCTACCCCGCACGCTCCGCTCCTCCGCCGCCCACCTCCTCGCCGTCCCCCGTTCTCGCCCATCCCACCGTCGACCCCCGGGCCACGTCCTCCCGCGGTCCCGGAACGCCCTCCCTCCTCACCTCCGCCAAACTAATTCTCTTCCCCTCTTCAAAACCCTACTTAGAGCTCACCTCCTCCGAGAGGCCTTCCCAGACTGAGCTCCCCCTTTTCCCTCTGCTCCCTCTGCTCCCCCTCTACCCCCCGCTTCATCTCCCCTCAGCTAAGCCCTCTTTTCCCCCCTTTCCCTCTGCTCCTCCCCCTCTCCCTTCTCCTCAGCCCTGTACTCGTCTGCTCAGCTGTATATATTTTCATTACCCTATTTATTTTGTTAATGAGATGTACATCACTTTGATTCTATGTATTTGCTATTGTTTCAATGAGATGTTCATCCCCTTGATTCTATTTATTGCCATTGTTCTTGTCTGCCCGTCTCCCCCGATTAGACCGTGAGCCCGTCAAAGGGCAGGGACTGTCTCTATCTGTTACCGATTGGTACATTCCAAGCGCTCAGTACAGTGCTCTGCACATAGTAAGCGCTCAATAAATGCTATTGAATGAATGAATGAATATTCATTCCTGTCAGTGTAGTAGAATCAGGTAATTTGTGAGATTTATATTCAGGGAAGAAAAGTTCTCTTCTAAAGCAAATCTATCCAAGCGCCTGCTTATCCACCTAAGCATTCCCTATGGTCTTCCGGGAGCTAGAATGTTTCCACACATTCCATTTTCAGGAGACGGGGGCCGTGTTTGCCCCGGGCATGGGTGGCGTTTGAAGGCCACTTGGGCCGAACATCTCACGACACAAAGCAAAGGAACCTTGGTTTGTATCAACCAAGCTGGAGCAACGTTTTTGCTGGTTCCAAATGTTAGTGGTTCTCTGAGTCCCGATTCACAAAACTCCACAACTCTGATGTCGGCTTGTCGGCTTGACGCATTGGCTGCGTTTCAGACTGCACGTCCATCCCTGCCCTCTCTCTCCCGGCTGTGGCCAGGAAGGGCATCAGGGTTGTTCCCGGAATGGGGAGGATGAGCTTTAATGAAATGTCATCAGTGCACCCCTTAATACTTGTGAAGCGGGCGGGGGCCGCTGACCATGAAATGAGAAGCAATTTGGCCTAGTGGAAAGAGCCCAGGCCTAGGAGATTTAATCTCAACTCTGCCTTTGGCCCACTGTGTGACCTTGGGCAAGTTACTTAGCTCTTCTGGGCCTCAGTTGCCTCATCTAGAGGTTAATTATCTGCTCTCTCCCCCAACCCACATGCACACTTTAGTCTGGGAGCCCCAGCAAACAGGGACTGTGTCTGATCTGCTTATATTGTACCTATCCCAGGGTTTTGGAGAAGCAGCGTGGCTCAGCGGCAAGAGCCCGGGCTTGGGAGCCGGAGGTCATGGGTTCGACTCCCGGCTTCGCCGCTTGTCAGCTGTGTGACTGTGGGCAAGTCACTTACCTTCTCTGTGCCTCAGCTACCTCATCTGTAAAATGGGGATTGACTGTGAGCCTCGCGTGGGACAACCTGATTACCCTGTATCTACTCCAGCGCTTAGAACAGTGCTCTGCACATAGTAAGCGCTTAACAAATACCAGCATTATTATTATTTAGTTTGTTGCTTGGCACATGGAGGCCGCTTAACGAGTACCACGCTTATTAGCAGAGCTAGATACGGGATACTCCCATCAGACACTGCCCGTGGGAAGAGAATGGGTCAGTCACCTCTGTTACAGTGCGCTCTCTCGAGGTCACACAGCAGACAAGTGGTGGAGCCTGGATTAGAACCCATGTCCTGCTGACTCCCAGGCCCGCGTTCTATCCTCTCCACCTTGCTGCTTCTCTATCCTGCATCTCTTACTACGTCAGGCACCGGCGAGGACACGAGTTACTCAGGTAAGACGCGGTCCTTGTCCCACGTGGGGCTTGCGGTCTAAGTAGACGGGAGAAAGGGTATTAGATCATCATTAGATCACTGAGGAACCGAGGCACAGAGAAGTTAGGCGACTTGCCCAAGGTCACACAGCAGGCAAGTGGCAAAGCTGGGATTAGAACTCAGATCCTCTGACTCCCGGGCCCTTTCCACTAAGCTACACTGCTTCTCTGCGTGAATGCCAACTACTCCCCGGCTCTCTCTTCATTCCTGCCAAACAAACCTGGCTCTCGATCCTCCCATCCCCATTCCTGTGCTCCCACTGCTCTTCTGCCCTGGAAATCCCTCGCCAACTTAATTTGATAGAGCCACTCTCCCCACGTGAACCATCCTCCTAAAACCCCACTTTCTCTCATTTATACCCACCTCATACCCTCCCTGGACTGAAAGCTCCCTTTGGGCAGACAGGGTGTCTACCAATTCTTTCATTCATTCAATAGTATTTATTGAGCGCTTACTATGTGCAGAGCACTGTACTAAGCGCTTGGAATGTACAAATCGGTAACAGATAGAGGCAGTCCCTGCCCTTTGACGGGCTTACGGTCTAATCGGGGGAGACGGGCAGACAAGAACAGTGGCAATAAATAGAGTCGAGGGGATGAACATCTCATTGAAACAATAACAAATAAACAGAATCAAGATGATGTACATTTCATTAACAAAATAAATAGGGTAATGAAAATATATACAGTTGAGCGGACGAGTACGGTGCTGAGGGGATGGGAAGGGAGAGGGGGAGGAGCAGAGGGAAATGGGGGGAAAAGAGGGTTTAGCTGCAGAGAGGTGAAGGGGGACGGTAGAGGGAGTAGAGGGAGAAGGGGAGCTCAGTCTGGGAAGGCCTCTTGGAGGAGGTGAGCTGTAAGTAAGGTTTTGAAGAGGGGAAGAGAATGAGTTTGGCGGAGGTGAGGAGGGAGGGCGTTCCGGGACCGCGGGAGGACGTGGCCCGGGGGTCGACGGCGGGATAGGTGAGAACGGGGGACGGTGAGGAGGTGGGCGACAGAGGAGCTATCCCCTCCCAAGCACATGGTACAGTGCTCTGCACACAGTAAGCGCTCGGTAAATACCAGTGGTTGATTAATTGACGTCAACTAACCCAACACCTCTAGTGTTTACGTACCTATTAATTCCCATCTTCAGCACCTGCATAGATATGCTCTTTCAACTTATTTGGTGACTTATTCTGATGGATCACTCTATTTGTAAATATTTAGAGTGCCTTAGAGTATAAATAAGCTCCTGGTTGGAAAAGAATAGGTCTCTTCTGCCTGGTGTATCTTCCCAAGTCCTTAGTACGGTTCAGCATATCTAGTGGGTGGCCAATAAATACCAGCGTGGTTTAGTGGAGAGAGCACGGGCTTGGGAGTCAGAGGTCATGGGTTCTAATCCCGGCTCCGCCACTTGTCAGCTGTGTGACCTTGGGTAAGTCACTTCACTTCTCCGGGCCTCCACCACCTCATCTGTAAAATAAGGATTGAGACTGTGAGTCCCACGTGGAACCGGGACCGTCTCCAGCCCAATTTGCTGGTATTCACCCCAGCGCTCAGTGCAGCTCCTGGCACGTAGTAAGCACTTAACAGATACCGTAATTATTATTATTAAGTCATGAAGGGCAGTGAGAGGGCAATGTTTGGGAGCATGTGTTTAATCAGAAGCCTCTTTAAAGAAAGTTTCACTGTAAAATGTGACAACTTTGAATTAACGGATTACTGAACTTCCTAAGAGTTCAGAGCCCTTTACAACACGATCTCATTAGCCCTGAAGTGTCATCTGAGGGAGATGGCCAGGTCTCTCGCTGTCAATCCGGGAAGACCTCTCTCTGGGGAGATCTGGGAGGAGGAGAAGTCTGCCTCTCTCGCCTGTCGTCGTCACACACTTCCCCGCTGGCGCTGTAAGAACCAACATTCAGCGGAGGCCAACCTATACTATCGCCTTCCTAACCCTAGCTCTGCCTACCACGTAGGTTACTGGTTACTTATCAGAAATTACCGCGAACCTCCTCGGTATAAGTGACCAATGGAATCCATCTTGGCATCTTTCGGGGTCCTTAAAAAATCGCGGGAAGATCTGGTTCGGTTAAACTTCTGGGAGAAGCAGCAGAGGCCTCTGGGGGAGAATGTGGCAAACAGAATTAGAAGAGACTCACTGACCCTCCTGATCTACCTCCTTGGGCCTGCTGCTCCTGCCTGTCTTTCCTCCTTCAGTAGATCCTATGGCTAATCCCTGATATTTAGCTAAATTTGGTCAGAAATATGCTTTTAGCTCCTTTCGCTAGACCCGGAGATGCAACCCAAGTTTCTGATTCCAGCAGGAGGACATCCATGTTTATCAACTTCTGTAAGGGTTGACAGTTTTTCTTTGTCCTTCATCAATGGTATTTGTAAAGCGCTTACTATATGTCACACACTGAGGTGGTTATAAAAATCAGAGCGGACACAATCCCTGTCCCATACGGAGCTCACGGTCTCTGGGGGAGGGAGTAAAGGTGTTTAATCCCCATTTTACCACCGAGGAGAGTGGGGCCCAGAGAAGTGAAGTGACTTACCCGAGGCCACAAGGCAGGCAAGCGACAATGATGGGATTGGAACCCGGGTCCCCTGACTCCTGGTCCCGCGCTCTTTCCTGGAGACCTCTCTTGCTTTTCTCCGGAACTTCCCTATAAATGCCATTTCTCGGAGGATGGCATGTTAAAACTCACGAATCTTGTCAGGGGCTCTGCCGGGCCTCACGGCCTGAAGAAATCCAATACCAACTGTGTGTCTCAGTGATTCAAATCAAACTGTACTTAACATCAACCCCCCTCCGCCCCGCCCAGATGAAGCTTAACTTTCAGAGGTATCAAGCTGATGATCCTTTGATCCTCATTCATTTTTAGTGAGTTCTAGCCAGTTTCACCATCCCAAGGGTATACCTTCTAATTCTATCAGATGCCAATTCTGAAAATGTAGAACATATTAAATAAAAACTCCATTAATGCAGCATTAAGGTCACGCCGAAGTCAGAACTTTAGAAATCCTCTCATTATTTGGCTCTTAGGCACAGCTCGTGGCAGACGTCTGTTGCGGTGACCAATGCGTCTACGACTCCGAAATGGATTTTCCCCTTGTCATTTTCCTGTATCGCCAACCGCGGCTCATGGTCCACAACGGGTGAGAGAGAGGAATCTGGAGCAGCGGTTATTCTGGAAGAGCTATGACTGACTGGTTCTAATGAGGAATTCTTAGGACTCCCCCCTTAAGGCTGTCAGAAACGGAAAGGCACCGGATCAAAAATGAAAGCACTGCTCTGCCCCTGGAGGGAAAGGGTTTCTTTTTCAGAAGTGCAAACATGGCAGTGGCTGAATCACAAAGGGAGTGCTATCGTGAAGGGCTAAATGCGGTCTTAGCAGCGCGTCGAAAGAACATTAAGCCAATATTACCCGACCTCTTGGGAACTATCTGCTGGTGAAGGCAAAAAGAGAGGTTGAGGCTTGGCCCTCTGCTCTCTTTGATCGTTTCCCATCGTACCTCAAACAGGAAGCTGCATCCCAAATGGACAGCTACCTGCCCCATCATGGCTTCCATCATGCCAGTATCTTCCCGAGTGCCCTCTAATGCCTTCTGAGCTATCAGTATTTTCTCAAAACATATTCTTCAAACTATTGGCTCTCCTCTAAGGGAAGCCCTCCGGCTCCTCCCCGCCCCAACCTTTCCAAAACCGCCTCCGGAATTGAATTTCCGGATCAGTGCTTTGATTTCGGCAGAACCAGCACATTCTGTTTAACCTCTGACTCTTCCCCTTTGATTGGTTCCGCTTCGAACCCTGGGGAGGAGAGGAGAAGAGGAAGAAGCACACCCATATGACTATTTTCATATGCCATTCTTACCCAGGGAGGGGAAAGGGAATTTTTATTTCCAGGCCACCTAATGGGCAGATAAAGGCGAGAGAAATGCCTTACCACAGAGGGATATGTCTTCAAAGGCAGAAAAGAGCTTAGCATCCAAGCAACCACCCCTAGACCCGCTCCTGCAGTGGATTGAAGTGGGACAGCTGGTGTGCAAAGCCTCCTAGGTACATTAGGATTCTCTTCCATCAATCTCTTGCCTTGGGCAGAATGAATCTGTTTTTTTTTTTCCTACACTGGATACTTCTTGAAGCTACACCCCTGAAGTCTTGGTGGTCATGATAGAGTATTCTTCTTAGGCCAGGCGGCCACAGAGGCGCCTTTCAGGAATCATTCAGGACCTCTCTTTCCTTTGTGTGGGGTGAATATTCCGATGGCCAGTTTAAAGGTCAAGTCTTTGTTCCCACCAGCAATGAGGTGGCACGGTCAGGAGGACTCTTTTCAGGGAAAACAATAAGAGAAGTGTGTCCTTAATTAATTATGACCATTGTGAAGCGCTTACTATGTGCCAAGCACTGTTCTAAGGACAGGTAGATACAAGTTAATCAGGTTGGACACAGTTCTTGTCCCACCTGCGGCTCACAGTCTTAATCCCCATTTTGCATTTGAGGTAAGTGAGGTCCAAAGAAGTTAAATGACTTGCCCAAGGTCACACAGCAGACACGTGGCAGAGCTGGGATTAGATCCCAGGTCCTTCTGACTCCCAGGCCCAGGCTCTACCCACTAAGTTACTTTTAACTCTACTAGATTCATTTTTCTTTGTGAGAATCGGGACATAATGAATTAATGTTATTTTTAATCAATCAGTGGTTTTATTGAATGCTGTGTGCAGAGCACTGTACTAAGCGCTTGGGAGAGTACGAAATTCAGTGGATACTTTCCCTGCCCACGAGGATGTTATAGTCGAGAAAAAATCTCCTCCACCGAGCCCACATTCGTAGTATTTTGAGGTGCTCAAGGCACAACCCATAGGGAAGCGGCATGGCTTAGCGGAAGGAGCATGGGCTTGGAAGTCAGAGGACATGGGTGCTAATTCCAGCTCCGCCGCTTGTCTGCTGTGTGACCATGGGTGAGCCGCTTAACTTCTCTGGGCCTCAGTTACCTCATCTGTAAAATGAAAACTGTGAGCACCACGTGGGACAACCTGATTACCTTGATTCTGCCGCAGTGCTTAGAACAGTGCTTGACACATAGTAAGTGCTTAACAAATACCATCATTATAATCATTATTATTAGGGAAGTGATTGTTCTTTGGGTTTGCTCCTCATGGTAGAGTTGCCAAGGATGACCCACTTCCTATTGGTCAGTTTGCTGATGAGGAGCTAATTTCCGATGCTCCGATCAACCAGGGTCCTTCCTGGGAGACCTGTAGTCATCACTTGTGGCCAGAACCAGCTTCAGGACTGTGATGCAGGGAAAAGTTTCCCCCTCTTCCCGCCGACCCCAATCATTATATTCTGTTTTATGGACAAGCAGCATGCTGTAATGAGCTCCTGAATCTAGAGCATTGACCCGGAGGGACCACTAGCCCAAATCTGGCCCAAATGGAAGGGCATGGCCTAGTGGATAGAGCACGGACCTGGGAGTAGAAGATCATAGGTCCCTGCCACTTCTCTGCTGTGTGACCTTGGACAAATCGCCTCACTTATCTGTGCCTCAGGTCTTTAATCCGTAAAATGGGGATTAAGACTGTGAGGGACAGGGACTGTGTCCAACCCGATCTTGTATCTACTCCAGGGCTTAGAACAGTGCCTAACAAATACCAAAATTATTATTAATTAATATTATCTTGCTCCAAGGTCTCTGCTTTCCCATCAACATCCCTGTTCACACA
This sequence comes from Ornithorhynchus anatinus, assembly GCF_004115215.2. NCBI lineage: Eukaryota > Metazoa > Chordata > Mammalia > Monotremata > Ornithorhynchidae > Ornithorhynchus > Ornithorhynchus anatinus. Next base: position 18,234,396 of record NC_041741.1, on the reverse strand, counting down.
GGTGCTCCCTCTGCCCTGGGCTGGGCACTTTTCAGTCATTACCAGCTACTGCACTGCGTCACCGTCCCCATGAGGCTGCTTCCTGAGGCAGTGGCTTCCCTCACCTCTCACTGCAGTGACTTCCCTAAATCCCAACTGAGGCAGGCCCACTCTGAGGCTCCCATACTGCTCTGGCAGGTCAGTGGCCCCAGCTGAAACCTGCTACCCAAAAGCCGAAAAGGGTCCTAAAGCATTCAAACTGAACGTCTACCCACTGTGGACAAAATTGAAGAGCCAGTTGACTTCTTGATTTTACATTTCTGTAGGGTTCTCACTCGAGAGCGCTCAATTTTAACCTTTTCGTTTTTCTTTCTTGAGCACCGAAATCGATCGCAAGCACTACTGGTACGGGGACCTGCTCCAGAATTGTGTTGTCCGGGCCAGATCACCTTCCCTTGTGAGGCTGGAAATTGTCTCTAGTGAAATCTGACATAATAAATCATAACGAGCTTTGACCTGACACTCTAACTCGATCCATTCCCCTCTGTTTGCTACACATCTCATGAAAAATTCTGATGACTATTCCCAGAACGAACTTTCTATCGTGATATTTTATGCCCTTAGATTCAAGTGCCCTCTCCATCAGTATTTGACTCTTTAGGAAAACAATAATTCTTTTTGACTGTAGATGAGTCCCCTCTGCAAAATTGTGTCAAAATAATCTACGAAACGCAATGCTGATCGCTCCGCTATAGAGTCCACGAAGAACGTAGGCACTTATAGTCCAGCATGCCAGTATCGTCCCGATTGCCCTCTTAGGCCTTCTGAGTTATCAGTATTTTCTCTTCAGTATCTTCTTCAGCATATGGGTTCAAAGACCCAATAGTAATTTTTAAAAGTTGAGGGCTTGCTTTGTTTTCACTGGGGATAAAATGTGTCACCTTTCAAAAGAATGGAGAAACAGCGAGGGGCTGGATTTAGGAGATCCAACAGGCCTTCTATATGACTTTGAACTCATCACTTAACTTCTCCGGGTTCCTCATCTGTAAAATAGGGGTAAGATAACTCCTATGTGGGACAGACTATGTCCGATCTATTTAATGATAATTGTGGTGTGGTATTTTTGAAGCACTTAGCATGTTCCGAGGATACTGTTACCGTATATCTACCCCAGACTCTGCACAGGAGGTAGAGAACTCATGAGAGAAGCTGCTGGGTTCATAGCAGAATTGCCCCCGGCTTGCCTTCAACCTGGGCCTGTGCACAAAAACATTCTAGCTTCCCGTTTGGGCGAGGGGTTTTTTTTAATGGTATTTCTTAAGCTCTTACTGTACGTTACGCAATGTTCTAAGCTCTGGGCTAGATACAAGTTAATTAGGTCAGACACAGTCCATTTCCCACATGGCCCAGAGTCTAAGGAGGAGGGAGAACAGGTATTGAATCTCCATTTTACTAAGCACTGGACTCATCAGGTTGGACAAAGACTGGGTAGGAGGGAGAACAGGTACTGAATCCCTATTTTTCAACCGAGGCAACCGAAGCCCCGAGAAGTTAAGTGACTTGTCCAAAGTCACAAAGCAGGTGTTTTGGCAGAGCCGGGATTAGAATCCAGGTCCTCTGACTCCCAGGCTCCTGCTCTTTCCACTAGGCCGTTGTAGAACCGTCTCTCTCCTTCCTCTAATTCCTCGGTATACCCCTTGACGATCGGTGCGGTGTATAATCAATCGCTAGTCTTACGGACTCTCGGAAGCACTTCGTACCTGGGATCTCCGGATGCCCCCCACCAAAGGATCCCACCGATGTGCCCTCATCTTCCTGGTGAGAAACGGATTTTATTTTCTCGCCTCAGCCAGATTGCGATCCGCTTCCTGGATCTTGTGATTAGTTCAGTTGAGGATCATGATTGCAAGGTCCCTGGATTTTTAGTTAGATGAGAAAAGACCCCTCAACTCTGTATCCAGCCGGCAGGAGTACCACACGCTATGGCCACACCAGATCTCTTGGGAACCAGGCGAAAGTCACAGCAGCCCCTGCTGCTGAAAATGATCTCACAGAGCTGTTGGACAACCACGAGCTGCGAATGGTCCCTGAGAGGAAATGTCCTAAATTTTCTCCTGCTGGACTAATCAATCAATCAAAGGAATTTATTGAGTGCTTACTGTGTGCGGAGCGCTGCACTAAGTGTTTGGGAGCGTACAATACAACAGAGTAAAACAGTTAATGCTCCTCCCAAAGTGCATAGCTTCTACTAAGGCGGAAACTAAGACGACGGGAGAGTGAATTTAAGGTTGTTGTTGAGGGTTGTGGTTGTCTTTCCGATGTAATAATCTTTTCAGTCGATATCAGTAGGCCCGTCCTATCTTTATTTGCCTTTGTTTTAAAATTACTCTTCATTTAAGGCTGGCGCGTTACTTTGGGAGAATGCAATTGCATTTCTGAACTGAGGTAGGTTTCCCTAACCAAGAGGCTGGCCCACTGCCAAACATCCAGCTAAAGCGCTCACCAGCGTATGCAGTACGTCTGTCATTGGCTGCCCTTCGATTCTTGCTTTGGGAATTGACGGATATTGGCAGTCAATCGGTGGTACTTATTGAGTCCTTACTGTACCGAGTACTTGGGAGAGCACAATTCAGTAGAGGAGTAGATACAAGCACTGCCCAGCGGGAGCTTACGCTCTAGAGGGGAGAGAATTACAGAAAGCTGAAATGGCCTAATATATGACTAGGTACATAAGTGTTGTCGGACTGGGGTGGGGTAAATCTCAAGTTCTCAAGGGCTGCAGATCCAAACACATAAGGGGGAGGGTGCAGAGGAGAAATGAGAAGCAGCGTGGCCTAACGGAAAGAGCATGGGCCTGGAAGTCAGAGGTCCTGGCTTCTAATCTCAGCTCTACCACTTGTCTGTTGGGTGACCTTGGGCGAGTCACGTAACTTCTCTGTGCCTCAGTTACCTCATCTGTAAAATGAGGATTAGGACTGTGAGCCCTATGTGGGACAGGGACTGTGTCCAACCTGACTAGCTTGTATCTACCCAAGCGCTTAGTACAGTATAGTAAGTGCTTAGGAAATACCATAAAAAAATCCCACTGGAATTTATTCCAGTTCTGCCAGGTTCTGGTGCTTATAAAGGGTCTGTGTGCCGGCTATACTCGAGGAGCAACCATTGAAATGTCTGGAGATCCAGCAGAAGTTTTATTAATCAGTCGTATTTATTGAGCACCCACCGTGTACAGAGTGGGAGAATACACTATAACAGAGTTGCAGTCTTGCAGTCTTTCCATTGCCAAGGGACAATCTTTATGGGATGATTCCCTGTGCCTGAATCATGAAATAAAGCTTTTTAAGGGATTGATTTTTTTTCTTTCCTTTTTCCCTACAGGGTCCTTTTCAGGAGACAATGACCGCTTCTTGCCCATCCATCAGAGGAAGAGTGGGAAACCTATATTTATCCATCGCCACGTGCAAGGTATTGAGAAAAGCTTGGACACTAACCACCAGAAGACTTATAAACACAATGTCCGCTCCCTCTTTCATTCAAAAGTAAGCAATCTCCAGCCGGGGATAATAGAGAAATCCACATTCCCTAGATCCGCGTACGATCCGTCTCTCAACTTGTTAGCTATGACCGGTCAAGATCTAGAAGTGGAGAATCTTCCCGTCCCAGCAGTTAATTTGATTGTTGTGGTAAGTGCAGTTTTCAGTCTTCGTTATTCCACTCTTTGGGAAGGGGGTTTATATCACTGAAAATACAGTAGTCCACTCTCATAGCAGTTCTCAATAGGTAATCAACACGTGTCTTTTAAGTGGAAATTTAACGGCTTATCCTAATAGATAGAAGATTGGAGAAGGAGATGGTAGCTCTTCGTGTCCCCCTACTTGGTTGTATCGTGTTCTCCCCAGTGCTTAGAACAGCCCTCTGCACCCAGTCGTTGCTGTCAAATGCCTTTGAGGTGCTTCCGACCCATGGTGACTCCACTGACGTATCTTCTCCAGTGTCGTCCTGGGGTCCACAGAGATTTCTTGGTAAAAAATATGAGAATGATTTACCATCACCTTCTCGCAGTACTCAATAAATAGCACTGATCGACAGACATGTAACTCTCGGTACTAGGTGATGAAATGCAGCATTTTCTTTTGCTTTTTTGTGAAATTAAAATAAAGTATGGTATTTAAGTACTTACTATGTGCCAGGCACTGTACGAAGCACCAGTATTTGTGAGCAATAACAATGATAATCCTAACTGTGGTGTATTTTAAAGCACTTACTCTGTGCCAGGCACTGTTCTGAGCACTGGGGTGGATACGAGTAAATCAGTTTGGACACAGTCCCTGTCCCACACGGTGCTCACAATCTTAATCCCCGCTTTACAGATGAGGTAACTGAGACTCAGAGAAGTTAAGTGACTCACCCAAGGTCATACCGAAGATAAGTGGCAGAGCCAGGATTAGAACTCAGTTCCTTGACTCCCCGGCCCGTGCTCCATCCGCTAGGCATCTCTTCTTCAAGTGAAGTGCTTACTATGTGTCAGACGCTGTTCTCAGCACTGGGGTAGATGCGAGTTAATTAGGTGACACACTTTCGAAACACCGAAGAATTACTTAATGAATTAAGTTCAGATTTCATTCATTCAGTAGTATTTATTGAGTGCTTACTATGTGCAGAGCACTGTACTAAGCGCTTGGAATGTACAAATCGGTAACAGATTTCCATTCTAATGTATAGTGCTGCCTAATGGAAATAGCTGATAGCTGAGTGTCAAGAGACTTGGGTTCTAATCCCCACTCCGCCACCTAATAATAGTAATGATCACGGTACTAGTTAAGCACTCACTCTGTGCCAAGCACTGCTCTACTTGCCTGCTCTGTGACGTTTGGCAAGTCCTGTCACTTCTCTGTGTCTCAGTTTCTGCATCTGTAAAATGGGGATTAAGCTACCTGTTGTCCCTCCCCCTCAGACTGTGAGCCCTATGTGAGACAGGAACTGCATTTGATCTGACTGTGTCTATGCCAGTGCTTAGTAAAGTTCTTTAAAAGGTGCTCGACAAATACCGCTATTATTATTATTAATAATAATGATAAGTGTTAACTCACATTCATGTCAGTGGAAGTTTGAAATTCTTCAAAGAAACCGTCCAGAGTTCCAGGGTCCACCAAGCAACACTTATTCCTCTCCAAATAAATTGTGTTTTTCTTGCTGCAGTTTTATCTGTCTCTTTGCATCTTCTCTCCTCCCACTCTTCCCTTATTCTATATCCGTGGTCTTCTTTGGACAGAGGGCTAGTCCACAGGGGAAAAATGGGTGATCGCCCCCATAGAACTAGCATTTCGATAGAGGGAAGAGGTGCAAATAAAAAAGATGTCATTCTACAAATAATAGAACCATATATCAGTCTATAAAAGGAGGCTTAACTGACAGAGGAGGAAAGTACCATCACATTCATTTCTGCTATGCCCTAAAACTCTGCCCTTTTCCAAATCCAGAGCCCCTCACCCTAATATACAAAACAGAAATAAAGAGGTAGCTTGTCTTTTCTCAACAGTATACGTTATCTTGGGTCTAGTAGCTTACTCTTAAAAATCTCCCCTGTGGGTCTTCAGTTTTGGCAGAATTATTAAAAGTTCCTCAGGGTTAACTCTTAGAGTTTTAAAATCTATTTGGGAAGCTGGGTAATCTGAATTTATCATTAACTCCATTTCGGTTTTTTAGTGCAAAAATAATGCATACTATGCGTATTTATGAGACTGCAATAATTTATTTTAAGGAACCAATTAGAGGAGCAGTGTTGACTAGTGGAAAGAGGATCTGGGTTCTACTCCCAGCTCCACCACTTGCATGATGTATATGCCCTTGGGCAAGTCACTTCAGTTCTCTGTGGTTCATTTTCCTCATCTGTGAAATGGGAATTCAAATTCCTCCTCTCCCTCTTCTCTAGACTGTGAGCCCCATATGGAACGTGGACTGCATCTGACCCGATTAGCTACCCTAGTGTTTAGTGCAGTGCCTGGCCCATAAAAGCATTTAACGAATACTATAATTATCATTACTATTTAGGCATCCCCAAGATACATATATCTGTAGAGGACAGCAGAGCCAGAATCCAGGACAAAGATGAAATAATGGGTACAGATTAGTAACTACTAACACAGTGTTATTACAATTTTCTTCTTCCATTTGCCAAAAGACTGTATGAGTCAGAGGAATGATATCGCCTTACCCTTTTTGTTAAGAGGCAGTGAGGGAATTTAGGAATTCAAAAACCTCACTGTTATTCATTCATTAATTCAGTCAGTCATTCATATTTATTGACTATGTAACAATAAACAGACACATTCCCTTCCGGCAGTTACTTTAGGTGGCATAAGTCAGGGGAAGCAGGTGGAAAAAAATACTTCCAGCCTAAAAATCAAGCCCCAATAAAGGCGTGTTTCTTTGTAATCTTCCTGATTATAAAATTCTTAAAGGTAAACATGGCCTCTTCTCTTCCTTCCTCCACAATATGTCTAAAATGTAATATTTGCTGCATGTTGGCAGATGGGTAGATGATGGTTTTACAGCCATTCGAGGAAATCTCGTAGGATAATAAGGAAATAAACCATCCACTGGTCCGAGACTTCTTTCCTCCCCCAGTATGTTGAGTTTCATCACATATACGAAGTTTGCCGTAGAGTTTTGAAGCGATTCATAAGGAAGAAAAGCAGTACGACTAATATCTAGAGCCTGGACCTGGGAATCAAAAGGAACTTGATTTCTAATCCTGGCTCTGCCCCGTATCTGCTGTATGATCTTGAGCGAGTCACTTAACCATAGAAGAAGAACCCCGGCTCTGCCACTTGTCAGCTGTGTGACTTTGGGCAAGTCACTTAACTTCTCGGTGCCTCAGTTCCCTCATCTGTAAAATGGGGATGAAGACTGTGAGCCCCATGTGGGACAACCTGATTCCCCTGTGTCTACCCCAGCGCTTAGAACAGTGCTCGGCACATAGTAAGCGCTTAATAAATACCAACATTAAGACGAAACGCTCACACTGCAAGCACCGAGCCAGATTATTCTCCAGACTCAAGTCACAATTTTAGTGGTGAAACCAATCAGAGCTTCACTCTGCAGGCATCTCTGAAACCATTTAGTGCTTTCCAGTCCTAATGGCTTAAGAGTGTTAGAAGGTGAAGTTCCAGAAAAGGGAGCAACTCGGGCTGGGAGGAAGCAATAGCACATTGCATCAGTTGAAATACCCCATCAGATCCAAATAATAATAATGATGGCATTTGTTAAGCGCTTACTATGTGCGAAGCGCTGCTCTAAGTGCTGGGGGGGATACCAGGTAATCAAGTTGTCCCACGAGGGATTCACAGTCTTAATTCCCATTTTACAGATGAGGTAACTGAAGCACAGAGAAGTCCAAAGTCTGAAGTCACACAGCTAAGTGGCGGAGCGGGGATTAGAACCCATGACCTCTGACTCCCCAGCCTGGGCTCTTTCCACTGAGCCACCAAACGGGCTGGGAGACGTCCACATTTTAAGCTCCTTTGAATTGCTCAACTCTGAGCAGGGAGTGGAAACTGCCATCTAGACAATGAGATCGGTGCACTTAGAAATTCCACGGTGAGGGTGTGGGTGGAGAGACGGGGAGGGAAGGAAGAGGGTAGGTAATGAACAACTCTAGGCTGAAGGATGGAGTTAAGCCAGAGGGGTGCTGGGGTTTGTGGGCTATTAGCCTCCGATGGGGAAGAAGAGCCTTCCTCGCGGGGATGACGATTACTGAAATGTCAGCTGGGACAGCTTTAGTGGTTTCTTGTCTGAACGAGCTAAACGGATGTTAAAATAGAACAAATGGGCCTAAAACGGCCTTTAGGAAAAAAATGGGCACTGCTCTATTGTCTTAGAAGTGTAAAGTCGAATACGGAGCCTAAGAACAAAATGAAAAAATGAGTTATGGTTGTCAAGTAGAGCTATTATCAGCAATGACCATGAAATAAATGGCTTGAAGCAATTTGCCTTGAAAGAGGCAGATGGAGTTTCCTGTTCCAATTGAAAAGCTTCTCGCCGGTGTCTTTATCCTCCCAGAATTCAGTACTCTCTTTAGTGATGAGGATGCCAAGCTCGGGTACCTTCTTTATCCCAAGCAAAAATCAAAAGCTGGTTACCACTCGGCAATCTCACGTAGGATGAATATTTTGCAGGTCTTGCTGACGGACAAAAATAGTAATTAATTAATTTGTTCAATCGTGTTTATTGAGCACTGACTGGGTGCAGAGCACTGTGCTAAGCTCTTGGGAGAGTACAGTGCAATAATAAAGAGACACATTCCCTGCCCACAGTGAGCTTACGGTTTAAGTGGGGGAGCAGATACTACTTTCAAGCAATGAATTACGGAGCTGTACCTAAGTGCTGTGAGGCTGGGAGGGTATTTGTTAAGCACTTACTATGTGCGAGGCACTGCTCTAAGCGGTGGGGTAGATGCGAGGTAATCAGGTTGTCCCGGGCTCACAGTCCTAATCCCCATTTTCCAGATGAGGGAACTGAGGCCCAGAGAAGTTACGTGACTTGCCCAAGGTCACACAGCAGGTAAGTAGCGGAGCCGGGATTAGAACCCATGACTTCTGACTCCCAAACCTGTGCTCTTTCCACCAAGCCACGCTCCTTCCCCTAGCAGAGAGGAGATATAATTTCACTAGGGCTTTGAAGAGGAGGAGATTGGTGGTCTGTTAAATATAAAGGGGGAAGGGGTTCCAGGTTAAAGGGAGGACGTGGGCAAGAGGTCAGCGACAAGACAGACGAGGTCTGGGTACAGTGAGTAGGTTGGTGTTAGAAGATCGACGTGTGCAGGCTGGGCTTTAGTAGATCGGTTAGGCAAGATAGGAGGGGGGAAGACGATCGAGTGCTTTAAAGTCAGTGGTAAGGAGTTTCTGTTTGATGCAGAGGTGGGTGGGAAACTCCTGGAGGTTCTTGAGGAGTGGGGAGAGGTGACTGAACTTTTTTTAGAAAAACGATTCAGGCTGTGGGGGTGGAGGAGGTAGAGTGAATACCAAAGTCCCACTCGTACCTCACCTCGCTACTCTCTTACAACGACCCAGCCCGCACGATTCCCTCCTCTAGCGCTAACCTTCTCACTGTACCTCGATTTCGTGTACCTCACTGACGACCCCCAGCCCTCGCCCTGCCTCTGGACCGGAACGCCCTCCCTCTTCATATCCGACAAACAATTACTCTCTCCCCACTTGAAAGTACTTAACAGATATCATCATCAACTGATAGGATGCCCAGATCCATTCATAATCCGAACAAACACCTCTTATGTGGTAACCCCCGTCATGGCCCCTTGACATGATCAGAACTTTATATGTGTAACCAAAGAGGTTTTATTGAGTATCTATTATTTTTTTGTTAGGGAACATTAGGAATGTTAGGGGTATTAGGATGATTAGATTTTTCTTAAAATTATTTCTTAATATTGTGGTATTTTCTTAAACATTTACCATCTGGTAAGCATTGAACTGAACGAAGTTAGAAGATAACCGCGTCGGATTTAGTCACTGTCCCACAGAGGGCTCACAGTGAAAGTAGGAGGGGGAAGAGGTATTTAATCCCCATTTTACAGATGAGGAAACTGATATGCCCAAGGTCACATAAGTGAAAGGACCTGAATTAGAATCCAGGTCCCCCAACTCTGAGGCCCTTGCGCTTTCCACTAGGCCCGAGGGCATAATGCTAGGCAGAAGAAACTGAGTCTGATGTAATTATGGAATGTCTCGCTTTCATTTTGTAAACTGAAAAGGTGCCCCCATCCATCCATAGATTCTACCTTTTTGATTTTTTTTGGAAGTTGAAGCCGTGTTGCCTGGTAGAAAGCATACGGGCCTGTGAATCAGAGGACCTGTAATTCTTACCCTGCCACCTGCCTGCTGTGTGACCTTGGGCAAGTCACAACTTCTCTATGCCTCAGTGTCCTCCTCTTTAAAATAATATTCCATACCTATTCTCCCTCCCACTTGGAGCCCCAAGACGACACAGGGATCGTGTCTGACCTGATTATCTTGCATCTACCCCAGTACTTGATACGTAGCATGACACCCAAAATCCACTACTATTATTATCACGTCTTTTCTATGCTTCTGAGAGCAGTGTGGCTTAGTGGAAACAGCATGGGACTAGGATTCAGAGGACCTGAGTTCTAGTGCTGGCTCATCTGCTGAGTGACCTTGGGCGAGTCACTTAAAGTCTCGGCGCCTCAGTTACCTTATCTGTAAAAGAAGGGATAAGATTCTGAGCTCCATGTGGGACAGGGACTGTGTCCAACCTGATTATCCTGAATCTACCTACAGTGCTTGGCACATAGTAGGTACTTAACAAATACCGTTTTAAACAAGTGTCAAATGTGTAGGATTAAATTATGTGTTCCGAGTTAGGGAAAAAGCCTGTGCCCATTTTACTGGGAGAAATTATTGTATCTACCCCTTTACTTAATTGATGGATTCCAGTTTGGTCAGTTCAGACTATTCATCTGTATTGCATCTCCTTAATTTTCACCAGTCTTTCCATCAGTTACCAGTACTGTATTATAAGAATGCGCATTTTGACTGATGGACTATCAGTAGCCTGAAGGGAAAACCGTGATATTTCAATAAAAATTTAAAATACCACAGATGACTTCTTTTCTGGCATATCTTGATTTATTTTAGGCATGTTCGGTTTTTTTTTCAGTAACTGGAGCTGTGGGCTCATCTACTTAGTACAGTGCTCCGCTCCCAATAAGTACTGAATAAATATCATTGATCGATTGACTGAGGCGGGTTAAGTGACCTGCCCGAGGCCACACTGCTGGCCAATGAAAGATCTGGCATTCGAACTCAGTCCTGTGCTCTTTGAATGAATGAATACCCACGGCTACTCAGCAAATCTAAAAATAATAATGTGTTTGCAACAATCCACCTTGAATAAAGAGGGACTTTAGCAACTTATGGCAAGATGATATAAGAGAGCATCCAATACCTGACTAACATGGGGATGGTTGCTTGTGGGAAACGTGTTTACCCACCCTGTGTACCGTACTCTCCCAAGCGCTTAGTACAGACCTGTGCACATAGTAAACACTCAGAAAACACAGTTGATTGATAATGTTGAATTCAGTGCATTCTGGCAGAGATGAAGATGGGCGTGTCTTAATCATCACAGCACAGTTGCCAGTCAACATAAATCAAAGTGGATGGTGGGACATGTTCAAGGCAACTGTCCTAGGAGAGAGAGCTTTAAATATGCCACTCTAGAGAGAGAGGGATTGTGTGCGTGCAAGCCTAGAGGGCTAAATATTCCAGAATGATGATTCCTTGGGGCCCCGGAGCCTCTAGAGGGATGGAATCAGGACTCAAAAACTTCTCCAGACTTTACAGATGTTCTATCTCGGAGTCGATTAGCTCAGAAATATTGGGGTTTGAGTTGCTGCACGGAAAATACTCCCAGATATGCCTAATAGAGATTGCACTGAGAGAAGACGTTCTCTTCGGATTCATTAAAGTCAGAGAGCCGAAAAGGACGCCGGTTCGAAAGTGAATAAGAACATTAAAATTTAATTGGCTATTTTAGGAACCCGCTTGATAAATTAAAAAAGATTGCCAGCTTAGTTGGAAATCGGCTTCCTGGGAAAGAGGTCTTCAAAGTGGATATAGTCTTCATCGTATAGCCTCGGCATTAGTCTTTCAGGAATTAAATGGCATGCTAGAGGATGAAAGGAGAATAATAAATGTACCATTACATAAAAGTAGGCCACCCATAAATCATTCATGACTTCCCTACTCATCAGTACTTGGCTCTTTGATTTTTAATTGAAAGGTGGTCTAGATATTAGAAAAAGGAAATTGGTAGATCTGATAACAGGCAACTTTCATTAGGGCATTAATTAATATCAGGAGGGTAAGGAGCCTTGAATACAAAAAAATGTTTTCAAAGTTGTGTTTCATCATGGGGACTTAATTTTGCTCATCTTGTCAATGAGCCCAATAAAAATATGCATAATTGTCAACTATTTATGCAGCATGACTCAGTTGTATAACAGCAAGAGGAACTGGGTTAAATGCCCACTGAGGAAATCAGTCACGGTTGGCAAGGAGACCTTGCCGTGTTGAATCCTCGCCATGAACCTCCTCTGCCCACTCAGTCGACGGGCTCCCCACCTAATATGCTGCTCGCTAATTTCTGAAATTCGTTCGATTTTATGAATTGGCAAATTAGAGAAATGATCGGGATAACTTGGGTACGATCAGGCCTTCGCGTTGAAACTACTTAGATGATGATGCAAGGCCCTACTTTGTTTCGGTCTTGGAAACGTGGCCCTCCTGCAGTCACGGCCCTTCTCCGCGCCTACGTCCTCCATCTCTTTCCTTCTCTTTCGTGGTTCTCTGGACAATCAATGAATCAATTAAGCCATGGTATTGATGGAGTGCTTACTGTGTGCAGAGTGAGCTTTTTAAAGCGCTTTTGTGCTGTTGAATTGGTAGACACGTTCCCTGTCCTCAAGGAGTTTACAGTCTAACGGGAAACTGCCATGCTCTCACCAATCAATAAATATTTACTGAGCGTGTATTCTATGCCCAGGGCTGTATTTAGTGCTTGGGAGATTGTAGTAGAGTGAGTCAATACGATTCCTGACCTCAAAGAGTTTAGAGTCCGGTGGGACAATTGCCATGTTCCCACCAATCAATAAGTGACATTTATTGATCACCTGCTCTGTGCCGAGCACTGTGCTGAGTACTTGAGAGAGTACGATAGAGGTGGAAGACGCGATTCCTGCCGTCGAGGACCTCGCAGAGAAAAGCGGTTCCGTATTTTCCGATCAGATGGCGCTCAAATTTCATGAACGAGAAGTACCTTGGCCTGGTGGGAAGAGACAGGTCTGGGAATCAGAGGGTCTTAGTTCTAATCCCAACTCCTCCGCTTGCCTGTCGTGTGACCCTGGGGAGTCCCTTAACTACCATATGACTCAGTTTCCTCATTTAGAAAATTGGATTTAAATACCTGTTCTCTCTCCCTCTACGACAGCGAGCCTCGTGTGTGTCAGGGACTGCGTCTGTACCGATTGTATCATATATGCCTCAGTGCTTAGTACACAGTAAACACATTATTATTATTATTATTATTAATTAATAATTATACTGAAGTCTAAGCGCACAGGGGCATTTGTCAACTGGACAAACCCCCTCCCCCAAGCTATCCAGCTGTTTTGCTTCAAATCCCTACTTAGAATAGTTTGAAAACATCACTCTCACTCACATCTAAACTTGGCAGACAGCGTGACTGTGTCCAATTCAAAATCTCTCTCTTGAAACACTAAACTAAGGAATAAGCAGCTTATTCAAGGCCACCTGCTTCTTCATATCTAAAACACTCCGTCTCGGAAGCACCGTTCCCAGGAAAAAAAAAGATTTATTGTTTTGAACATTCCTTCAGCAGTCAAGTGGCTCCATTTGGGATACAAATATTGCCACGTTGGCCGAAACAAATCCTGAACAGAGGAGTGATCCCCACTGAACTGGTGTGAGTTACAACCTAGAGTGGTTCTGATCTCTCAAACCGTGAGCCCCAAGAGGGATCAGGACCGTGACCAATCGGATTATTTTGTAACGAACTCAGTGCTTAGCACATTGTAGCTCTTAATAAATGTCATCATCTAAGCACATCAGTAGGAACGCCATCATTTAATCCTTCAAGCAAGCGATCAATCCATCAACCAAGGGTATTCACTGAATTCTTACTGTGTCTGTGTCCCCTGTTATCTTGGATCTACCACAGCGCTTGGCACAAAGTAAGCACTTAGTACCGCTTTTTAAAAAAGGTGTTTTCCAAGGTGTCCCAATGCATGCCCCCCCTCTCCCAACACACTCCGCTTCTAGACTGTGAGGCCGTTGTTGGGTAGGAATTGTCTCTATTTGTTGCTAAATTATACTCTCCAAGAGCTTAGTAATAATAGTAATAATGCTGGCATTTGTTAAGCGCTTACTATGTGCAGAGCACTGTTCTAAGCACAGGGGAGATACAAGGTAATCAGGTTGTCCCACGTGAGGCTCACAGTCTTTATCCCCATTTTACAGATGAGATAACTGAGGCGCCGAGCAGTCAAGCGACTTGCCCAAAGTCACACAGCTGACAGGTGGCGGAGCCGGGATTAGAACCCATGATCTCTGACTCCTAAACCCGGGCTCTCTCCACTGAGCCACGCTGTAGTACAGTTCTCTGCACACAGTAAGCGCTCAATAAATATAATTGAATGAATGAATGTATTAATTAGTTAATTAATTATTCCTTGACGTTGTGGGCTCAAAAGGATCTAGCCTTTCGGCACTGTTACACTTGTTATCAAAATGTCCCGCGACTCTACCATTCCTCTTCTCAAATTATGTCTTCTGAGGGGTCCCCTATTTTAACTTCGGGGCACAAAACTCACATTCCTCCTGTTTCTCTCCCCTCTTCACCATTATGGCACATTGTTCGTTTTTGCTTCATTATAGTAGTCATAGTATCTATTAAGCGCTTACCACATGCAAGGCACTGTCCTTAGTGGAAAGAGCACGGGCTTGGGAGTCAGAGGTCGTGGGTTCTAATCCCGACTCCGCCACTTGTCTGCCGTGTGACCTTGGGCAAGTCGCTTAACTTGTCTGGGCCTCAGTTACCTCATCTGTAAAAATGCGGATTAAAAAATGTGAGCCCCACGTGGGACAATCTGATTCCCCTGTGTCTACCCCAGGGCTTAGAACAGTGCTCTGCACATAGTAACTGCTTAACAAATACCATAATTATTATTATTACTAAGCTCTGGGAGAGAATCCACAGTTGAGAATTAGCCACGGTGCCTGGAAAGGGTTTCATCTGTCCACTCTGTTTAAGATTTGTCTTTTACAATTCTCCATGGAGTTGTCACCTTTGCTCTCTCCACGTTCTTGTAACGTTTCGGGGCCTTTTAAAGTCGGACGCCCTTTTGTGAGCACCAGAGTCCCAGTGGCTTCAGGACAGGGGTTGTGACTCCCAAATGCTCAGCACAGGGCCCTGCACGTGGTAAGCACTCGATAAATGCCAATTTATCCACACCCTCCCATTTCTCAGCTAGTTTACTACCATCACTTCTTGAGTCCTAGATTTACTTCTTCGCCCAAACGCACGGAAAGTAGTCAGGCTTCTCCTCGCTAGTCTTGCACTTTGCCGGCTGATTGCGGCAGTTTGGAACGATGCCAGATGCCCTACTCCTTTTTTTACTTAACTGTCATTCACTAAGTGCTTTCTCTTGGCTAAGTGCTGGGGTAAGTGCAGACTAATCAGATCTGTGCCTGTCCCATAGCGGGGCTCAAAATCTAAGAGAGTAAGTTTCTCAGTTCAAGCTTCCTCCCCTCGCTCTTTGATACACAGGCAACCGATATTTATTTAATTGAATGGTTTAACTGCAAAACCACCTTTGGTTTTCCTACCTGCAAAAAATTCCTATGGAACCTCAGGAGCACTTCGCAGCGAACGCCTCGTGGACAAGGAATGGTTATGTTGTCCTCTCCCAGGCATCTAGTACAGTGCTCTGCACACAATAAATGCTCAAGAAAGACCATTGATGATGATGATAGAATGTAGTTAGAGCAGTACCGTATAATGTTACAAGCAGGATTTTTAAATGGGTCCAGGAATAGACCCTTTCCCCTAAACTGGTACTGGTTCCTAATTTATCCCCCCTAAATCGTAAGTTTATTATGGGTGGGGAAAGTGTCTATCAACTCTGCTTTGTTGTTTGTTTTGTTTTTAATGGCATTTGTTAAGTTTTTACCATGTTCCAGGCACTGTATTAAGCACTGGGGTAGATACAAGTTAATCAAGTTGGACGCGGTCTCACTTGGGGCTCGCGGTCGTAACCCCCATTTTATAGATGAGGTAACTGAGACGCAGACTTGCCCATGGTCACGCAGCAGACAAGTAGCGGAGCCGGTGCTCAAACCCAGGTCCTCTGACTCCCAGGCCCGTGCTCTATCCACTGTTGAATGTACTCTCCTAAATGTTTGGTAAAGTGCTCTGCACACAGTAAGCACTCAATAAATACCACTGATGAGACTGATACCCAGAGGTCACCTCCTCTCCGAAACCGTGGCAATATTTCCTTTAGCGGCTCCTCCATGTGCTTCTTTGGGAGTTCACTCTGCTTCTGACTGAAACCTTCCTGAGCGCAAACTTCGCACTTCCTTCCTCATTAAAAGCCTGATAGAATCTCTGCCTTCCTCTGACTCTAGAACTTCTCACTTTCCCAACCTCTTTTTCCTTGAGCACCAACCCCCACCCCCATTTTCCAACTTATCAACCAGTCAATCAGTGGTATTTATTGACCTCGTGAGGAGGGCTTCCCCTCTGAAAATTGAGGCCTGGGATCTAATCCCCGGGCCACGTCCTCCCGCGGTCCCGGAACGGCCTCCCTCCTCACCTCCGCCAAACTCATTCCCTTCCCCTCTTCAAAACCCTACTTAAAGCTCACCTCCTCCAAGAGGCCTTCCCAGACTGAGCTCCCCTTTTCCCTCTGCTCCCTCTACCCCGCCTTCACCTCTCCGCAGCTAAACCCTCTTCTCCTCCCTTTCCCTCTGCTCCTCTCCCTCTCCCGTCCCATCCTCTCAGCACTGTACTCATCCTCTCGACTGTATATATCTTCATCACCCTATTTATTTTGTTTAATGAGATGTACATTACCCTGATTCTATTTATTTGCTATTGTTTTAATGAGATGTTCTTCCCCTCGATTCTATTTATTGCCATGGTTCTTGTCTGTCCGTCTCCCCCGATTAGACCGTGAGCCCGTCAAAGGGCGGGGACTGTCTCTATCTGTTACCGATTTGTCCATTCCAAGCTCTTAGTACAGTGCTCTGCACATAGTAAGCGCTCAATAAATACTACTGAATGAATGAACAATCCCAGAATTGCCACTTGCCTGCTGCGTGACTTTGATCAAGGCACTAACTTCAGTGTGCCTCAGTTTCCTAGCCTGAAATTTGACTTGAATGCCTGTTTCCTCCACTATCTTGATCATGCCATTGTTTTTACGAGCTGTTCTTCCCCTTGACGCTGTTTATTGCCATTGTTCTCGTCTGTCCGTCTCCCGATTAGACCGGAAGCCCGTCAAACGGCAGGGACTGTCTCTATCTGTTGCCGACTTGTTCATCCCAAGCGCTTAGTACAGTGCTCTGCACATAGTAAGCGCTCAATAAATACTATTGAATGAACTCTATTATACTCTCCCAATCGGTTAGAACAGTGCTTTTTACACTCTAAGCACTCAATAAATATCACTGATTGGTTCATTAGAGTTAAATACCTGTTTTATCTCCTTAGATTGTGAGTCCTACTTGGCGAAAGAATTGCATCAGAGCTGATTATCCTCTATCTACCCCAGCACTTACCACATAGTAAACATTTTGCAAATACTCCAATTATCAGTATTGCCAACGCTACTGATTGAAATTCCCTGGTCCCTATAAAGCATTAATATCTCTAAAGGATTTATGGACAGAAGGAAAGACAAAAGTAGCAATATGAATTTTAAAAAGGCAGATAAGACTGGTGAAAAGAGGAATCTGAGGAGTAAGTGGGTTTTTTTTTTTTATTCTTTTATGCTTTTATTTCTGATCCCTCTACGGGGAAGTGATTTGAAAGAAGCCATCTGAGTTTTGCAATTGGATTGGGGGCATATTTGATTTTGCTTCTCCAGGAAGTAATACAGGAAATGGTAATCAGGAGGCACGGATCTAATTTCAGAGTGCAAGGAAATCGAATTTGCAGTGATGGAGCATCCTTTAGCCTGCACTCGGTCTGGAAATCTCTTGTCAGCCGAGGAGCCAGTTGGAGCTGGACCCCAGGGTAATGAGGTGGCGTTTCCTGGCAAGCAGCGAAGCTCTCGGAATAACAAAACCGTTCTGCATTTCGTTTGGGTGGTGGCTGCTTGGGAGCTCCGTTGTAAGCTCTTAGAGTCAAATAGAGTTGGCAGGCTTAATCCCTGCCCTGGAGGAGCTTTATCGTAACCTTTCCCTGCTATCGCTATTATTACCTCCACCAATAAATCAGTGGTATTTGTTCCAAACTCCCCTGCGCTGGGCAGCAGTGACACAGGAGAGAGTCAAGGGCAGAGACTCGAGTTTACTGCGCGGAAGAAGGCAGTGGTAACCCACTTCCATAGCTTTTACCAAGAAAACTCTACGGATCCACTACCGGAACGATTGCAGATGGAGGTGGGGCGTTCAGGGAGAGAGGTGTCCGTGGTGTCGCTATGGGTCGGAGACGACTCGACGGCGCAAGGCCAGACAAGACCCCAGCATTTAGAACAGCGTTTGACACACAGTAAGAGCTTAATAAATACCGTAAAAACTCCCAAGAGCAACAATCAGGAGGATAAATGACCAACCCAATGGCCGCGTTTATTGTTGAAGCTGCAAGTAGTGTTGGGGGGCATCTTGTAGCGATACCTGGTGGACGATGAATACTGAATTGATGGACTTGATGCAAGTCAGCCAGTCAGTCGTATTTATTGAGCTCTTACTATGTGCAGAGCGCTGGATTAAGCACTTGGGAGAGTACTACATAACAATGTAATGTTCCCTGCCCAGAATGAGTTTACCGTCAAGAGGAGGAGACACATATTAATACAAATAAATAAAACTACAGATCTACACAAAAGTGCTGTGGGAGTGAAGGTTCATTAGTCACATGGGTGAATAATTGGATTTTGGAGCAAATGAAAGCAAAGTGGTCTTTGGAAGGCCAATGATTCGACTCAGATTAGCATGCTTTGGACATATAATCAGGAGGACTAATTCTCTGGAGAAGACACTGATGCTAGGAAAAGTCCAGGGAAAACGTGGAAGAGGCAGACCGGAGAAGCAGCGTGGCTCAGTGGAAAGAGCCCGGGCTTGGGAGTCAGAGGTCATGGGTTCGAATCCAAGCTCTGCCTCTTGTCAGCTGTGTGACTGTGGGCAAGGCACTTAACTTCTCTGGGCCTCGGTTCCCTCATCTGTAAAACGGGGATTAACTGTGAGCCTCACGTGGGACAACCTGATGACCCTGTATCTCCCCCAGCGCTTAGAACAGTGCTCTGCACATAGTAAGCGCTTAACAAATACCAACGTTATCATTAGTATTAGAGATCATAACAACGGTAACGGAAGAACCATTAGAAAGGTGGCGGATTATGGCAGGGGACAGGACGTTCTGGAGAAAGTATATCCATGGAGTCGCTGTGAATTGGAAACGACTTGACTTGGCACTTAATATTAATAATGATAACGGGTGAATCAAGAGAGCAAGTCAGGGAGACACAGAAGCGAGTGAGAGACAAGGAAAGGAGGGCGTAGTCAGGGAAGGCCTCTTGGAGGCGATTTGCCTTCAATAAGGCTTCGAAGGGTGGGAGAGTCATTGTCTGCCCGAGGTTGCATTTCGCCCTGGGCTCAGTTTTATCCTTAGGAAATGGAATATATTGCACAGGCTAATAGCGATGTGAGCTGGATCGATGTTTGAAAGAATAAAATCCCCACGGTGAATACATACCACTGAGAAGCAGCATAGAGCAAGGGCCTAGGAGTGAGAAGGTCATGAGTTCTAATCCCGGATCTGCCACTTGTCTGCTGTGTGACCTTGGGCAAGTCACTTCACTTCTCTGGGCCTCAGTTCTCTCATCTGTAAAATGGGGATTGAGACTGCGAGCCCCATAAGGGACAGGGACTGTGTCCAACCCAATTCGCTTGTATCCACCCCAGCGCTTAGCACAGTGCCTGGCACATAGTAAGCACTTAACAAATACCATTAAGATTACTGATGGATTGATTGATTGCAGCCACTCAGTTACCCAAATCCAAGCTAATTCAGGTAATAATAATAATAATAATGTTGGTATTTGTTAAGCGCTTACTATGTGCCGAGCACTGTTCTAAGCGCTGGGGTAGACATAGGGGAATCAGGTTGTCCCACGTGGGGCTCACAGTCTTCATCCCCATTTTACAGATGAGGGAACTGAGGCACAGAGAAGTTAAGTGACTTACCCACAGTCACACAGCCGACAAGTGGCAGAGCTGGGATTCGAACTCATGAGCCCTGACTCCAAAGCCCGTGCTCTTTCCACTGAGCCACGCTGCTTCTCTACGGAGGAATTTGAATGGATCCATTCTTGACACTTTTCATTCACAATAAAATGATTATTCTGATTGACATTAGGACACTGAACTTTGCAGGGATGAGATTACCAGAACTGCAAGTGCACAGTGAGGTTATTTCCTTTTCTAAAAAAATGAAGATTTCTGAGCGGGGGCGATTAAACTTGAGTCAAACTCAGAACCAGGGCTCTCTTTCACTTTCAAAAGCAAGAATCCTTTTGTTTGCTTGTTTGTTTCTTTAGTAGACACGAGTGAAGATGTGGAGAAAAGGTTATCGGGCAGTACGGAGTGAAGCAGCGTTGCCTAATGGAAAGAACACGGGCCTGGAAGTCAGAAAGACTTGGATTCTAATCCCCGCTCGATCACTTGTCTGCTGTAGGACCTTGGGCGAGTCACATAACTTCTCTGCGCCTGTTTCCTCATCTGTACACTCCTTCCCACCACTCCTTCCTACCTAGACTGGGAGCCCCATGCAGAACAGGAACCGTGTCCAATCCGATAGCCTTGTATCTCCCCCAGTGCTTAGAACAGTGCTTGGCACCTTAGTGAGCTCTTGACAAATACGATAAAAATTATGGAGGGAGAGGGTCTTGCCTTTGATGAAAGGGATAGCATTAGAAATGGTGTGGGAGGAGGGACGAATGGGGGAGGGTGTCATTCTTTACCAAATGAGAAGTGATCAGCGTCCAGTGAGAACTCCATCTTACCTCAGCGGTGTTTACCGTGTGCCTCTTTGGACACTGGAGAAAGACACCGAGAGCCTAATTAACATTTATCTGCAGTTTCTGTCAAAAACATGAAACTGGCGCATGCTGTGACCTCATTTAATCTCAAAGTAGATCAGCCTCACCATGGCATCCGCAAGCTTCCTTGCCTTTGGAGTGATGCAATTAGAAAGCAGCTGTTTTTTCTCTTCTGGCAGACCTCCTTCCTCTTCACAGTTCACTGGTTTGGTAGCCCAACAAATGGCCGGTGCCCAGTTAAAGCCACGGAAGCGACACCTGAATGGTTGGTTTTCTTCCAAGGCCAGACGGGAGGCGATGGGGAGGAAGGAAGATGCAGAATCCAGTTGTCCCTTACAGATCCTTGGATAAAAAAGATGCCGTTTACTTGCGCTTGGCACTTTTAAATCGGAACAGGGAAATAATGGTTTGTGGAAATGGTTCTTCCATGTTTGAGTGTTGGGAGAAAAGCCAAATAGATATTAATAATAACGATGATCATCCTCATGCCCTCATTTTCCTTTTTCTCTACCAGAGCTCAACACTCTTAATTGACATCCTGAAACGATTCTTTCCATTCCTAGAAGTCATGAAATAAGGAAAATGATGGAAGGCGCCTCTGCCCCTTTGTTATTCTTAATACGGATTGCATTTAATGAGCATTTACTTTGTTCAGAACAGTTTACCAGATAGTGGGGTAAGACACGAGGATGGAAATTTAGACAGAGTCCCTGGCAAACCAGGGGATTACGTTCTAAAAGTGGAAGGGAGAAGGAGAACTGAGTGTAGCTACACAAGAGAGAAATAAAAGAAGTAAGCAATGAAAATGAGATATTAGCTATATAGAGAAAAACCCGTTACAGCTCTTATAGCTGCAGGTTATACAAAGAGGATAATAACAGTAATGATGATGATGATGGTATTTGTTAAGCGCTTACTACGTGCCAGCCACTGTACTAAGCACTGGGGTGAATACAAGCAAATAGGGTGGGACGCAGTCTCTGTCCCACGTGGGACTCACAGTCTCGATCCCCATTTTACAGATGAGGTAACTGAGGTCCAGAAAACTGAAGTGACTTGCCCAATTCACACAGTAGACAAGTGACAGAGCTGGGATTAGAATTAGAATTCGATTGGAATCCAGGCCCAGGCTTTTTCTACTAGGCCATTCTGTGTATTTTGGATCCTATCCTCAGCCCTCCTGTAAGTGTGCATAGTTTTTTTTTATATATTGCTTATGTTTTTGTCAGCACATTCAACTGTGGTTCAGGTTTTTTGTTCTGTTGCATCTGTACTGCTATTTACTTTATACTCGTTATTCTTCCAGCTTCCCCCGGCTGAAAATAATTTTGGTCTCTCCCTCAAGCAGCATTAAGCTCCCTGAGGGAAAGAAACATATATTGCTGAATTCTCCCAAGAACTTAGTACGGTGCCTAGCCCTCGCTAGGTGAATAATAATAATTGTGGAATCTGTTAACCGTTTACTGCGCGCCAGCCACTGTACTAAATGCCGAAGTAGATACAAGGTAACTGGGTTGGACCCAGTCCCTAACCCACATGAGGCTCACAATCTTAATCCTCATTTTACAGATGAGATCACTGAGGCCCAGTGAAGTGACTTGCCCAAGGTCACACAGCAGTTAAGTGGCAGAGCTGGGATTAGAACCCAGGTCCTTCTGACTCCCAGCTCATTCAGTGTCACTGATTGGTTTGATCAATTAATTACCCTACAAGCCGGATGCGTTTTCTTTAACGGGTCTACAACCTTGTGGACCTTCAACTTAATCCAGTGTTCGATGCTCCATCGCTGCTAAAGGCTGTTTTGCAGTCTGGAGAAAGCCATACTGGCTTTTGAGAGGAAACAGCACAGACCTGGGAGTCAGGGGACCTGGGTTCTAATTTCCTGGCTCCGCCACTTACCAGCTGTGTGACCTTGGGCAAGTCGCTTAACGTCTCTCTATCTCAGTTCCCAAAACTACAAATTGGGGATTCAGTGCCTGTTCTCCCTCTTGCTTAGACTGTGAGGACCTGATTCTCTTCCTTCGGTCGTATTTATTGAGCACTTACTGTGTACAGAGCACTATACTAAGCAGTCGGGAGAGCAACATACAACAATAAACAGATACATTCCCTGCCCACAATGACCTTACAGTCTAGGGGGACGAGACAGATGTCAATATAAATGAATAAATGACAGATATGTGCATAAATGTTATAGGGATGGGAAGGGGGAAGGGAGAAGCCAGGTCGACACAGAAGCCAGTGGGAGAAGAGGAAAGGAGGGCTTAGTGTGGGGAAAAGGAGGGCTTATTTATTCGTTCAATTCTTCATTCAATCATATTTATTAAGCACTTACTGTGTGCGAAGCACTTTACTAAGAGCTTGGAAAGCACAGTGCAGCAATAAAAAGGGACAATCCCTGCCCACAATGGGCTCACAGTCTAGAGAAGCAGCGTGGCTCAGTGGCAGGAGCCCGGGCTTGGGAGTCAGAGGGCACGGGTTCTAATCCCGGCTCTGCCGCTTGTCAGCTGCGTGACTTTGGGCAAGTCACTTCACTTCTCTGTGCCTCAGTTACCTCATCTGCAAAATGGGGATTAAGACTGTGAGCCCCAAGTGGGACAACCCGATCACCTTGTATCTCCCAGCGCTTAGAACAGTGCTTTGCACATAGTAAGCGCTTACGAAATGCCATCATTATTATTAGTATTAGAGGGGAGGAGACAGACCTCAAAACAAGTAAAGAGGCATCAATATAAAGAAATAGAGTTATAGATGCCTACATATAAGCATAAGTGCTATGGGGTGGCGGGGCGGAGGAAAGGGAGTGAGACGTTATTAGCACATTATGAGCTAGGAATGTGTCTGCTAATTCTGTTGTCCTGTAGCCTCCCAAGTGCTTAGCCCAGTGCTCTTCACATAGTAAGAGTTCAATCGGTACGATTGATTATTTGATTTTTGTTTTCTACCTCTATCTACTCATGCGTTATTGGACAACGTAATAGCTAGTTAGCAGAATTCAGCGCCCGCTTTAAGTTGTGTTTTGTTGATAAAAACCCTGTGTTGGGTACAGGTTTTCCCAGCTGTGGACCGGTAACTAATTTTCACTTGTTTATGCGTATCTTTATTGTTATTATAATAGTAATGATGATCATATTTGGTTTTTTATAGCATTTGTTAAGCGTTCGTTGTGTTCCAAGTGCTGGGGTTGATATAAGCTAAGCAGACAGTCCCACATGAGGCTCACAGACTTAATTCCCATCTTACAGGTGAGGCAACCGAGTTCAGTGCTCTGCACAAAGTAAGCGCTCACGAAATGCGTTTGAATGAGTGAATGAATGAATATGATTGAGTAAAATTCATTCTAACTTTGTAAAACAATTTACAGTTCCGTGATAAAAAAAAGAAACTTTCCTTTTACATTTTACATCCACCAGAGGTCACCCCACACAAATCTGATCCTCTAGAAATTCCCATTTAATATCTTGCTTAATTTCTGGGCCAGTTTAAACGCTCCTAAAATAGACCCATATTTATCCCATGCAATGAGGAAAAAGGGGTAACATGCCGCCCCATGGGCAATTCTAAAATCTTCTTTATAGCCATTTACATTCACTCCATCTCCCCATTAAATCTCACCTCTGAGAGCGTCCGGCAGCGGAATGTCTTGTTTTGAATTTCCGTTCTCTTTCTCGTCTCTGGATGGTCAGTACTCCAACAATTGGAATTCAACAGGATGTCAAGTTGCGGCCTTACTGAAGGCCCATCTCCTCCAAGAGGCCTTCCCCAAGCCCTCCTTTCCTCTTCTCCCACCCCCTTCTGCGTCACCCTGACCTTCTCCCTCCCAGCCCTTCGGCGCTTAGTATGTACAGAGCTGTAATCGATTTATTTATATTAATGTCCTCCTCCTCTTCTAGACCGTAAGCTCGTCGTGGGCAGGGGATGTGTCTGTTCATCGTCATATTGTGCCCCACCAAGCGCTTACACAGCAAGGGCTCGATAAATACCATTGAATGAAGCAGCAGAGCTCTGGTTGGACTTAATGCCTGCATATACTTTCTCAGCAGCAACGCTGCTCTACCGAGCAAGTCAGGTGAGCCCAGTTCTACCCCAACGGCTTCTTCATGGTGAACTCGGGCGGTCCACGTAAGCGCAAGAGGTATAAAGAGAAAGCTTAAAGATATAGCGGAGCCGTGCCACATGGCAGTTAGCTGACGGGAGGCCGCTGCAGCAGTCAGACGAGGATTGCTCTCCCCGAGTAAAGGTTTCACGAATATTGGAATACTCCATATATCCGCTCCCTAACACTTGAGATTTTCAGCTCCCTTTAGAGTGTAATCAATCCATCAGGGATTTTTATCTTACACTTCCTGTGTGTGCAGCACTGCACTTGGGAGAGTACAAAGCAACGGAGTTGGTAGATATGATCCCTGCCCACAAGGAGATCGCGGCGTAGAGGAGAGCGGCGTTAAAATTAACGATGGATATGTATGTAAGTGCCTTGGGGCTGAGAGTGTCAATAGCAGATGTTTAAAGGGTTCAGACCCAAGTATATAGGTGACGCAGAAGAGAGAGGGAGAAGGGGAAAAGAGGGCTTAGTCGGGGAAGGCCTCTTGGAGGAGATGTGAATATTCCTTCATTCTTTCAATCGTATGTATCGATCGCTCACTGGGTGCAGAGCACTGTGCTAAGTGCTGGGGAAGTACAATTCAGCAACCAATAGAGACAATCCCTGCTCACAACGGGCACACAGTCTAGAAGGGGGAGACAGACATCCAAAGAAGTAAACAGGCATCAATAGCATCAATATAAATAAGTAGAATTATAGCTATATACACATCAAAAGAAGTAAACAGGCATTAATACAAATAAATGTAATTATAGATATGTACACATATACCCAAGTGCCGTGGGGGTGGAGTAGAGGTAGAGATTGTAAGCTCACTGTGGACAATGATACCAATTCTATTATATTGAATTCTTCCAAGCACTTAGTATATTGCTTGATTGACTTGAACATAAGAAAAAAGAGGATGGATATTCAATATATAACAATTGTACTAAGTCCGGGATAGATATAAGATAATCATGTCGGACAATGTCCCTATCCTACAACGTGTTCCTAGTGTGAGGGAGAGGCAAAACACGGATTGAATCCCCGTTTTACAGATGAGGAAACTGAGACTCAGAGAAGTTAAGCGATTTGCCCTAGGTCACGCAGCAAGCAATTAGTGGAGTAGGGATGAGAACCCGGGTCTCTTAACTGTGCTCTTTCCACTAGGCCATGCTGCTTCTCACCACCGCCCGCTTTCCTAAAACCTCCCTTTGGCTTGGAACTCCCCCCTTCTCCATGAAAGGAGACCACCATCTCCCAACCTCGGAGTCAGAGGTCATGGGTTCGAATCCCGCCTCTGACACTTGTCAGCTGTGTGACTGTGGGCAGGTCACAACTTCTCTGGGCCTCAGTTACCTCATCTGTAAAATGGGGATTAAGACTCTGAGCCCCACGTGGGACAACCTGATTCTCCTGTGTCCACCCCAGCGCTTAGAACAGTGCTCGGCACATAGTAAGCGCTTAACAAATAACGACATTATTAACCTTCAAGATTTCATTCAGGTCATCTTCTCCCAGAGGCCTTTCTGGATTAAGCCTTGTTTTCCCTTGCTCTCTCTCCCTTCTGCATCAATACCCTCGGAACTGTACCCTTTGGGCACTTGGTATTTACTCCACCCTCAGCCCCACAGCACCTATGTAGATATCCAAAAATAATTGACTTATGTTAATATCTGTCTCCCCCCTCAAGACTGTAAACTCGTTGTGGGCTGAGAATAGGTCTACCAACTCTTTTGTACTCTCCCACTGCTCAATAATATCACTGATTCTTAATGCAAAAATACAGTACGACTGAATATAGTAGAAAAAACCCTTGTCTTATCATTTTTGAACACAACTGGTTCTGCGGGAAAGGACTGAAACTCACCAACCCCATATCAGTACTACAATGAAGTGATGTACCGCTCTGTAACTAATATCAAGTTTCAGTACAATTGAGGAATATTAGCTAAATAGGCAGGATCCCTCCTATCAATCCCTCCTGATCAATTAAACCTTTGTTTTATAAGGAGACTCCTTTTAAGAATGTAAAACTATTAAGAAATGTGAAAAATAATCGTTTGAATACCACTTTTAGCGCTCATAAACTACCAATGTTTCATCCTTGAAACCCTTTAGTGAAAGTAGAACTCCAATTACCATTTTAAATCCTGCCTGGTGTTTTGGGAAATTGGAAGTCAATTAATCAGTGGTATTTACTGAGCACTGACTTTATATAGAGGACTATGCTAAGCACTTGGATGAGTAAAACAGAGAAGGTAAATAGGATCCCCACCTTCAAGGAATTTACAATCTAGAGGAGGAGTTTACAGGCCTCCCAAGTTCGTAATGATCTCATATGTTAGGAAAAATATTAATGAAAATCAACACCCCTAAAGACGCTGTATTCATTTTTCAATTCTTAAAAATACCAGATAAATACCTAATCTGGCACTAAGTGATCTGTATTAACAACAAAAAGAGAAGTTTATAAATGCTAAGAGGGAAGAGCTTTTTGAAAATGAAAGTTGATTCATAGAGTAAGGTAATTATCCCGGATGGTGACTGTTAAAACCACGTGGAACTGTCTACTTGCAAAGTCATTTCCAGTATATTTTTAGAAACATTTGTCAAAAGAATGCAGGCTTACTCCCTTTTCTTATAATGTCTCCCATTGCTTAATCCAGGTGTTGCACTACTCCGTAGAACTTTTTCCCTCCAATTAGTCTTTCATATCTAACACGATTTAAGAGTCTGTTATTCGTTATTAAACTTTTCGCTTCCCTTCGTGACTGCCATGATGATGCTTTTAGTTTAGGGTTGTAAAAGAGGTGGTATAATTTTCAAAGAAAAGCCAGGATGATAAATCGCTGATTTTTTTTTTCCGTTTCTCATCGTAGTTCACTTACGTTATTCACCAACCACAAAAGATAGACTCACCTGTGCTTTCACCCCCTCCAACCATCACTTCTTCGGAAAGATACCGGATGACTCTTTGAGATAGATTCCATCTAACCCTGAGGTCTAGTCTCGGGAAATAGAAGTTCCTCCATTTGACCTGAGAAACGAATCGAACCAAACCCACTCCTGGCCAGGAAGCTATTCCCGATTGACATTGGTTCAATGCAGTCAGGATCGTCCCTAAAGGAGCCCACTCAACTCACGTGAGCCAGACCTCAGGGGCTTAGGCATATTTCCCCACTGTGTCAGGATGGGGACAAATCTGGTCAGGGCAGTGACGGCGGAGTTGGGGGGAACCCACTCAACCCACTGCCCAACATTGGCGCCGCGGAAGATTCTGGGACACGTAGCTGTAGGCTGAGAAGCAACGTTGCCAGGTGTTCCCGAAATGTCGGGGTGATGAAGAGACTTTATTTTCACCCAGGGTTACGGAAGACATCCAGCTGCTTTGATGGACGCCACAGTAATTCCGTCACACTACAATGTAGTGACGCTATATGCAACATTCTGTCGAAAACCATTTCTTAGCCACCATGGCCCGCCATCCAATGAGACCCCAGGGCAGTTTGGCTCTGAGACCCAATTTTCCCCACTCTATCAGATCATTTCTGTCCTGCCTCCATCTATGGAAGGTCAGATGCAGCTTTCTCTACCGCACAATGCTCTGAGGTGACAATTTACCTCACTTTTTTCCTGAAACCACCTCAGCTCTCATCTCTTGCACTGGGCCCTGTCCCCCGGACATTGGTTCCGGCCAAAATATTTTCATTTCTCATTTCTTTCCCTCTCAGTCGTTGCTGCATGCTTTTTCCTTCCCCATTGGAATTTAGGTCTAGCAAATATTGGCAGATGGTTATCTTAGTTCCTTCTAGTCATTGCTTATTCAAGCCAGAAATACCATTTCACTCGTATTACCTGTCCTCATAAATGGCTTTACCTATGGTGCTCTGAATGTTTCTTGAAGGGAAACCTTGGTGACACCTATACCACCCACTGCGGCATCACTTTCAAGCAGCGTGGCTCAGTGGAAAGAGCCTGGGCTTCGGAGTCAGAGGTCATGGGTTCGACTCCCGGCTCTGCCACTTGTCAGCTGTGTGACTGTGGGCGAGTCACTTCACTTCTCTGTGCCTCAGTTACCTCATCTGTAAAATGGGGATTAACCGTGAGCCTCACGTGGGGCAACCTGACGACCCTGTATCTACTTCCCCTTGACGCTGTTTAGTGCCATTGTTCTTGTCTGTCCGTCTCCCCCGATTAGACCGTAAGCCCGTCAAACGGCAGGGACCGTCTCTATCTGTTGCCGACTTGTTCATCCCAAGCGCTTAGTACAGTGCTCTGCACATAGTAAGCGCTCAATAAATACTATTGAATGAATGAATGAATACTTCAGCGCTTAGAACAGTGCTCTGCACATAGTAAGCGCTTAATAAATACCAACATTATTATAAATGCGTCTTACAGTAGAAAGATTATGCCTAACGTTCTCTGCACGGCCACCCAAAACAACACTGCGTTCTAGGTTTTCCTATTCCACCAATTTTTTCTAAATTTGGATTTTTCAAAATAATTTTACTGGATACCCCAGCTTCAACCTTCTGGGACTCCTGTGCCTATTGCCTGGGAATTGTTCAAAGTTCCCGTTACCTCCTTTACATTTGTAATTTCATTCCCCACTACAGAGTCAAACTTTGCAAGGTCCAGTCCCAGCTGGTATTGAAAGCAGGCTGACCCCTGACCCAGAAACAGAGTCGGATCTGGGCTCCACACATTTCTGACGGGAATTTGAAATGGTACCATTTTCAGATCCAGCTCTGAAACACCGTCCCTCTGCCACCAGATTGCGCTTGCATAAGGGGATGTCACTGGGCAAAGGGAAATGAGGAAGAGGGGCACCTGATACAGTTGCCCGGGGGAAACAAGGAAGATTGTGGTTATAAATCAATTAATCAGTGGTATTTATTGAGCCTTTTCTGTTTGCAGAAAGGGAGGAGATGGATTCTACCCAGACTAAATAGCTCTCTTGTCTCTTCTCCTTAGAACAGTGCTCTGCACACAATAAGCACTCAATAAACACCACTGACAAATTGATTGCCCTTTCCCACACTCAAGAAAAGCAGTAATTTTGCTGGGTGACTGCTACTTCAAAGGATTCTCTAGGCTTTCCTATTTGTTCATTTGTTTTATAGTACTTGTTGGGCGCTTACTATGTGCCCCGGGCTGTATTAATCAGGTCAGACACAATCCATGTCCCCCGGGCGGCTCACAGTCTTAATCCCCATTTTACAGGTGAGGTAACTGAGACCCAGAGAATCAAAGTGACTTGCCCAGGGTCACACAGCAGACAAATGGTGGAGTCAGGATTAGAACCCCTGTCCTCTGTCTCCAGGCTCCTGCTCTTTCTACCAGACCATGCTGCTTCTTGTACATTTCTTTACGTGCACATCCCATACCATCCCTTATCAGAGCACTTGCCCTCTCCCTTCTTCCCTCCCTGACCGCCATCTTCGACTGTTTGCTCTCCAGTGGCTTCTTCCCCCTTGCTTTCGAACATGCTCTTGTCTCCCCTGTTCTAAAAAAAAATCCTCCTCTGACCCCGTGTTCCCACCATTCCTCTACAAACTCCCCGAGTTATCTGCACCTACTGTCTCAAGTTCCTCTCCTCCAGTTCTCTGATTGACCCCCTTCAATCTGGTTTTCACTCCCTTCATCCCACAGAAACGACCCTCTCAAAGGTCACAAAAGGTCTCCTTCTTGCCAAATCAGTGGCCTCTACTCCATCCTTATCCTCCCTGACCTCTTAACTGCCCTTGATAATGTTGACCTCCCCCTTCTGAAACAATACCCATCCTTGGCTTCACTGTCACTACCCTCTCCTGCTTCTCTTCCTATCTCTCTGGCCGCTCATTCTCAACGTCTTTGGCAGGTTCCTCTTCTTCCTCCCACCCCCAGTGTTCAGTTCTGGGTCCCCTTGTAGTCTCCATCTACACTTACTCCCTTGGAGAACTCATTCGCTCCCATGGCTTCAACTGCCACCTCTATGTGGACGATGCCCAAATCTACATCTCGAGCCAGGATCTCGCTCCCTCTCTGCCATCTCACATTCCCTCCTGCCTTCAAGACTTCTCTACTTGAATATCCTGCCATTACCTCCATCTTAACATGTCCAAAACAGAATTCCTTATCTTCTCACCCGAAGCCTGTCCTCCCCCTGACTTTCCCATCACTGTAGACGGCACCACCATCCTTCCTGTCTCACAAGCCTAGGTGTTATCCTTGACTCCTCTCTCTCATTCCATCCAAATATTCAAACTACCACTAAATCCTATCGGTTCAACCTTCAGAGCATCGCTAAAATCCGCCTTTTCCTCTCCATCCAAATAGCTACCGTGTTAACCCAAGCACTTATCCTATCCCGCCTCGATTGCTGCATCAGACTCCTTGCCGACCTCCCTGCCTCCCGTCTCTCCCCACGTCAGCCTGCTGCCTGGATCGGTTTTTTGCAAAAATATTCAAACTTTGTTTCCCCACTCCTCAAGAGCCTCCAGTCGTTGCCCGTCCACCTCCTCATCAACCCGAAACTCTTTTATCATCAGGTTAAATCACTCAAATCACCTTGCCCCTCCTACCTCACCTCACTATTCTCCTACTACAGCCCAGCCCACACATTTGGCTCCTCTAAAGCCAACCTACTCACTGTACCTCGATCCCATCTATCTCACCGCCAACCTCTTGTCCACATCCTGGCCCTGGCCTGGATTGCCCGGACCTTTCGTATCGGACAGACAATTACTCTCCCCCACTTCAAAGGCTTATTGAAAGTTCATCTCCTCCAAGAGGTCTTCCCTGACTAAGCCCTCTCTTCCTTTTCTTCCATTCCCTTCTGCGTTGTCCTGTTTGGCTCCCTTTGTTCATTCCGGCTCCTCAACGCCACGGCACTTATGTACATATCTTTAATTTTTTATTACTACGAATCCCCCTCTAGAGTGAAAGCTCATTGTGAGGAGGGAATGTCTATTATATTGTTGTACTGTAGTCTTCCAGGCACTTATTACAGCGCCCTGAACACAATAAGCACTCAGTAAATACTATTCATTGACTGACATATAGAAAAGCTCTTTAAGAGCTCCTGGCAAGAAATTAAGGGACCAATACAGATTTAGAGCTTAATCTAGGGAACATGTTTCTAGACTTAGAAATGTAACTCACAGTTCCTCCTCACAAGTCCTGTTAACCTTCCCTTCCTCTTTCATTTAAAATGTGTTACCTCATTTAACCCCTGAGATGCATGATACATAATAAGCAAATAACACCATCATTATCATCAAAAGGTCAGGCAAAGAAACCTCAGCTCCTTATGAGCTGGGAACAGAAACGTGTCTGCTATTTTTGTCATATTTTACTCTCCCAACCACTTAGTACAGTGCTCCGCCCACAGTAGGCCTTCAACGAATACTGTTTCCTAATTGAGTGAATTGAATTCCGTCACAGAGTAGCCAAAGGATCTGTCTCCTGACTTCTGGCCTTTTGTTCTTTCTCCTTGGCCATGCTGTAGGGAATTCAAGAAAAAACAAAATATAAACCAATAAAAAATGAATTTGAAAAATAACCATGGACTATCTATTGGTCCAGCACCTCCGAAATAGCACCCACGGTACTTACTGAGCCGCTAAGGTGGGCAGAGCATTTAGAAAAACACAATAAAAATTGAAGACACAGTTCCTGACTTAGAGGCATTTACACACTAAAGGGAGAAGAGAGGTGGATAAAAATTGTCAAAAATATGCAAGGTAAAAAGAAGCAGTATAAATACACAAAATTATAACAATTAATTTATAAGTATCAAATGAATTTTTAAAAAAAGGAAACAGAGGTGCTCCGATGACCAACTGGGTGGTATGAATAGGAAGGTAGTATAAATTAGAGAATGCTTCCTATAGGAGGTGGAGTTTTAGGGGCAATTTGGAGTTGGAGAGGGACATTGCTTGGTAAGAGGAGAGAATTTCTTGGAATCAGGGGGATGAAAGCATCAGGGTGGCCATTCAATAATGGGAGTGCTTATTATGTGCAGAGCTCTGTATTAAGTGCTTGAGAGAGCACGATAAAAGAGATATGGTAGACGTGTTCCCGGCTCACCAGGTGGTTACAGCCTAGAAGGGGAGTCAGACATTAAAATAAATTACAGAAAGGGGAAATGGCAGAGGGTAAGTTACAGGTCGTAGCATGGCCTAGTGGTTACAGCATGAGTTTGGGAGTCAGAAGATCATGATCATGGTTTCTAATCCTGGCTTTGCCACTTGTCTGCTGTGTGGCCTTGGGCAAGTCCCTTCACTTCTCTGGGTCTCAGTTACCTCAGCTGTAAAATGGGGGGATTAAGACGGCAGGGCAGATACTGTGTCCAAACCGATGTGCTTGTACCCGACCCGGTAGTAAGTGCTTAACAAACACCGCAATTATTATCATTATATGAACACAAGGTATTGTATGTGTTATGTGTTCACCAGGCTGCATTCAATGGCAAGCTCCTAGAGAACGAGAATATTTTCACCCATGATCTGAGCAGAAACCAGTTTATTGTGGTTGCCCAGTGCATTTGGAAAAACGATACGATTACAGCTAGATACTTCAAAGTGCCTCTTTAAAAGCAAGTTTTTATTTTTCAGCCCCTGGATAAAAATGTAAAAATGACATGGATTTAAAAATTAGTCTCAAAAATCATTGTACCAAAAAAAGACAAACATTTTCCAAATAAAAATGCTCCCCTAGAAGGAGATTAGGATGATTTCAGTTCTTGTATTAGCTTCATTTTACCCATTTTCCTCTTCTCTTTAGACAGTTTTATACACTCAATTCTTGGAAACAAAATAAAATGCTGATATTTATCTCGATTATCAAACACGAGTTTTAAAAATAACTCGGAAGAAATAAAAACTAGTGTCGATTATTTTTGAGGAATAAGACAAACGAAAATCATCTCAATTCCATGGAATAACCTATGTATTTTAGTCTTCCAACAATTTAGAGGGGTTTTATTACATATTTTTTATGGCATTCATTAGGTGCTTACTATGTGCCAGGCACTGTACTAAGTCTCTGTGTAGAGACAGTCCCTGACCTAAATGAGGCTCACAGTCTTAATGGCCATTTTACAGATAAGGAAATGAGGCACAGAGAAGTTACCTGACTTGCCCAAGGTCACAGAGCAGACAGGTGGCAGAGTAGGAATTGGAATTAGAATTCAAATCCTTCTGACTCTCGGATTTGTGCCTCTATCCATTGAGCGATGCTGTTATCAGCGTTACTTCTAGTTCGGTCAATCCTTTGTTCCTGAAACTGGATACTTGGGGGGGGAAATTCTTCAATTCTGAGGCAGACATACTAACATATTTCAGGCACGATTTCCATATGGTTCAGTGTAAATAAACTACCTAACTGCAAACTGCACCTAATAATAATAATAATGATAATGGTATTTATTAAGCACCTGCTATGTGCCAGGCACTGTTCTAAGCACTGGGGGGGGATACAAACAAATTGGGTTGGACACCGTCCCGCATGGGGCTCACAGTCCCAATCCCCATTTTACAGATGAGATAACTGAGACCCAGAGAAGTGAAGTGACTTACCCATGGTCACCCAGCAGACGTGTGACAGAGTGGAGATTATAACCCATGACCTTCTGACTCCCAGATGCATCTGTCCGCTATGCCACGCTGCAGGCTGTTCATCCTGTATTGTCCTGTGATTATGTATGATAAATTTTAACGATGTTTGTGTTTAACAGGACAATTTAGAAATAGATGTTCTGTGATATTCTAGTTCTATATCCATCCTTTGGAGACTATGTGGGTTTTACTTACATGTGTGAATTTGGATTCAGAATGGCTAGGCAAAGAATGGTATTGTGAATTCAAAAAATGCGTCGGTATGGTGTTGCAGTTTGATGAAAAAAACTAGAAGTGCTTTAGTTCGCATTCGTTCTAAGACAAGCTTCTGTAAATCATCAGATAAAGAAAACATATACGTTCTGGTCTGATAACTGCAGAAAAAGAAATGTTACTATGCTGTTTGTCATACGCATAGCAGTGTCTTCGGTAAACTTTCAAGGGTAAGTTACCGGAATGTCTTATTTTCACAGAAACCGCTTAAGACTCCTTTAGGAAATTCAGGGTAGCGACTAACTTATTAAAATTATTTGTTAATAAAACTTAAATTTAAAAATGACAATATGAGAACATTAGCAAAATGAATCTGGGATTGTTACTAGCGCTGAGGTGTTCTAAGAGTGCCATTTAGTCGGAAAGAAAACAATAATAAAGAGTTTTATATGTACCATGTTCCATGCATGTGCCCAGATTAATAATTGCATAGAATCAGGAGTTTGGATTTATAATGGAAAACTGCTGCCTTGAGTAATAAAATGAATGAGCCAGAGTCTGCAACATGTCATGTCCCCAGAGTCGTGGGAGTATCCATTTGATTAAGCTCTGTAAGAATTACCCTCACTTTAATAATGCACCCTGTGCAGGAAAGTACATATAGGACAACATCCACAATCTTCTTAAATATTGAGAATTATATTTGATTCTCTTTATTTGAATTTAACGTGCAATTTCTTCTCTTTCAACCTGCATCTGTCTACTTCCCAGCACCTTTTTCCAGTCTGTCTTTGAATTTCCTCGCCATAATGTTGGAGAAACAGGATCAAACACATACTCTCTCTCTCTCTGTCTCTCTTTCTCAGTGAAATTGGCACCCCGTCCAATTTTCAGCTGGTCTGCCCCCTGTCCAGTACTGGTAATCAACCGATCGATCAATCAGAGGTGTTTACCGAAGACTTCCTGTGTGCAGAGCACTGCGATAATAGGATAGAGAGCCGGATGGCTTTAAGTCCAATATTTTTACTTTAAGCACCTGGCTTCCCTCCACCTCAAGTCCTGCTGCCACGTCCTGTGACGTGTTAAAGTCAGACTAGCCGTTCAAGCTCTTGTTTTCTTGCCCGAGGCTGGTTCCAAAGTGTCCCGGGCTACTTCCATTACTGGCCCGGGCCCTAAAGAAGGCTCAAAATGTGCAGTACCATATGAGTAAGCGGGGGCTGACGAGCTTAGATCAGGATAAACATGTCGAGTCTCTAAAAAATGATAAATCTATCATTACTGGGGCAGCGTAGGAGCGGGGTGGCCGAGTGGAAAGAGCTAGAGCCGGACGCTGGCAGTCAGAGGACCTGGGTTCTAATCTGGCTCAGCCTTTTACCTGCTGTGAAACTTTGGGCAAGTCACTTAAATTCTCTGTGCCTCAGTTTCCTCAAATAATAACAGTAATAATAATAATGGTATTTGTTTAGCGCTTACTATGTGCTGAGCACTAAATGAGGGTTCAATACTTGTTCTCCCTCCTAATTAGACCATGAATCTTATGTGGGACAGGAACCGTACCCCAACTAAATATCTTATATCTACCCCTAGTGCTTGATAGATAATAAGTTCTCAAGAAATACCACAATTACTATTACTATAATGCGGGGAATGCTGATTTTGGTATTGCAGATACAAAATCTTCGGGAGGGTAAAGGATTTTGTGGGTGCTGATGACACGGAAACTTGTTTTCTTGTGGTTTATTGTCAGTCAGTCCAGGAAATTCAGAATCCTTTGCAAATCATTCTGTGTATGAGCCTCAGGAGCACAGTCATAAGGAAACAACAGTTCCCGGACGACTGTTGGATGACTATCTCAGAGACTTGAGGATGCTGCTGGGTCGTCTCCAGAGGGGGGATGAATTAAGGGAGCAAGTCAGGGCGACGCAGAAGGGAGTCGAAGAAGAAAGGAGGGAATTCACAGTCTAAGGGGGAGGGAGAAAAGGGATTGAATCCCCATTTTATAGATGAAGAAATAGAGGCATAGAGGAGTTAAACAACTTGCCCAGGTAAGTGTCAGAATGAAGGATAATAATATTTTGATGTATTTCCCAGGTTGACTGAGACATTCGTGGCTTCCTAAACATTCAGTGGAATGAAATGAAGATGCAGTACAAAATCTTCTTCTCTGCCAGGTTCCTGGGGCTTTTTCTGCTAATTTCCCTTATCCTCCTCACCCCACCCCTACAATTCTGAATCTTCTGCCTGAATAATCCAGAATTGAATTGATTAGCTCCAGGGTCTCTGAAAACAGCAGGAACAATAGTTCGAATGAAACTGCACTCTTGGAAACCAAACTGATGAGTCAGAAGCTATAAATACAATTCTTAAATCAAAAAAAAAAAGCTTGCTTAGTAAACTCAAGAGCCAGGTTTATGCAGGTGAGCCAAAATCGCCGCCTGAAATTACAGCCTGACATCTGCCTTGCAGCAGCTCGCTTTTCGAAACGGCTGTACCTCAATCTGCTCCGTCGGCTGTGTCTCCCAACAGTCTTCTACTCTTCCAAATAATTTCAGACTATATTTCACTTCCGTTGTTTAATATTTTTCTGCTCTCCCTGTTGGGGAACGTTTTGTCGTACTTCCCCGTATAGATGTCATATAGAATCCTGCTGTAATTCTTGTCGCAAGTCCAGCGGAGTGAAATTGATTACTGAGAACAATGCCTCAATAAATAATAACAGTGATTGTATTGTTTGTTAAGGAGTTGCTGTGTTCCAAGCATTTTGCTGAGCACCGGAGTGGATACGCTGCAATTAAATCAAACACGGTCCCAGTCCCACATGGGGTTCATAGTTTAAAGGGGAAGGAGAACAGGTATTTAATCCCCATTCGACAGATGGGAAAACTAAGGCACAGAGAAGTTGAGTTACTTGTCCTAGGTTCCACAGCAGGCAAGTAGCAGAGCTAGAATAGAACTCAGGTCTGCTGTCTCTCACTCTGCACACTCTCCTCTAGGCCACGCTGCTTCTTAATGCTAGATAGTTGACTAAATCCCACAACACTGTTGTAGGTGAGATATTTTACCATTCGATCAGACCGTGGCTCACCGGCCACTCAGATGAAACGCTTCAAGGAGGCCTTTTATTTGGTAGGCATAATCATGGTACCTGTTAAGCGCTTACTATGTGCCAAGCGCTGTTCTAAGCCATTCAGGTTGGACACGGTCCCTGTCCCCTGTGGGGCTCACAGTCCGATTCCTCATTTTACAGATGAGGCAACTGAGGCCCGGAGAAGTTAAGTGACCTCCCCTAGGTCACCCAGCAGACACGTAGCAGAGCCGGGATTAGAACCAGGTCCTTCTGACCCCCAGACCCGTGCCCTATCCCCTCAGGACCTGTGTTCTATCCCCCAAACCACGCTTCTAAACCTCAGTAGAAGACCCTGAAATACTGTAGTCAGTCTTCGACTTTGTTCTTGAAGACAGTCAACGTGGTGACGTATTTGAAGCCCCATGGGATTTCTGCAGGAACCACATGCAAGGATTATGTCGCCAAGACATCCTCCCCTTAAGTGTCCTCCCAGTTCATTGATTTCTTCAGGAGTTTAATCAGATCTAAGTGTTTCATTACTTTCCATGGCTTTGCCTGTGGGGGTGACTTTCTCAAGGGAGGGAATGAAGATCTCGCTTTCTTATTTTGGCTAGTCCCCCTCCGATCCCTAGGTCCTCAGGTAATTTAGCGAAAGCTATGTTCAGAAGATTATTAGATGCAGCATGATCTAGGGGAAATAGCACAGGCCTGGGAATCAGAGGACCTGGGCTCCACCCCTGGCTCTCCCACTTGCCTGCCGTGTGACCTCGGGGAAGTCATTTAACCTTTCCGTGCCCCAGTTTCCACACGTGTAAAATGGGGATTCAATACTTGTCTGCCTTTTAATTGGACTGTGAACCCCCTGTGGAACAAGCGTTGTGTCCAACCTGATTATCTGGTGTCTACTCCAGTGCTTAGTGCAGAGTTTGCCACATACTATTTTCTTAACAAGCACCATATTAATATTGATAATGATTAATGAATGATGTTACCTGTTGCCCGGGATTCCCTCATTGTCTGCGAGGACAGTGGAATAGTGCTGTGGTAGTGGGTCGAAGGGTTTTCTTGGGGGTAATTAAAAGTGTTTGGAGGTGATAATGTGTTTTTGCATCTCATTAAAAGGGAAATGAAGAAACTAGCTGTATAGGGTCTTTTGAAGACTGCAGTTCTACCAAAGAGGGGGAAGAGATAGGTGGAGGGTTAGGGTTGAGGTAAAGAAATTTATTTTCAATATGGGGGAATGCTGGTGTGTTTGATGGCCTAAGGGAAGAAGCTAAAGAGGGAAAAACGGGTTAGAGCAAGAGAGGGGAGGAGGGTGAAAGCAAGGATTTTTATGAGGGAAGGATGGGAGTCCCAGCCCCGGATAAGGGGTTAATTTTCAAGAGTAAGAAGCTCTCCTCTTGGGAGACAGCTGGGAAGGAGGAAAATATGGATATGGGGGAGGAAGACTAAATTGGGGAGAGGAAGAAGGCACTCATGATGTCTATCTTCATCTTAAAATAACTTGCAAGGTTTTTGGTCATTAGTCGGGGAGGAGGAGAGGGGAGTTAGGGGCTTTAGTAGTCAGTTGAGTACACCAAGTATCTAGGGAGGGCTTTGGGTAAGGGTGGTGGTGAGGAAGAAAAAATATTTTTTTTTTACAAGAGAAAGGGCAGACTTGTAAAATGAAAAGATAAATTTATAGGAGCAAAAGTTAGCATAGTTTTTTTGGATTCCTATCAAGATTGCTTAGCTACATGACTGTGAAAGCAGAGGAAGCAGACATAAGGGAGATAAGAAAATAAAAAAGGCCATTGGGAAGTCAGAACAATAGCCAATCCACCCCCGTCTTCTGACTCCAACATGGCAACAGGATGATTTAGAGGAACACCGATGCAAGTCTGGGGAACTCGGGGGATGAGGGAGGGTAAAGAGGTCAAGGGAGTTGAGGGTGCCACAGTGGGCGATATTAAGAGTTTAGGCACTTGATTTTGAGGGATTTTTAGGCATTGGGAAATGAGGGGTTAGTCAGAGAATGCCTCTTTGGGGAAGTATTTCATCCCCACTAAATTAAAAGCAGGTATTTCGTCTCCATTTTGAGAGACTTTATAAAAAGGGATATGATGTCATCAGGAGAAAGCCATGTTTCGGGGATGGCATAGAAATGAACCAGAAATGGAGCAAAAGGGGATTCCACAGAGTGAAACAGAGAAGGAATGGAGGAAGCAGCTGAGGATGGGAAGGAGGTTGCAAGAGCAGTGTGGTGCAGTGGAAAGAGCCCGGGCTTGGGAGTCAGAGGTCATGGGTTCGAGTCCCGGCTCCGCCGCTTGTCAGCTGTGTGACTGTGGGCAAGTCACTTAACTTCTCTGTGCCTCAGTTACCTCATCTGTAAAATGGGGATTAAGACTGTGAGCCTCATTTGGGACAACCTGATTACGCTGTATCTCCCCCATGCGCTGAGAACAGTGTTCTGAGCGTAGTAAGCACTTAACAAATGCCAACATTATTATTATTATTATTATTATTATTAAGAGGAGATGTCCTGGAGGGAAGAATTGGGGCCGGTGTGGGT
Organism: Ornithorhynchus anatinus; assembly: GCF_004115215.2. Lineage (NCBI taxonomy): Eukaryota > Metazoa > Chordata > Mammalia > Monotremata > Ornithorhynchidae > Ornithorhynchus > Ornithorhynchus anatinus. The sequence goes on along the minus strand of NC_041741.1, from coordinate 18,194,010 downwards.
AGGAGATAAAAAATGATAGGCACAATGAGCAATAGGCAGGGGGATGAGACAGAATAGATGCACAGAACCTATCTCCAGTTTCTTAATGATGAAAACAAGCTTTATAAGCAGCACGGCCTACTGGAAAGAGCACAGGCCTGGGAGTCAGAGAATCTGGGTTCTCATTCCAGCCCAACCACTTACCTGCTTTGTGACCTAGGATAAGTCACTTAACTTCCCTGTGCCTCAGTTACCTCATCTGTAAAATAGGGATTAGGACAGCGAGCCCTCTGTGGCACAGGCACGAGAAGCAGCGTGGCTCAGTGGGAAGAGCACGGGCTTGGGAGTCAGAGGTCATGAGTTCGAATTCCGACTCTGCCACTTGTCAGCTGTGTTACTGTGGGCAAGTCACTTCACTTCTCTGTGCCTCAGTTACCTCATCTGGAAAATGGGGATTAAGACTGTGAGCCTCACGTGGGACGACCTGATTACCCTGTATCTACCCCAGCGCTTAGAACAGTGCTCTGCACATAGGAAGCGCTTAATAAATACCAACATCACTATTGTCCCGTATCCATCCCAGCGTTTAGAACGGTACCTGACACATACTAAGCGCTCTAACAAATGCCATCAAAAATACTGCAAATATGGAAAGCGGTATAAATGTTATATAATGAGAGGTGACCGTAGCATGGTCAAGAGTGGGAATCAATAATCAATCAAAGATAACCGTGTGCAGAGCACTTGGTTAAATACCAGAAGCAAAAACCTAGTTCCTGCTCCTAAGAAATTAAAAATGTATTTGGGGAGTCAGGTGGACATAATTCCCATCCAACCCCTCCTCACCACTCACACTGTCTCCCCTCCCTCCCCCACTAACCTCCCCACAGCCTCAGCTGAGTGAGGCCTGTGAAACGTCCCTTCATCATGGGGAAGCTTCCCTTCATCCTTGAACGTTCCTGATCCGATTACAGCTCCCCCTCGCCGTTCCTGAAACCTGGCTCTCCCCAGATGACACAGTCTCCCCTGCTGCTCTCTCCAGAAGAGACCTCATCTTCTCCCACTCCCCCAGACTCACTAGGAAAGGAGAAGGTGTTGGCTTCCTTCTCGCGCCCCGGTGTCGCTTTCTCACCGCCCCCCCCATTCCTTTCCTTCGCTATCATCCGCCTCTACCACCCACTCCAGATCCCAGTAACGGTCATCTCCCGCCACTTTCCTCCCCCAGGCCCCACCTACAACTTCATGAACCATTTTAATCCCTTTCTCACATTACTTCTCTCTTTCTCCCTCCCTAAAGTGATCCTCTGGGGCTTTAATATCCACACAGGTGTTCCCGCTGATCCTTCCGCTACCCGCTTTCCGTTACTCCTCAACTCCGCTGACCTCCTGCTCCGCCCCAGATCTCCCACTCACCAACTTGGACACACTCGATAGCATCATCTCTGGCCTCTGCACAATCCCTACCCTCACTAACTCTGACGTGGCCTTCTGTGGAACCTATTTAACCCCTATAAATCGATGGTATTTATTGCGTGCCTATGCCTCTGGAAGTATTTCTTTGGCCGTTCATTTCATGGGGGAAAGATACAACATATGAGAGATAAATAAGTGCCCCTCGGCACTTACGTACATGTCCGTAATTGATTTTAATGTTTGTCTCCCTCTCTAGACCGTAAGCTTCTTGTGAGTAGGGAACATGTCTACAAACTCTCTTTTATTGGACTCTCCCAAGCACTTAGTGCAGCGTTCTGCACCTAGCAAGTGCCCAGTAATTGTTATTGATTGATTGAAATGACCGGGTGCTTAGATTTTCTTTCAGGCCGAGCCAGAGGTGCCTCTTCCCCATTCGACAGCTCTCTGCTTCGCCCCACTAAGTGGAGTTCTGAGATGTCTGCGATGTTTTTTCTGCATCGTGGCCCATCAGTCAGCTGTATTTACTGAGAGCTTGCCATGAGGAGAGCACTGTGCTAAGCGTTTGGGAGAGTACACTGCAACAGACGTGATTCCTGCCCACAACGAGCTTACGGTCTAAAGACCTTGGCTAATGGATGACTCCTGTGGGCTCTCTAAGTCCCTCCTGTCCTCAAGTTCAAGAATCCTCAGCAAATGGACTTGGGTGCACTTGCTATTCACCATACCCTCAGCCCCATGATCCTTAACAATAATAATAATAGTAATAATGGTACTTGTGAAGCACTTACTATGTGCCAAGCACTGTTCTAAAAGCTGGAGTGGATGCCAGTTTATCAAGTTGGACACAGTCCCCTGTCCCACATGGGACTCACAGTCTCAATCCCCATTTTGCAGATGAGGTAACTAAGGCCCAGAGAAATGAAGTGACTTGCCCAAGGTCACCCAGCAAAGATGTGGCGGAGGCAGGATCAGAACCCAGATCCTTCTGACTCCCAGGCCCATGCTCTATGCATTAAACCACACCATTTCTCTGCAGTGGTGGTGATTTTCACATCACTTGGCTTTTGTACCCTTCATTCATCCTATCTCCAGCCCCACAGCACTCAAGTACCTATCTGTGATTGATTGATTTATATTAATGCCTGTCTCCCCCATACACTCTAAGCTCCTTGTGGGCAGGGAACATGTCTGCCGACTCTGAGATATTGGTCTTTCCTAAGCATTTAGTACAGTGCTCTGCACACAATAAGTGCTCAATGAACACTACTGTGTGATTCACTGATTATCACTCCACTTAGTACAGTGCTTGGAATGTAGTGGGTCCTTAATAAATGCCAGGTTTAACTTGTTTGAAAGAATGTAATTGTTAGACAAGATTAAACCCGATTCTTCTATACTCCTCTCTTCCGGAAAAGCTTTACTGAATCTTCTAATATGCTTTCTTTTGACATGCCCACATGTCAAATATGCTTTCTTTTGACTTTTGAGGTGCTGTTGCTATTTAGAAATGGTTCATTCCCCAAAAAACTAAACTTGCATATTCTAGTAAGTCTCCATTTCTGCTAGCAGTCATTTTTCCTCAATCGGTGTGAGTGGTTTATTTTCCAAAGGCCCAGGGAGCATTTTAACAGTTTGTTCTTACGTGACTGTTCAGTTGAGGACGGATTCATTTGATTTCCTTTACCTTGTGTTACTTCTGTGTTCTTTGAGTGAGAAGAGGCATGACACGCTGCCTATTTTAACTGCTTTGCGGAATCTCTGGCACCTCCTCCATCCTTGCTCCTCTGTGCTGGATTCTTTCCATGTATCCGGCATGAAAATAGCAAATTATCCATCAGCGGCTAACTGGCTCTCCGTCTCTGGAGTGCATGATTTCTTCTATAACATTTAGAAGGAAATTAAGCTCAGATTTTACCATCCGTTCTCATATCATTCTTCATTCCCTCATTTCTGTTTAGAGCAGTATGGAAAAGGATACCAACTTTGCTATTTTTGCATTTGAAAGCATCATTCATCTCGATGGAGTTCCTTCTGTCTCTGTACCTCGCCGAAAGGCACGCGCTACAATTAATAATGCAAGTTTTCTGAATTCTTCTTTGGATCCCGGGACTTTCTTCATACTGACTCTAGTAGGAGGAGAATCAGTGCAACTTGGGATGGAGATGAATAGTCCATTATCTTCTGGATTAGTATTTCAGTTCGATAAACACCTCATCTGCCAAAACCCCGTAGTTAGAGATTATTGTGATTTTAATGGTTATTATTATGGTATTCGTTAAGCATTTACTCTGCATCAAACGCTGTTCTAAGCTCTGGGGTAAGTATGAGTTAATCAGGTCAGACACACCCCTGCCCCACATGGGACTCACAGGCTAATTAAGCAGCGTGGCTCAGGGGAAAGAGCACGGGCTTTGGAGTCAGAGGTCATGGGTTCGAATCCCGGCTCCGCCACCGGTCAGCTGTGTGCCTGTGGGCAAGTCACTTAACTTCTCTGGGGCTCAGTTACCTCATCTGTAAAATGGGGATGAAGACTGTGAGCTCCACGTGGGACAACTTGATTCCCCTGTGTCTACCCCAGCGCTTAGAACAGTGCTCTGCACATAGTAAGCGCTTAACAAATACCGACATTATTAATTAAGGTATTTGTTAAATGCTTACTAAAGATCAAGTATTGTTCTAATTAATTAATGATGGTATTTGTTAAGCGCTTACTGTGTGCCAAACACTGTTCTAAGCGCTGGGGTAGATACCAGGTTATCAGGTTGTCCCACATGGGGCTCACAATCTTAATCCCCATCTTACAGATGAGGTAACTGAGGCTCAGAGAAGTTAAGTGCTGTGCCCGAAGTCACACAGCTGACAAGCGGCAGAGCTGGGATTCGAACCCGTGACTTCTGACTCCCAAGTCCATGCTCTTTCCACCAAGCCATGCTGCTTCTTGCTGCTTCTAAGCAGTTAACCAGATCAAATAGGTGGGAGAACAGACGATGACTCGCCATTTTATTGTTGAGGAAACCGAGGCACAGCAGGCAGAGCAGGATTAGAACCCAGGCCCTCTGACCCTCAGGCCTGTGCTCTCTCCACTAGGCCACACTGTCCTTCAAGTTCACGTCCATCACATGGGGTACATCAATTGGCTGCCCAGATATGGAATCTGCTAAATTGGATCCTTAAACTAAGCCGTATTTACACCACATCTAAAATCAGATTAATTTAAACAGTGACAGGGAGAGGACACTACACTCCTCCTCACTGTTTAGAATATTAATTTCAAAGCAAGCTGAAGATCATTCAGTATGATTTGATCGTAAAATAAAAAGTGAATTGCTTTTCTAAATTATTAGCAGAAATCCCTGATCTACGCCATTATTTCTGTCCTCGTCCCTACCCCTGTCTCTCTTTTCTCTGTCAGTCTGTGCCTCCAAGCCAGAGCGCTCAGCAGGGACCCAGAAAGACATAGCTCCTCCCCTCTTTACCCCCGATTCTCCCTTCTCCTTACCCCTCCCCGCCCTGTTCTGTCACCGGGGTTCATGCTCTCTCACACACTCGCTCTGTCCAAACAAGTCAATAAAAACGCAACGGTCGAAATAAATGAACACACTCAACAGCTCAGGTCAAGGGATTATCTCTACCGTTCATTTCCTCGGAGACGTTATCGTCCGGGCCTACGCCGCTTCCTTGTCGATACTTGACAGTCTCCGTTTTCCACCCAGTCTAATGCGATATTATCCTTGTTTCACACTTAATCTTTGTAAGTACGATGAAGATCTGTGTGTTCATCTCCAAGAGAGGTAAATACAGAGGGCATTGGGCTTCTTTTTTCGATTAAGCGTCGTCTGTGTGCACGTGTGTGGATGTGCCTGGAACCACATTTAGCTTCTGAGCAATTTCGTCAGAACCATCCACTCAACGGATACAGTCTACAAAGGGAATGGCCAAATTGCCCCCAATAAAGTCCTGGAGAGGGGCCAACCTCTAGCATCAAAGCTCCATTATTTTTGCAAGGAAATCTATTTTTAGACTCCCTCCAGAACACACCTCTCCTTTCAGAAACAAGAGCTATTGTGTGTTCACGCAAAAAACGAACTTTGTTTGGAACAGCTGGCAACACCCTTTCTTCCAAAGCTGTAATTTGGAGTTAATAATAATAATGTTGGTATTTGTTAAGCGCTTACTATGTGCCAAGCACTGTTCTAAGCGCTGGGGTAGACATAGGGGAATCAGGTTGTCCCACGTGGGGCTCACAGTCTTAATCCCCATTTTACAGATGAGGGAACTGAGGCACAGAGAAGTTAAGTGACTTGCCCACAGTCACACAGCCGACAAGTGGCAGAGCTGGGATTCGAACTCATGAGCCCTGACTCTAAAGCCCGTGCTCTTTCCACTGAGCCACGCTGCTTCGATATGTGTGGTTCATTCAACCCAACACTTAAAGGGAAAGAGATCCAGTTTGAGCTCCTATCTGGACATCATAAAGCGAATCTGAAAACTCGGGCTATTCATAGCTCCTGACTGGCTCTAAAAACCAAGTTTATGAAACAATGAGTATTACATAACCAGGAACATACTCTTTAGAGTGTCGGTCAAAGATGTTCAGGAATGAAACTGTGCTAATAATGATCCCAAGTCATCAGGCTGCAAAATTTCTACACGGCCAACACGGTTTTCACAGCGTTCTCTCCCCTGTTCGCTGATGTTTCTCTCCCCTCCTCCCGTTCATCCCCTCTTTCTTCTATGGCTTTCCGTACCCCTAAATCTGAGAGAACCAGAGCATCTTCCTCCAATAGATGTAGTCAAACTGCACAAGGATGAGAAATCAATCCAGGGGAAAGTTGAGTGAATCAATCTATTGTATTTACTGAGCATTTACTGTGTGCATCGATTTCTTTCCAGAGGCTCTCTGTCTGACATTCATTAAGCTCATCCTGATTATTAATTCTTGCTCCATAAGCCATTGATAATTTTCATGGCTGCAATCATTTCCTTATTTTCTAGTCTCCAGAACAGGAATATCACTTTATGACTATATCAGAGTTAGCAGCCTTCACGCTTGCTTAAAGGTCATTTTTTTTCTGGGAGTGCTCATTTACCTTTCACGTTTACCGTTCGTAAATATTTAAGACAGCCAAGAACTGTGCTGCTTTATTTTTCTGCAATAAAACTTCAGATAAGTAGGTGCAGGAAACACGTTGATGTTTGTTAGCTGCTGAATGGTGAATCAACAAGGTGACTGTTTGGAAAACTATTTTTACCCAAACCATGACCACCCACACAGTCCTGCTTAGAAACGATTTAGTATTTGAGAACGATATTGTCCAAGAAGGGTACATTTCTCCAGATAAGTCGCTCCCGAATGATCCGTGCTCTGTATGAATAAATTGTGGGGAAAAGGCCAAAGCCTAGAATCGTGTTTGCTCTCATAATTGAAATATTATAATTTTCTTAGCGCTTATGGCAAACTCAGTTTTTATAATCTCGTTTCCAACAAAAAAAATCTATTCAGTGATACGTTTTCAAATATTTTAACGTGATTGTGTTTTCTAAAGAATCAATAAAGTTGGCATACATACCGAAGAGGAAGAGCTACAAAAATGGTTAGAGGGAAATGTTGATGATACAATTTTGAGGATGGAAATCTTTCATTAATGGAGGTAAGCTTCATAGATTTGAATAGTTAGGAGCTTAGTGCAATCAGTCAGTCCATCATATTTATTGGACGCTTACTGTGTGCAGAGCACTGTACTAAATCCTTGGGAGAGTACACTATAACAATAAGCAGGCACATTCTCTGCCCACAAAAAGCTTTCAGTCTAGAGTCTAGCACACTCCTCTGCATGTAATGAGCGCTTAATAAATACCACTGAGTGATTGATTATGGGTTTCATTAGAAGCTACAGCAGAGCAATGCCCCAAATCTGTGGGAGGATAAATTCAGACGTTTGGATCTGCTGAAACAGATCACTCCACTGTTGATTTGGATTCTTGGTCTTTTCTTTCATTCATTCAATAGTATTTATTGAGCGCTTACTATGTACAGAGCACTGTACTAAGCGCTTGGAATGTACAAATCGGTAGCAGAGACAGTCCCTGCCCTTTGACGGGCTTACGGTCTAATCGGGGGAGACAGACAAAACAGAAAACAGACAGTTTTCTAACACAGGGAGCATCATTTCCTTTTGTCGGAAAGAGTAGGGATGAAGGGTGTGTCCATTCTGGGATCTGTGACCGTAGACAAGATGCTTGCGTATGATATGCAGGAAAATGAACTCAGTTTGGGCCCTAAGACGACGTCTCCGTGGAAGTTGTTCAGGAAGAGCCAAGATTCCACCTCCTAAGGGGAAAGACATTTACTGCCGATACTTCCCGCCTGGGCAAAGGTGTTGATAATTAGAGTTTGCCGTGTAAACATGGAAGACGAATCCAGTTCTGCTATTTCCCTCCACTGGTTTTCAGCACTGCGATATGCTATTTTGTTCAGGCATGCGACTACTTGGAAATGCACCGGGAAAATAAGGATATTCCTTTCAGAGAGGCACAGTCGCCTGTCTCTCCTTCGCACTGACCTTGGAAAGAGGTGATTATCATTCTCATTAAGAATTTATGGAGTCGCCAACCACATAGAAAGCACTACTAAATAAGACATACAAAGGAGACGGGCCCTGTTTCTCATAGAATTACCGGGTCCTAGGCACTTGAGGACGAGCCAATAATTTTAATCCACATAAGGGAACACATTTCCATACCTCATTTATCAACGATACTAATTTGCAGCTATGCTACATCTGTCTCCGAGGAGCCGAAAGCATTTTAGAATTGAAATCTGTTGTGGCTTTTTTTTTAACTGTTATTATCGTAACATCTTTCTGAGGTTGTCAAGGAAAAGGGAACGTTGTCTTGTGGTAGATAAGAGCTCCCAAAGGCCGTACCTCCACTTTAGGGCTTGAGGAGAGAAGCTGTGCCCTTCTGCCTGCTTAGTACGGTGCCCGGCACTTAGTACAGTGCCTGACGCATAGTAAACGCTTAACCAATGCCGTTGAAAAAAAAAAGTGCTGCAGGGAAATATTTATTGATAGCAAGGGGGAAGGAAAGAGGTAAGATTACCTACCTGTTACAAGAATCCAATCAGTCACTCAGTGTTATATTTCTTGAGCGCTTACTGTGTGCCAGGCACTGTATTACTACTATCGAATAGAGTCGTTAGGCACAATCCCTGCCCTCAGAGAGTTCGCGATCCAAGCCCACTGTTACGGCCACAAGCCAACAGAGGCCGGAATGTCTGTCAGCTTGAGAGTTCCAAGATTCACGGGTAACCGTATTCATTTACCTCAGGTCTCTGGGCCCCTCTAGACTATAGGTCTTTGTGGACAGGGAATGGGTCGGTTTATTGTTATATTGTACTCTCCCAAGCGTTTAGTATATTCTCTGCGCACAGTAAGCGCTCAGTATATATGATTGACCCACTAATTGTCAGCCAACCCATCCATTAAACAATCAATCAGTAGTATTTATTGTGCGCTGTCTGGGCAGGGGACGTATCTATCAACTCTGTTATATTGAACTATCCCAGGGCTCTGCACACAGTAAGCGCTCCATAAATACCATTTCTTGATCTGTCGATCACAGAGCACTGCAATTCACCAGATGCAGGTCCATCCAAATGGCTTCTGATAAGCATCCATCTAGACCAACATGAAATACACTTCCATATGCCTAGTAGGTGCTGAGGAACCGTTGGATGATTATCACGCTGAAGTCATCAGTAAGGAGCAAGTGAAAACAACTTCCCTTCTTCTTCCTCCGCTCCCTGCTCTTCCTTAGAGCAATAGCTTAATTTTTTCTTAAAAGTTAAAAAAAAGCCATTATATTCTGGATAGGAAGAAGGAAGGCATGGCATTTTATAATTAGGAGTTCAATTTCTTTAGTGTAGGTGTTTTTCATTATCAAGCCAACTCTAAGAATGGATTTTTAATTGATGATAAACCTTTTGGCTCTTTTTTTTTTTTATCTGGGGAGAGAGTAGATTCCTGAGGAGCACACGTTTGCTGCATTTCCTAAGTCTAAAATGTTCAGGCTTTCTTCTGATATTCTCTGAGAGATAAATGAACCCAATTACTTTTCAGCTGCTTTTCAAGCTTCCTAACTACTTGTAGCCAAACACCCTGAAATGAAAAGTGAAAAAAATAGGCTTGCTTTCTTGACTTCATTAATATTTCATGGTTATTGCAACAACTCAGTTGGGAGACATATGTTAGGGAAAGCATTTATCTCTCCCTAAAAGCTCTGTGATATTATTAGCAATGATAATAAGGCAGCAGATAAACCAAGCCCTTATCCAAAAAAAAAATCTATCTTATGAGTCTATAGCTTTTTTATCTTTATCATACACTCAAAACCCTTATAGTAGCCATGCTCTAACTCACGTACCACATCTGGGAAAACAAATCAATGCTAACAGTTCGTGAAAGAGAAATCTCGTTTGGATCTCAGAAATAACAATTGGTCACATTATTCAGGAGTGAATTTATCAGACTGTGCTCTGTCAGCCTCTTGACGGACTCTTGATGAAATTTAACACAGACTTTCCCAGAATGAGGAATTATGACCTCAGTATCTCTGGGAGGGCAGGAGAGGGTTGATGGAGAAAGGTACGTAACTTAAGCTTGGTTCTTCACGGCAAGATCACTTTGGTGGGAAAATATACTTGCAAGATCTTATTGAAGGGGGCAGAGTGAGCTGAAGAACCAACGTGAAAATGGCATCTTTACACATAGGAATGTATTTCAAATAGAAAGCAGCCTTGATTCAATGGACTTTAGGCTCTACATTTGTTGAAACTCCATACGGTTGCATTAGAGTCAAAGTCCGAGCACTTTATAAACATTAAAATTTTTGATCTTGATTATTTAGCCAGTGGATTCTTCCTAAATATGGCAGGATTAGTAGCAAACAGACACTGGATGGATTTTCATGGAAAGGCTATGAAAAGGACATTCAGGTCTGTTTTTTGCTACAAAAGCTGCGAAGAAAATTGCATATATGAGGACGTTTCCAGGGACTCCGCCACAGAATGCAAATACAATCGAAATGAGAGCATTCATTTGGTGGGCAACTGGCAGAATTGAAATTGTAATAGCTTCCTGCTAAGTTATGACCGTGGGGCAGTGTGTCCCCTAGCCATTTTATGCCCTATCCATAATGCGTTTGATTGTAACAATTTATTAATAAATGCATTTATGAATTTACTTTTAGGTCTGCCTCTCTCTGTAGACTGGGAGGTCCTTATGGGAAGGAATCGTGTACTATGAAGTAATGTAGCTCCCTAAGGTCTTAATACCCCTCTCAGAATGGCACCTGGAGAGTTTCCAGCGCTCTACCAGTCTCGGCTACGGGAGGGAGAGTCAAGCAGAGGCCTGTCCGTTCCGTTCCTAGATCGGCCAGTGGCTAGCGAGGGGAAGGTAACCCGCTACAAGTCAAAACTCACCCGTGCCGGGCTGCAGCGGCACGGGAGAGGGTCGAGGGTGGAGACTCACGTTTCCTGCGCAGAAGGAGGCAGTGGTCAAGCCACTTTTCTATTTTTACCATGAAAACTCTGTGGATACACCACCGGAATGACTGCAGATGGAGATGGGGCGTTCGGGGAGAGACATGTCCACGGCTCCGCTATGGGCCGGAGGCGACTCGGCAGCGTAAGACAAGCACTTAGCAGAGAGCTCTGTACATAGTAAGAACTCAGTATCTACCACTGACCAATTAATTCATTGCTCTGCACATAGCATTCGATAGATTCTATTGATTGATTGACTGATTTTACCTTGGAGGATGAAAAGCGAAGTTGTGCCTATCGAGTGAAAACGGGATTAGCATCTTCTTATATTTCATTAAGATGTCTATTTTGTTCGCTTCTTAGTGTGATGAGTGTGCTTTCTGATAAATGCTTGAAGCCTTGTGGCTTCCCAGGAATGGCTTGCTCTGTGGTGGAGGAGAGGGAGGGAAGAGATTGTAGTATTTTCCTGAAATAGTGAGAAGTAGTACAGCTTAAAGGGAAGAGCACAGGTCTGGGAGTCAGAGGACCAGGACTCAAATCCCAGCTCCTCATTTATCTGCTGTGTGTCCTTGGGCAAGTCACTTAGCTTCTCTGTGCCTCAGTTTCCTCATCTGTAAAATGGGAATTAAATCCTACTCCCTCCTCCTTAAGACTGTGAGCCCTAGGTTGGACAGGGACTCTGTCCAACCAGATTATCACGTATCTTCCCCAGTGTTTAGAACAGTGCTTGGCACCTAGTAAGCACTTACACATATAATAACGATTACAGTTATAATCATGATAAAAACGATACAATTACCTCATCTGTAAAACTGGGATTAAGACTTTGAGTTTCACGTAGGATTTGGAGAGTAAGCGCTCAATAAATACAATTGAATGGATGAATGAACGAAGGAGACAGAGAGTGTGTCTGATCTGATTCTCTCGCATCTATCCCAGAGCTTAATGCAGTGCTTGGCACATAGTAAGCGCTTACCAAATGCCGCAGTTACTGTTATTAACGGTATTCATAAGAAGAGAAGTAGGTGATTATAAAGTGCCGCTCGGCCAGAACAGCGCTCTGAACTTCAGGCTTAATTTCAGACAACTCAGTTTGGATGCACCCCCGATTCCATTTTCACCCGTAACACAGAGCTAATTACTTGAATGCTGCAACTAAATTCTACCACCTGAGCAGGAAACTAGATGATAATGCACAGATTATTACCATTGTTATTATTATTACATTTGTTAAGCACTTACTATATGTCAAGCGCGGTTCTAAGCCCTGGGACAGATACAAATGAGTCAGGTTGGACGCGGTCCCTGTTCAACTTGGGGTTCACCGTCTAAATAGGAGGGGAAACAGGTACTGAATCCTTATTTTACAATTGAGGAACCTGAGGCACAGAGAAGTTAGGTGACTCGCCTAAGGTCACCCAGAAAACAGGTGGCTGATCTGGAATTAGAACCCAGGTCCTCTGACTCCCAAGCCCATGCTCTTTCCACGGGGAAGCAGCGTGGCTCAGTGGAAAGAGCCCGGGCTTCGGAGTGAGAGGTCATGGGTTCGACTCCCGGCTCTGCCTCTTGTCAGCTGTGTGACTGTGGGCGAGTCACTTCACTTCTCTGTGCCTCAGTTACCTCATCGGTAAAATGAGGATTAAAACTGTGAGCCCCACGGGGGACAGTCTGATCACCCTGAATCCCCCCAGTGCTTAGAACAGTGCTTTGCACATAGTAAGCGCTTATCAAATACCACCATTATTATTTCCACTAGGCCGTACTGCTGCAAAGGTAGAGAAAAGTGAATCAAGAAGGGCGGTACTTGTTTTGGGATGATAATGGACAGATCATGCAGCTAAACAAAGGCCTACTCTTAAGAAATATGTTCTAGGGTGTGACCTCGGAGAGGTAACCGAAGAAAAACTGGTGGGCCGTAAGCTCTCAAATCAATACGACTGAATGCATAATAAGGAGAAGGGGTGGCTTTCCTCAAATAGAAACTTGCAAGAATTAAGCTACCGAGAAGCCGACTGAAAAAGTAGTCACGGAGGTGGGAAGAAGCAAACACATCATCTCGCCCAAGGGAATGGCTTATTTGTGAACCATGTGGATTGAGCTGTCCATCACGGATCACACTCTGTAGCCACACAGGCGTGACTGGATAGGATGATCATCATCAGAAGCATGACCTCTGGGTACGCACTTCATAGCTGGAACCCCCTCTCACCTTCCAGTGTTGTTGCCAGATAGCCTTGCCTCGCATTCGATAGGGGCGCGACTAATCGGATAAGTCCGATCCCCTTTAATGCCGACGAGACTTGCGGCAGTCGAACTGTCAGAGGCTATTCGGTTAGGTTTGATTTCCTTACCTAGGAGGTCTTAAAAGCTAATCAGCCAAGTGGACTCTTGTCTTCCCAGGAAAGGGGAAAGGGAGAGACGTCATTAGAAAATATTGCTGGGGCAGAGGGGATGTTGCAGGCAAGGTTGTTTTTATTGGCACTTAAAATGGATGGCACATTTATTACAACGGTGAGCTTATTCTAGTTGCTTAAGGACACGGTGAAACCAGGCCCCAGACAGTGCAGCATCTCTGCCGAGGACAGTTGCCCTGATCTCTCTCTTTCTCTGCAGTCTCCCATTTCTTCCCGACTTCAGGTTCTCTCTACTTGAATTTCCCACCCAAAGTGTCGAAAATAATGATAGCGATTATAATCACGGCGTCTGTTAAGCGCTTACTTGTGCCAGGCACTGTACTAAACGCTGGGGTGGATACAGGCAAATCAATGTGGACACAGTCCCTGTCCCACTTCATTCATTCATTCAGTCATATTTGTTGAGCGCTTACTGTGTGCAGAGCGCTTGGAAAGTACAATTCAGCAATAAAGAGACCCAATCCCTGCCCACACCAGGCTTACGGTCTAGAAGGGTCTTGGGACTCACAGTCTTGATCCCCATTTAGCAGATGAGGTCGCTGAGGCCCAGAGAAGTGAAGTGACTTGCCCAAGATCACACAGCAGACACGTAGTGGAGCCAGGATTAGAACTCCTGACCTCTGACTCCCGGGCCCGTGCTCCAGCCACTACGTCACGCTGCAAAGCAGATCTCTTCCTCTTCACACCCAAATCCAGCCCTCTCGCTGACTTTCCCGTCGCTGTGGGCAAACCCAATAAGCTCCCCGTTTCTTAAGCCCGGGATCTTGGCACTATCCTTTTTTAAACGGCAAATTCAGTCTGTCGCCGAATCCCTGTCACGGACCATTTCAATTGCTGCGTCATCCTTCTTCCCGCCTCCTGCCTTCCCCCTCTCCGGTCCCTGTTTCACTCTGCTGCCGGGAGCAAAGTACGAAAATCATTCAGTCCATTTCTTCCCACTGCTCATAAACCTCCAGCGACTGCCCATCCATCTCCGCTTCCAAGAGAAGCTCCTTACCGTCGGCTTTAAAGGCACTCAGTCGGCTCTCCCCTTCCTACCCAACCCTCCTAATCTTCCACTACAGCCCGGCCTGCCCGCTTCGCTCCTCTTAGACCAACGTACTCGCTGTACCTTGATCTCATTTGTCACGGCAACAGCCCCCTGGCCACATCCTCCGTCTGGCCCGGACCACCGCTCCCGCCGTCTTGCTCTCCCAAGCGCTTTGTACAGTAATTTGCACGCGGTGAGCGCTCAATAAATACGATCGAGTGACTGAATGAAAGTCCCACTCAAATTACGTCTCCTCCGAGAGGCCTTCCCTGACAATCCCATCATTTTCGCATCCTCTTCGCCCTCCCTTCTTCTTCATCTTGGAGGTGTACTCCTTAAGCACTTTGATACCCTCAACGATTCTGTGCATAGCCCTATACACTCCCATTTCCCCTACTCGTAACTTATTTTAACGTCTGTCTCGATCTCAAGACTCGAAGTCCCTCAAGGGCAGGGATCTTGTCTACCACCTTGATTGCAATGAACTTTCCCAAGCACTTAGCCCAGTGCTCTGCACCCAGAAAGAGCTCAATAAAAGTCACTCAACTGACAAGAAATTGTAGTCAAGACCCAGAACTGAGCCTTGAAGGACTCCCACGGTAACAGCGGGAGAGGAGGAAGAGCTGGTGACAGAGAGTGAGAAGTGCCACTTAAAAGCCATAAAAAACTACGTGACCGGAGAGATCGGAGGAGAATCGGGAAAGGACGGGGTCAGAAAAAGGGGCTGGTCCACAGTGCCAAAGGCAACTAAAAAGTCTAGGAGGATTAGGATGGAAGAGAGGTTATCGGGAAGCAGCGTGGCTCGGTGGCTTTGGAGTCGGAGGTCGTGGGTTTGAATCCCGGCTCTGCCACTTGTCAGCTGTGTGACTGTGGGCAAGTCACTACTTCACTTCTCTGGCCTCACTGACCTCATCTGTCAAATGGGGATTAAGACTATGAGCCCCACGTGGAACAACCTGTTTCCCCTGTGCCTACCCCAGCGCTTAGAACAGTGCCCTGCACATAGTAAGCGCTTAACAAATACCACCAATATTATTATTGGATTTGCAAACTGAAGAGGACTGAGGCTTTGTAGCAAGGAAAGGCCAGGAAGATTCCTGCGTCCTTAGGGGTTCTGATATTTCACTACTCATTTATTAGTCATTTACAGTTATTTTAAAGTGTGATCCACAAAGGCATATTTAACAGCATAAACCGCCCATGAAAGTAGAGAATTTCTCATGGCAGTTGGGGTTAATTTGATTCATGTAACCATAGCAATATTTTGTTCTGTTCAAGAATACCAAAAGAAGCGGAGCGGAAAGAATACGGGAATGGAAGTCAGGGGACCTGGGTTCTAATCTCGACTCCTCCACTTGCCTGTTGCGTGACCTAGGCCAAGTCGCTTAGTTTCTCCGTGCTTTACTTTCCCCGTGTGAAAAACGGGGATTAAATACCCGATCTCCCTCCCCCTTAGATGTCAGCCTCGTGTGGGACGGGGACTACATCTGTATTGTATTCATTCAATAGCATTTCTTGAGCGCTTACTCTGTGCAGAGCACTGTACTAAGCGCTTGGAATGGACAAATCGGCAACAGATAGAGACAGTCCCTGCCCTTTGACGGGCTTACAGTCCATTGTGCAGTCAGAGAAGCAGCGTGGCTCAGTGGAAAGAGCACGGGCTTTGGAGGCAGAGGTCATGGGTTCGAATCCCGGCTCCGCCACTGGTCAGCTGTGTGACTGTGGGCAAGTCACTTCACTTCTCTGGGCCTCAGTTACCTCATCTGTAAAATGGGGGTGAAAACTGTGAGCCCCACGTGGGACAACCTGATTCCCTTGTGTCTACCCCAGCGCTTAGAACCGTGCTCTGCACATAGTAAGCGCTTAACAAATACCAACATTATCATTATTACTGTATCTGTCTCAGTGTTTGGATTCATAGTTAGCACTTAACACATACCATAATTCTTATTATTATTACAGAAATGAAATCTGTCTGAAAAGTTGCACTCGAATAAATGGATTTTCATTGTAAAGATTTGGATAATTTCATTTTAAAATGTTTTTGAGTGAGAGCAGTGTGGCCTAGTGGAAAGAAGACAGCCCTGAGAGTCAGAGGACCTGGGTTCTAATCCCTTATCTGTCAATTGCCTCAGTTCCTCATCTGTAAAATGGGGATTCAATCAGAGTTCTCCCTTCTACTTAGATTATGAACCCTGTTTGCAACAGCGACTGTGACCTGATTAACTTGTATCTCCCCCTCTAGGCTTTAAGATTGTTGGGGGCAGGGAACGCATCTGTGGACTCTGTTACGGTGTACTCTCCCAAGCACTTAGTACAGGTGCTCTGCACACAGAAAGCGCCCAACAAGTACTATTGTTTGAGCTCCCCCACCACTTAGAAGAGTGCTTGGCTCATAATAGACGCTTAACAAATGAAACAATAATAATAACGAACATCTTCTATCACAGACTCCGTCTTCAGTGCTTCATTGGGAAATCAGGGAGAAGATCTCTTTGAAAAAACAAGTTCTCATTCATGTCCAAATATGTAGTTGAAAAGAGTCTTTTTAAAGTTCCAACGGCACGTAATAAATTAGAGAGGTTGGATATTGTGTTTGCACCGTGTTGATACGGATATTTCTGGCTCTTTTTCTAGATGAATGAATTGCGCCTTTAGAACCCTCAGCGATTCAAACCACAGCAGTTGCTTATTAATTTTACATGAGGCTTTTTTTTTTTTAACTCTAACCTCTAAACGTGGCTTCGGGGTGGGTTGTTTGGATGATTAACATGGCAGGTGCTTACCTGGCTGTGTTTTCCTGGAATATTCCAAACAAGGCGTGATGTTTAGTAAATCCTAATGACATCACTCGTAAATTACAGCCGTATTGAGGTGTCTTCTTGGTAATTGTTTCCTTTGCCTTTGTAGTCTAACAAAAAGCAATTTCGAGCCCTTTGCTTTTGCTTCGCCATTGCAAAATGATGCATGAAGATTTATCTCGTTCTTTCTTTAGCTCTTAATAGTAATGATGATGTGGCTTTTTATTAACTGCTTACGAGGTGCCAAGCACTGTACTAAGAGTTGGGATAGAAGCAAGATAATCAGATTACCTCCTGTCCCACTTGGGGCCCACAGCCTTAATCCCCATTGTACAAATGAGGTAACTGAGGCACAGTGAGAGCTGGACTTTTTGATGCAAATGGTTTCTCTCCCTCATTCTAGATCATGCAATCCCTGAACTGTCTCATCCCAGGCTTTAACCATGGGTTTAGTACGTCGCAGTTGCGACGATGGAGCGATGATGATGACGATGACGATGCGACAGAGTAATGAGGTGTTCTGGGCAGCGACAAGTAGTATGGACTACTGGGAAGAACACGGGTCTGGGAGTCAAGGGACTCGGCTTCTAATCCCGGTTCCGCCTCTTGCCTCCTGTGCGACTTTGGGCCGGTCACTTCACTTCTCTGGGCCTCAGTCTTCTCATCTTGTAAAATGGATGCCTCTTTTCCCTCCGATTCAGACTATCAGCCCTGTGTAGGACAGGGACCGGGTCTGGTCCGCTTACACGGTGTGTGCCCCGGCGATTAGTACGGCCCTTCGTACATAGCAAGTGCTTAATAAATATCATAATCGTTATGATTTTTATTTCTAGACAGTGCTCCATTGAAGTCAGTAAGGAGAAAGTCAGGATTTGGGATAAAAAGATGCATCTTCAGGAAAAACAAAAGCAAGATTAGTCCTCAGTGACTAAGGCAGGGCAGTTTTCCTCTTCTCCCACTCCCTTCTGCGTCGCCCCGACTCGCTCCCTTTGCTCTTCCCCCCCCCCCCCCCCCAGCCCCACAACACTTGTGTACAGATCTGCCATTTGATTTATTTACACTGATGTCTGTCTCCCCGCCTTTCGACTGTAAACTCGTCATGGGCAGGGACTGTCACAGTTTATTGCCGTAATGTACTCGCCCATGAGAGACAGGGATTGAGTTTGCCCGATTATCTTGTTTCTTTTGGTGCATAAAGCAGTGCTTAGCAGATTTATTATTATCAGTATATTTTAGTTTGCTATTCTCTGTGAACTGTTGGCGTCTGGGAAGACGTTGGATATAAACCCAAAGCAAAATGCCAGTTTCTTAGTTCTGAACTTCAAAAATGGGCAGATTTCAAAATTGGAAAAGTCAATCGCACTAATATTTACTGAGCAGCCTCTGTGTACACAGAGCTGGGTGTCTGAAAGCGTACCATCGAATAAGAAAACGTCATCCCTGCTTTTGAGAGGTTTACGATTATTACTACTGCTGCTACTGTGGCCTAGTGATAGGGCCGGGCCCTGGGACTAGAAGGTCATGGGTTCTGAGGCCAGCTCGGCCACTTGTCTTCTGTGTGACTACGGGCAAGTCACTTCGCTTCTCTGGGCCTCGGTTGCCTCATTGAGACCGTGAGTCCCATGTGGGACAGGGACCGCGTCGAATCCACTCCAGGACTAGGTACAGTGCCTGGTACGTAGTAAGTGCTTAATAAATGCCACAATTATCGATGCTATTATTACTGCTGTCTTGATGTCTCTGTGCATTACTGCTGTATAAACCAAGAATTTCTGGCCCAGAAAGGATGTCTTCCTTCATAATTTAAGAGTTCCTGGTTGGAGCTGTTAATCCCTAAGTAAGTGATGGAGATTTGCATCTCAATCTACGATCTTCTCCACTTTGGCCCCTCGAGAGATACGCGTTTGCGGTGTAGTTTGTTACAACTGAACGCCGAGCCTTGCGGATCAGTTCTTGGCACACTTTTCCTCCCGAGGATTCTCCTAGAGAGAGGGGGCCGTAATTTCTTGAAATGCCGGTCATTCAGAACGTCTAGCCAGGAAGCTGTAAATGTTAATTCATGTGGACACCAAGTCCTAAAGCTCTCTGCCATTACATCTCTTGCCAAATCCCTGTCATGAAGCCACCATGTGGGTGTGTAAGGAAGCCAGCAAAAAAGCTTAACTGACCTGCTCTATTTCCTCTTCACTCAGGACTTCAGCAGCCGTGTTGCCAACTGGCCGTAATAATGAATTAGTAATTGTGGCATTTTTGGAGTGCTACCTATATAATAATAATAAAGTTGGTATTTATTAAGCGCTTACTATGTGCAGAGCACTGTTTTAAGCGCTGGCGTAGATACAGGGTAATCGGGTTGTCCCACGTGAGGTTCACGGTCTTCATCCCCGTTTTACAGACGAGGGAACTGAGGCCCAGAGAAGTTAAGTGACTTGCCCACAGTCACCCAGCTGGCAAGTGGCAGGGCCGGGATCCGAACCCATGCTAAGAGTAGGGGTAGGTATAGGAGAGTCAGATTCCACGTGGGGCTCAGAGCGTTAAGAAGGAATTAGAACGGATTTTGAATCCCCATTTTGCAGGTGAGGGAACTGAGGCCCAGAGAAGTCAAGTGACTCACCCAAGTCAAGCAGCAAAGTGGTGGAAGTGGGATGAGAATTCAGGTCCTCTCACTTCCAGGCCCATACTCTTTCCAGTAGGCCGTGCTGCTTTCCCTGTAAGTTCACATATCTGTGCCCGCCGGAGGGAATGCCAGCGACTCTTCATTCAGTTATATCTATTGAGCAGTTTCTGCGTAGGGCACTGTATTAAGCGCTTGGGAGAGTACAATGTAACAATAAGCAGACACATTCCCTGCCCACTGAGAAGCAGCATGGTTTAGTGGATAGAGCCCGGGCCTGGGAGTCAGAGACACGGGTTCTGATCCTGGCTCCTCCACTTGTCTGCTGGGAGACCTCGGTCAAGTCACGTAACTTCTCTGTGCCTCAGTTACCTCAACTGTAAATGGAGGATTAAGACTAAGAGTCCCAAGTGGGTCATGAACTGTGTCCAATTTAACTGTATCTACCCCAGGGCTTAGGACAGTGCCTGGCATATAACAAATACTATTAAAAAAACAAACATACCCACTAAAACAGCTATGGCCAGCACCACAGATTCCCCTGCAAGGGTTTCAACGGGAGTGCAGTGGTTGCCAGCTCTTCCTCAATTCATGAACCTGTAAAAATGAATTAATATCGGTCCTTGCTCATAAAGGACCATCGACCCGAAGGCACTCAGCCAGCCAGTTCTCTCCCTGCCGCTTCTCCTCGGTCCTCTCCCGCTACAAACCCAGAAGGTGCACTTTGCTCCTTAATCGAAACGCTGCTAAAATCAGAACTCCTCCGGAAAATCTACCCTGGGCAATCTTTCACTTCCCCATTTTCTCCCTTCTGCATCACCTGTGAACCTGAGTCTGTCCACCTAAACATTTAGGTTCCTCAGCCCCCGCACCCTTAAAGCACATAAATAAAGCAGAGTGGCTTAGTGGGAAAAGCACGGGCTTGGGAGTCAGAGGACGTGGGTTCTAATCTCAGATCCGCCACTTGTCCGCGGCGTGACCTCAGGCAAGCCACTTAACCTCTCTGTGCCTCAGTTACCTCATCTGGAAAATTGGGATTAAGACGGTGAGCCCCACGTGGGACAACGTGATCACCACGTGTGTACCTCAGCGCTTAGAACAGTGCTTGGCACATAGTAAGCGCTTCACAAATACCATAACTATCTTCCCACTTGGTTGCCTCCCCTATGTACTTTATTTTAGTGTCTGTCTCCCCAGCTAGACTGTATGATCCCTGAAGGCAGGGATCGTGTAAACTAACTCAGTTGTACCTTCCCAAGCGCTTAGTACGGTGCTCTGAACCCAGAGTAAGCAGTCAGTACATATTACCGATCGAAAGACGGTAAAATATTGCAGTATCTAGTAATACCGCGGCAGCAGAAGTGAGCTTCAGGGTGCCCCTGCTCCAGTGCTTGTTTGATTTTTTTGTGGAGGGCACAGTTGTGCAGATTTGCCGGCAAAGGGTAATTGTCCTCGGACCTCACCGTCAAGAGGGGAAAGAGCAGGGCACGTGACTCAGTTGTTTTACACCGTTCAGGAGAAGCAGCACGGCCTAGTGGACAGGGCGTGATCCTGGGGGGCAGAGGACCTGAATTCTAATCCCACCTCCACCACTTGTCTGCTGTGTGACCAAGTCACTCAACTTCTCGGTGCCTCGGTGACCTCATCTGCAAAATGGGGACGAAGACCGTGAGCCGCATGCGGGACAGGGACCGTGTCCAACCTGATCAGCTTGTATCTACCCCCCGAATTGAGTGAGGTGGCTGGCAGATAGTAGGCACTGAGCAAATACCTTTCTTCTTTCAGAAAAAAAAGGCTGTAGTGAAGGTTTGGGGAATCATTCCCTCGTCAGAAATCCCACCGTGTATTCAGATAGCTAACGATCATCCAGCGATGGTGGTGACGTCTTTGACAGTGGACGAGCCCCGAAAAGCCGGCGAATAAGTACTCCGGGGCTACCTCATTCACAGCCAAGTTATCCGATGGCTGTCTGACAAATAACTGCCTCACGTAAACACCTTGTCTGCAGCCCACAAAGTTCTTCTCTTCGCTTTCCGCTAATCACCAGGCAGAACATCCCCGCGGGCTCCCGTTTGGTAAACTGCAGAGACTCCAGCACCTGCCGAGTCTCCCGGGAGAGCGAGCTCCAGCGGACCTGGGACTGGCTGCGTCTCCAGAAATAATCCCAGGCAGTCACCATCTGGGGGGGGGGGGGGGCTGAACGGGATTCGTTTCTCTTGCCGAATCAGTGGAGAGACCTGGATGATCCACGGAGAGCCCGGGATGAGGCCGAGGCGTAGAGGGGCTTGCAGATGGAAGTGGAATCTTCGGCTCCATCCGATCAGTTTTTGGCACAGTAAGAGCCCTTCCAGCCAGAGAAGATATTGGGTTGTAGCTGGGCAGGGGAGGACGGCAGAGTGAGGTGGCAAGCGATCGAGATCGCGTGCATGCGTGCGACTCTGTGCGTGTCTTCGTTATACATTGGCGTATTTGACTCTCTAGTAAGGTGGAAATGAAAACTCCGTGAGAAATCGTTATTTAGCAAGAGCAAGGACCCTGTCGGTGTTCACCTGAGATTTCATATAACACGAGAAGGAACATTTTGGGGGATCGTGTCATCCTCTTCGCGGAGCTTTACGTTGTCCCTAGAGAGCGGGGTTACCGACTGGCATGCTTTATAAAATGGATTTGGGGGCAGGCATTTCCTTACCGTTGCTAAATCGAGTTGTGTTTTATAGTCGTTGGGTGCTCTTCTTCATCCTAGGAGATTAGCCTCGCCAAGGGGAGATTTGTCTCGGCGCTGTTTAGGACGTTGAGGGGGAAAAGCACAGTAGGTCGGATAGTTCCTCCATTTCTCGATCATTTGATAGACGGAATAAAGATTATTTCCCTTTTAATCTGTCAGATACAGAACTGACTTTACAGTTAATTAATTTGCAGGTAATGGGCTTTTCAACACGAGAACAAAATATTGGGGCTAGAAATAATATTTAAGAATCTTTTTTTACAAATAGATGTCACAGAACACGCACTCCAACCTAAGAACCTAAGATACCGTTTCTTAATTCTCCGAATGTGGTCAAAAGGACAAATCTGAAAATCTATCCAACAGGCTTTCGAAGAGGTGATCACAAATTATTAATATTCAGTGATATTCACTGACCGCTTACTTTGTGCAGAGCGTCGTACTAAGCGCTTGGAAAAGTACAACAGAGTTGATAGATACATTCCCTGCCCATAATGAGCTTACAGTCTAGACAGGAAGACAGATAGTAAATCAAGAAATTGTGGATATATACATAAGTGCTGTGGAGCCGAGGAAGAAGTGAGTAAGGGGTGCAAATTCAAGCGCGAGGACTTTGTGGACGGGGGTTGGAGAAGAGGAAAGGAGGACTTAGGCTGGGAAGGCCTCTAGGAGGAAATGCGCCTTCAAAAATGCCTTGAAGGTGGGGAGCGTGATCGTCTGTCGGATATGAAGAGGGAGGGCTTTCCGACCCAAAGGCGTGGCGTGGGCGAGGGTTTGGCGACAAGATAGATGAGATCGAGGTACAGTGAGCAGTTGGCATTAGAGGAAAAAAGTGTGTGGGATGGATTGTGGTAGGGATTGTTTTTAATTAGCGCCTTATATTCAGTTCCAATAAGTCGACGCTTCTCAGACCTTTTTTCCAGTTCATTTGACCCTGTCATTCTCTGCTTGTCAATCAATCAACCCATCAATCGATGGCGCTTATTCTGTGCAGAGCGCTCTAGTAAGTAAGGGGAAGCAGCGCGGCTCAGTGGAAGAAGCCTGGGCTTCGGAGTCCGAGGTCACGGGTTCGACTCCCGGCTCTGCCACTTGTCAGCTGGGTGACTGTGGGCGAGTCACTTAACTTCTCTGTGCCTCAGTTCCCTCATCTGTAAAACGGGGATTGACTGTGAGCCTCACGTGGGACGACCTGATGACCCTGTATCTCCCCCAGCGCTTAGAACGGTGCTCTGCACCTAGTAAGCGCTTAACAAATGCCAACGTTATTAGTAAGCGCCTGCGAGAATATGATACAATACGGTTGTTAAATGCAGTGGGAAAGCGGCTGAGTAGAAGGTTGTGTATCCAAGTCCTGTGGGGCTGGTGAGTAGCAAAGTGCTTAAGGGCAACAGTCAGTCCATCAGTGGTATTTATTAAACACTTTCTATGCGCAGAGCACTGTACTAAGCGCTTGGAAGAGTACAAGACAACAGAATTAATGGGGACATTCCCCGCCGCCGCCGAGTTTCCGGTCGAGGGTACAATCTACAGTCCTAAGTGCAGAGACGACGCGGATTCGAGGATGAGAAGGGCGAGAAAATGAGGGCTTAGTCAGGGAAGGCTTCTTGGAGAAGGTGTGATCCTAGCACGGCTTCGCAGGTGGGAAGACTGGAGGTCTGTCGGATGCGAAGGGAGAAGGAATTCCAGGCCAGAGGGAGGATGTTGGGCGATGGTGTCGACAGCGGGACAGACAAGACTGAGGTCCGGTGAGCAGGTTGATGCTAGAGGAGTCAAGGGTGTGGGCTGGGTCGTAATAGGAAATCGGCGAAGCGAAATAGGAGGGGGTGGACTGAGCGGGTGCTTTAAAACGGAAAGTAAGTAGTTTTTGTTTTCCCGGGGAGATGGAAGGGAAACCACTTGAGCTTTTCGTGGACAAGGGACAGGGAGGCAAGGAGACGAGCGAGGAGGCTGATAAAGTAGTTGAGGCAGGATATGATAAGTGCTTGGACCAGCGCGGCAACAGTTTGGGTGGAGAGGATGGAGTTCTCCTGTTGAGTGACAGAGAGGAAAGCGTAGACAGAAGTTAGGTTGCTAGATATCATTTCCGTCCCATAGAGCAGAGGGCGTGGGTAGTTTGCGAGTCAAATGGACCCGTCCGGTACTTTCGGACATATTTTATGTATCCTATTCCTTGAGGATTAACTTTCTTTTTTAATGGTACTTGTAAAGTTCTTCTTGTGTGCTGGGCACTACCCATAAATGCACATCTCCTTTTCCTACTTCCACCTGTCATTTATTTTAGCGTCCGTCTCCCCAGCATGGCTTGGCGGATAGAGCGCGGGCCTGGGAGTCCGAAGGACTTGGGTTCTAATCCCGGCTCTGCCACGTGTTTGCTGTGTAACCTTGGGTAGGTCACTTAACTTCTCTGTGCCTCACTTACCTCATCTGTAAAATGGGGATTAAGAGTGTGAGCCCCACGTGGGGCAGAGACCGCGTCCAACTTGATCTCTACCCAAGCGTCTCTACCCCAGCGCTTAGAACAGCGCTCGGCACAGAGTGAGCGCTTAACAAATGCCATTATCATCATCATTATTAATTCTAGTAATTTTGTGGTACTCTTCCAAGCACTCACCACAGTAATTGTCACACAGCAGGCTCCCAATAGATAGATTGACTGGTGACTCCCAGATCTCTTTCTAATCCTGCCTTTTTATCCTCTCTGCAATCTCACTTTTCTTCTAGCCTCACGTACGTACCCTGCTAGTACCATGATGTCAGATACCCTAGCGTAATGTCAGAATGCTCAAAGCTGAACTCCTCATCCTCCCTCCTAAACCTTCGCTCCCACCTATCTTTCCCGTCGCGGCGGACGGCACCACCATCCTCCGCGTCAGAGAGGCCTGACAGCGTAATCTTAATATCATCCCTGCCGCTTCGGAGTTTTCGAATTATCACCGTTATTAAATCCTTATCAGTCTTCCCTCCGCAGTATTTCCACATCCTTCCCTTCCTCTGCATCCAGATGGAAACTGCTCTGGTCTAAGCGCTCATCGTAGCCCAGTGATCGTGTCAACCTCCTCACTGGTCCCCCTGGCTTCAGTCTCTCCTCTCCCAGTAGTTCTTCACTCTGATGACCGCGTTTTCTTTCTAAACCATCATTCTCCACACCCCTTCTCCCTCCTCCAAAACCTCAGACGGCAAAAGAAGCTCCTGACCGTTGACCTTGAAGCATCCCATCGGCTCCTTCCCGTCCCCTATCCTCTCTCTACCTGCTACACCCCAGCCGGCATTCTCCATTCTTCCCCTGTGGTCTGCCACTTGCCTGCTCGGTATCTTTAACTTCCCAGGGCCTTAGTTTCCTCATCTGTTAAATGGGGATTAAATTCCTGTTCTCCTTCCTATTTAGTCTGTGAGCCCCACTATCTCGTACGTTGCTTAGTAGAGTGCTCGGCACTTAGTGGGTGCTTCACAAAAACCACTTTTAATATTACTATTATCATGATTGTTATTTTATTAACCTGCTCTAGTGCCTAGTTTTCAACTATCCTTCCTATGATGCCTGGCTCACAAGCTTCCCTCTCTCTGGAATTCCCTCCCACTTCATCGATTCCACCTCTATTCCTTTTTAAGGGCTGGATTGGTGGAGGGCTCCCCTGGACTCTCATTCTAAGTGGTCTATTAAGGTGGCCCCTGCCTCATAAAACATTCGGGGCGCCTATCTCCCGTTCTGTGCATCCCTCCACGGGCTACCAAACAGCCACCAAAACTACCGAAGCTACCCAGACTAAGGTTTTCAAGAAGTCTCTCATTGCTGCGGGGATCCTAGGTTAGCAAATTACAAACCCATCGGGTACCTGTCGCGGCTGATGACTTGGGAATGGTCTGCGCAGAGTGGGCGGCTAACGCCCTAGTCGGAGCAAAAGGCAACTTCAGTATTTCAGGCCAAGGCAAATGAAAAGCGGAACGGTTTGGGTCGAATTCTTCGTGACCTCTTCTAGATAATCGCTGCGATTTCTTTTCTCCCGCTAGCGGGGTAGATCAACGCAGCAGTCGAATGGGTGTTGTCGTCCCCTGGTTCGCGTCGATCCTACTTTCTTGGAAGGTAACTTTCCCCAAACCGGAAGACATCAGCTCTCATCCTCCGGGCGCCTCTGCGTAGCCAGTTGCTCCCAGACCGTGAAACTGTCACCCGAGTTGCAAGTCTCCGTTGGCTCAGCCCCTCGGGAATTGAGGCCTCGGGCAAACACCCCGACCTCTACGCTCCTGGCGACGCTGCTGCCGGGAAGGGCGATAGATTCAAAACTACTTTTCCCCCGGGGGAGCAGGTGCGGCGCAAGATAAACAGTACTGAGGAGCGAGAAGTAATTGGGTCATTCGGTTTGATAATGCAGGATCTGATGGTTCCTTTTTTGATTGAAAAGGAAATAGTGAAATCAGTCGCTCGCTCAATCAGTGGCATGTATTGAGCGCTTACTGTGCGTAGAGCACTGTACTAAACGCTTGCGACTGTACGGTACGCTAGAGTCGGTAGACGTGTTCCTCTCGCGTCCAGGGACACTGTTTTAATAGCGGTGCTAAAAACCCTACGAGTTTTGAGTGCAGAGAAATGAGATTGAAAGCTCCTTGTGGGCAGAGAAATCATCTGATTCTTCTGTTGTTAGAGTTTCCCACGTTCTTAGTACGTGGCGCTCAGTAGGCCCTAAATGAATACGATTACTAATAATTCTGGTATTTTTAAGTGCTTTCCGCGTGCCGGGCACCGCAGACGGCGACGGGGCCTTCCGGGAGAGACGCGTCCGTGGCGTCGCTATGGGTCGAGGGCGACTCGACGGCATAAGGCAAGACAGACCGAGGCACAGGGAAGTGACGTGATTCGTCCAAGGTCACACAGCAGACCAGGAGCAGAGCGGCATTAGAACCCAGATCCTCCGGACTCCCAAGCCAGTGATCTTTCTACTAGTCCAAGCGGCTTCTCACTGATCCACCGGGGTGTGTGCACCTTAAGCGCTTGATATTCAGATATTTACCCTACCCTCCGCCCCCTGGCATTATGTATTTAGAATTAGACCCTCCCATTTCCCCTCTCTGTAATTTACCCCTCTGGACTGAAAACCCTTTGTGGGCAGGGATCTGCCAACTCTGTTATATTGTGCTCTCCCAAGTATTCATTCATTCAACCCCATTTATTGAGTGCTTACTGTGTGCAGAGCACTGTACTAAACACTTGGGAGGGTACTATACAACAATAAACGGGCACAGTCCCTGCTCACAGTGAGCTTACGGTCTAGCCGGGGGGAGACAGACATGAACAGAAATAAATAAGTTGCACATATGTACGTAAGTGTACGGAGAAGTAGCGTGGCTCAGGGGAAAGAGCACGGGCTAGGGAGTCAGAGATCATGGGTTCAAATCCCAGCTCTGCCACTTGTCATCTGTGTGACTGTGGGCAAGTCACTTCCCTTCTCTGTGCCTCGGTGACCTCGGCTGTAAAATGGGGATTAACTGTGAGCCTCACGTGGGGCAGTTAGAACAGTGCTCGGCACATAGTAAGCGCTTAACTAATGCCGGCGTTATTATTATCGTCAGCTGTGTGGCTTTGGGCAAGTCACTCGACTGCTCTGTGCCTCAGGGACCTCATCTGCAAAATGGGGATTAAGACTGTGAGCCCCACGTGGGACATCCTGATCACCTTCTATCCCCCCAGCGCTTAGAACAGTGCTTTGCACTTAGTAAGCGCTTAACAAATGCCAACGTTATTACTATAAGTGCTGTGGGGCTCGTAGGGGGGAGAGAAAAAAGGGAGCCAGTCAGGGTGACGCGGAAACGAGTGGGAGAAGAGGAAAGGGGAGTTTAGTCTTGGAAGAGATGTGCCTTCAATAAGGTCTTGAAGAGGGGGGCAATAATTGCCGGATTTGAGGAGGGAGAGCGTTCCAGGCCAGAGGCAGGACGGGGGAGAGGGGGTTGGCATCAAAATAGGTGAGATTAAGGCCCAGTGAGGAGGTCAGCACTACGGGAGTGAAGTGCGCGGGCTGAGTTGTAGTAGGAGAGTAGCAAAATGAGGTAGGAGGGGGCAAAGTGATTGACTGCTTTAAATAATAATCATTTTGGTATTCGTTAAGCACTTACTACGTGCAGAGCACCGTTCTAAGCGCTGGGGTAGACCCGGGGTGATCAGGTCGTCCCACGTGAGGCTCACAGTTAATCCCCATTTGACAGATGAGGTCACTGAGGCACAGAGAAGTGAAGTGACTTGCCTACAGTCACACAGCTGACAAGGGGCAGAGCTGGGATCCGAACTCGTGACCTCTGGCTCCCAAGCCCGTGCTCTTTCCGCTAAGCGTAATGGTGAGGAGTTTTAGTTTCACGCGGAGGCAGATGGGCAGCGACTGGAGTCTCTCGAAGGGTGGGGAAACACCGTCCGAACGTTTTCGAAGGAAAATGATCCGGGCAACAGAGCGAAGTGTGGACTGGAGTGGGGAGAGGCAGGAGGCCTGGAGGTCAGCAAGAGGGCTGAGGCAGGAATTTTTTTTTAATGCAGGATTTTGGCGATGTTGCGAAGGTGGGACCGACAGGACCTAGTGGTGGATTGAATATGTGGGTTGAATGAGAGAGAGAAGTCAAGGCTAACGCCAAGGTTACGGGCTTGTGAGACGGGAAGGATGGCGGTTCGGTCCACGGGGATGAGAACGTGAGGGGGAAGACAAGGAGATAAGGAGAAGATAAAGCAGCGTGCCTAGTGGCTAGAGCACAGGCCTGGGAGTTAGAAGGTCATGGGTTCTAATCCTGGCCCCGCCACTTGTCTGCTGTGTGACCTTGAGCAAGTCACTTCACTTCTCTGTGCCTGAGTTCCCTCATCTGTAAAAATCCCTCTGTGGACAGGGACCGTGTCCAACCAGATTATCTTGTATCTACCCCGGCGCTTAGAACGGGGCCCGGCACCTGGGAAGTGCCTAACAAATGCCACAGTTATTATGATTTTTACTAGTAGTAGTAATAATCATGAGCAACAAGAGCTAGTTTAGAGAAATAGCGTATTCAACTAGGGAGTCGAACCCTCGGTCTCCCCCCAGTTCGTTCACACGTAGAGTGGACTAAACTCCTTAGATTCCCTGAAACATCCCTGCTAAAACAGCTCGCCGGATGAGTTGAAGCGACACATTTCCAAGAGTTTTGTGAGCCGAGGCCATTTAAACATTCATCTGAACTCAAGGGTGTAATCAAGGGACACTGTTCTTCCATTTCTTCCTCCAGGTCCCCTCTGCCTTTCACTGGCATCAGATCTCTCGCTTTTCAAGGCTGGGGAAAAGAGGCCAGAGAACTGTGAGGTTCTTTGCCCGCTGGGCTCAGTCCCCGCGGCCCTGATCGGTAAATTTCCCGGACTGGACAGTCTACTCAAATGCATTTAGCATTTCCTGAAAGGGAAATTGAATTTGAATAGATCTGCACCCGATTTCCTTTCGTCTGGATTATTAGACGTTCTTCTGAGAAAAGGCGGCACCCATTCAATGGCTGGAGCCATCGAGCCTGCTTTTATTAGATCATTAGATCTATGCCCCAGCCTAGGACATTTTGTGCCAGCTGAAGTTGTTTTGGCCGAAAACCTGGGTGGACACGAGGCTGTGTCTGTTTAGCCGGGAAGCCGGAGCGATGGACCTAGAACGAGCCTGGGCGTTTGAGGTTCTCGAAACAATGAAACAACTTTCCTAGGGAATGCACGGACCATCTGACGTATTTTCGTAGGACTAAATGCTAAGAAATTCGAGGAATTGCCTAAAACAAGGTGGTTCCCCCCTCTGACACGACCGATCCCCACGGCGAGAAACTCTGATTTAGGGTGAGACTTTTCCTCCTTCTAACTGCTTCCTCCCTGAACGGGCAGGCAGCTCCTGCAAATCAAAACGGGTGGATTCTAGGGATTCTGAGTTCACACGAAATGCCCTGAAAGACAGTTGACATCTTTCGCTCGTGGCTCATTTGCGACTCGCTGAGAAACGCCGAAATAGACTTCCGCATCCTCCTGGGATGGTGGGTTTCGGGGGTCGGGAGCCGGTCAAGAGCCAGACATGCCAAGCACGAGACTCACTGAGGTTTTCTTCTTTTTCCTTTTCTCCAGACGCTGCAAATGGACGTCAACAAGCTGAATAGAACCTTACTGCAGCTATTTCGCCGGGGGGTGGCTTCTTCCCTAGGCATCCAACCTCAGCAGGTTCACATCAACCGCCTCATCGTAAGTGGGTCGGATCTCTCTGTCTGGATGAAACACCGCCTCCGTACTGGTCGCGATAGTAGGAGCACTTATTGAGCGCCCGGTCGGTGCAGTATTGGGTACCTGGGAGATACAAAATATCAGCCAGCCACCCGTATTTATTGAGCACTTACCGTGTGCTCGGCACCGTCCTAGGCGCTTGGAAGGATACAGCATGGTGTGGTGGCTAGAGCGCTTGCCTGGGAGTCGGAAGGTCATGGGTTCTGATCCTGACTCCGCCCCTCGTCTGCTGTGTGACCTTGGGGAAGCCACTTCACTTCTCTGAACCTCAGTTATCTCATTTGCAAAATGGCGATTCCCACGGGGGACAAGGACGGTGTCCAACCCGAATTTTTTGTGCTTAGTGGAGTGGCTGGCACGTAGTAAGCGCTTAACAAATACCATGATTAATAGTATCATTACCAGTATTACAGTAGAAAAGATCAGAATAAAGAGTAAAGGGCTAGAAGCTCGTTGTGGGCACGGAACAAGTCTACCAAGTCTGTTACGTTGTACTCTCCCAAGCACTTAGTACAGCGCTCCGCACACAGTAAGCGCTCAGTAAACAGCCCCGATTGATCGAAATGACCCATTCCTTGTACACGGGGACGTTATACCGTGCTAGGGAGAACCAACGTAAGAGCGTTTACGGCCAGAATGGTCAGAATAAATGATTGAGTGTATGCACACGCGAACCGAGGAGGGTGTAAATATGTTTTTGTTCATTCAGGCGTATCTATTGAGTGCTTACTGTATGCGGAGCACCGTATTAGGATATTTTGGGGGTCGTTGTTGTTCATTACGGTACTTATTAAGCCCTTACTACTCGACAAGATAGATACGAGATAATTAGGTTCCAAATGGTCCCTGTCCCACGTGCGGTCATCACGGTCTATTTTGGAGGGAGACGGATTTGGTCCCCATTTTATAGACGAGGTAACTGAGGCACAGAGAATTTAAATGACTTGCCCGAGATCACATGGCAGACGAGTGGTTGAAGCCGGATTAGAATTCAGGTCCTCTGACCCCCGGGTCCGTGCTCTTTCCACTAATAATAAGAATGTCGGTATTTGTCAAGCGCTTACTAGGTGCAGAGCACTGTTCTAAGCGCCGGGGTAGACGCGGGGGAATCCGGTTGGCCCCACGTGGGGCTCACGGTCTTAATCCCCATTTTACAGAGGAGGGAACTGAGGCCCAGAGAAGTGAAGTGACCCGCCCACAGTCACACAGCTGACAGGTGGCAGAGCTGGAATTCGAACTCATGACCCCCGACTCCCAAGCCCGGGCTCTTTCCACTGAGCCACGCTGCTTCCCTAGGCCACACTGTTTCCCAGGGGACTGCCGATGGGTAGATTTCCAGGGACCGATAGCCGTTTTGTTGGTTATCTCCTTGGTCCCATTTCCCTTGCACCCACCACTGGGCTCTTTCACTGCTCATTCCCAACCTACAGAAGGGGACACAAAGAAAGCAGGTTAAACTGAAAACAGTAACCGATGAATAATAATAATAATGATGATGATGATGATTATGGTATTTATGAAGCGCTTACTAGGTGCAGAACACTGTTCTAAGCACTGGGGTAGATACAGGGTCATCAGGCTGTCCCCCGTGGGGCTCACCTTTTTGACAGATGAGGTAACTGAGGCTCAGAGAATAATAATAATGTTGGTATTGGTTAAGCGCTTACTAGGTGCAGGGCACCGTTCGAAGCGCCGGGGGAGATGCAGGGTCATCGGGTTGTCCCACGGGAGGCTCACAGTTACTCCCCATTTTCCAGATGAGGTCACTGAGGCCCAGAGAAGTGAAGTGACTTGCCCACGGTCACCCAGCTGACAAGTGGCAGAGGCGGGATTGGAACCCACGACCTCTGACCCCCAAGGCCGGGCTCTTTCCACTGAACCGCGCTGCTTCTAGTGACCGGTGGAGCCTCCTACCAGCCCACACGTCAATATTATTATCATTATGGTATTTGTTAAGAGCTTACTATATGTCAAGCACCGTTCTAAGCGCTGGGGTAGATACAAGTTAATCCGGTCGGACAGTCTCCGGTCCCACACGGGCTCACAGCTTCCCTGTCTCCCTCCCTCTGGGAAGCTGATTTGGTGACAGGAAACCCGACCCTTTACGGTGGGATACACTTTCTGGACAATCCGTTCAAGCGAATTTAATTCGCGGGCTTGAGCTTTCCGACGGTCTCCGACGCTCCGCAAACCTAGAGCGGGTGACAGCTTCAGCAGAGTGTTTCCGCTGTTGCTGCCGCGGCGTTATCCTGCCCCGGCCCCGGCCGTCCATCTCGCGTCGCCTGCGATAGACCACCGTAATGATAGCGACGGTGTTTCCGAAGCGGTTCCTTTGCGCCGGGCACCGTACGAAGCGCCGGGGCGGATGCGAGCCAGTCGGGTTGGACACAGTCTCCGTCTCAGGTGGGGCTCAGGGTCTCCCTCCCCATTTCACAAATGAGGTGACCGAGGCCCAGAGAAGTGAAGCGGCTTGCTCAAGGTCACGCAGCAGACGAGCGGCGGAGCCGGGATTAGAACCCGGGACCCTCCGACGCCCGGGCCCGGGCTTCGCACCACGGCGGGGACCGGCCGGGGAGCGTGGACGGTTCGTAGCGAATCAGCGCCACTGGCGAAACAACTCGACCGCGTGCTAGACCAGCCCCTTCTCCTACCCCCAACGTCCCGTTAGTGACTCGATCGTAGTGCTTGTTAAGCACTCACTCGGTGCCAAGCGCTGTTCTAAGCGCTGGGATAGATACAGTTTAATCCAATCAGACACAATCCCCGTCCCCCACGGGACTCACAGTCTAAAAAAAGAGGAAGAACAGGGATCGAAACCCCATTTTATAGTTGAGGAAGGACAGATGGGCCTCGGTCTTTGGATCTGAGTCACTGCCGCTCTCCACGTTCTCACTCGTGGGACAGTAATGATAGCGTTGGTATCTGTTAAGCGCTTACTATGTGCCGAGCACCGTTCTGAGCGCTGGGGGAGATATCGGGTCATCAGGTCGTCCCGCTTTGGGCTCACGGTCTTCATCCCCATTTTACAGATGAGGTAACTGAGGCACCGAGGAGTCAAGCGACTTGCCCCAAAGGCACACAGCTGACAGGTGGCGGAGCCGGGATTAGAACCCACGACCTCTGACTCCTAAATCCATTCTCTTTCCGCTGAGCCACGCTGCTTCTCATAAAGTGGGATCCGTGTCTTCGTTGGTTCCTTCCGTTGTGCTTATGGAAAGCTTACACCGTGCGGAGCGCCGTGTCCTAAGCGCTTGGGAGAGTACAATCCAGCCATCAAGAGAGACGCTCCCCGCCCGCGATGCCGTGATACCTGTGGGCGAGGCACACGTCGGCCCTCTCTGTTGTCTCAGGCTCTCCCGTGCTCTGCGCATAGTAAGCGCGCAGTAAATACCATTGATCGTTTGATTGGTTACAGGGAAACCCAAGGCTGGAACCCAGGTCGTCTCCTGATTCAGATCAGTACTCTCAACACATATATAAATATATTATGAATGTGTAATTATAAATATATACAGATAATTGTATTGTTTGTGATCATAATGCTTATATAATAATATCTAATAACGTATATATGGTATAAATCTATACAGAATTGTATGGGGGTTGTTTATAATAATTATAAAAATAATTACATCATAATTTATAGTGCAGTTATAAATGTATTATAAGTATAATTCGAAATGTATATAAAATAATGATATGCGTATTGTTTATAATAATCATAAATACATGTTTATAATATATTTATAACTGTGTGCATATATGATGATAATTATGATCTTTGTTAAGCACTTACCACGTGCTGAGCACTGTTCTGAGCGCTGGGGTAGATGCAGGTTAATCAGATTGTCCCGCATGGGGCTCACATCTCCCCCGACTAGACCGTAAGCCCGTCAGAGGGCAGGGGCCGTCTCTATCCGTTACCGATTTGTCCATTCCGAGCGCTTGGCACAGTGCTCTGCGCAGAGTAAGCGCCCGCTCAATGCTATTGAATGAATTGAATGAATGAATAATCCCACTTTTACAGATGAGGTAACAGGCACAGAGAAGTGAAGTGACTTGCCCAAGGTCACCCAGCAGGCAAGTGGTGGAGTCGGGTCATGTATACATAATTATGTAGTCATTCGATCGTATTCACTGAGCGCTTCCTGTGTGCCGAGCGCTGTACCGAGCACTTGGAACGTACAATTCGGGCAACACGTAGTGCAGATATGGCGTCCACGGATAGGTACTTCCCAATTCATCGTATTTATTGAGCACCTACTGTGTGCAGAGCACCGTGGTGAGTGCTTGTCTCGTCTTCTGCCGCCGAGTCGTCTCCGACCCGTAGCCGACTCCGTGGACGCGTCTCTCCCAGAAGGCCCCGCCTCCGCGTGCAGTTGTTCTGGTAGTGGATCCGTAGCGTTCTCTGGGTAAAAATACGGAGAGCTGGGTGGCTTGATCCCTGCCCACAAGGAGGGAAGCACCGTGGCTTAGTTGGAAAGACCCATGGGCTTGGGAGTCAGAGGTCCTGGGTTCTAATCCTGGTCCGCCACTTGTCAGCTGTGTGACTCTTGGGCAAGTCACTTCACTTCTCTGGGTCTCAGTTACCTCATTTGTAAAACGGGGATGAAGACTGTGAGCCCCCTCCTGGGACAACCTGATTCACTGATTCAGTAGTATTTACTGAGCGCTTACTATGTGCCGAGCACTGTGCCGAGCGCCTGGAATGGACAGTTCGGCAACAGAGAGAGACCATCCCTGCCCGATGACGGGCTCACGGTCTAATCGGGGGAGACAGACGGACAAAAACAAGACAACGTAATCACGATTAATAGAATCGAGGGGATGGACGCCTCATTAACGGAATAAATAGGGGAATAAAATATATACTAACGAGCACAGTGCTGCACACTGGGGTAGATACGAGGTAATGAAGTCGTCCCACGTGGGGCTCACGGTCTTGATCCCCGTTTTACAGATGCGGGAACTGAGGCCCAGAGACGCTAAGCGACTCGCCCGGAGTCACACGGCCGACAGGCGGCGGAGCCCTGATCGCCTCCTATCTACCCCAGTGCTTAGAACAGTGCCTGGCCCATAGTCAGCGCTTAACAAACGCCATTATAATCCCAGACTATAATTGCGGGGACCCTCTAAACTGCACCATCTTTGAAGTCATCAAGAAGTAGACCAGGCATCTCCCTCACATTTCCCACAGGCACCTGCCTTTGGGCCATTCCACTGACCGTAACACCATAATAATAATAATAATGTTGGCATTTGTCAAGCGCTTACTACGTGCAGAGCACCGTTCCAAGCGCTGGGATAGATGCAGGGTCATCAGATTGCCCCACGTGGGGCTCACATTTTTTAATCCCCATGTTTACAGATGAGGTAACAGGCACAGAGAAGTTAAGTGACTTGCCCAAGGTCACACAGCAGGCAAGTGGTGGAGCCGGCATTCGAACCCATGACCTCTGACTCCCAAGCCCGGGCTCTTTCCACTGAGCCACGCTGCTTCACCATAAGGAGAAGTGGCGGAAAGAAATGAGGTAAAACCCCTAAGGGTCGACAAACTCAGTGGATAATTCAAGACAGGTGGAGAAGGAGATAATAATAATGACGATGGTGGTATTCGTTAAGCGCTTACTATGTGCGAAGCACTGTTCTAAGCGCTGGGGTGATACAGGGTGATCAGGTTGTCCCACTTGGGGCTCACAGTCTTAATCCCCATTTCCAGATGAGGTCACTGAGGCCCAGAGAAGCGAAGCGACTTGCCCACAGTCACACAGCTGGCAAGCGGCGGGGTGGGGTTTCGAACCCATGACCTCTGACTCCCAAGCCCGGGCTCTTTCCGCTGAGTGGGGCTTAGGGGAAGGAGCACAGGTCTGCGAGGCGTAGGCTTGTGAGTTCTCATTCCGGCTCTGCCGCTTGTCTGCCGCGTGACCTTGGGTAAGTCACTTCACTTCTCTGTGCCTCAGTTACCTCGCCTGTAAAACAGGAATTCAGACCGGGAGCCATATTTTGGGACAAGGACTACGGCCGTCCGACCCCAGAAAAGCAGCGTGGCTTAGTGGAAAGAGCCCGGTCTTGGGAGTCAGAGGTCATGGGTTCAAATCCCAGCTCTGCCACTTAGCTGGGTGACTGTGGGCAAGTCGCTTCACTTCTCTGTGCCTCAGTTCCCTCATCTGTAAAATGGAGATGAAGACCGTGAGCCTCACGTGGGACAACCTGATGACCCTGTATCTACCCCAGCGCTTAGAACAGTGCAAGCACCTAGTAAGCGCTTAACAAATACCGACATTATTATTATTATTATTATTACTAGTATCTTGTTTCTACCCCAGGATTTAGCACAGCGCCTGGCACATAGTAAGTGCTTAACAAATGCCATAAAAAAAAATACAGGTCTGGGAGTCCAAAGACCTGGGTTTTAGTCTTGGCACTGGCATTTGCCTGCCGTATGACCTTGGGCAGGTCGTTTAACTTCTCCGTGCCTAAATTTCCTCAGCTGTGAACCCACTGTAGGACAGCAAATGGTTCTGACCTCGTTACCTTATAGCCATCCCAGCGCTTAGTACAGTTCCTGGACCCTAATAAGCACTTAACAGTAGCTACAAATATTCAGCTTCCCTGCCTGAAAATGTGGTTTCGCTCTACCCTGGGAAATGCATTAATCCACAGCGTGGCTCAGTGTGGAAAGAGCCCGGGCTTCGGAGTCAGAGGTCACGGGTTCGACTCCCGGCTCTGCCGCTTGCCGGCTGTGTGACCGTGGGCCAGTCACCTCACTTCTCTGGGCCTCAGTGACCTCATCTGGAAAATGGGGATTAACTGTGAGCCTCACGTGGGACCACCTGATGACCCTGTATCTCCCCCAGCGCTTAGAACGGTGCTCTGCACATAGTAAGCGCTTAATACCAACATTATCAATCCCCTGCCACAGGCAACTGATCCAAATCTGGTCTGTCTTAAAGTCTTGCTGGGGTTCTCGATCGCGGATTAAGACACTCGCTTCTCTCTCTGGGAGATTAAGATTTGGCCATTGGGTAAAATTACTGTTTGGCTTTTCGTCGGGGTCTCTTGGAGATGCGCCAGTTAGGTCAGGACTGTGGAGTACTAAGCCAACAACTGGAACTTGAGCGATCTAACAAAGAAAAATACGGAGAAATATTTCATTTGCATCGAGAGAGCAGCTCCCTCAACCTGGAGCGGATGGCCTGCTCGATTTTATTTTTCACCGTGGGCCTCGCCATTTTCATCGAGGGGGGCGGCGGCTGTGAGAGTGCGGTGACGGGGAAGCGGGAAAGTCAGGATGCCCTTCCCAGAGAGGAATTCACATCTCTCCAGGGGTGATTTTCAGTTCACACTACGGGGCAGGAAGAATAAACAGGGTCGTTCGTTTTTTCCCACCGAGCGGAAACACGGTTTCTCCTCTTTGGACGGCTGAGGTTATTTTTAATGTGCGCCTCAATTAGACGTCTTGAGTCATGCCACACGGAGAAAGCACTAATGAAACACAGTGTGCACCCATCACTAGCTGTTTCCCGTGGGGTGTTTCTGCTCTCAGACAAGGAAGTGTTCGTCTTCTGACTGCTAGTGTTCCATTAATATTCCTCTTCCCTCCGGTGTGGGCTGAATACCAAGGGATGGGATGAACCGTTTCCAAAGACGTGAATTATCTGGCGGGATGGCTCTCTGATCCTCCAAAGGGATAAAGCCTCCAAAGCAGTTCTTTGGAAGAGGATGGAAAGAGAGTCGTCCACAGCAGTGCCGTTACCATTTTCTCTTTTCCCTTGGAGTGAGCATTTTCTTCAGGACGAAAGGCGTGTTTCCTCAGATCCGTTGGATGTGCGTTTTCTGCCTGAAAAAGCACATTAAAGAAGCAGAAAGAGAGAGTGTGGGGCGGGGGGGGGGGGGGGGGACAGACAGAAACGGACAGACGCGCCGAAGCCGCGCCCTTTGCTTATTTCCCAAAATACGTTGGCAGGAGAAAAGTTTTATCTGAATCACCCGTCTAAGATCGTCTTCACAAACCTAAGGCTCTAGGGAAAATGCAGCCAAATTTGGGATTCAATCTAAAAATGTATTTATAAAATACTAATAATGATGTTGGTATTTGTTAAGCGCTTACTATGTGCAGAGCACTGTTCTGAGCGCTGGGGGAGATACAGGATGATCAGGTTGTCCCACGTGAGGCTCACAGTTAATCCCCATTTTCCAGATGAGGTCACTGAGGCCCAGAGAAGTGAAGTGACTCGCCCACAGTCACACGGCTGCCAAGTGGCAGAGCCGGGAGTCGAACCCGTGACCTCTGACTCCGAAGCCCGGGCTCTTTCCGCTGAGCCACGCTGCTTCTCCACATAGATGTATAAAAATATAGCAAATAGATATGCGTGTATGTTTAAGAAATACCCTAACAAATACCATAGGTAAGGTATATAC
The DNA here is from genome assembly GCF_004115215.2 of Ornithorhynchus anatinus. Taxonomy (NCBI): domain Eukaryota; kingdom Metazoa; phylum Chordata; class Mammalia; order Monotremata; family Ornithorhynchidae; genus Ornithorhynchus; species Ornithorhynchus anatinus. The sequence continues at coordinate 18,154,824 of NC_041741.1, read as the reverse complement.
ATATGTATATACCTTAAATTATAATAATAATGGTGGTATCTGTTAAGCGCTTACTAGGTGCAGAGCACTGTTCTAAGCGCTGGGGTAGACACGGGGGAATCAGGTTGTCCCACGTGGGGCTCACGGTCTTAATCCCCATTTTACAGATGAGGTCACTGAGGCACGGAGAAGTTGGGACTTGCCCACGGTCACACAGCTGCCAAGTGGCAGAGCGCCGGGATTCGAATCCATGACCTCCGACTCCCGAGCCCGAGCTCTTTCCACAGAGCCACGCTGCTTCCCCATCATTTAGTGCTTTCCCGCGTATTCTGCCACGTACATCCCGCCCAGCTCCCCGCCGCTGAGAGCGGCACCGTTCCAAGCACCGGGGGTAGAGGAGCAGCGTGGCTCAGTGCAGAGAGCCCGGGCTTTGGAGTCAGAGGTCGTGAGTTCGAATCCCAGCTCTGCCACTTGTCAGCTGGGTGACTGTGGGCAAGTCACTTCACCTCTCTGTGCCTCAGTTCCCTCATCTGTAAAATGGGGATTAAGAGTGTGAGCCCCACGTGGGACATCCTGATTCCCCTGTGTCTACCCCAGCGCTTAGAACAGTGCTCGGCACATAGTAAGTGCTTAACGAATACCAACATTATTATTATTATTATTATTAACCGCCAACAAATCGGGTTGGACGCGGTGCTTGTCCCGCATGGAGCTCCCAGTCTCAATCCCCATTTTACAGATGAGGTGACTGAGGAAAAGAGAAACGAAACGACTCGTGCGAGGTCACACGGCAGACGGGGCGGGCGGGGGGGGGGGCCGGAATTAGAATCCACGGCCTTCCGACTCCCAGGCCCCTGCTCTGTCCACCGCAGGATGCTGCGTCGCTGTGACTGTTTACCGTCACGTAGTACTCTCCCAAGTGCTTAACGCAACGCTCTGCGCACGGTAAGCACTTGGTACCTCCGATTCACTGGGTGACTGACCCGGCAGAGCAGAGCTCCGTTGGGACTCACTTGCCCCGACGGGCCTAGTCCCGGCCTTCTTGGCTCAAGTTGGCGGTAGATGAAGCGGAGAGCGGGGCCTGCTCAGTGGCATAGAACCAGCGTGGCGGAGCGGATGGGGCCAGGACCTGCCAGTCCGAAGGTCAGGGCTTCTAGTCCCGGGCCCTGTCCGCCGTGTGACCTTGGGCAGGTCGCCTCGTTTCTCTGTGCCTCGGTTACCTCATCCATAAATTGGGGCTTGAAACAGTGACCCCCGGGGATCCAATTTGCTTGGATCCATCCCGGCCTTAGCATAATGCCTGGCACGCAGTAAGTGCTCGTGGGTTAGAATCCCAGCTCTGCCACCTGTCAGCTGTGTGACTGTGGGCAAGTCACTTCACTTCTCTGGGCCTCAGTTCCCTCATCCGGAAAATGGGGATGAAGACTGTGAGCCTCACGGGGGACAACCCGATGCCCCGGAATCTGCCCCAGCGCTTAGAACGGTGCTCTGCACATAGTAGGTGCTTAACGAATACCAACAGTGTTATTATTAACAGATACCACAGTTATTATTATTACTATTATTTATTGGAAACCATTCAGAGGGTGCATTCCATGAGCAACATCCTGTAAAAGATCCTTTCAACTGATAGGATAGGATCGTGGAGGGTCTCCCGGAGGTGAACCGTTTCCTGGTCCTCCACACAGCGTGGCTCAGCGGAAAGAGCCCCGTCTTCGGAGTCAGAGGTCACGGGTTCGACTCCCGGCTCTGCCACTTGGCAGCCGTGTGACTGGGGGCGAGTCACTTCACTTCTCTGGGCCTCAGTTCCCTCATCTGGAAAATGGGGATTAACTGTGAGCCTCACGTGGGACGACCTGATGACCCTGTATCTCCCCCAGCGCTTGGAACGGTGCTCTGCATATAGTAAGTGCTTAACAGATACCAACATTATTATTATTATTATATTTTAGTTTTCCTCATGCACCCCACAAGAGACCAGGGCCTTTTTTCCCGCTTTGCTTCCTCTGCCTCTTGCCTAATGGTCCCCTTCTCCCCAAGCCCTTTCCTTTGGCCTGGAGCACCAGAATACCTAGAGTTGGCCCCGGCCTTGGTTTGGTGAATGAGGTGACGGAGCTGCGGAGAGGAGCAAAAATCAGATCGGATAAGGACCCTGAGCCGAAAGGAGCGGTGCGAGTCAGGCAGGGCCCGGCGGAGCACGGCTCCCACGGCTCCGCGGGGAAAGCCACTGGCGGTGAAAACCTAGACGGATGAGATTCAGCCAATCGCTGTAAATTACGAGGAATGGGATTAGTCGCGAATCCCCCTTGGTTTGATTGAAAGCCACCCTGCTTCCATTCTGACATTCCACAAATACATCTGGGATATTAAAAAAAAAAAAACACAAAACAAAAGCAAGCATCAGTTTTGCCAAGATGTAGTAACAGGACTAATCTATTCCGCTATGAAATCACCCGAGGGGACTGTACGTGAGTAGATGTGAGTGTGTTTGTGTGTACTATCCTCACAACTTTGCATAAGATTGTATGATTACTGGAGAGTGTTTGGCAAAATGACAAAAAAAAAGAAATTGAGGCATCATTTTTCACCACCGAAAGGCCAAACGTGAAGGTGGAAAGAGCGTTTAAGGTTAAACGGGTCAACCATTAGCAAGGGAAAGATTGAGTAGATATAACATGCGACTTACTCAGTATTTACCTCATAAATGATTTGAATTCACGTATCAGATTTTTTTTAACGGTACCGTCTGCATGAACGGCCTGAGAGCACGGGATCGATAAAATAGAGCACGAATTAAAATTAATGAAACAACTAGCAGCAGCAGAGAAAAGGCAAAGGGTAATATAAAAATACAAGCCTTCAGGTGCCACTAAGAAAATATAGGTCTTTGAGGAACGTGATGTTTTGTGAGTTGGAAGACGGCCGTGCCCTCCGTATCTCGGTCAAATTGTTGGGGTTTTTTTTTAGAAAAAATGTTAAGACGATCCCCAAATTAAAAAAAAATGCTTCCGTGTCTCAAAATGTTCTCATTTTCCTAGGGGAAGAAGAATAGTGTCGAGCTCTTTGTGTCTCCAGCAAACAGAAAAGCGGGAACTTTTGAAGCCCTGCCATCCGAAGAGGTGTTGCAATCTCTTGACATTAATGTTTTGCATCAGAGTCTATCTCAGTTTGGAATTACAGACATCTCCCCTGAGGTATGTGATTGCATGGATAATATCGTCAAAGTTTGCACGTACAGTATAAATCAGTACGGACATTGAAAAGGTACTTTTTCTCTTAAATATCCTTGCGTGACGCCAACAGCTAGGAATTTTTTTATAGTATATGTTAAGCGCATCAGCTGCGTGACTGTGTCGGCTGTGTGACTGTGGGCAAGTCACTTTACTTCTCTGGGCCTCAGTTCCCTCATCTGTAAAATGGGGCTGAAGACTGTGAGCCTCCCGTGGGACGACCTGATGACCCTGTATCTCCCCCAGCGCTTAGAACAGTGCTCTGCACACAGTTAGCGCTTAACAAATACCAACATTATTATTACTGTGAGCCAGGCACTGGGATAGTTTCAAGCTGATCAGGTTGGACATAGTCCGTGTCCTAAATGGGGCTCACAGTCTTCATCCCCATTTCACAGATGAGGTAACTGAGGCGCAGAGAAGCGAAGTGACTTAGCCAAGGTCACACAGCGGACAAGTGGCGGTGCTTGGATTAGAACCCATGCCCTTCCGACTCTCAGGCCTGATAGGGCGGGTAGGAGAAATAGGGGAAATGGGATCTTAGTTAATAATGTTGGTATTTGTTAAGCGCTTACTATGGGCAGAGCACTGTTCTAAGCGCTGGGGGGGGATGCGGGGTCATCAGGCTGTCCCACGTGAGGCTCCCAGTCTTCATCCCCATTTGACAGATGAGGGAACCGAGGCCCAGAGAAGTGAAGCGCCTTGCCCACGGTCACCCAGCTGCCAAGTGGCAGAGCGGGGATTCGAACCCATGGCCTCTGACTCCCAAGCCCGGTCTCTTTCCACTGTTAGGGAGGGCCTCCTGGAGGAGATGTAATTTTCATTAATCTGGATGCAATAGACTGTAGACTATTGACTGTAGAGAAGCAGCGTGGCTCAGTGGAAAGAGCACGGGCTTTGGAGTCAGAAGAGGTCATGGGTTCGAACCCCAGCTCGGCCGCTTGACAGCTGTGTGATCTTGGGCAAGTCACTTAACCTCTCGGGGCCTCAGTTACCTCATCTGTAAATGAGGATTAAGACTGTGAGCCCCACGTGGGACAACCTGATTCCCCTCCCGGCGCTTAGAACAGAGCTCGGCACATAGTAGGCGCTTAACACATACCAACATTATTATTATTATTATTATTAGACTATAAGCTCGCTATGGGCAGGGAACATGTCTGTTTATCCTGTCATTCTCCCAGGCGTCTAGTACAGTGCTCTGCACATAGTAAGTGCTCAATAAATACCACCGATTGCCTAACCGACTGAAGGAACTAGACATTGGCCCTTTCCAGCCATCTGGGGGAAGCAAAGCTCCCCGGCTAATAACCCCCGTAACACCATTTGATACTAGGGAAACCAAATCTCTCCATCAGTGGTAATCTAAAATCATGAGCTTTGACTGCTCGGATGATAGCGATGATAGAGAGTATTCATTCAATAGTATTTTTAGTATTTATTGAGCGCTTACTATGTGCAGAGCACTGTCCTGAGCACTTGGGTGGTAACAGAGACAGTCCCTGCCCTTTGCCGGGCTTACAGTCTAATCTGTGGGCAAGCCACTTAACTTCTCTGTGCCTCAGTTACCTCATCTGTCAAATGGGGGTGAAGACCGGGAGCCTCACGTGGACCACCTGATTCCCCTGTAACTCCCCCAGCGCTTAGAACAGCGCTCTGCACATAGTAAGCGCTTAACAAATACCAACATTATTATTATTATTATTAATCGGGGGAGTTATGACCTAGTGGATACAGCTCCAGATTGGGAGTCAGAGGACCTGAGTTCTAATCCCCACTCGGCCACGTGCCTGCTGTGTGACTTGGGACAAGGAGCTGAACTTCTCTGGGCCGGTTTCCGTATCTGGGAAATGAGGATTAGATAGCCGTTCACTCTTCTCCTCAGACTGTGAGCCACATGTGGGATAGGAACTGCGTCTGGGAGTCAGGGGATCTGGGTTCTAATCCCCACTCGGCCACGTGCCTGCTGTGTGACTTGGGACAAGGAGCTGAACTTCTCTGGGCCGGTTTCCGTATCTGGGAAATGAGGATTAGATAGCTGTTCTCTCTCCCCATTCGACCGTGAGCCACATGTGGGATAGGGACTGTGTCTGCTCCGACTGTGTCTACCCCAGTGCTTAGCCGAGTGCTTAACAAATATCCCAATTTATTACTGAGATGATCTCGAGTGCGTCTCTTCCCTGGAGAAGTGAGAGTAACACTTTCAACAGACTCAGGTATCGAGAGCCTCACTGTAAACCCCTCATCTGCTTGATAAATCACTCTTGGGTAGGAGGCCTCTTTAATAGAAACCTGACAGTTTCCTGAAAGGAGAAGAATTCTAGTTTTCTGAAGACCCTGAAGCGCTCAGAAAAATAATGCATTAAGGGCGAAAGGAAGCGACCGATTTCGGTAAATGGAAGTCACGTGGACAGGGATTTAGACTGTGAGCCTCATGTGGAACAGAGATTAGGTCCCACCTGATTCTCTCGTATCTACCCCGGTGCTTAGAACGGGGCTTGGACCGTACTAAGCATGGATCAAACACCGCGATTATTACTGTGAATGAAACTGAATGCAAGTATAATGCCAGACCCACAAGGAGGAGGGTCTTTCTCTTGGGAAATTAAGACACTGGCCTAATGATGAAGATAATAACTTTGGTATCTGTGAAGCACCTATTACAGTGCTTAATACAGTTCCCCGGATATAGTAAGCGCTCAATAAATGCGACGGACAGGTGAAAGCCACGTGCTAAGCTCAGGGGTACGTGCAAGATAATACAGCGCTTATCTCCCGAGGGGCTCACGGTCTAAGGAGGTGGGAGAACGGCTATCCCCCTTGTACAGATGAAGCAACTGAGGCACAGGCAAATGAAGCGACGTGCCCCAGGTCACACGGCAGGCAACGGGCGTCCCACCGACTCCCAGGCCCTTGCCCTTCCCGCTGGACGACACTGCTTCTCCAGATAGCCTAAGCTCACCGATGGGCCTCACCCGGGTAGAACCTTCATTTCCCGGTCTTTTACCGATAATCTTGACGGTTCACTGACCCGGGTTTCTGTACAAGCCCAGCGGTGCTGAGTCGTTCGGTGAGTCAGAAGGGGATTTGTCGGCTGAGCGGAGTGACTCAGTTCTCCGGGATGAGAACATCTGTCTGCCTCCCCGAGGGGGAGTGCGGTGCGTGTTTGCAACCGAAAGGGCGTCCGGTTCAGGGAAACAGGTACAAATGGAGCATATTCTAGAACGTGTGGGATCTGAGCCGAATAGAGGGACGAGCCGGATAATTAGCCCTCTCAGGTATTTAAATATTCAAATGCTGGTGAATAAGTATCGGCTCTGAGGTCAAAGGGCATGGTTTATTTGTCTCTGAAGATCCATCCCCGAAAAGCACCTACTTTCCTGCTAGAACTTGCTCGAAGCCAGTGAATTCCTGGGTTTGCTGAGAGATGGGGAGATCACGTCACCTACGCTCGAGTAATCGGGTGAGACGGGCAAGCCCTTGAACCTTATGACCCTTTTCGCATCCGTCTTGCAAACCGCAAACCCTTTCGCTGAATCTCTCCACGGTTGTTGGTGCTCCTTTGTCTGCATGCTTAGAAGGTTAAATATTCATTAGAGAGTTAATCCACACATTCGCCTCCCGGACGGTGGCTAAATGATTATCTGCCTTTTGCCCACCTGTTTCGCTCTCCTGACTCGAGTCATCGGAACGCTTCTGGATCAAAATGCTGCACGCTTGAACACCGTTGAAAAAGATTTAATAATGTGTCGTTTCTGAATGTGGTCGAGGGCTTGTTGTTTTTCTTAAATGGAATTTACAGTTTCAGGGACGAAGTCCAAGGGATAGTTTCGCTGACGTTACCGTTGGACATTTCCACCTGCACGGTTGTTTTGCCCGTATTCCTTGCTCTTCTTAGAGTCTGTAAATACCCATTTTTTTCCCTTAATAGCCCGAGCGCTGTTGTTTTATCAACCGTTTCTGTGCATCTTCCTCGTGTGGGTTCACTTAAATATGTAGATACAACTGGACTGACTGTCAAAAGACCCAGTTGGCCCTTAGAATTTCCCAAATCTCCATTCAGGGAATCCTAAAATCCACAGATCCTTTCCAAGACATGATCCCAATCCACAGAAATTACAAAGGATGATTCCCGTTCTCTACAGGTTCAGTTTAATCGTCAGTCAGAGCGAAATAAACCTTTTGTTTTTCTATTTTATTCTCCGGTTGCCCCATCGTTCTCGGTGGGCGCAGCTGCTTCAGAAATGTCTCGTCGCTGAGGTTTTTATCAGGATCTGACCTGATTGATGCTGTCTGTACCCCGGCCCTGGGTTCAGTGCTTGGCACACAGTGAGTGCTTAGCAAATATCACCAGTCACGAGGATGAGGATGAATTTAGCCCCGTGGATGTTTTCGAAAGACCGAGGAGACGATCCTGTCGGTTTCTCGGTTGATTCATGCAGCGTGAGATTTTGTTTGCGCCTCTTTCACTTTTGTTTAAAGGTAGAGAGCACCGTGACAGTACGTAAACTCGGGTGTAGGTGTTGTGGGAGGAGATTCGAAGCCGACGAAAGAGGTCGTGGGAGCAATATTCACTCAGCTCCCGGAACGTTAACTCTCTTACCTGATGGACCAGGTAGCTATCCAGAGGGGACTTGAGCCGTGTTGACGTAGCCTAAGCCAGACCACCACCTCTGGGAGGAGATTGCGCCAGCACTTATTCTGAAGATTTTAAGCCATCTTAAAACGTTTTAGAATTATTCCAGCAAGCATATGTACCAGCCTGTTTGCTTAATTTTGGTTTGGGTGCTCTGGCAGCAGTGAATGTAAGGGTTCCGCACTCCACAGTATGGAATAAAGCTAAAAATATGTTTAGTGCTTGATTAGAATGCTCATCTACCGAGTCCTTTGGTAACTCTGGGATTTTTATTTTGTTTTAAAGACAAATGTCTTACAAGGGCAGCATGAAGCGGATAAAATCTGGAGCAAAGAAGGATTTTATGCCGTTGTCATATTCTTCAGCATCTTTGTTATTATAGTTACATGCTTGATGGTAAGTTTCTCTCTTTTCATTTTTCATCATTTGATCCGACTTCTGATTTTATAAGAATAACAACCTGGACATAAGTAATGAACTGAAATTGGAGAAGGCTGAATGGCAAAGATAGAACTTTATTTCATTGCAATGTTTGCCTGTGATGGTTAGAATATTTCCTACCTGACAGCTAAGGGATTACTAAAGGGAAAGCCCCTCAGAATAACGAATGCCTAAGTAATAAAGGTTAGAACTGCATCGACGGCTGCATGTACCTTGATCAAACCTGAGAGGGAAACCGTAGAAAATGGTTTCTCGGAGGTCAGGGAAGACCTCAGTGTCACCGTAAACCTACGGGCACACTTCCGGCCGGCTTCGTTTCTCCTCTCGCCGCTTTGCTGTGAAGCACGCATTAAAGGAGCGTGGCCGAGGGAGCGACTTCGGGCTCCCCTAATCCTAATTAGATGGCAACTCTTGCCACCAAATGCCAGTTGATTCTGATTTTATAGAAATCTCTGAGACCCTGCCCTGAAGAGAGTAGAGGGACACTGTTTGAGTCTAAGCTGCACGATGAAAACCCCTGATTTTCATGGGCAATTGCGAAGCGCCGGTGTGATGGAAATTTAGGTTCGGGGCAAGAGACGCTATCGATCGACACCGCTGATTGACTGCCGCTGCCGATGGCCGAGGTTAAAGCGATCTTATGTCATCCTCTTGTCGTGATCTCATTAAATGAATGCGATTTGAACTCAGACTTCTCCGAGCATTGGCAGTGGTAACCGAAGGGGTCCTTTCATGTGACTTCTGTGCTTCTAAATTTCAGGGGCTTCGTCCTCCACCACGAAGTTGCGATTGGGCTTTTTATTAGCTTCCCTGTTCTGTTTCAGAGAGGGCACGAAAGCCGTGCGCTTGGTTTATGCCGGGCCCCCTCAATGTTCCCAGCACCATTCAAAGGTTCATAACTTCTGCTCCCTCTACTGGATGGAGTTTTTCAATTCCGATTTGGTAAAAATACTGAGTGAGGGGAGGCTATCTTGAAAAATAAAACATCTCCCTTCCCCCCAACCAACTCTGTTTGCGAGTGATTCATTTTCGGAGTGACTAAACTGGTATTTTCCGTCGCATAAAAGCAACTGTAATTGACATCAAAAAAATGGTATCTATTGAGCACCTACTGTGTGCAGAGGACTGGCGATTGGGAGCGTACACAGTTGGCTGACACGATCCCTAGCCACAAGGAGATTACGGTCTAGAGGGGGAGACAGACATTAAATTATGGGTATGTACGTGAATGCTGTGGGACTGAGGGGGGAGGGAATAGCAGATGCTCAAAGGGTCCGGATCCAAATGCATAGATGATGCGGAACATTGCTAAAATCCACTCTTTCCCCCTCCATCCAAAGCGCTGCTACCCTGATCCTCGCACTTATTTGTATCGTGCCTTGACTACTGAGTCAGCCTCCTCGCCGATCTCCCTGCCTCCTGCTTCTCCCGACTCCGGTCCATACTTGGCTCCGCTGAACAGATCATTTTTCGAAAAGGACATTCAGTCCGCATGCCCCCGCTCATCAGGAATCTCCAGCGACTACCCATCCATCCCCACTTCAAATAGAAACCCCTCACTGTCGGCACTCAGTCGGGTTGTCCCTTCCTACTTTACCTCCCTAATCTCCCAGCCCAGTCCACACATTTCACTCCTCTAGTGCCAACCTCCTCACTGCGCCCGTGATACTGACCTCTTCTTATGTCCCCCCTCTTAGCCTGGAACTCCCTTCCCCTCCTCATACACCAGACCGCCCCTCTCCCCACCTTGGGAAGCCTTAATAAATTCACATCTCCTCCAAAAGGCCTTCTCCAATTAAGCCCTCTTTTCCCCAACTCCCTCTCCCTTCTGCATCATCTGTGCGCTGGGATCTCTACGATTTGGACATTTGGTATCCCCCCTCCCCCACCCCCAGTCTCACACGTATCTATAAATTATTTATTTACATTAATGTCCGTATATTTAAGTTTGTTGTGGGCAGAGAACATATCTACCATCTCAGTTGTATTGAACTCCCCAGGTGCCTAGTACAGTGCTCTGCACAGTAAGCATTTAATAAATACCACGGATTGATTGATTGATTGAAGGGACGTAGGGGAAAAAAGGGCTCAATCAGGAAAGCCCTCTTGGAGGACATGGGATTTTAATAAGACTTTAAATATAGAGAGGGTGATGATCTATGAGCTATGAAGGGGGAAGGAGTTCCAGGCCAGAGGAAAGGCGTGGGCAAGAGGTTGGCAACGAGATAGAGGAAATCGCGCTACAGAGTGAGTAGGTTGGCATTAGCGGAGGGAAGCGCGCAGGTTGTGTTGTGAGAAATAAGTGAAGTGAGGTAGGAGGAAAACAGCTTTCCCTAAAGGCCCCTGAAGTCACAAGGACCTGGGTTCTAATCTTGACTCTACCACTTGTCTGCTGTGTGACCCTGGGCAAATCACTTAGCTTCTCTGTGCCTCAGTTACCTCATCTGTAAAATGGAGATGCAGACTGTGAGCCCCATGTGGAACAGGGACTGGGGCCAACCTGATAAGCTTATATCTCCCCAAGCTCTTAATACAGTACCTGGCCCTTAGTAAGTACTTAACAAATGCCATTAAAAAAAAGGAGCGGGCAAGGTAATCGAGTGTTTTAAAACCGATGGTAAAAAGTTTCCGTTTGCTGTGTAGTGGATGGGCAATGACTGGAGGTTGCTGAGGAGTTGGGAGACTTGGAGTGGACAATTTTTGAGGAGATATGTATGATCCGGGCAGCAAAGTGAAGTATGGACTGAAGTGGGGAGAGACAGGAGACAGGGAGGCTAACAAAGAGGCTGATGCACTCTCTTCACCCTTTCTACTCTTTATTCACTCCACCCTCAGCCCCACTGTCAGAAATTTTGAGGCAGGGGAGGAGCCTGCAAAAGTAACTGAGAAGAAGCAGTCGGAGCGGTAGGAGGAGAACCAGGAGGGGACAGTGTCAGTGAAGCCGAAATGAAATAATGTTTCAAGGAGAAAGGGGTGTCTAGAGTGTCAAAGGAAGCTGAGAGGTTGACGAGGATTAGGATGGAACAGAGGCCGTTGGATCTGGCAAGAAGAGGGTGATTGATGACTTCAGAGAAGATCGTTCCCATGGAGGGAAGGGGACGGGAACCAGATTGGAGGAGGTCAAGGAAAGAATCAGGGAAGCGGAAGTTGAGGCGTTGGGTGAAGGTAACTCACTGGAGAAGTTTGGAGAGGAAAGGTTAGAGGAAGATGGGGTGATACCAGGAGGGATTCTTGGGGTAAAGGGAGTTTGCTTTTTGTGGGGGACAAGGGATGCGTGACCATGTTTGAAGATATTAGGGGAAGAAGCCATCGGAAAGTGAATGGTTGAAGATGGCGGTCAGGGAGGGAAGGAAGGAGGGGACAAGTGTTCTTATAAGGCACGAAGTGTTTTTATAAGGGGACAAGTGTTTATAAGGGGACGGGTGTTTTTATAAGGGGTCAGAGGGGCAGGTGGAGTGGGTAGATTTCAAGAGGAGGCTAGAGCGCTTCTCTTGTGATAACTGCTGGGAAATACGGGAAAGTCAAAGAAGGAGCAGGAGGAGGGAGAGATTGGAGAGGAGCCAGGGAGATTTTAGGGTGATCACTCCTGGTGGTTTCAATTTTACCAATCAAGGCCACGGTCAGGCCAGTAGGGGCAAGAGATGGGGTGGGAGGAGGCCCAGTGGTTTAAGGAGGGAGTTAAACATCTGAAACAGCCGGGGAGGACAACGGGCAGTCAGTCAAAAAGGATGGAGAAATAATATTGCCAGGCAGAGGAGAGGGCAGAATTTAAGCCGGTGAGGGCGACACTGAGATGGACGAGGCCACCGGGAGCTTTCCGCAGCTCGAACACAGGGGTGGGGGAAATAACTGTGGAGGTGTTCCAGGGCTCAGGTTGTGATACGAGATTGGCAGAGGGACAGGGATCCGAGGGAGTAGCGTTGAGTGGAGAGGACGGTGTTGATTTGAGAGTTAAGAGAAGGAAGCTTGGGTGTGGAGAAAAAATGGAGCATGATGACTTTGGAAAATTAAAGGGGAGTCAAAAGACTGGTGGTCTCTGTGGGGAGTGGCTGTGTGGGAGAGAAGGCAGTCACATTGAGCGCTTACTGTGTGCAGAGCAGTATACTAAGCGCTCGGGAGACTATAGCACAACAGCTCTTCTGACGTCTAGGCCCGTGCTCTATCCACTAGGCCATGTTACTTCCCTTGATCTTGCATCTACCCCAGTGCTTAACACACAGTAAGCATCAAGTATCAAAATATATTAGACAATCAATGGTATTTATTGAGCCCTCACTATGTGCAGAGCACTTGCCTGTGTACCGGGAGAGTACAACAGATAATACCAATAATAATGATGGTGTTGATATTCTAATAACCAGTAGGCATTCACACACAGTTCTACTGGAAAGCATCTCTCTGTAGCAGAACATACCAGATTCTTTGTTTCGTTAACTTTTTTCTTCTGATTCTTTTTTACTCAGAGAAGTTTTCAGAACTTTCATTATAGGGGAATTTTTAAAGATGGGCTCTTTGTAATTATACTTTCAGATCCTGGATCCTCTCAGTCCATGGAAAAATAAGTTTTGGTTTGTAGGGTTGTTTTTTTTTTTTCACAACGGAGAACTGCACCCTGAAAAGTAGATCAAATACTGCCGTTTGTGTCTAATCTTATATGTTTCAAAGCTGAAATAGAAGCAATAGAATGAAATATGTGTATTTATGTTATAAAACTAAAGTGGTATGTTGTGGTAATGGAGAATTGCATGTGCTGGATCACAGTAACATATAACTGGCGTCGAGGTTCAGAATGAGGCATGTTATTTACATTCCTTAAAAAAAAAATGAAAGCTCCAGGAGCTTAAGAAGCTGCCAGGCCCCAAATTAGACATGCATGACATTTTCAAATATGCACAGCTTATTTAGCACCTCTCAGGAGTGAATGTGGAGTGGGCGGTGCAACAAACAGTCAGACAAATACAATTTTCCAAGAAAAATTGTGTGGGCAAATTCCGTTCCATTCAAACAGTTTTAGATGGATGGAATTTATGACTAAGAAGAATTAGTCCCCAATATTGAATAAAAAACAGCAAGAACACTCCTTATCATTCAAAATAAATGCAACTAGTAGTTTCTCAGGAAGGCGGAGGGCATCCGTGAGACGTAGGCAGCGGCGTTCAGAGTGGAAAATCGCTACGTGGCAAACACTTCCGGAAAATGGCAAAAGCACAGTGGTTTGGGAGTGGTACCAAAATTTTGCCAAGTCAAACGCACAGGAGCCGTAGCGGTTAGACTTTCTAGATTAGCATGGCCTTCGGTGTTCAGTAGAATCTGATTTTTTAGAAGACCATCATTAGTTCAGTGCCCACCACTCAGCGAACATTTATTGAAGACGATCATGAAAAGGTATTAATGTTATGCTTCGGATAGTATCCAAGATAGTCCATGACTAAACCCCGTGACTGTGTGTGCTTCCCCAGTTCCTAAGGCAAAAATGGGTTAAACAATCCTCGAGGATGTCTCTCCATCAGAATACATGGGAGCAGTAGACTATCTCTGTTCTCGTTTCGTACGTGATTTGCATCTCAGTTCATTCATTCAGGAGCATTTATTGAGCACCATTTATTGAGCACCTAATGTGCGTAGGATACGGTACTAAGCACAGAGAAGAATATATCCTCAGTCGGTAGCTTTTGTGGCTGGGGTGGGGGCTTGGCTATTATTTCCGGCGGCTCTTTCTAAACTCCCGCTGTCGTTACCCTTCCTGGGAGGTGTCTGCAACTGCTGGCCCCCATTTAGGGAACAATTCTCGATCGGTGGTATTTATCGGGGGCTCACTCCATACGGTGTTCTGTACTAAGCACTTAGGAGGGTCCCACAGAGTAAGCAGAAGCAATTCCAGCTCTCATGGAGCTTACAATCTCGGGGACTCCGAAACTCTCCAATTCTAGCGGAGAATATTGGGGAGGGAAGACGGGGGCTTCGTAGCTAACGGAGGATAATAAACGGTATATCCGGCTCTTGCAGAAACTTGGTTTTTACCGCATGCTCCGTAAGGACATCCTTAGCAAATTCGGGAGTGAGCTACGGCGTCGGAAGACACGCTCGTGCGTTGAACCTGGCACCAGTCGAGGCACCCGATACGTCTGTGTGTTTTCTTTAGCGTGGGATTACATCTGACATTTAGGAGAACTGAGTATTTGATTTCAATTACAGTGGTTCTAGAAATTCTAGAAAATGGCTCTAGGTTTAGCTGACCGATGTCTGATTGGGAGGCACAAAATTGGCGATGCTTTTGAGTGAAGTACCCGTTTCAAACTAGTTTTCAAAGAAAACGAAGACCATTTCCCTGGGTAACCTTGTTTCACCATAAAACACTGAGCGTGGCCCATTTCTTGCAGGTGAACATTCTTTTCAAGGAACTCCTGATTGTTTGAGATATCTTTAGGGCCTGCTCTTTTCCTCGATTCTGTCTTTCCCTTCGTCTTGTCTCTCTGCTTCTCTTATGTCAATCAGTCAAATGAGTGGTATTTCGTGAGCACTTCCTGTGTGCAGAGCACCGTGCCCGGGAAAATCCAATTCACAACCTCAATCCCCACTTTACAGGCCCAGAGAAGTAGATTGGCCTGCCCGAGGTCACGCGGCAGAGGAGCGGCGGTGCCGGGATTAGAACCCATGACCTTCTGACTCCTAGGCCCGGGCTCTCTTTCCGCTAGGCCAAGCCGCTGCTCTGTCCGAAGAGATTCTCATCCCAGGAAGGTACAGTGGGAAGCTCCTCTCTGGCGGCAGCGGGGGAGCCGTGCTCACCAAACCCAGCCGACCTCCGGGAAGGTCTTTGGTCACTAGCCATTCGCGCACCCGTTCTGAACGCCGCCCGTGGCAGCAAGCAGGATGAAGAGGTGTCCGCCTATGAAATCAATCAGTGGTCTTTACTGAGCACCTACCACATGCAGAGCGCTGTACTAACCGCTCGGGAGAGCACGATACAACAGAACGGGTAACCCAGCCCTGCCAACCAGGACCTCTTCCAAGCACTTAGCGCAGTGCTCTCCGTAAGTGCTCAATAAATATGACTGAAGGACTGAAGGAACGAACGAGTGAACGTAAGAAAGGAGTTTACTGTCTAGTGAAAACCCAGGCACCCAGTGGCAATTTGTTCTCCTCGTTTTTCCTCCTGGTAGAATTGGGAGCTTTCACTTTCAGCGGGGAAGAATTACTGCCCATTTTTCTTTCGTTCATTTTTATCTCTCATGAGGAAAGTGGTTGATATTTGGTTCTTTCTCTTCCCCTAGGTCCTTTACAGGTTGAAGGAAAAATTTCGCTTTTCGCTGAGACGGGCGAAGGAGAAAAACCAAGAGATCCACCTTTCCCCCATCCCGTTACAGGCAACTCAGACCGAGACAAAGACAGTGAACGCTATGGTCCAGCCGCGGCTCGCCCCTAAAGCGGTGAACACCACAGTGGACCCTCCAAACCGAGGCACCGCTGACATCAAAGCTTCTATATCTGCCGGGCCTTCTCCTTTCAAAATGAAACCGGTGGGACTTCAAGAGAGGTAGGGAGTGTGCCTGGTGGGCAAGGTTTTGGAGGTCGGGGGGGTGGGGGGAGTCGACGTTTATTTTTTTCCCCAAATGCTCGACGCTACAGGCTAATGCAGCATCACCAGGATTCTGTTTCCTCTTCCTGTCAGGTGAAATTTAAATTTCTGGCTTTGAAGCACTTCTCTCTGCCAATGCTTTCTTTCTAGGTGGTCCTGAAAAATTCTGAAAGCATCCTGTGGTGTTTTCCTTGTTTTTCTCCCACGCTTAGCTTCCCATTTTTACCCCTACATTCTTCCCATCTTCTCAACTGAGTCAATCTTCTCAATTAGAGTAACAGTGGAATGTATCTATGTGCCAAACATTGGAGAAGCAGCGTGGCTCAGTGGAAAGAGCCTGGAGGTAGAGGTCATGGGTTCGGATTCCGGCTCTGCCACTTGTCGGCTGTGTGACTGCGGGCGAGTCACTTCACTTCTCTGGGCCTCAGTTCCCTCATCTGTCAAATGGGGATTGAGACTGTGAGCCCCACGTGGGACAACCTGATTCCCCTGGGTCTACACCAGCGCTTACAACAGTTCTCTGCACATAGTAAGCGCTTAACAAATACCAACATTATCATTATTATTATTACAGGCCCAGGGGCGGGTACGAGATAATCATATTGGACACAGCCCTTGTCCTACCCAGTGCTCCCAGTTTAAGAGGGAAGGAGAAGAGGTATTCGATCCCCATTTTACAGATGAAGAATCTGAGGTCCAGAGAAATTAAATGACTTGCCCCAGATCACCCGGTAGGCAAGCGGCAGAGCCGGATTTAGAACCCAGATCCCCTGACTTCCAATCGCATGTTCTTTCTACTAAGCCAAGCTTCTTTCCTTATTCCATTTCATTCATTCATTCCATCGTATTTATTGAGCGCTTACTGTGTGCGGAGCACTGTACCAAGCGCTTGGAATGTGCAATTCTTATTTCTCTTTCTCCCTTTCTTTTTCTTTCTTCCTTTCTCTATCTTCTTTTGTCTTTCTTGTTCATTCTCCCTCTCTTCCTAGTGATCTCTCTTTCTTTCTCCTTTTTTTCTTCCTCCCTACCTCACGATGACTCTGTCTACCCACGGAGAAGCCTAGGAAAGTCACTTTCAGGGAGTTGTTCCAAGTACTGTTATCAAAATTTTTACTTCATTCTTTGCCCCAAGAGGGATTCAAGTCTCAGGTGTACTCTTTCTCGCCGACAGCAACAAGTACCGGGGCAAAGATCTATTTTTGCTTAATTAAAAGCAACCATTTTGGCATAATGATAGGATTATACCCAATTTTACCCTAATGGAAAGAGTAAAGGACAGAGAGTCAGGAGGCTGAGGTTCATTCACGCATTCATGCAATCGTATTTACTGAGGGTTTTATTAAGCACATTTTTCAGTATGACTATGTCTCAGCTTTAGCTACAATCTCAGACGTCGTGTGAGTGCAATCTCAGAAATTGGTTTGGGATTTTTCAGTAGTTATGCCTTTCCTTTATTCCATCTCAGCTGTGTGACTGTGGGCAAGTCACTTAACTTCTCTGTGCCTCAGTTACCTCATCTGGAAAATGGGGATTAACTGTGAGCCTCAAGTGGGACAACCTGATGACCCTGTAGCTACCCCAGCGCTTAGAACAGTGCCCTGCACGTAGTAAGCGCTTAACAAATACCAACGTTATTATAAAGTGAGGCAGCTGTGAGGTCCTGGAAGAGAGAGAAAAGAGCTGTGGAAACATCTTTAATATTCCAAGAGTGCAGAAGACTTCACTGTCAAATTTAGGGTTTAAACACTCCCGGCTTTGCCGGCTGGGTCCGTTGCAGGCAGGGAATGTGTCTGTTTTATATCGCCCTCTCCAAAGCGCTTAGTACAGCGCCCCGGTGCGCCGGAAGCGCTCGATAAACATGATTGACCGAGGAAAAGAAACCCAAAGTCTTCTGATCCGGTTTCTCTTGAGGCTGCAGTAAAATCGTATTCCTCTGTTTATGACAGAAGTCTGTTTTCATCAAAGCATAGGAGGAGGTCCAGGGAGACCGCATCATGGCTTGGTTTTCCGATAGATGTCCATCGTTACGGCACATAAACCTGTCACCACAGATCGGGGATTTCATTACCGGGCCCGCAAGCCCAGGCGCGGCAATAATAAAGGAAGCCAGAGATGAAAAGCATATGTTAAACTGGAAAAAGAAGGGGGACTCGAACTAACGAAGGACAACTGGACTTAAATTGTAGAGTCTTTTCAGATCGGAAAGCCAGTCCCCGAGGCTCTTTGAGAAATCGAACAACCAGTCAGTCGATGGCCCCGCTCCCAGTTGAGGCTCAGAATAATTTGGGTTTCTATATTACTGTCAACTCCTGAATTTGGACATGACCAAACGGGGTAGTCGGGAGATTCGGAGGTAGCGTGGCCTAGCGGAAAAAGCCCGGGCCTGGGAGTTAGAGGGCCTGGGTTCGGATCCCGGCTCCGCCACCTGCCCGCTGTGTGACCTCGGGCAAGTCATTTCACTTCTCTGTGCCACAGTTCCCTCGTGCAAAATGGGGGTTCAATACCTGTTCTCCCTCTTACTTAGATTGGGAGCCCCATGTGGGACCTGATTATCTTTTAACTACCCCAGCGCTAAATACACATAGTAAGCCCTTAAGCAATGCTATGATTATTATTATCGTTATTATTAATAATAAATTTAATGCCAGCTTGGGGACTGACAACTGGGAGATCATAGGGAAATCACTTCAGAGGGAAATCACGAGAAGCGGCGTGGCTCAGTGGAAAGAGCCTGGGCTTGGGAGTCAGAGGTCATGGGTTCGGATCCCACCTCTGCCACTTGTCAGCTGTGTGACTGTGGGCTTCTCTGTGCCTCAGTTCCCTCATCTGGAAAATGGGGATTAAGACCGTGAGCCTCATGGGGGACAACCTGATGACCCTGTATGTACCCCAGCGCTCCGAACAGTGCTCTGCCCATAGTAAGCGCTTAACAGATACCAACATCATTACTTGTGCCTTGGGACTCAGATTGCCCTTTTGGAAACCAGGAATAATAATTTTGGCATCTCCTCAAACCATGGAGATTCTTTTAGGTCAGTCATGTATTTGTGGCAGAGGTCTAAACTCTGCGAAGAAGAAGCCATACGAGTCTAGGCTCTAGATCTGGGGCTCAGTACTACTATTTAAATCGAAGAGAATACGAATGTATCCTTCCTGGTATGTACGGGAGAGGAACCTGTCTCCGGCCCCTTGGATTTTAGGGATTGGAGCTGTAAAAGGGTTGGCGTCTCCTGGGTAGAGAGAAATCTCTCTGTGAAGGTAAAAAATACTCTTAAGGAAACCCAGTCAAACAGTGGGGGAGAAAATTCTCCAGTTTCCCTTCGTACTGATTACCAGTCTCTCGAAAACCTTTCGCTGCCTGTCAATGTAGGCTAGTGGGTCAGAATTCTTCCACGTCTCGATCTCATCGTGGCAACTGAGAACATTTCATTAGAGGAGCATCTGTTTCTGTAGTTAAAATACTTCTTTAAGACAGCGGATATTCAGAGATGGGTTAGCAGTAAGAATTATGGTATTTGTTAAGCGCTTACCAGGTGCCAGGCACTGTACTAAGCGCTGGGGGTGGATACAAGCAAATGGGGTTGGGACAGTCCCTTGTCCCAGGAGGGGTTCACAGTCCCAATCCCCCTTTTATAGATGAGGTAACCGAAGCCCGGGGAAGTGAAGTGACTTGCTCAACAAGGTCACACAGCAGACAAGTGGGATTAGAACCCGTGACTTTCTGACTCCCGGGTCCGTGTTCTATCCACTACCGTTCAACAAATCAAGACTAGCAGACTAGCGTCTTCGTTCGCTCTGTCATTTTTTTCAATTTTCTTTTCTTCTTTCCCCTTCGATCTTTACTGAATTGGAAAGAGCAATCCCAGAAAATGGGCTGGGATCAAAATCCCTCATCGTCCCGAGAGCCTCCGGAACGCCCTCCTCTCTCTGGAGGAGTTCCTTCTAGGGGAGGCTGACCACCTCTCGGTGGCTGACAGCAGTTAGGAACGGCTAAAGTACGATCCAGTATAACTTCTAGGTTGTGGAAAGGTAGCGCTGCGTGTTATAGGGTGTGAAATCAACTTGCGATGGGTTAATGCCTGCCTGATTCCTCATCTTCTTCGCGTGAATTTCTCCGAAAATCAAAAATTGAGCAAGAACGGTGGGGAAGCCCATCAGCTGTCTGCCGTAGAAGCAGAAGCAGCGGAAAGAGCCCAGGCCTGGGAGTCAGGAGACCTGAATTCTAAGAATGGCCCTGCCCCTCGCCTGCAGCGTGTGACCTTGGGCAAGTTATTCAACTTCCCTGTGCCTCAGTTTCCTCCTCTGTAAAATGGGGAGTAGATACCGGCTCCCCCCAGTTTGAGCTCAGTGTGGGACAGGGACCGTGTCTGCATCTGCCCCAGGGCTTAGCACAATACACACACCGGGTACTGCCTTGTTGCAGATACAAGATGATCAGATTGAACACAGTCCATATCCCACCCGGGGCTCACAGTCTTAATCCCCACTTTACAGATGAGGTAACTGAGGCCCAGAGAAGTGAAGTGACTCACCCGAGGTCACACGGGAGACGAGAATAAGTACCCAGGTCCTCCCGACTCCTAGGCCCACACTCTACCCCCTGAGCGGCGTGACTCAGTGGAAGGAGCCCGGGCTTCGGAGTCAGGGGTCATGGGTTCGAGTCCCGGCTCTGCCACTTGGCAGCTGTGTGACTGCGGGCAAGTCACTTCGCTTCTCTGGGCCTCAGTTCCCTCATCTGGAAAATGGGGATTAAGACTGTGGGCCCCACGTGGGACAACCCGATGACCCTGGGTCTCCCCCAGCGCTTAGAACGGTGCTCCGCACAGAGTACGCGCTTAACAGATACCAACGTTATTAGTATCCTCACCACTGTTATTATTATAATTACCGCAGGAGCCGTGGCGCACGATCTGTCTGCTCGGGGGGGTGGGGGGGGGCGGGGGTTGGTTTACAGGGAGCCAGAAATGGAGGTCGGCTACGGGAAAGTGCAACAGCCCATCCACCAACACCTAGGGCTGCGTGACAGCAAACGGCGTCTGACCTTTCTTCCATCCCGTGCCATAATGTGCTTCATTTTCATCCTCCGTAAATATCACGTAGGCCGGTGGTGGCCAGGAGGCGGTTAAAGGGGACCGAGGGTGGGGCCACCTGAAACTCTTATCTGGATCGGGGAGTGCGGGGAGGACCGAAGTGCAAGACCGGCCAAGCTCGCCGGGAAAGGGGTGTTTGGAAATACCACGTGGGAGCAAAGTTCCCATTTCCTGCTGTTTACGCGCCGCAAGTGGAAATGCCTGGGCAGTTCTCCCATGCTCCCCTGGATGGAGAACCTTCCAGGAGAAGCACTGCGGCCCAGAGAAAGAGCCTGGGAGTCCGAGGTTGTGGGTTCTAATTCCTCACATCTGCTGGGTGACTTTGGACAAGTCACTTCACTTCTCTGGGCCTCAGTTACCTCCTCTGTAAAATGGGGATTGAGACTGTGAACCCCACTTGGGACAGAGACTGTGCCTGACCTGATTACCTTGTATCTGCCCCAGAGCTGAGAACAGTGCTTGGCACATAGTAAGCGCTTATCATTATTATTATTATTAAATTCATCGAAGACGAGGAGGGGATACGAAAGGGATGGCGAGAACATTTCAACCTCCTCCTCAACATCTTCCTCTACAGTTCATTCGGTAGTATCTATTGAGCGCTTACTATGTGCAGAGCGCTGTACTGAGTGCTTGGAATGTACAGTTTGGCAATTGAAATCGAGGCTCTGAAAACCCTACAAAGCCATCCAAATATGCAGAGGCCCGGCACATGCCAACGATTGGCTAAATCCTCGAAGCAGTCGGAGCCGTGCAAAATCCAAAAAGCACCTGGACCCAGTGACGTCTAGCGCATAGAGCCCGGGCCCGGCGATCGGAAGGTCCTGGGTTCTAATCTCTCCGCCGCCGCTCGGCTTCCGGGTGACCTTGGGCAAATCGCTTCACTCCTCTGGGCCTCCCTTCCCTCATCTGAAAAATGGGGATTAAGACCGTGAGCCCCATGCGGGACAGGGACTGTGCCCGACCCGATTTGCTTGCATCCGGTGCTTAGGACAGTGCATGGCACACCTAGTAAGTGCTTAACGAGTAGCACAGTTATTATGGCTAGGTAACAGGATCAGGTGATAGCTTTTAGGTTGCCAATCTCAGTTGCCAATCTGAATTTCTGGTGGTTTGCGACGGCTTCCCCGATGCAGGCTTATCGATCATCCCGGCTTTGATAATAATGATGACGACGGTATTTGTGGAGCGCTTCCCAGGTGCCAAGCACTGTCCTGAGCGCTGGGGGAGGTACAAGGGAATCAGGTCGCCCCAGATGGGGCTCGCAGTCTTAATCCCCATTTTACAGATGAGGTAACTGAGGCAGGGAGAGGAACTTTCTTCAGATCTACCAGCCTGTAGCAGCTGGTCGATTCGGCGAACGCCGCCTTAAGATCATCTGCTCGTCTTCTTGGGTGTGGGCCTCTAGGGGAGCGGTATTAGTTATCTGCAAACGGTAATTCTCGAGTGACTGTTTCTGGCACTTTGGACGGTGCATGAAGTCTGTCGAGTTGGAAGAGCGTCCCGAAGTTGCAAAAGTGAATAACGATGACCGCATGCCGGTCTTTAATTGTACCCTCCAGCGTGGCTGCCTAGAACAAGTTTTTTTAAATTTATTTTACCTTTAATGGCATTTGTTAAGCACTTACTATACGCCAGGCACTCTACTGAGCGCTGGGGTACTAAGGGCTCAACCCTACGTGGCGCCAACGGTAGTGATTTTACAGGTGAGGTAACCGAGGCACCGAAAAGTTAAGGGACCTGCCCAAGGTAAGTCGCGGAGCCGGGATGAGAACCCAGGTCCTTCCGACTCCCAGGCTGGAGCTCTGTCCACTGGGCCGCACTGCTGCTCGATTCAGGAATGATAATAATAAAAATCAGTAATTGTGGCATTTGTTAAGCACTTCTTATGGGCCAAGCACTGGATTAAATATGGGCTAATCAGGTTGGACACAGTCACTGCCCCCGTCCCCATTTTACAGAGGAGGAAACTGAGGCACGGGGCACCCAGCCGGCAGATGTCGGAGCCGGAATTAGAACCCAGAGCCTCCTTTCCACCAGGCCCCACCGCTAGCCAGAGGATTCTCTGGCTGGGATCCTGCCAACCGTGGGGCGTTTGCTGTGGGGAGGGAATGTCACTGGTTGTTGTTGTACTTTCCCAAGTGCTTAGTACGGCGCTCTGCACACAGGAAGCGCTCATTGAATCCGATTGAATGATCGAACGATGGGAGAGCAGTGAGATACCCAGAAATCGGACGTGATCCGACACTCTCCCCTTCCTTCTTGAAGTTGGCGTTGATAGTGGCGTCTCTGATGTCCTCTGGCATTTCCCTGACGGTCCACGTTTGAAGAAATGTTTGCGCACGTGCTTATAGAGAGGGTCCCCTCCACGCGTGTGAAAATGACAGTAATAATTGTGGTATCAAGATCATACTCTGTGCCAGGCACCGTATTAAGCGTTGGGGCGGATACCAATTTGTCAGGTCGGACAACGGTTCCCCGGCCCACAAGGGGCTCACGGTCTTAATCCCCATTTTACAGGTGAGGCCCCGAGAAGTGAAGTGACTTGCCCAAGGTGGCCCAGCGGGCCCGTGGCAGAGGAGAGATTAGAACCCAGGTCCTTCCGACTCCCAGGCCCGTGCACTGTCCAAGATGCTTCTCAGCCTAGGCCGCCCCCTGACCGATGTCGCTGTGAGGGACAAGGAAATAGAAAACGGAATCAAGAAGGGCAGCGCTTTAGGAGACTCAGAGCGTGGGGATTCTGTGGTGTTAGAAAAAAACCAAACGTCTACAGAACTATAGCACTGTCCAGTGTTGTCTACAGCTGGGAAACCAGCTGGAGAGTTGGAATACATCACTCTGTAGCCCCAATCCCAGGCGGATTCCTGGACTGACTGAAGTAAACGCTGGGAACGTTTCTACCAACTCTCTTATATTGTACTCCCGCGGGTGTTTATTTCAGTGGTCTGGGCACAATAAAAAGTCAAGAAATACGATTGCTTGATTGATTGTTCTGAACTAGGGTGGCATTTCTTATGTTCCTACGGTCCTAAGACAAAGATGCAGTGGAACGTTTGCTAATCCATCACGTAACTATCTTTAGACCCCCCCCCCCCCACGTGACCGTAATGCGATATCTTTTACAACCCTTGCTTTTAATTCACTTGTGGTTTTTATTAAGCACTTATTGGGTGCCAGCCCCTATACTGAGTACTGGGATAAACGCAGGAAAATCAGTCTCTGTCTCGCATGGCAATCAACGTCTAAGTAGGTGGGGGAAATAGCATTAAATCCCCATTTCCAGGTGAGGAAAATGAGGCAAAGGGAAGTTAGATGACTTGCCCGAGGTCAAACGGCAGACGTGTGACGGAGGCAGGATTAGAACCCGGGTTTCCTGACTTCCGGGCCTGAGCTTTTTCCACTCTAAGAGTTTTCCACTTTCCACTTCAAGTGTTCCTCAAATACAAAGAGCGTTCGGGATGAGAAGCAGCCAGGCTTGCTCTCTAAACATGAAAAACTGAACACGAGCAGCACTGTATCAGAGAAGAGCAGCTTTTGTCTCCATGAATATGAAAATGAGAAGTCTCTCGGAACTTAAGAGGCTCGGATCAGACAGAGACGTTCCGTTTCCAAGAGGCTCTTTGCAAGAGATGGCACTGCGCTTGGCAAATAGTAAGTGCGTTACAAATATCACCTTAAAAATTAAAAAAAAAAAAAATCGACGCGGTAAATTCCCAAGAACTGGCAGGTCCCGGAGGTTTAAGCGAAGGATTCTATAGGCAAATCAAAGGCAGAGATTGTTTCTTCGAGTCTGTTCATACCATATTCGAAAGTCATTCAAGGATGTGATCGCCAAAAGGCTAATTCCATGCTAAATGAGCTCATTAGCTGAGAAGACCCATTTTTCATCATAGTTTTTTGTGACGTACCTTGAAAACCTCCATATCTTGGGAGGTATAAGCTCAGTTTTTCAGCATCGGAAAAGTAGTTGCAACTGTTCCATTTTTGAAAGTTTCAAAACCTAATAGGGCCCAGAGAAACGTAGAGCCCGAAGTTTCAAAAGTCTGTCCAAAATTGAAGAATAGTTCTGGATCTCCTGGGACTAGTCCGAAACCAGGCGTCCGAAGAGAACGGCGCAGGGGAAGGAGAAAAGGAAGCATACACGAGAAAGACGAGGAAACAAAATAAAATGCAGTCTTGAAGCCATAAAGTACAAAGTGAGTGTTTAAAATGGTGATAAGTCCTAACCCGTTTTTAAACTCGTGTTCTGGAGCTCTAGTTCTGAAAAGATAATTGTGTTTGCCTCCATTCACCCTGAAAGTTTAACGATCCTACGCTCTGGTCGTCATCCTGGATTCGAAACACGCACCGCGCTCTCTCAATGGTAGCCACTACACTGAGCTTTCTCTTTCTTGGTGGATCGATTAGGCTGTAAGCCCGTCGGTGGGCAGGGACCGTCTCTGTCTGTTGCCGATTTGTACTTTCCAAGCGCTTAGCGCAGTGCTCTGCACGTAGTAAGCGCTCAATAACTACTGTCGAATGCATGTTATCCGCACAGATTTCGTCAGAAATGGTACTGGATAGGGTCATTAATAGTAGGGATAGCATTGCTATTATTATTGATATCGTTGTATTTCTTAAGCACTTCCTGTGCGCCAAACACTGTCCTAAGCGCTGGGGCAAATACAATTCATCGGGTGAACACCGTGCCCTGTCCCACGTGGGATTCCACGGCCTAAATAGGAGGGAGAATCAGTATCGAATCCCCATTTTACAGGTGAGGAGCAGCTTAGCTTCGTGGAAGGAGCCCGGGCTCGGCAGTCCGAGGTCGTGGGTTCTGAATCTGGCTCTGCCACTTATCAGCCGGGTGACTCCGGGCAAGTCACTTCACTTCTCTGTGCTTCAGTGACCTCATCTGTAAAATGGGGATTAAGACTGTGAGCCCCACGTAGAACAACCTGATTACCTCGTATCTACCCCAGCGCTCAGAAGAGTGCTTGGCACATAGTAAGCGCTTAACAAATGCCATCCTCGTTATTCTTATTCGTGCTGAGTAGGAGGGAGAATCAGTATTGAATCCCTCTTTTACAGGTGAGAAGCAGCGTGGCTTAGCGGAAAGAGCCCGGGCTTGGCAGTCAGAGGACATGGGTTCTAATCCCGCTGCTTCTCTGCTGTGTGACCTTGGGCAAGTCACGTCACTTCTCTGGGCCTCGGTGACCTCATCTGTAAAACGGGGATGGAGACAGCGAGCCCCACATGGGACAGGGACTGTGTCCAACCTGATCTGCTTGGATCCGCCCCAGTGCTTATTACAGTGCCCGGCACAGGGTTCAGCTCTTAACAAATACCCTAATTATCATTATTATCACAGAGGGGGAACTAGTGTCTCCTCTCCTCTGGCATCTCCAAAACGAAGCCCGGTCTACCCGCAGCGGTAGCGAGGTATTGCTGTCGCACTCGCCTGTGTGTTCAGTTCAGTGTTTTGCACGCAGTCAGCGCTCGATAAATACCACCGATTGACTGCAAGCTCGCTGCGGGCGGGGAATGGGTCCATCGATTCTATTATACTCTCCCAAGTCCTTAACAGCGCCCCGCACACAGTAAGTGTTCGGCAGATACCCTCGTCGATTGATCGATTAACGAGAATCATAGGGGACGGCCTCTTTTTAAGAGCCTGAATCTGAAACCGTGTTTTAACTAGGACTGGTTTGATCCCGGCTCCGCCGCTTGTCAGCTGTGTGACTGTGGGCAAGTCACTTCACTTCTCTGGGCCTCAGTCGCCCCATCTGTAAAATGGAGATTAACCGTGAGCCTCCCCGGGGGACGACCTGATGACCCTGTGTCGCCCCCGGCGCTTTAGAACGGTGCTCGGCACATAGTAAGCGCTTAACGGACACCGACGTTATTATTGGCCTCACTAGCACTTGAGAAGCAGCGTGGCGCAGCGGAAAGAGCCCGGGCTTCGGAGTCAGAGGCCATGGGTTCGAATCCCGGCTCCGCCCCTTGGCAGCTGCGTGACTGTGGGCGAGTCACTTCGCTTCTCTCTCAGTTCGCTCATCTGGAAAATGGGGATGAAGACTGTGAGCCTCACGTGGGACAAGCCGGTGACCCTGTGTCTCCCCCAGCGCTTAGAACGGTGCTCGGCACATAGTAAGCGCTTAACAACTACCAACATTATTACCCTTACCTAGCGCGTTTTGATATCTTCCATTTTGGAAACGCACTTTCCATGAGAGATGATTTGGAATCCGCTCCTCTAGCGCTAACCTTGTCGCTCCGCTTCGATCTCGCCCGTCCCGGCCCACGTCCTGCCTCTGGCCTGGAACGTCCTCCCTCCTCAAATCCGACCAGACTGTTATTCTCTCCCGCTCCCAAGCCCTGTTGAGGGCACAGCTTCACCAGGAGGCCGCCCCGGACGAAGCCCCATCTTTCCTCGCCTCCCACACCCTTCCCGCGTCGCCCTGACTTGCTTCCTCCGCTCTTCCCCCCACCCCAGGCCCACAGCCCTTATGTCTGTCTTTTAATTATTTGTATTGCTGTCTGTCTCCCGCCTCTAGACTGGGAGCTCGCTGAGGGAAGGTCACTGCTTTACGGTTGAATCGTATTTTTCCAAGTGCTTGGTGCAAGGCCCCGCACGACCCAGTAAGCACTTAATGAATGCAGCGGAACGAATGGATGAAGGTAGAGTCGTAATTAACGTGAATGACGTACCTGGAGCGAGGCTTTCTAGGATCTTGACGCAGTTTAAACCTTAGCGTGAACGGATGGTGTCACCCTGTGGCCGAACGGTGCAGCAAAAGGAGTGGCTTGTTCCACTGAGCATCTGGAGAAAATGAGACCTTCACTAGTTTCTAAGAAGATTTTCGATCTTTAGCTCTTCAGGCGGACGAGGCAGCGGTTTTGCCGTGTCGGCCTAAAAGAAAATGATTGGAGTGGAGACAGCCCGGGCTCGGGACTCAGAGGTCGTGGCTTCTAATCCCGCCTCTGCCACTTGTCAGCTGTGTGACCTTGGGCAAGTCGCTTAAAAAAAAAATTGGCATCTGTTAAGCGCTTACTATGTGCAGAGCACCGTTCTAAGCGCCGGGGGAGATACAGGATAATCGGGCGGTCCCACGTGAGGCTCACGGTCTTCATCCCCATTTTCCAGATGAGGGAACTGAGGCCCGGAGAAGGTAAGTGACTCGCCCGCAGTCGCACAGCTGACACGGGGCAGAGCCGGCAGTCGAACCCATGACCTCTGACTCCGAAGCCCGGGCTCTTTCCACTGAGCCGCGCTGCTTCCCCGTGGCTTAACTTAGCTTCCACGCTGCTTAACTTCTCTGTGCCTCGGTTACCTCATCCGAAAAACGGGGATTAAGAGCCCCACCTGCGACCACGTGATGACCTTGTATCTCCCCCAGCGCTTAGAACAGCGCTTGGCACGCGGTAAGCGTTAACAAACGCCACTATTATCATTGTCATTATTGAGGAATAAAAATATTTGAAAATCTCCGGTGATTTAAAAGGCCCCGAGTGAATCCTTAATCATCAAGTAATCAATCAATTGTATTTGTCGAGCATTTATTAGGTTCAGAGCACTGTACTGAGTGCTAGAGAAGCAGCGTGGCTCCGTGGAAAAAGCAGGGGCTTAGGAGTCGGAGGTCATGGGTTCTAATCCCGGCACCGCCACCTGTCAGCTGTGTGACTTTGGGCAAGTCACTTTACTTCTCGGGGCCTCAGTTACCTCATCTGTAAAATGGGGGTGAAGACCGTGAGCCTCACGCGGAACAACCTGACTACCCTGTATCTACCCCAGCGCTTAGAACGGTGCTCGGCACATAGTAAGTGCTTAACAGATACCGACGTTCTTATTACCTGGGAGAGTACAGTACAACAGAGTTAGCGGACCTGTTCCCTGCCCGTAACGAGCTTGCGGTCTAGACGGGGAGACAGACATCACCCCCTGAGAAGCAGCGTGGAAAAAGCACGGGCTTGGGAGTGAGAAGGACCTGGGTTCTAATCCCGACTCTGCCGCTCGTCTGCTGTGTGATGTCGGGAAAGTCGCTTCACTTCTCTGGGCCTCAGTTACCTCATCTGGAAAATGGAGATTAAGACTGTGAGCTCAATGTGGGACGGGGACTGTGTCCAACCGGATTATCTTGCACTCATTCATTCATTCATTAAATCAATCGTATTTATTGAGTGCTTACAGTGTACCCTGTACTAAGCGCTTGGACGATTACGCTACAGTGATAAACGGACACGTCCCCCGCCCGCAGTGAGCTTACCGTTTATTTACCCCACCGCTTAGTATAGTGCGCGGCGAATACTATTATTCCCTCAAGCCGTTACTGTGTTTCAATCAATTCGTCAATCGTATTTATTGAGCGTTCACTGGGTGCGGAGCACTATACTAAGTGGGGAAGCAGCGCGGCTCAGTGGAAAGAGCCCGGGCTTCGGAGTCGGAGGCCATGGGTTCGACTCCCGGCTCTGCCGCTTGTCAGCTGGGTGACTGTGGGCGAGTCACTTCGCTTCTCCGTGCCTCGGTTACCTCATCTGTAAAATGGGGATTAGCTGTGAGCCTCACGTGGGACCACCTGATTCCCCTGGGTCTACCCCAGGGCTTAGAACGGTGCTCGGCACATAGTAAGCGCTTAACAAATGCCAACATTGTTACTAAGCGTTCGGGAGGGTACAGCACAACAATATAACAGATACATCCCCCGTCCACAACGAGCTTACAGTCTAGAGGGAGGAAAGCCCATGTTCTCTGTCTGGTAGCCCCAAGAGGCCTCTGGGAGAGGCGTGATGGAGCTGGAGGATTCTTAAATCAAGTTAAGGTTCTCTGGCTTCCAATTCTCATATTTAATATACTTCCGCGTTATTTTGGTATCCGTTTAGTAACAGGTCGCTCTCCGTCATCCCGAGGGCCGCGGACACAAGACGCTTGGTGATTTTTACAAGAATTCTCCTTTGCCCTCCCTTCTCCCCCTTTCTCCCTCCTCCTGCAAACTTCCCGACCCCTCCCAATATTTCATTCTGGTTTGTGTTGCGCTGCCCCAGATTTCCTCATTATCCCATCACCACCGGTCAAGAAAGGAGCATATGCCACTTTCTCGGGCATCTGGCATTCTGAGGAGCCGTTCACAGTAAGGAGGACTGAAAAGAGGCCTCAGTCACCTCCTTGAGGCCCCGAGAGACAAAGGAACCGCCGCCTTGGCAGACGGCCCAGCTTCGTTACTGACCCACGAAACAGGCCGGGGAACATCGCTCTTTCATGCGTGTTTCCACCGGAGCGCGGAAGCTGCGCCACGGGGCTTTGGGGCGAGAATATTAAATCCCTTTTCTCCTTCTTGGAGTATCATTTTCCGAGGGGGATTTACTATTCTATGCCTAGTCGCCCTTCAGTTCCTCCTTTTCAATTGGCGATTTTCATCAGACGTTTGTTCTAAGAGGACAGTCGGTTCCCCACGGCCGGGTAACGAGGCCGGGTAACTCCTCTTTGTGATCTTTCGTGGGAGAACTGGCATTTTATACCCAAGAACTCTCCGTTACCGGCGGAACCATCAGAGGTGATTAAAAGTTGTTCGGTTGACTTGTAAAGATAAGTGAAACTGATGCAAGTTGAAAAGATGAACTTTTTTAGGGGACCATTTAATTTTCATTATGGAAAATTCCAAAGGTGTTGAAAAACAGTCGTTTGCTTCCTGCGTTTCATTTCCCATCTTAAACTGGTAGAAAACTTTCTTTGACTTCCATATTTTTTTTTTTTTTACTTATCCTGGATCTAAAAACAGTCATTTGCTTCCTGCGTTTCATTTCCCATCTTAAACTGGTAGAAAACTTTCTTTGACTTCCATATTTTTTTTTTTTACTTATCCTGGATCTAGAGCCATTGAAATACAGTAGAAAGCGCGGCAATAGCCAATAATTAGGGGAAAGATGTAGGAAATCATAAGAACGTAGTTTTTGAATACTGAAATCCTCCAGGACTTAGTCCTGCCATCGAACAAGCCCTTAATTTCGTAATCGATGCTGACCTAAATAGCCTCTTTTTCCCGTTCTTATCTGAGCTCAAATTTCCTTTTCAAAGTGAGCCAAGTATTTAGAGAAGAATCTATCACCTCTGCTGGATATATTCTTAAGGGTCCACAATTGGCGGGCGGGGGATTTGCGTGAGGCATCTGATAGGCTGAAGATTTTATCTGTATTTCCTATCAAATCCACCGACCTTTAAGTAGACGGGGTTGAACTCCGACCCAATATGGTGCTAATCAATCGCGCTGATAATGCGAGACAGGCAGAGACTGGCAGACTCTCTGGTCTGGGGGTCACCCCTACCTCAGAGAGCTGCTGGCCTTGGGGATTCATTTTGGTGATTTTGTTTTTAAATAAAAAGAAAACAACACACAAGCCTTCGTATTTCAGCTCCTCTCCCCACCCCGGGGCTGGGGCCATGGGGTCTGGGGTCTGGTGAATAATAATAATAGTACTTGTTAAGCACTTACTATGTGCCAAGCACTGTTCTAAGCGCACGTTAATCAGGTTGGACACGATCCCTGTCCCACGTGGGGTTCACAGACTTAATCCCCATTTTACAGATGAGGTAAATGAGGCACAGAGAAGTTAAGTGGCTTGTCCAAGGTCACACAGCAGACATGCGGCAGAGCTGGGATTCAAGCTCACCTCCTCCAAGAGGCCTTCCCAGACTGAGCTCCCCTTTTCCCTCTGCTCCCTCTACCCCTCCCCGCTTCACCTCTCCGCAGCTAAACCCTCTTCTCCCCCACTTTCCCTCTGCTCCTCCCCCTCTCCCGTCCCGTCCCCTCAGCGCCGTACTCGTCCGTTTCTATCTTCATCACCCTATTTATTTTGTCAATGAGATGTACATCACCCCGATTCTATTTATTTGCTATTGTTTTAATGAGCTGTTCCTCCCCTCGATTCTATTTATTGCCATTGCTCTCGTCTGTCCGTCTCCCCCGATCGGACCGTAAGGCCGTCAAAGGGCGGGGACCGTCTCTATCTGTTACCGACCTGTCCATTCCAAGCGCTCAGTACGGTGCTCTGCACATAGTAAGCGCTCAAGAAATACTATTGAATGAATGAATGAATTAGAACCCAGGCCCTTCTGACTCCCAGCCCCACTGAGACACGCACGGGAAGAACTGCAGGTGCTTTCTTGCTTTCCCCACTCTGGGCTGGTGAGTCCCGCCTACCTCTGGCGTGAGAGTCAGCTCCAGGTTCACCCACATAGCCTTCATTTTTGGAGGAAAGCGAGCACATTCGCCTCCCCGGTCCGCTCCCCACGCACGAGTCCCTTCCTCCTTCAGAGCGTCACGGAAAGTCTCGCCTCCGTCTTCCCCGGGCACCGTCCCCTGCTCGGAAGATCTCGTCGTTGGAACTTCGAGCCGATCCATCCGTAGCCGTTAAAAGCCGCCGGTCTGTCGTATCGACCGGAAGGATTTTGCCTCATTAACGTCGCTAAATGCAAACCGCGCCAACCCGGCGGGGAACTGTTCTTAATGAATCCCAAACTATTATCGAAGTGGACGGATCTCCCCTCTCAGAGTTGCTCCGCTCCGAGATTCAAATGCCAACGCGTTTTCAGTGAATTCGAGCTCCATTTGAACCTCAGAGCCGACGTGGAAGTCTCTCCTATTAGAAGCGCAGTCCTGCCCTTTTTAAGGAGAAGCCAGCCTCCGCCTTCGGGAGCTCACGGAGATTTTAGATTTGCTTCTCTGGGAGTATAATCGGACACAAAGAGGTCTCGTTCGCCCCTTTGACCCCAGACTCGGCCGGGATGAGGGGTATCTCTCCTACATTCTCTCAGCTTGAAGTCTACCAAGTCGAGGCAAAGGAGTTTTGTTCGCCCGCTTCCAAGACGACGTACTAAAACCGAACCCTTGGTGGAAGCCTCTTTGTCTCTCATCACCCCATCTTATTCTCCCTCCCGTCCACTCTTTCGACGCTTCCCTCCCCCAAGCATTTGGGTGCCGACTCAAATTTGGCGAGCGCCCGCTGTGTGCGGATCAAGCGCTCGGAAGAGTTGTAAGTGCGACGCTTCTAACTGCTCTGTGCCTCAGTTACCTCATCTGTAAAATGGGGATTAAGACTGTGAACCCCCGTGGACAGTGGGTCAATCGTATTTCCTGAGCACTTTTCACATTTAGAGCACTGTATTATAGAGAACTGGGGAGAGCGACGGGCTTCTTCCCCGCCCACAGCGAGCTCACAGTCCAGAGGGGGAGGGGGACCGTGTCCCACCCAATTTACTTGTAGCCACCCCACCACTTAGTAGAATGCCGGGCACATAGTAAGCTCTTAACCAACACCGCAATGATTATAATTATCGTTGTTTTATTATTGATACGGTGAGCTTCATCCTCAAAGTGACGCGTAACCATTTGCCTGTCTTGTAGGAGTGTGCCTGAATCAGAGTTGTCTGGAGAAAACCAGACTTATCTACCCGCCTTCAGAGAAGCGGCGTGGCTCAGTGGAAAGAGCACGGGCTTGGGAGTCCGAGGTCACGGGTTCGCATCCGGGCTCTGCCACTTGGCAGCTGGGTGACTGTGGGCAGGTCACTTCACTTCTCTGGGCCTCAGTGACCGCATCTGGAAAATGGGGATCAAGACTGTGAGCCTCACGTGGGACCCCCTGATGACCCCGTATCTCCCCCCAGCGCTTAGAACGGTGCTCTGCACATAGTGAGCGCTTAACAAATACCAACATTATTATTATTATTCTTTACCCAGGAAGCACTGCACAGCGTGGCTCAGTGGAAAGAGTCCGGGCTTGGGAGTCGGAGGTCATGGGTTCGAATCCCGGCTCTGCCACTTGGCAGCTGTGAGACTGTGGGCAAGGCACTTCACTTCTCTGGGCCTCAGTTACCTCATCTGTAAAATGGGGATTAACTGGGAGCCTCACGTGGGACGACCCGATTACCCTGTATCTCCCCCGGCGCTTGCAACAGTGCTCTGCACGGAGTAAGCGCTTAACAAATACCAACATCATCGTTGTTATTATTATTACACCCTGTCAAAGACTTTCATCACCGGATACTAATAATGGTATTTGTTAAGAGATTACTATGTGCCAGACACCTTATTAAGTAGAGGGGTAGATACAAGATAATCAGGTCGGATACAGACTTCGTCCTTCAACGGGCTCAGAGTTCGATCAGAAGGGAGAACAGACATTGAAACCCCGTTTTACCGAGGTGGAAACTGAGACACAGAGCATTTCAGTGACTTGCCCAAGGTCACACAACAGGCAAGTGGCACAGGAGGGATTAGAACCCAGGCCCTCTGTCACCAGGCCAATGTTCTTTCCACTAGGCCACACTGCTTTAAGACCCCCATCAGGAACTAGAGAAGGCAGGGTACAGGTTCCAACATGTTACATGTTAGAGAAGCAGCGCGGCTCAGTGGAAAGAGCCTGGGCTTGGGAGTCAGAGGTCATGGGTTCGACTCCCGGCTCTGGCACTTGTCAGCCGTGTGACTGTGGGCGAGTCACTTCACTTCTCTGGGCCTCAGTTCCCTCATCTGTAAAATGGGGATTAACTGGGAGCCTCACGTGGGACGACCCGATGACCCTGTATCTCCCCCAGCGCTTAGAACAGTGCTCTGCACATAGTAAGCGCTTAACAAATACCAACATTATTATCATTATTCCAATATGGCTGGCATAACCAAGATGGGAAGGCGGATCCCAGTCATCGGACACTCCATTTTTCCCCACCCACTGGTCAGGGCAAACACCAAACTCTAAGGTCGGGCCATGCTGCCCTATGTTCCGCTCCGGCTTCCTAATGTTTTTGACTTCCCTGTGTTGGAAGCAAAGATAAACCCCTGCAACAGCGGATAAACCATCACTTTCTCGCTACCTAATAATGTCGGTATTTGTGCAGCGCTTACTTTGCGCAGAGCGCTGCTCTAAGCGCTGGGGGAGAGACAGGGTGATCGGGTCGTCCCACGTGAGGCTCGCAGTTAATCCCCATTTTACAGATGAGGTAAGTGAGGCGCAGAGAAGTTAAGTGACTCGCCCACAGTCGCACAGCTGACAAGAGGCGGAGGCGGCATTCGAACCCATGACCTCTGACTCCCAAGCCCGGGCGTTTTCCACCGAGCCATGCTGCTTCTTAGGGGTCCACCTCAGAGATATCACAGACAATTCCTGCTGAAACTAGCATAATATCCCACCCCCGGAAGCCTATCCTAGATATTCCGCAGCTGCAAGAATGCCCTCGACAGAAAGGGAATCGCTGGTGATGCTCGCCGTTTTAAGAACTATTGAATGCATTCGCGGCTTTTTTCTGTATCCGCCCCCCAAATGCCAGCACTCCCAGTGAATGCGTCCAAGGCAAATGAGAGGTCGAGGAGGATTAGGATGGAGAAGTGGCCACTGGATCTGGCAAGGAGGAGATCATCGGTGACCTTCGAGAGGACGGTTTCCGCGGGGCGAGGGGAGCAGAAGCCAGACTGAAGGGGGTCAAGGAGAGAAGTGGAGGAGAGGAAGCGGAGACGGCGGCCGTAGGCATCTCACTCAAGGAGTTTGGAGAGGAATAATAATAATAATAATAATGTTGGTATTTGTTAAGCGCTTACTATGTGCAGAGAGCCCTGTTCTAAGCGCTGGGGTAGATACGGGGGAATCAGGTGGTCCCACGTGAGGCTCACAGTTAATCCCCATTTTACAGGTGAGGTAACTGAGGAACGGTAGGAGGGAGATGGGGTGATAACTGGAGGGTGTTGTGGGGTCAAGGGAGGGTTGTTGTTTTTTAGGTCAGGGGATCACTCATATATATTGAGCTCTTGCCATGTGCAGAGCGCTGCACTAAACACTTGGGAGAGTGCGATGTAACCGAACTGGTAGATACATTCCCTGCACACGACGAGCTCACGGTCTAGACGGGGTGATATACGT
Source organism: Ornithorhynchus anatinus (assembly GCF_004115215.2). Classification (NCBI taxonomy): domain Eukaryota; kingdom Metazoa; phylum Chordata; class Mammalia; order Monotremata; family Ornithorhynchidae; genus Ornithorhynchus; species Ornithorhynchus anatinus. The sequence goes on along the minus strand of NC_041741.1, from coordinate 18,118,992 downwards.
TACTATAAAAAAATAAAATCAGAGAGAGGTACATCAGCGCTGTGGGGATGAGGGAGGGGTCAATAAAGGGAGCAAATCCAAGGGCAGGGGTGAAGCGGAAGGGAGTGGGAGAAGAGGAAATGAGGGCTCAGTCAGGGAAGGCCTCGTGGAGAAGACGAACCTTCAGTAAGACTTTGATGGAGAGTCATTGTCAGATAGGAATAGGGAGGGCGTTCCAAGCCAGAGGCGGGCTCCTTGTGGGCAAGGAATGTGTTGTTGTTGCTCCCAAGCTCTCAATGCAGCGCTCTGCACATAGTAAGCGCTCAGTAAATACGACTGAACGGAGGGATGTGGGCGAGAGGTCGGCCACGACATAGATGAGCTTGAGGTGCAAGCGAGTGGGCCGGCATTCAAGGAGCGGAGAGTGTGGGCTGGGTTCTAATAAGAGAGCGGCGAGGTAAGGTAGGAGGGGGGCAAGGTGATTGACGGTAAGGGCAGACATGAGCATGTTTGAAAGCAGTTGGGAAAAAACCACTGGAAAGTGAATATTTGAAGATGGCAATGAGGGAGGGAAAATGGAGGGAGCCAGGGCTTTGAAAAGGTGGGAAGGGATGGGAAGTTGCAGGTGGAGGGAGTGGATTTCATCCAAACGGATTTATTGAGCACTTACTGTGTGCAGAGCACTGTGCTAACCGCTTGGAAAGTACAATTCAGCAACAAAGAGACGATTCCTGCCCGCAGCGGGCTCACAGTCTCTACCCCGGGGCTTCGAGACGGAGCAAGCGATCGATCTCCTCTTGAGATACCGCTGGGAAAGATGGGAGAGTTCGGAGATTAGCGGCTGGGAACTTGAAATGGATTGGAATCGCCGTCTCCACCCCTGCAGCCGGCATTCTCCCCAGCATGTCTTTCCTTCCTGGAGCCAGCCCCTGGAGCCTTTGAAGCAGCAGGACCACTGGAGATTTTTTTTGGAAGAAATCAATAACCTTATTTGGCGTTTCTGAAAGATACAGGACAGACATTCACCTCTTGGCTGGCACTTACATTCGCTGGATGATCTTTGTGATTTCCCGAAAAGCCCAATCAGTAGCAGGGAGCACAGAATTCTCATTTTCTTCCTCTCCCACTCTGACTCCCACTTCCCTTGCGTTTCCCATTAAATTCTCTCCGCTCTCTAAATAGGAGTGCGAGAGCGTGTTTCCTGAGGCGAGTAACTTCCTTTGCACTCAAAATCTCTCAGGATCAGTATTTGGAGAATTTTAATGTTATAAAAACAGACAAAATTCTGGGATGATGAAAGAGTGAGAATTTAATATACTGTCAGGAAGACTTTCAGGTTGAGGTTTTTAACTCTACCTGGTGAAGTGGAGTAGGCTTTATTTATCCTCACTGTGACTCTGAGCCTTGTATTGGGGAAAATGTCAGGAGACTTGTTCAGAGTGGAGTAATGGGCCTACCGGACACCGTCATCTCGAGAATGCCTTTTCTAAATTTCACAAAATATCCCCCGCCCGACCTCAACTAGCTCTCCATTGGTGTTTTATACAATAAGAATAATAATAATAATAACGGTTTATTAAGCCCTTACAATGTGCCACGTTCTATACCAAGTGCTGGGGCGGATACAAGCAAATCGGGTTGGACACAGTCCCTGTCCCACATGCGGCTCGCACTCTGAATCTCCATTTTACAGATGAGGTAACTGAGGCCCAGAGAAGTGAAGTGACTTGCCCAGAGTCCCACAGCAGACAAGTGGCGGGGCCAGGATTAGAACCCATGACCTTCTGACTTCCACGTCTGCGTTCTATCCACTACGCCATGGAGGCGTGAGTGGGAAAAAGGCAGTAGAAGATTGTACCAGCCTCTCCCCTTTTTCTTCAACTCCTTTGTAAGCTCCTTGAGGCCAAAGATCATGTCTGCTTACTCTATTATACTCTCCCAAGTTCTCAGTACAGTGCTCTTGCTTACGGTGGCCCTAATCCGGGCTCTGCCACTTGTCTGCTGTGTGACCGTGGGCAAGTCACTTCACTTCTCTGGGCCTCAGTTACCTCACCTGTCAAATGAGGATGGAGACTTTGAGCCCCATGTGGGGCAGGGACTGTGTCTGACTCAATTATCTTGTATCTATTCCAGCGCTTAGAAGAGTGCTTGGCACATAGTAAGCGCTTAACAAATGCCATCATTATGATTATTATTACAGTAAGAACCCAGTGAAGGCCACTGATTGATTTCCCCTTTCTTCTCTCTTCCTCTCTCCCCACTTTCATCTCTCCCTCCAGCCACTTGCCCAAATTCTGGGCTCTTTAGGGCGGGATGCGTTCGTGTCCTACTTATTCAGAGCCAGGCCCTAGGCGCCGCACGTTCTCTCTGATCCTGCCTGTGAATAAGGACTTCAGAGGAGGAAGGAGATACCTGAATCCCTGTTTGGTCTCTGGAAGAGATAAGATGTCCCTACCAAGATCTGAAAAAAGGAAAAAATCCATCTGTCCCCGTCCATTCCTGCAGCCTCAGTTTCCTGGGGGTGGCAAGCCCTGAGCAGGACATTTCCCCCTCCTCTCCATGGGCAGTGACAAATTATCGGAATCCACGTGGGCGCTTTCTGAGGACTTGTATGGGAATTCTGCGGTCCATAGTTAGGATTCGTAGGATATCCATAAGATAGGTCTCCAGATTCTTCCACAAGGAAGAAAATCCACTTCATATCAAATCAGACACATTCAGTATCAGAGAGCCTCAACTGTGAAACTCAGTAGTTCTCTCTGACCTTTCGACTCGTACTTGGAATGATAGGATTTGATTCCATTTCCAAGCCGCTTATCTTGGGTTTATTCTTGTTACTCTAGTTGCTACTGGTTTTAGCTTGTCCGCAGGAAACGCAGTGCCAATCAGTTTTGTTCCCGAGGTGACAGGAAACCCTGGTTGGTCGGATGTTGATTGTGCTGCCTTTAATGCTCCACCCATTACATTTTCTTCCTCTCTGGCTGAACTTAAAGAGAAATTAATCAGTGGCCGACATCTGGCAGACAGTTTGGGTGCTTTGTCTGTGATTCGTTCAGCTGATGAGTTCAAAAGTAAAACTTGGGCGTGTGAGCGTCACGCGAGGCTCTAGAAGCCCTGAGGGTCGCTGATTTATCTTTTGGGTTTTTGCGGCAAAAAGGTGATTTCGGTTTCAGGGACGGATGAAGGAGAGGAAAACTTTCCCTTTTTGTTAAGTGATATTTCTTAAGCGCTTACTTTGTGCCAGGCAACGTGCTAACTCCGGGGTAGATACAAGCTAATCAGGTTGGACTCAGGCCCTGTCCCACATGGGGCTCACACTCTCAGTCCCCGTTTTACAGATGAGGTGACTGAGGCACAGGGAAGTTAACTGTCTCACCCAAGGTCACCCAGCGGACGAGTGGTGGAGCCGGGATTAGAACTCAGCTCCTCTGACTCCCAGGCCTATGTCCTTTCCACTGGGCCTCGCTGGCTTCCCTTATTTGCTTTATTCTTAGCAGAGTCCCCTCCCACTTTCTAAATTCCAGAAAGCTTATCCGAGTTGGGGGTGGCGGGGTTAGGAAATGGGAGAGAAGGAAGGAAGGTTAGGCTGAAACTTAAAATTAAAGCTAAGCATCTTCCTCGTGTCCATCCCCTGCACCTTTTCTGGATCCTGATTTGATGCACGTGGAATGTCGATTTGTCTAATCAGTCAGTGACATTTAGGACAGCTTCCCGTCCACAGAATGCCATACTAAGCTCAGTCCTCTAGACTTAGAGCTCCTTGTGAGCAGAGAATGGGTCTACCAGATTTGTTGTATTGGACTCCCCCAAGCATTTAGTACAGTGTGCCTCCGGTCCTCCATCTGTAAAATGGGCTCTAAGACTGTGAGCCCCACATGGGACAACCCGATTACCTCGTATCTACGGCGTTAAGAGCTGATATTGAAAAAAGTTCAAGGGAAACCTCGACCTGAACTGGAAGAAGGAAGAAGGCGAGGTAAAGATAAACCTAAAAGGGGGAGGCACATTGGACCGGAAAGGCTCTTCCTGTTCCGAAAATGTCTTGTGCTCTGCACAGGAAAAGAATTCCTACTTATCCGAAGTCCAGGCAGGCAGTTCTCAGGAGAGGCATGACCAATGCTTCAAATTTTAGGGGGCTCTAGACACACCCCTCAGTGACCCCCACTTGGATAGAATGTTCCTCACGGGCCCGGGAGTCAGTAGGTCATGGGTTCTAATCCCTGGTCCGCCCCTTGCCTGCTGTCTGACCTTGGGTAAGTCACTTCATTTCTCTGTGCCTCAGTTATCTCCTCTGTGAAATGGGGATTGAGACCGTGAGCCCCACGTGGGACGGGGACTGTGTCCAACTCAATTTACCTATAACCACCGCAACGCTTAGTATGGTGCTTGGCACCTAGTAAACACTTAACCAATCCCTTCATTATCATTATTATTAGTTTCTCATAACCTAACTCACCGCCTCAATGGATGGAAGGCAAATGGAAGCTGTGAGTGTGTTTGTGTGACTATGTGTGACTCTGTGTGTGTGATGGGCCCAGGGCAGCCAGAGCCTAGGAGACTCCCCAAGTCAAAGTTCATAGCCTCAGCCATTGCTGACTACTTTCTGCGGGGACGGTCCGATTAAAATCTGCCACTGATTAAAATCTGTCATTTAGAAGCATTCAGGATTGTGGTTTTCTCCCTCGTTCTTCTGCTCTCTTTAATTACCCTTCTGAAAAGCTGAAAGTGCAGTCTCTTTTCCTATAGATGGCACGAGTGTGCTGAATTCCCACCCGGGCCTCATTCTTCCTCACCAGTGATTTTATTATTCCTTCAAAGAGTACAAACGGTGTATTTTTCTACGCATATACAATCCTCTACGATGTGCTCCCAGTCATTTTAAGCTAGAAGGCGAAGTCAAATAAATAAGAATTGTGGCGTTTTATCGTTTTACTGTGGCCATGGCTTTGTAGAACCCTCCTCAGACATTCTCTCCTGTGCTTTTTTTTTCCTTTCACAAGGAGCAACACCACTATTGTGTGTATTATCCTTCAAGCCACAGCAAGCTTTGATTTCGCCTCATTGATGCTGGTACACCTTTCTGACTGCAAGCTGTTCCACAAATGCTCTCAGCAGGACTCTACTGAGAGCCCTGCTATGGTTTCGGTGGTCCTTTTGGAAGCTGCCTTTTAAAATCTTAAACAATGAGTAATTTTCACCTCTTTTTTAGCAAGAAAACAGATGATTCTTTGCTGTTTCCCAAGCATCTACTTTCCTCAATGATTCTCTGTTAGGACACCTTTGATAAATCTTTCACTCAAGCGTCTTTCTTTCTTTAAAAGCGTCTTACTCAAGGTCACTACATCATGAGTATAGCCCAGTTTCGGTTTGGGTCTCTGGAAAGAAGTGTGTCTCGGTCATAAAATGCCATATCAATCAGGAGTTTTAATTTGTACTCTCTCAAATGCTTGGTACAGTGCTCTGCGCACAGTAAATGCGATTGATTGAGCTTTTGTGTGCAGAACACTGTACTAAATGCTTGGGAAAGTTGAACACAACAGAGTTGATAGGCGGTCTTTGAAAGTATCATGTAGGGTTTGTTTTCCAGCGAGGCTTGAATGATAAAATCCAATTTCATTGTAAAAGTAATCTACAGGAAAAGATGGGAGGTGTGCAAGTCCGTATTTATGAATCTTTCATTCTTCCAAACTGCCCGGGGCGGCCTTATCGAAGGCAGAACTCTTGTGACTGAATTGGCAGGGCGTTCGAAGCATGATTAAAAGAAGGAAAGCTGAAATGGCTCTCGTGTCAGCTGTTTTCCGCGACAGGATACTGAGGGATTACTGTCCTAACTAGATACTGATTACTTAAGGCTTAGCCCTGGAGTTCTTGTCAAAACTGTTTCCTTAGGCGAGTTTGACTTGCTGAGATTTGGAGACCTTTAGAAATTGTTAGACTTGTGGTTAACACAACCGAGTAGCGTGTGGATTTCCGTTAGCAAGTTGCGGTTCCTTTCACTGTTCGTCTCCCAATTTCTAATGCATCCTTCATTACTCGCACACCTAATTTAATACCAAATTTCTGACCGTAAAATATGTTCATTGATAAATGTGAAGAGTAAATCTGAATGCAGTTAGAGAGTGAATAATTTCATCACACGCCAAAACATAATTTTGACCTTGCTTTGCCCTCAAACCGTGTGCAACATTCTGCTTGACTGTTCTTTTGCTTAAAGCATTGTGGGCTAGTGGGAAGAGCATGGGCTTGGGAGTCAGAAGACCTGGGTTCTAATCCTGACTCCACCCCATGGTGTGTTATCTTGGACTTAACAACTCTATCGTCATCATCAATGGTATTTATTGAGAGTTTACTATGTGCAGAGTACTGTATTATGCCCTCGGGAGAGTATAATTCAACCGAGTTGACAGACATGTTCCCTTCTCATGTCGATCTTACAGTCTAGAAGATCCTCGGTTTCCTCATCTGTAAAATGGGGATTCAATATCTGTTCTCCCTCCTATTTAAACTGCGAGCCCCGGGTGGATAGGGACTGGGTCCTACCTGATAATTTGGTATCTACCCCGGTGCTCAGTGAGGTACTTGGCAGAGAGTAAGCGCTTAACTGATAATATCGAATGGCTTAAAATTTTGAATATATTGAAGAATTCATCTCCCTAAGGTGAGTTACAAGTGCTTGGATAAAACATAGAGTTTTCCAAATAAGTTCCGAGCCTTCCCCTAGGTCTAAAGTGGCCATCCCACCCGTAATAGGAACGTTGGTCGTGAACTTAGGGGATACGATCCTGCCACCCTAAAAAGTGCTTGACACCTAGTAAGCTCTTAACAAATACAAAAATTGTTATTACTATTGTTATCACTAAGGGGTCAGCGCAACCTTACACTCCCCAGTTTGGCAGAGGAAGCGGGAGGAAGGGTAGGCCCGGCAGCCGTGAAACAGCCAGCGAAGAGAAGAAAGGAGATGAGGTTGTCCAGCCTCCTCTGCCCTCTGCCACCCAGGGCCACTTCTTTGTGCCATTTCCTGCATGTTTGCAGAATTGCGTCAGGGAAGCCACTCCAGAAAGCCTCAGGAAATAACCCACGATAGCCGTAACCATGCCACGAACAGCGCGGGCCGCTGCAGTTTTACCATGGAGGCGACCGTGGAGGAGGAGGGTAATCAGCCGTGGCGGAGAAAGCAACAGTCTCTGAGCATGTGTGAAGAGATAGGTCTGGATCGTACCTTTCCTTCTCTCTCCCCGCTCCTTTCCTTTTGGTCTATTTCTTCTCCTTTTCTGTCTCTGCCTCTTTGTCTCCCTCTCTTCTTCTTTCCCTGTCCCTCAGTTGCCTCCTCCCTTTCTCTTTCCTATCTCTGTCTCCCTTTTTTTCACTCTCAGTCCACCGATAACTGTGATATTTGTCAAGCCCTTGCTTCTCTTTTGTTATTTGTTAAGCGCTTACTATCTGTCAAACACTGTTCTAAGTGCTGGGGTTGTTACAAGTCCATTCGGACGGACACGGTCCCTGTCCTGCATGTCCCTAAGGAGAACGGTTGTCGAATCCTCATTTTTCAGATGAGGGAACTGAGGCACAGAGAAGTTAAGTGAAGCCAGCTCCCCCAACTGCTAGGCCTGTGCCCTCTCCAGAGGCCACACTCCTTCTCGAGTGAGAAGAGATGCCCGCTTGGGGACGTTCCACCATTGGCGAAGGGATCTGACTGACTGTGAGCCCGTTGCTGGGTGGGGATTGTCTCTATTTGTTGCCGAATTGTACTTTCCAAGCGCTTAGTACAGTGCTCTGCACACAGTAAGCGCTCGATAAATCCGACTGAACGAAGCAACTAGGAAGATCTGCAAGGTGGACAGACCAAGGAGGAATCCTGAAACATAGGTTGCTCGTGTGAAGACCCCCAGCAGCTACCAAGAGAACCACCTGCTGGGTTCAGGGTCTAAAGTATTTATGGTGTTTGTTAGGCACTTACTGCGTGCCAGGCTCTGTACTAAGCACGGGGATGAATACGAGCAAATCCCCGTCCCACGTGTCTCCTACCTCACCTTGCTACTCTCCTACTACAACCCAGCCCACACACTTCGTTCCTCTAACGCTGACCTTCTCACCGGGCCTCGATCTCGTCTATCTCGCCGCTGACCTCGCACCCACACCCTGCCCCTGGCCCGGAACCCCCTCCCTCCTCATATGGGGCAGATAATTGCTCTCCCCCACTTCAAAGCTTTGTTGAAGGCTCATCTCCTCCAAGAAGCCCTCTCTGACTAAATCCTTTCTCCTCTTCTCCCACTCCCTTCTGCCGCCCTGACTTTCTCCCTTCATTCAACCTCCCAGCCCCACAGTACATATGTATATATCTGTCATTCATTTATTTATTTATGCATATTAATGTCTGTCCCTCTAGACTGTGAGCTCGTTGCGGTCAGGGAACGTGTCTGCTTGTTGTTAGACTGCGCATATCCCAAGCGCATAGGTTGCTGCTTCTATGCAACGTAGCAGGTTGCTACGCCATGCTGCTTCTCACGCTGTGCGCTGTGCACTACTGCTATACTATGCTATACACACTGTGCACTAGGCTGTGGTCCCTTCAGCCAAAACGGCTCCTCCATATACAACTCTTGTTAACCTTTCCTGTGTAAAACCTTACAGGAACCAGCCTGGAGGGACGCTGCTAAATAAGTCACTAACCCTATAACCAATTCCTTCTCCCAGGTTCTCAGTCCTTAAGTTTTAGGACCCGGGCTGATCTGGTGTTCCCATTGGGAGACTCTGTCATCGTCAGATAAATTCACATAAAAAGCTGATCTCTCCTAGGATTTCCCAATGGCGATGTTTTTACGAGCGAAACAGCTCAAACCGTTTTTAATTTAAAATCGAGGAGTCATTTAAATTCTACAAACTTGTGTTTAATCGCAGTAGCGAGAGGTGCAATAAGACCCATTTTATTTTTCCAAGCAGCCACCTTCATCAGCCTTTTCAAATAGATGGAAGGGAATTCCATTTAAGAGGGGACAAACGGCTGTGATTTTCACTCTCTGAAATTCCGTAACCGTAATAGTAAAAACCGGACCCCGGTCAAAAGGACTACGCTCCTGTTGTTCAGTCCATCAAGAAAATGCCAATTATAATGTTTTATTCCCTTCCATTAGCCAAACAGGTTAATGTTCACTAAATATTTCTTTCTTAGTCGGGCATTTTATCATTCTTCCTGCACAGATCTCTATGGACCTGATCCTCATTGCTCTTCATACACCTACGGATTTCGCCCACACATGGAAAAATCGCACAGATGTTCAGAAAATTAGGTCAATTATGTTCCTTGCCTGTCTTTTCTTGTTAGTGTCTTGGATTCATCAGGTTCATTTGCATATCTCCTGTATCCACTCATGCTCAGAAAAGATTAATTTCAGAATACTTACATCTTGCCCTGTTCCACAAGACTACATTACTGCTCAAATAAAGGAATGAAGGAAGTCATTCTATTTTGTAACATTGTCCTTCTGAGGAAGGTTTATGATGAAAAGCTATAAATATATATATATATATATATATATAGGTATATAATGTGTGTCTTTATTGCAACCCTATTGAACACAAAACTGGGATTAGGTGATGCATTTTTCCTCTCCAGTAGGGTGGGTTTTCCCAGCTGGCTAGATTCCCAATAGGAAACTAATTTCTCTGTTTATTGTACTCTCACAAGCTCTTATTGCAGAGCTCTGCAGAGTTAGCACTCAATAAATACTATGGATCGATTGATTATTGGGGGCTGTTTTTATACCGCAGTCTGAACGTGATAAAAATACTTTGTATATTCTATATACTTTTAGGTATCCTTTCCAGTTCATCCTTGAAATAACCATCGGCATTTTTCATTTGTGTCTTCTTCTTCTTGAAGCGTATTTATTGAGTGCTTACTGTGTCCACAGCACTGTACTAAGCGATTGGGAGAGTACAATACAACAAACGCATTCCCTGCCCACAGTGAGCTCAGTCTAGAGTGTCCAATAGTTCACGCCACCAAAGTGATGCAGCTGATAAGATGCATGGAAATTGGGATATATTTAGTATCTATCTGACTTCAGTCATCTCTTTTCTTGCTCCAATGACTGTTATGAAGGCTGATTCACCTATATTTTTAGCTTGCATCACGTGGAAGCGTTCAAAGTGGCCACAGCTTCAAAATCCCAATTCTGAAACCGTCGCAGCTTCTTGTGCTCTTTTAGGGGGTATGTTAGGTAAAGAGCATCGACCCTCCTGCCCCTTCACTGAGCGCTACTCGTTCCTCTCGCGCCGACAAGGAAGTCATCTCGGAGATCAAATCGAGCTTTCTCCTCGGCAAGCACGGCCAACGCTGCTCTTTCAGCTAATTGATGTCTTCCTTCCACTTGCACAATCAACAGCGCTTTCTGCTCAATCCACGGCCCACGGAAAGGAGGAAACCTTCCACAGAAGGAGCCGGCGTTTATAATCCCGAAAGGAAATAGCTCGCTTCTCTGAAATTTCAAGGTGAAAGTGCAGTGACTCCTGGAAGGCAGGAGTCTGTCCTGGGTTTATTCTAAAAACATTCGAACAGACCTATGGCCCAGGATTGGGGCAGAGGGTGTGGTGATTTGAAAGCGCTCTGAATAAACAGGGGAGTGTCGATTTAATGAAATTACTGACCTCAGATAAACGCTAGAAAAACTTGGAAGTAGGCAGAATTTCCACCTTCTTGATCAACCGTTAATTTTAGGGTTAGATTTTTGACCCCACTAATAATTTATAGCTAATCAAGGTGTCGAATGACTGGGAAGGCTTTGGGAAAGAGACACTATGTAAATCGCCTATGCAAAATGTCCCATTTTATCCCCAGAAGTTAAGAAATCATATAGAAAACTCTAGGCTGGGCTTAGGTTTTTGACTTTTTTTAACAATATTTGTTAAGCACTTACTATGTACCAGGCACTGTACTAAGCACTGGGGTAGATAAAAGCTAATCAGGTTGGGCGCAGCCCATATCTCACATGGGGCTCACAGTAACAATCCCCATTTTACAGATGAGGGAACTGAGGCTCAGAGAAGCTAAGTGACTTGCCCAAGGTCACACAGCAGACAAGTGGAGGAGCCAGGATTAGACTCCAGGTCCTTCTGACTCTCAGGCCTACGCGCTATACCACTCTGCTTCTCTGACTTTCCTTGCTCGAAATGGGAAAACTGTACAGGTCGCTCAAGCTTTTGCAAAACTAAAAGGGATTATTGAGATGGTAAAAACAGATTTCTCCATGGAAGGCCCTATTTTTCAATATCAAAATGATTTTCAACTGGTACACTCAGAACCCTTTTGTGCTGAGTAACATTTTAATTTAAAAAGTCATTCTTTCCACCATTTTATCTCTCTAATTTCCATAAATCAGTACTGAAATAATTGCCTTTATTTTTATTTCATTTTCCTGAGGTAAAAGTGGTTTTCCAGAAAGTTTTCAAATGACTTCTGCAATGGTTAGCTATTTTCACTACGTGTACCAATATCCAGATCAAACATCAGACTATCTGATCTCATCTGTCTACCAACTAACTCCCAAGCACACAGTGTTGCACATGTTCTGCACACAGTGAACACTCAATATCATTGATTGATCGATTGATTGACCGATCTGGGACCTGAAGAAGGATCCCCAGCTTCAAAAAGGCGGTCGTTGTTTCACGACATTCACTATATGACCCTGATGGTTCTCCAGGAAAGTATTTTCTTCGTTCGTTCCCACGAACCGGGAAAAACTAAAAATGAAAGTTAAAATTAGAGCCGGTGTCATTTTGTTCTTTGGTTAGAAGGGAAACGACTCTTTTCCAGGGAGTGACAGGCAGGACAATGTTTGTAGCCAAAAAAAAAAAAAATGTGATTTTAGATGCACTTTGTTATAAAACAATAAGGTGCCTTTTTCTTTTTTCTCTTTTTACCAGCAAACCTAGCAGAGCTTTTTATAGATTTAATGCTACTCCCTAATCTATGTATAACTAAAATCCCGCCTCGATTTTTTATCAGTATTGTCTCTTCCACACTACCAATCTTCTCCATCCCCTCTTTCAACCAATGTATTCACAGATCCAGTGCAAAAACCAATAAATCCGTGTTGCTTCAGAGAAGCAATATGGCCTAGTGAATAGACCACGGGCCTGGGAGTCAGAAGGACCTGGGTTCTAATCCTGGCTCTGCCACTTGTCTGCAGGGTGACCGTGGGCATGTCACTTCACTTCCTCTGTGCCTCAGTTCCCTCATCTGTCAGATGGGGATTAAGACTGTGAGCCCCTTGTGGGGCAGGGACTGTGCCCAGCCCGATTTGCTTGTATCTATCGCAGTGCTTAATACAGTGCCTTGCGCATAGTAAGTGCTTAATAAATACCACCGTTATTCTTATTTATTTTCCTCAGAAGGATGGAAAAACCTGGCAATAGGAAGGTGTATACCAGGGAATATTAATAATGGTATTTCGGAAAGTATTTATGATACACTTTTCCCCTCTCTATAATTGATTTGAATGTTGGTCTCTCCCTGTAGACTGTAAACTTCTTGAGGACAGGGATCCCATCCACCAATTTTACTTTCCGAAGCGCTTAGCACAGTGTTCTGCACAAAGTAAGTGCTCAATAAATTCCATTCATTTACTGATTGCCGAGGGCTGAGAAATATATTAAATAATCAGACTGGACACAGTCCATGTCCCTGACTGGTTCCCAATCTAAGAGGGAGGGTGAAGAGGGCTCATTTTACCTACGAGGAAACTGAGGCACAGGTGAAATGGCTGGGAATAGAAGTCAGGTTTTCCGAGCCCCAACCCTGTGCTCTTTCCACTGTAAAGCGCTGCTCCTCCCCACGTCGTCTAGCGTGAAGTATCCTAATTGGGATACTTTACACCAAGTAGCCCTATTTGAAATACAAAACGCGTGGGCTCCAGAGCCTACACTGAGTTCTAGGCGTAACTGGAGATCTAACTGACTGTGCATCTGCTCTAAATGAAAACCTTTATCAGTTTCACCCAGAGTACCTATAAATTCCCCGCAGACCTACTTCCTCACTATTACTAGGGGAATCCAGCCCCAAAGCCATCAAGTCATCGCAGCCTAGCCTAGAATGAGGTAGGATAGGCCTCACATTCCAGCCAGAAATCACAGCCAGAGTCCTTAATGGGGGCCAGCAGATCCTCCAAGGAGGGCTGTCCTGCGGGTGGTATTTGTTGAGCGCTTACTGTGGTGCCAGACGCTGAACTTAGTGCCGGAGACGATACGAGCGAATCAGGTTGGACACAGTCCCTTGGGGTTCAGAGTCTCGATCCCCATTTGACAGATGAGATAACTGAGGCCGAGTGAAGTGACTTCCCCAAGGTCACAGGGCGGACAAGTGGCCGAGCTGAGATTAGAACCCATGACCTTGCTCTGTCAGCTAAACCATATTGGGTATGTAAGTGGCCTTCTGGCTGCGAGCCCAAGTGGGACAGGGACTCCGTCTGATGTCCTTATATTGTATCTACCCCAGTGCTCGGCACATGATCATAATAATCGGGGTATTTGTTAAGCGCTAACTTTGTGCCAAGCACTGTACTAACTGCTGGGGTAGGTGAAGATAATAAGGTCCCACACGGGGCTGACAGTCTAAGGAGAAGGGAGAACAGGTATAGAATCCCCATTTTGCAGATGAGGAAACTGAGGCCCAGAAAAGTGAAATGACTTGTCCAAGGTCACCCAGGAGGAAAATGGCGGAGCTGGGATTAGAACCCAGGTCCTCTGACTCCCAGGCCCATGTTCTTTCCACTAGGCCACCCAGCACATAGTCAGCACTTAACAGATACCCTTATTTTTGTCAGCGATTCACCGAAGGTCTCATTTCCTCAGGTACTAGACTTAATGTTTGAAAACCTCACAAAAGTAAATGATGTTATCCCAACCCCAGGGAGAATTCCGGTCTATCTGGGGGAAAAAAAGCAAATATTTTCTCCATTCTTTGGCTATGCATATATCTACTACATAGATGTAGTCAAAGAATGGGGAAAAAGATAACAGTGAACCCATAATGAAAGCACCTATATTTACCGTTGTGGCCAATGAAATGACTAACCCGAGAAGGTGGGGATTAATCAGGGAAGTCTTTCAAGAGGCAGTGACTTTAAAAAAAAATGGTTTGAAGGAGAGGAGGGAGATGATTTGACAATGGGAAAAGAAGTGTTTCAAGAAAGGCAGAGGGTCAAGAGCACAGGACAGTAGATGTTTTCTTGAGATGGGTGAAGAGCAGGTGAAGAGAAGGCTGGGAAAGAGGGAGTTTGCTGATAAGGACTCTCGAAACCGATCGGAAGTTTAAGATTTAAAGGACAAGCAATGGAGTGGCATGGTTGGAATCCACATTATGACTTTTGTGGGCTTTGAAGCTGTAAAGGGAATTATATTTATATTATTTATATAAATATATGTATATTTATATTATATTTCAAGAAGGAGTTTACATGCTGGAAGGATCTGACCGTTGATATACTCTAAACCTTAGTTTTAAAGTCACCTAAATCCCTAATCGGACATCCGTGGAAGCTATAGGGCATGTCGGCTGTTGGTCCTCGATATTTAACTCCACTCTTGCCCTCCCTTCCAATCACACCCTTAAAAGACCAGGTTAATAGTTAAAAAAAAGTAGGTATACTCAATCAAAACAGCTTCAGCGAGGGAAGAGCCAGATAAAAAATGCCAGTAGGAGTGGGGAGAGGGTAATGGACTGAGGAGTCGAGAAGGGCCGGGGAAATCACGAGAGGATTTTCAAATAATAATCGTCACATCTGTTAAGTGTTTACTGGGCGAAATTCCTGTATTAAATACCGGTCAGATACAAGATAATCAGATCAGATACAGTCCCTGCTTCATATGGGAATCCATCAGTCAGTCACATTTACTGACTGCTTACTATGGGCAGAGGATGGAACTAAACGCTTGGGAGAGTACAGTATCACAGAATTGGTAGAAATGTTCCCTGCCCACAAGGAGTTTACAGTCTAATGGGAGAGACAGACATTAATAACATTTATTCTCCATTTTACAGTTGAGGAAGCTGAAGCACAGAGAGGTAGGATGACTTGCCCAGAGTCACACAGCAGACACAGGATTAGAACCCAAGCCCCCTAACCCCCCCCCCCCCCCATCCCCAGACCATTTTCCCCTTGGCCAACCCAGTTTCTCTGATTATAGGCTTATTATGATCATACTGACAGAATCTTGGTCGAATAGCATGAACCACACCCCTGCAATACCAGTTCTTAGTTCAAAGAGCTGAAAATACGCCGTTTTGTTTCATCTCTCGGTTATGATGCATTTCTGTCAGCCCTGGAGGACTCTTTATTTTCCGATTTCCAAAGCAACAGCTGTTGCTAGGCCTCAAACTTCCTTAGCGCAGACCCTCCTAGCAACCCTCCTCTCTGAGCCCGATGTGGGACAGGGACCGTGTCCAACCTGATTACCTTGTATCTACCTCGGAGCTTAGTACAGTGTCTGGCACGTAGTAAGCACTTAAATACCATGACATTTTTAAAAATCCCTAAATGCTACATCACGTTCATAATGTTGGTATTTGTTAAGCGCTTACTATGTGCAGAGCACCGTTCTAGGCGCTGGGGAATCGGGGGAATCAGGGGAATCAGGTTGTCAGGTTGTCCCACGTGGGGCTCACAGTCTTAATCCCCATTTTACAGGTGAGGTAACTGAGGCCCAGAGAAGTGAAGTGACTTGCCCACAGTCACACAGCTGACAAGCGGCAGAGCCGGGATTCGAACCCGTGACCTCTGACTCCAAAGCCCGTGCTCTCTCCACTGAGCCACGCTGCTTCTCCTTACTACGCTGATAGAAATGGCCACCCCCTGATTTCAGAACTCCCACACCACTGAGAAAGAAAAGTTGATAAATAAGATGAGTAAGGCTACGTTTTAGAAACATATTGCTTCCCTCAAAAGAGAGAGGAAAACCACGACTCTGGAGGGAGATTTTAATTCTGCCTCTGATGGTACTTAACTGCTTAGCTTTCCTCACTTAGCATTTTACACTTTTCCGTAAATCCAGATTTTTCCACGTCCACGACAGAAATCTGTAGTATTTCACCCTCGGGCGGGCAAGATCTTTATATACAGGATCACTTGGCTTTGTGGAAATGCTATTTTTTAAGGTCAACAACATGGGTGTCTTTAACTGGATAAGTGAATTTAATGACATTATTTGAGTGTCTGAGGTGAAGTGCTTTGAAATTGCTTGGAGTTTAGGGGAAATGGGATTGTAATTGAAAAGAGACATGTCAAGATAAGGGGGTTATCAAGGAGCCAGTACTGCATATAAATCATGAAAATGCTTGTCCTACACCACCGATTTAATAGATTCTTGGAAATCTCCGTATCATGGTAAAGTTAATCGATTTGGAGAAATCTCTAAATCATAACAAACTTAAGAATCGGTGATCGTGGAAAGGGGGTGCAGGATAGCAAGAAGGGCATATCGTCTGTGGAACTTCTGATCGCGTGATAACCCAGTTACAGTTGCTTCCTATTTGAAATTCTTAACGTCAGTGTGTTTGCACTGGAATTTACTTCATTTCTTTGAGGCCTCCTTTCAGACTCCCCAAAGGTAATTGGTAATTGATAATAATAGCGGCATTTAGTAAACACTTACTATGTGCCCGGCACTGGGGTAGATACAGATAGAGACTCAGTCTCTGTCCCACATGGGGCTCAAAAACTAAAGGGGGAGGGTGAACATGAATTTAATACCCATTTTACAGATGAAGAAACTGAGGCGCACACAAATTAAGTGACTTACCCAAGATCACACAGCGGGCAAGTATCAGAGCAGGATTAGAACTTCCTTCCTCTAGACCGTAAGCTCAATTTGGGCAGGGAATGTGTCTGCTCATTCAGTTGTACTGTATTCTTCCCAAGCATTTAGTACAGTGCTCTGTACTAAGCACTCAATAAATACTACTGATTGATTGATTTGACTCCCAGGCCCACGCTCTTTCCACTAGACCACACTGCTTCTTCTTATTGTTGTTATCATTCATTATTTACCGTGATGCCATAACTGCCCCTCCTTCCTTCAGATCCCTGGCATTCCTCAGTTTTGGACCGACACAGAAACTCAGGGGGCAGCACCCGTTTTCTCAAAGTCGGATTCGGGACTGATTTCAAAATGCATTCATTTTCCACTTTTCTTTCTCCGTCTTATATTTCTTTCTATCCCATTCTAAGGGTTCCATCATTTGTTATCATGCTCCAAGTTGTTTCTAACAAAATGAATGAGTGGTTTCTCTGAAGGAATAATGTCTGACTGTTGCAATCTAATAGGAAACATGCGAACCATGGCCTGATATGTTTTGCTCTAAATGCGTCCTCTCTCTCTCTTTGCCTCTCATTCGCACTTTCTTCCATCTCCTTCATCTGTAAGAGTTCAGGATGCTAAATAGATTCCTTCGGAAAGACAGCAACTAACCAAACCTCTTGTCAATCACAGGCGTGGGTCCAACGTATCTCTCACTCTGGACATGAGCGGTTTGGGGAGTGTCGATCCTTTCGCGGCTGTGCCTATCCCACGGGAGAAGGTTTCCTTGGAATACCTGCAGACGGCGAGTCGTGTTCTCACCAAATCCCAGCTGCAGGACACAGTGGCCACTTCTCACGTACTCCAGACCGAATTCATGGTGAGTCCATCCCTGTCTTGTTTTGTGCCGTCGAGTCGTCTCCAGCCCGTAGCGGCATCATGGACGCAGCTCTCCCAGAACGCCCCACCTCCGTCTGCAGTCGTTCCGGTAGTGTATCCATAGAGTTTTGGATACGGAATACGGAAGTGGTTTACCATCGCCTCCTTCTGCGCAGTAAACTCGAGTCTCCGCCCTCGGCTCTCTCCCGTGCCGCTGCTGCCCAGCATGGGTGAGTTTTGACTTGTAGCAGGTTGCCTGCCACTCGCTAGCCGCCGCCCGAGCTAGGAATGGAACGGGTAGGCCTCTGCTTGACTCTCCCTCCCATAGTCGAGACTGGTAGAGTACTGGAAACTCTCCAGGTGCGACCCTGAAAGGGGGAGTCCACCCTACCTTAGCTTAAAAGGATTTTCAAGTTTGTCGTTCGAAAGGACTGTGGAGTATGTGAAAAATAACTCACCCCCCCCCTCCCCCCGGGGGAATAATGATTTCTTAAGTTCTCACTATGGGTCAAGTACTGTACTAAGCGATTAGGTCTACGAAGGCGGGAGAACAGATATTGGATTCCCATTTTGCACATGAGGGAACTGAGGCACAGAGAAGTTAATTGACTTTTCCAAAGACACCTAGAATACAGTTGGCGGAGCTGGGGTTAGACCCCAATCCTCTGACTCACAGGCCTGATCTCTTTTCACTATGTCACATAAATAGACATAAAGTCACAATGCCTGTTTATGTGTGTTTTGAGGCAAAAAGGGGAAAGCAAAGACTTTACAGGACCACCTGTGATATTCCGTGTTCTCCTCTAGACCGTATGTTCATTATGGGCAGGGAATTTGTCTACCAACTCTGTTATAATGTACTCTCCCAAGCACTTAGTTCAGTGCTCTGCCCACAGAAAGCACTCAATAAATACGATTGATTGATACTGTCCGAAGAGCTCAGTACAGTGTTTTGCACATAGTAAGGAAATAAATATGATTAATTGATTTACCATCACGTAATTCAAGTTGGCACACCTCAAGATGATACAGAGATTTCAGGTGTGTTGTTAATGCTGAATAACTTTTAGTGTTTTTGTTTATGATTTTTAGACAGGTTTATCTTTTTTGGCAAAGTTAAAAATATCTAATATCTAAAGTTAAAAATATCTGTGGCAATGGTAAAAATATACTGCACCTTTTGTATAATTAACTCAAGAGTCTGGATCGATGACCCAGATTCTTGCTGCTAAACTTGCAGGCTGAATTGCAATTCGGCTTATTTTTATTCGGCATTTCATTTATCCCCCAGACAATGAGGCTGGAAAGGCCCAGTGATTTTTATGGGGTCTCCAAGGGCTGTGGTTGTGAGATTTTCATAGAAGGAAGTTTAAATCAAATCAAAATAATGCTGCCTATTGATAAAGTGTCTTAATTTTAAAGCATTTTTCAGATGTTAAATCACTAGCTACTCGAATTTAGTGGATACCATTCTTAGATTGCTGAAACATAGTCCATAAGAGTGCCATGAGAACTTTTAGACTTCTTTCTGGCTTTTTCGAGTCCATGAGCAAATTTCACTACAAATGCTTCTGAAATGGAAAAAAAAATTATGTAAAACACTCAAGATTTTCCAAATTGTACTTTTTCAGACCACGTAAACGATGTCACATACCTTTGGAGAAAATATGAGATGTAAAGCTCAGGTAGTTATCTGAGTCTCTCAGGCAAAAAAAGGCTCTGTAAATGGCATTAGCTGCCTTAATCGCCTGGAGAGACAGTTGCCATTGATTGAATTCTCTGGAGAATTACTCCATTATCAGAGTCACTTTGCCAGAGAGCTTGTTCTGCGTGCCGGTCGCTCTAGTTGTGCCTAGTTGTGGTTGGTTTGAAATGATCCTCCATTAACAGGATGGAATTCAGTGGGATCAAGTGCCCAGAAGAGCTCTTAGGGATGAAAAAGAAATGCAAATTCCGATTGAGTGAATTCTGGCTAAATATAAATGTGGCTGAAAAAGTGCGAGAGTAAATAGCTAACCAGAAGCTGAATAGAAGCCTGAAATCCAGTTCCAGAAAAGTCATTAGGGTATTTGGATCCACCAACAGGATGACACCATGAAATAGTGGGGAAGAATTCAATTCACTGTGTTCCACATTAGCCAGAGCCTTTTTGGAGAAATGTATCCAGTTTAAGTCACTAGAGAGGGTCCAGAAAAGAGCAGTGTAGCAAAGCAGAGCTAGGAAATGCTTTCTAAGAGGAAAAGTTAAGTAAGCTTTGGAGGTCTTGAGAAGAACAGGCTGAAGAGAGATTCCATGGTCTTTAGGTTTCTGAAGGGCTTTTTATGACAAGGATGCTGATGATTTGTTCTCCATGTCCACTAAGAAACAAATTAATTTGTCTTAAAGTAAGAGACATTGCAGTTAGTCAGAGAAATCATTTCTGGACGCTTGGGGTGATAAACCATGAAATGAGCTTCATGAGGAGCAGTGTGGTCTAATGGAAAGAGCACAGTCCTGGGAGTCACAGGATCTGGGTTCTGATCCTCCTCTGTCACTTGCCTGCTGTCTGAACTTGGGCAAGTCCCTTCACTTCTCTGTTGCTCAGTTTCTTCATTGGTAAAGTGGGGATTCAGTGCCCGTTTTCCCTCCTAGTAGATTATGGGCCTCATGTAAGATGGAGACTGTGTCTATCCTGATTATCTGCCCCACCATTTAAAACAGTGGTTGACACATAGTAAGTGTCTAACAAATAACACAGTAATGAATAATAATTACTGAAAAATTGAGCAGCTTCCTGTCCCAGCAGTCCTTGAAAAAAGAATAGAAAGCCATCTTCCCAGGTGAATTAGTAATTTACCTTCAGAGAAACAATGAATTGGGCCAGATTTCAGATTATTTCCCAAATTCCTTCCAGCTCCACAATTTCACAGTTCATCCTAAAATGACAGCAATATTAATCATGGCATTTAAGTGCATATTATGTGTCAAACCCTTTGCTAAGCACTGAGGCAGATACAACACAATGAGATCAGATATAATCCCTGGTTCAAATATAATCCCTGGTGCACACAGCATTGCCAGTCTAAGGGGGAGGGAGTACAGGTATTTAATCCCCATTTTACATTTATATTAAAGTCTGTCTCCCCTTCTCAGGTCATTATGAGAAGGGACCGTCACTGTTCAATGTTGTATTGTACTTTCCCGAGCACTTAGTACAGTGGTCCGCACACAGTAAGCGCTCAATAAATACGAGTCACTGATCGAGGAAGGTGAGCCACAGGGAAGGTCACTGATTTGCCGAGGCTTCCACGGGAGACAGGTGGCAAAGCCAGACTTAGAAACCAGGTCTCCCAACTCCCAGCCTCGTGTTCTTCCCATTGCACCACACTGCTTCATTCTGCTATGGCAGCTGCTACGTCTGCAGGAAAGTGGAGGCCAAAAGGGGATTACGGGGACCTGAGAGTTCCTGCCCGATCGGAATGGTCTCCCAACTCGTTTGCATTATACTCTCCCAAGTGTCTAGTACAGTACTCCGCGCACGGTGTCCTCAATAAGTACAATTGATGGATTGCCCCATATATGTAACTGATCGACTGCTCAGTAAATGCAACTGATTGATTGATTGATGGGTTAACTAATCAGAACCTGAGGCAGAAGAGGGTTTGTAGGTGTCGGGCCCAGAGGGACACTGGGGGATTTTGTTTTGAAGCTTTCCCCGGACTGTCCAGCCTCAATTAGACAGTGACTTTGTAACTCAATCACCAGGTTTGTCCTGAGAGTATTAGAATTTGCAATGGGAAATCATCCCCCCAAAATGACAACCTATGGAAAGTCCCCCCTTTTATAACTGGTTCAGAGTTTTCAACACTTTAAAAGACAGCACCAACTGGCAATTTAACTTGGCATCCTTTCCTTCCAGGAGATTCGGGAAAAGGCCTTGTCACAGTTGCTTCCCGAGACATGATTTTCCTATCGGTCGATCAATCAATTGTATTTGTTGAGCACTGACTGTGTGCAGAGCACTGTACTAAGCACTAAAGATAGTACGATATAACAGAGCCGGGAGACAATTTCCCTTGCCCTAGTTTACAGTCTGGGGAAAGAGACAGACATTTATACAAAAAATTACATTACAGATAAGGACATAAGTGCTAAGGGGCTGAAGGTGGGGCAACTTATGGGTGCCGATCCAAGGGCATCCCTTTCATTCATCAACCGGGATTTCTCGGTGGCTTTTAGACTCCTTGGTAAATCCTCCAGGTGGGCACAAGATGAGTTAAACTAGCCAGGGTCAAGGACTCTTTGCTAGCGCGATTTCCCTTTGGTTCCTAAAATGACTTCATATTTGAGAAAATGAGAAAAACAAATGTCTGTTACCTATCGGCATATATTTTCCTGTCACCTTAATATTTTATATAGACTTTAGAAGGACCACTCTTGTACAGCACTGATTTAAATGCAAATAATTTGTCTCATAAAGCATTCCGTGGTTGCACTGGTGTATTCGGAAATCTGTTCCTATAGAAGGACACTTTTATAAGTACAGGTCTGTCTTGGGCTCTGAATTCCCCCCCAGGGAATTCCCGAGTCCAAGCAGGAGATGTCTTTCCTTAAAGGTAAGGAAATCTGGACTTGTGTGACATTAAAAACACATCTTGTTGTCATTATGAAAAATAATAATATAATAAAAATAATTATAGTCAGATTTTATATACACGACTTGAAGACACCTGAGCTTCCAGTGAAAATCTGTAGATTCTCAGGAATAAGAAATTGATGTCATGGAACATATCGTAGGTTTTTGCTCACCATTATCACTAACGTCAACTCCTGACAAGCTACGTATTTTAACTATCACATTAACTGGTGAAAATAGCCTCTGTTCATAATGGAACAAAAGTAATCTTTGGAAGTTGAAGCGTCAACGTGCAACTCAAGTGTTTACGAAGGGAAGGATGTTGACATCACAGAGGTGGGAATCTAAGTTTCTTGAAATGGCTTTGATGTCCAGGTTAGTTGTGTAGCAGATGGCCTTCTGAGAAGGTTTCCTGGAGGGTGTCACTAGATACACCGATTCAACATAATTTATTTCTTTAGGAAATACCAATGAACTTTGTGGATCCCAAAGAAATTGACATCCCACGTCATGGAACTAAAAATCGCTACAAAACCATATTGCCAAGTAAGTTTTTTTTAACTGGATGTTTTCCACTGTCACGTTTTATAACAGATTTTCCTAGACCGGGGGAAGGAGAAAGACGCTACCCAGGGCCTTAAGTTATCATCCTGAAGTCCCATGAGCTTTTTCATGGGAAGCAGCATGGCTCAGTGGAAAGAGCCCGGGCTTGGGAGTCAGAGGTCATGGGTTCGAATTCCGGCTCTGCCACTTGGCAGCTGTGTGACTGTGGGCAAGTCACTTAAATTCTCTCTGACTCAGTTCCCTCATCTGTAAAATGGGGATGAAGATTGTGAGCCTCACGTGGGACAACCTGATGACCCCGTATCTACCCCAGCGCTTAGAACAGTGCTCGGCGTATAGTAAGCGCTTAACAAATACCAACATTATTATTAATGCACAACCCTCATCGGAAAGTGGAATATCTCAACATTTTCGGTCAGACGTACATAAATTCTGTATATCGAAGTGTGTAGTTTGTGGCGGTAGTAATCAGTGCAATTTTTAAAGGCCTAAAAGTGAAACCCCAGTACACATAGTAAGCAGAACTGCTCGGGAAGGATAATGATAACACAGGGGCTTTAGAACTTGTAACTCGGGACTTCGGGCTAAGGGAAGCCCCACTGAAATAAACCCATAATTATATACATGAAAACACATGTATATATTATATATATATATAAAATGCATGATCTGTGGTTTGGGGTACATATATAAAACAGCTGTTTCAAGATAAAAATGAGCTCTTTTGAATTAAAATTCTTTTCTAACCACCACAGTCTAACACCACAGTGAGTCCTAACCACCACAGAATGGCTCTGTGTTCATTAAAAGACAAATTAGGTATGTAGCATTAATAGCTTCTATGCCAGAATCATTATTACTTTATTCTGAATTATGAGAAGGACATGTAGAGATCCCACAAAATCTAGTATCTCCAGTCCCACAGGGCAGTTAATCTGGCCATGGTCAGAGGAAATTAAAATAAAAGTTTTAGCCTTGCAGATCAGCTAATCCCCTTAACTGATTTAGCATTGTTTGGAAATAACTCCTGGTGTAGAATAGTTGTCTCTTGATTAGACAGTTAGGTGGATGGAGTCAATAAAAGCTATAGAAAATATCCAAGCTTCATTCTATCCTCTGGTTTCAACTTCTTCCTCCACTGGAGATTTCCCTTTACTATCTAGCAGGAAAACTATTTATTTAAAGTTTCATCTTCTCTTTCTTCTACTCTTTATCCCCCGGTTGGTGGAGGTAAAGAAGGATTTAATAGACCGAAGGCAGGAAACAGGAGAAAAAGCAGATAGGGAAGTCGGAGGTGGGGATAATAACAATAATAATAATGTTTGTTAAGCACTTACTGCTTGTCAAGCACTGTTCTAAGGAGGTCCAGCTCCTCCCATCTGGCAAAATCCAACTCCTTAGTACCAGTATTTGTGGGCAGGGAACATGTCAACCAACTCCGCTGCGTTGTATTCGCGAGGGCAAGGTTGGGGAACGTCTCTCTGTCTGGATGCCCTGGTGACAGAAGAAACGGTTGTAGGCATTATTTAAGCGCTTACTCTGTGCCAAGCCCCGTTCTAAGCGCTGGGGTAGATACGAGGTCATCAGCTTGCCCCATGTGGGGCTCACAGGTTGGGGAACGTCTCTCTGTCTGGATGCCCTGGTGGCAGAAGAAAAGGTTGTAGGCATAATAATAATATTTGTTAAGCGCTTACTCTGTGCCAAACCCCGTTCTAAGCACTGGGTAGATACGAGGTCATCAGGTTGCCCCATGTGGGGCTCACAGTCTTCATCCCCATTTTCCAGAGGAGATAACTGAGCCCAGAGAAGCGAAGTGTTAGCCCACGGTCACCCAGCTGACAAGCGGCGGAGCCGGGATTAAAACCCACGACATCTGACTCCCAAGACCGGGCTCTGTCTACTGAGCCACGCTGCTTCTCTAGTATTATTATTCCTATTACTGTTACGACAGCTGTTAGTAGCATTAATATTAGTATTATTATTGCTATTACAACTAACGCTGGGGCTACTGTTAGTATTATTTCTACTATCGCAACTCCTTAGGTTCTGGGAAATGTAGGCAAAAAGCCCTTTCACACCATGGAGTTTGAGACCGTGAACCCCATGGGGGCCACGGACTGTGTCCGACCTCATTAACTTGTATCTCCCCCCCCCCCGCCCCCACTGCCTGGCACGTAGTAAACGCTTAACAAATGCCATTAAAAATAGATAAATGCATGCTACTGTTCCATGATACAGGAAAACCACCGAGAAGGAATCTAATTTTATTATATATTCACTCTAAACTATCCCTGCCTTCTACTTTTAGACAGAAATAATCTTTGCTTTTGAACATTCTTATTATAGCTTTAGCTGTCTGTGTTGCATTTGTCAATCTCTGCTGTGGCATATCTTAGAGAAGACCACTGAAGTTCCTCCGTCACTCTACCGATACATTTATTCAGTTGTATTTCTTAAGCACCTACCGTAGGAAGGACACTGTGCTAGGTGCTTAGGAAAGTATAATAATAATAATAATAATGTTGGTATTTGTTAAGCGCTTACTATGTGCCGAGCACTGTTCTAAGCGCCGGGGTAAGACCCAGGGGAATCAGGTTGTCCCACGTGGGGCTCACGGTCTTAATCCCCATTTTACAGATGAGGTAACTGAGGCACCGAGAAGTGAAGTGACTTGCCCCGACTCACACAGCTGATGAGTGGCTGAGCCGGGATTCGAACCCATGACCTCTGACTCCAGAGCCCGTGCTCTTTCCGCTGAGCCACGCTGCTTCTCCAGTAATAAAAGCTACAGCCCCCTCGTAGATCTTCCAGAATAACGCAGGGAGGAGACAGGCATACCGATACAGTGGGTGATGTATGGGAAAACTGAATCGGTAATAACTGTATTTGTTAAGCACTTATTTGGAAAAACTGAATCGGTAATAATAACTGTATTTGCTAAGCACCTGTAATCCAGGCACAGTTCCAGTCCCACGTCGGGCTGAACGTTTGAAGGGGAGGGAGAGCAGATATATAATCCCCGTTTTGCAGAGGAGAAAACCGAGGGGCTTGTCCAGGGTCACGACAGGCAAGTGGCAGAGTTGGGATTAGAACCCGCGCCTCCTAAATCTCGCGAAAGTTCTCTTTCCACTCGGCCCCAGTGTTTCGGCCGCGAAGTAAATGGCTGTAGACGTAAATGACGAGGGTGGCTGCCTGAATGACTCAAGCTGCAGTGGTGGAATTCCTTTGGGGAATGTCTCCTGAAGAAAGGGATTTTCAGGAGAACTCTGAAGGTAGGTAGAACTGGGATTTGGCAGATTTACCCACTCTGAGAGCAGGTAAATCATCTAGTAATCAGTAACTCTGTCGGAGTTTCCCAGCGTTCTTCACACAGTAGGTGCTCAATAAATATTATTCATTAATTTTCCGACTCATTAAAGGAGTACGTGGACTTGTGGAGAGAGCGCGGGACAGGGAGTCAGAAGGACCTGGGTTCTAATCCCGGCTCTGCCAATTGCTTGCTGTGTGACCCGGGGCAAGTCACTTCACTTCTCTGTGACTCAGTTTCCGCAGCTGTAAAATGGGGATTCAATGACTTTTCTCCCTCCCACTGGGACCGTGAGCCCCACGATGAACGAGGATTGTGTCCAACCTAATTAAACTGTGTCTCCCCCAGCGTTTAGAACCGTGTTTGACACATAAGTGCTTAACAAGTACCATAAAAAAGGCAACCATTTGTCTCTTGTCCCGGAGGTTTAGTTATCCACCTGCTTGAGAACAAGGACTTGACCAGATGATCTTTTGAAGTCCTACTAGAGTTTTTATTTCCATGATCCTCTTTCTGCCCACACTAGAGATGTAACTGCTAGAGTCTAAACTTTCTGGAGGTGCACGAATCCTGGATTAAATACCTTATCATGTCTTCATATCCCATTAATAACCATTTGGCCCCTCCGTGGTTTCAAATTACGTACTTTTCATAAAAATAACGATATGGAATAAAAGACATGTGGCATGTAGCTATGCAGAGTAAATTTATCGCTGTTTCACATTCCTTCTGTTATGACCAACTGCTCACCATGGCAAAATAACACACTGAGAGTGAAGATCTTAAAAATCAGCCCCCAAACAGGCCTTGTTGGGCTTTAGAAAAAAAATCCATAAACTTGTCAAGGCGCTGGACATTAGAAAGAAAACCATTGATGAGCAAACCTCCCTAATGAATACAGTCTATCGGTATTCCTGCTAAGCTTTAGTAAAATGACGACATTCCCCAAGGAGGAGGGATTCTTCCTAATATTGGCATCCGAATGCCTTCCGGAAAAGGCAACCGAGTATCCTAACCGTGGTACTTTTTAGAATCATATTATGTGCCAAGCACTGAACTGAAAAACACTGATTGGGATTGAGTAGGCTTTAATTCCCATTTTACAGATGAGGAAACTGAGGCATTGAGAAGTGAAATGACTTGCCCGGAGTCACTCAGCAGAAAGGTGGGGGGGGGGGCCAGGATTAGAACCCAGGTCCCCCGACTCCCGGGCCCCCGCTCTTCCCAGTAGACCACACTGCTTCCCTATCCTGTTGAAAATGAAGATGTTTAGTGATAGATTAAAATCAGATGATCGTGGAATGATTTAGTCATCGGCCCTGGGAGTCAGCGTCTGCCTGAGTAGTTTCCTTTTGGTGAAGCTGGGCTGCACCTTTATCTTTCCACCACTGAAATCCTTCTTGAATGTACCTACATAGTCGCATCTTGGTATATGAGCTCAAGTCTTGGTTGAAACCTATTTTAGAACTGCTTTAAACAGAAGTTGAAAGTGAATAAAGGGAGCGTTGCTCACTTAACTTCTCTGTGCCTCAGTTCCCTCATCTGTAAAATGGGGATCAACTGTGAGCCTCACGTGGGACAACCTGATTACCCGGTATCTACTCCAGCGCTTAGAACAGTGCTCTGCACCTAGTAAACGCTTAACCAATGCCAACGTTATTATTACTATCTTCAAAATGGCTTCTCCCGTAGGCTTCTAAATCTAAAGTAAAGGTCCTGGGAATCCAGATCCATCCTAATAACGCACCCCTCAAACCGTCTCCACCCCACCCCCCGATACGGACAGATGGATTTGGAAATAATTTGAACGATCGAAAAGCGCAACCTTCCAGTTTCCTGCTCAGATGCTATCAGGTTCCTGCTTAGCGTCCCGGGTCAATTTTTCCGTTCCCGGAACTGGGTGGGGTCCCTCGGACCAGGGCACCTGCGGTGACAGCTGGCGTGAAAAACGATGAATTGTTTGTTGACGGTGTCTGTGGTGTGACTACTCCACCCTTGGCCCCGTTGAGAGATTTCTAATTTTATGAACTGTACCTTAGTCAGAACTATTCTATTGGTGGCAAAACTGCCAGAGAAGACACATGCATCTGTGTGTTTATGTTGACGTATTTGTATGTGTAAGCGTGGCTTAGTGGAAAGAGCCCGGGCTTGGGAGTCAGAGGTCGCGGGTTCTGATCCTCGCTCTGCCACTTGTCAGCTGTGTGACCTTGGGCAAGTCCACTTAACTTCTCTGTGCCTCAGTGACCCCATCTGGAAAATGGGGATGAAGACTCTGAGCCCCACATGGGACAGCCTGATCACCTCGTATCTCCCCCAGCGCTTAGAACGGTGCTCGGCACATAGTGAGCGCTTAACAAATGCCAACAGTATTGTTATGAATCCAGTCCCTTCTTACTCTCCTCATCTCTCTCTCTGACTCCTTCTCTCTCTCTGTCTCTCTCTCTCACACACACATTTAAATGCTGTCGGGTGGGTTCTTGCTTTAAAGTTCCGCGCTTTGCCATAGGAGAATCACTTCATGAACTGCTTGGATAAAAGCAGTTCTTTTCAAGAAGCGATCCAAAATCCCTTAATGCAATCACTTCCTTATCCGGCCCCCAAACGTAAGGTTTCAGTGAGCTCCTGCGGCGTATTAGTAAGAAGCATGACCTAGTGAAAAGAGCTCAGGCCTGGGTTCTAATCCCACCTCTGCCACTTATCTGCTGTTTGACCTTGGGAAAGTCACTTCACCTCTCTATGCCTCAGTTTCCTCCTCTATAAAATGGGGATCAAATCCTACTCCCTCCTACTTAAGCTATAAATCCCAAGAAGGACATGGACTCTACCCAACCTGATAACCTTCTATCTACCCAAGCATTTAGAACAATGCTTGGCGCATAGTACGTTCTTAGACTGTAGGCCCGTCGATTAATAATGATGTTGGTATTTGTTAAGCGCTTACTATGTGCAGAGCACTGTTCCAAGCGCCGGGGGAGATACAGGGTAACCAGGTCGTCCCACGTGAGGCTCACGGTTAATCCCCATTTGACAGATGAGGTAACTGAGGCACAGAGCAGTGAAGTGACTTGCCCACGGTCACACAGCTGACAAGTGGCAGAGCCGCGATTCGAACTCATGACCTCTGACTCCCAAGCCCATGCTCTTTCCACTGAGCCACACTGCTTCTCTGACTGTAAGCCCCTCGGAAGGGCAGGGACAGTCTCTGTCTGTTGCCGACTTGTCCATTCCGAGCGCTTAGTACAGTGCTCTGCACATAGTAAGCGCTCAATAAATACTATTGAATGAATAATAAATAACCTAACTATATGAATGTCAATCTTTCCTCTTACTGAAGGGCCGTCCCGGAGAAGCAGCGTGGCTCGGAGAAGCAGCGCGGCTCAGTGGAAAGAGCTCGGGCCTGGGAGTCAGAGGTCACGGGTTCGATTCCCGGCTCGGCCACTTGTGAGCTGGGTGACTGTGGGCAAGTCACTTCACTTCTCTGGGCCTCAGTTCCCTCATCTGTAAAATGGGGATGAGGACTGTGAGCCTCACGTGGGACAACCCGATTACCCTGTATCTCCCCCAGCGCTTGGAACTGTGCTCGGCACATAGTAAGCGCTTAGCAAATACAAATACCGACATTATTATCCTTTTCTTTGACTTGTATTTATCAACCCGTCCATCAGGCAGTGGAATTTATTGAACATCTACTCATTCGGGGTGGGGCAGGGTGACAAAAAATAAGTTATGCTCATATGATAATAATAATGGTGGTGTTTGTTAAGCGCTTACTATGTGCAAAGCACTGTTCTAAGCGCTGGGGGATACAAGGTGATCAGGTTGTCCCACGTGGGGCTCGCAGTTTTGATCCCCATTTTACAGATGAGGTGACTGAGGCACAGAGAAGTGTATAATATACATATATATGTATATGATAATGGTTAAGGATATGTACAGAAGCGCTGTGTGGGGAAGTGAGATTAACACCCTGATCCTTGGAGATAGTACTAAGCGAAGAGGTGATGCGATAAGGAGGGGAAATCGGGGGGCGGGATGAGGCAGGTAGGGCTTCCTGGAGGAGGTGAGATTTCAGTAGGTCTTTGAAGACGGAAAGAACGGTGGTCTGTTAGATATCGGGTTGAGGGGACTTCCCGGCAAGAGAAGAATATCAGAAAGATGAGGTGAAGGGAAATAGGTTGGCATTAGAAAAGGAAAGTGTTTGGACTGGGCTGTAGCGGAGAGCAGAGAGGATAGGAAGGGGAGAAAGAGCTAACTGAGTGTCTAAATGAAACTTGATTGAGTGTCCTGCTTAAGGGGGATGCTTTGGGGATGAGGAAAAATTTCTTGGTTGTGGCCCTTAGCTAGAGCCTAATGAACCTCTATTAAAAATAATGATTACTACTATGATTATCGAATAAGAAGCCATTCCTTGCACTTAAACCCTGTATTCACCTCACAACACTTGTGCACAAATCCCTAATTTATTTATTCATATTAATGTCCGTCTCTAGACATTCGTATTAATGTCTCTAGACTGCCGGCTCGTTTTGGGCCAAGGGTCCGCCAACTCTACCGTATCGTAGTCTCCCAAGTGCTAGCACAGTGCTCTGCAGACAGTAGATGCTCCGTAAATACGACAGATTGATTGATTAACCCAGTAGGGGCCATGACACAGCTTACAAAAGGATTTTAACCGAAATTATTTCCCCAGCAAATTTTGTACTCTTGATAAAAGTATCACAAAACACAGATTTAATGTTGGTATTTGTTAAGCGCTTACTATGTGCAGAGCACCGTTCTAAGCGCTGGGGTAGATACAGGGTCATCAGGTCGTCCCACGTGGGGCTCACAGTTAATCCCCACTTTACAGATGAGGGAACTGAGGCCCAGAGAAGTGAAGTGACTTGCCCACAGTCACACAGCCGACGAGTGGCGGAGCCGGGATTCGAACCCGTGACCTCTGACTCCCAAGCCCGGGCTTTTTCCACTGAGCCACGCTGAATCCTGCCTTAGCTAGCTCCTAAAGGCTGTTTAGTAGGGTAAAGGCCATACTGCCTCAGGCTCATCATAGGCACATTGTGAAAGCTAAAGGAAACAGGAGGGATTTATTTTTTTTTCACGACTGGAAGTTGGTGGAAACTGCAACTAATCAGTGGCAAGCGAAAAGAAATGAGAAGCTTCCTGTCCTTATAGGCTGAAGAAAGGCAAAATTCTCCTAGTGAAGGAGGCAGGAATGGGACCAGTTAGGGACCATTTTGTGTGATTGCGTCTTGTTTCACTGGTTTCGTCAATCCCGATGTGTCTCTCTCCAGTCCTTTCACCCCACCTGTACTCTGTGAGGCCCCCCAAGAGACAGGGATTATGTTTAGGATTCCACTTTTGAATTCTCTTAGTCCAGTGCTCTGCACACAGTAAGCATTTAATAAATTAAATAAATTACTACCATCCTGCCATCCTCACAAATGCTCATTTTTGTTGTCCTTTACATCTTTTGACTTAACCTGGGGAAAATCCCAAATTACCGATGCCGGATGTTCTCTGCTAGTCGCGCTGAAGAAGCCGCGAACGATTACTCCGCGTTAAATGGCAATGTGGTTTTATTACACTCCTTCAAAATGGACTTTTGAAAATACAATGCAATCATGCCCCTGTGCCTAATTGAACGGCTGTAGGAATAACTGAGTGGCGTAACCAAGCGCGGCTTCTTCCCTGATTCAAAAATGCGGGACTCCCGTCTGCCCGGTCTGCTACTAATCTACCGTATGGTTAATCACTGGTATTTATTCAGCACTTACCATGTGCAGAGCACTGTACTAAGCGCTTGGGACAGTACAGTGGAGCTGATAGACAACCCTTCACTCTATGCCCGTGAGGAGCTTGTTATTAATAATAATAATGGTATTTGTTAAATGCTTCCTATGCGCCAGACACTGTTACTAAGGGCTGGGATGGATACAAGATAAATAAATCGTGGTATTTGTTAAGCGCTTACTACGTGCGAAGCCCTGTTCTAAGCGCTGGGGGATACAAGGTGATCAGGTTGTCCCATGCGGGGCTCACAATTTTCATCCCCGTTTGACAGATGAGGTAACTGAGGCACAGAGAAGTTAAGTGACTTGCCCAAGGTCACACAGCTGACCAGCGGCAGAGCCGGGATTAGAACCCGTGACCTCTGACTCCCGAGCCCGCGCTCCTTCCACTGAGCCACGCTGCTTCGGGTTGGTCACAGCCTTCATCCCCGTTTTCCAGACGAGGGAACCGAGGCAGAGAGAAGTGAAGTGACTTGCCGAAGATGACACAGCGGAGAAGTGGCGGAGCCGGGATTTAGAACCCAGGTCCTTCTGACTCCCAGGACCCTGCTCTTTCCACCTGTCCCCGCTGTTTCGCAATTTACAGTCCGCCATCCCACGTGTGAGAAAGAAGAAACCTTCCCTCTTCCCATCCATCCAGTCATCCATTCCGTCAGACAGACAATCCCTCCCTTCCTCCCTCCCTGTTCTCTCCAGGGTTTTTCCCACAGTCCGGATGGAGCGTCTCATCGCAGAAGAAGCGCGGCGTAGTGGAAAGAGCCAGAGCTCCCGGATTCCGGTCCCGGCTCCGCCGCTCGTCTGCTGTGTGACCTTGAGCAGGCCACTTAACCTCTCTGTGCTTCAGTTAGCTCGTCTGTAAAACGGGGATTAAGGCTGTGAGCCCCACGTGGGACAACCTGATGACCTTGTATCTAGCCCAGCGCTTAGAACAGGGCTTGGCACATAGTAAGCGCTTAACAAATTATGATGATGATGATGACGATCAGGATCGATGGATGAATCTCAGACTTGGGGACTGAGAACCTGCACAGATTATAGTGACAGTAGTTTGCGCGAAACGACGCGGTCGAATTTACTGAGCGCTTACTGCACGCAAAGCACTGTACTAAGCGCTTGGGAGAACACACTACAACTCTCATTCCTTCCAGTCACCCTCCTGCAGGGACGCGGGATGCAGTGAGGTGGGATTTCAGCTCATCGCGAAGTGCGCGTGCAGGCAAAGACCAGGATTAGGACCCGGGTGTCGCGATTCGCGGAGCCGTGACCTTTCCGCTGGACCAAGCAGAGGGCTTCGTCTCCAGGCCGAAAGAATCACTCCCTCCCAGCGACTGTTGACCTTAACAGCCGTGGACTCTCCGGTTTTCAAAACTGGGGCCGTTAGGGGAGTCAGCAAGTGTGACCTGCGAAGTCTCGCTCGACTGCAGCTCCGCTGGTCCGCGGAATTTCTGCCTCCATAAATCCCCCTCGAACTCCTGTACGTATAGATTGACGTACTCCGCTATTTAGGCACCCGTCCATTTTTCCAGTCTCTTCTTCCTCCCATTGGGAATTTATTTTACGCCTCTAATTTGTAAGCTTTTTTAAAGGGAGGTGATAAGGTCTACTAATAATAAGAATGTTGGTGTTGGTTAAGCGCTTACGATGTGCAGGGCCCTGTTCTGAGCGCTGGGGGAGATACAAGGTAATCGGGTCGTCCCACGTGAGGCTCACGGTCTTGATCCCCATTTTACAGATGAGGTAACTGAGGCACAGAGAAGTTAAGTGACTTGCCCACCCGTCACACAGCCGCCGAGTGGCAGAGCCGGGATTCGAACCCATGTCCTCTGACTCCCAAGCCCGGGCTCTTTCCGCTGAGCTACGCCGTTTCTTATATCGTACTCTCCAAAGCTCTTAGTACAGGGAGGTATATTTATTATACAACAAATGCACACACATACACGCGCGTACAAATGTAGCATTCACTGGGGGCTTACTATATCCCAAACTCTGTGCTAAACACCGGGGAAGATACACGATAAGGAGATCGGACGTGATTCCTGTACCAAACAAAGCTAACCCTTTAAGAGGGCGGGAGAAGAGTTCTTTTATCCCCATTTTACAGATGAGAAAACTGAGGTATGGAGGTCACGCAGCCAGCAAGTGGAGGAGCCCGCACTTGAACCTAGGTTTTCCGACTCCCAAGCCCACGCTCTTTCCACTAGGCTTCACCGTCATCCAGTACACTACATCCAGTAGGCGTCCAATAAATGCGGATCGACCCCCAGCCAGAAGCCACCGATGGATCGACTGAGTCACGTTCCCCCTTAAACCAAAAAAACCCCGTCCCGAGGATGAAGCAGTCTTCTCACGTGGATAGATCCCGGACCTGGGAGGCAGAAGGATCTGAGTTTCATTTCCGGTTCTGCCACCCGTCTGCTGCGTGACCTTAGACGAATCCTTATCTTCTCTGTGCTTCGGTTGCCTCGTCCGTAAAACGGGGATTAAAACTGTGAGCCTCAAGTGGGACATGGCCTGTGTTCAACCTGATTATGTTGTATCTATCCCAGCGCTTAACACAGTGCCTGGCCCATAGTCAGTGCTTAACAAATAGCATTTTAAAAAAAAAAAGAACGAAGATAATTTGTCACTGTCCACAGGTCAGACTGCCCCATTCTTCCGGTCAGTCGGCCAACTGGCCGACTGGTATTTAATGTGCTCCGTCACGGTGTCTTCCTCCGTACCAAGCATTCGACCAAACCGTTTCTCTCTTTCCCGTCTCTCATCTCCATCCCCAGTAACCTCTTGGACTGTGTGTTTACTCTGGCAAAACCGAAGTCCATAAGAATGGGAGTTTCTTCCACTCTGATATTTTCTAAATTAACAAATAGGGTTGAAACAGAACCTTTATCCGCCTTAAGAAGCTTCCGTCTCCTTTGCGGAGCTTTCTACCTGCTCCTGTTCGTGTCCGCTGAGGAGAGGTGACAGAAACCCTCCAGTGTGTTTAATTTTCTATTCATCTTGTTTTCATTCTTAGATCCGCTCAGCAGAGTGTGTCTGAAGCCAAAAAACGCCACTGACGCGTTGAGCACCTACATTAATGCTAATTACATCCGGGTGAGTGAGTAAACGTGTTTCTCGGACCATCTTGTCGGAATGATTTTTTAATAGAGCAGACTCTGATAAATTTGATTTGATTTCTGATTCGTCTGCCTTGCTAATTAACCCTCATCATCCCCTGAGCTACATTCATCGCCCGCTAACTGCCAGGCTCCAGCAAGGGCTCGCGGATTCGCTCACGACTTATCTCACAAAACGCGGACCAGTGCGCGGTTTTACCGGAAAAGGAAAAGTCTAGTGAACCGGTCTGCGGTTTGGGCATCGCACCCTCAGCCCCACAGCACTTCTGTCCGCATCCATAGTTTATCTTACCGCCCGGCTCCCCGGCCCGTGTGAACAGGGAACACCTCTTCCAACACTGTCTTATTATACTCCCCCAAAAGCGTAGTAAGCGCTCATTAAATACCACCGACTGATCGATTCTGCCGTGGTCTCGTAAATTCCTTTCCCACCGTCTGTGTTGCTTTTGGAGCGAACGTCCCCTAAAATCTTTCAGTATTGGCGCAAGGCAGGATTGAAAGTCAATATTTTCGTGTCCGCTTCCAAACCAGGGTTACGGTGGTAAGGAGAGAGCTTTCATTGCTACCCAGGGACCGATGATCACCACCGTGAACGACTTCTGGCAGATGATCTGGCAGGAAGACAGCCCCGTCATCGTCATGATCACCAAGCTGAAAGAAAAAAATGAGGTAGGAACTCTCCGGAAGGATTGCAAGTGTGACCTAGAGGAAAGAGTGGGGGTCCAGGAGTCAGGAGGACCTGAGTTCTAATTCCTGCTCCGCCACATGTCTGCTCTGTGACCTGGGACGCGTCACTTAACCTCTCCGGGCCCCAGTTACCTCATCTGTAAAATGGGGATTCGGAGTGCGAGCCTCATGTGGGACAGGGACCGTGTCCGACCGGCTTAACTTGATCCACCCCGGCACTAGAACAGGGATCGGTACAGAGGAAGTGCTTAACGAGTACCGTGGCTCAGCGGAAAGAGCCTGGGCTTCGGAGTCAGAGGTCACGGGTTCCGCTCCCGGCTCCGCCACTTGTCGGCCGTGTGACTGTGGGCGAGTCACTTCACTTCTCTGGGCCTCAGTTCCCTCATCTGTAAAATGGGGATTAACTGTGAGCCTCGCGTGGGACAGCCTGATTACCCTGTATCTACCCCAGGGCTTAGAACGGTGCTCTGCACAGAGGAAGCGCTTAACAAAGAGCAACATTATTATTATTATTATTATAGTAATATTAATTATTATTATTATTTTGATCCTAGTTTCGCTATTTAGCTGCGTTGTGACTTTGGGAAAGTCACTTAACTTCTCTCTATCTCAATACCCTCTCCTAGTTAGAATGTGAACCCCTCGCGGGACTTGATTTTCTTGTATCTACCCCAGCACATAGTACAGTGCTTAGCATATAGTACATGCTTAATAAATACCACAACTATTATTATCATTATTATTATTCTGAGGGGCAAGCCTGGTTCTGCCCTGTTTCTTAGGGAGGAGCAGATAATGATAATTAATAATAATAATGATAATGATGGTATTCGTTAGGCGCTTCCTCTGTGCCGAGCACCGTTCTAAGCCCTGGGGTAGATACAGGGTAAGCAGGTCGTCCCACATGGGGCTCACACTTGGAATCCCCATTTTACAGATGAGGTAACTGAGGCACAGAGAAGATAAGTGACTTGCCCAAAGTCTCACAGCTGCTAAGTGGCGGAGCAGGGATTAGAACCCACAACCTCTGACTCCCAAGCCCGGGCTCTTTCCACTAAGCCACGCTGCACTGAGTAAGGGTTCTCTGGGTGCGTCGGAAAGAGCTCGGGTCTGGGAGTCAGGAGAGCTGGGTTCTAATCCTGGCTCTTCTTCTTCCTTGCTAAGTGACCTTGTCCAAGTCATTTAACTTTTCTGTGCCTCAGTATCCTCATCCAGAAATCTGGAAATGCAGTACTTGTCTCCTTTCCCTCCCCGTGCGTGACAGGGATCATGTCTCATGCAATCTAATTACCTCGTATCTACCCAGCGTTTGCACGTAGTAAATCCTTAACAAATATTCTCATTATTGGTGTTATTATCATCGTTATCATTACTGTAAGTATGAAACAAGAAAGTGACACATCGCCTGCTCAGAAGAAGCTGGAGGAGACAGACATAAAACTAGTTACCGAGTAACAAAATAAGTAATTGAATGTAATTGAATGAACATGTATGTATAAATGCTGAGGGTGGTGGATATGAGAATGGCGTTCAGTACAGTGCCCGGAATAGAGTAAGCACTTAATAAATACCACGAAGAAAAAAAATCCTAGCGGTAACTGAAGGGTTTATACGATTTGGGATGCCGAGAATTAATCAGGGAAGGCGAGATGGAGGAGGTGGGCTTTCAGGGGGCTTTGCATATGGGGCTGCTGTGTTTCTGTCAGATTTGGGGAGCGAGACTGTGCCGGGTCAGGGGGAAGAAGGAGCACGGCCTCGTGGAAAGAGCAGGGGCCTGGGAGTCAGAGGACCTGGGTTCTAATTCCGGCTCTGCCAAATGCTGGCTGTGGGACCTTGGGCAAGTCACTTCACTTCTCTGTGCCTCGGCTCTCAGTTCTCCTTCAGAACAGAAGCTTGTCGTGGGCAGGGAATATGGTAAGGTCGTAGAGCGCTCTGCACACAGTGAGCCCTCAGTAGATAATAACGTTGGTATTTGCTAAGCGCTTACTAGGTGCAGAGCACTGTTCTAAGCGCTGGAGTAGATACAGGGTCATCAGGTTGTCCCACGTGAGGCTCACGGTCTTCATCCCCATTTTCCAGATTGAGGTAATTGAGGCCCAGAGAAGTGAAGTGACTTGCCCACAGTCACACAGCTGCCAAGTGGCAGAGCCGGGATTCGAACCCGTGATCTCCGACTCCCAAGCCCGGGCTCTTTCCACTGAGCCATGCCGCTTCCCATACTATCGGCCGACTGAGTGATTCAGACCGATTAGACTGTGATCCCGTCATTGGGCAGGGATTGTCTCTCTCTGTTGCCAAGTTGTACATTCCAAGCGCTTAGTACGGTGCTCCGCACATAGGAAGCGCTCAATAAATACTACTGAACGAACGAATGAATGATTCCCTCTCTCTTAGGCCGTGAGCCCCATGCGGCACAGGGACTGTGTCCAACCTAGAGAAGCAGCGTGGCTCAGTGGAAAGAGCCTGGGCTTCGGAGTCAGGGGTCATGAGTTCGACTCCCAGCTCTGCCACTTGTCAGCTGTGTGACTGTGGGCAAGTCACTTAACTTCTCTGTGCCTCAGTTCCCTCATCTGTAAAAAGAGGGATTAAAAGTGTGTGAGCCCCACGTGGGACGACCTGATTACCCTGTACCTTCCCCAGCGCTTAGAACAGTGCTCGGCACCTAGTAAGCGCTTAACGAATACCAACATTATTATTATTATTATTATTATTAACCTATCTCCTTGCATCTACCCCAGCGCTTAGAAGAGTGTTTGACACATAATAAGTGCTTAACAGTAAAAAAAAAATGTAACTCAGGAGCTAGGTAGTCTTGCCCGTGTAATTTAGAGAAACAAAGAGAGAAGATGAAATGTCATTCCGCGTTCGGCAGCGGACGTTCTTATGAAGTTGGGGTTCAGAGCATTTAGGACCCGATCGCAGCGTTTCAGAGTGGTTGATATTGCTATTATCTTAGTGTGTGCAGAGGGCTCTGCGTACAAAGTGTGTAATTATCTCGATGGTCCTCGGAGGAAGGGAGGGGTAGGTTTTGCCATCCTTCCTTAGGAGATAGGAAACAGAGGCCCAGCAGAGGAAAGTGACTTAAACGCTTTGATACTCACCCCACCACAGCCCATAAGTAAATATCCTTTTACTCGGTTGCTTCCCCTAGGAGTCATTTATTTTAAGGTCTGTCCTTCTGGTAGACTGGAAGCTTTTTGAGGTCAGGGATCGTGCCTGTCCGCTCTAATGCACTCTCCCAGGCACTTGTTACGGTGGTCTGAACACACGAAGTGCTCAGTAAATACCATTGATCGATCGATTGATTGATCGATCAGGCATGAGCTCCCTGAGAAGTCCCAGTGCATATTACAGTACTTCCTACATGATAAACTCTTAAAAATACTATTATTAATAAGAATTATTACTATTTGTCTGCAGCAATAATGAACACCTACATGGCACCACCTGCTCTTGTTCTTCCTCTGGTCTTAAGGGGACAAAAATGTCACTCCTTCTGGACCTGAGAAGCAATTTTACCTGATTACATTCATAATATGGAGTGCAAGAAAGTCTGTCCATAACTGAAAAATCCTTCTGCTAGATTTTAAGCTCCTTAAGGATTAAGATCATGTCTACTAACTCTGTTGTCCTCTCCCAAGCACTTATTACGGTGCCCTTAATAAATACCATCTATGGATTTATTGATAATCTAGAGAAGCCCAAATGTTTTGACTGATTGCTGGTGGATTTGCAAACCAGGAATATGGCCGGTGCTTTGAATTTTAGCTTCCGAAATCTATTTCCCATCTCTGTAATTTATTAAATTGTCTTTCTCCCTCTCTAGAGCGTGAGCTTGCCGTGGGCCGGGATCGTCTCCGTTTATTGCCGTGTCGTGCTTTCCCGAACATTTAGTACAGTGCTCTGCACACAGTAAGTGCTCAGTAAATACGGATGGAACGATTGATTCTGAAAGATGTCTGGGGGCACCGTAAGACTATTTTGAAGAAACGGCTCGAGTTCTGTCCTTCAGATCCTTCATTCAGTCGTTCGTTTAAGCCTATTTATTGAGCACCTGGGAGAGTACAGTATAACGATCAGTGTCACGTGCCTGGATTTCCACAGAGCCGGCTATACCGATAGGGCACGCTGTCACCGTGAGCATGTGGGAAGTTTTCACTATTGATCTGCTCCTGAAAACCTCCCGCTGCCCAGACAGTTCAGAAATGCAATCTGGGAGGTTATAGAGGAAATTCTGAAATTTCAGCTATTCAAACAAAACGGAGAGAAGAATGGCTTTGAAAAGAAGGGCGCAGTGGATTTCAGACTCTCAGGAAACCATCTGAATAACAAATTTGCACTGCCCGTTCAGTTGGTGTTTACCGTCATTGTTCGGGGCAGACGGCAGTCATTTCCTCCCAGTAGCAAGGGAGGGCGAGAGACTGAGAGGGCCATCTTTAGGAATTCCCAGGCTACGTGGAATGGGCTCCTGTTTGATCCCAGCGTTCCAAAGGGACACTGAGGCCGCAGTGGACAGCGAGTGCTATTACATTCGTTCGTTCATTCAATCGTATTTATTGAGCACTTACTGGGTGCAGAGCACTGTACTAAGTGCTTGGGAGAGTACGATGTAACATCACGAGTTTTCAGTCAAGAGGGGGAGACAGACGTTAATATAAATAAATAAATAACAGGTCTGTACATAAGCCAGTGAGGCCGGGAGGGGTGATTATGCAATTCCAGCCTTTTACTGGGCACTTTTTATGTTTTATTTTTTGCAAAATGGGATTGGCACAAGATATAGAGAACCTAAAATCTTCTTGCTTTTAAGAAGAAATAAAAATGAATGGCTGTCTTCCCCACTAGGCTGTTATCTCCTTGAGGACAGGGGTCATGTCCATCAACTCTATTGTACTGTACTCTCCCAGGTGCTTAGGAAAATGTTCTGCATAAAGATCTCGATAAATACCATCGATGAATAGATTGGGTTGGACATACTAGTTTAAAATCCCCTGCCCCTCCTACCTGACCTCGCTGTTCTCCTGCTGTAATCCAGCGCGCACACTTCACTCCTCTAACATCAACCTCTTCGCCGGGCGGCAATCTCGTCTATCTCACCGCCGACCTCTCGCCCACGTCCAGCCTCTGGCCTGGAACACCCTCTCTCTTCATAACCAACAGATAATGACTCTCCCCAGCTTCAAAGCCTTATTGAAGGCCCATCTCTTCCAATAGGCCTTCCCCGACTAAGCCCTCATTTCCCCTTTCCCACTCCCTTCTGGGTCACCCTTGCGCTTGGATTTGCTCCCTTTATTCACCCCTCCCTCAGTCCCCTTCCATCGATCAATCAATCGAGTGTATTTATCGAGCGCTTACTAGGTGCAGAGCACTTTTCTAAGGGCTTGGGAGAGTTCAACACAACAGAATTGGCAGACGCGTTCCGTGCCCATAACAAGCTTATATGTGTCTACCAACTCTGTTATAGTGTTATATTGCTACATTTTACACTCCCAACCACTTACTACAGTGCTCATCACACAGAGCGCGATCAATAAGTACGATTGATTGATTGAGTGGTTGTTTCCATCAAAATTGCAAGAGAAGGGGACCAGATGATTTTTAAATGGTTGTTTCGTGCTGCTTGGAAATCACCCCAGTTGAAGCTCTAGGGCCCAAATTCCTCGAATCAGTGCTGTGCAAATAGGAAGTAATTCTTTCAACCTGAACTGTAAGTATTTGCCCCATAAAATTTCCTCCACTTCACTCTAACACCAATCAACTAAAATAGGGTGAAAGTACATAAGTTGAGTTTTAACCAGATCCAGGAAGAGAGTGGATAAAACCAGCTTGTCCAGATCTGGGGCTTCCCAACACACCAGGCCAAAACCACTTTATCTTTAATGCCATTTAGGAGCAGAGGGGTGAGGAATGGCTGTAATGTTATTGTCTTATTTATTGATATATATAGTCAGTCAGTCAGTCATATTTACTGAACGTTTATTGTGTGCCGAGCACTCTACTAAGCGCTTGGGAGACTCCAGTTCAACAATAAACAGACATATTCCCTGCCCACAATGAGCTTACAGTCTTGAGGACAAGCTTGAACCATTCGCAGCCATTCGCATGGCATCTGGTCTGGAAATCATCAGCTCCTAAGCAGAACATTGTTATTTGAATGAAACATTTTCACAAAATATTTTCTTAGAGTCTATGCCCATTCTCAAAATATCTGTTTACTGGCTAGTTAACAGGAGCTAATGGTGGGGCCAGTGCCTTTAATTACACATTTACACTCTTAAAAATGGGATGAAGTAGCTGAGAGAGCCAATAAAAGCACCATTATTTGTAGACGACAAAAACATGCGGTTGGATTTTTAAAAAAAACAAGAAGCTGTTAAAATTTAAAAAAAATACGATTCTCGAAAGTGTGAGATCCCATATGCTCTTAATTCAGAACTGTTCAGTAAGCAGGGCATGGGTTTTTTTAGGATTAAGAAACATGGTAGGAGAGCAACACAGCCGAGTGGATAGAGCACGGGCCTGGGAGTCAGTGGGATCTGGGTTCTCATTCTGACTCCGCCACTTGTCTGCTGTGTCCCTTCAGTCCTCCGTGCCTCAGTTACCTCACCGATCAAATGGGGATTGAGGCTGGGACGGGGACGGGGTCTCTGTCCAACCCGACTTGCTCGTGTCCACCCCGGTGCTTAATACGGTGCCTGGAAGTGCTTAACGAATAACAAATACCACAGTTTTCATGTACGATTGGTCGGGACTTAATGCTACATTTTATTTCCGGGACTGCGTGGTTAATAATCTGTTCGGCTAAGGGCTTAGTATGACACGTCAGACTTGATAGGTACTGAATCAGTGGTATTTCTACCGCCACCATGACTTCTATGGCTAAGATTTACTGGCAGCGGAAGCTCGAGATATATCATAATGGTTTCCTCTTTCAGCTCTTTCCTCCTCTAGATGGTAAGCTTCCTGTTGTCAGGGGACACGTCTACCGCGTCT
Organism: Ornithorhynchus anatinus; assembly: GCF_004115215.2. NCBI lineage: Eukaryota > Metazoa > Chordata > Mammalia > Monotremata > Ornithorhynchidae > Ornithorhynchus > Ornithorhynchus anatinus. Next base: position 18,076,269 of record NC_041741.1, on the reverse strand, counting down.
ACTCTGTTACACTGTACTCTATCAAGTGCTTGGCACAGCGCTCTGCACCCAGTAAGTTCTCAGTAAAAATGATCGATTGATTAATGATGACGACTGTGGCATTTTTAAGCATTTCCCAAGTGCCAAGCATTATATACTAAGCACTGTGGTAGATACAGTCACTTAATCAATGGTATTTATTGAGCGCGCACTGTGTGCAGAGCACTGTTCTGAGGACGTGGGGGAGTACAGATAGGAAACAGTCCCTGTTCCACATCAGTAGGATGGAAAACAGAGAACAGAGAAGCTAAGTGACGTGCCCGAGGTCACGTAGTAAATAAGTGGTGAAGCCAGGATTAGAGCCCAGGCCCCCGACTCCCGGGCCTTGGACTTCCTACTAGGCCACAGTGCTTCTTCTCCTCTCAAAATGGCACCTGGAGAGTTACCAGTCTTCTACCAGTCTCGGCTTCAGGTGGAAGAGTTAAGCAGAGGCCTACCCATTCCATTCCTAGCTTGGGCAGTGGCTAGCGAGTGGAAGGTGATCTGCTACAAGTCAAAACTCACCTGTGCTGGCCAGCGGTGGCAAGGGAGAGAGTCGAGGGCGGAGTCTCGAGTTGACTGCGCGGAAGGAGGCGATGGTAAACCACTTCCGGATTTTTACCCAGAAAACTCTACGGATACGCTACCGGAACGATTGCAGGTGGAGGCGGGGTGTTCCGGGAGAGATGTGTCCGTGGATTCGCCGTGGGTCGGAGACGACTCGACAGCGTGAGACGAGACAAGACGGTGCTTCTCGATCCCTCCTAATTATATCTCTCTCTCTCAACTGCCCCCACTCCATCCCATTACCCACTTTGTTCCCTCCGAGGGAATTTTGGGGTCTGAGACCTCGCAAGTACTTTTTGCTCCTATGTCAGAGCTTCTGTGTGTGCAGCTGGGACTGTGTAGAATTCCCTAGATTTTGGAGATATACCTCCTTTTTAAGTTCAGACACATTCAAGATCTTTAAAGAGTTCCATTTGCTACTCCTCCCTCCATTCCACAGAATTAGACCACATCTAATTCCCAAACGTGTTTTTTTTCCCAGCACTTAATACAATACTCGGCACAGTCAGCGCTTAATAAATACTATTAGGACTAATTCTACGGTCTTTTAGGCATGCAGCCTGACCTACCGGAAAGAAAACAGGCCTGGAAGTTCTGATCCTGAGTTCTAATCCCAGCTCTTCTACCTTGAGCAAATCCCCAGGCTTCTTTGTGCCTCAGTTTCCTCATCTGTAAAATGGGCATCCAATACCCGTTCTCCCTTCCACTTAGACTGTGAGCCCCAGGTGAGGCAGGGACTGTATGCGGCCTAATTAGGGAAGCAGCACGGCCCAGTGGCTAGACCACGGACCTGGGAGTGAGAAGGTCATGGGTTCTGATCCTGCTTCCGCCACTTACCAGCTGTGTGACCTTGGGGAGGTCACTTCACTTCTCTGGGCTTCCCTCGGCTGTAAAATGGGGATTAAGACTGTGAACTCTACGTTGGACAAGAACTGTGTCCAATCCAATTATCTTATATCTACCCCGGTGCTTAGAACAGTTCCTGGCACATAATAAGCGCTTAACAAATACCGTTATCATTATTTTCTTGAACCTACCCCAGGCCTTAGTACAGTGCTTGGCATCTAGTAGGTGTTTAGTGAATACCGTCAGTATCATCACTATTCCTTGCTCTCTCAAGACAACTGTTTTCTCTTACCTAGCTGTGTCAGTATTCTAATTCCTTGGGATTAGATTGGATTTGGGAGATATAATTGCAGGTTCCAGTGAGTGAATTCATGTAAATACACTGGGAAAAACCCACCAAAGCAACTAGAGGCACAGGGCTCATTTTGAACACGAGAGCTCTCCTAAACCCGGGAAGTACAGGCGAACGTAAAATTGCAAGAAGCCCGGTGGCGGTTCCTACTCATTGGACATTCATCTAAACTCCGTGTGTCCGTGAGCTGTATATTTAGAATCCGTTTCATTTGTTTGAGAGGAAACAGGTGACTATCTATTCTGGAAAAGCTAACAAAGGCTGGGAGCCGACACCAAGAGAGAGCGAGGTTAGGAGCAGTTATAATTCTGATAAAAGTACTTCAACCCAAACCGGGTGTGGATGTATATACAACAGAAGTGGTCAGTAACTCTCGCTTTTGGTTTCCTTTACTCATGCACAAAGGAGTGTATGTGCATAGTCCCAATTTAAAAGCTCGAATCTTTCTGTAATGAGAGTGTTTAATGAAGCAGTGATATGTATTGAGCACTTAATAATCTTAATAATAATAATCTTGGTATTTGTTAAGCGCTTACTATGTGCAGAGCACTGTTCTAAGCGCTGGGGTAGACACAGGGGAATCAGGATGTCCCACGTGGGGCTCACAGTCTTAATCCCCATTTTACAGATGAGGTAACTGAGGCACAGAGAAGTGAAGTGACAGTCACACAGCTGACAAGTGGCAGATCCGGGATTCGAACCACACTATACTGTTTGGGGGAGCTCACCCCTCTTCTCTCTTCCTCTTTTTAATAATAATGAACAGCTTGGCCGAGTGGAAACAATAAGGGCCTGGGAGTCAGAGGACCTGGGTTTTCACCTTGGTTCTGCCCCTTCTCTGCTAGGTGACCTTGGGACAGTCACTTAACTTCTCTGGGCCTCCAGTTCCTCATCTGTGCGATGTTGACTGAATACTTTTTCTCCTCCTATTTAGGCCGTGAGCCACCTGCGGAAAAGAGACAGTGTCCAACTTGACTAATCTATGTCTATCCCAGCACTTAGTACAGGGCTTGGCACATAGTAAGCACTTAACAAACATTGTTATTATTACTGCTACTAATAACAACTTCCTACGGAATAATTTCTCCTAGGAAAAACCCCACTCATCCCTGCCTTTTTTTCAAAAATGCCCCAAGCTTCTGTTCTCCTCTCAATCAGTCGTGTTGACTGAGTGTTTACTATGTTCAAAGCTCTGTGCCGAGCACAGTGAGAGCGTGACCTAACCGTAAAACAGAGTTGGTAGACACATTCCCTGCTCATGATGACTTTAGAGTCTAGAGGAGGAGACAGACAACGATATAAATAACTAAATCACGGAGATCTTCGTAAGCGCTATGGGGCCGAGGGGGTAAATAAAGGGAGCAAATCGCGGCAACGCGGAACTCGACTACTTTCTTGTGAAATAGCTGGGACTCCGGGGTGAAAAATGAGCTATAGTGCTGCGAAATGGAGATGGGGAATTAAAGATTGTTTGTTGACACAGTGCTTGCTGCTAATTGCTTCGCTGGTGAAGAGTTAAGGAAAACCCTCCAGTTGAGAGCTCTCGAGTCTAAGGATATCTATCTTTATCTATCTATGCCTATCTTTAATAAGCAACTTGTTCACTGGTGTTGATAATACAGTTTTATTCTCTTTATGTTACTGCGTTCTTATAAGGAGGAAGCTCAGGGTGCTTCCATTTATCCAGAAGGCTCCGAAGAGGGTTTAAGTATCGCTGCGAGACGGGGAGTGCCTTCACACTGACACCATTCTTGTCCTTTTAGCTGCGGGCCCCTCCCCCGGGGAGGATGGACAATCTTCACCACTAAATTCTCAGTCTGGATAATGGGGCGTACATGGGCCACCAGGTGGCTGCTCTGCCTCTGAATGCCTTCTGATTTTTCCCATGCATTTTTGAGAGGTTTCTGTGGCTTTCCTTGGCACCTTTTGGAGGCAGAAGCTGTAAGATGCCCCGTAACTCCGGGACTCTTGCACTGACACAGATGATGCTCCTCTGAACCCAATCCGATTGGTCAGTATGATTTCTTTTAGTAAACCCGTTGGATGTGAGATATTTTGTAAGGGGATGAATTGCTATTTAAACCGTCTTTCTGGGTCTTTAACCTTTAATCTTTACCGTTCTAGCTAATTGGGCCCTAAAGCGGCAGTTAGACTATAGACCTACCGCCTGATTATCTGGCATTCAGCAGCGACTAATGCTCAAATGATTTCCTTCTGTTTGAAGAGCATCAGGATGGAAATCCCTTTTTTATTGCAGGCTGTGCCACTGAAGGGGCGATTTCACTGTAATAGAAATGGTCTATAACCTGCCTGTTGCTCCGTAGCTCCTGACACGTGACGGGTTTCAAAATCATGTTTCAGAATGTTGTGATGGACGTGCAGGATGAAAGCCTCTTTTTCCTTATTATGCCCTGTGATTTCAAGATGATTTATCTTCTGCTTCCTTTCTTTTACTCTGTAGAATTAGGAGAGATGATTTTGCAACGTTAGGTTCTCAGTTACATTTGCAGTAGTTTTGACAAAGCAGGTGTAATCTAGGCTTCTGTCCCTAGTTGTTTAACTGATATTAACTAATAAGTAATGTTTGACCAGTGAATTAAGGGTTGGCTTTATAAAAATCCCCCTGCTTGCCTTTGAACAAAGTCTTGGCACCTTGGTTTGGTAACAGAAAACATACAACAAATTTGGCTATATTGGTAAAGTGAGAAAACCTAACTGCTTAGGTCAAATAGTAATTTTACATTTTTTCATTGAGCAATAGTATATTTCTAGTGCTTTAAGAGACAAACTTCAGTTAACTGCTAACTGGATTTGGAAAGTTTATTCCTGAATGAGCATGAGTTCAGCATACACTTTGTTTTATAATTGTCAGTTGTCCCAGAAAAGTTTCACCTGAATTTTGACCACAATATAAAGCCTTAATCGTATCTTAGGACTATGACGGAAGTCAGATATCATGACGAAAGGTGGTCTTGATTTCTAATACTGCAGTAGTAAGTGTTTTCCTTTGATTGCTATTATTATGAACCCTCGCTTTCATACATTAGTCTTTTTATCAACCTCATGAGGTAGAAGAGTGTTGCTCTCTGCATTCTCTGAACCAGAAACCCGTAGCGGGATCCAGGACTCCTTCTCGCAGTGGCTACTTCTTCTCCAAGATTTGCTAGTTTCGAATCCTGAGGAAACAATAATAATAATGATAATGATGCTATCTGTTAAGCACTTACTTATACGAAGCACTGTTTTAAGTGCCGGGGTTAGATACAAGCTAATCCGGTTCTCCCACGTCTTAATCCCCATTTTCCAGATGAGGTAACTGAGGCACAGAGAAGTGAATTGACTTGCCCAAAGTCACCCAGCTGATAAGTGGCGAGCCGGGATTAGAACCCTCGACCTCTGACTCCCAAACCCGTGCTCTTTCCACTAAACCGCCATGCTTCCCTAACAGCGTCACTCTAGAGCAGCTGAGGTAGTTCTTTGACAGCAATCTCTTTAACAAATATGTTTACTGATGGAAGGGATAGCAGTAATTATCCAAGCGTCATAATGAGTTCATTCATTCTTTCAGTCATATTTATTGGGCGCTTACTGTGTGCAGAACACCGTACTAAGCGTTTGGGACAGTACATTACAACACCAAACAAAAACATTCCCTGCCCACGAGTTCACAGTCTTCGAGGTGGAATGATCTTTAGGGTCTTAGAATACTAACTGTGGTATTTGTTAAACCCTTACTATGTACTGTACTAAACACCTGAGGAGATATAAAATAATATGGCTGGGCACGATCCCTGTCCCACATGGGACTCACAGTAGGAGGAAGAATGGGTATTTAATCCCCGTTTTACAGATGAGGAAGTCGAGGCCCCGAGAAGTTGTGACCTGCCCAAGGTCACACATAATAGAGAAGCAGCGTGGCTCAGTGGAAAGAGCGCGGGCTTGGGAGTCAGAGGTCACGGGTTCGAATCCCCACTCCGCTGCTAGTCAGCTGTGTGACCTTGGGCAAGTCACTTCACTTCTCTGGGCCTCAGTGACCTCATCTGCCAAATGGGGAGTAAGACTGTGAGCCCCACATGGGACAACCTGATCACCTTGTATCCCCCAGCGCTTAGAACAGTGCTTTGCACATAGTGAGCGCCTAACAAATAACACAATTTATTTTTATAATAATGAATAATTATTGATAACGTGCAAGCGAGTAGCAGAGCTGGGATTAGACACCCAAGGCCGTGGTCTTTTCATTAGGCCGCACCACTTCTCAGTGGAAAAACCCGCTCAGGACCCTACGGTATTTTCCCATGGAGTAACAGTTCCCAATTTCTGATCATCCTCTTATCCCCATTTAGACTGTGAGCTCGTTATTGGGCAGGGATTGTCTCTATCTGTTGCCCAATTGTACATTCCAAGCGCTTAGTACAGTGCTCTACACATAGTAAGCGCTCAATAAATACTATTGAGTGAATCCATCTAGTTAAAGAAACTGATACCTTCTGAAGGATTTTGAAATGCTGGTGGTGTTGAGAGCAATCCAGACTATTAATATTTACTAGGTTAATCTGTGTTTTTTTCCTCCAGAAATGTGTACTCTACTGGCCTGAGAAGAGAGGAATCTATGGAAAAGTTGAAGTTTTGGTTATCGGTGTGAAAGAATGTGATAACTACACAGTCCGTGACCTTACCCTAAAGGTAATGATCCTCTCGCTTAGAATTGGTGCTCTATTCTATTTCTTAGAATAGAAAGTGAATATTTTAGCATCAAGTTTCTAGAACGCGTTATTCTTCTATGGGGGAATTGATGCACATTAAATAATGGCACAGTAGGTTAAAAGAAATTCAATCATTCAGGGTCTGAAAAAAAGTTAAATTCCATTCATAATGCATTTTTTGCACTAGAAAGAGCATAGGGAAGGGTTGTTAAACGGATTCCTGATGTCAGGTTTTGGACCCCATTTCGAATAGCTTAGCTGTCATACATATATCTTGCGGAAGAATATTTAATAATTTCATCCACTTTTCTGGGATGTGGTTGAGACACTGTGATGTCAAAACTCATTTTGTCTTAGGAAAAGCGAAAAGGGAAATGGTGTTTGTAGGCGTGGGAAGCAATGTGATTATGTTTCCAGGCGAACTACGTAAACCCATTTTTTCCTGTTCCGAATCTTTTCTAATTATCTGCAGAGTAGGCTGTTTCAGAGCAAGGTTGTTCATCAAATTTAGGGAAAGTTGAAATCATCCTAGGGAATGGAGATAGAAGCTTGTTTTCTCTTAAGATAACAACCGTCTCAGTGCTCTCAGTCTTACCTGTAACGTTCCTGCTAGAAAGTGTGGATTAAAATGATACAGAATAGAGATGGTTGTAATAGAAGCGAATCTTGCAAAATAATCTTTACAGGGATTCATTCATTCATTCAATAGTATTTATTGAGCGTTTACTATGTGCAGAGCACTGTACTAAGCACTTGGAATATGCAACTCGGCAACAGATAGAGACAATCCCTGCCCAGTGACGGGTTTACAGTCTAATCGGGGGATCGGAAATGATGGATTCCACTGGTCGGGGGTGGGGGGGTGGTTACGTATAAGAATAACGGGCCTTCCGCTAGTAAATATAAAGAACATCTCTAGACTCAAGAACCATGAATCGCATTTCTCTTTTGGCACGGCAATTAGCTCGTGGCCATCGTGCTAAGCCAACTAAAGGCAAGGCTTCCTAGAGCTCCGTCCCGATGACAAAACTTTCTCCAAACAAATGAGCTTCCAAAGAGCAACTAGAAAGTTAGGAAAGAGTTGTCTGGCACATTTACCGAAGTTATGTCCAATGAATTGATTGAACTCGATCCCTCTGAAATGATTCCACGATTGATGGCGTGTTGCTCTCTGGCCATGGCCTTTTCCAGCAAGGGAGCCAATCCCAAAATGTGAAGCATTATTGGTACACGTCCTGGCCGGACCACAAGACCCCGGACAGCGCTCAGCCTCTTCTGCAGCTCATGCTGGACGTGGAGATGGACAGAATGGCCTCCGCTGGAAGGGGGCCGATTGTTGTACACTGCAGGTAGGACACTGTGACGTAATCTGAATGAGAGATCGAAAACCTTCGATCCCGGTCGACCCTGCCCTCAGAGTGACACCAGATCGTATCTAGATGTTCAGAACGAGACACAGTTTCTCTAAAGTTGGACTTTGTGTGTGTGTGTGTTTTGAAGAATTGACAAGGAGAGATATTTGCAAGCAATCTGAGCTACTCAGAAGGAAGGTGCTATCAGAATAATTATTAGAAAATGACATAGGGGACCATTTCCATTCATTCTTCCAGACATTACAGAGTTGTTTGAATGAGGAATGGATACTGTCCTGGGACCATACTTGAAAGTCTCTGATTTGGTTTCTTTGGTGGGTTGTTTTTGGTTTTTCAGGCCAAAACATCATCTGAAAAAATGTGACTTGATATTTTTATTTTGTGTCTTTTCAGCGCTGGAATAGGAAGAACTGGGTGTTTCATTGCTACGTGCATCGGTTGTCAACAATTGAAGGAAGAAGGAGTAGTAGACATATTAAGCATTGTTTGTCAGCTACGGGTAGACAGGTGAGTTGCTAAGAGAACTACTTAAAAGGGAGCACAAACAAACAAGCACAAACAAGCCCGTGCTCTTTTAGAACTCACTGAGCTGAAAGAAGCAGTGTGGCCTAGTAGAAAGAGCATGGACCTGAGTTCTAATTCCTGCTCCACCACGTGTCTTCTGTGTGACCCGGGGCAAGTCACTTAACTTCTCTGTGCCTCAGTTACCTCATCTGTAAAATGGGGATGAAAACCGTGAGTCCCTTGTGGGGCATGGACTGTGTCTAACCTGGTCATCTTCTAGGTACGCTTAGTACAGTGCCTGGCACAGAGCGAATGCCATTTTTCAAAAAGAAGTGAACACAGCATTAGTGAGGTGTGGATGGCTCCTAAGTCAGCATCCCATATCTGACGGTCTTGCTTAAATAAGTGTTGCTTGGAACCCATAATTAACAAATGCAAGAAAATCCCAAATTAACACTTGCATTTTCACATCTTAGTGTGGTCCACCACTGGGGTGTGTGTTTGCTGCCTTTGCCTTTATTTCTCTGTCTGCTTTTCTTTGCCAGAGCCCGGCCCGTTTGCTTACTTTTCCCAAGCGTACTAGTCTTGATCCTCCCCAGCACAGCCTGGCAGAACCTATTCAATCCATCGGTGGTATTTATTAAGCACTTACTATGGGCAGAGCACTGTACTAACTGCTTGGGAAAGTACAACACAGTTAACAGACACATTCCCTGCCCTTAATGAGTTTACAGTCTAGAGGACTAGACTGTAAGAATGAAGTGCTTCATTTATCAAAAGGGTGCTCCTCATTCACAGCTTTATATGAATCAACAGTCCATCTTACTGACCCTACTTGAAGCGAGTTTTGCTAGCCCATCTGCTCAAGATGCAGCTCATTCTAGAGAAATAGAACCCCAGGGTAAACTCCAAAAGTGGCTCTTTAGGACAGAGGCAGCTCAGCTGGTGCTTGTTGGGGAAAAAAAAAACCCAAATCTTTAGAAAAAACGTAGAAAAGGAAGTGGCAATCTAGAAGGAGCACCTGGCTGAGCTCTGGTAATTCCTGCAGACCATCTGGAGGGCATTTCGTTGACGAAGTCAAGGTATTGCAATAGAAGGCGGAGGTCTTAAGCTCTTGGAATCCATAAAAGGCAGCCACACGGTTGCAAAAGGTCACAACTGTTAGGTGCCTTACTTCACGGCACAGGGGATTCCAGTCTGTCTGAAGGTACGAGTCAGGGAAAAGATACAGAAGGAAAATTGGGGCCCTTCTCTAAGAGTTCTGACTGCAACATCCCCTTGGCAGAACAGAAAGGACCCAATCGGGTTGGGTGGGACGGTGGCTGAGGGAGGGAGAGGAGGGTGAATGAAGAGGAAATTCAACTCCCCTGACCATCTATGGCACTGACCAGAGTAGGCTATATGCTGTGGGATATGGAATAATCAATTAATCATATTTATTGAGCGCTTACTGTGTGTAAAGCTCAATACTAAGCACTGGGAAGGGTGCAACAGAGTTCGTAGTCACATTCCCTGGCAAACAATAAGCTTGTAGCCTAGAGGAGGAGGAGGACATTCATATAAATAAATTCTGGGTAGGTACATAAAATTCTGTGGGGTTGAGGAAGGGCTAAGGGGAGAAAATCCAAGGTGATACAGAAGGGAGTGGGAGAAGAGGAAATGAGGGTTTTCTCTGGGAAGGCTTCTTGGATGAGATGCGCCTTCACTAAGGCTTTGAATGTAAGGAGAGGGATAGACCTCTTGAGATTGAAAGGAGTCCAACCTATAAGTTTGTATTTACAACCTCTACCAAGTGTAGAAAAGTGCAGAAGTCGCTGGAGAGTCCGATTTCCTGTCTGGAGGACTAGATGACTGCTTCTTGGCCATGCAGCCAGGTAACTGAATGGGTAGGATTCCATCTCTCATTCAACTGTAAGCTATTCCCACTTTGCCGATGGTTACAGTAATTCAATGTTCTCATAGTCCAGGGTTCTTCAAGAATACGACCCTGGGTTATAGGAGAACTCTCTGGATTGGTTTCAAATGCTTACTATGAGGTTGGTCTATTCACTCACATTTGAAGGTTCATTCGTGATGGAACCGTTTGCAACTTTACTGTTCTCGTTGCTATAAGCTGTAAAATGATCCATTTTCCAATTAGATGTCCAGTTGTCCCATTTTAGATTCTATGCCACACAAGCCCTTACTGTGCTGTTTTACCCCAGCATACTTTGAATCGCCCCCCTGCCCTTCCTGATTCGCCCTGCAAAACCTCCAGTCTTAGCATTTTAGTACATCTAGCTTCTCTCAGAGGGTAGGCACAGTTGTGTCTCCAGCTAAACTGATACGGAAAAATAATGTGAAACTGTTCTGGTTTCCAAGTCTGAAATTGCTGTTGAATTATTTAGAGATCTGTTGCTGAGTCATAGGCTTTTGATCAATGCTTTAGAGATGTGAAACTCATCTTTTTCAGTGGCAAATTCAAGATTCCCAGACCCTCGGCCACTCGGCCTTGTAGCTGAAGAGGGAACCTCATTCATTCATTCAGTTGTATTTGTTGAGCGCTTCCTCTGTGCAGAGCACTGTACTAAGCGCTCCTCCTCCCCACTCCCTCTTGTCTCCTCCCCTGTCCTCCCACCTCTCTTCCTCCTCCTTCTCTCTCCTTCCTCGTCCCTCTTCTCCTCCCTTCCCCTGAAGCAGCATAGCCTAGCGGCAAGAGCACGGACTTGGGAGTCAGAGACAGTGGGTTCTAATCCCGAGTCTGCCACTGTCTGCTCAGGGACCTTGGGAAAGTCATTTAACTTCTCTGTGCCTCAGTTAGCTCATCTATAAAATGGGGATTAAGAGTGTGAGCCTCATGAGGGACAGGGACTGTCCCCAAACTGATTACCTTGTATCTACCCCATCGCTTAGAACAGTGCTTGGCACATAGTGCTTAAAAAATATCATTATTATTATTATTCCTTCTTCCCACCCTTCTTTCTTACTGCCTCCATTCCTCCTTCCCTCTATCCTCCCCATTTCCTCTCTCTTAGCCCAGGGTCCTCATAGCGCAAGGGTCTCATAGCCCAAGTTTCTCATAGCCTAAAGTTCTAATATCCCAAGATCCTAATAGCCTAAGGTCCTCCTAGCTCAGGATTCTCATAGCCCAAGATTCCTATAGCCCACAGTCCTCGTAGCCCAGGACTATTTAAAAATCTATGGTTTTTTACCTGCTTTTAAGGGGAATTACTGCATCACAGTGTTCTGCTCCACCTATTATTCTACCCTTTCCTGCATCATTCTCTGAGCTGAGTACAGAAGGGGTGGGAAGGATGATCCCGTGCCCCCCATCAGGTGAAGCTGTGCGGTCTTACACCGTGATATGGCTTTGGGGGGTGGTGGGGGAGAGGAAAGATGCATTCTTCCCCTCCCCTTTAGGGCTGACAGAAGCCTCCCACCACAAACTTATGGTAACCCACTCTGTCTACTCAGTCATCGGGCTCATTGTCATCACTGCTGTTGTCATGGTTGTAATGATGACCAGTGCATTTTCACTGGTGTTTTACTCTACACTCATTTCTCCTGTAATTCAGGGGCTGCGTTAAGGATAATTCATGCTGTAACACTCACAGTATCTAACTGCGTACTTACGTGTTCATGTACAGAATGCATAGTGAAAATAGGTGTTAAGGCAGTTACGAGTGAACGAACATCAGCTTTCCAGTGGCTGGTCGTTCACTTAGCAACAGAAGCCCACGCTGGGCTCTTAGCATCCGCACCCCCTGTTCCCTGAGGGCGATCAGCATCTCTCAAGGACTAAGACGCCCCGAGCCTGTCCCCCCAGGTCCCAGAAAGGCTCAGTATACTCTAAGCCGACCTCACCCAGGGCAGACGAGGACTTCCCCCGTCTGTAACCCACAGCCCGCACACTTCTCTCCGTTAATGCTAACCTTCTCTCTGTACTTCGATCTCATCTGACTCGGCTCCCAACCTACCACTCGCATCCTGCCTCCGTCCTGAAACCCCCTCCCTCCTCATATCCGACAGACAATTACCATCCCCCTCTTCAAAGTCTTATTGAGGGCACATCCCGTCCAAGGGGCCTTCCCTGACTAAGCCTTCTTTTCCTTTGCTTCAACTCCCTTCTGTGATGCCTTGACTTGCTCCCTTTATTAAACCCCTCTCCCAGCCCCACAGCATTTATGTATATATCTGTAACTTATCGATTTATATTAATGCCCGTCTTCCCCTCTGGACTGTGAGCTTGTCATGGGCAGGGAAAGTGCCCGTTATATTGGACTCTCCCAAGCATTCAGTACAGAGCTCGGCGCACAGTAAGTGCTCAGTAAATCCAATTGACTAACAAACTGTCAGAGTACTTCCTCTGTAGCCTTGGTCTCTGCCCAGCTGAGAACTGGTGTGGCTTCTCCCACACCCTAAGCCACTTACCTGTCTTCTTTGCAAATCGTGAAGCTGCCTTGGATGGCAAGTGAACGAGACAGGAATAGGAGGCTGTACAAGACCAGAACACAGACTGTCGATCAGTCCACTGGGCTCCAGTTGGGTTCCCGACGTGGGCATCCGGTAGGGCTGTGAAACCGGCAGCGTCTCTGACCACTGAGCAGACGGGGCAACTGGCCTGGACTCAGAGTACTCTAGAGCGTAGCCGGCTTTGGAAGCTCTTCATTCTCTTCCTATCACTGAGGAAAAATCTTCAACCAGACCGGAGACTTATCTAATGTTAAAAATAATTGTGCCATTAAGCATTTACCATGTGCCAAGCATTGTACTAACCACTAATCCTATGAACGGATTGGACATAGACCCTGTCTCACATACAGCTGGCTCTTAGCCTAAGGGGAAGGTGGAACAGGTATTTCATCCCCATTTTACAGATGAGGAACCTGAAGCACAGAGAGATTGAGCCGCTTTTTCAAGGTCACACAGCAGGCAAGTGGCAGAACTTGCCTGAGAACCCAGCCCTGTGCTCTTTCCCCGAAGCAGTCGGTTTTCACGTAGCTTGCGTTCTGGTTGTTCTTGGTGGTGGTGTTCTTGCGATATAGAAAACTGAGAAGTTCAGAGTGGACAATGAGTAACTTATGTTTTAAATCAGAGAAGAGCATTTTGGCCATCACAGACGCACTGAAATGGGACGGTCGGAGCAAATAATAGTGAGACCATTTACTAAGATTATAGGAAGCCAGACTCTGGATATTCAGGTACTCCCCTGTCTCTTTAAAATATTATTTTTCAGGAACACTCTAAAAGCGCTTAGACGTGCGAGAGGAAATTGCAGTGGGAATTGCATTACATTAATAAGCAATACGTGATTTTCTACAGAGAACGATAGGGAAGGAGGAAAGAAGTGTGACCCGCTGCTACTTAACCTCTGTCAGCCTTTTTCTCCTTATAATTTCTTTAAAAGAAATGTCTTTGGAAGCCTGAGGTACTGGCAGGAGATTTTTGAAAAAGCTGGAATCAGATTTGGAAGCAAAGGTCATCATAAAGGGAGTATGTTCCAATCTGTGTTCTTTTTTTAAAAAATTTCATTTTTCACAGAAACAGGAAACAATCTGTTTAAAGCTACTTTTAGAGACTTGATGATAATGTCTGTAGCTCCTCTGCACACCCTTAACTCTAGAGGCTTGATTTGGGGAATAAAATCCCAAAACATTAATTTTGGCAATTCCCAGCCAAAATCTTATCATTCATCTTATCGGTTTCATCCTTTTACACTAAATGTTGTTGGCGCGCATGGAGGAGACAGTGCGCCTGCAGAGGTAGAAGTTTCTTGGACAGTGAGAGCCAAACAATCGCATTTGTTTTAAGGGCTGGCTGAAGCGGCTTGAGGATGTGACTTTGAAATTCTCTTCAACCCTACTCTCTTCAATTCCTTACAAAATGTTTGCTGGCCTCCCTTTCCCGGACGCTCTCAGCTCCGATCCACTGTCACCCACACTGTTAAACTAACAGGGCAGAAGCCTTACCTTCAACTTGCAATGTGCATGTGTTGACCACCTCCATCCTCAAATTCCAAGCAGAGGTAATACATTTGCTTGTCCAGATCCTGAATATTTTATAGATTTCCTACGCGCTGCCAGATCGGCTCGGCTCAGGAGACTGAAGAACACTTAGAAGACTCACTCATGGGGATAGATTGCAAGCTTCTTGCGGGTAGGGGTTGTGTCTATCAACTTTATTGTATTATACCCTCCCGAGTGCTTAATACGGTGCTCAGTAAATATCACCGTTTCATTCATTCTGTCATTTATTGAGCACTTAGTGTGGGCAGAGCACTCTACTAAGCGTTCGGAGGAGTACAGTATAATAATAAAAAGATATATTCCCTGCCCACAACAAGCTTACAGTCTAGAAGGCTGATTGATTGGCTGATGGTGTTGGTGTGGGTGAATGTTTATCCCTAATTGAGTAGGATAGTCATACCTTTGGTGATTCCATTCCACGATGAAAATGCGTTCTGGCAGAAACCATAAAGGTAGAGGATGAGAAGCCATGGCTCACGAGTTACATCTGACTCTCCTTGGACGCAAATTTGGCTCTCGAGAACAGGCCCCAAACCCGGGCTTGGCACCACAGAGGCGATGCCGTTAGTTTCTGCCACCGCAGCAAAAAGCCATGCAGGAAACTGGGCAGGAAGTAGGCAGGTCGCCCCACCCTTCGGAGCGGAAAAGGGGCTGAGGTGGAGCCAAATGGCTGGTCGATGTCTCACCGGATGGAAGGGTGAGCTCAAGTTGTCCTCGCCCCTACTGCTCCCTGCACTCGCCACCCGCCCTCCTGAAGCAGCGTGGCCTAGTGGTTAAAACACGGGCCTAGGAGTCAGAAGGACCTGGGTTCTAATCCCGGCTCTGCCACTTGTCTGCTGCGTGACCGTAGGCGAGTCACTTCTCCGTTGTGCCTCGGCTCCCTCATCTGTACATTGGGGATGAAGACCGTGAGCTCCATATGGGACAGGGACTGTGGCCAGCAGGATTCCCTTGTCTCCACTCCAATGCTTGCAACAGTGCCTTGCACACAGTAAGCACTAAACAGATACCATTAAAAAAAAAAAAGTAGGGGCTCCGAGGCCAGCCAGCCCCGCCGGCCGTGGGAAGAGACCGCTCCTCAAGCATGTGTGAAAAGGCTAGAGGCAGCCTTTGGGACTCACAGCAGTCCGCATATAGGAGCGCTGCAGGCTGGACAGGGAATCACCAGGCCAGAGAGCAAGTTCACCCACAGTTTCGCGAGTCAGGACTTATTTCGGGCCCCCAGGTGAGCTAGACTACAGAACATAGTTCAGTGTAGGCTTCTTGTTTCAGTAGCCATAAGTCTGTTGATCTGTTTCTCCGGAATGGTTTGAAGTGCCTCAGTTACCTCATCTGTAAAATGGGGATTAAAAACTGTGAGCCCCCCACGGGACAACCTGATCACCTTGTATCCCCGCCAGCGCTTAGAACAGTGC
The DNA here is from genome assembly GCF_004115215.2 of Ornithorhynchus anatinus. NCBI lineage: Eukaryota > Metazoa > Chordata > Mammalia > Monotremata > Ornithorhynchidae > Ornithorhynchus > Ornithorhynchus anatinus. The sequence goes on along the minus strand of NC_041741.1, from coordinate 18,060,483 downwards.
TTTGCACATAGTAAGCGCTCAACAAATACCAACATTATTATTATTAACATGCATGGTGGAGGAGGAAGAAAACACTTAGCAGGGAATGTGTCTGTTTATTGTTATACTGAATGCTCCCAAGCCCTTAGTACAGTGCTCTGCACACGGTAAGTGCTCGATAAATACGATCGGATGGATGAATGAATAAATGTAGCTGATAGTCCAGTGTTCACTCGTGCTCCCATCCACTCTCTTTCCCTTTTCTCGTCTCCCTCACTCGAGATCATCCTCTCCCTCGGTGGTAGCTTAGGGGAAACCCAGTTCCCGCCTCACTAATGTGCATGGAGCATTCCCCACTTGGCTCTAGGGGCCGGGCGTGGGAATGAGATGGGAATGGAAGCATGGGAGGGGACCCTTCCACCTTCCTCCTCCCTTCCTGACTGGGCCGGAGGGAAAAGGCGAGCGCGATCAGGGCGAGAGTCGGCTAAAAGGCTGCAGAGCAAGTAGGAGCATCCAGAGTGGGGATTCCCCTCCCTCCAGCTAATGCCGGAAAGACGAGTGTAGCCGTCCTCGCCGGAGTGTGTGTCTAAGCCTTGGGAGATCTTGAGGCAGGGGACTGGGTCGAGCGATGCCTGGGGGTCAGCCAGTCCGTTGTATTTATTGAGTGCTTACCGTGTGCGGAGCACTGTACTAAGCGCTTGGAAAGTACAGTTTGGCAACAGATAGAGACAATCCCTACCCAACAATGGGCTCACATACCATCGGGGTGAATTATGACAAGCTGTGTCATCATCGGTCCCCAATCCCCACGGAACTCTAGGTTAGAGGAGGACGGACTCACAGAAAAGATAAATGAATTACAGATAATGGAACGGAACTCCAGAGGAGGACAACTCACAGAAAAGAGAAATGAATTACAGATAATGGAAGCATTTTAAAATGAAAACAGTCAAGGGGGAAATAGAATAAACGAATACTGGAAAAAGCCAACAATCAATCAGTAGTATTTATTAAACAGCTACAGTGTGCAGAGCACAGTAGCTAAGCACTTGGGAGCGGACAATAAAAAGAAAACATGATCTCTGCCTTCAAGGAGTTTACAGTCTAGCTGGGGAGGCATTCATTAAAATCCATGAATTTCATTAAAATTTAATGAATTAAAATTCATTAAATTTAATTCATTAAAATGAATTACAGATAGGAGAAAGAAAAGCAGATATGTATGTAGGCATAAATGTCTATATTAGTTAGAGCTTCATAGGGTATTATGTAGTGATTGCAGTATTTAAGTGCTTTCTATGTGCCAAACCCTGAGGTAGGTAGGAAATAATGAGATCGGACACAGTCCCTGCCCCCGTGGGGCTCACCGTCTGTGTGAAGAGGAAGAAGAATTTTATTCCCATTTTATAGATGAGGAAGCTGAGACCCAGAGGAAGTTAGGTGACTTGCCCAGGGTCACACAACAGGCAAGTGGCAAAGTGGGGATTAGAAGCCGAGTTTTTGTACAAGGTTAGTTCAAAGACCCAAGAGAAGTTGTTCGACGTATTCCCATCAAGAGGACTATGGTAAGGATTACAACAACTTTAATTTTGAGTTCATTAAAAGATTGCAAAATCTGACCTGAAAAGATAATGTGCATGTCAAAAATAGATATCAAGAGATATTTGAGGGAAGTGGAATCAGCTATAAAATTGGGGTTAAGAAAGACTATCTTCCAGTTTTGTATGCTGAAAGGAAAGTACTATTAACTTTAAGGAAGGATTTAATTAGAAATACAAGAAATAACGGAGGAAGTATGCTGACACCTGGAATGGGTTCATTCATAGGGGAAAAAGGGTGGGTAACTTAGACTGTCTTTAGATGCCAATTTTAAGAGCATGGGCTTGGGAGCCAGAGGTCATGGGTTCGAATGGTGGCTCTGCCACTTGTCAGCTGTGTGACTGTGGGCAAGTCACTTCTCTTCGCCTCAGTTCCCTCATCTGTAAAATGGGGATTAAGACTCTGAGCCTCATGTGAGCATGATTAAGACTGTAATCATGTGAGCCTGATTACCCTGTATCTACCCCAGCGCTCAGAACAGTGCTCTGCACATAGTAAGCGCTTAACGAATACCAACATTATTATTATTATTGTTTCCTATGTGTCAGGCGCTGTACTAAGTGCTGGGGTGGATACATGCTGACCAGTTGGGTCACAGTCCATATCCCAATGACGTGATTTCAGAAGGGTCTTCAAGATGGGGAGAGAAGCGGTCTGCCGGAGGGGGAGGGTGTTCTGGAAAGCCTGGAGGAAGTGAACAAGAAATCAGTGTGGAGAGAGATGACTAAGAGGCAGGGTCAGTAGCTGGGTAACCGAGGAGCGACGTAGGCAAGCTGATGTGTAATGGGAGGGGAGGGAAGATAAGTAAGGGGGGAGTGAGCTAGACTGCCTGGTTAAAATCAAGGGTCAGGCTTCCGTAAGTGCGATATACTAAAGAAAGCATTTTTCCATCCCTAGGAGAGAGGAGATTTTTGATAAAAGGGTGAGGGATAAATACCTTTTTTCCATCGGAAGGGTATTATAAGCTGATGTACATTCTATTCACCACTTGGGAATTAATGTTTTACGTGGCTCCGTTTGTTTTGGTTTGTGTTCCGTCCCTAAAGTTTTCCAAAAGAGTAAAACAAACCCTGGAAGACGTAGGAAGGTCAGAAGTGTACCCTCATGTCATTTCTAGGGCAGGACCTCCTCACCGGTAAAGGATGACACGTTCGGTAGGTAGTGATGATGATAATAATCATGACAATGATAATTAAGTGCTTACTTATATGCTAAGCACTGTGTTAAGCCCTGGGGTAGATGCAATACCATCGGGTTGGACACATCTCTGAACCACATATGGCTCACCGTCTGTGTTTGAGGGAGAAAAGGGTATTTATTCCCCATTTTGCTGATGAGGAAACTGAAGCGCCGAGAAAATAATAATAGTAATAATAATAATGGTATTTGTTAAGCACTTACTGTGTGCCAAGCACTGTTCTAAGGGCTGGGGTAGATACGAGGGTCATCAGGTTGGCCCATGTGGGGCTCATAGTCTTGATCCCCATTTTACAGATGAGGGAACTGAAGCTCAGAGAAGTTAAGTGACTTCCCCAGGGTTACACAGCCGGCAAGTGGCAAAAATGGGATTAGAACCCAGGTCCTCCGATTCCCAGGGCCTTGCTGTTTCCAATAAGCTGCACTGCTTCTCCTGAGCTCTTTTTAATGGGCACGTCAAAGGAGTGGCTTCTCCTCAACCTGGGCCAAATATTTTTTAAAAAAAATATCAATCTCATAACCGATCACCATTCATGTAAAAAGGAAGATAGCTCCTCATCTGTAAAATGGGGATTAAGACTGTGAGCCCCATGCGGGACATAGACTGTCCAATCTGTAGTCCGGTGCCCGACACATAGGAAGCGCTTAGCAAATACCATTAAAAAAAAGTAGAAGTCTAGTGTGGGCGACATCTTTGCCTGCCCTAAGAGGGAATCTCAGTTCGAGATTAAAACGTTATCTCGCACCTTGTCCTGAGAAGGGAGCTTTCCTCTCACAGTTCAGAAAATTCTAGGCATTTATTGACCAATCTTTACCAGAAGAATTTCAGATGCAAAAAGAAAAATGACCTTGAATTCCATAGAAGGCCCCTGGCATGAGTCACCGCGACAGAATTTCTTCTGTCTGCTGATGAGGCTGGATGCACGGTGGGTGTTAGAGAGAGAACAGGAAGAGCTGTTCCCCGTATGCGAATTAGTGCTCTAAAAAGGCTGTGATTGTAACGCGTTAAAAACCAAACACCTAACGCTGTGGAGACGGTAGGGCTCGAAGTTGAAACTGAATCGACGGCACAGTGGACTTAGAGATCGTAGAACTCCACGGTTTCACCGTAGCAGTGGTCGGTCTGAGGGAGTCCTTGAAGGTTGAGTCAGTCCTGTGGCTCTCTCGGGTTTAGTGGCCCCAGAATGGGTCCATGTCCTGGGGACATTTGATTTTCACCCCACCTCAGCCCCACAACACTTACGTACATTTTTAGAAAGTATTTATTCATATACATGTCTGCCCCCCTCCTCTAGACCGTAAGCTTTTGTGGGCAGGGAACGTGTCTACCAAATCTGTCATGGCCAAGTGGATAGAGCACCAGCCTGGGAGTCAGAAGGTCATGGGTTCTAATCCCCGCTCTGCCACTTATCTGCCGGGTGACCTTGGGCAAGTCACTTCACTTCTCTGGCTTCAGTAAAATGGGGATTGGGACTGTGAGGCCCATGTGGATGGGCACTTCAAGCACTTCAGAGAAGCAGCGTGGTTCAGTGGAAAGGGCAGGGGCTTGGGAGTCAGAGGTCGTGGGTTCTAATCCCGGCTCCTCCAACTGTCTGCTGTGTGACTCTGGGCAAGTTGCTTAACTTCTCTTTGCCTCAGTTCCCTCATCTGGAAAATGAGGATTAAGGCTGTGAGCCCCACATGGGACAATCTACCTTGCATCTATCCCAGCACTTAAGAACGATGCATGGCACATAGTAAGTGCTTAACAAATACCATCATTCTTCTTCTTATTATTATTACTCTCAGTAATAATCCCCGCTCACAGAGATTGTGTGATCTGGAGTCTCTGGTCAGGAGAGGGACTTAGTTAACAGTTTTAGGCCGCTGGGACTTAGAGCCCAGTAAGCTCTTTGTGAGCAGGGAATCTATCTACCAATTCGATTGTATTTTGCTCTCCCGTGTTCTGCATACGGTAAGCGCTCAATAAATAGGACTGATTGATAAATACATCAGTGCTTTGGGGCTGGGAGTGGGGTGGATTATCAAAGACTGTAAGCCCGTCAAACGGCAGGGACTGTCTCTGTTGCCGACTTGTTCATCCCAAGCGCTTAGTACAGTGCTCTGCACATAGTAAGCGCTCAATAAATACTATTGAATGAATGAATGAAAGTGCTGATGGAAAAGAATATTGCCACCTTTGCTAATGAGTCAAAACTGTTGTTTCTATTTGAACCATTTTGAACCACTGGACGTTGCTGGTGATTTCTGAGAGAAACACGGCTATTTACAGGGGTCTAAATGATTATTTTATTGTTTCTTTGCAGAGGCGGAATGGTTCAGACGAGTGAACAGTACGAGTTTGTTCACCACGCGCTGAGTCTGTATGAGAGCAGACACTCTGCGGAAGCCATCCAGTGAAATGCCGAAGGGGAAAAAAAAAAGTCCTTCTCTTGAGGTAATGTGTTTTATTACCTATGAGCAGCTTCTTCAAGGAACATCCGGGTAAGGAAAGGCAAGCTCTGAAGACCACCTGAGTTAGTGAGGAGAAAAGAAGCTTGGGGAAACTAGGGGAAGACTGCCAGATTGTTTTGTATTTGAATGTATCGTAAGTTCCCAAAAATAATTTTAAAGAAGGGTCTGCGTTGATGGTGCAATGATTTCTCGTCCATCTTAAAGGTGGATGTTTCTCTTTTAATAACTTTCTGCCACCCCGAGTGCACGTCTGTAATATAGCCGCACCGGGGCAGAGGGTGAGCTGTCCGCTGGAGAAGTGATTCCTGAGTGTTTAGATGCTTTAACATTTGCGAAATCTGTCTTGTGAATGGATTGTCAGCTGTTAACCTGTACCTGTTTTGAAGTGCTATCACCTGTGATGTGGTGAGCTCTGTTTCAGACCACCAGAATCTCGCTGCTAAAGTCTCAAGTGATTGACGACGGAATTTAATAAGGAAAGCCGTTTGTTTTTTGACTAAAAGCAAAAGCAGTAAAAACCTTTATATGGAACTATGTTCATATCTATTAACGTGCATTTACGGTAGCTCCTATAAAGCAGTGACAAAAAGCACAATGTCTGTTATTTGGCATATATGTATTTTACTCTATACTATCACCTTATACGTTGCTTCCGCCCCAGAGCTAAATCCCGTATAACTGTAAATGGTGTGAGTCATTTTACTTTCAAAAACTTTGGAGCCTATAATGCTACCAAGCATTTTATCCACTCGTCTGTCTTTTGCTGAGGGAATTTTTAAACGCGTGTGTTGTCGACTGACGTCTCTCTCCCCCGAAAGAGCTGAATGCACTGGGATAAGAAGTAGACCAACTCCCATTCAAAGGTTCTTCGAGACGATGCTGCTATGAGTTTCTGTATTGATTACATTTCTGTAAAGAGTTCACGTCTTTGAAGTTGGTGTAACAATATTTGGTAAACACTATCTGCTCACAGAGTATGTTGAGTTTTTAATGCAGTGTTGTTGACTTTGCTTCATACTGCCAATAAACTACAGTTGATACTAAACACTGTGTGAAGTCTCTATGTTCCTTTGCCCGTGGAATGAGCCATCACAATTATTCTAAAGCGTTCAAGTGGTAAATGCAGACCTGACTCATCGATTGCTCTGGACACCGGAAGTACGTAATAAATGCTATCGATTGATAGGTTAATCGGTTCCATGTCTGATTTCCCTTTCCGTTCCCTGGAAATTGCTGTTTCTCAAAGTGTAATGTTGTGAAAACGTGGAGGATAATGAGCTGAGAGGAATATCATCCTAACATGATTTTCTTCGACACCCACGGCACATCGTGAGACAAACGGTTCATGCTTACAGAGCCAGATTGTTTGGGAAAGATGCTTATAGATTGATTATACGGTTTGTGTTGACCCAGCGGAGTCCAGATCACCTGTGGAGGTCTAATGTAGGCTGAACATTCATTATACAAGATTATAGTCCTTTTCTTAGCACTTTGCAAGGGAGTGTTCGTGTGTCAAAGTGTTCTTAGGAGTTTTAAAGCTCGTTCCTTTCTTCCTAAATTCAACAGGGAGATAGCCCGAGTCAGGCCATTCTGAGGAAACAGACGAAAGGACGATGTGGTGTAAAAATCCCCCAAACAATTGAATAGAAGGAAGTGCTCGTCACTGACTTTTCCCCCCAACGGTGAAGGCACATTTCCTTCCTAGCCTTGGCTTCTCTTATCTGGGAGGGTGGTTGTTTTTTTTTTTTTTTTTTTCCGAGAGAGCATGGAGTGTTGTTAGCTGGAAAATGGAGCCTGTGCTATACCTGGTCTTCTGTACATTCCTGGCCTTTGGGAACTCAGGTAAGCGCAGTTCTCCCGGCTGTTCTCTTGCCCCTCACCCAGGGCCTCCTGGGATTGTGAGAATTTCTGAAATGCAATGGAAATGGAACTCGTTCTCCCCCTCTATCGCTTTACAAAAACGACAAGGAGGGGAGAGATGACCACCATGTCCAGGAGGCTTAGGTTTATTTCCACAAAACCTTCTGGGTTCCTTCCTCGATCTGTTAAGCTGAGACCCCAATAACCAAGTCTCAATCCCCCTAAAGAGGAAGTAACACTGTTTATCAGCAAACTGTGGGATTCCCAATATTATATCATAGTGGCTTAAAACCTAAGTGTATTATCTTGATCCTAAGAAAGCGGAAAATGTTTAAAAATAATGGCTTGGAGGGAATGTGTGTCTTTTTCCAAGAGTCTTCATCAGTGAGCTGTAGTGGTGTACTGCCTTTATTTTTCTTTTCATTTGGAAGAAAGCTGTTTGAGAGTCATTTCTGAGTTGGAATCTAGTTTGCTAAATCTTAACTGTTCACTATTCTGATTACATTTAGTGTTAGCTTATATTGATGATTGCTTATTTCTCCATTTCAAAGATATTAATGTTTAAGTGTGTGCACTCAGGCAGAGAAGGATTAAAATCAATTGTTTGGTGAAGAGGGAAAATAACTGAGTAGAAAATACTGATCGGAAAGTGAGAACCTCAGAGCTTGTTCTCAGTACAGTTTCACCCACGTAAATCATGAATTATCTTTCTGGGAAGGAAATACGTTTCACAAAGAGTTTTCCCCTCATTTTCTGGGGTGGTAATGGAGAAATGGAAAGATGAGGTGTTTCCCAAGGGTGAGAAAGAGGAGTAGGAGGAGAAAGAATGGAACAAAGACATTTGCAAATGAAGGCTTTTAAGAGCCACTGAAGAGCAGAACATTCTGAATCCTACAAGCTTTTAGACCGCTAACTTTCTACCCAAGCTTCTTTTCAATAACTTAGTATTGGGTGATCTTTCCCTCTATTATTAGGGATAATTCTGGTAACAGGAAGTTAAAGGTGGGAGGAGCCAGGAGGGGGAAGAGTAAGGGCTAAAGGGACTTTATCCTTCCCAAATCTAAGTGTAAATTGTTTCAATGGCCAGGGACATGGGCACAAATTAGCAGCATAAAGGGTTGTGTGCTTTGTTGGTTATGTTTGAGTTGGGGCATTCAGGGAGCCCTGCGATTGGTTATATCTTTGAGTTTTTCCCATCTTTCAGAGGGGTTTCAGATTGTCCATATCCAGAAACAGCAATGCCTTTTCAAAAGTAGGATAGTGGCCGTGGGCAACTGCAATGGAACCAGTCCAAACCAGCAGTGGATGTGGACAGACGATGAGAAACTTCTCCACATTAGCTCTGCCTTATGTCTGGGCATCTCCAACTCCTCCGCTACCCACACCCGTTCTGCCGTCTTCATCAGCTGCAGCCAGGCCCCCAGATGGACCTGCCACGACAAGGAAGGGCTCCTTGAGGTGGCAAACTCGTCTCTCTTTCTCAAGAAACACGGCTCCAAGGTAATGGTCAAGAAGGATAGGAAATACCCACACAGCTGGATGAAGATAGAGGTCGACCATAAGGGAGAGCTTGCCAATGGAAGCCTGTGCCTGAAGAAAGGTGAGCCATTCCTCTCTGGAAGAATCTTGGAATTCTTATAATCAAAATCACGTGTATCCCCAACCCCAAGAAATCCAGATACAATTTTTTTTTTTATAGGGAATTCATGTAACAATTCATAAGGTTCAAGACTACAGCAACGCAGAGAAAAACTAGACTTCGTTAGAGGCGAAGTAATCCTCAGTACCGTTGTCAATCGCTTATTTCCTTCAAACATACATTTTTCTTTATTTCCTTATAAATGTATATCCATGGATAAACACCAAAATGTGTAAGTATACACAAACATACCCATATACCAAACATTGTGACAACATCTATACGCAAGACATGTAAATTTACATTTGTACCAAACAAATTCAATTATCCCAGGCACGGGTAGTAATATCCCTTGATTTTCCTTTTGGCCTTTAAGCCATTTCATGGTTATTTGTATCGGAAAGTGGGGGGCGGGGAGGATAGGGAAAAAAGATGAAAATCAAGTCCATTTATTTCAAATGTTTGGCTCTGAGTGCTCAATTCAGGTCTCAACACCCATTAAGCGCTCAATAAATCCACTGATTGATTACTTTCGCTTCACACCTCATTATCCTAGTGGGTATTTTCCTGTATTATTTGAATCTAAGGAAAAATTTATTCCACCGATTGTTTCTTCTGTACAGGAACTACCATGGGATCCTTGGTGGTGGTAGTAATAGGCCATTTATTAGTTCTATACAGTTTTTGAAACAACTCTACCTTCTTTGCATTGATAATTTCTACTTTTAAAAAGGGGCAGGCTTAGCCAGGTCTATGCCAATGTTAACGAAGACTATCTGTGTTTGGCCTAATCCATTTTTTGGTTGCCTCATCTCCTTGTCTGTGCTTACACGTACCCATATTACATTGGCTGAAAAAGGTAAGCAAATGCCCTGTATCGTTCGACCGTTACAGAATTGATCCAGTGTCTTTATCCATCTCCCCATTCCCCTTACCATTCTTTTAACAAATGTGTTTAAACATTTGGAAGCCAGACAAAAATGTTCTTTTAAAAAAGTAAAGAATGAACATACGTCTGATAGACAAATAATTGTCATACCAATAAATCATTTGATTGTTTATCGCCAACAGAGCACTGTACTAAATGCTTGGAAGAGTACAGTAAATCAGAGTATAAGCTCATTATGGGCAGGTAACGTGTCTGTTAATTCTGTTGTACTCTCCCAAGGACCTAGAACTGTGCTTTGCACATAGTAAGCGCTCAGTAAATACCATCGACTGATTGACGTGTTCCCTGCCCACAGTGAGCTTACAGTCTAGAAGAACTGGATGCATTTGATATTCTCCCTACTGTCAGCCCCACAGTAATTAAGTACATATCTATGAAATAACTATCTATGAATGATGACTGTCTCCCCCTCTAGACCATAAGTTTGTTGTGGGCAGGAAACATGTCTACCAACTCTAATTGTATTGTACTCTCCCAAGCGCTTACTCGGTACAGTGCTCTACCCAAAGTAAATACTCAAATACCACTGATGATGATGATGGAGTTTATAAGGGAATACACAGAGAAACAAATTATCCAGCAACCCAGTTAAGTCAGATGAAAATATCTCCAGCTAAATTATAGTAATATAATAATTACTATATTAATTCACCCTAGAAAATCCTTTATCAAATTGAATGCAAAACCAGAAAGCATATTTAGTGAAGAAACCATCTGTAAATGGGGTAAGCATTGTGAAATTTTAAATGAAGGAAATGAAGATTAATCAGATTGCATTTCTTAGATTTTCATGAAATGAGCCAAAGTGTTTTTGAAGATCTGAGTACAAAATAATGTCATTTAAAAAAAAAAAAATCACAAAAATTTGATAGATGGGAGTTAGTTTTTTATTGGGTGGTTTCCTAGAATAAATCACAGTTGTCTAGACGAAAACTGAATCCTGTGACTCATCCTTGCTTCTAACTAGGGAACAGATTTATGCACATTCAGGGTGTCTTGCTGACCACCTCTAATTTTAGAGAAAAAAAGTGGGCTTGTGGTAAAAAAGCCTTTTCTTCATCACATTCTGGAGGGTTATTTTAAGCTCTGTTTCTCATCCCTTCCCAGCTCCCTGGTCTCCATTTGTTCTTTTCCCAGGATTCAGCCCAAAGTGTTGTGGAGATTTGCCAATTATCTGATAGGGTAGTTAAGTTGCTCAAAGTGAATCACTCGGACCATAAATTATTATTTGTTTTGGAGAAGCTAAGCACCATGTTTCCTTTGAAATATCCTTTCTAGAAGAAACATGAACAAGATGAAAAATCAGTGTTTTCTTGTGATTAATATTAAATCTTTCCTATTTCTGGGCATTCTTTTAAAATAGTGCCATTTATTTTATCAAGGGAGAAATTTTAGAATTGAGATCATCTGGTACATTTCCCAGGTTGGGGGTAGGGGAGTGATGCCTATCGGACAAAACCTTTGGGGTTCTGTCTTGGGGGATGATGACCTTAATATTAACAATGAAAAGATTGGTTTGGAAGTTCAGCCTCACTCTCAAGAGTTCAGCTCTCACCTTATTTTACAGAATGCTCAAAGAGCAAAAAGAGATTGAATATCCTTTGCTTTGTGACCTTGGGCTTCACTTCACTTCTCTACCTCAGTTACCTCATCTGTAAAATGGAGATTAAGACGGTGAGCCTCAGGTGGGACAGGGACTGTGTCCAGCCTGATTATCTTGTATCTACCTCAGTGCGTAGAACAGTGCTTGGCACATAGTAAGTGCTTAACAAATACCACTATTACTATTATTGTTATTATTATTAAAAGGACCTCCAAGAGAGCAAATATTCAAAGAGAAGCTACACAGTGAATATGATTTTAAATTGCTGAAATCCATTCTTCCCTACAAAATATTTAATGTTTCAAACTAGAGGGTTCTGCCTATTAAGAAGAATTATCCAGGCTAAAACCTCTCAAATGCCTAACAATAGACTATAAAATTTTTTATGACCTTTGTTAGGTGCTGACTATGCGGTCAAGCCCCGTTTGAAGTGCTGGGATAGATACAGATCAATCACACCAGATACAGTCCTTGTCCCACATGGAGGTCACAGTTTGTGTAGCGGGGAGAACAGGTATTGAATCCCCATTTTGCAGTTCAGGAAACTGAGGCCCAGAGAATTAGTAGGCAAATGTACAGAAACAGCATGGCTTAGTGGAAACAGCATGGGCTTGGGAGTCAGAGGTTTTGGGTTCTAATTTCCGGTCCACCACTTGTCAGCTTTGTGACTTTGGGCAAGTTGCTTCACTTCTCCGTGCCTCAGTGACCTCATCTGTAAAATGGGGATTAAGACTGTGAGCCCCACCTGGGACAGCCTGTTAACCTTGTATCTCCCCCAGGGCTTAGAACAGTGCTTAGCCTATAGTAAACACTTAACAGATGCCATCATTATTATTATTAAATGGTGGAGTCAGAATCAGAAACCAAGTCCTTAGGCTCCCAGACTTAGGCTTTAATCGACTAATCCAAACCACTTCCCAATGTGATACCTAGTAACATTTTACACTGTCTTTCCTTTGATGTTGTTTACAGCATCATGGAGACAAATTGAAGGGATTAAAAAAGTTTGGGGTTCCAAAGCACACTATATGTTTGGAAACTGCTGTGTCTTCATAGGCTTTGGAACACAAAATTCTATCTTATTAACATCAAGCTTTCCCACTGATTAAGAAGAGATATTTCCTTACCATGCTGGTGAGAAGAGTATAATCCAGTAAGGCATGGAACATGTTAACCGGCTCTGCCGCTTGTCAGCTGTGTGACTGTGGGCAAGTCACTTAACCTCTCTGTGCCGCAGCTCCCTCATCTGTAAAATGGGGATGAAGACTGTGAGCCTCACGTGGGACAACCTGATGACCCCGTATCTTCCCCAGTGCTTAGAATAGTGCTCTGCACCTAGTAAGCGCTTAACAAATACCAACATTATTATTATTACTACCGTACTCTTCCAAGGGCCCAGTTCAGTGCTCTGCACATAGTAGGCTCTCAATAAGTGTGATTGATAAAGATGCTGGATATGCATTCTGCAGCCTCATTCAAGGACAGAGCCAAGCAAGCAATAGGCAGCACTACGAATTTTGAAGAAGGATAATATTGTGCCTAGTGTTTAAATATTAGGTAATTATCACCATAACCAATATTTATTGACTGTACAAAAGAGGCAGAAATTCAGTCTCTGCCCTCAGACAGCTTGCAGTCTAACATCTGATTACGGTTTTACTTTCTGCGAAGTACTGCACCTCGACAGTGGTTGCAGGAACTAGTTTGGGACACTGAAATTACACTTCACTCCCTTTCAATCCATTTCAGCAGCCAGGAAGTTGGGTTTGACTATAGCTAACTTCATGAAAACCCAGTTTTCCCACACATCCCGTCCTCCTAAAATGTGAGGATGGCTTTCCTTGTAAACTCCTTGTGACAATGCAACTGGTCTACCCACTCTATGTTGTACTCTCTCAAGAGCTCAGTACAGTTCTCTGCACACAGGAAGTGCTCAGTATACAGGATGGACTGATTTCATGTAAAAATTCCAGGTGAAGAACAATTTGTGGCACAGTACTCATGACGACTCATGCTGTAGTGGTTATTATGACCATGCTTTAGTACCCGTGATGTCCATATTCTGATTCATAGGCTTACGCACCTGTCTATTACCACCAACTCCAAGGCACCAGACTGTATCTAAACAGGCTCACGTTGTCAGGCAGAGGCTCCCTAATGCCCTAATGGCATATGAGCCAAAACCTAAATAAAATTAATACCATTGGGTGCTTACTGTGTGCAGAGCACTGAACTAAACACTTGGAAAATACGATTCGGCAACAGAGAGAGGCAATCCCAACCCACAACGGGCTCACAGTCCGTGAGAAGGGAATGGGCTCACAGTCTGAGAGAAGGGGGAAACAGACATCAAGACAAGTAAACAGACAACAATAGCATCAATATAAATAGAATTATAGAAATATACACATCAAAACAAGTAAATAGGCATTAATTATAAATAAATAGAATTATAGATATATTCATATATATACACAAGTGCTGTGGAGTAGGGTTGGGGGTAGAGCAAAGGGAGCGAGTCAGGGTGATGGGAGGGGGAGCTGAGAAAAAAGGGAGGGCTTAGTCTGGGAAGGCCTCCTGGAGGAGGTGAGCCTTAAGTAGGGCTTTGAAGGGGGCAAGTGTGACTCTTAGGTGGATTTGAGGAGGGAGGACAATCCACCACTAGCTGTGCCTCTGCCTCTCCCTTTCGATACCGACATACCAGGAAAGCTAGGAAAGCAGTCTCATACTGGTTTCCTAGGGGATAAACTAATAATCACTATTTCACAGTTACACAACGCAAAAGACGTTTTTGGCCCCAAGCACTTCTGGCTGGCTGTATGTCTCCTCAACCAATGTGACAGGACAGGGTTTGGGTGGGAATATTTGAACACGTTAAGTCTGAGGAGTCAGGGAGACCTACAAGTAGAGATGTCCTGCAGGCAGGAGGAAATACAAGACTGCAGAGAAGGAGAGAGATCAGGGCTGGAGAGGTGGGAATCATCTGCAGAGAGATGGTAGTTAAAGCCATGGGAGTAGATGAGTTCTCTAAGCGAGTGTAAATGGAGAATAGAAGGAGATCCAGAACTGAACCTTGAGGGATCCCCACAGTTAGAGGGTGAGAGGTAGAGGAGGAGTCCACCAAAGAGACTGAAAACGAAGAGCCAGAGAGACGGGTGGTGAACCTGGAAAGGACAGTGTCAGGGATGCCAAGGTTGGATAACGTTTTCAGGAGAAGGAAGTGGTCGACATTGTCAAAGACAGCTGAGAGGTCAAGGGGATTAGGACAGAGTAGAGGCCATTAGATTTGACAAGAAGAAGATCACTGGTGACCTTTGAGAGGTCAGTTTCGGGGAGTGAAGTGGCCAGAAATCAGATTGGAGGGTGTCAAGGAGAGACCTGGAAGAGAGGAAGTGGAGGTCGTGGGTGTAGGCAACTCGCTCAAGGAGTTTGGAGAGGAATGATAGGAGAGAGTTGCAGAGAGAGCTGAAGGGACCTCTCAGGCACTTACTATCATTTCCAGAACACTGACTCTCAGGATACCAGAGCGAAACACAGCTCACTGGGCTTGCCCTGATTCATGACTCTGATTAAAAAAAAAAGGAATGAGTCACTCTTGATTACTCTTCTTCACAAATCTTAAGAACCATTTACATAATTCAACATTATCAGTGATTAAAATGCCTTTACTTTTATACTAGTCTCTAAAGGACCACTGAGAAGATGTTATACATTCAACAAACTCTTCTGATACTTCCTGGGAGAAAATACATTTGCTTTAAGTCCACACTTGTAGTCAGGCCTATCAGATCTGGTAAACTGATTTACAGCTAAAGAAATAGATATCAAGGAAAATAAATATCTACCCCAGAGCCTTGCCAAAAGTCAGTGACAAATTAAATACCGCCATTCATCTATCATCTCCTTTTGCAGTTACACCACCTTTCCCATGTTTGGTCATATTGACAATTAAAATGAAAAACTAAAACATCAATATTATGATAGTAAGTTTGGAAGGAGCGGAAAAGGAAGAATTTGGCTTTAAAATGTGTGTTCAGTCCCAAAACACTGCCTGCACTGGTACCCTCAGGAAAACCGTAGCTATAAAGAGCAGGACTTTGGACAGAAATATTAACTGAATCCTATTCCTCCCGACTGTGGAATGGGAAGCAGTCAGAAACTTTGCATGTTGATCCAAAAGTACGAGAAAGTCTCTTCTCCCAAGCTGAGGCTGTAGAGCCATTTAGTATAATAAAAGTGTAAAAGGCAGGACATTCCCTAGAAAGGAACCCTAGATGGGGTGGGATAGTGTAAATACTGTCCATTCAGAGTGGACTGATACTGAGCCTGGGTGGCCTCTCTATCCTCTCTCCCTGATGGACTAAATGATAATAATGATAGTGGTATTTAAGTGCTTACTTCATGCCAGGCACTGAACTAAGGGGTGGGGTGGACACGAGGCCTTCCCAGGAAAAGCCCCACTTTTCCTCATCTCCCACTTCCTTCTGCAGCTCCCTGACTTGCTCCCTTGACTCTTCCCCCCCTCTCGCAGCCCCACAGCACTTATGTATCTATCTGTAATTTTATATATTTGTATTAATGTGTGTCTCCTCCTCTCTAGTCTGTGAGCTCGTTGTGAGCAGGGATTGTCACTCTTTATTGTTGTATTGTACTTTTCCAAGCACTTAATACAGTGCTCTGTACACAGTAGGCGCTGAATAAATACAATTGAATGAACCCAAGCCAATCAGATTGGACACAGTCCCTGTTCCCATATGGGGCTCACAGTCTCAATCCCCATTTTACAAGTGAGGTAATTGAAGCACAGAAAAGTTGAGTGATTTGCCCAAGGTCACACAGCAGACAAGTGGCAGGACAGGATTAGAACCCATGACCCTCTGACTCCCAAAATTGAGCTCTATCCACTATGTCATGCTGCTTTAAGGGCAAATCGAAACTGCACTGCCAGCAGTTAGTCATCTGTGAAATCCCTGGTCTGAGGTTTTCAGCTAGAGCTGTATGTCAGCTTGATTCAGTGGAGCAGCCAGGGGCTTAAAGGAGAGTCTTCTATTTGCAGCTATCCAAGATGTATTTTGCCTCCCCTCTAGCTACCTGGGGAAGCTCTATCCTTTCAAGAACATTAAAAAGATGAGCATTTGTCCAGACGTAGAACCCAATCACATAACTCTGTGCTTTCAAAAATTCAGTCTCCAGTTCCAGTGAGGAAGTACCTAATGGAAAGTCCACAAATAAATATTCACTGAGTGTTGACTGATTTTTTTTTAAATTGTGGCTTTGTTTTTTTTTGGTGGGGAAGCACTGTGGTCTAGTGAAAAAAGAATGGACCAGGGAGTCAGAAGACTTGGGTTATAAGCCAAATTCTGCCACTTGCCTATTCTGTGATGTTGGGCAATTTCTCTGTGCCTCAGTTTCCTCATCAGTAGATTGGGGATTGAATGCCAATTCTCCCCCCTACTTAGACTGTGCGGCCCCTCAGGGGCAAGGCTGTGTCTGTATTATCTTCTGTCTCCACTACACGTGGTAAGCACTTAACAAAACAAAGACCACAATTATTATTATATGGTCTTTGTCTTCCAGGGAGTTTGGGAAACGGCCCAAAACCTAAAGAAGAGAACTGAAATGGGAAATACTCATCGAGAGCTTATAGGCTAGACCTAGGCAAAGGTGAGATTGTAGAATCTCTCCTGCCACAACCCAGAATAACTAACCACTCCTGCCACTGACAATTTAGAGATCACAGGAACCCAGGCCTGATTGCTTCAAAAATTTCCCTAAAACTCCTCCTTCAATCAATCCAAACCTTCTAATGGCTCGGGATTGGTTTCTGACATTGCAGATCATAAAGTAAAATTGCTCCTTCGAAGAAGCTGGAAATTTTAGAATCATCTTCATTATCTCCAACAGTCAGGCAATCGTATTTGTTGAGTGCTTACTGTGTGCAGGGCACTGTACTAAGCACTTGGGATGGTACAAAATAACAGTGTAACAGACACATTCCCTGCCCACAGTGAGCTTACAGCCTAAAGGGGGAGACAGAAAAGAATAAAAATAAAGTTCAGATATGTGTGTAAGTTCTCAGGGGCTAGGAAGGGAGTTGAACAAAGAGAACAAGTCAGGGCCAAGCAGAAGGGAGTGGGAGAAGTGGAAAGGAAGGCTTAGGGAAAGCCTCTTGGAGAAAATGTGCCTTCGATAAGCTGGGAAAAATCTGTCCATCAGATATGAGGAGGGAAGGCATTCCAGGCCAGGGGCAGGCTGTGGGTGAGAGGTCAGCAGCGAGATGGATGAGATCAAGGTACAGTGAGAAGTTTAGCATTAGAGGAGCCAAGTGTTCAGCCTGGGATGTAGTGGAAGAATACCTAGGTGAGGTAGGAAGGGGCAAGATAAGGAATTTTTATCTGATGCAGAGGTAGATCATCAATAGAATTTATGTGCATAGTGTGTGCGGAGCATTATACTCTGTGCTTGGGTACAAGAGTTTATAGGCTTGATCTGTGCCTCAAGAAGGTTACAGTCTAAAAGAGGAAACAAGCACTAAAATAATTTTAAAATAATCAGAAGCAGCAGCAAAGGAAGCTATGCGTTTGAGTTAGTGCTTAAGGAATAAGGCCCGATGTTCTGTATCTAGAGGTGATAATTGAAGCCCCGGGAGGGGATGAGCTAGTGAGTGTAAACTGAGCAGAGAACAGAGAAGTGATGGAAACCCTGCTGTGCACGCAGAATGCTCAATAAATCTCACCCACTGATAGACCTACAACTAGAAAGTGGGAGGAAGAGCAGAGAAAAGAGACTGAGGTGTGTCTAAAGAAGTAAGAGAACAGAAAGAGAACCGTGGCAGTGAAGCCAAGGCTAGGTCATGTTGCCAGTAGAGAAAGTGATGTTGAAGGCAGTTCGGCAATCGAAACGAATTAATAATAATAATGTTGGTATTTGTTAAGCGCTTACTATGTGCAGAACACTGTTCTAAGCGCTGGGGTAATCAGGTTGTCCAACGTGAGGCTCACAGTTAATCCCCATTTTACAGATGAGGTAACTGAGGCACAGAGAAGTGAAGTGACTTGCCCACAGTCACCCAGCTGACAAGCGGCAGAGCCGGGAGTCGAACTCACGACCTCTGACTCCGAAGCCCAGGCTCTTTTCCACTGAGCCACGCTGCTTCCCGTGGGAATTGGGTAGGGTTCACTAAATTCTGCTAGGAGGGGATTCTAAGACAGCAATCCCTAGTGGAAAGAACACAGCCTGGGAGACGGAGAACCTGGATTCTAAATCTGGCTCTGCCATATGTCTGCTGTGTAACCTTGGGCAAGGAGCTGTGTGACTTTGGGCAAGTCACCTAACTTCTCGGTACCTCACTTACCTCATCTGTAAAATGGGGATTAAGACTGTGAGCCCCACGTGGGACAACCTGATTCTCCTGTGTCTATCCCAGCGCTTAGAACAGTGCTCGGCACATAGTAAGCGCTTAACAAATACCAACATTATTATTATTCTCTGGGCTTCAGCTCCCTCACCTGCAACAGGGGGATTTAATGTCTGTACTCCCTCCTAGTTAGACTGTGAGCCCCATGTGGGACCTGTTTATCTAGGATCTACCCCAGTGATGAGTACAGTGCTTGACACATAATAAGCCTTTAATGAATACCACAGTTACTGTTGACCTTGGAGAGAGCAGTCTCAGCGAATGAAGGGGATGGAATCAGGATTTTAGGGGGTCAAGAAGGGAGGTGGAGAGAGGAGGTGAAGACAGCAGGGTTTAAAGAATTTTGACAGGAAAAGGAACAAGGAGACTAGGCAGTGGGATCCAGAGAATGGTTACTGTTGGAAGGAAAAGTTATAATCCGTTTGTTTGAGGACTTTGTGGATTCTCTGTTTTTCCTTCTGGCCCTTCTTGGGCATATTAGCTGTCTCCAGAAGAGGTTTTTCTTAATTTATTCTTCTCTTCTTCTTCCCTCAAATGCAAATAAAAACATTTGTGGTTTCCCCAAAACTATGCAGTGAAAATTGCCAAAATGAATTTCTGAAAATCTGAATACAGTAATTAAACATAGGATGGGAAAATGCTCTTTAGTCTGAGAGAAAACAATGATAATAGTGATTAATATTCCCCTTTAATACCAAAACAACTTAAACTAATCCAGCCCGTTTTGTTCATATCAGATCATGTCTATAAAGTTAAGAACTTAGAAGCTGAGGCTGCTTCTGTGAAAAACATTGACCCAAAATGAAGGGTACCAGGATCAGATAACCCATAATTCCTTTTTAGGGGGAAAAAAAGGTGAAAAATAAGATTGGTTTGGGCAAAGATAGTGCATATGTGTGTAGGTAATTGTATGTATTGGTATATGAATATACTCACATATTTAAAGCTAAATTAGAAACTGAATTAGAGATGACAGTGGGAGCCCTCTGTAAAATTCACTTAAAATTACTCCAAAAAAAATGCACAATGCTGTATCCTGAACTTTTCTCAGTGGAGACTTTCAAGGGTGGGAACCTTAAGTCATCAGGTTACTTCTTTCCTGGGAGGCTAAATGCATGGTGTAGTGGATAGAGCAAGGGCCTGGGAGTCAGAAAGCCATGGGTTCTAATCCCAGTTCTGCCACTTGCCTGCTGTGTGGTCTTGGGCCAGTCACTTCATTTCACTATGCCTCAGTTACCTCAACTGTAAATTGGGGATTAAGACTGTGAGCCCAAAGTGGGTCAGGAACTATGTCCAACACAATTATCTTGTATCCACCCCAGCGCTTAGGACAGTGCCTGGCACAGAGAAAGTGCTTAACAAATACCATTATTATTCAAGGACATTGGATAGATGAGTTTATTTTTAAAATAACGTTCATTTCGGGACGAAAACTCACCCACTGCTACTTATGTCAAGAGCAGTCAGCCACTGACATGCTAAAACAACATAATTGCATGTTGGGAATTGCTATTTGGAAGCTTGGGTTAAGATAACCCCCTCAACTACACTATTGTTAGAGGGTCAGAGATCTAAAGTTACCACAGGCAATGCTGTGGAGAGTGTTTAGGACAGACACTTAGCCTCCCCTCCTCCCCCTACCAACTCCCGGCCAGCGCCAAGCCAGAGATTCACAGAGAAAGAAAAGAACATTTCAGAGAAACTCCTGATAAATCCTTCCTTTGATGCCTTTTACTTGTAAATGATTTTTGTGTACCTTCCCCACTGAATCATAAGCTTCCAGAGAGCTTGGAAGATGGTTTTAGCTATTGTTTACTCATCCAAAGTGTGTAGAATAGTGTTTAGGACTTGATAAGCATTCAATAAATACCATGATTGATTCTCAAATCAGCCTACCCAAAGAGGATTAGATGGAAGCAAAACAAATAAAGTCAGGCTCCTTCGCTAATTCCTGGCATAAACTGGTAAGAGTTTAGCATACTTAAACATAGCAAGTGGGCAAGTCACTTAACATCTCTGTGCCTCAGTTACCTCATCTGTAAAATGGGGATGAAGACTGTGAGCCCCACGTGGGACAACCTGATTACCCTGTATCTAGCCAGGGCTTAGAGCAGTGCTGTGCACATAGTAAGCGCTTAACAAATACCAACATCATCATAAACTAGTTTAGGTAAGAGTGGAAGTGGCTTTTTGCCAGGCTGAGTAGCTCATAGTCAAAGCTGTATTTACATTCCCTTCAAACAACAATATTCCTTTGCACATGAGACAGATAAATCAGAATGTGACAGTTTCCAATCAGAAACGACATAGGATCCCTGGCCCAACACTACTGGAGGTCTCTTTGTGTTTACTTTCTTTAACATAGATTAGAAAAAAAGCTTGGCAAACGTTTGAAAGAACTATAACCAGAGAATTCCAATGGCTCACCTCCAGCTATAGTCTCACCACCACGGCTTTAGTCTCACCACTCCTGCACCTGATTCCTTCCTCATCTCCCTCCTACCTGGAACTCCCACCTTCTTCATAACGACCACCCCACAACCGCCCACGTTTTCAGAGCCCTTCTGAAATCATATCTTCTCCAGGAAGCCCTGCCCCCACTTACTCTTCTCCCCAGGTGAGCAGACCTGGGCCTATTACACATTTACATATTCACCACACCTGCAATCTATCGCCTTGAAGACCTTATTAGTGAAACACTCACTCGCATTCGGTTTTTCCTTCTTTCTCCTATCTGGAAGTTACTTCAGTGGCTGACTTCTCCCAAGACATCGTAAAATCTATGAGGGCAGTAAAATCTATCAACCATCTCCACGGTAATCTTCCAAGTGATTAGTCAAGTGACCTAGACAGTAGTCATTCAGTAAGTACTATTGGATTGATCATTAATTGCTACAACCTGACTCTCACTGCCAGGATAAAACACTTAATCTTGACGCCATTACAGGGAATGGGGGAGTCAGACTTAATTATAAGAATTGCAGTATCTGTTAAATACCAAACACTGTAATAATAATGTCGGTATCTGTTAAGCGCTTACCATGTTCAAAGCGCTGGGTTAGATCCAGGGTAATCAGAATGTCCCACGTGAGGCTCACAGTTAATCCCCATTTTACAGATGAGGGAACTGAGGCACAGAGAAGTTAAGTGACTTGCCCACAGTCACACAGCTGACACGTGGCAGAGCTGGGATTCGAACCCATGACTTCTGACTCCCAAGCCCAGACTCTTTCCCCCGAGCCACGCTGCTTCTCCTTGTATACTGTACAAAGCACTGGGGGGATTACAAGCAAACGGGATTGGATACAGTCCCTGGACCACATCAGACTCACCTGGCCGTAGCACTTGTCCACTCTGTGACCTTGGGTAAGTCACTTACCTTCTCTGTGCCTCGGTTACCTCATCTGTAAAAAATGAGGATTAAGAATATGAGCCTAATGTGGAACAGGAAGAGCCCACGCTTGGGAGTCAGAGGTCATGGGTTCTAATCCTGCCTCTGCCACTTGTCAGCTGTGTGACTTTGAGCAAGTCACTAACTTCTCTGTGCCTCAGTTAACTCATCTGTAAAAGGGGGGTAAGACTATGAGCCCCATGTGGGACAACCTGATGACCTTGTATAAGCAGCGTGGCTCAGTGGAAAGAGCCTGGGCTTGGGAGTCAGAGGTCATGGGTTCGAATCCCAGCTCTGCCACGTGTCAGCTGTGTGACTGTGGGCAAGTCACTTAACTTCTCTGTGCCTCAGTTACCTCATATGTAAAATGGGGATTAGGACAACCTGATCACCCTGTATCTACCCCAACGCTTGGAACAGTGCTCTGCACATAGTAAGCGCTTAACAAATACCAACATTATTATTATTATTACCCCAGTGCTTAGAACACTGTTTGGCACATAGTAAGAACTTATCAAATACCATCATTATTATTGTATCTACTTCAATGCTTGGCACATAGTAAGCACTTAAGTACTCCAATTCTTATTAATTCCTCTTTTACAAATGATGTAAAATAGGCACAGAGAAGTGAAGTTACTTGCCCAGGGTCACACATTCATTCAATAGTATTTATTGAGCACTTACTATGTACAGAGCACTGTACTAAGCGCTTGGAATGTACAAATCAGTAACAAATAGAGACAGTCCCCGCCCTTTGACGGGCTTACGGTCTAATCGAAGCAGACAAGTGGAAGAGTCAGGATTAGAAGACAAGACCTTCTGACTCCCAGGCCCGTGTTTTATCCACTAAGCCATGCTGCTTCGCCAGGTCTCAAAACATTCTAGCCTCATTAGCTTCCAAAACCCTTTCCACCTGGGTTCACTCTGAGCTACTGGCTGGAGAATTTAAGGCTATTAAGGGAGATTATGCGTCTCTGAAGGCATTTAAAGATGAGGCTAACGGTAGCCACCGTGTTTTATTCCCAACAGCTCGCCACGGAGGAGAAGTTTCTGTGAGAAGTGCTAGACACACGACTCCTTCCAAGATCCCCCGTACTTTTAACGCGATTACCTATAGGCCAGAGACTCTCAACAAGAGTATCGCAGAGGTCTTTGTCGGGAGTGCTACTGAAAACTACGGCAAAAATAGCACGGTGACCCAAGACCCTGATTCGCAGATGACAGGAGTTACGGAGAAATCTTGGGTTTCGACGACCACCACCCGTCTCTACTCCAGCACAGTGGAAGAGGTAAGGCAGGACGATTGTTGCGTAAGGGGGTGTTTATGACAGTTTCAGCGTCCTCTGCTTTTCAAGATCCTCTGGGCTAAAAGTTCATCTTAGAAGATGCGTTTTTCTGCCATTTATCAAACGCCTCCTTTTGATTCTTCCTACTGTCCCTAAGGAGTTTGAGAGAAGGTGATTTTTTGGGTGTAGAAAAAACTCTCTGATTTTTTTTTTTTTAGATTTTCCCCTCTGACAGGGTTTACAGGGAGAGAATCACTAACCTTGTGGTTTTTTCGTCACTCAGAGTTAGCCTACACCATTTCCGTTTGGTCACCGGCAAACTAACACTGGAGTAGAACTGAGAGAACAATAAGACCAAGAATCCCCTCAAACATTGCCCCAAGATGGCCTGGCCTCAGCCCATTTTGATAAGGATTCAAGGATCTCTAGATTTGGTTCAGGGACAGTTCCTTCCTTCCTCCCTCACCTTGCCAAGATGGGTTTATACAGAGTCGGTCTCACTTTTAATGGAGTGGTGGCTAAGGAGGAAAGGGGGTTGAATGGGGAGAAGGGGAAGGAGTTCATTCAATAGTATTTATTGAGCACTTACTATGTGCAGAGCACTGTACTAATAATAATGTTGGTATTTGTTAAGCGCTTACTATGTGCCGAGCACTGTTCTAAGCGCTGGGGTAGATGCAGGGAATCAGGTTGTCCCACGTGAGGCTCACAGTTAATCCCCATTTTACAGATGACACTTGTCAGCTGTGTGACTGTGGGCAAGTCACTTAACTTCTCTGTGCCTCAGTTCCCTCATCTGTAAAATGGGGATTAAGACTGTGAGCCCCACGTGGGACAACCTGATTCCCCTGTGTTTACCCCAGCGCTTAGAACAGTGCTCTGTACATAGTAAGCGCTTAACAAATACCAACATTATTAGATGAGGTAACTGAGGCACAGAGAAGTTGTGACTTGTCCACAGTCACACAGCTAAGTGGCAGAGCCAGGAGTCGAACTCATGACCTCTGACTCCGAAGCCCAGGCTCTTTCCACTGAGCCACGGTGCTTCCCCAGCTACTAAGCGCTTGGAATGTACAAATTGGCAACAGATAGGGACCGTCCCTGCCCACTGACGGGCTTACAGTCTAATCGGGGGAGACAGACGGTATTATTATATTCAGTTGCCCTTCAGTTTCAAAGATAAAGCTACTGATGGGTGAAGGCAAGCACTTAGTACGGTGCTCTGCACACAGTAGGTGCTCAAATATAATTTACTTATTGATTTAAATTTAATGACAGTGTGTATGGCTGAAAGGCTAGTGCCCCGTGGCAGAATAACCTCACCCCCCAACACACACATAGGAATACCTATGCACAAAAACTGCTGGCCTCTGTTTACTTAAACTGTGAGCCTCATGTGGGATAATACTAATAATAATAATGTTGGTATTTGTTAAGCACTTACTATGTGCAGAGCACCGTTCTAAGCACTGGGGTAGATACAGGGTAATCAGGTTGTCTCACGTGAGGCTCACGGTCTTCGTCCCCATTTTACAGATGAGGTCACTGAGGCACAGAGAAGTGAAGTGACTTGCCCAAAGTCACACAGCTGACAAGCGGCAGAGCTGGGATTCGAACCCATGACCTCTGACTCCCAAGCCCGGACTCTTTCCGCTGGGCCACGCTGGGATAGGGACTGTGTCTGACCTGATCATCTTGTATCTACCCCAGCGCTTAGCATAGTGCTCGGTACATAAGTGCTTAACATTTACCACTTTTCAATAGTATTTGTTAAGCACTTACTATGTGTCAAAGATTGTTCTAAATACTGGGGTAGAAATATTTGGAGAAAAGGCAACCTCACATTGATTAATCTAGTTTTAATAGCATCGTGGTGGCTTCCTAGGACATGACCGACCTTCGGGTGAAATGTACTAGAACTGGTCCAACCATCAATCATTCGATTAATCGTACTGATTGAGCACTTGTGCAGAGCACAGAATGGAGATACAGAGCACACTCTAATGCCGGTGATTTCCTGCCCACTATTAGGCAGAACATTAACTGGTCCTTTTTTGCCCTTCCATAAAATGACAGCTATAACATGCTTATTATCTTCCCTTGAAGTGGACCCAAGGGATGGCCAAGCTTTACTTGGTGAAAAAAGTTATTTTTTTTTTCAAATGATTGCCTCCAATTGCCATTCCCCGGAGTGGTCTTTCTTCTGTGTCGTCCTGACTTGCTCCCATTGTTCATCCCCTTCTCGGCCCCACGGCACTTACCTATATATCTGTAATTTATTTATATTAGTGTCTGTCTCCCCCACCAGACTGGCAGCTCATTGAGGGCAAGGAATGTGTCTGCTTATTGTTATATTCTCCCTAGCACAGTGCTCTACGCATAGTAAGTGCAATTGAATGAACTCCCCCTCTAGACCGCAAGCTCATCATGGGCAGGGAATTTGTCCATTCACTGTTCTTTGTACTCTCCCAAGCATTCAGTGCAGTGCTTGGCACACGGTAAGCGCCTATTAAATACAATTGGATGAATGACTGAACTCCTCAGAGCGTAGTGGTTAAAGCGTGGGCCTGGGAGGCAGAAGGTCACGGGTTCTAATCCTAGCTCTGCCACTTGTCTGCTGTGCGACCGTGGGCAAGTCAATTCACATCTCTGTGCCTGTTACCTCATCTGTAAAATGGAGATTGAGATGTGAGCCCCACGTGGGACAGGGACTGTGTCCAACCCCATTTGCTTGTATCCACCCTAGCGCTTAGTAAGCACTTAACAAATACCATAATTATTATTGATTATCAACAGTTGGGTTAGCGATGCCGTTCACTTTTTTAAAAAAATGCAAGAGGAGCAGTCACAGCTGGAACAAGCAATGCAGTTGAGGGTCGGTTTGCTCAGCAAATGTCATGAATGTTCAAATGGAAATTTCCATCTTTGAAACAAGCATCTCTTTGAGTGTCATGGGGCTGAGAATGCGGGTTGGGATTGACCACGGTTTATATTCCCGTTTTACCTTCCTTTACCTTTTTTGGTTTGGCCGTTTCGCTATTTAAAACCTCCTCTACTGGAGAGTGGAAAAAAGATAAGGAGATGGGGAAAAGTTTGTTGAGTGATTAATTGAGTTATCTTTGGAGTTCATGTATCCTGTCCCCTCCTTCCCTCTCCCCGCTGATGGATTGGCCGGCACGGATAGCCCATTAATTCCCACATTTTCCCTTCCCCCAGATGGAATTCTATTTAGGAGAGTTCCGAAGTCTAAGGAATTGCTCTTCTGGAATTCTATTTTCAGGTTGTTCACTTGGGCACCCAGCACACATTCAGAAGGGGACTAATCCTTCCCACTCACCCCAACACGCTATTTATTCTTACTGCCCCCCACCCATTTGCTCCAATATATGGACACTGGGTTTCTGTGCATACAAAAAACCTCAGGAGGGTAGAGCTTATGTTGCAAGAGTTAGAGAGAAAGGAAATCCGTTCTTAAAGCAATTCTCCAGAGCAATCATATTTATTGAGTGCTTATCAGTGCACTGCACTGTACTAAACACTTAGGAGAATACAATTTTAAAAGTTAATAGACACATCCACTGCTCACATCAAGCTCACTGTCTAGAGGGGGAGAAAGACATTGATATTAATAAATATAAGGATACATTCATAAGTGCTGTGGGGCTGAGGGAAAGGTGAATAAAGGGAGCGAATCAGGGTGACACAGACGGGAGTGGAGAAAGAGGAAAGGAGGGCTTAGTCAAGGAAGGCCTCTCGGAGGAGATGTGCTTTTAATAAGGCTCCGAAGGTGGAGAGAGTAATTGTGAGATATGAAGAGGGAGGGCCTTCCAGGCCAGAGGTAGGACACAGGTGAGAGGTCGGTAGGCAGTTTTCTCTTCTCCGGTTACTCCTCTCTCTCCTAATCTTCACCGGTCAGAGTGTCACTGGAGATGGCTCCAAGATAATTCTCTCTCTCAGCTAGACATAATCCGGGAGAACAGCAGAGTCACAGAGTCTGGGACTGGTTCTTCTTGGAGCTTGAGTTCTGTGAACGGATCGCCTGCCATTTGGAAGGGGCTAATCAAGTCGCATGAGTTCCTGCTTCTTTGTCTTGGCATATGTTTATATGCCCGTTCGCACTGATATCTGTGTTTGCTGGAGGGGAGGGTGAGAGGAGGGTAGAGAGTGTGTGAGTGTGTGTCCATGCATGGAAGATGGCATCTCAGTAAAAGAATGAAGTCGCCTCGACTAAGAAGACTCACGGAGAATTCCAAACAGTCCATAAATGGAATAGAAAGGAAGTGAAGAGATCAACAAGAAAGGGAAAGGATCACTAAACTATAAATCAAATAGCTGTTCCTCTAATCCAAAGAGCACTTTCCCACATTAGCCTCCTCCCTGCCCAAGTCCCATCCCCATCTTCCCTCCCACCCCATATTTTCGACCACCTCATTTGGTATTGTTAAATATGGACCGTTTTTGCTTTGTGGCTTTTCTTTGGAGGTCTTCAGTGCCTATAGGCACTATTCTAAGCACTGGGGTAGATATGAGATAATTGGATTGGACACAGTCCCTGTCCCACACGGGGCTCACAGTCTTCCCATTTTACAGATATGAAAACTGAGGCACAGAGAAATGAAGCGACTTACCCAAAGTCACACAGCAGACAAGTGGCAGAGCCGGGATTAGAACCCCAGGTTTTCTGCCGCCCGGGTCTGTCTACTTTCCACTAGGCCACCCTGATCGCCATTGTAATCAGGATGTGATCGTGATTGCCTTTTTCCACCATGATTGCAAGCATCCTCAAATGGATTTAAATTATTTTCAAGTCTTTCATTTCAGACCCAGCCATTTTGGCTTGGTTCCTAAAATTCAGGTGGTTCTTTTCTCCACCCATAATCCAACGGCCTTCAAATCCTGTATTCCATTCCAGTCACCCCTAAGCAAACAATCCGGTGACCATGACCTACTTCTACCTAGTGAGCCCCCCCCAAAGGATAGGGACCAGGTCTAATTCCTTCCCAGGGCTTAGTACAGTGCTCTACACATAATCAGCACAGTATAGATCCTATTACTAGCAATGACAACACCTCTCTCCTCTCTCTCCCTCCCAGCTCTCCACCCTGGTTAGAAATGAGCGTGTAGGAGAAATGATTTGGGCTGCCCAAAAATCTCAGGTGTTTTTGCTTAGCACAGGTGATTTTGAACAGATGTGGGAAGGTCAGAGAACTGCAGGAAGGTTCAACTGCTGAGGAAACAGGGCACAGGTGACCCACCTTCAGATAGAAAAAGGGAGAGGAGCAGACTATGGGGAGAGCTTGAGGTTTTCAGGGCTTAGTAGGAAAAAGTGGGAGAATTTAGAAGTGGATTGAGAAAAATCCACCTGTTTAGGAAAAGGTATTTTTTAAAAAAGGGTATTTAAGGGCTTACCATGTGCCAGGCACTGTATTAAGCTAATCAGGTTGGACACAGTCTGTGTCCCACATCCTCTTTTACAGATCAGGTAATTGAGGCACAGAGAGGTTAAGTGACACACTCAAGGTCACCAAGTGTGTCACACTTGTGACACATCAAGGTCACACAGCACACAAGAAGCAGAGGTGGGATTAGAACCCAGATCCTTCTGACTCCCAGGCCCATGCTCTATCCGTTAGGCTATACTTTGCCGTATCACTTGCGAATAAAGATATTTTTGAAGAATTCATTCCCATAACATGGGTAGATCCCCATACGTACTAATGTAGAAATTTGAGAAACCCTGTCAGAGGCATCGGATAGGAGACGATTGTGCGTGACTGCTCTTCATCCTGGAAGATGATGATAATTCTGGCATCCGTTTAAGCACTTAATATGTGCCAGGCGCTGTACCAGGGTGGATACAAGCAAATTTGGGTTGGACACAGTCCCTGTCTCACGTGGGAATCACAGTCTCAATCCCCCTTTTACAGACGAGGTGACCGAGGCACAGAGCATTTACAGTATCGTAAGCCGTAAACATTTACAGTAGGCAGGCCCAAGTTGATCTAATATATCTTTTCCTTTAAGCCCAGTGACATTTTAAACCAGATTCAATGTTTCCAATAGTTCCCTCTGACCCGGTCAACAGAGTTTATGAAAAGAATATGATTATTCTACTAATCAAACAATGGTTAATGCCAACCGTACCAGCACAGACAGATTCCCTGGTTTTGAGAATAAGAGTCTTAAGGTCGTTTGGCTCTAAGCAAACCCATTTTAGACGGCGGAGGTAGGACTGAGCACAATAGAGGGCTTTCGAATCCAAAAAGTGTTTAGTTTATAACTGCTTTGGGTCAGCAAGTAAATCTGCTGCTTTCAAAGCTATGACAAAAGCTCTGCAAAGCACATTTCCTCCTGATAAAAATGTGGTGCAGGGGGAGAGCAGTTAGTGTAAAAAAAAAAAAATGCCAGGAAACCTTAGAAAAGTGTCTGAGAGATTCTGGAGCCTGCTATTAGAGTCGTATCCGGACACTCCCCAAGCTCACTTCCAGCACTGAGAAAAAATCTTGGCACCACGAGGAGTTTAACAACCCTTAAAAACCTTGTTTGCTGCTCTGCTGAGAGCAGGATATAGGGTACCAGTTTGAAAGTAATTACAATTTGATGGCATGTAGAGTCTTCCACGGTGAGCCATCTCATCAGTGCACTTTGACATCCCTTTGTTTCCCTGTAGAAAAAAACACTGAAGTTTTTTGGTCCTTTTAATTCGCCACAGACCTAAGTACCCAGCAATACACAGCTCATATGCAAACTAGATGGGACACTTTGGGTTGTTTTTTTTTTTAAAATGCTCTAATGCTTTGAATGAAAAAGTGGATTTTTCTCCAGACCGTAGCACGTGTCATTCACTTCTACCAGTGCTGGAGCCAGGTTCTGGAGGGGCAGGCAACCGCTCAGAGCCCCGAATTTGAGGGAGCCTCAGACTGGCTGTGGGGAACACAGGTACCCAGTTAGCCTGGGACAGTTTCATTCGATCGTATTTATTGCGTGCTTACTGTGTGCAAAGCACAGGGACATGCTGGCAAGTCAGAGGTGGCAGCTGCTTCCAAGCACTGAAGAAGCAGATCCTGGCATCACCAACCCGCCCCAAGTATTTCTAGGAGTGTAGCTGTTGAAGTCCCATCTGTTTTCCTCCTAACAATTCTGATATGGACTCCTCCATCACCGAGACCCTTAAAGGCATAGAAGCTCCAGAGAAGGGTGTGTGGTCTAGTGATAAGAGCCCAGGCCTGGGTGTCAGAAGACCCGAGTTTTAAACCTAACGGGCACTCGTCTGCTGTGTGACCTCAGGCGAATGACTTCTCTTCTCTGTGCTCATGTCATCTGTAAAATGGAGATTCAATCCAACTCTCCAGTACTGAAACTGTGAGACCCGTGTGGGACAGAGACTGCGTCCACCCTGATTAACATGCATCTAGCTCAGTTCTTAGGACGGTGTCGGACAGGGAGTGAGCACTTAACAAATACCGCAAAAGAAGCTCCCTTGTTAATTTGAAGTCCAGATCAACCTTGTAAGCAGATTAGAGGAGTTTTAGCACCAGTAATCGGGCTCCCCTTGAAGTGCAGCATAGGAGCTTCCATCGAGATGTATTATTAGCATTGCATAGGAACTGTGGAGGTAACTTTGAGAAATGAAGCTGAAGAATATTCTTTAAAATTGCCTCAACTCCCAAATGCCACTGATCCGTCTCTTTTCATCCCTAAATGAAAATTCCTATGTAGAGCACGCCACTTAAAACTGGGCTTAGGAAAAGGGTTGTCAGAGGGTACTCATGATTCCATATCGAATTATCTGTCAATGCTTTTCTTTAGTGAATGTGTATATTCATTTCATTCATTTCATTCATATATTCATTTGACTATATCATCCATATATTCATATGGATGAATATATCATCCATATATTCATTTCATTCATCATTCATTCAGTCATGGAGAAGCAGCGTGGCTCAGTGGAAAGAGCACGGGCTTTGGAGTCAGGGCTCATGAGTTTGAATCCCAGCTCTGCCACTTGTCAGCTGTGTGACTGTGGGCAAGTCACTTAACTTCTCTGCGCCTCAGTTCCCTCATCTGTAAAATGGGGATGAAAACTGTGAGCCCCACGTGGGACAACCTGATTCCCCTATGTCTACCCCAG
Source organism: Ornithorhynchus anatinus (assembly GCF_004115215.2). NCBI lineage: Eukaryota > Metazoa > Chordata > Mammalia > Monotremata > Ornithorhynchidae > Ornithorhynchus > Ornithorhynchus anatinus. The sequence goes on along the minus strand of NC_041741.1, from coordinate 18,028,972 downwards.
TGCTTAGAACAGTGCTCGGCACATAGTAAGCGCTTAACAAATACCAACATTCCATCGTATTGATTGAGAGCTTACTGTGTGCAGAGCACTGTACTGAGCGCTTGGAAAGGACAATTCAGCAACAGATAGAGATAATCCCTACCCAACAACGGGCTCACAGTCTAGAAAGGCGGGAGACAGATGAGACTACAAAGCAAAACAAGTAGGCAGGCATCAATAGCATCAATATAAATAGAATTATAGATAAATACACATCATTAATCCAATAAATAGAATAATATGTACATATGTAAAATGAGAAGTCTTAGAAGAGAAATCCTAGGGAAATAAATATTGGAGAATCAAACAATTTGAAAGGTCCATATAGTCCCGAAAGGAATGATCTAAAGTTGGGTGGGAGTTTTCCCTTTGGCTTCTTATATTCAGGTCCTGGAGCAATGCTCCGTAATGCCTATGTTGGTAGAGGGAATTCAGTGAAGACTGGGAGATTATACCCAATCTTCTGCATCCACATTACCATTACCGGTTAAGTCACGTCAGTGCTAGTATATGAAATAGACAGGTTTGAAACTGCTGAGAAGCTTAAAGCAAGTGAAAGTTTCAGAAGAAACCAATGAAAACGCATCAGTGTGTATATGCACTCCAATTTTTTTTAAACCAGAAGCTAGGGCTGCTGTGATATAATAACGGTGGTATTTGTTAAATGCTTACTATATGTGCCAAGCACTGTACTAGCGCTGGGGTAGAAACAGGGATGGACACAATCCCTGGCCCACGCGGAGCTCCCAGTCTCAATCTCCGTTTTACCGATGAGGTAACTGAGGCACAGAGAAGTTAAGTGACTTGCCCAAGGTCACATAGCTGACAAGTGGCAGAGCCAGGATTAGAACTCCAAGACCTTCTGACTCCCAGGCCCGTAATCCTTTGTTTTTCTGCCAAAGTCCTCTGGGTGAATGCATTCATGTTTCCCTCAATAGGACATTGGGGGATTTCTGAATCTCACTGTATAACTGAGTACTATCGGAGGAGAAATGGATGAATTGGAAGAAATGTCCCTCCAGCAAGGCAACACTTTGTGAAAAGCAGTGTGATTCCAGAAGTGAATGGGAGAAATTGATCTGGGCTAGGCTTATTTTTGTTAGTGTATTTAAGGGCTCACTGCGTGTCAAGCACTGTTCTAAGCACTGGGGTAGATACAAAGAGAGATTGGACAGAGTTCCTGTTCCACATGGGGCTCACAGTCAAAGAGAGAGGGAGAACAGTATTTAATACTCATTTTACAGATGAGGAAATTGAGGCCCGGAGAATTAAATGACTTACCCATGGTCACACAGCAATCAGTCGGCCGAGCCAGCACTAGAAACCAGGGCCTCTGACTGCCAAGCCTCTTTCCACTAGGCCATGCTGCTTCCAAATGCAATGTATTTTTTGAGTTTGGGAAACAACTCAAAAACCTGGGCTGTGACAGACTGAGAATTGTTCCATCAGAGATGTGACTTGTCCAGGTAGTCATGCTTCCAGAAATCCTAACCGAACATGTTCATTTATTATCAAGGAGACAACTATTTGCATTCCTAGAGTTTGGAAGTGTTTTTATTTCTGAACAAATACACAGTGACCATAGTGTAGTCTCCCAAGCGCTTAGAACAGTGCTCTGCAGAGAGAAGTGCTCAGTAAATACCATTGATTGGCTGAGAGGCAGCGTGAACTAGTGGAAAGAACGTGGAGCTGAGAGTCAGGAGATCTGGGTTCTAATTCTGACTCCACTATTTGGCTGCCGTGTGACCTTGGACAAGTCAATTAAATTCTCTATGCCTCAGTATCCTCATCTGTGAAATGGGGATTCAGTAATGACTCTCCCTCTTAGACTGGGAACACAGGGTTGGATTAAATGATCTTGTATCATTTCAGTGCTTGGCACATAGTAAGCACTTTCCAATACCGCAGGAATGACAGTAATGATTTATCTTTTGCTGCCTTTGATTGTTGCCCCCTTTTTTTTTTTGTCCTGGATTTCTTGAGCTCACTGTGACTCATGAAATTGTAAGCAGAGACGTTCAGTCTGTAAAGGCCACGACAGCCCTGTAAGACCGAGGGAAATAGAAGAATTATGCCTAGAGGACTCGTGCTGAGAATAAGTAGAACATCCCAAACAAGCCTGCTTTGAGCTCTCTTCCCTTGCTGTAACAGCTCTATATTTGTTTGCTCCGCACATTGTCCCAATCTGGGATATGACAAAATTACTTTACCTTAAATGCCAGGTTTCGAATCTTGAAACCATCCACTTCCATTTACGTCTTCCTCCTCCTTGGACCATGAGCCCCTTGTGCAAGAGGGACTGAGCCAGGCACTGTGCTGAGCTCTGGGGTGGTTACAGGCAAATTGGGTTGGACACAATCCCTGTTCAACATGGGGCTCACGGTCTCAATCCCCATTTTACAGATGAGGAAACTGGGGTTCAGAGAGATGAAGAGACTTGCCCAAGGTCACACAGCAGGCAAGTGGCGGAGCCAAGATTAAAACCCGCTACCTTCTGACTCCCAGGCCTGCGCTCTATCCGCTATGCCATGCTGCTTCCCAGAATCACCAAAGCAAAACTTCCTTCTCCATTTTTTCCTGCTACTTTTCCTCTTCCTCCTCTCCGTTCTACTCCAAAGACCAGCATGACTTACTATCATCAAAACAAGGAGTGTCTTTTGGGGAATAAACCCTTCATAAGAATAACCGCAAGCTCGTCTCTAGACTGTAAGCGGATTGTAGGCAGGGAACGTCCCCACCAACTCTGTTGTACTCTCCTAAGCACTTAGTACAGTGTTCTGCACACAGTACGCGAAAAACACCACTGATTCAGTGAGAGAGAAGGAGGCACAACAGAGTCCGGGACGACACAACAAAGGACGACTGCTTTGAATACGCAATTTGGCCGATATGTAAATTGCACGGTCAGAAGTGTTATCGTCAAGCACAAAGGCCAGTCTATACGATTTCTTAATAGAGAACAGCGAGTTCTAGTGGAGAGAGCACCGGCCTGGGAGTCGGAAGGACCTGAGTTCTAATCCTGACTGCCACGTGTCTCTTGTGTGACCTTGGGCAAGTCGTTTTGCTTCTCTGAGCCTACCTCATCTGTAAAGTAGGGACTTGGAGTAGGTGCCCCAGGTGGGACATGGACTGGGTCCAACCCGATTAAACTTGTATCTACCTCAGCACTTAATAAAGGGCCTGGTACAAAGTGAGTGCTTAACAAGTACAGTGAGAAAAGTGTTTGAGATGTGCTGAACCACGTGTGTACCACAGCTCCATGAGCGGAGACATTCTTCAGTAGTTCGCTGGATGATATTCCTGTGAAAGCGTCAGGAGTTTTGAACCCATCAGTGTCTACTCCGCTGCTCTCCCGCCTTTATAGTTCTTTCTCCCCGGAGCCGATCTGGGGAAACTTCAAGGAAAAGCCGTAGGGGGTCATAGGGTCGGGTCTTCCCTCAGCTCAGCGGGGTGGCAGAAGGAATTAGGCTTCTGAGTACAGGCCTCTCCCTTGCCCTACTCTTTTTTCTTCCCCAGGCTGCCGCTCCAGCAGCCTCTTCCACCCCAACGGTCACTGCTCCCCAAAAACCTCTTCCCAGGGCCAGTTTAAACCCTTGTGGATCCGGGGCTATCGGATTTTGGAGGGCCTCATGTGATGTCGTTACGTCATACTGCATATTATCATAGAGAAGCAGCGTGGCTCCGTGGATAGAGCCCAGGCCTGCCAGTCGGAAGGACCTGGGTTCTAATCCTGGCTTAGCCACGTCTGCTGGGTGACCTTGGGCAAGTCTCTCGATTTCTCTGGGCCTCAGATAGCTCATCTGGAAAGTAAGGATTTAGACTGAGCCCCATGAAACATGGACTGTGTCCGACCTGATTAACTCGAATCTACTCCAGGGCTTAGAATAGTGCTTGGCACACAGTAAGCGCTGAACAAGTACCGTTAATATTAACGAGTACCATTATTACAACTCTGGTGCTCAGTCCTCAGCTTCATTCCCATCTCCGTACTGGCTCCCCTGTATCCAGTAGGGGCTCTTGCATATACGCAGGATGTAACTCTCATTTAAAAACCATCAGTAGCCGGGGCTATTAGCGAGTTCAGGCCTGGGTCGGTGTTTTCTCAGGGTCTAGTTGGTGTACCTTTGGCCTGGGGCAGATCCCAAGCCTTGTGAGGGGCAGGGAGAGAGGAGAAGAACCTACCAAAATTGAGCCAGGACTTCAGCTCTCGCACCACTCCTGCAGACCACCCCCAGCAATAAGCCAGAGCCACAGGGAGCGGAATGAGGAGAAAATATCGTTATTTAGTGCTCTCCCGAGCACTTTGCACAGTGTTCTGCACATAGCGAACTCAAACAGGATTGAACGTTCTCGAGGATGACTTGGTGGGAGAAGGGGCTGGAGCAACGTTGGCAGCTCACAGCTGGGGACCCCACTGTGGGCTATTCGGGAGACTCCCCTTAGCCTGGCTCCCCTGGGCTTCAGCCCCGCGAACATCTTTTGTTAATCCAGCCCTACTCCCACCCCCATCCCTTGGCTCTTTACCACCACTACTGACTCTTTTACTGATGGGACCTTAGAATATTTTTTTTATCAGAAACAGTTTCCCAGAAATCGCACCTTCCATTCTTGTCCAAGTGGAAAAATCTGTATCCCGTGCAGGTATAGCAAGCCTATTTAAAAAGGAAGAGAAAATACCCTGTTAATTCGGTCTCCGTTCATCTTCAGCGTTATCCCTTCTCCCTCTGAGCCTGGGAAATGACAACGTGAATTCATTTATAGCTCCCTTTCTCGGACTGGTTGTTATGGGTGAAGTCTAAAGGAAATAGTAGTCAATTATAGATGGTGTAGGCTCTGCTTTCATTGCTGGTGTCCCTATGGATTTCATTTTCTTTGTTCCCTGAGAAATGGAATTTTTTTTTTTAACTTTGTCGAGTGTATTTTTAGTTTCATTTATTCGGGGGACTAGAAAGAGGCCATTTTCAGGGCAAAAAGCTTGAGGGAACTCTGTCTCCTCAGACCCGTCCTTCAGCAAGGAGCAGGTTGCTCCGTGAGCGGGTGGAAAGCTGTAACTGTCCACACTAGAAGACCCCTTTGGTGCGACCTTAAAAAGCCGGAATACGGGAACTAGGTCGGGGGGGGGTCATCCTTCTGCCACTCCTTAAAGGGGTGGAAAGAAATAAAGCGAAAGACCAGATGGGCGATGGGCAGAGTAGGAAGCGTATTTATTAAGCGCCTACTACGTGCGGAGCACCGTTCCACGTAAGCACCGGTGGGGAATACACGGGGAAGTGGATACGGTCCCTGTCCCTCAAGGGCCTCACGATCTAAGGAGAGATTTGACCGGGCTTGGGGAAAAGAGAATAATCATAACCGCAGGTTCCGTTGAGCGCCTACTACGCGCCGGGCGCCGTACCGAGCGCCGGGGTGGGTACGAGCAGATCCGGTTGGACACGGTCCCTCTCCCGTACGGGGCTCACGGTCTCAATCCCCATATTCAGATGAGGTAACCGAGGCCCAGACAAGTGGCAGAGTCGGGGTTCTGACCCCCAAGGCCCACGCTCTCTCCACGACACCACGAAGCCGAAAGCCCCCAGGCGGTCTCAGAAAAGACCCCCGCCAAGGGCGTGGGGAAGGGGACGGCCAGGTAACCGAAGGACGAGGAAGCCGAGTGGCCCAGCGGAGAGAGCACGGGCCCGAAAGTCACGGGCGCCGATCCCAGCTCCGCCACCCGTCCGCCGTGACATCTCGGGCGAGAAGCGTAAGCGACCCCGTTCCCTCATCTGCGAAATGGGGACTGAGAGCTTGAGCCCTAGGTGGGACTGGGACTCGGTCCAACCTGGCTCCCTCGGATCCACCCCGGTGCTCCGGACGGCGGTCGGCCCATACCTCGTTCTTAGCATTCCCTCTCCCCCAGGCCCGTCGGTCAAATCTCCTCTTAGAGCGTGAGCCCCCTGAGGCTCACGTCTAGTATTTATTCTTGCGATGGGGGAGGTGGGGAAAGGAAGAGGGAGAAAAGTAACGTTTGCGGGCAGAGGATCGGGCAGGGTGGAGGGAAAAGTGAGAGTGCGGAGGGTGTGGGGATGGAGGGGGGGGCCGCTCCGGAGGGCCGGGGCGGGGACCCGGCCCCCCGCCGGCCCCCCGCACATTGTTCCTCGGCCCGAGACGAGGAAATTGGGATTTGATTGCGGAAGTGGGCGGGCGGGCGGGCGCAGTGCGGGGCAGGATGGCAGCGGGGGGTGGGCGGCCCCCGCGGCCCCCGCAGCCCGGCGCGGGCGGGAGCAGCGGCGGCGGCGGCGGCGGGACCCCCGGCCCTCCGGCCCTCCGGCCCTCCGGCCCTCCCAGCCCCCGGACGCCGGGGTCCCCGCCCCGAGGCGGCCCGCCATGCTCAGCCGGCCCGCCCGCCCGCTCCTCCTCCTCCTCCTCCTCCTCCTCCTCCTCCTCCGCATCGCTCTCGGCCGCGCGCAGGTGAGACCCAAACGCGGGCCGGAGGGGCATGGAGGGGGACCCACCCCGGGGGGCACGGCTCAGGAGGGGGAGGAGGGGACCCGGGTGAGAAGGTTGGGACACAAGGGATGGGGGAGAAGGGGGCACGGGGGAGGGGGAGGAGGGGGCGCGGGGGAGGAGGGGACCCAGGCGAGGGGGGATAAAAGGGTTGGGGAAGAGGGGGCCCAGGTGAGAAGGTTGGGACACAAGGGATGGGGGAGAGGGGGCACGGGAGAGGGGGGGACCCAGGCGAGGGGGGATAAAAGGGATGGGGAAGAGGGGGCACAGGTGAGGAGGAGGAGGAGGGGACCCGGGTGAGGGGGGGGGGACACAAGCGATGGGGAGGAGGGGGCCCAGGTGAGAAGGTTGGGACACGAGGGATGGGGGAGAGGGGGCACGGGGGAGGGGGAAGAGGAGGCACGGGGGAGGAGGGGACCCAGGCGAGGGGGGATAAAAGGGATGGGGAAGAGGGGGCACAGGTGAGGAGGAGGAGGGGACCCAGGTGAGAAGGGGGGGACACAAGCGAGGGTGAGGAGGGGGCCCAGGTGAGAAGGTTGGGACACAAGGGATGGGGGAGAGGGAGCACGGGGGAGGAGGGGACCCAGGCGAGGGGGGATAAAAGGGATGGGGGAGAGGGGACACAGGTGAAGAGGACGAGGGCCCCCAGGGGAGGGGGAGGAGGGGACCCTGGTAATGGGAAGAGGGGGCGCAGGAGGAGGAGGAAGGGACCCAGGGTAGGGGGGACCCAGGTGAGAAGGGGCCACAGGTGAAGAGGAGGGGACACGGGTAATGGGAAGAGGGGCCACAGTCGGAGGAGGGGGGGACCCAGGTGATGGAGAAGAGGGGACACAGGAGGAGGAGGAGGAGGGGACCCGAGCGAGAAGGGGGCACAGGTGATGGGGAAGAGGGGGCACGGGTGAGGAGGAGGAGGGGACCCAGGTGATGGGGAAGAGGGGGCACGGAGGAGGAGGAGGAGGAGGGAGGGACCCGGGCGAGGAGAGGAGAAGGAGCCGAGGGCCAGGTGTCCGGTTCCCCCGTCCCGTCGCCGCAGGAGCCCGCGCGATGCGCCGTCCACTGGACAGAGTGGACGGTGTCCGGCACATCCATCCGGCTCCGCTGGACCGTCCCCGCCGCCCCCTGCAACTTCAGCCTCCTCTACGGCCCGGCCCCCGACCCCGACCCCGACCCCGGCCCCTCGGGGGGTCGGCCCTGCCCCGGGCCCCGGCCGGACAACGACACCTACGAATGCGGAGCCGAGGGGCTGCGCCCGGGGACCCTCTACCGGCTCCGCCTGCTGGACCTCACCGACGGCCAGACCCGCCACATTGCTCTGCAGACAGGTAGGAGGGACGGGAGGGCGGAGAGGCGCGCTCCCTGCCCGACCCTGCGCCGAGCGCTGGGCTCCACCCGCGGGCCCCGGGGCCGCTTCTGCCCCGGGGGGACATTTTGCTGTTTTGATCACGATCCCCCCCTCCCCTCCCCTCCCCCTGCGGAATCCTAGAGCGGAGTTTGGTGGCGCCTCCGCCTTCTAATTCCCCGGGAAGGGGCTCGCCCAAGCGCTTAGCACAGTGCTCTGCGCCTAGTAAGCGCTCAGATGTCACTGATGATAAGCGAGCGGTTTCAGGTGCCGACCGTTCAACCGGGGAGGCGGGAGAGAATAAAACTGCACCTTAGGATGGAGGTCGGCGCTTAGTACAGTGCTTTGCACAGAGTAAGCGCTTTATAAAATACCACCATCGTCATTACTGCATAGCGTCGGGAGACGAAAATCGCACCTAATTGAGCAAAACCGCCTCGGAAAGAAGAGCGGGAGGGCCCAGCCGAGCCCTGCCGCGTGTTGTTTAATGGAGAAATTTGCTTTTTTTCCCCCTAATACTTTTTTATTAGCATCGACTTATTCGTGGCCGAAGGTCAGTTTCCCAAAATGACTTGAACCCCGCTGAGCTTGGCGAGCTCATCTCCGTTTATAAGGGTCGATTCGATTCCCAAACTTTACATTCGCGGCGTGAAGACACAGTTTGGGTCGTTTGGCGAGAACTGGGCTATTTTTAGAAGGATGGGTTGGCACTTTAAATCTGTGCGTTTATTTGGGTGTTTAAAAAGGTCGTGGAGATAAGGCGCTTCTTAAATCTTGTTGCTTTCTGTGCGGTGAATGTCAGCTTTTCTTAAACCTTTCTAAAGTATCTTTACCGCTTTTTTTAATGTCCTCTTACCCTTAGTGACCCCTCGTGTTTTCTGTGAAGGGTTTTAAGGCTAAATCCTGTAAAATCTGGAAGGCGACCTGATGCTCCATGAACCGGATGATACGTAGAATGGTAATACGTTCAAGCATCCACACCTGTAAAAGGTTCGGTTCCTAAACTCCTAGTTCTTAAAACGAGTATTAGAGTGAATGGTCAATGGAGTACGTGGTTAATGGTCACAACTGACCACCCCCAAATTTTTGGCACAAGTATTGCTGCTTTTTACGTATAAAAACGCTTACCTCGTCCACAGAGGGTAAACCTGAAACTTGATATTGTTTCCTTCGGTTCGTTTGAAAAACAACTTTGAGTTTCGCCGAGAGAGCGAAAAAAGGAAAGACGTGGAAATAACTTCACTGTATTACTCTGAGTATATCTGGAGAATAAAATATATTTGATAGCCGCTTTAGGTATTGGGTATGAGTTGGTCGCGTCGACTATGCCCTGTAGTTCTTTTCGTATTTTAAAGTAAGAATCTAGCTGAGGATATTATTTTAAATAGTTTTCTTGTGTTCACGTAATTCAAATTAAGGATAAGCAGATGCAAGTTTTAATTTAAACAATCATTTAGAAGTTAACTAAGATTCTAGTCTACTATTGCTTTTTGTTTTCACTGGGAGCATGATTCGTTATACACCAGAAAACTTGTTTTATCTTGTCCCATGTTTTATTTATATTTTGAACTGAATAAATTGGTTCGTGAGCACCCATAACCCCTCAACTCATATTAATAATGATGGTATTTAAGCGCTTACTATGTGCCAAGCACTGGGATAGATACAGGGCTATTAGGTTGTCCCACGTGGGGCTCACAATCTTAATCCCCATTTTGCAGATGAGGGAACTGAGGCACAGAGAAGCAAAGTGACTTGCCCCAAGTCACTCAGCTGACAAGTGGTGGAGCCAGGATTAGAATCTATGACCTCTGACTCCCAAGCCTGGGATCTTTCCACTGAGCCAAGCTGCTTCCTACCCAAAAAAGTCAAAGATTTCAATCTAAATTATAGAAATGTCTGTCACCCACTCTAGATTGTAAGGTCACTGTGGACAGGGAACATGCCTTACTCTCTACCTCCTCTCTTATATTACACAAGCACTTACCACAGGGTTCTTTACAGAGTAAGCCCTCAAATGCCATTGATTTTGATATTGACTTTATTGGGAGAGATCATTAAGGCAAATATATCCAAACGGTTTGCGTTATTTGCTCTAGGACAGATTTTTCTCCATTGAAATAATAATGTCGGTATTTGTATTTCTTAAGCGCTTACTATGTGCAGAGCACTGTTCTAAGCGCTGGGGTAGACTCAGGGGAATCAGGTTGTCCCACGTGGGGCTCACAGTCTTAATCCCCATTTTACAGATGAGGGAACTGAGGCACAGAGAAGTGAAGTGACTTGCCCACAGTCACACTGCTGACAAGTGGCAGAGCTGGGATTCGAACTCATGACCTCCGACTCCAAAGCCCGTGCTCTTTCCACTGAGCCATGCTGCTTCTCTAATTGAACTGAATTGTCTCTCTAAACTGTGGTGACCTGAAGTGAGAGAGCAAATGCTGCTTTTGGATGAGTTTTCTGGTCTGAATAGTTGAAGTTTTAGGGTTGCTTCTTTGAGCAGGAATGCTCTAAGAGTGTGGATGATTAATAATTATAATTATTATGATATTTAAGCACTTACTATGTGCCAAGTGCTCTTTTTTAAGCACTGGAGTAGAATCAAGATCATCAGAGTGGATACACTCCCCGTCCCACCTGGGGCTCATAGCCTAAATTTGAGGGAGAACAGGTATGGAATCCCTGTTTTCCCAGATGAGGAAACTGAGGCACAAAGTTAAATGATTGACTCAAGGTCATCCAGTCAACTCTGTCATGATGACAGAGTTATCATCAGCAGTGATGTTTATTGAGCGCTTATTTTGTGGGATTAGTAGCAGATCCTCTGACTCCCGGATCAGGGCTCTTTCCACCAGGACATGTTGCTTCTCAGATCAATTTAGAGTCCGGGGTGCAGTAATCATTCTTTGGCTTGTTTCGTCTTGCAGTGGGACTTTTGCCTCTCTATAGATGCTGAATGTCACTTTCCTCCTTTACCCCTTCATTAAAACGTTTGACATTAACCTCTGGTGTCTAAGTGTAAGTGATCCAATTTCTCCCCAAATGATCTGTCCCTGCCTTTGTAGATTAATGCAAACTCATTTAAGTCACTCTATAATAATTCACAGATTTATTTCATTTTTAAATCAACTTCTCCAGAGAGGAGTGGGAGTCAAATAAAGAGGATAAGCTGAAGCTTTTCAGATAGCTTCAGAAGAAAGGAGTTGGAACGTAAGCAACTATTAGCCGCATACATTTCTCCACCAACAACTGTTATCATAGGAAACCCCAACTGTCCTCTCTAGCGGATTCTTTGTTAAAGCCCCTTTCGGGACCCTCTAATTGGTACTTTATCAGTACAACAGATCTGGAAGTTTAAGTGCTCTGTCCTGACCAAAATAATCTATCTTCTATCTCTCCATATTAGCCTTTGGGTGAAAGGTGATCAAAGCTATGTACCCACATAATGTTTCTCCAGTAGGGGGGTAAAAAGAACACATTTCAAAAATTTTGAATTGAAAAGGTAAATTTGGGCTGTGTTTAATACTGAGCGCAGACATAGGACCAAGCTATTGTCCTATGCTGTTGGATGGTGTGTGTACATACCCTCACATACACACTTATATATACATATGAAATTTATTTTGTTTATGGTATTTGTTAAGCACTGATTGTGTGCCAAGCACTAGGATGGCTAAAAGCTAATCAGGTCGGACACAGTCCCTATCCTGCATGGGGCTCTCAATTTTAATCCCCATTTTATAGATGAGGGAACTGAGGCACAGAGAAGTGAAGTGACTGACCCAAGGTCACACTGCAGATGTTGGACACCTCAGAACCTTTTGTATTTCCTCAGGTCTTTGTCCCCAAAAGGGGACGTGCCAAGGAGAGGTAAAACGAGGCAGAACCAGTCATTGTGCTAGGAACAAAGAGTCTACTAAGCAGTTGGTCACTGAATGAACACTATGGAAAATTACTAGGATGAACAAGCAGAGCCTCCAGTCTAGTCAATCGAATAGTATTTAGCTCCTACTGTGTGCAGAGCACTGTACTGAATGTTCGGGAGAGTTCAGTCAAGTTAATTAGACATGAATCCTGGTCTTCAGCAGCTTATTATCTAACAGGGGAGGCAAGCAAATAATACCCTTCTTCCTCCTATGTAAAAGCAGATATGTGTAACTATAAGGTCGTGGCGGGCAGGGAACGTGGCTACCGATTCTGTTTCGTACTCTCCCAAGTGCTTAGTACAAGGCTCTGCATACAGTAAAACCTCAAAAAATGCCCTTGATGATGATGTGTATGTTAGTGCTTAGATAATCAGGTGTGTAGGATGTGATTCAGAAGCTGCTACCAGTTGTTGTGAGTACACCAGGGTGTAGTTGGCACTGAAGTACTGAACTCCCAGTTGGTGGCTGCGACCTGGGAAGGGCCTCCTGGAGTGAGGTGATTTCAGAAGGGCTTTGAAGTTGGGGAGAACTATGCGAGCTAGCACAGGGAGGGCCGGGAGCAGAAGTAAGTGGGAGTCGGAGGCGGAAAAGCCCCACAAATGTACAAGGGGAACAGAAGAAGCAGGAAGCGTAGAGTAGAAGAGAATAACACAAGAGTACTTATGCACATGGATAAAAAGCACCCAAGCGATGATGTGCTGGGTCAATGACCCTGCCCGGTATTCCCTCTGAGACGTGACACCAAAGGACCCTTTCCATTTCAATAGTCCATTATGGACCCTTCGACCTCAAATCTATTTAGGCTCTCTTGAGCCTTTTACTATCCCTTTTTCCTCTAATTACCCAGCACAGATCTCTTGTCCGTGACAAACCCTTCTGGAAAATATTGATATTTTCTGCCTCCACAACTCCAGAAATGATGAATTCTCCTCCATGTTTCACCACTTAGTGAAAATAATCTCTGGTGTTTCTTGGCCCTTTCGAACTCAAACGCTGTTATCCCGATGTCCTTCGATGTTACCCCTTTGTGACTTTGTAAACTTCAGTCAAGTTCCTCGGAGCCTTCATTTTTACAGGTTAAGGAGTTTGAATGGTTTCAACTCATCACCTTAGACCTTAAGCCCCATGTTGGACTCAAACTGTCCTATCTGCTTACCTTGAATCTAGCCCAGCCTTAGCACAGAACTTGCAAATAATAAGTGCGTACTAATCAATCAATCGTATTTATCGAGTGCTTACCGTGTGCAGAGGGAGAGTACAATAGATACTTATTATATCTATTGTAGATAGGCACATTATTGTAGCTAGATTCCCTGCCCACGATGAGCTTATAGTCTAGAGGGAGAAGCACTTCATGACTATAGCACAGTTATTAAAATCTTTAAAACGGCAACTGCTTCTGTTCCCTTTGTGGCCTTTTTCTGAACTTTCTCCAGCCCTGTGATGTACCAGCAATGCCATGGGTTACGCGCAGAAAATGTGGGGACCGAAGTCAGGTGGAATGATGGAGGGAGGTATTTCTTTTGTAGAATTTGAAATAAGGTAGAGATGTGGTTTGACACAAAACAGAGCATTCTGAGAGCAGGGGCTGGCATGTGAAGTAGCTGGGAGCGGGCTGGGTACGAACAGGTGACGATGAGCAGATTTGTTTGTCCCCGCTAGATTGTAAACTCGAAGGCAGAGCTCATGTCTAATAATTATAGTAATTGCAGTGTTTGAGTGCCAACTACATCCCAGGCACAATTCTAACTCCTGGAAATAATGATGGCACTTGTTAAGCACTTACTATGTATCAAGCACCACTCTAAGCGTTGGGATAGATAGAAGCTAGTCAGGCTGGACACTGACCCTGTCCCACATGGGGCTCACAGTTTTAATCCCCATTTTACAGTTGAGGAACTGAAGCACAAAGAAAGTGACTTGCCCAAGGTCACACAGCAGGAGTCAACCAACTCCACTGCAATGTACACTCCCAAGTGCTTAGTTCTTCTTCAGGTGCCTTTGAGTTGTTTCCGACCCACAGCGACTCCGTGGACACACCCTCTTCAGACCGTCCTCTTACGAAGCCTTCTGTCTTAAAATCGTTCTGGTGTATGTTTTCTTGGTAAAGGTACAGAAGTGGTTTACCATCGCTCTCTTCCGTGCAGTAAAAACTTGAGTCTCTGCCGTTGTGGTCCAGGAATGTGACTGTTGTTGTATTGTACTCTCCCAAGCGCTTAATACAGTGCTGTGCACACGGTAAACACTCAACAAATACGACTGAACGAATGAATGTCGTTGTCTTTGATCAACGTTTTGATCACTTGATCGTCTGCCTTTGACTCTTTCCCATGCCGCTGATGCACAGCATAGGTGAATCGACTTAGCGCTCAATCAATACCACTGATTAATGGATTGATTGGAGCAGAGAGCTAGAGCCCAGTAGTACTGGGGCCTGTTACCCTGCCGGGGAGAAGAGAGGGAATGGCGACAAGTCAAATCCCGGCTCTGCCACTTGTCTGCTCTGTGACCTCGGGCAAGTCACTTCACTTCTCTGTGCCTCAGTTATCCCTTCTGTAAAATAGGGATTGAGACAGTGAGCCCCCCGTGGGACGGGGACTGCATCCAACCCGATTTGCGTATAACCACCCAAGGGTTTGGCGCATATTAAGCGTTTAACAAGTACTACAATTATTATTATCAAGTCTGGCACGGCACAGAACGCTCCTCTCTTCCTGCAGGCGGCACCTCCGTGCCTGAGTTAGGCACTGCCCTGGCCTTCTGGCCCGACACGAATGAGTCCCGTTACAGCCGGGAATTCAGGAGGGGAGTGGACACTGACTCCCTCTCCTCCCCCTCTGCCCTTGGGAGGATGCGATGCTCGTGCTTCCGTGGGCTGGAATGGGAGCATCCAGCCCATTGGGTTCAATTGCTTTGACTCCTGATGGAAATCGCCGGCTGGGCTCGTGCCATGGGAAAATAACCGGTAAATAGGCTTACTGTGGGATGAATCAGCGCGGCCTTTCGATTGATGTTACACTACAGACGGCCTGGCCATTATGGGAATGGTGGGTTTCAAGTGATGCATGATCTCTTATAATAATAAGAAGAAGAATTGTGACATTTAAGCATTCAGTGTATGCCAAGAACTCTACCAAGCACTGGGGATGATACAGTAGTAATAATAATAGTAATACTGGCATTAAAGTCCTTACTGTGTGCACTGTACTACGCACTGGAGTAGATACAAGATACTCAGGCCATCCCTGGTACTCAAAACCCCTCTCAAGTTCACACCTGGAGAGTTTCCAGTACTCTACCAGTCTCTACTATGGGAGAGTCAAGCAGAGACATTTCCATTCCATTCCTAGCTTGGGCAGGGGCTAGCGAGTGGAAGGCAGAGTCAAGCAGAGACATTTCCATTCCATTCCTAGCTTGGGCAGGGGCTAGCGAGTGGAAGGCAATCTGCTACAAGTCAAAACTCTCGTGTGCTGGGCAGCAGCGGCACGGGAGAGAGTCAAGGGCGAAGATTCAAGTTTACTGTACGGAAGGAAGCAGTGGAAAATCACTTTAGTATTTTTACCAAGAAAACTCTATGGATCCACTACCAGAACAATTTCAGGCGGAGGTGGGGCGTTCTGGGAGAGATGCGTCCGTGGCGTCCCTGTGGGTCCGAGACGAGTCGCCAGCATAAGACAAGACTTGCTCAAAGCCCAAGTAGGAAGGAGAACAGGTATTGGCTCCCCATTTTGCAAATAAGGGAACTGGAACACAGAAAAGTTAAGCGACTTGCCCAAGGTCACAAAGCAGGCAAGTGGTGGACTAGGGATTAGAACCCAGGCCCTCTGACTCCCAGGTCTGAGCTCTCTCCATTCAGCCACACTGTTTCTCCAGTAGTTTTCAAAGGGAAAATTGAAATTCACATCCCAGAGTCACATTCAGTGGGTGCCTATTAATCAGGTGCTTTTATAGAAAAGTTTTCATTACTTTTTTATGCTGTTTAGTAGTGATGTTTTATGGCTCGCTAATGATTCCATAATAGATTGTTCTAGAACTGTTTATCTCTAATTCCCCTAATCTCCGAGCACGATTTATCAGAGCATTTATCACAATGATCCATAAAACATTCCCCCAAGAGATCATTGGTAAAATGGTAAATCATCAAGCCACTAGCTGTATCAAGAATGAAAGATGAAGACAACTTTTCTAGGGATAAAGCTGCAATGGATCCGTTACTAGTCTTCATTTCATTATATCACCGAAACAATCTTTTTAAAGGTTGATGCATTCTGAAACATTTTTAGCAGAGTAGAAATCAAAAGCGGGGAACGAGAGCTAAAACAAAATGCTGCCAGAATAGAAATCCGGAGTTAATTCTATTTTCACTTGAACATGAATGCTGCTTCCAAAATAAATGGGAAAATTATAAAATCACAGTATCCCGGAAGTCGCGTCGCTAGCGTTCCCGACAAAGAATGAAACCCACTCTGCATTTGTGTGTCTTCCTTTCTGGAAAACACTTAGGAAGCGAATCTTGGGGCAAGCGTTTAGCCAAATTTTCCTCAGTCTCAGAGTCCTGTGAGCTTTCTTTTCCTTAAGATTTCAGGTACTTCCTGTTACTGGTGTGGGCGGAAACACCCAGAAAATCAGCCTCTCTCCTGGCAGTTTGGCATTTTCATTTCCTGTTGTGTCTGAAACCAGAAAACACGGGGTTGCCAACAATGTGACTAATGTTTTTCAAGATGCAGTTATTTTATTTCTCGGGTGTTTAAAACGGGCCCATTATCACCAGCATCACGAGGGCATCTACTGATTTAGCACCCACAGGCTGTTCAGCTTAACACTGTACCAGGAGCTATACTCCACTATTGAGGGGCATTCGGTATCTCCCCACAGCTTTTACGTACCTATCTGTAAATTATGTATTTATATTAATGTCTGCCTCCCCCTCTAGACGGTAAGCTCGTTGCAGGCAGGGAAGGGGTCTCCCACCTCTGCACCGTACTCCCCCAAGCACTTAGACCAGCGCTCTGTATAGAGTAAACGCTCAATAAATATGACTGACAATCGCTCATCTTTGCCCACGCACGTGCATGCGAAATACATCGATCTTTTACGTTTAGTCCATCCAGCGAATAAACTAGCTTCCTTGATAAAATGCTTTTCAACACATCTAAAGCAGATCGCTTCAAAGTTCTAATGTGGAAAACTTCCAAGAATGGAACCAAAATTAGAGGCCCCTTTAAGGACAGATTTGAAAATACGAATCTGAACATTTCACTTATATAATATAAAAGCCTTGGAGCTCAGCCAGAAGAGACCTTTATCACAATAAAAATGGTATTTTAAGTGTTTGCTTCCAGCCCAAACTCTCTCAGCCTCTGCACTTCCCAACTTCATTGTTTCTTTGTTCTAACGGATGTACGAAGGACTAAGTGTTTTGTTTTCGGGCCCAGATATATTAGATAAAGTCTGCACTTCTGAATTCCACCTTTTAGGCACGCAAAGTATTTTTTTTGTTTAATATACCTTAGAAATTGTATTTCTGTTAAGTAGACTCTACAAAATGTGTAATAATCATTTGATCTGGCTCAGAGCAGAGATTCCAATGTTAATTACTGTAAGAAAAAATTAAAATATCCAGCTAAATTAATCTCGACCTCAGCTGTCATGTCAGCATGAAGAAGGGTTTTCACTTGCCAAATGTCACAGGGTCTCTTCTAAGGTATTCTGGGAGTTCGAGACTGTTTAGTGGTGTGCTTTTTCTGAATCCCGAGGTGACCCTCCCAAAAAGAAACATCCACTTTAAATCGTGATTCTCTCCATCCATTTTGGTTTCTCTGTAATTGTTGCCGTTTAGGTTATTATTTAAGATAAAAGCGAGTTGCAAAAATTGCTATTTTGAGCTAGAAATTGTAGATGAAAATCCCCTCTTTAGAAATGGCTGAAACAGATCCTTCCTATTTGCTGCAGGTGTGTTCGCCTTCAGAAGAGAATCCACTTGTATGACACCATTCGGACCCTCTCTGTCTAAAGTGGGAATCATTTACTCAGATGATAATAATGTTGGTATCTGTTAAGCGCTTACTATGTGCAGAGCACTGTTCTAAGCGCTGGTTGTCCAACGTGAGGCTCACAGTTAATCCCCATTTTACAGATGAGGGAACTGAGGCACAGAGAAGTGAAGTGACAGTTACACAGCTGACAAGTGGCAGAGCCGGGAGTCGAACCCATGACCTCTGACTCCGAAGCCCAGGCTCTTTCCACTGAGCCACGCTGCAGTTGAGTCCTGTGCAAGGGCAAGAAAAGGAAAGCAGTTTCTCTCCTAACTGGGGAAGTCTCACAGAGTCTACCGTTTTGTTTTGGGGACCCTGTGGTGAGCTGCCATCTTTGATTTTATTGCACAGGTGCGGGCATATGCCCCAGCCCAGGACTGAGGCGGGCACATACAAATAAATCAGAATTTGCTGTTCCTGGGACCAGGAACCTAAATGCTACCTGGTCTGTGAGTGTTAAATAGTAATAATAATAGTAATTGTGCTATTTGTTAGACACTTACTATCTGCCAGTCACTGTATTAAGCACTGGGATAGATACAAGTTAATAAGGTTGGACAGGATAGATACAAGTTAATAAGGTTGGACACAGTCCCTGTCCCACATGGGGCTCACAGTCTTAATCCCCAATTTACAGATGAGGAAATTGAGGCAGAGAAAAGTTAAGTGACTTGCCCACTGCTGCTTTTTACTGTGGCCTAGAGGAAAGAACATGGGCTGTTAGAGGACCTGGATTCTAAAGCCAGTTGTGCCACTTTCCTGCTGTATGACCTTGAGCAAGTCACTTTTCTCTGTGCCTCAGTTTCTCCATCCGTAAAATGAGAATTCAATACCTATTCTTTTGCCTGCTTGGACTGGGGTCCTCCTGTGGGACAGTGACCGAGTCCTACCAGATTATCTTGTATCTCAGTGCCTAGTACAGTGCTGGATATATCGTTAGCTCATAATATTATCATTACTATTATTATTATGGAGCAAGCCCCACTACCCATATTCTGGCTTTGGGGAGTGAGGAAAGGTCCCCACATATTTGTTAGTATTTATAGAGCTCTTACTGCGTGCAGAGCACTGTATTAAGCACTTGGGAGTGTACAAGATAACAATAAATACCTCCAATGCGTTTACGGTCTAGAGGGAAGCAGCGATCAGTCGTTTGATCAGTAGCTTGTTTTAATTGACGTAAGTGTATGATTAAACATGTAAGGAGGTTGTTTTCACTCCCGTCAGGGCTCCTCAAATATTCTGTATAAGGTCATTACATGAGACCTCGGGCCCAGCCTTGCTCAGGCACCAAAATATGCCTCGAGAGTCGTGAGGGAGGGGATTTTAGAGGCCAGCGGTTTCCTCTCTGAGGGAGGCCAAATGTCCGAAGTTGACTTGGCCTCACCGTTTAAGGAAGAGGACGGATGCCCAGTCAACGTGAGATGAAATCAGAGCAAGGAAATAATAAAAATAATGGTGGTAGTGGTTAAGCCCTTACTGTGCGCCAAACACCGTGCTAAACTCTGAGGTAGATACAGTGCAATCAGATCATATACAGTCCCCGTCTCACATGGGGCCTACAGTTTAAGGGCAAAGGAAGAACGGATGTCCAATTCCCATTTTACAGATAAGGAAACTGAGACACAGAAGTTTAGTGGTCTGCCCGAGGTCACATGGTGGACGAGTGGTGGAGCTGGGATTAGAAAACAGAAGCAGCAGGGTATAGTGGATAGAACACGGGACTGGAAGTCAGAGGACCTGGTTTTAATCCCAGCTCCTCCGCTTGTCTATCGAGGGCTCTTGGGCAAGTCACTTCTCTGTTCTCAGTTACCTCATCTGCAAAATGGGAGTAAAATACTTGCTCCCCCTACTTCTTAGATTGTGAGCTCCCCGTTGGACAGGGAATGTGTTCGATCCTCTTATATCAACACCAACACTTAGTACAGTGTTTGCCATATAGTAAGCACTTCAGACACCACAGTTTTGATAGAGAAACCTTCCCCGCTTTCGAAATGAGCTGGAGACACTCTTACTCAACTCCAATCTGGTGCGGGCGGATGGAGGGGTGAGATCGACTCCGTGCTCAGAATCAGACCTCTGGACGGGGGATCTCACCTAGCTCCTGCCCTGAATGAGATCTACCCTGGTATCCCGTCTTCAAAGCGGACTTTCAGAATTATCTTGAGAAAGTCAAGCAGATCACCTGTGTCCCGATTGGCCAATCGGTTAGTCTTCACCTCCGGGTAAGACACGGAAAGGATTTCAAAATTCTCCCTTAGATTCTGCTGGAGTCCGTGTGACTTTTAGAGTGTATTTTTTTTTTATTTTTAGATTACCCACATCTCTTGTGTTTAGCAAGAGCCTGCTTCCTAAGCAGTTTTCTTTAGTCTGCCACATAATCAAAATTTAGGTCAGCTCTGAAGCTCTCAAAAGCATACGTCATAATAATATCTGCGGTATCCGTTAAGCACTTACTACGTGCCAAGCACCACACTGAGCCTGGGGTAGATGATCAGGTCGGACACAGGTCTCGTTTTACGATATAAAAGGGAGGGAGAACAGGTAGATAGTCCTCGTTTTACGGAGAGAGAAGCAACGTGGCCTAGGGGAGAGAGTACAGGCCTGGGAGTTAGAAGGATCTGGGTTCTAATCTTGGCTCTGCCAGTTGCTTTATGTGACTCCTTAGGCAAGTCTCTTAACCTCCCTGTGCTCCAGCTTCCTCATCTGTAAAACTGGGATATCTGTTTTCCCTCCTGATTAAGCTATGAGCCCCACATGGGGCAGGGACTTAATCAGATTGTCCCATGTGGGGCTCACGGTCTTAATCCCCATCTTACAGATGAGGTAACTGAGGCACAGAGAAGTTAAGTGGCTTGCCCCAGGTCACACAGCAGACAAGTGGCAGAGCTGGGATTAGCTATGATCCCTTTGGTAATTAGAGTGGGGATGAGAGGGCCTCCCTCTCCCCACCCTCCCGACCATCCCATCGATGAAAGAGGAACTACCCCATCAGCAGCTGCCAACGTGTACTCTGATTAGGCTGGGATCCACGAGGTGGAAAACCACCCATGCCTTGAGATAACATAATTGTGGTATTCGTTAAGCACTCACTATGTGCCAGGCTCTGGGGTAGATACAAGGTAATCGGGTTATGCCAGCCATATTGGAATAATGATAATAATGTTGGTATTTGTTAAGTGCTTACTATGTGCAGAGCACTGTTCTGAGCGCTGGGGTAGACACAGGGGAATCAGGTTGTCCCACGTGGGGCTCACAGTCTCAATCCCCATTTTACAGATGAGGTAACTGAGGCACATAGAAGTGAAGTGACTTGCCCACAGTCACACAGCTGACAAGTGGCAGAGCAGGGATTTGAACCCACGAGCTCTGACTCCAAAGCCCGGGCTCTTTCCGCTGAGCCACGCATGTTCTCCGTAACAGTCCCTGTAACACATAGAGCTCACGGTCTTCATCCCCATTTTAAAGATGAGGTATGAGGCCCAGTGAAGTGAAATGACTTGCCCAAGGTGACAGCAGACAAGTGGCAGAGCCGGGATTAGAACCCATGACCTTCTGACTCCCAGGCCCCTGCTCTGCCATGTAGCCTGAGGCAGCTGCAAATGCCACAGAACTACACAGTGCATGAATAGGGAAGCCAGCCATTTCCCGTTTCCCACTCGCACGTAAGGGCAACTGAGGACATGGCAGAGGATCCCGATGTGGCCTTGTGACAACTTCCTTTTCCTGATTTACTGAGTTTGGGGCAAGAATTCGCATGTCTAACGTCCGCTCCGTTCAAGGTAATTGTTAACGTCTCAGAAGACTGTAGTGGTCCGAATCTTGAGTTTTTGTCAGACGTGTTCTATGCGATGTAGTTCAGGGTAGAAATGCCACGGAGCCGAACACACAGACTGAATTGAGAACAGTAGTGTATCCCAGAGTGCTCTGTCCCTAAAGACATTTGGATTATAGTGCCCCCATGACGCCATTTTGACTTTCTCTGGCTGCAGTCTACCTTTTGTTTCTGAATACAATGCCTCGAGTTTTCTGGAACTGTTTTCTCATCACCGATAGCATTTATTAGTTTTGTGAGGTAACTAATTTTCGGGGCACATTAACTTTTAGGAGGGGTAAGGCCTATTTTGATCAGATAGAACACTATTTAGAAGTAGACCTTTGCTGTGCCATACATGGTCGTTTAGGCCATTTTGCACTGGTCGAGTGCCAGATCAGCTACAGGGATCGGTGTTTCTGGCGTGATAAATTCCTCCAATCTTGAGAACCCAAGGAAAAGACCCTGTTTTGGAAAGCGGCAAAGCGTTGACCCGCCGCACAAATATCGCCGTCTAAAAATGGGCAGCTCAAACGTTCTTTCTCTGATTGGTTTCCTCCCAGATCCCTTGCCTCCTTCTCGGTTTGAAGTGGACAGAGACAAGACCACTTCGACCAGCCTGCGGGTGACGTGGACTCCGTCTTTGGGGAAGGTCACCCAGTATGAAGTTCAGTTGTCGGATGACGAGAACGAGAAGCTTCAGAGCGTTCTGATCCCAGGGAGTGGCTCCCTCAAAGAAACGACTTTCTTCAACCTCACTGCTGGTAGTAAATACAACATTGCCATCACAGCCATTTCTGGAAATAAAAGTTCCCAAGCAGTACACATCAGTGGTTCGACCGGTAAGACCTGTTAAAATAGTATGAGATATTAAGCAGGGTTAAATCCTGGGAACTCTTTGAAATTATGAGTGTTCAGAAGGACAGGAATCAGTGATCCAAAAGTCGACTTATTTTCTAAGTTGGAATCTTGAGCATGAAGCCTCCTTGAATTGACAACTTTTCTACAGTTGTGGTATTTGTTAAGCACTTACTATTAGCAGCACTGTACTAAGCGCTGGACTAGATGCAAGGTAATTGGGTTGGACACAATCCCTGTCCCACATAGGGCTCCCCGTCCTAATCCTCATTTTCCAGATGAGGTAGCTGAGGCACAGAGAAGTGAAGTGACTTGCCTAAGATCACACAGCAGACAAGTGGCAGAGCTGGGATTAGAACGCAGGTCCTCCGGCTCTAATGATTTCCTGCTAATCTTCATGAGGTAGCCTGGCCACTGTTAATCTTCCCCTGGCAGGAACGTTTGAAAGTTGGGATGAAGAGGGGAGGAAAATGGTCTCCCACTCACCCTCATCACCACCACCCATCCATTTTCTTCCCAGCTCCGATTGTTCCTCACTCTCTCCTTCCCTCCTCAACTTGCTTCCCTCGTCTGGGGATGCTGTCAGGCAGGATATAAACAGCCCAGATATCCTGAACTTGGAGCAAGAATTACAAGTGTATCCATGTTTTTCAGGGTAACTGCTCAAGTTCCCAAAGCCTGAAATGGTTTGTACTTCTTCTTACCACCCACACACATTTATCTTCCCAGGCTAATAATAATTAATTGTAATTATTGTGGTATTTAAGTGCTCACTATGTGCCAAGCACCGGAATAGTTGATATAAGCGGATCAGACGCTGTCTCTGTCCCAGATGGGACTCCCAGTCTAAGGGGAGAAAGAACAAATATTTAATCCTTGTTTTACGGGTGAATAAACTGAGGGGCAGAAAAGTTGTGACTTGCCCAAGGTTACACAGCTGGCAAGTGACAAAATTGGGATTAGAACCCAGATCCCCTGACTCCCAGCCCTGTTTTTTAGGCCATGGTTGGGTTTTCCTATCTGGCCCTGCCTGCATTCCTCTTGTGGCCTGTGACACTCATTGTTTTACTCTGTATTCTAGAATCATTTTTTGTAGTATTTCTTAAGCACTCACTGTTTGTCTAGGACCGTTCTAAGCGCTGGGGTAGATACAGGTTAATCAGCCTGGATAAAGTCCCTGTCCCACGTGGGGCGCACAGCCTAAGCAGGAGGGAGTACAGGCATCAAATCCCTATTTTGGAGTTGAGGAAACTGAGGCACAGAAAAGATAAGTGACTTGTCCAAGGTCACATAGGCAGAGCGGGGATTCTGGCTCCCAGGCCCATGCTTTATCCACTAGGCCACGCTACTTTCCATTAGGTTGTAAGGTCCCTAGAGGCTAGCATATTACGAGTGTCTCACTTGTAATAATAATAATTGTGGTATTTAAGAGCTTACTGTGTGCCAGGCACCGTATTAAGCACTGGGGTAAACGCAAGCACATCGGGTTGGACACAGTCCTTGTCCCCCACGGGCCTCACAGTTTCAATCAGTGATATTTATTGAGAGCTTACAATGTCCACAGCATCGTGTCAAGAGCTTGGGAGAGTAAAACACAATAGAATTAGCGGGCACGTTCCCTGCCCGTCACACCATTCTCCCAAGTGTTTAGTGCAGTGTTTTGCAGTCAGTGGGTGCTTGATAAATATAATCGATGATAATGATGGTGCTATTGCCCTGGCCACAGCAGTTATCTGCTCTGTACGTAGAAAGCACTCGATAAATATCAGACCGATCAATTGATGTCCCTCTCAGGGTCATATCTGCAGAGTTTCCAGTTCTCCACCAGTCTCAGCTATGGGAGGGAGAGTCGAGCAGAGGCCTACCCATTCCATTCCAAGCTCGGGCAGCGGCTAGCGAGCGGCAGGCCATCTGCTACGAGTCAAAACTCCCCCGTGCTGGGCAGCAGCGGCACGGGAGAGAGTGGAGGGCGGAGGCTCAAGCTGACCGCGCGGAAGGAGGCGATGGGAAACCACTTCCGTATTTTTACCAAGAAAACTCAGTGGATCCGCTACCAGCACGATTGCAGACGGAGTTGGGACGCTGTGGGCGAGATGTGGCCATGGAGTTGCTATGGGTCAGAAACGACTCAAAGGAATAAAACAAGATCAATTGATTCTGCGACTGGAGCCTCGGGGACGTTGCTTGTGGGCAGGGAACGTGTCTACCAACTCTGTCGTATTGTACTTTCCCAAGTGCTTAGGACAGTGCTCTGCACACAGTAAGCACTCGGATACCATTGGTTGATTGATGGTACATCACTTCATTTCAACCCGATCCTGACTTATAGAGAGCAGCAAGTGACTAGATGTAAGTCACGCCCCTAAGTCTGTGAACCTTAATGTTGGTATTTGTTAAGCGCTTACTATGTGCAGAGCACTGTTCTAAGCGCTGGGGGAGATACAGGGTCATCAGGTTGTCCCACGTGAGGCTCACAGTCTTCATCCCCATTTGACATTTGGGGTCACTGAGGCACAGAGAAGTTAAGTGACTTGCCCACAGTCACACAGCTGACAAGGGGCAGAGTCGGGATAAAAATGATTGTCTACAACATCACTGACCGGTCTTTTACTCCATCAGTTCCATCGCCGGTGAAAGCCCTCCAGGTTTTCCACCAAAGAGACTCCCTCCAGGTAACTTGGATGCGTGGCCCCGGGAAGGCGGACCGAATCAGGTTGCTGTTGCTGGACAAGGGAAGCTGGGTTCACAACGTCGTCGTCGATAATCACCTCACCTCCTACGTTTTCCGTGGATTGACGGCAGGCCACCTCTATAACCTCACAGTCGTCACGGAAGCCTCGGAACTGCAGAGCTCCACTTTTAAGCTTGTACGGACAGGTAAGATGTTCCCGTTTGGGGGGGAAAAAAAAATAAAGAATTCTAAAAGAAAATGCTATGTGACATAATCAATCATTGGTATTTATTGAGCTCTAATTGTAATAATAATAAATATGGTATTTTTTAAGCACTTACTATGCGTCAGGCACCGTGCTAAGCGCTGGGGTCAGTACAAACAAATCGGGTTGGACACGGTCCCTGTCCCACATAGACAGTCTCACAGTCTCAATCCCCATTTTGCAGATGAGGTAACTGAGGCTTAGAGAAGTGAAATCACTTTCCAGGTCACACAGCAGACAAGTGGTGGAACCAGGATTAGAACCCAGGACCTTCTGCCTGCCAGGCTTGTGCTCTATCCACTGTGTCATAAGTGCTTCGGAACAGTTATTCAGAACAGAACTGCTTATTGTGGGCAGAACACCGTCCGGAGCACTTGGGAGACTACAGTGGAACAGAGTTGATAATCATAACTATGGTACTTCTTAAGCGCTTACTAAGTGCTAAGCACTGTTCTAAGCACTGAGGTAGATACAAATTAATTAAACTGGACACGGTCCCTATCCCACATGGGACTCAGAGTCTTAATCCCCATTTTACAGAGGAGAAAACCGGTTCCCCTGAGTTTCCTATAGAGTGTAAGCTCCTTGTGGGCAGGGAACGTGTCTACCAACTCTTTGCCTTATACTCTCCCAAGAGCTCAGAATAGTGCTGTGAACACAGTAGGCGCTCAATAAATACCACTGAGTGACGTAGCATGCGTAGGTGTGATGGGAAGCTTTTGAGTAATAACTGTACCTATAGGAAAGTTAAAGAGGTACCTCTGTGTGGCCAAGGAACGTCAATGAACCTCTAAATCCCACGGTTTTCTCATTTTTCTCATAGCCCCGATGGAAGTCTCCAATTTGGCAGTGTCCAATGAGGGCAGTTTGAATTCTCTGAAAGTCAGATGGAAAAGACCTCCTGGAGATCTGGATTCCTACAACGTCACTCTGTCTCATCGAGGGTCCGTGAGCGAATTCAGAACCCTTGAGCAGCAGGTGACGGAGACCGTCTTCGAGGGGCTAACGCCCGGGCGTCTCTATCAAGTCTCCGTCAGCACAGTCAGCGGGGAGTTGTACTCCAGCAAGGTGGCCGTGGGCAGAACAGGTGAGTCTAAGAAGCCCCAGGCAGCCGGGATTCGTCAAAAGGCAGACGGTTTATGGTCTTAATCACCGATACCTGGGATCACTCCGGTATGATTTAATTGTTTTCTTCTAAGAATTACGCTTCTGCTTCTGTTTCCCTGATGATAATGTTGGTATTTGTTAAGCGCTTACTATGTGCAGAGCACCGTTCTAAGCGCTGGGGGAGATACAGGGTCATCAGGTTGTCCCACGTGAGGCTCACAGTTAATCCCCATTTTCCAGATGAGGTAACTGAGGGACAGAGAAGTGAAGTGACTCGCCCACAGTCACCCAGCTGGCAAGTGGCAGAGCCGGGAGTCGAACCCATGACCTCTGACTCCCAAGCCCGAGCTCTTTCCACCGAGCCACGCTGCTTCTCCATTGGCCTGTAGGCAATGGGAAAACTGCTTTTGGCCTCATTTCTCCTAATCCTTTACACTTCCTGAAATCATTAAATGGCAGGGATTTTCTACTATTTGAGTAAATGAGGAAATCCGGAGGGTTGAAGTCAGCCAGGCAATCCTACTTATTGAACACACTGCGTGCAGAGCACTGTACTAAGCACTTAGGAGAGTACAGAATAATATTATAGACTCTTTCCCACAACGAAGTGAGGCAGGAGAGTCCAGAACGGGGCATCCGTAAAAGAGTAAGCGCTGAGGCATCCTTTCCGGATTGAGTTATTTTAAAGCAGTTACATTTGTTCTTTTCTTCTGGCTCCATGGTGGCAGGGCCATTTGTGTCGGTGGCTTGGGTAAGGGCTGCCAGTTGACCCCCCAGCAGCAGTGTCTGTTCCTGCAGAGAGCCTGTAATAATAATAATAATAATTATTATTATAGCATTTGTTAACTAAGGTCTGTGCCAGGCACTGTCCTAAGCACTGGGGTAGATACAAGCAAAGCATGAGTCCCTGTCCCTCATGGGCCTCACTGTCTTAATCCCCATTTTACATTCGAGATAACGGGCATTCGTTCAATCGTATTTATCGAGCGCTTACTGTGTGCAGAGCACTGTACTAAGTGCTCGGAAAGTACAGCTTTAGCAATAAAGAGTAATAATAATAATGTTGGTATTTGTTAAGCGCTTACTATGTGCCGAGCACTGTTCTAAGCGCTGGGGTAGACACAGGGGAATCAGGTTGTCCCACGTGGGGCTCACAGTCTTAATCCCCATTTTACAGATGAGGTAACTGAGGCACCGAGAAGTTAAATGACTTTGCCAAAGTCAGCTGACAAGTGGTAGAGCCGGGGTTCGAACCCATGACCTCTGACTCCAAAGCCCGTGCTCTTTCCAGTGAGCCACGCTGCTTCCCTAGACAATCCCTTCCCAACAATGTGCTGTCTAGAAATGAAGTGACTTACCCAAGGTCACACAGCAGAAAAGTGGCAGAGCCAGGATTAGAATCCGGGTCCTTCCGACTCCCCAGGCCTAATCACAATAACTGTGGCATTTCTTAAGTGCTTACTAGATGTCAAGCACTGTACTAAGCACTGGGGTAGATACAAGATAATCGGGTTGGACACAGTCCCTGTCCCACAGAGGGCTCAAAGTCTAAATCCCCATTTTACAGATGAGGGAACCGAGGCACAGAGAAGTTAAGTGATTTGCCCAAGGTCTCACAGCGGACAAGTGGCTGCTCTGGGCAGGGAATGTGTCTGTTTGTTGTATCGTACTCTCCCTAGCGCTTAGTACAGTGCTCTGCACTTAGTAAGAGCTCAGTAAATACGATTGAATGAAGTGGCGGAGGAAGGATTAGAACCCAGGTCCTTCTGACTCCCAGACCTGTGCTTTATCCACTACGCTCTATCCACCAGGCCGTGCTGCTTCTTAGGGGTCTGGGTGCGGGGGTGTCGTGACGGGGCCGGTGGAAAGCCAGCCCACACCCCTACCGCTCCCGCGCTCTGGGCTGGACGCAGCCTCCGCACAGGCCCAGAAACTGGTGGTTTTTCCCCTCATCTGCACCGGGCCGCAGGGCAAACTGGAGTTTGGCTTCCACAGTCTGAATGCAAAACTCCCTCCTCCAACCCCGTCATTGACCAGCACGACCAGACTATAGGCTCCCTGTGGACAGAGAACACGTCTTCCAAATCTGCTGTATTTATTGAGCACTTATGTGCGGAGCACTGTACTCCGCTGCACACAGTAAGCGCTCAATAATCGCTACTGGGACTGGGAGTCCGAAGACCTGGGTTCTAATGCTGACTCCACCGCTTGCCTGCTCTTTGACCTTGGATAAGTCACTTAACCTCTCTGCGCCACTTTCCTCTCCTGGAAAATGAGGACAAAGTACCTGTTCTCTTGGACCGTGAGTCCCGCGAAGGCTGTCGGAGTTATCTTGGATCTACTCCAGCCCTTAGCACAGTGGTTAGAACATAGTAAGTGCATAACCACCAGTAGTATTATTGGTTCTCTCTTATATATTTGCCTTCTCTCCCACACCCTTTTAAATATCATCTTATTCTCACATTGTCCTCCAAAATGGATTAAAAGGGAAATTCATTAGCTCTTTTGCGGTCTAAAAAGCCTAGAAACAGAATTCAAATCCCCCCCACACACACACACACATTCTTTCAATAGTATTTATTGAGCGCTGGCTATGTGCAGAGCACTGTACTTAGCGCTTGGAATGTACAATTCGGCAAGAGATAGAGACAATCCCTGCCTAATGACAGGCTCACAGTCTAAACAGTCTCTCTTTCTCGCTCTCTCTCTCTCTTTTACACACAAACACACTTTCTTTTAAGAAGTGACCATTTTGGACAAGGGACTTCCACAAATTACATGGTGGAAAAGTGCAGAAACCACCAATCTAGGCAGGGAGGTGGATAGAAAAAAAAAAGAGCTATGTCATTAGACTAATAATAGTAGAATAATGCTAACCACTGGTAAGGAATCCTGAAATAGCTCCAAATGGAGACACCTCTGTAGTGCGAGGTAATCTACCTAAGCCTCCCTGTAAATGTTCCTGTATTGTTTCTCAACTTTTCATCAACTGCCTTAAAATGTTTTATGTTTCAGTTCCTCAGCAAGTTTCAGAGCTGAAGGCAAGCAGCAACGGCTGGCTGACGTCCCTCAAAGTGACTTGGCTTCCCCCGGCTGGAGATTGGGAACGATATTACCTTGTGCTGCTCAACCACTCTTCGGTGCTCCTCAACACGACCGTGGAGAAGGACAGACGGGAGTATGTCATCAGCCAACTGGGCCTCAGACCTGGGAAGCAGTATCAGGTGGTGGTTACTGTAGAGAGTGGAGATCTGCAGAATTCTGCTCGGTGTCTAGGGCGAACAGGTAAGCGGCCACACAGCCCTCTTCTAACCCTCGAGGCCTAAATCTTGAGATAGAAGTTCCTTTTTTTCATATGGTATTTGTTAAGCCCTTACTATGTGCCCGGAACTGGGTTAGATACAAACTAGACAGGTTGGAAGCAGTCCGTGTTCCACATGGGGCTCACGGTCTCAATCCCCATTTTTCAGATGAAGTAACTGAAATCCCCATTTTACAGATGAGGTGACTGAAGTTAGGAAGTAAAATTAAGCCCCAGGTCACGGGCCGGGATTAGAACCCGGGTCCTACTGACTCCTGGGCCCGTGCTCTATCCGCTGAGCCGCACTGCTTCTCTAAGTTTTAACGTGGGAAGTTTTAACGAAATGAATTTAATTTTGTGTGGGAGCTAAATGAGAATTAGGGTTAATTGTTGGGGGTGGGATCCTTCCAGAAGAAGTAGGAGGGGTGACTGGAAGAATGAAGTGTTTAATGGAAGCTTCTCGAGGGGCTGACCTACTGTGACATGGACCCTTAAAAAGCAGCTTGGGTGGGCAGGGGGAGATGAGAAAGCCACTGGCAGCAGTAATGTGCACATCTGTAATTTTATTTATTTGTATTAACGGCTGTCACCCCCTCTAGACTGTAAGCTCATTCTGGATAGGGAATGTATCTGTTGGACTCTCCCAAGCGCTCAGTACAGTGGTCTCCACACAGTAAGCACTCAATAAATATGATTGACTGCTTTGTGTCAGTTTGCGCGTCAACCACCCGTACGGTACTTCCATGATTTCCCCCTTTCTCTCCTCAGCTCCCCAGCCCGTCCTGCATCTCCGCGTCAAACATGCCAACGAATCATCCCTAAGCATCACGTGGATGACCCCTGAAGCCGAGTGGGAGAGTTACGTGGTTTCACTGGGAGACAGAGATCTCACTCTCATCAACAAAGCCCTGGCCAGAGAGGCTAAAGAATTCACTTTCACCGATCTGGTGCCTGGACGGAAATACACCGCAACCGTCACCAGTATCAGCGGGGATTTGAGCAACTGGACTGCTATAGAAGGAAGAACAGGTATCCGCTTTCATTCATTTCCTGCTGGAAAAATGAAATTCATCTCAACCAAGTATGTGCCTCAAACAGTCGCATATCACCAAGCTTTAGGGCTAAGCACCCGGATACGCATCGCCGTGTAATTTATTACTGAAATTACAGTCCGCTAGACTGTAAGCTCCTTGTGGATAGGGAATGCGACTACCAGCTCTGTTGTATTATACTCTCCCGAGCACTTAAGACTAGAGTACGAGCCTAGGTGTCAGAAGGTCATGGGTTCTAATCCCGCCTCTGCCGCTTGTCTGCTGTGTGACCTTGGGCAAGTAACTTCACTTCTCCGAGCCTCAGTTACCTCATCTATAAAATGGAGATCGACAAGGTGAGCCCCCCGTGGGACTGTGTCTAAGCCTGTTTGCTCGTATCCACCCCGGCGCTTAGTACAGTACCTGGCACACGGCACTTAACAAATACCATAATTATCATTTTAACAGTGCTCTGCTAAATAAATACCACTGATTGAATGACTGAAAATATTTTCATAAAGCGGTTTAAATGACGATAAATCTGCGCATGTTTTTTGTCATGGATTTTGGGGCCACCCTACCTCGGCGTGATAGAAAGATTCTTCAGTGGTGTTGGTAAACAACTTCTACGTCTTAATCTCTCAGATTCCCCTCATGAATGCCTCCTCTGTATTTTATTGCTTTGAGACAGCACTAGTTTATTCTGAGATTTCTTTCAGGTGTCATTTAGAAATGGCAGCCTTGCGTTATTTGAAGGTTGCTTGCATCCTAAAGCCCTTGGATTTTAAAGAATTTCTCTTTCGGGTTAGAGAAGAGAGTTTTCGCCCAGGTAGCCGCGTCGTTCTCCGTACGTGGTTTCCCCGGAGGCCGCAGCCCATCCGGCAGGAAACGATGATTAGAGTCCAGAGCAGAAAAGGTTGCCAGCTGAGCTCTGCTATTGGCTTGCCCAGCACGGCACCCATTATGCGCTCGATAAATTCCACGGCTCCAGCCGCTACTGCATTTCCTCAGGGTGACTCGATGCCATTTGTTCTGTGTTTTCTCGATTCCAGTGCCTGCGCACGTGACCGGCTTGCACATAGCCAACCAAGGGACCACCGATAGTTTATTCACCAACTGGACCAGGGCACCGGGCGACGTCGAGTTCTACCAGGTCCTCCTGATTCATGAAAATGTGGTCATTAAGAATGAAAGTGTGCCCAGTGAAACCAGCGGGTACAGCTTCCATTCCCTGAGGTCCGGGGGGCTCTACTCGGTCGTGGTCACCACAGTGAGTGGTGGGATCTCTTCCCGGCAGATGGTGGCCGAGGGGAGGACTGGTAAGCAAAGTGAAAGCTCCTCTACGTCTGAGACTCTGGGTCCAAGGGGGGTCGGAATAGCTCTGGAGTTTTCCCTTACACCCCCCACAATTCCCAAATGCACTCCCCAAATCATCTTTGGTGTGCAGTTTTCTACGTTTTTAAATGAAATTTAAGCATTTACTAATAATTATAATAATGATGGTATTTGTTAAGCACTTACTACGTGCAGGAATTGAGAATATTTCCTTGCCCTGGGCAGAGGGTTAAAGGGGCAGAGGGATGGAGGGTGGGGAGAGCAGATTCTTCTCCCCTGCCAAGTGTGTGGGGCTTTAGAGAGCAGGGTTATGATGTTTTCCGCAGAGGAGACCAAACCAGGGCAGAATGGCCAAAGCTTCACCTGGTACAGATGCATCCATGCAGCATCCCACGTCTTTTTCTTCCTGGGAAAGGCAACAGGGAAAGCGAGTGACATGCAATTTAGTATCCTTTTCCAGAAGAGTCCAGAAAGGACAAAAAAAAGTGTGACATAAAATGATAGAAACTGGAGAGTAAATGACAGGCATAAACAAAAATTACCCTAGAGAATTATGTGGGCACCAACTTTAACAAGAAGTGCCCAATAAATAATTGTAATTGCGGTATTTGTTAAGCGCTTAATATCTGCCAAGCACAAAAGGAAAGAACTTCTTATCTTCCCACCCAAACCCAGTCCTCCCCCTGACATTCCCATCACTGTAGACGGCACCACCATCCTTCCTGTCTCACAAGTCCGCCACCGTGGCATTAGCCTTGACTCCTCTCTCCTTCAATCCACATATTCGGTCCATTACTAAATCCTGTCAGTTCCACCTTCGCAACATGGATGTAATCAACCCTTTCCTCTCCATCCAAACTGGTAATCCAATCATTTATCCTTTCCTGCCTTGATTACTAAATCAGCCTGCTGGCTCTCCCCACTCCAGTCCATAGTTCACTCTGCTGCCTGGATCATTTTTCTATAGAGGCATTCTCCCTCTTCCCTCCTCTGCCCCTCACACTGTTCCACTTTCCTGGAACATTCACTTTCCTTAAGTTGGACAGGCCACAGGTTTTCCCATTTTCAGTGCCCTCCTAAAATCCCATATCCCCCAACAAGCATTCCCTGATCCAGTCCCGGCAATCC
This sequence comes from Ornithorhynchus anatinus, assembly GCF_004115215.2. Taxonomy (NCBI): domain Eukaryota; kingdom Metazoa; phylum Chordata; class Mammalia; order Monotremata; family Ornithorhynchidae; genus Ornithorhynchus; species Ornithorhynchus anatinus. Next base: position 17,995,640 of record NC_041741.1, on the reverse strand, counting down.
TGTCATCCATTCCACGTCTTATGTACTTACTGTATTTACTTGCGCGATTGCCCCACTTTCTGGGCTATTTTAAAAAATTAGGCCTGACAGAGAGGAGGAAAATAGGATAAAAGGGCACTTGAGATTCTGTCTCTTCTAGTGCACTCTCTCAAGTGCTCTCAGTGAACTAAATCCACCCCTTCCCCCCACAACTCCTGCTGAGTCATTTGCAAACTGAGGCAGACGATTACTCTCCCCTGCTTCAAATCCTTATCGAAGTCACATCTCCTCCAAGAGGTCTTCCCCGACTAATCCCCCCTTTCCTCTTCTCCTACTCCCCTCTGTGTCGCTCTAAGCACCCTTTCATCCTCTCCCACTCCCTTCCGCGGCTCCCTTTATTCATCCCCGCTCCCGGCCCCACTTATTTATGTATATTAATGGACTGTAAGCTCGTTGTGGGCAGGGAATGCTTCTGTTTATTGTTGGATTGTACTCTCCCAAACTCTTAATACAGTGCTCTGCTCACATGAGTGCTCAATAAATATGACTGTGAATGAATACTCACCCTTCTGCTCCTCCTCCTCTCCTGGCCAGAAGTAGTTTTAATGAATGGATGAATCAATCAGCGGTATGTTTTGAGCCCGTCAAAGGGCAGGGACTGTATCTGTTACCGATTTGTCCATTCCAAGCGCTTAGTACAGTGCTCTGCACAGAGTAAGCGCTCAAGAAATCCTATCGAATGAATGAGCACTTAAGGGGGGGTGTGATAGAGCACTGTACTATACCCTTAGAGGTATACAGTAGTGTATACAGACGTGATACCTGCCCGCAAGGAGTTCTGCAATCTAGTGGGAAAGACGGACATTAAAATAAATTACAGGTATGCCCTGGAGCATTTTGATACCCCTCCCTGAGCCCCTCAGTACTCTGCCATTATGTCAATCTATCTATTATTGTATTTATTAAGCAGCGTGGCTCAGTGGAAAGAGCCTGGGCTTCGGAGTCAGAGGTCATGGGTTCGACTCCCGGCTCTGCCACTTGTCAGCCGTGTGACCGTGGGCGAGTCACTTCACTTCTCTGTGCCTCAGTTACCTCCTCTGTAAAATGGGGATTAACTGTGAGCCTCACGTGGGACAACCTGATTACCCTGTATCTACCCCAGCGCTTAGAACAGTGCCCTGCACATAGTAAGTGCTTAACAAATACCAACATTATTATTACTACATACCAGGCACTATACTAACCCCCGGGATGGATACCCCTGGGATGGATTGATTGATTAGAGAAGCAGCGTGGCTCAGTGGAAAGAGCCCGGGCTTGGGTGTCAGAGGTCACGGGTTCGTATCCCTGCTCTTCCCCTTGTCAGCTGTGTGACTGTGGGCAAGTCACTTCACTTCTCTGTGCCTCAGTTACCTCATCTGTAAAATGGGGAATAACTGTGAGCCTCACCTCATTCCCCTGTATCTACCCCAGTGCTTAGAACAGTGCCCTGCACATAGTAAGCGCTTAACAGATACCAACATTATTATACCAGCTAGTCAGGTTAGACCGAGTCCACGTCCCACTAGGCACTCACAGTCTCAATCCCTAATTTACAGATGAGGTAAACTGAGGCCCAGAGAAGTTGTGACCTTCCCTAGACCACACAGCAGGCAGGTGGCAGAGCTGGGATTAGAACCCAGGTCTTCCTGAGCTCCCAGAATTAGCAGACACGTTCCCTGCCCCTAGCAACTTTACGGTCTAGCGGATTCACTTAGATGATCTGCACTCGGACGGTGGCAACGGCAGGAGCCTGGCTAAGGATCCTCCAGCTTCCTCCTGCTCCTGCTTCCCAGTTTGCTCCATAAATACGATTGATTGATTAGAGAAGCAGCGTGGCTCAGTGGAAAGAGCCCGGGCTTGGGAGTCAGAGGTCATGGGTTCGATTTCCGGCTCTGCCACTTGTCGGCTGTGTGACTGTGGGCGACTCACTTCACTTCTCTGGGCCCCATCTGGAAAATGGGGATTAACTGTGAGCCTCACGTGGGACAGTCTGATTCCCCTGTATCTCCCCCAGCGCTTAGAACAGCGCTCTGCACATAGTAAGCGCTTAACAAATACCAACATTATTATTATTGATTGATTGATTGACCGCTTTGTGCAGCTCGAATTTGACGGACCTGCTGTAAGGCACACTTCTTGCCACCAGAGGGCGGAAAGCTCTTGCTCGGTAGAAACCCCTGAATAATAATAATAATAATAATGTTGGTATTTGTTAAGCGCCTACTATGTGCAGAGCGCTGTTCTAAGCGCTGGGGGAGATACAGGGTCACCAGGTTGTCCCACGTGAGGCTCACCGTCTTCAGATGAGGGAACTGAGGCCCGGAGAATAATAATGTTAATAATGTTGGTATTTGTTAAGCGCTTACTATGTGCCGAGCACTGTTCTAAGCCCTGGGGTAGACACAGGGTAATCAGATTGTCCCACGTGGGGCTCACACTAAATCCCCATTTTCCAGATGAGGCAACCGAGGCCCAGAGAAGTGAAGTGACTTGCCCACAGTCACACACCTGATAAGTGGTGGAGCCGGGATTCGAACCCATGACCTCTGACTCCCAAGCCCGGGCTCTTTCCACTGAGCCAAGCTGCTTCCCTGAAACTTGGAGAAATGATTATCAATTCGTGGTATTTATTGAGCGCCTATTCTGTGCTGGGCACTGTACTAAGCTCTTGGGAGAGTACAACAGAGGCAGTGGACGTGCTTCCTAGAAGCAGCGTGGCTCAGTGGAAGGAGCCCGGGCTTGGGAGTCAGAGGTCATGGGTTCGAATCCCGCCTCGGCCACTTGGCAGCTGTGGGACTGGGGGCCAGTCACTTCACTTCTCTGGGCCTCAGTGACCTCATCCGGAAAATGGGGATTAAGACTGTGGGCCTCACGAGGGACAACCTGATTACCCTGTATCTCCCCCGGCGCTTAGAACAGTGCTCTGCACATAGTAAGCGCTTAACAAATACCAACATCATTATTATTACTATTATCTGCTAGATTGTTATTAATAGTAATAATGGTAGTGATAGTACTTATTAAGTGCTTCCTGTGTGCAGAGCACTGTTGCCGAATTGTACATGCCAAGCGCTTAGTACAGTGCTCTGCACATAGTAAGCGCTCAATAAATACTATTTAATGAATATAGTAAGTAGTGGGAGAAAATGAATGCCCAGGAGACAGCTGGAGGATGTCCTTTCTGCAGAGGGCTTCATTTTAAGAATGAATGCAGTTTTTATCTGATTTATTGAATTTAACCGTTGCTCTCTTCGTAAAACCCCACATAAAACTGTCAGCTCTAAAGCAATTTTAAACAAAGCCATAAAATAGCAACTCCAAAACCGGCGACGTAAGGGCCGCTTTTCCTTCCCCACTGGCGTCTGCCAACTTAGAAAGCATCGCTCCCTGGGTTCTGGCCTATCGGATTTTCTAGGGAAGAGATGCGATCCGATCCCGACTCTGCCCCTTGGCAGCTGTGTGACTGTGGGCAAGTCGCTTCAGTTCTCTGGGCCTCAGTTCCCTCATCTGTAAAATGGGGATAAAGACTGTGAGCGTCACGTGGGACAACCTCATTCCCCGGATCTCCCCCAGCGCTTAGAACAGTGCTCTGCACCTGGTAAGCGCTTAACAAATACCAACATTATTATTAGTCGGAAGCGGAGCCTTTCCTTGTCTCTGAGCTTTTGTTTGGGTTTTAGTTTATGGTATTTGCTAAGTACTTACTATGTGTCAGGCACTGTTCGAAGCGTTGCGGTAGATACAAGCGGCGTGGCTCAGTGGAAGGAGCCCGGGCTTGGGAGTCCGAGATCATGGGTTCGAATCCCGGCTCCACCACTCATCAGGTGTGTGACTGTGGGCAAGTCACTTCACTTCTCTGGGCCTCAGTTGCCTCATCTGGAAAATGGGGATTTAGCGTGAGCCCCACGTGGGACAACCTGATTACCCTGAGTCTACCCCAGCGCTTAGAACAGTGCTCTGCACATAGTAAGCGCTTAACAAATACCAACGTTATTACAAACTAATCAGGTTGGACACAGCCCGTGTCCTGCTCGGGGCTGACAGTCTTAGTCCCCACTGTGCCTGAGGCACAGAGAAGGGAAGTGACCTGCTCAAGTTAACACAGCGGAAAAGTGACGGAGCCGAGATTAGAACCCAGGGTCCAGGCCCTCGCTCTGTCCTCTGGGCCGTGCTGCTTCTCTCGGGCTCGACTCTGTGAGGAAAGGAACTCTTGCCTGCGGTGGCAGTTAGGCGTATGGCATAAAATTCACGGCAGGCTTTCGCTTTCCTTCCAGTGCCTTCCAGCGTGAGCGGAGTAACGGTGAATAATTCCGGGCGCAGTGACTACCTGGCCATTTCCTGGCTGCCAGCTGCCGGAGATGTGGAGAGCTATTTGGTGACGCTCTCTCACAACGACAGGGTCGTCCAGACCCTCGCCATACCCAAGTCTGCGAGCGAGTGCTCCTTCAGCTCGCTCGTTCCCGGCCGCCTGTTCGACGTGACGATCACTACGAGGAGTGGGAAGTATGAGAACCAGTCCTTCAGCCAGGAACGCACAGGTAAAGGGGAGCGGGAGGGGCAAGAAAGAATATCGGTTCCTTGGGACTCTTGGTCTGGCCCGGATTTTGCACGGCGTCGCTATCAATCAGTCGGATTTATTGAGCACCGTGTCCAGGGCTCCGTACCAAGTGCTCGGGAGAGTACTGGGTACCACACGATTTTTTAAAAACGGCATTTGTTAAGCACTTACTATGTGCCGGGCACTGGACTAAGCACTGGGGTAGATACAAGATGATCAGGTTGGAAACAATCCATATCCCATTTTACAGATGAGGTAACAGAGGCCCAGAGAAGTGAAGTGACTTGCCCAAAGTTGCACGATAGAGAAGTGATAGAGCCGGGATTAGAACTCAGGTCCTCTGACTCCCAAGGTCGGGCTCTTTGCACGATGCCGTGCTGCTTCTGACAGGATTAATAGCATCTGGAGCAATGACCGTGCCGTAACATTAATTTTCTTGTCTGACGGATCGATCCCTCTGTGCAGATGGATTTCCTATGATGTTAGCATTTGTGTAGTATCATAAATTCATATAACATTAGGTCAGGGTCACGTTTTGCTCCTTATAGCGCAGGTTCTCAGGGCCAGCATTCATTTATCCGGTGCTCAGACATCTCCAGCAGAAGTTCTTGCCATGGTGGTACTGTCTGGAGGGTGTTTTTTTAATATTTTTTTTTGAATTTTCCAAAACGCTTCCATGGGAATTAGTTCATTCTATCCTGCCAACCTCCGTGTGAAATAGGAATTACTCTCCCCTTTTTACAAAAGAGGAAACTGGGGTACAGTTTGCTCAACTTGTGTCTAGTTTTATTTTTCCTCACGGGTCCGTCATTTAACTCTCTTCCCTGCTTATTCTAGATTGTGAGTCCCTTAATGGCCGAGACCTTGTCCAATTCTTCCCCATTATTCAGGATGAGCCTTGTCCTATAGTAATTAATCCATTAGTCAGTGGAATTTATTGAGCACCTACGGTATGCAGAGCACTGTGTTTGGTGTTTGTAGATACGTTCTCGCCCCACGAGGATCTTACAGTCTAGAGGACTTGGGGAAGCAGCGTGGCTCAGTGGAAAGAGCCCGGGCTTGGGAGTCGGAGGTTATGGGTTCGATTCCCGGCTCTGCCGCTTGTCAGCTGCGTGACTGTGGGCGAGTCACTTAGCTTCTCTGGGCCTCAGTTTCCTCATCTGTCAAATGGGGATGAAGACTGTGAGCCTCACGTGGGACAACCTCATTCCCCTGAATCTACCCCAGCGCTTAGAACAGTGCTCGGCACGTAGTGAGCGTTTAACAAATACCAACATTATTATTATTAGAGGAGCACTTAAAAAACGATGACTGCTGCTGTGGTTTTCGCAAACTTGGCTGAAGTCCGGCAGGCAGCCGGTGTCGGAACCGGTCCAGGAACCCAACTTTCCTGTCTGCCGGATTCTCGGTCTTTTCACGAGACCCTGCTGGTTTCCTCCAACTTCCCCTCGAGCCTCCCGTCGGCGCGGAGAGATTTTGCCGTGACGCCTGATCCCGTCCTTCCTGGCTGTCATCCACCTGCTCCTCCCACCCTCAGGATCCCCCGCCTCACCGCCCCCTCCACGTTTGCCTCTTCCAAGCAACGCCCTGGGTTGGTATGATGATCAGTCAGCCGATCGCTGGGATTTTTTGAAGGCTTCCTCTGCATAGAGCACTGTACTAAACGCTTAGGAGAGTGCAGTTGTAACAGCACTGTATTAAACGCTTGGGAGAGTATAGTTCAACAGAGTCGATAGACACATTCCCTGCCCACAAGGAGCTAGAGGTGAGCCAGTGCCCCCGGGGTATCATGTTAACGTATTAAAACTGTATCGACGGGACACCGGAAAAGCCCTGAGGACTTTTGACTAATAATAGTAACTGTGGTATTTATTGAGTGCTTTCTAGGTGTGAAGCTCTTGTACTGGGCGGTGGGATGAATTCAAGATAATCAGGTTGGACAAAGGGCCAGTCCCATATGGGACTTATAGTTTAAGGAGGAGGGAGAACAGATATTGACTGCCCATTTTACAGATAAGGAAACTGAAGTGTCACTCTTCCCAAGCAAACCTTCTCAACTATCTCTCACTCTCGCCTCTCCCACTCCACTGTCCCTCGATCTCGTCTGTCTTGCCGTCGACCCCTTGTTCAAGTCCTCCCTCCTGCGTGGAACTCCCTCCCCCTTCGCATCCGACAGACCACCACTCTCCCCAGTTTCAAAACCCACTAAGATTGCAGCTCCTCCAGGAAGCCTTCCCTGACTAACCCGTCATCTCCCCACCCAATTCTCCCTGTCTTCTGTCTCATCCAAAGTGAATCCCTCCCCTCTCCATCCTATTTTCCCTCCCTTCTCTGCCAAGAGGTCTTCCCCGATTGAGCCCTCTTAATCCGCCCACGGTATTCGTTCAGTCGTATTTATTGAGCGCTTACTTTGTGCAGGGGAAGTAAGCGCTCAGTCAGTGCCACTGATGGATTCTTCGTCACGTACGCCCTCACGTCTGTACCCCTCGGGTCTCTTCACACCCGCTCCACCGCCACAGAACTTACGTACGTCATCCGATGCACGGTTGCTTCCCTTAACTATAACTTGTTTTTAGGTCCGTTCCCGTGCTCGCCTACTCCTCGAGGGCAGAGAACACATCTACCTAGTCAACCGCACTCTCCTAACCGCTCGGTACGCCGCTTCACACAGAATAAGAGCTCAATAGATACCACTGATCGAACTGCAAAGGCATCCCGGGGTAGCCCATGTGCCATCTCCTCCTGCCAAGCATTTCCCATTGCCGTTTCTGAATCCTGCCCCATGCTCTCTCTTTCAGTGCCTTCCAAGGTCCAGGGACTCGCCATCAGCAACTCGGCCAGAAGCGACTATTTAAAGGTATCCTGGCTACACGCCACTGGAGATTTTGACAATTACGAGGTCGTCATCAAGAACAAAAACAACTACATTCAAACCAAGAGCCTCCCCAAGATGGACAACGAATGCGTGTTCGAGAATCTCGTTCCCGGCAGGCTCTATAGCGTCACCGTTACTACGAGGAGTGGGAAATACGGAGCGAGCGATCGGGTGAATGGGCGAACAAGTAAGTGAATTTACCGGAAGGCGTAGGTTGGTATCCAAAGGAAGTACTTTTCGGAGGCGGGTTTTATTTATTTCCCCCAGCAATCCTGCATAGAAGCAACGACTCATTCCTTCGGTTGTACTCATTGAGCGCTTACTGTGTGCAAAACACTGTGGGAAGCGCTTGGGAGGGTCTGCAGCTTGGCTTAGTTTGGATCCTGTATCGTAGTTCATCTCAAAAAGAGACTGTGCTACTCTTGAACAAACGAGATCTCGTTTCAGCTAAATCAGCAACACTCTGGTAGTTAGTTGGGGGGGAAAAATACCTTTTGGAAGATAGGGGCCAACGGGGTTGATGTAAAGAAATATTTTAGAATCCTTTTAAAACTAGGGATCGTGAACCACAGTCAAGACTTGCTCTGGGCATTCATGGTTTATGGGAAAGCAGGATTTGAGAATTGTTTAGGTGGAGGTCGAGTGATGGGTTTGGAATTCTAGTCTGTAAGCCCGGTGTGGGCAGGGATTGTCTTTATTGCTGAATTGTACTTTCCAAGCACTTAGTACAGTGCTCTGCATACAGTAAGCGCTCAGTAAATGCAATTGACTCAATGAATGAATTATGAAAGGGGCATAGCCAAAAAATCACAATAAGTAAGGAATTTTCATGCAATTTTGTCTTAATAAACTGTTTTTTATCATGCCACTCTCCCCTCCTTCGAATCCCTCCTAAAATGACATCTCTAAAATTACTGCAATACGGGGTCCAAACTAAGCTAAACTATAGACTCCTAAAATTACATCTCTAAGAGGGTTTTCCAGAGTAAGCCCTTTACCTCCTCTATCCAACCTCTCCTCTGTGTCCACTCTGTCCCCTCTAGAATGAAAGATCCTTGTGGGCAGGGAGCATGTCAGTCACTTTGTTCAATAGTCCTCTCCCAAGCGCTTAGTAAAGAGCTCTGCACACAGTAAGCACGCAATAAATACGACTGACTGGCTGACTGACTACCCCTTAAGCACTTTGATACCCCAACCCCATAATACTTGTGTAAATATTCTTGTACTCTACTGTTTTCCCTTATTCCTAATCTATTTTAATTCCCACTCCCCTTGTAAGCTGTAAGCTCCTTGTGGGCGTCTACAGACTCTGTTGTATTGTAGTCTCCAAAACGTTTAGTACAGTGCTCTGCAGAAGTATTCGCCCCAGCCTCAACCCCACTGCACTTATATACATATCTATAAACTATATATTATAAGCTATTTATTTAAATTGACGTCTGCCTCCCCCTCAGACTGTAAGGCTGGGAACTTGCCTACCGACTCTGTTGAGCTGTACTCTCCCAAGCGCTTAGAACAGTGCTCTGCTCACAGTAAGTGCTCAATAAATATGATTAATTGATTGCAGGCAGTAAGTGCGCAATAAATACCACTTCCTGATTGATTGGATGATTCTTATAAAAACGAAATAAAGAAAAACATCAGTAGCAATCTCCAAACTTGGCCCCGCGACGTTACTTGGAGGATTTTTAGATAAGTATTGTAGGTGACCTTGGGTGACTTTGCAGACGATTTATAAACTTACCACGCCGTCAGACCCTGATCAGTTGGGGACATTTTTCTGAATTTCTCTCCACCTCAGTTCCAGGGTCAGTGAAGGAGCTCACTCTTCGTAACAGAAGCACTGAACACCTGCAAGTGACGTGGTCCAGAGCCGATGGAGACGTCGATCAGTATGAGATTCAGCTTCTTTTCAATGACATGAAGGTCTTTCCTCCCTATCATCTCATGAATACCGCTACGCAGTATCGATTCACAGCCCTGACGCCGGGGCGCCTCTATAAAATTCTGGTATTGACGATCAGTGGAGAAGCTCAGCAGTCAACATTCATCGAGGGTTTGACAGGTAAGGAATCCGTTCCTCGACTGAATTGAAATTGGCTAAATTAGAGTAGCCGGCACTGAGGGTGTGTGTCCGTTCAGAGAGAGCAGCGTGGGTTAGCGGATAGGGCATTGGCATAGGAGTTGTTAGGACCTGGGTGCTAATCTCGCTTCTGCCCTGCATCTGCCAGGTGACCTTGGGCAAGTCACTTCACTTCTCTGGGCCTCAGTTACCTCGTTTTAAAATGTTGGTTGGGACTCAAGTGACTCAACTTTTCTATACGTCGGTTTCCCCATCTGAAAATGGGGCTTCAATACTTATTCTCCCTCCTACTTAGATCGAGTCCACGAGGGGCGGGAATTAAATCCAGTCTCATCATCCTATATATTCCTCAGTATGCCACTTGGTGAACACTTAACAAATACCACAATTATCATTATACCTATTAATAATAATAATTGTGGTATTTGTTAAGCACTTAGTATGTGCCAAGCACGAATACCATACAAATACCATAAAAAAAAAAAAGATGCTTAAGCCGTGAGCCAGATGAGGGACGGGACGGTGTCTGACCTGATGATCTTGTATCTACCCCAGCGCCTAGTACAGTGCTTGGCACAGAGTAAGCACTTTAATAAATACCATCACCTTTATTATTATTATGTGCTCTCAGACTTTATCTCTGGGATGGAGGAATAAAACTATAGGAGCAGGGCTCAGCCCCTCTCCTCTTCCTCCTCCCCCTCCTCCTCCCCTCTTTCAAACTCCCTCCAATCCTGGAGTCCCAATAAATTCTAATCCTGGCTCCACCACTGTCTGCTGTGTGATCTTGGGCAACTCACTTTACTTCTCTGTGCCTCCGTTACGTCATCTGTAAAACGGGGATTGAGACTGTGAGCCGCACGTGGGACAGGGATTGCGTCCAACCCGATTTGCTTGTATCCACCCCAGTGCTTAGTGCCTGGGACTTGGTAAGCGCTTAACAAATACCACAGTTATTATTACGTTAGGCAGATGGCTCCCGGGCCCCTCTTTCAACATACCTCTCCAAAGGCGGAGACTGGAACGGCAAAACTTGGGTGGGATGGAAAAAGTTCCCAGCTGATTTTTCTCAACCGTGCCCCCCTTCCGCGTGCTTCTCCGTTAAGTCCCCAGTGCCGTCAAAAACATTCACGTGTCCCCCAATGGGATGACGGACAGTCTGAAGGTCAACTGGACGCCCGGGGGAGGCGATGTCGATTCCTATAAAGTGACGGTATTCAGACAGACCCACGAGGCCGACTCGCAGTTCGTCCCCAAGCACGTCTACGAGCACACCTTCCACAAATTGGAGGCAGGGGAGCAGTACCGGATCGTCGTCCAATCCATCAGCGGCTCCTTGACTAATCACTTAGAAGCCCTGGGACGCACAGGTAAGTTTCCGAATCGGTCCGACCGGATCGAAGCAGCGTGGCCTAGGGGAAAGAGCTCGGGCCTGGGAGGCAGTGGACCTCCGTCAATATTCATCGAGCGCCTGCTGTGAGCAGAACTCTGTACTAAGCGCTCGGGAGAGTACAGTATAACCGGAACATTCCCTGTCCCCAACAGTCGAGCGGACGAGTGACCTGGCTTCTAATCCCGGCTCCGTCACTTGCCTGCTGTGCGACCTTGGACAAGTCACTTCTCTGGGCCTCAGTTTCCTCATTTGCAGAAAGGGGATTCAATACCTATTCTTCCTCCTATTTAGACTCTGAGCCCCTTGTGGGACAGGGACTGTGCCCAACCTGATAAACATGTATCTGTCACAGTGCTTGGAACGGTGCTTGACACATTGTGAGCCCTTAACAAATGCCATAAAAAAAATTCAAGGGTAAGGCAACATAGGATCAAATTCTGACTTGTGCCACAAACTGCTGCAGTCTAATAAAGTGCCTGAGTGAAGACATGCTTGAATGAAGCCAGGCAGCTACCTTAGAAAATACACCATCTGGCAGGTTCAAAGTTGTGAAGATACATTTTCCCTGTTCCTTTTTTGTGCTTATCACTATTATTGGGAATGTCGACGGAGAAATGAGATCTGATATGCGTGCAATTTAAGGAAACATTGAAATGATAAGAATTACAGAAATTGAAAGTTTAATACCAATCCACCCACTTCCCATATTTATGGAATTTTTAAAGTTTCTTCTCCGGTCTCTATGCCCAGTGGAAAGAGCCTGGGCTTCGGAGTCAGAGCTCATGGGTTCGACTCCCGGCTCTGCCACTTGTCAGCTGTGTGACCGTGGGCGAGTCGCTTCACTTCTCTGTCCCTCAGTTCCCTCATCTGGAAAACGGGGATTAACTGTGAGCCTCACGTGGGACAACCTGATTACCCTGTATCTCCCCCAGCGCTTAGAACAGTGCTCTGCACATAGTAAGCGCTTACCAAATACCAACATCGTTATGCATAAAATACTATACGTCGGATTTGAAGATAAAGGAAAAAAGTCAATAATCCTGCAGAAATGAATCCTTAAATGTCCACCAGCTCTATCCAACATTTATGATGCCCTTCTGATTCCCATATTGCCATAAGAGAACATGAAGCAGCATAGTGGATAGAGTCCGGGCCTGTGAATGAGAAGGTTGTGGGTTCTAATTCCCGCTCTGCCACTTGTCTGCTGTGTGACCTTGGGCGGTTCACTTCACTGTGCCTTAGTTGCCTCATCTGTAAAATGGTGATTAAAGCTGTGAACCCCATGTGGGACAGGGACTGTGTCCAATCTGATTTGCTTGTATTCCCCTCCCCAAACGCTTAGTACAGTGCCTGGCACATAGTAAGCACTTTACAATAATAATAATGAGATTTGTTAAGCGCTTACTATGTGCCAAGTACTGTTCAAAGCGCTGGGGTAGATACGAGGTAATCGAGTTGTCCCACGTGGGGCTCGCAGTCTTAATCCCCATTTTACAGATGAGGCCACTGAAGCACAGAGAAGTGAAGTGACTTGCCTAAAGTCACACAGCTCATAAGTGGCAGAGGGGGATTTAGAACCCATGACCTCTGACTGCCAAGCTGGCTGCAGACATTTCGCCCATAAAACGGTGGTACTACTCGGCAAACTCCTCTGTTTTCTAAAAATCATGTTGGGTCAACTATTGTTTCAGTGGAAATAGGGTTGAGGGAGAAGACGGTTCCAAAGCTTGCACCATCCTTCATTTCATTCAATCGTATGTATCGAGCGCTTACTGTGTGCAGAGCACTGTACTAAGCAGTTGGGAGAGGGCAACAGAACAATAAACAGACACATTCCCTGCCCACAGTGAGCTCACAATCTAGAGGATTTGCCTGTCTGTGCCGCCTCCACCTCCCCATCCCTGCCATCCTGTCCCACAGACGCCCCTCGTACCCCTCCCCCTAAGCCGGCTCCTGTCAGCTCACTCCCGTCTCTACTCGGATGTCCTGCCATCGCCTCAAACTTAACATGTTCCAAACGGAACCCCTTACCTTCCCGTCTAAACCCTCTCCTCCCCCTGACTTTCCCATCACTGTAGACGGCACCACCATCCTTCCTGTCTCACAAGCCCGAAACCTTGCCGTTAGCCTTGAGTCCTCTCTCTCATTCGACCCACACGTTCAATCTATCACTTAATCCTGTCGGTTCAACTTTCAAAACATCATTAAAATCGTCCTTTCTTCCCCATCCGAACTGCTGGAACATTGATACAAGCACTTATCCTATCCCGCCTCGATTACTGGGTCGGCCTCCTTGCTGACCTCCCTGCCTCCTGTCTCTCCCGTCCATGCTTCGCTCTGCCGCCCAGGTCGTTTTTCTACAAAAACGTTCAATCCAAGTTTCCCCACTCCTCAAGGACCTCCAATGGTTGCCCATCCACGCCTGCATTAAACAGAAACTCCTTACCATCACCTTTAAAGCACTTAATCACCTCGTCCCATCCTACCTCACCTTGCTACCCTCAGCCCGTACACATCGCTCGTCTAAAGCTAAACTCACTTTGCCTCGATCGTTTATCTCACCCCCGACCCCTCACCCCCGTCCTGCCTCTGACCTGGAACGCCCTCCCGCCTCAAATCCAACAGACAGTGACTCTCCCCCACCATTCAGAGCCTCACTGAAGGCACTTTCCTGACTAAGCTTTCATTTCCTCTCTTCCCACTCCCTTCTGTGTCGCCGTGATTTGTTTCCTTTATTCATTCCCCCTCCCAGCCCCACAGCGCTTACGTACATCTCCATAATTCATTCATTTATATTAACATCTGTCTCCCCCTGTAAACTGTAAGCTCACCGTGGGCAGGCAATGTGTCTATTATAGTGTTGTGTTGTACTCTCCCAAGCGCTTAGTACACTGGCCCGCACACAGTAGGCCCTCAATAAATACAATTCATTGATTAAAGCTACTGAGATAGTAAATGACTTGGGTCACCCTGTGAAATTCAAAAAGCCTCATAATAGATTTGAGTTCTCCCCCAACCTTCTTCAGTTTTGCGTGAGTGGAAAGAGCACGGGCTTGGGAGTCAGAGGTCGTGGGTTCTAATCCCGACTCCGCCACTGGTCTGCTGTGTGACCTTGGGCAAGTCGCTTAACTCTCTGCGCCTCAGATACCTCATCTGTGAAAATGGGGATTTAAAAAAAAAAAAGTGAGCCCCACGAGGGACAATCTGATTACCCTGTATCTACCCCAGCGCTTAGAACAGTGCCCAACACATAGTAAGCACTTAATACCATAATTATTATTATTATTATTCTCCTTAAAAAGCTCAAAATTTTATAAAGCTGAAACCTGGAGTGAAGAAGCGTACTGCACTTTTTTCTCTGGCATTTCTTAGAAACTTCTCCAACAGGAATCTGTTTATTTGTTTCTACCCCAGTACTTAGCACAGTGCTTGGCAAAGTACATGATTAATCCATCACTGATACTTATAGGTGGTCATAAGCCCCTTCTGGGGAACAAACTTGCAACTGCTTAAAGTCAGTTTCTAGTAAGGAATGAATTGAAAAAGTCGCATTTATTGAGTACCCACATGGTGCAAATTACTACCTTGCAACGGGTTCCCTTTGCACTGCAGATTGCTTGAAAGAACAATATTAGCATTTCAACATTTTATGATAACCATAAATTCCTACCCATGATTTAGTAAATATGTTCCCCTATTCTTCTATTGCATCTCAGCCAAATCACATAATAAAAATATGTACCGTAAGCGGAAATGACTTCATTTGCCTGTCCCAGTAATAGATCCAGAAACATGGGTTCACATGCAAAACCAAAATATGACAGAGAGGAAACTATATTTTTAACAGCTTTTTTCTAAGGCCTGATCGTTGTTTCTTTGGCATTTAGCATGTAAACACATGCTAATTTTGTGTGTGTGTGTATGTAGTAGAATAGTAAATTAAGCAGTCCTGTATAACTAGAAAACCAACAGGGACGTCGCAGAGTATTGAAATAAAATAAAGCAACAACAAAATAAATCAAATGGGACTGGAAGCAGTGTGGCCTAGTCGATTTAAAGCATAGGCCTCAGGAGTCAGAGGACCTGGGTTCTAATTCCCACTCCGCCACTTGTCTGCTGGACAAGTCACTTAACTTTTCTGTGCCTCAGTTTCCTCAGCTGTAAAATGGGGATTCAATTCCTGTTCTCCTTCCTACTTGGACTGCGTGCCCAGTGTGGGACAGAGACAGGTCCTGATTAACTTGCATCTACTCCAGGGCTTAGAACATATAGTAAGTGCTTAACAAATACCACAAAACAAATCTGGCAAATAGTAAATTTTGTTTGAACTAAGCCAATGTTAGTTGAGTCCTGTATATCTGCAAATATTGTGTTCAATTATAGTACTTATAGTACCTAAAGTTTTACCTAGTCTTAAATTGGCCACTTGCCAAGGAACATCGACTACTTCAGACTGCTTAATGCTCTTTAATGCCAGTTAGCTGTTCAATGCTAGGGAAGCAGCCGGGTCTAACGGATAGAGCACAGGCCTGGGAGTCAGAAGGACCTGGGTTCTAATCTCAGCTGCTCCATTTGTCGGCTGTGTGACCTTCGGCGAGTCACTTAGCTTCTCTGCTCCTCGTTTCCCTCACCTGTAAAATGGAGATTAAGACAGTGAGCCATGTGTGGGACAGGGATTGTGTTCCACATGATTCCTTGTAACTGCCCCAACCCCCCCTACCTTACTGTTTTCAGTAAGATATAGGGAGCTATAGGATCATTTTCTATATCTGAGGGGAAGTTGGCAGTTGGGTGGGGTGTGTAGGTGTATTTGTCCAGTACATGGTGCCTTAAAACGACCCACGTTAAATTCTCGGTCGTTCTTCTGTTTCGCTTTCCTAGTCCCTGCTTCAGTCCAGGGGCTGTACGCAGACAACGCTTACAGCAGTCATTCGCTGATCGTCAACTGGAACAGGGGCACGGGAGTGGCCGAGAGGTACGATATCCTGCTCCTAAACGAACAAGGGATCCTCCTCAGCAACAAATCGGAGCTGGCGACTGCCAAGCAGCACAGATTTGGAGATTTAATACCTGGGAAGAAGTATAAGATCCAGATGTTAACGATGAGCGGAGGTCTCTTCAGTGTTAGAGCCGAAACGGAAGGGCGCACAGGTAATTGAACCACTCACCTCATCGATAGAAAGAACCAGAGAGTCCGTTTATCCCATATTCCTTCTTAGTACTTCCTTCGATTCCCAAACGGACCTGGGCACACTCGTCCATTCGGTAATACTTACTGAGCACCTCCTGTGTGCAGAACACTGTGTTGGTCGCTTGGGAAAGTACGGTATGATATTCATTCTATTTTTCTAAAGACTTTCCAGGATGGGAATTCCTTAACCTAACACGGAAATGCCTGATAGATGGTTTTAAGGAATTCTCACACAGCTCTTCCTCTGCCTCTTACCCACTCTGATGGGTGAATTAAGCACTCTATAGCCTCTCAGTACTGCTGATATTCCTTTGAAATTTTGCATCCGTGAAGGATGAGGACCTAGCCTTTGATATGATGGGTATAATTCCTGTTAATATCTATAAATTATAAATTATTTATTGATATTAATGTCTGTCTCCCCCTCGAGACTAAGCTCACTGGGGGCAGGAAACCCGTCTACCAGCTCTGTCGTATCATCGTCACCCAACTGCTTAGTACGGTGCTCTGCACAGGGAAAGCGCTCGATAAATACAAACACTGTTGGGGGATGGTTTAATAAATACCGTTTGATCACCGTAGTTTAACGAACGAGATTTTCAAACTCTTTCCTGAATTTCCAGTCCCAGCAGCTGTCACCAATTTGAAAATTATAGAAAATACCACCGGGCACCTTTCGTTCACCTGGACAACCGCTGAGGGAGAACTGGACTGGTACAATATCTTTCTGTATAATCCGGACCGATCTCTTCAAGAACGAGCCAAGGTGGAACCAAAAATTCAGCATTGGTCTTTCCAGAATTTGCTGCAAGGCCGACTGTATAAAATGGTGATTGTCACCCAGAGCGGGGAGCTTTCAAACGAGTCATTCGTCTATGGAAGGACAGGTAAGAGCATTTAAGAAATTGCCACTGAATTTCTGACAATCATCCCCGCTTCGCACACCGCAGGTTTTCAGTATTTTACCCCTTGAGTTCAACGTTTTCTTTCTCGGTGGTTTCTCACCTGGGTATACAGCTGTTAATCAGTAGGCGTATTTGGAACTTTCCTGCTAACTCAGTAGGAAGGAGCGTGTCCTGGTGGAAAAAGCAAGGACCTGGGTTCTAATCCCAACTCTGTCACTTGCCTGCTGTGAAACCCTGGGCAAGTCACTTAACTTCTCTATGCCTCAGTTTCCTCATCTAAAAAAAGGGAATTCAATATCTTCTCCCGCCTACTTATGCTGTGAGCCCCATGTGGAACGGGAACTTGTGTCCAGCGTGACTGTCTCACATCTACCTCAGTGCTTGGCATAAAGTAAGCACTTAACCAATAAGACCAGTATTTTTGCTCCCAGGTAGCACCTGTGGTGAATTCATACAGATTCTTCCTGAAGCTTCATAATGCTTATGCTCAAATCAAATCTGCCTCTCTCCTTGCACTGCTGGTTGATTCCACTTCCAAAATTCACATCACTGTTTCAAGTTGTGCATCGGGTGCCCTTCAGTTGTTTCTCGGTCTCGTCTGACTTGTCTTTGCCCCATTTCAGCTCGTTCTTCACTGTGAATTAAGAATTCCCTGACTCTCCTATCTACCCACAAGCCCAGCCTTGGCTACCCTGTTGATGGATTGGCCACACTGCATGCAGTATTTTGTTGTCGATTGGTGAACCTTCCTGTTGTTTAGCGCAATAATAGTGTAGATAAAAATCAGCAGGGTCTTGTGGCTAGAGGAGCGGAATTTCAGGCCCCGTGGGGCTCGGAGCCCAAGGTACATCCATAGCCAAAGTGAACACGCCAGCAGCCACCCATCTTCCGGAGGATTTTAGGAGGGCTCACGATGAGGGTGCTTTTCTCTTTCCCGTCGGGGCGGTGGGAGGCAGGATGGCACAGAGTCTCCTCAGTGGTCCGGAGGAGAGCCGGTGGGACAGCTTGGCTGTCGCACAGCATCCTGAGAGCGGGGACCCGCGGTGGCGGAAGAGAAACCAGTTACTTACCAGTTGCCTAGCTCCGGGCGGGTGGGGTAGGACTGGTTCCCTCTTATTGTTGCAGTGGAGCGTCAGGCTACGGGTTAGGGTTTGAAGAGCAAGATTTGACCTCGAGCAGACACTGATAAGAGTTACAGGAGGGCCTGTGTTCTGCAAACAAAAGAGGATCCCTTTCTTGAAAAGTTCACTCATTTGCCTGGGATTGCTTCATCCTATTCCCCTTTCCTTAATCACAAACTCGTCTCTTTCGCTTTGTGCGAGTGACTGTCATCCACGGACCACCGGTGTGGAAATCCCCATCTCTAGCCAGACCCCAGGAATCTTATGTAGAGAAGCAGCGTGGCTCAGTGGAAAGAGCACGAGCTAGGGAGTCAGAGGTCATGGGTTCAAATCCCGGCTCCGCCGCTGGTCAGCTGTGTGATTTTGGGCAAGTCACTTAACTTCTCTGTGCCTCAGTTACCTTATCTGCTGAAGACTATGAGCCCCACGTGGGACAACCTGATCACTTTGTATCCCCCCCAGCGCTTAGAACTGTGCTTTGCACATAGTAAGTGCTTAACAAATGCCATTATTATTATTATTATTATTATGTTTTCATGTCTCTCGACTAAAGTCCTTCCTTTCAAAAAGGCCTACCCTTAGTAGAATCAATCGGTCGATCGTATTTATTGAGTGCTTTCTGTGTCCAGAGCAACGTGCGAAGCACTTGGGAGAGTACAATATGACCATATGACACATTCCCTGCCCACAAAGAGCTTACAGTCTGGAGCAGGAGACAGAGGTTAATAAATAAATTGCAGATATGTACGTAAGTACTGTGGGACTGGCGGGGGGGATGAATAAAGGGAGCAAGTCAGGGCATCGCAGAAGGGAGTGAGAGAAGAGGAAATGAGGGATTTAGGGAAGGCCTTTTGGAGAAGTGCCTTCAATAAGGCTTTGAAGAGGGGGAGAGTAATTTTTTGTCAGATACGAGGAGGGGAGGGCGTTCCAGGCCAGAGGTAGGATGTGGGCGAGAGGTCGGTGGTGAGGTAGACGTGATCGAGGCACAGTGAGAAGGTTAGTACCAGAGGATCGAACTGCGGGTTGGGTTGTAGTAGGAGAGCAGCCAGGTGAGGTAGGAGGGGACAAGACCGTAATCACACTGTGGGCAGGGATTGTGTCCGTTTATCGCTGTTTTGTACTCTCCCAAACACTTAGTACGGTGCTCCACACCCGGTAAGCGCTCAATAAGTGCGATTGAACGAATGGTAACTGAAGTAATTGTTTTCCTCCGGCTCAGTTCCAGCTCCAGTGAACAGTCTCAAGGGATCGAATCGGAACATGACAGACAGCCTCTGGTTCACGTGGAGTCCAGCCTCTGGAGACCTTGACCACTATGAGCTGATTCTGACTAACCCCAATGGCACGCAGAAGGAGAGCCTGAAACACAAAGACTTGACAGAATGGCACTTTCAAGGCCTCGTTCCCGGGAGAAAGTACACCTTGGTCGTCGTGACTCACAGTGGCGACCTGGCTAATACCGTCACCGCTGAAAGTAGAACAGGTAAGGACCCCGCTGCCGCTGCTGGTCAAATTTCAGCGAGAATCGGAATTGGAAAAGGCAGTTTCAGTGCCCCTCTGACGAGGGATTTTGGGCCCGCGAGCAGTTGCGATGACCACAGGCGATCGGGGTGTCGATCCAGAGAAGCAGCATGGCACAGTGGATAGAGAGCAGGCCTTGGAGCCAGAAGTACCTGGATTCTAATCCCAGCTCTTCCCCTTGTCCGACGTGTGACCGCGGGCAAGTCACTTCACTTCTCTGGGCCTCAGTAACCTCATCTGGAAAATGGGGATTGAAACTGTAAACCCCATGTGGAACAGGGTCTGTGTCCAACTCAATTTTCTTGTATTCACCCCAGCGCTTAGTAGAGTGCCTGGCATATAATAAGTGCTTAACAAATGCCACAATTACTATTAATTATTATTCGTTCGCTAGGATTTACTGAGACCAGGGTATTAAGCACCAGGGTAGGTACAAGCTAATCAGGTAGAATACATTCCATGTCCCACACGGGGCTCACAGTCTTAATCGCCATTTTACAGATGAGGTGATTGAGGCCCAGAGAAGTAAAGTGAGTTGCCCAAGGTCACACAGTAGACATGTGGCGGAGCTGGGATTAGAACCCGGGTCCTTCTGACCCCCAGGCCTGTGCTCTATCCATTAAGCCACACTGCTTTCTTCTCCCATGTTATCTAGGCCTCTTCTCAGGATTAGAAACCCAAACCTGTCCGTTATTATAAGCGTCCCTGAAGCCAGATGGTTTTTCATGCTCCTCCCTCCCATCCCCACAGCACCTATGTGTATATAACTATAACTCTACTTATGTTGATGCCTGTCTACTTGTTTTGTCTCCCCCCCCTTCTAGACTGTGAGCCCATTGTTGGGTAGGGATTGTCTCTATTTGTGGCCGATTTGTACTTTCCAAGCACTTAGTACAGTGCTCTGCTCACAGTAAGCGCTCAAATATGATTGAGTAAATATGTATATATCTGTAGATATCTATAATGTATTTATTTCTTTATATTAATGTCTGTCATCCCCTCTAGACGGTGAGTTCATTGTGGGCAGGAATGTGTCCGTTCATTGTTCTATTGTGCTCTCCCAAGTGCTTAGTACAGTGCTCTGCACACAGTAAGTGCTCAATAAATCCGACTGAATGAATGAATGAACGTTCTTCCTTACTCCGTAGCACCCAGTCCTCCCAACACGATGGCATTTGCGGATGTCGCCAACACTTCCCTGGCCATCACGTGGAAGGGCCCACCCAACTGGACGGACTACGATGATTTTGAACTGCAGTGGACTCCAAGAGATCAACTCAACATCTTCAACCCGTACAGCACCAGGAAATCACAGGGGCGTATCGTGTATGGCCTCCGACCCGGCCGGTTCTATCAATTCAGCCTGCGGAGTTCCAGTGGGGATGTCCTGAGAACCTACAGCCAACCAATTTTTGGAACAGTGAGAACCAGTATGCCATTTTTGAGTCCTTGGGTCTCCGGCGGGACGGATTACAAGGGATTATCCCTTCTTAGTGGAGCGGTGGGGTTTTCAGTCCATTGACTGGTGTTGGAAGAGCGAGATTCAAAGTCATGTGGAAACCAGTAAGAGCTACGGAGAGGGCCTGCATCCCGCAAGCATAACAGGACACGTTTCTTGAAAGGTTCACTCGTTTTCCTAATTAGAATAGAAGTAATTCCGGTGCTCGTTAAGCGTTTACTATGTGCCAACCACTGTTCTAAGCACTGAGGTAGAAACAAGTTAATCAGGGTTAGCCCAGTCCCTGTCCCACATGGGGCTCGAATTCTTAATCCCCATTTTACAGACAACGGAAAGTTCACCTACTGTCGGATATTCAAAATGTTCGTTTCCTCATCTTCCTTCAGAGCCAGACAAGATACAAAACCTCCACTGCCGGCCACAGAACTCCACCGCCATTGCCTGTTCCTGGATCCCTCCCGATTCCGATTTTGATAGTTACAGTATTGAATGTAAGAAGATGGATACCCGAGAAGTCGAATTTTCCAAAACGCTGGAGAAAGAGAGGTCTCTGCTCAACATTATGACGCTAGTACCCCACAAAAGGTACTTGGTGTCTATCAAAGTACAGTCTGCTGGTATGACCAGTGAGGTCGTTGAAGACAGCACCATCACCATGATCGATCGTAAGTAATGATAATAATCATGGTGTTCGTGAAGCACTTACTACGTGCCGGGCGCTGTACTAAGCACTGGGGTGGATACAAGCAGATCAGGTTGAACACTGTCCCTGTCCCACGTGGGGCTCACGGTCGCAATTCCCATTTTACCGATGAGGTAACTGAGGCACAGAGAAGTGAAGTGACTTGCCCAGGGTCCCACAGCAGACGAGTGGCAGAGCCAGGATTAGAACCCATGACCCTCTGCCTCCCAGGCCTGTGCTCTATCCACTAGGCCATGCTGCTTCTCATAAGCTATTTGTCCTCTCCAACATGGAGCTAGAAACGTGCACTCCCTCTTCCAGAAAACTTGTGAAGAAGTTTAACCGGTTGTCTGTAACCGCTCCAGTGCTCAGTACGGTGCTTGGCACACAGTAAGCACTTAACAAATACGACAGTTATTATTAAACAAAACCAGTTCTAGCCTTGTTCCCTGAAGGGCCCTGCAATTTACACTTCTCCTGCCAAAATGTGCCAGATCATCCCTACTGGTTTATCCTGTCTGTCAGCTAATTTTCAAGCCATGACAAAACATTCCCACAAATCCCATGATTACTCAGGTTTGGTGGTTTGTTTTGTGGTTTTTTGTGTGTGTGTGTAGGTGGATGTGGGGGTTGGGATTAATCCTTGGTTATGGAACCCTGTCAGATTCCTTTGGAAATTATAAATACACCTCATTCTCCTGTAACATGGGTGTGGTATTGTTGCAAAAGCTACGATAAGAAAATGCATTCGCGGCGTCTGATGCCAACACGGGCACGCGGGTGTTGTCGGAAGAACGTTCCGTGATTCCGACTTCACAGCCTAGCCCAAACGGGTGGTGAAAACGTGTCATGACTGCGTATTTTATGTTATACACACTCTGTCCGTATGCTTATCGACCCCTTCCAAAGAGTCCCGCAGAGCAGTGAGGTAGGATTTCCCCTTAGAGAAACCAATGCCTCATTGATCCTAAACCGAAATGTCGATTTTGCCACTTTTCCAGGTACAAAGCCGGGACTTACCGCTCACTCGGTAATGTCCAGAGTCACTCGGGGAAATCCCGATTTGCAGATAGGACTTATACTGGTGATCCCTCTGACCCTCCCCCCAGTAGCCAACTGCCCTGATGGGCTCCACACTCTTGCCATGTGGTCTGGAACTTCTCCTGTGAGGTCGTTCCGAGCGTTCAGGTGAACGCCATCTTGTCCCGGTGCTTAATTTTGGTTAGAACCCACAACCTCTGACTCCCAATCCCGTGCTCTTTCCACTGAGCCACTCTGTTCTCCTTCCTATCTAGACTGTGAGCCCCATGTGGGACCTGATTATCTTGGGTCAATCCCAGTGCTTGGCCCCTAGTAAGCGCTTAACAAATTAGAAGCAGACTGGCCTTGTGAATAGAGCAAGGGCCTGGGAGTCAGAAGAACCTGGGCTCTAATTCCGGCTCTGCCATTTTTCTTCCGTGACCTTGGACAAGTCACTTCACTTCTCTGTGCCTCAGTCACCTCATCTGTAAAATGGGGATTGACCCTGTGTGGGTCATGGACTGTGTCCAACCTGTCTTGTCTCTACCCCAGTGCTTAATGCAGTGCCTGGCACATAGGAAAGGCTAAGCAAACACTATTAAAAAATATCACTGTTATCCTCATCATTAGCCGATGGTTTGAGTGGATCCTTCTCAATCTCTGCTGCATGTGGTAAAACCTTTTGCATTTTTCATGATTTTATTGATTTCATTCTTCATTTCTATTTCTCCTACCCATCCCTATACCAGGACCACCACCTCCTCCGTCACATATTCGGGTGAATAAGAAGGAGGCCCTCATCAGCAAATCTTCCATCAACTTTCGTTTCAACTGCAGCTGGTTCAGTGACACCAACGGAGCTGTCAAATACTTTACCGTGGTGGTGAGCGAGGCGGACGGTAAGTTTACGGTGACTAACCGGACCTCGGAAAGGCTCCTGAATCCGACCCAGGATTCCATCCGGCTTAGATGCTTCTCGCGGCTCCTTCCAGTTTTAGGATCTGCAGTCTCCTGGGATGCCGCTGGGATCCCGTTTCTACAATTCCCTGAGAAAATAGCTTCAGGCCAACGGTTCATTTCAGGTTAGGGAATCTGGTAACCTCTGTTGCAGAGGAGGCATGGCGTAGTGGATGGAGCACGGGCCCGGGAGTCAGAAGGTCATGGGTTTTAATCCTGGCTCCACCGCTTGTCTGCTGTGTGACCTCGGCCAGGTCACTTCACTCCTCTGTGCCTCAGTTACCTCATCTGTAAAATGGCGATTAAGACCGTGAGCCCCACGTGGGTCAGGGACCGTGTCCAACCTCAGCACTTAGTACAGTGCCTGCTACATAATAAGTGCTTAACAAATACCACTATTTTATTAGTATCGAATGTACGAATGAATGAATGTGGGCCCTTCTCCTTCCAGGCAATGAGGAACTGAAACCAGAGCAGCAGCACCCTTTACCTTCCTACCTGGAATACCGGAACAATTCCTCCGTCCGGATGTATCAGACAAACTACTTTGCAAGCAAATGTGCAGAAAGTCCGGACGTCAACGCCAAGAGCTTCGACATAAAGCTCGGCGCCGAGATGGAAAGCCTCGGGGGGAAATGTGATCCAAATCAGCAGAAATTCTGCGATGGTCCGCTAAAGCCCAGGACAGCTTACAGGTAGGATTTACTGAAGTCATCTTGTCTGGAGCGGCGGGTTCATCTTGTCATCTTGTTTGGAGCACTAAAAGGCGGGCTCTCTTGCTAGGCTCTGGGCTGTCTGGACTCCCCCAGCTGTTGCAGATTCATTAGTCACTTCCAGGAATGCTCCGCGTTTTACTGGGCTCCTGACTTGGGTGAAGAATCCCTTCAGCAATCTGTGCCTGCTGCCATTTGCTCTGTGCAGTCTTGGAGGCTGGGTCCACTGCTCCGCCTCTTGGGTGTTCTGATGGAAGGATTGTTTACCCTCCAGGCCTAACAGACCAAATTTCTCAATAAATAGGATTGATTGATTGAATCTCCTATCTCCTCCTGCTTCTAGAACATTCCTACCTACCTAGTTGACTCCAGGTACCTTAAACTCAATAAGGCAAAAACTCAACTCCTCGTTTTCCTTCCTAAGCCTTCTCTTTCTCCCAGTTTTCCCATCCCTGCGGATAACCACCCCATGCTCCCACTTTGATTTATTCATTCAATAGTATTTATTGAGCGCTTACTATGTGCAGAGCACTGTACTAAGCACTTGGAATGAACAAGTTGGCAACAGATAGAGACAGTCCCTGCCGTTTGACGGGCTTACGGTCTAATCGGGGGAGACGGACAGACGAGAACAATGGCAATAAATCACTTCCAGAAACTCGTGACCTCGGTATCTGTCCTTCGCTTCCCACATTCTGTCTTTCTCTAAATCCTTCCAGTCTCTCCCTCCCCCTCACCCTCCCACCAACAGTATTTCTTGGATCTGCCATCCTCTCCATCTTTGTGTCCTCTATCTTGCCCTCATCACCGCACGGGAGAATTATTACAAAAACTTCCTTACTGGCCTTTCCATCTCAACCCCCTTCATTTTATCCGGTTGGGATCGTCACCTTAGAATGTCTTCCAGAACACATCATTCTCCTCCTCAAAAACCTTCCAATAAGCTACCCATTTCTCTAACAGGATTTGTTAAGTACTTACTATGTGTCAGGCACTGTACTAAGTGCTAGGATAGATACAAGGTAATCAGGTTGGACACAGTCCATGGCACATATGGGACTCAGGGTATTACCCCCCATTTCACAGATGAGGTAACTGGAGCCCGGAGAAGTTAAGTGACTCTCCCAAGGTCACCCAGAAGTAAACAAAAATTCGGACTTATTCGATTTAGAGCTCGCTGTGGATAGGGAACGTGTCTACCAACTCGGTTGTACTGTATTCTTAGCACTCCCAAGTGCTTAGTACAGTGCTCTGCACAGAATAAGCACTCAATTAATACCGTTGATTGATTTAGAGCTCTCCACTCTCTTCTCCTACCACACCCCAACTTGTACTCCTCACCTCTCTCGGGATACTCCTCGAGCTGACACGTCCTTGTGGTTTTCCTATGTCTTAATAATAACGATAATAATAGCGATGGCATTTGTTAAGCACTCACTATGTGCCAGGCACTGTACTGAGTGCCGGGGTAGGTACAAGCAAGTTGAGTTGGACGCAGCCCCACTCCCCATTTCACAGATGAGGTAACTGAGGCAGAGAGAAGTGACTCGTCCAAGGTCACACAGCAAACAAGCGGCAGAGCCGGGAGTCGTACCTGTTGTCACCCTCTTCCCTAGAATAAAACTTCCTCTCTCCAACCCTCCTAAAATTTGCCAAACTCCGTCTCTTCATGCCTTACAGAGCCACCTCCTCCAAGGAGAATTCTCTGATAATCCTCACCTTTATGGTCATATCACCCTATTAGCTACCTTAGCAAGCATATCTATTTAAGCAGCGGGGCTCAGTGGAAAAAGCACGGGCTTTGGAGTCAGAGGTCATGGGTTTGAATCCCGGCTCTGCCACTTGTCAGCTGGGTGACTATGGGCAAGTCACTTAACTTCTCGGCGCCTCAGTTCCCTCATCTGTAAAATGGGGATTAAGACTGTGAGCCCCACGTGGGACAACCTGATTCCCCTGTGTCTACCCCTGCGCTTAGAACAGTGCTCTGCACGTAGTAAGCGCTTAACAAATACCAACATTATTATTATTTATGTCTACTTATGGGTCTACTTTCCTTTTTATCGTTTGTCTCCTTTAGCAGTTGGAGGTCTGCAATCTGTGTCTACTCGTTTGCCCCATTAGACTGTTAGCATCTCAGGGGTTTCTACTCAATGTTCCCAAGTGCCCAGTACAGGGTGAGAATACAAAGGTAGGAATCAGACATGGTCTCCCGTTCCTTGATTGAAAAGGCAAGTAGTGTCACCTATGTAGGTGTGCTTAAATCAGGGACACACTAGGTAAATGAAAATCAATCCAACAGTCGATCGTATTTATTGAGCACTTTACTGTTCGCAGAGCACTGTACTAAGCGCTTGGGAGGTTACAATACAGCAGAGTTGGTAAACACATTCCCTGCCTACAACGAAAATCGCCGTCGTTCCCTGGTATTTGGACACCTCGGCCTCGCACAATCCTGTGTTCCTGACCTAGTGCTCCAAATTCCTGGGAGAATCGGACGGGGTATTTCCGCCCACCCGGGGCAGCCTCAGCTATCGCTAACGTAAATCCACCTCCTTCCCAGGATCAGCATCCGAGCCTTCACCCAGCTGTTCGACGAGGACCTGAGGGAATTCACTGAGCCGCTCTTCTCAGATACGTTTTTCTCTTTGCCCATCACCACGGAATCAGGTTGGTTTAACTTTTCCAGATCAGACACTGTGCCGTGTCAGCCACCTGCTGCCTCATGCACCCGAGAAACCCAGGGGGACTCATGGCTTGGGGATTCCAAATTCATTGGGTTCCAACTTGAAATGGCCTGGGGTCAGAATCAAGTTGATGTGGCAGGCTCCGCTTTCTCGTCTCCATATCCACCCCCAGAAATTCACACCTCGGAGAATCGCTAGGCAGCAGTCAGAGCCATATGTCAGAGAAGATGGCGGCCAGCAGTGTAACTGGGCAGACGAGCAAACATGGCAGCCCTCCAGCTCCACCCTGTTCTTTATTAACAGAAGCAAGGGATGCCATTTGCCACCTCGGGGTGAATGAATGGGGATCGGAAGGCCTGGAGAGAAACTTGTTGCCTTGCTCCAATTTCTGTGAACCATTCCTCAACTTTGGAAGTTTTGTGGAAGGACGTTTTTATGATTGCGCCTACGGTGTTAAGCCAGGCCTTTCTACACCATCATTCCTCCATTTAGGGCATTTCAACCATCCGCTGAATGGTCCCTCACTACCCAAGGATCTCTGGAAATCTCCCTTTCATTTTTTAGGGGCCGGGAGAACCCAACGAGAACTCACTGGCTCAGTTCCTCTCATGTGCCAGGATGTTCACAGGCGTAGTTAGGGAGAGAATAACCTTAGAGGCTAAAATCTACCCCCTCAATTAGGGAAATGGCCTGCATCTGTCAAGAAGAAAAGGGTCTTCCTCAGTGGGCCTCATTTTTGTGCCTGGGAATCGAGCACTCTCTTCAATTTTCAGAACCCTTGTTTGGCGTGATCGAAGGTGTGAGTGCCGGCCTGGTCCTGATTGGGATGCTGGTGGCTGTCATCGCCTTGTTTATCTGCAGGCAGAAAGTCAGGTGAGTATGAAATGCTTTTGAGCGTTTTCTCAACCAGCCAGCTTTGGCTTAAAATACATTTTCATCCATAATTCAGGAATATCCTTTAGAAATTTTAAAAGCTGAAGTCCTCAAAGACTCTTAATGAAAAGGAAATTCAAACCACCCCATATTCCTTGGTTGACTCAGTTCTATTAGTTTAACTTCTATTCACATTGCAAGTGATGACTCTTTGAAATATGGCATGTTGCGGTCCTCTCTGCTTAGCTGAATCATGATTATGCTCCGGCAGTCTGATCCTGATCTCTCCCGACAAGCGTGCAATCATATCTGAGAATGTTCTCCAGGAAGTAGCGTGGGCCTAGGAGCCAGAGGACCTGAGTTCTAGTGCCAGTTCCATCGCTTGCCTGCTGCTTGACCTAGACCAAGTCACTTCTCTGTGCCTCAGTTTCCCCAACCAAAATGGGGATTCGATACCCGTTCTCCCTCTTACTTAGACTGTGAGCCCCACATGGGACAGGGACCATGTCCACCTTGATTATCTTGTAGCTACCCCAGTGCTTAGAGCAGTTCTTGATGCATAGTAAGTGCTTAAATACCATAAAAAAAGTGTTGGGAATATAATGGAATGAATGTACACCTTTGGGAATTTTTGATTCGTACATATCTGTCTTTTCTCATTCTATCAGACCATATTGTACCATATTTAAGGGTCTTGCAAGGAAGGTGTCTTGGTAATAATAATTATTATTATAACAATAGCAGTATTAAAGTGTTTTATATATGCTAAGCACTGTACTAAGTACTAGGTTAAATGTAAGATAATCAACTTGGAGACAATCCCTGTGCCAAAAGGGATTTACAGTCTAAGGACAAGGAAGGGCATGATCCCTGTCCTAAGAGAGTTTTCAGTCTAGCACGGACTAAAATCATCTGTCCCTCTAGCAGGGACAGAGACTAAAATCAATTAGTAAATAAATAAATTAGCAATGGGCATTCTAAAGCAAAAAAAGACATAGCCTCAACCCCCGCAAAGACCTATTCCTGGTTATTTCTCTCTTCCTACTTCCTTCCATAAGAGAAACCAACGGGGCCTGCTCAGATTTGTGTTTGAATTTTACCACAGAACCCTAACGAGAACCGTTCCCTTTGTATTTCAGCCACAGCCAAGAGCGACCATCTGCCCGTCTCAGCATTCGCCGGGACAGGCCTCTGTCCGTCCATCTCAACTTGGGCCAGAAAGGGTAACGTCCCACTTATCTTCAGAGATGCCAACAACACTCTGGTTTTTTCAATCACTCCATCGATGGTATTTATTGAGTACTTGCTGTGTGCAGAGCACTGTATTAAGCCCTTGGGAGAGCACGGTACAGTAGAGTTGGGAAACACACATCCCTACCCTGAAGGAGCTTACAAGGGGAAGACACACATTAAAGTAAATTACAGATAGTACAAGGATGGGTCCATAGGTCCCGTGGGGCTGGGGTGGGGTGAGTATCAGAGTGCTTAAGAGTGACAGACCCAAGTACATAGATGATGCAGAAGTTAGGGCAAATAGGATGGGACAGAAAGAAATGAATCAGGGAAGGCTTCTTGGAGGGGGTATCACTTTAGTAGGGCCTTGAAGATGGTTTTTGAAAATAATTTGGTCTTTTTTTTTTTTAAAACAGGAACCGGAGAACTTCTAGGTAAGAGAAATAGCCCGTTCATCATGGTATCTTCCTTCGTGACACAGTTCAGATTGGCTTGGCCCTGTTTTTCCTCTCCCAGTAACCGAGGTGTCTTTGCTTTTATCTATCTTTGACCATGGAAGCCCCATTCGAGTCAGTCAGTTTGAAGGACACTTCATGAAGCTCCAGGCGGACTCCAACTACCTCCTGTCCAGGGAATATGAGGTAGGGATCAAGCCCAAGTAAATCCACGGACCGAGTTCCCCGGACAACCCATCGAAATGGGCCCTGATTCAACTCTCGGCTGGGCTTGCCAGCCCGATTAGTTCGAACGTTTCAGCCGAGCTACGGCGCTCCGCTTCCTCTGCTGATGGGGATTTGGTGGATGCCCAATCCAGTAAAGCCAGGCCAGGATTGACATATGTTAATTCACCCTTTAAAAGAAGCAACTGGTTTTGAGACCAAGCTGTGGTTACTGTCATCCCTATTGATTTTTTTTTTTTTTTTTAAAAAAAAAAAAGGCAGAGAGCCCTAATTTTGCTTCGGGAAGCCACACGTTTGATGCCATTTGCATCCCACCATTTTGTTATTTTCATTCACCCATCTTTATTTCTGCTTCTACAGGACTTAAAAGACGTGGGTCGCAATCAATCCTGTGACACGGCACTGTTGCCAGAAAATCGAGGGAAAAATCGCTACAACAATATACTACCCTGTAAGTTTTAAGTTGGGATATTTGACAGTCCCCAGAATGTCCCACTTTCCACAGAAAAATGGAGCAGGGGTAAGTGGTGCCTCTTCTACCCCAGGAAAAAACTGGCACTTGCCAGGCGAGAGCTTGGGGTTCGTCACAGGAAAGCCACGTGTCTGAGAGCCTGTAAATGGAACCAGTTTCCACACCGAGCGCTTTCCCTAAGAATGGCTTTATAAAGTCTCCAGCTGCCCCGGTGATATTGCTCAGAAATAACACACCAGACATGGCTGCTGTACACTTGGGGACAGTTGATTGTATCACAAAGCACAGGCTGTGTGTCAAAGAGCTGCTCAGACTAATCGATTGTAAAATCATTAGCTACATTAACAGATCATTATTCAGTAGAACAGAAAGACATGAAATCGGTAAATAGAGAACTCTAGGAATTATTTTCTTGTAGAGTCGATGTTCACGGGAGGGGGCTATTGTGGGAGTGGGGACTGAAGAAGGCAGGAAATAGAGACAGACTCAGATATACAGAGTAAGACAGAGCTTTTCGCTGCATGGAACTGTGAGCCCCATCTGGGACGGGGACTGTGTCCAACCCGATTATCTACCCCAGCCTTCAGTACAATGCCTGGCACACTGTAAATCCTTAAACACAATTAATTAATCAGCCTCAGAAAGCAACGTGGCCTAGCAGATAGAAGAAGAGTCTGGATGCCAGAGGACCTGGGTTCTAATCCCAGCTCTGCCACTCTGCTGCGGAGAGACCTTGGGCAAGTCACTTAGCTTCTCTGTGCTTCAGTTCCCTCATCTGTAAAATGGGGATTAAGATGGTAAATCCCATGTGGGACTGGACAGTGTCCACTCTGATTCCCTTGTGTCTACCCCAGCACATAGGAAGTGCCTAACAAATACCATTCAAAAAGAAGGAAAAATAGGCAGTGGAACTTTGTGGAAACTATGGTCATCTGCAGGGATTTGGATGCCCCTCATGACTGGCATGACTAGCAGCTTTGAAGATAATGGCCTCCAGAGGCCATTCATTTATAACCATGCGCATCCCCGCCAGGGCCACCGTGGAAACCGTCCCCAAAGCTGGGTGACCAATTCTTTCGACCAATTCTTTTCCAGATGACCCGACCAGAGTGAAACTTGCCAATGTGGATGACGACCCTTGCTCAGATTACATCAACGCTAGCTACATACCCGTAAGTGGCAGAGAAGGACACAGCTGCCGTTTTCTCCCCACACGGAGCTGGAATTGTGTCTCTCTTGAATACGTTCCAACGACCTTGTCTAAAAGCCTGTGAACTAACTCCATGTCTCACTGTCTTAACCTAACAAGCAGCTGATACAAATAGGGCTAAGAGCTAAATTGGCCAACTCTCTGGCTGTCCCTGAACCCTGTCCAAAGCACTGGCTGTCAGGATTGGTAGCGACTTTTCCTATTCTGATTCCCGGCCAGACACCTCACTGGGTCTGATTCTGGATTACGAGTCGAGAACATGTCTGCTAATTCTCTTGGATTGTACTCTCCCAAGCACTTAGAACAGTGCTCGGCACATAGTAAGTGCCCAGATAGCACCAAGGACCACCCAACTCCTACTGAATGGGCTAAGACTGTACTAAACTTAGAAAGAAATTGTGGTAAAAGTGATGATGAAAAATCCAGTGGTCTAGTGAAAAGAGCACGGGCCTGGGAGGCAGAGGACCTGAGTTCTAATCCCAGCTCTATCACCTGTCACTCTGTGACCTTATCTCACCTGTAAAATGGGAATTCTGAGTAGCCCCACATGGGACATGGACATTGTCCAACCTAATTAGTTTGACTCTATCCCAGCACTTAATACAGTGCCTGGCACATAGTAAGTGTTTAACAGATACAATTAAAAAAAAAAAATCAGGAGATCTGGTTTCTAACCTTGACTCTGCCATGTATCTGCTGTGTGACCTTGGGCAAGTCACCTTCTCCAAGTCTCCTCTTTTCTAAAATAGGGATTCAATACCTGCTCGCCTTCCCCGTTTGATTGTGAGCCCCATTTGAGGCAGGGACTGACTGTATCATATCTTTCCCAGCATTCGGTACGTAGTAATTGCTTAACCAATGTTACGATTATCACCACCAATAGTATTGTAGGAAAGATGTTTGCCACCCCTCCAAAACCTTGCTTTTAAAATTTTGGCTTTCTCCTTCCGTGTCCAAGGACTCTGATCTCGGGGACAATTTTAGCCCTTCTTTTTGTCATCTCAGATGGAACCAGAGAGAGCCATATCAACCAGTCTGCAACCCTGCCCTTTGTTTACAATTTTTAAAGGATCTATTGTTTCTAGTATCCCATACTGAAAATTCATTTCAGGGCAACAACTTCAGAAGAGAATACATTGCTACTCAAGGACCACTTCCCGGAACAAAGGATGACTTCTGGAAGATGGCGTGGGAACAGAACGTTCACAATATTGTTATGGTGACCCAGTGCGTGGAAAAGGGCCGGGTGAGTAAGCTGTCTTGCTGATAGGAAAGTAACTTTCTTCACCTGGGAGAATTCAAGCAAGGCTTTCTGGAGCTACGATCATAGAAGTACAATAGTCACGGGAGTACAGTATGAACACAGAGCGGCAGTGTGGTCTAGTGGAAAGAGCACAGGCCAGGGAGTAAGAGGACTTGGGTTCTAATCCTAGTTCCACCATTTGTCTGCTGTGTGACCATGGGCAAGTCACTTCACTTCTCTGTGCCTTGGTTACCTCATCTGTAAAATGGAGAGATGGGCGGTGAGCCCCATGTGGGACATGGTCTGCGTCCAACCCGATTAACTTCTACCTACCCCGATTCTTAGTACAGCGCTTGGCACATAGTAAGCGCTGAACAAATACTATAAAAAAGCAGTCAATCACTCATACCTTACCTCACTATTCTCCTACCTACCTGTACTTGCTGTTCCTCCCAAGCACACCTCACTGGGCCTCATTCTTGACTCACTTGTCTCTGGCTCATATGTCCTTTCTCCTTTCTGGAACTCCCTCGCTGATTGAATCCTCCAGGCCACAGCTCTTTGACTATGGTCAAAGCCCTTCTGAAATCCCGCCTCGCCCAGGAAGCCTTCCTTGACTTCGGTTTTCTTCTCCCCAGGTTACAACCTCCTCCTACCATCTCAGCATGTTTGCACCCCCTTAGAATTTTTATGTTCTCAATCTCCCATTGCGCTTTTGTACACATTGATTTATAAGCTCTATTTCAGAACTTCCTCTTGTTTGTAAATTATTTTACGTCTGTCCCTGTTAGACTGTAAGCTCCTATCGGTCTAGGATCGGTCTCATGACTCTATTGTATTTTCCCAAGTGCTTAATACAGTGTTCTATACGCAGCAGACACTGGATAAATACTATAGATTGACTGACTGCTGGGTCCTTCATGATTCGGACCTTTTCCTTCAGGTTACCTTCCTTCTGGGTTTCAGGACTTCACACAGTCCTCTTTCAACCTCTCCCAGCATATACACACACACACATCCACCAGTTGTCTGCTGTGTGGCCTTGAGCAAGTCACTTCACTTCTCTGTGCCTCAGTTACCCCATACATAAAATGGGGATGAAGACTCTGAGCCCTACGCGGGACAGGGACTGTGTCCAACCCGATTTGCTCATATCCACCCAGCACATAGTACAGTGCCTGGCACATAATCGCTTAACAAATACCATTATTATTACTATAATTATGCATAGGCATATACATACTCTCTCTTTCTCTCTCTCCTCTCTTTTTCTCAGCTTAAATGAATACTACAAGTTCCCCTAACTTTTGTCCTATATTTTTAATCATGAGTTACCCAGTTTTCCCTTCCCTTTTGTTTTCAATGCTCCCTCCCTTCTCTCTGAAATTTAGAATCACTTCAAACCCTTGGAGAGAAAACTTCCTTGTTTGACTATTTCTTAGTTTCTTCAATTGGCTTTCCTAGGAATAATAATTATAATAATAATAGTAACATCATCATAATAGTAATAACTATGGTATTTAAGTGTTCTGTATGTGCCAAACACTGCAGTAAGCAGTGGGATGGAAACAAGATAAGCAAGTCCCTGTCCCATATGGGGATTATTCCCTGCTAAAATTGTTATTATAATAATAATGATGGTATTTGTTAAGCGCTTACCATGTGCCAAGCACTTTTCTCAGTGCTGGGGGAGATACAAGGTCATCGGGTTGTCCCACGTGGGGCTCGCAGTCTTAATCCCCACTTTACAGATGAGGTAACTGAGGCACAGAGAAGTTAAGTGATTTGCCCAAAGTCACATAGCTGATAAGTGGCAGAGCAGGGATTAGAACCCACGACCTTTTGACTCCCAAACCTGAGCTCTTTCCACTAATCTACTACCATTTATCCCCTGTGGAAGGCAGTTTGGCCAAATTGAAATTGGCACCTGGTTTGACAAAGAAAAAATTGCATACAGCATTAGATCCTCTTAACTCAAGGGCTACAGGATGTTGGGTCAAAATAGTATCATCATCAATGGTATTTACTGAGCACTTACTGCATGCAGAGCACCGTACTAAACGTTTGGGAGAGTACAATAAAACCGAGTTGGTAGAAACTTTCCCTGCCTATAGTGAGATTACAGTCTTGAGGGGAGACTCATAAATAAAGGATTATAACTATACATTACAAATAATTTATAGTACGTAATTTATAGAAATGTACGTAAGCACTGTGGGATGAATATCAAATGCCCGAAGGTCACAGATCTAAGTGCATAGATGACACACGAGGGAGAACGAGCCGGGGAAAAAGCGGGCTTAATTGGGAAAGGCCTCCTGGAGGAGATGTGACCTTAATAAAGCTTTGAAAGTGGGAAGAGTGATGGTCTGGCATATATTAGGGGGAGGGAGCTCCAGGCTAGAGGGAGCATGTGGAAGAGGGTTTGGCAGCAAAATAGACTGATCTGGCACTAGAGGAGCAAAGTTTGCAGGATGGGTTGAGGTAGGAGATCAGGAAAGTAAGGTAGGAGAGAGCGAGCTGCGTGAGTGCTTAAAAGCCAATGATAAGGAGTTTCCTTTAATGTGGAGGTGGATGAGTAACTACTGGAAGTTCTTGAGGAGGGGAGACACATGGACAATTATTTTTTTTTTAGGAAAAATGATCCGGTCAACAGAGTGAAATATGGACCGGACGGAGTAGGGAGAGACAGGAGGCAGGGAGGTCAGCAAAGAGGTTGATGCAGTAGTCAAGTCAATGGGTGTGAGCCCACTCTGGGCAGGGATTGTCTCTATTTGTTGAGGAATTGTACTGCCCAAGTGCTTAGTACAGTGCTCTTTACACAGTAAGCACTCAAACACGATTGAACAATAGAAAGAAACAGATAAACAAAGTGCTCTGATAAACCAAACTCAAAATTCTTCCCTAGCTGCCAATAGATCTGTACAACAACAACAACAGAAATTCTGTTCCGCTTCCACACTGTTTTGGCGAGCTGACCCGAAGCCCTTATCACCCCCTAGGAGGATTTGCTTGGAGGAAAGCTATTTGAGAGGGCAGAAGCCAATTTCGTAAATGCCATGGATGTCTCCATTTTCTGAGCCCGCTTTTTTCCCCCATTTAGGTGAAGTGTGATCACTACTGGCCGGCAGACCAGGACTCCCTCTATTACGGAGACCTTATAGTACAGATGCTGTCCGAGTCCGTGCTACCCGAATGGACCATCAGGGAGTTTAAGATCTGCAGTGTACGTCGGCTTGTTTTGCATTATATTTCATAGACCACCCCGTCCTGCAACGGTCAACGAGACCAAGTAACCCTGCCGTACCCCGGTTACCCTTCAGTGAAAACCGTTAACTGGGGTCCTCTGATTCAATGCGATATTTCCTGCGCGGATATGACTGGCGTTCTCTGTCGACTAATCTTTCTCGTTGGTCAAATCTCCTCTGTTGCGACAGGAGGAACAGCTAGATGTGAACAGACTGATCCGTCACTTTCACTACACCGTGTGGCCCGACCACGGTGTGCCAGAGACCACCCAGTCCCTGATCCAGTTTGTGAGGACAGTGAGGGACTACGTTAACAGAACGCCAGGTGCTGGACCTTCCATCGTGCACTGCAGGTACGATGCCATAACCGAAATCTACCCGGGGCTGTGATGAGACAGAGCCTCCAAAACTCTTCAAAATGGGTAGCCTTGATTTCGGGGAGGGAAGAATCAGCCAGGCCGGTGCTCTTTTCACCAGGCCATTCTCTCGTTCGTTCGTTCTTTCATTCTCTCATTTACTCTTCCGTTCATTTTCTCATGCAATCTCTCATTCGCTCCCTCTCCCTGTACCACCCCGCACCTCACCTACCTTGCCTGAGGTATCATGTTTAAGCAGAAGTCTTGGATGTATCTTTCTGGGGAACTAATGCTATGCTCCTAAATTAAGGAAGAAAAATTGAAGTTTCCAATCCCCTCCCTTGATGCAAGAGGAGGAGAAGGTGGAACTGGCTTCTGCCTGCAGCTGTACCTCTGCTCCTCCTCCCCTCCCCATCGCCCCTACTCCCTCCCTCTGCTCTACCCTCTCCCCGCCCCACTGCACTTGTGTATATATGAACAGATTTATTATTCTATTTATTTTATTAATGATGCATATATATCTATAGTTGTTTATATTGATGCTTTTGATGCCTGTGTACTTGTTTTGTTGTCTGTCTCCCCCCTTCTGGACTGTGAGCCCGTTGTTGGGTAGGGACTGTCTCTATTTGTTGCCCAATTGTACTTTCCAAGCACTTAGTACACTGCTCTGCACACAGTAAGTGCTCAATAAATACGACTGAAGACCTTCCCCCCACTCCCCCCCAAAAAAGCTTGACTTTAGCAACTGAAGTAGGACATTTGCCGAGGACAGCCCAAAACACCCAAGACCATCTAGTCCACAACAGGTGGCATGGTCAGTCTAGAACACAATCCCCACTTGAGAACAGTGGTAGTAAACTATGGGCTTGGGGACAAAACCTGCCCCCTCGCCCAATCACTGTATTCCAGGAGACCCCGGGGTGCATTTAGCACCTCGAGGAGTGGTCCAGGCACCTCTGTTCTCTGAGCTAGATGTGTGAGCTTATAAGGATCATGGCAGAAGGGATAGAGAAGGGGCCTGGGAGTCAGAAGATCATGGATTCCAATCCCAGGTCCACCACTTGTCTGCTGGGCGATCCTGGGCAAGTCACTTCACTTCTCCATGCCTCAGTTCCCTCATCTGCAAAATGGGGATTGAGACCGTGAGCCCCTCGTGGGACCGGGACTGTGTCCAACCCAATTTGCTTGCATCCCCCCAGTGCTTAGAACAGTGCCTGGCACATGGTAAGTGCTTAGCAAATACCATCATAAATTTGTGTTATTGTCACCTATCCCCAGCTCACAGAGGGAGAACACAGGGGCCTGGTCCCTCTGTGACACAGGAGAGTTCCAGCGACTTCTCCTAGACCCTTCCCTCCCTCCTCCCTACTACAGACTTCTTCATCCATGGTTAAAAACAGAAACCTCTCCTGGAACCCCCTACACCCCCAATCTGGCATTCATCCATGATTAAAACATTTCCACCCTCCTATTAGAAGCAGAATAAAAGCATTACTCTTTCTTTTCCCCTAAACATCCTTTCTCTTATCTTTTAATTGGGTCTTCAGATGAGAACACTTGAATATACTTAATGGCAAATAGCCACTTGTCCTTTTCAGGTCAAGACACAGCGAGTGTGGTGGGTGGCATTTATAAATACAGAGGGGTCAGTAAAAATGTTTTAGAATAGTGGGAATTTGAGAAATTGTGGAATTAAGCTGCAGGGCTACATATAATGATTATCACCGCTGGTGTTACGTCTTTACCGAGTGGTGACTATGGGCTGTACTAAGCACTGGGGTAAATACAAGCTAACCAAATTACACTCAGTCCCTGCCCTGCATGGGGTTCAGTCTAAATGGGGGAAAAATAGACCGAAAGAAAAATAAGAGCAAATACGACAAAGAGCAAACTGAACAGTTCTGGCCTGACTTCCATAACTCTCTTAGATCCTTCATCCAATCACCTTCCCTTCCTTGGCCTCTGTTTGTTCTTCCCCACAACTGGGTGGACATTCTCAGTGATAACAACAACTATGGTACTTGTTAAGCACTTACTATGTGCCAAGCACTACTCTAAGCACTGGGGTAGAAACAAGCTAACCAGGTTGGACTCAGACCTTGTCCTATATGGGGCTCACACTCAATCCCCATTTTATAGATGAGGTAACTGAGACCTAGAGAAGTGAAGTGACTTGCCCTAGGTCACACAGCAGACAAGTGGCAGAGACAGGATTAGAATCCAGGTCCTTTGTCTCCCGGGCCTCTGCTTTATCCACCGAGCTACACTTCTTAACAAAGCCCTTAAAATGATGGATACAAAGCTCTTTTAGGCTCCTTGCTAAAAGTTACCCCAGTGATCCACAGTCCGAGGTAGTGTAAATAGTATACTGGGGTGTTTTTTTTTGGTTTTGGGTTTTGTTTTGTTTTTTAATCCATTATGGGAATGGAAACCAGGCCAGCATGGAGAGCCAAACGAAATGCTGGGGGAATTGGCCCCAGTGTCAGCGAGAGGTGTTGAATGATCAGCAGGGAGAGGCAGAATTTGGAGGTGTCCCCAAAATTGTCAAATTCGCATGTTTTCCCTAGAAGTAAATAAAATTCAGGTGTAGGGATAAGAGGTGATTGGTTTGCTTAATCTTCCACCAGATCAATGTCTTAAAAGCCCTGCTTTAACTCTCATTTGCTTCTTGGTCATACTACTATAAATTTAAGACATGGACAGTCCCTTGTTCTAGAGGGATCAATGGATTTCTTCCAGTCTGCCCAGGGAAAAAGCCTTCCCTGCTCTCCCAACTCAGGACTCACACCCATTTCAAAAATATAGTAAAAACCTTATTCACGGCAATTAGCTAATCTGGAATTCAGGGTAATTGAATCCCAGACTTCCAAAAGAAACAATCATCTAGAGCAGCGAGTATTTAATTTAGTCGGTTGTTAACAAAGCATGAATTAATCTGCTGGCAGCAGGAAAGAAACCAAAGCTGCAGGGAGTCTGTTGGGAAGTTTATCCTTTGCTGAATGTCCAGCTACCCTGATCAAATTTAGAAATAATTAAAAACAATCACAGACACACACACACACACACCACCCCTCAAGTAAAATTTCAAAATTGACAACAACCTCAATAATTTAGACTTTTCAGTAGTTCAGACTGAATTCCCTTCCCCCAAACCCTCGGTCCAAGTTAATAAGGTTTAAGGATGGTGCAATTAGCGCAGTCATAAGAATGACTGGATCTTACTGCAAATCCACCACCCGCAGAAACGTGAAGCAAACGAAAGACTAATTCAGCCCCTCATCCTCCATCTTTTTCAGTGCCGGTGTTGGAAGGACAGGAACTTTCATTGCTTTGGACCGAATTCTTCAGCAGTTAGACTCCAAGGACTCGGTGGATATTTATGGAGCCGTACATGATTTAAGACTTCACAGGGTTCACATGGTCCAGACTGAGGTAAGACCTTGGCAGCCCTATGGGGTCACAAGATGAAGAAGCAGGTGAAAATAACTGAACTAGTTGGAATTGTGACTGGAATACTAATAATGGTATTTGTTAAGCGCTTACTATGTGCCAGGCACTATACTAAGCACTGGGGTGGATACAAGTAAATCGGGTTGAAAACAATCCCTGTCCTACACGGGGCTCACAGCCTCGAGCCCCATTTTATAGAAGAGAAAACCGGCACAGAGAAGTGAAGTGACTTGTCCAAGATCACACAGCAAATGAGTGACGGAGCCAGCATTAGAACCCATGACTTTCTGACTCCCAGACCTGTACTCTAACCCAAAAAAACCCAAAAAACCCTAATGAACTCTTTACACTACCTCGGACCCTGGATCACTAGGATAACTTTTAGCAAGGAGTCTTAAAGAGCTGTTACTGCGTGCATCTGTTACTTTGTTAAACACTTCATTAAGAAGTAGCAAGATAGAGCCTGGGCCTGGGAGGCAGAAGGACTTGGGTTCTAATCCCTGCTCTACCACATGTCTGCTGTGGGACCTTGGGCAAGTCCCTGGGCCTCAGTTACCTCATCTGTAAACTGGGGATTAAGAGTGTGAGCCCCATGGGGGACAGGGACTGTGTCCAACCTGATTAGCTTATATCTACCCCAACTCATGTGGGCAGGGAATGTGTCTGTTTATTGTTATATTGTACTCTCCCAAGCCCTTAGATTAGTGCTTTGCACATAGAAAGCACTCAATAAATACAATTGAATGAAGAAAGTCACCATAAAATGCACTAGCAAAATTCTTTACTGTCCTCCCGAGTGAGGCTGGCTGTAGAGGTGGATCTGGGATGATGAGGTAGAGGATTGATTGATTTGGAGAACAGTCCAGAAGAGCTGAAGGGATTCGGAGTGAGCCGCGGAAGGAGGACGTA
Organism: Ornithorhynchus anatinus; assembly: GCF_004115215.2. Taxonomy (NCBI): domain Eukaryota; kingdom Metazoa; phylum Chordata; class Mammalia; order Monotremata; family Ornithorhynchidae; genus Ornithorhynchus; species Ornithorhynchus anatinus. The sequence goes on along the minus strand of NC_041741.1, from coordinate 17,954,783 downwards.
ACTTGAGAAAAGAACCAGAGATGGGGCAGGGAGGAATTGTGCGGGATTGAAGTAAAGAGATTTGTCTGGTTGGAGAGAAAGGGTGGAAGGAGGGAGAAGAGGTGATCAACATAGTTCAATAAGATGTAGTCTCCCAAGTGCTTAATAAAGTGCTCTGCACACAGTAAGCACTCAATAAATACAATTGAATAAGTGAATGAAGATGGGACAGGCATGCTAAGGTGTCTTTGAGCTTACTGGCAACAGAGCAGTTTGTATGAATTTGGGGAGGAGAAAACAGATTAGGGACAGGAAGAGAGAGACGTACTCCAATCCGCCAAAAGGATCCATTCTTTCTCCAGTAGTAACTGCGGACAACAGAGTCTACGCTGAGGTTGGGCCAGAGCCTGCTGTAGAATAAATACTAAGCAACCCGATTCAACGCCAACTCCTTCCTCAGAGGCATCACTCTATAGACACCACATACAGGCCCCTCTCCTTCTCAGATGAGGAAACAGACGCTGAGAAGTTAAGTGACTCACCCAAGGTCACAGAGCTGGCAAGAAGCTGAGCTGCGATTAGAACCCAGAACTCCCGACACCCATACCTGTGCTCTTTCCCCTCAAAATAGACCTATCCATCTATGTAACTATGCCATAAACATCTAGAACAAACTCTCCCCTATTGCCACATCAAAAGCGACAGACACATGTTGTTGCAGAGCTAAATATCTCAGGGTGTGGATGTGTGTGTGAGATTGTTGTGCAGTTAACAAATGTCTCAGCTCCAAGATGGCATGCTAACACCAATGCCCACACACTTGTTCATTCCCAGAACCGAATCTCCAGTTTCTCCCTGATTAGCCGGCCTGGGCAATGGGTTTTGGCTTTCGGCTGGAAGTGTCTAGGATGTGTGTGTCTTCTTTTCATAAGTCATCCCGCAGCAAGCTGTTCAGGATGTCACAAGCGTTTCCTGAAATAATGAAACAAAGACAGGATCTGCTGGGAGAGAAATGTTTGTATTTCAGAAAGCGAGCCTTTGCCAGGAATTCCTGAGCCGGGCGGGACTATGCCACAAAGATCCCAGGCCAAGGGGCACTGCTCAGTAGATCAGTCAGTGGTATTTGAGTGCTTACTATGTACAGAACATTTGGGAGAGTATAGAGCAACAGAGTTGGTAATAATAATAATCATGACATTTGTAAAGTGCTTGCTATGAGCCAGGTACTGTATTAAGCGCTGGGATGGATACAAGCAAATGTCCCTGTCCCACATGGGGCTTAGAGTCTCAATGTCCATTTTACAGATGAAGTTCTGAGCCCAGGGAAGTGAAGTGACTTATCCAAGGTCACACAGCAGACAAGGGGCAGAGTCAGGATTAGAACTCATGACTTACTGACTCCCTGGCCCATGCTCTAGCAACGATGCCATGCCGCTTCCTTGGTAGACAAATTCCCTGACTTGTAAGGGGCTTACAGTCTAGAGAGAGAGAGACAGACATTAAAAGTCAGTTACAGACATGAACTTAGTGCTGTGGGCAGGGTGAATAACAAGTGCTTGAAGAGTACAGATCCATGTGCACAGCCATTACAGAAGGGAAGAGAAATGAGGGCTTAATCAGACAAGTTCTTTTGGAATGTGGTTTCAGTAAGGCTTCGAAGGTGGGGTGAGTGATGGTCTGCCGTGTATGAAGGAGAAAGGAACTCCGGGCCAGAGAGAGGATGTGGGTAAGAATTCAGCTTGGGATTCTTCAAGATTTCCATCTCCCTGGATTCCCTGGTCTAGTGGAGATGGCACCAGGTTTAGTGTGGAAAAATATCTTGGTATTTCAGTTTAAAGAAGTATTACTAGGCTATTATGAGTGAAAGTGATTTGGTTTTTACCTAACCAAGCAGCACGGCCTAGTGGAGAGAGCACAGGTGTGGGAGTCGGAAGGACCGGGGTTCTAATCCTGGCTCTGCCACTGGTCTGCTGTCTGACCTTGGGCAAGTCACTTCACTGGGCCTCAGTTACCTCAACTGTAAAATGGGGATTAAGACTGTGGGCCCCATGTGGAACAGGGACAGTGTCCAACGTGGTTAGCTTGTATCTACCCCAGCGCTTAGGACAACTCGACACATAGTAAGCGCTTAAAAATATCATTATTATAAGAAGGATAGTGTGTATTGACTGAGGTTATCCACATGATTTGCTCATAAGAACCTTGTCCCCCTCATCCGAAGGTTATTAAACTGCTATTTAACCCCATTTCTTCCCAGCCAATCCTTGGCAGCTGGTCACTATATGTATCCTGGCTAGCTGGGCCAGAACTGTGGATGAAAGGATTTGTAACTAGGTTGAGTCATGCCAAGAGAGCTTTCATTTGTGAGAATTCCCACCCAAAGTCTGTTCCCCTTTTAACATTTCCCTTCCCTCTTTTTCAGTGTCAATATGTGTACTTACACCAGTGTGTGCGAGACGTGTTAAGAGCGAGGAAACTGCGCAGCGAACAAGAAAATCCCTTGTTTCCAATCTATGAAAATGTGAATCCGGAGTATCACAGAGGTAACGGCCAACGCGTACGCTTTCGTAACCCATCAGTGGGTTCGTACATCTTGCCGACAGCTGGAGGGAAATCAACTTCCCCTGGCTGTCTCGCTGGCCTTTCCGCCCTCCGAAAGCAAGGCCAGGGAGGGCCTAGAAGTGGCAATCGGTGGGACAAGAGGGAGCGGAGCTCTCCCGTATAAGGCAGGCGAGATCGTCAGAGATATTTACCGAGTGCTAACTGTGTGCAGAGCACTGTACTAAGCACTTGGGAGAATATAACACAGCAGGGTTGGTAGACACATTCCTTGCCCACAGTAAACTTCCAGTCTAGATGGGCTGTGTTCCACCACTGTCCAAGTGTGGGGAATGAGAAGGGTGAGAAGCAGAGGACGGGCTAGAGCCTCAAGTCCACACAGAAGGCACAAAGTCTTCAGGCCAAGCCCGCTGGCCAGATCGATTAATCATACTTATTGAATGCTTACTGTGTTCAGAGCACTGTACTAAGCAGCTGGGAGAATACAATAAAACAGGCACATTCTCTGCCCACAAAAGGACTCAAAGACCCCTCTGTCTCTTAAACTTCATCAAAGTGATCACTATTAGAAATTCATTCAATCATTTATTGAGCACTGTGTGCAGAGCACTGTACTAAGCACTTGGGAGAGTATAATATAACAATGAACAGACATCCCCCGCCCACAACAATCTTACAGTCTACAGTGTAAACTCCAGCAGCTAGCCATCCACCTCTGGAACAAACAGAAACTCCTCACCATTGGCTTTAAAGCAGTCCATCATGTTGCCCCTTACTACCTCACCTTGCGACTCTCCTACTAGAACCCAGCCCACACACTCTGCTCCTCTAATGCTAAACTTCTCCATCTCGCCTGTCTCTTCGCCGACCCCTCACCCACGTCCTGCCTCTGGCCTGGAGCCCCTCCCTCCTCAAATCCGATAGACAATTTCCCCCCCACCACCCCGCCCCTTCAAAACCTTATTGAAGGCACATCTCCTCCAGAAGGCCTTCCCTAAGTACCCCCCTTTCCTCTTCTCCCACTCCCTTCTGCATCTCCCTGACTTGTTCCCTTTGTTCTTCCCCCGTCCCAGCTCCACAGCACATATGTACATATCTGTCATTTATTTATGTCTATTAATGTCTGTTTTCCCCCCTCTAGACTTTAGAAGAGCCCAGACCAGCAGAGCAATCTGACATTCTAACTGGCCTTTCCCTTGTTTCCAGATGCTGTCTATTCAAGGCATTAGGAATGGAACCGAGTGATTCCCTTTAAACCAGTTCATCATGTTATTTTTTGAAAATTTCAAACTTGCACTAGAGAGGTGCCAACTATTTCTGTCGATACTGTGTATAATTTATTAATCTGGTAAATTTTAAAGAATTTATGTAATTTAAGTGCCATAGATATTATTGTACATAGTTGTATTTTGATGTTATTCTGTAAATATGTATTTTTCATAATGATTAATATGAAGCTTCAGATATTACTATTTTTCCATACTAAATTTTTAAATGAGTTTTTCTGCATAAACTTTTAACCTGCGTGACAGGAAGAATGAGTCTGTGTTGGATTTGCATGGGCTCTTTTTGAACAGGAACAATCCTTCAGGAAAGAGAAAAATCTGACATTTTATTCATCAGAGAAGATAAACCGTGATTGGGTGAGGCCAGCCAGTCTCTCTGGCTATGAAATCAAAGTGGTAGTTTATCCGAAAAGCTGCGTCATTTGGGTTGCTTCTGATCTGAGCCAAAGGATTATTTCCATTGCAGAATGGCAACAATACCGAGGCACATCATCTCCAGGCAACTTTAAAACTCATTACCGCCTGCTAGACGCGGTCATCTCACTGCAGATTCATTCATATATAGCTATACAGTAAATGAAGTAGATATATGCCCATTCCCATGTCCGTTTTACAGATATGTTCACAACAAATGAATATCTGGCATCCTCTGAGAAAAGAGATCCCATAGCACGAGCCGGAGTTAAACAAGTAGAAAACCTTATGTACTGGGATGCTTTCTCCTATTTAGTCTGAGAAGCCCAAGTGAGTCAGGAACTGTGTCCAACCTGATCATCTGTATCAGTCAATCATATGTATTGGGCAGAACACTGTACTAAGCACTCGGGAGAGTACAATAAAAGAGGTGGTAGACACACTGCCATATCTTCCCCAGTATTTAGTACGTTGCTTGGCCCATAGAAAGTGCTTAGCAGATGCCCCAATTATTATTATTTTATTGTTGATGGTTTTGTTGTGTTCTAAGCACCTCCCAGAAAGTCAAAACTGAATTATGTTGGGATACTGTCACAATATAGGGGTTGATTTTTGATACGATTGTACTCTAAACAGTGTGGGGTTGAACTCCTAAAGAGAGAATGTGTGAAAGAGGATGAGTGAGATAAAAGGGAGAATAAGAAGAGGAGAGAGAAAAAAGGAATAATAGAATATACAGTCTCAGTCTGGTCTAATTTGAGAATGTTAAAGTAAATTACTGATTTTGAAACTATCTGCTATCAGCTTAATAGTCCACCAAGAGTTGCTGCATTTAAATTCTATAAATTCAATTGTTTTAGTTCATTTTTATAAAGGTGAAACAGCATATCCAGCTGCACCACGTGAGATCCGAGAAGCGAGTTCAAAAATAAGCTAATTGATTCTGGGGAAAAGACTACTTTACTGCAGATGCCAATATCTACAACGTGTAGCGAGAATCCTGTTATCCAACATCCACAACCGGGAAAGTGATGAAATATATACATTCGGGAGTGAAAGTTTAGTGGCCACCACACTTCGGGGAAAGTTGGAGAGAAAAGCAGTTTAAACAATACCGCTGGCTAATTCCAAATTTCCCCTACAGCAAGCGTACACTGGATTACACCTGACACAGTTTTCTTCTAGGAACACTGAATCAAACTGAATTGATCCATTTGTCATAAACTGGTTTGTTGGGGTTTTTTTTGTTGTTGTTATTCTGTCCAATATGTTTTCATATCACTGCACAATACCCACCATATCATGGGAAATAATCCACTTCCCTGGTTCAATGTGAATTCTGTCTATGCAACTGCTTGTTTGTATAGTGTCTGCGTAATGACATCAAAATCTTATAGCCATAAAATGTTGGAGACTATCAGATTGTATTTAGTAATTAATCCAAGCTATTTATAATTAGTTCTTTAATTATTCTTGTGAGATGAGTCCCTTATTCCCCTTACTATCATTATATTGTTCTTCAGTGAATACAGTTAATTTTCAACAGCTCAGAATGCTTCCCTACTTGCCTTAAGGTGTAAAGCCTATAAAATGTCTTTTGCTGTCTGTCAATTCCTATGGGTTTCCTCGGGTTTCTCCCTGCCTCCTGCCCACAAAACAGGCGTTCTGATTATCCCATGGATTCCAATTTTATTTTCTAATTCTGTTCCTAACATCTTTACATCCAACAGGCACCTCTCCAATGCCAGCAGTCTAAATGAGAGCTAGAGGTGTTCTCTTTAAATACTTGATAAAGGTCACTCCTCATTAACTTTCTCTTCCTCTCGGTCTCTTCTTTGGAGAAAAACTACAGAGAACCAAGGCCCTGTGTGTGTTCGGCTTTAATTTGCCCTGGGAGGGGGACCTGGAGCTCAGATCATTAGAAAATTGCCCCCCTCCCACTGACTGAAATGTCTCCTGTGCACCCGGAGGGATGAGAGCTGGTGGGGGAGGGAGGTTTAAGGAGCAGAAACTTCATTACTCCCATGTAGCTCCTGACTCGGTTGACTCACTCCTGATCTAGACAACACCCCGCTTGGGGCTAAGAATAGTACCTGGGCTCTCCATCCAGCTGCCAGTACCTAAAACAAGTCCTGGAAATCTGCACCCGTGCCCCACGGCTGAGATCCCAGCAAGGCCTGGCTTCGATTAAGCTCTCTACAAACACACACGCACACAGTCTTATTTGAGTGCTTATAGTGGGCCGAGCACTGTACTAAACACTCGGGAGAGAATGATATTCATTCAGTCATACTGAGTGCTTACTGTGTGCAGAGCACTGTTCTAACAGCTTGATTACAATGAACAGAAATATTCTTTGCCCAGTTTGAGCTTACAGTCTAGACACACACTCAATCTAATCATTCGTATTGGAGTGCTTATACTGTGCAGAGCACTGTGCACTTGACTTCCATATAACAATGAAAAGACACATTCCCTGCCCACAATGAGCTTACACATGCATGCACACAAACACACCTTACCCAAGTATTTTCATTAGTATTTCTCTGTATTTGGGGATAAAACGTTTAGTAGTGGGGTAGATTTCTCATTCTCTGCATTCAATCGCAATCATTGAGCGCTTACTGTGTGCACAGCACTGTACTAAGTGCTTGGAAAGTTAAATTCTGCAACAAATAGAGACAATACCTGCCCACAATGGGCCCCCAGTCTTGAAACTATTCCAGTCTCTGGAAACCGGGGGAATGTGATCACATTATTGGAATTCTCTGAAGTAAACAGAATGCAGATTCTTGGATATTGCCTAATGTAAGTCAAAAAAAAAAAAAAAACAAAGACCTAGCTTCATAAATTTCCTTTGTTTTGTTTTTGAGCAGTTGGAAATTGTTCCAGCCACTGGTTAGAAGAGAAAATTTACTAAATGAAATCAAGTAGATCAAAGGTAGCTGCGCTTGCTCTTTCAGAGCAGCCAAAATGCTCAGTGAACATACTTTTATACCTTTGTCATTGAGAGGGTTGGTGGGGGGCGTGAATCCAAAAATGCACAGCTGTCCTGTCAGGCCAAAGTATAAAGATTTGGTTCAGTTGTAATGCAAAACCATATTCTAGTCTAAAAATGCTTCCAGGCAATGGAGCTTATCAACATAAAATAATATGTTTGGCCCATAAAAACACCCCAAGGGGAAGTAGCTTTCTTTTATTATTTCCAGGATATTTGGCTATATAGGTATTACCATTTAGTAATGGCAATCGTTGTTTAATGCTCTTAAAAATAAAGGTCTGTATAAGAAATAAAAGGTCTATTATGAATTTTTCTAAGTATTACATTCATAACTCATATGTCAATTCTTGTAAAAAAAATTTTTAAATTCAATCTTAAATTAATCTACGCTAAACAGACCAAGACAAATTGTGAGACGTGTCCAATACAACTATGTAAATATTTCTATCATTCTTTAGCTAAAACTGCATAGGAAAATCCTACAAGGCTGAATGATCAGTATTTCACACCTTCTAATGTCCTTTTGAATTACTGCTCTGACAGCACAGCCCTTCTCTAGGTTTGAACGTCGGAATCTTGCAGGGGCCTGGATGGTTTGCCTTCGTGTATTGAGTTAATTTAAACACCCGTCTCACAGGCGCAGACTCTGGTGGAGAGTATCTGCTAATTTATACAGCAGTCGAGTTGACCAATTTCAATCTATAAGTGATTCCGGACCAATCTAATAGTGTAGTCTATGATGCTTGGTGGAATCCATCTCTACTTCTCCTGGAACAAGGGAAAATGGAAGTTTCAAGACCAATGGTCTTGAAGACTGGTCTTCAAAGGGCAAACTGTAGGCAAAGTTGTAATGATTTTCCAGGATTCCCCAAGTGTCTTTACAGAGGTGAAGGTTATATGTTTTGTGGACAGGGAACAAAAGGGGATTTGCTACTAGAATGATCTGTTGTGCTTCAGCACTGTAGGGACAATCATGAGGTGACAGCCCTTGGGACCTCGGGATCTGCCCTATTACCAGCGGCTGCTTATGGATGCTGTAATCTTCCACTCCTCTCCCTCCCCAGACCTGTCCTTTCATTCCCACCTGACCTGGATTCAGGCAATATTGTGGGAGCGAAGGGTTGCTGGAGTTGAAACATCCAGAACTTGGGGGATGTTATTTTTTTTGTTGTTTCTCTTTTATGGTATTTGTTCGGTGCTTTACCATGTGTCAAGCACTGCTTTCCGTTCTGTGGAAGATACAAATTCATCAGGTTGGGCAAAGTCAATCTCCCTCAAGGGACTCACAGTCTAACAGGGAGAATAGGTATCGCACCGCCCCCATTTTACAGTTGAGGAACCTGAGGTACAGACAAGTGAAGTGACTTGTCCAAGGACACACAGCAGGCAAATGGTGGAGCTGGGATTAGAATTTAGGTCCTCTGATTCCTAGGCCTGGGCTCTTTCCACTAGGCCATGCTGCTTGCTAAACTGTGGCTGTCGTCTCACTGCAGCATGAGCTAGTGGAAAGAGCATAGGACAGGGAGTCAGAAAACCTATATACTTGTCCTGGATTGGCATTTGCCCACCACATGACCTGGGTCAGTCACTTATCTTCTCTGCCCTTTTTTTAAAAAAAAACAAAAACAAAAAGAGGCATTTGTTAAGCACTTACTGTGTGCCAGGCACCATTCTAGGCACTGAGGTAGTTACCAGATCATCAGGTTGGACACAGCCCATGTCCCACATGGGGCTCACAGTCTTCAGCCCCATTTTAAAGATGAGGTAACTGAGGCACAGAGAAGTTAAGTGACTTGTCCAGTGGCTAGGTCGGCATTAGAACCCAGGCCTGCGCTTTATAATAATGTTGGTATTTGTTAAGCGCTTACTATGTGCCGAGCACTGTTCTAAGCGCTGGGGTAGATACAGGGTAATCAGGTCGTCCCACGTGAGGCTCACAGTCTTAATCCCCATTTTCAAGATGAGGTGACTGAGGCACAGAGAAGTTAAGTGACTTGCCCACAGTCACACAGCTGACAAGCGGCAGAGCCGAGATTCGAACCCATGACCTCTGACTCCCAAGCCCGGGCTCTTTCCACTGAGCCACACTGTTCTCACTTCTTATCCACCAGGCCACACTGCTCTTCTACTTCCTTATCTGTGAAACAGAGATAATACCCATACCAAGTTCCTGTCCCACATGGGGCTTATTCCATTCCATTCAATTGTATTCTTTGAGCACTTACTGAGTGCACAGCACTGTGCTAAATGTTTGGAAAGTGCAATTCAGCTTCTCTCCCTCAGTGTTTAGTATATGTAGTGATCAGTACAATTATCATTGTCTTGCTAATGCTTCTATTTAGCAGAAAACATGTCCTATGAACTTTGAGGCCCAAACTGTATTTATCTACTGAAAAAAAGAAAAAAGTCTCCTCAAAGCAAACCTGCTCCATGAAGGTGAATTCTTGGGCCCTCCGAGTCATATTTCGACTTTGAAAAGGGGCAGAAACAATATCTGGGCGACCGTCTACCCCACTCAGCACTTACCAGCTCCCTAACTCAGGGCACGGGGGCGGGATCGGATTAAGTTAGATGCAGTAGCATCAGTGGCTTTGGTTCATTCTCCTCAGTGGCAGAGGTCGTGGGTTCTAATCCCCACTCCGCCACTTGTCAGCTGTGTGACTTTGGGCAAGTCACTTCACTTCTCTGGGCCTCAATTACCTCATCTGTAAAATGGGGATTAAGACTGAGCCCCACGTGGGACAACCTGATGACCCTGTATCTACCCCCACTATGTGCTTGGCACATAATAAGTGCTTAACAAATACCATTATTATTATTTAACCTTTATTCTGGGTGTGCTGAGATGGCTACCAAGGGTTCTCTGCACTTGTCTTTTTCCCCCACCTTAGATTCTGATTTGGGTTCTTATTTAGTTCTTCACTTCACTGGTAATCAACCATCTTATCAACTTCAGGGTATTCCAGGAGTCTTAGCCTCAGCAGACGTTTCAATGGTGTCCCCTCAAAAGCACTTTAAAAAATATCACCAATCTAGTCTGTGGCATTGAATTTAGTTCCAGAATTATTATTTTGTCTTTTCATAGTTCAGCTGAAAAACCGATGCCATTTCCCACAACCGTATCTTTTCGTTTGAACTCGCTCAGAGGAGTCTGTTTTCAGAAATTTACTTCCCTTATATAGCCATTTTCCCCTCTCAAAGTATCAAACCCCATTTTCACCACAACATTCAGTGAAAAAAAAAGTAGGGAGATTCTGTTCAAGCACATTAGAAAAATAGTAGGTTATTATATTCTGAACTTGAGACCTTATTTCAGATTTTCTGTCTCCTGCGTGATTATATATGAAATTTACTTTTATAACACCTAGGACTATAAAAAATTAGAGGGGCAACTTGCATCAAACAAGTTTAAGAGAATTAAGGCTTAACCTCACTCTGCCTCAGTTTTCCCATCTTTAAAGCAGGGTTGATAGGACCTTCTCTTCCTTACCTCCCGAGGATGGTACAAGTAATTTGATGTAAAAGAGCTTTGAGTATTTAGGAAGAAAAGTGCTGCACAAATCCTAGGGATTCATATTAGTTTGAATTTAGCTTCAATACAAATAATTATGCTGTGCATGAAAATATATGAAAAGGGAGAGAAAAAAATCTTATTCTTAGAACTCTCATTCAAGCATTCAGATGTGCCTGATGAGAGCCCACGGAGTTTTATCAATCAGTGGTATTCACTGAGATTACTGTGCGTACTAAGCACTTCTCTTGGGAGAGAGCAATGCAATAATTATTATTACGGTATTTAAGCGCTTACTATGTGCCAAGCACTGGTCTATGAAATTGGTAGAAGCGTTCCCTGTCCACAAGGAGTCTATGGCGGGAAGCTGCACTTTCTGATGGAAAGACTCATCCTGTCTTTGAGACACCTGCACACTTTGTTTAGGAAAACACAGTAGGACACCGTCAACACCTACTCCGAGAAGGGCGTGTGCTTGAATCCATTTGGCAGTAGAAGTGATAGTTGGCACTGAACCATCCCCACACCCTCTTCCCTCAGTACTCCTGTGCCCAGCCCCCTGCACCGTAAAAGGGCTGGTAATGACAACTAACGCAGCTGGTGGACTCACACCAGAATATTCCTGAAGCCGCAACAGCAGCAGACACTACTGTGCCCTCCCCTATTTGGTGAGCCATATTTGAGTATAACATTCAGATTGACTTTCTTCAAAAGCCAGAGGAAGAGCAAAGAGACACACACAGACACACACACAGTTGCCATCTCCACAACTAGAAACTGGAGCCGAAATGTAGGCAAGCATCAGAACAGGTCACATAAAGGCAAAGCTGGTTCTTTGGGAGTCTATCCCAGCACGTAATAATAACGGTGGTATTTGTTAAGGGCTTACTATGTGCCAAGCACTGGCATAGATACCAGGTAGTCACTTCCACCAGTGACCAGATTTGGCAGATCTGATCCCTCCTCCCATCCACTACGGTTCTGAAGGATGTGGGTTCTAATCCTGTCTGTTGTATGACCTTGAGCAAGTCACTTCACTTCTCTGGGCCTTAGCTAACTCATCTGTAAAATGGGGAATGAGACCGTGAGCCCCTTGTGGGACAGGGACACTGTCCAACCCGACTTACTTGTATCCATCCCAGCTTTTAGTACGGTGCCTAGCACACAGTAAGTGCTTAATACCACAATCGTTATTCAAAAGAAAGAACAATTACCTCAGAGCTCCCGGGTTTTGGAGCCCCAGTTGCACAGGAAAGTTGTCGCCCTTCCCACAAAACACCTAGATCCCCACAGTTCAATCACTTGTATTTACTGAGTGCGTATTGTGTGCACAGTACTGTGCTAAGCATTTGGGAGAGTATTCTCTAACGGAGTTGGTAGACACGTCCCCTTCCTATGAGATTACAGTCTAGAAGGGGATTACAGACCTTAAAAGAGAAGCAAACCCCCTGCCCTCAAGATCCTTACAGAGGAAAAAGACCCTAAATTAAGATCGATCTAAATAATCTTCATCAAACCTGCCAGAGTTGATGCGTTTGGGGTGCGTGTGTGGGTGGGTGAAGAGGCTGTCCTTCACATTCACGAACGACAGGTGAAGTTTCCTTTGGGGAAACTGAGCCCCAAGGCAGTCACAAGGACCTTGTGAAACCACTGAGATTTTCTCTTGTGCATTAATATGGCTGTTCAGCCACGATTAATACTTATGTTGGAAATTTTACAATTCCCCTTTGAACTCCTCGTATTAAAATAGCAGTGTGCTGGAACACTTTACCCCACCTGCTGAGAGAATGAGGCCAGGTTACCCGAGGTGAAACACAATCATTTTAGGGTGAAATGCCCTTCTGGGCCTTGGGTGAACTTGGGAATATGACAGCCCATCACACATTACCATTCTTAATTATCTGTTAGATTCATGGAAGTAAACGCTATAATTAAGAGCCCCCAGAGGGAGGTTTCCATTACTGCCTGATTTGCGTTTTACTCTTAAACTAACAAAGTCCCTCCTCGCTTAGCGCATTGCAAGACAAACTCTGTTTTGGGGAATCGGGGAGGAAATCCACTTAATTATTGGGAAAGTGAATACACTTTCAATCTTTTTTTTTTAACATGGTTTATTGCTCATTCACCACCACCATCGTCAATAATGGTAATTATTGAGCATTTACTCTGTGCACAGCTCGGTACTAAGCACTTGGAAAAGTACAATACAAAGTTATGTCCCCTGCTTACAATGAGCTTACAGTCTAGAGGGGGAGACAGACATTAATATAAAGAAATAATATAAAATATATAATTTATAGATATGTACTGAGCCTTGAGGGACACCCCCCCCCCACTATCAGAAGGCAGGAGGCAGAGGAGGAGCCTGCTAAAAAGCCTCTGAAGGAGCAGTCGGAGAGACAGGTGAACCAAGAAAGGACAGTGTCAGTGGAGGTTATTAATAACTGTCCATTCTTATTCTGCAAACACTTTTTTGTTTTACTAAAAGTCTCATAAATGTTTGGAAACTGGGTCTTCCCTTTTTTTTGAAAAAAAAAAAGGAGCCCCTACATCCCTATTTGAAACCCAAATTCGAAAGACCTAGACATTTCTAGAGAAGACTACTCCTTTGGGATTACATGGTTCTCTCATAACTTGTGTTTTCATTATGAGTTTTGGAAGAAACTTTGTTAGGGACCTATAGAATAATAATGTTGGTATTTGTTAAGCGCTTACTATGTGCCGAGCACTGTTCTAAGCGCTGGGGTAGACACAGGGGAATCAGGTTGTCCCACGTGGGGCTCACAGTCTTAACGTTCTTCTGACAGCCTGCATTCATCTGGGAAACAGGGCACCCATGTTCCACTCCAAGCTCAGCCTCTGGCCTGCTGTGTGACCACAGGCGAGTCGCTTAACCCCTCTGTGCTTCCGTTCCTTGATCTGTACAGTGGGAATAAGGCACACGCTCTCCCTCCCTCACAGAGAGCCCCAAGTGGGACAGCGACAGGACCTGATCGGACTATCGTGTATTTACCCAACTCATAGTAGATGCCATTATTATTAAGGTTAGGACACTATATGATGTCAGGACCTGGGCACCAGTTAAGCCGCACACAACATGACCTCTCCAAGAATGTAACCCCCGTGTTTTAGGAGATTGCAATGAACTCCTCTGTGATTAGAGTGGTGATAATATTTGCTAAGCACTTAATGAATCAGAGGATCTGGGTTCTAATCCTGTCTCTCTCACTTGCCTGCTGCACAACCTTGGGGAAGTCACTTTTCTGTGCATCATCAGTAAAATAGGGATTAAGACCGTGAACTCCACATGGGACAGGGGCTGTGTGCAACCTGATTAGCTTGTATCTATCCCACAATGCTTAATACAGTGGCTGGCACAAAATAAGCACTTAGCAAATCCATTTTAAAAAAAAGTATGTATTAAGCACTAAAGTAAATAAAAGAAAATCAGACCAGACAGAATCCCTCTCCCGCATGGGGCTCAGAGTCTACCAGGGAGGGGAGAATAGGTATTGAATCCACCTTTTATAGATGAGGAAACCGAGGTACACAGAAGTCAATTGCCCAAGGACTCATGGCAGTCAAGGGATGGAGCTGGGATTAGATCTGACTCCCAGTTCTATGCTCTTTCCACTAGACCAGTCTGCTTCGCCTAATTATATTTTTACTCATCCAGAAAACAGAATTACATCACTTCCTCTGCACTCCCGAGCCCTCAATAACAGGATATTTTCCCTGGTAGTCAACATAAAGAACCTCTCCTTTCAGTTGACCTATACTAAAATCCATGAACTGAACCCCAGACCCAGATGCTTGCCCTCTCTGAATTCAGCCTTGCCTAAATTTGCACATCCTCCCCACCACCCTCATTTGCATTCTTTCAATAAATTCACTGCTGTCAACTTTTTAGGCCACGCTAGATTAGGTCTTCTGCACCCATCCTGCTCATACCTTTGCAAGAATCTATAAAAACCTAAAGACTTCAATCGCATTTGGACGTGGGGAGAGAAAAGTCTGTGCAATCAATGCTGGCCAAAAGGTCAGACATCTGCTAAGCAGCCATCCAGGTGAGTTTCTTAAATGCCAAATTTCTTAGACAGCAAGTAACGGCAGCATCAGTTTTCAATCATCTTAACGAGGGAGGGCTAATCCCCCACCCCCACCCAGCAACAGCCCTAGTTGCCCATAGATTAGTCAGTCGTGATCTTTGAAAAGCAGCCAGTAATTGAGCCACATGAAAGAGACTGCATATCTTTAAATAAAGCAGGAAATTGGGAACATGATAAAACAGAACTACTCAAAGCACCCAGTGATATAACTGTTGACTGAAACAGAGAATTCAGAACAGGCAAAGCTATTTTAGGAGTTCTCCTCGTTCAATAGGGAATCAACTTCATGGAAGGAAATCCCAGGCTTAACTCTGAGGAATAGAGATTAAGGTGGCCTTAAAACTAAGTAAAGCTTTAGTGGCACTTCAGGAACTGGGTCCACCCAATTTGCTCGCATCCACTCCAGCATTTAGTACAGTACCCGGCATAACATAAGCGCTTAGATACCGCAATTATTAGTATTATTAATAATCCTTGGTATGCTAAAGAGCATACCTACACAACATTCATTCAATCCTATTTATTGAGCGCTTACTGTGTGCAGAGCACTAGGTGCTTGGGAGAGTACAAAAATAAACACATTCCCCCTCCCCCAGTAAGATCAGTATTATTACTATTAGGTGGTATTTGTTAGGCATTTACCACATGCCTAACACTGTACTGAGCCCTGGGGTAGATAAAAATGCTTGGCACATAGTAAGTGTTTAACAAATACCATCATTATTATAAAAGATATTCAGGTTGGACACAGTCCATGTCCCACGTGGGGGTTACAGTCTTAATCCCCATTTTGCTAATGCAGTAACTGAGGCACAAAGAAGTCCAGTGACTTACTCAAAGTCACACAGCGGACAAGTGTCAGAGGCAGGATTAGAATCCAGGCCCCGGGATTCCCAGGCACCTGCTCCTTCCACTAGGCCACACTGCTTCTCAACCTAACATCGTATTTCCAGAAATTGAGGCTGACCTAAACGCACAGTTGATTCTTCAAATTCAAGTGAATTTTACAAAGAATCCAAACTAATCTAGAATCCCTTACTGGTCATGTAGGTAGGAGTTTCTGCTCAACTAGTATCCGGTGGCAAGGACAGAGGGTCAGGGGAATTGCCGGGCAGAGGCACTGGGGGAAGGAAAACCAGCTGGTCTTTGTCTCTCTACCAGGTTCTATTTAACAGCTCTGCCATTCTCTCCCTCAGGCATTCAATTATATTTATTGAGCACTTAACTGTGTGCAAAGCACTGTATGACCACCATAATGCACCTGTCATATCAATCAACAGTACCTACTGAGTGCTTATGAAACAATAATAATTAAATGTTATTGCAAATATTATTAAATTATATATGAAACAGAAGCAAACACATACTATGTGCCAAGCACTGTTCTAAGCACTGGTACATATACAAGATAATTGGGCTGGACACAGTCCCTGTCCCACATAGGACTCACAGTCTTAACCCCCATTTTACAGATGAGGTAACAAAGGCTCAGAGAAGTGACTTGTCCAAGATCACACAGTAGACAAGTGGCAGGATTAGAACCCAAGTCCTTCTGAAACCCAGGTCCATGCCCTACCCATTAGGCCACACTTTCCCATTTAGTCATATTAATATTCTATTATTAATATTCTAATAATAGAGAAGCAGCATGGTTCGGTGGAAAGAGCATGGGCTTTGGAGTCAGAGGTCATGAGTTTGAATCCCAGCTCTGCCACTTGTCAGCTGTGTGACTGTGGTCAAGTCACTTCACTTCTCTGTGCCTCAGTTACTTCATCTGTAAAATGGGGATTAAGACTGTGAGCCCCATGTGGGACAACCTGATTCCTCTGTCTCTACCCCACCGCTTAGAACAGTGCTCTGCACATAGTAAGTGCTTAACAAATACCAACATTATTATTATTATATTCTATTAATTGCCTCAGTACCCTTTCTTCCCCATAAATCTTTCCTTCATTCTCTAAGCAATCACTCAAGAGCTCTCACTGGACTCCCACCATGATATGATATGCTGTGTGTGTGTGTATGAGGTGGGTGGGGGGGGGGGGCAAGTTCTGCTTAACTACGGTGGTCTCTTCTTTTAATCAATCAATAGCATTTATCAAGTAATTACTAGGTGCCGAGCACTGTACTAAGCATATGGGAGAAAATAATAATAATAATAATGATGTTGGTATTTGTTAAGCGCTTACTATGTGCAGAGCACTGTTCTAAGCGCTGGGGTAGACACAGGGGAATCAGGTTGTCCCACGTGGGGCTCACAGTCTTAATCCCCATTTTACAGATAAGGGAACTGAGGCCCAGAGAAGTGAAGCGACTTGCCCACAGTCACACAGCTGACAAGTGGCAGAGCTGGGATTCGAACTCATGAGCCCTGACTCCAAAGGCCATGCTCTTTCCACTGCGCCACGCTGCTTCTCAATATACAGCAAACAGTATAACAGAGTTGGTAGACACATCCCCTGCCCACAAAGAACAAATCTATAGGAAGGACAAACAGAGGAAGAACAGGTGAGTTCTGATACATTAAATCCATCTTACTGACCTTTCCTCTCTCCTCCTTCCGGCCTGTCTTCTTTCAGGAGCTTCTTCCTCAGCAGAACCTCAGAGCGCTTCAGCTTTCTCTTTACCAGATCATACCAGATCATCTCTTTCTAAACCCCTCCTAAAAAGTCATCACCTCCAGCAGGCATTCCCTAATTAGTCCTATCACCTTCCCACTTCCACCACCCTCTCAGCTACCACAACATTCACCACCGCCTCCTCTCGGGCCTTTCAAATTCCTCTCCACCTGTAGACCATTAAACTCCGGGCTGGCCCACCCTCCTTTCACTCAATTCATCTCCCTCCCATTCAATTGTATTTATTCAAGTGCTTGGGAGAGTACAATATAACAATGAGGACACATTCCCTGCCCCCATTGAGCAGTAAAAGTAGTTTTCAGATTGTGAACCCCATGAGGAGCAGGGATTGTGTTTATCTCCCACCTGTATATTTTCTTCCAGCACTTAGTAGAGTGCACTTCACACAGTAAACACCTGATAAATATTATTACTACCAGCGGCATTTACAAGTGTCCACGGGGCACAGTACATTGTAAAAAAAAAAAAAACCTCATGGAAAGTACAAGTGACATTATCCCGGCCCATAAAGAGCTGACACTCTAAAGAGAGAAAAATGCTCTGTGGCCTACCGAAGTGTTATACTGTATTCTCCCAAGCACTTGACAGATGCACTATATACTTAATAAACTTACCAAAGCTAATATACTCATTACAATTAATATCCACCCTCTGCACACACTAAGCACTCAAATACTACTGATGAAATCATAGAGCAAATGGAGTAATCGAATGTGCAATTGATTAAACACATATAAACACTGCGGATAGGATAGATAAGTAACTATGTGCTGGAGATAGCTGATGGGACTATACAACTTTGGATCCAGGGGGATAATCAGGGGAGGCTTCCTGGAGGAGGACTTGTTAGAATCTGGGGAAGAAACTGGGCCCTCCCCGGGTCGTGCTGCAATATACCCATAAACCAGGGATAATCCCAACTTCCCTCTGTTTATTAATCCATCAACGGTATCGATGAAAGAGTTCTCTTCAGCTCCTCAAATAGAAACAGTGTGGCTTTAGTGGAAAGATCCCGGGCATGGAAGCCAGAAAACCTGAATTCTAATCCCAGCTCCACTGCTTGCTTGCTTTGTAACCTTGCGCAAGTCACTTAACTTCTCTGTGCCTCAGTCACCTCATCTGCAAAATGGGGATTAAATCCTCCTATTTAGACTATGAACCGCATGTGGGTCAGGGACTTTGTCCAACCTGATTATTTTGTATCTACCCCTGAGTTTAATACAGCGAAGCACCTAGTAATCACATAACAAGTATTAAAAGAAACAAAAAACAGTAAAAGACCAGTTATTTGGTCTTTGCTCGTGCCGCCCTGCAGTTTGCCACATCCTGCGTGTGCGATAGACGTGTGATTGAAGAGTTTTCCCTTGGAGTTCAGACCTGTCATTTTTACGTGTCTTCGGCTGATCCCTACAACCAAAATAAATTGCGTGTAGCAATGGAAGATTACTTCTAGCGGCAGCGAGGAGCCATAATCTAGCGGGGTAAGAATAGGGTGACCTATAAAACTAAGCTTGGCTATACGGAATTCATCTATTTGCTAAGAGAATTAATTGCCTAATGCAGTCTCAAGCCCTGCTAGGGCCCAAATGGAAGGATTCAGTTAATCTGGATTTATGAGACTCGAGCCGCAAATATGTGCCCTATCTCTTTTTCTCCTTGACCAACAAACAGAGGGCTTTCTACTGGAAGCTCTTATATTCTGCCCCTAAAGAATCGCATGCGTCCTGAGCACGTTAACTACCAAGTGGATGAAGAGGTCTTCGCCATCTCCCTCAGTGACAAAATGACCCAAAGATAGCAATTTCCTCTGATGTTCAATCATTCAATGAAACGCAGTAAGGAATGTTTCAGTCGGTTGCTAAGGCAACAAGATTACCACAAAGGAAACATAGACTTGAAGTCAAGGTAGTATAGCTGAATAAAATAAAAGTGTTATCTCCTGAACACCGTCACTCCCCTCTCTCCCTCCCCTCCCCTGGAATTTAGCCAAACATAAGCACTGCTTTTGTTGTCCCTGCTGGTTTCATAATCAAATATTTGATACCTTAATGAGAGGAAAACAGAAATCTTATTCCCGCTGAAATATGAACTGGGGCCATCCAAATGAAGTGTTCTTAAAGTGGTATAATTCATTATTCGGAGTGATCGATACCCGATGAGGCAGTCGAACCTGTTATCCCAGAAAATGCAGTTCTTTTCTTCATTCTTCCTTGGAAAACAGCCGGGAGGGCTTAAGCCTTGAATTCCAATTGGAAAATTGTTGCAGAGGAGTCAGAAGACACAAGGGCTTTATCAGCTATAGTAAGGTCAAAGTACCCGATGGCATTTTATAATATTTTTAATAAAGGGCAGGTTTGAAATCCAAGCCTTACAACGAAGGATTACAGTTGTACCTCATCAAGTATTTATCAAGGGCATGTTTTGCGAGGGGACACGGTTACAGACACCAGTTAAGGTGGCTTCACTAATCAGCTTTCTGTTAAAGCACAGGAAGCTCAGAACGCTGGACCTGGAACACAACTGGAAGTACTTTAGATTGATTCAGACGACTGAACACCTCGAGGAATTTCCCTGCTTTATGCTAATGAGAATGGAAAAAGACCAAGAAAGAAGACAGAAAATAAACATTTAACATGGCAGAGTGTCCCGAAGGAGCTCAACAGCTCCGATGCGGACCTCCAAGCCGATCGCTAGCTGAACCAGTTTAACGTCAATCATCTTGACGGGCTCTTTTGGATCAGACGGGAGGCGGTTTTGCTACACCCAAGGATAGAGCGTAGGCTTCTAACAGCCACTTGGACAAACGAAACGGAAAGTATTGTAGTCACTGGAAAGGCTGCGGTTGACCAGAACACTCACACGCTCCCAGCGGGCTCTCGGATAAAACAGTATTTAGGCAGAGATGATTCGGTTAACAGAACACCTTCTCTCCGGTCTACGAGGCTTATGGCAAAGAGAGATAGTCTTTAATTAAGCATCGCAAATAACTGGAGACTAGAAACACTGAATCAAGGGAATAATAATCTTCTTTCAAGCAAGAGCCAGTCTGCCTTTTTAATAAAGGTAGCAGAACTCTTTCTGGACATTAATAGCCACTTTGACAAGCAGAATAATCGAGCGATACAGTTTGGTCCAGAGTGGGGCATAAATCAACATACCAAATTGACACTCCCGTACCCAGCGAAATCAACAGAAGAATTCTCAGAGCCTTACCCTTGGCCTTGGATGCCAAAAGAAAAATATATGAAAAACTAAATGAACCCAGAAGGGTCTGTTTTAATAGTTTACGTACCTCTAGTCATAATAGTTAGATACTGCATGATACCAAGAGAAAGGGTATTGAGGTTTAAACGAAAGTAAGTGCGGTCGGTCTTCTAAAATGATCTTGCCAGACAGCTAACTGAACGGGTGAGACGTTGCTCAGCTATGTCTAACCTTCAGACCGTGAGCCCCAAGTGAGACGGGGTCTGCGTCTGATCTGACTGAAGCGCTCGGTAGCCGGCGCGGTGCTCGGCACACGGTGAGCGCTTGACAGATAGCACAATTATTTAGTTTCTATTATCGAGAGATTGAGAGTAGAGTCTCGGGTGGCACCCCGGCCGTTCCTACGGCTACGGAGGAAGAAGCCATCAACGGGCATCCCACAGGACACCGTCCTCAGGGGTCTTCGGCCGGTCACCGGCTCCGGACACCTTTCTCAAGCCGGCCCGCCGAAAGGCGCCCGCCGGGGAGCCCCAGACAAGTGCACCTCGCACTCTGTCCCTCCCCCATCTTGGCTGGCTGTCCCGAACCGGAGGGTGGTTTCCCCCTAGGAGTATTTGCGCTTCTTCATGGCCTCCGCTTTGACGGCCAGGCTCTTGGTACAGATGGTCAGCAGCACGATGAGGACTCCCACCAGGAAGGCCACCACGGGCCAGAGGAAGCAGTGCAGGAGGACGATGTCGTCGTGGGTCCGCCTGAGGAGCACGTCGTCTGGTCTGCAGGGCGGACGGGGAGAGGGGAGCGGAGGGGAGGGGAAGAAACACCGGATCAGCGAGCTGCCAAAAAACAGTCGTTCCGAGCCGTCTGGCAAGGGAAAAGCCGGTCAGTAAGAAAACAAGACCCATGCTCGCTTTTATCCTTTATAATAATAACTAGTGGTAATTATCATTACGGTATTTGTTAAGCGCTCACTACGTGCCAAGCGCTGTTCTAAGCGCTAGGGTAGATACGAGTTAATCAGGTTGGACACAGTCCCTGTCCCACGAGGGGCTCACAGTCTTAATCCTCATTTTACAGATGAGGGAACTGAGGCGCAGCGGAGTTAAGTGACTTGCCCAAGGTCACGCAGCAGACAAGGGGCAGAGCTGCGATTAGAACCCACGACCTCTGACTCCCAAGCCCATGCTCTTGCCACTAGGCCAAACTGCTTCATGCCCGTCAACAGTTCAATCCGTGGTATTTCAATCAGTCAGTCGACTTGATTGAGAGCTTGCTGCGGGCAGAGCCCTGTCCTAAGCGCTTGGGAGAGTACGACAGAGCACTCGGTAGACACAACCAGGGAACTCTCGATGATTTATTTATCGGTTCCATAATTGAACACTGATGATACACTATCCAAATCAGATGACCAACTCTAAGAGACGCCTCGCACGCAACCCGGGAGAGGAGAAAGCACCAGGGTTGGGAGCCAGGAGACCCGGGTTTTAGCCCCAGCTCAACTACTCCCTTGCTGTGTGAACGTGGCTGGTCACTTAACCTCTCTGTGTCTCGGTTTCCTCAATGGTTGCAAAGCGGCGTGGCGTAGTGGATAGGCCTGGGAGTCAGTAGGTGGGGGTTCTGATCCCGGCTCCATCACTTCTCTGCTGTGTGACCCTGGGCAAGTCACTGCTCTGTGCCTCAGTTATCTCATCTGAAAAATGGGGGTGAAGACTGTGAGCCCCAAATGGACCAGGGAATGTGTCCAACCTGATTACCCTGTACCTACCCCAGCTCATAGAATGGTGCTTGGCACATAGTAAGTGCAATAAATACCTTCAAAAGTAGTAAATGTGGAGAAAACACTCACCTCCCTCCCTCTTAGTTTTGAGGGCCCCGTATTCATTCATTCACTCAATAGTATTTATGGAGCGCTTACTATGTGCAGAGCACTGTACTAAGTGCTTGGAATGTACAAATCGGCAACAGATACAGTCCCTGCCCATTGACGGGCTTACAGTCTAATCGGGGGAGACAGACAGACAAAAACAATAGCAATAAATAGAATCAAGACAAAAACAATAGCAATGAATAGAATCAAGTATGGGACAGGGACCGTTCAATCTGATTATCCCACACTGGCCCCAGCACTTAGCATAGTGCTTGGCACTTGGTAAGTGCTTAACAAATACTATTATCATCATATTACTCAATAGGATAATAATAATTTAAAAAGTGTGGAACACCTGACCTTCCCCTTATACTGCGACCCTATGTGGGACAGGGCTTCTTTTCTGTATATAGTAAGCATTCGATCAATACCACTGATCAATCGATTGACTGATTGATTTGTGTCTTCCTCAGCGCTTAGAACAGTGCTTGCGACACAGTAAGCATACCTTAACAGGTACCGTAATCATTATTAATTATTATTATCTCATTAAGGAAGAAGATGTAACTCCTTCGGATAGAACTGCTTGATATTTAGGGCTCTAGCGGAGGTAAAAAGGAGCCTTAATCAATTGACCAATCGGTGGATTTATCGAGCACTTACTGATTGCTGAGTACTGACCCACAGTAGCGAGACACACATTTCCTGCCGGCAATAACCTAACAATTGCAGGATAATTTAGGAAATGACCAATTTGTAGCCTCAGTCAGTGGTTAAACCATAAAACTGGCCCATCTGGGCAACAGTAAAGCCACGCATTGAGCAAATGGCACGATGAAAATAACACAGAACATTTTTAACGGGGCCCTGTCTTGGATTTCGTTTTATTTATCAATCAATCAGTCCTACTCATTGAGCGCTTACTGTATGCACAGCCCTCTATTAAGCGGTTGGGAGAACACATTGTAACAGAGCTGGTAGATACACTACCTGCCCACGAGTTTATAGTCTAGAGGGTGGGGGGGGGGGGGTTTGTTGTTAATTTCCCCGGGGTTTGTGAGGCAGATGGAAATGGCAATTGTGGCACGTCCCCGGAGCTGGGAGGGATCAACTATAGCTGGTGGAGGGGGGAAAAAGGTGAAGCAAAGAGAGCAGACAAATGTCAGGGTGTCAAGGGGAGCAGGATCTCTGTTCCCTCTGCCCTATACTTCCCAATCTTAAATTGGCCCTTCTCCAGCTCTACTGCTGCGGAGGAGAAATAAAAGGAAAAATAAAGCACAGGGCTTCCTGGGGCCTCAGAAGAGATCACCTAAATCATTCGTAGAGCTAGTTATGAACTAGACTTTGGTACAGTATTTGCTAAGCGTTTACTACATGCCAGGCATGGTACTAAACACTGAGCAACAAGATAGACCCGGCCCATGTCCCACAAGGGGCTCCCAGTATAAATTGGGGGGGGTCAAACCCCATTTTACAGAAGAGGAAACTGAGGCACAGAGAAGTGAAGTGCCTTGAGCGAGATCACCCAGCCGGCAAGCATTAGAGCCAAGATCACAATCCAGGTCCTCTCCCTCCCAGGTTCGTGCTCCTTCCACCGAGACACGCTGCTTCCCCCTGATTCTCCCAATCTTTGGAACCTTGCAAACATTAAATATAAAGGCCCCTAAATCCATAGTTCCAGCCAAGTACCATGGACCTCGCTTCCTCCGACCCTTCCCGGAAAACCTGGCCCCGACTCTCTGAAGCGTTGTCTTCCATCACGGAACTTAATATTGGCATTTGTTAAGTGCCAACTATGTGTCGAGCACTGTTCTAAGCGTTGGGGTAGTTAATCGGGTTGGATGCAGTCCTTGTCCCCCATGGGACTCTCAGTCTAAATAGGACCATTTCACAGATGAGAAGACTGAGGCCCAGAGAAATTGGG
Organism: Ornithorhynchus anatinus; assembly: GCF_004115215.2. Classification (NCBI taxonomy): domain Eukaryota; kingdom Metazoa; phylum Chordata; class Mammalia; order Monotremata; family Ornithorhynchidae; genus Ornithorhynchus; species Ornithorhynchus anatinus. The sequence continues at coordinate 17,930,293 of NC_041741.1, read as the reverse complement.
TGAATCGTCCAAGTCGGTGCAACGGGCAAACGGTGGAGCTGGAATTAAAGCCCAGGTTTTCTGGCTCCCGGGTGTGTGAGCTCGTGTTCTTTCCACCAGGCCTCGCCGCTTCCATTCCGCCCCGGTCTCACTGCACCTCGACCGCGCCTATCCCGTCGCCGACCTCTCGCCCACATCCTGCTTCTGGCTTGGAACGCCCTTCCCTCCTCAAGTCCGACGGAGGAGGCCTCTCCCCCACTTCAAAGCCTCTCTTCATTCGCTAGTATTTATTGAGCGCCTACTAGGTGCCGAGCACTGTCGAAGGCACACCTGTTAAAAAACTGGGGATTTAAAAGATGTGAGCCCCACGTGGGACAATCTGACAATCTGATTACCCTGTATCTACCCCAGCGCTTAGAACAGGACATAGTAAGCGCTTAACAAAGCAGCGTGGCTCAGTGGAAAGAGCCCGGGCTTGGGAGTCAGAGGTCATGGGTTCGAATCCCGGCTCTGCCACTTGGCAACTGACTGCGGGCAAGTCACTTCACTTCTCGGTGCCTCGGTTCCCTCATCTGTAAAATGGGGAGTAAGGCTGTGAGCCTCACGGGGGACAACCTGATGACCCCGTATCTCCCCCAGCGCTTAGAACAGTGCTCTGCACATAATAAGCGCTTAACAAATACCAACATTATTATTATTATTATAATCTCTTCCTACAGGCCTTCCCTGACTAAGGCCTCCTTCCCTCTCCCCCCTCTCCTCGGCCTTGCCCCGTCTGGCGCCCCGCCCCGGACCGCTGAGGGCAGGGAATGTGTCCGTTCAATGTTCGTCGCCCAAGAGCCGCCTAGCACAGTGCTTTGCACACAGTAAGCGCTCAATAAGAACGACTGACTGAATGCAAGAACCCAGCGAGGGCCGTGAATCCGGGAACTTTCCACTCACTTTGCTACTGCAGGTATAGGGAATGGCCGCTAGGGGGGGCACCACACCCGATGTGCAGCACCGAGAAGCCCCAATCCTTCCAATCCGTCATAATGACCTCATTCTTTCCCCCACTGCAGGTTGCCATAATCCTGGGAATTTTAGCCCTAAAATACCCTATTGCCCCCGGCTCCGCCACACTCTTCCATTCCCATCCTCTCACTGGACACCAGTGGAATAGGGAGGAGGATTTACTCACAGACTAAGATTTACTCACAGACCCTTCAGACATCACCGTGCGCTAGGCAAATAGTTAAGGCCTCTAAAATAATAATAATAATAATAATACCGTTGGTATTTGTTAAGCGCTTACTATGTGCAGAGCACTGTTCTAAGCGCTGGGGGAGATACAGGGGCATCAGGTTGTCCCACATGAGGCTCACAGATGAGGGAACTGAGGCACAGAGAAGTGAACTGACTTGCCCACAGTCACACAGCTGCCAAGTGGAGGCGCCGGGATTCGAACCCATGACCTCTGACTCCCAAGCCCGGGCTCTTTCCACTGAGTCGGGCTGCTTCTCTATGTTTTGGGGCCTGAATAATTCAGATATGGGTAAGTGCTTAGCCAGTGGAAGAATGAACAAACCGACTGGACAGTTGGCATTTTCTTCCAATTGGTGTTCGGGAGACCTGAGACCCCCGGGCCTCCGGGGGCAAAGTGATGCCAAGGACATATTACGAGCCACGGGGCCGACAATGTCCACGTTTGTTCTGAGCGGCAGATGGCCCCCATAGAGCTGGCGGAAAGGTAAAAAACTAGTAGTTCATAACCACTGTTTCCGCCTTGCTCCCATTCCCAGAGCCACGGAGATGAAGACTCAGGTGGGATTGGCGGAGGGTTATACAACCCCCCGGGGGTCGATCTCGTCTATCTGGCCGCGGAGCTCTCGCCCACATCCTGCCTCTGGCCTGGAACACCCTCCCTCAAATCTGACAGACGATTACTCTCCTTGCCTTCAAAGCCTTACAGAAGGCCCACCTCCTCCGAGAGGCCTTCCCTGACTAAGCCCTCCTTTCCTCTTCTCCCACTCCCTTCTGCGTCGCCCTGACTCGCTCCCTTCGTTCAACCCCCCTCTCAGCCCCACGACACTTATGTATATCCCTGTAATTTATTTATTTATACTGATCTGTCTTTTCCGCTAGACTGTGAGCTCACTGTGGGCAGGAATATGTCTTTTATATTTCTCTATTGTACTCTCCCAAGCGTCTAGTACAGAGCTCTGCATACAGTAAGCGCTCAATAAATACAACAGACTGACTGAAACTGCAAAGGATCCCGGGGCAGAATCCCGGTAGCACCACGCGGTCTCGGCTATTCTCCCTCGAATGGGACGTGGACCTGAGGGAGAGATGTTCCCTCCTCAACAAGTGCCTAGAGGTTCCAGCAGGGCAGAAGCTGGAAAGTTGCTCCTCAGTGGCCCTGGTCTTCTGAAGCGAGGTTGCTTGTCTTTATCCTTTCGATCTTCTCCAGACATCTGTGTCACCTTATCTTCCTCCCTCTTATCTTTAGAACCTCCTGTGGACCAAGGACTCTGTCTGAATTATCTTCCTCGTAGCTAGTAGAAAGCTGGCAGGGCACGGCCTATCGGCAGCAGCATGGGCATGAGGTCAGGGGGCCGGAATTCTAATCTCAGATCCGTCACTTACCTCCGGTGAATTTGGGCAAGTAACTTAGCATCTCCGGGCCTCAGTTTGCTCACCTGTAAAATGAGGATGAAATACGCATTCTCCTTCCCCCTCACTCAGTCAGCCAGTCGTATTTGTTGAGTGTTTAATAATAACGTTGGTATTTGTTAAGTGTTTACTATGTGCAGAGCACTGTTCTAGGCGCTGGGGTAGATACAGGGTAATCAGGTTGTCCCACGAGAGGCTCACAATCTTCATCCCCATTTTTACAGATGAGGGAACTGAGGCACAGAGAAGTGAAGTGACTTGACCACAGTCACACAGCTGACGAGTGGCAGAGCTGGGATTCGAACTCATGACCTCTGACTCCCAAGCCCAAGCTCTTTGCCACTGAGCCACTGCTGCATCCTCCCGCCGGCCAGTGTTTACTGGGTGCAGAGCACTGTACTACTACATACTTGGGAGAGTACAATAGAGCAATACAATAGATAACGTTCCCTGCCCACCTTGAGCTTACAATCTCTAGGGAGAGACGGACATTAAATAAATAAATGAATTACAGATGTCTGTGATTTAGACTGTGACCCCTCTGTGGGTCAGGGACTGGGTTAGATCTAAAGATCTGGTATCTGCCCTTGTGTTCAGTTCAGTGCTTGGCACAAAGTAAGCCTTAACGAATACCACAGTTAACATTATCATCATTATTATTATCATCCTAGAGTAGGTGCTTGGTAAAAACTCTTGAAAGGATGAATTTTTTTTGGACTACAGTCTGATTTCCTTATGTCCAGCCTAATCTCCTTTTTGTTTTATACCTGTGTAACTGTGCTGTGGCTTCCAGGCTACGGATGAGATGAGAGTTTGGAGTGATTATGACCCAGGAAAGCTAAACGATTGAGGGGAGGAAGCTGGGGGAGAATTTAAGAAAAGAACCTGGAGTTGGATCAAAGTCAAACACATGGGGAAGGCTGGTTTAGGATTAAGTATGAGATGACCAGAGGGAGCTGAGTTCAGAGGAGAGGATGGTATTGAGGGCATAGAATTGGGTACCAAACTCTGAGGCTTGATGACTTTAAAAATTGGAGGGGGTGAAAAGATCAGCCAAGGGGGACGGACAGGACAGATTTATTATTTTTTTTAATGTTTTTTGTTACGCACTTACTCTACGCCAAGCACTGTACTAAATGCTGGGGTAAGATACAAGATAATCAGATTGGACACAGTCCACGTCCCACACGGGGCTCACAGTCTTAATCCCCATTTTACAGATGAGGTAACTAAGACACAGAGAAGTTCAGCGACTTGCCCAAGTTCACATGACAGACAAGTGGGGGAGCTGAGATTAGAATCCCGGTCCTTTTGACTCCCAGAAGCGTGCTCTATCTCCATGCTGATCTGCAGGAAGAGGTGTGTGGGACGGAAGGTGAGGAGGTAGCTGTGGGGCAGAGGGATTTCAGAACTGGGGAGGGTAGAGACTGCATAAAAGAAGTCTGAACGTCAGTAGAAGGACCATAAAGATGAAATCATAATAGGATAAGAATAGCCCCAGCACCATCAAAAACTGTTTAATTATAGTAATCGATAATATTTATGGAGCACTTACTGTGGGCAGGGCACTCTACTAAGCGCTTGGGAGAGTACGGTACTACAGAATTGGCGGACACGTTCCCTGCCCACAGGGAGCTTATAGTCTAAAGGGGGAGACAGACGTTAAAATAAATTACAAATGAGGGGAATGGGAGGTGTACAGATTTAAGGACTGTATGTTGAGTATCAAGTGCTTAAAGGGTTTATATCCAAATGTCTAGGTGACCCAGCAGGGTCAGGGGATAGAGAAAATGTAAGGGTTTAGTCGGGGAAGGCCACTTGGAGGTGACGTCCTTTTACTAAGGCTCTGAAGGTGTGGTCGGGGGGACCGAACCACTCTGTGAGCAGGCTCTGGGACTGGGCGCTGAGTTCTTGCCCAAGAGTAACTTGATTTTCTGGAGATCCTTAAGAGGTGAACCAGGAGGACAGGGTGGACCAGGGAGAGTGACACCCGAGAGTGACACCAAGCCGCTGCCAACCCAGCCGTTCAAAATGGCGCCTCTCCACAGGAGCTGCCGTGAGTGCCGAGGCCCGTGAGGCAAGGCACTAGAAAAAGACAGTGGCAAGTGCTCAGTACCGTCCTCTACGCACGCAAGTGGTGTGGCCTAGTGAATAATGCACGGCCCTGGGACCTAGGTTCTAATCCCCGTTCTGCCCCTGGCCTGCTGTAGGATCTTGGTAATTAATTTCTCTGTGCCTCGGTTTCTTCATCTGTAAAATGAGGATTCAGTACCCGTTCTGCCTCCTACTTGGACTGTGTCCACCCCGATTATCTTACATCTACCCCAGTGCTTAGTACAGAGCTCGGCACACAGTAAGCGCTTAACAAAATACCACAATTTTGGTTACTATTATCAGGAGTAAAATCCACTCCATTGCCTCCTCCCTGCTTCTCTGGACCTCAGTGACCTCATCCGTAAAATGGGGATTAAGACCGTGAGCCTCGCTTTTGACTCCAGTCGCCTCCTGTTCCCTGACCGTAGTGGTCTAAAGAAGCCACGCGAAACAGCATCCCCTATACAGCTGGTATGCACTCATTATGCAGAGCTTTGACAAGTCACCGGTAACACAGTCATATGATCCATTGTTATACAACGCTCACCGCTATTCTTTTCTCCCTCTCCCTACAGAGATGACTTAGAAAACTACCAAGCCGGATCCAAATTTTTGTCCCTTGGCGGATAGGAATGTCACAGAAAACTAATATGAGACACAATCAGCGATCCCACATCTGCAATGTGGGTGTGAGAGTCTGCCTCCCGAGAGATAACGGTAAACACACGATGGAAAAGAAAAATGCACGCTAGCGGGGAAATTTTAAATGCTTAAGAAAGCAGTGTGGGTCAGAGCCTGTGGGTCTGAGGAAAGGAGGTGGGAAGGTGTTTCCCAAACTGGAATGTAGTTCAATTTAGGGGCATGGAATTTTAGCGTTTTGCCTGACTTACCCTGCTTTCTTCCCTTCCCCAGCTCTTTTTTTTTTAAAAAAAAAATTAGTGCTCAAACCCAGAAATATGAAAAAAATGTAATTATTTTGACAATTATGCTGGGGGTTTTTTACATCCTCATTGCCATAACGAATTTCAGCAATTCACAAATCTATCTTAGGTCTGCTGGGTTCATTTACATACATTCAGCACATTTGTGTGTGATGAACTGTCAATACCTCCACTGTCATTAATGGAAATGACACGTATTGTGCAATGTGACATCTGGAAGGTTTGGACTATTTTGCATTGCATTAATTTTGGTGGTGGGAAGGAAGGGTGCATTTCTCTTCTCCCAAGTCTGAGAAACATTTGGAATTTTCTGAGTGTGGCAAGGGAAGGCTGGAGCAGCACTGAGAGGCAGGGCTGCCTCTTTGTGATGAGAACCCAGAGGCCCACGAGTCCCTGAGAGAGACCACCAGCCTCCGTACCATCCGGACTCCAGAAGCCCCTTCTCCAGCACAGGAGAGAGAGGAGAGCATGGCTTATGGGATAGAGCCCAGACCTGGGCGTCAGAAAGACCTGGGTTCCAACCCCAGCTCCGTCACTTGTCTGCTGGGTGACTTTGGGCAAGTCACTTCACTTCTCTGTGCCTCAGTTACCCCATCTGTAAAATGGGGATGAAGACTTTGAGTCCCATGTATCTAACCAGCGCCCAGTATGGTGCCTGGCCCACTGTAAACACTGAACAGACACCCTTTTTTTAAGAATAATAATAATGTTGGTATTTGTTAAGCGCTTACTAGGTGCAGTAAGTGCTAGTTCTAAGCGCTGGGGGAGATACGGGGTCGTCAGGTTGTCCCACGTGAGGCTCACAGTCTTCATCCCCATTTTCCAGATGAGGTCACTGAGGCCCAGAGAAGTGAAGTGACTTGCCCACAGTCCCCCAGCTGACAAGTGGCAGAGCCGGGATTCGAAGCCGTGACCTCTGACTCCCAAGCCCGGGCTCTTTCCACTGAGCCACGCTGCTTCTCTAGGACACAGCAGGAGTGAGAGGCTGGGCTGCCTATTTAAGACAAGAGCCTGGAGACCCACCATCCTGGAGAAAGACCACCAGACCACACAACATTCAGGCTTCCAGAAGCCCCTTCTCCGGCACGGCAGAGGGAGGACGCAGCAGCAGTCAGAGACTGGGCTGACCTTTTAAGACAAGAGTCTGGAGCCCCATTTATTCATTCAAAACTATTGAGCGCTTACTATGTGCAAAGCACTGTACTAACTGCTTGGGAGAGTACAATGCAACAACAAACAGATTCATTCCCTGCCTGCAACGAGTCACAGTCTAGAGGGGAAGACAGCCATTAATAGATATAAATAAATAAATTACAGACATATGCATATGTGCTGTGGGGAGAGGAGGGAGGGTGAATGAAGGGAGCAAGTCAGGGTGATGCAGAAGGGAGTGGGAGAAGAGGAGAGGTCGGCTCAGTCAGGGAAGGCTTCTTGGAGGAGATGGGTCTTCAATAAGGCTTTGAAGTGAGGGAGTGCAATTATCTGTCTCATATGAGGAGGGAGGGTGTTCCAGGCCAGAGGTAGGAGGCGGGTGAGAGGTCGGAGGCGAGAGAGATGAGACGGAGGTACGGTGAGAAGGTGAGCATTAGAGGAACGAAGCGGACGGGCTGGGTTGGAGTAGGAGAGTCGCGAGCTGAGCAGCCCACCATCCCCAACCGAGACCACCAGCCTCCACACCATCTGGGCTCCTGGATAGCGCTTCTCCACCGTGGCGGAGGGAGGATGCAGCGGTAGCGAGAGGCTGGGCTGCCATTTTAAGAAAAGAGCCCAGAGGCCCACAGTCCTGAAGCCAGACCACCAGCCAACACACCATCCGGGTTCACGGAAACCCCCTCTCTAGAGTGACAGAGGAAGGACGCGGCAGCAGTGAGAGACTGGACTGCCATTTTATGACCAGAGCCCCAGAGGCCCACGGTCCTAGAGCAACAACCGCCAGCCTCCACATCATCCAGACTCACAGATGCCCCTTCTCTAGAGTGGCAGAGGAAGCTTGAAGAGGCAGAACGGACCCTTTCCAACTTATAGACCGTCGGGGAGGAGCCTGTGGTTGTGGCCACCATCACGCCCAGTGCAGCGAGACATTGTGCTTGAGAAGCCCGCTCCCTGCACAGAAGGGAGTGGGCAACCATGATCACCTCATGGCTCAAAGACCCCTCGAGACTGAGGCTCTGAGGTCTGTCACCACCAACTGGACCCAGTCTTCCCCGCTCCCTCCCACCCGGCTCTCAAGGATCGTGGTACTGGACCACGATACCGTTATATCCAAGGAGTCCTTAGTTCGAATTCCTGAACCAGTTTATAACTGAGGAGTATTGACTTGAAGCAGTGGGGAGTCTGAAGATTATCACCTCCTAGGTCTAATCTTTTACTTGATATGGTCATCTTGGTTCGCGCTGAGTTAAGCACTGGGGTTGTGGTAATACTATTTATTTGGCACTTACTGGGTGGAGAGCACTGTACTGTGCACTGGGAGAGAATACACAGTTGGAAATTAGAGACAGTCCCTGACTCTTGGTGAGCTCACCAACTAGATGCAAGATAATCAGGTGAGATAATATCCCTCTATCACACTGGGCTCACAGTCTAAGTAGGAGGCAGAACAAGTATTTAATTCCCATTTTACAGTTGAGGAAACTGAGGCCCAGAGGACTTGCCTAAGGTCACACAGTAGGCAAGCAGTGTACCTAGGATTCCAAGGCCCCTGCTCTTTCCACCTTGGGCAAATCACTTTACTTCTCTGGGCTTCAGTACCCTCATCTGGAAAATGGGGAGTGAAACTGTGAGCTCCACGTGGGACAGGGCCTGTGTCCAACCTGATTTGCTTGTATCTACCCCAGCACTTTATATGGTGCCTGGCATATAGTACGCGCTTAACAAATGCCATTATTATTATTATTATTGGGCCATGCTGCTAGTCTATATATGTCGACCCCTCTCAATTCTGAGAATCCCACGTGGGATAAGGACTATACTTGATCTCTATCTACCCAGAGTTTATCACAGTCCTTGGCACATAGGAAGAGCTTAATAAAACCACAACTAATTAACTAATTTGGGTGACGGGAAACACGGTACATCGATTAGACTGTAAGCCCGTCAAAGGGCAGGGACTGTCTCTATCTGTTACCGATTTGTACATTCCAAGCGCTTAGTACAGTGCTCTGCACATAGTAAGTGCTCAATAAATACTATTGAATGAATTTCTGCTCATCTCTTGCGTGTGCACGTCATTCTTCCTCACACTGCGATCTAGGGCCCTCACGTCAAAGCCAAGATCGGGACATTGTTACATTATGCCCGGATTAGCAGGACAGCCCAGATGAAGCCGGGTCGTCTTGTTATGCCAACAGGGATTTCGGACTTGGAGCAAGCATCCTTAGACACTTGAAAATGCCAGACAGGATTAATCTCACTGAAGAAGTCCATGCCACACCAATGTTGTTGTACAGGAATCTTGAAAATGCAAGCTAAATTAACACTGGAAATTTCTGAAACCGACTCTGATTTCTTCCCCAAGTTAAAGTCTGTCAAATACTCCCAAAATGAGGTATTTTTAAGCCTCCAAATTGCAAACCCAAATGTAATGAATATAAATAGCTTATGCTCTTTGATAGTGTAATATGTGATTCTGCATAATATAAGGCAGGTTGCGTGGAATTTCAATCTAGCTTTCAAACAGACGTCTGGACACTAGTTATTATGCATTACGCTTCATTTTCCCCCCTCTTTTAAGCCCCATATTCACAAATCTAGTCGATACTGCACAACATTTCCAGAATTCCTCCCTCCTCTCCATCCAAACTGCCATCATGTGATCAGGCACTTGTTCTACCAACCACTGGCGCTTACTCTGCACAGGCACCATACTAAGCACTTGGGAGAATACAACATAATTAGCAGATACGCTCCCCGCCCTCAACGAGCTTACAGTCTAGAGTCTCGACTACTGCATCGGCCTCCTCGCTGACCTCTCCCCTCCAGTCTACACTTCACTCTGCATTTTTGAGAAGCAGCGTGGCGCAGTGGAAAGAGCACGGGCTTTGGAGTCAGGGCTCATGAGTTCGAATCCCAGCTCTGCCACTTGTCAGCTGTGGGACTGTGGGCAAGTCACTTCACTTCTCTGGGCCTCAGTTCCCTCATCTGTAAAATGGGGATTAAGACTGTGAGCCCCACGTGGGACAACCTGATTCCCCTGTGTTTACCCCAGCGCTTAGAACAGTGCTCTGCACATAGTAAGCGCTTAACAAATACCAACATTATTATTTTTCTAAAACAGTGCGACGCACAAATCTCCCCGCTCCTGAAAAACCTGCAAAGATTACCCGTTCCACTCCGCATCATCCATCGTCTTTAGGGACCTCCATCGCCTCTCGGGCCCCTATTTATCCTCTCTCCCCCCCAACTACGCCCAGTTTTGACACTCCATTCATCTCAAACCAGTTTACACACTGCCTTGTTCTGGTCTCCCCGATCTCCCACCTCGTGCTCATACCTTTCATCCTACCTAGAACCTCCTTCTCCTTCGCAACTGGCAGATCGCGGTTCTCCCTTCTGAATCAGATCTCCTCTAAAAGGCCTTCCTGATTAATCTCTCATCTCCAATCAATCCATCGATGGTCTTTATTGAACATTTACCGTGTGGAGAACACTATACTAAGCGCTTGAGAGGGTACGATACAACAGCTGGTAGACAGTTTCCCTGCTCACAATGAGCTTAACTCCCCTAAACTTGTCATTTCAGCATAATTATTATTATTATTCAGCATTTCTGCTCCACTTAGGCTAAGTACTCAGAACCCCCATAGACAAATCCGCTCTTTTCTCTGTCCAAACTGCTACTATGTTAATCCAAGGACTTGATCCTCGTTAATCCTATCCCGCCTTGATTACTGCATCATCTCCCTTGCTGACCTGCCTCTTTTCTCTCCCCAGGCCAGTCCATACTTCACTCTGCTGCCCAGATCATTTTTCTACAAAGCCTTTCAGTCCACGTTTCCCCACTCCTCAAGACGCTCCAGTGGTTGCCCATCCACCCCCGCATCAAACAGAAAGTCCTTACCATCGGCTTTAAAGCAGTCAATCGCCTCGCCCCCTCCTACCTCACCTCGCTACTCTCCTACTACAACCCAGCCCGCACACTTCCCTCCTCTAATGCCAACCTACTCACCGTAGCTAGATCGCGTCGTCTATCTCGCCGCCGACCCCTCGCCCACGTCCCGCCGGTGGCCTGGAACACCGTTCATCCTCAAATCCGACAGACGACCACTCTACCCACCTTCAAAGCCTGCGCTGCACATAGTAAGCGCTTAATACCAACATTATTATTATTATTATTATTGTTATTAAAAGCACATATCCTCCAAGAGGCCTTCCTCCACTAAAGCCCTCCTTTCCTCTTCTCCCACTCCCTTCTGCATCACCCTTTCATTTGGATTTGTACCTTTATTCACCCCTCCCTCAGCCGCACAGCATTTTCGTGCATATCTGTAATTTATGTTTATATTAATGTCCGTCTCCCCCACTAAATTGTAAGGTCTTGTGGGCAGGGAAGGGGTCTATTGTTCTACTGTACTCTCCCAAGCATTTAGTACAGTGCTCTGCACACAGTAAGTGCTCAATAAACACGATTAATTAATTGATTACTGTTCTCCCTCTTACTTAGACAGTCAGTCCCATGTGGGAAGCAGCATGGCTTAGTGGATAGAGCGCCGGCCTGGGAGTTGGAAGGTCGTGGGTTCTAATCTTGGTTCCGCCACTTGTCTGCTGTGTGACCTTGGGCAAGTCACTTAACTTCTCTGGGCCTCAGTCACCTCATCTGTAAAATGGGGACTGAGACTGTGAGCCCCACATGGGACATGGATTGTGTTCAACTTGATTTGCTTGTATCCACCCCAGCACTTAATGCAGTGCCTGGCACCAAGTAAGGACTTAAATACCAGACTTATTATTATTATTATTATTATGTGGGACCTGATTGATTTGCACATACTCGAGTACTTAGTACAGTGCTTGGCACATAGTAAGCGCTTAACAAACACCACGATTAACTGCCTTGGCTGGCCCATTATTTCACTCCAGCCCTGGGCTCCAGCTGCATGATACTGCCCTGATGTCAAATATTTTTCCAACGGACAGTAATACCAGTGTGCTGACTGGTTTCTACCGGCACGGATTTTGCTGGCTAGCACTTTTACCATCACAACCACTGCAGCCCAATATACAGTCACTGATAGCAGTAATATAATTTACTAAGCGCTTACTATATGCAGAACACTGTACTAAAGCTGGGAAAATGCGGTGGGAACTAACCGCGGACTCCGTCCCTCGAGGGGCTCACAACCTATGAAGAAAATTAATAGGTGAAAGAAGTGAAAATTCCTGGAAGCAAGACTCCGCAACAACTCCTGAAGAACATCTTTAACCCGTGGCATTAGGTTGCCATGTGAACCGTCAAACACAATCCTTGATCGCTTAGAACGGTGCTTGGCACGCCATTATTATTATTATTATTATTATTACTGTCAGTTATTTTTGACCTCACAAAAACAGTTAACTCCACTGGTTAACCTAGCCACTGCGGTTATTTTAGTAATAATAATAATAATAATGATGGTATTTGTTAAACGCTTACTATGTGCCAAGCACTGTTCTAAGCCCTGGGGTAATAATAATAATAATGTCGGTATTTGTTAAGCGCTTACTATGTGCAGAGCACTATTCTAAGCGCTGGGGGAGATACAGGGTCATCAGGTTGTCCCACGTGAGGCTCACAGTTTTCATCCCCATTTTCCAGATGAGGTCACTGAGGCACCGAGAAGTGAAGTGACTTGCCCACAGTCGCACAGCTGACAAGTGGCAGAGCCGGGATTCGAACCCATGATCTCTGACTCCCAAGCCCGGGCTCTTCCCACTGAGCCATGCATGTAACCAGGTTGTCCCACGTGAGGCTCACAGACTTAATCCTCATATTACCGAGAAGTGAAGTGACTTGCCCACAGTCACACAGTTGACAAGTGGTGAAGCCGGGATCAGAGCCCACGACCTCTGAAAGGTCACACAGCGGAAGAGTGGCAGAGCTGGGATCAGAACCCGGGTCTTCTGGCTCCCAGACGTGCTCTTTCCATTAGACCATTCTGCTTCCTACTAGGTCACCTTGGCGAAGTGGACTCTCCCAAGCGCTTAGTTCAGGGTTTTGAACAAAGGAAGCGCTCAATAAATACCACCTGACTGATGGATGGACAGGCGAGGAGAGATTTAAGGTTCTGCTCTTTGAACTCTCCTTTTCCCCTACCAGCAGCAAGCCTCGCCGCGCGTCCCACGGGACCACTACCGCTCCGGTTATATGATTCTCCTGATTATTATCACCTTCCCAACAGTCCAATGAGCAAAACAGGTTAATAGGTTTCCTCTAAAGCACTGAGGTGCCTCAGCGACCACTGTCCTATAAAGACGAAGTAGAGTTGGGTGCTGGGAGGCTGAAATAGAGAATGTACGTCAAGCCCTTGGAATCCCCCAGAGAAAGGGGATGGGAGGTTGAGAGCTGGCCTCGAACGCAATCCCCGTTTCACTCGGCTTGGGGGAGTGGTGACTGACGGCCGAAGGGAAGAAAGAACGCTCCTGTCTCCCCTTCTGTTTCATATCGCTGACCCGCGTAGGGGTGTGGGAGGGTGAAAGCGAGCCCCATGAGGGACGGGGACCGTGTCCAACCTAATAAACGTGTACCTACCCCAGAGCTTTGAACTGTGTTTGACACACAATAAGCGCTTAACGAATACCCTAAAATAAAATAAATAAATAAGGTCAGAATAGTTCAGGGTTTGATACATACCGAGTGCTGATTGTGTGCAGAGCACTGGCCTGAGCGCCTGGGAGAGTTTACTACAACAGAGTTGGCAGGCCCCTTCTCTGCCCACCAGGAGTTTACAGTCTAGAGAGGAAGAGGGACATTAAACTACACGAGGTTAGGGCCGTGGGGCCGAAGACGGGGCGAATATCAAAGCGATTAAAGGGAACCGATATAATTCGCCCGGGGAGCGCAGTAGGGAGAGGGAGTAGGGGAAAAGAGGGCTTAGCTGGTGGTGGCTGAGGTGGTGGGATTTGGGAAATAACAATTCCGTGTTCATCTTGTCCCCAGCCCTGATGACTTTGGCAATTTCAATCCTGTTCGTTCTGAGCCTTCGCATTTGCATCGGAAGGCCTCGTGTACCACCTGTTCTAAACCTGATCATTTTCATTTCTTTTGTCCCTGTGTTTTTTGACTCTGCCCTATCTTTTCTACGCTACAACAATCGCCTGCCAATAGCATTCCTGGTGCATATGTGCATTTTTTTTCTATAATGGCAATGTTACACCTTAAATAATAACTAATTATCAGGGTATTTGTTAAGCACTTACTACGTGCCAGACTTTGTTCTAAGCACTGAGGCAGACACAAGTTAATCAGGTCGGACACAGTTCCTGTCAGACATGAAGCTCACAGTCTAAACAGGAGGGAGGACAGGCATTTCATCCTCATTTTACAGTTGAGGAAACTGAGGCAGAGAGAAGTTACGTGTCTTGCCCAAGGTCACACAGCAGACAAGTGGCGGAGCTGGGATTAGAACCCAGGTCCCCTGAGTCCCAGCCCCGAAACCTTGTCTAAGGAGAATCAGCGTGGCTTAGTGGATAGAACATGGCGCTGGGAGTCAGAAGGACCTGGGTTCTAATCCCACTTCCCCACAAGTCTGCTGTGTGACCTGGGGCAAGTTCCTTCGCTTCTCCGTGCCTCGGTTACCTCATCTGTAAAATGGGGATAAGAATGTGAGCCCCATGTGGGACAGGGCCTGTGCCCCACCTGATTAACTCGCGTTTACTCCAGTGCTTAGAACAGTGCTTGGCACATGCTATAAGCACTTAACAAGGACCATAATTAATATCATTATTATTATCGAGAACCAGAATTTTGCTGGCCTTTCTGATTATTCCCGCGCATTAAGCCAATGACTGGGGAAACGGTCTGGAAAGACTCCCTGATCTCATTCCTGAGTCATGGCTGGAAGTTCAGAGCCCATCACCGCATAATTACAATCTGTATTATGATCTCTTTCTTCCAGATGATTTAAAAAGGGCTTTCCCCAAACCGGTTCCAGCCCTGATCCCTTAAGGGCATCGTTACTTAGAGCTCTCAGTCAGAAAAGAGGCCATTTTCCCCAACCCCTTGTTTTCTATCTTTTAATCGGTTTTCTCTCCTTGACGGAATGTTCCGTCCCGCCCCAAATGAAAACTGTAAAAACCTTATGGGGAGACCCTTGCCCAAGAACCTTTGAAACCACAGAGGACCTTCCATGGTTTTCTTCTATCAAAATGCTCGTCCCTTCCTTTTGAGAACCTCATCTAATAGTAACTGCAATAAGTAATAATTGCGGCATTTGTTACGCGCTTACCGTGCGCCATGCACTGTACTAAACGCTGGGGTAGGTACAATAACAATAATTATGGTATTTGTTAAGAGCTTACTATGTGCCAAGCACTGTGGTAGATAGGAGGTGATCGGGTTGTCCCACGTGGGGCTCACAGTCTTATCCCCATTTTACAGATGAGGGAACTGAGCCCAGAGAAGTGAAGTGACTTGCACAAGGTCACTCAACAGACAAGTGGTGGAGCTGGGACTAGAACCCAGGTCCTTCTGACTCCACGCTGCTTCCCTATGAGATTCCCTTTGGTCACCCCTGAGTACGCTGGGTATTCCTTGATTTTCGAGGGGCCGTACTGATTTCCTAACTTGCTGCTTTTGCTATTCTTTAGCGGTGCGGTTTGGTGGAAAGGGCAAAACTCTGAGCACCAGAAGACCTCGGACGTAATCTCAGATCCCCCACTTGCCTGCCGTGTGAACTCGGGCAAGTCATTTAACTTCTCCGGGCCTGTTTTCTCTTATGGAAAAAGGGATTCCTACCAGTCCTCTCTCCCCCTTAGATTGTGAGCCCCATGTGGGACAGGAACTATGTCTGATCTAATTGCATTTTACCTACCCCGGCACTAAATAGGAGTGCGTGGCACGTTGAAAACTCTCAACAAATGCAACCATCACTATACTTAGACACCGCAAGTGTGCTCGTATTTCTGATTTACTTCATCCTTCTTTTATGAGCTCTCCTATTCTCCTCACGTAAGTAAATTTCCTGTTGTATAAAGAATAACTTCCCTCGCTTTCTGTAGTTTGTGTTCCTCTGTCCTGTTCTATGGCAATTGGATTTGCTCTCTTTATTCACCCCCTTCAGCCTCTCAGCACTTAGGTGCGTCACCATAATTCATTTGTTGATATTTACATCCAACTCCCACTCTAGACTGTAAGCTCGTTATGGGCAGGGTGAACGTCAACCAACTCCGTCGTACGGACTCTCCCAAACACTCGGTACAGTGTTCTTCTACACCCAGTACGTGCTCAATAAATACGATCGATTGAGAATAAGTCCAAAGATGCATTCGAGAGACTGTACCAAATAGAGAGGGGACTACGCTTAGGGAACAAAAATTGAATTGGAATTGAAGCTGGGGGTTCAGAATCTGTCATCATCTGAAATCTCAAGATCAAATAATCTTCTAGAATTCTATCAGTTTAATGGCGTCTGTGACAGATTGTCCAAGTAGGGTGATAAAAGCCCTGTCGTTTTTTCTCGTCTGACATCTCAGAAGCTCTGGTTGCTCCCAAGAAGTTCCGATCAGTTTCCAATACCTACGTACATAAACATAACTGACCTCCACGGCATCCCTTAAAGTTGCCTCCGATTGGCTATCGTCCCCATTTGCAGAGCGTGAAACTGAGGCCCAGGATCCATAAAGGACGGGCCCAAGTTCATTTGAAAGGAAGTGGACTACAGGTCTATGAATAGAAGTGAAATCCTCTAACTCCCAGCCCTCTGTTTCCTCACTTAGCTCACTGCCGTCCTTAACCTTTCTGTCCTACATTTCACCGGAAGGAATTCCTCCGGGGTTTGGTTTAATGGCTGTTTAAAAATATCGTAAATGGAAAATAGCTCCATGGCAGTTAGTTGTGTTGTTCAAATGCTTTCGCATTAAGTGCTCAAGACGTTTCCTCGATCGTCGGAAAAATGAACCTTTTCATTCACATCGCACTGAGCTCAATTCATAATTTTTCTCCGAACGTTCTTCGGTGGCATTGTCGGAGATGAAATGCCGAGCCGAGTGGATTTAACTTGGCATTCCTAACGTCCTAATTCCTCCCAATAAGCTGGGGGATGTATGTTTAATAACAACGACCGTGAGATTTAAGTTCTTCCCTATATTCCAAGCGCTGGGGTAGATATAATACCTACAGAGATAAGATACATCTCCCACATGAGTCTAAGAGGGAGGGAACTTTCTGCCTCCCGGAGAAGACCCAGCGCCATGCCCAAGGCCACATGGTAGGCAAGTGGCGGAGCCGAATCAGAACCCAGGTCCTCTGATTCCCAGCCCTGGACTCTTTCCACTCGGCCACACTGTTTCCTTAGTGCAGAAGAGGTCAGAGATTCCCGAGTCCAAGCTAGAATATTCCCTTTCATCTCCATCCAAACTGCTCCTGAGCACTTACCCTATCCTTCCCTGACTTCTGCAACAGCCTCCCTGCTTCCCTCCCTGTCTCCTGTCTCTTCCTTCTCCAGTCCTTATTTCATTCTGCTGCCCAGATCATTTTGTTGAAAAACAACAAAAGTCCCTCCCTGTTTGTAGATTTCTGCAACCGATCAGTGGTGTGTCTTGAGCGCTTGTTGTGTTCAGAGGACTGCACTAAGCATTTGGGAGAGGACACTATGAGAGTTGGTAGAGTTGTACTTTGCAAGCGCTTAGTACAGTGTTCTGCATACAGTAAGCGCTCAACAAATACGATTGGGTGAATGAATGGAGCCGCTCCCTGCCCACAGTCCCACCAGGGTCTGAATGCGTTTTCACTTCTCATGAGTAGGTGAAGTGTTATCCTTCATGTGGCCACGTTCGCCCCGAGGCATGTGTGCCGGGTCGGGGGCCCTTGGGATCTCTCTCCCCGAAAGAGGGGTGTATCGAAAATCCACAGGAACGTAAGCTAACATCCCCTGATCCACATGCGGCATGAAAACCCCTGACAACACTCGGCTCCGCTATGGCGGACGGACGTTCCGCTGATTTCTGACCTGATGTAAAACAGCAGAGAGATCCCTGCAGCTGCTGGTTCTCTCTGCTGACCAAGGACTGCAGTAGGTGCATAATAATAATCATAATAATAGTCATAATAATAATAATAATGGCATTTGTTAGCACTTACTATGTGCCAGGCACCGTACTAAGCACCGGGGTGAATACAAGCGAAACACGTTGGGCACCGTCCCTGTCCCACGTGGGGCTCACAGTCTCCATCCCCGTTTTACAGATGAGGGAAGTGAGGCCCAGAGAAGTGAACTGACTTGCCCAAGGTCCCACGGCAGACAAGTGGGGGATCCGGGATTAGAACTCATGACCTTCCGACTCCCAGGCCCATGTTCTATCCACTACGTCATGCTGCTTCCCAGGGAAATGCTCCCAGGAAAATCAGCTCAAAGCAATCAATCAATTAATTAATAAATGGCATTTGTTAAGCACTTACCACGTGTCAGGTACTGTACTAAGCGCTGGGGTGGAGACGAGCAAATCGAGTTAGATGCAGAAGGGAGTGGGAGATACCTGCCAAGCAGCCAATCACAGATTCAGCAGCCTCCCAGAGGCTTCCCTCTCCCTCTCCCTTCTGCGTCTTCCACTCGAATCCGTGACCGTTGGGCATTTGATATTCGCCGCATCCTCAACCCCCACAGCACTTCTGTCCATATGTTTAAATGATTTACTCTACATTATCCATTTATATTAACGTCCATCTACCCCACTAGAATGTAAGCCCGTTGTGGGCAGGGAACGTGTCGGCCAACTCTGTTGAACTGTACTCTCCCAAGCGCTCAGTACAGTGCTCTGCACGTAGTAAGCGCTCGATAAAGCTCACCACTGAGGAGGAGGAGGAGGAGCCACCTGGGAACTTTAACAGCCGAACCCAAGTCCCGGAACCTGCATCCCTACCTTTAATTTTTCATTTTAAATTCCTCTTGAGTCTCCTACCTATATAAAATCCTAAATTCCTGCCAAATACAGTTTATTCTGAAAAATGAATGGTATACTTTTAAATACATTCAACGCGATAGAATGAACTTGGCAAGCTCCTGCTTATGATTCATTCAGATTTTCAGATTCTGTCTTTTCCTCCATAATTTTCTATTTGCCTCCTCTTCAGAATGTTCCTTAAGAAGTTTTTAGCGGCCAGCTCCTTGAAAAACATCTTAAGAGGATTTTCTTTTACATTAATATTTTCAGAGTTAGAGTTACGAGATCAAAAATGTTTGCAAACCTCTGCCAAAATAAACCACTCGTGAGCCCTTAGCAAACACACTTTTCTTATCTGCCATGGTAACCGATTTTCTATTAATACTGCCACTGCGCCTCGTCTGCTTGTTTGATTTTTTTTTAATCAACATCCACATTTATGATTTCTCCCGAAAGATTGATCTGCCTCTGAAAATGCCTGCAAATGACTCGTAAATCATCCGTGAGCAGACACTAGACGATAAGCTCCGTGAGGGGAGGGATCACGTCTACCAACTCTGTTGTACTGTACTTTCCCAATAATCATTATTATTATTGGGGAGTTGAGTTAAGCCCTCTCGGGGTGGCACCTGGAGGGTTTCCAGTCCTCTACCAGTCACGACTACGGGAGGGAGAGTCAAGCAGAGGCCTGTCCGTCCCATCCCTAGCTTGGCCGGTGGCTAGCGAGCGGCAGGCCGTCTGCTACGAGTCAAAACTCACCCGTGCCGGGCAGCAGCGGCACGGGAGTCAGGGATGGAGACTCGTTTACGGTGCAGAGGGAGGCGATGGTAAACCACCTCCGTATTTTTGCCAAGAAAACTCTCTGGATCCGCTACCGGAACGACTGTCCATGGAGAGTGGGGCGTTCTGGGAGAGATGTGTCTCTGGTGGCGCTACGGTGGTCCTCTCTGCTGACCAAGGACTGCAGTAAGTGCAAAATAATAACAGTCATAACAATAATAATAATGGCATTTGTTAGCACTCTGTACTAAGCACTGGGGTGGATACAAGCAAATCAAGATTAATACCGTGAGCCCCACGTGGGATGACCTGATTACCTTGTACCTACCCCAGCGCTTAGAACAGTAACATAGTAAGCACTTAACAAATGCCATCATTATTATCATTTATTATTATTATTAGTGGGCAGAGCACGGGCTTGGGAGTCAGAGGTCATGGGTTCTAATCCAGGCTCCGCCACTTCTCAGCTGTGTGACTTTGGGCAAGTCACTTAACTTTTCTGTGCCTCTGCGGGCTCATCAGTAAGATGGGGATTAAGACTGTGAGCCCCACGTGGAACAACCTGATGACCTTGTATCTTGGCACATCGTAAGCGCTTAACGAATGCCATCATTATGGTTACTATACACCGCAGGGCCAAGATGGCTTCCCCGTCACCAGAGGAGAGAAAGAAACAGCTGACGACACTTCAGTGGCTTCCTGGACACGCCTTCCTCCTCTGAGGATGACATTCCGCAGAGAATAGTCTGCCTGACTGTGGATTCGAGACACGGCTTTCGCCCCGCCATCTGACGGCAGTCACCGCCGTGATGGAAGCGATGAGAATGGCAAAGCTCCCGGACCTGATGGTATATCGGTTAAGATGTCAAGCAGGGAGGGGGTGTTGAGCTCAGACATCTGCACAGACTCTTCTTTAACATACGGAAGATACGTGACGAGATTTCCAAGCTATCACCGCCATGACCATGTTCCAAGAGACGGAGAGAGAGCTGACAGGGAAAGTGTTCCGCGGGTCATATTGCTTTCCGTGGCTGCCAAATTGCTTGGCTGCATTTTATCCCGACTGACACGGGCTCCTGGGTCTTAACACAACTTCAAACTACAGCAGGGCATAAGACGGGCAACGAGAACAATAACTGTGGTAACGGTTAAGTGCTTACTAGGTGCTGAGCACTGCGTTGAGTGCTGGGATACCTACGGGATAATCACGTTGGACACAGTCCCTGTCCCACCTGGGGCTCGCAGTCTCAATCCCCATTTTACAGGTGCGGTGACTGAGGTCCAGAGAAGTGAAGTGGCTTGCCCAAGGTCACACGGCAGGCAAGTGGCGGAGCCAGGATTGGAACCCAGGTCCTTCTGGCTCCCAGGCCCCTGCTCTATCCGCTAGGCCACGCTGCTGGGAACGGGCCTGTCGACTCGGTCGTACTGTACTTTCCCAAGCTCTTAGTAGAGTAAGTGCTCGGCATACCCTAAGCGCTCAATAAATTCCACCGATCGATGGGTCGCTGGGAGATTTGAGTATACTAAACGCTTGGGAGAGCACAACAGAAGCAAGAATCAAGGGAAGGACACGATAAATCATTTTTCTCTCCGCTTGATTCTTGCTTCGGTTGTGGAATACAGTGAAAACAAGAGGAGGAACATGAATTTAGGAGGTAGTACGAATATATCAGGATGGAAGAGCTGAAAATATAACTGAATGCATGGCTGACTGTATAAATATACAAAGAAATAAAAATATATACATGTACATAAATGCTAAGGGTGGGTGTTGGGTTGATGTAATTAAGATGTTGTGAATTGCGTAGTGGAAAAAGCACAGCCAGAGACAGAGGAGGTGGGTTCTAATCCCAGCCCTGCCACGAGCCTGCTGTGTGGCCATGGGCAAGTCACTTAAACTCTGTGCCTCGGTTTCCTCATCTATAAAGTGAGGAGTTAACACCTGTTCTCCCTCCTATTTAGATTGTGTGCCCACTGGGGGACAGGGACTTCGAACAGAGTCTTTAGTACAGAACCTGCCCCTTGGCCTAGTAGATAGAGCACGGGCCCGGGATTCAGAAGGACCTGGGTTCTAATCCTGGCTCCGTCACCTGTCTGCTGCGTAACCTAGGACAAGTCACTTCACTTCTCCGTGCCTGTTATCCCACCTGTAAAATGGGGATTAGGACGGCGAGCCCTGTGTGGGACCCGGACGGTCGCCGCACGCCACTGTGACCTCGGGCAAGTGACTTGACCAAGGTCACACAGCAGTCAAGCGGCAGAACCGGGATTAGAACTTCTCTGTGCTTCAGCTTCCTCGCCTGCCAAATGGGGATTCGATACCTGTTCTCCCTCCTACTTGGGCCGTGAGCCCCACGTATCCGAAAGAACAGCGTCTGCATCCGACCTGATTGACTGGTATCTACCGCAGTGCTTAGAACAGTGCCTGTCACGTAGTAAGCGCTTAACAGATACCGTGAAAATGCAAGGAGGGGAGAGAGACAGGTGAAAAGCAGGAGACAAATGGTGTCTCGGAAAGCACAGGCGTAGGGTGACTTACCTCTGGTACTGATTAAAATAGCAAGTGAATGGTTGAGAACCAATTTCATCTTTCCAGTACTGCTGCCAGTGCAAAACACTTTCTGAGTTCTTCTGGTTTTCTCTCTCACAAGGAGGAATATATGAACACTGGCAAAAAAAAAATAAAAAGGGACAGAAAGGAAAATTATTCAACTCCAAACCCGGATAGAAAAATTTCTAGAAAATCAATCAATCAATTAAGCGCTAACTGTGTACACAGCACGGGGCTAAATTGGTTGAGTATGGCACGACAGAGTTGGCAAATTCCCTGCCCACCATGAGTTTACACCTTGGAGGGAAATCTGGAAGTGTAGGAAATCTGACCTAAGGGGAACACACTGAAACCCAGGTTTGTGGGAAAAGAAACACATTCATTTTTCCTTGTCTTCTCTTACGCTGTCCAGTCGTTTCTGACCCGTAACAACTCCATGGACACATCTGTCCCAGAACGCCCCACCTCCATCTGCAATCGTTCCGGTAGTGGATCCATAGAGTTTTTCTGGGTAAAAATACGGAAGTGGTTTACCATTGCCTTCTTTCGTGCGGTAAACTCGAATCTCCGCCCTCGACTCTCTCCCGGGCCGCCCACCCCGGGTGAGTTTTGACTTGGAGCTGATGGCCTGCCACTCGCTAGCCCCTGCCCGAGCTAGGACTGGAACGGGTAGGCCTCTGTTTGACTCTCCGCCCCGTAGCCGAGACTGGTAGAGGACTGGAAATTCTCCAGGTGCCATTCTGAGAGGGGGTTGTTTTTCCTAGAGGGACAGAAATGGACACAAGTGTGACCTACCCCAGGGACATTTGGGCACTTCCTGGTGGTCTGACGCGGGATCGGGAGGGGCCACCGGAAACGAACTAAGTGAGCCTCCCGTGTACTCTACCCCTCTCACCTTCCGCATATCGGGTCAATGGGCACCATTTCACGCAAGTCCCACCCTTGGAAGTCCCATCCTGGAAGAGGAAGAGCAAATGGTGGGAATTGCGTCTCCCTTACCCTGACTGGCGGGGCGGCCTTAGAGGGAAGAAGAGTTAGCTCTGAGCTTTTATCTCCACAGCTAGTGCACTACCTTGGTTTTCTAGCTCGCTAGGTGCTTGGGCCCTCAACTGATTAAGAACTGATCAACCGATTCATCTGTAAAATGGGGATGAAGACTGTGAGCCTCACGTGGGAGAACCTGATGACCTTGTATCTCCCCCAGCGCTTAGAACAGTGCTCTGCACATAGTAAGCGCTTAACAACTACCAACCTTATTAAGAAGCAGCATGGCTTAGTGGAAAGAGCAAGGGCTGGGGAATCAGAGGTCGTGGGTTCTAATCCCGGCTCCGCCACCTGTCTGCCGGGTGACCCTGAGCAAGTCACTTCACTTCTCTGGGCCTCAGTTACCTCATCTGTAAAATGAGGATTATGTCCATGAGCCTTGCGTGGGACAGGGACTTTATCCAACCACATCACTCTGCATCTACCCCAGAGCTCAGAACAGTGCCTGGCACATAGTAAGTGCTTAACAGATATGACATATTATTATTATTATTATTATTTGAGGCACTAGGCCAACTCTCTTCCAACTATTTCCACTCCTCGCATACCTCCAACGCCTGCCCATCAACCACTGGCCTCAAGACTCTCCAACACCTTCTTTCCATCTTTCATATTGGCTCTCTCCATCTCTTCCCCAACTCTTCTTTTCACTCTTCTTGAACTAACTGAATTCATTCATTCAATTGTATTTATTGAGCGTTTACTGTGTGCGGAGCACTGTACTAAGCACTTGGGAAAGTAAAATATGACAGTAACTGAATTTCATTCCCAGCCCTGACCCAATTAACTTCCTTCACCACCCAAATCCACCAGACCAAAGCTCTCCCCTCCCTGAAAGCCAACGTCCTCCAGGAAGCCTTCTCGAGTAATTCACATCACAGTCGTGATGTGAACCCAACACTCATTCTACGCAGTTATATATTTTCATTTATCTGTGTTATTTATATTCTCATCATGCATTGGAGAAGCAGCGTGGCTTAGTGGAGAGAGCACAGGCTTGGGAGCCAGAGGTCATGGGTTCTAATCAAGACTCTGCCACTTGTCAGCTGTGTGACTTTGGGTAAGTCACTTCCCTTCTCGGGGACTCAGTGACCTCATCTGTAAAATGGGGATTAAGACTGTGAGCCCCACGTGGGACAACCTGATTACCTTGTATCTACCCCAGCGCTTAGAAGAGTGCTTGGCACACGTAATAAGCACTTAACACATAAGCTCGTCTTTGGGCAGGGATGGTCTCTATCTGTTGCCAAACTGTGCATTCCAAACGCTTAGTACAGTGCTCTGCACATAGTAAGTGCTGAATACTATTGAATGAACAAATACCATTGTTATTATTATTCAATTATTCAATTACTTTTTCTCTATACATAGGTCCTGCTATACCCTTTCTCTTCCTCCCGCTCAATTTATAAATGACTTTTCTCTTTCTCTCCCACTAGGGAACATGCGTCTTGCTTCTGCTGTGCTCCCCCTAAGGCTTTAAGGAGCTTAATACAGCATTTAATACTCACTGGGGACTCAATAATCCCATCAGTCAAAAGAAAAAGGCCGATTTGAGACATATCGTCGAGAAAGAAACGGCAACTTTTAGCAAACAGACTGAAGTTGAAAGACAGCAGGTAGTCGAAGCTGACATCCAAGTTGCCTTGCCAACATCAGGCCCAGAAGGAGTGGAATGATTTCAATCCATGAATCGAGGGAGAAGCAGCATGGCTCAGTGGAAAGAGCCCGGGCTTGGGAGTCCGAGGTCATGGGTTCGAATCCCGGCCCTGCCACTTGTCAGCTGTGTGACTGTGGGCAAGTCGCTTCACTTCTCTGGGCCTCAGTTACCTCATCTGTAAAATGGGGATGAAGACTGTGAGCCCCACGTGGGACATCCTGATTCCCCTGCGTCTACCCCAGCGCTTAGAACAGTGCTCGGCACATAGTGAGCGCTTAACAGATACCAACACTAAATGGGTGCAGAGCACAGTATTGAGTACTTGGGATTGAGTTGATCAGCACATTCCCTGTCCACAGGGAGTTTATCGTCTAGAGGAGCTTAAGAGTCTACAGGAGGAGCTTAGACTCTAGAGGAGGAGCCTACTCTAGAAGAGGAACACACAGTGTAGAGACCTGTAGGGAGCAAGCATTATTCGCGGAGGAATTCAGGATCACGCCCCTCACGGCCTTCCCAGCACAGCGATTTCCAAGCCTGCTGAGGAGCTACTGTATGAGCAACACGGGATCAGGACTGAAGAAATGGGTCTGGGATCCCTCCTGGTAGGGTGTCTTAGACGGTAGATGGTTCTAAGACGGATAGAGCCCGGACCTGGGAGTCAGAAGGTCATGGGTTCTAATCCCGGCTCCGCCACTGTCTGCTGGGTGACCTTGGGCAGGTCACTTCAATTCTCTGGGCCTCAGTTACCCTGTCTGTAAAAGGGGCACTGCGACTGTGAGCCCAACGTGGAACAGTGACTTGACCAACCCGATTTGCTTGGATCCACCCCAGCGCTTAGTACAGTGCTTAGTAAAGCACTTAACAAATACCGTAATTATTAATATTATAATTCTGGGGGAAAAAGCTTTAGAGCACATTGGAGGTTCACAGGATGGTCTTACTATCCAAATATGCCTAGATAACTAGAATAGTGAAGGCATTTCTCCTACAATGGAGGAGTTAAATTCAGGCAAACTCCCAAGCCTTCCCAAAATCACGTTATCTCGATCATTTCAAAAAAAAATACGGAGTTAGGGAGGAAACGGCTCAAAAATTGGAAAGAGTATATAGCTTCTATCATATTGGGTGAAAATCAAGACGGCTGTGGAAGATAGAAAAGACTTCTGAAACCTAAATTCAAGCTCGTTTAAACTTCAAGTGAGCTCTTGTATTTCCCCTGCTTCTGACATTTCTCTGACTCTCACCTGACATTTACCAGTTGCCATTAGCATCTCAAGGGGAATTAATTGGCACTGCCTAAAATGAGTTTCTAGTAAACAAGAAATGGTAAGTACTGCCCATGTTAACGAAAGATGGATAAAGGAATTTCCAAAAGGTCCTAATGACTTTTGCAACCGGGACCACCACCCTCAAGCCAATTCACAATCCACACTCTTATTGGGGTAACTGTGTTCTCCTATTCTTCCATCATGTTCTGGGGGAAGCAGCATGGCCTCGTGGATAGAGCTCGGGCCTGGAAGTCAGATGGATCTGAGCTCTAATCTCTGCTCCGCCACGAGTCTGCTGTGTAAAGATCCCGGGCTTGGGAGTCCGAGGTCATGGGTTCGAATCCCGACTCGGCCACTTGTCAGCTGTGTGACTGTGGGCAAGTCACTTAACTTCCCTGGGCCTCAGTTACCTCATCTGGAAAGTAGAGGTTAAGACTGTGCGCCTCACGTGGGACAACCTGATGACCCTGTATCCACCCCAGCGCTTAGAACAGTGCTCTGCACAGAGTAAGTGCTTAACAAATACCAACATTATTATTATCATTATTAACGGTGGGCAAGCCACTTCACTTCCCTGGGCCTCAGTTACCTCATCCGTACCCTGTATCTACCAAAGAGCTCAGTACTGTGCCTGGCACAAATACCACAATGATTAACAAAAACCACAATTATTATTCAAAGTGCTTAATGAAAACATGCACAACGGCAGAATAATAATAATAACTGTGGTATTTGTTAAGCACTTACTGTTTGTCAGACTGGAGTGGATATATGCAAATCAGGTCCCTGTCCCCTATGGGGCTCCCAGTTTAGATCCCTATTTTACAGATGAGGTAACTGAGGCACAGAGAAGTGAAGTGATTTGCCCAAGGTCACAGAGCAGACAAGTGACAGAGCTGGGAGTAGAATAATAATAATTATTATTATGGTATTTGTTAAGTGCTTCCTACGTGCTAAGCACTGTTCTAAGCATTGGGGTAGATGCAAGGTGATCAGGTTGTCCCACATGGGGCTCACACACTTAATTCCCATTTTACAGATGAGGTAACTGAGGCACAGAGAAGTTAAGTGACTTGCCCAAGGTCACACAGTAGACGACTGGCAAAGCCAGCATTAGAACCCAAGTCCTCAGACCCCCAGACGTGTGATCTTTCCACTAGGCCCTGCTGCTTCTCCAGCTTTGTTTACAGAGACCCTGAGCAAACTATAACTCGCTTCAGAAGTACAGATCCATATGCAATTTATTTCCGCTGCATCTTATTTCACGGACTTTGATCTG
Organism: Ornithorhynchus anatinus; assembly: GCF_004115215.2. NCBI lineage: Eukaryota > Metazoa > Chordata > Mammalia > Monotremata > Ornithorhynchidae > Ornithorhynchus > Ornithorhynchus anatinus. The sequence continues at coordinate 17,902,968 of NC_041741.1, read as the reverse complement.
TATCCTTTAAGCACCTGATATCCATCCCACCCTCAGCCCCTAAGCACTTACGTACACATCCATATTTTATTTATATTAATGCCTTTCACCCCCTCTAGACCATCAGCTCCTTGTGGGTAGGAAACGTGTCTGCCAACTCTGTTGCGCTTTAGTCTCTCAAGCACTTAGTACGCTGCTCTTCATACAGTAAGCGCTCGATAAATTCGACTGACTAAATACCCTTGATGGACCTCAAGAGCAGACCAAAGTGTGACAGGCCATAAAATCAATTGGTTTTTTGAATGATAGTGAAAGTTCGATTTTCATATATAAAAACCCAAATATTTGATCATTTTAGTCCTCTTATTTAATCAATAAGTTCCTAAAAAGAGTGTCTAACATTTATGCTTTTTATGAAAATAAAAACATTCCTGCGTTTCTCAGATGAGGCCACCTCATCCCTCAGATGGAATGTTTAAAGCCTCACAAAACTTTTATGCCTCATATTTATGTTGTTAATTTTCCGCTTTGCTGCTCTGGGAAATCAAATAAACATCAACCGAAAATCACTGAAGGGCAAAGAGTTAGAAACTAACGAGAGAAAAATAGATACGCCGGAGATCGGATATGGATCTGGATGATAAATGTGAATCAAATAAAACTCTCAAGTAGTTGTGGAAGTCGAGTGTTCGTGTTTTTCCTCAAAATCTGAGGAAGCGTCTATTTCCACCGTCTATTTCCAGGCACTGTTCTAAGCGCTGGGGTAGATACAAAGTAATCGGGTTGGACACGGTTCATGTCCCACATGGGACTCACAGTCTTAATCCTCGTTCTGCAGATGAGGGAACTGAGGCATAGAGAAATGAAGTGACTTGCCCAAGGTCACCCAACAGACAAGTGGCAGAGCCGGGATCAGAACCCACGGACCTGTTCTCTGAGCGCTTACTATGTGACAGGCACTGTACTCAGTGCTGGCATAGATACGAGCTGATCAGGTTGGACACAGTCCCTGCCCAATATGGGGCTCACTGTCTTAAACCCCATTTTACAGATGAGGTAACCGAGGCCAAGAGAAGAGATGTGACTTGCTCAAGGTCACACAGCAGACAAGTGGCGGAGTCAGGATTAGAACCCAGGTCCTTCTGACTCCCAGGCCTGTGCTCTACCCACTAGGCCATGCCTGGAGAATGGATCGCTAGACCCTTGCCCCAAACAAGACAGCCGTACTAGAGCTTAGCACAGCAGTCTGCACCAAGTAAGGGCATGGAGAAAATATAAAAGGGAATAAATCCCTTTTTTGTCTTTGAAACTGCTTTTGTAAATCATTCTCTGATAACCACCCTACCTCCAAATTGCATTGTTAAATGCTAAGATGCTTAAAAATGACAAGGGTCTCAGTAACTAAGTTCCATTTTGTTGTCAGTGAATACATTTTATCTGATATCTACGGAAGATATATATATAGATCTCTTAAACTCTCAGTTCGTATCAATGGTGAAGAACAGACTGAAGTGCCTGGAAAACGCTTTGGTGCAAAATGTAGTTTATTTTGGCTAGTTGTGGACAATAATATTGGTTATGTGTTTGTTGGCTTTGCCAACAGGTCAGTAATTTAGAAAGGGTCAATATAGAAGAAAAACTCCTCCATATCTTTTCCCGTGGAAAGTGACCTTAGAGTTTATTTGGCCTTTTGAAAAAGCCAGAGAGTTGACTAAATCAACACTTGTGGTTCAATCTAAGGCATAGGCCCTTTAAAAAAAAATTCTCATGATGTTAAAAGTCCAAACTGCCAGTAGGAGAAGGACCCGTGAGGGTTGTTTAGAAATGGGCTTATCTGCCCAGGAGGAGGAACAGGAGCGGGTCTGAACTTTCTCCTTCCCGGCCTCGGCTTGGGAAAAAAAGGCCTACATAACTCTTCTTGATGTTTCTGGAAGTAAGCATCACCTACCAATGAAATGGCCCATGAATTCGCTGGCCGAGGTTCCTCGTAGCAACACGTTTTCACTACGCACCTTGAACGGAACGCTACGGTGGAATTAGGGAACGCTCTTCCCGTAATGCACGTCAGTCTGGATGGAAGGCGGTGGGAGGAGAAAAGCTTTTGCTCGTACGTAGGGGACGAACGTGGCGGGGGGTTTTAGGCATGCAAAATCCTTTCCCAACAATTCCAGCATCCCTGAAGGATCGATTGGCGGAAGGCACCGTCTAGTGCAGACGATTCTACAAACTGTGGCTGTGGGGATGGAAAAGGATTCCACCCACCACAGAGCAAGCCCTTGGGATAGCATCTGATTTGGGTGGGGGAACCTTACTCACGACAGCAGCGATGGCGGCCAGGCACTGGCTTGGCCAGAAGGCGACTTCTACTTTGGCAAAAGCACCTGGGACCTTCAGTTTCCCAATACCATGGCAACTATTAGGTGGTGATAAAACCTCCCAGCCAATATTTAAATGTCTCAGCCTTCCATGGTAACTGCAGGAGGGTTGCCCATCTCCCAGTTGTCATGGTGACGCACACTGGTATGGAAGAGGAAGAAGGACAAGTGCAGCGCTCACTTAGTAACTGAAGGTGGATTTTCATCCGAAATGAATTCATCTTTTCAATCTCTAAACTTAATTGGACGTTAAGCGCTTCTAGCTCACGTTAGTACAGAGGTCAATTGCACTCAGCTGTGAGAAAGAGTCAAACAATGATATTTGAACACTAATTTCACAATTCAATAAATGACCATTCTTTTAATTGTACAAACCACATCCTCTTATATTGTTTTTGCTTACTGGTAATCCCAAACTATATCCTGGTTTCAAAATAAACCCAAATGAATCAAAGCTAAAGTTTTTTCTTCTTTTAAAGATAATTTCAAGTATGGCTTTTCCCACTTTCCCTGAAATAGTTTTGTGATTACTATATGTTTAAAGATTTTGGAAAAGTTTTAATAATGCTAGCGCTGGGGGCGATACAAGGTGATCGGGTTGTCCCACGTGGGGCTCACAGTCTTAATCCCCATTTCACAGATGAGGGAACTGAGGCACAGAGAAGTTAAGTGACTTGCCCAAAGTCACACAGCTGACAAGCGGCGGAGCCGGGATTAGAACTCATGACCTCTGATGCCCAAGCCCAGGGTCTTTCCACTGAGCCACACTGCACTGTTTGGCTGTGCTGTCTCCCCCGATTAGGCCATGAGCCCGTCATTGGGCAGGGATTGTCTCTGCTGCCAAATTGCACATTCTAAGAGCTTAGTACAGTGCTCTGCACATACTAAGCGCTCAATAAATACCATTGAATGAATGAATGAATGAAAGAATGAAAGCCCATTTTCCAAATTACCTCAAAAATACAATGGTTGTTCCAGGTATACATGACAGTCAAAATTTGGTTTGGAATTTAAATAACCAAAAGCACTTTTTTCTCTGTCCTTGAAAAATTTCTCCTTCCATAATAAAAACTGAAAGTGGTAGAAGGCTAGATTGCTACTCATTCCAGTTTAATAATAATGTTGGTATTTGTTAAGCGTTTACTATGTGCCGAGCACTGTTCTAAGCGCTAGGGTAGATACAGGGTAATCAGATTGCCCCACGTGAGGCTCACAGTCTTCATCCCCATTTTACAGATGAGGTAACTGAGACCCCGAGAAGTTATGTGACTTGCTCAAAGTCACACAGCTGACAGGTGGCGGAGCCGGGATTAGAAGCCATGACCTCTGACTCCTAAACCCGTGCTCTTTACACTGAGCCAAGTTTAAGCAAATTCACACTTGCTATTGTGTGAATACAATATCTACCCCTATGCTAATTTAAAATTCAGTTGAAGTTAGTTGCAAACCATTCTCTTTACCCCATATTGTACTTTCCAAATGCTCAGTACATTGTGCTGCACACAGTAAGCGCTCAATAAATATGAATTAATGAAAGGGAGAATAAGGGAAATGAGGGCCTAGTCAGAGAAGACCTCTTAGAAGAGATATGATTTTATTGTGATTTACTTCGTCCATATCCGGATCCCTCAAAACTAAGATTTGGTTATTTTTAAGTTTCGGATTGTCGCTGGAGACCGATACCCAAAAGCAGAACGCTTGCTTCAGTATTGCAGTCAGGGAGGGAGCGGTGATGACGGAGAAGCAGCGTGGCCTAGTGGATAGGCCTTAGAGCCAGAAGGACCTGGGTTCTAATCCTGGCTCTGCCATTTGTCTGCTGTGAGACCTTGGGCAAGTCATTTCACTTCACTGGGCCTCAGTGACCTCATCTGTAAAATGGGGATTAAGATCATGAGCCCCATGTGGGACAGGGGCTGTGTCCAGCCAGATGACCTTGTTATCCATCCCAGAGTTTGGAACGTATAGTAAATGCATAACAAATGCCATGAGAAAAATTGTACTCTCCCAAGTGCTTAGTTCAGGGCTCTGCAAATAGCAGGTGCTCAATAAAAACCGGCGACTGAACATGTGATTATTTTCCCATATGTTTACGTGTGTGAATTTACATTACTGGTATTTTCTAGAGCCTCTGCAAAAAATAACATGAAAGTCCTTTAGTGCGGTAGACCTTATCCTTTCATTTTTGTTAAAGTAGTTCAAGGCATAACACCACAACCTTAACTAAATAAAGAGTTGTATTATGACTGATTGGGTCTTTTTTATGGTATGTCTGAAGCGCTCACCATGTGCCAGACACTGTACTAAGCCCAGGGGTAGATATAAGATAATCAGATTGGATCCTGTCCCTGTCCCACATGGGGTTCAAAGTCTTAATCCCCATTTTTCAGATGAGAAAACCAAGGCAGTTATCACCTCCTCCAAGAGGCCTTCCCAGACTGAGCTCCCCTTTTCCCTCTGCTCCCTCTACGCCCCCCTTCACCTCTCCGCAGCTAAACCCTCTTCTCCCCCCTTTCCCTCTGCTCCTCCCCCTCTCCCGACCCGTCCCCTCAGCGCCGTGCTCGTCCGCTCGACTGTATATATCTTCATCACCCTATTTATTTTGTTAATGAGATGTACATCACCCTGATTCTATTTATTTGCTCTTGTTTTAATGAGATGTTCTTCCCCTCGATTCTATTTATTGCCATTGCTCTCGTCTGTCCGTCTCCCCCGATCGGACCGTAAGCCCGTCAAAGGGCGGGGACTGTCTCTGTTACCGATTGGTACATTTCAAGCGCTTAGTATGGTGCTCTGCACGTAGTAAGCGCTCAATAAATACTATTGAATGAATGAATCATCTACTAGAGTGAATTCTCGACTTTTTGATTTATCTGTGCCAGATGCCTAACATCTCACCCATCTGTGAGGCTGCTTTCTCTCCATCCTTTTCCTATATTATGGACCCCCAGATAGCTCTCTTCGAGAGCAACATATTCATTTTATCCAAACAGGTGCTGAGACCCTTCTTCCCAAGCGCATCTAACACATCACTGTCCAGGAAATGATGACTGCAAGCTCGTTGTGGTCAGGGAATGTGTCTGTTTATTGAAATATTGTACTCTCCCAAGGGCTTAGTACAGTGTTCTGCACCCAGTAAGCGCTCAATAAATATGACTGAATGAATGAATGACTGCACAGATGCCCTCCACAGGGGCCGGGGAGGAGAGGAGGTGACCTCCTTGGCCGGTATTTGCACCGGACCGAGCAGGACACGGACAGGTGAAATGGCAAAGGCCGGGGGCAAAGTAGCCACTTTCCACTCGGTCGGCTCCCGATGTCCATGGATAAATTTGAAAGGTTATCATTTCACAGATAATGATTGATCAAGAGACTCGCTCCCATTCTTCCCAAATGAAGTCAAAGCCACCTGTGTTCTGCCTTTCATTTTGCCGTTGTTTAACCCGGACCGCTTCTCTACTTCCACGGTATGGATAAACAAAAGTTGCATTTGTCAACATAAAGAACCTTTCTGGAACTTTGGAACCGAGTGCCAAAATAAGCTCTGGATCCAGGTTCCAAAGTACAACTATTCAGCTGCATTAATTGAATTAATAGTGCAGAAGGCACATGTTCTGATATTCTTGCACTTCTTTTTGAGCATGGAAGGACTCCAATGACCCAAGCTGTTTGTCTTGGCAGTGAGATGATTATTGCTAGCCAAGCAACTTAAGAAAGGCCGCAATAAATTATTTTAGTTAATAAACACTCAGGGAAACCAAACTACAGCAGGAAATATCGCACAGTTCAAAATGTGGTTCTGTGATTATACTCTAGGAAGTATTTAGTACAGTGCTCTACACCCATTAGGCATTCAATAAATAACACGGATTCACGGATCGATCGCTATTTAAACAGGAGGCGGGGGAGAAATCCACTGGTGTTCCAGAAAGGTTCCTTATATTGACAGAAGCAACTTTCGTTTGCATATTATACATCCTAAAGGCATACGCTACTGCTTTTACCAGGAATGGGTACCTATCCTACAGAATGTCTAAAATATGAAAAATACAGTAGTGTGAGAAACGGTTCAGACCACAGGTAATCATCGTAATGGCATTTACTGAGTACTTACTGTGTGCAGAGCACTGCGCTAAGCATTCGGGAGAGTACAGTAAAAGAGTTGGGAGACAGGCTTGTGAGGTAATTTTTAAAAGCTCTCTAATGAGAATAACTGCAATAAATGTTCTTAAATCGAAGAACTCAACTGCAAGTAATATTCTGAAAAAAGGTGGAGGTTTTAATAGAGTATTTGAAGTAAGCAAAATTTAACTATGTTCCCCACATATTCTACTAGCAAAATTTGCACCTGGGTAAACTTTCAGTTTTTTTTTTTTATCCTTATGACAATGGTCAAAGTGAGACTAATAATAACTGTGGTGTTTGTTGAGCGCTTATTGTGTGCCAATTACTGTGTGTGCTTATTGTGTGTGAGGTACGGTGAAGATCCTGTATATGCAGATCGGAACCAGTCTCCATCTAAGGGGGAAGGAAAATGGTATTTTATCCTCATTTTACAGATGTGAAAGCTGAGGCACAGAGAAATTAAGTGACTTGCCTAAAGTCACACAGCAAGAAAGTGGCAGAGGCGGGATCAGAACCGGGGTCCTCTGATTCCCAGGGCCCACTGCTTCTTGGTCACAGCCGAACAAAAAGTCCTTACAGCTGGTCAGTAAATGCTTGCCCAGGATGTAAGTTTGGACAACTGCTGAATCACGGGCTCGAGATGACTTAGGATGTTTTTATAGTCCCAGACAGGAGGGGAAACTGCTCAGACGGTGAATTATTTTTGTAGTCAGGGATTTCCATGGTTTACCCCTCCCACTTTCCCCAGGCCTTCTTTTCCCAAATCTCCCCGCCCTTTTCCTTCCCTCCAGTTTGCACCTGTCTGAAGTTGCTTTGAAGAGTTATGATGCTCTTCTCTCCTATAGTGGAGGATTACAGAATTCTCTCAATTTGTGATAACAGTGAAGTTTACCTTGGTTAAGTGACTTCCCCTCTCCTCTGAAGTAATTGGAAATCGAGCAGCTAATGAGATCTTTTTTTTAGTACGGATAATGGCACGGGGTGCCTTTTTTCTGATCAGTCTCCCACATCTGCAAAGGGGAGATTCCATACCTCTTTCTGCTTCTGTTTTTCTATAGTATTTAAGCGAGTACTATGTACTAAGCACCGCTGGGGGTGCTTATCAGGTTGGACAGAGTCCCTGACCGGCACAGGACTCAGAGGCTTAATCCCCATTTTGCAGGTGAGTTAACTGAGGCTCAGAGAAGCAGCGTGGCTCAGTGGAAAGAGCACGGGCTTGGGAGTCAGAGGTCATGGGTTCGAATCCCGGCTCTGCCACTTGTCAGCTGTGTGACTGTGGGCAAGTCACTTAACTTCTCTGTGCCTCAGTTCCCTCATCTGGAAAATGGGGATGAAGACTGTGAGGCTCACGTGGGACAACCTGATGACCCTGTATCTACCCCAGCGCTTAGAACAGTGCTGCGCACATAGTAAGCGCTTAACAAATACCAACATTATTATTAAGTGACCTGCCCCAGGTCAGACAGCAGCCAAGCGGCAGAGCCTGTTCTCTCTCTTCCTTAGACTATGAGCCCCATATTGGCCCTAATCATCTTGTTTCTGCCCCAGCGCTTAGTACAGTGCCTGGCATACAGTAAGCGCTTACCAAATACCCCAATTATTATTCAATATCATTAATCATAACTTAACTAAAGCGAAACCCAGCAAGGGTTTAGGCTGAAGAAATTGCTACGGGATGTTATCCCAGAGAAACTGTTCTATGGATACATTTAATTTCAGCTCTCTTGAGCCTTGAATTTTGCTCTCTTCCCCTGTGCCCTTTTGCTCCAAAGAGTTTTTCAAAAGTTGACAGTGCCAGAAACAGAACTGACGCTGAGAAACATACTCATCTTTAAAAAAGTACATCTTGGTATATGCCTTTCACTAAGTTTCTCTACATTCCAAGGATATTCTGTTGCCTCCAAATGATTTGATATTCATCTGCTGCTGCTGCTGCCTACGTTTTCTCTGCCAATTCCTTCGAAACTTGTCTGGGCGACCGTGAAGCAGCATTTTTCCAAGGTGTTTTGTAGGTTTTCAGTACCCTCTGCATTTCTGGTAATACTAGCAATTTATAGATACATATGACTTCCAACCGGAGCCATTTTTCCATTTAAAAGATAGGTGATCAAATCGACGATAAGAATTCCAACGTAGCCTGCCGATAGAAGCGACACCTAACGCTAAAATAAGAGTTGGGTTCCTCTGAAACCTGAACAGTTTCATTTGTAAATACTTCTCTTTTAGTGTCACTTGCTTCCCCCTCCCTGAAAACGGGAGTTTATTCTTTTCCGAAACTTCTGGGAATTTTCCTTCGTTCTTGAATCCCACCTCTTCGGTTTTATTCCCTCTGTTCCTCATCGTTATCGAGGGAAAGAATGGTTTTTAGAACCAAGGATCCTCTGTTAGTCAAAAATCACCCTGGGCAAAACAGACCTTATCTTTCACATACGAACAACAATTGAAAGACTTCTCGAAGCATCTTTTAAAAAGGTCGAGGAAAAGGTGTGTTTGACAAAAACAGACAAGCTCCCTCGGGGCGTGATTATACTGGAATCATCTGACACAGCACCAGGACTAGGCTACAAGTTCCCTGAGTTTTGCTCAGGAAGCAGCATGGCAGGGTGGATCGAGCACGGGCCTGGGAGTCAGGTCACGGGTCCTAATCCTGCTCCGCCACTTGTCCGCTGGGTGACCCTGGGCAAATCACCTCACTCCTTTCCCGTCTCAGTTACTTCATCTGTAAAACGGGAAGACTGTTTGAGTCCTCTGAGGGCCAGGGACCGTGTCCAATTTGATTTGCTTCTATCCGCCCCTGCGCTTAGCATAATGCCCGGCACATAGTGAGCGCCTAACAAATACCATAATTGTCATTATTATTGTCGAAATGAACCGTAAGCGTCTGTCCTTCGAATGGCCTCCTTCCAGCTAGCAGGTGTACACAACTAATCGAATTACACACACGGCTGGATCCGCTGTCTCCTGAAAGATGATCTGTGGAGACGGAAAGCCCTGGGGCACACGTGCCCAAGAGTTCAATATTTTCCTTGCCACACTTTGATTAAAGAGTGTTTCGTGTACACGAGGGCTGACTCTGACCCAGATTAGTTTCCCATACGAAAGCGAATCGCAATACATTAGTCACAACGGATCGGGGGCATCTTTAACGTCACGCCAGGGTCCACTCTATTGGAGGGCGACCGTGGGGAGCCGTTGAAAGCTCAAAGAGAGGGGTGGGAGTCCTTTTCCCGAGCAGCAAATTCATTAAAAGGAATGAACTGTTGAAAGATGGAGGAACCCGTTTCAATTAGCCCGGCTCATCGAGTCGGACGCCATCCCCGCCGCCGCCGCTCCTCTCCCGAGAGAGGCGGGGGGTTCCTCGGAGCCAGCCGATCCGCTCGGCGTCCCCAGCCCATCGTTCGGAATTCCCAATCCGTGGCCCTGAACGTCAAGCTGACAACCCGCTGTAGTTCCGGGACTGGGAAAAAGAACGGTTCTTTCCAAGCGTCAGCAGGAGAGGCACAGAAGTCACAGCTGACCGTGTAGTTCCCAGCATGGGGGACGGGGACTGTGTCCCACCTAACTCGTATCCACCCCGGCGCCTGGAACAGTGTTTGACGCAGAGTAGGCTCTTGGCAAATACCTTAGTGATTCCATTACAATTTTTATGATCACCCCATGTCATTAGGCCCCCGATCCTGGTCCTTGCCCCCCACCCCGGGTACTCCCCCTACTCGTCCCTGCCCTCTGGATTTCTGCCCCATCTTTATACTTTCCCCAGGGCTTAGTACAGCGCTCTGCACACAGTAAGTGCTCAGTAAATAGCACCGACTGATCGATCCTCTGTTGCCTCCCTCTCTACCTGCAGTTGATTTTTTAGTGACCGTCTCCTCCTCAGGACCGCAAGCCCGCCGTGAGCTGGAGTCGAGTCTTCTAACCGTATTGTCCTCTCCCAAGCGTTTAGTCCGGTGCTGCGCACCCAGTAAGCGCCCGGAAATCCTGATGGATGGATGAGCAAGTGGAAGGGCCGAGAGAAGAGTTGTGAGCTCCACGTGGGATGGGACTGTGATTCATCTGATCGCGTTGCTTCGGTCCCAGAGCTCAGCACCGGATCAACCCTTAACAGATGCTACGTTTCTTATTATTAACGCGCCTCAGGGAGAGAGAGGACAAGCGGGAACTTCTACATCCAGGCAGCTACCTTCCGCCGGCCGGGGCTCGGCCAGCTGTCCGCTGTGTGACCTTGGGCAAGTCACTTCCCTTCTCCGCGCCTCAGTTTCCTCATCTGCAGAATGGGGATTAAGACGGTGAGCCCCACGTGGGACCGGGACCGCGTCCAACCTGATTAGCCTGGCACAGAGCTAGCGCTTACCAAATACCATAATTATTATTTCTCCAAGGAAAGCCAGGATGACAGGAAACCTCTGAGGCGGGGGGGGGAGGGGGGCTCCCGGGGAGCAGTGCGGCTTAGCGGCTAGAGTCCGGGCCCGGGAACCGAAAGGTCACGGGTTCCAACGCCGACTCCGCCACGGCTGCTGTGCGACCTTGGGCAAGACACCGCACTTCCCCGGGGCCTCAGTTCCCTCATCTGGAAGACGGAAATTAAGACCGTGAGCCCCAAGCGGGACAGGGACCGTGTCCAAGCTAAGTTGCGTCTACCCCGGTGCTTAGGACAGCGCTGGATACATAAGGGCGTGCTTAATACGTACCGTGATCATCATCACCGGCCGTGCAAAGGGGATCGAGACGGTGAGCCCTAGGTGGGACGGGGACCGCATCTACGCCAGCGCTCAGATCGGTGCTCGGCGCACAGCCGTCGCTTCCCGGGCACCACGGTTATCGTCACGGTGCTCGGCTCGAGAGACGGCGTGGCTTGGTGGGAAGGGCACGGGTCGGGGAGTCCCGGGTCCCGGGTCCCGATCCCGGCTCCTCCATTTATCAACCGCGTGCCTGCGGGCCGGTCCCTTCACTCCTCTGTCCTCGGTTCCCTCCTCCGTAAAAGGGGGGTCGAGACCGTCGGCCCCACGAGGGGCAACCCCGGATCTCCCCCGGGGTTCGGAACGGTGCCTGGCACATAGTAAGCGCTTAACGGGTACCATCCCGATGGATAACGGGGGGGCGGCCTTGGGGTGGCTTACCCGACTCAGCTGCGACGGGTTTGGGGTTGACGCCCTGCGGGCGGGGGTGCCCTCCCCGCCCGGGCCCCGACCGCGAGGCGCCCGTGCCTCGGTTTACCTTGGGGTTGGTGAGGAGCTGGTGCTCGTCCCGGTGCAGCAGAGCCCTGGAGTTGGAGTGGGAGTTGTTGACGAAGACCTGGAGGCAGGGGTAGTGGGCGGTGCCCCGGCAGTCGGTGCCACAGGTGAAGGTGCACTGGAAGGCCTCCCCGATGAGCTGCACGGACAGCACGGTGCAGTTGGCCGCCTTGGCTTGCAGGTCCTGCAGGGCGGGGCTGAGCCAGCAGAAGCCGAAGACGAAGAGCGACGTGATGCCCGAGATGATGAGCAGCAAGCCCAGGCGGATGCTTTTGTCTTCCGCTTCCGTGTACTCGTAAGCCACCCGCATCTTCGCCATCGCCCCCCTCGGAGCCACCACCCTTCCTCCTCCTCCTCCTCCTCCTCCCCACCTCCGGACCCCCAGCACCCCCAATTCGGCCAGTCTCCGGCAGGACCGGCCTGCGGCGGCGGCGGCGGCGGAGGAGGAGGAGGAATCGGAGGGGAGGAAGAGGAGAGGAGGAGGAAAACGACGGGAGGAGGAGGAGGAAGAGGAGAGGGACGGGGGGAGCAGGGGAGGAGGAGGAAGAGGAGAGGGACGGGGGGAGCAGGGGAGGAGGAGGAAGAGGAGAGAAGGAAGAGGAGAGGGACGGGGGAGCAGGAGAGGAGGAAGAGGAGAGGGGGAGGAAGAGGAGAGGGACGGGGGAAGCAGGAGAGGAGGAAGAGGAGAGGGACAGGGGAAGCAGAAGAGGAGAGGAGGAAGAGGAGAGGGACGGGGGAAGCAGGAGAGGAGGAGGAAGAGGAGAGGGACCGGGGGAGCAGGAGAGGAGGAAGAGGAGGAGGAATTGGAGGCGATTGCGAGAGGAGGAGGAAGAGGAGAGTGGGAGGAGAAGAGGAAGAAGAGGAGGAGAGTGGGAGGAGAGGAGGAGGAGGAGGAGAATGGGAGGAGGAGGAGGAAGAAAAAGGGTGTCCCCTCGCGGGGGCTGGGGCTGCCGAGCCCGATGGATGGGTCGGTGGGATCTCCCGGGTCCCGAGCTCTGCGGCTCTGTTGGGTGCGGAGCGGTGCGGTGCGGTGCGGTGCGCTCCGCCGGACTCCCCTGACTTCACCATCGCGCCGCCTCGGCCCTGACGGCTTACTCCTACCTGCCGAGCGCCGCGCCGGAGCCCGGCCAAGGGCATTCCTCCTCCCCCCCCACCCCCAACTGGAGCTGCGATGACTTGGTCGGGGAGGGATTAGAACCCGGGACCCCGGAGAGAACTGGAAGCAGGAAGCCCGGAAGCGGAGAGAAGGAAGAGGAGAGGGACAGGAGGAGGAGGAGGAATTCTGGAAGCAGAATTCCTCCTCCCCCTCCCCGCCGGCCTGGGTCCCCTTTCCTTTCCTCCCCGCCTCGTCCCGCTCCGGCTTTTCCCGCTCATCCTCCCTCCTTCCCTCCCGCAGGAAAGCTGCTGGCTGCCAGCCCGGAGGAGACATCTGCCAGGAGCTATATTCGTGCACACACACACACCCCCCCCCCCCTACGCGCCCCTGCATGCGTGCATGCATGCCTGCACGCCTGCACCCCGCAAAACCGTTGTTGGGCAGGGTCTGTTGCCGGATTGTACTCTCCGAGCGCTCGGTGCGGTGCTCTGCACTCGGTGAGCGCTCAGTAAACACCCCTGAATTCTCCCCAGGGCATTTTGTGAAGGGCCTCCTCCGTGCCCTGCACTGTGCCGAGCGCTGGGGTGGATACAGGCCAATGGGGGTGGGGGGGGAGCGGAGGCAGCCCCTGCCCCCCACGTGGGGCTCCCGGGCCGAGCCCCCGTTGTCCGGAGGAGGGAACTGAGGCCCAGAGAAGCGAAGGGACCCGCCCCGAGGTGACGCGGCAGACAGGCGGCGGAGTGGGGATTAGAACTCACGTCCTCGGACTCCCCGGCCCGGGTTCTGTCCGCCGAGCTTCGATGCTCCCCCACAGCGCACGGCTCACCCACACCACACGTGCGCCTGCATGCGTGGGTCGAGGCGGCGCGACACATTGTGCGGGGCGTCACCCCCCACGTGCGCCTGCACGCATGCATCTCACACACACACACAAGCGCTCCTGCGTGCATGCATGCGTGCACTCACACACTCACAAGCGCTCCTGCATGCATGCATCGAGGCGGCGCGACACATTGTGCAGGGCGTCCCTGCCGCGCGGACGATTTTCGTCATCTCCCCCTCCCTTCTGCCTCACCCGGACTCGCTCCCTTTGCCCTCCCCACCCCTCACCGTGTATCTATCTATGAAACTTAATGAATAGAATCGTAACGGTATTTGGTAAGCGCTTACTATGTGCCAAACACCGTTTCGAGCCCTGGGGTCATCCGGCTGTCCCGCGTGGGGCTCACGGTCTCAATCCCCATTTTACAGATGAGGTCGCTGAGGCCCAGAGAAGTAAAGTGACTTTACTCAAAACGGTAAGCTCCTTGAGGGTGGGATTCATGACTTTAATCCTAGTAGTAATAGTGATGATAACGATGATGACTGTACTTAGAGAAGCGGCGTGGCTCAATGGAAAGAGCCCGGGCTTGGGAGTCCGAGGTCGTGGGTTCGAATCCCGGCCCACTTGTCAGCCGTGTGACTGTGGGCAAGTCACTTCGCTTCTCTGTGCCTCAGTCACCTCATCTGGAAAATGGGGATTGACTGTGAGCCTCACGTGGGACGACCTGATGACCCTGTACCTACCCCAGAGCTTAGAACAGCGCTCTGCACATAGTAAGCGCTTAACAAATACCAACATTATCATCATTATGTTAATGTGTACTAAGCACTGGGGTAGATTCAAACAAATAGGGTTGGACACAGCCCCCGTCCCATGAGGGGCTCACAGTCTTAATCCCCATTTTACAGATGAAGTAACTGAGGGACAGAAAAGTGAAGTGACTTGCCCAAGGGAGCTGAATTTGAACCCAGGTCCTTCTGTCTCCCTGGCCTGCTTCTGCTAGACTCCTTACTCTAGTGTGCTCTCTCAAGTGCTTAAGGCCTAAAGAGCTAAATAGATACCCTTGATTAATTGATTCCGTTGAATATTAGGCTACAGTGGCCTGTGCCTTTGAAATATTTCTTTGGTACTTTGCTCTGGGAAAGTCCCTTGGCAGAAGTCACAAACTTTTTTGTAAGAGACTTATTAACGTTGTTATCAAGAGCTATTAAAACATTTAACATTTGAGAGCGTGAGCCCCCGGTGTGGGACGGGGACTCGGTCCAACGCGTTTTGCGGTATCCGCCCCAGCGCTCAGTACAGTGCCTGGCACATAGCAAGCGCTTAACAAATCCCATAATTATTCATTATCATTTAAGGAGTAGATTTTTGAGACATTCAACCGATCTGTACATTCCAAGCGCTTAGTATCCCGGCTCTGCCACTTGTCAGCTGTGTGACTGTGGGCGAGTCACTTCTCTGTGCCTCAGTCACCTCATCTGTAAAATGGGGATTAAGACTGTGAGCCCCACGTGGGACAACCTGATTCCCCTGTGTCTACCCCAGCGCTTAGCACAGTGCTCTGCACATAGGAAGCGCTTTAACAAATACCGACATTATTATTATTACAGTGCTCTGCACATAGTAAGCGCTCAATAAATACTGTTGAATGATCATGTTTCGCAGATTACTTTCACGATCTGCAGTGGCAAGTATTTAGGAATCTACTCAGTTCGTTCCTGCATTCATTCAACCATATTTCTTGAGCGCTGACTGGGTGCAGAGCCCTGTACTAAGCGCTTGGGAAGTTCTTCGATAACGTGGTTGCAACCCATTTGGGTTAGAACGTTTTTAGGAAATTAGGGAACGTTCTTCCAAAGCCGGCTTCCTGAAGAAACTGTGATCGCAATGGGGAATAACAGTGTTTTCTCTTAATGGGAAATGCAAAACTGTAAACCTTCCTTCACAGGTGAGTTATTTTTCAACATATAGCTCGGCATAGGAAAAAAAAACCTATTCATGTTTCATCGTTTATATCTTGGTCTTGTCGGGGACATCTTCGTTCCTTATACCTACCTGTCTCCCTCAAAAGCTCCCTGAGGGCAGGAGCGTCTCCTGGTTTCATCGGACTCTTCGAACTTGGCGTGGCATAGGAATTTCAATCAACGATATTCATTGAGCGCTTACCGTGTGCGGAGCGCTGTGCTAAGCATCCGGTAGGGTACAGTACAATAGTAGGCAGGCGGGATCCCTGCCCTCGAGGACCATACACATTTGGAAGTGGAGATTTAAACAATTTACGTGAGAAATCAATGTAGGTTCTAAAACAGTGGTGTCCAATAACCAAATCAAATATCCCTCTCCGACTTGGGGGCTAGAGGGTACAGAGAAGCGGTGTGGCTTAGCGGAAAGAGCCCGGGCTTGGGAGTCAAGAGGACGTGGGTTCTAATCCCGACTCCAACTGTCTGCTGTGTGACCTTGGGGAAGCCACTTAACTTCTCTGCGCCTCAGTTACCTCCTCTGGAAAAGAGGGATTAAGACTGTGCGCCCCAGGTGTGACAACCTGATTACACTGTATCTACCTCAGCGCTCTGAACAGTGCTTGGCACGAAGCGCTTAAAAAACGCAATAATAACTATTATCATCCTCTAGACTGTAAACTCCTTGGGGGCAGGGAGCACGCCTGCCGACTCTGACATTCTAACTTCCCAAGTGCTTGGTACAGTGCTCTTTACATGGCACTCAATAAATGCAACTGACGGACAGAGGGAAGAGACAATTATTAAGTTTATCATTAACCAGTTAGGGCCTGGTAAGGGGATGGAGAGGGAAACGATTTTTAGAAGGAAAGAAAATTTAAAGAGGAGAACTTAGGCAACATCCAGCTTTTTGTTAAAAAAAAAAACCAAAACAAACAGGGGGTGGTGTTCTACCTATTTGTAGGTAGTGGTAATGCACATTATATAATACAGTGTATTATATTTTTCTTGATGTGGAAACAGTTGTTACAGTATAAATCACTCTTGCTTAGTGGAATTAAATAAACAATTTGATTTTCCCCAGTCCTGTTTATGTGAAACAGCTGCTGGGCATCAGAACGTGAGACCACCGGCGGCGCCCAACCAGATCGAAGCAGTGACCCACCTGGCTCCCTATTTTGTCTCTTCGGTGGCAAGAAAAGAAAAAGGGAACTTGGAGTAACTTTGACGGTTGCCCTTGGTTGGTTATAATAAACTTACTAATCCTTTTTCAATGAAATGCAACTTTCCCTAGCTCTTTCATTCCTAATCAAAATCCTTTAACTTCCCCGCCGTCGATCAATCATATTTATTGAGCACTTACTCTGTATAAAGTACTGTACTAAGTGCTCGGAAGAGTACGATATAACAGTTGGGCAGACCCGTTCCCTGTCCACCGAGAGCTTACAGTCTAGAGATGAACTTACAGTCCAGATAGGCAAAACGCATCTGTTCTGTTTCCCATTTCATTAATAATCGTTGAGATTGCTGTTCCCTAGGGCCTGTCAAATTCTCAATATTTTTCTTAAAAACATGTCTAAGTAAGGGCTTGCTGCAAACTTTCAAAAATGTAAATGTATCGCTCCATCTAATAGCAGGAAGTACAAAAAAAAAAAGATTCTACATCTCCAAAGCAAGAATTGTAAATTTGGTTTTACCATTGGGGCTCCCCTTCAGGAAAGCCTAGTAACTGATGACAGTTACAATTTCCATGCCAAAGAAGTGACAGCATGAAATCTTTTGCAGATTTTTGAAAGGAGCTACAGTAACAGATAATAGGAAAAAAGAAGAAAGTAAATCCTTGTAGAATAACGTGACAGACTGGAAAGTACAATCCTGGAGACTGTAATCCTAAACTCTAACAGGCAAATGGAATGGTACCCATACTCTCCTTCGGGTCCTTAAACTTCCATATTTCACCTAGCAGAGTCAATATCTAGCTGGGGGATTTGAAGCAATGTATAATTACTCTTTACATCGTTGTTTCCAGTTAAATTACAATTTCTGAATAGAAATTACATATATTAGAATATTATTAACTTTCAATAGTTAAACTGTCATTTTGTCTTTAGAGTACTATTTCAAACTTTTTAAAATAAAGGGCAAATAAGGAGCTGGCAAAATGACTACATAGATTTATAAATGAATCCCGGCTCCGCCACTTGTCTGCTGGGTGACCTGGGACAAGCTACTTAACTTCTCTGTGCCTCGGTTACCTCATCTGTAAAATGGGGATGAAGACCGGGAGCCCTGCGTGGGTGCGTTGTATCTACCCCAGTGCTTAGAACAGTGCTCGGGACATAGTAAAGGCTTAATAAATACAATCATTATTATTATTATTCGAAAATCAAACTATTATGTAAGACAGAAAAGTGAAGTTAAGGAAACAAGTACAATATTTAACCCTCACATTAATACACTCATAGTAATTCAAGAAAACCAAGATTACTTGCTCTTGCTAGTCAGTGGAAATGAACTTTTCATTCAACATCTAATCTTGATTGTTCCTTAGGTATAGTTCTTATGTATTCATTTTAATTTATGGTAAGATTTACAAATTATAACAATTATCTTCCAATTACAGAGGAATCAACTGAACAAAAGAAGCGACCTTTAATTTAGCAAAGTTTACAGCTTCTTTACTTTACCCCCTACAATTTTTAAAGAAGAAAATACTCTATTTCTTTTTGCTTTTGAATGCCAGCAGCCTCAAGGACAAAAGGATGTATTTTTCTCTGGCGAGAAGAACCAAAATAGCAACAAAAGTTTCCTCCAGGCTGAGCAGCAGCATGGCATAGTGGAAAGAGGATGGGCCTGGGAGTCAAAGGACCTGGGTTCCAATCTAAGCTCTGCCACTTCCTGTTGTGTCACCTTGGGCAGGAGGTCACAACCTCTCTCTGCCTCAGTTTCCTCATCTGTAAAATTGGAATTCAACACCTGTTATTAATGATAGTAATAATAATGATGATGGTACTTGTTAAGCACTTATTATGTGCCAAGCACTGTTTGTTCTAAGCGCTGGGGTAGATACAAGGTAATCAGGTTGTCCCACGTGGGGCTCACAGTCCTAGTCCCCATTTTACAGATGAGGTTAACAGGCACAGAGAAATTAAGTGACTTGCCCAAAGTCACACAGCTGACAAGCAGCAGACCCACAACCTCTGACTCCCAAGCCCGTGCTCTTTCCGCTAAGCCACGCTGCTTCTCTTACCTGTTCTTCCTCCCACTTAGACTGTGAGCCCCATGTGGGAACAGGGACTGCCTTATATCGTCCGTAGTGCTTAGTACAGTGCTTGGCACTTGCAGTGCTTAGAACAGTGCTTGGCACATAGTAAGGGCTTAACAAATACCATCATCGTCATTATTATTATTATTATTGGTAGTAAGCACTTAACAAATACCCCAGTTATTCTTAGTATTAGGATACCTACCTACCAAGTGCCCTACCACTGCACTCATAAATGCAATCATTATTCCTTGACGATGACGACACTACGTTGCTGGGTCCGCATGTAGTAATACAGATCTTGAACAGTATTGTGCAGATCTTCAATTCGCTAAGGAAATCCTATCTGCGAGGCCGTTCCCCACAACCTCTCCAAACTGGAAATTCCTTGAGGGCCAAGTTCATCTCTACTCTTGTTTAGTGACTGTCTCCCCATCCCCATCTCTGAGGTGTAAATTCGCTGACCGTCAAATCACACCTAATAGTGGTGTACTCTCCAAATCGCTCAGTTCACCGCTCTGCGAAAAGCCTTCCAAAAATATGGGCCGAGCAGAATGCATGAAGCACAGAAATGTTTTCAAAAGGGCAGTCATTAGGTGCGTTTTTCAGTCTCTAAGAAGGGATTAATCAACACGTTCACGTTTTCAACTCATGGATTCAAAATATTCAAGACCAAATATTGGTCAATAAGGCTATACGGGGACAAGCTTTATTTCCATTCAAAATCCGCTCTTCTCCAGGCAACTGTGACAGACATAGTGGATCAAATCACAACTTAAACATTTGAATCTAATAAAGGTATGGATACCTTGAAAATTAAATTACCGGATTCAAACATATATTGAAAAGAGAGGGAAACCACATTTACCACGGCTATTTTCTCAGCCCTTTATGAATAAGAGTTTTATTCAACACTTTTAGAGAAATCTATGGGAGATTGGTCTGTGGTATGCCACTCTCTGGCTTAGGTTATTTTGCTTTAACAACATCAATAGGGTTTCCTCTAGTAAATAGCAATTAAAACTAAATCCATTTCACTCTATTTTCCAAAAATCCCAACCAAAGCCAGGCAGACGGGGCCATTTATAGAAACACTATTATGTATAATTTAGAGAGTGTGCTCGATGACAAAAGTCAGATACAATTTTACATATGAACTAATTTCACCACATTCCCTATTAAGATGACAGCGGTGGGTATGGGAGGGGAAATAGGCTGCACATCGGCTTTCACAAATGACGTGAGGTGTTGGGATTTTGGAAAACTCTCAAGAATGTCTTGTGCACAGACAGTCTGAAGCACATCCTAATTCACCTGCAGCATCGTTGTCCACAGGAGCACTGATATTTCAAGAACAGTATCTTCCAATACACTCCTCCTCAAATTACTGATCAAGTCACCATGTTGGGGTGGTTTGGGCCTGGGCTAACACCCCCAAATGACACGCCCACGTTGTGTCGAGGCTCCCACTGCCTGCACAAGCCAGAAATGATCCCAAGCCAAACAGCGTGGCTTAGTGGAAAGAGCACGGGCATGGGAGTCAGAGGTCTAATCCGGCTCCACCACCTGTCCGCTGTGTGACTTTGGGCAAGTCATTTAACTTTTCTGTGCCTCAGTTACCTCCATCTCTAAAAGGGGGATTATGACTGTGAGGCCCACGTGGGACAAGCTCATTAACTTGTTCCACCCCAGCGCACGGCACATAGTAAACGCTTAACAAATACCACCGCCATTATTATTATTATTTTTAATACTGTAAACTTGAAGACTTCGCCCTTCCACACTGCCCGGTGAATGTTCCCTAAGGTACCCGGGCAGACTGACCCTGCCACCCTATGACTCCGCGATAAAGCCCGGTTCTAGGCCGGGGAACGTTTTCCAAACCTCAATCCCTCCCACAGTAGTGGGGTTTAACAGTGGACATGGGGGCCTGGGTCCCGTGGAGAAGAAATGAGATGAAATCACTTACTTAAATTAAAGAAGGGAAGGTCAGAACCAAGTAAAATCATACACATCGCTCAGTATGGAAAAAGTTTACAGTATATAAAGAGGTTAGAGAAACAGCGTGGCTAGTGGAAACAAGAGCTCCGATGGGAGTCAGAGACCCTGCGTTCTAATCTTGGCTCTTTCACTTGTCTGCTCTGTGACCTTAAGCAAGTCACTTAACTTCTCTGTGCCTCAGTTCCGTCATCCGCAAAATGGGGACTTAATATCTGTTCTCCCTCTTAAAGGATTATTAGTAGTTGGCACATAGCAAGTGTTTAACAAATGCCGCAATTATTATTATTATTAAGGTTCCATCCTCTAGACTGTAAGCTCATCGTGGACAGGGAATGTGTCTATCGACTCTGTTATACTGTACTCTCCCAAGCGCTTAGTATACAGCGGTCTGCACACAGTAAGCACTCAATCAATACTACTGATTGATTGATCAATCATTCCAAGGTGAAAAAAGCATAAAATCCAATCCAGTCACAAAATGCAAACGTCTGTACACAGACAGAATCTGAGCTAGATTCAAGCTCAGAGACTATTGGAGGTTACTTATCCTTTCAAGGGCATGAAGTCGGTCTTTCTCTTTTTATGCCATGTGCTTCCTTCAGCCCCTCCAAAGTGGAAATCCTAGACTGTCAAAACTATGGCTCCAGGCTCTTGTGGCAAAAATCCCTTCTTGCTCCGAGGTCTTTTACTCTCTCTCCTCCATCTAACACTCTAGCTCCTTGGCTCAACTCCTCTGTTGGCAATGGAAGGGCTCCCACGTAATGTCCACCATCGTCTTCCACCTACGTCTCTTTTATTCTCATTTTAGGCCAGGCAGCGGCTTGGAAGTTGTGACCTCTCCAAAGCCTTTCTCTATACCGGTTAATCAAGCTATTGTTTTTAGTCTTGCATGTCACTGATGGTTTCAGAAGAGATGAGGTGTAACAAGAATTGCTATTCAGTGATGAGTTCAAAACCCTGGGAGAGATTCAGACCAAATGCAGGAAGCGGCGTGGCCTGGTGGAAAGAGTACAGGTCTGGGAGTAGGAGGATCTGAATTCAAATCTCCCTCTGCCACTTGTCTGCTATATGATCTTGGGCAAGTCACAACTGCTCTGTTCCTCAAATTAAATCCTACTCCCTCCTACTAAGACCGTGAGCCCCAAGAGGGACAGGGACCGTGTTCAACCTGATTATCTTGTATATGTCCCAGGACTTAGTATGGTGTTTAGCACATAGTAAGGGCAAAACAAGTACCACTAAAAAAAAAAAAAGTTTAAAGAAAGCCTGGAAGTCGGGGAGGGAGAATGAAAAGACTTTACTTTTGATAATTATTTTTGCCACACATCCCAGTGATCTGGATGATTCAAAGCCCAAGAAACCCATCCTCTAGATATGTCGGATAATTGAGGCCAAACGCATTTCTGAGCCCAAATGATCTAAATATCAGCATATGTAGACTCAGACACAAGTGATATATATATATATATATAGTAAAAATCTTTCAGGGGAAGATCATTCTACATGCCATGAAATTCTACTGAAGGTATTTTCAGGTACAACTAAATGCCTGATCAATTTTTACTATTGAAATTGAAAGAGTAATCAACCAAAAAAAATTGATACGTGTCTGAAAGTGCTTAGACTAAAAAAAAAAAAAAATCAAAAAAACAACAGAAAACACCCAAAACGCAAAGCAAAGGAAAAAAGTTATCCCGTCAATTCCAGCTCCGCCACTTGCCCATCCTGTGATGTTGGGCAAGTCGATACTACTCTGTGCCTCAGTTTCCTCATCTGTAAAATGGATTCAATACCTGTTTTCCCTCCGCTTCAGACTGTCAGCCTCATGTGGGTCAGGGCCCCTGTCTAACCTGATTATCTTGTACCTATCCCAACACTTTTTATACTGCTTGGCACATGGTAAGTGCTTAAAAAAACCACAATTATTATTAGTAGTAGTACATTATGAATAGTATGACTTCTTTATCCAAAGCAAACAATGTTGCGAAATGACAAACTACTGAAAACCTAAGTTTGAAATAAAAATTCCTACGCCATTATCACTACAGCAGTAGAAATGTTTTTTTGGTACTTACAGAAAGTCGAGAGGTGTTTCCTTTGCAATTAATACCTTCTTTTCCCGGACAAAGTCAACTGTAGTTACTGCTCCAATTTTATTTTTGATACGCCTATGCCTTAATGTCAGAATCACATTTGAAAAGGCATAAATCTTTCCAAGAATAATCACGGGGACCACTTTAATACATTAGCTGCCATGGTTAGATGCAGATTCCATCTCCGGATTTGATGAGAAAAAATACCCAAATTCACTAACTTGAAGTTTACGTATACCAAACTGCGCACTGGGCAATAAAATAAGAACGAAGGCACCTAAAGGCAAGTCATTATATACAATATAATGACGTACACACACACACACACACACACCCCCAATTTTATCTTCGTTCAAACAGCTGTTGTGTCTACATTAAGAATAAGATTGTAACTTTTGCACCCTCAGCAAGCCCCCTCATATTTCCTCCACCCTCATTCCCGTACAACTCCTGGCCACCCCGGAAAGAGGTTACCTTTATTTTAACTTCTCGGTGCCTCATTTCCCTCATCTGTAAAGCGGGGATTAAGACTGTGAGCCCCATGTGGGATGAGGACTCTGTCCAATCCGATTTGCTTACGTCAACCCCAGTGAATAGTACAGTGCCCGGCACATAGCAAACGCTAACAGATACCACGATTCTTATTATTATGAATTCCCTATCTTAAAAACCCTCCTCTGACTCCATGGCACCGTCCAGTTACTGCTCCATCTCTCTCCTACCTAGCCGCGTCCATTTCCTACTGCAATCCAATGGGCACACACCGTTCCTTTAACACCAGCTCTGTACCTCAACTTCATCTCTCCTGACACAGACCCGTTGCCCACGTTCTCCCGTGGGCCTGGAACTCCCTCCCCCTTCGTGTCTGACGTTCTACCACTCTCCCTACCTTCAAAACTCTCCTAAAATCACATCTCCTCCAAGAGGCTTCTCAGACTAAGCCTTTTAATGCCCTTATCCGTCCTTGCCTCTGCGTTGACTATAAACCTGGCTGTGTAACCCCCGTTAAGCACCTTTATACTAACCCCAGGCCCACAATAGAGAAGCAGCGTGGCTCAGTGGAAAGAGCCCGGGCTTGGGAGTCAGAGGTCATGGGTTCTAATCCCGGCTCCGCCACTTAGCAGCTGTGTGACTTTGGGCAAGTCACTTCTCTGTGCCTCAGGAACCTCATCTGTAAAATGGGGATTAAGACTGTGAGCCCCACGTGGGACAACCTGATTACCTTATCTCTACCCCAGCGCTTAGAACGGTGCTTTGCATAGAGTAAGCACCTAACAAATACCATCATTATTATACTACTTATGTAAATATTATGTTCCTCTATTATTTCCCCTATCCCTAATCTATTTTACAGTCTGCCTCCCCTGCCCAAAAGGAGCTTACAGACTATAGTGGATCACATCTACAACTCTGTTGTGCTGTACTCTCCTAAGCACCTGTGCACTGCTAGGCCACCCATCAAGCATTCAATAAAACAAGTGACTGATTAACTAAATTTTACCTAATTTGGAGCTGAGGTCCATTCTAGCATACGCTTTGTTTTAAAAGTGACATTTTCTACTAATTAAAAAAAGGGCTCTTTACAATACTCGTTCTTTCCACTCATTCTCAATTACTGTACAGGAAATATCACCAAATTAGTCAATGAACAATGAAATGGAGTCTAAAACCTTAAACTGAACAGATGTCCAGGAGCATTTACCCTGATTTATGTGAAAAATTGAGTTAAATTCCTGGGAAATTATCTATTTTGTAAACCTATGGCCATCAATTTACCTTCTGTCTGAGGAGATACATTACGTGAAATTAGGATATATCTGGGGAATCTATACAAAATGTAGAATTTTGCTCCGTATAGAAAAATGGCTTAAAAATGAATTAAAAAAAAAAATCACTGAGAGTTTGGCTCCCTTTTTCTTACTTTGGTTACCCAGTCTTTAGAAATTTTGAAACAGAATACATAAAAGGATTTACAAATAGATAGATGTGGAGTAGCCAGCACAGCAAATTTAAGGAGTAATCTGCCCATGTTTTATTTATTTATTTGGGGGGAGAAGGGGATGGGGAGGGGATTTTAGAAACAAATGCTTTCCAGAATTAATGAATTATTTCAAATAGAAATACCCTTGGAATCAAATGCAGCATTAGTCTGTCAAACTGTCAGAATGGTAAAATATCCATTGGAGGTAAACTGCAATCAGTTAAGACATGTTCATTTAAGGAAACAAGCTTCCCACATAAAGAACACTATTTTATAACTGGCTTTTTTAAAGTCTTAGAACATTTTATTTCAAATACTACCAGGATCCCACTTGCAAAAATAGTTGTCCATTGTATAATCGGCTGTATAATACTATGATTTTCCTATAGTTCTTGATCTATATGTGAAAAGGTTTCATTAAACTGAGTAGCCAGTAGCAAAAAGTCTCTTTCCTTTTAAGCCCCATAACCGCTGTTTAGCTTGATATTTTAAGAATTTCAACAGGCTTTTTTTTTTTGTCCATTTTTCATGTTGAAGAAATGACTTCACAATCTTAAATCAAAGTCAACACTGTAGTGAGGAGAGCTTTTCTACTTTATTACAAAGAGAAGAAGCCTTTATGTGGTCAGAAAATACAAGATTGATTTTTTTTTTCTCTTCCTATGAAACGCTGCTGTTCACACAGCCAGAGTGAATTGTCTCAGTTCACTTCTTTAAGTCCCATCACATTCACTTGGGTATGGATGTCCTTGGCTGCTGAAAATCTGGCCCTTTAGTGCACAGGCGACAAAGACGTCCCCTGACCAGCAGTTCCAGAATGTCCCGTTTTCATATATTGCATCCATGCACACCTCCTAAAAATGAGGTACAGCAGGGCAAACATTTTCCAAAATAGATGTCATATATATAATATATACACATTCGTACATACATACCTTTATTCATGTGATGTCCAAAAATTTAAAAAAAATGTACACATTTATTACAAAATCGTAACAAAGACTGGACAGTGTTTTGCTCATTCTGGAAAGATGAAGCTCAGTAATACACAACCCAGGAAATCATCCAGAGGTTGTGGCAATATCTTTCTTTAAACAGTCAAGATATTCTTGCATTAAGCTTGGCGAAAACTGCCTTTCAAAAACAGAAGGGGAAGTAAAATGAAGGAAGCAGACCTTGCTCATCTTTCCCAATGAAATACGAGAAGGATCTTCACATAAAAATGCACAAACATTTTGTTTTATTACCAATAGAGCTACAATGAACAATGCAAATTTTGTCAAATTTTTCGTTGGTTTTGGTCGGGGGCGTGGGGAAGGATTTTTGGTTTTTGGTTATTTTTTTTTCCTTTACATTTTGGAAACTTAAGTGGTCAACTTCTGTCAGTGTACTTGTTTGTCTTTCTGTACAGACCCAAATCTGTCTGCTGGCAAAAAAAAAAAAATACGGTAAAATAAATGGAAAAATCCAGACCCTGCTCAAACTAGAAAACAAAAAAATGACAAATTTAGTTGTTGGGCAGCACATAATTAGTAAGGCAGGTCCTCACGTAGTGACCCTTTGCATGAGCCAATTGCCAGATCCTCAAGGAATTAAAACCGGGGTGCCTGAGCCACATCAGTTCTGCAGTTATGTTGAGTATTGTGCTGAGACAGCCATACCCCAAGAAAAGGGAAGTCTTTTAGAAGGCTTGCTGAGCAGGGTTGTAGTTGAAGGTTGATGGCAGATGAGGCCTTTCTTCTAATTTGTCATATTCCAGATGGAACTCCTACAACAGAAAATAATTGCAAGATCAGAAGTCTTTACTGCAAATTCGCTCCCCGATCAAGGCCTTTGGCCCGACCAATTATTTGGACTTAAGACTGTGAGCCCCACGTGGGACAGGGACTGTGTCCAACCTGATTAGGTGGTATCTGCCCCAGTGCTTGCCACAGAGTAAGCGCTCAACAAATAATAATAATGATAATAATAGGACGATATAGAGTCACATAGAAACATACGCAGATCCCTTTCATTTCTCCCTTTGTTACTGGCTCGTACGGTGCCATTAACTGTCACTTTTCATTTGATTAGTCGGGGGAAATTAAGGCTGATCAGAACGTAAGTAACCACTAGGATACTGCCTTGAGCCTACATCAGGCGAACCTCTTCATCTCGCTATGGAAATTAATAACTCAGCTCTGGCTATTAAATAAAAAAGTACTGCTGAATGGATAGTCAACACAAACACCTAGAAAATAATGGGGTTCTAAGGAATGAATTGCTTTGAGGCATCTGTCACCCTTATACATTGTCCTTTAAATGCGGTAACACTGACTCTCCAGATCGTTTTAAATGAACATATCTTTGTACTATTTAATCCGTGTTACGGTCGAATTAGCTGGCAACTGCTCCAAACGTCCATCGGAGGAATCTGGTAAAAGGATTTGGGGTCATGTTTTACATGTGTTTCTTTAAAAATCATTGGACAGAAGCATTTTAGCCTGTTTCAAAAACTGAGAAAAACAACAGATTGCAAAAACTCTTATCTCACTCTTATCACTAGCCTAGCCTCATTCATAAACCACATGCCATGAAAAACATGTAAAGTGGTTTAAATTTGGTTTAGAAAGCTTAACTAATAAATACACTCACTGAGTTGCCCAAATTTCAAAACGGCTGGTGGAGATCTGTCTTTGGCTCTCCCAGCATCGCACTACAGGGTAAGCAGACAATTGTGGAGGGGAAGGAGGGTGAAAAGGAGAAAACGCGCAGTATTTAAGAGGTGTATCGACTGAGGAAACAGAAAATGAGTGCCGTGCCCATTTAAATTTAGAAAAGAGCAAGAAAGTTCCGTTGTAAGTTTAAACTGATTTTTTTTGTTAATTGATCATCCAATATTACTAACTGTACCCTAGTGGCTAGAAAGGTCATCTAATGGTGCTCCTTAAAGATCTAATTCATTTCTGGCCAAAAACTTGAATTTGGCTCAATGCACCCTAATGGCTTGGTTTCACCTCCGAATTTTGACTAAATGCTAACAATCAAAATAAGAATTGAAAGTTTTAACTTCTAAGGTCAAAGTTGGTGTGATAATTATTCTTTTGGGGAGCAGTGATGGGGAGAAGTGCAGGGTGGTGAGAGGAGGACGGAGTAAAAGGGAAGAAGCAGGGCAGTTTTAAATAGATTCACTAGTGTTTTTCCATGCTATGAATACTCAGTCAAAATTCCATTAAAGAAAATTACCTCACACAACTTCCCAGAATTGAAGCTGAAAAAAATTCAGGTGCCTGAAGAGCTCAAATTAGTTTAAAAAGTTACCCCTATTTTAGACAAACGGGTAACTAAGGTAAAGGAGAAATGTTACTTGGTAAGGTCAGAGTTGAAGTGAACAAGCAACAACAATAGGTGGAAGAACTGATATTTATTCTAACATATCTGAAGCGCTTTCTGCATTTTATATAGAGATTAAACAAGCGTGGAGAAATAAACAGGACTTTTGATTCCCCAGCCACAAGACGACAGTTCCAATTCTTCCATTTAGACAATTAATATTGGTCATTCAGCCTCAGAATTTCACTTACTGTACTTTAACTCTGAGATGCCGTAATAGCAACTGTGTAATAAGCAGAAAATACAGAACGCCCTACGACTCAAAAAGATACTTAATTTTAATTCAAGTCTTTGCCAAGGAAAATTTAATTTGGCTCTAAAAGCTGAACTATATTAAACTCCTCATCTATAATGGAAAGATAAATCTTTCTAAACCTCCAGAAGTCCCTTTTAAATCCAGGGCACACGAGTTGAATACTCCCAATATTTTGTCTTCTGTTTCTCTAAACTATTCTAAACATAGGCATCGTTCTCTTCCCCTCAATTGTGGCAGCAACTGGCGCTGAGAAGCAGCACGGCCGAGTGGCGAGAACCTGGGAGGCGGAAGGACCTGGGTTCCGATCCTGGCTCTGCCACTTGTCTGCTGTGTGACCTTGGGCAAGTCACTTAACTTCTCTGGGCCTCAGTTCTCTGGGGTTTAAGACTGCCGGACAAGGACTGTGTCCAACCTGATTACCTTGCATCGACCCCAGCTCTCAGTATAGTGCCTGGCACATAGTAAGCGCCACACAAATACCATTAAAAAGAAAAATTTAATCAGGAAAAAAAAATCAATCCCCTTCCTCTCTCTCTTCATGGTACCTCAGATCCCCGGAATTATGACAGTCTCTCACCAATTTTGTTGTTGTGTTGCTCAGGAATGAATGTTCAAAAGAGAGATTAGAGTTTAAAGATGAAAAGAGTAGACAAAAGAAACCAGAGCCCTGGTTTCCATTTGTGGCACGTCTTTATGCCACTCACGGAACTTCCCCTTCCTTAATTCTTCCATGAGCAAAAGGAGTAGAGTAATATTGAAGAGCACTGGGATGAGTGCTTTCGTGAACTGCATTTCTGTCATTACAATATAGGAATTAAAAGGACAGGCTTTATTAAACTCTATCAAATATCAACAGATTCAATGGGAAGTTCAATTTTTCGATAAGCCAAAAGCCTTCCTTTAAAAATTATCCTAACCCTAAAGGCGGCCTGGCAGATCGTATGTGTTATTTGAGGAAAAGTTAAATAACGACAATTTAAACAGTTCACTGAAGAGGATTAGAGGCAATGTGACGTAGCGGGTAGAGTGCGAGCCGGGGAGGCAGAAGGACATGGGTTCTTGTCCCAGCTCCGCCACTTGTCTGCTGGTTGACCTTGGGCAAGTCATTTCACTTCTCTGGGTCTCACTTACCTCATCTGTACAGTGGAGATTAAGACTTTGAGCCCCGTGTGAGATATGGACTCTGCCCAACCCGAGTAGCATCTATCTACCCCAGCGCTTAGTACAGTGCCTGGAACATAATAAGCGCTTAAGAAATACCACTGAAATATGTAAATAGATATATATGATGCCCAGTTATCTGGTTCTTGCTTTACTGTTTAATGAGAGCCTTTGAATTTCCACAGTGATATTGCCATTAGCTTCCCTTTCCTTCCAAACATTCTGACTGGCTTGCCAAGTAGATAATGACATCTATTTAGTGTAGCTATTGACACAAGTAGCCCAAGGGTTTGTTAAATACCCAAGTATTAGCAATAATTACTAAAGCATCTTATTTAACACTTGTCTTCCAAAGATCACTAAATAGAATGAGAAAGGCAACAGTAAAAATTGCAATAGCTACATCTGCACTCAAAAATAGCATCTAAAATTTTTATTTTGGGAACATCTTTACCTGGCTATTTGATCGCTCAACTAGATTTTTAAAAATCATACTTGAAAAAATATTTGTAATGTTTTGGTCCATTTTTTTGATCTGGGGAATCGCACTCCGTACAGCGCCCTTTCACTTATCATGCTCTTTTCACGGGACCCATGAAGAGGACCGTGCTGGCTAGGGTAGCAATTTACACATTTTCCACAAATATGGACCGATTCTCCCTGTTTTAATGGGAAGTTCTTATAAGCAAACAATGAGTCCGATTCTGACGCTGAGAAAGAAACACACCTGAGGAATGTTCATTTTTTCAAATCACCAGGCAACCAGTTTGAGCACCGGAAGGAGTTGGTTTGGTTTATTGAAGGGAAGTTGAAATATATTATTTCTAGCATGATCTGACCTGATATTTTATAAATGAAAGCAAATTACAGATATGTTACATAATGACAATAGTCTACCTAGAGGTTTCTAGCACTAAAAAGAACTACTCTGTATTGGCCTTATAAGAAAGTGCCCAACACCCCTTGAGGATTTGATAACATAAAATGTACAAGTATTAGCAATTCAGATAACAGCATCTTATTTAATACATTTCTTCCAGAGATCACAATACCGTAAAAGCTCCTTGAGGGCATCATGCCTACCACCTCTACTACATTGTTTTCTCCAAAGGGCTTAGGACAGCGCTCTGTACACAGTTAAGTGCTCAATAAACAGCGCTCCAGCACTTAGAACAGGGCTTGGCACATGGTGAGCGCTTAACAAATACCATTATTATTAATATCTCTGAACAATGAAGACAGTACCATTTTCATTTTACATAGAGGAAAATTAGGGCCAAGCAAGAGATCAGTATCTTTTTTTATGTGTTGAACACTGTTCTAAGCGCTGGGGTAGATACAAGTTAATTAGGTTGGACATAGTCCCTGCCTCGTCTGGGGCTCACAGCCCAAGTAGCTTGCACAGATTAGTTGACTTGGAATTTTTATTTCTGCATGGACTCTACACTTCAGGTTTCCTGTGTCTCAGTCTAGTTTTCTCAGGGAAGCACTCTGTACCTCTCGGACGTAGTACACACAGAAACAGAAATCAATTAGAAAACGTTACATGGCATAAATTCCAAATACATAAATATTTTAATAACAAAGCCTTTCTGAAGTCACATTTCCTTCAGGAGGCCTTCGCTGATCGTTTTCTTCTCCCGAAGTCATCCTCCCCAACTATATACCTATGCCCTGAGACCCATCTGTAGCACTTTTATACATAACGTACATACCCGACTATTAAAGCACTTACTCTTCTACATATCCATTTTCCCTTTTTCTACCTCTACCTGTACATTATTTTGTGTTTGCCTCTCCCGCCTCCCTGAAAGTTCCGTAAGGCCAGGGATGGTGTGTCTTACATCGATTGTACTCTCCCAGGCTCTGAAGACAGTGCTTCTCACACAGCAGGAGGATGAATGATTTTATATCCTGTTAGTCACAGAAGAGTGGCTAACTGTGACTTGGCGGCCTGAAGTGGCCAATTCATTGAAAACCTTTAGCTTTTCCAATTCATATAAAAAGAACTGTGCTTCCCAGTTAATTAATTAATTCAAGCAATTAATTTACATGGTGAGAAGCAGCAGGCGTAGTGGATAGAGCACGGGCCTGGGAATCAGAAGGTCATGAGCTCTAATCCTGGCTCTGCCACTTGCCTGCTGTGTGACCTTGGGCAAGTCACTTATTTCTCCGTGCCTCAGTTACCTCATCTGTAAAACGGGGATTGAGACTGGGAGCCCCAGGGGGGACAGAGCCTGTGTCTAACCCGAATTGCCTGGGGCCCTCCCAGCATCTAGTACAGTGCCTGGAACATAGTAAACGCTTAACCAAAACCATAGTAATAATAATAGTAACAGCTTAAAAGTGTGAGAAGCAGCATGGCTTAATGGAAAAGGCATGGATCTGGAAGTCAGGGGACCTGGGTTCTAATCCTGGCTCCACCACATGTCTGCTTGGTGACCTTAGGCAAGTCACGTAACTTCTCTAAGCCTCAGTTGAGCCCTATGTGGGATAGGGTCTGTGTCCAACCCAATTACCTTAGTCTGTGTCCAACGTGTGCTCAGAATAGTGTTTGACGCATATTAGGTGCTTAACCGATACCATAAAAAGTGCTATTCTAGAAATTAGGCAAAATGAAATTTCTGAAAATCTTCACATCAACATTTTTTGAAGAATATAAACGCTAAACAGAGATGAAAATGGTTTTCGATACTTCTAAAAGGAAATAGAAAAGAGTAATGGGATAAAACAAGGTGAAGAAAATGGAGGGGGCAGGGGAGGAACTGGACTGGAAAAAAGCCTTCCTAGGAGATGGGAGAAGTCTCCACTTATAGAGTAATTTTAAACATTTTACAGAATGATTTCAAACTGTGAAAAGAAGATATTGTTACTTACTGTACCGTTTACACTGCCTAGCATATTACCAGCATTCAATGAATTTTAAATGTCAATGATCATAAATCAATCCATTTTTGAATTTAAAAGACAAATTCCCCTCAGGATGACTATTTCAAAATACTTACAAATGGATTCTTAAATCACAAAAGCGATAATCTGCAATTCCCGGTGGCCACTGTCTGAAACATCTCTAACGTCAACGATTAAAATAAAAATATGTTACCTTTTCTTTTTCTGAGCGGGGACTTTTTAAGAATCCCATCCTTCCCTACGTTTTTTTTAAACCTAATGCCTCAAAAGTTTTGGTTTCTATTTACAAAAATCTCTTCCATTTGGTAAATGTAGCCCCAGTAGAGGCTGGTGGTACTTTTGTTTTCAGACCCTTGAGCTTTTTCTTTCTAGTTGTCTGATTCTGTACCAATTTTCTCGGGAAGGTACGGCTTCATGACACATACCGGGTAAGTGGCACATCCATTTCATGTTTTTTAAAAACATGTTTTGGGGAGGTGCTAAATGATTAGATGGACGCATCATTTTTTATAACGACAGAAACAGATCCTGAGTTGCGAAAGTACAGAAGCTAAGCTACCGTCCCCCTAAACCATTAACGTAACCTGTCCTGAAGGGTAATTCTGAATTCCAGGGTAGTAGAACCATTTCCTTACCCACTTAGTTCTAATCCCCTGGATTGAGGATTAGAAGGTTTAGTGACAGCAGTGACGGTTGTGGGCATGACACAGGAGTAATACACAGCACTCCTGGACTATAAGCCCACGCTTTCCTGAGGATCCAATCAACAGAGGGTATACAATTGCTTTTTCAGATCCATAGCTTCCCATTTGCCCGGACACACTCATCTTATCAGCTTTGCTTTATTCTTATGAATCGAGTCCCTTCTTTTCTTTTTTACGTTTCAAACAAGCTCGGGTACCTTGCATCAGAATGAGTAAAACATCCCAGTGTCAAAATCTGTTTTTCTCAACACAGTTGTGTGTTAAGCACAATAATATATGAATACAGGAGTTTAGGAATGCAAGAGTGTGTCTTTATTTTACAATTCAGTAGTCAGAGAAAATATTTTGAGTGACACCAGGTCATGGGCAAGATTCCCAAAATGTCTTTACTCTGCTGAGTCTGTTTTCCTGGCTTTCGATGGCTTAGGCCCACCTCCTAAAGTCTTCAGACGTGGAACAGAGAAACGATTTGGCCAAGAATGGGCAACTTATAGACCCTACACAGAGGTGACAAACAAGGAGGCTTTTTAAAAAGGAGCCCAAGTTTTGACATTTACACATTCGCACAAGGAAAAAAATATACCTTAGCTACTTTCCTCCAGTTAAGACAGTCAAAGAAGTAATATGTTCCCCTCTCATACGTATTGGTTTTCATTGTTGGCTCCATGCCCGGTGCCCTGGTAATCCATACTCGCTCTTCTTTGTGGTATCTCCAATCTCGATTGAAACTTTTATTTTTAAAAGAAAAAAGGGAGTTATTTTTTGGCATTCCCAAGTTACACACTTTCATACAAAGCTCATACAAATTATTTCAACAGGCATGATTGTAAATAGGTAATAATGTGTGATTTATTTCTCCCTCCTGAATCTCATACCCTACTTAGCCATCACACACTCGCTGTATTGAACGTTGAAAAGGGAGATCTTTTTACCATCGGTTCAAGAACAGAGTCTTTCATCAACATTCCTAAAAACCTATTTCACCTGTTTTCTTAAGACACCTTTTGGTGCTTCGAAAAAATGGGGGGCTTACAGCAGAACACTGACAGAAAAATGGATCAATCAGGGGCACTTAAGTACTTACTATGTGTAGATCACTGTACTACGCGCTTGGGAGAGTACGATACAACAGATTTAGCAGACATATTCCCTGCCCATAACGAGCTTCAACCACATACTCTTGGTAATGCCCCCAGCTCCTACTACGTTTAATCCTCAATTTAAATTTAATGACGAAGTCTGTGGTAGTGATTAACTTGAGGGTCGCAAGAGAAGATTGGGAGGAGTACTGATCTGCTGTACTTCATTGGAACTGAATCTTGGTCCATTAAAGGTACCATCTCGCTTGAAGGTCCCAATAGAAAAATCAAGAAAAGATGTCACTAATGACAGTTCTTAAAATAAGCGAATTTGCAGAAAATAAATCTCACCCAATTCTCCTAATACTAAACGTCTATAGTAATCTGACCCAACTGAACTCGGGAAATTCTGGTTCCACAACTGAAAACAAGGTGAATTTCTATAGTTTGGGAAAGGGGATGGAAACAAGAAATGCTAGCTCCAGAGAGATGAACAGGGCAGCATTTCTGGGTAGATAAAATAAGACTCTGCCTGATCCAGTACAAAAAGAGAAAAACAGCTTCCCAAGTCAGATATCAGCACAGTGGAAGTTGACTTCAGCGTTTAAACACCGAGAACAACAGCACAGAGGCTGTTGCTCTGTGTAATGGGTGCAACGTGGATGCTTTGGTAAATATATCCTTTATTCTATTTTGGTTTTAAAAACAGCTTGGTAACAGTGACAGTACTCAGGTCAGACCCTGAAGATTAATTAAGTACTCAATATTAAATTCCCCTGCAATTCTCCCCTTACTTTCTTTGGATTTACAATGCAAATCTTTTTTTTATTTAAAAAAAATTCCAGAAAGATAGTCATCGGTCCCTTTTCGTGGAAGTCAACTTGAGTTCTTACAGGTAATAAGAACCCAAAAGGAAGGATAGCAGAGTCCACAGGGTTAAGTCGACATAAAATACACTGCCATCAGGGAAAGTTAGACTCTACGATTCAAAGTTCTTGCTCTTGGGCAAACGGGAGGAGGCAGAAGCAGGGGGAAAAGGACATGGCTCAAAATTAAGTGGTGAAGTGTTGCTTTGCACTCAGCTGTCATTTTACCTCGAGTGGCCTGATTTTGAGAAATAGGGGGATTGATTTTTCCTTTGTTTTTAAAAAACCATCAATCTAATATAAAACAGTTCATTTCTTGCCACCCACCGAATGCAGACTTAACATAAATACACCCCAGAAAGACTCAGCTCAAAATGCAATATGGTTTTCCTCCTGGGTTTTTTTTTGTTTTATTTAGTTGTTTTTCTGTGGGGCGGAGGCAGAAATTTGGTGCTCCTCTCCCTTTTCTAGGCAGTAGGTTCGTAATGGGCAGGGAAAGTGATCGCTAATTCCGTAATACTGTACTCTCCCGTGTGTTTAATACAGTGTGCTCTGGGCATGGCGTTCAATAAATACCATTGATTGACTGACTGTGTGTCATCTCCGTCCTTGGATCTGTACCCTTTAAGCAAATGGTATTCACCCAACTCTCAGACCCACACCATTTATACACAGAGCCATAATTTATTTAAATTTAAGCCTGTCTCTCACTCCGCACTGCAAGCTCGTTGCGGGCAGAGAACGTATCTAAGAACGTTGTCGTATCGGACTCTCCCAAGCACGCAGTACAGTGTTCGGCAAACGGTAAGTGCTCAATGAACACCACCGATCCATCGGGGCTCTGGCTAAGGAGATACAAACTGCAATGAACATAAATCGTGTTTCATTTCAGTATTTTTTAACTTCACGCAATACACTCTAATTCACGGGACTATTATCCCAGAATAAAATCACTTTTACCAATTATAAAAATGTACGGCTTAATTCTTTTTTTTTTCCCCTCGTGGCAGATGTCTTTGCTCAGAATCAAGCAACACACAAAATTTTAACATCACGTCTGCGGTGGTACGATCGAAAGCTCTCAATCCATACATGCTATCGCAACCCCAAAATGAACAAAATACTTTGGACATACAGCTCTACTGCCGCTAAAAGCTGTAATACGTCTCCTCCGTTCATGTAATAGAGATAAAACAGTAGATCTTCTCCATATCGACCAAGTTTTATTGCAGCCAGCTACGAAAGATGAGAAAATTAGGATGAAAATCAAAAATATAAAGACGATCCAGCAAAATAAGTCTCCACACCCATATGCAGGCACTTCTTTTCCCCCTCCCCCGTCTCTAGCTACCGCTAAATCTGGGCAGTGGCAGGGCAAAGTCGCACGGGAGCCCAGTTGCGGGATGCTGAGGGGACCTCACCTCATTTGGGCCGGTACAAAGGCAAACCTGGCTAGGTTCAGAAAAGTTCCCGGGGGCTATGGCCAACCTCCGGGAACTCCCCACTCCATGGGCTTCTGACATTCCTTAAGGAGACTACAGCCGCAAACTCTCTCCGGGGTCTTCTCTCCTTCCTAGATTCCGCCTTCAGCCCCTGGGACAATTCTCCTCGACAGCCACTGCACGTAGATACTTTTCTACATTGTAAGCTCGCTGTGGGCAGGGATCGGGTCTGCCAACTCTACTGTAGTGTTCTCCCCCAAGTGCTTAGTACAGTGCTCTGCACATAGTGAGCACTCGACAGATACCGTGGATTGACTGATGTCACCATCTGACTCCCCCTTGACCACTCGATGGCTTTCGACTGTCCATTTCTGTCTCTCTGAAATTTTGGGGGGGGCTAGGTTTAATGCCTCGCTCTCACACCCGGCCCTTCTTCACAACCTTAAAAATGTGGTTTCCTCTTCACTCTCTTGGTCAAGGTACAAAGCTCTTAAAGAAAGGCATCTGCGCTCCCGGTTTCAAAGACCACCTTTATACATCAAGTAACATCAAAGTCGCCTTCAGGCCTGATCTCTTTCATCTGCTCACCAGACTACTTTACTTCCTCTCGCCTCCAGAACATCTCCACCTGCCATCTCAAAGAATCGATTAATTTTCCCTCCTAAGATCTCCTGTTTTCCTCTCTGTCCCTCCTCTTTCGACTATGCCACAGCCCTGCCAGACGCTCACGACCTTAGAGTCGCCTTTGACACCTTTCTCTCGTCGGCTTCCCGCAGCCCGGGCTACCGCCAAAGCCCGCCAATTTTTCTATCATTCTCCCCTACGCTAACCTGGATACAAACGCTGGTCACCTTCCCCTGGAAGAAGGCCGTAGCCTCCCCACCACCTGGCCAATGTACCCACAGTGGAAAGAATGATCTTTCTCAAGCGCAAATTCCATCCTCATCAAAATCCTCACGACTCCCTTTTGCACCCTGGCAACTGGTTCCCTTGTATCTGGGTACCCCAGATAATAACAATAACTACTATGGTATTTGTTAAGCGCTTACTATGTGTCAAGCACTCTTCTAAGCGCTGGGGTAGATACAATGTAATCAGGTTGACCCACATGGGGCGCTCAGTCTTAATCCCCGTTTTACAGATGAGGTAACTGAGGCCCGGAGAAGTGAAGTGACTTGCTCAAGGTCACACTGCAGACGAGTGGCGGAGCCGGGATTAGAACCCATGACCTTCTGACTCCCAGGGCCGTGCTCTATCCGCTACGCCGTGCTGCTTCTCTTAACTCCTGTTCTGCCTAAGCTCACCTCCCGGCCGGCTACTGTTCCACGTTCCCTTGTGTTCGAGTCAGTACTAACACCCGGCCCTGAACCCCCATCCTTCTTCCCACTTCCACCTGGAAGGCCCCCTCCTTCCACTTCTGCAAATCCGGACGGGGCTTAAAAACACAGCTTTATATTGGGCGGGTGAAATGAAGTCCGCCAAGTCCACAGCTCCTGCGGGTGAGAGTGACAGGCCGTGCTCCCCTTTTGCCCCCACCCCGCAGACTCCTTTTCACCCATTATTAACCAAGGGGGCTGCAACCCGAGCTGTCCCGCCTGTCCTATGGGATGCTTTCTCTGACTCGCCCCATCTGGACATCCACAGAGGGATTCCTAATTTAGAGAAAGATTGCTCTTAACTGTCGGCCCTGTTTTTAGTCCAGAGAAAGAGAGTGGCTCTTGGGACGGGGAGACCTCTGTCAGCCCTGGCTCTGTACGGACAGCGAAGCCTTCTGACCGATGAAGCACCTTCGGCATTCTACGATATCGGTAGTCCCAACGAGTGTTCTGCGAGATCGGCTGGCTAATGCGGGCGGCAAATAACACCTTGGCCACCAACCCCTGCGCAGTGGTGCAAAGGCACAAAAGGGCCCAGCCCGCGACAAACCTTTCTGCGCATTTCAACACCCCGGACCCACGTCCCCCATCGCTCACTGCGCTACGTGCCCTTGAGAAATCACAACCGGCACTGGGCGAATCACCGGCCCGTCAATCAACTCCTCCTAAGAGGTTCTCCGCGCTGGGGTCTCCTCTATCGTTCTCGCGAGAAGGCTCCGGAATCCCACCTACTCCGCCACCGCCACTACCTGGCCCTCCTTGTCGGCTCTTTCGGTAAGTTACGGGAGATTCACTCATTCACTCGTGTTTACTGAGCGCTTACTGTGTGCAGAGCACTGTACTAAGTGCTTGGAAAGTACAATACAGCAGTAAAGAGTGCCAATCCCTGGCCACAATGGGCTTGCAGTCTACAGGAGCTATATCCCTTTCCCGAATGTCTTGAAAAACTTCCCTTCTCTCTTTTCGAAACCCACACCCTTCAGCTTGGCACAACTTCCGGCATTAAAGAACTAATGCTGCAGTCAGTGCAGAACAGGGATGACACCCGCTGCCTAACGATCCGCTTTCTCTCACTGCACCCACCTCATGTCATTTCCCCCCAGACACACCAGCTTGACTGGAAGAGGGGGAGACTCCCTTGGCAATGTTATCTTTCTCTCTCACAAAAGCTGAAAACCGTTCTTTTTCAACCATTTCCTTCCTGAGCCTCAGTCGATAGGCTGAAATCAGATAACACATAATCTGTGCGGGGCTTCGGAAACTTGCACTACATATTCTGTATTCACAGACCAAAAGCCCACACGTATTCTAGATTTTCTACGGGTAGAATGATTAAAGAATGATAAATTGCACTACCTCGATTGTCAGGTCATATAAACCGATTATGATAAAAACCCAGCAAATAGAACGGTAACTTCAAATTAGAGGAATGATATATGGACAAAAATGACAGCTGCCTTTCTAGCATTCTGGAATTGGTCATTTTTTGAAGTAGAACATTAGTACCTTTGCCAGGAAATCCTAACACCTTCAGGTAAGGAAGGAAAGACAGATAGTTGGGGAACAAAACTGAGAAAACAATCTAGATGACTGGGAAGACAAGATCTCTACGTATTTTTAAAATACACTGCAAACTCACTTGAAAAATTAATTATCTGTACGACGATAAAAGCAGTAAACCTTCAAACCAATCCTAAGATCAGTAAAGCAATAAAATGCACCCACCTTATCCCGAATGTGAATGTTCGTCAAGTACTCAGATGGAACATGGAAGTCTAGATTGAAAAAAAACAAAGAGACTTATTAATCAGTTCTCATTTATAAATATTCATCAAAATATTGAACACAAACACTTTCCCCTACCTATGTCTTGAGGTCGACAAGGCGAAGATGCCCAGGGCGATGCAAATTTGGGATAGAGATTCCTGAATAGGAAAAGGAAAGTTACTGGCAAGTTAGTACCCCATCCCCACCCTTTCCAAAATGGTGAACTTCTTTCGTTTAGGGTGGGGAGAACCTTGCTAAACCACTTCCACGCACGAAACCTAAGCACCTTGGGTGCTCACTTTCTTTGCTGCGTATCGGCTGACTGGACTTACCACATAAAGGAGACACGGCACCTCTGGTTTCTGACAGAAAGCAGAAGGAACGTTTACCTCTGTGTCAACTCTGATGATGCAGGACGGATGATGAACTGACTCTGGGGTCGAGGAGGAGGGATCAATCGGTCAATCGGGGCTATTTATTGAGCGCTTACTGTGTGCAGGGCACTGTACTACTAAGCGCTTAGGAGAGTACGATATAAGAGTCAGTAGACATGTTCCCTGCTCACGACGAGTTGCCGGCCACTGCCCTGGGCTCACCAGTCTTAGACAGGGAACCGGGGGACCGGCAAGTTGAGCAAGTGAAAGTCTTCTGGAGTCCTCGGGCAAAGCTTAACGGTTGGGCCGGCCTGCGATAGCCGGCTCTAGAAAATCTGTTTTCACTCGATGACTTTTACTTTCTTTTTTCGTTCGTGACATAGTCTACAATACTTTCAGATTTTCCTGATACTCTTGCCACACTTCTTCGTGAATGCTGACAAATTTGAAACGGGGTGACTAAAGGTTTCCTCAATTTTATGGAAAGCTTAGAAAACAAGTTAGAAGTTAACAGTTGCTGGAGAACCCCCAAGTACTGATGTGACTCATTACATCAAACTCAAACCACTTGCGGCTAAATGATTAAAATCTACTCTTTAGAGGAGTAGCTCTCTCCTTCTGGGGGCCCTGGGGGCGAACTACGCAGTTATTATTTGTTGTTTCGGTACTTCCAGTGGTGTGCCAGAACGTCTGCGTGGACTGCCCAACTGTATCTGAGAGGGAAACGAGGTGCCGTGGAGTTTAAACCAACTGAGGCTTGGACTGTGTATAACACTTATTTTTCCAAACTGCTTTCACGACGGCGGCGGGGCGACGACCACAGGTGTTAACTTCAGAACTGTTCCAAGTGAGAAACCAGGACGTGGAGAAGTTAAAATGGTCTGTCGGTGCAAAGCTGGGACTAGAACCTGACTCCGAATTCCTTGATCTGGGCTCTTTCCACTACATCCCCCTGCCTTTCTTCATCTCCCCCCGCTCCTCCTCTACACTGTAAGCTTCTCGTGGGCAGGGATCGCGTCTACCGACTCTGGATGTACCGTGCTCTCCCCAGCGCCTCGTACGGGGCTTTGCACCCAGTAAGCACTTGATAAATACCACCACTTGACTGATGGATCGCGTCTCGCTTCTTACACGCTCAGGAGAGGGGCTCTGAATCCAAATGGGATGGTCTCTCCAAGTAACTGGGGGTCTCTGGGGCAGAAATGCTCGGGGTCAAGATGTGAGGTGAAGAGGAGAGAAAAGGGCAGGAGAGGGAGGAAATCCTACAGTGTTGGCATCAGTTAACATTTCTTCAAGCTGTAGAGAAAGAATAATGGCCCACTGGGAGATGAAAAACTGCTCGCTTGCCATTATGAACCATCAGCTGGAGACCCAGCCTCCTCTCTTTAAGGCAAGAAAACCTTAAAGAAAAGTTTCAAGTCTCTCAATCTGTCTCAACTAGAGGGGTCTGCAGTGGGCCCTAACGAAATCGAGTTCATTTAAAAACAAAACGGGATCGTATCAAAACCTCGCAATACACTGAACACCATGGACGGTCGGTTTTCCAAAACAAGAATAACATTTAATCGAATGTACTGTTTACCAAAGGGCGCAGTCATACCTTCAAAATGAATTTCCTCCCTGACCCAAGTTTTACAGGGCAGAACAGGGTGGAACACCTTAAAATCGTAATGCAAGTCCCAGAGGAACATTCAAAAACAATGCCAGGTGAAGCAAATCCAGCTACGCATCATCAACTACACGGGCATACGAAATGGAATGCCCTGCTGTTCACAAATAGGATGCTACACACGTACATATTCGCTCTAAGAGTTCAGAGGCAACCCCTTTGAAGGACAGCTAAGTGTACACGTCTTGGAGCTTTCTCTCTCGAGCAACTTCGGTTCCAAGACACCTGCAGCACC
Source organism: Ornithorhynchus anatinus (assembly GCF_004115215.2). Lineage (NCBI taxonomy): Eukaryota > Metazoa > Chordata > Mammalia > Monotremata > Ornithorhynchidae > Ornithorhynchus > Ornithorhynchus anatinus. The sequence continues at coordinate 17,860,833 of NC_041741.1, read as the reverse complement.
ACTGAACAGAGAATTCAAAAGGTATGCGGGGCTTTGGCCAAAAAACAGAAAGCCACCCAGAATTTCTTCCAGTTCAACTGGGAGCAGTCAAGTGTGGGACCCCGAAACATAAAAGTACGACGCCTCGACATCGACTGGTGGCCGTCAAAACCGACAGGGCAGCGCACGGGAGTGTGCGGAAACGCAAAACCATTTCAGGGTGTGTGGAGCCCCCGGATACCTGGTTTTTGGAAGAGCGGTGGATATCACAATTACGCAACAAATGTTGTTACCGGAAAATCGGACTTACTCTGGGGAGTTGAGATTGAGGCCTAGTGTTGTTAAGTCACTTCCTAATGCAAGGTGTACCATCCCGGGGTCCGTCTCCGCTGCCCTTATGAACGTTAGCAAGCCGATCATTCCAAACTGGTCCGTCACCATCCCTTGAGGAATGTTAGTAACCCGGCCTGAAGAAGAAGAAGAAGAAAAGAAGGGACATTTTCTTCATAAGCAAAACAAACGAAGGAAGGGCATTTGAATATTCTTCCTAAAAATATGCATTCAAATGGGCCCACCGTCAGGTAACACCTGGATCCCCTTTTTCTGCTGGTTGTTGTTTTGTGTTGTTGAACTTTTATCTCCAGGGAATTTGGGTCCATCTGTACTTGAAGAAGTCTTGCCTGATGTATTCAAATTCTAACACGAGAAATAATTTCCAAATATAAGTACAGAATTGCCCGTATGCAAAAGTTCTTAGTTCACAAATCCTCTTGTGAGTCATTGTTCGATTATTCTCACGTGGTGGCAGGATGACTTCTATTTCCCCTAGTTTCAATAAGTTCTACTAAAGTGCTTAGTACAGTGCCTGGCACATAGTAAGCGCGTCGCAAATACCATCATTATTATTATTATTTTCAAGCCAAGCCAAATTCTGCTCTGGATTCCCCAGTGCACTGGTTCCCCCAACAAGAGATATGTGAATAAATCCACGATCACGGAGACGCAATATCCAAATACTGATATTACTTAATGAAGTAAAAATGCTGCTGCCCAAACATTGCGTGGGGGACCCTCTGCAAAAATTTTCAGTGGACTCCGTTACAAGTCCCCAAATCATATGCACTTTCTAAAATAGCATCCAAAGTGGCACAGAATGTACACGCAAAGCCACCTGATCCCTACTACAATTGAAATAGGATCCCTTTTTTTCAGTGACATTTTACAAATATTCCAAACACCCAATGGTTCACTTATTACTTTGTGTAAAAAATTTTTCTTGCACAAGCATGAAAAAAAAAGCATCGGGTGAACCGGGAAAAGAAAGCCGGGTTCGTCTCCCGACTGCTTAGGACGGTGCTCTGCACGCAGGGAGTGCTCAATAAATAACTCAACTGACTGATCAAAATCAGCAAGTAACAAGAATGCAGAAGGAGAGTCTCCACAACTGACTCAGTGAGGAAAAAGTCATTAGAAGAGTGAAATATTGAAGCAGCGTCGCCTGTTGGATAGAACATGGGCCTGGGAATCAGAAGGACCTGGGTTCGAATCCCAGCTCCACCACTTGTCTGTTGCGTGACCTCGGGCAAGCCGCTTAAATTCTCTGTGCCCCAGTTACCGCATCTGTAAAACGGGAATTAAGACTGTGGGCCCCATGGGGGACAGGGACTCTGCCCAACCTGATTAGCTCGCATCTATCCCAGTGTTTAGTACAGTGCCTGGCACATAGTAAGCACTTAACAAATACCATTAAAAAAAAATAAAATCAGAGTTTACGGGATCCTGATGACAGGGACAATAATAAAAATCTAAACGAACCATGAAATCATCAGGAATTCACGATATTTTCTAAGACAAGGAAAAACGGGTTTTCTTCTGACAGGTTACATTTCTTGTTCACGCTCTTCAAAGGTTACACTGGCCAGAGGAACTGAACTATGACTATGAATTGTCAAATATAGTGTTTCTAAAACAAGGCAGGAGGAGCGGGGAAAGCAACAGAGCTCTCACGGTGACTTACGGATTTACTGTCGTCATTACTAGATGTTGGGTCTTTATAGCTGGAACCTGGTAATGCTGGAAAATCCTCATTGTGTATTGAGAAGTCCTGGGATTGCTCACTTGCTGGTTTTGTTACCATTCCAACTGTGTAATGAAAATAAAGGGGGAGGTAGAGTTGAGATTTTTAAGGTACATTTATCTCGATGATTAAAATTTAGTTGCAGATTTCCTAATTACATTTTTCCCAACGCATCTTTTTTAAAGTCAGTGTTCAATTCTCGCCTAAATTAGGATTTAAGATACTGCTGTGAAAAGACTTCTGCTGTTCAATTTTGATTTTGCTCTCCTACTCACATCTCAATCAACACAAGCGAGACAGACCTCCAGCCCAGTGCAATATGTGAATGCTTAATAAATATTATTTATGGGCAACGATAGCAACAAAGCCATTAATTTGATTATAGGAATTTGGTTTCCCTCATACATTTTCTAAATCGAACAACGAACACGCTAGGTAACTGGCAACACTATATCCAAAATCGATTTTCAAAGAACCCAGCCATGACCTTCAGAAGAGAAGGCTGACCCCTTTCCCACATCCTCCTTCCAGCTTGGAGCTTCCACTAAGCAGACCGCTACTTACCCCACCGTCAAAGCCCTATTAAGGTCAAATCCTCCTCCCAGAGGCCCTGAACCTTTCCCTGGCTCCCTCAACCTTCTGCACTTGGATCTGTGACCTTTGGACATTTGATATCCGTCCCAGCTTCAGCCCCGCAGCACGTATACTCATGCCTATAAACTGCATATTATAAATTAGTTATTTATATTAATAACCATCACTCCCTCCAGACTGTAAGCTCACCGTGGGCAGAGAAAGTGTCCACCAACTCTGTCGGGTTGGACTCACCCAAGCACTTAGTACGGTGCCCTGCACACGGTAAGCGCTCGATAAATACCATTAATGATAACGACTTCCCCATTAGTTCTGATTTTTGCTAACTTCCACATTCTGAACCAGCGTTAAGGAATATTTTGCGGTGGCTACTGGCCACATCTTATAAAATTAGGCAAATTAAACAAAACGCATGGAAAGTGAATTTCTCAATGAGGACATTTATGAGCTGCTAATTTCGGAGGGAGGGTGTAACCACAAATTTCCAAAACCCATTTGTTTGTTTTTGGGCAGGTTATTTACAAAAGCCTTCTCCAATACCACACTTCAAATTCTTTTCAAATCCTCTATCCCATTTTTTCACCGTCCAGCTTTCGGATCCATTCACTGTCACGGGAAACACCAGAGAAATGGCAATTTATATTTTTTGTGGCAACTGGTACATCAGCATCTTTCATGACTTTTTCCAGGCTCCTCGGAGTAAATCTTCCTAACATTAATCTCTGGGGGAATTCTTGACTACTAGGTTCCTTTATCATTATCGATCCCAGGAGAGAAAAACTGTCCAATATGTTCAATCTTCTCTCCATCCACTATAAATGTTAAAACTGCCAGTTGGCATGATCTTTGTTTTCTTGCCATTCAAATGTAGGCCCATCTTTCTGCTCCGATCCTTAACTTTTAATAATAAGCCTTTCAAATCATCTTCACTTTCTACTAGCAGGGCAGTATCATCAGCATAAGGAAGGTTGTTTATATTCCTTCCTCTCTTTTGTCTTCATCCCAGCCAACTTCTCTCATTAAGTATTCAGCATAAAGGATGAACAGATAAGGTGATAAGATTCAACCCTGTCTTACTGTAAACAGTAAGCACTCAATAAATACCACTGATGATGATGATAAAGCCCCGAGCTCCTGCTCTTACTGCTTGACATGTTGCCAGCAGAAGCAGCACTGCCTCACCGACAGAGGATGGGCCTGGAAGGCAGGAGGACCTGGGTTCTAATCCTGCCTCCGCCAACTGACCGCTGGGTGACCTTGGGCAAGTTGCTTCCCGTCTCTGTGCCTCTCCCCTCAGTTGAAAAATGGGAATCAAGATCGCGAGCCCCATGTGGGACTGTGGCCAACCCGATTTGCTTGTATAACGATAATAACGATGAGGGCATTTGTTAAGGGCTATGTGCCAAGCACTGTTCTCAGCAAGGTAATCAGGTTGTCCCACGTGGGGCTCTCAGGCTTCATCCCCATTTTACAGATGAGGTAACTGAGGTACAGAGAAGTGGCTTGCCCAAAGTCACACAGCTGACAAGTGGCAGGGGCGGGATTAGAACTCACAACCTCTGACTCCCAAACCCGGGCTCCTTCCACTAAGCCACGCTTGTACCTACCCCACGGGTTAGTACAGTGCCTGGTGCATAGGAAGTACTCAACAGATGCTATTTAAAAAATCAAATACAACAAAAACAGTCCAATGCATCACTCCAAGATGCCAACACACATGAAGGAGTTGGGAGTCTCTCCACCATCAGCTAATATTCTGGAATTAAGTAGTCTTACATCCACTTAAAAAAAAAAAGCAGATGCAGTTATACGCATGCCTGAAGGGGATCCAGGAGGAGAGAGATGTTCAAAGGCATCTGCAGCCTCCTTTAAAAGATTCATATTCACACGACAACTTCTCATTTAGTTAATGCTGGGACATTACGCTAGGAATTGCTTTAGCAAAGACTAAAGTAAGCGCTCAATAAATACCATTGGGAGCGACTGATTCAAGAATAGGTGAGTGATGCCTAGTTTCACGTTACTATTCCAGAGGTTTTCAAAGGGACGCGTTTATCAGAAACATATAAACAGATCTATGGGAAAATATATCCCACAATGCAGTCATGAATGACAAGAGTTCGATTTTCAAGGACTATTACACGACCCTACTTGGCTACACGCCTGCCCAAACTGAAGTTTGGGGTGGGAGAGTAAGGGGAAGAGGACGAAGAACAGGGCAAAGGGGAAAGAGCACGGGGCCGGGGAGTCAGAGGACCTGAGTTTTAATCGCGCTTTACCAACCTGCCTGCTGTGTGACCTAGGACAAGACACTTGACTTCTCTGTGCCTCAGTTACCTCAACTGCAAAATGAGGGTTCAATTCCTGTTTTCCCTTCTGTTCACACTATGAGCCCCATGTGGGCCAGGGACTGTCCCCGACTTGATTAACCTGCATCTACCCCGTGCTTAGAACAGTACTTGACACGTAGTAAGCACGTTTTGTTGTCTGTCTCCCCGCTTCTAGACTGTGAGCCTGCTGGGTAGGGATTGTCTCTGTTGCCGAATTAGCGCTTAGTACGGTGCTCTGCACAGGGTAAGCGCCCAATAAATACGACTGAACAAATACCATTTCAGAAAAAAAAAAAAATAAAAGGAGCAAAAAACTCCCTAGGAACAAGGGAGGGGAATAACTGAGAGGAGAAGATATATATAGTGTAATTTTTACTTGTAGTCTTTAGTTACTATATATGGGGTGATTCTGTAACAGAATCTAACAAACTGCATGAAAGTCTACAGGAAAGAATGCTACACGTTTCTGAGGACATATTATGGCCGTATTGGGGAACGCAATGGAATTGCTTTGAAAAAGAAAGTAAAATTGTAAGAATCTTCTTTTGAACATCACAACCTATGCCTTCACATTTCCATCTTAAAGGGTATTTCCCGATGATGAATCTCTCAAGCGACATAGTCACACGTACAGGCTAAAATGGCACTGAAAGAAGGACTGTGTGTTCACGAATTCTCCGATTTTCCTAATACTGGATTTTCAGCTAGTATCACACATCTGGAAAACTTATATTTCATTTAAATGAGCCATTTAAAATACACCTTTAAAATACACATTTGAAATACAAAATGTTCTTGTCTGTCCGTCTCCCCCGATTAGACCGTAAGCCCGTCAAAGGGCAGGGACCGTCTCTATCTGTTACCGATTTGTACGTTCCAAGCGCTTAGTACAGTGCTCTGCACATAGTAAGCGCTCAATAAATACTACTGAATGAACACCAGCTTACCGTAAGGAGCTCTTCCGGCTAACGGGTTTATTAACGGTGTTGGATTGCCACTTCCTTCCCTCCTATTTCGGTCTGCTAGCGCTGGAAAATCTGAAAGGTCCAATCCTGTCACGTTTTCACTTCCATCTAAACGCCAATGAAGAAAACAGGTTATTAATCCCTCTGATGCTTCTTTGGGATGGTCGAGCCGAACACCAACTCTACCGGCTAGCCCGGAGAGAACTTTCATTTCAGCGTGGGCAGGCACGACTCAAACCTGAAGTCGCCGAGGAGTCATCCGAACGTCGCTGTTGGTAGGACAAAACCCTGCCTGCCACGCGGATACCTGAAATCTTGGGGAATTCAGACCCGGGAGCTAAGTGTGAAATGATTCATCATTTTTGTTTGGAAAATACCATTTCAAAGGGCTGGTCTGCCGGCAACTGAGGAAAGGGATTACGGGGAAATCTGAGGGCTAGACTGGTTCGGAAGGCCTGGCCTCTTTGCTGTTACTATTCTCTCTCCCAGCTGGTCGAACGGCTCCCCGGCTCCGGCTCGCTATCTTCCCGGCTCCCTCTTTTTTCTCCTCCTCCCCTCCCTGCCCGATGGGAGGTAGTGCCCCCGTCCTTCCCCCTCCTCTCCACAGATGTTCTTCTCTTTTGCTCCACTGCTCTTCCTCCTCCTTTCCATACAGGTCTTTCGCTTTTGCTCCACTGACCTGTCCTGGAAGAGTCACAGTATGTTTTCGGGGTTCATCGAGGGGAGCAAAGGTGTAGATACCCTTGAAGGGGAGAGAACCCTACATCCCTGGCCGCTCCGAGAGCCACTCTCCCTTTCCCAGCCTGAGACCTTTTGGCTTTGAAGCTGCCCGGGAGGATGGGAGAGGGGGAGGGAGGGAAGAGAAGAAGGGAAGAAAAAACACAAACCATTTCTCTCCCGTCCCGAGGAGGTGACAGGACCGAGGTGCTGGTTTTGTCTCTAAAACGATGGGGAAGGACCTGAGCGATGATTTGGAAAATTCTTCCGGGCCCTTCCCGGTTTGAGACCTACCAACTCATTACTACGATACAGGCCGTGAGGTAATTTTCAGAGCACTTTTCCGACGCTACAGGATCACAACCTGAGAAGCAGCTCCGGCTTGGGGTACGGGAAGATCCAGGAAATGCACCTGGGAAGGGACTGCCTAGGGCCCTCCTGCTGGCTACACCACCTTCCCTACTCGGAAAGTCCAGCCTGAAGGGAGCTCTGCTCTTAATCTCCGTTTCAGAAGAGTTGCTTGACTGCCTGACCTCTTTTCGGGATCCGGCTCTACGGGGCCCAGGGCAACCACACTTGCATCCAGCTGCCCTGGGGCCTGGGAACATGTTTCCAATCATTTTCGGGCATTCGTTTAGAAGCTGCTAGCTTTCCTCGGGTTCCGTTTCACGTTTCGTGTTCAAGAGAGGGGGCTGACGGTAGTTTTTGCTTATTTTACTCTGCTCCCAATGGAAAAAAGAAGAACATTTTCAATGCACACTTTTAATTTTTTAATGTTCTCCGAAAATGTGAAATGTCATACTGCAGCTGTGTTCAGGGACGTTTTTGCTCCTGCACACCCCAAGTTCATCCTCTCAACCTGTGTCTCTCGAGCTCCTTCCCCTCGTTACTGGGTCCCCCTCCCAATGCCTGGATACCTGGGTCTCCGCCCCGAGGTCCGATGAACCTTGCTGTCTTGAAGGTCCCTGAATGGCTCCGATCTCCGTCCTCTAGTGCCTAGGCACCGTGAACTTTGAACCTGCGCCCCTGGATTAAATCGGTTTCTCCAGGCCCACACTGCTGCTACAGACCAAAGGGGTTGGGAGCCAGGTAAGTTCAGTAACATCGTTGGAATAAGGCCATATCACCCCTGTACTGTTTTTGTTAGTCTGTTTCTTTAATGAGGGGGGTTAGGGAGGAACAGGAGAGGGAGGGGCCGGGAAAAGAGTCTAAAGAGGCCAGAAAACTGCTCAGGACAGGGCAGAGCGAAAAGTGAACACTGTAAGAGGAGGAGGAAGAGGCGGGAAGGGAGTTGATTTTCCGGCAGCGACTGGATGTAATGTCAGACGGGGCTACGTCGGCATTAAGTGCGTGACGCGGCTCCGGATTTTAGGTACTGTGGTTGTTGGGAACTGGGGGGGGTCTGCCAGTATACTTGTTTTTCTGCCTGCCCCATTTCCTGTGGTTCCATACATCTTTACCCACTTTGTGAACAAGTATTCCTCGGTGATTTAAAGCTACTCCCATCGAATTTCAACAAGTGTCCTCTTATGTGGGATCTGGTGGTAAACAATTCCGGGCTCACCCTGTCCACACAATATACGGCATCGTAGGCTTCGATCCCAACACCGCCCCAATCGCCCCCGGCCTGGTAAGCCTTCGTGTCACCCGATTCTCCGTCTTTTCTGTTTCCTCCCCACGAGCGGCTCCATCCCACCTGAAGATTTTGGTCGCCCTTCTTGGTTTCTTTTCCGGGCCTGTCACATCGTTCTTAAAATGCACCGGCCAGAAATGCCTACCGGCTCGTAAGTGTGAATTCACATAGCTTTGAAACAGCGGTAAAACCATTCTGTTTGATTTTCGAAACCTTTCCTGACGGCGCCTGAAACTCTGTCGATACGTTCTGGCTGCCGCTCCATATACCGGATGGATAATTTAAGGAACCCATCGAAGGTGAAGGCCTGTTTCCTCGGCCATGAACGCTACCCTCACGGTCCATCGTCCGGTAGGCTTGTGGTGGATTACTTCCACCTACATGCACTCCCTGCCTTACATTTCCTCCCACTGTTCTGCCCTCTGAGCCAGTTTGGCATTCCGTGCCAAAGGGAGAAAGGCTCAATCTGTCCAATACGACGGGAGAAGGGGCAATCTCTCGCCACGATTCCTGCGTAGCCGGAACACAACACATCAGAGCCAGCATTTTACATGGTCTTAGGGTTCTCGTGACTTAAAGCTTCTTCCAGGACACCCTCCCAAAATTAAGCTTACCTGTTCCATTAAAAATGTTACTTGATAAGGAGTTATTCATTCCAAAAGCTTGATTCCTGTTCATTCCAAATCCAGACATACTGTGTGCGTAGAAAATAATTTTAGATTGAAAATCGCTGTCATTTACTTGAGGAAAATGAGAAACAACTGGACACTGTCTCTTTCGTGTTCCTGATACAGTCAGGTTAGAAAGCAGTACTGGTCATAATTTTCTAAATTCAGTACTCCTTGCTTTTCTGTGTCCTTGTTAATTATCTTGTTATCGGCCCAATTAAAGCTGCTTTTCTATTACAGATATGGAAATCGCAGAATGTCCGAATAGATCAGCACCGTGGTAGAGCATAAATATTGTCAGGGTTCCCTCTGGGCTACCGGAAGGCAACAGTAAACAGGAAGTCCGAGGGCCTAACACTTCACCCACCTACGGGTGTTTCACTTGGAGAGGATTCACTTGCCCTGGCTTACTATCGTAAGAGCCAAGCTAGCAGCGTGGCTCAGTGGCAAGAGCGTGGGCTTGGGAGTCGGAGGACATGGGTTCTAATCCCGGCTCCGTCACTTGTCTGCTGTGTGACCTTGGGCAAGCCACTTTACTTCTCTGGGCCTCAATTACCTCATCTGGAAAATGGGGATTAAGACTGTGAGCCCCAGGTGGGACAACTTGATTACCTTGGATCTACCCCAGTGCTTAGAACAGTGCTTGGGACATAGCAAGCACTTAACAAATACCATCATCATCATCATTATTATTATTATTACTATGCAACCTTCACTCTTTCTGTCCAAATCGCATCATTTTCTACTTGCAGCATTACGCTCAGCATCATAAAAAGAATCTTGGAAAGAATGGCGAGTGGAGCTAAATAAAGTTGGGTCCGGACAAGTAAGAATTCTAATAAAAATCAGAAATACAACCCCATAACTGCCATTTCTCTGGATACAGAGTGCATCATTGTGGGCATTATTGGTCCCCTTGGGCAGGCAAGGACAAAGGGATATTTCAGCAATTTCAGAAACATAATCATGGCCTAGTGGATAAACCTCGGGCCTGGGAGTCAGGGGAGCTGGGTTCTAATCCCAGCTCCACCACTGGCCAGCTGTGTGACTTTGGGTGAATTCACTTAATTTCTGTGTGCATCAGCTTCCTCAATTGCAAAATGAGGGTTCAATACCTCTGGCAGTTTGAGTCCCATGTGGCAAAGAGACTGTATTTGGTCTGGTTAACTTGTCCTACCTTAGAGGTTGGAACAGCACTGGACACATAGTATGCATTAAGGAAACACCATTTAAAAAACAAATGCATGCAAATGATAAAACCAGAAACTTCCAACACCTAAAACCTCATCACAGAAAATTCTGTGAGAATTTCAGAGCAGTGCTGGTGAGCTTTCTGGGGCGGGGGGGTCGTTCGGCAACTTCAAAGAACAAACTTACAAGCGAAAGTTCAATAAATCTCAACAGAAGCTAAAATATTCGAAGACAAAATCCATTCAAAAACATACACAATCAATGAGAGGCACTACAGTACACAGTAACAAATCCAACAACATTACGGTCTGCTTAAAAAAAATAGAGGATGCCGAAAGGGCAATTCCTCGTAACAAAAAAAAAAAAATCAGAAAAATGAAATTAGAAAGGGATCGAATGTAAGCATAAGATTAAAGCAAAGAACTGGAATTTGCCAGGCGACAGTAAACAGGAAATGTGCTAACTACCTAAAATATTTGAAGTATTTGCAGGGGGCAAAACCTAAAAGAGGAAGTAGACCCAGGGAAGGAGATAAGAAAGGGCCTTCTGCAACTCTTGTCTCATCTCAATCATTGCCCACTTACAACTTTTCCAAAAACCTTTCTCCAATCAAGTTCCCGTAAAGGAATATTAACATTCCTGACAGGGTAACAGGTTCCTTTTAGAGGCCTGAAAGACTCAGTTTGCCAACCAAGCCTGCTGCTCTGTTGGTCTAACACAAGCTGTAATTATATGGGGGGGGGGGAGAAAATATAAAAACAAAACGGTATAACATCGTGGGTAGGCTTCTTCAGAGATCCCTTTTTGGTAAACATTTCTTCATTCAGTCTAATTAGTCATAAGCAGAGGACTGAATGTGTATCAATCTGCAGATCGATCACTTAATTGATCTTCCACCTCTTTCTACACTCTCTACTCTCATTCGCACGGACGGCCCCTGTACTGCACGCGTCTCTTGCCTTCGCTGGGACGAGGGAGAACGCGCCAGCGGAACGTGGCCAGTGGGCACTTAGGATGAGACCGTCTGCCAGAACGGAGCTCTTCACATTAAACATCTCGCCGTGATTTTTCGGAGGATTTTTTTTGTAAAGCCAGGGATTTTGGAAAAAAAAAAAAAAAAGGAGAAGTACTGCACTGAAAGAGTTTTCCCTATCTGAAGGTCCCGGCTGCTCCCTGGGGGGGGGGGGGGGGGGGTCTATTTTTAGAATGGGGACGTGCTACAACCCTCCTGCCCTTCCCCAGCCCGCCCCCCGGGGCCGGGGCCTCTGAAGCCCTTCTCAGCAGCCCTGATCCTCTGGCATCTTGTGGAGACTCTACCTGACTGCTGAACTGCCGGAGAGGGGAAGGCCTAAGACAGACGTCGCCAGAGAATAGAGGGGTCAGAGACACAGAGACATCGGTGATAAGGCGAAAGACCAAACAGAGCACACGATCGAACCACCTTACCTGTTCACAGTAAAAGGTTGTCGAGAGGGTTGCTGCTTTGGCATACAGATTATGCTTGGCGAGCTTCTGTTAGGGCTACCTAATCCTGAACTGCTCATGCTATTTGTCCTGCTGGGAATTCCAATGCCCTGACCAACCTGGGAGTGGTTCATCATATTCCTAGGATTCATAGGCAATATACCTCTGAAAGACAAACCCGTTACACCAAAGTAAGTTTCCAACTCTCCTCCTAGGTCCCCACAAGAAATCCGGCGGACCCCGGGATTGGGAAATGGCTCTCTGAGCTGAAATGACCTCGTTCTTAGAAGGGTCTGCCTCTCCTCCCTTCTCCCCACACCTCCTCCCCCGACCCCCACCTCTGGAATCCGACGGAGGGTGGGCAGATCCGAGACGATTGACAACGTGCGTTCAACTTAAGCTCTTCTCGCAGATTCCATAATGCAAACGTTGGCTCCGTACCCGCTTTTTATTTTGATATCATGACTGCCGGATATCGGAGCGTGGCCAAGTGAGGCCATCCTGTCCAGTACGCCGGACCGTCGGCATACGCCCTCTCGCTCCCCCAGCCCGGTCGCGTAGAAACGCTCCTGACCGCCGCTGAACGTCAGGCATTTCTGACCGTACAGAAAGCCTCGTCCTCTAACGTACGGGCAGTCTATTTGTTTTCTGGCGGTGAGATGCCCTGAACCAGAAAACGGAGGGACCGGAGAGTTTTCCTTTTACGAAAAACACAGCCAGACTGTTTTCATCACAACTGTATGTTTTGCAGAAATATTCTGATTCACCAAAAAATACCTGCTGGGAGATGGAGGCGTATGAAGTGACATGGTCGGTACCCCTGTTGTTGGCGTTACATGACTAGGTAACTGAGTGCCTTGTGATAAGCTGCGATTTAACTGAGGAGTATTGTTGCTCATTCCCCTCATTGGAAGGCCTAGTGCACCTATTAAAAAAGGAAAAAGAGGAAAAAATGCAGAGTGGGGAAATTCATCGTCAAAAGGAACACACGTGCTTCCCATCCGCTGGAAGTGGAAAACTCACACTATCCCATCATGGATATTTTCTTCAAAGGGGTAAAACGGAAAAATCATACGTCTAACAGGATCTGGTCAATTAAAGTAGATTCTGGAAAGAAATCTGGTGAATAAAATGGTGGCAAGTTCAAGGGATTTTTTTTTTTTTACCCATCTATATTCACTTTAATTTCAACTCTAAATAAATCGGGGGGCGGGGGGTTCAATTTGTGCAATTAAAAAAACTCTACAGTTGCCATTGACTTACTGATAAAATCGACTACAGGAAGTTTGGAAGCTTAAGAGTCGTGATACGAAAAGGTGTTTCGCTTTTGTACAGTTTTAAATACGTAATGTATTACCTCCGTCCAAAGTGTCATACTTTATGAAATGTCACCATCTTGTAGGGGGTTTTCATTTTAAAAACAGATATACCTTTTGATTTGCCCTGTCAAAACCATAAGCCGAGAAAGTGGAAAAGTTTAAAAGGCAGATAAGGAAAGGGAATCCCGCTTAACTGAAGTCCTTCATTCACCGGTCCCTTTCAAGACGTATGTTAAAAATACGTAGCCTCGCACTGTTTTTTCAATCGTATTTATAAATTAAGCTTGCATCTCTAACAGTGCTAGACAATTTACAGTAAAATGGCTGCAGCTGTTAATTTACCTCAGGGAAACTAGAAAAGGTGAAGCCTCGATTGGTCATATTTGGTCTCGGCTGGCTCACGGGTAGCATCCAAAGCAGAGCCATTAACGGCTCAGAATTCACCTAGAGTTTTTTTTGGGGGGGTGGGCGGGGGAGGTTGCCACAGGGATACTCCTCAGGGACCAGACCTAGGACTAGTGGTTTTTTTTTTTTTAATTGGTGATCTGGACAGAGAAATGGAAACTATATTCCACATCTGCAGACGTCAAAACTGGATGGGACTGAAAGACTGAAAAACTCACAGTCGTCCTGATAAATTGGGGAAACGGTCCTCTTAAAAAAAATCGGGTTCGAATTCAAAGATGGGAAATGCAATTTAAAGCTATTATGGACCAAAGTACAGAACGGGGAAAGGCTGGCTAAGGCGACCTACGACAGGAATGACCTGGATGCTGTTTCTAGATGCTCGGAATTCAAATAAAAGAGTAATGCCGCGTGTACTTACTGTAGATTCAATCGTACTGCGGGTCTACATTACAGGATTAGTGGCCGCAAGACTTGGGAAGTGCTTTTTCTGGGATACTCTCCGCTCATTAGAGAATTCTACCTCTCCGTACTTCAGTATCAACGATTGATAGACGGGTGACAAAACTTATGTAAGGAGATGAAGAAGTCATCCCATAAGGAAAATGGAAGGAATTCTGGAGTCCTCAGGCTAGAGAAGGCTGAGGAGTGACTATTTCCAAATATATGATTTCTATGAGGATTCCCTGCTCTCTTTAGAATAAAACGAGGAAAGGGCCTTGAATTAAAAAGCAGGAGAGGATTTTAATGGGCTAAAATTCTCTTCCATCTCTTGCTCCCTTGCAGAGGTGCTAATGAGTAGTGATAACACCAAAGGGCTAGGAAGAAGCAAAACAAAACCTCTAGTAATCCACCCTCTTGGATACTGAATCCTAGATTTAAAATGTCTATATTTTCCAAGTTCGATTAAACAGTCACAATGCAGGTTTTCTGATAACTGCAGCTTAGATTGACGCTGGGTAAAACAGACCCAAAATTTTCCTTTCCATCAGGTCTGAGCTAAGTTGGCCCTTAGAGACTGTGAGCTAGCTGTAGGCAGGAATGTGTCCGTCGGTATATTGTACTCTCCCAAGAGTTTAGAACCGTGCTTTGCGCACAGTAAGCGCTCAATTATAACTATGGAGAAAAAGAAGACGATTTTAAGTGTTTTAGATTTATCTGTAAGTAATGTAAACTGTTTTTTAACACTACCCCAAACCCAAGTTCTGGAACCTAAATGTGTGGGCTACAATAATAAGTATGCACGGGAGGACAAAGCGGGTGAAAAGTTAAATAAATTGCCAAATAGATAGATCACTTTCCACTAACTCCTGCTATTTTTTAAAAAAGATGACAACAGAGTTCAAAATAGTTTTCTTTTTCAATTTATCTCAATGGAGAATTATGGCGAGAAGCAAGACAATCAAATTAATGACTACCTGGAAATACGGATTGGAGCTGAAAAGGATTCCTATTTTCTGCTTGACCCAGAAGGAGACAATTGGTTTAGAAAATAACTCTTTTTTAAAAATGATTCAATAAAATGTAGACTGTGTTCTATTTAATAATAAGCTGCTGTCTGATGAAAACCAATTGATGTTTCACTACAGGGAAGCAGCATGGCTTAGTGGACACAGCCCGGGCTTGGGAGTCAGAGGACGTGGGTTCTAATCCCGCTCTGCCACTTTTCTGCTGTGTGACCTTGGGCAAGCCACTTAACTTCTCAGTTTCCTCATCTGGAAAATGGGGACTGTGAGCCCCACGTGGGACAACCTGATTACCTTGTCTCTACCCCCGCCGCTTCGAACAGCGCTCGGTACGCAGTAAGCGCTTAACAAATACTATAATAATAACTGTAACAACAGACTAATTATCCACTATTCGACTTACAGCAGGCAAAGCTCATAAAATCCTCACGGCTCAATAGGAAAAACTCAATAACGGTCGAGCTAAGCCTATTCTGTTCCTGAAAAGACAGAACCACGGCAGATACAATCCCCGGTCGTAGCGTGCCTTTCCTCCCGGGAAGAAAGTTAGGGAAGCCTTCCCGAAGAGGAAGTTTCTAGTGCTCTTCGACCAGTTACTCGAGGCCCGGGAAACACGGAGCTCTGGTCCTATCGCCGGTAGCACGCTGTCCAAACACTGTGCCTTGCTCCAAGTAAAGCATCCCTGGGGCAAAAGTTTAGAAGGAGTAGGCGACAAATGATCTCAGATGCAAGGCAGCTACTTCAGGGTAGCTGAGATGTGCCTCTACTAAAGTGGTGGACTCCTCCTTGGAAGTGTAGTTAGCGTTTCTGAGGTTCTTGGGGAAGGCTATCTTCAGTAAACAAGTGTTTATCTCTACCCACATTTGATGTAATTACAAGCCCAGCTTTCTGCAGGGGAAGGTTTCCGCACAATTCTCTAAAACAAATGTTAGCATCACTTATGAAAGTTGAGGTTCTCAGCCTACTTAAAATCCACGCTAATTGGGCTACCGGACAAAAATGGAAAGCAAAAAGGTCTGCTAAATTCAGAACTGAGATTTGGAAATATTTGCTACTCTGTTTTTATTGACTGGACCCACATCACTTCCCTAAGAATCTAATCTCTTTTAAATGCTCCCTTAAATGTCTACTCATCTTCCCGCCAGACCATTTCTTTTCCCGTTAGTCCGAAAAAAGTACAATTTTTTACAGACATCTGGCAATATATACCAGGTGCTTCCTAAGCAATAGCTGGCGACAGGCAGAGAGCCCACCTACAAAGCAGTAGTGTGCAAGATTAGAGGCCACTGAAGGCACCTCTCAATTCTACTGTATTATCCTCCCCCAAGCGATCAGTATAGTGCCCTGCCGCTCAGTAATCGCTCAATAACTACCACTGATTGATCGATGAGAATATGCTCATAATAATAATAATGTTGGCATTTGTTAAGCGCTTACTAGGTGCAGAGCACTGTTCTAAGTGTTGGGTAATCAGGTTGTCCCACGTGAGGCTCACAGTTAATCCCCATTTTACAGACGAGGGAACTGAGGCACAGAGAAGTGAAGTGACTTGCCCACAGTCGCACAGCTGACAAGTGGCGGGGCCGGGATTCGAACCCATGACCTCGGACTCCCGAGCCCGGTCTCTCTTCCACTGAGCCACGCTGCTTCTCCGTTCATGTGCTGGACGGTAGGGAACCCTACCCAGAATTGATATACAGAATGTCAAACATACTGTTCTTACTCCGGGAAACTGCTGCGGCCCGTCGAGAGCGTACGAGTTCACTGAGTAACAGGTCCTACCGAAACCAGCGTGGCTGAATGGAGAGAGCACGGGCCTGGGAGTCGGAAAGACCTGGATTCTAATCCCGGCTCCGCCACTTGTCTGCTGTGTGACCTTGGGCATGCCCCTTCACTTCCCTGGGCCTCAGTTACCTCACTCATTCGGTCGTATTTATCTGACAGATGGATTGAGAGTGGGAGCCCCATGTGGGACAGGGACTGTGTCCAACCTAATAAACTTGTATCTACCCCAGTGCTTAGCACGTAGTAAGTACTTAACAAGTACCATTATAAATGTTGTTATTTTTATTGTTACTATTAGGCTGTCAGCATGACAAAAATTCCAGTAAATTCCCGAGTCAGGGTTGCCACGGGGAAACCTCTCCAGACGAGCCTTCGCATAGTTCGTGCAGATGATGTGCGAGGGTCACGTAAAACCGAGGTCACTGTATCAATCGGTGGTATTTATTAAGCGCTTACCGTGTGCAGAGCGCCGGACTGAGCGGTTGGGAGAGTACAGTTCGACATATAAAGGGACACATTCCCCGCCCACGACGAGCTGACGGTCTAGAGGCCAGCTGACAGACTCGACAGACGAGCTCCCTGCCCACCACGAGCTAAATCTTAGCAGGCCTCAATTAGTGAGGATAAACTCCCCGGCGCTGGACATTCAGAGGGGGGATTCTGCCCTAGCCAAACCGGCCGAGCACCTCTGCGACCAACGGACGGGGCCTGGCCTATTACCACCTTGCTAGGTCTCCCCAGGAGGGCTCGTACGGAAGACTTCGGAAGAACCGCTTAGGGTCCAACCTATTTGTTCATTTCGTCGACCATCTCCCCGACAGACTGTTAAGGTCCTCGCATTTAGACCGTGAGCTCGTGGTGGGCAGGGAGCGTGTCTGTTCACTGTTATACCGTACGCTCCCAAGCACTCTGCACACAGTAAGCGCTCGATAAATACAAGCGGAGGAACAGATGAACGAATCTGAATTCCCCTGTCTGTTCCCCAAAGTCTAGTTCGGGGCCCTGTACCCAGGAGGTATTCGATAAACGTGACTGACATTGATTGCTTCACTTTATCGACCCCTCCCTTCCACTGCGAAGAATTCAAATAGAGTCTGGCATTAGTCTTTTCCCCCGTCGGGGATCAATCGGCCAAGATTGCTCTCGATTTGGAGAACAGCAGAAATGCGGGTTACTAGAGCTTTCTAGTTGATGAAATGCCAGACAGCATGGCTTTTACTGCACTGTTCCTTAAGTAGCAGCCGATTCATGTCTAAAAAAGGCAAGGGAGAAACCAGAGGGCACGGGGGGAAAAAAAAGGAAACACAAAATAATTTCCTGACACAATCGCAGCGTAATGCGGTATGCCAGTTTTTTACGATCCACGTACATTTTGCTTTTTGGAAAAACTGAAGATAAAATCCAAAGCAATTTGTTTGCTTTCATCTGACCTATAAATGCGTTTGGTCTCGATTTTTTTTATTTATCGTTTAGCTTCTGATGTAGATATTTTCGGATAATGTCGGTTCGACTGCACACTGCTTTATAGAGAAATATAATTAGGGTACCCAATTCGTGATAATGGAATTCCGACATTTCTATCCCCAAAATAATCGAAACATGCAGAATAAGCAAGCATGAGAGGATAAACAATAATATAAGAAAAGCAAAGAAAGTTACCTGCCTACCCTTCCCAAAGCCCATATATAAATGTACATTAAAGCAACTCTTACTCTTAAAAAGGACCACGAAATTGCAAAATTCTTACTTTGTTGCCCGTATAAACTTGCCCCAAACTGAGACAGCTGACCTGATGTTGATGGTGATGCCAGCATCTACAAACAAATTAATTATGAATTAGATTAAAGCCCCGAGAAATGACACAAATTACAGCGCGAAGATTCTGAAGTGCAGCGTTATAATCCGGCTCGGCACACTACATTAATTCGATTCCATTTTTATTAAGCTATCAATTCCCAGAAGAAGTTCAGAACAATAACAGGCAGCGTGATCACAAAATATAAACGGTAATAAATGAAAACGAACACTCTCTCCGATAAAATGGACCCGACGCGCTAACTGGAAGGACTCGGAGGACGAAATGGAAATTGCAGTTTTAATCAAGTCCTCTAGACTGTGAGCCTGTCGTGGGCAGGAAGGTGTCCGTTGTTACTGTGTATCCTCCCAAGCGCTTGGTACAGCGCTCCGCACGCAGTGAGCGCTCACTAAATACGACCGAATGAATAAAGCGAAACGGCAGTGGAAATGGTACTTGGTGAGGTTCTTCTCGGTGCCATGTACACGATTAAGCGCTTGGAAAGAACAAAACAAGCTGGTGACACATGCCCTACCCACGAGAGTTTACACGCTAACTGGGGGAGTCAAGCATAAAAGTATTACACAATAATCACAACAAACAACTGGATGCACGATGGAATAAATATCTCTCCGTAAGTGCTGCGGGTGGGTGTAAATGAGCCCGGAAGCGCTAGAAGTGACCGACTTGATATGGTTGTAGGCTATTACTTGGGGATCAGGAGGGGAGGAACGAGCACGAGGAAGGGAATGAAATCGCGGAATCGAGAGAGCGCGGTCCAGTCGGGAGGAACGAAGAAAGCGATTAGGGGGAAGTGGCCAAGCAGCACGACGTGGTGGAGAGGGCCCGGCAGCGGGAGTCGGGGGTTCTAATCCCGGCTCCGTCGCTGGTCTCCTGTGGGGCCTCGGGCAAGTCACTTCGCTTCTCTGTGCCTCAGTTACCTCATCTGGAAAACGGGGATTGAGCCCGGGAGCCCCAGGTGGGACAGGGACGGCGTCCAACCCGACTGGACTGTAGCGTGGACTGGGGCTTGGAGACGAGCAGAGCGGCCAATGCAGTATGCGGTGGCAAGGCCAGAGTGTGGGACAGGAGAGTAGCAGCTCGGACGGAGCGGAAGGGGTGATTCAGGAAGATATCGTGCAGGGAAAACCCACCAGGATTGGGCAGGAGACTGGAAAATGACAAGCTACAAATAATAAAACCCAAAGAGCAGCCACGCACGGTAGTTGTTTTTCCAGTTCTAAAGAAGCCGATTTTGCAGTCACCTTCGATCCAGGTACAGCTTGGGTTTGAAACAGCATGTGTGTTGAGAAATGCTTTTTAGGCCGTGCTAAGTATTGGCACGGCTACTAGTTGACCCCAGCGCTTAGTACAGTGCCTGGCACATAGAACGTGTTTTAACAAATACCTTCACTATTATTATTACTAACGGTGAGCAGTCACAGCGCACGTACGTTGAGAAATGTTTTTAGGCTGTGCTAAGTATTGGCACGGCTACTAGTTAACCCCAGCGCTTAGTACAGTGCCTGGCACATAATAAGTGTTTAACAAATATCTTCGTTATTATTATTATTATTATTATTAACTGTGAGGAGTAACAGCATGTATATTGAGAAATGCTTTTAGGCTGTGCTAAGTATTGGCATAGCTACTAGCTGACCCCAGCGCTTAGTACAGTGCCTGGCACGTAGTACGTGTTTAACAAATACCTTCATTATTATTATTATTACTAACGGTGAGCATTAACAGCACACGTATGTTGAGAAATGTTTTTAGGCGGTGCTAAGTATTGGCCCGGCTACTAGTTAACCCCGGCGCTTACTACAGTGCCTGGCACATAATAAGTGTTTAACAAATATCTTCGTCATTATTGCTATTATTATTATTATTATTATTATTAAGTGTGAGGAGTAACAGCACGTATACTGAGAAATGCTTTTAGGCCGTGCTAAGTATTGGCATGGCTACCAGTTGACCCCAGCGCTTAGTACAGTGCCTGGCACGTAGTGCGTGTTTAACAAATACCTTCGCTATTATTACTATTATTAACCGTGTGGAGTTTCTGCTTGACATGAAGGGAACCGAAGAGGCCCAGGACGCCGTACAGGTTTTGGGGAGTGGAGAGACAGAGAAGCAGCGTGGCTCAGTGGCAAGGGCTTGGGCTTGGGAGTCAGAGGTCGTGGGTTCGAATCCCAGCCCGGCCACTCGTCAGCTGGGTGACTGTGGGCAAGTCGCTTAACTTCTCTGTGCTTCGGTTCCCTCATCTGTAAAATGGGGATTAACTGTGAGCCTCACGCGGACAACCTGATTACCCTGTATCTCCCGCAGCGCTTAGAACAGTGCCCCGCACACAGTGAGTGCTTAACGAATGCCAACGTTATTATTATTACGGGTGCCGGGTGGCCTTCGGAGAGATGACCAGGGCCGCCGGGTGAGGTTCAGACCGAAAAGGTGAGCTCAGAGGCTGGGGGCAGAGAGATCCGCAAAGCAGCTGTTAAAATTATCAGGGAAGCGGCGTGGCCTAGAGGGAAGGGCCCGGGCTTCGGAGTCAGAAGGACCAGGGTTCTTATCCCGGCTCCGCCACTTGTCTGCCGTGTGATTTTTGGACAAGTCAGCTACCTCATCTGGAAAATAGGGATCCACTTCCTATTCTCCCCCCTTCTTAGACGGGGAACGCCTTGTGGGGTTAGGACCGCATCCAGCCTAACTGGTACCTTTGGCAGCACTCGGCACAGTCTGAAAATACCGCTCGACGTACATGTCGTTTCAACCCCGAACTGCACCCGGATTGAAGGCGACCGCAGAATTGGATTCATCGGAATTGGAAAAATACCTGTGGGTTGCTGCTCTTTCGGTTTTATTCCTTGTACTTCGTCTTTAACCGGTCTGCTGTCAAATCCCGGCGGTTTCTCCTGCACGAGTTCTTCCCGATCCACCCCTTCCTCTCTATCCAACTTGCTACTCTCCTGTCCCGCGCCGTAGCCCTGCCACGGCAAGCTTATCGCATTAGCTGCTTCGCCAGTCGCCAAGCTCCGATCCACACCACACGCCGCTTCCCGGATCACCTTCCCGACGTCCGGCTCGGCCCGTCAAAGCTGTCCACTTCCCATCTTGCCGTATCTGCTCTCTTCACAGCCATCCCCCCATTTGCTGTCTTCCTTCCTCCCAAGCTAACCCTTCGGGTCGTACCTCGCCTAGCATCCGATGTCCGATCCCCCCGGCGCTTACGCGCCTATCCCTAGCTCTATTTTAATATCTGCAGGGATCACCAGGAGTTTCCCAACTCTCCCAAGTGTTTAGTACAGTACTCCGCACGTGGAAGGTGCTCAATAAAGAGCACTGACTGATTGGTTGATCCCTAGCTCATGTGGTTCCCTCTGGCTTGGAACTCCCTCCCTCCCCACTTGTCAGGCAGACTACAATTCTCCGCCCGCTCAAATCCCTCCTAGAATCTCACCCCCTCCAACATAAGCCGCGGGGCCTAGGGGATAAAAATGTCCTGAAGGCCGGAGGACCTGGCTCTAACCTCAGCTCTACAGCTCGGCTGCTCTCCCCCGATCAGACCGTAAGCCCGTCAAACGGCAGGGACTGTATCTGTTGCCGACTTGTTCATTCCAAGCGCTTAGTACGGTGCTCGGCACACAGTAAGCGCTCAACAAATACTACTGAATGAAAGTGTGACTCTGGGCAAGTCACCTCACTTCTCTGTGCCTCGGTTTCCTCGGCAACAAAACGGGGACTCAATACCCGCTCTCCCTCCTACTCGGACTGGGAGCCCAAGGATTGTGTCCGACCTGATTAACCTGTCTCTGTCGAAGCTCTCCACCACCTTGCCCCTTTTTACCACAGCTCCCGTCTCTCCGTCTCCATCCCAAGCCCACACACTGCTTCTCTGGTGCTGCTAACCGTCTCACCGGGCCTCGTCCTCGCCTGTCTCGCCGTCGATCCCTGGCCCACATCCTACCTCTGGCTTGGAACGTCCTCCCTCCTCACATCTGCCAAAAAAAAAAAAAAAATCACACTTCCCCGCTTCAAAGCCCTACTGAAGGCTCACCTCCTCCAAGAGGCCTTCCCAGACTAAACCCTCCTTTTCCTCACCTCCCCCTCGTCACCCCGACTCGCTCCCTAAGCTCTGCCCGCCCCTGCGCCCCACAGCACTTGCGCCTATACGAACACATCTAAAATTCTATACATTTCTACGGAGGCCCGTTTACTTGTTTTGATGCCTGTCGACTTGTTTTGATGTGCGTCTCCCCCTTTCTAGACTGTAAGCCCAGGGTGGGGAGAGACGATCTCTCTCTACTGCTGAACTGTACTTTCCAAGCTTTTCATTCAATAGTATTTACTGAGCGCTTACTACGTGCGGAGCACTGTACTAAGCGCTTGGAATGGACAAATCGGTAACAGACACAGTCCCTGCCCTTTGACGGGCTTACGGTCTAATCTTGCTCTGCACACAGTAAGCGCTCAATAAATACGACTGAATGAACGACTAGCCCGGCGCTTTGAAGAGCGCTTGACACACAGTAAGCATTTAACCAATACCATAAAAAAAGCCTATCCTACTTGAATTTCCCAGCCCCTTGAGCCAGATCATCCCTTCGGCCAACTCTAGCACTTCTGAATTTATATACACTCTCCTTAGCACTCACGAAGACCAGTCCATTTTATTTAGTTTTGACCACCTTGATTGCAGGCATCTTTACGTTTGTCTCCCTGATTACGAGTACACGACTCCCTTTGGGCAGGAAACGTGTCAGTCCGTTATTCGGTACTTTTCGAGGGTCTGAATACAGTTCCCTGCAACAAGTGGGTATTCAGTCAATGTTATCACTAATACAACTATTAATTCCATCACCGTCGCCGTGACCGCACCCACCACCTTTCATCCCCAAGGCGTGCCGCCCTGTCCTACCACGAGAAGCCGGGTGGCCTAGTGGCAAGAGCCCGGGCCTGGGAGTCGGAGGACCTGGGTTCTAATCCCGGCTCCTCCACCTGTCTGTTGGGTGACCCTGGGCGGGTCACTTCACGTCCCTGTGTCTCTGTCTCCTTGTCTATCAAAATGGGGATTAAATCCTACTCCCGTCTAGACCGAGAGAGGTCCGAGTGGGACGGGGACGGTGTCCAAAATGATTACCTTCCATCTACTAAAATAAACACTTAACAAATACTTCTCTCTGCTGCCCAGATCACTTTTCTACCAAAAGGTTCAGTCCACGTTTCCCCACTCCTCGAGAAACTCCCGGTTGCCCATCCACCTCCGCCTCAAACGGAAACTCTTCACCGTCGGCTGTGAGGCCGTCAATCCCCTTGCCCCCGCCTACCTCACCTCACTATTCTCCTACCACCACCCAGCCCGCAACATTTCGCTCCTCTGATGCTAACCTTCCCGTTGTGCCTCCTTCTCGTCTATCTCGCCACGTCCTGCCTCTGGCCTGGATCACCCCCCCCCCCCCCATCGTATCCTGCAATCACTCTCCCCCACAACAGAGCCTTCCTGAAAGCCCATCTCCTCCAAGAGGCCCTCCCTGACTAAACCCTTTCTTCTTCTCTCACTCCCTTCTGCATCGCCCCGACTCGCTCCCTTGATTCACCTCTCTTCCCGGGCCCACAGCACTTACGTAATTCACTTTTTATTAATGTCTCTCTCCCCCTCTAGACTATAAGCTTATTACGGACAGGGAGCGTGTCTGCTTATTGCTACGCTGCCCTCTCCCAAACGCCTAGTACGGTGCTCTGCCTACAGTAAGCGCTCGATAAATACAACTGCCATAATTCTGGCTATCGTCATCCCCGTCGTCATCACCCCCAACGCACCAGATCACGGAGCAGGAACGCCCGCGCCCCGCGCCGCTCGCCTCCCTGGGGTCTCGTCGTGCCCCGCTCTGCCCTGCCCCGGAAGGGCTCGAGAGGAGCCACGAAACTTAGAACGCCGGGAAGGCTGCGGCGGGGGCTGCAGCTGGCGGCACTTCCTGTGACGGAGGCCGACGGGCACCTCCGGGCTCTGAGCTGCCAGCGGCCCGAGACGCCGCTCCGCTCCCCACGGCCCCTTCCCGCTCCCCTGACTGTGCTTAAATGTACTTAAATGCTGTTCTCCCCCCGTAGACTGGAAGCTCCTGTGGGCAGGGAACTCTATTGTATCGTTATCTCTGTTGGATTAGAGAAGTCGCACGGCCTAGTGGAAAGGGCACGGACCTGGGAGTCAGAGGTCATGGGTTCTAATGCCGGCTGCTGTGTGACCCTGGGCAAATCACTTCACTTCTCTGGGCCTCGGTTACCTCATCTGGAAAATGGGAATCAAGACTGCGAGTCCCACGAGAGACAGGGACTGTGGTCCAACCTGATTAGCTTCTATCTACCCCAGTGTGTAGAACAGTGCTTGGCACACAGTAGGCACTTAACAAATGCCACGATGCTTGAAAGTGCTCTGCATACAGTCAGCTCTCAACAAATACCCCCGCTCGACTGATTCCTCTTTAAGTTTCACTTGTTGTATTTCATCACTGCTCTCGTATTTCATGTGGTTTGGTGCTTCCTTTTTCCAGTTTTCCTCGGACGCCTGTCGTCAGCCCCCTTTTCTCCCTTATTCTTAGACTGTGATCCCCTTAAGGGCCAGGAATGCTATTTCTCACCTGTGGATTTCCCCCGCGGCTCTCAGTGCTGAATAAATACTATTATTACTACTCCTGGACTCATATTCCTTTCGGTTTTCTTAAATCGGTTTTTCAGAAACTGACCTGAAGATAACAGCAGAAATGCTCCGGTAAAGGTAACAGGTTTTCTCTTGAGGAAACAGGGAGGGAAGGGGTCGCTTTGCTAAGAGATTTCCAGAGACTGGGACAAAGCCCACAAGAGTAGTTTCCAGGTCCCTGAAAGGTACAGGACTCCAATCTTCAAAAGGATATTTGAAACAGCGTGGTGGAAAGAGACCGGGCTTGGGAGTCAGAGGTCATGGGTTCGAATCCCAGCTCTGCCACTCGGCAGCTGGGTGACTGTGGGCAAGTCACTTCACTTCTCTGGGCCTCGGTGACCTCATCTGGAAAATGGGGATTAACTGTGCGCCTCACGTGGGACAACCTGATGACCCTGTATCTACCCCAGCGCTCAGAACAGTGCTCTGCGCATAGTAAGCGCTTGACAAATACCAACATTATTATTATTATATTTTGTCTCCAGGCTGTAAGCTCTTCTTGGGGGGGGGGGGGGAACGTATCTACCAACTCTGCTGTACTGTAATCTCCCAAGCACGGGAGACTCCTCAGTACAGTGCTCTGCAAAACAGTAAACACTAAATACATATCGTTGACTGATGGATTCTACGGAACTGAACTCTTCTCCACATCTGGAGGACCCCCCCAGACGGACGTGGATTCACTTGCTTCCAGCAGTCAGATCAAGAGGTAGCTTAAGAAAGGCTAGTAATGATAATCGTATTTGCCAAGCACTTACTATACGCCAAGCACTGTACTGAGTGCTTGGGGTAGGTTTAAGATAATCGGGCCCATTTGGGGCTTGGTCTAAATAAGAGGGAGGTGGATTTACTCCTCATTTTACAGATGTGAAAGCTGATTCACAGAGAAGCTAAGCGTCTTGCCCAGGGCCACAAAGCAGGCAAGGGGCAGAGACGGGATTAGCACCCAGGTCCTCTGACTCCCAGGCCCGTGCTTTTCCCACCAGGCCACGCTGCTTCTAGGGGACGTAAGAAAGCAAAACCCTCGGAGAAACGCGGAGGCAGTGGAAGACGCCAGGGACTGTGTCTGAGCTGCTTCAAATCTACCTACCACAGAAGCTTGGCACATAAGCAAATACCATGATTATTATTGTTATTATTGGAGAGGAAGAGAGGAAGAGTCGGAGATAAGAGCAGAGACGCACACTCGGGGTATCGCCAGAGAGGGAAGGGCGGAACGAGAGCGTGAAAGACAGCAAGCAAGTCAGAGAGCTGGTGAAGCAAGACGCAAAGGAGGGGGATGGAGAGGGGGAGAAGTAGGGGGGAACCATACGCGTCTGATCTGATTAACGTGCATCTACCCCCTTAGTACGATGCCTGGTATACTGCAAGCGCTTAACAAATACCACAGTCGTTCACATTTACTGAACGCTCACCTTGTGCAAAATAACGTTTTATGCACTTGGGAGAGCACAATAAAACAGAGTGGGTAGAAGCGTTTCCCTACCCACAAAGAGTTTACAGTCTAGAGGAGAAGGCGGGCATCAAATAAATGAAAATAAGGATATGTACGTAATGCTGTGGAACTGAGAGCGGGGTGAATAAAAGGTAAAAGTTTAATAATAATTGTGGTATTTATTAAGCACGTACTAAGCGTCAGGTACTGTCCTAAGTGGATACAAGGAAATCAGGGCGGGCACAGTGCCCGTCCCACGTGGGGCTCACAGTCTTAATCCCCACTTTACAGATGAGGGAACTGAGGCCCGGAGAAGTGAAGTGACTTGCCCAAGGTCACACAGCAGGCTAAGTGGCGGAAGCGGAATCAGAGCCCGTGACCTTCCGACTCCCAGGCCCGTGTTTCATCCACTAAGCCACGCTGCAAATCCAGATGCAGGGGCGATGCAAAGGGAATGGAAGAAGAGAAAATGAGGGTTTAGTAGGGGAAGGCCTCTTGGAAGAGATGAGCTTTTAATAAGATTTTGAAGGTGGAGAGAGTAACCGTCTGTCAGATACAAAGGGGGAGGGAGTTAAAGGACAGAGGTAGGACGTGGGGGAGGGCTCAGTGGCGAGACAGATGAGACCGAGGTACAGTGAGAAACAGAGTGAATGTGCTGGGCTGTAGAAAGAAATCAGGGAGGTATAAGGTAGGAGGGGGAAGCTGATTGCTTTAAAGCCAATTGTAAGAAATTTCTATTTGACGTAGAGGTAGTTGGGCAACCACTGGAGGTTCTTGAGAAGTGGGGGAAATTGCAATTATTATTAAAGATGGCCCCTCTCAGGGTCACACCTGGAGAGCTTCCAGTACTTTATCGGTTTCGACAGTGGGAGGGCGAGTCACGCGGAGGCCTACCTATTTCCAAACCTAGCTTGGCCAGTGGCCAGCGAGTGGAAGGCAATCTGCTACAAGTCAAAACTCCCCCGTGCTGGGCAGCAGCGGCATGGGAGAGGGTTGAGTGTGGAGACTCGAGTTTACTGCGCGGAAGGAGGCGACGGCACACCGCTTCTGTATTTTTAACGAGAAAACGCCACGGATGCACAGCCGCAACGACTGCAGATGGAGGTGGGGCGTTCTGGGAGAGATGCGTCCACGGTGTCGCTGTGGGTCGGAGATGACTCGACCGCAAGATCAGAGATGGAGTGAAAAGTGCTAAGGTCCTAACTGGGAGGTGTGCCCTGGAGAGAAGAAAAACTAAATGGGGAAAGCCTCCTGGAAGAGCTTGGTTTTCAGAAGGTTTTGGAAGATGGGGAGAGTTCTGTTCTGGATGATTCGGAGGGGAAGGATGTTCCAGGCAAGGAGGAAGGCGGCGAGCAAGGGGTCGGAACTGGGAGAGTCCGCGCCGGGGGAGGGAAGCGGAGAAGAGGGAGAGAGCCGATGGTTTAAGCCAGCCCAGAGATCACCAGCTTAAACCCAGAGATCACCAGCTTCTGCTTGATGTGGAGACGAACGGATAATCACTGAAGATTCTGGGGGGAGTGGGGAGATGTACGTAAAGTGATGTCTTATAATCTGTGATCTATGCAACGGAGTGAAGCATGGAGAGATTAGAGGCCCAGAGCCCTGAGAGGAGGAGGCTGATTCAGAAGTCGAGACTGGATAAGGGAAGGTCAAGGACCGGGGTGGTGACCATCTGGATGGAGCAAAAGGGGCAGATCTGGGGAACGTCGTGGAGGAAAAACTGACAGGAATTAGCAACAGGCTGAATGTCAAAACTGAATGAGAGCGAAGCGGCAAGGAAAACACCAAGGTCGAGGGCCTTGGAGGCATGGGTGATCACGGTGGCGTTGTCAATTGTGATCTAACTCCCTCCTCAAACTCCACGTCCTTCTCCCCTCCCCATCTATTGCCCCTAAAGACCAAGCCATGCACTTCAATCAATCAATGGAATTTACTGAAGCTTACTGCGTGCGCTCGATAGAACAGTTGATGGACAAGATCCCTGCCCACGAGGAGCTACTTCGCTGAAAAACTGGGACCATTAAAAGCTGTCTCCCTGATATCTCCCCTGCTCCTCTACAGTCCCTTCCTCTTCCAGCCCCAATCTTTAGTATCTTTAGAGGAGTTCTCCCACATCCTCTCAAATTCTAGCCCCTCCACCTGTACCTCTGACCCCACCCCTGCTCACCTTCTCACGGCAACTGCCCTCTCCTTTCAGAGGGAACCTGAAACAGTGCGCTTTCCAACGACTCTCTCTCGCTGCTGCTGCTTTCAAGCACGCCCGTGTCTCCCCTATCCTAAAAAAACCCTCTAGAGACCCCACGACCCCGTCCAGTCATCGCCCCATCTCCCTGCTATCATTCCTCTCCGAACTCCCACAGCGAGTAGTCTACACTCGTTGCTTCCACTTCTCCTCCAATTCCCCTCTTGACCCCTTCCGGCACCACTGAGGGGAGGAGAAGTCAGTGGAAGAGAATCAAACAGAGCTGCCGGTGAGGTAGGGTGAGATATGAGAACCAGGAGAGAAATGACAGTAAAACCAAGATTGCTGAAGCAATCGCTCATCCCTTACTAGTTTCACCGGGCCCCGCCCAGGTACCCAAAGAGATCTAGGCGAGGCCAACTCATCCTTACGGTCAAGAGGATCACTTTTCTACAAAAACGTTCGGTCCACGTTTCCCTAAACCTCAAGAACCTCCAGCGGCTGCCTATCTGGCTCTGAATCGAACAGGAACTCCTTAATCGGCAGCTTTAAAGCACTCAATCACCTTGCCCCCTCCTACCTCACTACTCCCTTTTTACAACCCAGCTCGCACACTTCACTCTTCTAATACTAACCTTCTCACTGTATCTCAACCTCACCTATCTCGCTACTGACCTCTCGCCCACGTCCTGCCTCTGGCCTTCGTATCGCCCCCCCCCCCCTTTTAAATCCTTATTGGAAGCACATCTCCTCCAAGAGACCTTCCCCGACTAAGCCCTCCTCTCCCCTTCTCCCACTCCCTTCTGAGTCACCCTGTCTTGCTCCCATTATTCATCCCCACTTCCCGCCCCTCAGCACACTCATATCTGTCATTTTATTTATATGAATGTCTGTCTCCCCCCTCTGGACTGTAAACTCACTGTGGGCAGGGGATGTGTCTGCTTTACTGTTATCCTGTACTCTCCCAAGCACTTCATTCAGTGCTCTGCACACAGTGAGCACTCGAAAAATCCGACGGAAAAGACAGCAGCAGCAAGGAGCAGGTGAGAACAACAGAATTCTCCTGCTTTCCCTCTCACTACTGTGGAACTGAATAGAGCACTCTACTCACACCTGTGACTCACTCCCCGTAGCTTCTGCCACAAAAGGTGCCGTTTATTTTGGTCTCCTCTTCTGGAGCTACTGCTCTCCACTCTATCACATTACAATCTGCAAAAGTTGTGGGCAGGGAACGTACCTACTAGCTCTGTTATACCGTACTCTCCAGAGCACTTACTACAGTGTTCTGCACCCAGTAAGAGCTCATTAAATATGACTGACTGATTGCAAAAGACTGACGGAGCTCTTGAACTCATTTGTTAATGCCTAGAAATTTGTAAAGTTGGCAGTTGATAATCACTGTTTACTACCGTAATTTTCCGCTCTTTAGGGTACAACAATTTTCACCGTAATAAGAATCCTTCAATTATGTCTGTGTAAAAAATGTTTTTTCATTAACAGAATGACAGTGATTCTACGACAGAAAGTCACTGAATTCATCCCCAGAAATCTATCATCCAGCTACCCTAGATATCACCAAAAGAGACAAAATCCCCTCACCCTGATCCCTTGACTTTGCCCCGGGTCCTTTTCTCAATAACTTTCTAACCAATCTGCTGCAAAATGGAAGCCGTTCGGGGTCATTTTTGATCACTCACTCCAACCCTAAACTTTGGATATAGAGGCTCAGAGTGAACCCAAGAAGAAGTAATCTAGCGATCTTGGAACTCAGAGCCAAACTCAGTTCAGAAGAACACACAAGGGCAATTAAAAAAAAAAAAACTCCCTCTGGTATCATTTCCCAGTTCTGCCACTTGTCAACTGTGTGACTGTGGGCAAGTCACTTAACTTCTCGGCGCCTCAGTGACCTCATCTGTAAAATGGGGATTAAGACTGTGAACCTCCCGTGGGGCAACCTGATTACCCTGTATCTACCCCAGCGCTTAGAACAGTGCTCTGCACATGGTAAGCGCTTAACACATACCAACATTATTTCCCCGGTGCCCTCTACGAAACCGGGGAGAGAGCATTTTCCCCAGCGAGGAGCTGGTTCTGTCGACTGTTACAAGTAGCCTCGAGGCGGGGAATGCGTCTGTTTACCGTTGCACTCTACGCTCCCAAGCGCTCGGCACAGTGCTCTGCACACGGTTAGAGCCCGATAAATACGAGTGGATCGACGAACGAACAGCGGTCGAAGGCCTGACCGTGGAGAGGCCCGAGGGAATGAGATGGGTTGGGCAGTGCTTTGCCAGACGGGGCTCGGGCTTCTCCCCGCAAGTCGTCGTGCTCTTGAGAGTCACCGTCTGCCCCACCCGAGGCGGAAACGTGCAGTGATGGGGGAGTGGAGGTGCCAACGGAAGAGGAACTGGAATGGAAAGTCCCTCCGGACGAGCCGGCGATGCCAAGGGCAGTTCAGACGACGGGTGCTCTGCCCGACTGAGTGGTTGTGAAATCCTGGCATCCCAGTCGCACGGACTGGGAAAAGGGGCAAACGGAAGAGGAAGAAGAGGCAAAGAAAAGTGGCAAGGTTGTGCCGGAGCCCCTTCAAACCGCCTGACGAGTGTGGGGTGGGGCGGAGGGGGCGGGGAATTGGGGAAGGGTGAGAAAACCTCAACTTGCCGCTCCAACCGCTGGCCACGTGATGCAAATGTTTGCCGGGGGCTCTCAAACCGAGCGTTGTAATCCCAAGAGACTAAAGGACACACCCAAGAGAAGAACAAATAAAAATATCAATCAACCCTATTTCTTGAGCGCTTACTGTGTACAGAGCACTGTACTAAGTGCTTGGCAGAGGGACAGTTGGTGGACACGTTCCCTGCCCACAAGAGGCGTACAGTCGAGACGGAATCTCCTAAATGTCTTCAAACCTCCTAAATATAGTTTTGGAAGACAAAGCCAAGGATCTAACTCCTTCACCTGATTCTTCCACCCCACCCTTCCCATTTACGAGAAGCAGCATAGCCTAGTGGCAGTAGCACGGGCTTGGGAGTCAGAGGTCATGGGTTCTAAATCCGGCTCTGCCACTTGTCTGCTGTGTGACCTTGGGCAAATCACTTCACTTCTCTGGGCCTCAGTTACCTCATCTGTAAAATGGGGATTGAGACTGTGAGCCCCATGGGGGACAGGGACTGTGTCCAACTTGATTACCTTGCATCTACCCCGGCGTTTAGAACAGTGTTTGGCACATCGTCAGCGCTTAAGTAATACCGTAATTATTATTATTATTTAATTAAAAAACCCTTGCACCCACTCTGCTCCTCTCTCTGACCACCAATCCGCTCTCTGATGCCTCCTTCCCCTCTGCTTTCAAATACACCCCAAACCTTCCTCAACCCATCAGCGGCATTTTCTGAGCACTTTCAGCTCGCACAGCACTGTCATAGGCGCTTGGGAGAGTACAATGCAAGACAGTGGATGGACAGGTTCCCGGCCCACATGGGGTCCAGATGAAAACCTCTTCCCCCCACTGCACCATCCGCTTATCGCTCTCTCTCCATCCTCTGGTTCCTGCCCAAAATCCCCCAGCGGGACTTGGTTGCTCATTGCCTCCACTTCTCCAACTCTCACCTAAACCCTCTACGAGACGGCTCTGCTCCTTTGACTCTCCTGGCGCTGCCCTCGCCAAGATCAGCAGTGACCTTCTTGCAGAATCGAACCGACGTTACTCCATCCTAACCCCCCCCTTGACCTCTTGGCGGCCTTCTCGACCGAGATTTTAACGCCGCTGCCTGACCACTGGGCACACGTCTCCCTACTCCTCCCGAGCGTCTAATCGTCACCCATTCCTCTGAGCATCCGGCTGACGCTCCAAACTATTGCCCCTAAGGTACTCGCTCAGTTCTTTCTCGCCTCCCTTCATCCTCCCCCCTCTCCCTCTATACGGCAGCTCCGTCTACTCCATTCCTCTCCAGCCAACCTTCTTCTCTGTACTTTGTTCTCGTCTCTTTCATCCCCTCATCACCATCATCATTAATGGCATTTATTGAGCACTTACTCTGGATAGAGCACTGTACTAAGCGCTCGGAGTAGCAGAATAAAAAAGGGTTGGCAGACACGATACAGTCTAGAGGGAAAGATCGCGTCCACATCTTCCCCTCTGCCCGGAAGCCCCTCCCGATTCATATCGGGCAGATTCCCCAATCGACCCTACTAAAATCACATCGATCAAGCAACTAATCAATGGTACTGCCTGCGCAGAGCACTGTACTAAGAGCTTGGGAAAATCCGATATCACAGAATTGGCAGAGAAGCAGCTATGGCCTAGTAGATAGAAAACGGGTCCGGGAGGCAGAAGGACCTGGGTTCTAAGCCCGGCTCCGCTCCTCGTCTGCTGGATGACCTTGGACAAGTCACTTCCCTTCTCTGTTCCTCAGTTACCTTGTCTATAAAATGGGGATTATGGTCGAGAGACCCATGTGGGACAGGGACTGTGTCCAAACTATCTGGTATCTACCCCGGGCTCAGAACTGTGCCCGGCACAGAGTAAGTGCTTAACAAATACAAGGTTTTTCGAAAAAAGTTGGTGGACACAATCCCCGCCCGCAGAAGTTTACAGTCCACGGGGAGACAGACATTAAAATTATGGACAGGAAAAGTAGTAAAGTAAAAGGATGTGTAAATGAGAAGCAGCGTGGCTTAGTGGCTTGGGAGTCTGAGGACCCGGGTTCTAATCCCTGCTCCGCCCCGTGTCGGCTGTGTGACCTCAGGCGAGCCATTTAACTCCTCAGTGCCTCAGCTACCTCATCTGGAAAATGGGAATAAGACTGCGAGCCCCACGTGGGACAACCTGATTAACCCTGTATGTACCCCAGTGCTCTGAACAGTGCCTGGCACGTGGTAAACGCTTACCGAATACCATAATAATAATTACTGCCATCGGGTAGCCGAGTGCTGTGGGGCTGGGGTGAGTGGCAAAATGCTCATGGGGAACACAGACAAACGCAGAATTGACGCAGAGGGGAGAGAAAGGGCTTAGTCGGGGAAGGCCTCAAGGAGGAGATGTGAATTTAAGAGGGATGTGATTTCAGGTGGGAACAGTGGTGGACGTTTGGGGGTGAATGGGGAGGGAGTTCCAGGCCCAAGGGGGTCACTATTTCTCCCACCTGCCACTTTAGCACTTTCGCCTCGCAATCACAGGGTGATCAAACCCTGCCTGTAAGCTTATTTACATTGCTTTATACCCCACTGCTTCTTCCTAACTGTAAATCATTTTCAGGCCTGGCCCCGTGATTGTACTATCCTCGGGCCAGAGAGCAGGTCGCCTAACTCCATCTCTCAAGCGTTCAGTTCGGTGCTCTGCACCGATATTCACTGACTGACTGGAAGAAGAAATGTGGGACGGGAAGCAAAGTTATTGGTGTTGAAAGGAGACCAACTGAGAAGCCTGAAGCAACGTCTCCCCCAAGAAGCCACGTGTCAAGCTACAAAAAAACTCATAAATTGTCCTTCAGGGTTATTTCCATCAGTGAGAGATTGCTGAGGCCTATTATGCCAAAATGGGCCTTAATCAAGCACATCAGTGAACAATAATCTACTGTTAAGGGATCAAAAAAATCTCCCGGTTACAGTGTAGCGATTCACCGAGACCAGTATATAACCAGTTCCCACTCCTCACTGTTTTGAGGAGCCACTCCAATTACCGGGCAGATCACAGGCTTTACGATCGGTCTCTCTGATCTATTTCAGTTTGCCGATTTGACTCGTCTCTGCTCCCCTACCCGACCGATAACTGCGCATTTCTGAAAGGCCTCCGCTTCCTTGTTTACTCGTTTTGACGTCTGTCTCCCCGCTTCTGGACTGTGAGCCTGTGGACTGTGGGCTGAGACTGTCTCTATTTGTTGCTGAATTGTACTTTCCAAACGCTTAGCTCAGTGCTCTGCCCGCGGTAAGCGCTCAATAAATACGATTGAATGAATGAATGAATGAATACTAAGAACAACCAAGTGGCTGATTTGCGGGACCAGGACTTGTTATCGCATCTTTGCCCCAGAAGAATTTACAACAGCTTCTCCCATCATGGTTTAGGTTCATAGTTCTCAATCAACCAGTGGTATTTACTGAGCGCCTGCTATGTGCACAGTTGAATGGTGAGAATTCTCCAACTTGCAACTGAATATCGTGACATACGAACCATGCTAACTGTGCAGTCGGCTAAGCACTCATATGCCAAGCACTGTACTTAGCACTGGGATAGATACACTATAAACAGATTGGATTCAATCCCTGCAATACATTCCACCCAGTCTTCCTATAAAGTGAGGGGACAGTGGCGCTCTTGCAAAAGCTTTTAACAATTAACAAGCTGGTGCTGTAATACTCCATCGGTTGTATTTACCGAGCGCTTACTTTGGGCGGAGGACAGCGCGGTGCATTTTGAATCTCCTGTAGAGGCACACAGTTTCTCGGACACCGTGGCATGCCAGGTCCAGACACGTTCACGATCAATCCGTCGTGCTTTACCGAGTGCTGACTCTTTGGAGGGACAACCTCGCCCAGGAGACAAACTCAAATGAATTACAAGTAGGGGAAGCAACAGAGTTTCAAGATATGCACCTGAGTCTGGGGTTCATCGTGACGGAACAATGATAACAATAATAATAATGTTGGTTCCCCGATTCTCTAAATGTGCCCTGTCCAAAAGAAATTTTGAAAATAAGTGTTGGGGCAGAACTGATTGCACTGGGCTTGTACAGCCCACGGCAGACATGACAATAACTACATCTTCCAATAGCATAATCAACCGTCTGGTGGACAGAGCACGGGACCCGGGGGTCCGAACGATCTGGGTTCTAATCCTGGCTCCGCCACTCGCGGCTCCGTGACCTCGGGCAAGTCATCTCACTTCTCCGTGCCTCAGTTCCCTCATCTTTAAAAGGGGGGATTAAGACCGTGAGCTCCATGTGGAACAGAGACTTTGCTCAATTTGACTGCCTTATATCTATCCCAGTGCTTAGTACAGTGTTTGGCACATATTAAGCACTTAAATACCATAATTATTATTACAGTAAATCATCCTTGAACCATATGTTACCAATGCTCGGGGAGAACACAGTTCAAACCACACGACATAATAATAATTAATAATTCTGGTATTTATTAAGCTCTTGCTACGTGCCAAGCATTGTTTCAAGCGCTGGGATAGATACAGGGTAATCAGCTTGGACACGGTCCCCGTCCCACATGGGGCTCATGCATAGTCTCAATCCCCATTTTAGAGATGAGGCAACTGAGGCACGGAGAAGTGAAGCGACTTGCCCCAGGTCGCGCGGTGGACGGGTGGCGGAGGCGGGACTGGGACCCACGGACTGCCAAGCCCGTGCTCTTGCCCCTGGGCCGTGCTGTTTTCTGTCAACGTGGCGACAGGAAGATGGGAGCTCTGCTATTCTGCGGTTCGTGCGTGAACCCCCAAGTCGGGAAGTGGGGGGCTCCAGCCCAATGCTGGGATGACTTCCTCCTGCGGTATTTTATTTAGCGTACGCGCGGGGGCGGGGCCACACATCCAGACGAACGCACAGCCTGGCGCTCCCTCCCCCTCCAGCAGCCGCAATCCCGCCCGGCTCAGCTCCGCAGTCCCCGGACAGGGCCGGATAATCCGGAACAGGGAGGGCGGCAGCAAAGGGGAGAGGGGGAAACAACTCGGAGAGGGTGAACGGTAGTAAAAGAGGCCTCCGGATTCACACTGAAAGGCACGGTGACCGAAACGTGACGGCTTGGAGAGGGAGATGGGACGGTGGACCTCGCTTCGCTCGTCAGAGTGAGGTTATAATCAAAACCGCTCACGCAACAGCCCTGCTTCTTCCCCTTAAGAGAGGCACGGCGGCTTCTGACGACGCCTGTGGCTTACTCTCGCCGGGACCGTGCCGAAGCGCGTCCTCTAAGCGCATCGCCGTACTACGCGCTTGACTAGGCCATGCTCCACAATAAACAATGATAATGCTGCTATTTGTTAAGCGCTTACTATGTGCCAGGCCCTGTTCTAGGCGCTGGGGTAGATACAAGGGAATTAGGTTGTCCCACACGGGGGGGGGCTCACAATCTTCATCCCCATTTTACAGATGAGGTAACCGAGGCACATTAAGTGACTTGCCCAAGGTCACCCAGCTGACAAGTGGCGGAGCCGGGATTCGAACAACGCACCCGGGCTAGGTTAGGAGTCTCTTCGGTTGAAAATGACCTACAGGATATTTTCAAGACACACTCACTTTCAATGCTTTTCATCAGGGCAACAATTTAAATGGAACCACGGAGCTGCTCCAAAGGAAAGTAACGGGCCCTATTAGGCAAAGAGGATTTGGAAAAGTGAGCGTCTTGGAGTTTTTAGGGAAAGGGGAGTTAACTCCTGGGGGAAAGGTCCGTGTCTGCTTACCCCTACGGTGCTCTCCCAAGCCGTCAGTGGCGTTCGGCGCGCAGTAAGCGCCTGATACATACCACTGACTGACTGACTAGGGAAGGTGCTACCTGTGAAACAGTGAGAGTAATGAGACTGGAGAGGAGGAATGAACTCAGGGCTATGTAGAAGACCTCCATTTTTGGCAGAGAAGCGGCATGGCCTAGTGGATAGAGCACCGGCCTGGACTCAGAAGGACCCAGCTCTGCCGCTTGTCTGCTGTGTCGCTTCACTTCTCTGGGCCTCAGTTACCTCATCTGTAAAATGGGAATTAAGACTGTGAGCCCCATGCGGGGCATGGGCTGTGCCCAACCTGATGAGTTTTGTATCTACCCCGGTGCTTAGTACAGTGCCTGGCACATGGTAGGCGCTTTGCAAATACCATGCTGTTATTTTTAGTTGCCATATTTGCACGTAAAATTGCCCCCCCCAAGCCACCCCCCTCCCTTGCCCATTTTTGAGGGGGATATAAAAGCTTGGGTTTTTGTGTTTTGTTTTTTTTAAAGCCACGATAAGGGCACGTGCCAAGGTCAAACTGCAAAGGATTCTTTTCCCACACACGCATCCAGACCACGGTGGGATGAGGGGAAAGGGTCCTGCGTGGATCATTTTTCTGAAAAACCGTTCAGTCCACACCTCCCCGCTCCTAAAAACCCTTCAGTGGTTGCCCACCCACCTCCACAACAAGCAGAAACCTCTCACCGTCGGCTCCGAAGCACACCACTGGCTCGCCCTCCCACCTTACCTCGCCGCTCTCCCGCTACAGTGCGACGGACGCTTCTCCCCGTACCCTCCGGCTTGTCTTTTCTCACGGTCCGCCCCTTACCCACATCCTCTCTCTGGTTTGGAACTCCTCTTCCCTCTTCACAGCTGACACACCAGCTCTCTCTCCATCTTTCGAGTCTTACTAAAATCACATCCCTCCTAAGAGGCCTTCCCCGAATAAGCCTCCCTTTCCCGTCTAAGCCCTCTACGCACCTGGTTCCCCTTATGCATTTTCATCCGCACCCTCTCTCCGGCTTCCCAGCACTTGCAGATATAAACCTGTGTGTAATTTATCTTAATGTCTGTCTCCCCCCCTAGACTGTAAGCTCCTTGAGGGCAGGGATCATCTAACCCTCTCTTCCGTGCTGAATCCTCCCAAGCGATCAGTACAGTATTCTTCACACAGTAATACTACTCACTGAATGACTGATTCAATAAGTGGGGTTACCACACTTCGTTGGGTGTCCTAGAAATAAGAAACCTCTCACTCTTTCTTCTCCCCTCCTTTCTTCCCCGCTTTTTCTCCTGTTCCTCTTTTTGCTAGACTCTATTTCTCACAGAAGAGCCCCCCTCCTGTTTGGGGGCCGTGAAAATTAAGCAAAAATGAGCAATTCTGTGAGTACATAGGGTAATTATTACACGTAAGGCTCAATAAATGCAATTAACTGATGGGTTGAAGGGTTTTTTTTATATAAAGTCTGGACACCCTTTTAAAAACTCTTATCCCTGACGCCTTTGTTTTGAATATTATTTTTGCGCAAACAAAGATGGGGGTGAGAAAAGCAGAGAACCTATTTTTTTTTTTTTAATCCCCACAGATGAGCTGTACGGCTGCCGATTAATGATAATCGACAAATTTTTACTGTGCACCTAAACTGTGCAGGGGACTATGCTAGGCCTTTACAGGAATTTACAGTGGAGGAAAAATAGAGTCCCTGCCTTAGGGGAGTTTATATCCTAGGAACTCCTGAATTGCGTCTTGATTTCCTAAAACTGCATCTTGCGGCAGTGGATAGAACAAAAACTTGGTTATAACTATGTAATTTTTAGATCACGGGGATAGAATCAACCACCCAGGAGTAGGGAATGAGCCCCACCATTTCCTAATTTGAAAGATAGAGTGTAATGATCATATGCATATCATACAGTATAATGATGCCTACTCTGTAAAGCGGTTTTCAGAGCCAAATGCTGACTGAACATGGGTGACATAAGGGATTTTGTTTTCACTGCTAAGCTGGTTGTCCTTGAGCATCCCTTTCCCTCCGTTTCTTTCAAACCCGGCGAAGACCGGGAAGCCGTTAAGTCCTAGACTTCCCCTAGGTCTCGGGGTAGGAGGGGCTGGGGTGAGCTCCCCTCCCCTCTCACGACTTCTCTGGAGCTCACTGGATTGGTCCAGATCACCCCAGAATACAGTCAACGAAAGGGTCCTCAGGCTAGACTTGTCCCATTCCAAATTTAGGGAATTCCAGCAGAAATGGATGCTCTTTGGGTGCCAAGGAGAGAACCGGGGACCAACCCCATTCTGATTGTTGTTTCCTGTCAGCAAACATCAAAAAAAATCACAAATGACAGGGATTTGTCCGGTCATATGTGAAGGAAAAGAGGCTCCCAAAAACCTACTTTTCCACGATTCTGGGCTACCACATGGCTCGAATCTAAGGGGTTTTGCTTTCCACTGGGCCAAGAGCGGGGTTATTTGGGAAACGTACAAAAGAAGTCTCACTCTCTGCCTTCAAGGAGATTACAAACGGCTCACAGCACACGAACCCGAGTCCGTGGGGATAGGTCTGCTGTCCTAAGCAACTTCCCAGCTTCTGCAGAGCCAGACGGGAGAAACAACCCACCCTGAAAGAACAGAAGATGGAACGTGACTCTAGTGGATAGAGCTCGGGCCTGGGAGCCAAAGGGACCTGGGTTCTAATCCCAGCTCCGCCACTTGGCTGCGTGACCTTGGGCAAGTCATTTCACTTCCCTGGGCCTCAGTTACCTCATCTGTAAAACGTGGGTTAAGACCGCGAGCCCCGTGTTGAGACACAGGGTGTGATCAAACCGATCTGCTTCTATCTACCCCAGCACTTAATACGGTGGCTGGCATACCACAGTTACTATTAGAGGGAATGGCTTCGGGAAAGCCACGGGGACTCCGGAATCCATGGGACTCTGCTTAAATCCTGGAGTTAGAATCTTTCCAGCTTCCAGCAACTATCGGGAAAGGATTTTTACCATTTACAGTCCTCTAGATTGTAAGCTCACTGTGGAAAGGGAACAAGTCTACCCGTTCTGTTTTATTGTACTCTCCCAAGCACTTACTGCACACGTTAAACGCTTAATAAATACCACTGATAGACTGATTTAGAAAGCTGGGAAGTCTACTGCAGTCTGAACACACTGAACAGAAGAGTGAGGTCCCTGAACACTGACCTCTACGATGACTGTTTTTCCACATATTTTAGCACTGCTCGCTTGGTCTATTGTGTTTATTCCTTACCGCTTAAAATCATTCATTATCACTGGTCTCCGTATCCTTCTATCCCTGTTTAGATCATTAGCCTCAAGGGCGATAAGGCCCATTTATGACCCAATTATTTCTTGTATTTACCCCAGTTCTTAGCATGGAGTAAATAATAAATGATTATAATATTTTATTGGGGATTAAATAATAAATAATAAAATCCATTATTTCTACCCTCTAGTAGGGATATCAGGAGAAAGGGGTAAATTCACATGTTAGAATTTTAAAGGGGGGGAAAAAAAGACTCCCATGCCACATCTGAGGTGCGCCCTTGTTTGATTTCCACAAAAACAGACATGAGATTTCTGAACGCAAGCTTACTGCTGCCGACACCTATTTTAAAGGTAACCCCAAGGAAGGCTTGGGTTTGCAAGTTATGCTGACAGCTCGCCGAAATTTGATTCAAGTCAGAACTTCCAATATGGTGCAATCGTCTCTGAACTCTTAAGAGCTTAAGAGGTCCAGAAGAAACACAATTATACGCTCAAATGTCCGCTCTCCCCAGAAGAGCATTCTGCCTTCAAATCACGGGTCCTAACCACCTTAACTTTCCCTCAGCCGTGAATTAGCCAACTCTTTCTCAAACCTGCTGATGCTTTACCACAGCGTAAGTTGCTGGGTTAAACGACTGTCGTGTGGTCCGCCGATCGCTCGATAGAATTGAGTGCTCATTACCCTGTACCTACCCCGGCGCTTACAACAGTGCTTGGCACACAGCGCTTAGCAAATACTTTCATTATTATTATTATTTTTCCTTCGATGAAACACGTCACTTTATTTTCTTGTACTGAGTACCTTAGTCCCCAGCCTCCCAAACCCTAAAACAAAGCTCTAGGCACGTACCGAGTCCTATTTTGGTTTTCCGGGGGAGAGGGAGCTGTGCTTTTCAAAGGCTCCTTTTTGAGCAAGGGGCTCACAGATCATGAATGTTAGCAGTGGGGCTGAGGGAGGGGTGAATAAAGAGCACGGATCCAAATGCCAAGGCGATGCCGAAGAGGGTGGGAGAAGAGGAAAACGAGGGCTTAGTCAGGGAAGGCTTCTAGGAGGAGAAGCCCTTTCGGTAAGGCTTTGAACAATCAAAGCTAACAACTTTTAGCCCTCTTGCTGGAAAACTCATCAAAAAGCCCTTTAGGAACTGGGCTCAGGGGGCAGGTCCCAAACATTATCCGCCCTAAGGGCTGGGTGGGCCAGGCCGAAAAGAAAACTAATCTGGCTCCTTACCTGGTCTCCCGTCCCTTCTCATCAAAATGGGAACTTCCTCGGGCGATTACGAGGCATTCTGGGACCCCGAGTCCCAATATCTTCTATTCAGCCCACTGCTTAGCACATAGTAGATGCTGGATATAGGCAAATACTTCCACTACAGCTTAGCGTAGTGGAAAGAGCCCTGGATGGGAGTTAAGGAGACCTGATGCAAACCCCTGCTCCGCCTCTTATCTGCTGTGGGATTTGGGGCAAGTCTTTTAACTTCTCTGGGCCTCGTCTTCTCATCCGTAAAATGAGGATTAAATACCTGTTCTCGCTTCTCCTTACACAGCAAGCCCCGCGCAGTCCTGGGCCTGGGTCTGATCTGATCATCCCGTATCCATCCTAGCGCCTAGTAAATTATTGTTGGTGTATCTGTTAAGCACTTTACTAGGTGCCAAGCACTGTTCTAAGCGCTGGGGTGGATATAAGGTAATTAGGTTGTCCCACAGGGAGCTCAAGGTCTTAATCCCCATTTTGCAGATGAGGTCACCGATGCACCAAGTTAAGTGGCTTGCACAGCAGACAAGTGGCGGAGCTGGGATTAGAACCCATGACCTCTGACTCCCAAGCCCGTGCTCTTTCCACTAAGCCACGCTGCGCTTAGAAAATGCTTCACAAATATCACATTTATTACTACTGGTGCCCAGCACTTAGAACAGTGCTTGGCACATAGTAAGCGCTTAACAAATACCTAAATGATTATTATTAATATTATTAACACTACCACATGTATCAGTTTCCACTGGAACAATTTCATTTTAACGGCCCTCACTGCAGGGGCAGCCCAAGACGCGACCCATTCTGAGCAGGAAATCTAACTGGAGGGACGGAGTAAGCCCTCGATAAATACGACTGAATGAAATACGACGGAAGGGATGAACCACGGCTGCCGAGGGCAGCCTCTGCGCATACGGAACCCCTGCCCGGGGTTTGTGGGGAGAATCAGAATTGGCTTTCGCCCCAAGGACATAGACGTTGCTTCAGCCATCCTTTCTCCAAGGGAAACAAAGAGGGTTTTACTGGGGGACACAAGGGAGTAGGGCAAATTTCAGACTGAAAAAGAAAGAAAGAAAACAAAAAAGATCTCCCTTCACTGGGCCCAAGTGGGCCACAAGTCTTCTTCAAGCGCCCACACTCCTCCATTTCATTCGATCGTATTTACTGAGCGCTTACTCCAGCTGGAGAAACACTGGCCACAGATCACCCGCCGTCTTCTAGACGCACATAACCCGTCTTGGGGACACCCCACTTGACACTGCTGTCTTTGAGTCAACATACTGCTGTGGGAAAAATCAAGACCGGACACACACTGGGGTGACTCCAACTTACATCTTTTTCTGACCGATGTGGGAACATCGAAGACTGGCTGTAGTACATGTTTTCATCATGGTAGTCACTGTCGACACCCTCTACAAACTTCTTTCTTGAAGCACCAAACATACTGTTTGTCACCTAGACGACAAAGAGGTGGTTATAAGGCAGTGTGTCTTTCTGGCAAAAACATCCATTCCTCTCAGTTATCCGAAACCGCAGATACCAGGACGCGCCTGTCGTCCCAGATCGGATCAATGGCTCAGTCGGTCCAGGATCCTCTTTTTGACAAAAGGCCCGGTGATATTTTGGAAACTCACTTCGCCACGGATTTTGCGGGTCTTCTACAAGACTACCCTGGAAG
This sequence comes from Ornithorhynchus anatinus, assembly GCF_004115215.2. Taxonomy (NCBI): domain Eukaryota; kingdom Metazoa; phylum Chordata; class Mammalia; order Monotremata; family Ornithorhynchidae; genus Ornithorhynchus; species Ornithorhynchus anatinus. The sequence continues at coordinate 17,817,509 of NC_041741.1, read as the reverse complement.
ACGTTTGCCTAAATTCTAAGACCACTGTAAAAATGTCATCCGTTTTTAAAAAATGATCTCGTTCAGACTTTGAAGACTTTGACAGTCATCAGAATCATTCCTTAACACACTGCGCTCCGCTCCACTACTCGGGTCCTGGGAAAATATAACAAAAGTCAGCAGAGACCGTCCCTGGAGCTCTTGTTTTTAAATTCAAGTAATTGTGTTTACTCTCAGTAAGTCATTAGTTTCAGTCGTGCCAGAGTTTAGCACCTTGGAGAATAGCACAGCAGATCTGAATAGAAGGTTTGCTTTCCTTCAGGTTATATCGCAGATATGCCATCGACAGAAAATAAGTTACCTGCACATGGTATTTAGAACTCGAAAACTGCCTCATCTCGTCATACTAATAAAGATGGATTTCTAGACTAATTTGCAAGGTTTTTGGTGTTTTTTTATTTTAAAAGCAAATAATGCATTCCATGGACCGGCTGCCATTTTATTAAATTTCCGGCCTGCAGCCAGCCTGGGTCATCATCATCCTAATTATTTAACAATACGTGTCGATGCACCGAGAACTAATATGGATCCTGGGCAAAATACGATGAGAGTCACGCAGCAGAGCTCCTGGCTTCGAGGAGCTCACAATCTAAAAGGTCACTAGTTGGCCTTCTCTTCAAAATTAAACCAGCTGAAAACCTAAGACTCACAAACCGGTTTTAATATTGGCCGAGCCATTACCACTGAACACTCTGCAAGGATGCATCCCTTTGTAAAAACACTCCATTCTCCCTAAAATCCGGGGATTATATTCTTGTTCGTTACGGGCAGGAAACGTGCCAGCTAATTCTACTGGGCTGTACGCTCCCGAGCGCTCAGTACAGTGCTCTGCAAATAGGAAGCGCTCCGCAAATACCAATAGGGAAACCGGTGCTGCAGCACTCATGATGTTTAAGGCTACATTTCCCCTACCTTTCCCTCCCTGGGGTTCGTCTGATACTATGACAGTCTCTCTCCAGACAGGCTCCTGTTCCTGGACGAACATACCCTGGCCGAGCCGGCTGTAATCGGGAACTAATTCTCACCGCAACACCATTGTCAAGCACGTAATGGACTTTCATCGGGCGAAAACGTAGCACGAAAAGCGAGGAAATTTAAATTAAGCTCAGGAAGCAATGCCACTCGGTTTCTTGGAGCCGGCTTTCTGCACGACGCCTCTGAGGTCGGCAGCAAGTCGTTCCATTTCGTACGGTCTCTGTTTTCGGTACACCTCCGCGCTCGCTGCGGCGCTGATTTCTTTGAGCTAATCGGTCGACCGAGAGTATTTACTGAGCGTCTACTACCCCCCGGGGCACTATACTAGGTGCCTGGGAGAATACGGTTCGCCGGGGTTGGCAGGCACGTTCCCCGTCCACAAAGAGCTCACGGTCTAGAGGGGGAGGCGGATGTTAGAATAAATCGGGAGAGCGTACGCAAGTGCTGTGGGGCTGAGGATGGGGTGAATAGCAAATACTTCATTCATTCGACTGTATTTACTGAACGCTTACCGGGTGCAGGGCCCTGTACAAAGCGCTTGGAAAGTACAATTCGGCAACAATACTTAAAGGGTACGGAACCAAGTGCGTAGGCGACGCAGAAGGTGGGGTGGGGGGAGAAGGGGAAACGAGGGTTCTGGAAGGGAGGGTCTCCCGGAGAACATGTGGTTTTAATATGGCTTTCAAGGTGGGGAGAACGGGGGGGGGGGGGTCTCTCAGACAGGAAAGGGGAAATAACTGAGCTTTTCTCTCCCAGTGTTGCTTAAAATCTGCCCATTTCTCGCACGCAAACTGAGACTACGCTCGTTCAAGCACTTATCCTACCCCTCCTGGACTACTGCATAAGACTCCTCGCTGACCTCCCCGGCGACCGTCTCTCCTCACGCCAGTCCTTACTTCAGTCTGCTGTCCGCGTCGTTCTTCTCAAAAACCGTTCAGTTCACGTCTCCCCACTCCTCAAAATCCTCCAGTCGTTGCCCATCCACCTCGGCATCAACCAGAAACTCCTCGCTAGCAGCCTTAAAGCTCTTAATTAGCTCACTCCCTCCAACCTTTCCTTGCGGATTTCCTACTACGGCCCAGGCTACGAAGCTTGCCGGGCCTGGACCCGGTCCACCTCACCACAGACCCCTCGCCCGCTCCTCCCTGTGGCCTGGAACTCCTTCCCCCTTCACATTCCACAGATGAGCGCCCGCCCCACCTTCAAAGCCTCGCTGAAGGCACATCTCTGACCGTGCCCTCGTTTGCCTGGCCCCGCCGCTTGTCTGCTGTGTGACCTTGGGCAAGTCATTTAACTTCTCAGGGCCTCAGGTACCTCATCTGTAAAATGGGGATTGAGACCATGAGCCCCACAGGGAACAGAGACTGTGTCCAATCCTATCTGCTCGTAAATACCCAGCCTGACACCTGGTAAGCACTGAACAAATACATTATTATTATTATTATTATTACTATCATTATTTTTGAGCTGGTTCATCCTGGCCCTTGGAGGCAGAGCCAAGTTGGCGGCTCTCCGCCTCAAACTCTGGGCACTTCCCAGGAAGGATCCCAAAGGAGCGGTGGAGGAAGCTTCCTTCCTCCCTCTCCCACCTCACCTCCTCTTTCCTTCCCCCTCCCTCTCAATGCTCTACTTCCAAGTTCACCCCCCCCCGCTCCAAATGAAAAATGGGCACCCCTGTCTTCGCATAAATCAATTAAAAAATCGAGTGACTCAAAATAGAGGGTTCTAGAAGAGCACAACCCAAAGAAAGGGAAAGCAAAAAGAGCATCGAGTATCACGGGCATCAGAGATTACTTTGTTCATCCACACGCTGTATAAGGAAGCATCGAGCACCTTCTATGCCCCATCTGCACACGGAATAAAACTCTCACCATCAGAAGCATCATCCCGGAACACCGAGAGACAGCCACACATACGTAGCTCCCCTCAAAGTTGCATTCTGATTACAGCTGGCGTCTCATTTTGCAGAGCTCACTGGTACTCTCACCCTGCACCCTGAATGCAAAACGTTCGATCCGATCCTTTCGCCGTGGGTACCGCATGAACTCCCGAACACAGAGAGCCTAAATCAACGTTTTTCTTCTTCTGGCTTCAGTTCATCTATGGAAGTCCCCGGTGATTTACCTTTCACGCATTTTTTTCACTGACTCTCTTCCAAAGCACCGATCAGGCGCCAGAACGACTGAAGCTACGACGGTCCTGTTCTCCCCAAAGAAATGGAATACGCTGCTTCGGGAAAAGGCTATTACTTGGCCAATGTCTATGTGCCATTTTGCAAAGAACCAATGACCACCATGGCAGCAGACTGCAAGCCCTTTGTGGGCAGGGCTCTCGTCGGCCAACTCTGCCGTACTGTACTCTCCCAAGCGCTTAACTGTTCTGCACGCAGCGTGCGCTCAATAAATACCACCGATCGACTGGTTGATCTATCACTCATCGATCCATCATTAATACTGATAGAATGCCCGTCGGACGCGGAGCCCTGTCCTAAATGCTTGGGAGAATGCGGCGAAGGCAAAAATTCCTTGCCCTCCGGGACTTTAGGACTGACCGTAATTAGGATCTATCTGTTCGATTCCTACATTATCGCCGCTGAATTCCTCTGCCGGGGCCCGTCACCGACGGCCACCTTGCCTCCCAGGTCTGCCGACGTTCAGTTGACTTCCGGCCGAAGCAGTCGGCACCCGCGTCTCTTCAGCTACACACAGAGCGGGGTTAAAGGAAAGCCAGTGGAGGCACGAGGGAGTTATTTTAGGGGCAGCTTGGGCGAGAGTCCACTGGAGAGAGAGGAAGGCTGCGGTAATGCGGGAATGTCTGTCTCCCCCGCTCTAGACTGTAAGTCCCCTGTTTATTGCTGTATTGTACTCTCCCAAGCGCTTAGTACAGTGCTCTGCACACAGTAAGCGCTCACTAAATATGACTGAATGAATCAAGTGGATGCAGAAAGGTACACCGAAGCCCGGGACATTAACGGGGTGTTGGCAAGCTAGATTCTAGAGGGGCCAAAGTTCTTCTGGCGGAAAGGCCAAGACGCATGGACTGAAGGAGACCGGCGAGTCACCAGTCGTGGACGGTGGTTGAGGAACGGATGACGGTCGCTCATTCATTCAGTCACATTTACTGAGCGCTTACGGTGTGCAGAGCACTGTATAAAGCATTCGGGTGAGTACGGTATAACAATAAACAGACATTCTCTGCCCACAATGAAGAATACAGTATACTAATAGCGTACGTCCCGGCGGTTCTCTCAGGGGACTAAAACTTTGGCCCTGGAGACTAAAATCCAAGCAGGACGACGAGCTCTTTCGGCGGGTCAGAAGGGCAACAGAGGAAATTTGCCTCTCGGGCTCTTCCTCTCCCTTCATCTTTGGGTTCCTGCTCACTTTCCCCCCGCCAGAGGCCACTTCTCCTCTTACCGTCGGGCCCCTAAAGCCCTGCCTATAATCTTGCAAGGCCGGGCAGAGGTGCCGCTGGCCGCGGCGGTAAGCAGGGACGCGCGAAGATAAAATACTGGCCACCAGAGTGGCTCTGAAGGGGATGCACACAGGCGGCTGAGTACACATACGTACACACATACTCAGAGGCAGTGGGCAGATGTTATTGCAATCCCAAAGTCTCTTCTGCAGAGGGCATTGCTATATTTTATTCCTGCCCCTTCCGTACAAATTTTTAATTTAATCTAGGCCATCCAATCCAGTCCAACCCATGCAGATCGATTCCTCCCTCCCTCACCCCATCCCACCATCTGTCACCAAGAAGCAGACCGTTTCTTCCGTAAATTTCAAAATAGGCGCGTTTACACAGCCTATTAATTTAAACGATCAGTTCTACCGCACGGTCAATTCAACGACATTAGAGTTCGGTAACGGGAACCCAATTCGGAACGCCACCAATCCAAGCTTCTTTCTCTCGGTCTTCTAACTGAAGACCGGAACGAGAGAGAGTAAACACAATCGCTATTTTGGTGTCCGGCTTCAGTTTGGAGATGTTACTAAAGTACGATTTCTTTTATATACATCCTGAAGCGGGGGAAGGCTCGAGCGCTCCATTTGTTTTTTACATTTGGTAAAGGAGAGTTTTCCCTCATCTCTCTGCAATAAAGCAGAGTGTACGTTAAGAACGGTGGAATAAGAAAACGGTTGTTTTAATTTGGACTGGGAAGAAAAGCATTTGTTCAAGTGATTTAGTGACCTCTCATTTTCCCTTTTGACTTCTGGGTTCCTCTTGAAGCTCACTTCTGTACGGTTCCATCCCTGCTCAAGCGAGGGAGTCACGTCTTTACCATTAAGGGGAGCCCTGCGCTAACGGACTTTACGACCATGCTCCAAATAGGATTTAAAAATGTCTTTCCTGTGGAATGCTTCGCTCGTCTACCCGGTAGAAAATGTAAGCATCATGCAGAATTCAACTATAAAAGGTTAGCCCGGGGAGATTTCAATGACGTCATTCAAATGACCACCACACTCCCTAGGAAATTAGAGCGCTTAAAGAAGCCTGCAAGTACAAGGCCGGTTAACTAAATATCGTCGGTCGAAGTATCCCCAAGAACCGAACCGAAACATGACTGAAACGGAGCGCCCAGAAATTCCATCTAAATGCTTTCTTAGCCTAAACTATCAAATTACGGCGTATGCAAGTTATTTTCCTTTGAGGAAATGCCTCGGAACTTTATATTGTCATCTCTTTCGTTCCAGCCTCTGGAAAAATCTCAGGTAGAATACCCGTTCAGTGGACTTCAATGTCTGAATTTGGTAGGGAAGAGGTTTAAGCTAATATCCATTCAAATGAGCATTTACTAGCGTGAAAGAAAACGCAGAGAGATTGCAACAGATTCAGCTACAGTTAGCTAGCTCTGGGTATTACTCGGTCCGAAAATTTCATGCTACCATAATTGAGTTCTGAAGTTATTTTTCTGATGGAACCCCTTGCCCACATTCTCCTGGACCTTCTTCCCCCTTCTCCTGTGACCTCCACCGGTCTTCCCACTTTCAAAACCCTTCTCAAATCCAATCTCCTCCAAGAGGCCTTTACATTCATTCCCGCTCCATGGTACTTCCATAAATTACATTCTACCATTTCCTGTATCCTTAATCCGCTTTAATGACTGTCCCTTCCTCTAGACTGCAAACTCGCGATGGGCGGGGAACATGTCTGCCAATTCTGTTGTACTATACTCTCCCAAGCGCTTAGTACAGTGCTCTGCACAGAGGAAGCGCTCGATAAATATCACTGATGGATTGGCTGATCGACGACGGCTCCTACCTTCAATTTCCAGCTTTCTCTCTCTGCTTCACTACACCCTACCTTCATCAATGCAAGTCCACAGGGTGATTAAATGCACACCTGAGCTGTGGGGACGGGGGGCGGGAGGGGACGAGGGGTGCGTGCACTTTAATGATGGGGTCAAGATCATTCCCCAAAGTTCCCCTTATGACAACTGAGAGATGGAGGGGAAATGAGGGGGGAGCAAAGACTGTTATTGTTAAGACTGGATCCCCCCGATGCATTCAGCTCAGTGGTTTTGAAATAAACAAGGCTTGGTGAAACCAACCAGAAAATCACAGGTGCTCTGAGGGACTGGATTTTAATATTCTAGTTTGCGAGAACGTAGGTAGTTGGTATCCTTACGTAAGTTATCCTTTGCCATATATTCCAAAATGGGGAGTAAATGATTTGAAGAATTCTCTATGCTCTCTGTTCCTTTCTCCTGAATTGAGCACAGAACGGGGAAAGTTAAGGGAAGAGACCCTCACATCACTCTTAAACAATCTCGGTTCAGGTGGGTTTAGCGGCCGCATCAGTGGAAGACACTTTCAAATCCAGATTTATAGTATTTTGCTATTTTAATATCAATACGCTTTTCAACTGCTGCAGAGTCTTTTACCTCTCTCTTCTTCATAGCAAAATCTACAACTCTTCATTTTCTCTAAACTATAGACTAAATGAGGGCAAGCAACCTGTCTACCCACTCTGCTATACCGAACTCTCCCAAGGGTTCAGTACAGTGCTCTGCGAACAGTAAGCGTTCGATACAACTGAGTTATTTTAAACCAACCCCCCTTACAATTTTCCATATCTATATTACGCTTATTTGCATGACACTAAACCAGCACACTCAGGTTGCTCGGTAAATACTTCCCTAACAGTAGGTTTTAAAAAACAAACAGACCCAAAACCAAGTTATTCCCAGGAGATGCTCAATGAACGTGACTCACAGTAAACTGAAAACAAACTTCTAAACTATTACCTCAGAGCTTTGAAGTCTCTTCCCAACAAAACTACCGACAGTAGCGTGCAACTCGCTCTCCTAAAAGGGTAGCTTTCTTGCTTTGGTGAGCCTAGGCAATGGCAGCTGTTGATCTTTTTTTGTCAGTCAATATACTGTGAGCACCTATTTTGCTCTGAAAATGTGATGAGCACTTCACACGGAGCAAACACAAAAACTGGAACACATAAACAAATCTGTTATAGCACAAAGCCCAAATAATAGGCATTTATAAACAGGTGATGTAAAACGATGAGCAAAGTACTGGAAAATCACTCGAGAAATCTTTTTCAGAAATCGGAACGGGCATTATTGAGATCTCAACTGGTCTACCTACTACCCAAGTAACCGTACATATTTACAGTAAAGTATAATGTCTGTTCAACTAACTTGATTCATTCACTGGTTCTCATTGTTTGCAATTTCTAAAAATATTTCCAACCTCGGGTGAAAATAGTATCTGCCCTGACTTAATATGTAAGACTACGGTGAGCTGCAAACGGCAGGGCCTCAATAACTACAACAGACTGACCGTGTAAATTCTCGCAATTCAAAATGTTAAACCGCTCTCCTTTTCGTTGAAAAGGGATATTCCGACAAGACCTTTCTACTCCAGGAGTACAAAGGAAATTAAAAAAAAAAAACCAGATTAAATGTATTGGGGTAAAAAAAAATAACTGAACTCAAAATTACCCCAGGATTTGAAAACAAAGAGCTCGATTCTCTCATTGTCCAGGCTTACTCACTGGCTCATTCATAGTCACCACTATGTGAGGAGCACTGGATTGTATGAGGGACTTGGAAGGGTACAAGAAAAGACAGAGACTTGGGCCCTGCTCTGGAGGCTCTTGAAAATTGACAGGAAGACAAATATTGCCTTCAAAGGGTGGAAACGAGGAGAGGGGAGCAGAGGGAATATACATGCAAAAGTAGGGTTGTAGCCACCAACTCTAACGCATTCAGCCAATCGATGGTATTTATACACTGTACTCTCCCAAGTGTTTAGTACAGTACTCGGCACACCAAAAAGTGCTCCGGAAATACGACTGACGGATTAAGTACAGAGAAAAAAAATTAAATAAATGGACTACATAAATTCCCACGTATAAAAGCTACCGCAACTAAATTTCATCGGCCCCCAATTAGAAACTTCGAGTCTTCAAAAAATCAATTTGGGGGGGGCTCCTCTGACACCGCTGACCGCTCTCTTCTTTGGAAAGCTACCGGTCTTGCCTGGTTCTCCCACCTCTCCGATGGCTCCTTTTCCGTTTCCTTCGCTGGCTCCTCTCCCACGTATCATCCCCTAGTCTCCGTCCCGGATCCCCTACCCTTCTTGTTCTTCATCTTTGGTTCTCGGGGCGCTCGCCCACCTACTATCACCGTTTGCACTGCCCAGGATTGTCTGGAAGGTCGAACGGTTAGCGTCGCCTCTCCCCGGTCTGCCGGCACTCCACCTTCCAAAGGACGGCGGTAATTTTGTGCCGCTCCTCTCGGCATCCTGCCCGTTTGTCTCACCTCTACTGACTTCCCTGAAATCACCCCTCTGATCCGGGGCGCTTCCGGTCCTTCCACAAAAGGCCTCCTTCTCACTTCACGTTTTCGTTAGAACACGTGGGAAGATTTAAGTTCTTTGGTGTCCAAAAGAACAGCTCTGCACCAAGCACCTGCCAGGCGAGGCCAAAGAACTCCAAGCTGAGTTCTTCCACTGGACAGAGTTCCTTCCCCTTATCCGAGAAATGTTGCAGGGTGGCCTGGTGGAAGGAGCCGAGGCCTGAGAATCAGAGGACCTGGGTTCTAATCCCAGCTCTGCCACATGTCAGCTAAGTGACCCTGGGCAAGTCATTCCTCTTCTCTGTTCCTCAGTTCTCTCATCTGGAAAATGGGGATTAAAACTGGGAGTCCCATGAGGCTCACACGGTGCCCGGCACCATTAAGTGCTCTCACGCTTACTATTCCGAGGATTTCGCCTGTCTCAATGCGATGCAACTGATAAGAAACACGCAACTCTCAAATTCTCCTTTAAATATTTTAGACACCCAGAAGATGTTTCCTGTGAATTCGTTCTACTGATTTTGCTAACTATTTTTAAAACTGGAGAGTAGCAATCGGAGTCTGGGTCTCTTTGGCTGTTTATTTTCCCAAAAAAAGCAAGAAACTCCCTCATTACCCCACTTTGCCTCCCGGGATAATGACAAACATTTTAGCCTATAAATTCACCTTCTCCTGAGAAACGCTTCATGAAATCTCTCAGATGGCTCAAATTAAGCCCGGAATCGACCGACAGGATGAGCACCTACTGTCTGCGGAACTCTGCACCGTTATGAAAACGTCGGATGGCGCGATCCCTGCCCTCAAGGAACTGAAATTTGGGGGGGAGAGGCAGGCTCCGATAATTACAGAGGGGAGGAAGAAGGATATATGAACGAGCACGTGCTTAGTTAGTGAATGTATAAGTCTGTATGCCCAGAAGTGCTGCTCCTACAAAGCGGGGATTGCGTCTCCGAAGACCCAACCGCCAGCCCTGTCACGGAATAATCAGACCCTCTCACCGGCACAACCTCCGGGTTCGAGGAATCCTACTATTCCGATCCTACATTAAAGCGAAAAACCCAAGAAATGCCATTAGGAATTGTGCTGCAATATTCACGCTGCACGTGATGCCATGCACGGGCGTGGGACCATTTCTTCCGACACTGTATCGCATTGTACCCAGACAGAGGCACATTGTTGGGAAAACGCTACCCGATTCCGCACTAGCGTGTTTTTGTTTTGGCTTTTTATGTTATTCGTTAAACGCCGACTCTGGGCCAAACGCTCTTCTAGGCGCCAGTGGAGGTACGAGTCGTTCAGGTTGGACAGAGTCCCTAATCCCACATGGGGCTCACCGTCTAAGCAGGAGAGAGAACAGCCCGATCCAAAATGTGTGATGAAAGCGTGTTTCGGCAGAAATGACTATTTGTTATTACTTCGCTTATCGGTGTGTATTATCTATTTATTCAGGTATGCCTGTCTCCGGTATTACGTTTCTTAACCTTCTTGAGGAAACGAAACCAACGGGACGCAGCACGGCTTAATGGATGGAGCACGGGCCTGCGAGTCGAAAGGTCACGGGTTCTAATCCCGGCTCTGCCGCCTGTCAGCCGCGTGACCCTGGCCAGGTCACATCACTTTCCTGGGCCCCAGTTCTTTCATCTGTAAAATGGAGACTGTGAGCTCCACGCGGGACAGGGACTGTGTCCAACCCGACCTGCTCGTACCCACCCCGGCGCTTAGTACAGTAAAGGCTTAACAAATACCATAATTATTACGCTTTTTTTCTTCTTCCTCCCAAGTGCCAAGGAGAGGGTCTGGCACCCAGTACTCACTGAATGCTGCTCCTGCAGCTCATCTAGCTGAAAAAAGCCCTTACGCTCCTCTAAACCGTAAGCTCGCCGTGGCCGGGGAATGCGTCTGCCAACCGTTACGCTGTACTCTCCCAGGCGCTTAGTTCAGTGTTCTGCACACAGTAAGCACCCAATAAGTACGACCGAACGAATGAATACCGTTGACTGGTAAACCCAGCAGCACCGGTAAAGCGACACAACCGTCAAACCAAACTTCATGCAAAATTCAGTATTTAGAGCCAAAACCTAAGACCATAAGGAATTCCACTATAGAGGAAGACCAAAGCCCTCTCGGATCTAGCACTCGTTCTCTGACGGCGCTAACACTCGGCTTGGGGAAAGAGTGTAATCAGTTCTTCTCCTCGACATCCACCCTGCCGCCCGTGGACGTACGGAAGGTGTCTGTTTACTGCTGTGTTGTACTGTCCCAAGCGCTCAGGAGAGTGTTCTGCACAGTACATAACAACTGAATGAATGAATACGTGTTCTGTCCTTTCGCCGTCAGACGGCAACTCTCTCAGAGCCGCGGACGGCCGTCGTCCCCGAAGAGCTGCCCTATCGACTTGAGCAGCGACGGCTGGAGCTCAGCCGGCTCCGCTGGCGGGTGGCGGGTATTCTTTCGGCGGTCTGGCAATCCGCTCCGAGAGAGCCGGCTGGCGGTGTACGTTTCATCGTCAACACTCCTCTCGTCGAAGCATCGCGGCTGGCCCCCAGGAGGACCTGACAGACGCCTGATGTGGCTCCAGCTGGATCGTACCCCGGCACCTCGACGTCGCCAGGGCGGACGGCTCACCGACCGTCCAACCACGTCGGCGATCGAGGGCGTTTCTACGGGGCCCTGGTAAATGCCGGCAGAGCCGTCCCGAGGGAGGACCAGCTCGTCGTCCTGGGCAGGTTGAACGACAGGGTCGGTTGGGACTCGAAGGCCAGGACAAGTATCCTAAGTCAGCCCGGGTTCGGTAAAATGGCGCTCTTCTTGCAAACACGAGTGCGGGCGATCAGCAGCTATCCCAGTCCTGGTGAGCCGGCTGGCAGATAAACCTAAAACCACATGGATGCGCACACCCAGGCGCCCAACGCTGGCATCTAAAAGACAGCATGGAAGACGGGGCGATAGTCAGCAGAGGACGAAGGCCCGGGATCTGCCTGGAAACAGAGAAGCGGCACAGTGGATCGAGCCCGGCCGCGGGAGTCCGGCGGTCATGGGTTCTAATCCCGGCTCCGCCACTTGTCCGCTGTGTGACCTTGGGCCATTCGCTTAACTTCTCTGGGCCTCGGTGACCTCATCTGGAAAACGGGGCTTGAGACCGTGAGCCCCACTTGGGACAGGGATAACGTCCAACCCGATTTGCTTGTATCCACCCCAGCGCTTAAGGCAGTGCCCGGCCCAGAGTAAGCGCTTAGCAAATACCAAAATGATTATTACCATTATTAAAACATCCACGCGTTCTGACCTGAGGCCTCGTGGCCAGCGGAATGAGGACTGAGCCGGCACTACTCCGGCCAAGGCAACGCAGATCGCCCTCAGAGAAGGTCGGCGTGTGACCGTGTTCGGAAGCTCGTGTCACCGGGAGCTGGCCAAAAGAAAGGATCGGGTTCTTGCCCCACTCTTCCCGCTGAGACGGGCCGCTCGGTATTCAGAGACGCCGTGGACGCGAAGTCCACGGAGGTCCTCGGCTCGACCAAGAGAAACGGCCGAGCCTCATCTGGCGGAAATAACGGCGAGGCCGAACGGCCGCACGGATCCGCAACTCGGCTGGATGAGAAACGTGGCCCACCGGGACCCCAACCAGCTGGTTCGAGCCCAGCTATGCCAGATAAAAGAGAAGTGGGGAACGACGAAAGCTAAGGAACCGAGGGAGCTGCTTACCATGAGGACAGCCTGAGGGTTTGCAAAGAGCTTCGGCCGGCCTACGGAACGACGTCCGCGACGCGCGACTCTGCCCGGCTCATCGGCACCGGCTGGAGTGGCACGGGGGTGGCGAGATCGAAACCCGGACCCCTCGATCTCGCAACCCAGTGGGCTCCCGGGGAGCCGGGCAACGGTGACCGGCCTTCACTTGAGGAGGCGTGGATTGCCGGCATGCAGAAATGAGAGGAAGATTCCTGGGACGATCTGGGTTACAGAGAGCTAAAAACTGGAACGTGCCGCGGGGGCGGTCAGAGGAAGCCACGTTTCTGCGCTTCCGCACCAACTAAATACTTGGGTACCGCCCCGCTCCCATCACAATTACCTACGTGTCTTCGATACTTGCCTAGTGACCTCTTCCTATCCGTACTGTCTATCAGTGTCTATTTTCCTGCCACGTTCCACGATCCTGGAGGGCACGGATCCAGTTTCCTCATTCTACTGTTCTCTCTCTCTCCCGAGCACCGGTACCGCGGGCACTCGATAAATAACTGTGATCGACCGCCCGACGCTGACAGGCCACCTTAAAACACGCTCCACTGACCTCGCCGTTCGGGAACGTGTAGCCCGTAACCGGACTTCGTAGACTCAGATCTGCCATCCGACCACCGCATCTGCCTCCTCGCCGATCTCCCGTCTCTAGTCACTCCAATCGATACTTCACTCCGCTGCACAGATCGTTTCTCAACCAAGACGGTCGGTCCGTGTCTCCCCGCTGCTCGAGAGCCTCCGATGGTTATCCGTCCACGTCCGGGTCCAAAAGAAACTCCTTCCGCTGGCTTTAAATCGATGGGCTTCCTTCGTCCCACCTCACCTCACTAATCTCCTACTGCAACGGGCCTCTATCGCTTCTATTTCGCCAACCACCCCTTTCCCACGTCCTCCCTATAGCGGGACCTCCCTCCCAGACCGTACATGCCAGACCTCCACCTTCAAAGGCCACATCTTTCCCCAGTCGAGCCCTCTCTCCCCCGCCTTTCTCCCTTCTGCATTGTCTGTGGGCTTTGATCTGTGACCTTCGGTGACCGTAAGCCCGTTGTGGGCAGGAACAGTCTCTCTCTCTTGCCGAGCTGTAATAATGTTGGTATTTGTTAAGCGCTTACTATGTGCCGAGCACTGCTCTAAGCGCTGAGGTGGATACAGGATAATCAGGTTGTCCCACGTGAGGCTCACGGTCTTCATCCCCATTTAACAGAGGAGGGAACGGAGGCCCAGAGAAGTGAAGTGACTGGCCCCCAGTCACACAGCCGACAAGTGGCCGAGCCGGGATTCAAACCCATGACCTCTGACTCCCAAGCCCGGGCTCTTTCCACTGAGCCACGCTGCTTCTCTACTGTACTTTCCAAGCACTCGGCACAGCGCTCTGCACACGCTAAGCGCTCAATAAATGCCACTGAATCAAAGATCTACCCGCCCCACCTCCAGCCCTTCAGCATTTACCTCCAGGACTTGAAATTTACGTTGTCAACTATTTATTTCGATTAATGTCCGTCTCCCCCTCTAGACCGTAAGCTCGTTGTGGGCGGGAAACGTGTCCGTTTATTCTGTTGCACTGAACCCTCCCAAGTGCTTAATTCAGTGCTCTGCACACAGTAAGCGCTCAATAAATACTATCGATTGATTTCAGTCTTTTACAGGTAAACGGGCAGCAACGAGGAACACGCTAACCGACGCTGGCCTTCGCATGAACGGTCTGCAGTAGTTAAGCGGGGACCTTACACCTCGGACTCTACGAGACCCAGGCTCCTCCGTCACTTCCTTCGGGAGGCCCCGTCATCACATCTAACCCTCCTCCGGTTTCCCTTCGTTCTCCTCCTACACCGTGCTACCTGTCAGCGCTTACTGTGCCAGCCGCTGCACTAAGCACCGGGGCAGATGCGAGATACTCGGGTCGGACACGGTCCCTTCTCCCCCACGGGGCTCACGGTCTAAGTACGGTGGAGGGCAAGTATTTACCCCCGTACTTTACAGATGAGGAAACCGAGGCACGGAAAAGCTAAGTGACTTGCCCAAGGCCACTCAGCAGACAAGAGGCAGGGACCAGGGTTCGAAGCCGGGTCCCCCGACTCCTAGCCCCGGGGCCCTTCCACTAGGCCTTGCTGTTTCCCCAGTCTGTAAGAGAGGATCTCTTGATAAGAACAGATGCAAAACAGAGCGCAAGCACCAAAAGCACACCAAGTAAGTAGGCCCGACCTTTATTTCATCACCCTAATCGGATACGCTATTTGCTCCAGGGTTCCAGGTTTGATCGCTCTTTGGCCGAGCTCGTTGTAGCGGGGTACGCGACTGCTATATCGTACCTTCCCCAGTGCTTAATAGAGCGCCCTAAATACGACCGACTTGACTGCCTGCCTCGGTATCCCTCCGGCCGATCCGGCTTGGTACTATACGGGCAGCCCGAGAATCACAGGGATGGGATTTCCTCTGAGACTGCTGGTGGTCAACATCTGAAACGAGGGAAGGCCCGCGTAATCGATTCAACTGGCCTTCTGGGGATCCAAGTGCCACCTCACACCATCTGCAGAGAAGTGGACAGTCATCCTATAAATCACTCAAAGGCATTTATTGAGCGCTTACAGGTGGAGGGCACCGTACTGAACGCTCGGGGGAGTACAATAAAGACGGTCGGTGGACGTGTTCCCTGCTCACGCCGAGCTTACGGTCTAGACAGGACCTCGTTGATGTGGGATCTCGGATCCCAATTTGGGGAGGAACCGACGGTGACTCTGGACTGTTGTTGCAATGTGTCTGTCTGTTGTTATATCGTAATGGTAACGATGGTGTTTGTGAAGCGCTTACTCTGTGCAAAGCACTGTTCTAAGCATCTGGGAGGATACAAGGTGATCAGGTTGTCTCACGGTCTTAATGCCCATTTTACAGATGAGGTAACCGAGGCGCAGAGAAGTTAAGGGACTCGCCCGGCGTCACACCGCCGACAAGCGGCAGAGCCGGGATCCGAACCCCTGACCTCCGGCTCCCCAGTCCGGGCTCTTTCCACTGAGCTACGCTGCTTCTCTGCACACAGTAAGCGCTCGATAAATACAACTGGACGAACTGAATGAAGGCAGAGGGTCGCCTTATCCCGAAGGTCAGGATTATGAGCCGGACCAACCAATCGCTAGCCCTGCAGCCCGAGTGACCATCAGCGGGAAATTTCTAATCCAAATGCGGTGTTTGAAGAGGCGGCTTGTCATGGGTTTGAATGGATCCCTGGATGGTTCGCGTGTTGGCATCCCCAGAGGGTCAGGACGGCATTCAGAAGGTACCGGGTTCTAATGCCGGCTCCGCTGCTTGTCTGTTGAGTGATCTGGGGCAACTCACTTCACTTCTCTGTGCCTCAGTTCCCTCATCTGGAAAATGGGGGTTGAGACTGTGAGCCCCTCGTCGGACAGACCCCCCCCCGTATAGACTGTGAGCCCGTCACTGGGCAGGGATTGTCTCTATCTGTTGCCGAACTGTACATTCCAAGCGCTCAGTACAGCGCTCCGCACATAGCAAGCGCTCAATAAATACGACTGAATGAATATACTCGAGGTCTGAAGTTCCTTAGCCCATTCCTGAAATGCTTAAACATCAGCAGCATCTGCTAAATGCTACGTGCCAAGCACTGTACTAAGCGCTGCGGGAGATACAAGATCAACAGGTCCCACGTGGGGCTCACAGAGGGAGTAGGAGGGAGAACAGGTACTGAACCCCCCGTTACGCAGATGCGGCACAAAGGTGTCTTAAGTGGCTTGCCCAAGGTCACCCAGCAGACGAGCGGTTGGAGCCGGGGATTTGAACCCGGGTCCTCTGACTCCCGGGCCCATGCTCTTTTCCACTAGGCCACACCGCTTCCCTAATCGATCAATCAGGGGTATTTATTGATCGCTACGTGCCGCGCACTGTTCCAAGCGCTTGAGAGAGTACAATATAAGAGAAATTAGCGGACACATTCCCTGCCCGAAATGAGCTTACAGTCTGGAGGGGGAGAGAGACGTTAATGTGAATAAATAATTTACGATAAATAATCTAAGGAAATGTGCAAAGCCGGTTCAGTCACGTAACAACTGACCTTATCTTCCTGTGCCTGCCAACCTGCAGGATAAGGACGCTGGGAGAAAAGCACACGGGGAACTAGGCCTTAAATGGAATATGACTGTCCTCTGATTTTGGCTTTCGGCACGCAGGCTTCCTCTTTTAAACACGGGAGGTTTCTCGTGGGCCTTCCTGGAGGGTTTCCGGGAAGGGGCAGCTCCGAGACGCACTGTCAGAGCCCTTCCACCATCTCGCCGCTCCCCACCGGCAAAATCGAGATGGAAGTCATTCGCTCTGCTGCCGGCTATGGGAACCGCAAAGGGTTTTCGGGGAATTCCGGGGGTGGGCACATCCCGCAGACACGGGCGCGAAAAATTCCATCTACTGCTGCGGCCTGGGGAACTGGTGCCGGGTCTCTGTCTGCCGCACTCTTCTCAACAGAAGGCCTGCGTTTTTTAGGGTGATGAGCTGGGCAGCTATTAGGTCTAGTTGCTGGAGAGGAATCAAGCAGCGATTTCCTTCTGTCCAGTCTGAACCTGAGCAAATGAAGAGGGGGAGGCTGATTAATGTAACCGGACTTGTTCTCCGGGCTTGGCTCTGCTGAGTTCCCCAGTGAGGATCCTCCACCTTCAGGAGCCAAGTCCTTGAGGCGTCAAGCACCGAGGGCTGAGTCTCAGGCAATCGGAGGAGGCAGAGCTGGTAACGCTGTGGACCTGCAGTGCATCAGGAAGAATCTCTTCTTATTTGGATGAATCTTGAGATCCATGACAGAGTTATGGAGGATGAAGACACCCAATCCCTTTCTTCTTTCACGTGTATCTTTTTCGTCCCCTCCCCGTCTCCCCGCAGGTCTACCTTTTGCTCTCTTTTCTACGAGGACGAACGCGTCGAGCTCTGTGGGATCGGATACGGTCGTTCTCATTCCTCTTGTGGGCAAGTACTCTCCCAAGCACTTAGCTCTGCACATGGTAAGCGCTCAATACATAGCACTGATTGATTGAGAACACAAGTAGGATTAATAGCATTCGTGCCAAGGCAGGGCTCAGGTGAAAGGGGAGACCTGCTTACTTAGAATATCCAGGTTTCGCGTGTGTTGGGAGCTCGGCGGCTTCAAGTGGCTCCACACTGTTCACTCCTCAAGAGAGGGAGAGTCAGGACCGAGGGGGAGGATGCGAAGCTGGATACTCTTCTGCCTGATTAGGGGTTCGCTGGCCTTCAGCAAACCGTTCCGGGTCAGTTAATCACTGCTGCCCCAGTTTGGGGTTTGGTTTTAATTCTGTTCACCCTAGTAGATCTGAATATTCTGCTGCTGGTGCCCCTGTTTGCCCGACTCCACTGTGAGGTGGTAAGACATGAAACTTACTTCGGCTTTACCTCTGCCCCTACCGAATCTGTACGACTTCCAAATTCAGGCTTTTATGAATGCTTGCCCTCTCCTTCCTTCCTTGCTGCGGGGCGGCCAGACCATCCCCGCCCCCGAGAGGAGGAGGATCGAGGGATATACGGCGCAGCTTCACAGCGGGTCTCGATTCCTCCGTTGAGTTTTCCTACTAACAACCAATCTCGACCGGTGATTTCTACCACAAGCCGGTCGCCGTGTAACGCTTGCGGATTATCGGATGTTCCCCTGTCGTGGCCGGGGTGGAGGCTTGGTGGTCTCAAGAGTTCCCACCGGGATTCTTTGGGAGGAGGAAGAGAAGCGGAAAGCCAACCCACGCGAGAGGGAGGACGGCAGGGTCCCCCCCCGCGCCGCACGATCCTCTCCTATGGACTTCTCCGCTTGTTCCCTCTGCTACATCTTCGGATTCCGCTTCCCTTTTCGAAAAGGCCCCGGGCTCTGGAGAGTCCTGAGGTTGGGAGGCATCTGACCGGGGCTCTCTCTGTTTGCTCTGGAGGTAACGGGAGCTTAGAACAAAGTCTGACCCATAGTAAGCGCTTAAGAAATACCATAAAAATAAATAAAAGAAAGCTATCCCGGAGCTTTTGGCTTCGGGCTTTACGGCGGGATGACGGAAAACCCGGCTTTCTAGTCATCGCTGTCACTGTGCCCAAAACGTATGCAGCAGAAATCTCTTTGCTACCCGCTCTGGAAGTGGTGCACTGAGCACTGTGAACGCGTGTCCCCACCAACGGCCATTGAGCAGGAAACTTCCGGGCCTAGAAAGGACGGAGGCGAGTTGCGATGTGACATATAAAAAGTTTTAATCCATCTAGGGGACCCGGGGGGGGGGGGGGGGGGGGGGGGCAGGCAGGATTCCCTGCAAAATGGTCCAGGGGAGTGAGCAGCAGGAAGGGCTGGAGGAAAGGAAGACATCAGAGAGCGCAAACTTGGTTTCAACAGAGAGGAGGGAGTGGGAACTTGATCCTTTCCCGAGGGTGGACAGAAGAGAAAGTGAGACTGAGATTTTGGTTAGGGATGAAGCTACATACCGGAACAGGAGACTCCTTGGGGCGGGGGGGGGGGGGGGAATGACTATCCACATCTGGAGCAACTGCCTACTTCTCTGCCCTAATTTGAGTTTATATCCAAAATGAACGGCTTGTTCAAACTGGCCAACTTCTTTTCCATTTTCTCACTGGACCAGGAAGTAAGCTATTCTTAACATGAAGGTCTACTGGGAGGGAGAACAAGCAACTGCCCGGCTTGGACGGAGGGGAAGGAAGGGAAGGAGGGAAAGCATTTATTGAGCACCCACTTGGTATGGTGCACTCAACTAGGCCCTGGGGAAATACAGAATTGTGATATATGTTCCCTGCCCACAAGGAATTTACACCCGCAAAGGGGAGACAAACATAAAAATATCTACAGCCAAAGAGGTCAAAAACCAATATGTTA
Source organism: Ornithorhynchus anatinus (assembly GCF_004115215.2). Taxonomy (NCBI): domain Eukaryota; kingdom Metazoa; phylum Chordata; class Mammalia; order Monotremata; family Ornithorhynchidae; genus Ornithorhynchus; species Ornithorhynchus anatinus. The sequence continues at coordinate 17,798,085 of NC_041741.1, read as the reverse complement.
AGTAATATTAATAATAATAATAACGTTGGTATCTGTCAAGCGCTTACTATGTGCCGAGCACTATTCTAAGCGCTGGGGTAGACGCGGGAATCAGGTTGCCCCGCGTGGGGCTCACAGTCTTAATCCCCATTTTACAGATGAGGTCACTGAGGCACCGAGGAGTTAAGTGACTTGCCCAAAATCACACAGCTGACAAGTGGCCGAGCCGGGATTCGAACCCGTGATCTGTGACCCCAAAGCCCGTGCTCTTTCCACTGAGCCACGCTGCTTACATACCTTCGCGAGAAGGAGGTTTGACTAAGCTCTGTAGTGCTAGAGTTGGTTGAGGGGGACGTATGGCTCACGGTATTTATTCGTATCGACGTCTCTCTCCCCTCCCTAGACTGTGAGAGCATTGTGGACAGGGACTGTCAGCGTTTATTGTTGTACTGTTCTTTCCCAAGCGCTCAGTACAGTGCTCTGCACCCAGTAAGCGCTTAACAAATACGACTGAATGAATGCAAGTGGGGAAGCCTGTTGGACAAGGTGGGATTTTTGGAAGGATTTCAGTGTGGGAAGCCCTGGGGTCTAATTCCAAGCCGAGGTAACACCATGAACGAGAGGACGGAGGCAACACAGGCCGGTGAGAGGTTCAGCTACATGGCTGGCTTGGGAGCAAAGAAGACCACGAGGTGTGAAAGAGGCAGAGAAGAGAACAGATAGGTAAAGCGGGGCCAGATGGTGAAAACTGATTGTGAGGCCCTGTCGTGCGATGCGGAGAGATCTGGGGAGCCAATGACAGGTTCTGAGGAGAGACGTGACCCGGCGACGCTTCGAGATGAGGAGGGTGATCTGTGCGCAGGTTGCATGTTCTGGAGGGGCAAGAAGCCGAAGGGAGGGCTTCTGCAACAATCTAAGCACGGGCAAATCCAGAGCTCGTGCCAGCCTGGTAGCGGCTTGGTTGGCGGAAAGGCGGATCTGCAAAATGCGGTGCGAGAAAAACGGGCCAGATTGGGCAGGGGGCGGCGGGCGGATGAACCCGGCTCCTTCCCAGAAGCCCAGAAAGAGAGTGCTCCAAGATAAAGAGGTCCCCTTCACGTAGTGCCTCACACAAGGAAGAAAAATGATCCCCGTAATCACCGGTAAAAAGTACTCGGGGAAGAAATGTACGCAGTAAAAACTTAATCACCACAAATATGCTCAGGAACATAGCCAATCTGAATTTGTGGAATTCTGAATGATTTAGTTTTTATCTTTATTGAAATGCGATTACATCTACTTTCATTTTTGGACTGTGGGAACGTGTTACTATACTTCACGTTATTTCCTATGGGAACCTGTCCTCCGCTTAACACTCTATTTTAATGAAACCAATTAAAAGTGACAACCGGGGAGACTCGCTACGCTATTTGACCCTGCTTTTTCTTCCCACTTACGCTAGCGTTCTATACCACCTCACCCTCCAGCTTTCCCGAGGTTTTTCCCAAAAGCATTTATCCAAAATCGGGACTACTGTGAATAAGAAGGTCAACCCGGGATGCCAGAGCACTCTGGAAAATACGAATCCGGAATTTCTACCGTCGACGACAAAACCGCTCTTCCGGTTCCCATTACGACGGCAGGATCGGATGGGGTTCGAAACCCAATCTGGCTACATTTGGCATTAAAATCCGTAAAGAGGGTTCGGTGTAAATTCGGCAAACGCCACATGGGAAAAGTAAGAGGCAGAGAAGGCGTATGACTCGGGCAAAAGCCACAAGCCGGAATTTTAACTACGGGCAGCCCTCCCGAAACGATCGTGATGTGTTCTTTGAAGACGGGGATGTAACACGGGTTTCCCGGAAGTTTATATGTTACAAATTGGGATCGACTCCCAAAACTTCTGGAAAGGGAATATTGAATTCTTTCCCGTACCTTATACGGTTACAGTGAGCGGCCCTTAGCTATTGTTTAATCCGGTAAAATAATTTCAGAGCATCCCATCGCAACATTAAATGTAGTGATAACAATAATAGTAATGATAAAATATTGGTTAAGCGCTTACTACGAGCCAAGCGTTGTCCTAAACACTGGGGTAGACCCAAGGTAATCAGGTTGTCCCACGTGGGGCTCACAGTCTTAATCCGCATTTTACAGATGGGGTAACTGAGGCACTGGGGAGATCAGTGACTTGCCCAAGGTCACCCAGCAGACGAGTGGCGGATCCGGGAATAGAACCCACGTCCTCTGACTCCCAAACCCGTGTTCTTGCCACTAAGCCAGGGCGCTTCTCTTAGGATCGGGGATCCTTGCGGAAGGCTGCAAAAGTAGAAGCTTATTCTGCAGACTGGGAGAGTAGTTTTTCAACGGCCTTCTTGTCGTCGTAAAGTAGCTTACGGCAGACCGACTCCTCCTGAACAGCCCTTCACACTTCTGAACTCCTCTTTTCCATCGGGGTCTTCTTCCGTCAGCTGTACAAATTTGACCTGCTTTCTTTACGACTGATGCAAAACATCTTATTCCCCAAATCTTAGCTGAGGGTGGAGAGGGTAACTTCAGCTCCATCACAATGCGATGGATTCTCCTGATGCCCAACCACACGGCTGTAATTCCGATTTGGCCGTAGCGTTATGGGGTGGCTGGAAACTGACACATGCGTGGATTGTTTGGTTAGGTTGAAAATCTATCGCACTGAAGTGAACGCAAGACAAAGGCTTATTTGTAAATATTTTTTATCTGCTCCCCCCAAGAGAGAGGAACCTCTTTTCAACGGATCTTTAAATTATATATTATAAATCATTTGTTCATATTAATGTCTGCCTCCCCCTTTAGACTGGAAGCTCGTTATGGGCAGGGAAGACTGTGAGACCGCTGTGGGCCGGGATTGTCTCTCTCTGCGGCTGCATTGTACTTTCCAAGCGCTTGATACAGTGCTCTGCACACAGTGAGCGCTCAATAAATACGACAGAGTGAATGAGTCCACTAATTCTGTTGTACTGGACTCTCCCAACCGCTTACTACGGGGCTCTGCCCCCAGTAAGCACTCAACAAATAGGATAGAATGAATGAATGAATGAGTCCACTAATTCTGCTGTACTGGACTCTCCCAAGCGCTTATTTCAGTGCTCTGCTCACAGTAAAGGCACGATAAATACAATTGATTGATCCAACTTAACTGAGGGCACCGCACTCAACAAGTACTCAGTAAATGTAGTCTCGTTACGGGCAGGGAACAAATCTACCGACTCTGTTATACTGTACTCACCCGAATGGTTAGTACGGTGCTCTGCAAATAGTAAGTGCTCAATACATACCACCAACTACTTCTACTCCCACCTCCGCCACTCGTCTGCTGTGTGACCTTGGGCAAGTCACTTAACTTCTGTGGGCCTTAGTCACCTCATCTGTAAAACGGGGATTAGGACTGTGAACTGACAACCTGACTGCCCTGTATCCACCCCAGTGCTTGGCACACAGTAAGTGCTTAACCAACACCGTAATTATTATTATTACTACTACTACTTCTACTTCCGTTACCACTAAAAGTTGTAAGAAACACCTAAATGTGAATTTTGCTGCTTCTTTCCTTCTGTGCAATCATTTCATTTGCCTGTTTTCTTACATTTTAAACCTCTTAAAAGAGAGAAGGCTTCCCGTACTAGATCATTTTCCTAAATCTTCCCTGAAACCTAAAATCTTCGTGGGGATGGAGGGAAAAGGAACTAACTTTAACCTTCCCCCTTTTCAAAATGGGAGGGCAATCTTAGGGTTTGGTTTTTTTAATGATATCTGTTAAGCACTTATTACGTGCCAGGCACTTACTAAGCGCTGGGGTAGATCCAAGCTAATCAGGTTGGACTCAGTCCACGTCCCACACGGGGCTCACGGTCTTAATCCCCGTATTACCAATGTGGTAACCGCGGAACAGAGAAGTCAAGTGACTTGCCCACGGTCACGTGGCATACAAGTGGCGGAGCTGGGATTGGAACCCAGGCCGCTACGTCACGCTGCTTCTCCCACACCGGTTCCCAACACCTTCTGTCTAAACAATATTCCCTGGACCAGCGAAGAGCCAGGACATACTGGGAACAAAGGGAAGACCATCACAGTCCCTAAAACACAACACACATACATACTTCCAAGAACACACGCATGCGTCCGAGAGCACGAGCGGACACACACACACATACCCCCCCCTCCCCTCCCCTGGTATCCACGCTCTCCCTTTCTCTGGCTGTTCGCAATTGCAAAATTTGCATTTCAATATATGTCTTGGAGGTGGTGGACTTTGAATCAGAAGCGCTGGCCCGAACTAACAGTTACGCCTTACCCCAAGACCACAGTCTGTCTTCTTATCGCTCTTCCTTTTTCATCAACCCGCCGCAATTCCCTGTAGTTACGCTAACCGTCCGTTTCCGGCCTAATTCGTCCAGTCGCCTTTTCTCCCGGCTCTCTACCTTCTCATCCAACAAGGTGACAGAATTCCTATCATCAAGACTGTAACCTCTACCCTCCTGTTGGAATCACCCCAGTTGATAAGCTGAGCCAAAAGGGGTTTCAAGATCCCCGGGTTCGGAGGTGGTCTCACCCTTGGCCAGATGCGGCAACATACTCGGGTGTCCGGGTGGCTCGTTGACCGCCTGCCTGGGCTACCCAACCTTCCATATTGTGGTTTCTTCGGGTCGGGGGTGGGGTAGGGGAAAGAAGTCACAGGAATTTACTGCTCCTTTCCCAAAGAACCCATCAACAAATCCTGCTGTGCGCAAGAGCTCTTGGGAGACTACACAATCCCTGCCCTCCAGAAGCTTACTATCTAGTGGGATAGAGGGAAACAAAGTAAATTACAGCTACGCGGAAGAAGAGACCGGAGATGGAGATGTGGAAGTACGGCCTCGTGTGTCCAGATGAGCTATGGGGGCTTCTGAACCTGGGTGCCAATGTGCTGAGGTGGGAGCTGGGAGGATACGAATTGGGAGAAGAAGAATTAAACGGGGAAAGTCTTTGCTTCGCTCGGTTTTATGTTCCGCTTTGCCCTTCCCGCTCACCTATGCCCCATTTTCAGTTTTCATTCAGCAGCGGCATTTTGCCTCTTCCTAACTCTGTCTTGGTGTTTCTCCGGTTGGAAAAGGATCCTGAAAGCTCAGTCCCTTCGGCATTTGCAACGCGGAAGGCCATTCATCTCTCGGTTAGGATCCGTGGGGAGAGGAGAGTCTGGACCCGGGTGCGACAGGCATCTTCTACTTCCCAGAGGTCAGCAAGCAGTAAACACCTAGCAGATCCTTTTTTACTCTCCTTAGGAGAACTAGCTGCCTGAATGGCCGGGGGCGGGGGGAGGAATTCATGTTTGCACTGTATTATTACGCAGTTTGGGAGGGAAAGGGGCGGCGGATATTTTCCGTGCACACGAGGCAGCAGCACGTTTTCCCAACACTCGGCTCGGCGTGCAGTGGGAGTGCAATACCGGACACGTCTGCGAGCTATGCGTTATCCTCTCCCCTGGCCTCACCTCCCCATCGACTTGGAAGTGAGGCTGGGAGTCCAGCGGAGTGACATCCTCCTCCCTCGCGGGGAGAGGGTCTCCAGGCCCGCAAAGACCCCTCTCCCTCCTCTCTGCCCACCACAGGCTGCCGCCTAAAGGGCGCGCGACCGAGCTGTGGGGGAGCCAAGCGAGAAGGGAAGCAGCCTGGCCTAGTGGATAGAGCAGGGGCCTGGGAGTCAGGAGGACCTGAGTTCTAATCCCGGCTCCGCCACCTGTCTGCTGCGTGACCTCGGACAAGTCGCTTCACTTCTCTATGCCTCCGTGACCTCATCGCGAAAATGGGGATTGAGACTGGGAGCTCCATGTGGGCCAGGGCCTGCGTCCAATCCGATCTACTCCAGGTACAGTACCTGGCACACAGTAAGTACTTAAACGCCACAAAAATAATACTGTTGTTATTAAGAAGGGATAGTAAAAGGATTAGTGCTACAGCTAAGAGAAGCACAGGGAGAGAAGTTGGGCCTTTTCACCCAGCCCTTCCCCTTCCTTCTCCCCTGGAGCATCAGGGAAGAAGGGCAGTGGGAGAAGGTAGGGTTTCCCAGAAAGGAGACGCTTAAATCAACGTTTTAAACTGCCCGGCCGAATCCCTCTTGGGTTTCCCATAGAAGCGCTGCCAGGTCCAGACGCTTTCCCCCGGGCCGTGAAAGCCCAAGAATAAAACCAGAAGTCAGAAACCATTCTAGGGCTTCTTAAGTCGAGAAGAGAGGAAAACAAGGCAGGCGGGGAGTCATTTCAGGACCAAAAGGACAGAAGACAGGATATGCCCCTCCCTAGGACACCCTCATCTCACTGTCCACGGGAGGTCTGAGGCACAATAATAATAATAGTAACTGTGGTATTTGTTAAGCACTTGGTACATGCCAAGTACTGTACTAAATGCTGGGATGGATATAAGCAAATCAGCTTGGACACAGTCCCGGTCTCCCAAGGGGCTCACAATCAATCCCCATTTTCCAGATGAGGGAAATGAGGCTCAGAGAAGTGAAGTGACTTGTCCAAGGTCACAGAGAAGATAAGTGGCAGAGCTGGGATCAGAACCCAGGACCTTCTGACTCCTCGGCCTATGCTCTATCCACTAGGGCACACTGCTTCTCCTCCGATTAGAAACTGGAAGGATGGGAAGGGGCCGTGTCGCTCAGGTCACTCTTCCACCTCCCCAGCCAAGCTCTATTCCCTTTTTCCTGACATCACTGAAGAGAATCCAAATTTCTCTATAAGGACCCAGGACTAACCAGGAGGAAAGACAGCAGCTTGACCTCGAGGGAAGGCAAAGTCTGATCTCGCCTGAAATTGCTTCCTTGAGGGCAGGGATTGTTCCTACCAACTGTACTGTAGTCGCCCATCTGCAGAGTACAGTGCTCAGCACAAAGTAAACGCTCAATACATACCACTGATTCAATGACTGATTGACTGAACTTTCGACCGGCACAGCCTTCGAGCCTTACAGTGAACGAATCTCGAAAGTATCTGGGAGCAAGAGCCGGGAGGCAGCGTTCATTTACCCACTTCCGGAGAGTAACTGTGTCTGTACTACAACCCAAAGATATTTGAGAGTTTTTGAGACTGGCATACTCCTCAAAATTTACCTGAGCAGTTCACTGGCCATAGCCGCAATTTCAGACACAGTCCATACTGGGAATTTTATGAGGGAGGGAAAAAAAAAGAGGGGACTGTTTTCAGCCAGTGCAACCCCAATCAAGAGGATAAGGATCCCCAAGTGACACCCAAGAGGCTACCTGGTAGGAAATAGGGATTCGGAGAATCTTTGAACAATGTGTTATCAACTCTACGTAAAGAAGTCAATCTTTTCTTTTTTTTTTTTTTTTTTTTTTTTAATAAAAGACTCAAGTGATGGGAACGGGGGTAGGAAAACAGCTTCCATATTGAGATCTGCAAGAACCCCTGGGGTCTCTCGGCACCCAACTGCCAAAATAACCAAATTTAGAAAAGGATTGATAATGGGAGCAGGAATTCAACATGTGTTACTTATCCTGAAATCTCTTAGAGGTCCCTCTCCCTTCTGTGCACTTGGACTTTTGGGCATTCGGTATTCACCAAACCCTCCACTCCAAAGCATTTAGTACATAACTTTAAATTATATAATGTACATTGCTTATTTATGTTAATGTCCGTCTCCCCCCCACTCTGTAAGCTCGCTATGGGCAGGGAATGTGCCTAACTCTTTTGTAAGGTACTTTCCCCAGCGCTTAGCAAAGTGCTCCGCAAATAGTAAGCCCTCAGTAAATGCCAGTGATTGAAATACCACTGATTAACTCTTGCCTCCACTTCCGCTGTGGAAAGGGCAAGGAAGGGGGGCGGCGCGTGTGAATGAATTTCAAGGCTAAACTGGCACACTGCCTGACAAACTTCCTCCCGGGGAGACGGCTAGCAGGGGCTTCAGTTACTGATTCCCTCATTTTACAATTTAAAGCACCTACCCGTCGGCATTCAGTAAAAGCCTTTAGTGATGGTGAGGGTGTCCTTCCAAGCCATTTGCCTTCCACTGAACGGGCCCAATTTGTTCACGAGGACCCACGGGGCCCAGAATTGCACTTTTCTTAGCCATAATCTTCCGACTCTCGGTAACTCTGTGAATCCACTTAAATAATTCCTCTCTTTCCATCTTAAAACCTTTAATAATGTATGGGCATTATTTACGTGGCATCTGGCAATCTATGCAGATGTTTTAAGCTTTCTTTCTAAATCAATCCAATTATATCTTAGATACACACATTATAATTGAAGAATCGAGGTTATATACCATGCTATTCTCCAAGGAGCTCGGGGTAGTTTATAGCAACTATTTTATTCATACTCACAACATTCTAGGGATGAGGCCCGAATCATCAACCTTTTAGGGATGGGGAAACAGGTGTCAAGAGCTTCGGGGACGGGAAGTCGGAGACAGAGACAAAAAGCAGAGCCCAGATATCCTGATCCTCACCCAATACCTCTTGCTTCTGTTTCTTGTTTGCCTTCTTCATCATTTCTCTGCTACCGTAGTACCCAGAATTGAACCTAAGAATCCAGGTTATCTTACAAAGTTACATGGAGGAAATCAATCACCGCTCAGTACACACTCTACAATCGGGGCCCAAAATGGTGCTTTTTCAAAGGAAATTATAAACAGTGTGCGGGAACTGGAAACAAAGTGAACAGACTCCATATTGCAAGCAAAGTGGGCACATTTTTGGTTACAATTGTCAAATATGGCATGTAAATTCTTCGCTTCACAGTTACAAAACACAGTGGGTGTCCCAATTACTGACTTCAGTAATTCATTGTACAACTAAATTATTGTATACAGCTAAATGACCACTGGGGGAAAATAAATTGGTCTTACCTGGTAGTTTCTTTTCTCAGATAATGTATGTCCATCAGTCCTCACCATAGAGTCGTGTCCTTTCCTCACAGTACTGGAGGCAATCAAACAGAACTGTCACTCAAGGGTCGTGTCACAGGAAGGACCGCCCACCAAGTTCTCCCTCTAGAGTGGAATTATCCAAAAGCCGTCAAAATTACTAACATATAAAAAATATGAACAGCAGCAAAAATATCCAATATGACATCAAAAAAAAAATAGAAAGAAACAAGAAAGGATTAAAAACAAACTAGAGAGAGCTCTTACTGTATTACAAAGTAACTGCTCTTCCTCTGCCAGGTCTAGGGAGGGACGGACTGGCGGACGGGCTTTATCCAAGATAAGAAAGGGCCAGATGGGACAAATTTGTTTCCTCGCTCAAGCAAAAACTGTCCGCCAGTCCTCACTCCAGGGAAGTAGCCCGCGGCGAATGAAATGGGGAGGACACGGACTTCCCCCACCTTCTGACTTTAAATTGGCCCTCCCTTGTCGACCTCAGAAGCATCCGATGATGGTTGTAGGTATAGCCCTCCCACTCCCCACAAAAAAAAAAACAACAACAAAACCCAACAAAACAAAACCTCCCCCCTCCGAAAACGCTTGTTTGTGAAGGTGGAAGACCACTGGTCGAACGGCATGTATTCCACAAAGACGCTTATGTTCTTGCTCTTTCTTCGTGAAGAAGCAACTAACTACTTTAAAGAAATAAGCTTAGATTTTCCAAGAAAGAAGTCGCCAGGCTCATCGGTCACGGAGTAAACTCTAACCCATCTTTCGACTGAAGATCTTTTCCTCACTTTCCTTCCGAAAAGAACGAAAACAAATGCCTCTGTCGTTCATCTAATTTCTTGTTAGCACTCCAAGCCATCAAGCATGTGCTGAGTGCATTCTTTCTCCTCACACTGAATTAGGAGAGAAAGAAGGTAGTGTTTCGCTCTTTATCTAGATGGAGTTGACACTGGCCATTCTGTCTCACATTCCACCTCTTGTGCCTCTCTTCAGATATTATTCAAGCAGATATGATAGTCACCAGAAAGGAAGGCTACAGTGATAGCTAAAGTGAAAGGGATATGGCTCAAGAATTCAAAATGAGGAGCTGGAAGAACATGGAAGTACGACGATACTTTCTATTTCAAGCGTCTTCTCACCAAAGAAGGTTTATCAAAATGACTGGGGTGGGAGAGGTGGGGAAGGAGGAGGGAATGATGGAGGGGCGACACTTTTTTGTTTTCGCTTTTGCCCTACCAAACGGCGAGTACCATATCGCAGAGCCGGCCAAGGCGGCTAACCGGCCTATAAAAATTAAAGCTGTTATTTCAGAAGAAATCTGCGAGTGAGACTATGGAACTACAGACATTTCATGGATCTTCTCTTGGTTCTTCTGGAAAATTCTGTCCCCACACCTTTAGGAAAAACTAATTCCGGATCACACATCGAAGGTTAAAGGGTACGCTCCCTAATGGATGACGACATCACTTCCGTTAGAGCCGAAAGTTATCTTGGTCTGGCATCCTCTGCCATTTAGCCTTGAGGGTGGCTTGCTTCGGACTCGCTTGCTACCAAGCGCTTAGCAGAGTGCTCCGCACACAGAAAGCTCTCAGTAAATACGACTGCCTGACTAGCCGGTTTAGGTTAGCACACACCAGCAAGTCCGACCCTCACCGGGAATGCTTCCTTAAGGTTGGCGGAAAACTACCCGGTCATTGTAAATTTTGCATCAGACTGTTTAAAGCTTCTGAATGTCCGTTCATCAAAATAACGTATTTAATTCTACAATGATTTCTGACACTTATCCACATGAAAACCAACATGTTTTGCACACGTCGGCAAGACAAGCAGCCACTTACAGAAGTGGACGTTAGTTGCTACCGACAATTGGTGGAGAGCAGAGAAGTCCATATTTAAACCCCTACTTTGGCGTTCGGCCAAGATTTCCACCCAAAGATCCTGTAACGTTTGGAACTTTCAGGCTAGCCTATTTTGGAAATCATAAACAGAGTTTATGAAAAGCAAAGTATAGAGGATTATTACACTGCAGCTTTACAAACCCTTACTCAGGCACCCATTAGACTGAAAGATCTCTGAGGAAAAAACCTCACTCCTGTATTTCCTCTGAAGCACCCGTCGGCCTCCACCCACGACAGGCACACCACGAATAGTGACGGACTTACTGACAGCCAATAAAGATATTTTCTGCCTCTTGATATGTGATTCGTATCCATTAACTTTCCTTTAATTTTATCTACACTTTAACAGAACCTGTGTATTCATGGATAAAAATAATAATAATGTTGGCATTTCTTAAGCGCTTACTATATGCAGAGCACTGTTCTAAGCACTGGGGTAGATACAGGGTAATCAGGGTGTCCCACGTGAGGCTCACAGTTAATCCCCATTTTACAGACGAGATAACTGAGGCACAGAGAAGTTAAGTGACTTGCCCACAGTCACACACAGCTGACAAGTGGCAGAGCCGGGATTCGACGTGAATACATAGGCACATATACAATTGTGCTTCTTTTGATAACTGAGATAAGCCTTCTGGTGTAGTTACATGGATTTTTACCGAGGGTTAGCCTCGGTAGAGTTCAAGGAATCCATGATGGCACTCCACTCCAACTCCCTGTTCTACTCCATAAATATGCTCCACTAAAAACGATGAATGCTTGTGCCATGACCGAATTAAATAATCAGTCCTGCCCATAATGAATTGGTCAAGAGAACAGGAATATTTTCCTACCATAACGAAATCCTCATCGTACGGCAAAAAAGCAGCTGCTCATAAGAGACACAAAAAGAAAATGGTAATAGTAATAAATCCATCTCCAATTTAAATGGTCTTGACTATTTTTCCGAGTAAGATTCCGCAGAAATTATACATGCAAGGATGCGATTGTTTTACAACTCCCCAGCGATATCATCCCTACCCGTCTGAAGGAGTAACTTTGAATTCAAGGAAGAATACCCTAAAACCTGGGTAATCAATCGATGGTATTTATTGGGTGTTCACGGTGTGCAGAGCACTGTACTAAGCGCTCAGAAGAATACAGTATAAGAGAGATGGTAAAGACATTCCCTGCCCAAAAGGAGCTAATCTCTCCATGGAGAAAAAGGCTCTTCTTAAGAAGTATAACCCGTGGGAATTCAGGCACTCTCTTTGCTGTTATGTCTGCAGTCAATACCCACCAAAAGAACTTCACCTCACAAAAGTGTGGGTTAAACATGACATCCAAAGAAACTACATGTAAAGTAGATTTCAATTCTTAACTCTGTGCACCTGTAAGGTTATCAGTTTGCCAAAATTTGCACCTAAATAATTGTTGAAATCTGGATACATTTTCTTCCTCTAAATCCTCCTATCCCTACAGCCTCTGAGGGAGGCTGATTGTAGAGAAGACAGTCGCCATTTTGTTGCATTTTTAGGCTTAAAATGTGATTCCTCTGGGGTTCACAAAACATTTTACAGTTAGAAGATCGAGTGAGTATCCTTAACAGAACTAATAATCTACAGTGCGAACAAAGACTCAGTGTCACATTTTAGAAAACAAAGGGATGGGGTGTTCCTTGCAAGGGTGCAAGCCAAAATCTGCCACTCCTTTTTCCACTGTATGAAACGTTCTTTTCCAGACAGATCTCCTTGATACTCTTGAGGCCCAGGAGAAAAGATTAATCCTTTTGTGAAAGAGGATGAGGACAGAGGGCAACGGCGGCTTAGATTTACTAAAATGTTTGAGCTTTCTATTATTTTTCCAAGCAAAATCGTGTCTTCTCTACATTCTGCAAAAGCTCGCTAAAAAATCCGGTATAGTGATCACGTCCTTAATGAGCAATAACTGACGATGGCGACGATTATGATGATCTCTCCTCTCTGGAACTCACTTTTCTTTCCCTTTTTTAAAGAAAGCCATCAGTAGACTACCTAGTACAAGAAGTTTCCTGTTCAATCTGATACTGGGAAAAAGAAGTCCTCTCCTTATCGATGGCAATAAAACCTCATTTCATCAGAAGTCAATCCAACAGTCTCTCCACAGAAAATAAAAGGCTTAGGATCGGTTCTTTACAGCGGGGCCTATTTATCCAGAATCAGCTGCTTGGAGAGACCTGGCCTGATTTAGCAGTTTGCTAGATACACGTAGTCCGTCTCTCCCGAAAACTCTCTGAGGACAGGGACTGTGTCTTCTAGCTCTATCGCACTCGTCCAAGTGTTTAATACAGTGCTCGGTCTAAGAGGCGCTGAATAAATATGACTTTATTACCAGCCATGGTTTGAAGGGGAGGACAGGACAGATTGAAAAAAAAATAAGAAGCGCAACATCCTTTGATGGGAAAAATCAAAAATAATTTAAGTTCAGGTGCAGAAGTGGCTGAGCAGACTGAGCTCAGAGAACAAAGACCAGAAATCTGAGAGAAGTCTGTGGGCGGTCCTTCCTGTAACTTGACCCTAAGTGACAGTTCTGACCGCCACCAGTACTAGAAGAGGAGGACACAACCCTGCCGGTGAGAGCTGGCGAACAACTTTTGCTCAGAACGTTTCTACTTTGAATCCAGTTTTTGTTTTGATCTCTTGAAAATGTTCAGTATTGGATGGAAGGTAAAACAAAATTGAAAATCAAAATGAACTTAACTGCAGGTATAACTGAAACCACCAGAAATACATTTTTGTTTCCATAAACTGACTCACAGGATAATCTGTTGACGATCAGGTGCCCCCCAGCTTAATGACAAACTTTGGGTAGAAAAGTTAATTACCACCTAAAAAATGTACCACGAGCAGGACATATTCTCTCTGGTTTCTCTTCTCCCACCACAGTATTACCACTCATCTGTAGGATGTCATTTAAAACAGATATGTATTTCGAGCAGCCAGATTTTTTTTTTTTTTGAAATTTCAAAGACAATTTTCTCTCACATCTTTATCAAAGGACCTGAAAGATATTTACAGTTAGTAAATCCATTAAGAAAGCACCAAAGACACGCATCTCAATCCAAATGTTAACTCAGAGGAAGGCTACGAGACTATTAGTGCAGTGTATATACAGATATTCCTCCGGCAGCACAGAAAAGATGTTAAAAAAAAAATTCAAGTGATGTCAACCATTACCTCAACAGGAAGGAATTAGAGAGGAGATGGTTTGAAAACGATTGAGAAAGTATAGTTTCTGTCACCTGGTGAAATGCAAAGAGGGTTGTGGAACACAAAAAACTTGAGTCAATGGGTAGGCACTTTCTGAGACATTCTCTTGACATTTTCTCCATAACCGCTTCAGCGAGTAGCTATTTTATTCAATCTGCAACTGCGGAAAAACATCACTGTTTCTAGTAAACAATAGCATGAACTTTAAAACAGCTGCAAAGTGGTTGCCTGAACTAAACTAATGAATTAGGAAGTGTAGCCATGTGATCCTGTGGTCCTAACTGAAGCAAGTCTTCAAAAGCATTCTTGGGCAGATTCCCACAAAATTCTAGAAAACTCTCAACTCCCTTATAACTCTGCCCCTCATCCTCGAACTGTACTTACCCCAATCTCCCTCTAAAACATCACACACTTTGTCAGGAGCGACTGTGGGATCAGGTGTATACTTCACCCACACAAACTACACGATTGCAGTTGATTCGCAATGTGAATTCCAAATAGCTTTTACTGTACTATGCTCTCTCTTGCAAAATCCAGGTCCAATGAGGGATCTGTTCTAAAACAGGCAACCGTCCGGGTCTGTCAGTTTGGGACACCTTTTCATTAGAGTTTGTCCCACACAATGAAGTATGACACAGGCTAAGTGACTCCTTCGCCGCTCAGAAAAAGAAGGTCCCGATTTTATGAACTCAATTGCAAGTCGTGGCGGCGTTGGCACTAGGCCGCAGTCATTTCGGCTGGAAGTGAAAGGGCTTGGGTGCTCCCGGTCAAGTGACACCCCGGCCCTTCTAATGGCTCGCTATTAGTAATAATAATAATGGTGTTTGTAAGTGCTTACTATGTGCCTAACACTGTTTTAACTGCTGGGGTAGATACCGGGTAATCAGGTTGGATACAGTCCCTGTCCCAGTTGGGGCTCACAGTCTTAACCCCCATATTACAGATGGGGCAACTAGAGCCCAGAGAGGTGAAGCGACACCCCCAAGGTCACACGGCAGAGAAGCGGCGGGGGCGGAAATAGAACCCAGGTCCTTCTGACTCCCACGCCCGTGCTCTATCCATTAGGCCGCATTGCTTGGGGCTGCAATCTGTGCCCCTGAGGTGGTGGTGGGGATGGGGGAAGAATGTGAGTGGCCCTTCTCAAACCACCCGTGCTATAATGGTCTGTGGCCAACCTGATTTGCCCGTACCCACCTCAGTGTTTAGTACAATGCCTGGCACATAGTAAGTGCTCAACAAACACTACCATCATCAAATCCTCCACACAGGCTTTCCATCTGAGCCTTTAAAACTCTAGATCCTTTGAACGTTTCTCATGACTGTTTTTTTACCGGTATGACTAGCGATCCTTCTCCATTAGCTCATCATCCATGCCTAACGGAGTATTAACAAAGAGAGATTATCAAGAGCAAAGAGCATTGAAAGTTCTCCGGAAAACAAACCAAACTCACCAGGGAAATTCAAGGAAATTCCTTGCAAACCTTTAAGAATATTATGGCTATGAATCTCAAAACACAAATAACGTATCTGAACACAAGGGCATCTAATTCCTCATTCTATTTGATAAAAACCCTAAAGAAAGCTACGAAGAACCTTTTCTATCCCACTTGTTTTGAATTTTAAAAAGACCAACTGGCTTAAATGTCCTACCATTCCGAATGCTGCAGAATCGATCGTTTGGGCAACAAAATGTTATTTTTCATGAAATCAAAAAACTAACTTGAATAAAGCTTCACTGGAACAAAACCGAAGTCAGTGGGGATGGCACAAAAATGTTTTTAAGGCAGTAAGAGGAAGGCTTATACTCTGATTTTTAAAAAGCCTTGGTTGACGAAAATATTTCAATAGGGGCAGATAAAACTGGAGAAGAACTCAATTTGATATGCCAGTGGCTTCGAAACGCAAACAGAAGCAAGGGTGGGAAGGGTATCCTAATTCAGACCCCACCTCCTAGCCAAAGTGCACTGGCAGAGGCTCTGACCTGAGAGCAATGAGTTCACCTGGAGTCCCAGCTCCCTGCCAGCTAATGGACAATAATAATAAAATAGTAATAATAATAATTATTATTATGGTACTTGTTAAGGGTTTACTATGTGCCAAGCGCTGATCTAAGCGATTGGATAAAAGTTACTCAAGTTGGATCCAGTCCCTGTCCCACCTGGGGCTCACACCCTTAATCCCCATTTTACAGGTGAGGAAACGGAGGCACGGAGAAGTGAAGTGACTTGCCCAGGATCACACAGCAGACATGTGGCGGACCCGGGATTAGAACCCATGTCCTTCTGACTCCCAGGTGAGGTTTGTGACCTGTTCTTTGAGTCTATCTGGGAACCTTTGCTCCAAAGACCTCCAAGTCCTTTCATTTTTATCATCATATCGGTCCTTCCGATTTTTCAGATGGAAACCCTGAGGTAAAGCTTTGCACAGTTACTGAGGCTGTGGGTCAGATCCTTCAAAGGCCAGCAAGGTTTGAAATGAGCCTTTGAAGGTGGGAGAAAGAGAAAGAGAGAAAAAGAGGAGCATCGCAGCAGCTAGCAACTGGGATTAATCAACAAATCAATGGTGTTTACTGAGTCCTAACTGTGTGCAGAGCACTGTAAGAAGAGTAATAATAATAATAATAATTGTGGGATTTGTTAAGCACTTATCATGTGCCAAGCACTGTTCTAAGCGTTGGGGTGGATATAGGGTGATCAGGTTATCCCTCGTGGGGCTCACGGTTTTAATGCCCATTTTACAGATGAGGTAACTGAGGCACAGAGAAGTTAAGTGACTTGCCCGAGGTCACACAGCAGACAACTGGCGGAGCCGGGACTCAGTGCTTGGCAGAGTACAATAAGAGTTAGTAGACAAAATCCCTGCCCACAGGAGCTGACAGTCTAGTGAGAGACAGACAGTGGAATAAATTACAGATAAGGACGGGTTAATTCATTTATTCATTCAATCAAATTTACTGAGTGCTGTGTTCCGAGTACTGTACTAAGCACATGTTCCCTGCCCACAACCAGCTTACAGTCTAGAGGGGAGAGACAGACGCTAATATAAAAAACCAAATTAAAGACAAGTACATGAGTTCTGTGGGGTTGGGAGGGAGGAAGAACAGAGGGAGCAAGTCAGGGCGATGCAGAAGAGAGTAGATGAAGAGGAAACGGGGGCTTAGTCAGGCAAGATCTCTTGGCCGAGATGCGTCTTCAATAAGGCTTTGAAGGGGGGGAGAGAGCAACTGTCCGTCGGATTTGAGGAGGGAGGGCGTTCCAGGACAGAGGCAGGACGTGGGCGAGGGGTCGGCGGCAAGACAGGCGAGATTGAGGCGCAGCGAGAAGTTTAGCATTCGAGAAGTAAAGTCTGCGGGCTGGATTGTATCCGGAGAAGAGCAAGGTGAGTTAGGATGGGGCAAGGTGAGAGACTGCTTTAAAGCCAATGGTTAATAAACTCACGCAAACATGGAAGGCCCCAAGAAGGCCAGAACTACATATAACTTATTTATATTAATGTCCGCCTCCCCCCTAGACTGTAAGCTCACTGTGGCAGGGAATGTGTCCGTTATATTGTTATACCGTACTCTCCCAAGAGCTTAATTCAGTGCTTTGCACATAGTAAGTGCTCATTAAATACAACTGATCGACTGATATCCCAGATACCTACAGAATGCCACACAGGAGTGGCACGGCTCCTCAGAAACGAGGCCCCGATCTCCTTCCAATTTCAACCAATCCCGGGCCGCAGGGAGGTTATCGTGGGCCAGTTCAGGCCCGAGTTGGGCTCCGGTCAGGTTGTTACATTCATTCCATCGTATTTATTGAGCACTTACCGTGCGCAGAGCACCGTACTCAGCGCTTGGAAAGTTCAAGTCAGCAACAGAGAGAGACATTCGCTGCCCAGATGCAGACCAGCTCCTAAGCTACAGATGAGACAGTTCGTTACACCACCTTGGGTTGTGTAGAAAGGTCAAGGAAACCCAGAACGGCAAGAGGTGCAGATTCCAAATGGCAGTCATATCAAAATGTACTTGGTTCTCACAATGACTCACAGTTCAAATGATTCTCCCAAGATATTCACCCTTCCCTCCCCTAAAGGAGGGACTCTGGTTAGTTGAGATTTTTCGGTTGGCAAGGCGGTCGCTGATATACTCTACGCTAGTTTAAACAAGTCGAAGGTTTGCCTTTAAGACAACTTGGGTGAAATCATAACCACCAGAACTTTACCCATGCTGATGAAAACGGAGTGGCCTGCCAATGTTGTAGGTTCAGAAAAAAAAATAATAAATCCAGTTTACTGCCAGCCCAGCTGTTCTAATAATCTCTGTGCCTCTCCACTGCCAGCAGAGAAAACAGGCTTAATCGTCCCAGCAAACCTGCTCTCCTCTGGCCTGCGACCGCATCCCCGAGACATTCTTGCTCACCGCGCCCCCATCGTCAAAAATGTACGGCTTTAGGAGGAGCCAGGCGTGATTCCGGACTCTCTTCTCTGCCCCTTCCGGACGTGATGTGTGCCACATAGCGGGCAAAGGAAATGGGCCTTAAAGTTTCCAGGCGGTTCTCGGGCAAAAAGGAAAATTCCACCAAGAGGCAAGCTAACTTCCCATGTAATAAAACACGCTGCCAGCTTTGATCCTCTGCCATCAGGCAGGATGGAGGAGTAAATATCCCGAAGATCCCAGAAGTAGATGTCTTTCCCTGTCCAGATTTTCCTGCCGAGTCTCCTTAACCCTGTCACAGCTGCTCTGAGACGCTTGTGGTGACTTCTGCCCCAATTTTTTTTAATATATCCCCATCTGGACACTGTCCCAAGACAGCAAGCTTAGGGATGGCCTACACGCAAGAAGAAGAAGAGATGTATAAATAGCTTTAATATCATGTTTTTACTCTACTTTCCCCTCTGCCAAATATACCACAGCTAATTTACAGGGCCTTGATTTGGGAAGCATAAAGGATTGAATTTGGGGAGCAATTTATAGGTTGAAAGTGTAGATGCATATACATTTAAAATCTGATACAATTTCAGCGTTTATTTTAGCTTTTATTTTGCCATAGAATATTGGAATGGCAAAGATTTCTATGGTAATACTGCCTTCCAGTGTAGCCAAATATCATAATATATCCAATAACCCCCACTTCAAAGCCTTACTGAAGGCACACCTCCTCCAAGAAACATTCCCTAAGCCCTCCTCTCCTCTTTTCCCAATCCTTTCTGCCTCGCTCTTATTTGCTCCTTCATTCATCCTCCCTCCCATCCTCGGAGCACATTATCTGTATATTATCTGTAATATACTTAATTTTTGTACATTAATGTCTGTCTCCTCCTCCAGAATGTGAGCTCATTGTGGGCAGGGAATGTGTCTGTTGTTGTACTCTCCCAAGCGCTTTGAACAGTGCTTCGCACACGGCAAGTGCTCAATAAATAACTGAATGAGTGAGTCATAAATTACTAATCTAGTGGGATTTGTTTGTCTTTTTTAATGGTATTTGTTAAGCGCTTACTGTGTGCCAGAAACTCTTCCAAGAGCTGAGGTAGATACAAGGTAATCAGTTGGACATGGTCCCTGCTCCACCCAGGGCTCAGGCTTAATCCCCATTTCACCAATAAGGTAACTGAGGCACAGGGAATTTAAGTGACTTGCCTAAGGTCACAGAGCAAATGGCGGAGCTGGAACTAGAACCCAGATCCTTCTGACTCCCAGGCCTGTGCTCTATCCACTAGGCCAAGCTGCTTTTCCATCATCACAGCTTCCTGAATGCAGTACTAACGCAACCTTGCTGAATTTGGGGTATTGGTCGTCAGCGACAAACCAAAACTTAAAAATATCTAAATCTCAGTTTTGAGGGCTCTGGATATGGATGAACTAAATCACACTAAAATCACATCTCCTCCAAGAGGCCTTCCCTGAATAGGTCCCTCATTTCCTCTATTGGCATTCCCTTCTGCAACACCTGTGACCCTTAGATCTCAACCCTTTAAAGCACTTGATATTCATCCCTCACATTCGTATCCTATTCATCCTCTAGACGCCAAGCTCATTATGGGCAAGGAACCTATCTACTAATTCTACTGTATTGTATTCTAAGAATTTAGTACAGTACTCTGCACATAGTAAGTGCTCAATAAATACAACTGACTGGCTCACCCGGCCCCACTCCACTCATGTACATATTTTTATACTCTTCCATTTCCCCTTTCTGAAATTTATTTTAATGTCTACCTCCTCATCGGGACTGCAAACTCCTTGGGGGAAGGGATCATGTCTATCAACTCTGTATTCTTCCAGGTGCTCAACAGAGTGCACTTCATGCAAAAAACACTCAAATACCAATGACTGACTGACTGAAACCAAGACTGGACAATAAATAGAGGCCCTCAACTGCTTCTCTGTGGCCTTGGGTATCGAATGATGGAATACAAGCAATTGCAGTCTCAGCTACGGTGGTTTCTTGCGGTCTCCAAGCCTGCTCTGGAGGTAGTCGGCAAAACCATAGCCGCCTCATAGCAAGTTAAGAGTCGCAGCGGGTGACAGGACCGCCATCCCCTTGTCTTTTTCCCTGCCTCTCCCCACCTCCGGCTCCTGATTCCTGACAGATCTGTGGAATCGGTTAAGTGATCCTTCAGCCGATACAATTACCCACGATTAATCCATACCAATGCTCAGCCCCTTCTGGACCACCGACACGACTGACTTTACAAGAGGAAGGACTGCTGAAAAAGACAAGGACAGGAGTGAGAGGGAGAGAGACAGAGAAGAGTGCTGTCCTTCATAGTCTAAGACGACACCAGTGATATGAAATTAATGGAAGAGAAAAAGTGAGGTTGGGGGGGGGGGGTGGAGGGTGTAAAGTACATAAAATTATAAAGCATGTATAGTCCCAGCCACACTGTGCACACAAAAAGGCTGTCTCTCACCAGTAAAATGAATAGGATCAGAACCTCTAGACTGTAAACTCATTGTGGGCAAGACCTCTAGACTGTAAACTCATTGTGGGCAGGGAACGTGTCTACCAATTCGGTTAAGTTTTACTCCCCGAAGCACCTAATCCACTCTCCATACACAGTTAGTGCTCAATAAATAGGACTGGCTGGTTGACTGACTACTGTGTGTCCCTTGTTTTACACTCAGCTCTGATCCGACCAGCCATGTCGTCATAAAGTCGTCTCCCGACCACGATGGATTTCACTCGGCAGCCAAACGTGCTGAGTAAATTCCAGAGCCCAGACACGCTCTTGGGGTGCTCCGGTCCAAAGTGGTAGACCAAACTCAGAAAGTTTACCCAGCACCAAAGTACACAATCTACAAGGTCACTTCTAATAGTTTTAACCACTCTGTGCCCTTTTCCTCACCTATAAAATAGAAATAAAAACACCTGTTCTCCCTCCATCTTTGAACCTGAGTCCTGCATGGGACAGGAAATGTGCCTGGTCTGATTACCTTGTGTCTAGGCTGAAACATAACATGGTGCTTGGCAAGATAGTAGGCGCTAAATGCCATCACTATTATTATGCTGATGGTGTGCAGATGCCCCCAAAGAATCGACAATACTGGGTAAGTTACCAGGCCGGATTCTGGGTGTGTGAATATTCAGTCCCCAAATGAATTCACACCTTAAAGCTCACCCCATGACCGACTCGTGTTTATGCTCTTCAATACTCTTTCCCATCGGGGCCCGGCCCCACTGTCAATGAATTCCTGGCAACTACCACAAAGTGGCGCTTAGACGCTGCATAATAATAATAATAATAATGTTGGTATTTGTTAAGCGCTTACTATGTGCAGAGCATTGTTCTAAGCGCTGGGGTAAACACAGGGGAATCAGGTTGTCCCACGTGGGGCTCACAGTCTTAATCCCCATTTTACAGATGAGGTAACTGAGGCACAGAGAAGTTAAGCGACTTGCCCACAGTCACACAGCTGACAAGTGGCAGAGCTAAGAAACCGCTTTTGAAAAGAACTTAAATAATTGCCATTCCAAATCAAATCGACGGTTCGTCCGGCCCAGTATTTAGTCTCTCACAAAGCATGATGGACCAGAAATAGTACCCCGCATTTCAGATACACCGGGAACACGTCTACCGGTATTGTACTTTCCCAAGAGCTTAGTACAGCCCTCTGCACACCGTAAGTGCTCAATAAATATCATCGATGGACTGACAGCTAATTATGTTTACGCTCTATCTTCCGTACTTGATCACTTCAGTCCCAGAGGGAGGATTAAAAGAGAAAATCTACCGCAAAAACTTCAACGAGAGCATGTTCTATGGCAGCTTCCCATCGACATCTTCTCCCACTTGCATGGGCACCGGGAGAAACAGCAATTTACCCCGACTTCCAGCCCCCCACAGTACTCCCACTGTCCAAGGAGGTAGCGCAGATCAAGCAGCTTGAGGTGGGGGTGGAGGGAGGAACGTCTACCAACTGTGATATTGCTATATTAGACTCCCCCAAGCTCTTGGTACGGTGCTTTGGACAGGGTAAGTGCTTAATAAATAGGATTGATTGATTATTGAGCGTTTACTATGTGCACAGCACTCAACTAGAGAAGCAGCGTGGCTCAGTGGAAAGAGCACGGGCTTTGGAGTCAGAGGTCATGGGTTCGAATCCCAGCTCGGCCACTTGTCAGCTGTGTGACTTGGGGCAAGTCACTTAACTTCTCGGTGCCTCAGTTACCTCGTCTGTAAAATGGGGATTAAGACTGTGAGCCCCACGTGGGACAACCTGATTCCCGTGTCTACCCCAGCGCTTAGAACAGTGCTCGGCACATAGTAAGCGCTTAACAAATACCAACATTATTATTATTATTATGGCTCAGTGGAAAGAGCACGGGCTTTGGAGTCAGAGTTCATGGGTTCAAATGCCGGCTCGGCCACTTGTCAGCTGTGTGACTTGGGGCAAGTCACTTAACTCCTCTGTGCCTCAGTTACCTCATCTGTAAAATGGGGATTAAGACTGTGAGCCCCACGTGGGACAACCTGATTCCCCTGTGTCTACCCCAGCACTTAGAACAGTGCTTGGCACATAGTAAGCGCTTAACAAATACCAACATTATTATTATTATTATTATTATTAACTTAAGGCGCTTGGGAGAGCATAGTCCATCAGTTTAGAGAGTGGAGAGGCCAGGGAAGTCGGCCACATGGACCCTAAAGCTCCCTTGATAACTCCTTCCATTCATTCAATTCCTTGTCGTATTTATGGAGCGCTTACTGTGTGCAGAGCACTGTAATAATAATAATAATAATGTTGGTATTTGTTAAGCGTTTACTATGCGCAGAGCACTGTTCTAAGCGCTGGGGTAGATACAGGGTAATCAGGTTGTCCCACGTGAGGCTCACAGTTAATCCCCATTTGCCAGATGAGGTAACTGAGGCACAGAGAAGTGACTCGCCCACAGTCACACAGCTGCCAGGTGGCAGAGCCGGGATTCGAAGCCATGACTTCGGACTCCCAAAGCCCGGGCTCTTTCCACTGAGCCACGCTGGTTCTCACGAAGCGCTTGGGAAAGTACGACACGACAATAAACATCGACATTCCCGGCCCACAGCGAGCTTCCGGTTTACTGCCAAATGGACTAGACCACCCTTGCCCCCGCCCCTCCGTCCCCCGAGGGGGACGGCCAGCACCCCTGGCGCACAACAGGTCCAACACCCATTTCCCTCCAGTGCCTCTCCCAACCAGAGGTGGAAGAGACAGAGCAGGAGATGCTCGGATCCAAGGTGCTCGGTTTCCTGAAGCTCTGGCAGCTTGTCTTGGCCACTTTGGAGGCTGGGGCGTCTCAAGGAATTCAGAGACACAAATTCCTACATTACCCCGGGCTGGTTACTTGTGTCTCTTTAAGGGGGTGGGGGGAAGGAGGGGGAGGTCACAGTTGACCCTGCTGCATAATTACAATCGGAATACAGTGGATTGAGAGGTCTGCGGATCGTGTAAAAGAACGCAGGACGACGGCAGTGCTGGGGAAAACTGAGCAGCGTGGCTCTATGGAAAGAGCCTGGGCTTTGGAGTCCGAGGTCATGAGTTCGAATCCCAGCTCTGCCACTTGTCAGCTGTGTGACTGTGGGCAAGTCACTTCACTTCTCTGGGCCTCAGTTCCCTCATCTGTAAAATGGGGATGAAGGCTGTGAGCTCCAAGTGGGACAGCCTGATTCCCCTGTGTCTACCCCAGCGCTTAGAACAGTGCTCTGCACATAGTAAGCGCTTAACAAATACCAACATTATTATTATTATTATTATTATTAAAACGGGAGGAACGCCAGATAGTTTTAAAGGTCAAAAGATGGGAGTCAAAGCCACTGACACCGCTTGCCTCTAAATTCTGGTGCTGGCTTTTAGTTCTGATTCAGCGACGCAATGAGGCGGTAACTACGTTAACGAAGATTTTAAACTATCTACGTCTGGCATTGGGAAAAACTTGAATGTTTGGTTTCTTCTCTTTGGGGGTAGGGGAGAGAGCTGGGCCTTCAAGCCTAACCCCTTCTATGCCCCTTAGGAGTTTAGAGTCTTGACCGGAATACAAAGGCAAGAGTCTAAATACAGTCAATATTAAAATTGGCCCCTGGGCAGAACTGTTTGGAAATAAAAGCTAGGCTGCCTTTAGCCTCCTGCAAATGATTTGTTTCCCATTACTGAGGCACCCTGAAGAGGTTTGTTGTTCCAGCAGTCATTTATTGAGCACCAAAATTACGCAGTTACTGTAAATGATTATTAACAACTCCGTAAGCAAACACTGTCCACTGGATTGCTTCTCCTTTTCTGACTACCTCTCAGTCTCTGGGCCTCAACCTATCAAATCAATCTTCTTCCAGGTTTCCCTCTGAAGTTCTACAGCCTTCTTCTGTGAAGTCCAGCCGCACCTTCTTCTCCGACTCTGGCCCCCAGAGACATTTTTTTCCTTTCATTTCCTCTCCTTCTCCAAGGACCAAACAAAAGAAAGATGAAAACCAGCAGTGGTTTGGATCGTCGTTAAGGGGTGAATTTGGATGGGCTGAGAAACTCTACGGCAGGGTAACGCGATGAATAGGTATCACTGCCCTAACATGACGGTACTCTGAAAATTACTTGCCAAAAGGGTGCCGGAAACAAGAATTTCTCTCTGCGGCACATCCCCTTAAAGGACTCCGATCCTTTCGGCTCTACTTGTTTCACAAAATGTCATGCAAAACTTACAAACTGCTGGCAGTCGACAAACTAGGTGGGGAGAAAAACAATTTAAATGCAATGAACTCGCACACTGGGGAAGATCTGGCCACGCACAGACTCTGTTTTCCCGGAAACGTATGCAGAACGTAGGACAAGAGGTTCTAAATGGGTCCTTGAAGGTGATAACAGGTCACAAGAGAGAAAGCTGGGGGTGAAGAGGGGAAAGTTCGGGACATTAGACACTTCATTTCGAATCCAAAGAGAATCACCATCACCTGTTTTCCCTCGAGTCAGAGACGTGATGGGCCGGAGACATTGGTTAAGCCTGCAAATGGCATTTCTTCTGTCCCTTGGCTGAATTTTCTGCATAGTAGATTGATGGGTTCATGCCAGGTAATCCTAAATTATTTCCCCAAAGGTTGCAATATCGACACTGGGGAGCATATTCTGTCATCAACTGGCCTCCTCACCTAAGGTTTTGGAGTAGGCCTGGCGGAAGACACATCCACCCAGGTGACAAGAGGCTTCCTCCAGCTAACAGAGAGTTGGGCACTTATATATTTCATTCCTACCCTCAGGATTTATGTATCCATATTTGTTTTGAATTTCTGCCCATCTCCTCCCAGCCCCCCGTTAAGAGTTTAAACTCCTTGGAGGCAGAGAACACATCTGTCTCTGTTGCCCTCGCCCAACTCCAGTGCTTAGCACTCAGTAGGTATTCAATAAATACCACAGAATTTTTGACTGGTTGCAGTTCACAATTTCTAACCAGGCATCTTTGTCCTTTCCCCCCCACATTCACCTCTGGACTACCTTTATATCACCTTCCTTCCCCACCTCTGTTCCTGCCTCTTTCTCCATCCCACCACAGCACTCTCCTCGCACTGCCTGGCACATGGTAAGCGCTTAACAAATACATTATTATACCCTGCGCAGAGAGGTCGCTTCTCTCTTTTTGACTTTTTCCCTTTGGCAGCCAATTTCTCTGGCTGATTTTTACAGCATGTGCTGTACTTTGGGTTGATACAATGATCTCGGTCCGAATGATCATGAATTCTGATTTAGAAGGGTGCAAATCTGTGAGGTTACATTCACCTTGAGGTGAATTAGCATTATTTATAGGCAACCATGCCAAAAAGAATTATACTTGCATTGTTTTTCTAAAATGTCATCCCTCCGCCCATAGCTCTATTCCTCCAAACCTCCAGGTTACCCACTCCTCACTGCATCTCGCAGAAATTCCAAAACACTGCTTTTAAGGCAGTCCACTGCGGCTCTCTTTCACCATCTCCAGCCCCTAGACTGCAAGCTCATTGTGGGTAGGGAGCGTGTCTACCAACCCTGTCATTTTGTACTCCCCCAAGCCCTTAGTAGTGCTCTGCACACAGTAAGCGCTAAGATGAATAACACTGACTGACTACAACATCCCGGCTTGAATTCTTCATTCCTCTCAGGCTAACCTAACTAGTCCTCATTCTCCATTTGCTCAAACCCTAACGTCGGGATCGCTCTCCCCATGTTCAAAGTCTCACGAAAACCCACCTCCTCCACGAACCCTTCCCCAATTAAGCGCCACCTTCCCAAGTCACATCCATCCAACCACTGCCTTCAACTGTATATTTATATGCCTTTAAATATAGGCATTTAGGGACAAAAGCATGTCTCACATAGGCATACAGAGACACAGGCATGTCCTCAACTTTTTTTGTTTACCTTCAAAGACTTTGGGAGGGCTGGTCAACTGTCCACCTTGACTGACAAACATTACGAGCTAGATGTGGTTCCTTCCGTATTTTAAACGAACACTTTTCAAAGCTAAGAATGCGATTTTGTGAGTGAAATCACTCTTACCTTTCCCATTTATCCTCCCTTAAAAACAAAAGTTCCTTTAAACTATCTAACAAATGGGCCCACCCAGCTCTTCCACGGTGAGTGTTTTTATTGCACATTTCGCCAGAAAGCTGTCAGGGAATTAAGAAGCCTTTTTCCAAAAGCCTATGCCTATCTGGTGAGAATGTTATGTGGTGCTGGAAGAAATGGCTGTGCGCACATACAGAGTCCCGGTTAAGCCTGTAGCACGTAACCCGGCAAGACAGGAGAGCTGAGGGAAATAGACAAAAAGGACTCATTTACATTCCTATCGGCCCACTTAATTAATGCTCAGATGTACTCCGGAGTTTCCATCGGGCCCAAGTTCGTTTATTTTTGTGTACAAATGCTCTCACATGGATGCACCCACCCAGAGAAAGCAGAGTCAGTTTCCCAAACTGACTCCAAGAGAAGGTGACTAGGTGAAGCCTTGAGTCCACCAAGTAACAGCTTCCATAACAAGCTTTGGAGGAGCTGGGACTGAGCCAAGTGAAGGAGATGCTTCACATAAACAATAAATCATTTTGGTACTTGTTATGCGCTTACTACGGGTCAAGCACTGTTCTAAGCACTAGGGTAGATGCAAGTTAACCAGGTTGGACATAGTCTCCGTTCCACATCGGGCTCACACTCTTAATCCCCATTTTACAGATGAGGTAACAGAGGCCCAGAGAAGTGAAGCGACTTGCCCACGGTCAAACTGCAGGTACGTGACAGGGCTGGGATTGGAACACAGGTCCTTCTGACTTCCAGACCCACGCTCTATCCACTGAGCCACACTGCTTCTCTACCACAGCGAGCCTCCTGCCTACATACCCATCTCCAGCAATTCTATCAGCCCAGGAAAACACTCAGAATGATCCTCAGTCAGGTAGCTCCAGTGACCGGAACACCTCACCTTCTCCCTACCAACATCTTGTTCGCGCTGTCTGGGGCGGAACACTGGGTCGGAGGGATCCCAGATATGGCATTTCTTATATTCTTCATTTTTATCTAATGATCCACCTGAAAAGGGACTTACATATTAAAATCATTTCCCCTCCTTACTTATTCAGGAAGACTAAGACGGATCGAATTTTTAAAACAAAAAAAAAATTCCGTAAATAAAATTTCCACTAAAGGAAAAGTTAAAATAAAAGTCTTTTCAACTACACTTATAATGTCCACTCTGGGCCGAATCTATGAATCAGTCCATAATGGGATTTACTGAGCGTTTCCTGTGAGCAGAGAGATATGCCAAGTGCTCGAGAGAGAGAGTAAGAGTACAACAGAGTTGATAGCCGTGTTCCCTGCCCACAAGGACGTTTTCCAGCTAAGCTGAAGATGGCCAAGAAGCCTTTGTGAAAGCCATCTTCTGAAAACGTAGCTTAATACGCTGGCATTTTACAGAACTTCCCCTATCGACTAATTCGCCATTAAGATCCCAATGGCATGACGGAACTCTTGACTCAGAAGACCTCCCATATGCTCGCTCGGCACAGCAGGGAGGCAAAATTTTCTCTGGGCGTTTCAGCTGGGACACAACTGCCGAGTTGGGGAACATCCCTCTGACCACGGGAGACGGTCCGAAGGACGTGCAACATGTTGTCGGGAGAAGTGGTCGTGTGCACGCCAGTGGCATCACACACAGCGAGTACTACAGAGCACTGCGACCGCCTCGCCGTAGGAGATCTAGAGGCACCCCTACTCGTAGGCCTTTAAGAGATCTGGGAGAGCGGTACTCACTTGGGAATAAATTCAATTCCATCCTAACTGATGCTCAGTTCGTGAGGTCTTTCTATTACAGGGGCTTTCTGAACTGAGATGAACTAAAGCGCTCTTTCGGTTCATTTTTCAGATAAAATAATTTCCCAAGATAAAGAGAGAAACCAACAGACAAGAACAGATCCCAACAGGCTAATAAATATAAATACTGCCAATTTTAACTGACAGGTTTCTGGTAAGGTGGGTCTTCCAAACAATTCTCCCATCCTTATTTTTGTTCAGAGTAGAATTTTAGCCCAATCACGATGGACTCGCTCTATGGACGTATAAACAGAAGGACCGCCTAAAAGGGAAAGGTAAGAAAAACAATGACAAGAAGAAGCCTCTGGGAAAGACGGTGGAAAAGATACAAAAGCCACACAGGCAAGGGGCTATTCAGAGAAGGAAGAGTGGAGAGTTCGTCAAGAAAGCTTATGTTTTCTAAAATGTTGGCACTTGATAGACTTCGTAGCCGGGAAGTGAAAGACAATCGAAGACATATAGACATGTGACATATGTCAAAGACATATGACACACAGGCGTAGGATAAAAACATAGACGTATCTTCATACAGACATACAAAGGCATATAGCTTTCACAGTTTGCTCTTCCGCATCAAGGATAAGTAGTGGGGTCATTACATTTTATCCCCGAGTCCACATCTAATATCTTTCTCTTCTGATAAGGTGGGGGCAGACTGACATAAGAGCATTGGACTCTTATGTCAACAGACCTGGGCTCTAAACGTCTAGGCCACTGACCTTCTTTGTGACCATGGACAAGACACCTCACCTCCCAAGGCCTCAGTTTAGTCCTCTGCGGGGAATAAATAATGAGGGGGAGGAGGAGGACTAATAGCATTTATTAATGGCTAGCTTGTACGGAACACTGTACAGAGCACTGAGAGAAAAATATACTGGTGAGAATTAAACACGGACCCAGGCCCTCAATGGCGCTCACGCTTTTAAAGCGGGAAGAAGAGACCAGGGACAGATGCAACAGGAATGATAAAATATATTAAAACACAACCCAAACACAAATGAGGAGAGGATAACTACATTTGGGAGGCCTAGACGGGGCAGAGAATGAAATAACGTGGCCTAATGGACAGAGAACGGGCCTGGGAGTCAGAAGGTCATGGGTTCTAATCCAAGCTCCATCACCTGTCTGTTGTGTGACCTTGAGCAACTCACTTCACTGCCCTGGGCCTCAGTGACCTCATCTGTAAAATGGGGATTAAGACCATGAGCTCCGTGTGGGACAGCGACTGTGTCCGGCCTGATGATTTTGTATCTACCCCAGCAGGCTGAACGGTGTCGGGCACCAGGAAGCACTTAACAGATACTACAGTAATAAAATAATAATTACTATGATCTTGTCATTAGGTTGCTGATCCCTGACAAAGCCCCACTGGCCCCGGTGCTCTGAGGTATTTGCTTTGTGAGAGAGAGAAGGAAGTGCCAGGCTGCTAAAGGTGCTTTCTTCTGTTGATCTTTGCTCAGTAAGGGTGTAACTGCCTGACCCCTCCACAGAGAGCTCTCGCTAGACGGGCCAGTTTGGAACTGTTACCTGGGCTGAGTCCACGGAAAACTGCGTTACGACTGCACTGTGATAACCCAAAAGGCTTTTCAGGGTATTGTGGGAGGAGTCTCAAAACCGTGACGAGGGAATCCTCAAGCTGCATTTGTTTGGGAATTCAATTCAGGGCGGCAAAATGGCACAGTGACTATATGCAGTTCCACAATGCCTACATAATTTTCCTATTAGTCTCTAGTTTTAAGACAATGGGTTGTGAGCTTGCAAATCTTAAATATTGAAGGGCTTATTCTCAACTCTATCAAACTTATTTCCTTGCCATCTGCTCGACATGAAGACACCAACTTTTCCGTCTTGGCTCCTGGGTACCTCACGGTTCCCTAATGAGAGCTCACCTGCATAAATTTATCTCCCTCCAACTGCTCTAGGAGAAATTCAATATTTGAAAGTAATTAACTGTAAAGGGGTTAACTATTTTCTGCTAAAAACTCTATTTACAAAATAGTCTTGTATCATATCTTGTTTATTCCACTTAACCAACGTCTTAGAAAAATAATGTCGCCTTGCAACAATATAGTCTTCCTGCACCCATCGTGTCTCCCTGACGTACCTCCAAACTTTTGCCCGGCGAAAAATACCTCCTGCCAAATGTCCCCCGCTTCGGAGTCCAGAATTCAATTCCCCAATTCTCAGGTAAATTCCCAGAGGACCAGATTTTACTAACGCGGCCTCCTTTTTCAGTTGCCCATCCTGGGACTGTGCTGGGGACGAACCTGTAGCTTTTGCAAATGCCAAATAAATCCTGGAGCGAATCTCCATCTGCTTTCGCTGAGACCTTTTGGACACGTCCAGCCTCACACTCCATCCCTCCAGCCCGAACTTGATGGTAAACACGTGGGGCACCAGGGCAGATCCAAACTTGGCTGTAACCTGCCGCCAGCCCGGCCAGGTCAATCAGCCAATCGTATTTATTCAGTGCTTACTGTGTGCCCGGCTCTGTACTAAGCGCTTGGAGGAGTACAACACAACAATGTAACAGACGCATCTCCTCCCCACAAGGAGCTTACGGTCCAGAAGGACGAGCTTACAGTCTAGCGGTCCCCCAGACCTGTGGGACGGCCAGGGCAACTGAAGGGCAGGAAGACACAGCCCATCTCTTAAAGAGCTCACAATACAATGGGAGAGTTGGGCAAACACAAATGAAAGGTAATTACTGAAGACCTGATTGGATCATCAGGACCATATAATGTCTGTAGCATAGTTAATAACGGCAGCCCAAGCTGCCTTGCAGTGAACTCAGTTCTTTCAACCAAGCAGAGGGATTTTTTTCCACAAACCCTGCTGAGTGTGAACTCTTCTCCGGTTTGGCTCCCATCTGTTGAGACTATTGAGAAGTTAACTACCCCTGAGAGACAAGCCGCTGTGGGAAGATTGGGAGTAGGAAAGCTGTGCTCTGTCTTTCAAAATCCAAAGTGGCCCGCTTCTGTTATTCATTTACAAGGCCTACATTAGGAGTGAGCAAAGTGCAAGCCTTAGCGGAGACTAGCTGTGGTTCACGAAGATACACGACCTGATTACTTTCCATCCTCAGAGAGGCAGGGCCCCAAAAAACCACAAGTTTGTACTTGCATCTGTGCCACTCTGGTGAAGAGAGAGCGCTGCATGAAGGGACCTGCAAATCCAATTCGGCAGCACTCTATAATAGGTACGTGGCTGAAATCTGCTCCATTTTACTCAAGGTAGGGGCGGTCCCACTTGCATTCCACATAAAGCTCTTTCCTATTCATTTTCAAGTCAATTCCAACTAACAGAAAACGGTAAAAACTTGACGCAGGTGTATAAGCACCGAGGCAGTGTAATACAGAAAGCCAGACAAAATGCGCACACTAGGTTCTCCCACAGCTCCAATTTTCACTATCATTTAGGGAACTGGGAATGCTCTTCTATGCTCATGTGTCTCTCCGGAGGGCACACGACGTGACGTCCGAAGAAATGTTGAACGAGGGGTATGACAAAAAACACAACCCTTGTACGAGTGACAGGAGATGGCTGAATCCCTTTTCCGCTACGTATCGGGGATTGGTCTGGCCGACCCATATTAGTAAGGGCATAATGGGGAACCGGAGAAGATTTCGGAGCAAGAGAGGCAGCCAAAATCGGCAGGAGGAGAAACTTCCAATTGAGGTTAAACTGAAAAGGGGAAGGATTCAGTCTGCAGAAGGAAAGGCTGCCAGGGAGACAGGGCTGTAATTTACAGAATCAAGAAGGCCACACTAATGAGAGGCGGAGGGGGGCTTGAACCAGAGAAGGGAGAGAGTTCTGGGTGGCGGGACTACCACATGCAGCAGCTTTGAGGGGAGGAAGTGAAAACAGGTGATGCTGAGCACAATTGCTTGGATAATACTAGTAATAATAATAACCGTAGTATTTGTTAAGCACTTTCTGTGCGCCAGGCTCCGTATCGAGTACTGGGGTGGATCCGGGCAAATCGTGTCGGACACGGTCTCTGTCCCATGTGGGACTCACAGTCTTAATCCCCATTTTATAGCCGAGGGCCCAGAGAAGTGGAATGATTTGCCCAAGGTCACACGGCAACAAGTGGCGGGGGCCAGGATTAGAACCCAGAACCTTCAGACATCCAGGCCTGCGCTTTATCCACTAAGCCATCTCCTTGATGGCGGGGAAGGTATCTTAGTACAGAGCTCTGCCCACAGTAGGCACTCAATAAATGCCAAATAATTGATTAGTCCCACAACCGGAGGGGACATCCATTGATGCGCCGAGCCAACAAAGGAACCCCTTCAGCTTCGAGCCAGTGGGAGGCGTAGGGAATATGTCACATCCCACGTGGGGACGGCTGAAGTTATCTGTAAATTCCAAGAGACCTTTGGATCCATTCATGGCTGTGAGAGAGGTCCACCTCAGGTAACTAAAGGTAGGGGGTGGAGAGAGAAAAGGTAGGAATGCTTAAATGGACCGCCATTAGGACGGATATTACAGTGGGCAATCACCTCAAAGGATCCCCCAAAGATCTTGTTGCAGCTGCTACAGGCAGGATACTGAGCTGAGGGCATCACTGATCTGACTCAGTAATGGTATTCCTCTCGCTCTACGCTGCAACATTAAGTATACCGCGTCCAAAAAGTAAAATAATAAAATCGGGGAAACGTTTAACATTTTTAGGTTTGTCTCTCCCAAAAGGAGTTTAAGCTCCTTGTGGGCAGGAAGCGTGCCGCTTCTTTATTCTGTATTTTCCAAGGGCCGAGAAGAGCGCCCTGCACCGACTGGGCCTCCAATGATCCCTACAACTACTGATCACCGACACCCCTTTCCGCCCAACACATTTCTGTCACAGAAGATGACAATTCCACTCTTCACAAGTACTGTACGTATTCCAAAGAGAAGCAGCACGGCGTAGTGGATAGAGCACGTGCCTGGGTGTCAAAAGGTTCTAATCCCAGCTCTGCCACTAGTCTGCCGTGTGACCTTAGGCAAGTCACTTCACTTCTCTGGGCCTCAGTTATCTCCCCTGTAGAATGGGGACTGAGACTGAGGCCCACGTGGGACAGAGACTGTGTCCAACCCAATATGCTTGCATCCACCCCAGCGCTTAGTTCAGTGGCGCAAAGGGAGCACTGAACAAATACCAGAATTATTATTATTACAAAATATCCTAGCACCCCCTCTCTCTTTTTAAGTTGCTAATGCCATGCTAATTTGGCCTTCATAATTTAGAGCCCAAAATTTTCAGGAGCAAGGGTCTAGTAATCGGCACCCTAACTCTGGCTACTCAAAAACATCAATCAATGGTATTTACTGAGCGCCTGCTGTGTGTAGAGCACCGTGAAGCACTTGGGCGAGTACAACGTAACAGATTTGTTAGACGTTCCCTGCCCACAACGAGTTTACAGTCTCGTGGGGGAGAATGTTGCATATCTAATTTTCCCATGAAAACAAAAAACATTTGATTTGTGGGAACTACGTTTGGAATATCTATAAGTAAAAGACTTATATTTGGGCAACATAACAGCTGCACTCAATCACTAGACAAAGCTTCCAGAGACTACTTTTTAAACTACACTTTAAGGCTAAACTTCAATACCCATTCTGACGAAAGGAAAGGAAGCAAAATAGAATATGTAGATTACCTTAATTGTACACGCACCAACAAAAAATTGTAATTGTGCTGAAATATAAAATAACACATTTATCTCTGACCAAGAACGGGATTTTAAATGGCTCCTAAACCACTTCCCAACTACAGGAGGCCACTGAACGTGCAAAACTGACAACTGTTTAAGGAAGTTTTCATGTACCTTATAAATACCTGGCGCTGAAACACTTAAGAGTCCCATTAAAATATGAAATCAGCCACATATTAACTGATAATTTAGTCATTCCAGTTAGGCAAACCCGGTTACTAGCTTATGCCTTCTATTTCCAATACCTATATAAAATGCTCATTCTAATTTAAGGGGGAAAAAAATTGGGCAGCAGTGGTGTATTTACATACGTGCTGTTGGGATTGGGCAATCTCGTTTTGCAAAGTAAGATTTCAACAATAACTATCTTTACCAATAAAAGGAACCACGTCCTTTCTAATACTGGGGGTGAGGACACTAGTATCGAAGGGGCAACCCAACTTATCCCTGGAATGTTGTTTTAGACACGGAAAAACAGGACTGAAAAAGTGTCTCATTGAAAATCTTATCTCATAAATTATACAGAAGTAAATCACGCTACGTAGTGGAGATGTGGAAAATACTATCCCATTAGAACATTAAACAATTTAAAGATACATCAAATTCTGCACATTAATGTGTACCTCCAAGAAAACACACTGGAACCGGAGACACGAAGCCAACCCCAATTTTCCACGGTTCCGAGTATTTTTAACACTGACTGACACGAAGGGCCATCGCGTCTAGTCTGGATGCTGATCCGTAAAAGGGAGGCTTGACCCTGCATCCAGAAACTAAAATGGAAAAATCAGCTACCTCACTGGAAGCGCCCAGGTGCAGGGAAAACTGCTACCTATTCGGTTCATCCGCCAGGAAGAGTTAGCCAGGCGGCGAACGTCCTCCGACCCGCGGCTAACTGGTACCACGTCTCTGACACGTGCTTTCTCCCTGCGTACTGGATGGGAAGGAGGGTGGAAGATACCTGCACCACCCATTGGCTCGGCGGGCCCGTTGAGACGAATGACACCAACTCTCCCAAGGGCCAGCTCTTATCTACCGTCGGCTTTGCTAAACACGTCACTGAAAATGGTTCAGGAAAGACCCGAAGCCAACATAAACAGGCCTCCGTACCGCAGGACCCGGGTTCTCGAAGGACCCCGCATTTAGGGGAAATCGGGCTACGACGTTAAATCGCCTCGACCGCTGATGGGTACCTGTGCGTGTGTATGGACCCGAGTGGGAAGAATCAGCGAGCACCCATCGCATCCTATCCAGGCGGATGGGTGTTGTCAGAACGTTCCCCGGGGCCTCAAAGGGCGCCCTTGCATAATGAAAACCCACTTTACAAGAGAACTGACTTGCCAAAAAAAAAAAAATTAAAAAAAAATTCCACACTTTGGCCCAAAATGTCAAATATGGGAAATTTTGTATTAAAAAACCATCTGAGCCCAAAATTAGCCTTGAGCCACACGTCCACAAAATAGGCACTGTATTGACGACCTCAAGGAACGCTTACGAGGAAAATCAGTAACTAAATTTGCAGATAGCCCCGCAGGTACCCACCGCTAAATTGCGGAAAATAAATATTCGCTGGATTCCCCTTATCACTGAAGAATTGACACGTAACTTCCATGACATTCATTCCCACATAACATGACTTGCTCTTGAAAGACAGAGGTCACCCAAACATTAAGAAAAAATATAGACTTAAGAATCCTATTAACGGAAATATACTGGGGTCGCTAGGGGCTAAGACACTTAGCTTTGTGTGGCTTTAGCTACGTAAGGAGTTGAGAAATCAAATAATGCCTGGTGGAAGATGGTGGTATGGATGCATCTGTAATATATTTTTTTGAATCGATGTCTGCCTCTCCCTCCCACCCACCCCTACCCTGTAAGCTCAATGTGGGCAGGAAATGTGTCCGTTTATTGTTCCACTGCACTCTCCCAAGCGCTCGGTACAGTGGTCTGCACACAGTAAGCGCTCAATAAATACGATGGGATGAATGAATTTAAACGTTTACCTTGTGCCAGGCACTGAACTAAACACTAGGTTAGATGCAGTATAAATAAATAAAACTAACTGGAAAGCAAACACTTGGAGTTTCCCTCCAGGACGGTCAACAAAAGAAAAAAAATACTGACATTTGACAATACCTAGAGGTTCCTATTATGGCTTTTTGTTTTCTGGTTTTAAATAGAGTTGTTGTTTTTTTTTGTGGGGGGTGGTGGATGCCATCACTGACAGCTCGATCTTATTATTCTTGTTCCATCTTCTTACTGAGATTAATACCTCAAAATACGACCCAAAAAGGAAGTCGAAAATGGAAATAATGCCACCACAAATGAAGTCCACCTGATATCCCGGACCTCAGCAACATTCTAAGGCAGTGATTATAATCCAAATGATTTCAGTATTATTACTGTACAGCATTGGTGTTCCAGCGTTGGAAATCACTGGCTTAAACGAACCCACTGGTACCTTCACCCCTTTCATTCTTTGGCTCTCTAGATTACACTTAAAACCATAAATATTTAGTAGTATCTTTTGTGTAACCAACACTATCATCATTTCCACAACCTCGCCTCAAATATCTTCTGAGTCACGTTTTCAGGTATGTGACGGAGGCAGAGTGGGCTAAGTTTTTTGGGGTTTTTTTAGTGCAAAATAAATTGAACACATTTCCTGTTATTACTTTTTGTATACACTCAACCCTCCCATCACCCAGAGCCCCACATTATGGAAAAATTATGCAATAATATAACATGCAAGCCTTGCCTAGCACTGCACGCATCACACACACAACTACTTCTTCGATCCGCAGCGACACAAGTTTTTTGAAGAACACTTCCTAATTCCCTAACCGCCTTCTATCCCAAACCTGCCATCAAAGCGCCCGCTCTGGAAGAACTGAGTGCGAGGAATATAAGTCTAGGAAAACCTAAGTCTTTAGGGGGCAAGATCTACTAAGGTCGACACTCCACAGACAGAATAAACAAAGCCTGAATTAGAGATTACATTTTAATTCCCCTCCATTTCTTTGTTAATCTCAGGACCTATGTAATACGTATTAGCGTGGAATAAATGAGGGCAATCAAAGATTTTCAACAAGTTGCGAAAAGGCCCCGATGTCTATTTACCTTTCTGTAATTCAGGCCATTTGAGTTGGATCTTTCGAAAGATAAATAAATATTTTCTTTTAAAAACTGTATTTACTCAAGAGATAGAAAGCAAAGCAATGGAAGCCCAGATATTTCTGGAAGGGGGAGGGGGAGTCTAGTCAAAACCCTGAAAATACTTACTTTCAGCGACTACGCAAAAGGCTTAAGTGACCCACGAGGTTGATACGTTTCTATATGCCTTAAAGACGACGGGAGATTCGGGTTCCTCGATGGTGGGTCCTATTACAACCCGCTTAATTTTATAGGATGCTTTACATCCTATATCACTTGTTTGTTTTCGCTGCCCCTTAAGTGGTGAGAAGACAATCCCCTATGACATCTGCTCTCCTGTTTTCAAGAGTCCAGTTCATTTTTAATGTACATGGGATTCTATGACCTGCCTATTGGGATTTATTTTTTTTTTCTGTATCAACTCTAAGGATCTGGAAGAAGAACTAAAAGTAAAAGAGTCTCTGTTGCTCTTTGGGAGCACAGGAAGTTAGTTTCCTACAGAGTGGGACGATCGAGTCGGTAAACCGCTAAGCTCTGAACAATAGGAATCTGCCAAGAAATGATGTTTAGGTTTGGGCTGAAATGGTCAAAGTATTGAAGAGACTAGTGGGGGACTCTTATTTTACCTCTGTAATGCCACAGTGCCAAGGGAAAGATACTCATTTCCTCAATCCCTTTCCTGCAGTGGCAAGACAGCACTTATTTTAGAGAACAATGGCAAAATGAAAAGAAACCTTCTTCTTGAGCCGGAGAAGCTAAACCCTCAAATCAAGGCCGAAATTTGAACTTTTTCTGTCTGGAACCATTCTCTACTCAAAGGCCACCCCCCCCTAAAAATCAGACACCCTCCAAAAATCGAGACTTTTCAAGACGCTTCTATATAAAATGTAATATTCGGGAAAAATCACTTCTCTTTCCCTGAACTTTCTGACCAACCCCATTTCCTCGGGCCTCAAGGTGCTATTCGGTAATAATTTGGAAACCCTGGGAGCCGTACCTTTCCCACCAAAAAAAAACAAAAAAAAAACAAACTTTCTGGAAACGCACTTCGGCGTAGATTGCACGGCAAGGTACTAAAGGCTTCGGGCTAGGAGAACGAGGCTTTTTAATATTACTGAGGAGGAGTAACATCCAAATACCTATTAGCAGCCACACTACCACTATGCCAGTTCGGGCAAATCCTCAGCTCATCAAGAAGAACCTGGCGCACACTGAAATCCTGAAATTTAACTACTTATCCCAGGGGCGATCTCCAGCTACTCTCCCTCTTGAAAAGGACAGTGTTCGGGGGAGGGGAAATACGAAACGGGACCTGTATCTGGCCGTTCCATTGTAAAGAAAAAGCCAGGCAACCCAAGCCACCATGATTTCCAGGGGGTGGATCACTCTCGGGCTCCCTTCCTCTCCAGAATCGGGGCTATTTAATGAACCTTCGTTGGGTTTTCGGTATTTTGGGGGGGACGTGGAGGTCGCCGGTTAGAAGCACATCTGGGTCCCCGGCATTTTCACGGTTTCTCTTGGTCCGTCTGGCGGCCAAGCGCTACCGAAGCCTGTTCTTCCTCGGATGTTCCCTCCCCTATCGATAGACATGGCTGGACTCGAGAGGTTTTCGGTCACCGATTTTTCTTCCCCCATCCAACTACCCCGCGGCGGGGAGAAGAACTCGAGCAAGGAGCCGAGAGGAGACGTCGCGGGCCACCCCGGAGGGTTGGGGAGAGAGGGGGGGTCTTTTTGTGCGCCCGGATCGCCTTTAAAACCGTAAACGGGCCCCTTCCCAGCTGCCGGATGAAGGCGGGAGGCGGTGGAGCGGGGGAGGGAAGGAGAAGAAAAGGCATCCGGGGACGAGAGGGAGATTAATGGCCGAGCGGGGCGGGGGGAAGCCCCGTGGCCGCTCCGGTGCCCCTCACCGACGGGACCCCCACGACTAGAAGGCGGGGGGAGGGACGGTGGAGGGTCGGGGGGGTCACCCCGGTGGAAAAGTTGGCCATCGGGGGAGGGGGCACGTCCTCGGGGACGGAGGCCCGCGGCCCAACTTTCATGGAGGAGGAGGCCGGAGGGGGAGGCCGGAGGGGGAGGCACTAAGGAGGAGGGCGAGGCCGGCCGGGGAGGCGGCCCGTTAAGGCCGGCGCAGGGGCACAAGGTGAGGGAGGAAGGAAGGAAGGAAGGGAGAAGAGGAGGGCCGCCTCGGCCGCCCTTTCCTCAGGGAGCGACGACGACGACGGCGGCGATGGCGGGCCGCCTCCTTCCTCCCGGGCCGCCGCCGCCGCCTGGCCCGGGCCCGAGGCCTGAGGCGAACGTCGCTTTACGTGCCTCGCGCCTCAGCCTCCCCCTCCCTCCTCCTCCTCCTCCTCCTCCTCCCCCCCCCCTCCCGCTCTCCCTCTCTCCCTCGGAGCCGAGACAAAAGCAACGGGGAGCGCCGGGCCGCGCCGGCCGCCGCCGACCCCCGGACGCGCCTTCCCCGGCCCCGGCGCCTTCCCCCGGCCGGCGGGGACGGCGGATCGGCAGCCCCCGCCGCGCGCCCCGCCGCCGGACTTCCCAAAATTGGCCCAAAACTCACCGCATGAATTTTCTTCTCCCGCGAATCCAAGATGGCGACGTATCCACCGCGGAGGCTGCTGGGAGCAGGACCTTTCCCCTCTGACCCCCGCGGCCGCCCGCCCGCCCGCCCGGCTCGGCCCGGCCCGGCCTTCCCCCCGTCGCTCCGCTCCGCTCCGCTCCTCGGCCCGCCGGGACCACCGCGGGAGGAGGACGACGAAGGGTGGAGGAGGAGGTCGAGCCCGGTCCTGCGCCTTCCTCTCCTCCTCCTCCTCCTCCTCCCGCCTTTAATCGGAGGGAGCGGGGGGGGGGGGGGCTTCTTCACCCCGCGATGAGGGGGCCAGGCGATGGCGGCCTCCCGGGCCCGGCCGGCCGGGGGAGCGTTGGCGTGAGGCGGCCGAGGCCCGGTGTGGCGGCTGTGCGGCCCGGCCCGACCCGA
Source organism: Ornithorhynchus anatinus (assembly GCF_004115215.2). NCBI lineage: Eukaryota > Metazoa > Chordata > Mammalia > Monotremata > Ornithorhynchidae > Ornithorhynchus > Ornithorhynchus anatinus. Next base: position 17,757,494 of record NC_041741.1, on the reverse strand, counting down.
CCCGGCCCGGCCCGACCCGGCGCGCTCTGCCCTCATGGGGCCCGCGGCCCCCTCCCGGCCCGCTGCCGCCACTGCACGGCCCACCGGGGCCGAGGGGGCCCCCGCGCCGCCATCTTCCTCCCCCCCAGCCGGGACCAGCCCATGACGACCGGCACTCACCCCCCCTTGCCTCGGCCTCGGCCTCGGCCTCCCCTCACCGGGACGGCCCGTCCCCCACACCTCAGAGACGCGGGGCTCTTCCTTAGGAGCCTTCCAAAGCATAATAATAACAACGATGATGGTATTCGTTAAGCGCTTACTATGTCCCAAGCACTCTACTGGGCGCTGAAACCATCTCCCCCTCCAAAAGATGCGGGGCTCTTCCTTGGCCTTCCAAAGCGTAATCATAATAACGATGATGGTATTCGATCAGCGCTTACTATGTCCCGAGCACTCTGCTGAGCGCTGAAAGTATCTTCCCCCCGCAAAAGATGCGGGGCTCTTCCTTGGTCTTCCAAAGGATAGTAACGATGATGGTATTCGATCAGCGCTTACTGTGTCCCGAGCACTCTACTGAGCGCTGAAACTATCTTCCCCCCCCGCAAAAGATGCGGGGCTCTTCCTTGGTCTTCCAAAGCATCATAATGATGATGGTATTCGTTAAGCACTGACTATGTCCCAAACACTCTACTGAGCGCTGAAACTATCTCCCCCTCCAAAAGATGCAGGGCTCTTCCTTACCCTTCCCAAACGTAACAGTAATAACGATGATGGTATTCGTTCGTTAAGCGCTTACTATGTCCCAAACACTCTACTGAGCGCTGAAAGTATCTCCCCCTCCAAAAGATGCCGGGCTCTTCCTTGGCCTTCCAAAGCATAATCATAATAATAAAAATGGTGGTGTTAAGCGCTTACTATGTGCAAAGCACTGTTCTAAGCGCTGGGGGGATACAAGGTGATCGGGTTGTCCCACGTGGGGGTCACAGTATTAATCCCCATTTTACAGATGAGGCACAGAGAAGTCAGGTCACATGGCTGATAAGCGGCGGAGCCGGGATTAGAACCCATGGCCTCTGACTCCCAAGCCCAGGCTCTTTCCACTGAGCCACGCTCATAACAATGATGGTGTTGGTTAAACACTTTGTCCCGAGCACTCTACTAGGCGCTGAAAGTATCTTCACCACCCCCCCAGGATGCGGGCCTCTTCCTTAGTCTTCCAAAGCATAATAATAATAACGATGATGGTATTCGTTAAACGCTTACTATGTCCCGAGCACTCTACTAGGCGCTGAAAGTATCTTCACACACACACCCTCCCCAAAGATGCGGGGCTCTTCCTTAGTCTTCCAAAGCATAATAATAACGATGATGGTATTCGTTAAGCGCTTACTATGTCCCAAGCACTCTACTAGGCACTGAAAGTATCCCCTCATCTTCCGTTCTAAAGGCGCTTGGCGGGGAAATAAAGGCAAAGTCCACGCAGACCAAGCGAGACGATACCACTGCTGGCACATTGGAGCCCACTTTAGGGCAGGTTATAATAGTAGTGGTATTTGTTAAGCGCTTGCTATGTCCCAAGCACTGTACTAAGTGCTGAAAGAGTCCCCCCCATCTTCTGTTCTGAAGGCGCTTGGCAGGAAAATAAAGGCAAAGCCCACCCAGACCAAAGGGGAGATTACCCCTGCCGGCACATCGGAGCCCATTTTTTAGGGCAGGTAATAATAATGGTGATATTTGTTAAGCGCTTGCTATGTCCCAAGCACTCTATTAGGCGCTGAAAGTATCCCCCTCATCTTCTGTTCTAAAGGTGCTTGGTGGGGAAATAAAGGCAAAGCCCACATAAACTGAGAGGTTACCTCTGCTGGCACAATGGAGTCCATTTTAGGGCAGATTATAATATTGGTGGTATTCGTTAAGCGCTTGCTATGTCCCAAGCACTCTACTGAGCGCTGAAAGCATCCCCCCCCCCATCTTCTCTTCTAAAGGCGCTTGGTGGGGAAATAAAGGCAAAGCCCGTGCAGACCAAGGGGGAGGTTACCCCTGCCGGCACATTGGAGCCCATTTTAGGATAGGTCATAATAATAACAATGGTATTTGTTAAGCTCTTGCTGTGTGCCAAGCACTGTGCTAAGCAATGAAAGTATCCGTTCATCTTCTATTTTGAAGGCGCTTGGTGGGGAAATAAAGGCAAAGCCCATGCAGACCAAAGGGGAGGTTACCCCTGCCGGCACATTGGAGCCCGTTTTAGGGTAGGTCATCGTAATAATAATGGTATTTGTTAAGCTCTTGCTATGTGCCAAGCACCGCACTAAGCAATGAAACTATCCGTTCATCTTCTATTTTAAAGGCACTCGACCGGGAAAATAAAGACGTAGCCCACGCGGCCCAAGGCAGAGGTTACCCCTGCTGGCACACCGGAGCCCGTTTTAGGGCAGGTAATAATAAAGACGGCATTTGTAAAGCACTGTTGTAAGCGCTGGGGTCGGTACAGGGTAATAATAAAAATAATGATGGTATTTGTTAAGCGCTTACTACGTGCCAAGCCCCGTTCTAAGCGCTGGGGGTAGATACAGGGTAATCAGGTTGTCCCACGTGAGGCTCTCACCGTTTCAATCCCTGTTTTACAGATGAGGTAACTGGGGCACAGAGAAGTGAAGCGGCTTGCCCAAGATCACACAGCAGACAAGTGGTGGAGCCGGGATTAGAACCCACATCCTCTGACTCCCAAGGCCGGATTCTTTCCGCTAAGCCACGCTGCTTACTCTGTATCACTCAGTCAGTTGTATTTATTGAACACTTACCTTTTCAGAGCACTGTACTGAGCGCTAGGGAGAGTACAATACAACGGAATCAGTGGATGTGTTCCCAGCCCATCCCGAGCATACAGTCTAGAGGACGAGTTTAGCGTCCTTGCTTGATGTCTGCCCCCGTTCCAGACCGTGAGCTCGTCGTGGGTAGGGATCAAAACCGTCGCTGTATCGTAGTTTCCCAAGTGCTTAGTACGGTGCTCTGCACACAGAAAGCACTTAATAGGTATGAATGAATGAATGCATCACCCCAAAATAGCGAATGTTGAAAAGTAAGAGCAAGATTGGGGAGGGAAAGCTAAGGGAGGGCAAAGAACTTCCTCTTCACTGTTGAGCAACTGGATCCTCTTTCTACCTAATTATGTTTTCTGTCTGACCAACTTCCACTGATACTGTGTTCTGGCTTATGTACCCAAATAAACAGATCTTGTAGGCTGTGACCCTTCTATAAATGTATAGCAAAAAGTAGATGGATCGGGGGTCTTCATATGGACTCCATATGTTGGTATTTATCCGAGCGTTATCTCCGTCCCCAGCGCTGTACTAAGCACTTGGGAGACTGCAATACAACAGAGCTGCCCACAACCAGCTTACAGTCTGGAGGGGGAGTCAATACAGCTAATTTACAGATATTAAGTGCTTTGGGGCTCAGCTGGGGTGAACGAAAGGGAGAGGGAGTTGGGGGAAAGAGGGTTTAATCGGGGAAGGCTTCTCGGAGGAGATGTATCCTTAGACGATGGTAGACTGGCTTACGTAGAGGAGGAGCGGTGTCTAGGCCAGAAGACGTGGGAAAGGGGTCGGTGGTGAGATGGACGAGATCGGCGTACAGTGAGTCAGCTGGCGCTAGAGGAATGAAGTGTGCGCGCTAGATCACAGTAATAATAATAATGTTGGTATTTGTGAAGCACTTACTATGTGCAGAGCACTGTTCTAAGCACCGGGGGAGATACAGGGTCATCAGGTGGTCCCACGTCAGGCTCACACTTAATCCCCATTTTCCAGATGAGGTCACTGAGGCCCAGAGAAGTGAAGTGACTTGCCCACAGTCGCACAGCTGCCGAGTGACAGAGGCGGGAGTCGAACCCATGACCTCTGACTCCGAAGCCCGGGCTCTTTCCACTGAGCCACGCTGCTTCTCAGTGAGGTAACTGAGTGGGAGAGAAAAGAGGAAGGGAGGTCAGCGAGGAGACAGATGCAGTAGTCAAAGCAGAAAAAGTGAAGTGCTTGGTTCAGCATAGTAGCAGTTTGGGTGGAGAGGAAAGGGTGGATTCAGTCCAAGACTCTTTATTTTTTGATCATTCCATCCAAAGCTCGCCACGCCCAAATCTCCCCATCTCTTATTCCTATTAATGTTGGTATTTTGTTAAGCGCTTACTATGTGCCGAGCACTGTTCTAAGCGCTGGGGTAGACACAGGGGAATCAGGTTGTCTCACGTGGGGCTCACAGTCTTAATCCTCATTTTACAGATGAGGTAACTGAGGCACCGAGAAGTGAAGTGACTTACCCAAAGTCACACAGTTGACAAGTGGCCCGGCCGGGATTCGAACCCATGACCTCTGACTCCAAAGCCCGTGCTCTTTCCACTGAGCCACGCTGCTTCTCTAATTAACCGCTAATCTACTACCTTTCCCCTCATAGTCAGCAACCCTACCATCTCTAGACCGTGACCTCGTTGTGGGCAGAAATCTGTCTCCGTGTTGTTATACTGTACTCTCCCAAGCGCTTAGTACAGTGCTTTGCACGCAGTCCCGAATTTGCCACGGATTTCCTCTCCATTCCAGTGGCCACCATCTTGGTTCAAACTCTTGTCATGTGAAAACTACTGTTGTCAAGCTACTCCCTGGTCTCCCAACCTCCAGCCTCTTCCCCCTTCAATCTATACAAAACGCTGCCTCCCCGCTCTGTGCCTTACGACATTGCTCACGGTGCTGTCTTTCCGTCCCTCCAAAACTTCCAGTGGCGATCTTTTTTCCCACAGCATCTAACAGAAACCTCTTCCTTGACTCTTCCGCTCTTATCTTTCTAAAGCGTCATTCTGCACTCCACGCTTCAAAAACTTCCAATATTTATTCACTCACTTTCGCATCAAACAGAAATTCCTGACTTGGTCTTAATAATCTCACCTCTATAGTCTCTTCTACTGTACCTCAGTTAAGACTCTGTATTATCCGAGTTCACCTCATCGCCTCATTCTCGACTTTCTCTCCATGACCCCTTCCTTCACCCTTCCTCCTTCCTGGAACCCCCACCCAGTCACTGAATCCACCGTATTTATTGAGCGCTTCCTATACGCGGGGCATTGGATTAAGCCCTGTATTAAGTCCCACGTGGGGTTCACAGTCATAGTCGCCATTTTACCGTTGCGGTAACTGAGGCCCAGAGAAGTGAAGCGACTTGCTCAAGGTCACAGAGCAGACAAGCTGCAGATCTGGGATCAGAATCCACGTCCTCTGGCTCCCGAGCCCGTGCTCTTGCCACTAGACCATGCTGCTTCACGTATACGTCCACTGCCTTCTCTTCCTCTTCTCCAAATCTCTTCATGAACTACTCTAGTCAGGCTTTCGTCCCCTTCACTCCATCGAGTCTGCGCTTATCAAAGCCACCAGCGACCTCGTAGACAAAACCACGGGCTCTTCTCTGTCCTAATCCTTCTGGACCTCTCGGCTGCTTTGGACACTGGGCTGTGTCCCTTTCTCCTGACGTCGCTCTCAGAGCTCAGTTTTGCCCATTCAAAATTCTCCTGATCCTCCTCTTTTCTCCAACTGCTCCTCCATTCATTACACTAGTTCTCCTTCCACCTATCATTCCCTAACTTGGCATTCTCACGAGACTCTGCGTCGGGTTTCTTCCACTTCCGTACTCTCACTTTCTTGGGGAACTCTGCTTCTGTGGCTTCAACCACCACCTCTATAAAGATGTCTCACACATCTGCCTCTCTAGCTCCGACCTCTGTGCTCTTCAATCCTGCATCACCTCTTATAATAATGACTGTGGTATTTGTTCAGCGCTCACTCTGTGCCAGGCACTCTACTAAGCGCTGGGATGGATACAAGCGAATCGGGTTGGACACCGTCCCTGTCCCACGTGAGGCTCACAGTCTCAGTCCCCATTTTCCAGATGAGGGAACTGAGGCCCAGAGAAGTGAAGTGACTTGCCAAGGCCACACAGCAGACTAGTGGCGGAGCCGGGATTAGAGCCCGTGACCTTCCGACTCCCAGGCCCGTGCTCCATCCACTGCTCTATCCAAGCCGCTTAGGAGTAGTCGTAGGATTTATTAAGCACTTACAGGGAGCAGAGCACTGTAGTGAGTGCTGGGAGAGAATACACAGGTCTCCTGTCTCTTGCCGGGTTTACACCCGTCTCCGGGACATCGTCACTCGGACGGCCTCAGACTCAACGCGGTTAACGCTAAACTACTCATCCACCCTTTCCTCTCCACGCTGAAGGCAAAAGTTCTGGTTTCAAGCATCCATCGTATTGGATCGTCGTAACAGCCTCTGGTTTCTCTGCCTCCAGTCTCTCCCACCTTCCGTCCGTACTCCATACTGTTGCCGGGATAATCTGAAGCATCATCCCGCCCACCTCTCCTAAGCCTAGAGCCCTCTCTTCGTCGGCCGTCACCCTCTCCGCGTGAGCGGAGGTGCTTTACCAATCGTAAGGAATCTCTTCGCTCCTCCCACATCCACCCCCGGTTGTCCCCCAGTCTGGTCGTTCCCACTTCCAAACCCTTGCTCACGGACCAAGGTCTGGAAATCTCTTCCCCCACAAATCCATTAGATTCAGCCCTTACCACATTAAAAGCTGTCATAAAGTCCCAGTGACATAATAATCGCGATATCTATTAAGCGCTAACTCTGTGCCAGGCACCGAACTAAGCCCGGGGGTGGATTCGAGCGAATGGGGTCGGACGCAGACCCTGCCCCAATATGGGACTCACAGTCTTAATCCCCATTTTCCAGATGAGGTAACTGAGGGACAGAGAAGTGAAGCGACTTGGCCAAGGTCACACAGCTGACAAGTGGCAGAGCCGGGATTAGAACCCAGGTCCTGACTCCCAGGCCCTTGCTCTGACCTGTAGACCATGCTGACTAATGGTCATTTCCCCCTCGGCCACCTCTCACACGTATTTATTCCTCCCATTCTCCTGATTTTGGGATATGTGTTTTTCTGAAAATATAATTTTGTTCATTCTGATTCCACCCCTTGTGAATATTTTCATATCTGCCTGCCCCGTTGGACCGTAAGCTCCTCGTGGACAGTGATCGGTACTTTATTTGTACTTCCTAAGCTTTTAGTATGTTGCATTAAATAGGCGCTCAATAGATAATTAAATGTCATTACTACTACCGGTTATAATCCCATTTATGCCATACCCGCACTACCTTTTTCATTCATTGTGACCTAGTGAAAAGAGCACAGAACTGGGGAGGCAGGAGACCTGGGTTTCATTCTTGCCTCTGACCCCTGCCTCCCGCAGCGTGGCTCAGTGGAAAGAGCACGGGCTGGGGACTCAGAGGTCATGGGTTCAAATCCCAGCTCCGCCGCTTGTCAGCTGTGTGACTTTGGGCGAGTCACCTGCCTTCTCTGTGCCTCAGTTCCCTCAACTGTAAAACGGGGATGAAGACTGTGAGCCCCACGCGGGACAACCTGACGAGCTTGTATCCTCCCCAGCGCTTAGAACAGTGCTTTGCACATAGTAAGCGCTTAACAAAGGCCATCATTATCACTATTACCTGCGTGACCTTGGGCAAGCCATTCAAATCTGCACCCAGTAAGCACTCAAGAAATACCATCCATCAGTTGACGGACGGATTGATTTAACCCCCGGTTCCTCAGTTTCTTCATCTGTAAAATCGCACACCCTCCCTCTTAGACTGCGGGCCCCAGGTGGGCCAGGGTGTGTCCAGTCTTGTATCTGCCCCAGCGCTTAGCACAGCAAGCCCTTAATAAAAACCACCGTCATTATTATCATCATCATCTGTCGGTCTAGCTCCAGACAATTCTACATTCCTGCTTCCCCGTAACATGTCCGTCCCAAGATAACGACTGTTTGTAATTCTTGATTTGGAAAGCATCTGATCATCTTTCGCATTACCAAAATAATCCATCTTTGGTTCCCTCAACTCTTTATCCTTGGTCACTAGACACTCTGATATCAGGTGTTCCTGCATATCTACTTTGCCCCCGTCTTCTTGGGGCAATATTCACCCGAGCTTGCCCCTTACTTTGGTGTTTACTTTCGTTTTTGGCTTTTTCACGCCTGGCCAGTCATACCACATCCTTCAGCTTCTCACCCCCGTTTCACTTGTACAAATGTCTTAAAGTTGATTTTTCCATCGGCTCTGTTGCCGCCGCTTGTCTTCCCCTGCAGACTGTAAGCTCTTTGTGGGCAAGGGTCATGATTACCAACTGGATTGTACTCTCCCAGAATGGTGCTGTGCACAGAGTAAGCGCTGAATAAAAAGTGATTGATTCTTGAAAACTCCTTATAGAAAGGTGGTTTTTTTTCTTCTTGTAGTTGCAGGTCAGTTTTCAGTATCGTCCATTGGATCTTCTTTTGACAATTTCTGCGTCACAGCTCTCTGGGCTCCTCCCATCCTCCTGCTCCTGAATGAGAGGAAGAACCTTCCCACTTCCATTTTTAGATTGTAATAATGATGATAATTGTGGTATTTGTTAGGTGCTTACTATGTGCCTGGCATTATACTAAGCGCTGGGCTGGATTCCAGAAAGTCAGGTTAGACACAGTCCCTGTCCCACCTGGGTCTCACTATCTCACTCCCCATTTTACAGAAGAGGGAACTGAGGCCCAGAGAAGTGAAGTGACTTGTCTAAGGTCACTCAGCAGACAAGTGGCAGAGGTGGGATTAAAACCCAGGTCTTTCTGACTCCCAGGCCCATGCTCTATCCACTACATCATGTAGCTTGTAAGTTCCTTAAGGGCAGGGAACATGTCTAGACTGTGAACCCGTTGTTGGGTAAGGATTGTCTCTTTTTGTTGCCGAATTGTACTTTCCAAGCGCTCAGTACAGTGCTCTGCACACAGTAAGCACTCAGTAAATGCCATTGAATGAACGAATGAATGTCTATGAACTCTGCCGAACTCTCCCATGTGCTTAGTACCCAGTAGGCCCTCAATAAATACGATTGATAGATTGATTCACTTGCTTTTCCAGCTGTGGAAAAATTCCATCTTCGCTCTGTTTCCATTGCCAATTTCCCAAAGTTTAAATATCTGTTGCTGATTTGTACATTCCAAGCACTTAGTACAGTGCTCTGCACATAGTAAGCGCTCAATAAATACTATTGAATGAATGAAAATACACAAAAATCCAACCTTAAAATACATCTGGATGCATCATTCCCAACTCTCCATCTTTCATATCCGTGTTTGTTACTTTTCCCTGAACAATGTCAATTCTGCATACTTACAGGGTGTAAAAGGAAGCCTTCAGTAAAAATCTCAGGCTAGGTCCATATAAAAACTAACATTTAAAAACACCGGGTTTGAAAACTACCCGATTGCCTTCACTTCTGCTTTCAACAGATACCTTCCACAATTCCCATTGTTTCATCCTTTTGGGGGGCCTCTGGCAGTTCTATTCACCAATTTCGGTTTTTGCCTTATTTCATCTCCCGCCAAAAGAGAATCCCCAAACTATAATAATAACGGAAGTCTTTATTAAGGACTTAACGTACCGTGTGCGTTATGTTAATTACATGGTAATCAGGTGGTAATCATGGTCATCACACGGGGTGATCACATGATAATCAGTCCCTGCCCCACAGGGGCTCAGAGGGGGAACGGGGATTTTATCCCCATTTTACGGATGAGACGACTGAGGCCCGGAGAAATTCAAATGTCAATTTCTTAACCCGAATCCCGCAGCAGGCGAGTGACAGAGGCAGAATTTGAACCCAGGTCTCCAGACTCCCCATCCCATTCTCTGTTCACAAGACCGCATTGCCTCCCTTTCCTGTTTTTAACCCATTGGCCACTTCTGGCAGCCAAACCCTCCAGCCTAATAATCCTGCCTTTTCAGCTGTTCATCTTTGCCCGGAGAAAGAAAGGCCTGAATCCGCTGGCGATCCCCGACTTGTCGCTCTTCTGCTCCAATAAAGACGTCATCTGCGCCAACTGGCCCTTCCAATTTTCACCCTCCTCTTTTCTCCAGAAGAAAGAAAGCGTGGCCCAGGTGTAAGGGAGGGGGTTCCAGAATCACTCCCTCCCTCACCCCCCTTCCAATCTCTATATCCTCTTCAGTCCACCCCATTCACCTTGGCTATGCTCGCCACGGGCTCGGAAGTTGAACTCTCCCCTGTTTCAGATGCCCTCGGCACACTTGGGATTCGAAAGCCGCGGTTCGCTTTCTCCCGATCCAGGTTACTGAGCCGCCCGCTCCGGCTCCTTGCCTTCGATTTCCGGGCCTCTCTCTCCTCCTTTTATTCCACTTCCCCGCGTGCCACGGAAGGTTTCGCCTGCCACCTCCCCCAGGCCCCGTAGCAGCTCACCCACATAGTAGCAGCGTTTAGCAGAGGGAGCGGCCTCCGATTTTCAGTGCCCGTCTTGCCTCTCCTATTCAGCAGGGGACGATCAGCCAATCGGTGGGATTTATCGTGCACTGTACTAAGTGCTCGGGGGAGTACCACGTAGTGGAGACACAACTGCACCCTCAGGGAGTTTACGGTCAAGCGGGGGAGACGCACTAAACTAAATTACAGGTCGGCGGAAGCAATAGAGTTTAAAGATATAAACACGTAAGTGTAGATGTATACGCTTTCCATATATATGTGGGAAGCGGTATGGCCTAGTGAATAAAGCAGTCAGAAGAACCTGGGTTCTAATCCCAGCTCTGCCGCTTGCCTGGTGCGTGACCTTGGGCGAGTCACTTAACTTCTCTGGGCCTCAGTCCCCCCATCTGTAAAATGGGAATCAAGAACGCGAGCCCTGTGAGGGATAGGGACTTCGTCCAACCCAATTATCTTGTATCGACCCGGCTCTTAGAACAGAGTGTTAATAAACACTCAACAAATATCACTATTACTATAGGCCTTAACAAATGCTTTTTTAAAAAAAACCTCCTAAATGCTATATGGGGATGGGGGCAGGTTGCCCACCTGTTTGTTGTTGTACTGCACTCTCCTAAGTGCTTAATACAGTGCTTTGCACACGGTAAGCGCTCAATAAATACAACTGGGTGAATGAATGACTAGGGGATGTCAAAATGCTAAAGGGGCAGTAGGGAGGGAAATAGGTGGGAGACGAGAGACTAATCAGGGAAGACCTCCTGGAGGAGATGGGATTTCAGCAGAGCCTTGAAGATGGGGCGCGCAGTGATCTGCCGGATTTGAAAGGGGTAGGAGGTCTGAGGGAGTCGATCGAGTGCCTTAAAGCCAGTGGTCAGGAGATGCTGCTTGAAGTAGAGGCCTTAACAGTAATAACGTTGGTAACTATTATGCCCTCCCTCCTGACTTCATTAAACTCAGCTAATGATTTGCACACCACATCTGCACAAATAATAATAATAATAATAATGGTGGTATTTGTTAAGCGCTTACTATGTGCAGAGCACTGTTCTAAGCACTGGGGTAGATACATGGTAATCAGGTTGTCCCACGTGAGGCTCACAGTTAATCCCCATTTTACAGATGAGGGAACTGAGGCACGGAGAAGTGAAGTGACTCGCCCACAGTCACACAGCTGACAAGTGGCAGAGCCGAGAGTCGAACTCATGACCTCTGACTCCGAAGCCCAGGCTCTTTCCACTGAGCCACGCTGCTTCCCCAATGATACAACGACATGAAACGAAGCCATCCCTCTCCCCTTCTCGTTCATGAATCTTGTTTATGGTAGAAAGTCTGGTGCCCAGAAGATAATACTGTTAGCAGAGTCACCTCTCATTAGGAAAATCAATGATTATTAACATACCCGTTGCCGATTAATATGTTTGGACAACGTTCACATCTTTCTTTATGGATTGTGTGATATAAGTGAAATGTTGTCTTAAAATGGAGAAGTGGCACGGTGTAGTGGTTAGAGCACGGGCCAGGGAGGCAGAAGGTCCTGGGTTCCAATCCCAGCTCAGCCACTTGTCTGCTGGGTGACCCTTGGTGAGTCACTTCACTTCTCAGTGCCTCAGTCACTTCATCTGTAAAATGGGGATTGAGACTGTAAGCCCCACATGGGACAGGGACTGTGTCCAGCTTGATATGCTTATATCCACCCCAGCGCTTAGTACAGGCCTGGCCCTTTAGAAGGCACTTAACAAATACCATTATTATTATTATTATTAATATTATCATTATTATTAAAATTCCAGATTCTACAAATACAGGGATCACACCACAGGGTGTCTCTTGGGCCTTGTGGATGCTCAAATATTAAAGCAAAAAAATGAAGTGTAATTTCAATGCTGATCAGCCTTTACAAAACCTGTTCTGTTTATAGCTTCGGTCCTTGGTGTTTAGTAATATTTACCTTACTATTATAAAACCAAAATAAAATATTTGGGGACTATTTTTAGCATTGAAAAACAAAGTCTCATCTGCAAATACTGATGTAAACAGTTACATACTCGCTCTGTCTTTCTGGAGTCTGTGCTGGCAAGCAAAAACCTTTCTCACAAAAAACTGGAAGGACCAAGCCTGGAGTTCTTCAGAACAGGAAAAGAAAGAAAGAAACTAGATTTTGCCTGTTACATTCCAAGGGTGTGGCTCCATTCATCTCCTCGGTCCCTCTCTGTCTCTCTGCTTGGAAGCCTGGGTCTCTGTTTCTCTGTTTCTTTATCTTTCCCTATTCCAGGATCTGCATGTTTCACCTGTTACTGCTTCAGTGTGAGGTCCTAGGAGCCTCTACCTCTGCTGTTGGAAACAAGTAATAAAGGGAAGGCCACAGTTTGGAAAATACAGGAGAATATCAGAGAGGAGTGACCCAAAAGTCGATGTACAAGTAGATAAGTGGCAAAGACACATGGATGGAGAGTGTGGAGAAGGATGGATTGAGATGCGAATCGGTTTTCCATTTTAGAGCCTCGAATTTTAAAGAATCGCCAAATGCGGGGTGGCCTTAATTTTGGATCCATTTGATACTCATGCTCGAAAAATAATATTTTCCAGGTAAGAGCTTGAAAACGTAAATCTTCTCCGAACACTTCAGTTCTCCAAAAGATCATCCTAGCCCAATATGAATTTCTTGTAAATTTTAATTTGAAGCAAAGCTCTAATTCAAGCACGAGGTCATGATGAGCTACTCTTCCATATAAATACAAAATTCTTTTCATGCGTCACATGTTGGACGTACAAGAATGTCCTATTATTCAGGCAAGATCTATTGCTATAGCCCATAAGTTTATCAACATCTGAAACGATACTTGTCATCACATCATTTCAAGGGGTATGTGATACAAAAACTGAGTACTTTCAGAATGATTCACTCAGTTGCTATTTGATGAAACAAAGTGGGTGATCATAAAAAAGTGAACAGAAAAAAATATTTTTAGCAAAATAATGAAGCAAAACCTGAATTGCTCAGGCCAGCCTCGTTACTCACATAAGTAGATGTTTTTTCACAATGTAAAATGAAGAAAAAAAATCCTCAAGTATATAGGTAGAAATTACCAGAAGCTTCTCAGACTGCAAATCTGCTCATTCAGGATCCTCCAGAGGGAAAGCTATTTTAAATACTAATAATAATTGTGGTACTTGTTGAGCACTTACCTATATTTCAAGCACATAGTAAGTCGACATAGGCTGGGCACATGCCCTGCCTGACATGAGGAGAACAGAACGGGGACTGAATCCCCATTTTACAGATGGGGAAACTGAAGCACAGAGAAATTAAATGACTCGCCCACGGTCACACAGCCGGCAAGTGGCAGACCCGGGATCAGATCTCAAGTTCCCTAATTCTCGGGCCAGTTCTCTTTCCCATCAACTGCGGAAAAGGCCTTGTCGACCCGCAAATCTCGATCCAAGAAGGGTGAGGTCAGGGGTAGGAGAGATTTTCTTCCCCGGGCGAGTGGGCTTCAGTGTGGGTTACGTCATCAGACCAACAGAACAGTTAATATCACCAGCGTGGTTACAAGCTGTACCCCTGGATTTAGAATAAGAAGAAGTGCAGCATCACGGGTAGCGCGTTAATTCTCAGATCTGGTCTCAGATCTTGTTTTACACGTCCGGTGACTGCTGTCATCCTCATATCAACTGAGTACCACTTATCTGTTCACCCCCAAAGACGGCACCGTGTGTGGTGATCCCGCTAATTCAGAGAGCTTCGAGGTCAGCGGGAGGGACCTGATCAGTGGACATTCCCTTCTGCCTCAGCAGCAGCAGAATCTCGGGAGCTTCCGGGGCCTTCCTCCGGGGACCGAACGTAATTGTCGCAGGACGGGGCAGCAACGGGCCCCAGCGTTTGGGGAGCGCGCTAGTGTGGAGTCCCAAAGTGACCCCGCAGCAGCGTCCCGTAATAAAGCTGTTCGGAACTAGGACCCCAGGGGTACAAATGGGAGTTGGCCCTCACGAAGAAAGCCACGCTCCGCGGCAACCTCAGTCGACGCGGCGAAGATGTGATTGCTGGGGAATAGCAAGCCGACTTGGTGTGCAGAGTCAGAACGAGATGGCCTTGGGTGAGCAAAAGCTTGAAGGAAACTGAAAGTCTCCGAGGCCCAGAAGAGAATCGCACCAATCCCGGTGAAGAGCAGTTAGAGCCAGAAACAAGTGCAATTTTGCTGAGTATTGTGAGGAAGGGAATGATTGGTTAGTGTTTTGATCTGTTCTTATCTTCATCAGTGGTGCTAACCATCTTAGCATAATTTTAAAATAAGAAGGAGATGCATATGTACCCATTTGAACTCTAAAAGATATCAAAAAGAGGAGCTGGGAAATGGCAGGTTGAGTTTCATGCTTTACATGGGATTCAAGACTATGATTATGATTATTATTAGTAATAATAATAATGGCATTTGTGAAGTGCTTCTTATATGTCAAGCACTGTTCGAAGTGCTGGAGTAGATACAAGGTAATCGGTTGGACCCAGTCCGCGTCCCACAATAGGGCTGACAGTCTTGATCCCATTTTTCAGATAAGGGAACTGAGGCACGGAGGAGTTAAGGGATTTGCCCAAAGTCCCACAGCAGACAGTTGGCGGAACTGGGATTAGAACCCAGGTCCTTCTGACTCCCAGGCCTGTGCTCCATCCACTAGCCTATCCTGAATTGACTGGGCACTTACCGAGTGCAGAACACTGTACTAAGAACTTGGGAGAGCGCAAGACGATAAAGTTGGTGACACGTTCCCTGCCCAAAGTTAGTTAAGCTGCCACTGATGTGAATTAGATTCACATGATTATGGAGATCTGGATTTTAATTGCCCTTGCTGATCAAGTTGAAACATCTATCAAAAAAAACTTATTTCCTCAATCAGTTCTGTCATCTGATTTTCTGTAACCTTAGGTAAATATATCACCTTCAGATGAATTGGAAATATTCCTTTTTGATAACTTAAGCTATTTAAGAAATGAAAGCAACTTAGAACCTAGTTAGTTTTCCTTTTATCATTCTGGCTATATGGCATAACTTTTCTTTGTGCATCTAAATCAGGTTCACATTTGTAGGTAAACACATTCACTTCATTCAGAATTTGCCTTTTTCCTTTCAATTTTCATATAATAATATATTTTTTTTTGAAGTACACTGCTCTTTGTAAGTACCGCCGAACCAACCCAGCTGGTTAAAAGTGTGAATTTTGCTCAAGTAACTTTCCCGATACAGTATTAATTGAAAGCAAAACCATACGCATTTCCTAAACTAGCATACTTGTCGATATCTTCGAGCCACACATTACAAAATGACACGCTGGATTTGCTTGTTAAAGTTTTGTGAGCTGCGGGTTGAAAAATAATTTTGAAGGCAACTCTAGTACGCCGTTAATTTGATGGAAGAGCAGCCTTATTTCAGTGGGGGTGGATAAAGGCACCCATAACAAAGATTCTGCCTTTTAGAAATACGCACCTGTAGATGTTCTTCAATTCTACCAGACTCCTTCGCACATACGGAAAACGTTACCCAGCCAATCCCATCCACCTTTTCCTTTTTCTAAAGAGCCGGGAGAGAACAGGTACGACTTAACTCCCGTTACGCAGAAGAGGAGACGGCGGCCCAGCGAAGTGAAGTGACTTGTCCAGGGTCTCACATCAGCCAAGCGGCGGAGTCACTCCCGGGCCCTTGCTCTTTCCACTTGGCCCCACTGCTTCTGTTTCCATGACTCATCCTTCATCAGCGGAGTCATTACTTCTGGGCTGGGCAGTAATTTTTTGTAATCGTGCCCAGGAAGGTTTTCCTTCCACCTTCACCTTTTATACAGTTAGCCTTGGGCTGGGGTGGGGGGCATAGTGTATATGCGTGAGTGTGTACGTGCGTGTAAACTGCCTGGCCGGTGCCCTGACAGTATGGTGAATTTTTATTCGGAACCTCAAATAGATTTCCCTACCTTGTGGTGAAACTCTGCCAAGTACTATTATCTCTCTCTTCTCCCCCCAACCCCCGAAGCTCAACCTAATCCAGTGCTTAAATCTAAAGACATTAAAAGCATTTCCAAAAATCGGGTGTGTACGAAACAATACAACGCAAAATTGGTGTGTCTATCAGTGGTATCTATTGAGCACCACCTGAGAGGAGAGCAGTGTACTAACTGCTCCGGGGAGTGCGACAGGAACAAAGCCTGCCTGCCCTCAGGGAGCTCACAGGCCAAAGGCAGAGACAGATGAAGAAAAACTATTTGCAAAAAGTGTGCAGATACAACAGAAAGTAGTCCAACTATATCAGAGTGCACTAGAAAAAGTCAGTGAAATTCCATACGTATCGGAATAAAATAAAACACACGAGTGCTGTTAGTTCTCATAGAATACGTTTCCACAACTCATTTTAGATTGAATCCAAGGACAGAATTAGAAACTTTCATCCAATTAAAATATCTGAATAAAGTGTGATGTTATGTCAGAAGAAAGGGTGTGTGTTATATAATGAAAGTTTTCCTTAACAGGCGGTTCTTTAAGAGAAACGATGTGGGAAAATCACAAGCCTGGGAGTAAAAGGAACTGGGTTCTAATCCAGGCTCTGCCACTTGCCTGTGATCTTGGGCAAGTCACTTAACTTTTCTGTGCCCTCGGTTTCCTTATATGTAAAATGAGGCATCAATTCCTGTTCTCTCTCCCTCACTGTGAATCTCCCGTGGGACAGGGACCGTCTCTAGTCTGATCCATACCGGAGCTTAGCACAGTGCTTGGCAACGGAGTAAGTGCCTAACAAATACCACTGTTATCATTATTTTACGAACCAGCTTTCATGAATTCTGTCCACATTTCTGCTTCTTGCTGTTTCTTAGAAACAGAAAGCAGAAAATAGAAGGCAGAAAAGACGAATAAGAGAAACCAGGTACGTCAAACTCCACAAAAGAGAAGTAAAAAGAAAAGCAGAAAAGCTCACTGATAATTTTTGTCTCTGAATATTTGAAAACCGATAACGCTTGGATGTAACTCTTCAAACGAGGAGAGCCTGGACCTTCCTTCGCTTTTCCAGTTTACAAGCCTGGGCTTGTTTCTAAAGTGGCTTAAAAAAGAATTTCCCCAAGAGATTCTGAATTTTCAGAATCAACAGGGAACCATTTCAAGTCCTTTCTATTCTCAGGAATGTTTGTTTCTGTCCAAAATGACCATTTTTCATGGGTTTAATCCATTAACTCTTTTCTCCCTTTTCAGCAGACGATACCTGTATTTACATGAGACAAAACTAATGGCGGATTGAAGAAAATCCACCCCAGGGCGTAGTACAGTGTGGGGCACACAGTAAGCGCTTAACAAATACCACAGTTAGGAGAAGCAGCATGGCCTAGTGGAAAGACCACGGGTCTGACAGTCGGAAGTCTTGGGTTCTAATCCCGGCTCCACCACGTGTCTGCTGTGTGATCTTGGGCAAGTCACTGAACTTCTCTGTGCCTCAGGTACCTCATCTGTAAAATAGGGACCAAGATTGTGAGCCTCATGAGGGACAAGGACAGTGTCCAACCTATTACCTTGTGTCTACCCCAGCGTTTAGAACAATGCTTGGAATAAAGTAAGCGCTTAACAAATACCACAGTCATTATCATTATTATTATTATTATTAAAATGTTAGGGTGTCTCTCTGGATCGAGAAGCAGCATGGCTTAGTGGAAAGAGCACAGGCTTGAGAGTCAGAAGTTGTGGGTTCCGCCACTGATCAGCTGTGTGACTTTGGGCAAGTCATTTGACTTCTCTGTGCCTCAGTTACCTCATCTGTAAAATGGGGATTAAGACTTTGAGCCCCACGTGGGACAACCTGATTACCTTGTATCTATCCCAGCTCTTAGAACAGTGCTTGGAGAATAGTAGTAACGCCATCGTTATTATTATTATTATCCCACTGTGATGGTTTTCCCCTCCAGACCTTAAGTTCAGTGGAAAGAGCACGGGCTTTGGAGTCAGAGGTCATGAGTTCGAATCCCAGCTCTGCCACTTGTCAGCTGTGTGACTGTGGGCAAGTCACTTCACTTCTCTGGGCCTCAGTTACCTCATCTGTAAAATGGGGATTAAGACTGTGAGCCCCATGTGGGACAACCTGATTCCCCTATGTCTATCCCAGCGCTTAGGACAGTGCTCTGCACATAGTAAGCGCTTAACAAATACCAACATTATTATTAAGCTCCTTGAGGGCAGGGATCCTGTCTACTAGCTCTGTTGTAGTCTCCCAAGCACTCAGTACAGCGCTTTTTACACAATAAGTGCTCCAAAAATACCATTTTTTCGATTGATCGAGTGGTTGCCCCTCCAGGACCGGAGTAAACAAATCACTGCCCTGGCCCTCCAGGCCCTGAGAGCCTCCGTCCTGCGGCTGCTGCAGAAAAGTCAAACGAGGGAGATCCGGCGCGGTCTTCCCCTTCCCCGGCCTCTCCCCAGAGCCCTGATCCTGCCAGGCTGAAAGGCCCCGCTGCTCCTAGGACCCGCCGCTTTGAGAAAAGTCCGGCAGACTCCAGTGAGAAGTCCCCGCAGCAGCCCGGAGCAGCAGCGATCCACGGGATTGTGCTGGGAAAGTAGGGCTTGGCTGGACCTCACTTCCCCAGCAGCCCATCGCCTGTCGCCTTCAGGGAAGATCATCTGTTGGGCCACCCTGTGTGCATGCTAGTGACTCGAGTCTCTGTTCTTACCGCTGCGCCTCCGTCCCTCCCTAGCAGTGGGGCCTAGTGGCTAGATCCCGGGCCTGGGAGTCAGAAGGATCTGGGTTCTAATCCCAGCTGCGCCACTTGTCTGCTGTGTGACCTCGGGCAAGTCGCTTCACTTCTCTGGGCCTCAGATGTAAAATGGGGATTAAGACTGGGAGCCCCGTGTGGGCCATGGACTGTGTCCAACCTGATTTGTTTGTACCCACGCCAGTGCCTAGTCAAGTGCCTGGCACATAGTAAGCGCTTAACAAATACTACTATGAGAAGCATACTGGATAGAACAGAGGCCTGGGAGTCAGAAGGTCATGGGTTCTAATCCCAGCTCTGCCACTTTGCTGTGTGACCTTGGGCAGGTCACTTCATTTCTCTGTGCCTCAGTTATCTCATCTGTAAAATGCTATATTTGTTAATAGTAATAGTGTATTCATCAAGCACTTACTATGTGTCAAGGACTGTTCTAAGCACTGGGGTAGATACAAGTTAATTAAGATGGATAAAATCCCCCGTCCCACATGGGGCTCATAATCTATGTAGGAGGGAGAACAGGTATTTAATCCCTGTTTCACAGTTGAGGAAAATGAGGAGAAGAGAAGTGACTCGCCCCAAATCCCACAGCAAGCAATTGACAGAGCTGGGATTAGAACCCAGGTCCTCTGACCTCCAAGCCCGTGCTCTTTCAACTAGGACGTGTTACTTGTTAATGCAGACACGATCACAGCTAAAGAATGATCTCCTCTACCTCAGTTTACCATCACAGTAGTTCATTCCATGATCCTCCCTTTTTCTCAAGTCCTTAACTTTGGCCTTCTACTTACCGTGTTACACACGCACATACACACAAAGCCCTACAGAACTTGTGGGCACCCCCCTGTATTCTCCCGTTTCCCCATCTCTAATGTCTGCCTCCGACTTCCGGGCTGAGAGTGTATCTTCCAATTCTTTAGTACTGTACTCCCCTAAGCGCTTAGTACAGAGCACTGCAGACTATAAGCTCATTTTGGGCAGGGAAAGCGTCTCTTAATTCTCTTATATTGTACTCTCCTAAGTTGTTAGGACAGTGTTCTGCATATAGTAAGTGCTCAATAAATACCACCGATCGATTAATTGATTGCCCACAAGAAGCACCCAAAAAATAACCACTGATCGATCGATTGACTCCTTTCCCTTCTCTTGCCCATATTTAGTCTGTCACCATATCCTGTCAGTTCTTCCTCCATGACACTTCCCTTCCTTTCTATGCAAACGACCTCCACCTTGGTCCAGGCACTTGTGAGAATACAGGTCACTAATATTAATATTAATAATGGTATTCGTTAAGTGCTTACTATGAAAATACACCCTAATGGCCACCAGACCCTAAGAGAGACAGAAGCAACCTTGTCTGACAGTGGTGGAGGGTTTAGGCTTGTGTAACAGCAGTTACACTGATAGGTGCTCAGCAGAGTGACTAATCATTCAGAGTTTTAAATAAAGACGAAAAACTTTAATGAATGATTAATTTTACAACATCCCACCCCAGGCAATCGGCATCTGTTTCAGATGTCTATAGAAATCAGGATTCCCTGACCGAACATCATCTTCTTCTCATCTCAGAGAGCTCACTTGGCCCTCAGGTTTTGCACAGAGCAAGCGGCCCGATACAAGTAGGATGGCCTAGTTGAAAGAGCAGAGGCCTGAAAGTGTGAGCTGGTTTTCTAATCTTGGCTCTGCTACTTGCCTGCTGGGTGATCTTGGGCAAGCACTTCATTTTTTTGAACCTCAGTTTCCTCATCTGTAAAACGCGGATTCAAAATTTGTTCTCGTTTTCTCGTTCCTTAGACTGTGAGCCCTATAAGGAACAGGGACTGAGTCTGACCTGATTATCTAATATCCACCCCAGCATTTAGTACTGCGCTTAGAACATATTAAGTGCTTAACAATTTACCGTTATCACGATGACATCTACTCTAGGCTTAGTACACTACTCGATATTTACGAAATACTACCGTTACCATTATTCACAGCCTTTTCTTCCCTAGTACAGCTATTCTCAGAGGGCCAAAATTACAAAATAAATCAAATAATTGTTGTTCTGTGGCTGCGCATAGCGTGGGCATCAGTTGCAAAGCAAAGAAGAGTATGGGTAGAATGTACACTCACCAGTAAACCCGTAGGTTTCGAATTGTGACTGTGTTTGTCTAACTTGATACTGAGAGAATTTGAAAGTCAATTACATCTGTAGGAAGTGAATCTGATTCTAAAGAATGACTCTAACACAATTATTTCTAAATTTGTTTTCTATTTTTAAATGGAGCTAGACCTGGCCCGGTAACACGGACGATAGACTGTAGAGATTTCTGCCCCTCCTATTGCGCTTTCGGTCTTAGAAAGGCAGTGCGGGCTAGTGGAGAGGTCGTGAGTCTGCAGATTGGAGGAGCTGGGTTCAACCAGCTCTGCCACTTGGCTTGTTGTGATGGATGCTGCTTAGTTGTTCTCTGTAAACCCTGACTCGACTGGGCAACGGGACGGTCTCGCTTGGCAGCCACTCCCGGAGGGACCGAACACCAGGATTAGGGGCACTGTACTAAGCGCTTGGGAGAATACAACAGAGCTGGTGACCATGTATCTGCAAATTCTGGTGTACTGTACTCTCCCGAGTGCTTAGTAGAGAGCTCTGCACATAGTAAGCACTTACTAAATACCATTGATCGATTGATTGATTGACGTGGACTTAAGTACCGCGGAACTGGCGATATATCAAAGTGCCAAGGTGCACGCAGCCAAGGGGGAAGGGGAGAGAGGGGAAATGGGAGCTTAGGGAAGACCTCTTGGAGGAGATGTGATTGCAGGAGAGTTTTGAACCTGGGGAGAGTCGTGGACCGAGATTCTTGGTTTTGATGCCGGTGTGCACGACTCTTGAGAGGAAGTTTCTCCTGGAGCAGGTCCAGAGCTGACCAAACTGTGGTCTGACCCCGGTTCAGTGTATTATCTCTGCTGCTGTTACTCCGCGCTTTTTGTGGTGGATGCCCATTGGCCCTCTGAACCCTCGGGTAATATTCTCCAGGACTCTAGAGGATTAAACCAAGAGAAAGGATTTAAATTACAACTGAGGAGAATTTGGCTTGATTTAAGGAAGAATATCTTGATTGGGATTCACTCTTACCTCTCTCTTGGTCAACTTCTTACTCAAGCCCTCCTTCCTGCTTGGACATCCCTCCCCCTTCAAATCCAACAGACCACTGCTCTCTCCATCTTCAAAGCCCTACATCTCCTCCCAGAAGCCTTCCCTGACTAACCTCTTATTTCTCCATCCTATTTTCCACCCAAACTGCAACACCCATGCACTTGAGTCCATATCCCATAAGCACACATCCCACCCTCTACCCCCACAGAACTTGTGCTCATATATCAGTTTATAACGGTTTCTTCCCGTACCTCTAATTTATTTCTTTGTCAATCTAGATGACACAAGATGACCTCTTCAGGGTCCTTACCACGTCGACGAGACAAACTTTCAAATGGCTGCATTCAAGTTTCTCACAAATACTTCCCTGAGAACTCTTTCTTCAAATGGCGTCGTTTCTGGCCCTCAGCGATTCCATGGACACACAATCTTCAGAACTTCCCATCTTTGGTCATAAAGTCATTCTGAACATAGCGTTTTCTCTTGAGAGCTCTTTCTTCCCCTAATATTTTTGAGGATGAGAATTTGCACTTACATTCTCTATATTAGTGAACTACCTGGGAGGCCTAAAAGATAGCTCAGAAATCAGTGTTGTGCCACCATGAAATATGTTTCATTCAAACCTCACTCGCTGGGTTTTTCTCCTCTGGAAACAAAAAAGGAGAAGGCTCCCCAAAATGAGGAGAACGGGACAGTCCCTAAAGAGGAGCAGGGCAGGTATAAACAGGAAATGAAGTAAGCCACAGAGGAATTTCAAGAGCACCTTGCAAGAGGCATCAAAGCTATTAATAGAAGATTCTTCAAGTAAAACAAAAACAACAAGCTAACTATGGCATCATTAGGGCCGCCTGATGCTCTTGGGGTAAAAGGGGCCCTTGGGAAAAAGATCGTGGGGCCATTATGGCCCTGTACAGGACACTGAACCTCACACTTGGAAAGCTATAACAGAAACCCAAAACTTGTTTCCTGTCAGGGGACAGGCATAAAAATCCTTACAAATAGTGGAATCAGAATAAATAATTGAACATACAGTTACCTTTCCATCTAATATACAAACAAGCTCTGAGGATGGATACGATTAAATTCATAGAGGGAACTATTGGGTTCATTCATTCTACAGACTAGAAATTAATTGGGGAAGGCTTGTTGAAGGAGGTGGGGTTTTAGGAGGTTTTGAAGGGGTGGCTCAAATGTTCTAGAAGGCTGGATTAATCGTCAACTCTCCCTTCCAATCATCACCCCAGTGTGGGGTAGAAGGCAGAAAGGCCAGGTGAATTCAGGGCATCATTAGAAAGGGGCCAGGAAACTAAAACACGGTTTTGCCGATCTAAAAATCCAAGATCGACGTGCAATTGAAATACGGCAGGACGTTCGATAGCTGCGTAACCAAACGAGAAGAGAGACTGAGAAAACGTAACGGAGACCATCAGGGGATTGGGGGGCGGATTGAAAAGGGGTTAGGATTCTCCAGGCGGGGAAGAGAAAGCCTAGGAAATGAGGTCCTGAAATATAGAAGAAAATGAAGGGCGCGGGCAGGGTGACCCCTAAATTGTTTTTCGCCAAATCCGCACACCAGGACAAAGGCGCTCCCGTTGAACCTTGAAGCTGGTAAGTTCAAAGAAAAAGGAAATATTTCTTCACACAGGAGGTGGTAAGCATCTGGAGTTCATTACCACAGGAAGTTGTGCAGACTGAAAATATCTGTACTTTCAAAAGCAGTTTGAATAGATTTATGGATTGGAGGTCTCTAATTGGTTACTAACGGGAAATTTGGAGACGTAGAGGCAAAAACCAGGGTGTGAGGAGGGCAACCAAACATAATAATTCCAATCACTCCGTCACCAATCCTGGAAAGACAATACCGTGATGAATGGATTGTATTTTATCGCACTGGAACTGTAGCTGGATTACATACCTACATACCCGATTACGGTAAGGGATGTGGAAGCATTTTGCTAAAAAAGGCCCTTGAAATGTAAACTCCAGTCTCCAGCTTAGTTCAGCTATCTCGATCTTTATCTAGCTGGCGAATCAGAAGAGCCTTTACCCAAGACTGAAAGAAAGAAACTGTAGGAGAGTGGGCCAGACCTAGCCGGCTGCTCCTCCCTGCCAGTAGCGACTTCTGGTCTACCAATCAATCAAGCAGCGTGGCTTAGTGGCTAGAGCACGCGTGGGCCTGGGAGTCAGAGGGACCTGGGTTCTAATCCCGGATCCATCACGTCTGCTGTGTGACCTTGGCCATGTCACTTCACTTCTCTGTGCCTCCAGCTACCTCATCCGTAAAATGGGGATAAGAGTGTGAGCCCCATGTGGGACAGGGACTGTGTCTAACCTAATTAATTTATACTTACTCCAGGGCTTAGAACAGTGCTTGGGATATAGTAAGCACTTAGCAGATAACATCATCATCATTATTAATAGCACTTAATTCTTGGGGGAGTATCATGCAACAGAGTTGGGAGACTTGATTCCTGCCCTCAAAGAGCTTCATTCATTCAATCGTATTTTTTTAAGCGCTTACTGTGTGCAGAGGACTGTACTAAGCGTACGCTAGAGTTATGCAGACTGTACTAAGCGCTTCAAGTCAAAATGCTAGAGTTTGGCACAGGGTGTCTCCGTACCTCTCCCTCAGCTCTCACAGCAAGGGGGAGAAAGAGTATGTGAACTAAAGGTACGTTTCGGTTTTTCGAAGGAGGGTAAGAGCTCAGAGAAAAAACACCGGCATAGAGCAAGGGCCTAGGAGTCGGAAGGTCCTGGGTTCTAATCCCGGCTCCACCGCTAGTCCGCCGTGTGACCTTGGGTAAGGCACTTCATTTCTCTATGCCTCAGTTACCTCATCTGTCAAATGGGGATTGAGACTATGAGCCCCACGTGGGGCAGGGACTACGTCCAAGCCAGTTTGCTTGTCTCCACCCAAGTGCTTAGTGATAATAATAATGATAATAATGATGTTGGTATTTGTTAAGCGCTTACTATGTGCAGAGCACTGTTCTAAGCACTGGGGTAGATACAGGGTAATCAGGTTGTCCCACGTGAGGCTCACAGTTAATCCCCATTTTACAGATGAGGTAACTGAGGCACGGAGAAGTTAAGTGACTTGCCCACAGTCACACAGCTGACAAGTGGCAGAGCCGGGAGTCGAACCCATGACTCAGAAGCCCAGGCTCTTTCCACTGAGCCACGCTGCTTCCCAGTTCCTGACACAGAGTAAGCATTTAACAAATACCCTAAAAAAAGTTTTAATTTCATACTAATTCTTCTTTGGTCTGAATGGTACGGTCTCCCGGTTTGGGGAAGAAAATGGCACACGGTAAACATGGCCTATAACTTTCCGCTTGGAAAATGGAAAATTCAGATCTGCAAAAAAAAGCCTGAGTTACTGTTTTGGGAATGGTAACTTTACAATAAGTAAGGCCCGGTTTTCCTTACAAAATATCACAATTCCATAGTAGACTTGGCACGGAGTCATGCGTGAAATTCACATTCCAATTATAACACACATCACAAAATACAAATGGGGTTGTTGGTGATGGGTTTTTTGATTAGTCAGCTGTCCCTTGTCAGGGCTTCATTTGCAGTGTTCCCACATGGAAGGATTTTCTTAAAACAAACTAAGTGAGCAGCTTCAGGAACGCTGACTGTTCTCCCCTTTTCTCCCTAATTGCTTTCTCTCCCAGCTTCCCAGATTCTTCCTTCTACTCCCATTATTTGTACATAATTTTAATTTGTGTCTCCCCATTGGATTGAAAACTCCACGAAGGCTGGACTGTATCATTTAATCCCTCTTGGACTTTCCCAAGTGCTTAGGACAGTGCTCTGCACGTAGTACGTTCTCAATAAAATACCAGAGTTAATAATAATAATAATAATGTTGGTATTGGTTAAGCGCTTACTGTGTGCAGAGCACCTTTCTAAGCGCTGGGGGTAGATACAGGGGAATCAGGTTGTCCCACATGAGGCTCACAGTCTTCATCCCCATTTTCCAGATGAGGTAACTGAGGCACAGAGAAGTTAAGTGACTCGCCCACAGTCCCACAGCTGACAAGTGGCAGAGCGAGGATTCGAACCCATGATCTCTGACTTCCAAGCCTCAGGCTCTTTCCACTGAGCCACGCTGCTTCTCATTAAGGAGAATGATTATGATTTCCATTCTCGGTTTTTCTCTTCCCTTTCTTTCCTTTCCACCGCTTCCCTTCCTTTTCTTTCCTTCTTTTGCTTTTTCTTACATCTCAAACATTTTCATCCCTGATATACGTCTTGACCACAATGGGAGTCAGGCAAAATTGTGGGCTCGGATGTTTTTGAATCCACCAGGCTTAGTTACTTTGAAAATTCTCTCAAGCTACTCATGTCCAAGCTTTGTTTTGTTTTTAGGGCATCTGTGGAGCGCTTACTATGCGCCAGGCACCTGTTCTAAGCGCTGGGGTGGATGCAAACTTTATGGGGTTGGACACAGCCCCTGTTCCATTGTGCCAGACTACGACTTATCTATAATAATAATAATAATGCTGGTATTTGTTAAGCGCTTACTATGTGCAGGGCACTGTTCTAAGCGCTGGGGGAGATACAGGGGAATCAGGTGGCCCCACGTGAGGCTCACAGTTAATCCCCATTTTCCAGATGAGGGAACTGAGGCCCAGAGAAGTTAAGTGACTTGCCCACAGTCACACAGCTACCAAATCCCGGTGACACGTGATCCTTCCACATTTTGGGGTCTGGAGAAGAAGATTCCGGACTGGTCGCCGAAAGGAAAACCTGGTAGTTATTCGTTGAAGAAAACAGTTGGTTCCTCTCTAATGAGAATTTATTTAAATTTAATTTTCAGTGCCACCTACTGGTAAATTGGGTCAGAGCTGATCTGGTTAATGGTGCCTAAGCATTACGAGAAAAGCTAAGCAAAATCAACTTCCTCTTGATATCGCTCACACGGGGAACCCGGTGTGAGGTGCTTGTAGTCTGTAGAAGCAGCGTGGCTCAGTGGAAAGAGCCCGGGCTTGGGAGTCTAGAGGTCATGGGTTCGAATCCCGGCTCGGCCACTTGTCAGCTGGGTGACTGCGGGCGAGTCACTTCACTTCTCTGGGCCTCAGTTACCTCATCTGGAAAATGGGGATGAAGACTGTGAGCCCCACGTGGGGCAACCTGATTCCCCTGTGACTACCCCAGCTCTGCACATAGTGAGTGCTTAACAAATACCAACATTATTATTATTATTATTATATCTACCCCACTGCTTAGTACAGTGCCTGGCACATAGTAAGTGCTTAACAAATGGCACAATTATTACTATCGTAAAACTCACCTCCTCCAAGAGGCCTTCCCAGACTGAGCTCCTCTTCTCCCTCTACTCCCTCTACCACCCCCCCTTCACCTCTCCGCAGCTAAACCCTCTTTTCCCCCTTTCCCTCTGCTCCTCCCCCTCTCCCTTCCCATCCCCTCAGCACTGTACTCGTCCGCTCAACTGTATATATTTCCATTACCCTATTTAGTTTGTTAATGAAATGTACATCGCCTCGATTCTATTTAGTCGCCATCGGTTTTTACGAGATGTTCTTCCCCTCGACTCTGTTTATCGCCATCGTTCTCGTCCGTCCGTCTCCCCCGATTAGACCGTAAGCCCGTCAAACGGCAGGGACCGTCTCTATCTGTTGCCGACTTGTTCATTCCAAGCGCTTAGTACGGTGCTCTGCACATAGTAAGCGCTCAATAAATACTATTGAACGAATTGTAACAATAGACACATTTCCTGCCCACAGTGAACTTAATAATAATAATGTTGGTATTTGTTAAGCGCTTACTAGGCTCAGAGCACTGTTCTAAGCGCTGGGGTAGATATAGTAATCAGGTTGCCCCACGTGAGGCTCACAGTCTTCATCCCCATTTTCCAGATGGGGAAACTGAGGCACAGAGAAGTGAAGTTGGTATTTGTTAAGCGCTTACTATGTGCAGAGCACCGTTCTAAGCGGTGGGGCAGATACAGGGTCATCAGGTTGTCCCACGTGAGGCTCAAAGTTAATCCCCATTTTCCAGAT
Organism: Ornithorhynchus anatinus; assembly: GCF_004115215.2. Classification (NCBI taxonomy): domain Eukaryota; kingdom Metazoa; phylum Chordata; class Mammalia; order Monotremata; family Ornithorhynchidae; genus Ornithorhynchus; species Ornithorhynchus anatinus. Next base: position 17,729,285 of record NC_041741.1, on the reverse strand, counting down.
GAGGGAACTGAGGCCCAGAGAAGTGATGTGACTTGCCCACGGTCCCACAGCTGACAAGTGGCGGAGCCGGGATTCTAACTCATGACCTCTGACTTCCAAGCCCGGGTTCTTTCCACTGAACCATGCTGCTTCCCATTAACTTACAGTCTAGAGGGGGAGACAGATGTTAATATAAATAAATTACAGATCTCTACACAAGTGCTGTGGGGCTGGGATGAATAAGGGGGGCAAGTCGGGGTGACTGCAGAAGGGAGAAGGGAGCGAGAGAAGAAGCAAGGAAGGCTTAGTCAGGGAAAGGCCTCTTGGAGGAGATGGGCCTCCGTTAAGGCTTTGAAGAAATCATCTGTCGGATATGAGGAGGGAGGGCGTTCCAGGCCAGAAGCAGGACGTGGGCGAGAGGTCGTGGCGAGATGAAAATGAAAGTGGCTATGGGGTTAAGGGGTGGGGGAGGAGAAAGAAGAGAGGGAGCCTCCCCGTCCCCCCCCCCCCCCGGACATGGTGACACCCTGCAGAGGGATGACACCCCACAAGCGTACACACACCCACACAGGTCATTTCTGCTCCCCTGGGAAAGCAGCACGTCCTAGAGAAAAGAGCACAGGCCTGGAAGTCAGAAGACGACACTTCTGGAGAAGCAACGTGGCGTAGTAGATAGAGCAGGGGCCTGGGAATCCAGAGATCGCGGGTTCTCATCCCGCCTCCACCCCTTGTCTGTTCTGTGACCTTGGGCAAGTCACTTAACTTCCCTGTTCCTCAGTACCTCTTCTGGAAAATGAGCCCCAGGTGGGACAGGGACCGTGTCCAACCCGATTGGCTTGTATCCACCCCAGGGCTTAGTATGTATTCATTCATTCAATAGTATTTATTGAGCGCTTACTATGTGCACTGTACTAAGCGCTTGGAATGTACAAATCGGTAACAGATACAGTCCCTGCCCTCTGACGGGCTCACGGTCTCATGGGGGGAGACGGACAGACAAGAAAAATAGCAATAAAATGTCCATAGTAAGTACTTAACAAATATCACAATTATTATTAGAATTGTTTTTATTATTATTCCAGGCTCTGCTATTCGCTGCTGTATGAACTCGGTCAAGGCACTTAACTTCTCTGTGCCTCAGTTTCCTCATCTGTAAAATGAGGATTCGATACCCGTTTTCCTTCTCCTACGGCCTAAAAACCCCCATACGGGACACAGATCGTGTCTGATCTGATTCTATAGGACCTATTGAAGCACTCAGCCCAGAGTGTGGGATAAAGGAAGCCCTTCACAAATACCCCAATTATCATTATCTCCGAAGTGCCTCTTAAACCTACAATCCACTCTTCTCTCCCTACGGATTAGCTGGTAATGACCTCCCTCAACCAAGAAATAAAGAAGAACCTTCCTGGAGGCACAGAGATAAAGAGCTAAAAGGAGAGGCTGGTGTAGGCCTGGTGATTAGCACCTATTTGTGTTGATCACTAGTTCCTCCCATCACTAACCAGGTGGGTTAGCTGATAAGAAGGAAGACATGGCGGGGAGCATCCCTAAATCCCTTCTAGGGCGAACTCCAGGGCACACAGGCTCCTCCCGGCAGGAAATTTCCTGAAATTTACAGAAGGCCAGCACATACTATTTGGCAGAAGACCTCTGGAGAAGAGTGCTGGCCTTCAAAATGGCCCAAGTGTTTACTGTGTGCACAGCCCTGTACTAAGTGCTTGGGATAGTACAACGTAACAGTAAAAAGACACATTCCCTGCCCACAGTGAGGTTACAATCTAGGAGTTACAGTCTAAAGGTTGTCTAGAGCTTACAGTCTACTTAACTCCCACATTAACTTGACCCTGCTAATTTGGAAATTGATTATGCAGCTATCAGGGAGTAAATTTGATCTCATTCAGAGGAATCTCCGTTTCATGAAGACCTCATCTCCATCATCATCGTTCTCAACGGTGTTTAGGGAGCGCCTACTACATAGAGAGCACGGTACTAAGCGCTTGGGAGAGTACAACGCAACACAGTTGGTAGACACATTTCCTGCCCACAAGGAGCTTACGGTCTAGATTGCCGACAATCTACTACGTCACTAAGAGGAGCTGAAACGGATGAAGTTCTAGTTTCCCCCACTTCGAGCTTAAGTTTGGGGAGGAAAAATCTTGCATCAGCTTACAAGAAAGAGGATGAATTGATATGATTGAGTCATAGAAGTAGCGGGGAATAAATGGTATTTAGTGAGCGCTTACGGTGCGCAGAGCACTGTACTAACCACTTGGGAGAGTACAGCGCGACAGAGTTGGTAGACGTGTTCCCTGCCCGCAAAGAGCTTACGGTCTCGAGGGGAGAGAGGAGTTCAAAGGTGTGCAGAGGTGATCAGAAGGAAAGAGCAGGTACAGAGTACTTCAGGGAGAGACAAAGAAGGCTACCGATCAACCAAAGTTAGACGGATTCTTTCCAAATATGAAAAACCAGTCATTGGACCAATCTCCCGCTTCTGCGGCCTCCCGCAAAGACTCCTCATCATAATAATAATGATAAGTATGGTATTTATTAAGCACTGACTATGTACCAGGGACTGTACTAAGCGCTTGGGAGAGTATAGTACAACATTAAACCGACACATTCCCCACTTCCGCAAAGCAGCACGGCCTAGTGAGGAGCGGTGTGGCCTAGTCGAAAGAGCAGGGGCCTGGGAGTCCAAAGGACCTGAGTTCTAATTCTAACTCTGCCACTCGCCTGTTGTGCGACCTTGGGCAGGTCACTTCACTTCTCTGTGCCTCAGTTCCCTCAACTGCAAAACAGGGATTCAATACCTGTTCTCCCCTCTGAGCCCCATGTATGATCTGATTATCTTGAACTAGACCAGTGCTCGGCACATAGTAAGCATTCAACAAATACCACTATTAGTATGAAGATTAAACAATAGTTGAGTGGCTCGTGGGCAGATAATGTGTCTGTTTATTGATGTAGCATACTTTCCCTTAGTGCTTTGCACATGGTAAGTGTTCAATAAATATGACTGAATGAATTATAACAAGAGCTTATAGAAGGCTTTCGTTTTACTTTTCTAGAGGTTCTGGAATGGGTTCTAGTTTCCAGGAAAACACACCCGATGATACAGTGTACTCTTCTAAACACTTGGTGCTCTGCACACAGTAAGTTCTCAACAAAGAGAAGCAGTAGGGCCTAGTGGAAAGAGGGCGGGCCTGGAAGTCGGAGGATCTGGGTTCTAATCCCGGCTCTGGAAACTGCTTGCTCTGTGACCTTAGGCGGGTCACTTAACTTCTCTTTACCTCAGATCTCCTGTACTCCCTCGTATTTAGACTGCGAGTCCCTTGCGGGACAGGGGCTGGGTCCAACCTAATTAACTTGTATCTACCCCAGAACTTAGAACAGTGTTTGACACAGAGTAAGCACTTAACAAATACCATACAAAATAATGGATAGAACGATGGATTGATTTGTGTCAAGAACATACGCACACCCCAGAAAACATCCAACGTTCCCGCTAGAAAGGCAATTCAGCCCACTTGTAGGGCAAACTATAAGCCAAAGCAAGATCCTGCAAGTTTCATATCAAGCACCGAATAGAAAATAATGGAGTTCTCCACAAATATCACCACATGGGGCAGAGATGGCTAAAACGCAGTTGTTTTTTTTCTGCTGGCATTACAAAGCGAGCCAAAGGGAGAGCGGCACATTTGGTTTTAAGAAAAGCAGTTAATAGGTCTGGTCCTATCAGCACTTTTATTTGCATTTTTAATTTAGCAGCTCCAATGAGAAAGAGAAGAGTAACAAAGGGACAAATGGAAAGGAACAGGGGACAAGAAGACAGTGGATTTATCTGGGAAAAAATGCCAACAAATGTGAGCATGTATTTGCCCTTCAGGAAATTAGATCGAAATCGCCAGAACTCTGGGGCTGGAAGAGAATTGAGGAGAAACAGCAGATGGCCCGTTTAGTCCAAGTTACAGTGTGAAATGGCAGCAAAGAAGCAGATTCCAGGACTTCTGCCCAGAGGAAGGAATTTCCTCTCAAGGCCTGTCCCTTGGGCTGCTGCTTTGGCAGGTAAGAAAACTTGTCCTCTCCTGATTCTACTTTCCTACCTGTCACCACCATCATCATCATTATCATAGTATTTATCGAGTCCTTACTATGTACAGAACACTGTACTAAGCGCTTGGGAGAGTATAGCGTGACAGAGAGTATGATATGATAATTTTACTGGTTCCTGACCCTCGGTCTTCCGGTCCCCCTTCCCCAAGCCCCGAAATCACCCTCGTGTCTCCCCCATTCTCTGTATCCCCCACTTCTATTTCTATTATTTAACCAATTTTTAAAAATCAATGGGATTAATTGAGGATGTACTAGGTACAGAGCAGGAGGAAAAAGGGGAGGAGATGGAGGGGGAGGGAGAGAAAAAGGAGGGAGAGGAGCATCAGCGGAAAAACTGGGAGGAAAAATAGGGAGGGATCATTAATTTATTTATTGATATTAATGTCTAGACTGGAAGCTCCCTGTGGGCAGGGAACGTGTCTACCAACTCTGATATAGTGTACTCTCCCAAGCACTTAGTACAGCGCTCTGAGCACAGTAAGCACTCCGTAAATACCATCGATGGCTTGATTGGTTGACGGGGGTGGGGAAAAAGTCTAAAATAGGTGGGAGTTGAGCTTCTCCCCAGCTTCCTCCCCTCCCTGTCTGCCGCTTCGGCCTTTCCTCATCCCACCTTGATCAACCCGGCAGTCAGTCGATCGATCTCATTAATGGATTGACTGGTATGATGTGGATCTTCTGGCTTTGCAGTCCCAGAAGGGTCAACACGGGGGCTTGTGCACTTGACGAATGCTGTGATCCTCACCCACAGCATTTATGTCCATACCTTTCTAATCTCCCACTTTCCCTGTCCGTATTTATTTTAATGCCTGTCTCTCCCTCTAGAGTGTAAGCTCCTTGTGGGCAGGAATTGTCTATCAACTCTGCCAGAGAAGCAGCGTGGCCTAGTGGGACGAGCACAGGCTTGGGAGTCAGAGCACCTGGGTTCGAATCCCACTCCACCACTTGTATGCTGTGTGATCATGGGCAAGTCATTCACATCTCTGTGCCCTAGTTACCTCATCTGTAAATGGGGATTAACAATGCGAGCCCTATGTGGGACAGGGACTGTGTCTGACCTGATTATCTTTTATCTACCCCAGCGCTTAATACAGTGCCTGGCACATGGTACGCCCTAAAATACCACAAGTGTTATTATTGTATTTTACTCTCCCATGTGATTAGTTGAGTGGTCTGTACTGAAGAGCAGCGTGGCTTAGTGGCTAAGCAGGGGTTTGGGAACCTCATTCTAATCCCGGCTCTGCCACGTGTCCGTTGTGTGACCTTGGACAAGTCACTTAGCTTCTCTGGGCCTCAGTTCTCTCAGCTGGAAAATGGGGAGAAGAGTGTGACTGTGTCCAACCTGATTAACTACCCCAGTACATAGAACAGTACTTTGCACATAGTAAGCCCTTAACAAGTGCCGTGATTATTCTTATTAATTATTGGTAAATTCTCCATAAATATCATGGATTGATTGACAGGGACTACCTGAAATTGAAGTGGCCGGGACCGGTGGGGCAGCGGCAGGACCAGAAAAGTGGAGCTGGACAAAAATAAATCAATCATAGGATGGATAAGGAATGGGGGGGGGGGATTTTGAGAGGGGAATCAGGGAGACAGCTCCCTTTATTCATCCCCCCTCCCAGCCCCCAGCACTCAGGTCTTGTCTTATGCTGTTGGATCATTTACGACCCATAGCGACTCCATGGACAACATCTCTCCTATAACGCCCCTCTCTCCCTCTGCAACCGTTCTGGTAGTGTATCCAGAGAGTTCTCTTGGTAAAAATCCAGAATCGGTTGACCACTGCCTTCCTCCGGGCAGCAAACCTGAGTCTCCTCCCTCGACCCTCTCCCGTGCCGCGGCTGCCCAGGACGGGTGAGTTTTGACTTGTAGCAGATTGCCTGCCACTCGCTAGCCACTGCCCAAGCTAGGAATGGAACGGAGAGGCCTCCGCTTGACTCTCCCTCCCATAGCCGACACTGGTAGAATACTGGAAACTCTCCAGATGCCATCCTGAGAGGAGTAGCACTTATGTACATATCTGCAATTTATTTATTTCTATTAATATCTGCTTCCCCCTCTAGGCTCCTCATGGACAGGAAATGTGTCCGTTTACTATTATATTGTACTCTCCCAATCGCTTAGTCCAGTTCTCTGTGCGCAGCGAGCGCTCAATAAATACGACCCACTGAATGAATGACAGGAAGGGGGGTTTGGGAGACCAAAACCTGGGGGAACTGTGGGAGGGAAGGGAGGGAGGGGGCCGTGTTTACGTACCTCGACAGGAGCAGGGCTAGATTTGCTGGTGCGGACAGAATAGGGTTCATGTGGCTGTCTTCTGAGTTCACGGCACATCAAGACCAGCTGAGGGGAAACGAACCAAATCCAAGCCATAGTTGTACTTTACACCATGCTCTCAACTCAGGAAACCACACTGTCACTGCACCATGTCACACCTGCAAGTTGTCAGGGAACTTGAGAGAACTGAGAGAAGCGATGAGATCAAGTGGAGATCAAGATTAACGGAACTGAACACGTTCAATCTCCTTAGAGGAAAGCTAAATGAAGGAGATGAAGAGATACCCAAGAATGAAAAGGAAAGAAAAATGAAATAGCCAGATTAAGGAGCCATAAATTCAAGAAATAATAATAACAATAGTGCTTGTTAAGCGCTTACTACGAGCCAGGCACTGTTCTAAGTGCTGGGGTAGATACACGATAATTGGGTTGGGCGCAGTCCCTGTCCCACAAAGGGCTCACAGTCTTGATCCCCATTTTACAAATGAGGGAACTGAGGCCAAGAGAAGTTAAAGTCACCCAGCAGACAAGTGGCAGAGCCGGGACCAGAACCCATGACCTTCGGACTCCCAAGCCTGTGCTCTATCCACTAGGCCAAGAAAGAGAGGAAATAGAGAAAAGCTCCCAACAGAACTTGCAAGAACTCTAAGAACTGTGAAAATTAATAGAATTAACCTCTAAAGGGCGTAACCAGACTGGTGCTGGTGACTTGGAGGCCGACAGAATTATTTTTTATTATAGCATCTGTTCAGCACTTATTACATGCCAAGCCCTCTACTAAGTGCTGGGGTAGATACAAAATTATTAGTTTAGACACAGCTCCTGTCCCATATAGGGATCATAGTCTGAATCCCCATTTTACAGATGAGGTAACTGAGGCCCACAGAAGGTAAGTGACTTGCCCCAAGTCACCCAGTAGATGAGTGAAGACGAGTGGCTGAGTTGGGATTAGATTAGAGCCCAGGCCCTCTGACTTCCAAGTCTGTTCTCTGTCCACTAGACCCCACTGCTTCTCAGCTGTCTTTTCCAAATGGTCTTCTTAAATTCTGGGTTGTTTTGCACAAATTTATAGATGGCTTTCTTGAATGTTTTCTCCCAGTGAACTAATATGTTCTTCGGTATCACTTTTCAACAAGTGAAACCTATTGCAGGATGCTGATGGAGTTAGAAGGTATAATATTAACATTCAGGGCCTGGGATTCCTCCACTCTTCATATCCAGCACTTAGTGCCCAGTGTTTAGTAAAGTGCCCGCACATAGTAAGCGCTTAACAAATGCCTTAATAGTAATAATTCGTTCCATAGTATTTCATTCATTCAATAGTATTTATTGAGCGCTAACTATGTGCTCTGCACTGTACTAAGCGCTTGGAATGTACAAATTGGTAACAGAGAGAGACAGACCCTGCCCTTTGACGGGCTTACAGTCTAATTGGGGGAGATTATAAATAATGATAAGAGAAATAATAATCTTTAAATGCTTAGTACAGGGCATTGGGAGCAGTAAGCACTCAGTAAATACAATTGAATGAAAGGTTTCTTTCATCAAAACTCTAGGAAGAAAGGATAAGCCAGTTGAGGATTAGAAAATTTTATAAGGACATGACAGAGGGTACATGTAGAACGTACCTTGGAAGGCTGTAGGAATTCATTAAGAAATTCATCGGAAGCTGTCGGTCTCACCCACAGAGCCTGTGTAGGTTTTTTGGAGTCGACAAAAACATTATGGTCAGAAGTTACTATCTGCGTTTGCAGGTTGACTGAGAAGACAGAACAACAACTAATTCTGAAGCACACTTTCGTTTTTGGCTGCAGCTGCCAGTCACAGCACCCGGTGTCATTTTCCTTTCTGTCTCCTGGATTCTCAGTCTGACTCAGCAAAGCCTTTATTCAATTTGCCCCTTTCCTAACTTCTGCTCAGCCTAGTTGCCATTTTTTAATGGTGCATGTCAAGTGCTTCCTTTGTGCCCAGCCACTTTACTAAGAACCGGGGTAGATACAAATAATCAGGTTTGGACACAAGGCTCACGGTCTTAATCCCCATTTTACAGAAGAGGGAACTGAGGCACAGAGAAGTGAAATGATTTGCCCAAGGCCACACAGCAGACAAGCAGCAGAGCAGGGATTAGAAGCCTGGTCCTACTGACTCCCAGGCCCCTGCTCTATCCACGGTACCACACTGCTTCCTTGTTCCTTCCTCTGGACTGCCCACGTCTGTAGCCCGTCGTAAGACATTGTGCTTCCCGTGTCTTTAGAGTTTGCTCTCCTCTCTGGCTAGAGTGACTGCACTTCAATTCCTTCTACAGTCACTGTTTGGATATCTCGTTATCATTCATTCTCTGCACATAATCTGCCCAGTGGTTTTGTATCACCTCAATCGATCAGTCAACCGATCGTATTTATTGAGCACTTTCTGCGTGCAGGGCACATTACTAAGCACTTTCGAGAGTACAAGCAACAATAAAATAGACGCAGTCCCCGCCCACAGTGAGCTTACGGTCTAAAATTTTCTTACGAAACTGGTCAAGAAACTGGCTAGAACCTCTGGGGTAGCTCTGTAGTAGTCTCCCAAGAGCTTAGTACAGTGCTTCGTGCCCGGTAAGCGCTCGATAAATACGACTGACTGAATGAATGAGGTCAGAGACAATCACCATTCTGTATATCTTCAACGGGGTCTGGAATTTAGGAACTCAATCGTGCCTCCCCAGTTGGCTAAAGGATTTTCATTCCTTACTTTGCCTTCTGCTACTTCCTACTGCTCAATCCATGGTATTTATACTATGTGCAGAGCACTGAACTAAGCGCTTGGAAGAATACAACAGAGTAAGCAGACACATTCCCTGTCCACAGTGAGCTTACGGTCTAGAGAGGGAGACAGACAATTATATTTATGAGCAATTATAATGCATCATTTAAAGATATGTACATAAGTGCCGTAATGTCCAAAGGTCAAATAGGCGACTCAGAAGGGAGAGGGAGGAGAAGGGCTTAATTGGAGAAGATATGACCTCAATAACGATTTGAATAGTGATAGTCCGGCATATACGGAACAGAAGGGAGTTCCAGGCTAGGGGGAGGAGGTGGGAAAGGGATCAGCGGCGAGATAGATGAGACCGGAGCACAGGGGGTAAGCAGGCTATAGAAGAGCCAAGTGTATGGAATGGACCGTAGTAGGAGATCAGTGAAGTGAGGTAGGACGGGGCGAGCTGATTGAGTGCTTTAAAAGCCGACGGTAAGGTGTTTCTGTTTGATGCGGATAGGAGGTTCTAGAGGAGTGGGGAGACATGGACTGAATGATAGTTTTAGAAAAACGATCCAGGCAGGAGAGTGAAGTATGGACTGGAGCGGGGAAGGCCAGGAGGCAGGGAGGTCAGCGAGGAGACAGATGCGGAAGTCCAGGGAGGAGAGGAAAAATGCTTGGATCAGCACGTAGAGTTTGGATGGAGAGGGAAGGGTGGATTTTAGCCCCTTTGTGAAGGCAGAACTGACAGGATTTGGTGACAGAATGTGTGGGTGGAAAGAGAGAGATGAGTCCAGGACAACCCCAAGGTTATGGGTTGTGAGAGAGGGAGGGGAGCGGTATTGTCTACAGCGGTGGGAAAATCAAGAGAAGGGCAGGGTTTGAGCTGGAAGATAAAGAGTTCAATTTTGGACATGTTCGGTTTGAGGTGTCGGCGGGACATCCGCGTAGAAATGTTCTGTGAGGAGGAGGAATTGTGAGAGTGCAGGGAAGGAGAGAAGCAGCGTGGCTCAGTGGAAAAGAGCACGGGCTTTGGAGTCAGAGGTCATGGGTTCGAACCCCAGCTCTGCCACTCGTCAGCTGTGTGACTTTGGGCAAGTCACTTCACTTCTCGGTGCCTCAGTTCCCTCATCTGTAAAATGGGGATGAAGACTGTGAGCCCCACGTGGGACAACCTGATTCCCCTGTGTCTACCCCAGCGCTCAGAGCAGTGCTCGGCATGTAGTAAGCACTTAACAAATACCAACATTATTATTATTATTATTAAGGAGAGAGGTCAGGGCTTGAGAGGTAGATTTGGGGATCATCTGCCTAGAGATGGCAGATGCTCAGACCCATAACTTCAGCCTGGAGCTCCTTCCACCTGCCCGTCTGGCAGATTATTGTTGTCCTCACCTTCAAAGCCCCTCTGAAATTGCCTCTCCTCCAAGAGGCCTCTAGGAATGGAAGAGAGTTGATAATAATAATAATGATAATAATAGTATCGATTAAGTGGTATTTGTTAAGCGCTTACTATGTGTCAAACATTAGAGAAGCAGCATGGCTCAGTGGAAAGAGCCTGAGCTTGAGAGTCAGAGGTCATGGGTTCCAATCCCGGCTCTGCCCCTTGCCAGCTGTGTGACTTTGGTCAAGTCACTTAACTTCTCTGTGCCTCAGATACCTCATCTGTAAAACGGGGATTAAAACTGTGAGCCCCGCGTGGGACAATCCGATCCCCCCGTATCGCCCCGGCGCTTAGAACAGTGCTTTGCACATAGTAAGCGCTTAACAAATACCACCGTTATTATTATTACTATTAAACATTGTTCTAAGCACTGGGATAGGTACAAGTTAATGGGGTCAGACACGGTTGCTGTCCCACGAGGGATTCACAGTCTAAGTAGGAGGGAGAACAGGTATTGAATCCCCATTTTGCAGATGAAGGAACTGAGGCACAGAGAAGTTAAATGACTTGCCCAAGGTCACACAGCAAGCAATTGGCAAATCAGCACCCCGGTCCTCTGATTCCCGGGCCCATGCCCTTTCCGCTAGGTCAAGCTGCTCTAGGTTCTCAGCTAATTCTCGCGGGAGCCAAACTTTGTATCTGACAGAACCTAAATCCACCGAAGGGGTCGAAGGTTTTGCAAGAGAGATGTGCATTTCCTATCTTTCTCTTGTACCTGACATACCCAAAGATGGTGTGTTGTGGTAAACTGCACTTCTAGAGGAGTTCTGTGAATGATGATGTCCAGTAACACAAATGACAGAGTCTCTCAAAAGTAAGCCAGAAGCAGCGTGGCTCAGTGGAAAGAGCCCGGGCTTGGGAGTCAGAAGTCATGGGTTCGAATTCCAGCTCTGCCACTTGTCAGCTGTGTGACTGTGGGCAAGTCACTTCATTCTCTGTGCCTCAGTTCCCTCATCTGTAAAATGGGGATTAAGACTGTGAGCCTCAAGTGGGACAACCTGATTACCCTGTTTCTACCCCCCAGCGCTTAGGACAGTGCTCTGCACATAGTAAGCGCTTAACAAATACCAACATTATTAAGTCGTCAATTTACAGATTTCAACTTCAATCCCTTTATCAGTCCAGCTCCAAGTTTGCCCTCTGCCCCCAGGGGGGCCTGAAGTTTGATCTATGACTAGTTGATTCCGGATTTTTCTTTCAGCTTTAAAGTCATCATTGAACTATCGGAGACCGGATTTGATCGTCTTTTACTGTCCTACCTCCATAGTGTGGTAAATGTAAATCTCAGCTACGTCGGCAGCAGGTACCTTGATAATAATTTCCCAAGAGCGATATAAAGCCCAGTATCTGGAACAGTCAGCTCAAGGTAAAACTAGTTTTCAGAGATGGCTGATAGAGATAATGCACTTTTCAGACATCTCATTAGACCACTCTCGATCATTGTTTTTATTGATCCACTTAATCTATTACAAATTAAATTTCCACCACTGTTTCTTTTAGGCTAATGGGAATTGGGTTTTTTCATAATATTTATTGGACCATAAAATCTTACAAATTTTTTTTTTTAGGAAGTTGATAAATCAGTATGATTGCGTTGCCCTTTTAAAATCTACAGATGTAGATTTTTTTCACATTCTCGGCTTTGCGTGGCAGATGGCACGGAAACATTTGTCATAAATCTAGGAAAGAATGGCAGCGCCATAAAAATTAAAAAAAATCTAAATTATGCGTCTAGTTCGCAGTATTTCCAAGTAGCGTTTTTCTTATATGTTTAATTCAATATATATGTGTCTGCACTAAAAAGAAGACAAACATGGACGTGGACTAGGATAAACATACATACCGCATTTATATCCGGAAAAATATCATCCTCAAAATGATTTGGTAGAAAACAAATCAGTGAGTCACAGTCTCCCAATGCATAACGATTCCTCTGGGTATTAATAGACACTTGTCTCATCTATTGTGTATCATTTAAAAGGGCAGAGAAAAGAAAACTAAAGAGAGAACTTTGTCCCACCCTAGGATGGACAAAATTGAGTCCAAAATCTCCAGTAATAATTTTAACAACAACAACAATAATGATAATGGTATTTATTAAGTGCTGAGTATGTGTCAAGCACTGTACTAAACGCTGGGTAGATACAAGTTAATGAGGTTGGATGATCTGCGCACGACAATGAATCAGAGACTGGAGAGGAGAGAGATTGGAGGTAGGGAGAGGAAACTGATGCTATAGTCAAGTCAGGAATGGATAAGTGCCTGGACCAGCCTGGTGGCCAGTTGAGATGAAAAGTAAGAATAATAATAATGATAATAATATTCATTAAGAGCTCACTATGCCAAACACTGTGGTAGAAACAGGTTTATCAAGTCAAGCCAAGTTCCTGTCCCATATGGGGCTCACAATCAAAGTAGGAGGGAGAACCCTAACCCTAATGTAATCCCCATTACAGATGAGGAAACTGAGGTACAAAGAAGAGAAGTGACTAACCCAGGGTCACACAGCAGGCAAGTGGCAGAGTCAGGATTAGAACCCAGGTCCTCTGACTCCCAGACCTGTGCTCTTTCCACTAAGCTACGCTGCTTCTCTAGGGAAGAAATGACTGTCCTCTAAACTATACCTCCCTTTTCACTGTCGCATGGCTGGCCTGAGCAAGAGAATCTACCAAAGCAAGTTCTGTGGACGAGATGGAGTCCCACAGCATTTATGTACGTATACTCCACCGTTTCCCTTTGTGATCATTTCTTTTAATGTCTGTCTCCAGCTACAGACTATAAGCTCACTGTGGGCAGAGATCGTATCCACCAACTTTTGAATTTTATTAATAATAATAATAATGATGATGACGACGGTTGTTTGGGGTGGATCCAAGCGAAACGAGTCGGACGCAGTCCCTGTCCCACGTGGGGCTCATGGTCTCGATCTCCATTTTCCAGATGAGGTAACTGAGGCAGAGAGAAGTGAATGGACTTGCCCAAGGTCACATTGCCCAAGCACTTAGGACAGTGCTCTGCACACAGTAAGCACCCGATAAGTACCATTGGTTGATTGATTGATAATCCACACAGACACGCACCTAAATATACCGGTAGTGATAGTGATTCTTGGTCCCAAAGTATGGTAATGTAGGTCTGGGCCACATCAACTCTTCCTTGCCCTACAGATCATCCTTCTTGATGGCAAGGGATCTCCCAGCAACCAGCCCTTGGCAACAGGGCAGAGCTGGACAGCCTAGGCTATCTCTTGCCCGCTCCCCTCCACTGGCTTTCTACCTCTCTGGACGGTAAGCCCCTTCTCGGGGTGGCACCTGGAGAGTTTCCAGTCCTCTACCAGTCTCGGCTAGGGGAGGGAGAGTCAAGCAGAGGCCTGTCCACTCCACTCCTAGCTTGGGCAGGGGCTAGCGAGTGGCAGGCAATCTGCTACAAGTCAAAGCTCACCTGTGCCGGGCAGCAGCGACATAAGAAAATGTCGAGGGAGGAGACCCGAATCTACCGTGAAGAAGTAAGCAACGGCAAACCACGTCTGTATTTTCACCAAGAAAACTCTCTGGATCCACTCCCGGAACGACCGTAGATGGAGGTGGCGCGTTCTGGGAGAGATGTGTCCCTAGCGTCTCTATGGGTCGGAGACGACTCGACGGCATAAAACAAGACGAGACCGTAGGCTCGCTGTGGGCCGGGAATGCGTCTGTTACACCGTTGTATCGTACTCTCCGGAGCTCTAAGTACAGTGTTCTGCACACACGGAAAGCACTCAATAAATACGACTAATGGACGGCATTCCCTTCGCCTTGAAGTGGTCGGTCACCGGGGGCCCGATGTGACCGAACTGTAATCAGACAAGTCGTCGGCCTGTGCTGACACAGGCATGAACAGCTGGAGGTCCCCAGGCATGCCGGCAAAATCTGCACCCAGAGCGCACAGCAGATGCCGTCGACACCAGGCCGTTGGCAGAGACAAACCCTTTCGGAACGGCTGGCTATTTAAATGGCTCGAGACAGGACGCGGAAGTGTAGCGGCGGAATTTTAGAACGCTTTTGGTTCGGTGCTATGGTGTTAGTCAGCCCAAGGAAATCTCCAGTGGCACACACACAAAGACTCACTCACACTCTCTCTCTCCGTCTCCAAATCTTATTGGAAGTGGATCAGAAAAAGGGCCTTTCAGCAATAAGCAGAAGTCAAGTGGCTTCACTAGTAATCAAATCCATTAGATTTCACAGTGGGAGGAGGGAGCGATCCGGTATTACGCTGTTAAGGACAAATTCATCTCGATTGGATCCCTTTCTGCCTCCCAAATTGAATTCATTATTCTACTCTGTGCAGGGGGAGGCTTGTGTTCCTCAAGCCTTCTTTTTAAATAAAAATGGTAGGATAATGTGGTTCAGAAAACGGACGGAGTAAACTGAGTATCAGTCTACTTTGATTTCGGATGAGAGGGTTTTAACAAATTATTTTGAGTGTAGGGTATTATATGTAGTCATGAGACCTTGGTTTTTGTTGATTGCTTTGATTCCCAGAGTGCTCTCACATTAATTATCTCATTTTTGCCCTCACGACAACCCTGTGAGGTAGGAAGAGAGGCAGGTACTGTCATCCTTATTTTGCAGGTGATGAAATGGAGGAACAGAGAGGCTAAGTGACTTATCCACAGTCGCACAGTAGTGTGGTTTCAGATTTCGGGCTCGAACACGGGTCCTCCGGCTTCCAGACTGACATTCTTCCCCTATACCACCCTGCCTTCCCTGAGAGTACTGTGTATGGTAAAAACCAGTTTTTTCCTATTAAGAATGGTGCTCACGCGTTCTATTTTCTGGCTGTGGCATTTTCCTACCCAGTGTAGCGTCTAACTTCTCACCCAGTTAATGCTAGGGACACTTCAAGGTTCGGACAAGAATCCACCATCGCACTAGCTGAGGGTCGGGGTTTTGAGCGTTGAAAATTGAAGGAGATCGGAGTTAATCCTCGGTCACAGAAAACCATGGGGATCCTAGAAGCCCCTTCGAGAGGCTTGGGTTGATGAGGGGGGCGTCAGATTCCCCAGGGGAGAAAGCGGAAGATATCGGCGCGGGCAGGAAGCGTGGCCCCTTCGGCCTTTGGTCAGGGTAATCCTGTCTGTTACGGCTGGGCTTGAAGGGTCCATTTGGCCGTCTCCCAGTCCCACTCCCAGCTCTGGGCAGCAGCAAAGAGGAAGTGAAAAAGGCAAGAAAAGCAGCGTGGCCCAGTGGATAGGGCCTCGGAGTCAGAAGGACCTGGGTTCTAATCCCAGCTCTGCCACTTGTCTGCTGCGTGACCCTGGATAAGTCACTACACTCCTCTGGGCCTCTCAGTTCCCTCATCTGTAAAAAGGGGATTTAATAATAATAACAATGATAATAATGGTATTTGTTAGGTGCTTGCTATGTGCCAGGCACTGAACTACGCGCCGGGATAGATATGAGCAAATCGGGTCGGACACAGCCCCGTCCCACATCCTTAATCCCCATTTTACAGATGAAGGAACTGAGGCCCAGAGAAGTACAAACGGCTTGCCCGAGGTCTTACGACGGAAAAGTGGCAGAGCTGGGTTTAGAACCCATAACCTTTGACTCCCAGGCCCATCCACTTAGAGTGTGAGACCCAGCTGGGGCAGGGACCATGTAGTCTGTATTTACCCTAGCACTTAGTAGAGTGCCTAGCCAATCATAAGGACTTAAAAATACCTTTTTTTTTTTTTTAAAAAAAAAAGAAAAGCAGCCAAATTAATCCTCTCTTCCAGAAACACGTTAAGGTAGCGGTTTGCTTGTCAGTAACTCCCACAGACAGGTGATAAGAGTCTGCAAAACCTTTGTTGTTTGGCTTCTTCCGATTAAAATTTGGCTTCTTCCAATTAAAACATCGATTTGCCATCAACCCTCTCCTCAGATTGGCTCCCCTGGCAGGATCTGATTGGTATAAAAATCTGCTGCTTGAGTCTCCCTTGCCAGTTTGGAAGTGATCAGGAAGGAATCTGGGGGTGCAGAGGGGGAGGGGACCAGTCCTGGTGCCCAGTCTGCCTCAGCGGAGGCTCCTCCAGAGACGAGAAGTCAGCTCACCGTCGTCACCGTCCCCCAAACACCCACCCCTGAACTGGTGGTGATATCTGTTAAGCGTTCACTATGTGCCAGGCACTGTATTAAGCCCTGGGGTAGACAGAAGATAATCGGGTTGGACACAGCCCCTGCCCCACGCAGGACTCCCGGTCTCAATCCCCACGGAGGCCCAGAGAAGTGAAGTGACTTGCCCAAGGTCACACAACAGACAGGTAGTGGAGGTAGAATTAGAACCCAGGTCCTTCTGACTCCCAGGCTGGAGAAGCAGCGTGGCTTAGTGGAAAGAGCACGGGCTTGGGAGTCAGAGGTCGTGGGTTCTAGTTCCGGCTCCGCCATTTATCAGCTGGGTGACTTTGGGCCAGTCACTTAACTCCTCTGTGCCTCAGTTACCTCATCTGTAAAGACTGCGAGCCCCACGTGGGACAACCTGATGACCTTGTATCTACCCCAGCGCTTGGAACAGTGCGTGGCACGGAGTAAGCACTTAACAAATACCATCATTATTATTATTACTATCATTTATCCACTGAGCCACGCTGCTTAATGAATGAATCCTCCAGGAGGAAACTAAGAGATCACGGTCTCTCCTGCTCGTTGTCCCTCTTCCTTTCTGGGTGACTGACGTTTTTACTGCGACTGGAAAAGAGCTAAGGACGCAGCTCCGGGGAACGAAAGCACTGAGGTTTGCAGGTCTCTCGGAGACCAGAAGAGATGAATTTCTGGCCTGGGGGGCCTTCGAGGAGAGAGGAAAGAGATGATGCGACTTAAACTTAGAGAAGCAGCATGGCTTAGTGGAAAGAGCCAGGGCTTGGGCGTCAGAGGACGTGCGTTCCGACCCCGGCTCTGCCACTTGTCTGCTGTGTGGCCTCGGGCAAGCCGCTTCACTTCTCTGGGCTTCAGTTACCTCATCCGTAAAATGGGGAATTAAGACTGCGAGCCTCACGAGGGACAACCTGAATACCTTGTCTCCACCCCAGCGCTTAGAACAGTGCTCGGCACACAGGAAGCGCTTAACAAATACTGTCGTTATTATTATCTATTCATTGTTGTACTGGACTCTTCCAAGCACTTAGTGCAGTGCGCTGCACACAGTAAGCGCTCAATAAATACAACCGACCGATTATTCTGATGTTTTCGACATTCAGCTGGGTTAGAGAGTGTAGTAGCGAAGGAGAGTCGTAGGGGTAGAGGTAGAAAATGGTTTTAGGAGTTTCTGATGAGGTTGGTATTCGTTAAGCGCTTACTACGTGCAGAGCACTGTTCTAAGCGCTGGGGTAGATACAGGGTAATCGGGTTGTCCCACGTGAGGCTCACAGTTAATCCCCATTTTACAGATGAGGTAACTGAGGCCCAGAGACGTGAAGTGACTCGCCCACAGACACCCAGCTGGCAGGTGGCGGAGCCGGGAGTCGAACCCATGACCTCGGACTCCCAAGCCCAGGCTCTTTCCAGTGAGCCACGCTGCTTCTCTGGAGTTTTTGTCCTGCACGGTGAGACTGTGGAAAAAAAATAAAATACCCGTTAGTAACATCTCCCCATTATCAGCTTCCCAAAGAAGGAAATATTTACATTAAGCGGGTTCCTCTCAAGCTGGGCTAGACGGAATAGGAGGAAAGGAGAGCGGTAGTGGAAAATCGGTTTTAAGAGTCTCTGTTGGAATAGCGTGAGAATCTGGAAAAAAAAATCATCAGTAGTGTTTCCCCGTCATCAGCTTCCCAAAGAAGGAAATATTTATATTTGGCAGGCTCCCTCTCAAATCTGGTGATGTTGAGCAAGGAGTCACAGTAAGTGATTAAAGGGACTCCCCAGGTACAGCTTTTAATTGGTTCTGTGAAAATAGAGAGCTAAGCAAGTACTGAGCGAACTATATTTCCCACAGTACATATCTTAAAAAAGCAAGGCTAGAAATACTATATATGGAGAGAGTTAAACAATTGAATAGCAGTGTAACCGTAAACCTAGACTACGAGATTTGGAATTAGGTCAACGGTATATACTGAGCACCGTATGCAGAGCGCTGTACTAAACACTTCGATGTTCTCTATCCGTCCATAGGTAAATACTGAATTTTCAAAATGCTACCTTTCCCATCCTCCGCGGCAAAAAGACACTTTGTACCGAGGCCGATCCGTCGTTAATCAGCGCTTAGAACAGTGCTCTGCACAGAGTAAGCGCTTAACAAATACCAACATTATTATTAATCTAATGCCGAGCAGCTGAAATGGATTTTTAATCCCTCTCTTCAAGTGAGTTAAGAGACTTCAAGGTAGGGAAGAATACGGAATGTGAAAGAAGGGAGTGTTTCAACCTATATAAACTTTTCACATACTTCAAAGCTAAAGTGCACTCACAAAAGTGGGAGAATTATAGAACTCTTCCAGTCTACAGGGGGAAATCTCCCCCAAGGATTAATCAGTGATACTTATTGAGCGCCTACTATTATGCAGGACCCCGTTCTAAATGCTTGGGAGGGTACGACACGAGAGAATAAGCAGACACGTTCCCTGCCCTCAACGAATGTACAGAGAAGCAGCGTGGCTCAGCAGAAAGAGCCTGGGCTCGGGAGTCAGAGGTCATGGGTTCGAATCCCCGCTCGGCCACTTGTCAGCTGTGTGACTGTGGGCGAGTCACTTCACTTCTCTGGGCCTCGGTTCCCTCATCTGGAAAATGGGGATTAAGACTGTGAGCCCCAAGTGGGACAACCTGATTGCCCTGTATTTACCCCAGCGCTTAGGACAGTGCTCTGCACATAGTAAGCGCTTAACAAATATCAACATTATTATTGCAGTTTAATGGATTATTCATTCATTCATTCAATCGTCTTCACTAAGCGCTTTACTACAGTAACGAGCAGACCTATTCCCTGCCCACGGCCAGGTTACAGTCTAGAGGGGGAGACAGAGATTACTCTCCCAAGGGCTTAGTACAGTGCTCGGCACCCAGTAAGCGTTCAATAAATACCACCGATTGATCGACTGATGTTACAGAGGGGTTGACTGCATTGACAGCGGCAGGCGCAATCCGGCTCACGCTCTCTCTTCCCTTGCCAGTCACATCCCCAAGGAGTGTGGGAGTGTAATGAGCGAATGAGTAGGCAGTGGGGTGAGCGCCCTGCGAAGCGTATCTACGGGGGTTTTTTTCCGGGCAGGACCCGTTTGCAGCCAAAGTGACCCCAGCGCTGCTGGGTCGTAGCACCGTGATCCTGAAAGTGATTAATTTGACAACCGATGCTGTCTTTTCTGTCCCAAATTACCAGCTTTTTTTCCAGATTCCTGCAGGAACTGCCCGCTTAAAGGAACGCCGGAAGCAGCGTGGCTCAGTGGAAAGAACGCGGGCTTGGGAGTCAGAGGTCATGGGTTCGAATCCCCACTCTGCTGGGTGACCGTGGGCAAGTCACTTCACTTCTCTGGGCCTCAGTTCCCTCATCTGTAAAATGGGGATGAAGACTGTGAGCCCCCCGTGGGACAACCTGATTACACTGTATCTCCCCCAGCGCTTAGAACAGTGCTCTGCACGTAGCAAGCGCTTAACCAATACCAACATTATCAGAGAAGCAGCGTGGCTCAGCGGAAAGAGCCCGGGCTTGGGAGTCAGAGGTCATGAGTTCGAATCCCTGCTCTGCCACTTGTCAGCTGTGTGGCTGTGGGCGAGTCACTTCACTTCTCTGGGCCTCAGCTCCCTCATCTGTAAAATGGGGATGAAGACTGTGAGCCTCACGTGGGGCAATCTGATTACCCTGTATCTACCCCGGGGCTTAGAACAGGGCTCTGCACATAGTAAGCGCTTAACAAATACCAACGTTATTATTATTCTTTAACAAAGAATAATAATAACAATAATTATAATAATAATTTGTATGGTACTTGTTAAGTGCTTACTATGTGCCAGGCACTGTACTAAGCACTGGGTAGATACAGGTTTTTCAGGTAATAATAATAATAACGCTGGTATTTGTTAAGCGCTTACTATGTGCCGAGCACCGTTCTAAGCGCTGGGGTAGACACAGGGGAATGAGGTTGTCCCACGTGGGGCTCACAGTCTGCATCCCCATTTTACAGATGAGGTAACTGAGGCACCGAGAAGTGAAGTGACTCGCCCAAAGTCACACAGCTGACAAGTGACCGAGCCGCGATTCGAACCCATGACCTCTGACTCCAAAGCCCGTGCTCTTTCCACTGAGCCACGCTGCTTCTCAGGAATTGCCTCGCTCTATTGCCGTACTGTACATTCCCAAGCGCTTAGTACAGTGCTCTGCATGCAGTAGGGGCTCAATAAATACAACTGAATGAATGAATGGCGCAGTCCCTGTCCCACATGGGGATGACGGTCTTAATCTCCACTTTACAGATGAGGTAACTGAGGACCAAAGCAGCAAAGTGACTTGCCCAGGGTCACACAGCAGACAGATGGGGAAGTCGACATTAGAACCCAGATCCTTTTGACTCCCTTGCCTCTATCCACTAGACCATGCCGTTTCTCAATAATAATAAAAATAATAATAATAGTATTTAAGTGCTTACTATGGGTTAAGTACGGATCACGGGTACAAGAACATGAAAAGCAGCACGGTCTATGTAGAGCATGGGTCTGGGAGTCGGAAGGACCTGGGTTTTGTTGCCAACTCCGCCACTTGTCTACTGTGTGACCTTGGGCGAGTCACTTCACTTCTCTGTGCCTTAATTACCTCACCTGTAAAATGGGGATTAAAACCGGGAGCCCCATGTGGGACAGGGATTCTGTCCAACACGATTAACTTGTATCTACCCCAGCGCTTAGTACAGTGCCTGACGCGTAGTCAGCACTTAACAAATACCATAAAAGCAAACAGATACAGTGGCTCTCCCACGGAGGGTTTACCGTCTAAGTAGGAGGGAAAACAGGTATTGAATGTGAAAACAGTGGGACAGCATCAGCGGACACACTCCCTGCCCGTGACGAGTTGACAATCTAGAGGGAGGGAGGGGTAAAAGCAACAGGCTACATAAAGACCGTCAAAAGTGTTGGCGATATTCACCCAGGAACTGTTCTGTGCCGAGGACGGTGTTTTTAAGGAACACGAGCAAGAGGATGTGCAGATTATTACGGATCGCTCTGCGGTCAGCTGAGTGCCGAAGGAGAGCTTGAAACAAACGCAGTTGCGAACAATTGCGCATCGGGGAAGATGTACAAGGCTGCGGCTACACGGTCACATGGAGGGAGGGAACCAAGGCGATGATCTAGATAATCAGAGAAAAAGGGGGAGTGTGTGTGGAAGGGGTGAATAATTCAATAGGATTGTTTACGCTGATCTAATTCCCTGAATATTTTGCTCAATTTCTCCCCTGCCCCCGGAGCGTGGAAACACATCCACTTTAATGCACCTTAGAATCAGTCGATGATATTTACCGAGCGCTTAGAGTGTTCAGGGCACCATGCTAAGCGCTTGGGAGACTACAATAGAACAAAGTTACTAGACACGTTCCCTGCCCACACTGAGCTTACAGTCTAGAAGGGGAGACAGGCTGTAACAGTAACAACTATAATGATAATAATTAGGGTACTTGTTCAGCGCTTACTGTGTTCCAGGCACTGTACCGAGCGCTGCGGTGAATACAAGCAAATGATAATAATGTTGGTATCTGTTAAGCGCTTACTATGTGCAGAGTACTGTTCTAAGCGCTGGGGGAGATACAGGGTGATCAGGTTGTCCCACCTGAGGCTTACAGTCTTAATCCCCAGTTTACAGATGAGGGAACTGAGGCACAGAGAAGTGAAGTGACTAGGGTTGGATACGGTTCCTGTCCCGCACTGGGCTCACGGTGTTTAATCTCCATTTTACAGATGAGGTAACTGAGGCACAGAGAAGTGAAGGGACTAACCCTAGGTCACCCAGCAGACAAGTGGCAGAGCTGGGATTGGAACCCAGGACCTTCTGCCTCCCAGGCCCGTGCTCTATCCACCAGGCCACACGGCTACGATAATGACGGTATCTGCTATGCGCTCATCACGGGTCAAGCACTGTTCTAGGCGCTGAGGTAGATACAAATTAATCAGGTTGGACACAGTCTCTATCCCACATGGGGCTCACAGTCTTCATCCCATTCTGCAGACGAGGTCACCGAGGCCCAGAGAAGTTAAGTGACTGGGCCAGGGTCACACAGCAGACAAGTGGCGGAGCTGGGATGACTCCCAGGCCTGCGCTCTATCCACTAGACCATGCGCTTCTCCAGCTATAAGGCACGGGGACGGTTTGTCGCCTTCTTTTTATTACTTTGGATTATCCTGCGCTGTCACAGCTGGTCACGGCTGGTCTTTCCCACCTTTTAAAACATGGCCTAAGATCGGAAAAAAATTACAGTTCCTCGCAAAAGCAAACCGACAGGCAGAGGTATCATAAAAGCCGTTGTCAGCGTAAGGTTGCTAATGAGCTCCACGGCACAGTTCTTTGAACAAAAGGAAATTGGTTCCAGATGCAGGTAATACTTGGTTGCCATTTAAAACTGCAAAGGCAGCAACTGCAGCAAAAGGCAGGGACATTGTTTAGACAATTGACCGGCAAATAACCCTGGCCTTCTTTTGAGAGATACAGAGATTATAAGGCTCCGGGCCCGCTGACTTCCTCTTCCTTTGAAATGAAAAAAAAAAATTGACACCCGGTATAAAGATCATAACACATGAAATATAAGCGATTATCACGACGCGCAAAATAATGGCTCCCTGCGTCAACTGCTTATCTGTGCAGCCGTTCGTCAAAATCACACAACAGGCTTTCAGGCCCCAGGGAGGAATTTCAACAGAATGCATCTATATTTTTAAAAATTGTAATATTTGCTGAGCACTTACTACGTGGCAAGCGCTATACTCAACGCTGGAGTAGATTCGGGATAATCAAGTTGGATATAGTCTCTGTCGCACAAGGAGCTCAAAGACTCATAAGGAAGGAGTTCGGGTCTCGAATCCCCATTTTACGGAGGAGGAAACTGAGGCACAGAGAAGTTTTGACGACTCGGCCGAGGCCACACAACAGGCAAGTGGCAAAGTTAGAATTAGAAGCCGGGTCTCTTAGCTCCCAGTTCTATGGTCTTTCCCAGTTCTTTCTCCTAAGACCCCTGTTTTTTCAACAGGAATCAAATCCATCATTAAGGAATGTCAGATTTAGATTCACCAATAAGTCAATCAATCAGTGGAATTTATTAAAACACTTACTATACTCTACTAAGTGCTTAGGAGAGTACCGTACAAGAGGGTTGGTAGAAGCAATCCTTTCCCACAAGAAGTTTACAGTCTAATGGGGAATGAATAATAATAATAATGTGGGTATCTGTTAAGCGCTTACTACGTGCCGAGCGCTGTTCTAAGCGCTGGGGTAGATACAGGGTAATCAGGTGGTCCCACGTGAGGCTCACGGTTAATCCCCATTTTACAGATGAGGTAACTGAGGCCCAGAGAAGTGAAGTGACTCGCCCACAGTCACACGGCTGACAAGTGGCCGAGCCGGGATTCGAACCCATGACCTCTGACTCCGAAGCCATGACCTCTTTCCACTGAGCCACGCTGCTTCAAATAGCAGCAGACTACTAGACGCACTCATTTTTCAGTGGCCACCTTGCTAAGAGGCGAAATGAAGCCCTTAATAATAAGAATTGGGGTATTTTATAAGTGCTTACTTCATGTCAGGCACTGTACTAAGCACTGGGGTGGATACAAGTAAATCGGGTTGGACACAGTCCCTGTCCCACACGGGGCTCACCGTCTCAATCCCCATTTTACAGATGAGGGAACTGAGGCCCGGAGAAGTGAAGTGACTTATCCGAGGTCACACAGCAGACAAGAGGCAGAGCCTTCACCAATTATGACCTCAGGAAGAACGGAGGAAATCCAAAATCTGGCCCAAATCTCAAAGGGCGCTCTGTCTGAGTCCTTTGAAGAGCCATAAAATGATGTCAGAACGATGCTTTAATCACGGGTTCAGTCGGAGAGAATGAAAAAGGAAATTCAAATGTAGATATAAGACCATAACCTTAAGATTTCAATCCCTTTCTTCCAGTGGACCTTTCCAATCAATCGATCAATCAGTGGTATTTATCGAGCGCTTATTGTGTGCAGAGCCACGTACTAAGTGCTTGGGAGAGGGCAATGTAACATTTGGTAGACACTTTCCCTCATCAGTTTAGTTAGCGTCTGGAGTCGGCTTCTCAGAGCCTGAAGGAGGTACACTTTCCTCAAAACCCCCAGGAGAGAAGAGAAAGATTTGGTTTCTCCTTCTACCATCCCCCAGCACCCCTCAAACCTCGAGGGGCAAAAAGCAGCATGACCTAGTGGATAGACCCCAGGCCTGGGAGTCAGAGGAACTGGGTTCTAATCCCTGCTCCACCCACTTGTCTGCTATGTGACCTCGGGCAAGTCATTTAAATGCTGTGGGCCTCAGTTATCTCCTCTGCAAAATGGGGATTAAGACCGCGAGCCCCAAGTGGGACAGGGACTGTGTCCAACCTGGTTAGCTTGTTTCTCCCCCGGAGCTTAGAACAATGCCTGACACTTCTAGAAGCAGCGGGGCTCAGTGGAAAGAGCCCGGCCTTTGGAGTCCAAGGTCATGGGTTCGAATCCCGGCTCGGCCACTTGTCAGCCGTGTGACTTTGGGCAAGTCACTTAACTTCTCGGTGCTTCAGTTACTTCATCTGTAAAATGGGGATTAAGACTGTGAGCTCCAGGTGGGACAACCTGATTCCCCTGTGCCTTCCCCAGCGCTTAGAAGAGTGCTCGGCACATAGTAAGTGCTTAACAAATACCAACATTATTATTATTATTATTATTATTAAGCAATTAACAAATACCATCATTATTATTATTAAGAAGTTGGCTCCATCTGGGGTCAACCCCGAACTGAAGCAGAAAGTTAGAGACTAGGAACATTCCCTTTGTTCCTTGGGAAATGCTGTTTCTCCTTTCCTTCTTTGTTAAATAGAAGCAGCTTGGTCTAGTGAAGCAGCAGGGGCCTGGAAATCAGAAGATCTGGACTCTAATCCCAGCTCTGCCACTTGCTTGCTGTGTGAACTTGGGCAAGTCACTAGATTTCTCTGTGCCTCAATTTCCTCAACCGTAAAGTGGGGATTCAATACCTGTTCTCCCTCTGCTTGGACTGTGTACCCCATAGCAGGACAGAGACGGGGCTCCAACCTGATCGACTTAGAATAGCGCTCGACACTGTAGTAAGTGCTTAACAAAGACCATAAAAAAAAATCCCCTTGCACCTCCAGTTTGACATTTTGAAAACACACGGCTCTCACCAAAGACTGACCGTAATACAGCGCGATCTTACACAAAATGGCCACCACTCATTTCTGCGATCACTTGGTCTTGATTTGCCATCTCTCCTCCTTTGCTCTCCTTTGGTAGAATGACTCCGGTCCCGCGTGCAGTTGAGCATAACTGATAACCGAAATTTCAGCGCGGGCCCCAGGGTCAGCGCTAGACAAAGAAAGGCCCAAGGCCAACAGCCTGCACTTGGGCACAAATTGCGGGTCACAAGGACGCTTTCTTGATTTCAGTTGAAATCATCATAGAAAAGTGCATTTATTTCAAAAAAAACAATTTGGGGCTTTTTGCATCGTGTAGAAATACACCCTGGGTCTGCAGAGTTAATGGACAGGCTATTCTAAGACAGCGCCTTTAGAAACTGTCTGAATTTCAAGGCAGCTTTTTCTTTCCTTTCCACAGCTAATGCCTTTGTCCATAAATGAAGTATCGCATTTTCCCAATCTTCTGGAATTCATTAGACGTTGTGCTTTCCGCATCCTTTAAAGACTTTGGCAGTTTACTCCTTCCCCGGCTCAGCCAGCTGGGGAACAGCGAGTCCTCCTAAATGCTGTCTTGAAGATGCTCAATTAATGCCAAGATATTTATTCTGAATAAAGGATGAGACCGCTTTATTAGCATGTTTTAATGTTTGCCTTTACAAAACATTTCTTCATCAAGTGATAATTGCTTCTGTAATTTAGAAAGTGAGCTATTAAACTCAGGAGGAAAACACATTTTGACTTTGGAAAGGATTTTAAGACTCAGGCTTGTTAAAAATTTTTACTTCATTTGACTATAGTGACCAATACTAGAGGCAGGCTCTGCATGCCTTCTGATAATATTTTGCGTGACTCCTATTGAGATAGATATCCAGTCCAGTGCTTAATACAGTGCCTAGCACAGATCAATAAATACCACAGTTATAATAATTATTATTATTTTAGTATTAAATTAGTTAAAAGCAGAAGTCTAGAAATTAAATTAGCTTAGAATTTTGTAGTAGTAAGAAGACATCATTTCTTGGTAAATTTGAGTGATAGGAAAATACATCGTCGTAAAAGCGTGAGATGAAAACAATAGAATTGTAATTAATCCATTCATTCATTCATTCAGTCGTATTTATCGAGTGCATACTGTGTGCAGAGCACTGGGCTAAGCACTCGGGAAAATGCAGTATAGCCATAAACGGATACATTCCCTACCCACAGCGAGCTTACAGTACGAAGATGAGAGAATATGTTATAAAATTGTTGCTTTTATCACAAAAAAAAATCAATTATCCCCGTTTAAGTTCATATATTATGTATTTCTAAAATGATACCTTTTTCTTTTTTTTCTGGCTATTATTTATGATGCCTCAGCAATTCTATCTGTCCCCTCTAGACTGTAAGCTCATCCTGGGCAGGGAATGTGTCTGTTTATTGTTTTACTGTACTCTCCCAAGGGCTTAGTACAGTGCTCTGCACACAGTAAGTGCTCAATAAGTTCTTGTGAACGAATGAATGAACTCCTCAAGGGCAAGGGGCTGATTCTCTTTCTTTAATTGTGCTTTCCCAAGTGTCTAATACAGTGCCCTGCAAAGACTAGGCACTCCAAAAGTATGAATGAATGAATGGCTTTGTACTACTAAGAGACCATTCCACGTGTTTCCTCAGAGAGCAAAATACTAAAGCTCGCCGTTAATCTCGTAGCTTGCAGTTTTCACTGAAGTAGAAAATAGCTAGAGTTTTGCGGTAACCCAAGCTTCCAAAACCTTTTTGACTAGAACACTATTAGGGATTTGGGGCACATCCTTTGGACACCAAGATCTTGCCCAGACTCAAAGGGAATTGCATTTTCCAAGAAGTTGTCCGGGTGCCCGTGAAGAGGCATTAGAATGGGTGAGTAATGCCGGCCACATTTTTCTCAATGGGAAGTTCCTCGCGATATAGGAGGACTGGATGTCTTGTCCTTATGTTATTCCAGTTTGAAATCCTGCCCCCAGAATCATCTCTGTAGGAGTGTATGTTGAGGAAATAGAAATGATCCTGTAAAACACATTATCTTTTTGCCAGTGGGAGAGGAATGTGGATGCAGAGATCCTCAAGGAATTGAGGATCCTCGAGGAACTGATGCAGAGATGCAGCAGAGATCCGTGAGGAATTGAATTTGGGGTGTCATCAAGTGGGAAGGATCAGATGGTGTTTTTAAAATGCCCGGAAGCACAGACTCAAAGGTTGCAGTGTGAGCCCGTTGTGGGCAGGGATTGTCTCTCTTTATTTGCTGTATGGCACTTTCCGGTTGCTTAGTACAGTGCTCTGCACACGGTAAGCGCTCAATAAATACGGTTGAATGAATGAATGAGCAGTGGCGGCCACAACAGTCACGAGACGGGTGACGCTACTTGAGCAGGGACTTTGAGGAGAGCAAGACACGGAAGCAGAAATGTTTAAGCGGAGAGTCAGTGTGGCCTAGTGGGAAGAGCACAGGCCTGAGAGCAAGAGGCTCTGGGATCGAATTCCGGCTCCGCCACTTGCCTGCAGTGTGACCTTGGGCCAGTCACTTAACTTGTCTGGGCCTCAGATTCCTCATCTGTAGAGTGAAAGTTCGTTAGTCGTCCTCCCCTCTGCTTACACTGATTATCTGATAACCTGGTATCTCTCCCAGCGCTTAATCAATCGGTCAATCAATCATATTTATTGAGTGCTTAGTGTGTGCAGAATACCGTGCTCAGCACTTGGGAGAGAATAATACAAGAGAGTTGGTAGACGTGCCCACAGAGAGCTTACAGTCTAGAGGGCTGACTACAGTGTTTGGCACATACTGAGCACTTTTTTAAATGGTATCTGTTCAACGATTACTATGTGACAAGCGCCGTTCTAAGCTCTGGGGTAGATACTAGTGAATCGGGTCGGACCCATCCCTTTATCCCACATAGGGCTTACAATCTAAATTGGAGGAAGGAGGATTTAAATACTCATTTTAAAGACAAGGAAACCGAGACACAGAGAAGTGACCCAGCAAGCGGTCGGCAGAGCCCATAACAAATAACCTTTCTGTGATGTTTATGTGATAGGACATAAGAAGCAGCGTGGCCTAGTGGATAGAGCACAGGCCTCGGAGTCTAGTCCAGGACCTGGGTTCTAATCCCGGCTCCACCACTTGCCTGCTGTGTGACACTGGGCAAGTCACTTAACGTCTCCGTGCCTCAGTTACCTCATCTGTAAAACGGGGATTAAGACTGTGAGCCCCATGCGGGACGTGGACTGAATCCAACCTGATAAGCCTGTAGCCCCCCCCCCCCAGCTTAGAACAGTGCTGGGCATATTAGTAAGGACTTAACAAAGACCATTAAAAAAATGTGGTAAATCTGTCAACACAACAAAGGATAGTAATCAAGTGTGCTGGGCTGGATCGACTGATTTTAGTATCTTCCGAGGGTGAGATTCTAACCTTTTGTGCAAGAAGGTCTGTAAAGGCCAAGTGGAGACTGAAACCCCTTGTTCGTTGTTTGCGGTTAAGGATAGTTCCTTGCTTCACTAATGGATTTGGTCAATACAGGCCCCTTCTCTTTTCATTTTTGGGCCTGTCTCTTGGAATCCTTCTCCCGCTTGATGCCTGCCGACCTGGTCCGTCTACAGCCGTGGTGACCCTATTTGGAGGGTCCAAAAATGGCGGTGGCCAAATTTGGGTTGGTCCAGAAATGGGGATGGGCCATATTTGGGAGAAGTGATGGGGACTGCGATCAACCTGCTTGTCTTGTAGCTACCTCTGTACTTAGTACAGTGTTTGGCACATTGTAAGAACATAAATGCCATGATTATTATTATTATTATCCTCCTTCTTATTATTATTATCTTTGGTCGGACCTGAAACCGTACTTAACCATTCTCTTCTCCCACTGCTCAATTTCATTGTTTGAGGATGCGTCTTCAAATGATTTATTCTACCCTCCTGACTTGTTGGTGCTCTGTTTCGGTGACCCACTCTAGACTGTGAGCTCCCTGTGGGCAGGGATCATAATAATAATAATGTTGGTATTTGTTAAGCGCTTACTATGTGCCGAGCACTGTTCCAAGCACTGGGGTAGACATAGGGGAATCAGGTTGTCCCACGTGGGGCTCACAGTCTTAAACCCCATTTTACAGATGAGGGACCTGAGGCACAGAGAAGTTAAGTGACTTGCCCACAGTCACACAGCCGACAAGTGGCAGAGCTGGGATTCGAACTCATGAGCCCTGACTCCAAAGCCCATGCTCTTTCCACTGAGCCACGCTGCTTCTACCAACCCTGTACTCTCCCAAGTGTTTAGGAGCAGCATGGCCTGGTACAAAGATCCCAGGCCTGGGAGGCAGAGGACTTGGCTTCTAGAACCAGCTCTGCAACTTGCCTGCTGTGCGACCTAGGACGAGGTACTTAATTTTTCTGTGCCTCAGTTTCCTCGACTGTAATGTGGTGATTCAAAATTTGTTCTCACGCCTACTTAGACGGTGAGCCACTGTACAACAGGCGCTGTGGCCGACCTCGATTAACTTGTATTTGCCACGGGGCTTAGAACAGTGCTTGACATATTATAAGTACTTAACAATTATTGTGATGATGGTATTTAAGCACTTAGTATGTGTCAAGCACTGTTCTAAGTGCTGTGCTCTGCACACATTAAGCACACAGTAAATACCACTGACTGATTGAAATACCACTGATTGATTCACCATGCTCTACCTGCTTAGGAATCCTGCTGTTTACCATTACATGTCTTCCCTCTAGACTGTGTGCTCGTTGTGGGCAGGGAATGTGTCTGTTGTTATAGCGTACTCTCCCGAGTGCTTAGTACAGTGCTTTGCACACAGTAAACACTCAATATATGAATGAATTCCTCTCGCATGCCCTGCTCAGTGGACTTCAGATACCTGACATATAGATTCTATCAGAAGAGTCATGTTTCAACTCTAATAATAATAATGTTCTCTCTTTCTCACTCTCTATTTCTTTCTCTCTTTCTTTCTTCCCCCCTTCTGTCTCTCCCTTTCCTTCTTTGTCCCTCTCTCTCTCCCCCCCACCCCCATTTTTCCCCTCTCCATCTCTGTTTCTATCTCTCAGTCTTTCTCTCCCTCTCATTCTGTCTCTCTTCGTTTAAACACATTTTCTCCCCAAAGAACTCTTCTAAATTTCCCCAAAGGCCAGAATACTGGAATTATTTTCCACACGCTATATCAGCTGCAGAGAAGATTGGAGGAACTGAAATCTTTAGAGGCCTGAGGATTTTGAGGCCCTGGGGAGTACAATGTATATACTAGAACATTTAATATAACTGCATAAAGTATAACATACGATGATAATAATAATAATGATGATGGTATTTGTTAAGCCCTTATTATGTGGTAAGCACTGTACTAAGAACTGAGGTGAATACCCACAAATCGGGTTGGACACAGTCCCCGACCCACGTGGGGCTCACAGTCTCAATCCCCATTTTACAGATGAGATAACTGGGGCTCAGAGAAGTTAAGCAACTTACCCAAGGTCGCACAGCAGGCGAGAGGCAGATTCCCGGATTAGAACCCATGACCTTCTGACTCCCAGGCCCGTGCTCCATCCACTACGCCGTGCTGCTTCACCAGGAGATGCCGCGAAGGGAAGCTGGACGCTGAAGAAGAAATTGTCAGACTTAAAGGTGTCCAGTGCTGGACAGGTGACCGAGCGGCGGAAAGTCTAGGAGAAAACTGGATGAAACCTGCACGGATTAAGTGCTCAATAAATTCCATCGCGTGACCAATCGATTGTAAGCTCCTTGTGGGCAGGGGAACCTGTCTGCCAACTCCTTTACGTCACAGTGCTCTGCATACAGTATTCATCCATTCGTTCAGTCGCCTTTATTGAGTGCTAACTGTGTGCAGAGCCCTGTACTGAGCGCTTGGGAGAGGACAATATAACAATAAATAGACACATACCCGGCTCACAACGAACTTAACAGTGGAGAGGTTACGGTCTACAGTTTTACAGTAGCACTCAGTATACACCACTTTTCAACTAATCGGTCGATCGACTGTATCACGTTTCCTGAGCCTTATTACTTCTGGGTTTAAAGCTCAGGTGCTGCCAAACAATATTGCAAAAAGCAGCATGGCGTAGCAGATAGAGCACAGGCCTGGGAGTCGGAAGGTCACGGGTTCTAATCCCGGCTCCGCCACGTCACTTCTCTGGGCCTCAGTTCCCTCATCTGTAAAATGGGGATTGAGACTGTGAGCCCCACGTGGGGCAGGGACTGTGTCCAACCCGATTTGCTTGTAACCACCTCAGCGCTTAGTACAGCGCTTTGGCTTAACAAAGACCACAGTTATTATTGCCGTGAGGAATACGATGTAGACCAAGCTCCGCGGCCCGTGAATCGCAAGGATAACTCCGGTTTAGACGTTAATGAGGAAACGGGCTCGCCAAAGCGACTTAGGGTGTGCCAGAGCTGGAATGTGGGAAGCATGGCCTGCAGCATTCAAGGAACCCAAACGCTGCTGGATTCACTCACCCCTAATTACATCTGCCATTGTTTACTGCCTTATGTTTATCCCAGCAAAATGGCATCAGGATTTCAGGCGGTTTAAACAGCCAAAGGCTGAGTGCGTCTGGACTCTGTCACCGTGCTCACGAAACTTTGAAAAAACAGGGGCTCAGTGAGTCTCCGTCTACCTTCCCCTCCAAAGAATCAGTGTCTCTAGAGACGCACGCTCTTCAGTGGAGTGGAGAGGTTCTTATTTTAACAGACTTTCCCCGGTTGGCTCAGAGAGGTTGGACGACGCTCTCAGCGACTTAAAATCGCACTCAGCTAGGTTTCCTCAGCACAAAATAAAGCAGAAAGCTAACAGATATCCAGCTAATTTGATCCATGAGGATAATCTGTGAAGATAACTCAGCTCCTGAAGGATCTGGTTGTATTCTGTACGTGGAGCAGCTGGCTTGGAAAATTGCCAAATCACCACTTCACTTGCTAGGTCTGGTCTTAATGGTTTAACTGCAGCCACGAGGTTCAGTGGAATGCTTCCAGTGGTTTACGAGTCTATCGCACTCTTCCATTCGCTTAGTACAGCGCTTGGCACAGAGTAAGCGCTCGGTATATATCGATCGCTTCATAGCATTTCCACTCAAGGAGTTCTCTGAATGATCCTGTTTGACCAAAACAAAGGCCAGAAAAGGGGTCTTCATTCATTCATTCGTTGGATCGAATTTACTGAGTGCTTACCGTGTGCACAGCACTGTACTAAGCTCTTGGAAAGTACAATTTGTCAACATAATTATCCAACACCTCCCAATAACAGCTTGAGAAGCAGTCACCATGATGAACATTTCTTTCTCACACGACGCAAGGAGGATGATTCTGTCATTTGAAGCTACGGTTTTCCTTGCTTCAGTTTCGTTCGATTGCTCCTAAATTTGAAAATCACTTCAACAATCCTTATAATTCAGCTTTGAAGCAGCATGGGAAGCAGCATGACTTAGTTGATAGAGCATGGGCCTGGTAGTCAGAAGGACTTGGGTTCTAATCCTGGCTCCGCCTCTTAACTGTTGTGCGACCTTAGGCAAGTCACTTCACTTCTCTGGGCCTCAGTGACCTCACTTGGAAAATGGGCAGTAAGACTGAGAGGCCCACGTGGGACAAACTGATTACCTTGTATCTACCCCAGCGTTTAGTGGTTCGGTGTTCAGTGCTTGGTTCATAGTAAGCGCTTAACAAATGCCATTATCATCATCGACAAGGAGAGTGGCGCTTGTTAAGCGCTTAATATGTGCCAAGCACTGTGCTAAATGCTGGGGTGGATACCCTGCAACCAGACTAGACACAGTCCCTGTCCCACACAGCCCAGTTTCCTAGATAATTAGAGGTTAGTTAATCCCCCGTGTGTGGTGGAATCATGGCCAGAAAACCTGCATTCCCAAGACAAGAAAAGGAGGGAGGTGAAGGCAGACATATAAAGGTTAAAGGACCCTTGGAGCTGGTGCAGCTGGGCGTCGTTAGCAATAATCAAGCTTCATCTGGGAAAAAAAAAAAGAGCAACAGGAAGTGGGGGAGGGGAGGATTGGATCCCGCTCCCTAATTGGAATCCATTTTCCAGAGCGAAGACGTTTGATTGCAGCTTCCGCCATGCATATGAGCCTGAGAATTTCAACATCTTTGAGTCAGAAATAATGACTTTGGCTTTTTGTTGGAGGCCTAAATAATTCTGTCATCCAATCCATTAACATCTGGTGACCTCCGAGCCATTTATTTGATTGTCAGAGTAGCCGTAGCGCTTAGGACGTAGACCTAAGACTGCTCTTAGGCTGCTCTTTCCAAATGCAACGTCGAGAGATTGACTTAGGGTACTTGGAATTTCCAAAAACTTAACTGAGGACTTAGTTTAGTAGGGCACATGATTTTCTAATAATAATAATGGTATTTGTTACGTGCTTACTCTGTGCCAAGCACTGTACTAACCCAAATGGACCCAGTCCCTGTCCCTCAAGGACTTCATAGTCTAATGGGCTAAGGAGGAGGGAGAATACGAATTGACTTCTCATTTTACAGAAGAAGAAACAGGCACAGAGAAATTAAGTGACTTACCAAGGTCACACGGCAGGCAAAAATCCAAACCGAGATAAGAACCCCGGTCTCCTGGCTCCCAGGTTGGTTCTATTTCCACTAGGCCATGTGGCTTCTCTTTCTGTCCTAGACATTTTGTTATTTATCTATTGCATTTGTTATGTACTTCCATGTGCCAAGCATCATCCTAGAGGCTGGGGCAATGAATTAAAGGGACGATTCAGGTAAGGTTGCTGGCCATTGTGGGCTAACTGCGGGGAGGAAACGGACAAAAGATTGGCATGAAAAGCCTAGAATGCTAAATACAGCAAAACCAGTTCAAGGACTAGAACGGTACGGTTGTGGCTCACACGGTTAGAGGTAATAGCTTCTAGGTTCTTCATTCTTGTGGGGTAGCAACCTTCAGACTAATAGCCATGCTGAGAAGTAAGCACACAGTAAGCATTTAACAAATACCCTTATTATTATTATCGTTATTATTATTATTACATCTCCTCTTTTTGCCCTCCAGATCATCGGGATGAAAGCATACAAGTCTACATATACAGCCAATACCAGCAGCACTCCTCCTCCATGCCAGGCCTCCACAGTAATACCCCAGGAAAATGAGAAAGCAGAGTCTCTTAGGTTTCTTTCAGCCCCGATTTCCTTTGGGCCCCCAAAAGACAGGCCTAAGCGTATTCCCATAGCTGTGTCAAAGGTAGAAATCACCAGTGTTTGAGCAGAGCAAGTGATTGCAGTTTCCTCTTCCTCCCCTCCCCAGGTGTCCTTCTGTAACATCTCTCCTTCCACTCCATGGCCACAGAGCACCCAAGTAGGGCATTGGTCACTAGTTCATTCATTAATTCAATCGTATTTACTGAGCTCTTACTGTGTACAAAGCGCTGGACTAAGGGCTTGCGAGAGTATAGACGGACACACTCCCAACCCTCAATGAGCTCACAGTCCAGAGAGCTGGTCCGGGGGATCCACTGGACAAGGGAGTTGTAATTCCCGGAAACCCCCACGAGATCGGAGGTTGAGAAAGTACTCTTATTTCAGCCATGGAAACGCCCCGTGAGACCGGCAAGCAGTTTCTAGAAGGACCATTGATTTGAGCCGGCGAAAGTTATGTAGAAGCGTCTTTCTCGTGTGAGCACCTGTCTTAGGACGTTTATTACCCTGTAAATATCAAGTAACTGCTCATGGATTTTCTTCAGATCTGCTGAATATGTAGTTATGCTTCCATCAGTTGTAATGTCGGTGTGGTGCTGCATTAGATGAGATGTGAAAGGAGGCTATTTCAGTGACAAATGAAGTTGAAGGGCAACTGAATATTAAGGAATTTTGTCATCGCTATACTAAAGGGAAAGTGTGGTGTCTGTTGACAGAGGGTCAATCGGTAATATTTATTGAGTGTCTACTAGGGGCAGAACACTGTACTAAGCACTTGGCAGAGCCGTAGAACTACCAGAATGATTGCAGATGGAGAGCGGGGCATCCTGGGAGAGTTGTTGTGTCCGTGATGTCGCTGTGGGTCGGAAACGGCTCGACGGCATAAGACGAGACAAGAGCTGTAGAAGAAACGATCCCTCCCCTCAGGAATCTTACAGTGCTGTGACAATCCCTCCCCTCAGGAATCTTACAGTGTTGTGGGAATTGTAAGCTCAATGAGGGCAGGAAACACATCTACCAACTCTGTTGCATTGTACTCTCTCAATCGCTTTGTACAGTGCTCTGCACACAGTAAGCGCTCAATAAATACGACTGAATGACTGAACGAAGGCATGTACAAAGGTGCTACGGGGATTGTGGCAACGCAAGTGTTCGATGGTGCAGAAGGGCCAAAATATCTGTTGGGGGAAATAGGATGAACCGATGAGATATTAGTCAGGTAAGGCCTCTTGGAGAAGGTTTGAGTTTAGGAGGGCTTTGAAGGTGAGGAAAGCGGAGGTCTGTCAGATCAATCACATTTAATGAGCACTTACTGGGTCTTGGAAGAGTACAGTAGAACAGAGTTGGTGGACACATTCCCTGCCCACAAGGAGCTTACAGTCTAGATAGGGAGAGAAACCTTAATATCAATGAATTATGACTATGTCCAGAAGTGCTGTGGGGCTGAGGGTGGGGTGCAAATCCAAGGAACAGCGATGCAGAAGGAGGTGGGTGAAGAGGAAAAGAGAGGCCGGGGTTCCAGGTGTGAACAAGGGGTTGGAGCTCATCGTGGGCAAGGAACGCGACTACGACTCTGTCGAACTGTACTCTCCCAAGCGCTTAGCTCAGTGCTCTGCATGCAGTAAGTGTTCGATTAATACCATTGACTGATTGGGTAGACGGGAACAGGCACCAAATTTTTTACAGGTAGGAGGAAGAAGTGCTCAAAGAGTAGAATACATAAATCAACAGGGATAAAAGTATGAGGGGAAGCTGCAGTCGTAATTGTGCTCGGGTGGCGTCAACATGTCGAGGTGAGAGTTGGAAAGATGTAACCTGAGGAGAAGAAAAATGAATTAGGAAAAGCTTCCTAGAAGATGTGGGCTTTCGAAAGAGCCTTGAAGCTGGGAAGAGCTCGTGTCCTGCCATGTTTAAAGGGGGAAGGAATTCAAGGCAAGAGGAAGAGGGCGAGCCAGGGGACATCTTTGGAGAAGCAGCATGGCTTGATAATCAGGTCCCACATGGGCCTGACAGTTTACCTAGAAGGGAGAACAAGTATTGAATCCCCATTTTGTAGATGAGGGATCTGAGGCCCAGAGACGTTCTGACTTGCCCAAGATCACACAGCAGACAGAGTGGCAGAGCAGGGATTAGAAACCAGGTTCTCCGACTCTCCGGCCGGTGTCCTTTCCGACACGCCACGCTACTCGGAGCTGAGTAGCTGCCGTGTTCACCTAAAGCTCAGACTTTCAGGGCTTCAGAGATCTTGAAGAGAAGCTGGAAAGAATTTTCTAGCGGGCTGGTGTAGGGACTCGTGCCCTCCATATGGAAGTGCTTGTTCCACGGGGCTGTGCCTGTATGCAGATTCAGTGCTCCCCATCAAAGCAGTCGTGGTCACCGGCGGGAATCCAAGCTTCAGTTCAGACTGAAGGTGACCAAGGGCTTGAACCAAGAGAGGCAGGAGGACACAATTTTTGTAGCAAAGCGAGGTTGGCAAAGTGCCCTCCAAAAACCAATACAGCCAGTTTCCCCTCCAAGCCGTTGTACGAGTTGCTTGAAAAGCTCATCAGACTGGCTAGGCTCCCGTTCAACCCAGGGGACTGAGGCTTGTTGGAGCACAGGTACCGAAAACACCCAGTCCCCACCTGGCCACCCATTCCACTTGCAATTCCCCCGACCCAGAGGACAAATAAACACACGCAGGCCACCCCGCGACCAGATTAATACCACGTCAGCTCCAGCACCACCCCCTGACTGCCTCATCTGATGGTTTTTCTGCACGGCCACCACCTTGGGGAAGTCTGTTTGGCTTCTATCTTGGAAATGTCCTGAGCTGGTGCCATCTTGGGAGGATCTGGAGACAAATGGTCTCCCTTGTCTCACGCTTTCCTGAGACAACCTACGGCCTCACTTAATGCCTGAAGTTATCCCCGTTCTTGGAGTGCTGTGGCAGCCGGCTTTTCTTACTTTCTCCAACACTGACATACCTCTTCAGCATGCAAAACTGAGCAGGGGTGGAGAGAGAGAGAGAAAAGGCGGGGAATCTAGTGGATTGACTGTAAGGAGAGGAGTCAGGAGGAAGGATCCCTGAATGAGGCGAATCTTAAAAACTGGGAATAGAAAATTCTGTTTATGGCTTCTCTTATGGAGGGTTCTGTGCCTATTAAAAAAAGCTGACATCGGGCCATCAATTATTTGGTCCCTGATTAAGAACTTGTCACTTATCCAGTCTCTTAATGTAAATGAAATTATTTAGAAAAATGAACTTCGAAATAGTATTCTGCCGGAGAGGTAGCATGGCTTATTGGAAAGAACACAGGACTGGAAGCCAGGAGACCTGGGTTCTAATCTGGACCCCGCCACTTGCCTGCTGTGTGACCGTGGGCAGTTCACTTACCTTCTCTGGGCCTCAGATTCCTCCTCTTTAAATGTTCTCCCTCCCCTTTAGACTATGAGCGCCATGAGGGACAGGGGTTGTATCCCATTGCATTGTATCTATCCCACTGCTCAGCACAGTGCTTGGCAAATGGTTAGCACTTAACGGCTACTACACATTATTATTATTATTAATAGGGAGTATGTTACTCTCTCTCCATACCCCACTCTAAGCATTATTTAACAGCTGACTCTTTTCTGATCCTTAAAACTGTACTAGATCATCGTAACTGATTTCTTTTCTTTCCCCACTCTAAGCATTATTTAGCAGTTGGCTATTATCCGATCCTTTAAACTACTAGATCATCGTAACCATTTCTTTCCTTTTCCACCCGAACGCACGGTTGTTGAGCAGAAAAGTCATTGAGTTTTTTCATATATTAGCACCGAGCGAGGGAGTTGCATAACACCTGCTTCCCATTAATCCAGAGTTGATGACTTTCCATCTGATATTTATTATGCATAAACTCATTAGTTGCCCCACAGCAGCCTCAAGAGGGGAATGTCCCCTTTATTGAAAAATAAACTTAAGGTTGCTCTGGGAACTTTATTTTCACCCAGCTGTGGCCTTCTTAGAAGACTCCACCAAGTCTATTAGACGCCTATTAGATGCCTTTCTCGAAGGAGCAAAGCCGATCGTTCATCTGGACTCCTGCTCCGGTGACATCAAGGTTCACGAACGCTGAAACTGGGAGAAATGATCGCTGACCACAATTTGCTTCTCCGGCTTAAACGTCGCCCTGAATCCCGAGCTCTGACGGCTCAGAGAATAAGAATTGCCCAAATAAATAACTGTATCTCTCCGGCCTTGAGTTATGACTCCCCTTCCCAGCTCCAGACATTACAGTCCTCTCATTAAAACCGAAACATTGCTTACTCCTCAGACCGATCATTCATCTGGCACTTTCGGAAGGGTTTCAGAGCCATCCATCAATCCAGACGGCTCTCGCGCCAGGTTCAATCTCACCCCAGCGGTTCACTGAGTTTGCAAGGATACTGAGCAATGCCATGCTGAGCAATGCCCAGGAACATGTCCAAATTCACAAGGAATCAGAGACCCAGCGGACGGTCAGAGCCCCTGACCCTCTCTCTCCATGATGGCCGGAGAGAGTCTTTTCTCTTCAGTGTCTAGTTCACGCACTCAGGAATTGCCTGGAAAGGAACTTTAATGTCACCATCATCATCATCAATAGCATTGACTGAATGTCTATTGCGTGCAGAGCAAGCCACTTAACTTCTCTGGGCCTCAGTTACCTCATCTGTAAAATGGGGATTAAGACTATGAGCCCCACGTGGGACAACCTGACTACCTTGTATCTCCCCCAGCTCTAAGAACAGTGCCTGGCACATAGGAAGCGCTAAACAAATACCATCTTCATCACTTAGGAAAAAACAAAGGAGTTGGAAGTCACTATCCCCGGCCTCAAGGAGCTTTACTTTAAAAAAAGTAAAATGATAAGCTGATACTTGGGTTTTGTGGGGTCAGATTCATTCATGAGCTTTTATTGTGTACAAAGCACTATACTAAACACTCGGGAGAGTACACTATAACAATAAACAGACACATTCCCTCCCCACAACGCGATTTCAGTCTATTAAAAAGTCTAGTCAAAGTATTTTCCTTGGCCCGTTTTATTTAACCAATCTGCAGCAAATGATTCTGACCTTAAGGGGGCCAAAAATCTCAGTTTAATTAAATTTATTGGTTCACATTACAGAAGACAGAAGAGATATGTGGTACTGAGAAATGATTTGCTCAGAATTAATGATTAATGAGAACATTGATTTCATAATTCGATCTTTTCTGCCTAACCCAAAAGGGGTTGGATTATTCATAATCAATTAACCAATCAATTGTACTTATTGAGCACTTAATGTATGCAGAGCACTGTACTAAGCACTTGGGAGAGTACAATAAAACAGAGTCGGTAGACACCTCCCCACAACGAGCTTGCAGTCCAGAGGATGACTCTAATGGAGACAGTCTGATGTCAGTCTCTGACATGGAGTTGTTGATATTCCTAGTGGTTAAGGTGCCTAGCAAATGATTTTCTCATTTTGCATGACTTTGCGACCTAGGTTGCTCAGAGAAGTCTTCAAAAGGGCTCTGACATCCCACAGTTAAGGCGGGACGTCTACCTGGCTGTCCCGCCGATATCTTAACCTTAACATGGCCAAAACAGAACTCCTCACCTTTCCACCGGAACCCTGTCCTCCCCCTGACCTTTTCTTTTACAGTAAGCAACACCTCCTTCCTCCCTGTCTCACAAACCCATAACCTTGGCATTATCCTCGACCATCTCTCTCACTCAACCGCACGTTCAGTCTGTCATCAAATCCTGTCAGTTCTACCTTCATAACATCTCTAGACTCCTCCCTTTCGTCTCCATCCGAAGTGCTACCGTGCTGATCTGAGTGCTTCTCATTTCCCGCCTTGACTACTGTATCAGCTTTCTCCCTGCCTCCGGTCTCTCCCCTCTCCAGTCCATACTTCACTAGGCTGTTCGGATCATTTTTCTGAAAACTCAGTCAGTCCTTCTCTCCCCGTTCCTCCGAAATCTCCAATAGTTGCCCATCCACCTCCACATCATATAGAAACTTCTTACCATTGTCTGTAAGCCTCTTAATCAACTCGCTCCCTCCTTCCTTACTCTGGCGGTCTCCTACTACAACCTTATTCTCTCACTCCGCTCTTCCGCTCATTGCAGTGGGAGGCCGAGATTACGCGCTGCAAAGAGGGAAGAAGAGAAAGAGGATTTCAACCACAGGGAAGGGGCAGAGAATAAAGGAGCCTCAAGGGATGGTTTTATTTATTCGACTTGATGTCTGCCTCCCTGCCAACCCAGACTGTCAGCTCACTGTGGGCAGGGAATGTCACTGTTTATTGTTGTCTGGTACTTTCCCGAGCGCTTCGTTAAGTGCTTACTACGTGTCAGGCACTGTTCTAAGCGATGGGGTAGATACAAGCTAATCAGGCTGGACATAGCCTGTTGCTTTTATCCATCTCCCCCTCTAGATTGTCAGCTCGTTATGGGCAGGGGTGTTTCCGCTAATTCTGGAGTACGAGCTCGTTGTGGGCAGGAACGTACCTGTTTGTTGATCAGTTGTACCTTTCCCAAGTGCTTAATACAGTGCTCTATACACAGTCAGCGCTCAATAAATACAACTGAATGAATGAGTGGATGAATGATGGGAGAGAGGAGTGGCCTGTTCCCACAGCCATCCCATCAGAAGTCGAATGGCTTTAGTACATGCTGAAACTATGCCGGTACGAGATCCCCCTTAAAAAAGACCCGGGATTTTTTTTGTTGTTGTAGGCTACCCTATTTATACTGCTCTCTTGGAGACAGCCTGCAATTGTTTCACTATTTAGTGGGACCAGTTTATTTTTTTTCCCCCGAGTGGTTCCAAGAACTAAGATCTCCTTGTAGCTATAGTTAAGGATTATTTTGGCCAGAGGCACCCAATCAGGCCCTATTAGCTCGGCACAATGTAAGCCTTATTGACCAATTTTATTTGGGAATAATTGGCAGTAAAAATGTAAGCAGGTTTCTAGCCTAATAATTAACAGGTCTGTTTTCCACTATATTAAGGTGTTAGGTCACTCCCTTATAAGTGAACATAAAAGGTGTATTTAGAGACTGAACATGAACCCAAGAAGAATTAAGAAAAATAGCACTGGGTTCATGTCGTTTCTACTACCGGAAGTTAATTGTCATTTATTCATTCATTCATTCATTCAGTTGTATTTATTGAACACTCACTGTGTGCAGAGCACTGTACTAAGAGCTTGGAAAGTACAGTTTGGCAACGGATAGAAACAGTCCCACAGTCTAGAAGGGGGAGACAGACAACAAAACCAAAACAATTTGAGAAGCAGAGTCGCCTAATGGAAAGAGCACGGGCCTGGGAGTCAGAAGACCTGGGATCTAATATCGGGTCTTCCACTTGTCTGCTGTGTGACCTTGGGCAAGTCACTTAACTTTTCTGTCTCAGTTATCTCCTCTGTAGAATAGGGATTCAATACCTGGTCTCCCTTCTGCTGAGACTGTGAGTTCCGTGTGGGACCAGATTATCTTGTATCTACCCCAATGCTTAGTACAGTGCTTGGCATTCAGTAAGTGCTTAAAAAATACCACAACTATTATCATTGTTACTAATAATTAGTATTATAGGGCAATAATAATGATAGTAATAATAATCATTTCAAGTTTTAGGTAGAGGAAGAAATTGAGGTTCTGATAGGCTGATTTCATTTAAAGCAATTGGAATGGGAGTTCAGGTTCATGTTGGATCTGGCCCTCATTTGCGGGATATTTCACTAGGCAGAAGAAAATTCAGCTTGATAGTTCTCTGGCGTGTACTTTACCCCTGGGCAGTTCCTTACTCTTCTTGCCTGGGTGATTTGGATAACAGTAAACGTTTTCATTCTGGAGTTATTTAGATGCTTACTTAATTTCCCTTGGTGCTGGATATTCCAGACTTTATAGAGCGTATTATCACCCTAAAAGCTATGGTTACTATGAATTGGATATTTTGATAAATAATTTATATATATACATATATATGTACTTTTGTAAGAATATAGCATATAAGTATACGTGTATATATAAAAGAATAAAGTGTACATTGTGTATAATTCATAATAAATATATTTCATAATGAAATATGTCATAATCCTAAATTCCATGATATCCTAATAGCTTTACCCCTAGTGGACAATAATATCCTTGGCCTTTTTTCATAGGTATGTTATTGACATCCAATTGGATTGGTTGGAAATTCTAGTTCTTCAAATATAAACGAAACACATAAGAGTAACTGAATTACTCCTTCAGAAGCCCACTCCTTTCAATTGATCTGAAGATGATTGTAAATTCTAGACAGTAAGCTTGTCTTCTAGGCTGCCAGTTCATTGAGGGCAGGGAATGTGTCTGTTTATTGTTATATCATACTCTTCCAAGTGCTTAGAACAGTGCTCACCCTAGCGCTTATTATCGTGCTCTGCACACAGTAAGGACAAAATAAATACCATTGATTGAAATTGCAACTTTTAAGCACTGAGCTCATCTCAGAAGTCTCCAGTAATAGTGTTCTCTGGTGAATGGTTTTGATTTCCTTGGAAGAAACTGATTTGGTTCTAAAAAGAATCGATCAAATGTATTTATTGAGTGGTTACTGTGTGCAGAACACTGTACTAAGTACTTGGGAGAGTACAATATACCAGTGTTGGTAGACACTTTCCCTGTCCACAACGAGCTTAGTCTAGGGGGAGAGGCAGATATTAACATAAATAAATCATTTATACAATGTAAAGCAAAGGTTTGAAATGTTCAGTCGGGATGTGAGAAATTAGGGATTTAGTTCCGCCTCTAATACTTACGTTACAGCCAATCACGTTAATCCAAGCACTTATCCTATCTCATCTTGATTATTGTATCGGTCTCCTTGCTGACCTCCCCACCTTCTGCCTCTCCCCCACACCAGTCCATACTTCACTCTGCTGCCCAGATCATTTTTCTACAAAAACATTCACTCCATGATTCCCACTCCTCAAGAACCTCCGGTGGTTGCCCATCCACCTCTGCATCAGACAGAAACTCCTCGCCATAGGCTGTAAAACATTCATTCACCACGGCCCCTCCTTCCTCACATCGCTACTCTCCTACTACAACCAAGCCGGCCAACTTTGTTCCTCGAATGCTAGTGAAGTATGGACTGAAATGCGTAGACACAGAAGGCGGGGAGATCAGGAAAGAGGCTGATATAAGAATCAAAGCGGGATGGGATAAATGCTTGGATTAACACGGTAGCAATTTGGCCTCTCTCCCCTACTAAATCGTCAGCTCCTCTGGGCAGTGGTCATGCCTACTAATACTTGTTATAAAAATGTTATACTCTTTTAGGCTCTTAGTATTGTGCTTTGTACACAGTAAGTGCTCGTCAGATACAGTGTGGCTCAGTGGCAAGAGCGCAGGCTTGGGACTCAGAGGACGTGGGTTCTAATCCCGGCCCCGCCACGTCTCTACTGGGTCACCTTGGGCAAGCCACTTCACTTCTCCGTGCCTCAGTCACGTCATCTGTAAAAATGGGGATTAACACGTGGGACAACCTGATGACCTTGTATCTACTCCAGCTTGGCAAATAGTAAGCACTTAACAAAAACCATTATTATTATTAGATACTATTGATTGCTTCATTTCGAAGTCCCAAATTACTGGCTTTCTGCTACTGTAAAGGCAGAGAAAGGACTTTGGCGCTGCGGTAAATATTTCAGGCATCAAATTCCTGAAGAGAAGTAGTGTGGCCTATAATCTGATGATCTGCTCACGTTGCATCTACTCCAGTGTTTCCTGTGAGCCCATGTGAGATAGGTTCCAACAGCACCGATACAGTTGAAAGCAAAGCGAGAAATGGAGTCAATCAAAAGAGTGAACTCCTTCGATAAAGTGACCGAAAT
The DNA here is from genome assembly GCF_004115215.2 of Ornithorhynchus anatinus. Lineage (NCBI taxonomy): Eukaryota > Metazoa > Chordata > Mammalia > Monotremata > Ornithorhynchidae > Ornithorhynchus > Ornithorhynchus anatinus. The sequence continues at coordinate 17,684,298 of NC_041741.1, read as the reverse complement.
AAGGAGGTTCAGCCAGACAGGAGGACTAAGAAGGACCGAAAAGCAACATGGCCTAGTGGATAGAGCACAGGCCTGGGAGTCCGAAGGTCATGGGAGCTAATCCCATCTCTTGCCACTTGTTTGCTGTGTGACTTTGGGCAAGTTACCTCACTTCTCTGGTCCTCAGTTCCCTCATCTGTAGAATGGGGATTGAGACTTTGAGCTCCACGTGGTACGGGGACTGTGGCCAACCCGATTTGCTGGTATCCACCCCGGCGCTCAGTACAGTGCGTGGCACATAGAAGTGCTTAATAAATACCACAATTACAATTAAAGAAGGACAACCGGTAGGCAAAAAAATTAGATAACGGGAACCACCAAGGGTAAAGACTGTCAGAAGTGACCTTTGTGCAAACTTGGCCTGAGGGAGAACTCCTGCACCTGAGAAAGATGACATAAAAAGTCATGCCAACATGACCAGCAGGGAGAACATATAATGATTCAGTAATCATGCATGAATTATTAGGAGGGGGAAAAGCAGAGAAGAAGTGGGAGGGGCTATGGATGCTCTGGCCATCCAAGGAGCGGGCAAACTAAGTGTAAAAGGCAGGACGCGGAACTCATCTGAGGTAGTCTTTCTTGCGTACGGTGATGTGAGGCATTTGTTGCCTGGTTACCCGGTGAAAGTTCTGTGGTCGGCCTAAATAAGTGCTTTTTATTATTATTATTATTATTATCATCATTATTTTATCCCGAGAATCTGACTCCTTTTTTGGTTCTGCATCGGCTCCGCACGAGAACAGGGACTGTGTCTGACCTGCTTACATTATGTCTACCCCAGTGCTTGGAGCAGGGTAAGCACTTAACTAATTCTACAATTATCAGAAGAAAAGTCAATACAGAGGAAAGGTCTTCAAGGACGTAAAAGCAGCAAAAATAAAAAAGCAGCATTGAAAAGGGTCATTTAGAGGGAGGTTTGCTATTGACAACCCTCACGGCACCAAACCGAAGGCTTTTCTTTCAGAGGAGGGAAAACCTGGAAATCTTCCTCCTCCATTCTCCTCCTCAAAGAGGAAACCAAGATTTAAAAACCCACACAAATTCAAGGGCCTTGGCTAGACCCGAATCCAACTTCTTCCTTTTCTGCTCCAAATGATCCTCCCCAGATGGCCAGGAAAGCCTTATTCTGGAAGCAGAGCCAGTTCCAACTCTGAAACGGTTTTCTTTTTCTTTCCTTTTTTTTTTTTTTCCTTTTTCATCCTTAGAACAATGGGGCCCAGAAGATGCATCAGGTCATAAACCCACACAAACCGCACACAGAGATTTCGAGATTCAGGAATCTCTACAGATTGCCCTTTTGCTTCTCTTCTACTTATTGTGCATTCCTCACACAACAACAAAGATGAAATCAAATCTACGTAGCGTAAGCGAAGGGACTGGGGAAGCTTTAGTGAAGAGACACTTGAAGGCCCCGGAGAGGGCAGAGATTAGCGTTTAGTATTTTTTTAAAGAACATTTGTACCAACTGATCTCTCCCTCTTCTTCGCCAGACCCTTTAGCATTGACAGCAGGGGCACAATTCTCTCTCCGTTCTCATCCCGCCTCGGGGCTTAATTTGCATTGGTAGAAGTGCTGGGACTAGGGATTTTTGGATTGAGCTGCTCAATTTGCCGGGAACGGTTGCGATTTATGCTCTTAAGGGGTGTAGAGGAAGGAGCTTTCCAACTGATTTCTCTAGGCAGCGGGGGCAGAAGGATTTCTATAACCAGTCTTTCTATAAGCCACACCCATACATGGATTTCTTCAAGAGTGGTTCTTTCTTTGAGCACTTAAGAGCAGCTAAATATTGTGCTCTAACTGAGATAAAAATAAAAATAATAATGATGGTATTTTTTTAAGCGTTTACTCTGTGCCATGCACTGCTCTAAGCATTGGGGTAGATACAAAGTAATCAGATTCATTCATTCAATTGTATTTAGTGAGAGCTTACTATGTGCAGAGCACTGTACTAAGCACTTGGAATGTACAATTCGGCAACAGATAGAGACAATTGCCATGCACTGCTCTAAGCAATGGGGTAGATACAAAGTAATCAGATTCATTCATTCAATAGTATTTATTGAGCGCTTACTATGTGCAGAGCACTGTAGTAAGTGCTTGGAATTTACAATTCGGCAACAGATAGAGACCATCCCTGCCCATTGACGGGCTTACAGTCTAATCGGGGAATAATAATAATGGCATTTGTTAAGTGCTTACTACGTGCCAGACACTGTAGTAAGCGGCAGTGAGGATACAAGCAACTCGGGTTGGACACAGTTCCTGCCCCATGTGGGGCTCACAGTCTCAACCACCATTTTACAGCTGAGGTAACTGAGGCACAGAGAAGTGAAGTGACTTGCCCAAGGTCACACAGCAGACAAGTGCTAGAACAGTGCTCGGCACATAGTAAGCGCTTAACAAATACCAACATCATTATTATTAAGTGGCGGAACCGGGATTAGAACCCATTACCTTCTGACTCCCAGGCCCCTGCTCTATCCACTCTACCACGCTGCTTCTGTCCCTGTCCCACATGGGGCTCACAGTCTTAATCTCCATTTTACAGATGAGGTAACTGAGGGACAGAGAAGTTAAGTGATTTGCCCAAGCTCACACAGCAGACAAGTGGAGGAGCCAGTCAATCGGTTTGAGCAGAGCACTGTGCTGAGCTCTTAGAGAAGCAGCGTGGCTCACTGGAAAGAGCACGGGCTTTGAAGTCAGAGGTCATGGGTTCGAACCCCGGCTCTACCACTTGTCAGCTGTGTGACTTTGGGCAAGTCACTTAACTTCTCGGTGCCTCAGTTACCTCATCTGTAAAATGGGGATTAAGAATGTGAGCCCCACGTGGGACAACCTGATTCCCCTGTGTCTACCCCAGCGCTTAGAACAGTGCTCGGCACATAGTAAGCGCTTAACAAATACCAACATTATTATTATTATTATTAGATTTCAATATAACGATAAACAGGCAAATTCTCTGCCCACAACCAGCTTGCAGTCTACGGGGGGAGACAGACATTAACATATATATAAATACATTACAGGGATAATAATAATAATTATGGTACTTCTTGAGTGCTTACTATGTGTCAAACACTGTCCTAAGCACTGGGGTAATAATAATGTTGGTACTTGCTAAGCGCTTACTATGTGCAGAGCACTGTTCTAAGCGCTGGGGTAGATACAGGGTCATCAGGTTGTCCCACGGGAGGCTCACAGATAATCCCCATTTTACAGATGAGGTAAATGAGGCACAGAGAAGTTAAGTGACTTGCCCACAGTCACACAGCTGACAAGTGGCAGAGCCGGGATAATACAAGGTAATGAGATTGGACACAGTGTCTGTCCCACGGGGGGCTCACATTCACACAGCAGTCACGTGGCAGAGGTGGGATTAGAACCCAGGTCCTTCTTACTCCCAGCTCGATCCACTAGACCGTATGTACACAAGCGCCGTGGGGCTGGGGTGGGGTTGGGGGGGGGTGTGAATAAAGGGAGAAAGTTAGGGTGATGCAGAAGGGAGTTGAAGAAAAGGAAAAGAGGGTTTAGTCAGTAAAGGCCTCATGGAGGAGATGTGCCTTCAATATGGCTCTGAAGGTGGGGGGAGAGTCACTGTCTGTGGGACATGAGGAGGGAGGGGGTTCCAGGCAGAGGCAGGACCTGGGCGAGAGATCAAAGGTGAGATAGACGAGAGCGAGGTACAGTGCGTAGGTTGGCATTAGAGGAGCGAAGTGTACGGGTTGGGTTGCTGTAGGAGAGTAGATGAGAAAGCTGAGGCCAGGGAAGTTAAATGACGAGGTCTAACGGCAAGTTGTTCACGGAGTAGAGAGCAGATCCTGGCTTTGCTAGCATCCAGTCCTCTACGCTTTCCACAAGGCAGAAAAGTGGGGAGCGGCTTAGCGGGTTGGAGAAGGAGCCCAGCCATTTTAGGGAATTAGCGCGGATAGTATTAATAACAGTAATGATAATAGTGGTATTTGTTAAGAACTTAGTACATAGCCAGGATCGCTACGAGCTAATGGGGTTGGACACAGTCCCTGCCCTGCATGGGATGCACAGTCTTAATCCCCATTTAACAGATGAGGTAACTGAGGCACAGAGAAATGAACTGACTCGCCCAAGGACATACAGCGGACAGGCAGCAGAGCCGGGAGTAGAACCCAGGTCCTTCTGACTCCCAGGCCCAGGCATTATCCGCTAGGCCGTGAACATGAGGATCAGCAGCAGTGGCAGAGGGGAGTCAGGAAGCAGTGTGGCCTAGTGGAAGAAACACAGACCTAGGAGCCAGAGAACCTGATTTCCAATCCCGGCTCCACCACTTATCTGTTGCGTGACCTTGGCCAAGTCATTTCTCTGGCCCTCAGTTACTTCATCTGCAAAATGGGAATGAAGACCGTGAGCCCTATGTGGGACAGGGACTGTGTCCCATCTGATTAGCTTGAATCCACCTCCGCGCTGAGTAAAGGCCCTGCCATGAAGTAAGCACTTAAATACCATTAAATAAAGGGGGTGAGGGGATGAGTCGGGTAGATTGTGGACTTCAGGGCCCACCATCCTGGAGGGGATATCAAGGGGGAGCCATGGGGTAGAAATTTAAAGGATTAGGGGAGGGGAGGGAGAATGAGGATGGGATATGGGATCGGGAAGGGCAAGGTGAGCCAAGAAAACTAAATAAATCAAAAAGCTGATCCAGGCGACCGCTGTCAGCATGCTGATGAATTACGTTTGGTGAGAGTTTGACAGCAAGTAAAAGATGCCCCTCTGACACTAGCCCATTTATCTAAGCACTCAGTGGGATTTTAGTTACTTTCTTAGTTTCTCTGAGGCATCAGGGGTGTTCACCACTGCTTTCCATTTCTTTTGCTCTAGGTTGAAACTGTTTGCAGAGAAATAACAGTCCTTTCCGGGAAGGGGTTGTGAAGGGAACATGGCTGTTCTGTCAGCCATTAAGAGGGGGATTTTCTACTCTAAATAAGGCAAAGAAAAGCCAACTACCTGTACTATCAAACAAAACAAAACAAAAAAACTTGACTCTGTTGAGATGAGCGCTCAGTAGAATGCTGAATAAGAAAAGTGCAGATCAAGTATCAAGAAAAATGTATGGTTCAGTGGTTTTAAAGAAACAAAAAAATCAGTCTCTAAACCAGAATGTGGGAAACATAAACAGATTTTACAGATGATTAATTGCCTTCCTTCACATAGTTTCTCTTAGAAGTTACAGATAATTTGACGAAAGACTTGTTTATTCCAAAGTCACTGTCGGAGCTTTTTTCCATCGGCAGTTCAAGAAAACCGTCAGCTTTCCTCGGTCTAGCCTTCTTTGCTCAGCCTAAATTGTGTAAAAGAGACATTTCTGACCATTTTTAGAATAAGTGTACGTGGCTTAAGAGCAAGGGAACTACGACACCGAAGCTTGCTTTCTCCAAAGCGATCATCTAGGCAGGCTAAGTGGTCACCCACCTACAGGACTCCAAACACCACTCTTCTGCCTTTTTCGAGTCGATTACTGCTCTGTTCGGATCCTCCTCAAGAACCTGGGATGGTTGAGGGTTGAGAGACAGGGGAGAGACCACAGAATCTTGCCCCCTCACCCCCAAACAAGATAAGGTCTTCCTGCTCCAGAGTCTCATCAGGAGAAACCACAGGTGCAAGAAAAGCTAAAATAGGCCAGCGGGAGACCAGGTTTTGTTTCATTATTATTTATTTTAAATGGCACTTGTTAAGTGCTTACTTTGTGTCATGCACTGTACTAACTGTTAGAGAAGTTGCAAGATGATCATCGGTGGTATTTATTAAGCACTTACTGTGCGCAGAGCACTGTACTAAGCATTTGGCAGAGTACATACAACAGAGATAATTAGGCATGTTCCCTGCTCGCAACTAATTTACCGTCATCAGGTCGGACACAGTTCCTGTCCGCACGTGGGGCTCAGTTTAAGTAGAAGGGAGGAGGATTTAATCCCTACTCTGCAGTTGAGATAACTGAGACACAGAGAAGTGAAGTGACTTGCCCAAGGTCACACAGCAGATAAGTGGAGGAGTCAGGATTAGAATCCAGGTCCTCTGACTCCCAGGCCCGGGCCCTTTCCACTGGGCTTCTCAGTTCTTCTCCAGGGGCCCATGATGTTTGTTCCAGGTTGAGTTAACGCAGTTGTCAGGAAGGAATGCTCCATCCTCCATGTCTGGAGCTATCACATGCTCTATGTGAACTCTGAACTCTGCTGACTTGGTCCATTTGTAATGTATTTAGATTTCTGCCTCCCGCTATCGACTGTAGGCTTCTTTTGTCAGTCCGTTAATCGATTTCTCCCACGTTTCTGCTGTGTGACCTTGGGCAAGTCGCTTAGCTTCTCTGTGCCTCAGTTACCTCATCTGTAAAATGGGGATCAAATCCTCCTCCCTATGATTTGGACTGTGAGTCCTGTGTGGGAGAGGGACTGTGTTTCATTCATTCGTCTATTCATTCATCCATTCAATCATATATATTGAGCCCTTACTGCGTGCAAAGCAGTGCTTGGGAGAATACGATATAACAATAAGCAGACACATTCCCTGTCCACAAGGAGCTTACAGTCTTGTATCTATCCCAGCACTAAGAACAGTGCTTGACACACAGAAATACCATAAAAAAGGACCTACGTACCATCTCCGTAGACAGTAGTCATCTAATAAATGCTGTTAATGATCATGATGGTGATGCAGTGCTCCAGTGCTTAGAATAGTGCTTGGCACATAGTAAGCGCCTAACAAATACCAGCATCGTTAGAATTATTATTAATATTATTATGACCATTCGGTCAGTCTTACTGAGTGCTTACCATGGTACTAAACGCTTGGGAGAGTACCATATAGCAACAAACAGACCTACTCCCAGCCCACAACGAGCTTACAGTCTAGAGGGTGGGACAGACATTAATAGAAATAAATAAATTACAGATACGTACGGAAGTGCTGTGGGGGCGGGAGGGGGGATAAATAAAGGGAGCGAGTCAGGATGACGTAGAAGGGAGCGGGAGAAGAGGGCTTAGTCAGGGAAGGCTTCTTGGAGGAGATGGGCCTTTAATAATAATAATAATAATAATAATTATTATTATTATAATGTTGGTATTTGTTAAGCACTTTGTGCAGAGCATTGTTCTAAGTTCTGGGGTAAATACAGGCTAATCAGGTTGTCCCACATGAGGTTCATAGTCTTTGAAGGGGGGGAAAGTCACTGTGGCACTAAAGGTGAGGAAGACGATGCCAACAGCCCGCAGCAGACAGCCCAATTTGAAATGTAGCAATCGAGAACAACCTGATTACCTTGTATCTACCCCAGCGCTTAGAACAGTTCTTGGCACAAAGTAAGCGCTTAACAAATGCCATCACCATCTCCTAGAGTGTGAGCCCGTTGTTGGGTAGGGATTATCTCTGTTGCTGAAATGTACTTTCCAAGCACTTAGTACAGTGCTCTGCACACAGTGAGCGCTCAGTAAATACAAGTGAATGAATGAATGAGAAAGGGATTGCTCTCTTCAGTGACTCTGGAAAAAGAGGGTTCCAGGAGACAGGCTCACAAAGAGCAATAGGCCCTGCAAACTGCAAATGCACCCGTCTGTTACACTACCTTTAAAATGAAGAACAGCAAATGGTGGCAAAATATTTTTGCTTTACAGGCAAACATAAAACTAAGGAAAGATGTTTCCTACATAGAAATTGCCTAGCAACCTCAAGCACCTCAGAACAGCAAATCCACAGTACACCTGTGAGCTTATGGGGTTTTTTGGTATGGTTTTGGTATGGTTTTGGTATGGTTATGGTACGGTTATGGTTTGGTGTGGTTTTTCTGAAGCGCTTACCTCGTGCCAGGCACTGGCGCTGGGGTAGATACAAGTTAATCAGGTTGGACACAGTCCCTGTCTCACTTTGGGCTCATATATTGAATCCCCGTTTCACAGATGAGGTAACTGAGGCACAGAGAAGTGAAGTGACTTGCCCAAGGTCACACAGCAGATAAGTGGAGGAGCTGGGTTAGAACCTAGGTCCTTCTGACTTTCGGGACCATGCTGTAGCCACTAGGCAATGCTGCTTCACGATTGGCATTCCTTGAAGAGAGGAAATGTTTTGCGGGCACTGGAAGTTCTGCATCCGTAACAATAATAATAATAATATTTAGGAAATATTTACTATGTGCCAAGCACCGGAGTAGATATAGTTTATGGAGATCAGACACAGTCCTTGTCCCATACAGCGTTCACAGTCTAAGTATTTAATCCCCATTTTACATTTGAGGAAACTGAGGCCTAGACAAGTTAAACGACTTGCCCAAGGTCACCCAGCAGCCAGATGGCAGAGCTGGGAATAGGACCCTGGTCCTCCAATTCCCAGGACCGTGCTCTTCCCGCTCGGCTACATTGCCTCTAGAGAGCAGGGCCTACAGGATCAGGTTTCCAAACAGGATCACTTCTATTTAAATCCTGGAAAGTTCCTGTGGATTCCAAAAAATCCTCCAGGGACTGTATTGTTTCTTATCGAAGACCCACAATTCTAGCACCTTGAAGTGAACTGTGTTGGCCTGAGTCTTTTTCGCATTAGCTAATCTTCCTTGCTGCACTTTGGGATCTACTGAATTTACAGTAGAAATTCAGCGCTTACCCCCATCTGCTTCACTCCTTTTGCTGCAGAATCTTTCTCTCAGCAGACATTTCAACTGCCATCCTTTCAGCCCCTCCTCCACATCAGGCCGCATCAGGCTGATTCCTCACATTGTCAAAGGATTAGTACTAAAAGGATTATCAATAAAATGGGGATCAGAGGCCCTTTCCTGCCTTGACTGGGATGAAAGGAAGTACCCAATGCCAAAACCTGGGCTTGGCAATTGTTGCCTGTTTCTGGTGACTCCTTTGTTAAGTTCTGTCCACAGATCTGGTCTATTTATAGGCCGGTTTTATTGGATTGTTTCTACTCTGGAGCAGTTCTCTGACACTGCATCAAGAGTTTGGAGGATTTTAAGAACATTTGTGGTTGTAAAGAATGTCTTCTTATACAGAGAAGCCTCTGATTCCCTCCCTGGGCTCCCCTCGGTTTCAAGTTTCCTCTTTTCATGTAGTTAGCTCTGGTTCTCTAGTCTTTAACCCTCCCTTCTCCGCCCGGATTGGAAGGGATTTGAATCTTCGGGAGACCAGACTCTAGGGCCGTTGCGTTTATGCCAGAACCTCACAAGAGAGACTATGGCCTCGTAATAATTTTCAATTGGTTAGTGATTCATCCCTCGTGGGAATTCAACCGATCAATGGATAGAGCTTATTGCCTGCTTACTCGGTGGCAATCCATCGTATTGAGCACTTTTGGTGGGCAGAGCACTGTGCTAAGCACTTGGGAGAGTCTACTAGAATAACGTAACGGGGTTCCCTACCCTCAGCGAGCTTACAGTCTAGAGGGAGAGAGCCTGTACTGAGTGCTTTTGAGAGTACAGTAATCTTAGTAGACTAGAATCCTGCCCTTGAGGAGCTTACAGTCTAGGGGTGGAGGAAGAAATGAGAGATTAGGCTGTAGGGTGATTGTAGGTGGGAAGCGTGTCTGCCAACTCCGTTGTATCATACTCCCCCAAGCGCTTAGTACACCGCTCGGCAGACGGTAAGCGTTCAATAAATACCACTGATCAACTGATTGGATGATTAGGCAAGAAGGGCATCCTGGAGGAATTGTGATTTCGGTAGGACCTTAGAGACAGGGAGAGCGGTGTTCTACTGGATGCGAAGTGGGAGGGAGTTCCAGGCAAGAATTGGGTCAGTGGGAAGAGAGACAGGATCAAAGCACAAAAGGAGCCTGGAATTTAGGAGCCAAATCTGTGGGCCGGGTTGTAGTGGGAGAGAAGGATAAATGGTGAGGAGGAGGGTGACTGGGGGCCGTAAAAACCGATGAGCAGGAATTTCTGCTTGGGGTGATGATGGGGCGGGAGCGGGGGGAGAATTGGAAGTTTATGAGGCACGGGGAGATACGCACAGAACAATGTTTTAGAAAAATGATGCAGGCAACAGATTGAAGAAAGGACTGGAGAGGGGAGAGGCTGGAGGCAGGGAGGTCAGCGAGGCGCTACCTTTGTTGCTACTAGTACTACTACTAATATTGGTATTTGTTAAGCGCTTACTTTGTGCCTGTCGCTGTATCAAGCGCTGGGGTGGATTCAAACAAATCGAGGTGGACACAGTCCCCGTTCCTGTGGGGCTCAATCCCCATTTTACAGATGAGGTAACTGAAGCCCAGAGAAGTGAAGTGACTTGCCCGCGGCCACGCAGCGGACAAGTAGCGGAGCCAGAATTAGAACCCACGACCTTCTGACTCCCGGGCCTGGGCTCTAGCCAGTAGGCCATGCTGCTTCTCAGGTGAGTTCAGCCAAGCGCACGGAACAGCGTGGTGACAGTGTGGAAGGAGAACTCAGTGTAGCGTTGTATCCCTGTGGCTGTTGTTCAGATGCCCTCCAAAATCCAGAGCCTTAAGTCCCGGACACAGCTGGAGAGGCATATTTTCCAGCTTGGGAAAGGATCCTAGTTGTGGTTGGCTACCCCGGCCTGCCCTGCGGCAGGAGCCGCTGCTTCCAAGGGCCTTCTGGCTGCAGGCCTCTCCACCCGAGTCTGTGTCGGGAGAGGCCGGGTTTCTTGAATGAAAAGAGCCGCAAGCCAAAGACGGGGATCCGGCCGTTCCTGGGGGGAGGGGGGGGAGGGATGAGGCTGGCGGGGCAGCCTTTCCTGGCCCGGGTCCACCTGGGCGGGGGCACCGGCCCCCTTGCCGCATAAAGGGACGGAGCTGCGGCACATTGAGGCCTGCCACCGTGGACCCCCACCGCTGCAGACCTCTGCCACTGTGGGCTCCTGCCACCCCAGACCCTCACCGCTGCAGATCTCTGGCGCGGCAGACCTCCGTCACTGCAGATTCCTGACAGCCCAGACCCTCGCCATTGCAGACCTCCACCACTGCAGGCTCCTGTCACCTCACATCCTCACCCCTGCACGACTCCATCACTGCAAACTCCTGCCACCCCAGCCCCCCACCGCTGCAGACCTCCATCACAACAGAATTCTGCCACTGCAGACCCCCCCACTGCTACAGACTGTCATCCCCCCAGCTCTACACCACCGCAGCCCCCCAAAATGCACCCCCTTGGGACTGCAGCCCTCCACCACTGCAGCTAAATATCAATAAGCATGCCGGTGCAAGATGCGGGGGAAGTGAAGCAGAGTCTCAGTTGAGCCATCCCAGGTTTATGTCCCTGGGGCTCTAATCTCTCCGACTCAAGCTGTGGGGAGATAGCCAACAGAGGATTTTAAAGAGAGATGTGCTAATTCGTTCTTTCTTCCTTTTCTTCCTTTCTCTTTCTTTCTTTCTCTTCTTTCTTCCTTCCTAGCTTCCTTCCTTCCCTCCTTTTTCTTTCTTTCTTTCTCATTTATTGAGCTCCTCCTCTGTGCAAAGCACTATTTTATCATTAGACCCATTCCCAGGCCCTCAGAGGGCTCACAATCTGCAAAGAGGAATGGAGCACATGAGAAAAACTTGGATCCTAAAGACAAAGCAACTTAAGAACACTAGGCCACCGACAAACACAATAGGAACTCCTGAACGTGTGGTTGACGGTGTCGTTCTCAGGCTCCTCGTCATTCAGGTAGAGCTGATAATAATAACAATAATAATAACATTTGTGGTATTTGTTCAGCTCTTACTGTGTGCCAGGCACTGCACTAAGCGCTGGGATGGATACAAGCAAATTGGGTTGGACACAGTCCCTGTTCCTCATGGGAAACCCAGCGCAAAACAGTTCCACCGGCCACGGCCTTCCCCTCATGCTAACGTCTGCCCTTGTTTTCTCGTTGAATTATTCCCTCATAGCTTCGGCCCAGTCCTTGCATTTGGATTAGACCTTCCCGGGATTCGGGTCAATTGGCCGGACACCGGATTGAGCCCGTTCTATCGGCCAATCTCTACCAGCAGGATTCCTTCTCCAAACAGATCCTTCTTCTCCCCCAGGGGTTCCGAGAGGGTTGAGAATTTCAGTGACCCGAGGCATCCCATTTGCGTTATTTATGGAGAGCACAAACCCGCTTCATATGGGCTTGTTTATATGGTCGAGCGATGACCTTCTCCATTAGCAACACAGGAAACATCTGTAGGAGACGGTTCCGCCACGAATCCCCCCGGGGACCCATTGCAGGAAGAAGTTCACCTCAGCGCGCTAACGCGGCCGATGCCCATTTGAAAATTAAGATTGGTTGTAATTCAGCAGATGAGTCTGTGACATCTGCCTAATGTCTCTGGCAGCACAGGGAGAGCACTCTTAGTAAATGAATCTGGAACCTGCTAACCTTTATAAGTCCTTTCGGGTTTTTTGAGCACTATATCGTTTTGATGTTTCAAAATTGTTGGAGCAGTCCTTATATAAATACAGAAAGGTTGTCTGAAGCCTACCTTGCTTGCGATTTTACCTTGTTTATCTTTTCTGAGCAAGGAAGACACAATGATATTCCCCTTTTAAAGTCGAGTGGCCAATAATCGTGTAATTTTCGATCGATTTACACTGCCGGCTAGCCTCTTGCATTCGGTGAAGGGATTTCTGGGCAGATTCTCCACAAAAATGTACAGATGTTCTCTTTGAAGTAACTGATTTCATTCACTGGTGTTTCCTGAGTGTCCCCTGGATGCCGAGCCCTGAAGTAGGCGTTTATTAATGATAGTAATAATAATAGTATTTGTTAAGCGCTTACTATGTGCCAAGCCCTGGGGTAGATATAAAGTAATCGGGTTATCCCAGGTGGGGCTCACGGTCTTAATCCCTATTTTACAGATGAGGTAACTGAGGAACAGAGAAGTTAAATGACTTGCCCAGTCACACAGCTGACAAGTGGCAGAGCCATGGTTAGAACCCACGACCTCTGACTCCCAAGCCCATGTTCTTCCCACTAAGCCATGCTGCTTCTCTATTAATAATGACAATAATAATGATAATGTTATATTGTTATGGTAATGAATCGGTGCTTGCCGTGTATCGAGCATTGCCCTAACTAATCAGATCATCTGGGAGAGTTCAACAAAAGTTAAAGGCACGGTCCCTCTCCTGAAATAGCTTACAATCCAATAGGCGAGACAGGTAGACGTAAGTTGTATACATACAGTAGGACACAATAATAATAAAATGATGATGGTATTCGTTAAGCGCTTATTACATGCCAGGCACTATTCTAAGCCATGGGGTAGATCCAGTCAGGTTGAACACAGTCCCTGTCCCACATAGGGCTCACAGTCTTAATCCCCATTTTATAGATGAGGTAACTGAGGGCCAAAGAAGTGAAGTAGCTCGCCCAAGGTCATACAGCAGACCGGAGGCAGAGCCGGGATTAGAGCCCATGACCCTCTGACTCCCTGGCCTGTGCTCTACCCACTACACCATCCTGCTTCTCCAAACATATATACACACAGCTGATAGCAGTAAGAGCCTGGAAAAACAAATAGCTAAATAGAATATGTAGAGGAACTTGAAGTGGCTGCTGATAAGGAACGATCAGAAACAGTAATTAGGGGCAGAAAGTATCCTGGAGAAGGGTAGTTGCTTTTCAGCAGAGCTTTGAAGATGGGGAAAGCTGTTTTCTGGTGGATTTTTTTTTTTTTTTGGTATTCGTTAACGTCTACTTTGTGGCAGTCCCTGTACTAAGCTCTGGGGTAGTTACAGGCTAATCAGGCTGGACGTTAGTCCCTGTCCCACATGGAGCTAGCAGTCTTAATCCCCATTCTACAGAAGAAGAAACTGAGGCACAGAGAAGCCAAGTGACTTGCCCAAGGTTAGAGAGCAAGCACTTGGCAGAGTCGGGATTAGAACACAGGTCCTCCAACTCCCAGGCCCGTGTTCTTTCCACTAGGCCGCTGCTCATTTTCTTGAAATAATGATAATGGAATTTGCTAAGCACTTACTATGTGCCATTCACTGTTCTAAATGCTGGGATAGTTACAGATTAAGCACTAAGCCACACTGTTTCATATTAAGATATGCTGCTTCATAATAACTCTAACTCCTTTTAGTTGAATTAGGAAATTAACTTCTTAAGGGACCAAGAAAGGATCCAGCAAGTAAACAAAGGTCAACACTGAAGAAGAAACAGACCCTTGTCTTAGCAAACATACAATGGAAATGATAAGCTCCTTATGGTCAGAGACCATGTCTATCAACTCTGTTGTATTCTATTCTCCCAAGTGTTTAGTTTATCATCATCATCAATGGTATTTATTGAGCGCTTACGGTGTGCAGAGAACTGTACTAAGCGCTTGGGAGAGTACAGTACAACAGAGTTGGTAGACATGTTCCTTGCTCACAACCAACTTACAGTCTAGAAAGGGAGACAAACCTTAATCTGAATAAATAATTGATAAAATTTAATTTACAGATATGTCCATAAGTTCTGTGAGGTTGCCAGTAGGGAGAAGGTGCTCTGCACACAATAGGTGCTCAATAAATATCACTGATTGATTGACTGAGTGGATGAATGAGACAGGATAAAATTCCAAGAGGATTAAGCCCCACTATTCCTCAGCTCCCACTCCCTTCCATGTCACCCTGACTCGCTCCCTTTACTCTTCCCCCCTCTCTCCACCCCACAGCACTTATGTATTTATGCAAAGATCTATAATTGTATTTATTTATATTGATGCCTGTTTGCTTGTATTGATGTCTGTCTCCCCCTCTCTAGACCATGAGCCCGCTGTGGGCAGGGATTCTCTCTCTTTACTACTGTACTGTACTTTCCAAGCACTTAGTACAGTGTTCTGCACGCAGTCAGTGCTCAATAAATATGATTGAATGAACTATTGATTGAACACTGTACTCTTCCAAGGCCTTAGTACAGTTTACTGCACACAGTAAGCGCTTAATAAACACCACTGATTGATCGATTGATTTGCAGGTATGCAACACTTTCAAAGACCCAGAATTAGGCAGTGCTTCCCTTCTCAAAGAGTGGGACATTGTCTTGATCTTAAACTTCTGGAGGGATGACAGGGCCAGCAGTTTGGATATGGAACTGTTCTGCCATCTGGTAAGTAGCGGTATTTATCGAGCGCCCATTTGATACAGTGCACTGTAGAAAGAAAAGACATGTCCCCTGACCCCAGAAAGCTGCTCTCTAAAGGGGAAGACAAAAAGAGAAATTAATGCAACGAGCTTGGTCTTCTCCAAATTTCCCCATCACCTCTCGTTCTACTCCTTCAGAATCGTCCCTGAAGCCTTTAGTGGCTTAAGCAGGATTTGAGTACAGTCTCGTCTTAAAATGATCACTGAAAGCTGTTCTTCAGTCAATTGGTCCTTCAGGATGTCAAACAAAGTAAAACATTGCTGTAGATTTTGTGAAACATTTGCAGGTTAATTAAAATGGCTTAATTGAGCATGTTTGAGGATTAGATCTATGTAATGATGTTCTCATGCCTTAGCTTTTTCACTTCAATGAATGTTTTTAATAATCAACAGAAATTTAATTAGCCATAACCCACTGCTTCACTAAATAAAAATCAATGGAGTGGTTTTGAGCAGCATGGTCTAGTGGAAAGAGCACAGGCCTGGGAGTCAGAGGACCTGGGTTCTAATTCCATATCCGCCATTTGCCTGCTCTGTGTCCTCTAGCAGGTCACTTAACTTCTCTGTGCTTCAGTTTCCTCATCTGCAAAATGGGGATTCATTAGAGTGTGAGTGCCATGTGGGACGGGGACTGTATGCAACCTGACACTCTTGTGTCTATCCCAGTTCCTGGCACGTAGTAAGTACCAAACAAATAAACTCTGACTGAGGTCTTTTTTTTTTGGTGTTTGCTAAGCGGCTACTATGTGCCAGGGACTCTACTAAACACTTGGAGTAGGTACCCCATTTTCCCGATGAGGTAACTGAGGCACAGAGAAGTTAAATAACTTGCCCAAGGTCACACAGCAGACAAATGGCAGACCCAGGATCAAAATCCAGGTCCTTCTGATCCCCAGGCCCGGGCTCTTTATACAGGGCCACGCTGCTTCTCTTCTTTAGTTACATCAATCAGTCTATCCGGTATTTATTCAGCATCTGCTCTGAGCAGAGCCCTGTACTAAATTACTGGGGAAGTACAATGAGTTGGTAGGGCAAGATCCCAATAGAGGGAGCGCCCCCAAAAAGATGCTAACACTGCAGACCACCTAAGCTTCAGTTTTCTGATAATTATTTTGGGAGAATAAGAGGAATGATGGTTGAGAAAATCCTTCGAAGTGTTAGACATACCGTTCTTGGTCATCTGACCCATCTCTCTCAGTGGTTCAAAACAAGGAATAGTGGTGGATGTGGCATACTTGAGAGTCCTCCTAAGAAGCAAGGTGCTATAAAATCCAGTGTATTTTCATCATTATAGCCATCATCATCGCTAGCATTATGGCATTTGTTAAACATTTGCTACGTGTCAAGCACTGGTCTAAGTGCTGGGATAGATCGATCCATTAGTCGTATTTATTGAGATGCTTACTGTGTGCAGAGCACTTGGGAGGGCACAGCATAACACATTAGACACATTCGCTGACCACAGCGAGCTTACATTCTAAAGGGGGAGAAGGACATTAATAGAATCAAATAAATACATAAATGCATTATGGATATGCACCTCACTGCTGTGGGGATGAGGGGGGAGGGGGAAAAAAGGAAGTAAATCAGGGTGACACAGAGGGGAAGGGGAATAGAGGGAATGAGGGCTTAGTCAGGGGAGGTCTCTTGGAGGAGATGGGCCTCCAATAAGGCTTTGAAGGCAGGGAGATAAATTTTCTGTGGGATATGAAGAGGAAAAGTTGCTCCAGAGGCTGGATGTGGGCGGGAGACCAGCAGCAAGGTGGACAAGATGGAGGTATAGTGAGTAGGTGGGCATTAGAGAAGCGAAGTGTGAGGGCTGGGTTGGAGTAGGAGAACGGTGAGATGAGGTAGGAGAGGGCAAGGTGATTGAGTGCTTTAAAGCTGTCAGTAAGGAGTTTCTGCTTGATGCGGAGGTGGTTGGCCAACCACTGGAAGTTCTTGAGGAATTGGGAAGCATGGATTGAACGTTTTTGTAGAAAACTGATCTGGGCAGCAGAGCAAAGTATGGACTGAAGTAGGGAGAGACGGAAGGCAGGGCTGTCAGCGAGGAGGCTGATACAGTAATCGAGATGGGAGAGGAGAAATGCTTGGATTAACAGATAGAAGTTAATCAGTTCAGACACAGTCCCCGTCCCACAGGGAGCTCACGGTCTAAGTAGGAGGGAGTAGGATTTAATTCCCATTTTACAGATGAGGAAACTGAGGTACAGAGAAAATAAGTGACTCGTCCAAGGTCACACAGAACCAACAACTGGCAGAGATGGGATTACAATGAGGTCCTCTGACTTCCAGACCCTTGTTCTTTCCCCCGGGCTACGCTGCTTTTCAGCATCATCGTCATCATTCCACTGAATCGTGAGTCCTCGGTGGAGGACAAACGTAAGAAACATCCTTCTTTAAGAGAGGGTTTCAATTGCTACTTTTTCACTTCTTGGTTCACTTCATTATTTACAGTGTGCCAGAAAAAAAAAAAACACAACCAAAACCCAAAGAACATTACAAGGACTAATATTCTTCCTGATTCAGGAGTTAGTTATTATGAGGTATAAAGAAGCAACGTTGTCTTGTGGTAAAAGCACGGGCCTAGGAGACAGAGGAGCTGGGGTCTAATCTCACTTGCCTGCTAGGTGACCTTAGGTAAATTGCTTAATTTCTCAGTACCTCAGTTTCCTCACTTGTAAAATGGGGATGAGATTCTACTCCCTCTTGCTGAGACCGTGAGCCTCACGTGTAGGCAGGTCCCACCTGATTAGCTTGGATTCATTCATTCATTTAATCGGATTTATTGAGCAAAGTACTGTACTAAGCACTTGGGAGAGTACAATATAAACAGATAAAGGTACAAACAGATACATTCCCTACCCACAACGAGTTCACAGGCTAGAGGGGGAGACGGACATTAATATACATAAATAAATTACAGATATATACATATGGATCTACTCCAGTGCTTAGTACTGTGCCTGGCATCTAGAAAGTGCCTAACAAATACCACTATTTCCCTCATGGAAGAGTTGGACTTTTCAGTACTTTATGAATTTGGGTTATTAAGCCATTATGGGCAGAGAACATGACTACCAACTCTGTTGTAGTATATTCTTCCAAGCGCTTACTTAGTACACCACCCTGCACACAGTAAGCACTCAACAAATAACGATTGATTGATTTTTAACCCAGTCCTTTGGCTAAAGGAGCCTTGACTCCTGCCTTGTTTGACAAGGGCTACTGACGGAAAAGGCTACATGCGCCCAGGACTACTAGCCCTCTCTCCCTGCTCTCCCTGCAAAATAGTTCACACGTGAAGCTCAGGCTTCCCAGAATCACAGCTGCCACCAAATAAGAAAAAAAAAAGGTTGCATTAATTGGCAAGTCGCTTAGAGGACTTGAGCAAATTCCACATTTGGATTAGTTTGGGGCTTGTCAAGTAACCCTTGAAGCTTCAGACCAACTAGGTCTGGAGTGAGGACCAGTCAGAAAAACTCTAACTACAAAAATAGCACCTTTGAAGCCACCGAGTTCCCTGACAAAAATCAGTTCCTACTACTGGTCGCACCGCTTGTCCCGCTTTGATCTGGCACAGCATGCTGGGCTGTCTGTTCTTCCCCTAAAACATCTGGTCCCACCGTCTCTTCTTTACTATAAAATGTCAGCACCATAAAAGGTGCAGTTGGCCTTTGGTTTAGAGATTGAGAGTCCACAGGGTGGTGGAAGGAGGGGCAAGAAGAATAGGAGATTGACTGACAGTAGAGTCGAGGCCAGGGAGAGAGAGAAATCAGTCTATCCATCATCGGTATTTATCGAGAGCTTACTGCGTCCAATTCGACAGATCCCTGCCCACAAGGATCTCACAGTCCGGAGGGTGAGACAGACATTAAAATTAATTATGGGTGTGTACAGAAGTGCTCTGGGCTAATGATAATGATGACCGTGGTATTTGTTAAGGAGTTTCTGTGATCCCAAAACTTTACTAAGTGCTGCGGTAGATGCAAGCTAAGCAGGTTGGACACAGTCCCTGTTGCCCAGTCTGAGTAGAAATCGGAACGGTAATAGTCCCCATTTTACAGATGAGAAAACTGAGGCCCAGTAAAGTTAAGTGACTTGCCCGAAGTCACACAGCAGACAGGTGGCAGAGCAGAGATTAGATGCCAGGTCCTCTGACACCTAGGCCCGCGCTTTGTCCTCCAGGCTCCAATGCCTTCTCAAACGGGGAAGTAGAAAGACCCAGAGAGAGAGACAAATTCAGCGGCTGTAGTCCAACCCACAGTTGGAGTTGTCGGAGGGCAGAGAGGGGAATCCCCACTATTTCAGACCCAGGAAATCAGCAGGAAACCCACGGAAATTTTCTCGGTGGGGTTATTATTCTATTGTATTTTCTCAAGTGGTCAGTACAGGACTCCGCACACTGTAAGCACTTGAGAAATACCACTGACTGAGGGCCCGTGGGGAATTTTCAAAATGTCTCACCACCCAAGAGAAAGCATTCTATTTCCGCTCTCTCCCCTCCATCTACACCTGTCAACTGGAGATAAAGCTCCCTTCAGGGATAGGTGAGCAATGCTACTTATGTCTGACTAAAGTTGATTTGTTTCCAACCACTGCAATTCCATAATGCCCCTTCTGCTCCCCCTTTTCTTCTGGAAAAGGGGAATATGTTTTTCCTCCATCCCCCAAAACAAACGAGCAAAAAGTATTCCAACTGGCAGAATCCGTGGCAGCAGCTCAGCCGGGCTAAGGGATTTTATTGAAGAAACCGTGGTTTGGCTGTGAATATTGAATTCTTCACAAGAGGCTCCAAATCATCTCCCAAACAAAGGCAACTATTGGTCCAAAAACGATGGCGAAGGCAGTGGACAGTTCCGATAGGCTGGAGAGCCAAGGGAGAAGGGACGAGGCTAACGTAGGAACGCATAATTTATGGAAAACCTGTCCAGTTTATGGATGCCAACTCTTGGGTTCTGGTCCAGAGAGCCCCCGGGCAATGTTGGTGCCCCATTGTGTCCCAACTTTGCTTCCTTCTCCTCAAATGTTTTTCTGAAAAACCCATCTCTTCCTGAATATGTGAGTGTCCAAACTCAGACAGATGATTCTGAGGAAAACCAGGTCAATCCCCAGGTTCAGTTTATTCATCGGTGATTGTAAAAAGCACACTTGAATTCCTCTCTAGAACAAATTTCTCTGAGAAGCCACACGGCCTAGTGGATAGAGCACAGGCCTGGGAGTCAGAAGGACCTGGGTTCTAATCCCGGCTCTGTCACGTGTCTGCCGTGAGACCTTGGTAAATCAGATCACTTCTCTGTGTCTGTTACCTCATCTGTAAAATGGGGATTAAGACAGCGAGAGGCATGTGGGATACGGACTGTGTTCAGGCTCATCACCTTGTTTCTACCCCAGCGCTTAGAACAGTGCCTGGAACATAGTAAGCGCTTAACAAATACCACACACACCCACACACAAAAAAAGTATGATGTTGGGGATTCTATGGGCAAAAGGGCCTGTCAGATGAATGCCAATGGGAGGTTGGGCAGTGGTCCCCCCTCTGTATACGAGGATCCAGTAGTTCTGGACCAGGGCAGAATGCCCCATTCGCCAGACTCCCACTTTAGCCTACAATAATAATGTTGGTATTTGTTAAGCGTTTACTATGTGCAGAGCACTGTTCTAAGCACTGGGGGAGATACAGGGTCATCAGGTCGTCCCACGTGAGGCTCACAGTTAATCCCCATTTTACAGATGAGGGAACAGAGGCACAGAGAAGTGAAGTGACTCGCCCACAGTCACACAGCTGACAAGCGGCAGAGCCGGGAGTCGAACCCATGACCTCTGACTCCGAAGCCCGGGCTCTTTCCACTGAGCCACGCTGTACAGTGAGCACACGTAGCAGCTACGGTCCCAGGGAAGCAGTGTGGCTTAGTGGGAAGAGCCCGGGCCTGGGAATCGGAGGACCCGGGTTCTAATCCCCCCTCTGTATGACGTTGAGCAAGTCCCTTCTCTATACCTCAGTTTCCTCATCTGTAGAATTACGATTCTATACCTGTTCTCCCTCCTGTTTAGGTCAGTGTGGGACAGGGACCGGGTCCGTTCTCCATGTACTGTTTCTGCACAAAGCACTTAATAAATGCCACGGTCATTCTGATCATCGTCACAGAATGACAACAGGTATTGAGAATTTGCTCCAACCCAGTTATTGTTCAGTGAGGTTGCTGCTCTCCAAAGCCACACTTAAAAACCGACCCCCTGGGGGTGAGAGGAGCTTCCCGCTATTTTGGAGCTCCAGAATCCTACTTTGCCAGTGGTCTTCTTGGTAAGATGCACAATCAGAGGTCAAGAGTCACGTGACATTCATCGCCATCTGGTGCTCCCGCGCTCCAGTAAATTGCGAATTGGGAGAAGAGCCTTTTGGGATTGAGTCCCGAAAAACACGGGCAAGGATAAACGTGACTCTCGAGAGATCTGCCCTCATTTTCCTGAACTGAGAAGGTCTTTTTGTTTTAAATGGCACTTGTTAAACATTTACTATGTGCCAGGCACTGTACTAAGCGCTGGAGTGGATACAAGATAATGAGGTGGACACAGTCCCTGTCCTACATGGGGCTTTCACTGTACCTCGATCTCATCTATCTCGCCACCGACCTCTCGTCCACGTCCCGGCTCTGGCCTGCAAAGTCCTCCCTCTTCATATCCAACCAACAGTGACTCCCCTCACCTTCAGAGCCTTATTGAAGGCACACCTCCTCCAAGAGGCCTTCCCTGATTCATTCTTCCTTTCCTCTTCTCCCTCTCCCTTCTGTGCCACCTTGACTTGTCCCCTCTATTCATCCCCTCTCCCAGTCCCACAACACCTATGTACATACCTGTAATTTTATATATTTATATTTATGTCTGTCTCCCCCTCTAGACTGCAAGCTGGCTGTGGGTAGGGAACGTGTCTGAAACGAGTTTACAGTCTAGAGGGAGAGACAGACATTACTATGAATAAACGATTTGCACGTAAAGAAATAATTTATCTCTTTCGCAGCAAGAGGAATCCAGCCTCTGGCTAGGAAATAAATCATATGGAACCGACGGAGCTAATGCAATATGGAGCTTTTTTCCCCCCTTCTTTGTGATTTATTTTTTGGAGAAGGGTCAACTCCAGAGGCATCATCTGTTTTCAGAAAAGGTCTGGGGAGGATCCCCGGGATCTCCCAGTGGGGCTAGCCAGAGGCAGAATGAGAAAGTAGTTCGGGCCACGAGGAGTCCTGGGATTTTCTTAGCCCCCTCGCCACCATCCCCCTCCCACCAGGCCCTCGGGCTTTGCCCAAGCACATGGTCTCTGCCTGGTATTGGCCCTCAGCCACACACACACACTTAAATGCTCTCGGGCAGCCAGATCTCAGGTGTCCATTCAAAGGGAAATCTTATGGTTTGAAAGTGCAGAGAAGAGAGGGAAATGTTTCCCCTTATCCACGCTGGGAAGGAGCATGGCCCAGTGGATGGGAGTCCGAAGAATCTGGGTTCTAATCCCAGTTCTGTCACTTGTCTGCTGAGTGACCTCGGGCAAGTCCCTTCAGGTCTCTGTGCTTCAATTGGCCCCGTCTGAAAAATGGGGAGTAAGACTGTGAATCCCATGTGGGACAGGGACTGTATCCAACTTGATTACCTTGTATCTACCCCAGAGTTTAGAACGGTGCCTGACCCGGAGTAAGCACTTAAATACTATTTTTTTAAAAAATGGTTGCTGGGGGGGATGAATTAAGGAGAATTCTCCATATGAGTCCACTCTACAATGACTAAGTGAAGTTCTGTGCCTGAGTTTCTGACAAGCCAATGCAGAGGAAAGCTCCTTTCACCCCATGGGAAGAGGAGGAAGTGGAAGGGAGAGAGTGAGAAAGAGGGATAGAGTAGAAAAGATGAGCTGATGTGACTTTAGGCAGGAACACCCTGGCTACTGGATTTCATGGTAGAAAATTTTTATAGATATCTGAAAGGAGAAAGGTGATTTTTCAGTTGTGGGGATAGAGACAGTAGCAGGACACCTTGTAGGCTGAAAACTGTCTACTATCTGTTTTATTGTACTTTCCCAAATGCTTAGTATAGCATGGTGTAGTGGATAGAGCAAGGACCCAGGAGTCAGGGGATCATGGGTTCTAATCCCAGCTCCATCACTTGTCTGTTGGGTGACCTTGGGCAAGTCCCTCCAACTTACCTCAACTGCAAAATGGGGATTGAGATTCTGAGCCCAACGTGGGACAGGGTTTGTGTCCAACCCGATTTGCTGGTATCCACCCTAGCACTTAGTACAGTGCCCGGCGCATAGTACGTGCTTAACAAATACCATAATTATTATTATTATTAGAGTGCTCTGCTCTTGGTAAGCATTCAGTAAATACCATGGGTGGACCGACACATTTTAGCAGCATCAAAGGCCCGATTCCAGGCAGAAGGATCCTTTATAATAATAATTGGGTCATTTGTTAAGTGCTTACTATGTGCCAAGCACTGTTCCTAGCACTGGGGTAGATACAAGATAATCAGGACCCACACGGGGCTCACAGTCTCAGTTAGAGGTAAAACCGATCTGGGCATCCCCTTTTGAGATGAGGGAACTGAAGCACACAGAGTAGGGCCCAAAGTCACACAGCAGGTACGTGAAGGAGCTCTTTCCGTTAAGTTTCAAACATCATGTAGGACAAATCGTCGTGATTCCTGTTAGAAGACTCCCACTAGAGTATTCCTGAACCAGAATTTCCCCGAAACAATAAAAACAAAACTCTGGCAAAACTAAACGGATCAGATGAGGCACAGCAGGACAAACACTTACAAAATGCTACATGGATTTTCTCGCATACAGTGAACATTTCTGGCAGAGAGATCTGGGAAACTCTATTCCAGGCTCTCAAATACCTTTCCTTTTCTGGCAGGACAGATTAGAGTCAAATTCAACTGCATTTCTGAGGAGAGATTTGGGGAAATAAAAAGGAACTGTTACAGTTGATACTTTTGTGGGACATTCATGTCCTTCCTACTTCATTTTAGTGATAGAAAACAGAGGGCTAATCTTCACAGCACCTCTGAAGAAGAGGTGACTCCTTTAGAGTTGGAGAAATCAAGGCAGAGTGGCCAAACAATTTCCCTAAGGCCTCATGACAAGCTAGTGATGAAGGTCATGGGTTCTAAGCCTGCCTCTGCCAGTTGGCTGCTGTGTGACCTTGGGCAAGTCACCTCGCTTCTCATCAGTTACCTCATCCGTAAAATGGGGATTAAGACAGTGAGCCGGACGTGAGACGGGGATTGTGTCCAATCCAATTTGCTTCTATGCCCTCCCCGGCGCTTAATACGGTGCCCGGCATATAGTAAGTGCTTAACAAATACCGCAGTTATTATTATCATCATTAACCAGACTCCCTCTGGCGCTCCTATGGCTGTACCTGGATGGGTGGGGGGTGGGGGAGGGCACAGGAGACTCTCTAAATTTGATCAGTCGTCCATCCCCAGAAGCATTAATCTAGCAATAAAAAATTCAAACTCTCAGGTCACTGACTGCTTATGGGGACTGGGGAGGGAGAGAGCATTCTAGGAACTTGTTTTCACTTCATGAAGAGAGCATGTCCGATCCGCTGCGCACTGCTCTTTGCCGTCTTTCCAGCTGGGGGGCTCTTTACGTGGGTTTCTGATTGTTGTTTTTTGGTCGGGGGGCAGCTTTTCCTGGGGTGATTCACATGGGGCACGGAGGGGAATCCTGCCTAAGCTACAACATTATAACCCCAAAGATGAGATGGTCCAGTGGGGCGGGTGGAAGCGTAAGAGGTTTGGGAGGCTTAAGAAGATTAAAAATCAAAGAAAGTCACACCATGCTTCCCAGAAGCTAGCTGGCAACCAGGAAGCTCTTGGTGGGTCTTTGGTCTCTGCATAGACAAGACTTCTCTCAGGCGTGAGGT
Source organism: Ornithorhynchus anatinus (assembly GCF_004115215.2). Classification (NCBI taxonomy): domain Eukaryota; kingdom Metazoa; phylum Chordata; class Mammalia; order Monotremata; family Ornithorhynchidae; genus Ornithorhynchus; species Ornithorhynchus anatinus. The sequence goes on along the minus strand of NC_041741.1, from coordinate 17,659,269 downwards.
GAAATCGTGATTTAGTGACACTGTGATGCTCAATTGACCTCCCAGGTAGCAGGGAAAAGTTGCCCTGAGGCAAATGGAATCCCAGCCACCCTCCCCTAATAATTAATAATAATAATTGTGTTATCTGTTAAGCGCTTACTCTGTGCCGGGCACTGTTCTAAGCCCTGAGGTGGGTCGGGTTGGACGCATCCCCGTCCTGCCGGGGGCTCACAGTCTTAATCCCATTTTACAGATGAGGTAACTGAGGCCCAGAGAAGAGAAGTGACTTGCTCAAGGCCACACAGCAGACACGTGGGGGAGCCAGGATTAGAATCCATGACCTTCTGACTCTCGGGGCTGTGCTCTGTTCATACGCTATGCTGCTTCCTCTGTCAGAGATGTGACTACTGAGGGCAGAGGTGTGTGGCCAGGAGCCCAATTCTGCAACGGACGATCTGATTTCCAGCCGCTCGTCTGCTTGTCCACTACGATTTTCCATGCCTACCTTCTTCCCCTAGGGCTCCTAGACTGTAAGCTCCTCAAAAGGTAGGGATTGTGTCTACCAATTCTATTGCATTATATTCTATCAAGCGCTTAGTACACTGCTCTGGACACGGTAGGCACTCAATAAATACCATTGGTTGATTGAATGAATAGATGAAGGGCACTTGGGTTTGCAGAAAGCAAGAGAACAGTGAGAGATGGTATGTAGTGTTCTCAAATTAATGGTTAGAGACAACGGAGAAACCCGATGAAAAATGCTCAAACCATGAATTTACTATAACGTCTATGATTTCACTAGTTCATGATGAAATCAGAATTCTCTTGCGTGCCTCATCTCAACTAAATTTTAATCATTTTTCTCTGGGTTTTTTTTTTTTGCCTTGATGGGTAGTCTCTGCAGAACACGTCCACATTTTATCTGCCATTATAACAATTTTTAAAAAAACATTCACATATGATATCCAAAGCATCTCCAAGACAGTGTGCTATTCATCATATGCTCTAGATAATACATTTGCGAGAACTCACGATTCTCAGAGTAGAACACAAGTTAATATTGAAGAACTCTAGTCTAAAATGTAAATTGTTGTGATTGTTCTAAAATGTAAATTTTTGTAATCGTTGAGATAGGTGACTAATTTTTTGAAAGGGTCACTAGAAGTCTATGATCAGTATTTCCAGGATTGACCTTTCAATCAAAAGAAATGAATTTTCATCTCTTGCGTAGACAATTGTGAAATGGTCCTTCTTTATTCGAGCACAGTGTATTTCATTCATTCAATAGTATTTATTGAGCGCTTACTATGTGCAGAGCACTGTACTAAGCGCTTGGAATAGACAAATGGGTAACAGATAGAGACAGTCCCTGCCCTTTGAGGGGCTTACAGTATTTCTGTCATAGTCTTAGACCTAGGTGGTGTATGTGACTATATAAAGATAGAGAGGAAGGAAGAGAGAGAGCTGACCATTGTTTTTCAAGATGATACTATGATGTGGATCAGATGCTATGGAGTTGATCAGCATGGATGAGAGGAAAGAACCATGGACTTGGGAATCAAGAGACATAGGTTCTAGTCCTGGGTCCCTCACCTGTCTGCTGGGTATCCTTAGGCAAACCACTTTAACTTCTCTGTGCCCCAGTTTCCACAGATGTAAATGGGGTTAAAATGTTATTCTGCCCTCCTGGACCGTGAACCCCATGTGGGGCAGGAATAATAATAATAACAATGTTGGTATCTGTTAAGCGCTTACTATGTGCCGAGCACCGCTCTAAGCCCTGGGGTAGACACGGGGGATGCAGGTTGTCCCTCGTGGGGCTCACGGTCTTAATCCCCATTTTACAGATGAGGTAACTGAGGCACCGAGAAGTTAAGTGACTTGCCTAAAGTCACACAACTGACAAGTGGCCGAGCCGGGATTCGAACTCATGAGCTCTGACTCCAAAGCCCGTGCTCTTTCCACTGAGCCACGCTGCTTCTCAAACTGTATTGGATATGATTAAGTTGTATCTATATCTCAATGCTTGGAACGTAGTAAGCACTCAATAAATGCCATCTCTAATTGAGTGTGTGCCCACATATACTTATATAAATTCAACATGCCTATTTCCTTCTGTTGGCAAAGAATAATGATAACAATAGTATTGTTAGGCTTTTACTACGTGTACTAAGAGCTGGGGGGGGACACAAGCAAATTGGGTTGGACACAGTCCCTGTCCCACATGGGGCTCACGGTCTCAATCCCCATTTTACAGATGAGGTAACTGAGGCACAGAAAGTAAAGTGACTTGGCCAAGGTCACCCAGCAAACAAGAGGCAGAGCGAGGATTAGAACCCAGGTCCTCTGACTCTCAGGCCCATGCTCTTTCCACCAGGTCACGGTGCTTCTAATGCTAATCTTCTCACTGTGCCTCAGTCTCGTCTCTCTCGCCACAGACCCCTGGCCCACATCCTTCTTCTGGCCTGGAACGCCATCCCTCAACAAATACGACAAATAATTAGTCTCCCCCACTTCAAATCCTTATTGAAGGTACATCTCCTCCAAGAGGCCTTCCATGACTTCCTCTTCTCCTACTCCCTTCTTTGTCACCCTGACCTGCTCCCTTTGTTCTTCCCCCATCCCAGCCCGACACCACGTATGTACGTATCTGTCATTTATTTATTTATATTAATGTCCGCCCCCCCCCCCCCCAAGACTGAAAGCTCATGCGGGCAGGGAACGTGTCTGTCTACTGTTGTATCGCGCTCTCCCAAACGCTTAATATAGTGTTCTGCCCACAGTAAGCCCTCAATAAATGCGTTTAAATGAATGAATGTTTCTAATAAATGACCCCCAAATTCAACCAGCTTGCCTCCTAAAACTGCACACTCTTTCCCTTAGCAATAAGTAAAGCAATTTATGGTCACAGTGGAATATTATAAGAATCCACAGTGGGAAGTAATTTTGGAGTATGAGGTGATTATTCATATGATGAATCAATCGATCGGTAGAATTTAGTAAGCGTTTACTGTTGGCAGCGAACTGAACTCTGCACGTGGGAGAGTAGGCTACACTACCCCGCCTTCAAGAAGCTTACAGTTTAGCAGGGGAGACTATATCAATCCATGAGAGGTATTTATTGAATGAATACTGTGTGCAAAACCCTGACTAAATACACGGGAAAGCATAATATGAAAAATTGGTAGACATGATCACTGTCAACAAGAAGCTTACAGTCTACAAGATGGTAGTGAGGAAGGTTGAATTTTTTTACCTATTCTAAATCCATCATGATATACTATTTTCTCGTGCATCTTTAATTTCATTTCATAGGCTCGATTCTGCAATAACACAAGTTTTCACTACATATTTTGGCTAGAAAGCGCTAAGGAAATGGGAAACTTTCTTCTATCAACTCGAGCTTGTTTGGACCCCGGGCCACACACGCAAAAATGTATTAATTCTCCCAGTGTTGGACAACCTGAGGGTTTTGCAACCCTATCGTTTAGAAGAACCGGGTGCATTATTTTTTATTGTGAAATAATCATTTCTCTATTTCCCGTCACCACCGTCGTCTTTCTAAATTAGCGAATATCTTATTGCTGGTTCACTGCAAATCGCTCAAGTGTATTGCTGCGATGGTTTGTCAATTTTATCTGATGTTTTTTATGACTTCCTAGAGGTCTTGAGGCACTACAAACAGTATAACTATCTATTCCTTCAGCGTTTAAAGCTAACTATTGACAGTGAGATTATCATACCTAGTGGCTGAGAGGATTTCTGCCTGCCGATAACATCTTCCACTTGATGGAATGGAAAGATAGTTTCACTTCTGCACTGGCTATCTTTGCGATCTCTGCGGACCTTACCTTATTTTCGCTTCTTCTTCGAGGTGTTCTGAACTTTCCCAGCCTACCTTCTGCTGACTCCTCTCGTCTGCGGCTGCATTTCACCTGCGTCTTTCCACCATCTTGTCTGTTAAATCCTAGCCTTGAAATCTCTCGATTGCCGAATTATATTCACACTTTCCAGGCTCAGGTGGATTTCAACATTATTATTAACACTATTAAGGCACCTGCAAATCCCTGCCCTGCTTAGATTGAAGGGTTGTGGGCAACCCTCTCTTGGACTGAAATCACCCTCAGGAACCAACCAAATTGACTGCGAAGCTGCTCCCGAGTCTGGAGATATTTTACGAATTTAAGTGCTACGAGCTGTTCCGTATTGAAATAGGATCCTTTCCTCGCCCTCCAGCGTGGATTCTGTTTTCAATCCTCTCTCTGTACCGTGCTGGATATCTTCGCTTACAATCAAACAGCCACTGCCTGTTGTATTAGCAATGGAGAGCTTGCTTGTTTATAGGCCTTAACCACCTTCTGGTGAGTCTCCGCTCTTTGGACGGTTCTCACAGCACTTCCGGGTCCTCTCTGGAATTTTCTTTACCCAAAATCCTCTGGGCATTGAAAATCTCAATTGGTTAAAAATTGCCCTCCCCCCCACCCCAGTGAAGCAACCATCATTTAAACCAAAAGGCTTTTCTGAGATGAGCTGAATGACTGAATGACTAAATGAAAGATTCGTTTAGTCTCGCAACAAAGTGAGACCCTCAGACTACATGTAGGCATGGCTTGAAGCAGCGTGGCTCAGTGGAAAGAGCCCGGGCTTAGGAGTCAGAGGTCACGGGTTCTAATCCCGGCTCCGCCACCTGTCAGCTGTGTGACTGTGGGCAAGTCACTTCACTTCTCGGTGCCTCAGTTACCTCATCTGTAAAATGGGGATTAACTGTGAGCCTCACGTGGGACAGCCTGATGACCCTGTATCTACCCCAGCGCTTAGAACAGTGCTCTGCACATAGTAAGTGCTTAACAAATACCAACATTATTATTATTATTATTATTATTTTAGAGGCCTTAAGAACAGGATGACCAAATGGAGTATCCCGTGAACAGTGTGTCTTGAATAATTACATGATAATTTTCCCACCACCCGTGATAGTAAAAAATACTTTGTGCTTGCAGTTATTGATGATGATGATGTTAATGTTGATGATAACAAAGGAGAATTAGCAACTAGCCCAGGACAGTGTTTTCTTTTAAAAAGATATTTGCTAAGCATTTACTGTGTGCCAGATAATAATAATAATAATAATGGCATTTGTTAAGCGCTTACTATGTGCAAAGCACCATTTTAAGCGCTGGGGAGGATATAAGGTGATCAGGTTGTCCCACTTGGGGTTCACAGTCTTAATGCCCATTTTACAGATGAGATAACTGAGGCACAGAGAAGTGAAGTGACTTGTCCAAAGTCCCACAGCCGACAAGCAGCAGAGCTGGGCTTTGAACCCACCATCTCTGACTCCCCAGCCCGTGCTCTTTCCACTGAGCCACGCTGCTCCTCCAGCCCTAGGTTAGATACAAGATGATCAGGATGGACCCGGTCACTGTACCACATAGGACTCACAATCTCCGTTTTACAGATGAGATAAGTGAGGCACAGAGAAATGAAATGACTTGCCCAAGGTCACACAGAAAACTGGCGGAGGAACAGAAGTTGGAACTCAGGTCCTCTGACTCCCAGGCCTGGGCTTTTTCAAGGAGGCCATGCTACTTCTCAGGGTTTCAAAGAGATTAAACACCCATACAGGCACCTTCAAAAAATGGTAGCTAATTAACAGCAATCCTTACACAGACAACAGGACCGCTTACTCTTGCCGATTTATTTGAACTAAGATAACACTCATGGCCAGGTCATTGTTTGATTTCCACGATTTAAGCAACACGATCCAGTGGCAAGAGCACAGGCTTGGGAATCAGGGGATGTGGGTTCTAATCCCACCTCCGCCACTTGTCTGCTGTGTGACCTTGGGCAAGTCACTTAACTTCTCTGTGCCTCAGGTACTTCATCTGTAAAATGGGGATGAAGACTGTGAGCCCCTTGTGGGATATCCTGATTACCTTGTATCTACCCCAGTGCTTAGAACAGTGCTTGGCAGCTTAACAAATACCATAATTATTATTAGTATGATTATCCACCCTCCCATCCCTACAGCCCTTATGTACATATAGGTAATGTATTAATTTATATTGACGCCCTTCTCGCCCTCTGGTCTGTAAACTTGCCGTGCGCAGGGGACGTGTCTGCTTATTATTACATTGTACTCTCCCAAGCATTTAGTGCAGGGCCTGGCCCACGGTAAACACTCATTACATATGATTGAATGAACGAACGGTGCATTTAGACAAATTTCCTCGGATGAAATCCTGTGCCCTCATTCATTCATTCAATAGTATTTATTGAGCGCTTACTATGTGCAGAGCACTGTACTAAGCGCTCGGAGTGTACAAATCGGCAGCAGATAGGGACAGTCCCTGCCCACTGACGGGCTTACGGTCTAATGGGGGGAGGCGGACAGACAAAAACAATAGCAATTCTGCGCACCCCCAAGTTACGCCAGAATCAAACCAAAGAGAACCATAAAGGGAGACACCACCAAATATACATCCACCTGCAAAATTAATCGCTTGAAAAAAAAGCCCAGCCCTAGCAAACAGCAACTGTGTTCAGTTGTCCTTGGTTCATTTGGAGGACAAGGCTTTACATACACATTGTTTTCCATGGCTCACTCTTAACATTTTCATATCTCATTCTGAGCAGCCCACCCCGTGACCAGTGTTATCTACAGAGGGGCAGCGTAGCCTGGTGAAAAGAACATGGGGCCTGGGAGTCCGAGGACCTGGTTTCTAATTCCGGTTCCGCCATTTTCCTGCTGTGCGACTTCGGGCAAGTCACTTGAGTTCTCTGAGCCTCAGATACCTCACCTCTAAATGGGGATTCATTGCCGGTCCTCCCTCCTACTTAGATTGTGAGTCCCATGTGGGACAGAGACGCTATTCAGTCCGATTAACTCGTATCTACCCCAACGCTTAGAACAGTGCTTGATACATAGTAAATACCTAACAAATACCATAAGAGCGCCGCAGGAGTCAGTGAGGGACATCTCGTTTGACCTGTTCCCCTGTATTCGTTCAATTGTATTTATTGAGTGCTTACTGTGTGCAGAGCACTGTACTAAGCGCTTGGGAGAGTACAATAAACAACAGACACATTCCCCGCCCACAACAAGCTTACAAGGAACCCGGGCAGGATCTCTGTACCTGCTGGCCAGAGCTGTCCTAGACCACACTATCACCTCAGCTGTGCCCAGCGCCTACTCCCTGTTGACTCTAAGCTCCTGGTGGGCAGGGAAATCTGTTGGAAGATACATTCCCAACCACTTAATACAGTGCTCTGCACACACTGAGCATTCAATAAACACCACCGATTCATCGACTGACTGACCAGAATGGAAGAAACTAGAATGAGTCACCGAGGAAGATTATGGAGCTCCCTCTGGATTTTATTTTTTTAAAAGAGGAAGACGTTAGCTACTTTATAAAAGGATTTGAGTAAGGTCTTACCGAGGGGCAGAAAAGAGTAGGTGACCTTTGGAGGGTCACGATCGCGTAAACACTCTATGCTCTCATCTTTCTGCCCTGGCAAAAATAAGTCCTCCAGGTCTTTAGCCTGCCCAGCAAATTTTTCATCAAATCTGTAAATTGAGAGTTCTTCAGGGAAGTCTGACAGCTTCATTTTCAATTAATTTGTCTTCTAGAAATGAAGACCTCCAGGTCACTGGGGCAGCGGTAATGTTCTTGTCTGAAAAACGGTTCAATTCTCTCGCTAGTGAATATTTTTCCACCTTCAGAGAGCTAACCCCGGGCCATTACAGCACAGGCAGCGGAACGGAAAGCTCATGTACAGTAGCATTTGGCAAAGTGCCAGGCACCACCGGGCGGCTCCATCTGTCACCACATCCTGAAACAAAGGGCCTTCCCTCCCTCTGAGGCAGTCCGAACACAGAAGCATTTAACGGGGCTTCCGGGCTCCATTTCTTGGCGATTTTCTCATTTCCTAAAGGGCCCGCCATGGTCACCCAAGAATTCTCTTCAGCGATCCCTTCAGCGGGGCGATCCACAATTAGTAGGAATGGGCACCAAACAGACGGTGGTGCCGTAGGTGAGAGGAGAATTTGAAAGCGGGTCTTCTCGGCTAAGACAAGGCAGCTCCGACGCAAAAGAGAGTTCTCCGAAAAGAGCCGCTCCGGGGATTGTTTCCTCTTAGGTGTGCTTTAATTTCAACTGCAGCGGCATATTAGAGGGTATGTCAAATCACTGAAATACGTCTAAGTGCACAGGTCCTTAGGGAAAAGAGCCCGGGCCTGGGAGGCAGAGGATCTAGGTTCTGATCCTGGCTCCACCACTTGTCTGCTGGGTGACCTCGGACAAATCCTTAACTTCTCTGGGCCTCGGTAACCTCATCTGTAAAATGGGGGCTAAGCAATCAACCAGTCAGTGTATTCATTAAGTGCTTACTAGGTGCAGAGCACTGTATTAAAAGCTGGGGGGAGAGTAATACAACAGAATTAGCTGACACGTTCCCTGCCCCTAACGAGTTTACAGACTAGAGGGGGAAAGACCATGTGTCCCACGTGAGACGGGGACTGTGTCCAAACTGATTATCTTTATCTACCCCAGTACGTAGTGGAGCGCCTGGCGTATAGCTGAAGTTTAACCAATACCGTTAAAAAATGGAAGTGAATGAATGCTTCTACAGCCAAACACCCCCCCATAAAAATCAACAGGTTTTCATTCACCAGCATTTCCTCTTGGAAGGTTCCTTATACCTCGTAACGGTCAGTGATTCGTAAGGGCTTACCACTTCCTTTTCTTGTCTTATACTGCCATCTCCGACCCATAGCGACTCTAAGGACACATCCCTCCCAGAGCGCCCCTCCTTCAACTGCAATCGTTCTGGTAGTGGATCCATAGAGTTTTCTCGGTAAAAATACGGAAGTGGCTTACCTTCACCTCCTTCCGGGCGGTAAACTCGAGTCTCCGCCCTCCACTCTCTCCCCTGCCGCTGCTGCCCTGCGTGGGTGAGTTTTGACTTGTGGCAGATTGCCTGCCGCTCGCCAGCCACTCCCCCCAACTGGGAATGGAATGGGTAGGCCTTTGCTTGACTCTCCCTCCCGAGGTCGAACACTGGTAGAGTACTGGAAACTCTCCAGATGTGATCCTGAGAGGGGGGCCGCTTCCGAAGGGAGAATAAGTACACAAACCGGCCATATGATCTGGTGGTCCGATCTTCCGAAGGTCTGACGGCGCGCAGTTCACTTGGAATTCTGTGCTCTGCCCCGCGATCGACTCTCTCGCTGGTCTAGGCCAAGTCACTTAACCAGTCAACCAGGAGTATTTTCTAAGTCCCTACCATATGCAGAGCACTGTTACCTAGAGCTTGGAAGAAGACGATACGATCCCCGTCCGTGAAGAGCTTAGAGGAGGCCCGGACCCCAGAATAAATTACAGACAGGGTAAAGCAACCCATTTTAAAGAACTGTACCTAAGCGGTATGAGGGAGGAGGCCAGGGAGAGTAATACTTGAGAGCTCGGGAAAGGTGGACGCCCTGAAGTAGCAGTGGGAGAGGGGAATAGGGAAGCAGCATGGCCTAGTGGAAAGAGCATGGACCTGGTTCTCTGCCATAAGTCTGCTGTGTGACTTTGGGCAGGTCACTTAACTTCTCTGGACCTCAGTTATCTCGCCTGTAAAATGGGGATTAAGACTGTGAACCCCCGACGGGACGTGGACCGTGTCCAACCTGTTTATCTTGCATCTACCTCAGCTCTTAGTAAAGGGCCTGGCACTTTACAAATACCATTAAAAAATAGGATGAGCTTCTCTAGGGCTGCTTCCTCACCTGGAAGATGGACACGGTCATTCATTCAATCGTATTTATTGAGCACTTACTGTGTGCAGAGGACTGGGCGAGGTACTTGGTAGAGGGCAAAACAAAAAAAGTTGGTAGATTTGTTCCTGCCCACAGGGAGCTTACGGTCTAGAGGAGGAGACAGACATAAAAATGAATTACAGAGAGGTACTTCGGTGCCGTGGGGCTGTGAGTGGGGTCCATCTCAAGGGCTTTAAGCGTACAGATCAGAATGCAGAGGTGATGCAGAAGGAAGAGGAAGCCGGGCTTGATAGGGGAAGGCCTCGTGGAGGGAGACGCGATTTTGATAAGGCTTTGAAGGTGGGGAGAGTGATGGTCTGTCATATTGGAAGGGGGAGGGAGTTCCAGGCCAGAGGGAGGATGATGCAAGGGATTAGCGGTGAGATTGATGAGATCGAGCTACGGTGGGTAAGGTTGGTGTTACAAGAGTGACATGGGTGGCCTGGGTTGTAGTAGGAAATCTGTAAGGGAAGATAGGGGGTGGAGAGCTGATTGGAGTGTTCTGAGGCCAATAAAAGGAGTTTCTGTTTGACGTGGAGGTGGCTGGGCAACCCCCGGAGGTTCTCGAGGAGTGCGGAAACCGGCCCGAACATTTATTTAGGAAGATGATCCAAGCAGCAGAGAGAACTAAGGACTGGACTGGGCAGAGGCAGGAGGCGGGGAGGTCAGCGAGGAAGGTGATGCAGTAGTCGAGGCAGAATAGGATAAATGCTTGGATTAACGTGCCAGTAGTTTGGATGGAGAGGAAAGGGCAGACTTTAGTGACGTTGTGAAGGTAGAACCGCCGGGATGCGGTGACAGATGGAATATGTGGGTTGAATGAGGGAGATGAGTAGAGGACAATGCCACGGAGACGGGCTTGTGAAACGGGGAGGATAGTGGTGGGGTTTCCGGTAATAGGAAAGATGGCAAAAGACAGGGTTTGGGTGGGAAGATGAGGAGTTCCGTTCCGGACATGTTACGTTGGAGGTATCCGTGGGACATCCAAGTAGAGATGTCCTGAAGGCAGGAGGAAATGCAAGACTATAGAGGAGGAGAGACTCCAGGGATGGAGATGGAGATTTGGGAATCATCTGTGTAGGGTTGGTAGTTGAAGTCAAGGGAGTAAACGAGTTCTCCAAGGGACTGGGTGGAGATGGAGAATAGAAGGGGACCCAAAATTGAGCCTTGAGAGACGTCCGCAATTAGAGGGTGGGAGGTTGCAGAACCCGATCATCTTGTACTTACCCCAGGATTTAGTGCAGTGCCTGGCACATAGTAAGCGCTTAACAAATACCGTCTGGGGGAAAAAAAGGCAAAGGAGGAGCCTGCGAAGGGGACTGAGAAGGAGCCTCCGGAGAGCTAGACCGGGAACCAAGAGAAGCCAGTGTCGGTGAAGCCAAGGTCGGATAATGTTTCTAAGAGAAGCAGGTAGCAACACGGCATAGTGGATAGAGCACGGGCCTGGAAATCAGAAGGTCATGGGTTCTAATCCCAGATCTGCCACTTGTCTGCTGTATGGGCTTGGGCAAGTCACTTCACTTCGTCCATTCATTCGATCGCATTTATTAACCGCTTACTGTGTGCAGCGCACTGTACCTAGTGCACGGAAAGTACAATTAGGCAACAGACAGAGACAATCCCTTCCCAACAACGGGCTCACAGTCTAGAAGGGGGAGACAGACAACAAAACAAAAAAGTAGACAAGCATCAGTAGCATCACTTGTCAACCCAAGTGGCTTGTATCCATCCCGGAGCTCAGTACAGTGGCTGGCACAGAGTAAGCTCTTAGCAAATACCGTAATTATTACTAATCCACAGGGTCAAGACAGTTGAGAGGTGGAGGAGGAGCGGGTTGGGGAACCGGCCATTGGATATGGCAAGGGAGAGGTCATCAGTGCTCTTGGAGAGGTCGGTTTCCGTGGAGTGAAGGGAGCGGAAGCCAGATTGGAGGAGGTCAAGAAGACTACTGAGGAGAGGAAGGGGGGGCAGCGGGTTTAGACACTTCGCTCCCGGAGTTTGGCAAAGAATGGTAGGAGGGAGATGGGGCGGTAACTGGAAGAGGCTCTGGGAGCCACTGTACGACTCAGGCGTGAAGCCAACGTCCTCCAAGAAAACAAAATAACACTAGAGGTGCTGGGAGGACTTGCTGAGCTTGCACTCGTGCTGGGTCAGCACGCAGGACGTCTAATCAGCATCATCGTCTTCATCGGTGGTATTTATTGAATGTCCACTACGGGCAGAGCACTGTAGAAAGCACCTGGAAGAGTGCAGTACAATAGACATGTTTCCTACTCGCAATAAAATTATTAGACATGCTGCTGAAGAGTGTTCTAGCCACGGTTTTAGGTTTCTGGTAGGTTATGAATCGAGAAAGTTGCAGGCTTCCTGAGCAAGGATGAAAAGAATTGAGACCTTTTACTTTGGAGACGAGAGAGGGGGATAATAATAACAACGGTATTTGTTAAGCGGTTACTATGTGCCTTATACTGTACTAAGTGTTAGATTTAAGTGCTATGTGCCAGGCGCTGTACTAAGCACTGGGGCGAAGTAAACTGGGTTAGACACAGTTCCTGTCCCAAGTGGGACTCACAGTCTCATCCTTATTTTACAGATGAGGCAGCTGAGGCACAGTGAAGTGACTTGCCCAAGGCCACACAGCAGACAAGTGGCGGAGTCGTGATTAGAACCCATGGCCTCCTGATTCCTAGAAAGGGGCTCTTTACGAGGTTGGCACTGATCCCTAGTCACAGTCCGTGAACAAGAAAAAAAGGGTTTGTTTTGGAGATGGGTTTAGTTGGATATCAGAAATTAATTAATTGTGATTATATTGTACTCTCTCAAGTGCTTAGAACAGTGCTCTGCACTCAGTAGGGACTCAATAAGTAAAAATAATAGTGGTATTTGTTAAGCGCTTACTACGCGTCAAACACTGTACTAAGCTCTGGGGTAGATATAAGATAACCAAGCCCCACATGAGGTTTGCAGTCTAGATAGGAGGGAGAGCAGGGATTGAATCCCCATTTTGCAGATGACGGTTCTGAGGCAGCGAGAAGTGAAGTGACTTGCCCAAGGTCACCCAGCAGATACATGGCAGGGCCGGAATTAGAACCCAGGTCCCCCGACTCCCAGGCCCATGCTCTGTCCATTAGGCCTCATTGCGTCCTTACCCCCGACTGATTTGTGTTCAGTTACTGAACAGAGAGAGGCGTGTTCATTCATTCCATCGTATTTATTGAGCGCTTACTGTACTAAGCCCTCGGGAAACTACAATACAACAACAGACACACTTCCTGCCCACAACGGCCTAGAGAAGTTAGAAGATCTAGAGAAGTTGGAAGTTCACTGAGGCACAGAGAAGCTGAGTGGCTTGTCCCGGGTCACACAGCAGACAAGTGGCAGAGCTGAGAGTAGAACCCAGGTCCTCTGAACCCCAGGCCTGGGCTCTTTCCGCTAGGCCACGCTGCTTTTTATCGAGAACAATCGGTTTATCCGGGGCATTCTGAGTATGTAGTCGTTCCCCCCGCTTGGAGGTTTGAATCTGGATCGCTGGCCAGGAAGCTTCGCTTCACTCACCGAAGCTCTTCCTTTCGTCCTTTATTTTTATCTCCTTCCAAGAACAACCTTCCTTTGATTCACGTGATAACGGAGATCAAAATAGTCGGTCAAAATGGACGGGAGAATTTCACCCGCGGCCCGGTTTTATGGTAAGAAATAAATACTTTTGAAAAATGTTATCGACGTCTAAATTTGTTTTTAAGGAAAAAACAGACGTTCAGATGGAATCTTCAGCCCAGATTTTCTTTTCTCCTTAAAGTACGCGTCTATCATTCTTGAGCAGAATTACCGGGCACGCAAGGGACGAATCGCAAGATGATCGTTGGTGAAGGGGAGGCATCCTTAACCTTTCAAATAACACCGGTGAAATGATCTAGATTTTAAATTGGTGGATCGCTTTTAATAGCTCACAGATGCCTTAGAATCGGACACTAAAAACCAATGACACGTCCTCGAAAGGCATTACGCCAAAACTCTTGGACAACTAAATGAGGCATTTACTAAAGTGCTCTTTAGAGTTGATTTTTTACCACTCTTAGCTGAGTTGTTAAATTTTTAGGAAAATAGAAAAGACTGACTGGTAAGGGGAGATGCAATATATTTACACCCAGTCCTTCGTTTCTAAATTACCGCTGAATGTCCTTCAATAAATCATGTCGCCACGTACCCTGGGTATCCAGGATTTGAAGAATGACTTGAAATGGCCATCAGTTTTCCAAGTCTCATAGAAGCAATTTTTAGAGGTTGGTTAGTTTATCACAAAATTTGTGGGGTGACAAAAATTTAGTATAGTAAACCCTCGTTCCCTGGGACTCCGCTAACGTGGATTTTGCGAAAATAAGAACTGAAAACGCATTCATCACTTCCTCCTTCTCCCTTTCTACCGCTACCTAAAGCAGATATCTCAGTCAATAGTACTATGTTAAACACTTGTAAGGGCACAATAGAAATAACAGGCATATCTCCCCCTTTAGACTATAAGATCGTTGTGGGCAGGTAATGGGTTTGTTTATTGTTGCATTGTGCTCTCCCAAGTGCTTAGAACAGTGCTCTGCACATAGTAAACGCTCAATAAATATCACTGGTGAGGATCAACAGCCTCATCCCTGCCATCGATGATCTTACAATCAAGGAGGGGAGATATATATTAAAATAAATTTATAGGTGGGGAGAAACAGTAGAGTATAATGATATGTCCTTAAATCCAAGGTCGGAGAATGAGTATTCAACCGCTTAGGAAAGACGGAAACGCTGAAATAGCAGCAAGGGGGGAAATGGAGAAGGAGGACGAGAGAGATTTATCAGGGCAAGTGTGACCTTGGGCAAGTCACTTCACTTAATCAGGGAGGGCCTCCTGAAGGAGACATGATTTTTAGAAGGGCACTGAAGATAGGAGGCCAGCGGTCTGTTGGCTGTGAAAGAAGAGGGTGTTCTAGGCATAAGGAAGGGTATGAACAGCGGACATCGCGAGTATGGAAATTCTTTTGCCATTGGAAAGGCAGAGGCAGCAGCCCTTTATAGATAATAATAATAATAATTAAGTGCTTACTATGTGCCGTGCACCGTACTGACCACTGGGGTGGATATAAGATAATCGGATTGGGCAGAGTCCCTGTCCCACGTGGGACTCACAGTCTCAATCCCCATTTTACAGAGGAGGGAACTGAGACCCAGAAAAGTGAAGTGACCTGCTCAAGGTCACACAGCAGACAAGTGGCGGAGCCGGGAGTAGAACCCGTGACATTCTGACTCCCAGGCCTGGGCTCTATCAACTGCACCATGCTTTAGACCTGCAAGAGACAGTGATCCCCCACCCCCCCATCCCGTGGGGCCCAAGGCTGGGCGGGGGGGTGGTCTGCAACCCCCAAGACCAGCAATACCGGCAACGTTAAGGTCTGGTTTTCTGGCTGGTGACTGCAGGAACACTCCACGTGTGCACCCTTTTCACATCGGCTAACAGTGGCCTAGTGGACAGAGCACCGGCCCGGGAGTTAGAAGGACGTGGGTTCCAATCCCGGCTCCGCCACCTGTCTGCTGTGTGACCTTGGGCAAGTCACTTCACTTCTCTGGGCGCTTAGTTACCTCATTTGGAAAAAATTACCTCATTTGGAAAACAGTCCCTTGGGAGACTGGGAGTGTGTCCAACCCGATTTGCTTGACTCCACACCAGTGCTTCGTACAGTTCTTGGCACATGGCAAGTCTTAACAAATACCACAAACATATCAAATATATATTATTATGATATAATATAGAATAATAATAATAATGGTATTTAAGTGCTTTCCATGCGCCAAGCACTGTTCTCAGCCCTGGGGGAGAAACAAGGTAATCAAGTTGTCCCACGTGGGGCTCACAGTCATCATCCCCATTTTACAGATGAGGTAACTGAGGCACAGAGAAGTTAAGTGACTTGCCCAGAGTCACACAGCTGACGAGTGGCAGAGCCGGGATCAGAACCCACGATCTCTGACTCCCGAGCCCGGGCTCTTTCCACCAAGCCATCCTACCTTCTAGGATAATCTTCTCTCAAGCAAAATTGCTCTGATCTGAGGCTGTTAGATGGCCACTGTGGCTTTTTAGAAATCCTCAACTACTGCGCTTTTGTGCGTTCTCAATTATTTCTTTGAAACCACTCGGTTGAGAATCACGCAGTGTTTTCTACAGCAATGTGAGTAGAGTTTCAAATGGTCCTAATAGTAACGATGGTATCTGTTAAGCGCTTACTCTGTGCCAAGCACTGTTCTACGCACCCAATATAGCTGTAAAGAACCAATCCCAAAGAATCATAGTCGATTCTAACAGGGATACTGCCAAAGGAGGGAACTTTATAGGCACATTTTTCCTCCAAAAGACGTGGCGGCGACTCTTCCTTACAAGTTGATCACATCCTCACTCTCACTCCTTGAGAGATTAGCGAGCACCGGACATGGTATTACCAACCAGAGATGTAAATAATTCTCCAAAACCCGTTTCTCTAACAAGCTAAATCCTGCACTCTAGTGTACCTCTGAAGGCAGCGCACATCCAAAACAAACAGCAACAGTTCAATCTGAAAACCGACTCATTCGGCTCGCTCGGATTCCTCTTTTCAGAGCGAAAACCCCTCCTGGGTCACAGATTATCCCTAGGGAGATAACGCTAAATGGGAAGGCATTTTCTCATCAGAAATAACATCTCTTTTTTTTTTTTTCCGGTACAGTCGGGAAGCACATTCATTTCGAGCAAACGTTAGCCGCATCCTTGGGGTTTTATTAAATAGGTGACATTTCCAAATCCCACACTCTGACCGACTTCTCACGAGTCACTATTGAATGCGCGAAGTCCGTGGCGGTTTGAACCCAGAAAATCCTTCGTTTTCTTCATTCTCTTTTAAACCAGCCGAGGCAGAGTGCAGGAGGAATTCTTCAAGGAGCAAATTTGAAGAAGTGAACAACTAGCGGGTGACGGATGCAGGCTCCTTTTAGCAGCACATGTGGTGGTGTTCCTTTGTGATCCAGCTGAACTCCAGAACTCAGCCGCACTGCCGATAGAAGTAGAGGTAGTAATCCGTGAAGATTATCCCAGCATGGTTAGGGTCTGATGAGCAGTCTGCAATATCCTGTCGAAGAGAGGAGGAGGGTGCGGGGAGAAAGCGAGAGAGAGTTAGTTCCTACAGACACTCACCGCTGCTGAAATGTCATCTTTCTTTCAGTCTACTTTCCTTTTTTTTTTTCCCCTAAGAAAAAGCTTACCGGGGCAGCGACACGGAAATGGAATACGCTGTCATAGAAATGGGCCACGGGGAGACTCCACATATGCTGACATCCCTAGAAAGTGAATCAGAGAGAGAGACACACACACGCGTTGGATAACCTCACTGTACATTCATCTGGAGGGAAGGACTGGCTGAGATTGCATTTCCCCGCCTGGCGTAGATGAGTGATTGGGGTGAGATTTGATAGCCTCGGCCGAGGTAAGTCGGAGGCTTCCAGGAGGCTGGAGGAAAGCGCTGACTCCAAGCTTCGTGAGCGGTGCTGCTCTAACCAGCCAGAACGGGAGGAAGAGCTGAACGTCTCTGCCAGAGCATCGACTGTATTGACAACAGTCAGTGGTATTGACTGAGCGCTTACTGTGCGCAGAGCACTGAACAAGCAGGTGGGAGAATACAACAGGGTTGGTAGACACGTCCCCCTGCCCGCAGTGACCTTACAGACTAGAGAACACCCACGGCAAAAAAAAAAAAAAGTGGTATCTGTTAATAATAATAAGGATGATGGTATCTGTAAAGTGCTTACTATGGGTCAAGCACCGTTCTAAGCACTGGGGTAGATACAAGCTAATCAGGTTGGACACGGTCCCTGTCCCACACGGGGTTCACGGACTAAGGGGGAGAGAGAGCAACCAGCTTTAAATCCATTTTCTCTGGTTTATTAATATCATTACCATTAAGTGCCGTCGAGTCGTTTCTGATTCATAGCGACTCCATAGATATACTTTCTCCAGAACGTCCTGTCCTCTGCCATAATCCGCCAACTTTCTAATGGTTCTTCCATTATCGTTATGGTCTCTATCCGTCTAGCTGTCGGTTTGCCTCTTCCTCGCTTCCCCTGGACTTTTCCTAGCATCAGTGCCTTCTCCAGAGACTCAGTCCTCCTGATTCTGTCCCAAATATGCTAATCTATGTCATTTGGCCTTCCAAAGACCACTTGGTTTAATTTGCTCCAAAATCCATTGGTTTGTTTTTCAGGCCGTCCACGGCATTCTCGAAAGCCTTCTCCAACACCACATTTCAAAAGAATCGATGTTCTTCCTATCCTGTTTCTTCACTGTCCAGCTTTCGGATCCATACACTGGGAACGCCCTAGAGTTGACAATAATTCGCACAGCAAACGATCAGACCCAACCGAAGGACTCCTTTTTTCTCATCTGACCTGTGGGTGAGTGTATTTTCGAGGGCTTCATGGAGAATGAGATAAATCCGCTCAGAGTAAATGATTCACGCCTCCACCTCTTAACCAGGACATCTTTCGACTACTAAGCTAGAACTACCTAGGAGCAACCGATGGACCTAGTGGAAAGAGCCCAGGTCTGGGACTCAGAGGTCCTGGGTTCTAGTCCCACAAGCTCTGCCACTTCCTTGCTCTGTGACCTTAGGCAAAATACTTCTTTAAACCTCAGTTCCCTCATCGGCAAATCGGGGGTTCAATACCTCTTCTCCCTCCTACTTAGACTGTGAGCCCCATTTGGGACCTGATTATCTTCTATCTACCCCAGCGCTTTGTATAGCGTCAAGCGCTTACCAAATAGGATTTTTATTATCATTATTACCTATTTCAGTCATAAAATAGGAGCAGAAACTCTCCAATCCCCCCTGCTGACTTGCGTGGTTAGAATGAGAGTCAGAAACCTAGGGCTCACCAGCTAGAGCTGACCCAAATGTGAGACAAATATGAGTCAAATTTTGGGGTGGTGACGGTCTGTCCGAATTTGGCACTGAGAGAATTTGGCACTCCTCTATTAAACGGGGACTGAGACCGTGAGCCCCGTGTGGAACATGGTCTGTGTCCAGCCTGATTAAGTCGTCCTCACCAACAGCGCTTAAAATGCTACCTGGCACATAGTAAGCACTTAACGAATACCATTAAGAAAAGAATTAGACATGGTTCCCGTCCTTCAGAGGACCGCCACTGCGGATATCCCAGCCTGCTGGCCCTTCCGGATCCCAGTTGCCGTAGGAGAAGACAAGAGGCCCTCGACCTACTGAGGTGCCGCTTCTGGTTTCCCGATTTCTCCCCTAGACTGAGCCCCATGAGAGCAGGGAACAGCGTCCGACCTCTCGTCTCACATCCACGCCCGGTGGTCGGCCCACGGTCGGCCCTTGGCAGATGCGGCCGTTACTTCTAGGTTGGTGCCGTCACGTGGCGATCCGGAGCTCGGCGCAGTGAGCGGCTCAACTCCCGGATTCAGAACCCGCAGTTCTCTGGCTTAGCGGCAAGAGCATGGGCTGGAGTCAGAGGACGCGGGTTCCAATCCCGGCTCCGCCATTATCTGCCGTGTGACCTCGGGCAAACCACTTCACTTCTCTGGGCCTCAGTTACCTCATCTGTAAAATGGGGATTAAGAATGGGAGCCCCAAATAGGACAACCCGATTACCTCGTATCTGTCGGTGCTTAGGTTCGGCACGTAGTAAGCGCTTAACAAATACCATGATTATTATAATTATATGACCAATATATTGTCACCAATGGTGCTACGCCCTCTGTACCCGGTGGACATCTTTGGGTGGGATATCAGGAACACCGTTTGGGTTCGGGTGGGTGTGAGGAAACATTTAATAAGGGAAGGCCACTGGAGAAAGATTTCGGTAGGACCCCTACGGAACAACTTCATAGTACTCTCCCAAGCGCTTAGTACAGTTTTCTGCAGTCAGTGCTCAATCAATACCACTGATGATGATTTGCTTTGTGTCCTAAAGGGCCTAATTTGAGTTCGTTCATCGTGAACTCATTGTTTAGACCGTGAGCCCGCTCTAGATACTCACAGTCCCAACCGAGTATCTGCTATTTTCTCCGGTATTCAGCTCGGTGCCTCGCATATAGTAATGCTCAACGGATACCACGGTTATTTTTGTTATTATCCCTATAACTTCTGCAGACGTTTTGCTGTGGGAGCAAAGAAAGAAATAATAATGTTGGTATTTGTTAAGCGCTTACTACGTGCAGAGCACCGTTCTAAGCGCTGGGGGTAGATACGGGGTAATCAGGTCGGCCCACGTGAGGCTCACGGTTAATCCCCATTTTACAGATGTGGTAACTGAGGCACAGAGAAGTGAAGTAATAATAATAATAATGTTGGTATTTGTTAAGCGCTTACTACGTGCCGAGCACCGTTCTAAGCGCTGGGGTAGATACAGGGTAATCAGGTCGTCCCATGTGAGGCTCACGGTTAATCCCCAGTTTACAGATGAGGTCACTGAGGCACAGAGAAGTGAAGTAATAATAATAATAATGTTGGTATTTGTTAAGCGCTTACTATGTGCCGAGCACCGTTCTAAGTGCCGGGGGTAGATACAGGGTCATCAGGTCGTCCCACGTGAGGCTCACGGTTAAGCCCCATTTTACAGATGAGGTCACTGAGGCCCAGAGAAGTGAAGTGACTTGCCCACAGCCACACAGCTGACAAGTGCCAGAGCCGGGTTTCGAGCCCATGACCTCTGATTCCCAAGCCCAGGCTCTTTCCACTGAGCCACGCTGCTTCTCCAATGAAGGGTTATCTTAATTGTGGCATTCGTTAAGTGCTTATTAATGTGCCAAGCTCCGCACTAAGTGCTGGGGTAATAATAACAACATGATGGAAGAGAAGCAGCGTGGCTTAGTGGAAAGAGCACGGACTTGGGAGTCAGAGGACGTGGGTTCTAATCCTGGCTCTGCCACTTGTCTGCTGTGTGACCTTGGACAAGTCACCTGACTTCTCTGTGCCTCAGTTACCTCATCGGTAAAATGGAGATTAAAAGTTTGAGCCCCACATGGGACAACCTGATTACCCTGTATTCCCCCCAGCTCTTAGAACAGTGCTCGGCACATAGTAAGCGCTTAACAAATACCATCATTGTTGTCATTATTTGTTCAGCACTTACTATGTACCAAGCACTCTTCTAAGCACTAGGGTGTAGATTCAAGGTCATCAGGTTGTCCCACGTGGGGCTCACAGTCTTAATCCCCATTTTACAGATGAGGTAACTGAGGCCCAGAGAAGTGAAGTGACTCAGATTCAAGATCATCAAGTCCCACATGGGGCTCACATTCTAAGTAGGGAAGAGAACAGGTATTGAATCCCCATTGGGCAGATGAGGGAACTGAGGCCCAGAGAAGTCAAGGGACTTGCCCGAGGCCCCACAGCGGAAAAGTGGCAGAGCCGGGATTAGAACCCAGGTCCTCTGACTCCCAGACCCGGGCTCTTTCCCCTAGGCCACGCTGCTTCTCGGGAAAGTGACATCGGTGGTATCGCACGTGCAGCTGATGTGACGACGATGACGATGATATCCACGTTGGGGTTGATCGTGACGACGATAACGATAAGCACGTTGATGAGGATAATGATGATGTTGATTATGATGACAGTGTTGATGAGGTAGATGATGATGATGAAAAATTCGACTCAGGCAGTTTCGCAACCCAGGCCAAGCCTTCCTAGCAGAGCCTTGGGGGGGCAACTAGTCTGAGGGAAAATACCGGAAGATCAGAGGATTCTGTCAGCTTTTCTCCCGATCTAATGGAGGCGCCGGGCTACTCGGATCCACCACTGGGAAACGAGTTTCACCATTCTCAATCCCGTTTCCAGGCGGAACGCTCACGTTCTAACTCAGTTTATCTTCAATCGAATGGTTATACTAAGCGCTCGGGAGAGTACAACATAGCAGAGTTGGCATATACGTTCCCTCCTCACAACGGCCTTCCAGATCCGCGCCTCTGATTCACTCGCTGGCCCTCTAACTGAAGGCGGTTTCTCTTTTACCTAGTTCAAGCCGGGGAGTGTTTTCTCCTTGGGGTGACACGGCCAACCTGTCTCTGGTGGGCTCAGCAAGAGCGATCATTTCCTCACCTGAGAGCACCCAGGTTCTTTTGAGAACCTATTGGTTCTATTGGTTACGCGCTTACTACGTGCCAAGCACTGTTCTAAGTGCTAGGGTAGATACAAGGTAATCGGGTTGTCCCACGTGGGGCTCACAGTCTTCATCCCCATTTCTCAGATGGGGTGACGGAGGCAACAGAGAAGTGAAGTGACTTGTCCAAAGTCACCCAGCTGACAAGTGGCAGAGCCGCGATTAGAGCCCATGACCTCTGACTCCCAAGCCCGGGCTGCTTCCACTAAGCCACGTTGCTTCACTGGAACGTGGGACATCCCGGAACACGGGAGGAGAAAGTTAGAGCTGAACTGTTCTGCCATCTTCCTTCTCGCCCGTGGGTTGTAAACTCCAGATGGGCAGGGATCATTGTCTATCAGCCCGGCGTACTGAACTCTCCCAGGAAGCCGGCGTGGGGCAGGGGTCTGGGTTCAACTTGACTGTGTCTACTACAACGCTTGGCACATAGTATGCACTCCGCAAATCATTGTTGTTGTTATTATTAAGCGCCGTCGAGTCGTTTCCGATTTATAGTTTGTCGTTTAACAAATGCTACCGTTATCATTACAATCGGGGCAGACATGGGGAAAAAGGAAAACATCCTGGTATTCTACAGAACTGTAAAGGGGAAATTTTTGAAGAGAGCAGCTGGCTTGCCGTTTAAGTGCGGACTCAGAGACGCAGCATCAGTTACAGGGCAAGTGCAGAACCCTTGATGATTCACTTAGAGGCTGTTGTACTTTTCCAAGCCGTTAATACAGCGCTCCGCACACGATAAGCGCTCAGGAAACACCACCGATGTTGAAGACGTTGCCTGTGGAATACCGTCATAAACAGGAAGGTCGCCTAAGGGATGTAGTGTGGGTTCAAAGTTCTGCACCTTCAGACTGCAGCTATGCTGTGGCATTAGTCCCTGGTACATATGTTGATGTAATACATAATCCGGGAAAGCGGAAAAGATCATCTTCCGGTTGGAAATACCGCAAAGTTTTCCAATCCATGGAAATAACTGAAGTCGCAGGACAGAAAAATTACCCTGCGGAGTTTCCTCCGGAGTTCTAATAAAATAGCAAAAGGTAAGACTGAATTCCTCCTCTGTTTCCATGGAAACATAGGTGGCTAATCTTCCAGAAGATGGGCAAGAGGTATCCTTCCACTCAATCGATCCACCAGCGATATTTACTGAGTGCTTACTGTGCGCAGCGCGCTGTACTAAATGCTGGGAAGAGTGCTGTATAACTTGCTCGCAAGTAGCTTAGCGACTAGAGGAGAAGACAGACATTAATATAAACTATGGCTGTGCCCATAAGTGCCGTGAGCCTGAATGAATTCTAGGGGCCAAGGATTCAAGGACGGCATTTATTTCGTTATCAGCAATATTTACTGAGCACCTAAGGAGCTCAGGGTCTTGCATTAGGTCCTTGAGGAACATAAAAAAGCAGCAAGAGAGGTGATCTCTGTGACGAGGTCACAGTCTAACGGTGGGAGACAAATGAACAATTACACAATAATCAAGGGTGGGAGAATAAATAGATGAAGAATAATGATGGTGTTCGTTAAGCGCTCACTATGTGCCAAGCATTGTTCTAAGCGCTGCTGGGTGCTGAAGTGAAGGATGGGATGGGCTCCTTCCTCTCCTACGGGGAGGGTCGGGGAAGCAGTGGCTATAGACTGTGGGACTGGGATTATAACATTACTACTACTGATAATAATAATAGTGGCATTTGTTAAGCACTTCCTATATGTCAAGCACTGTATTAAGTGCTGGAATAGAGGCAGGACAGTCAGGTCCCATCTGGGGCTCGCAGAGTAAGTAGGAAGGAGAACTGCTGTATTGTACTCTCCAAAGGGCTTAGTGCAGTGCTCTGCACACGGCAAGCACTCAAGAAATAGGACTGACTGAATGAATAAGGACACCGTCCCTGTCCCGGAGAAGCAGCGTGGCTCAGTGGAAAGAGCACGGGCTTTGGAGTCAGGGGTCTGGGTTCGCATCCCGCCTCGGCCACTTGTCAGCTGGGTGACTTTGGGCAAGTCACTTAACTTCCCGGTGCCTCAGTGACCTCATCTGTAAAATGGGGATGAAGACCGTGAGCCCCACGTGGGTCAACCTGATTCCCCTGGGTCTACCCCAGCGCTCAGAACAGTGCTCGGCACGTAGTAAGCGCTTAACAAATACCAACATTATTATTAAGGAGGAGGGAGAGCAGACGGTTAATTCCCATTATACAGGGGCAGAAACTGAAGCACGGACAAATCAAGTGACTTGCCCAAGGCCCCACAGCAGGCAAATGGAGTCAGAATTAGAACCCAGGGCTCTTACCTCCCAGACCCATGTTATTTCCACTAGGGTTGGTTGCTTCCCTAACTTTGGAATTAGGGATAAAAAGGAAAACCAATAGGGACTTCTTGATCTTCTAAAAGGTCCGGGGGGTTTCAAAGATTCAGAAGAAAGCTAAGATGAAAGTTTCCAAGCGGAGAGGATGGAGCAGCCGTTACGGGCAGGGATCTTGAGAGCTGTAAAGGATCCTATGTTACCTGGGTGCTGTTCAGGGCATCTTCCTCTGTTTTCGCTCCCGCTTGGCTTTGGAAACAGACACTTCCAAAAGAACTTCCGCACCGGAAAACCATCATTCGTTCTGTGGTGCTTAGAAACGAGGAGGGGGAGAATGATGTTAAAATGACAACTCTGAAAGCCTTTATCAGACTCTAACCTCCTCACCCCGCCTTCTCTCCCACACACCCCCTCCCCGTTCCCCACAGAGACCTCCGATCTTTAGACCCCATCCAATTTTCCCAAGTCATTATAAGAAGCAGCATCGCGTAGTGGATAGAGCATGGGTCTGGGAGGCAGAGGGTCCTGGGTTCTAATGCCGGCTCTGCCACTTATCTGCTGGGTGACCTTAGGCAGGTCACTTCACTTCTCTGGGCCTCAGTTCCCTCATCTGTAAAATGGGGATTGAGACCGTGAGCCTCAGGTGGGACAGGGACTGTGTCAACCCAATTTGCTTGTATCAATCCCAGTGATCAGTACGGTGGCTGACACATAGTAAGCACTTAACAAATACCAAAATTATTATTATCATGTCCCGCTTAGCTACTGTACTCAATCTGTCTTCCCTTGATGATCAAATAGATACCTCAGAACCACCCTTTCAACTGAACCTAATGGACTCGCTCCCCTATCCCTTTGTCGATTTTGTACCACTAACACACAAACATAATAATAATGTTGGTATTTGTTAAGCGCTTACTATGTGCAGAGCACTGTTCTAAGCGCTGGGGTAGATACAGGGGAATCAGGTTGTCCCACGTGGGGCTCGCGGTCTTTATCCCCATTTTACAGATGAGGTAACTGAGGCACAGAGAAGTTAAGTGACTTGCCCACAGTCACACAGCTGACAAGTGGCGGAGCTGGGATTCGAACTCATGACCCCTGACTCCAAAGCCCGTGCTCTTTCCACTGAGCCACGCTGCTTCTCGTAATAATAATAATAACCGTTATTATTATTATTGTTATGGTATTGGTTAAGCGCTTATTATATGCCGAACAACTGTTCTAAGCGCTGGGGCAGATACAAGGGAGTCAGGTTGGACACGGTCCCTGTCCCGCATGAGGCTCACACTCTTAATCTCCATTTTACAGATGAGGTAACTGAAGCACAGAGAAGTTAAGTGACTTGCCCAAGGTCACACAGCAGACAAGTGGCGGAGCCGGGATCAGTACCCACGACCACTGACTCCCGAGCCTGTGCTCTTCCCTTTAGGCCATGCTGCTTCCCATGAGCCTGTATCACCTCCACAGTCTGCTTCCTTCACTTCTGCACCTAAGCTGCAGAGCCTGCTGGTGGAAATCTAGATATGAAACCATCCTCATCCACTTCAAGTTTATCCTCGCGAGCTCTAACGCTGCCATTTCTTCTGCCTGGAAAAATTATTTCTCCATCCTTATTGAAACTCTCGCTCATTGTCCTCACCAGTTGCTCCAGACATTTAACTTCTTCCTCAAACCCCCTGTCCTCCCATCTCCCCCATCTCTTGCCCCTAATGACCTGGCTACCTACCTTATTGAGAAACTTGAAACTTTCAGACATGATCTCCCTAAAATCCCCGCTGCTCCTCTCCAGTCCCTCCCTCCTCCAGCCCCTTCTTTGACTCTCCCATCTTTTCCCGGCAGGATCTCAAGAGATCTCCTGCCTTCTCTCAAAATCCACTCCCTCCACCTGCGTATCCGATCCCATCCTTTCATAACCTGGCAAACACTCGCCCCCTCCCTTCCTCCCTCCCTAACAGCCATCTTCAACCGTGCGCTCTCCAGTGGCTTCTTCCACATTGTCTATATCGCCCCATCCTAAAAAAACCCCCTCTCTCTTGATCCCCTGGCTCCCTCCAGTTATTGCCCCATCTCCATCCTGCCATTCCTCTCCAAACTCCTCATCTAAACCTGTCGTCTCAAGTTGTTCTCCTCCAGTTCTCTCCTTGACCCCCTCCAATCTGGCTTCCAACCCCTTCGCTCCACAGAAACCACCCTCTCAAAGGTCACAGATTCTCTCCTCCTTGCCAAATAATCCAACGGCCTCTACTCCAACCTAATCCTCCTCAACCTCTCAGATGCCTTTGACACACCCCCTGTCCTAAAAACATTATCCAACCTCGGCTTCATTGATGCTGTCCTCCACCGGTTCTCCTATCTCTCTAGATGCTCATCCTCAGCCTCTTTTGCACTTCCTTCTCTGCCTCCCACCCCCTAACTATGGGGGTCCCTCAAGATTCAGTTCTGGGTCCCTTTCTATTCTCCATCTTCACCCACTACCTTGGAGAACTCTTTAGCTCCCACGGCTTCAATCACCACCTCTATGCAGAAGTTTCCCAAATCTGCCTCTCCAGACCTGATCTCTCTCTCTCTATGCAACCTACACGTCTTCCTGCCTTCAAGAGCTCTCTGTTTGGATGTCCCACCGTCACCTCAAACTTAACATTTCCAAAACGGAGCTCCCTATCTTCCCACCCAAACCCTGTCCTTCCCCGGATTTTCCCACTGCAGACAGCACCACCATCCTTCCTGTCTTACGAGACCATCGCCTTGGAATCACCCTGACTTCTTCTCTCTCATTCAAGCCACATATTCAATTTATCACTAAACTGTTTGGTTCAACCTTCACAACGTCGCTAAAATCCGCCCTTTTCTCTCCATCCAAATTGCTACTGTGTTAATCCAAGCACTTACCCTATCTTGCCTTGATTACTGTAGCAGTCTCCTTGCTGACCTCCCTGCTTTCTGTCTCTCCCCACTCCAGTCCAAACTTCACTCTGCTGCCGGATCATTTTTCTACAGAAATGTTCAGGCCATGTTTCCCCACTCCTCAAGGACCTCCAGTGATTGCCCATCCACTCCATATCAAACAATAACTCCTCACCATTGATTTTGAAGCACTTAATCACCCTGGCCCCTCCTACCTAACCTTGCCGCTCTCTTATTACAACCCATACGAGTTCCGGATATGAAGAGGGAGGGTTTTTCAGGCCAGAGGCAGGATGCAGGCAAGAGGTCAGCGGCAAGATAGATGAGATCGAGGCACGTTGAGTAAGTTGGCATTAGAGGATCGAAGTTTGCGGGCTGGATTGTAATATTCACTTATTATACTAAGCGTCGGGATACAGACTAGTTTATCAGGTCGGACACAGTCCACATCAAACACGGGGCTCACCGTCTTAATCCCCATTTTACAGATGAGGACACGGAGTCCCACAGAAGTGAAGTGTCTTGCCCCAGATCACACAGCAGCTTGATGCAGAGATGAATGGGCAACCACTGATGTTTGCATTTATTAGCCACCTTTCTCAGGGAGATGCCAACTTTTTACAGACTTTCTCTAAATTGTCTTCTTAATTGAGGAAGACGGGAGAAATATTTCAACTCCCACTTCTCCGATAGCGAGACTGAGGTAGGGGCGGGGGGATGGTGGCTGAATTTTCTGCTCAAGCCCCGGTAAAATAAAGGGGAAGGTGGTGAACAAATCAGTGTAAAGAGACCAGCTGGATTAGCTCAAAAAAAATTTAAAAACCCTACTACCCAAACTCTGTTTTTGCCTTATTCTCAGGCTTTGAATCTGGATGATTTTTTTTTTTCCACTTCACTTTTCTGGGTCATCCTTCACAGCTTTAGAGACACAGCGAGGAATCTCAGGGAGGGGTGGGAAGGAGATGGAAGGCAGGCAGTGCTGAGAGAATAAAGTTTCCTCTAAAGTTTAAGGAGGTGTCTCAGGAAACCCCCAGCACAAGGCAAAAGAGATGAGAAAAGATTATGTTTTAATATCTGTCTCCCCTTCTAAACTGCAAGCTCCTCGTGAGCCAGCACCATAACTGCCAATTCTATTATTTTGTATTGTATTGAACTTTAACAGCGGGAAACAGCATGGCCTAGAGGAAGAAGCACAGGCCTGGGAGTCAGAGGACCTGGGTTCCAGTTTGGATCTGCCACTTGCAAATCACTTTGAGCAAATCACTTAACTTCTTTGAGTCTCTGTTTCGTCAACTGTAAGATAATGGATTCAATAACCATTCTCCTTCTTACTTACACTGTGAGTCCCATGTGGGACAGGGACCGTGCCCGACCTGTTTAGCCTCCCCATTGTTTAGAATAATGCTTGACATATAATAGGCACTTAAATACTATAATTATAATATTACCAAGCACTTAGTCCAGTGCTCTGCACACAGTAAGCACACAATAGGTATCAGTGATTGATTGAAAGTATCACTGAATGCATAGAAAAAAAGCCAGCTAGCACCTCTCATTAGGAAACACGGGCCTTCTGTGTTTCGTTTACTTACTTGATTTCCAGTGAAAATTTTGCATTGGGGGGCGTGTGCTTGTTGATGGGAATATTATAGCTGTAATTTCCAGACCTAATGGATGAAAGAAAAAAATGCATGTCAAAACATCCCAAACATGTTTCTCAACAGTTTCATGTGCGTAACTAATCGCACGCTGATTTTTAAAACCCTGAATTGATAAAAACGCATTGGTAGTTTAATAGGGTATTTTCAGACGGCGCCACAACCCAGCTTTCTTCTGTTTACAGAGCTACCTTCTCCAGTTCTGAAGCGTTAGAGAAATGCACAGCTTTCTACAGCTACAGAGAACGACCAACAAAATCTTCAAATCTCAAACCAAATGCCCAGAAGCAGAGTAAGGGAAGAGGTCTCAGTAACGGTCAAAGAGACGGGGGATTGTGTTAGACTAAAGAGGTAAAGATTTTGAGTTCACAATCTCACAAGAAAAAGAGAGTTTGAAATGACGAGTACCAGCTCTTACATTTCACGGTCACCTCTTTGCAAGGAACATTAACAGGAAACACCAGATATTTCCACGATGTGAATCCGCCAAGACAAACACACCCTAAATTCAAGGTTGGGGGAAATGTCAAAATGGAGGGAACGATTTGAAAAATGCTGCTATTAGAGATGGATTCTCCACAAGCCTTTCCTGTCTCACTCTGATTAATCCCATTTCGTTATTATTGGAGAAACGTTCCAGTGATGTTCAATAGAATGAAAAGGAGATTTTTGTTTTTTTATTCCCCCCCAGGCAGAGTGGCATCCATGCTGCACATCGCTTATGACCTTCAGAGTCTTGACAGTTTCCTTATCAGTATGAGAAGGATGGTTTAGTTTGCGCTGGAATGGAAGTAGAGGGCGAGGGGGAGGCCGAAATGAATCCCGGCATATTTTCCGGGAGACGCTGCTGTGTTAACCCTTTGCCTGTTAGAAGTCTCAGTAATAATTACTGTGGCACTGTTAAGCACTTACTGGTCTCTCTCCGTGTGAGCCCCACGTGGAACTTAATTATCTTCGACCTAGCCCGGTGTTTGGCACAGAATAAGCGCTTAACAAGTCCCACAATTATTAGTAGGCACCGGACACTCTACTAAGCACTAGGGTAGATACAAGATAATCAGGTCAGATAAAGTCCCTGTCTCAAATGGGGCCCACAGACCAAAACTGCGGGCTGCAATTTTCCATGGGATGAAGGGCAGGAAGCAGGAGGAATCCAGGGTCAAATCCCACCTTTGCCTGCCCTCAGGATGTGTCCAGTCTCTGAACCTCGAGGAAGCTCCACCTGAGGATAAGGAATCATGGGAATGATCCTGCCCCAATAGAACGGTGCTGAAAACTCTCCGGACACGAGCAACTTTTCGTTTTCAGGACCTTCAGCACTGCTGGTCCTCAATACGGATTGCGGAAGTAGGTTCATCTCAAAAATGTGCGGTCCCTCAGAGGGACTGAGGCGATTATACACTCTTACCCTTAAACCAGGGGCCGGGGTTGATTTATTAAGACTCTCCGGTGCCGTCCATTTCTACGTAGCGGATGGCGTATTTTCAGTGAATCAGCATTATGAGTAAACAATGATTTTAGTCTTTCTTTTTCTCTTTCAGAATCAATCAGCGGTATTCACTGAGCACTTGCTGTGTGCAGAGCACTGTACTGAACGCTTGGGAGAGTACAAAAGAGTTGGTAGACGTATTCCCTTGGGGAGCTGACAGTCTTGGGGGGGGGGGGCTTTGAAAAAGTCTAGTGACAAACAGGTGATAAAAGTTTGTAATAAGCGAATCGCTCACTTGCACTGGAGCCTTGAACTGCAATAGCGATGATCAATTTTTTGCTGTGTTTCCACAATCTGGATGGAGCTGACGGTTGTATTGATGCCTGAAAAGGGAATTGAGAGGAGGAAGTGAAGGTAATTGAGGAGGGTGAGATCTGTTGACCTCCCCCAGCCCCTTAAAACGCCATCCCTAGTAACGCAAGAATTCTCGGTGTAGCAAATTTAGGTGCGTAAAACGGGCCTTCCTTCCATTTTAATAGGAGGAGGAACGATTAAATGTCGGCTCCCAATTCTTACCTCACTCTAAGTCTCCTTTTCTCAAATGAACAATCCATGGTTCTTATCGAAAACCTACTGAATGCTAAGCACTGCTCAAAGCATTGGGGAGAGTTCAGAAGTGGCAGAGCACGTGTTCCCTGCCCTCGAGGAGCTTTCAGTCTAATGGGGAAGAAACACAGATAAAAATGATTTGCACAGGGTTGGAGCAGGAAGAAGAACAAGGAAATAATCAGTACTACGGTACTATATCAGTCGGGATGAATAACAACTGGGACATTCGTGAGGTGCTTACTCTCCGCCAAGCACCGTACTAAATGCAATCCGATTAGACGCAGTCTAGTCTCTGGACTGTAAGATCGCTGTGGTCAGGGGATGTGTCTGTTTATTGTAATATCGTACTCTCCCAAGCGTTTAGTACAGTGCTCTGCACACAGTAAGCACTCAGTAAATACTACTGGTTGACCGACAATCCCTGTCCCACATGGAGCTAGCAGTCTAAGGGAGAGGAAAACAGGTATTTAATCCCCATTTAACAGATGTGGAACTTGAGGCACAGAGAAATGAAGTGATTTGCCCAAGGTTACAGCACAGAGAAGTCAAGTGGCTTGCCCAAGGTTACTCAGCAGGCAAATGGCGGAGCCGGAATTAGAACTCAAGCCTTCGGACTCCCAGGCCTATCGCCTTTCTGTCCAGGATGAGAACCTGGACCTGGGAGTCAGAGGACCTGGGTTCTGATCCCAACTCTGCCACTCACCTTCTGCGTTGACCAGGGGCAAGTCGCTGAACTTCTCTGTGCCTCAGTTTCTTCAACTGTAAAATGGGGCTCCAATACCTCCTCTCACTCGTACTTTGACCGTGAGGCCCATGCGGGGGCAGTGACTGCGTCCATCCAGAATAACTCAGAATGGTGCTTGGCCCTTCCCCTTCTATTCTCCATCGACGCCCACTCCCTTGGAGAACTTATCTGCTCACATGGCTTCAACAACCATCATTATGTGGATGATTCCCAAATCTCCATCTCCAGCCCTCTCTGCAGTCTCGCATTGCCTCCTGCCTTCAAGACATCTCTACTTGGATGCCCCACCATCACCTCAGACTTACCTTGTATAAAACAACTCATCAACCCGCCCAAACCACGCTCTTCCCCTGACTTTCCCATCACTGTAGATGGCACCGCATCCTTCCTGTTACAGAAGCCCGTAACCCGTGGGTTTTCCTTGACTCCTCTCTGTCATTCAACCCACATCAATCCATTACTAAATCCCGCCGGTCTGACCTTAACAACATCACTAAAGTCCGCCCGTTCCTCTCCATTCAAACTTCTACCATATTAGTCCAAGAACTTATCCTAACCCACCTTGATTACCGAATCAGCCTCTCTGCTGACCTCCCTGCTTCCTGTCTCTCCCCACTCCAATTCATACTTCACTCTGCTGCCCAGATCATTTTTCTGCCAAGAAAGGTTCAGGCCCTGTTTCCCCACTCTTCAAGAAATCCAGGGGTTGCCCAACCACCTCTGAATCGAAAAGAAACTCCTCACCATCGGCTTTAAAGCACTCAACCCCCTTGCCCCCTCGTACCTCACCTTGCTATTCTCCTACTACAACCCAGCCCACACACTTCGCTCCTCCGATGCCAAACTGTACCTTCATCTTGTCTATCTCGCTGCCGACCTCCCGCCCACGTCCTGCCTCTGAGCTGAATTGCCGTCGCTCCTCATATCTGACAGATAATTACTCTCCCTGCCTTCAGAGCCTTATTGAAGTTACATCTTCTCCACGAGCTTCCCTGACTAACCCCTCCTTTCCTCTTCTCCTACTCCCTTCTGCATCACCCAGACTTGTTCCCTTTATTCATCCCCTTTCCCAGCCCCGACTCGTTCCCTCCGGTCTACCCCCGCCCCCGCCCCACGGCACTCGTGTGTGTATACGTACATATTTATAATTCCATCGATTTTATTAATGATGCGCATATATCTATAATTCTCTTTATTTCCGTGGATGCTACTGATGCCTGTTTACTTGTTTCGATGTCTGTCTCCCCCTTTCTAGAGCGTGAGCCCGTTGTGGACAGTGATCGTCTCTATTGGTTGTTGACTTGTACTTTCATAGCACTTAGTACAGTGCTCTGCACACAGTAAGTGCTCGATAAATATGATTAAATGAGTGAATGAATGACTACCCATCTCCTCCGGCCTAAGGGCCAATCATGTCGATCACACACCATCAGAACAGATCACCTTCCTTCTGCCCAGGCAAAGAGCAGTTGCTGCCAGCATACACATTTTCAGGATCTAAAGGGAATTTCCGCCTTCATCATGATTTCATCTTTGATCGTTAGGCACGCTGTTCAGTTTTTCATCCCTCTGTCAAAACGCCCACCGAGAACAGCGGATTCCATTACTTTGAATTGGATCCACCCTCCAACCTGGGCCGGACAGCGTGAGGGAGGATGATTTGGTTTTATTCAATCATCTTCTGGGCTCCTGGATTAAGCCCCCGAGAAAGGCAACCCCAAGCCAATAATGCTCCCGAGGGAGGGCCCGGGGATTCTGAAATCCGGGAGAATTAATTTATTTCTATTAATGTCTGTCTCGCCTTCTAGACTGCAAGCTTGTTGTGGGCAGGGAATGTGCCTGTTTATTGTTGTATTGTATTCTCCTAAGCATTTGGTACAGTGCCTTCATCCCTGCCGTGTGACCTCAGAGAAGTCACTTAACTTCTCTGCGCCACAGTCCCCTCATCTGCAAAATAATAACGAGAATACTAATAATGCTATTTTTTAAAGACTTACTGCTTGCCAGGCACTGTGCTAAGCGCTGGGGTGGATACAATCAAATTGGGTCGGTCACAGTCCCTGTCCTGTACGGGCTCACGGTCATTCATTTAATCGTATTTACTGGGTGCTTCCTGTGTGCAGAGCACTGTACTAAGCGCTCGGAAAGTACAGTACGGCAATAGAGAGAGACGATCCCTGCCCACAATGGGCTCACAATCAAGAGGGCATCAATCTCCATTTGACAGATGAGGTAACTGAGGCACTGAGGAGTAAAATGGCTTCCCCAAGCTCCTAAAGCAGACAAGTGGCAGAGCCAGAATTAGAACCCGTGACTTTCTGACTCCCAGCCCCATGCTCTATCCTCTACGCCTGAGACCTGATTGTCTTGTATCTACCCCAGCACTTAGTACAGTGCTTGACAAATAGTAAGCGCTTAACAAATACCATTATTCTTATTATTAGTTGGTAGACACCTTCCCTGCCCTCAAGGAACTTACAGTCTAGAAGGAGAGCACTGTCTTTTCCACTGAATGTATCCGTGGCGCCCATCTGGGCACTGAGGCACCTCACCCATTCTCCATAAAGTCTTCACAAATTACGAGCAACCCAAAGTCATGTCCGTTAATGGAGCAGATGGGGAGAAAGCTCTCTCTGAATGTCTTCGGACTCGGGATTGGCGAGAGGGCTTTCCTTGGGGCAGGGATAGAGTCCAAGAATCAGGAGAGGAAAAGGCCGGCCTGGGAGACTCGTCAGAGAGAGAGAGACAGCGGCATATCTACCCTCCCTGCCCCACATTACATATCTCCTCCCAACAAACACACACACACGCTCTCCCCCTGCACCCCATCTTTACAGGAGAAGGGGGAAATACTTGAGAGTAAAGTGTGGCCTAGTGAAAAGAGCAAGGACAACACCTGTTGAGGTTCTGCCACCTGCCACGTGTGTCCTTGGAAAGTTACTAAACTGCTTTAATAATAATAATGATAATGTTGGTATTTGTTAAGCGCTTACTATGTGCCGAGCACTGTTCTAAGCGCTGGGGGAGATACAGGGTAATCAGGCTGTCCCACGTGAGGCTCACAGTTAATCCCCATTTTACAGAAGAGGTAACTGAGGCAGAGAGAAAGTGACTTGCCCACAGTCACACAGCTGACAAGTGGCTGAGCCGGCATTCGAACCCATAACCTCTGACTCCCAAGCCCGGGCTCTTTCCACTGAGCCACGCTGCTTTCCATTTCCATTTCCTCAACTGGATTCAATACCTCCTAGTTTTTATGTCTGTTTATTCTTTTTTTTTAGGTTCTTTTTTAGCGCTTACTACTTGCCAGGCACCGAACTAAACATGAGGGTAGAGAGAAGCTTAACGGGTTGGACACGGTCCCTGTCCCACATAGAGCTCACAGTCTTAATCTTCATTTTACAGATGAGGAAACTGAAGCCCAGAGAAGTGAAGCGACTAGTCCAAACTGACACGGCAGACAAGTCCGTCTCCCTCGGAAGACTGTAATCTCGTTATCGTCGGGGAACGTGTCTGCTAAATCTGCTGTATTGTACTGTCCCAAGCACTTAGTACAGTGCTCTGCCCACGGTAAGTGCTCCGTAAATATGATTGATTAAAGGGGCAGAGGCGGAATTCGAACCCAGGTCCTTTTGACTTCCAGGACTGTGCTCTATCCACTAGGCCACACTGCTTCTCAACAAGCAAATCGAGTCGGACACAGCCCGCCCCCCCCCCCCGTCCCACCTGGGGCTCCCGATCTTAACCCCCATTTTACAGATGAGGTGACCGAGGCAGGGAGAAATGAAGTGTCAGTGGTAGAGCCAGAAATAGAACTCGGGTCCTTCTGACTCCCAGGCCCGTGCTCTATCCAACTGCTTCTCTCCCTGCCTTTTACCTGACAGGGGCCGTTTCCCCGGCCTGCGCTCCCACTCCGTCCTCCTTTCCCCAACCAGGGTCAGGAGGGTCCTTCGGAAGTCGTGGTCCGGGCAGCAGGCGGAATGATCACACGGCAGGATATCGCAGAAATTTACTGCCGGGACCTGGAATGAAGGCCCTGTGACGGTGGAGGCGGGCGGTGCTGAAAGACGAAACGGCACACAAACCCGTGAGCCCGCTGGCCGAGCTGAACGACACACAAGCGGTCAAAACCAGCGCAGGCCGGGTGAAGGGACGGTACCTGTTTGGAAGGAGGCCAGGAGGAGTTTTCGAGGCTGTGTGGCATTGCTGAGGGAGGAGAAAACCGGTATTATCAGAGACTCTTGCCAAAACCCTCCTGCTCCAAGAGAAAAAAGGCATTTAAGTCCTTACCCCGAAGTGAAATTTTGGTCCGCGCCTGGCTCTCGTAAACTAAATACATAAAGGGAGGCTATCGTCAAGGCACTAGAAGAGAAAGAAGAAATGATGTCGATCAGCGGTATTTATTGTTTAATAATAATAATAATGTTGGTATTTGTTCAGCGCTTACTATGTGCAGAGCACCGTTTTAAGCGCTGGGGTAGATACAGGGTAATCAGGTCGTCCCACGTGAGGCTCGCAGTTAATCCCCATTTTACAGACGAGGTAACGGGCACAGAGAAGTGAAGCGACTCGCCCACAGTCACACAGCTGACAAGTGGCAGAGCCGGGAGTCGAACCCATGACCTCTGACTCCGAAGCCCGGGCTCTTTCCACTGAGCCACGCTGCTCCCCCGGTGCTTTACTGCTTCCGGGCTGCTTTACTCTCCGAAGTGCTTAGGAGAATACACTAGGACAGAGCTGGTAGACATGTTTGCCGCCCACAGGGAGCTTAGAATCTGGAGCGACAATATCATCGGTCGATCGTCACCGTTCTCCAAGAACGAGCTGAACCTCCAATGATCTAAATAGGGCCGTGGTCCTAATTCACTCCCAAAATCAACTGTTTTCACAAGTCAGACAGGGTCCTCTGCCTTCCGCTTCATGGAAAACAGAAACTCTGCAGTTCTTCTTCCAAACGGACTGAGCATATGCACCCCGCCGGCTTCCGGCAACCCATTTCAGAATATCGGTTTCGGCCGATGAGGGGGAAGAAAATCGGGCAGGGTAAAGGTCAGGAAGTGGATTTCCTCCGATCCTTACCAGAACGCCATCACGGTGATGACGGCAATGACTGTGATCCGGAAAACCCGGTGGGGACAGGACCGCTTTGCCTCTGAAAAGCAAACCTGGAGAAAAGGCTCAGGTGAGATGCTTCCAGGAGCCCGGGGAATTGCCGCTAGTTTTTACTGTGGGTCCAGCTCCGGCTGGGTCTGGAACCCAGGTTTCCAGGGTGAGGGGAGACATTCGAATCCCCAACTCTGGACTGGAGGGCCACAGCATAATAATAGTTATTACTGTGATGATTATGGTATTTGTTAAGTGCTTACTATGTGCCAAGCACTGCTCTAAGCATGGTAGATAAAAGGTAATCGGGTTGTCCCACGTGGGGCTCACAGTCTTAATCCCCATTTTCCCAGATGAGGTAACTGAGGCACAGAGAAGTTAAGTGGCTAGCCCAAAGTCACACAGCAGACAAGTGGCGGAGTGGAATTAGAACCCACAGCCTCTGACTCCCAAGGCCAGGCTCTTTCCATTAAGCCACACTGCTTCTTTGTCACAAGGCATTCTTTGGCCTTGGACAAGGACCGCGGCAGGGATGGGAACCAAAAGCATGAAGATAAAGCAGAAACTGTGCACTCGATCAGCTCTCTCCCGCTACAGGGTCTCATTCATTCGTATTTACTGAGCGCTTACTGTGTGCAGAGCGCTGTACTAAGCGCTTGGAATGGACAGTTCAACAACAAATAGAGAAAATCCCTGCCCAACAACGGGCTCCTCTTCCCCTATACCCTAGCTTGCACACTTTGCTCTTCTCAACACGACCTACTTACTTTTTTTCTTTTTATGGTATTTGTTGAGTGCTTACTACATGCCAGGCACCATACTAAGCTCCAGGGTACATACAAGCTAATCGGGTCGGACAGAGTCCCTATCCCACGTGGGGCTCACGGTCTTAATATCCATTTTACAGATGAGGTAACTGAGGCCCAGAGAAGTGAAGGGACTTGTCCTAGGTCACAAAGCAGGGAAGCATTATGGTCCAGGGGATAAAGCGAAGGCCTGGGAGTCAGAAGGACCTGGGTTCTGATCCCAGCTCTGCCGTTTGTCTGCCGGGTGACCTTGGGCCAGTCACTTCCCTCCTCTGTGCTTCAGTCACCTCATCTGTCAAATGGCCTTCTCGGTGACCTCCCTGCCTCCCGCGTCTCCCCACTTGAGGCCTTACTTCACTTTGCTGCCGGGATCATTTTTGCATGGTACGTAGTAAGCGCTTCACGGATACCCTAATTATTATTATTATTATTTTTATCTCTAAATACCGTTCAAAGTTCTATCCAGACCATCAATTGGCTATGCCATCTTCTTATATAGTGGTGATTCAACAACAATAATAATGATAATAAGTGGTATTTGTTCAGCGCTTACTATGTGCCAGGCAGCGCACTAAGCAATGGACCAGAAACAAGCTTGTCAGGTTGGACTCAGTCCCTGTCCCGCACTGGGCTCATACTATTAATCCCCATTTTACAGATGAGGTGCCTGAGGCCCAGAGAAGTGAAGTGACTTGCCCAAGGTCCCTCAGCAGACAAATGGCAGAGGTGGGATTAGAACACGGCTCCTTCTGATTCTCAGGCCCAGGCTCCGTCCACTAGGCCAGGCTCCTTCGATAAACGTAAAATGCATTTATGCATTCCATAAATGCGGCCCAGTTTCAATAGCAATAGGGCAACCGAAGTATCCGGAATATCGGCAGGGGTGCAGATTTGGCTTCTGATCCAGGCCGACGGTGCCGTGGAGCTTTCTACTCTCCCTCTTAATCACCCTCCCTTCGACCTCTGCTCTCCCCACACCAGTTGGTAACTTTGAAAGAGTGCGTCCCCGCAGCAAAACAGAGCTGTCGGAGCGATTCTATTTTGGTTTTCCTTAGGTGGAGAGAGAGCTTCTGTCGTCCTTTAACTTCAAAACCGGATGCCGAAGTCATTCTTCCCCAGACGCAGGTCTTTTCCGCAGCGAGCCCTCCGTAGGGTTCCGTTTACGCTTCCGCCGCCGAGTGCCTACTACTTACCCTGTTGGGTTTTGCGGTCACTACTCTTCTGGGGAGCGGTGCGGTAACAACCTCTTTGACCTGGCTGGAAAAGACAGAGGACAATACGGGTCAAACGCTTTTCCAAGTATGGAAAGGCGGAGAGGCTTGCTTTTCCTAAAAGCTGTATTTTGACTTCTCATCCCTCAGAATCACTGAAAAAGAAGTTGAAAGTGATGCTGCTATTTCTACTTGTTGAGCGCTTACTATGTGCCAAGGACTGTCCTAAGCCCCGGGTTAATCAGGTTGGGCACGGTCCCTGGCCCGTGTGGGGCTCACAGTCTTAATCCCCATTTTACAGATGAGATAGCTGAGGCACAGAGAGGTGAAGTGACTTAGACTAGGTGATGCAGCAGACATGTGGCGGAGGAGGGATTAGAACCCAGGTCTTTCTGTCTCCCAGGTCTGTGCTCTATCCACTGAGCCGTGCTGATTCTTACGCTACTTCTATTACTAATAATAATAATGATATTTGTAGGCATGTTGTGGGCAGGGAACGGGTCAAATTCTGTTATATTGTACTTTCCCAAGCGCCCAGTATAGTGATCTGCACACAGTAAGGGCTCAATAAATACCGCCGAATGATTGATTGATTGATTGATCAAATGCTTACTGTGCGCCCAGCACTGTACTAAGCGCTGGGGTAGATACAACATCATCATTTTGGACCCGATCTCTGTTTACCAAGGGTCTTAAGAGGGAGGGAGACAGATGCTGGCAACCCTCTTCACAGTCTACTCGCCCAAGGGTGCTCAGAGAATGCTAGCGACCAGTCTGTTCTCTCAGGCACTAGGATTAGTGTGGCTTAGTGGACAGAGCACGGGCCTGGGCGTCAGAAGGACCTGGGTTCTAATCCTGACTCCACCACGTGTCTGCTGTGTGATCTTGGGCAAATCACTTCACTGGGCCTCAGTTGCCTCAACTGGAAAATGGGGATTAAGACCGTGAGCCCCATGTGGGACAGGGACCGTGTCCAACCTAACTTGCGTCTACCCCAGTGCTTAGATCGGCGCTTGGCACCTAGTGAGCACTTAATAAGCACGATAATTATTTTTGTTATTATTATTCCCACTGCAGATCTTCACCAAAGGAGACTTTGCAGGTTTACGGGAGGTTTAGAGAAGGTTTCCTCCAGGGGAGAAAAAAAAAAGTCCTTGGCAGGTTCTGAATTTGGAAGTGACACACTGATGTTCAAAAGAAGGCAATGTTTTATGAAAATTTAGCCTCCCCCCACAAAAACTGCAACCAATTTTTGACCCCGTGGCAAGGCACATCACGTTAGAACCAGTCAGTCAAGAGAGAAAAGCGCCGGGTATATTGCTTAGGGAAATCGAATTTCCTCCATTGGGGAGGGAGGAAGCGACTTGAAACTGAAGGGGAAACTTTCTCCCATGGTCCTGAAGTCTGCCCTTGATCAAATAGATCGAAAGAATCCATCTCTGGCCCTCCCTCCCCACCCCCACCGGCTCCTCTCCCGACATACTCGACGGTGTTTCCTTCTTTGGCCTTGAGGCTGTCCACCTGCTGGAGTTTATTCAGTTTTTGGTTCCACACTTCTAACTCTCCTATTCTTTCTTCGAGGTCGTTGGTCAGTTTGCAGAGCTGTTTCACCGCCCCTACGTTCTCCATAAAGATCTGATCCTGGGGAGGGAAAGAACAAGACAGTGCTGTGATCTCCGTCGTCGCCCATCAGCTGGGGAGATGGCTGATGGCAGAGTGGAAAAGGAGTCTTCTCCCGTGAGATTAAAATGCGAAAAAGCCCTCGGCCCTAATTCTGAAGAAGAACATTTTACCTCTTGGGAATCCTCCCAGAATACCTAACTGGAAATTCTTGTTTCTCTGGCTGCCTTCGCTCCCCCGTTGCCTGCCTTCAGACCGTTTTCCTGGTTGGTGAATTTGATAATGCTTGGCACTGCTTCTTGCTTTTAATTTCATTTGAGATGTACTCATTTTTGCCCTAAGAATATGGCGAGCCCCGTGTGGGACAGGGACTTTGTCCAGCTTGATTAGTTCGCATTTACCCTAGCACTTCAACAACTGTGCTTGATACGTAGTAAGTGCTTAACAAACAATTATTATTATTGAATGTCTTATTTTATCTAAGTTGCTAACTCAAAAATAAATAAGCAGGAGAGAACCTCAGCAATGCAGGTCTATGTCATAGATATATATATTGACCTAGTCCTGTGAGTATGTCTATGTAAACGTAGGTACACATATAATATATATTATTTGTCAAGCTCTTACTATGTTCTGAGCACAATACCAAGCACTGGAGGAGATACAAGAAAATCAGGGGCTCACAGGGTAAGTGGGATAATGATAAAAATGATAATAACTGGGGTATTTGTTACTATTTTATGCCAGACACTGGAGAAGCAGCGTGGCTCAGTGGAAAGAGCACGGGCTTTGGAGTCAGAGGCCATGGGTTCGACTCCCGGCTCTGCCACTTGTCAGCTGTGTGACTGTGGGCAAGTCACTTCACTTCTCTGTGCCTCAGTTCCCTCATCTGTAAAATGGGGATTAAGACTGTGAGCCCCACGTGGGACAACCTGATCCCCCTGTGTCTACCCCAGCGCTTAGAACAGTGCTCTGCACATAGTAAGCGCTTAACAAATACCAACATCAGTATTATTATTATTACTAAGCATTGAGTGGATATAAGCAAATCGGGTTGAACACAGTCCCTGACCCACATGGGGCTCAAAGTTTCAATCCCCGTTTTCCAGGTGAGGTAACTGAGGCACAGACGAGTGAAGTGACTCGATTAGACTGTAAGCCCGTCAAAGGGCAGGAACTGTCTCTATCTGTTACCGACTTGTCCATTCCAAGCGCTCAGTACAGTGCTCTGCACATAGTAAGCGCTCAATAAATACTATTGAATGAATGAAGCGACTTGCCCAAGGTCACCCACAGCAGACAAGCGGCGAAGTGGGAACTGAAGCCCAAGTTCCCTGACTCCCAGGCCTGTGCTCCTTCCACTAGGCCAAGCTACTTCTCATATGCAGGTAGCCGTATACCAATTCCTTTAAAAAGCCCCCATTTCTGGGAAATTCCCACTTCCTACGTTGAACGTTTTGCAAATCAATCTTTTCCCTCTTAAAACCTAGTGCTTTAGAAACAGGATAAACAAAATAACTTCCGTTATTCCCAAACTCACCTCTGACCTTTGGGTTTGATTTGTATTGAAACACCCCTTCCCTCCCATCCTCCAGCCCCACACGACTTACACGCATCTCCGTAATTTACCTTTTATGTTACCGCCTGCCTCCCCGCCTAGACTGTGAGATCCTTGGGGGCGGGGAATGCACTCTACTAAGTGCTCTGCACACATTAAACGCTCAATAAATACAACTGATCGGTCGGTTGATCGATTGAGAAAGGAACAGACTTATCCACACTGGCTCGTCTCTGCCTCACTAAGGAACGTCCATCCCCACAAGTCCCATACTGCCAAGCTGACAGAGAGAAGCAGCCACAACCCGGCGCTGCCTCTAAAAAGGCCTCAGGAAGATTGTGGCGGCCGAAGTCGTAGAGGTCACTGAGGCCGTGGACTCTCAGCTGTTGGGAGCCTGAAATTAGTACCTCCTCTAGCCACAACACCCGACTGACCTGTGTTTTTGTCTTTCATTCATTCACGTCTATATCCCATTTTCCTTCTTCCTCCCATCTGCAAATTATTTACGGCTTTCTCCCCTGAAAGACGATAAGATCCCGGAAAGCAAACCATGCCTCCTAACTCCATCGTACGCTTTCAAGCGCTTAGTATTGAGTTCCGAACTCAGTAGGAGCTCAATTAGAAATATTATTGACCGTTAATTTTAGTGTAGTGTGTCATTCTTAATTACTATTATCCTTATTACATTTATTAAACACTTACTGTGGATCAAACACTATTCTTGACAAGATATTAAATAATCAGATTTGACACAAGTCTCTACCCCACGGGGGACTCACAATCTAATAGATAGGGAATTTTTCATTTTAACTTTGAATTTTCAGGATCCTGAACAACAGAAGGAAATGGGAGAAACAGAGCCCTAGGAAGAAATTCATCCTCATCATCATCAAATGGTATTTATTGAGCACTTACTAGTTTCAGAGCACTGTACTAAGCACTTGGGAGAGTCCAATACGGCAGAGTTGGTAGACACATTCTCTGCCCACAGTAACTTAGAGTCTAGAGGGGGAGAGTCACATTAATATAAATAAATAATTATTTACAGACGTGACATCTAGCTTTTTAACCTCGATTTGTAGGGAGACCTAAAAGTTCTAGAACTGGAAGCCGATTTCACACACATTTCCTCGAAGGGGAAAACCCTTAAAACATTGAAACGGAACATTTTAACCTGACCCAGGCCAAGTTAATGAATTGTATTCATTGAGTGCTTACTTTGTGCAGAGCACTGTATTAAGCCCTTGGGAGAGTACAAGATAACAGAGTCGGTCGACACGTTTCCTGTCCACAACGAGCTGACAGTCCCAGGCGTGAAAACCGAAAGGCGGGGTTCGCGTCTGTCAATCTCATTTCAGTAACCAACGAAACAGTTTTTGTGGCCGTTTGAAAATTACCTTATCCACCACGAGGAGGTTTTCCACCTTTTCTCCATTTGCACAGGTGACATCACCCACTTCTCTTACGGCACTGGGTAAGATATCCTTTACCTCCTGGGCTATCATTCCTGCTCACAGACACACCAACAGATGTTATCAGCCAGTGGCTTCGTAAGAGAAAAGCGGACCCTGACAGAGTTTACGCTAGATGAGAAATGAAGAGTTGCCCAACCTGAATATGCCGAGGATAAATGGCGATGGCCATGTAAATCATCTGAGCTTTGCTTCAGTGTCTCAAAGAGTTCATAAAATGGGAAGTCATTCTGCTAACTCTGTGGCATCGTATTCTCCAAAGTGCTTAGGACAGTGCTCTGCACATAGTAAGTGCTCAATGAATACGATTGATTAATTGATTAAACGAAATCGTTTCGTCCGACGATAAGGGGGCTTGATTATTAGGGAGTCTAGGGCCTAAATCCAAGAAAAGCCACTTGACAGTGACGGGCCTCAGCTACCGCTTAAGTCTGAGACAACTAGGGCTCTGTGATGGCTTGGTTAGCATTTAGATCCAACTGACTTTGAGATCTTCACTCAACTGCCCGGCAAGTTAAATCGAATCTAGTGAACTTCTCAAGCCACCATCATTGAAGATCCGGGTCCAGAGAGAGAGGGGGGTGTCCTGAATTAAAATGTTAAAGGCTGAAACTCCGGAATAAAGGCAGAGTTGACTGATTTACCTGTCTGGTGGACATGTTCTATTCCCATTACAGAGGCGAATTCAGGTTTGTAGTCATATTCAACAACTCTCATTTGGGCTATCCTTCTGAGCTGTTCATTTGGGTCGACCTAATGCGGGAAGATCAGATTTCACACAGTTCTGTATTAACCATTTTAGATAACGGCCAGGATTCTGCAAGCAGGGGAAGGAAGAGAAGGAGGAGGAGAAAGAGAAGAAGAAAGAAGATGAGGAGGAGGAGGAGAAGGAGATGAAATCAATAGCATTTATTGAAAAGAGAAAATGAGGGCTTAGTCAGCCTCTTGGAGAAGATATGCCTTCAATAATAAAGAAGAGAAGGAAAAGGAGGAGGACGAATGGGAGGAGAAGGTGGAAGAAGAGGAGCAGGAGGAGATGGAAACGAAGAAGAAAAATTGTGGCATTTGTGAAGTACTTACTAGACGCTAAGTGCTGGTGTAGATACACAATATTCAGATCAGATCCAGGCACATAGTAAGAGCTTAACAAATAGCACAGTTATTATCTATTATAGAATCAGAATATTCACCTAAACAAAGACATACACA
Organism: Ornithorhynchus anatinus; assembly: GCF_004115215.2. Classification (NCBI taxonomy): domain Eukaryota; kingdom Metazoa; phylum Chordata; class Mammalia; order Monotremata; family Ornithorhynchidae; genus Ornithorhynchus; species Ornithorhynchus anatinus. The sequence continues at coordinate 17,614,685 of NC_041741.1, read as the reverse complement.
CGCACTCAGAGTCAGGGCAACTGACATCTCCTTACACAAACCATCGGCCACCCTTTAAATACGTTCAGTATCATCAAACTTTCTCAGGTGTCGGGCTCTCAAAGACCCAGAATGGCTGGAGATAATAAGAACTGTAGTATTCGTTAAGCACTTACTGTGCCAAGCGCTAAGCACTGGGCTAGATAATCGAGATAATCGGACCACAGTCTAAGTAGGAGGGAAGAGTAGCTATTGAATCTCCGTTATAGAGATGAGGAAATAGAGGCCCGGAAAAGTTAAACGACCTGCTCCCGGTCACACACCAGGTAAGTATCAGAGCTGGAATTAGGATCCAACTCCCCTGGCTCATTCATTCATTCTTTCAGTCAATCATATTTATTGAGTGCTTACTGTATGCAGAGGACTGTACTGAGCGTTTTGGAGAGTCCAATATAACAATATATTGGACACATTCCCCGCCCACGAGTTTACAGACTAGAGGGGCTCCCAGGACTGCTTTCCTTCCGCCGGGCTGAGGTGGAAACCGACTTGAGGGGTTCTTACCTCTTGGATGTTCTGTTTGGCCCGGCTATCAGAGGGATACAGGACAGCTCCCGACACCTTCACGTTTCCAAGAACGACCAGCGCTTCATCCGGGGCCTCCGTGTTAATTCCCACTCGGCCGTGACAGACCACGGATTCTGGACCGTGTCCCCTTTGCCATAACATATCGCCGTCGTTCTCAAATTGTCCAGGATTAGAGGCCTGAATTTGTGGAGGGTGTTTTGAGGGGGGGGAAAGATACAGAAAGATAAATGGACAACTGTTTTATCTTTCAAACCAAAGAGAAGAAAACAGTATTTATTCATTCATTCACATTTATTGAGCGCTTACTGTGTGCAAAGCACTGTAGTAAGTGCTTGGGAGAGTACAACGCATCAACGGACACATTCCTCACCACAACAAGATCACAGTCTAAAGGCGGAGACAGACATTAATATAAATAAATAAATAAATGTAAAGTGAGTCTTGGGGCATTATCCTCATGTTGGCAGTATAAGACCAGTGTAATGGGTATAAATGGATCAGATTCCTAGAAATCAATCAATCGGTAGTATTTAATGAGAGCTTCCTGTGTGCAGAGCACTATACTAAGCACTCAGGAAAGTGTAATAAGAGAAGATATCATTGCCCACGGGAAGCTTACATTCTAGCTTGGGATGATGGACACAAAATAATTTACAAACAGGAGGAGGAGGAGAAGATGGCGATCAAATAGTTGCATTTACAGATTGCCCCCTATCTTCATCAGGCCACTCCGCTTTTCAACATTTTATACTGACTTTTATACTCAACAGGAGTTTAAAATTTCACAGTTCAGATAAAAGATTGTGTAGTATCATGAGTAAGGGCGATATATTCAATCTGGGATTGCCACAGAAAAATCCCACTCATTGAACAGTAACGTTTTCCATTATGTCACTCTATAGTAATAATAATAACTGTGGTGTTTATTAAGTGCTACGTGCCAAGCACTGTCCTAATTGCTGGGGTAGATACAAGCTAATGAGGTTGGATACGGTCCCTATCTCACGGGGGGGGGGGGGCTCCCAGTCTAAATAGGAGGGAGAACAGGTGTTAAATCTCCATATTTAAGCAAATGAATATATACACATGTATATATAAAACATCACTAGTAGTATTTACTGAGTGATTACTGAGAGCAGAGCTCTGCATTCAGTGCTTGAAAAAGATATCGGCAGGGGTTGATCGGAAGCCTCGTCGTTATGACGACGGAGCAGCGCCCCTCCCTTGTGGCTGGACCCCAGGGATCAGAAGCAGGGCACAAGTGGGACCCTCCTGCGGCTTTCACTGCCCAAACCGGATGTGGTTACGTGGATCCCAATCTCGTACGTGTGTCGGGTGGCTCCGGGCAAGGAGGCCATCTACGACCCATCCGCAGATGTTCTTGGCTTCACCGAGAGGACCCGACGGGGGTACGATTCAGTGAAAACAAGAGCGGAGCCAAGCAGCTGCTGGAGACCATGTCTAATCATCGCCGGGCATGCGTTAACAGCAGGAACTCTGCTGTGAAAATCAGTGGCCTGCCGGCAAACCAAGCAGCTGCTCCTACTGACTTGCTCTTTGACGCTAGACCGCTGCAGGAGAAACGCGGTGAGCGGCCGACCGTTCTTCGGGAAAGGATGTCCACAAAAAAAATCACAAGGTTGCTCCACGGAGCATGGCCTAGTGGATAAGGGCACAGACCCGGGAGTCAGAAGGGCAGGGGTTCTAATCCTGGCCCCGCCACATATCCTCTTGGGCAAGTCACCTAACTTCTCTGTGCCTCAGTCACCTCATCTGTAAAATAGGGATAAGCGTGTGAGCCCCATGAGGGACGGGGACTGGGTCCAATCTGACTCACTTGTATCTACCCCAGCGCTTGGAACAGCGCATAGTAAGTGCTTAACAAGTACCGTAATCATTATTATTATCATTACTCTCCCAAGCGCTTAGTACAGTGCATAGTAAGTGCTTAACAAGTACCGTAATTATTATCATTACTCTCCCAAGCGCTTAGTACAGTGCTCTGCATGCAGTAAGCATCCAATAAATACGACTGACTGACTGAGAAGGGACTGGGGTCAGAACACACAAGGACCGACGAAACATGAAAACGCAACAGAGACCAGTACACAAAATCTAAATCAACATCAGCAGGGTGCTATGGCCAGAGGAGCAGATTTTCAGGGTCTTCAGGGCCCAGAGCCCAAGGCACACCCGTAGTCGCAGCAATCAGTCCAGCAGTCACCAGGTTTCCCCGGATTTTGTGGCAGCCTCATTCTACGACTGTCTTTCCCAATTCGCTTTGCGCGCACTGTGGGCAAGGGAATGTCTCTTGTTCTTCTGTCGATCAATCGATCAATTCAAGGTACCTGGGAATGCTTCCTGGGTGTACATCAGTGCACTAAAAGCTTGGGAAAGTACAGTGAAAGAGAGTTGGTAGACGCATTTCCTCCCCTTAAGGAGCTTCAGTCTACAGGAGAAGACAAGACTTGAAAATAGGTTAGGGCTAGGGGAAACAGTAGAGTATAAAAATGTTTACATACAACAGTACTTATGTGGTACTTTCCCAAGCTTTAAAAATAATAATAATTATCATTACGGCATTTGTTAAATGCCTACTATGTGCCAGGCACTGATAAAAGCAAATCGGGTTGGCCACAGTCCCTGACCCACGTGGGGCTCCCAGTCTCAATCCCCATTTTATAGATGAGGTAACTGAGGCATAACTGAGAAGTGAAATGACTTGCCCAAGGACACACGGCAGAGAAGCGGCAGAGTCGGGATTAGAACCCATGACCTTCTGCCGCCCAGTACTCTATCCACTATGCCATGCTGCTTCAACTGCACACGGAGAAGTAGTGTGGCCTAGGGGGAGGATCACGGGCCTGGGAGTCAGAGGACCTGGGCCTTGATCCCGGCTCCACCGCCTGCCTGCCGTGTGACCTTAGGCAAGTCGTTTAGCCATGCTGGGCCTCAGTTTCCACCCCTGTAAAATCAAGATTATCTACCTGTTCGTCCTCCCGTTTCGGCTGTGGGCCCCTTGTGAGCCAGGGACTATGTCTGGCCTGATTGCTTATCGTCTATCTACTCCAATGTTTACTACGGGGTCTGGCACAGAGTAAGCCCTTAATAAACTCCATAATAATATTAATACCTATTATTATGATTACAGGGGAGGCTCAATTAATAGCATCCCTACTACTCCGATAGTCCGGGTTTGAGCTCCAGCTCCTTTTGTTTCACATTTACCCTTCTTTGTGACCTCAGTTTCTCCCACGCTCCCATTCTGTAGCATGGCCAGATTACGAGGAATCTACTTTCCCTCCTCATATGAGCCGCCATATATATTTCCATATACACATTGGGTAGCCAATCAAAATGACATAAAGGCAGAACGTTCACCATCATATGCACATCCGTGCTCTCCTGAAAGCCCACTTCCTCCCAAAGGCCTTCCCTGATTCATTCCCAGGCCCCTAGGTCATCTTATAAAATCATCCGCCTTTGCTACCACTTTACGTACATAATTATACCCTTCCATCCCCCAGTAGGCTGGTACATTCATTCAACGGCACATTCAGCATTTACTTCGATTACTCTGTAAATATTTTTTTGTCTGTCTTCCCCACCTAGAGAATAAGCTCCTTGAAGTCAGGAAGTGGGGATTTGTTCCCGTTAAGGGCTCGTTACACTGCACCGCACCAGTGGGTGCTCAACAGATTTTCCTGTATCCACCCCAGCGCTTAGTACAGCGCTTGGCACATAGTAAGTGCTTCACGAATACCACAGTTATCATCTCCCTCTCCTCCTGCGTACATGATTTCAATGAACGGTAACACATACTTGGACGAATACACCGGGTTTTAACTCAGACGCTGCCTCAGTTCCATTAAAACTGTTCAATGGCTTCCATGAATGGGATTCTTATTACTCTCACTCGTTTAAAAAGAAATTGTACTCTAGGCTAGGTTGGATCGAAATGAACGGAGACTAGAAAAAAAAACCCTCAACATATATTATTTTCCCTTACCCCAAAGCATTTCATTTATTTTACTTATTCCAATTGAATTCACTCTGATTTATCTGTTCCTTTATCCTAGACTCATCCTTTATTCAAAACACATTTTCATTCTGTCACGAAATCCTGACGGTTCTACCTTCACCACACCTCTAGAATCTGCCCTTTCCTCTCCGTGCATGAGATTATCATTTTCCCGCCTTGACTACTGTATCAGCCTCTTCGCCGACCTCCCTGTCTCCTCTTTCTTCCTTCTCCGGTTCCCGCCTCATTCACTCCGCTGCATGGGTCGTTCTTCTGAAAAACCATTCAGTCCGTATCTCCAGTGCCTCAGAAACCTCCAGCGGTTTCCCAACCACCTCCGCATCAAAAGGAAACTCCTTACCGACGGCTTTAAGGCATTCAGTCGGCTTTCTTTCTCCTACCTTACCTCGTTGATCTCCTACTGCAACCGAATCTGCACACTTCTCTCCTCAAACACCAAACTAGTCTACCTCCATCTCGTCTCTGCCTCTGTCAACCCCCCGCCCACGTCTTCCCTGTGGCCTGGAATTAGCTCCCCCACACCTTCAAAACCGTCCTAAGATTACACTTCCTCCTAGAGACCTACCCTAACGCCTCATTTTCACCGTCCACCCTCCCCTCTGGGTATCCTATGCACTTAAGCTGTGTATCCCTTGAGCACTCTGACACTCACCCCAGCCCCACAGTGCTTATGTACATATCCTTATATTCCACTTTTTCCCTTCTCTGTAACTAAATTTAATGTCTGGGTGGTTGGGAAAAGCACAGCATAGACACCCACCCTCCCCTCCCACTGTAACAGTAAGATTAGAACAGAATCGTGCTTAGCGGTCACTTTGAGGCATCTTCGGATGTGCTGGGAATCCATCAGTCAGTGGTATTCATCGAGCGCTTACTGTGTGGAGCGTTTAGTGTATCAAGGAGTGAAAGAGTACAAACTCTGCCCACAGAAACTTGCAGTCTACAGGAGAGGTTACCATCCGCAGTCTATCATCGTTCTATCATCATTCCTAAATTCCTCTTTTCTCCGGACAACAGTCGCTAAAAAGCTCACCTGACCACCTTCACCCTAACTTGTAATAGGCCCCCCGGAAGTCGACCCGAAAGGCCAGCGACCCCCTTCAAGCCGGAAGTTCCACGCCAATCCTAGAGGCGAAACCGGGACGTAGGTGCAGGAGAAGTCGAGAGACGGACCGTACCTACCCTCACGATGATCCTTTCGGAAATATGCGCAGACAGTAAGTAGCCCTGGTCTTGGTTTGCCGCATACAATCCAATCACCAACATAAAGTATCTAATCGGGAAACCGTAGAAACGTCAGAGGAATTCAGAGAAGGAACATGTGTCCCGGCCACAAGCCATTTAGCCTATCTCTGGACCTCGTTATTAATCAGGGATGCCTAAGAATAGATATTTATCATTATTATGCACTATGATAACGGTACTTGTTCAGGGCTTACCGTGTGCCGAGCACCGTTCTGAGTGCTGGGGTAGAGACGAGTTAATCAGATCGTCCCACGTGGGGCTCACAGTCCAGAGGCACAGAGAAGCCCGTGCTCTTTCCGCTAAGCCACGCTGCTTCTCAAGGCACTTCCACCCATGTCCCAAATCGCTCTCTCCCCCCAGACCGTAGCAAGTTGATTCACCTGCTCTTTCCCAGCACTCCTCTTCTCACATTCCCGAGTTGTGCAAGAACCACGGTTGCCAAACTGTTTTACAGTCACCCAAGCCAGAGAAATGCAAATGCCTCCCAGATGGAGCCCTCTTCCGGACCATCTGCTTGGAGTGGAGATAGCCAGTCACGACCCTTTCAGCTCTGGCCGAGGTCCAACTTTCCAGTGAAAGAAGGCCATGTGGCATAAAGCATCGAAAGACAGGAAGTGGGTCGGGGGCCACTAAGGCCATCCACCTGCTTCTTAAACTACATCTCAGGCAGGTGCCTGGGATTCTCCGCAAGCTCTCCAGAACCAGGGACTCCAACATCTGTGATTCTTTTTTTTTTTTATGGTATCTGTTGAGCGCTTACTATGTGCCATGCACTATGCCAAGTGCTAGGGTAGATGCTAGCTAGTCAGGTTGGACACAGTCCATGTCCCACAAGGGGCTCACAGTCTTAATCTCCATTTTACAGATGAGAGAAATGAGATACAGAGAACTGAAGTGACTTGCCCGAGGCCAAGGGAAGAGCTGTCCTTAGCTGTTCCGGCCGCCCGTCCAAACAACGCTCTAGTTCCCTCCCCTGAAGCCAGTGGGAAGGAGGTAAGAAACTTGGAGAGGAGAAGCACTATGGCTTAGTGGATAAAGCAAGGGCCTAGGAGTCAGAGAACCTGGGTTCTAATCCCGGCTCTGCCGCTTGTCTGCTGTGTGACCTTGGAAAGTTACCCAACTTCTCCGGGTTCAGTTACCTTACCGGTGAAATGGTGATTAAGACTGTGAGCCCCATCTGGGACGGGGACTGTGTCCGACCTGCTTAGCTTAGTGCTTGGTAAAGTGTCTGCTTAATAAGTACTATTTTTTTAAAAAAGTGAAACCAGCTGAATGAGCAAGAGAGCGGGAGTGCTAAACCACTGAGTGGAAAACCCATTTAAAAAAAAAAAATCCAGTTGAATTCTAACCGAACTGGCGCCCGGCCCTGGTGGCTTCCTCAGAACAGGAGGCTGGAGGTGCAATGCAAGCTGGGACCGAGCGAGGGGTCAAGGCAAACTGAGCCCGGGGAGACACACTACCTTTGGTCAGGATTAGGTTTCCCCTTCTTCCTCATGTTGTTTGCCGTGGTCTCGCTGAAGTGTAGTCTCCCTAGGGTGACTTTGGTCAACTGGTTTCCTGGTAGTTCAATTCTGAAGACACAAAAGATAATCAGTGGCATTTATTGAGTGCTTACGGCGTACGTAACACTGTACTAAGCGCTTGGGAGAGTAGAGTGGAACAGAGTCGGTAGACACGTTTCCCGCCCACAAGGGTCTTGAGGCCTAGAGCGGAAGAGACTGTTCAGCTGGGGGCACAGTTCTGTCCCGTTATTCCGGGTCTTCCGTTTTCCGGCATCCCAAGAGAATGTTGATATTTGCAGAAGTTGCCCTGCCCGGAGGAGTCAGGAACATCAAACCCGAGCAGACCTCTCATCTCCCACTTGACACTCTGTCATAAGGAAAACAACAGTTGAACATCTTTTTTTTTTATTGTAATGTTATTAAATGCTTATTTTGTGCCAGGCACTGTACTAAATACTGAGGTAGATACAACCTAATCAGGTTGGAGCCAGTCCCTGGCCCACATGGGGCTCACTGTCTTAATCCCGGTTTTCCGGATGATGTAACTGACGCACAGAGGAAGTGAAGTCACTCGCCCCAGGTCACGCAACAGATAAGCGGCGGAACCGGGATTAGAGCCCGGCTCCCTCCGACTCCCAGGCCCCTGCTCTATCCGCTAGGCCACGCGGCTTCTCGCCTTGAAAAAGGTGGTGGATCTTCGGAGAACGTGGCTTGTCCCATGACCAAGGTCATTTAGCAGCGGCTACTTGTTGAGGCAGTCCAACCTTACGCTCCTCCCAAAACAGCGTGGCTTAGTGGAAAGAGCCCGGGCTTGGGAGGCAGAGGCCATGGGTTCGAATCCCGGCTCTGCCGCTTGTCAGCTGTGGGACTGTGGGCAAGTCACTTCACTTCTCTGCGCCTCAGTTCCCTCATCTGTAAAATGGGGATGGACTGTGAGCCTCACGTGGGACAACCTGATTACCCTGTACCCACCCCAGCGCTTAGGACAGTGCTCTGCACATAGTAAGCGCTTAACAAATACCAACATCATTCTTATTATTAAAGCAGCAGAGATGGCAGCCCAAGCCAGAGTGGTCTCCAGATGGAATCTTGTCTCTCCCATCTGCTCTGCTTCAGTACAGGGACTGCCTGCCATGTACCTTTTCTTACTTGGCGATCATTCAGGATTCTATAAATGTAACTTAAGAAGGAGTCTCTATTATAAACCCAGCGTGGAACCACATTTCAGATATTCACTCCGGAAATTAGGCTGCCGTATAGATTTCGGATTCAAAATGAAAACCTGCACCCCCAAATCCATGACCGGAAGCGGAATTCCTTCCTACGCGACGCCGCGAACCATTCCCAGCAGTTGATCGTCTTGGACGGTGAAAGCCGAGGAGGGGTTTCGCTGAGAAAAGAGCTCGGAGCAGTGAAATTTAGCAAAAGTTGAATATGCTGTGTGTAAGACGATGGCGAGATTAAAGGTCAGGCACCATCTAAAGGGGTAGACTGTTGTTGGAGGGGACAAGGGCAGATTGCGACCCCCGTTGTGGGCAGGGATTGTCTCTCTTTATTGCTATATTGCACTTTCCGAGCGCTTAGTAGAGTGCTCTGCACACAGTAAGCGCTCAGTAAATACGACTGAGTGAACGAAATCCTCTTTAGTGCCATTCATGCTATTGCGCTGCGCAGCGCAGGCATCCGCTACACACTACTCACTAGACTGAGGGAAGTGAAGTGACTTGCCCAAGGCCACGCAGCAGATGCAAGCGGCGGAGCTGGGATTAGAATCTAACTCCTTCTGACTCCCAGGCCAGGGCTCTAGCCACTAGGCTTTGCAAGCAGCTGCCAATTCAATCAGCCGGATCCGACCAAGCAGGAGCAATGAGCCGCTGATGTAGTGGAGGCTCCTTCGGCCTCAGAGCGGGAATCTGTGAGGGATCGGGGATTGAGAAAGCCAGGAGGGACTGGCGGCCTCAACCGAAGAGTAACCAATCAAGAATCCCCGCCAGGCACCGGGATCTGTTCCTCAACAACGTTTGGCCAAGGCTCGGTGTGCGGCCACGAGGACGTTTAGGCTTCCTTAGGTCCTTTCGGATCAACCATCCAACCCTCCGACCTCCTCTCCTACCGTCTCCGGTTCGTGGGGACCAAGGAAAAGGCAGGAAAGCTATTGAGGAAGTGGGCAAAAAAAAAAAAGGCACGGGGGAAACCAAGGGGAATATGGTGAGGAGAAGAAGGAGGAGGTGACAACAGACTGAGGGAGAGAGAGAAAAAAGAGGGAAGGGCGAGTGTAGGGAGAAGAGGAAGAAAGGAAAAATGAAGGGAGGAAAACTAGGGCCGGGGATTGGAGCATTGAGAAGGGGACGAGGCAACTGGAAATATTTTTTGTGGAGGGGGCGGTCCCCTCTCCTGGCACTGGCCTCTGTAAGTTTGTCGTGAGCGGGGGATGTGTCTATTTTTGTATTGTAATCATAATAATAATGATGACATCTGTGAAGCTCTTACTATGTGCCAGGCCCTGTTCTAAGCACCGGGGTAGATACAAGGTAATCGGGTTGGACACGGTCCCTGTCCCACATGGGGCTCACACAGTCTTCATCCCCATTCTACAGATGAGGGAACTGAGGCACAGAGAGGTGACTTGCCCAAGGTCACACAACAGACAAGTGGCAGAGCCGAGATTAGAACCCACTGTATTCTCCCAAGCGCTGAGTATAGTGCTCTGCACAGGGTAAGCGCTCGACAAATACAAATGACTAGCTGGCCCACTAGCTTCTCCTGCTCGCCTTCCCGTACCGTGTCTCTCTTGGCCGACCGGTTCACAGCAGGGCTCTTCCAGTGGCTCACTGCAACTGCCCATTATTCGAGACTTTGCAGCAATTTATTCTTTCCTCCTGATTCTGTGGGATTCCTCTGAGTCCCCCCTACAAGAGTTCCTCAGGTATCCCGCTGTCATCCATTCTTTTCATAGGCCATGCCCACTGGAGCTGTGCGGCTCTATCGCCGGCACCGCAACCGCTCAAGCTCTTAGTACAGCGCTCTGCACACAGTAAGAGCTCGATAAATACGATGGAGTAAAGGAACGGACTGCGGCGGTGTCGCGACCTTCCCTTCCTCTCTTTCATCAGCGATGAAATGCATGTGTTATTCCGGAGACCACGCTCAGAGGGCACTAGGGAAAGAAATTCGTTTCTTACTTGACGGGTTGAAATATCTTTTTGCTTCGGTCTGACTGGGATTGTTCAATGGTGATGATTTGATTGGTGGCTTCTACCTGCATGGAACCCAAACATGGTAAGAGTCACGAAATTGGATTAAATCCCCCCTCTGCCCCCTCCTCTCCATCCAACTGCCATCACGCTGACGCAAGCACTTATCCTAACTGGCCTCGACTACCGCATCGGCCTCCACTCTGACCTCCCTGCCTCTTGTCTCTCCCCGTTCCAGTCCGTACTTCACTCTGCTGCCCGGTTGACTTTTCTAAGAAAACTGTTCAGTCCACATTTTCTCCCTCCTAAAGAACCTCCAGGAGTTGCCCATTCACCTCCGCATCAACGGAAACTCCTACCATTGATTTTAAAACAGTCACCTTGCATCCTGTCTTACCTCGCTGATCTTCTATAGTAGCAACCCAGCCCGCACATTTCACTCCTCGAATGCCAACCTACTCACCGTCACTCTGATCTCTTCTATTTCGCTGCTGACCCTTCGCCCAACATCCTCCCTCCGGCCAAGAACTCCTCCCCCCGTTCGCGTATGACAGACCATCGCTCTGCCCGTCTTCTAAGTCTTATTAAAATCACTTCTCCTCTAAGAAGCCTTCCCCGACTAGGCCTCAGTTTCCCCCTACCTTCTACATCACATCACATCTGCGCCCTTGAAGCGCTTAATATTCACCTAAATCTCAGCACCACAGCACTTATTCATTCATTCAATCGTATTGATTGAGAGCTTAGCACTTATATAGGGAGCCGGGATTAGAACCCAGGTCCTTCTGACTCCTAAACCCATGTTCCATCCACTTGGCCACACTTCTTATTGTCTTCACTGGGTTATTTTTGAACTAAAGGTTAAGGAGTCTTAAAGATTTGAAAGGTCTTGGTAAGATCCAGCGACAAAGCTTAGGATTTGGAGCCAAATCCTTAGCCGTAAAATTATTGATTTATTTTATGTATTAATATTATTTTATTTATTTCAATCGACATTGTTTTATTTCATTAATTTAATCCATTTAATTTAAGAAATTATTTGATTTAATATTGTTTTATTTCATTAACATTGTTTCGTTTGTTGATGTTTATTTTGCTTATTAATGTTATTTTATTAAAATTATTGGTTTATTTTAAAGTCTTTCTCCCCCTTTAGACTGTAAGCTACTTACAGCCAGGGAACTGTCTCCAATCCTGCTGTATTAGCCCCCTCAAGTATATTGTTCTGCTTACCGTAAGAGAACTGATTGATTGTTAAGTTTTCCAATGAGCTTAATCGAAATAGCTCCCAACTCGGCAGGTTAATAGAAGTGTGAGATACTATTCCTAGATATTGCAGGCCTGCCTTAAACCCTTTATCTACAACTATCAATCAACCAGTCAGTCAGTGGCATTTACTGAGCACTTATTTCCGGCCAAGCATTCCACTTGGGAGAATATAACACAGTAGGGCTGGTAGACATGATCCCCGCCCTCAAGAAGCTTACTGTCTGGTGGATTGCAATCTTGTACCTACCCCAGCACTTAGAACAGTGCCTGGCACATAGTAAGCGCTTAACAAATACCATGATGATGATGACGAAGCTAATCTTTCTTAGCTTTGTCCATGGATCTTAGCAAGACCTTTCAAATCTTTAAGACTCCTTAACCTTTAGTTCCAAAGTAACCCGATGAAGACGGTAAGAAGGGTGGCCAAGTGGATGGAACATGGGTTTAGGAGTCAGAAGGACCCGGGTTCTAATCCTGGCTCCACTATGTGTCTACTGTGTGACCTTGGGCAAGTCACTTCTCTGTGCTTCAGTTACCCGTTTTGTAAAATGAGTGTTGAGAATGTGAGCCCTGTGTGGGACAGGGATTGGGTGCAACCAGATTACCCCAGCGTTTAATACAGGTCCTAGCACGTAGTCAGCACTTAACCGACACCATCGAAAAAAGTCAGAATCAAGAGGATAACTGGAATAAACAAGCCCTCCCAGAAAAGCAAGACTTTACCTTAACTCCAAACGCTTTCAAGTAAAACATTTCAATAGGCTTCAACCCCATTTGGGTTTCAACGTATCTTGGATTCCCAAAGACTTGAATGTGAACAGTGATTTGAAAATGGTTCTTCTTTTGGCAGACGAAAGCCTCATCTGCTGCCGAAAAATTAAATCCTTTGTCTGTGACAACACAGTATCCTACATCAGGCCTACGGAAAGAGGAATCGAAGAAAACGGATCTAAAAAATGCATTTCCCATTTTGTTTGGTTCATTACCAGATGTAAAAAAAAATTAAGAAAACCTATTATGCAAACTGTCCTCAGCGATATTTAGCGAAGCCACATTTAACCATGAAACTAGCATATCAAATCACAGCTGGCAGAAGTACATGTGCTTGCTTTTTCTTTTCTGGAAGATAAGAAAAGAAACTCTCGCCAAATGGAAAGGCTATTTATTGCAATTTTCATCCCCCTCTGTGCTACTCCAATCCAACACAATGGAGCGGAGAAGGCTAAAAGTCGGAGGGTAATTTGGGATGGGCTAACGAACCAGGAAATAGCTCCTTCCATCTAAAAAGGATTCTCCTTGATTTCAACGAGCACCCAGAAGTCAGATCTTAAGAAGTCACTTTGGAAGAAAGACCATTCTGCATATTGGCATGGAAATGAAGAAGCTCTGTCTTCACGATGTAAGATCTCGATGAGGAACTTCAACATTGATTGATTCGCTTTTCCAGAGTCTAAGGCACGAATGCAAAATTTTCAAAGAAATCTTTATCCGCCACTTATCCAATTAGCATTTACTGACAACCTGCAGTGTCCAAGGAATCGCACAAAATGCAGGGGAGAGCATACAGAAAGAAGATGGCCAAACTTTTCCCCAAGGGTTTAGAACAGTGCTCCAGCGCTTAGAACAGTGCTCTGCACATAGTAAGCGCTTAACAAATACCAACATTATTTTTTCCACGCACTCCGAGGAAATAACTTCACCACACTCAGGGGAGAGTCTTGAGAGTCTTATTTAATAATTCTCTCACTGGAAGCTCCTCCTCCGAAGACCAGCTCCTTTAGATCGATCGTAAACTGATCTAGGTAGGGCTCACGTTTGAGATATACTGTGGGTGCTGAATTAATATTCATAACGTGGATGTTGCGAAGCAACACGGCGCAAAGGCCGTGTGGCACAGTGGATAGAGCACGGGCCTGGGCGTCAGAAGGTCATGGGTTCTAATCCAATCTCTGAGTGAGCTTGGGCAAGCCACTTCACTTCTCTGGGCCTCAGTTATCTCATCTGGAAAATGGGGATTGAGACCGCGAGCCCCACGGGGGACAGGGAACGTGTCCAACCGATTTCCTCGTCTCCACCCCTGGCACATAGTAAGCACTTAGCAAATACCACAATTATCATTAAAATGGGAACCATCCCTCATTTTAAATTAGAGCTTAGAAATGGAAAGTCGTAACATTTCCTGAGAAGGAGGTAAAAGGGAGATTGTCTGCACACCGAACCTCCTCAGAGCTTTTCAAGTTACTAATTGACTCGTTAAAACCCCTTGTTGGGTCATTCATCTGCCAGCCAGTTGAAAAAAAATTCCACCAGTGCCCAGGCCCGGACTCCGCCTCGCTCCTTCTCAATCTGTCCTGCAGGATCTTCGAGTTCCTGGCTCCCCCAACCTCAGTTTTCCAGAGCGGATGGTGAGGAGGGGACCGAGCTCGTTTCCTCGCGGGCCCCGCGACGCGTGACACTTACAGCTTCTCGTAAAGGCCGTTGAGTAAACCGCTCCAGGGGCTGCTTTGGTACGGCTGCCACTTGAGAGACGGCTGACCCTTGTCTGGACAGACGGTGCTTGGCCCTTGGAGATCGTTCGCATTCACCTCCGGAGCGCGGTCCCCGCCGGTCACTGCAAGAGAGGCGGGAGGTGTCAGTCGGGGCCTAATCGTAAGAAGAAGAAGAAGAAAGATAGCGTTTCTAAAGCACTTACTATGTAGCCAATCACTGTACTAGACACTGGGAGCGGTACAAGATAAATCGGAGGTCATCCTTATCCACGTGGGGCTCACATTCTAAGGCGGAGGGAGAATGGGTATTTAAGAATAATAACAATAATTGTGGTATTTGTGAAGCACTTTACTACGTGCCGGGCACTGCTCTAAGTGCTGAGGTAGATGCCAGGTAACACAATCTCTGCTCCACACTGGGCTCGCCTTCTTCATCCCCATTTTCCAGATGAGGTAACCGAGGCCCAGAGAAGTGAAGTAACTTGCCCAAGAACACAGCAGACGAGAGGCGGAGCCGGGATTAGCACCCGGGGCCTTCTGACTCCGAGACCCGGGCTCGATCCACTAGGCCTCGCTGGTATCAGAAGGGTCACCACCGAACATGCCTAAGAAGTGAGCGAGATGGGCTGGGTCCAGAAAAATGGAGCTTCAATCTATCAGTGGGATTTATTGAGTGCTTACTGGGTGCGGGGCACTGTACTGAGCGCTTGGGAGATGATGGAATAACAGAGTCGTAGACATGATCCCTGCCGACAAGGAGCGAAATGATACAGGTAACACCTGTGTAAAGTTGTTGTACTGTTTGTCTAGGAGGAAGGTGAAAAGGCTCCGTATATTATTCAGTCAGTCAGTGGCATTTATTACTATTAACAACAATAATAATAATAATAATTACAGTACTTGTTAAGTGCTTACTATGTGCCAAGCACTATTCTAAGTGCTGGGGTAGATACGAGATAGGCTGGACGCAGTTCCTGTCGCACAAGGGCTCACACTCTTAATCCCCATTTTACAGATGAGGTAACTGAGGCCCAGAGAAGTGAAGTGACTTGCCTCAGGTCACACAGCAGACAATGTGGCAGAGTCAGAATTAGAACCCATGACCTTCTGACTCCAAGCCCCATGCTCTATCCACTAAGCCACGCTGCTATGTCCAGAGCACTGTACTAAGCGATAAATAGGCACAATTCCTGGCGACAACTAGCTTGCAGTCTAGAGGGGAGCCAGCTCCAGCAGTGACCACAGTCAAGCCAAAACTTAATAATAATAATGTTGGTATTTGTTAAGCGCTTACTCTGTGCAGAGCACTGTTCTAAGCGCTGGGGGAGACACAGGGAATCAGGTTAACCCACGTGAGGCTCACAGTCTTAATCCCCATTTTACAGATGAGGGAACTGAGGCCCAGAGAAGTGAAGTGACTTGCCCACAGTCACACAGCTGACAAGTGGCAGAGCCGGGATTCGAACCCGTGACCTCTGACTCCAAAGCCCGTGCTCTTTTCATTAACTTACTCTGTCCAGGTTGACTGTCCCAAACTGAAAGCTCCGTAGCATCCTCTAGCAACCGGGAAGGCTTTCTCTTCCTCGTAGGTGGCAAGAAAAGTCTAAAACGGATGAAGCAATTCCTTCAGTCATCATTCTTATTCACATAATTCATCCTGTGTGTGTTTTTTTTATGAGTTTTTTTTTTTTGTTTCGTCTTTTTTTTTTAAAGGTATTTGTTAAGTGCCTACTATGTGCCAGGCACTCTACTAAAGGCTGGGGTAGATGCAAGATAATCCGGTTGGACACAATCGGTGTCCCGCGTGGCGCTCACCGTCTTAATTTCCATTTTATAGATGAGGTAAATGAGGCTTTAAATAGGTAAGTGACTTGCCCAAGGTCACACACAGCAGCCAGTTGGCAGAGCTGGCAGGTTCTAAGTTCAGAACCCAGATCTTTCTCACTCTGAGGCCTGGGCTCCGTCCACTAGGCCAAGCTATTTCTCCCGCTCTAACTCAGAATGACTTGAATTTGATAATCAATAGTAATTGTGGTATTTGTTAAATGCCACAGAGAAGCAGCGTGGCTCAGTGGAAGGAGCCCAGGCTTGGGAGTCCAAGGTCATGGGTTCGTATCCCGGCTCCGCCACTTGTCAGCTTGGGTGACTGTGGGCAAGTCACTTCACTTCTCTGTGCCTCCGTTCCCTCATCTGTAAAATGGGGATTCACTGTGAGCCTCACGTGGGACAACCTGATGACCCTGTAACTACCCCAGCGCTTAGAACAGTGCTCTGCACATAGTAAGCGCTTAACAAATACCAACATTATCATTAAATGCTTAACATGGGCCAGACACTGTACTAAGCGCTGGGGTGGATACAAGCAAATTGAGTTGGACACAGTCCAGGTCCCACGTGGGGCTCATGGTCTCAGTCCCCATTTTACAGATGAGGTAACTGAGGCAGAGAGAAGCGAAGCGACTTGCCTAAGGTCACACAAGCGGACAAGTGAAGAAGGCGGGGATTAGAACCCATGACCCTGACTCCTAGGCCTGTGCTTTATCCGCTCTGCCCAACTTTGCTCAACTCCGGTTTCCAGCTCCGAGACGTGATCATACTGCTGAGAGATGAGGGGAGGGTGCGGGGTAACTAAACTCGTAGTACCTGACCAGGCTTCACACCGCTGGGAGAAAGGCAGAGCAATCAACATTTTTCTACGAATACGTATTTCCCCCTTTGGGACTTCGTTTAAATTGAGCGTTTCTGACGGTCTTTAATCTTCATATCTAGCCCCTCACATTTAAAAAAGAGTTTTGCTTGCGTTCATTGAAATGTAATCCAAACTGGGTGGCTTACAGCCAAATTAAAAACCCTTTAATGCGGTAGGGCCTCAGTGTATAATAATGTTGGTATTTGTTAAGCGCTCACTATGGGCCGAGCACTGTTCTAAGCGCTGGGGGAGATACAGGGTCAC
Organism: Ornithorhynchus anatinus; assembly: GCF_004115215.2. NCBI lineage: Eukaryota > Metazoa > Chordata > Mammalia > Monotremata > Ornithorhynchidae > Ornithorhynchus > Ornithorhynchus anatinus. The sequence goes on along the minus strand of NC_041741.1, from coordinate 17,597,424 downwards.
CAGGTGGTCCCACGTGAGGCTCACAGTCTTCATCCCCATTTGACAGATGAGGTAACCGAGGCCCAGAGAAGTGAAGGGACTTGCCCACGGTCCCACAGCTGACAAGTGGCAGAGCCGGCATTCGAACCCATGACCTTCTACTCCCAAGCCCGTGCTCTTTCCACTGAGCCACGCTGCTTCTCAGTGTATAAATCGGACGTATTTATTTCAGGGCTTACTAGGTGCAGAGCACTGTATTAAGTGTTTGGGAGAATACACTCTAACAGAATTGGTAGACCATAACAATTTACTTAAATCAGTTTACTAAAATCCTTCAATTAACGTGATGGCAGGTTAGGCCGGGCGAGAGCGGGTGGACGATCTATTCTGGAGTTTCTCCCGTGTGAATCCTAGTTTCTGGTTTTAAATCTATCCTAGTTTGTATCGTATCTCCTCGGGTTTCAAACTAAAAGCCGTGGATTCATCCTGTCGGTGGGTGCGGGTCCATCAGGACGTAGAGAACTCTATCAACGCGATTCCGGATGGAATCTCTAGGTCTCAACCTTCCCTCTATCCTTAGAAACAGGATGGCTATTATTTCAATTAAGCTTTGTGTTCTACCATCCCCAATCCTGGTCTCCTGGGGGAACAAAAAAATAAAATTAGATCATCCGTGGCCGTCTAAACAGTGCCACCAGAAGGAGAATTTCCTTTCTGCAAACCACTCTTCCCGAGAATCCAAATCCCTCATCCTAATTGTGGCATCTGTTAAACTCTGACGATATTATTATTATGGATTGTAAGTATTAAGCGCTTACTGTGTGCAAAGCACCGTAGTAGGCGCTTGGGAGAGTCCAGTATAACACCTATTATACTCCCTGCCCACAAGACGTTCACTACACATCAGACACCTCGATAAGCGCTGAAGTAAAGACCGTATTATCGCATCAGTCGCCGGCAAGCCCAGCACGTGGGGCTTGTGGTCTTAGGGGGAGGGGGACAATGGAAATTGAATCTCTACCAGCTAGGTGAGTGCGGCCTAGCGGGTAGAGCACGGATTCGGGAGCAAGAAAACCTGGGGTCTAAAGTCCGCCCCTTACTTGCTGTGCCTCAGTTTCCTCACATGCAAAATGGGGATTCACTACTTGTTCTCCTCCCTACTTAGAACGTGAGACTTTGGTGGGATGGGGACCCGTATCTGGGTTAATTCATTCGTTCGATCATATTTATTAAGCGCTTACCATGTGCAGAACACTGGACGGACAGTGACAATCCCTACCCACAGTGAGCTCCGGTATCTTAGAACAGTGCTTAACACATAATGAGCTCTTAATAAATAACATAAAAAAGTGAGGGAATAATAATCAGCGTGGCTCAGGGGAAAGAGCACGGGCTTTGGAGTCAGAGGTCATGGGTTCGAATCCCGGCTCGGCCATTTGTCAGCTGTGTGACTTTGGGCAAGTCACTTCACTTCTCGGTGCCTCAGTTCCCTCATCTGTAAAATGAGGATGAAGACTGTGAGCCCCACGTGGGACAACCTAATTCCCTTCTATCTACCCCAGCGCTTAGAACAGTGCTCGGCACCTAGTAAGCGCTTAACGAATCCCAACATTATTATTATTAATCATCATAACTGTGGCATTTGATAAGTGCTTATTATGTGCCTGGCACTGTATTCGGCTCTGGAATAGATGTAAGGTAATCGGGCTCGACACGGTCCCTGTCCTACACAGGGCTCACGGTCTTCATCCCCATTTTACAGATGAGGGAACTGAGGCGCTGAGAAGCGAAGTGATTTGTCCAAGTTCACACAGCGGCCAAGTTGCAGACCCAGGAGGAGGGCCTGGTCCTTCTGACTCCCAGGCCCGTGCGCTACCCCCTAGGCCGCGCTGCTTTTCGATGCTTCCCCACTTACTCATGACTCTGGCACGGTTTCTGCTGCTGGTAGGAATAATCGGGCCCGGTGCACTGGAAAGGAGGACAGTAGCTCCCAGAAGGCCCGGAGTCGTCGGGCTGCAGACCGTCCTGGAACAGGTCGCAGGGATACCCGGCGGACACGGTCGAGATGCCCTCGATGGGGGCGAGAGGCGGATTTCCGGGCGCAGCTGCCGGGTGATGCGAGACGTGAAGCCTCCCGGGCGCCGGGCCTCTAAGACACACGCCTGAGAGAAAAGAGCGACAAATGAAGCTTTCTAATAACAATAATAACCACGTCGGTATTTGTTAAGCACTTACTAGGTGCCGAGCACCGTTCTAAGCGCTGGGGGAGATACGGGGTAATCCGGTTGTCCCACGTGGGGCTTCACACACTTTCAATCCCCACTTTACAGAGGAGGGAACTGAGGCACAGAGAAGTGAAGTGACTCACCCACAGTCCCACAGCTGACAAGCGGCGGAGCCGGGAGTCGAACTCATGGCCTCTGACTCCGAAGCCCGGGCTCTTTCCACTGAGCCACGCTGCTTCTCTAGCCCGGGTGCCCCGACCCAGCCCTCACATGTGCAGTAGGAAGCGACGAGACCGATCCCGGGGCGATGGGGTCCCTGTCACCCACCTGAGAGCTGAGGCGGCGAGCACGAGTCGGAGCCGGAATAGGGCGGCGTTTCTGGAAACTGGCTCTGCCTACACGTGAGAGACGCAGAGACTCGATTGGATTCAACTGCATCGTATTTATCAAGCGCTTACTGTGTGCAGAGCACTGTACTAAGCGCTTGGGAGAGTACGTTGTAACAATACACAGACACGTTCCCTGCCCACAGTGAGCTTCCAGGCTATAGGGGGAGACATGAAGAGAAAGAAATAAAATTACAGACACGTACTTAAGTGCTGTGGGGCTGGGAGAGGAGATGAATTAAAGGAGCAAATCAGGGCGATGCAGAAGGGAGTGGGAGAGGAGGAAAGGAGCACAAGCAGCATGGCTTGGTGGAGAGAGCGCGGGCCTGGGAGTCAGAAGGACCTGAGTTCTAATCCCAGCTCCGCCACATATCCGCTGGGTTGCCTTGGGCAAGTCACTTCACTTCTCTGTGCCTCAGTTACCTCATCTGGAAAATACGGATAAGCGTGTGAGCCCATGAGGGACAGGGACTGGGTACAACCTGATTAACTTGTATCTACCCCAGCTCTCAGAACAGTGCTTGGCACATAGTGCGCGTTGAACAACAGCATGGCTTAGCAGAGAGCACGGGCCTGGGAGTCAGAAGGTCATGGGTTCTAATCCCGGCTCGGCCATTTGTCAGCTGGGTGACTTTGGGCAAGTCACTTAACTTCTCGGTGCCTCAGTTATCTCTTCTGTAAAATGGGGATTGAGACCGTGAGCCCCACGTGGGACAACCTGATTCCCTTGTGTCTACCCCAGCGCTTTGAACAGTGGTCGGCACATAGTAAGCGCTTAACAAATACCAACGTTATTATTATTATTATTATTATTATTAATCCCAGCTCCACCACATGCCCGCTGTGTGACGTTGGACAGGTCATTTCACGGGGCCTCAGTTTCCTCATCTGTAAAATGAGGATTAAGAGTATGAGCACTATGTGAGACAGGGACTGTGTCCAACTGACTACCTTGTGTCTACCCTAGAGCTTAGAACAGTGCTTGGCGCGTGTGGTTGTCTTATGCTGTCGAGTCGTGTCCGACCCATAGCGACGCCAGGGACACGTCTCTCACATTGACCCACCTCCATCTGCAATCGTTCTGGTAATTCATTCATTCATTCAATAGCATTTATTGAGCGCTCACTACGTGCAGAGCACCGTACTAAGCGCTTGGAATGGACAATGCGGCCACAGAGAGAGACAATCCCTGCCCAATGGATCCATAGAGTTTTCTTGGTCAGAATTCAGAAAAGGTTTACCACCGTCTCCTTCCGGGTTGTGGGGTTGTAAGGGAGGGAGAACATACTGAACTCTCCCAACACTTAGTACAGTTTTCTATACACGGTAAGCACTGAATAAATAATCATAATAATCGTGGCATTTATTAAGCGCTGTGTACCAGGCACCTTACTAAGAACTGGGGTAGATACAAACAAATCGGGTTGGACGCAGTCCCTGTCCCACGTGCGGCTCAGAGTCTCAATCCCCATTTTCCAGATGAGGTAACTGAGGCCCAGAGAAGTGAAGTGACTTGCCCAAGATCACATAGCAGACAGGTGGTGGAGCTGGGATTAGAACCCATGACGTTCTGACTCCAGGCCCGGGCTCTATAAATACTATTGATCGATTTAAAAATTGTCCACCGCCTCAAGGACGTAGCCTAACTCCCATCTCATTCCACCCACATATTCAGTCAATCACTAAATCCTGTCAGTTCAACCTTCAATTCCCTAAAATCCAGGTTTTCTTCTCCAAACGGCTACCATGCTAAACCAAGCAGTTATCCTATCCAGCCTTGATTACCGTGTGAGCCTCCTTGCTGACCTCCCTGCCTCTTTTCTCTCCCTACTCCAGTCCACACTTCACTCTGCTGCCCGCATCATTTTTCTACAAAATATGTTCAGCTTGTGTTTCCCCACTCCTCGAGGAACTCCAGTGGTTGCTTATCCACCTCCGTAACAGACGAAAACTCCTCGCCGTTGGCTTCAAAGTACTCAGTCGCCTTATCCCTTCCTACCTAGCTCGCTACTCTCCTACAAACCAGCCCACACACTTCACTCCTCTAATGCTAACCTTCTCACTGTTCCTCGATCTCCTCTGTCTCCCCGCCGACCCCTCGCCCAAGACCTGATTCTGGCCTGGAACGCCCTCCCTCTTCACGTCCGACAGACAATCACCCTCCCCACCTTCAAAGTCTTATTGAAGGCCCATCTCCTCCAAGAAGCCTTCCCGTCTCCCACGCCCTTCCGCATCACCCTGACTTGTTCCCTTTGCTCTTCCCCCTCCCAGCGTCACAGCACTTATGTCCGTATCTGTAATTTATCTGTACTGATGTCTGCCTCTCCCTTTCTGGACCGTGAGCTCATCGTAGGCAGGGAATGTGTCGGTTTATTGCCGTATCGTACTCTCCCAAGCGCTTGGTAAAGTGTCCTGTACCCTGTAGGCGCCTCGATCGATACGCATGAATGCCTCGCACACCGTAAGCGCTCAATTAATATGATTGATCGGTTGATCTGACCGGTGCTGACCACTAGAAAACTATTTCATCCATTATACGATTTCAGACAGGTTCCCGGGATCCAGAGAGAGATCACCCACCAGCTCTGGTCAGCTATGCCCTAGCTTGCTCTTGTAGCTCTTCCCAAGATAATCTTCATTCACCCGTTCATTCATCCTGATGGAGCACTGTCAAGAGCACGGTCCCGGCTCTCAAGGAACTCCCAAAATTGTGAAGGCAACATATGGGATATGGGATATTTTCACATAGCGGTAGTAGAAGGAAGAACCAAGAAAAAAACGGTAATAGCAAGAACACGGAAAGAAGAATAGAGGCAAATAAGAGAGTAATTCTATATATGGATTGAAATACAGGAACTGTTGTATTCTGTAACGGTCGCATGAACCTAACTGCTAATGGTTTTACGTACATAAGTGTTCACGGCTAAGGGTGGCTTTCGGGTTGATCGAACCCTGGCAGGGTGGAAACGAAAGGGGGAAAAACTTCCCAGAAAGGTAGGCTTTCAGGAGAGCTTTGAAGATCCATTAATCAGTCATACATTTTGAGCATTTACTGTGTGCAGACTGCTGCACTGAGCTCTTGGCAAGTACAATATAACAGAATTGGCAGACATGATCCCGGCTCACAAGGAGCTCAGAGTCTACAGCGGGAGACAGACATTAAAACAAATTGCAGATGGGCGAAAGTGCTTGTTAGGGCTGAGGGTGGGGTGAAATAGCAAGGGTTTAAAGGGTAGGGATCTAAATGCATCGGTGACTCAGAAGAGAGATGGAGTATGGGGGGTGAGGGAGGCTTAGTCTGGAAAGGCCTCTTGGAGGAGATGGGATTTTAATAAGGCTGTCCGGGGATCACGGTATCAAGGTACCTGAACGCTCCTCTATCTCCTTATCTGCTACTTATTCACTTATTATATGTGGCATCTCACCCGTAACAGCGATTCGATCGTATTTATTGAGCAGTCACTCTATGCAGAGCACAGTACTGAGTGCTTGGGAACCCCACTACCGTTGGAAGACACAATCCCTGTTCATGAAAAGTTTTCAATCTAGCTTGGGGAGAGGAGGAGACAGAAACTGAAGGAAATTACAGGCAGCGATAAAGCTTAAACTTATGTACCTGAGTGCGCAATAAGCGTAATAAGCACTCTCTGAGAGAGCATCTTTCGGTTTATGTTTTTACTGTCTCCTCCATTAGATGGGAAGGGGTCATAGTTTACTGGATTTATGCATTCTCCGGGTTTCTAAATCAGAGCTCTGCACACAGGAAGTGCTCGATTAATCACTCATTGGAATTTATTGAGCACTTAGAGCTGCCGTTACAGCCAGACACTTTAGTAGGCACTTGGGAGAGTACGCAAGGCAGACACGATCTCTGCCCTCGAGGAGCTGGCCATCTTTTAATAGGCCATCCTGGATCTTCATCCGCGTAAACAGAATGGGAGAAGCAGCGTGGCTCAGTGGAAAGAGCGTGGGCTTTGGAGTCAGGGCTCATGAGTTCGAAACCCAGCTCTGCCACTTGTCAGCTGTGTGACTGTGGGCAAGTCACTTCACTTCTCTGTGCCTCAGTTCCCTCATCTGTAAAACGGGGATTAAGACTGTGAGCCCCACGTGGGACAACCTGATTCCCCTATGTCCACCCCAGCGCTTAGAACAGTGCTCGGCACATAGTAAGCGCTTAACAAATACCAACATTATTATTATTATTACCAAAGGACATATGGGAGTGAAGAGAAATTGAAGGGAGTTTAAATCTGAGAAAAAAAGAGAAGTATAGGAGTGCCGTATGGCACCCCATAATTAATAATAATAATAATTGTGGTGTTTGTTAAGCTCTTACTACGTGCCAGGCACAAGGTAATCGGGTTGGACACAGTCCCTGTCCCACACTGGGCTCACAGTCTTAATCCCCACTTTACAGATGAGGTAACTGAGGTACAGAGAAGTAAAGCGACTTGCCCGGCAGACCCGCTGCTTATCCTGCAAGAGTCCGGAAACGCTGGCTCCAGAGATTTGCCATAACGAGCTTTCCCCCTTAATCTTCTAAATGCCGCACTGCTTACTCTAGGCTATAAAGCATGGTGTCCTCCCCTTTACGAACTACCATGATGATGAGTCGGTAAATAAAATAGCCCAGTCCCTCCAATCTCAATTTTCTGAGTATTCTGGATTGGACCTACCTTCTCCTGATTACTTGCAGATGTTTTATTGCCAGTCCACCCAACCTGCTGTTTTAGGCAGGTAGTTCCAGGAGGAATGGTAGGCCATCTGATAATATTCATTACCGTTCTCTTCAGATGGCCTTGAACTCCAACAACCTTATTAAGTCATGCAATTTGATCTAGAACCACACCTTGCGGCAGGTCAGTTTCTGAATCATTTCCCAGGAAACACGAAATTCCTTTTCCCCATCACCTGTCTGTCGGTGATCCCTTCTCCTTCCTGGAAGATGCCAGGAGAATCAACATGACCCTCTCTCTAATAACTTGAATCTATCAGACCCTCAAAACGGGAGTTATAACCTGATAATCCAGGGATTTTAGACCTGGGGCATATCTGAATACAATAAGAAAATCAAAGGGCATAAATAAGTAATGCAAGGGTATTTGGTATATAAAAAAAAAAAGACTACCACACAAAAAACCAAGATACTAATATTAGCAATAGTATTTATTGATAACGACCGTGGTATTTGTTAAGGGTCAAGCACTGTACTAAGTGAACGGGTAGATACGAGATGATCAGGTCCTATGTGGAGCTCACAGTCTAAGTAGGAGGGCGAACGGGTATTGAATCTCCACTTTGCAAGTGAGGGAACTGAGGGTTAGAGAAGTTAAGTGATTTGCCCAAAGTCACACAGCAGAGAGGTAGTGAAGTAGGGTTAGAACCCAGGTGCTCTGTCTCCCAGGCCCAAGCTCTTTCCACTAGACTACAATGCTTCTCCACCGAGCACCTATGAATACAGAGCACTGTACTAAGCACTGAGTAAGAATAAAAAGGTGGAAATTAAACAAGGTCCCTGTGGATGGGCAGAAAAATTACAGAAGAAAACAAAACCATTAATATATGTCAACGGGCTGAAGCTAATTCTTATTTTGGTAATCTGCGGGCAAAAATTGACTGGTTATAGAGCAGAGGACAGTCAGGTGAACCAAAACCAGCAGACACGATAGTACTGTGATACTGGAAAACCATGAAATTATGAAGCTGGGAGTAGGATTCGCCACCCTGAAAGATGATCTGTATTTGGAGAAATCTGTTACTACCCTGGCTTATTAAAGCTAATACAGAAACTAAAATGAAGTCACACAATCAATTCAAAATCGCCACAGTTCAGTGGAGACACATACAAGAAAGAGGACTGCAGATTTATAAAGAAGACAGGATAATAGGAAATATAAAAATAAGCAGACACAGTCGAGCTAGTTCTAAATGGAACTGAAGCAGACTTTTTGGCTTGCGCTGGTGTCCAAGTAAATATTCTACCACAACGGATTTCCAATGGGTTAAAAATTAAACTGAAATTAAATGAATGAATGTGCAGGAATACCTTGAAATCGGAGACTAAAAGTAATGGGTTTTCCTGTAACAGATTAGCACAAGTTAAATCCGACCAGAAAATTCTACATTACATCGTTGTTAAGAAGACAAGTGGGGCGATTTGAGGATTGCTTGAATTAATTCAAGAAGAGCGTAAAGTAATGCAAATGTGGAAAACGGTTCGAAGAGGCATTTGAAAGTACGGGGAAGTTACGCCCCAGCTGTGAAATCAAAATTAAGTTTACATTTTGGTTATAGGAGCTGGTAATGCCGAAAGGAATTCACTATTAACTTTAAAGGGAAAACTAATGGAGAACTTTAACAGATCAGAACGATAAGGAATAGTAGAGAAAGTATTAAACGCTGGGGTTACTGTGGCTGCCCACTTCTCACCCCTAATACCTTCTCGCTGTACCTCGATCTCGTCTATCTCGCCGCCGACCTCTCACCCGTGTCCTGCCTCTGGCCTGGAATACCCTCCCTCCTCCAATCCGATTGTAATCGTCTCCCCCTCTTCAAAACTACCGAAGGCACAGCTCCTCCGAGAGACCTTCCCTGATTTAGCCCTCTTTTCCTTTCCTCCCACTCCTTTTTGCGTCGCCCTGACTTGCTCCTTTTAGTCATCTCCCCTTCCCAGCCCCACAGCAATTATGTCCATAGCTGTAATTTATTTATTCATATCAAGGTCTGACTCCCACGTTGACTGTAAACTCACTGTGGGCAGGGAATATGTCGGAACGAATGAATGACCAGGCGGCAGATGCCAAGGGGCTCAAGACCCTTGAAGGTTCAGGACTAGCAGGGGGGCCCGGAGGGTAGCTCTCACTACTCACAGTCCTCCGGGTTCAAAGTCAGCCCCGATGAATTCTTCTAGAATGCGAGTGTCCACCATGGGGTCCTCCAGGGCTCTTTTCACATCCTGACCTGGAAGGACAGCACAAGCGTCACTCCGCGAGGCAGTTCAAATAACGGTCCCCACCGGTGCGGCCCGGCTGGCCCCCTAGACTGTAAACTCGCTGTGGGCGGGGAATGTGTCTGTATATTGTTAACGATAATAATAACTGTGGTATTCGTTCAGCACTTATTATGTGCCGAGCACTGTACTGAGCAAATCGGATTGGACACTGCCCCTGTCCCACATGGGGTTCGCCCAGTGTCAATCCCCGTTTTAAAGATGAGGTGATGGAGGTCCAGAGGTGCAAAGTGACTTGCCCAACGCCACACAGCAGGCAAGTGGCAAAGCTGGGATCAGAACCCGTGACCTTCTGACTCCCAGGCCCGGGGTCTACTCATTTGGCCATGCGCCGCTTCTCAGGCCACCAGGACTCGAGGCCCGGTTCTGCCTCTCGCAGCTGCGACACACCGGCAGGTTTCTGACTGAAGAACCACCTGAGACGTTCTTCCAGTTGGACGGAGCCAGCTGGAATCCTGAAAAATGGCTGCTAGAGGTGGCAAAGACCACGGTGGCTACCAAGGATGCCAGGCTACGGCCACGGCCTAACCTGGGCCCTGGGCCCTTCGGCCGGAAGTGGGTTCTGCTGTTAAAGAAGCCTCTGTGCGCATTAATTCGTTCAATCGTATCTATTGAGCGCTTACTGCGTGCAAAGCGTTGTACTAAGCGCTTGGGAGAGTACAACATAACAATAAGCAGACACATTCCCTGCCCACAGTGAGCTTACAGGGAGGGGGAGACAGACGTTAATGGAAATAAATTACAGATATTAATTATGCCGTGCCGCAAGCGCTGTGGGGCTGGCGGGGGTGGAGAATGAATAAAGGGAGCAAGTCAGGGCGAACACAGAAGGGAGTGGGAGAAGAGGAAAGGGGCACCTACTCTATTGGACTGTACTCTCCCTCGTGCGTAGTGCTTAGCAATCAATCGATATTTATCGAGCGCTTACTACGTGCAGAGCGCTGTATACTACACGCTTGGAAGAGCACAATACAACAGAATTAGTAGAAACGTTCTCTGCCCCTAATGAGCTGACAGGCCGGCACACAGTAAGTACTCAATTAATTGCCTGTGTTCTTACTTGCTGCATTCCAGGCCCAGGGGGAACCTGATAGAGAGAGGAGAGTGTTAGTGGTTCTGCTCAAATAACCAGCCCTAGAATGTATTACTATCGTTATTATTAGTAATAATAATAATAATCAGTGGTATTTTTTTGAGCAATTACTATGTGCAGAGCCCTGAACTAAGCACCTGGGAAAGTATGATGCAACATAAATATTAGCATTATTACCGTCATATTTGTTAAGTATTTATTATGTCTCATGCACTGAGCTAAATGGTCAAGTGGATGCAAGTTAATCAAGATAGTCACAATCTCTGTCCCATATGGGGGCTGACAATCTAAGTAGAAGGGAGAACAGGAAGGGAATCCCCATTTTACTGATGTGGAAACTGAGGCACGGAGAAGTCAGGTGACTTAATTGGTCAAACAGCAAGCAACTGGCAGAGATGGAATTAGAACCTAGGTCCTCTGACTCCCAGGCCACAGTGCTTCTCATCGTCTTCACATACATTCTATATCCTGAAGTCTCAGGATCTGAGATCCATCCATTATTCCTGACAGGAGACTCCATCACTCATAACTCTTATCCATTTATTTGCCCGCTTCTGTTTTTATCATGAGTATCAGCGTGGCTCAGTGGAAAGAGCCTGGGCTTCGGAGTCAGAGGTCATGGGTTCGACTCCCGGCTCTGCCACTTGTCAGCTGTGTGACTGTGGGCGAGTCACTTCACTTCTCTGTGCCTCAGTTACCTCATCTGGAAAATGGGGATTAACTGTGAGCCTCACGTGGGACGACCTGATTACCCTGTATCTACCCCAGCGCTTAGAACAGTGCTCCGCACATAGTAAGCGCTTAACAAATACCAACATTATTATTATTATATGCGCTTTTTCTTTGAAATACCATCTGTGTCCTCTTGACTCTATCGACAGACCGTAAGTTGTCCAAAGGCAGGGACCATATTAGTTTTTTTTTGCTTCTGGGCCATGTTCCCAAATGCCTTGTCCAGTCCTCTATACCCAGCAGAAGCTCATTACAGTGCTCTGCATAGAGTAGGCACTCACTAAAGCTGATGCAGCTGCTCTTGGTGATGATTAGTAATTTTCGAACAGTAGAAAATAATTCCACCTTTGAAATTTTCTTCCTATAGGGTCTAGTTAGATATAATCAGATCTCATACCCCAAAGGCAAAGAAATTAATTAGACCCAATATATCCACGATATTGGGGAGTTAAGACACTCTTGAAGAAACTTTCAATTGGCTTCAAAAGTAAGTCATATTTAAAACCCCTGCTTCCTTTTAGTGTCTCTAACTGCTTACTTATGACCTTCTAAAATGGGAAAGAGGGTAACTTTGAGTATCCTCCCCTCTGAGGGACCCTTTCTCATATATGTTTTCTTGCTTACTCTTTCTCCTTTCGGCAGAATTGCGAGGTCGACTTGGACTTGCTGTGTGTGTGGAGCTCTGTACTAAGCTAACCTCAGTGTGCCTCCATCTCACCTGTCTCGCCGCCGACCCCTGATCCACATCCTGCCTCTGGCCGGGGACGCCCTCCCCCTTCAAATCCACCAGATAATTCCTCTTCCCTCTTTCAAAGCCTTACTGAAGGCACATCTCTTCCAGGAGGCCTTCCCAGATTTAGCCCCACTTTTCCTCATCTCCCACTCCCTTCCGCCTTGCCCCGAGTTGCTTCCTTTGCTCGTCCCGCCTCGCCCCACCCCACGGCACTTAGGTATCTATCTGTCATTTAATTTATTGCTATTGATGTTTGTTTATATTGATGTCTGTCTCCCCCTCTCTAGACTGTAAGCCAGGTGTGGGCAGGGATTGTCTCTCTCTATTGCTGAATTGTACTTTCCAAGCGCTTAGTTCAGTGCTCTGCACACAGGAAGCGCTAAATATGATTCAATGAATGAATGGGGGCAGAGCACTGAACTAAGCCCTTGGGAGAACACAGTAACATCCTCCCGCTTCTTAGATTTGTCTCATTGCCAACATCCCCTTCCAGAATGGCACCCCACATCGCCTCCACCAGTACTCGGTAGGTGTCCGGTACAACCCTCAGCAGTCAGCAGGCGTTCAGTACAGCGTTTTGCACCCAGTAAGCGCTCACTAAAGCACGGTTTGGGACAGCCCTCAGTACTCAGCAGGTTCTCAGCATAGTGCTCATAAACACACTAGGCGTCTTGGCAGTGTCCAGCTCCTAATAGGGATTCAGAACAATTGCTGGACAAAGAGGAGGTATTCAGTATAGTGCTGGGCACTCAATAGGCATTCAGTCCAGTCCTCTGCACATAATAGCAGCTCAAGTGCAGTGCCTTGCACACGGTATGCTACATTCCCTGCTCACGACCAGCTCACGGTCTAGAAGGGGAGACAGACATTAATATACATAAATAAACAAAAAAAAATTCCCTCCAACGGCCTCATCCGCGGATCTCTCCCAACTCTTCTGGAATCTGCTGAATTTTTCCACTTTCAGAGCTGCCTGGGCAGCAATCTTGGGCTTTAATCCCTCCAGGGACCGATTGAGATTGAGCCTGTGAAAAAGGGCTTTGACCTCTCTACCTTCGAATGCCGATCCACGCCCCCTCGTCCTGGCACCATGGGATTTGGCGAACAGTAATTCTGTGTTCACCCTGCCCGGCCCACCAATTCCGTGAAAATCCAGGGAGACGAATCCCTGGATCTATTTCTCTTACACTGGACAAACTGGAAGCTGGGAATAAACTGGGGAATTTGCTGCCATCCAGTGGAGAACCCAGGCCAACATCCAGTCGCTCCAGAAATCCACTGATTTACGGGCCATCTGGTCATTTTAAGGCCTCTCCGTCTGTCAATCGGTCGATCGTATTCATTGAGAGCTTAGTGAGTGCAGAGCACTGTACTAAGGGCTTGGGAGAGTACAACACACGATAAACAGACACATTCCCTGCCCACAAGGGACTTACAGTTTAGAGGGGGAGACGGGCGTTAAAATTAATAAATTAGAGATATATACATCAGTGCTGTGGGGCTGGGATTGGGGGGGATGAATAAAGGGAGCAAGTCAGAAGGGAGTGGGAGAAGAGGACGGGAGGGCTTAGTCAGGGAAGGCCTCTCGGAGGAGATGGGCCTTCAATAAGGGTTAGAAGTTGAGGGGGGAGAGTAATGGTTAGCCAGCCTGTCAAATCAAGATGATTGACCCGTCCAGGGGTTAATCCCAAGGAAAGAGCCATTAAAGGGCCCAAGAGTAGGGTGATCCGGAGGTCTCAGCAGGGAACCTGAGTAGGAGGGACCTAACGGAAAGGCCGAAAACCTTGTGGACACACAGAGCCTGGGTGTCCTGCTCTATGAGACCTTGAATAAAGGACACATCCCAGCTAGAGAATAACTAGATCGGGGGATACATAAGGGCCAATTGCACCAGGCCTGACATAACGTCCTGGGTGATGCCAGCCTCATTCAAGGAGAGCCATTTTCCAGATGCTAAAAATGTCTTGGGATGCCGAGACAATATCATTTAGCCCTGACTGTCATGGTTCCCCGCTCCCCCCGCCCCAACCCCGCCAATTTGACGGCCAGCGAATTAGAGCTGAGAAGAAAAATGGAGGCAGAGGGTACGAAGACAAAACCATCCCACCGTAAAGGGGACCGAAACACCCTTCGCTCGTAGAGGGTCCAGCGATGGCATTCTAAATCATAAAAAAAAAACCCTGTGGTATTTGTCAGGTGTCTTTGATGTGCCTGGCACTGTTCTAAGCGCTGGGGTGGATACAAGCAGATCAGGTTGGACACAGTCCCTGTCCCACGTGGGACTCACAGTCTCAATCTCTCAATCTCTATTTTACAGATGAGGTCACTGAGGCACAGAGAAGTGAAGTGACTTGCCAAAAATGGACGCTGAAACGTGTGACATCACAAGTGGTGATGGCACATGGATGCTATTCTGTGGACATCTGCCTGTTTTTGCGTAAGTCACCTGAACTCGGCGCATCCCTGAGGTACCCCGAGGTGTCACCGCACACACAAACACTCCCTCTTTCTCAGTCGTATTTATTGAGTGCTTATTGTATGCAGAGCGTTGAGCATTGCTAGGGAAAGAGTACAATATAGCAGATTTGGTAGCCACATTCCCCGCCCGGCAGGAACTTACAATCTAGAGGGGGGAAAAAGACATTAAAATATATCACTGCTACGTTACCGAAGTGCTGTGGGGTTAAGGGCGTGGAGACTATCTAAGTGTTTAAAGGATTCCAGATCCAAGTGTGCAGGTGATCCAGAAAGGAGAGGGAATAAGGGAATGAGAGCTTAGTCGGGGAAGCCTCCTTGGAGGAGATGTGTATTTTCCAAGGGCTTGTACAGTGCTCTGCACGCAGTAAGCACTCAATAAATACGACTGAATGAATAAGGCTCCAAAGGTGAGGAAAGGGGTGGTCAGATTTGCTTGCTCCAGAATTGTTTCATTCCCTTCCCAAGAAAGTGTGAATTCGGGCACCAACTCCAAGGAGAAGGGTTTCATAGACGGAACCAAGGTGGGAAGGAGGCTTGGTGCCGAAAACCAAACTGACTGTGAGCCGTGTGGGGGATAGGGACTGTTTTGGCCTGATTACATTGTATCTACACCAGCCCTTGACAAAAACCTTCATTATTATCATTAGCACAGTCTCGTTATGATAGGCTTTTATGGGACTGAGATGTTCAATCAACGAATGGCATTTATTGAGCATTTACTATATACAGAGCCCTGTGCTAAGAGCTTGGGAGAATACAATACAAAAGAAATAACAGACACATTCCCTGACCATACGGAAGGAAAATCCCAGAAGATCTGGAAATTTCTGATCAGCGCCATCCTCTTGTTCAGAGAATCGCTTCACGGAAACATGGCTTGCACCTTAATCCATTTCCTCGGGTTTATATCGAAGAAACACTTGGTTCCCATTTAAAGCTGTTCGGTGGTATTTACCGAGTGCTTATTGAGTGAAGAACACTTTACTGAACGCTGGGCAGAGTACAACGGAGTTGATAAACACGTTCCCTGCCCGCAGTGAGCTTACAGTTTAGAGCTTACAGTTCTCCGACATCAAGCTACACTAGTTTGGTGCCTCGCACACAAGAAAGAGAATTTGGCTGAGTTAAAGGCCTCAAAACCCCCTTTCTCCAAAGACAGCGTGGATTCAGGACGGCCTTAGTGGGTTCCTGGACTTGAGTCATGGGACCTGGGTTCTAGTTCTGCCTCTACTGTTCGCCTGCTCTGTGACCTTGAGCTGTCTGGGTCACTGGACCTCAGTTTCCTCATCTGCAAAATGGGGACTCAATACCAATTCTCCCTCCCTCTTAGTCTGTGAGCCCCATGTGGGACAGTGACTGTGTCCAACCTGATCACCTTGTACCTACACAGTGCTTAGTACAGAGCCTGGCACACAGTAAGTGCTTAACAAACACCACGATTATTACGGATGGCCTTGCAACCACTGTTTATTCTAGGTAACAAATGGCAGATTGGAGAAGATTTCCAAGCTCAAATGCCCTGCCTCAACCACCGCTTCCTGATGAGAAGGTGGGTGATTAACCTAGCTAGTTTTCTTGAGGGAATTTAATCAATCAGTAGTCTTTATTGAGTGCTTACTGTGTGCACGGCGCCGTATTAAGGGCTTGGGAGAGTAAAATACGACAATAAACAAATGCATTCCCCGTCCACGACGAACTTACAGTCTAGAGAGGGAAGACGGGCATTAATAGAAATAAATAAATGACAGATAGGTACTTAAGTGCTGTGGGGCTGGGTGGGGGGAGTTGAACAAAGGAAGAAAGTCAGGGGTGGGAGAAGAGGAAAGGAGGGGCTCAGGCAGGGAAGTCCTCTTGGAGAGAAGTGCCCTCAGTAAGGCTTTGAAGTCGGGGAGATTAATTGTCTGTCAGATATGAGGAAGGAGGGCGTTCCAGGCCGGAGGCAGGAAGTGGCGAGAGGTCGTTGGCGAGATAGACGGGAGCGACGTACGGCGAGAAGCTTTAGCGTTAGAGGAGTGAAGTGTACGGGCTGGGTGGTAGAAGAAGAGTGAGGTGAGGTAGGAGGGAGCAAGGTGCGGAGTTACTATGTGCAGAGCACTGTACTCGGCGCTCGGGAGAGAACGATGTAACGGAATTGGACAAATTCCCCGTTCATAATCAATCGTGTTTACTGAGCCCTTACCGCGTACAGAGCTCTGTACTAAATACTTGAAAGAGCGCAGTATAACAGAGTTGGTAGGCACGTTCCCCACCCAAAACAAGCTTACACCCTGGAGGGCTTCAGTGACTTTTAGTACGTCGCTGAAAATCTCTCCCTGGAATTTATATCTCCGCTTCAAAAACTCTCAACCCTGATCTACCATATAATCAGGCTTTGAAGCAACTGTGCAAACCACCCAAATGAAAACGGCGTGGTCTAGCGGATAGAGTCCGGGCCGGGGAGTCGGAAGGATCTGGGTTCTAATCCCAGCTCCGCCACGCGTCTGCTGGGTGACCTTGGGCTAGTCACTTGCCTTCTCTGGGCTTCAGATACCTCATCTGTAAAATGGGGATGATGACTGTGGGATAAGGACTGTTGTCGCGGGTCTGATTCACTTGTATCCAGCCCAGAGCTTTGTACAGTGCCTGGCACAAAGAAAGTGCTTAACAAATACCCCAATTATTATTATTATAATTACTGCAGGGGGACAAACGCTGTGAGAGAAACCCAAGTCAGACCCGTTTTGGCCATGCCGTATTAAGCTTCCCCTGGTGGGAAATCGTTTCTTCCCTGACCAGGGTGTGAAAACGGAGCCTTTTGCAATGATAGGAAGGATTCAGTACTTTGCCCTTTGTTGCTCGGCAACTAAGGGCTATAAATGGATTTTATGATTATAAAGGCTCTGAAATTAATGTCAAGTTGCAACTCCCTAGAGAGAAGTCATCCTGTGAAAGAGAAAGACCAAGGTAGGCTCTTTACCTTCCCTCTTATTGAAAAATGAACCCAAGGCCAGCACCCTCAGAGGCCGGGATGTTTGTAAATGGCTGAGCTGTTAATGATTCTCCGGAAAATACACTTTGTCCTCTTCCGCTTCCTTAGACGGGAGCATTAATACCATTGCCCTGGATATCACTTTAGGAGATGACTTTGCAATTTCACCTGTCAACTCCTAGGATCCCCCCACTGCTGCCCCTCACTCCTCTAGTGCCCAGCCCTGGGGCACAAACCCACCCAGGGGTTCTAATCCTGCCTCCGCCACTTGTCTGCTGTGTGACCTCGAGTAGGTCACTTAACTTCTCTGGGCCTCGGTCACCTCATCTGTAACATGGGGGTTAAGACTGCGACCCCCCTTGTGGGACAGGGACTGTGTCCAACCCAATTTGCTTGCATCTACCCCGGCGCGTAGAGCGGTGCCCGGCGTGTAGAAAGTCCTTAATGAATACCATTAGTTTATCGCTATTATTATTATTAACGATCAGTTTGTCAAGCTCAGGCGGGGGCTCCCTGTCACCACCGGCCTCTTAACCAAGTCAGTGAGAAGCACATTTCCTATTGTGTATGCTTTTTTCAGTCCAATAATAATAATGAGCGCTTAGTACAGTGCTCTGCACACAGTAAGCGCTCAATAGATAAGACTGAATGAATGAATAATAATAACGGTAGCATTTATTTCGTGCTGACTGTGTGCTAAGCACTGTATTACGTGCTGGGGTAGATACAGTCAGATAATAATAATAATAGTGGTTATTTGTGGAGTGTTTACTATGCACTGTACTAAGCACTGGGATAGATACAAGGTATTTGGGTTGGACACAGTCCCTGCCTCACATAGGGCTCACAGTCTTAATCCCCATTTTCCAGAGGAGGTCACTGAGGCACCGAGAAGTCAAGTGCATTGCCCAAGGTCACCCGGCAGACAAGCGGCGGAGCTGGGATTAGAACCCAAGTCCTTCTGACTCCCAGGCCTGTGCTCTAGCCACCGAGCCACACTGCTTCTCGCCGAGCCAGATCAGACCGCGGTCCCCGTCCCACACGGGGCTCTCAGACTGAGGAGGGAGAACAGTAATTTAATCCCCATTTTATAGACGAGGAAAGTGAGGCATGGGGAAGTGACGTGATATACCCCCAACTAGCCATCAGTAAAGTGGTGGCGTCAGGATTAGAACCTAAGGTCTGAGTCTCCACACTGTACACTTTCCATTGGGCCACACTGCTTTCCCCGCTCAGGACCCTTCCGCGGGGCCCTCCAAGGTCCTTTCGGGAGCCAGAATGCAATGAGTCTCCACCATCCCTACCGACGGCAGCGACCGCAGGTTGACCCGAGGGATGCGCCGGTTTTCCCGGACAGCTGCAGGTGGGGATTTGGTGCCGGAGTCCAAATTCACAAACTACTGTGGACTGACCTGCTCCTGACCTTTACACAGATCCAAATCACTCCTGCTATCGCTAATCAATCGATCGTATTTACCGAGTGCTTACGGGGGGCAGAGCACCGTACTGAACACTTGGGAGAGTACAACGGCACCTCCGGCCCAGTGCCCGTTTTCCACTCACCCCAAACGGAGCCGATAGCCTGGGAGCCCCCCCCCCGGAGCCAAGAACCCTAATTCAGGGTGGCGTAGGGGATAGATCACCAGACCGGGAGTCAGAAGGTCATGGGTTCTAATCCGGGCTCCGCCACTTGTCTGCTGGGTGACCTTGGGTAAGCCATTTCACTTCTCTGGGCCTCAGTTGCCTCATCTGGAAAATAACTATAAAGTCCGTGAACCCCATGTGGAACAGGGGACTGCGTCCAACCCGATTTGATTGCATCCACCCCAGAGCTTAGTACAATACCTGTCACATAGCACTTAGCAAATACCATAATAATAATAATAATTCCACCTGGAGACTCCCTCTGGACCGTAAGCTCACTGTGGGCAGGGAACGTGTCTGTTTATTGTCATGTTGCACTCTCCCAAGCACTTAGTACAGCACTCTGCACCCCGTAAGCACTCAATAAATGCCACTGACTTCCAAGCGCTTGGTGTTGTGCTCTGCAAATAGTAAGCACATAATAAAGATTACTACTATTACTGTTCCAACGGGCCAAGAAATCAACACAATAAATCTGCAGACTTGTTTTGCCTACTGAAAGACCGGTTGGTTGCCGTCCGCTCTCTGCGTGGCCGGTCAACGACTCATCGCAGTCCAAGAGTCGGTCAAACTATCTTTTTCCCTCCAAATAAGCAGGTCATTGAGAAAGATGCTTTCCTTTGTAAAAGCAAGACAGGAGATGGATCTGTCAGGATTCATTTTCCCTCCGTGGGTTGATAGGAAAAAGCTACGAGTGCTTATAAAGTCTTCAAGGCGATTATGTCAGATATTTTGAAGGCTCTCCCCTATTTTCCCGGCATCCCCACACTCACGGTTTTGACGTAGACACAACCCACAGGCTGGAGTGATGAAAGCAATCGATCAGCGGTATTTATTGAGTGCTTACTGGGCAGAGCGCTGTACTAAGCGCTGGGATATTTCGAAGATGCTCCCCTATTTTACTGGCATCCCCGCACTCGCAGATTTGATGTAGATGCGCAACTCACAGACTGGATTGATGAAATCAATCAATCAGCAGTATTTATTGAACGCTGTAGTAAGCGCTTGGGAGAGTACAGCACTACAGAGTTGGTAAGATGCGTTACCTCCCCATAAGGCACTCACAGCCCACCGGGGAGTTCGATCTAAAAATCCCACGGATATATTTTGCACACACTGAGTGTCCAATAAATACGACTGACCGACCGTCTGCGAAGAACGAGGAAAACCTTCAAGGTGGAACTTGTGTTGTCCACTGTTCTCTGGCCACAGAGACCTCTCCGTGCTAGCTTCTGCCCAGATCTGGAAAGCGACGGCGATTCCGCGGGACAGCTGGGAGTCGCCCAGGGATAGAACGGGACACTTACCTTCAAAGAACTGCTGCAGGGCTTCGTTCTCCCCCACCACCTCCATGACGAGCCGGTCCGTCCGATCCGGATGGGACCGAGGAAGACCGGAGTCGTCCCCGCGGGTTCGATTCCTGGGATCACACCCGCTCTGAAGCATCCCGTCGGACCGGAGACCCTGTTGCCCCGGACACGTCCCCGGCGGGAATTAGGGAATGCCCAGAGGGAGTCATGGTGGGGGGGAATGGGAGGGGAGTTCAGCAAAACTGCCCAGGTGCAAAGAATGGGGAAGGAATCGTCTTTGCCAAGTCGGAAAACTCTAGCTACTCCATAGTTCTCCTTTGTTTTATGGACCTTTGTCCCCATGACACACCAACCGCATCTCTGCGAGGAGGAGGGTCATAAAAGGGGATTGGATTCTTATCTTCTGTTTGTCCTTCCCCCGGGAGATGTTTATATTTCCACCCAGGCAGAATGGGTGCCCCCCACCCCCCAAGAAGATTCTCCACAGCTGGGGTGTGGGAGACTAACTCCCTACAACTTTCACCCCCTCCCTTAGCCAAGACCAGGGGGTCTTCTAATTCCCCTGGTAAATGTTAGAACACCCCAAGCCATCGCACCAGGGGTCCTGTAATTCCCCTGGGAAATATTCGAACAGCCCAAGTGATCGCCTGATAAAAGCTGCCACTGACCTTGAATTTTAGTCTCTGAAGCAGCGTGGCCTAGCGGAGAAGGAATGGGCCTGGGGGTCAGGAGGCCCCCGGGTTTTCATTTCGACTCCGCCACCTGCCCGCTGTGTCACCTTAGGCAAGTCATTTCACCTCTTTGGGCCTCGGGTGCCTCATCTATAAAATGGGGATTAAGACTGTGAGCCCTATGTGGGAACTGATTACTTTGTATCTGCCCCAGTGTTTAGTACAGTGCCTTGCACACAGTAAGCACTTAACAGATATCATAAAAAAAGTTGGACCTGAGAGAGAGCTATCTACCCCCCAGTAAATGGATTGTGTGCTCATTCTATCAATCAATGGTATCTGAGCAGTTACTCCGTGCTCATTTTCCAGACCCCCCCATCGAATTGGGGGAAAACACTCAAAATGGGCTTGGATTCGACCACTAGGCTCTGCCGATGGATGAGGCAGATAAAGATATTGGTGGAAACGAGGCCTCCCCCTGGGCAAAGTTTAGCCAGGGAGCGTTTACTATGTGCAGAGTGCTGTACTAAGCAATTGGGAGAGTACGACATAGTCAGCAGGGCTCCTTGGATTTGGTAACAGTTCCAACTGCAGATTAACATTCCTATTGCTTTTGGGGGGGGGGGGGGCTTTTTATAGATCGATGGCATTTCTTGAGCACTTACCATGTGCAGAGTGCTTAGAGTTAGCGCTTGGGAGACTAAAATACATCAGCAGACATCCTCCTGATGTCTATTACCACCTGATAAATCCATTTGTTCAACGGGAAAGTGGGAATTTTTCAAGCATCGCCATTTCGGAGGAAAACCTACAGTTTAATTCTTTCCTGAGCAACCTCTACATGTAGTTGTTTTTTCAATATGTATTCCCCCTCGTAAGACTGGTAAGACACTATGGTTTTTAAAGACTCACCAAAAAAAGATATGAACATTCCCTTGTTAATATTCCTCACTGTTTCCATGAAAATAGAATAATAGCGTGCTAGAGTTTCCCAAAGGAAAAATGTAGAATATATTACTACGTTCCCAAGAATCAAAACTCTGACCCAAAAATATGATTCAAAAATTCAAAAAAAAAATATAGCCGTGATCAAGCAGCACTCTACATATGTACCAAATACATAAGATTTTGAATTGGAATTTGTGCACCTACATAGATATTTCTCTTCATTGCTACCTCCCGCATCCTACGTAGCAAAGACACCTTGTGCTAACGTACTAAAGATCTATTAATGCCATCCAGAAAACAGATGCTACATTATCTTTTTACTGTACGTCTTCTTTAAAATGCTTCCAAGCTTGAGAAGTGGGGAAGGATCCTGTGAAAGAAGAAAGCCTTGAACCAGGGTAAATTTTGTCCTTTCTACAAAAACAAAATCGTCGGAGAGTGAAGGAGCGCTTCGAAACACCGGCATCGATATTCAATAGCACAGTCCTGCAAAAGGGCTAAAGTAAGTGCCAGTAGGGAATCCCTGAACATATCAGAGGCAGAATAGAAGGTAAACACATATCTTCAATCTAAGATTTATTTCGATTTTTTGCAAAGGTAAGTTACAATCACAAGGGCACCTACAAGTCCTGATCAGATTTTGTTCAACTAAAGGGTTTTTTTTCTTTCCATTGTTTTCCTTGCTGTTTTTCGGCACACAGAGAATATAGATCAGTTTAAAGTAATCACAGCACTTCGGGTGCAATCTGCAGAAAGAGAAAAAGATTTTGGACCCACTCTTTGAAAATAAATATTGACAATAAAAAATTCAGCCATTTTAGAGCTATGTATATTCAGTGAAGTTCATGCATATTCCAGTGAAGAGAATTAGAGTTCTTCCTTGAAATATCCCAGTTTTGCCAACGACATCTCTTTTCTCAACTGCATGACCTCCCAAAACATCTGATCAACTGTAAAATACAGAACAGAACATTACGGAGGAAACCAAAAACACACTTTCATAATTTCTCACTTAATCGCACTGAAAAACAAACAATGAATCTCCCTCAAAATTAAACAATTTCCACTGCGGTCAATGGAGGCTACTCCTAAAAGTGAATCTGATTTTAAATTTTTCTCTAAGAAATGAAAATCAATCGATCGATAGCGTTTATTGAACACCTACTGCGTGTTGAGCACTGTACTAAGCACTTGGGAGAGTACAGAGAGTTAACAGACATGGTCTCAAGGAGTTTACAGTCTAGCAGGGGAGAGGGATTAAAATAAATTACAGGTGGGGGAAGCAATTCAGTACAAATGATTTTAATACGATATGATTTTAAAATAAGATACAAATACTCAATTACACTCTCAAACGTATAAATGATTTTAATATGTTTGAGAGAGTAAGTGAGTGTTTCTATCTTATCTGATCACCCAAAAAAGCAGCTCCGGTTTACTTTAGCTTCATTTTGTCAGGAAAACTGCAGTACATATGACAATTATGGGATCGTTAACATAAGTCAATGTCAATACTATCAACTACAGTAATGCTTAATTACTCAGAGCTTATCCCCTAACTTTTCAATCATCCAAGTCCCTTGCTTCCTCCTCTAGCTAGCGTCTATTAGACCGATTTTCGGCTCCTAAAATCTCCACAGTTGAGCGGGAGAGAGGGAAGAAGCAGAAATCAGTCCGTTGCCCAGTTCCCCTCAGCTCGATTGAAAGACGAAGAGTAAAAAGGGCTTCGCAGATCACTATTTGCCAATCAGTGGTATTTACTGAGCACTTACCATGTACAGAGCACTGTACTAAGCGCTTGGGAGAGTGCAATGCAACAGGGTTGGTAGACAGGGTCCCTGCCCACAGGGAATTTATAGTCCAGAAGGGCTTTCAAGCTAAACCCAGCAGTGCAATATAAGCAGATCGTATCGAAGACTCTCTCAGGTCCCTCATTTCCACTAACACCGTGAATAGATACCTCATAAATCAGTTTTTTGTGATCACCTATGACTCCTGACAGCCCTGAGTAAACAGTAACTATACTGGGCAATTGCTCCTGTATTTTTTTTTTTTTTAACCAATAGATTGCTTTTTGCCCCATAATCTGTATTGTCACGGCAGAGGCTTTGTACAAACAAGCAGCGGTAGTTCGGAGTAGGGGGAAGAACACCTCGTGAACTGCAAACACAACAGGGTTGAGAACCGCGGCTCAAAAATTTCCTTTGGTCGGGAGCCGGAGTTCTCCCTCCAGGGTAGATGGAGTTACTATTATTAAAGACAGTGTTCAGAGCTGACTATGTGCCAAACGCTGTGCTTAGGGGTGGCTATACTGAGATTAGACACAGTCTCTGTCCCACTGGGGGTTGGCAGTCTAAGAGGGAGTAGCTGTGTGAACTAGTGAACGGGTTTGGGAATCAGGGGAACTGGGTTCTAATCCTGCCAAATCCTTGCTGTGTGACCGTGGGCAAGTCACTTGCCCCAAAAAGCAGCATGGAGTAGTGGATGGAGCCCGGGCCTGGGAGTCAGATCACGGGCTCTAATCCCAGCGTGTGACCTTGGGCAAGTCACTTTGCTTCTCTGTGTCTCGGTTTCCTCATCTGTAAAATGGGGACTGAGCCTGTGAGCACCACGTCGGACAGGGACTGTGTCCAACCCGATGTGACTGCACCTACCCCAGTGCTTAGTACAGTGCTTGACGCATAGTAAGTGCTTAACAAGTACCATAATTATTATTACTACTTAATTTCTCTGTATCTTAAATTCTCCTCTTCTCCCTCCTAATTTAGACAGCGAGCCCCAGCTGGAACAGGAATTGGGTTCCACCTAATTTACTTGTACCTACCCCACAACTTAAAACACTGTTTGACATGTAGTAAGCGCTTAACGAATACCATTTTTTTTAAAAAAGAGGTATTTAACTTGCGATTTACAGATGAGGAAACTGAGGCCCCGAAAAAAATCAAGTGACCTGTCCGAGGTCACCCAGGAGGCAGATGGCGGAGCTGGGTGGGATAAGAACCCACGTCTCCTGATTCTCAGTCCTGGGCCCTGCGAATGGCAGGGGGCAGGTGTTCCTGAGGTGGGGGGTGGGAGGGGCTCGTGGAGAGCAGGAGGCGGCCGGGGCCGGGGCTGGGGCCGAGGGCTCTGGCGGGGCAGCGGGCCTCCATGCCACAGCCGGAAAAGCCGCAGCAGCCCCAGACGGTAGCAAAACAACACGGCACGTGCCGAGCGGCGTGACACGGGAGGAGGAGGAGGAGCTGCATATGGCTTGCAGGCTACGGATGGTGGTTCCCCCTCTGGGTCCACACCCAGAACCCTCCGGAAAGGTGTCGGGCCAGCCGCGCCATCAGCCGTTCTCTGCCCAAGCACGACCAGAGAGCCTGAGTATCCCTGAGGTCCCTGGGCAAAACCTCCGGCTACCATTCCGACTTGCACTTCCTTTGGGCAGCTGAAACTGAGATCATCGGTCTGCCTGGGTGAGGACCGAGAAATTGGAAGTTTGCTTTCTTTTTTTTTTTTTTTTTAATTTTCAAGGGGATACTTATTCAGTGCCCCTAAAGACTGATCGGGGGAAAAAACGCTTCCCCAAAATGCAAGAGAAAAAGGTACGGCTGTGTCGGAACCCTGGCCTGCTTTCATTCCTCTAGCCTCGGCGCCATCTGCTCGTGTTTGTCTTGAAACAGAAGCGTACATTCAACCACCCTGTTTTCCTTGAGTTCGTTTTTTTTCAGCCTGGAATTTCAGAGATCTGCATATGTTTTGTTGGACTTATTTTTTCCTCAGATGACTACCCTCCCCTTCTTTGATCGTGAGCCTCATGGAGCCAGGGACCACGACAAAATTTATGATCAAGGGATTCTTCCCAACACTTAAAACGCTACATACTGAAAGCGCTTTAAACAGAAATTATTGACTGATCGCCCGAAACCCTCGGAGTTCGACACCCCAACTCTATCACCCCCCTACTGTTGATTGAGCCAACGGTAATCTTTACCCCCTCAGACTTACTTTCATGAGGGGTTGGTGGGTCAGGCTGCAATTTAGAAAACTATATTGTTTAGTTCTTTTTTGATTTCCATGTTGGTTAAAATGAAACTAGCCCAACTTCTTGCTGTGTGAAGGACAAAGTACAGAATGAGATCTGCACTGCCTCCCTAGGGGGCATGCTGATTTGCTGATCAGATGGCATGAAAGACAGACTAACTCCTGTCTCAAACACAAGCTGCCGAAGTCGGCCCACAGCGAAAATTCAGACCAACGCTATCTCGGATGCCATTAACTCTTTTTGAGGGGATTAATTTCCTGAATTTTGGCATGGCATTTTTTGGTTAAGGGGGAGGATTCAAAAGCAAAGACCAATATTAAATTCCCAGAGCACGGGTCTAGGGGTCAGAAGGACCTAGGTTCTAATCCCGGCTCCACCACTTGTCTGCTGGGTGACTCTGGGCAAGTCACTTCACTTCTCTGGGCCTCAGTTACCTCATCTGTAAAATGGGGATTAACAGTCCGAGCCCCATGTGAGACAAGGACTGTGTCCAACCTGATTCGATTTTATCTACTCCACTGTTTAGAACAATGCTTGACATATAGTATCATTATTATTATTATTACTAGGGCTCTATGTAAAAGGGCAATAGTAAACTCTGGCCAGTACTCACCATCCTGCTGCTTCAAGAGACCTTGTTGGATATAGCGAATGTACGTAAAAAAGTTGCACACCGAAGTGATCTACGCCAAAACAGAAACAATGCCATGAACGATAAATGCACTGTGTGTGTGTGCATGTGGCAAGCTAATTTAATTCAGTGATGGTTAAAAAATGCTTACCCTGAATCTACAAAATGGAGAAATATAATAGTAGTTGCTTGAGTCTCCCAATTTAATTCTGTGTTTACAAGACTTACTCTGACCACTGAGAGCACATTTCCTGCAAAATAATTACATGTAGATTATTTACTCATGACTGTCTGATGTTCACTTCTTTGCAATCTCTAACTGTGCATAACGACAGAGATGGCAAAGACTTCTCAAACTCAAACGACCACAACTTCGAAGATATCGATAAAACTCCATCAATTCAGAGCTCATAAATAAAAAACTTAGCAATTTTGGAGCTGTTAGTTACTTCCTGCTTCCTTGCTTTCTGTTCTTCACCGCTAACTTTTGACCAACACTTGGTTAACCTGGGAAAGAACAAACAGCAAAATTGTGGGACTCTGCAAAAGGGCTCTGTAGGTATTTCTGACCTAACTTCCCTCCAAACATATTCAAAAAATTAGACAGGTAAAACTACCAGGAGGCTAAGGCAAAAGAAAAAAAAAAAACACAACCAAAGAGTCATATTATTACAATAAAATTATTTTTAAAAATACTCCCGCATACTCAAGGTTTTCCCTACTTCGGAATGGACTACCCCCTAGTTAGTCTACATTAATGAGATTCTACGGAGTGTACTATTTTCGCAAACAGTTGAACAAAAAAGGGCTCCTGAACATTTCTCCTATTTCTTTCTCTCCCTAAAATGCACAATGACTCAATCCTGGGAGGTGGGGCGGGGGGAGGGGGCAGGAGAATTCATTCCATCGTATTTACTGAGAGTTTACTGTGGGCAAAGCACTGTACTAAGTGCTTGGGAGAGTACAACAGAACAATAAACAGGCAAATTCCCTGCCCACAAGGAGCTTAAAGACTAGACAGTGGAATACTAGCAAACAGGTACTGCTTCTAAGAGCAGAGAAAGTTGAGAAGCACAATGTAGGTGACACACTAACACCCCAAGGGAATTCAGGGCTGCAGGTCTTTTATTCTCTCCTAACCAAAAATCAATCAGTGGTATTGATTGAGTGCTTACTGGGCCCAGGGCACAGTACTAAGCGCTTGGGAGAGTATAATACAAGAGAATTTGAAAAAAAAAAAATTAAGGAGACAAACTAGTTACAAAAAGATTTCCATCTGTCTCTCCAGTGACAGGAAAGCTCTCTAACGGGGAGATGAATTCATGAAAGAGGGAAAAAAAAAACCCAGCAAGGATAGCGTTCAAATTTCTAGCTGGGGGACTGGACGCTTTCCGGTGAAAAATTGATCCTGGCTCTAATGATGTCTGCAAAAGTATAACTTCAAGTTAGGCTGCGGATCACACAAGACCTGCAGTCTGGTTGCACCACTTTAGAGCTTAAGGTGCCGAATGTGGCTAAGGCAAGGTGGACCGCAAAGGAAGCAGAATATTTCAAGCACCCACGTTAAAGTGATACTGAAGGGTTCAGTTCAACACAAAGCTGCCTATTGACTGGCCTAAAATTAGAATAGCTACTTAGTGGAAAAGCAGCCACAAACATATTTGCTGTAATCTTCAAATAGCAATGTCTTCAAAGTTGGAAAAAACAGGTTCGCGCAATTACGATTTACCCAGTGTTAAGATACTCAGAATGTGTATCACAAACACATTCTTAAAAATACATTTATATCCAAATTGGAGGCAACACATATACAGATATGCTTGAAAGCAACATATGCACACACGCATACATGACTGTTTGTGTATATAGGTATATATTATATTTCCCAATTGCAAAGTTAGTTTCCTTAATCAAAAATGGTTTTTAAAATATCTTGTTAGAGTTATTAGCAAAAATAACCACAATTTATATCTGATCAGCAAACCTCTATTCCCTTTGTCCAGTCCCCAACTACTCTCCTTATAAAATGAAAGACATGTTTAGCAAGTTAGCACCTATGAATCTGAGAAAACGCTGCAAGAAAAATTTTAAGACATGCCAAATGCCCTTCATTTTTAAATTACCACTGAAATGTTCTGATTCAAAAATCATTTGTGAAATATGATTGACTACTATGTTCAAACTTTAAACTTGAGTATTTTCTGACATCATCTCATACCAAAATAAATGACCCTCAATCAAACATTAATCAATGAAAGAGAGTGCTTTACTAAATTCTCCTCCCTTTTTTGAAGGTTCATATATCAAAGAAGTAGTACCTGCTTTATAGCCAACTGAAGCAAATCTCCACCAACATTACTGGCGGGCAAATACAATGTCCTGGTATTTTTTATTAATAAACTACACACAGCATATGTAGTTTATTAATTCAGTGTCTTTGGCTTTAGGGCTAATATATTTACTAAAAACACTATGCTTTAATACTAAATGAAGTGCATCAGAAAATACTGATGTGCATATTTTCATAATGAGTCGACAAATATTAAACTCTACATAGAACTGAGAAGTTACAAGCATTCTTCAGTACTTCAATGCCACAATTCCAAAAGGATTTGCATATCTTCCTCCAGGCTCTTGAAAAATACCCAATTAAAGCTATTTATATAATGAGGAATTTAATACTTCCTTATCTAATACACTTGAGTCAGCTGTCTATCCATCCATCGTCAAAGGAATCGATTTAGTACCGTTAGTAAATAAAGCACTGCATGAAAAGATTGCATCTTTTACCAAGACACATCTCAGACTAACATACTTCGGTCCTCCACATTCAACTGCGGAAGCTTTCACAAACCGAACAGGTTGCAGGCCCACTGGTTCAATGCTTAGGGTGTTGTTTTCGACAGCCTCGAGAACAGCTGACGCCAACTGCCAAAAGGAAAGACTTCTTCAGAACACGAGCACTATTTTTCATCTACTACATCACCACTGCACCATGTTGTACTTTCTAGCAAAACTCTCCCAGTTTTGCATCATTTTGCAGCCCCCTCCGGCCCCTGCCCAAAATGGGACGGTTATTGGACCGGGGCCTATTTAGAACAGTGCTCCAGCACTTAGAACAGCGCTTGGCACAAAGTAAGCGGCTTAACAAGTATCATTATTATTATAATTAAGTCTAGCAGGAAGCTTGTGATGGGCAGGGAGCGTGCCCACTAATTCTTTTGTATTGTACCCTCCCAAACGCTTAGTACAGCGCTCTGCACATTGTAAACATTCAATCAATGGCATTTAATGAGCAAGGAGGGGACAGGACAAAAAAAAATAAACTGAAAAAAGGAGGAAAGGAGGGGACAAAGAAGAGAAAGGTAAGAGGACACTTGAGACTATATCTCTTACTTGTAATGCCCTCTCTCAAGAGCTGCACAGTAAATTAACTCTTCCTCCCCTCGGAGTTCACGTCTCAGTGAATAAACCTGTGAGTTTTGAGCCATCGCTTCCTCATACTTCTGCATGTACCATTATCACCCCTTACAAAAATCATCTCTTTATTTTTTCCGTTACGCTAAGCACGTACTATGTTTTTTTATCTTTTTTAAACGGTGTTTGTTAAGCGCTTACTCCGTGCCAGAACCCAGAGCCTCTGACTCCCAGGCCCACGCGCTTTCCACTAGGCTATGCTGCTGCTTTTATTTCCTCAGAAATCAGAGGGCTTTGGTGGGAGGAGGGAGGAAATGAGAGAGAATTTTGCAGTGGAGGCAATTACGAGAGGAAATACGACAGTTACTTTCAACTCTTTCTCCACAAGCTACCTAAACGTTTGTTCCCTTCTAGACTGTAAGCTCGTTGTGGGCAGGGAATGTGTCTGTTTACTGTTATACCGTACTCTCCTATGCGCTTAGTACAGTGCTCTGCACAAAGCACTCAATAAATACGGCTGAATGAATAAAAAAGTTAAAATAGTGAAGGATTATTTTCTATCTACAACAGAACCACCCACCCATATTTGTTCCCTCCTTACTCTCTGTGTTGGGGAATGATGGAAGAGGAGGAGGAAGTGGGGAAAAGAGGAATGGGAGAGAAGAAGTTACTTCTCTGTCAGACACGTATAACAGACACATATACAGACACACAGAAAAATATATGAATATTTTCACAGTATGAAGGCAAGCATTTCAAAACATTTTTTAAAGACCCACAGTATTTAGACAAAAAAAAAAAAGAATTACCTCACTTTTTGAGAAGGTCAAACATGGAACTATATCTTCCTGGTAGATTTTGTCCAAGAAAGGGCACGTTCTATCCATGGTTGGCTCATCCTTCCAAGATCTGAATTCATTATACAGAGAGAAATCAGCCTGCCAAACAAATCCGGAAAGATTCTTTAGCAGAAAAATCGGACACAAAGTGATCCAGACTATATTGATTTGATAAGAAGAGATCAGCCTGAACCTCTCCAGATGGTAATCGAGTCATTCTTCAGTTCAAAGACAAAGCGGTGATGGCGAGACTATATCGACGGATTAGTATGGAGAGAGAAAATCTCTCATACATTTTGTCCAGGAAAACAGAGTCATGTAATGATCAGACACAGAGGGGGAATGTTTGCCAAGCAGGTAAGATCTTGAGTTCATTTTTCAGCAGTAGTGAAACTACAAGGGGCACTGTGGCTAGAGCATGGGCCTGGGAGTCAGAAGGTCACAGGTTCTAATCCCGGTTCTGCCACTTGTCTGCTGTGTGACTTTGGCCAAGTTGCTTAATCTCTGGGCCTCAGGTATCTCATCTGTAAAATGGGGATTAAGATGTGGGTCAGGGACTGGGTCCAACCGCATTAGGCTGTACCTACCCCGGAGCTTAGAACAGTGCTCGATACACAGTAAGTACTGAAATACCGTCATTACTATTATCATGCTGAGCCATTCGTATTCTCTTACCCGGTCGCCCTGTGCCTAACGGCATGAGAAAGCTGGTGAGGAGAACAGGTATAGTCTTCGGTAGCAGACGGGACTAGCTCTCAGAACTCAAATCAATCAGTCAATCCTATTTATTGAGTGCTTGCTCTATAAGTGTTTGGGAGAGTACAATACAGGAGAGCTGGTAGACGCATTTCCCGTCCGCAAGGGGTTCAAAAACATCAGGCGCCACTCATTTGGGTAAACCTGGTTGAGTACGACCCTCAGTGCTTTAGACATTGTTTGGGGTGGGGGCACTTTTACTTCTTTTTGCAAATGCTAGGGGAAAAGCAAAACAGCAGCAACAACCAAAAACACAGCTGTCTTCTGCACAACTATATATATCGCAGAGGGAAAACAGAGAGTACCTACAACAGAGCAGGACAAATACAGGCAGGAGGGTCCGATTTTTACCTCTGGGCGGACTTGAAAGGCCAGATCCCAGCAACTGCCTGACCGTAAACCGTCCTCTTGTCCGCCAGAGATTTTTGCAAATAGAAATAAATCTGCAAATTGCAACTATTGCAATAGCTCAGGGTTGTTAATGGTATTATTTTATTGTTTGTTTTTATGGTATTTTTTAAGCCCTTACTATGTGCCAGGTACTGGACCCCAGTCATTGAGATAGATCAAGATAATCAGGTTGGGCACCGGCCCTGTCCCGTACGGGGCTCACAGTCTTAGTTTCCATTTTACAGATGAGGGAACTGAGGCAAAGAGAAGTTAAGTGACTTGCCCCAGGTCACATACCAGACAAGTGATGGATCTGGGATTAGAACTCAGGTCCTTTGACCCCTGGACCTGTGCTCTTTCCACAAGGCCATGCTGCTTCTCATTTCCCCTTCTGACTTGGTCTAAGCGACAAAGTAAAACTTAAAATGTGCTTCCTTTATTCCTAAATTAATTAGTAAAACAAAAATTTCCCTTAAGCTCTCATGTTCCAGCAACAAGCGGCTTCTGAAGAATGTCTTAGGTTTGACAACCTTACTCGCTCTTCCTGGGTTCTCTATTATAATTCCAGACTTACTTTTTGTGTGTGGGTGTGGTTGAAAAGACGTTTCACAACCTGTTATTCATTACACACTAAACGCCAGGCCTTTCTGACTCCCAAGCCCAAGCTCTATCCACTAGGAGAATGTACGGAACCCTAATGAAATCACTTGAGAAGGTGGTCGTACCTCTGGCAGTGAATAAAATACCATTACAGCTTTAAAGCCCATTACCACCAAACACTGCCTGTCAACTTCCCAAAGGACACACTGACCTGGGGGGTTAGGGCGGTCATTCCATCTCCGTGCACCGTTAGAAGTGTCGAGGCAGCAAAACTTGGTTGAATTCCATGCTGTCAATCTGGCTGCGACTACCATTTCCCAGATGCAGGCCGAAAAATACTATACTTTTAAAAAGTTGGTAGGAATAATAATAATAATGGCATTTGTTAAGCGCTTACTATGTGCGAAGCAGGAATCCGCTCATAGCATCACGCTGACCACGAAGCAATGTGCCACTGGCTAAATTACACCCGGTGGAACGAGAAGGAAGAGTGGAATGAAGAGAGGAGAGGGTGGAGACGGGGAGATCGGTAAGGATACAGCATAAGACAAGTGCCTGGACCCGCAAAATGGCCCTTTGGAGAGGAGGGGCAGAGTCTGGAAGGGTTGTGAAATAAAAACTGTCGGGATTCGGTAGCAGACCGAATATGGGAGCTGAAAGAGAGGGAGAGGAGTCAGGGACAATGCCAAAGTGGAAGGCTTAAGAGTCACTGCCATCCTGTGATGTTGTCAATTGTGAAGGAAAAGTTCAACGGAGGAGAGAATTTGGGAGGGAATATGAAGGACTTCGTTTTGCAAATATTGAGCTTGATGTATCAGTGGGACATCTACGTAAAGTGAAACTGCAAGCTCTCGTGATCCATCAGCAAAGGATGGTAGTTGAAGTCATGGAAGTGAGTGTCAAGTGAGAAGACAGAGGGATTCAGAACAGAACTTGGAGAGTGTCATTCCTGTTAATGGCTGAGGTGCACAACAGAAAACAGCAAGAGACTGAGAGAGAATGGCCATAGAAGTAAGAGAAAACCAGGAAACCAAGGTTAGGTAGCATTTCCAGGAGGAGGGAATGGGTCAGCGTCAAAGATGGCTGAGAGTTCACAGAGGATTAGGATGGAGTCCTCTGACTGGATTTGGAACAAAGGAGGTCGCTGGTGACCTTGGGAGAGAGCAATCTCACTGGGGAGAGAAGGGCAGAACCCGTATCGTAGGGAGGCGGAGGAGAAATGAAAGCAAAGTGTCTACAACCCCGTTCAGGGAGCTTGGACAGGAACAGGTGGCAGGAGATGGGAGCGGCAGCTAGACAGTGTAACTGGATCCAGAGGTATGATGCTTAGTACGGCGCTAAGCGCTTAGTACAGTGCTCGGCACACCGTAAGCGCTTAATAAATGCGACTGAATGAACGAACGAATGATCGGGCCCTGGAACCATTAGCGCGGCACTGCTGAAGCAATCTCTCAGAGATTACAGATTCATTGGATGGGACATGTGTAGAGAATGGATGACAGCACGACATCTACGCAGCTGCTGAAGAGTGAACTAAAAGAAGGCACACGCAAGCTTAGGTGGGCAAAAAAAAGCAATTTAAAGACTCAGCTGATCACAGCAGTGCTTAGTACAGTGCCTGGTGTATAGTAAGCGCTTAACAAATACCACTAATATTATTAGCAGTGGATTGTTGGGCAGCCACTATGGAAGACAGATGAGCCTGGATCCTCTGTGTAGCAAAGGCTACAAAAAGATCAGGATACCAGCGGCAGGCTTAAAAAGTGAGATAGGCCCTGAGGGACAAACCCATTAGCACAGTAAGGAGCTATCTTTACCTTCACACAAAGGGAAGGATATATCAGTCACCCATTAGTGTCTTTTTCAACCACACTCATCTGTCAAAAGCATTATCTCTGAAAATGAAGGACGAATATCTAGCTAGAGAGAGATATATTTTTCCAATTTTAAATGATCCAATAGTTTTTTTTTTTTTCCCCCCACGTTTGGCAACATGACCTACTTGTGCCTTCAGTTCTGGGAAAAGTCAGGAATGAGGACTCTCAGTTTTGCGTGTTACAGGTTTGGTTTTCAAGTCCTATGAAAACCACTAATTTTAAAAAATAAAACCAAATAACTAGGCTGTTCAAAATGTGTTTTTCTCCATGAGTTACACTTTTCTCTCTAACAAGGGCTAATCAAAATCTGCGAAATGTGATTGTAAAGTCTTCGGTTGCTAAGCTACTAACTCCTGCATGCTAATCCAACTGAGCAAGGGTAAGCTATTCCACAAAGGTTAACATCCCCTTGGGATTTTAACTCAATCTCTTCTGTGTCTTCAAACCCGGAAAAAATTATGTCTTCGAATCTCCAGGAATGTACATATTGGTCAATCAGGTAAATTTATGCTTTTCAAAATTCATAATGAGTGGACACCGTTATAATTTGAAAGCACCATTTCTCCAAATTGGTAACGCTTTCACATAAATAGTCCATTAAGCTGTCTTTGAAGAGACAACTTTTGTCATCTCCATTTTACTCTTAGAGAAATTGAACCAAAGAAATGAGATTTACCCAGGGTCACACAGTTAATAGCAACAATAGCTCCAAACATAACCCCAGTGTTTTTCTTACTTTCTTCAAATCTCTCTGCCATAAATTTCTACCCTTCCCTAGATTTGAGAAAAGTTTCTAATGAAAATGGTACTTTCAAAGCATCCTCAAACTTTCTGTTGGATGAGCTTGGGAAGAGATACAGTCGCCTAAATCTTTCAGTCAACTACAAACAGGCCACTTTGAAATTCTTTAAAGGACCTTTGCTTGCCCGGAATACCAAGATCTCAAGACTTACTGAGATTCTAGCTGGCAGTCCGAGATCAGCCAAGAAGGAAGGGGATGGAGGGTAGGTTGGTCTACATGAAGTGTCCTCCACCTATATGCTGCATTTTCTATTCCGATTTTGTCGGAGAAAAATCTGAGTGACATCTTGGGAATGAAAGTACATCATTATCAAAGATGCGGAGGAACAATCCTTCAGGAATTTTACCTCTCTGCAATCTTTTACGATTGGCTGCATCACGCTGAGGTCCTGATGGCTACCACCCATAGCACTGCTTGTACTTTTATTTCTCGTGTGTCCCTTCTTAAAAGCTGTCTTCCCACCTGGCTGAAACTCTTTAGTTGGTGATGTCGGAGAGGACGACAAAACCAGGGTCTTCAAAGCTGCGACTTCGGCTTGGAGGACGTCGATCTTGAAAAGAGAGCAACATAGTCCCCTTGATATATGACATCAGCATAAATGTTTCCAAACATTATCAATCGACAAACTTCATTTCCAGGAAGGGGAAAGCCGTGTGTTCTGTACAAAATATTAGATTTTCGGGGGCTTAAATTTCCTATTTCAAACTAGTCTCAAATGGCCGAAAACTTTTCTCCACCAATTGGGTCGCTGATCTTTCGGGAACAAAAATTGAAAAGAAAATGTCTTGGGATTGTTCTTGTTTAACCAAACCTTAAAAAAGGTTTCAACGGGCCTTAGGTTTGGCCCAATTACCTACTGGTTGTTTGCTATACAATAACCTCAAATTTACTGACTCTCCAAGTCGCAAAATGTGCAGTTTTGTCCAGGGAGCAAAACTAGATTCAATTCTTTGTCCTTGAATACTTTAAGGCAATATTTGAAAGACTAATAGTAGGTTTAACTAGGAAGAGTCAATGGTCAGCTAAAGCTTTTAAAGAATTCTAAACAGTAAGATGTAAAGCTTTTAAAGAATTTTATACAATAAGATCCCCCACCAAAAAACTTACCTTCCCCTGTGCTTCTTTTAGCTGTTTTTCTGCAGTTGCTTGCTTGACGTTGGCTTCTCTTACCATTTTATGAGCTTCCTATTGAAAAATTGAGACTGGTTTAAATACAATTTCAAAGTCAAAATGGTAGGCTCAAAGTTTGTCTCAATTTGGGCATTATGTTGGCAGACAGTCCAACATGAAATTCTTCTTCATATGCCCATCGCCCACACTGGCTGAGGGTCAGCAACTGAATCTGTTTATCCTCTATCATATCCTTCAGAGCTTGTGTCCACGTAAGTACTCCACAAATGCCACTAAATTAATTTTAAAAAGGGGCAGAAAACTCTTTCTTCTGACATCAGATCACCACTACATCCAGGAAAATGCTGAGGGAAGATATTCCTTAGTTCCATAATAGAACCCTACCCACTAGTGCGTCGTCCGTTACAACAGAACTTACTGCATTTAAGATTTAGAACACATTTTACATTACCTTTTGGAATTAAAATTGAGTATAATTACACCAAGAATCGACAAGTTTTTACTTTAAAAATGCAATTTCCTTTCTTTAAAAAACAGAGAAAATGATGTATGAGACGATGGTGACAGCTGAATTTCATATATCCATGAATTTATGGAATCACGAGAATTAAAACACACTGAAATTACCTACGCAGAGAAGTAATGGAGAACACAGTGGTGTTCATGTGTAATACACAAATGATGTACAGACACGATGTAACTTATTTGGTTAATTCAGAAGCCTTAGGGAGGCAAGGAACAAAATTTAGCAAAGTTTACTAAATGAGGGCTTGCATTTAACAACTTCTAAAGTCATTATAGCTTCTCTTCTTTCAGTAGCTCTGCCCTAACACCACATCACTATATACAAAATTATTACACATGTATTATTGCCCTTATTTTCCTCAACTTGCTCATCTAGCCCCACTTTTTGTTCTGCTTTGTATTGGTCCTCTAGTCTCATTCCTTTTTTACATTTAAAGAGGTGGAACATCAGGTTGTTAAACACTTTTAAAAAAAACAGCTACAGGAGAAAAAAAAAAGTAGACAAAACCCAAAACTAACAAATCTTTTGAAACTCCTCCAAGTTTCAGAGAGTGCCTCTTTGGATTTGACATGCTAATGGGTGGAGCCAGTGTAATGATTTTAACCTATTTCACTAATAAAATATGAAAAGCAAATTTAATCAGTAACACCTTAATGTATGATCAATAAAAAAATGTTCTCAGCTGTAACCACTTAAGTAGAAAGAATAGTGAGGTGGTCTGTCATGAAAACAAATTGGTAAATTTGAACTAGGGCTTCGATTTCTTTGTATTGCTACTTGTCATGGCAGTATTTAATTTCTCCTGAAACTATTTTTTAACAATAACCACACTTCCTTTGCTGAGATGTAAAAAAAAAAAAAAAAAAAAAAAGAGTCTTGAAACTAAAAATCACTCATCCTCTCTAAACATATATGCAATAAGATTCGAGAGCAGGTCGAGGATGGGGGGAAATATCAGTCCAAAGCTTAGAGAATCTGGAGCTACTCTCTGGGGCCCAAAAGCCATATAAAAAACTGCCTCCTACCGCTTTCTCCTAGGGAGCAATAAACGTGTGACCTTTAGTAGCTGAGGTCATTCACCGTCACAGATCCTTTTCCCAGATAAGAATGGTCTTCCCCAGACTCTTGTAACTCCACTAAGTCCACAAAAAGCCACAATTCTGATGCTCTGGTTCTAGGGTAACCTGAGGCGATCAACTCTGGATCATCTCGGAGGGCTGCAGGGCACAGCCTGACCACCTACTTGAAGCGCTTAGTCCAGTGCTCTGCACGCAATAAGCACTCAATAGATATGACTGACTACTTTCAAGGCACTGCTTGCTGGTGGTCTATAGGGAATTTGCTGCCCCTTTTCACTTCTTGGAAGGGAAGGTGGCTCAAGCATTAAGAAAGGGGATGGGTGAATGGCCTGGATCAAGCAAGTGGAATATTTTAATTTCAAGACATTCCTAACGAAGCACATTCTTTACCTTTTAGTTGGGTCTTACAGTGATAACTACAAAATTTGCTTTTGATAAACACTTTCTTCACAATGTTGTGAATTAGCACTGAAGGATACAACTAGTTACGTACCCCGCTGGGAATCCTGTCACAAATGTATATATCTGGAGAAAAACCACCACTAATAGAACCCATTAACCATACTGCAGTGCTCTGCATACAGTTAGCACTCAATAAATACAAGCAAATGAATGAATGAATCTTACAGGACACTTTGATTCCTCTTCTACCGTCTCATTCCTAGAAGCACCCAACAGGAAACCTTCATTTAAACATTTGTCATGGAATGAGTCACCAACTCTGCTGTTCTGTACTCTCCCAATTGCTTAGGATAGTGTTCCTCATAGAGTAAGTGCTCAGTAAATACTACTGACTGATTGATTATCCTTCACCTGTGACTTACTACTACTTCAAATCACTAGGTGAGTTTCTTGATCAGAAACAGTGTCTACCAACTCTATTGTACTGTACTTTCCCAAGCGCTTAGTATACGATTCTGCACATAGTAGGCACTTATAGTCTCTAGCCTGAAAATTCACTGTGGGCAGGGAATGTGTCTACCAACTCCATTACACTGTACTCTCCCAAGTGCTTAATACAGTTTACTATACACAGTGAGCGCTCAATAAGTGCCATCAAATGATTGTCTTCTTTTACACACAACTGGGCTACTTAAAAAGGAGAAAAAATCTACGATATTTGGCTTCATTTTTTTACTTGTATAGATTATTTTTCTCACACAAACTCAATTTTCTTAGCAGATTAAGAGTCAAGAGGGAAACCACCCATATTTGTTAGGCCAAAATATCTTCTCAAAAACCAAAAACAATAGCTCTCCACTACGGTCTCTCATTAACCAATCTGCCAAGACCAAAAGAAGGATGCAAGAATTCTCTTATTCGTTATCATTAGCTGCAGAAAACATCAGACCAACCTCAAACAGACTAGCTGTGAGTTCTTCCAACTCCTGTCCAAGTTGATCTCGCACTTTAGAAAGCCTCTCACATTCTTCATCTTTTAATTTCAGCTCCTATGGGAAATTTGAGAATTGTTTATTCTATCTTACTGTAATGTTTTGTGAGGTTTAAAAGATATCATAAATGAAATCTAGCAAAACAGGTAATCTTGCAAATAAAATTCTGAAACATTTAACCCTATCCCCAACATTTGCCCTACAAGTGGTTACCTAATGCTTCCTGCCAGGGCAGTCTATCAGTCTGATATATATATACACACATATTATATGCATGTATAATATATACTGCTATCCCTTGCTTTTAACAGCACCTCTACATACAGAAAGTAGCAGCAGCATGAATTAGTGCACCGAGCACAGGCCTGAGAGTCATAAGGACTTGGGTCCTAATCTGGATCTGCCACTTTTCTGCTGGGTGACCTTGGGTAAGTCACTTAACTTCTTTGTGCCTCAATTATTTCATCTTTAAAACCGGGGATAAGACTATGAGCCCTATGTGGGACAGGGAATGGGGCCAACCTGATTAATCTGT
The DNA here is from genome assembly GCF_004115215.2 of Ornithorhynchus anatinus. Lineage (NCBI taxonomy): Eukaryota > Metazoa > Chordata > Mammalia > Monotremata > Ornithorhynchidae > Ornithorhynchus > Ornithorhynchus anatinus. The sequence continues at coordinate 17,557,244 of NC_041741.1, read as the reverse complement.
ATCTACCCCAGCACCTTAGTAAGTGTTCAACAAATACAGTAAAATAAAAAAGGAAGAGCTAACCCACTTGGCGAGGTAATGGTCCATGTGACATGGTTGTCTAGGGAGCCAGTTTGGTGAGGTATGTAATGCTGAATAAGAACAACTGTATTAGTTAAATGCTTACTATGTGCCAAGCACACTGCACTGGGGTAGATAAAAGATATTCAAGTCGGCACCCTGTTCCACATGGAGCTCAGGGTCTAAGAGGGAGGGAGAACAGACATTTAATCCCTATTTTACAGACGAGGCGAATGCGGGACAGATAAATTAAAAATAGCAGTAATAATATCTGTGGTCTTGGTTAATTTATTCCTAGGTGCTACTATGTGCCAAATACTGGTCCAAGCACCAGGGCAGATACAAGCTAATCAGGTTGGACACAGTCCCTGTCCCACACGGGGCTCAAGCCTTAATCCTCACTTTACAGATGACATAACCGAGGCACAGAGAAGTTAAGTGACTTGCCTAAGGTCACACAGCAGACCCATGACGGAGCCGGAATGAGAACCCGTATCCTCTGACTCCCAGGCCCGTCCTCTTTCCACTAGGCCACGTTTCTAGGCTCTCCTCGGTTCAGGGTGAGCAGTGCATCCCTAAATGGGGTTGCTCAGATAGACGCTGTGTTGCTGGGTGCTGTTGCTATCTCTTCAGCCACCAAGCAGCCGAAACTCTCGGCCGCCTACTTGTATAGGACTTTTGTTACTATGGACTACTCAAAAACATCATTAGTGTTTAGGATAATGTTGGCTATTCTACATGAGGAAAAAGTTGCCAACTAATTTTCCTAAATCATACCTTGAAGCTGCCTAGAGTTACCACACAGGAGGTAATCAGTCCTTAAAAAATAATTGCCACCTTAACCTGCGCTTTAAAACATCTGAGAGCTATTTGATCTTTTAAACATTTGCCACATTTTATGATTCTTTACAAACCTTTCCCTACACGTATAGAAAACTAAGCACGTAGACAGTATCAAATTAATGGCCTCCTCAAGGAGGAGAATCGACACTGGTTCAAAATTACTATCGATAGATGGAATTCAAGTTGGTTCTACAAGCAAAAGGTGAGATGTACAGTGCGAGACAAAGCATAGAGACCCCAAACATTAACCAAGGAAAAAAAGGGTGGAAAAGAAGAGACCGATATAAGATGACTTAATTTGTCTATGACTCCCTATGTCATTTGTAAATGTCAGACTCACAGAAAAGGTGAGGGGATTAAAAAGTACTATAAATTGCACCGAATATCAGCATTAGGAAATTTTAAGTGAATGTAGTTCACGCTGAAAGTGTTACTTATTACACTTTAGACCACTTAGCCATTTAAAGCTAAGTTATCTCTAGTTTCAGGAGGCATCCCTAGACAACTGCAGAACTTCGCTTCAACGTTTACACTGTCAAAGTAGCCCATATTTAAACGTATGTTTCCAATCTACCAAAGATTAAAGACACCTTCAACAGCTGATAGGCAGCTGGATCACAGCCACTCGACAGGGTTAAAGCACTGTGGTTTCAGGCTTTTTAATCAGGTCCGGCAAGGGAACTGCAAGGAAGAAAAAGGAAAACCCAACACAAACCAGGAAGCAAACTGGCTTGTTTGCCTACATTTCCCAGAGGCTACTGGAGCTTTCAGGAAGGTGTTTGCCTTCACTGCCGGGGTGGAAAACTATACCTTTTCTGGGGCAGAGAGCCCCAAGTGGGACAAGGACTGTGCCCAACCCGATTTGCTTGTATCCACTCCAGTGCTTAGTACATAGTAAGAGTTTAACTACCACAGTTATTATTATCACTCAGAACCAAAACCTCTCTCTGCAGGCTGCTCTCTACTCTAAATCTACCTCACTCTGACCCTGCCTGTCTTAATCTGCTCCTTCTTTGCTCTGACACGTGAGCTTTTCTCTCTCTCACATAAAATTGTGATATAGCTCAAGGACCAGAAGATTTACTTTGGGGATTCTGATTTGGTATTCCCCGATCAAAAGCCTGAACGAAGAAGTCCGTGTGTGCTTTGCAGTCCTTAACCTGGACCCATGGTAAGCAGCCCTGTATCTTTTCGATAATCAATCCCTGGGTCCACTGTTCTATATCTCAGGCTGCAAATCTCCTTCTGAATCTCTTTATGGTGCTCATGGATGAGACATGAATTTGCTAGTTATTCTGCCTAGAAAACTTGCAGTCATGATTACTAAGGCTTTTGGAGAAGAAGCATCTGGAACTGCCCTAACCCCACCTTTTTCCAGCACTGGGAGCTGGAAGGTTAACAGAAGTGCTTAGTACAGTGCTCTGCACACAATAAGCACTCAATAAATATGATTGAATAAATGAATGTTACTCCTTGTCCAGGGTAACCAGCAAGGTGAGCCCAGTCTCACAAGACAAATCCAACAACGGTACGAAAAAGTAATCACTGACTTTCCCTAAGTTCCATCTCCAGAAGAGATTAAACTCACTCATATTTCCATTCTCATTATTCAATTAAAAAAGACCGTTAAACCAAGTCTATCCCATTTTTGTAGGTAACGCTGAATTCTGAAATCCCTTCCTATTTCCCACACTGCTAATCAGAAACATTCTACTAATTCAGGTAGTCATTTTTGTCAAAGAGCTTTGGGTATTGGCTTTAAATGATACCAATGTTAATAAAAATCAGCTAGGCTTTGAAGTAACCAATCAACACAAGACAATGATGGGTGTTCTTGGCCATTCACTGACAAAGAGAGCATGAGGTGGTTTCTGTCTATTCATCTTTTGAGGGCATCTCTCCTATGAGTATCCCCGATAATTACACATCCTGCAAAGGACGAATTCAGGGAGGCCACTTGAGGTGGCAATGAAGGTAAGAAATACCCAAGACAAAAGATGATCTTTCTCCCCTAGAGGGAACAAGGTTCACTTTCTGCTTTGCATTTTTCAGGTAGCCCACAAATAAGGTGTCTTAGCAACCTGGTTACCTTAGGCACGATTGGCTCCAAAAGCAAAGCTGGGGAGAAAGAGGAGAGAACACAGAAAGACAGTAGAGCGGGGTGAAAAAGCCAGGAGATGAAGATAGACGAGAGAAAGAGGAAGGACGGTCGGAAAAAAAACGTGGCGGGGAACTAAGGATGGGAGAGGGTGGGGGACTTACCTTTGGTTTCAGCTGAGGACATCATCCACCCTCATCCCTTCAGCCCCAGCGGTTCAGCCGGGGTCAGACTTCTGCCTCACCACCCGGCCCCGGGGCTTCTACTCGCTCCCTGAGCCGGATGGCAGTGGGAAAGGGTAGAAATATGTCACCTGCCCAGATCAGGACTAGCCCTGCTGGGCCACTGATGAAATGGCTGGTGAAATCCATGAACTCGAGCCCTGATTTCTACTGGTTCATTTTATTAAGAGAGATCTTGCTGCTCAAGTGAAAATACATTAATGAAAATCACTTCACCACAGAAAACTTTTTGATGGGAAAAAATGAGGTTTTGTGATCGCTTTTTGCAGCCCAAGAAGCCGTGCTGGATAAACTTGAGGGACTACTTCTTTCTGTGAAAAGAGACAGACTCTAACCCTTCCCTTACAAAAAGAAAAATCTGTGAGAACTGATCGATTGACCCATCTGGCGTAATCCCTTTTTTTTTTTTTTATACTGACCCACAGATTTAAGATTTACACTTAAATCTTCACATTCTCCCTCAACCAGCTACTCCATCTTCCGCCCTGCCTTCCCTCTCTCCTCCATCGCTCCCAACTCTCACACACTCCTTCCCTCACTCACGGAGTCTGGAACCAAGGTTAATGATGGTCTTTGTTAAGTGCTTACTATGTGCCAAGCACTGTTCTAAGCGCTGGGGTACATACGAGGTAATCAGGTTACAAAGCCACAGCACAAGGAGGTGAGATGAGAAACTGCCACTGTCGATTCTCCAAAGTTCACACCCCTAGACTGAGGGGCCACGTTCTGTTGTGCCCCTGGCAAAGGCCCAAATTTGGGAGAGCTGGTGTTAATAGTAAATGCAGTTTTTCTCATCCCCCTGATCTGGCTGCTGCTGCCCTGCTTCGTGCTGGGCTCTCCGATGCCCGCGCTTTGATCGAGAGCCCGATGACAAGCATTATGTCCATAAAGCCATAATGTCCACCCTAAAAATAATAATAATGGTACTTGTTAAGTGCTTACTATGTGCCAGGCACCGTTCTAAGCGCTGGGGTAGATACAAGTTAATCAGGTTGGACACGGTCCCTCTTCCACATGGGGGACACAGTCTTAATCCCCATTTTACAGATGAGGTAACCAAGGCCCAGAAAAGTGAAGCGACTTGCCCAAGGTCACACAGCAGACAAGTGGCGGAGCCGGGATTAGAACCTAGGTCCTTCCGACTCCCAGGCCCTTGCTCTATCAACTAAGGCACGCTGCTCCCCACAGAGGTAATTAGACTAGGGGTTTCTAATAAGTGAATTAATATAACATATTTGGGCATCCACCTCTGGCAGTTTCGAAGTATCCTTATAGTTTAACCACATTCTGGCCTGTCTGATGGACAGGGACTGTGTCCAACCTGATTAACTTGTATCTACCCCAGCACTTAGAACAGTGCTTAACACAAAGTAAGCGCTTAAGAAGTACCATAATTATGATGATAGGGTTAGTTTTGGAACTGCAGGCAAGTCTACAGGAAAACGTACCCCCACAAGAGTCAAACTTCTGGGGTATGCGTTAATGGCCACATCACGGGGTATCCCCGCATATTTCCTGACTGCAAACTGAAATTAGCCTACGAGGAAAAAGCAATGAACTAGGAGAAATTTCACCTGGGAGTCCAGGAGTTCATTCCATTTCATCAAATTTATTGAGTGCTTACTGTGCGCAGAGCACTGTACTAAGTGCTTGGAAAGTACGATTCGGCAACAGACGGAGACGATCCCTACCCAACAACGGGCTCACAGTTCATTTGCCCGCTAAGTGATTTGAGAGATTCAAAGAGAATCCGGACAAGAAAAATAACTCGTGACTATCAATGCATTAGCTCCAATGTATTAAAAATGAGGGACCCGCTAATTAGGGACTACCATAAATAGGGACCCAAAGGACAGGGTCTGTCACTCTGGAACCACGGAGGGGGTAGGCTCTCGTTAGCAGGTCTCATCGGGCTGAACCGAGACAAGGCGCTCTTCGCCTCTGCCCCTTTCCAGTGTCTTCCAATTTGTCCTCTGAGCTATCTGAGCCTTTGCGAGAGAGAGGTATCCGGGGGAGGTTTCTGAAGTCACACGGAAGTGTCACCCAAGCCGGGCAGGGAACGAAGATGCCACGCAGGTGTGACATCAGCCCTCCTCCATCACAGCTCCAGGCCCACAAAGCCTCACAGCAGGAAGTCTCCCCAGATGCTCTCCTTCAGCAAGAGCCCGGAACTAATCCCAGCCTTAGAAAAGCAACCATGATCAAAGGTCTCCCCTAACGTTGACGAGGAGACAAGTTTAAGAAACATTTACAAAACTTAGTCCCGAAAATAGAACAAGCGGAGCGCCCACAGATAAAGTGAAGCTCTCCAGTCAAAATATCACTGCGGAGAGTCAAATTAGGTTCAAGGATAAAAGATCTAGAATGAGTAGTTCTCTAAAACAGAGGGACTCCAGCTAAATGACCGGTGGTTTTCAGGCCAGAGGGCCACTGGGCGTGAACTTTGAAATGGAAGAACTTTGAATAAGTGGAAAAAAAATATGTATTTCTCACCCTCTGGGCTTTTGCGAGTTCTTCTTTTAACCTTTCATAGCCCTTTTCTCTCACTTCCAGAACGGATGGGCTCCGTAATCGAGAGAGGCTTTCGGTACTCAACCCAAAGATATCATCACTGCTGTCGGAACTCTCCGTCACCGTGGCCCCCTGTAAGAATTCCCTCTCTGCATTATTGTTGTCCTTCCTGGTATTCGAGGGTTTGAATGGGGTTCCGGAGGTAGAACAAGGCACAGCGTCTGCAACGCTGATGCTGTAAAGGAAAAAAATAAACAAGTAAGCAGAGAGTTTGAAAACTCTAAAACGCTTCCCGAAATGTCTTTCAGAAGATCCCGAAGAGTTGGCCAAGGGTGAGCAGTACAAAGGCAATGGAAGCGCTCAGTACGGTGCTCTGTACCCAATAAGCGCTTGCTTCTATTACTACTGTATGCAACATTACATGATTGAATAATTTATTTTAGTATCTGTCTCCCCCTCAAGACTGTATGCTCGGCGTGGGCGATATAACCAACCTTGCTATATTGTACTCTCCCAATCATTCATTCATTCATTCAATCGTATTTATTGAGCGCTTACTAAGTGCAAAGGACTGTACTAAGCACTTGGAACGTAAAATCCGGCAACAGATAGAGACAATCTCTGCCCAGTGACGGGCTCCCAGGCACTTAACACACTGCTCTGCACATAGCAAGCGCTCAATACCTTCGATTGATTGATTTAAGCCACATTACTCAGTGCCTTAAGGCAAGGGAAACCTACAGTAAACTAGCTGGACAGATCTCTTTCTTACATTTCCTTTGAAAAACCCTCTTAGCATTCACCTGACACTGGATGGTTCCGCTGAATTCAAGTGTCTGGGAGAGGAATAAACGGGTTGGGTGGGAAGGTCCGAAACATTTAACGCATTCGCCTGAATAGGCGTGGAGCACACCGCTGAAGGATGTGGACGATAGATGACGCTTGGTGAGGTAGTCGGTTCCTGAGTCCCTGACTCATACACTCCGAGGAGATCCGGAGATGTCGGTGAAGCTAGGTTTACTTCATGGAAGCCTTCCAGGGGGTCATTAGCCATAGTAAAAGCCTCATCGTACGTAACCCTACATTTAAAAAAAAAAAAGAAGTAGGAAAAAACAGCATTAGTTCTAATCTTTTAAATGTACGAAAAAAGACTTTAAAGATAGGGAGAAATATCAGAAAAAACATTTGCATAACACACAAGTAGACTGTAAGCTCGTGGTAGGCAGGGAATCTGTCTGTTTATTGACGCACCGTACTCTCCCAATTGGTTAGTACAGTGCTCCGCACACAGTAAGCCCTCAATAAATACATCAATGAACGACTGAACATATAGGGTGATGAAGTGCTAATAGGGCAGGAGATATAAAGAAAGGTCTCTGATCTCTTGGAGACATTTTAAGTAATGGTAATCTGCACGTGTTATATTAAAGAACACTGGCAAGAGATTGAAAACAACAAAAGTTCTATTGAATACAACAGGCAGTTCTATAATGTGTGTTTCCATTACGCACTTTGGATACAACTTTGTCACAGAAATAGGGACAGTGGTGTGTCTGTCTGGAGATGCTCGGGAGAGTACAGTACAACAACAGACACATTCTCTACCCACAACGAGCTTACAGTCTAGAGGTGGAGACAGCCGTTAATATAAATGACAGATATGTACATAGGTGTTGTGGGGCTGGGAGCGGGGAGAAAAAGGGAACACGTCTGGGCGGCGAGGAAAGGGTCACCCAGCAAACAAACGGCAGAGTCGGGTTTGGAATCCAGACCCTCTAACTCCCAGGCCTGTGCCCTTTCCACTAGACCACCCTGCTTTTATTCATAATCTGCAATCTGACTGAACAAATAACAGAATTAAAAAAAAACACACACACACAACCAGCCCACACACCAGAGTACTATTTCCAAGCGTTATAACAAGGACACTTTGTTCTACGTATTAGAGAACATTAAGGATGCCAGGTGTAGGACCACAGATGTGTGTTAAACGTGTTTAGTGGATTGGAACAGGGAACAAAGTTTAAGAAAAAAAAAAAAAGGACAATGAAGGTGCTATTTTCCTCAAGGTTAATACCACTTCAGTTTCCAGGCATAGCACTCTCCAAATTGATCAAGAAAATTGTTAGGTTCTGAACAGTGCAATATGCCAAAACTACCAACTCTTTTGGTTGGGGGTCACACTATTCTAAGCACCATCTTTCATTTCACCAAACTTATTTCACTTATTCATTCATTCAATCGCATTTATTGAGTGCTTACGGTGTGCACAGCACTCTACTAAGCGCTTGGGAAAGTACGATACAACAATAAACAGACACATGCCCTGCCCACAACGAATTTGGGGATCCCCTTGCACAGGTATAGTGGAATGAAAGATGTCAACGCTAAGATCCAGGGACTTTGACCCCACTGTTAATTTTCACCGGGAATGGTGCGTGGGGGTGGGGGTGAGGGGTGTACGCCTGCACAGTAGTGATGAAATCAAAGATGGGAGGCATGGCATAACCCTCCAAGCAAACTGCGGGTCCACATTACAGCAAAGCGAATAAGCCCTACTGAATATTCACAGTGATAGAATTCATAAGAATCAACAGTAATAAAAAGAATAAACCAACTAACTGTGGCAAGATTCCAAAATACAGTTTAGTAGTCCTGGATGACCTTGTTCTTTTGGGAAATAATATACAGGGAAAAAACAAATTTCCCTCCCCCCTACTCCACTGAATCCCCTCCATCCTCCACACATCTCCAGAAACCCGTCTGTTTGGATAGATATGCACCCACCCTCTTGCCAGGTCAACAGATCCCTGGATCACTTCCTCCTGGATAATCTCCTGGGATAAATGCCATAGAATCTCTACCCCAGAGTTGATTCGCTCTAGGCAGCTCTCACAATTAGAAATAAATTCTATTTGAATGCCCTCCCAACTCTCCTACCCTCAATTTCCAAGAGAGTAACAATCTGTGTGGGAATTAAAAACTATGGAATAAATAGGTTTTCCCGTTGAAGCAATCCGTGAAGCACACTTTGTATTTAGAGTTTGTAAATTACTGTGAGCTATTCAAATATTCTGTATAAGCAACACTTGGATTAGACGATGACATCATGTGAAGTTCACCACTGGGTGCACGGGTGGCTTAAAAGGTCAGTTACTGAACGCACAATTTTGTGGCCCCTTGTCTGCTGTTGAGCTATCCTCCCTTAAAGCCCTTGGCACCTTTTTTTTCCACAAGTTAAACAAAATAAAGGAATTTCACAGGTAATGAGGGGGGAAAAAAAGCTGGGACATCTTCTCATTCTGGATAAATCAGAGGAAACATGCAAAGGTTTGTCGTTTCCTTTTTAAACTGTTTTAATACAAATAAGATCGCTGGCCAAAATAAACACAAAAAAAACCTTAAGGCTGGCTTGGCACCTTACTTGCAGAAGTTAAAATTACATAACTAACAAGTTAATAACAAACCAGCCTGAAAACATTTTCAAACTACTTTTGAAGGAGTAGCACCTTCCGCATTCACTCATCTAATGGCCCCCCTTTCTTGCCACCCCAAAACAGGAGAGGGCTCATGTGCGGAATTACATCTAGCAATAAGGGGAGCAAGAGAAGAAAGGTGAGAAGAAAAAAGGAAGGAAAGAGAGGGAGAAGAAAGAAGCTGGTAAGAGGGCACTTGAGACTGACTCTTATTTCTATGGCACTTTCCCCAGGGGGGCATACAACAGACACTCACAAATTGACACCCACACCCCAGAATTTTCCTGCCTCAATGAGGAAACTCCATCCCTGAGCACAAGCCTGTAACTGCAGCCTTATCGTTCTGACCCATCTCTTCTTTCTAGCTCATCATGCCTGGCTACCACTTTTCAATTTCCTCATCAAAATTCAGCTGTGAAGACCAGGGAAATTATGTGAATCAATATGTTTGTTTGTGAAGTCCAAAATTCAGAGTCCAAGAGACAAGGATCTTCCCAGCAAATTCCTGCGACAGCCCCTAGTATGCTTCTTGATGGCATTCCACTGAAAGCAAGGGACTTGAATCTTTAAAAATAAATCATTGGGTGATCATTGTCATAAGGAAAACAAAAACCTGTCAGAGTTAGTAATGCACAACAATTTGAGAAAAGTAAACAACAAGCATTACCTAGACCGTTAGACCCATGCGGGACAGGAACTGCGTTCAAACTGATAACCTTGCGTCTCCCCCAGTATTTAAAACACTGCTTGGCACATAGCAAGTGCTTAACAAGTACCCATAACCATCACGTTTGAAATGGGCCAATCTTCTGTTGAGTTGTTGGGGAAACGCATGGGGTTTCAAGAAATATCCTACTGTCATGATTCGCAGGGTTACACGATGGACTTGCTGTGATACACAGTAAGTGCTTAAAAAGAAGTCAAAAGTCCAGGTTCTGGGCTATATATCCTACATCCAGTCCTGTCTGACTGGAAACAACCTCATTCCTAATGGAACTGGCCACTCCGATCCATCTTGGGGCCTGATGGGATTGATGCAGCCGGTATTCCCATCAAGCACAACACAACTTTCCCATTAACCCCTAGCTCCTACTTTTCAGGATGGATAACTTCAAAACCCCTTCTTAGAACCAGTTCTACCTATCTACCCAAGGGCTTACCTGGCACATAGTAAGTGTTTAACGAATACCATTAAAAAATAAAAAGGAGCTGGAGAAGGTACAAAGAAGGGCAGCTACCATGAAAAGGAGAATGGAGAAGTTTCCACAGATGTCCGGACTCCTCAGATCGAAAAGACGGAAGCGGCCGGGAACGTGTCTGCTTATTGTTGTATTGTACTCTCCCAAGCACTTAGGACAGTGCTCTGCCCATGGCAAATGCTCAATAAATACGACTGAATGAATGAATCTCTGCAAAATCCTGAAGAGGATAGACAGGTTGAACCCAGAATCGTCACTTCCCAAATCCCACAGCAGGCAAGCTCCAGGGCTCCAGAACGAGAGGACACATTTCTTCACGGAGCAGATGGTAACCACACGGACTTCGTTACCACCAGCAGGTCACCAGGTTGAACTCATCGGCAGGCTCAGGTGGGGTTTGGATCGACACAAGGACAAACATAACGTTAGGAACGACACGGGATGTTAGATGTACATGCCGCATCGATCGATCAATGGTATTTAATAATAATACAAGGGCGTGGGTTCTAGTCCTGGCTCTGCCATTTTTCTGCTGTGTGACCTTAGGCACGTCACTTCACTTCTCTGGGCTTTAGTTACCTCATCTGTCAAATGGGGATGAAGACAGTGAGCTCCATGGGGGACACGGATTGTGTCCAACCTGATTACCTTGTATCTACCCCAACGCTTAGAACAGTGCCTGGCATATATTAAGCACTTAACAAGTACCATAGGGGGAAAAAAAACCAATAGACAAGAAAGTTGCTGAGGGTCGTTTTCGGTTTCTTGAATTTAAACAGAGATTAAAGTACTTCCTTGAACAGACACTTGTGGAATATGCGTATAGTTCATGACACAGCTAGTGAATACCATGGCGACTAAAACTCTGAAATGTATGACTAACAGAAGAAACCTGCTTAATTTCCAAGGACAGATGTCATTTTGAAGACTGAAGCAAGTATTTTAGAAAAAAAATATTTTTTGAAGTTTGTATTGTCAGGTAATTTTAAGTTTTATTATGAATACTCAGCTTCTCTCCTAGTGTAGGAGATAACATTCTTGTTGAACCTTACATTAAGGAAAGCTGGTGTGAAAATCACACAGTAATTTCTCCTGACATCACAACGAACACTGCTTGAAGAATGTTCTATTTTCAATTATTTGTGACCGTCATATATCATGCCAAAAGATATACTAGTGGCACAAATTTAAATGAAACACTTCTCACACTGTCATGAATAAAAATTCAAAATTAGAAGTTATGGTAATTTTTCTGTGAGGGAAGAATCCTCAAAATAAAAATGGTTGTATGAAAGCTAAATTAGAAATACAAACTATACAAATTAGAATCCAGGCAGATCTTAGACTTTCTATGAAAACTGTTCCTGAAAACTGTGTCTTTAGTTGAACTCTGTAAATGAAAAATCAATGTGCCCGGGGGAACCAACTTTTCATTTGTAAGGATGTGGGGCATTAGGGTGATGAGCATTAAGAGGGTGGAGCAATACGAGGTGGAACACTGAAGAGGCAGAGAAAAATATGAAGGGTGGAGGAAAGGGAAGAAGACTGTAAATTCCTCGAGGGCAGAAATTATGTCTTTTGTCTCTATTATCCTCTCCCAATAGAGGGAGGAGAGTTCTTTGCACACAGCAGACGCTCCATCATACATTCATATATATAATTTATGTACAAGGACATAGAGGCAGGAATACACATGAATGTAGGACCCAAACCCAGAAGGGGGTTATACACATAGACACACACACACAAACACACACTTGCATGTGATCCTGGAACAAACAGAAATACAGTCATCAGTAGACTGTAAGCTCCTTGTGGGAGGGAATCACATCTCTCGATCCTGCTGGACCGTACTTTCCCCAGCGCTTTCTACAGTGTTTGGCCCACAGTAAGTGCCCACTAAATTCCATTGACATTTATTGATCAGAACAGCAGTGTTAATCCTCACCCTGTGGGTCCGGGGCTAATTGATTCTGCAGGGCCACTGGACAGGACACCTGATGTTCATCCATTCACTTCTTTCAATCATATTTATTGAGCGCTTACTCTGTGCAGAGCACTATACTGAGCGTTTGAAAGAGTACAATATAACAATAAACAAATTCCCTGACCAAAATCAGTTCACAGTCTACAGAAGGAGACTGACGATATAAATAAATTGCAGATGAGTACATAAGTGCTGTGGCACGGGGAAGTGGGGGGACGGATGAAGGGGACGAGTCAGGGCGACGCAGAAGGGGGAGGGAGAAGAAGAAAGGAGGGCTTAGTCAAGGAAGGCTTCTTGGGGGAGAGACGGAAGAGACAGCCTTCTGTCTCTTCCCATTCCATTATCTATTTCATGTTCTGAATGGTTTTTTTCCTTCAAAAAGTTCAGGACATGTCACCCTGCTCCTCAAAAAATTCCAGTGGTTGCCCATCCATTGCCGCTTCAAACAAAAACTCCTCACCATTGACTTTAAAGCAGTCTACCACCTTACTCTCACTTCTAGCTCACCTTGTTGCTTTCCTTCTACAGCCCAGCCCGCACACTTGGCTCCTCTAATGCTAACCTTCTCTCTGTGCCTACATCTCATCTATCTAGGCCCCAAGCCCTAGCCCACATCCTGCCTCTGGCCTGCAAGTCCCTCCTTCCTCAAATCCGACCGACGATTACTCTCCCCCCTCTTCAAAATCTAACCGTAGGCACATCTTCCTCAAGAGGCCTTCCCTAAGATCTTTCCTCTTTTCCCATTTGCTTCTGCGTCACTCTAACTTGCTCCCTTTATTCTCTGCCTCCCAGCTCCACAGCACTTACGTACATATCTATCATTTATTTATATTAACGTCTGTCTCCCCTCCCAACCCGTGAGCTCACTGTGGGCAGGCGATATACCTGTTTATTGTTGTACTGTAGTCTCCCGAGCACTCAGTCCAGTGCTCTGCACATAGTAAGAAATCTCACTACCGAGAACATTACTGTGGAACCCACAAAACAGCACTATACACCTATAATCTTAATCAATCGTACTTGAGTGCTTCAAGACAATGTATTATAAACAAGACATTTGTCACGCAACATAAAATATCACATTCACATATCTAAGTTTGCTTCACTTACTAGTTTTTGATCTACTATCTGTCCTTCAACCAGAAAAAGAGAATGATTCTATACTGAAAACGTGCAGATGTGGCATACACTAGGTAAGACTACCATTTGTTTACACAGAAGCAGGAAAAATGACGAGATTTTGAAAACTCATTTTTAAAGATCTTCCACATAAGAGCTGAGAGTTAAAAGGTGCTGACTTCTAAAAAGCGGTTTCACATCAAATATTGTTCCCTTCAAACTTATTCAATATAATTTAAGCATTATTTGAACTTCAACATGATACTGCTGGGTATCCATTAGTTATTTATTGAACACACAGTGCTATAATAAATTATTTACCGCTCCTTCACAATGCAATATATTAAGCTTAATGTGATAAGATGGCATCCCGACGAGTCAGAAACTTAAGTCTAATGCTTTGTCAAGAATACTAAAAACCCACTAAAGGATAGATGAATACAAAATGATCACTTTCTCTAAATGACAGAGATTAACGGTATGATTTTTCAGGGCCCTATGAAAAATACTAAAGAGAAATAAGATCAAGGTGGCCTCCCTCTCCTCCCTAAGCATTATCATTATTTATAACGACACTTATTAAGCACTATACAGTATAAATTAATACAGATAAGTGTCCCTGTCCTACACAAAGCTCGACAAGACATTTTGTCCCCATTTCCCCATTAAATGACTTGCAGAAAGTCACGCGGCAGACAAGAGGTAGAACTGGTTCTAGAATCCAAATCTCCTGGCTCCTAGGCCAACGTTTTTACAACTAAACCATGTGGCCTCCCAATCCCTTAATCCTATGTGTAATTAATACACACTGCTGGAGGCAGACAGGCATTAAGCAAAGACAAGAAACAATTACAAAAAATTAAGAAAATAGATTTACCAGAGAAGATACCAACTGCCAGTTTACTAATACTCCCAGTTTTCCTAAAACCCAGGGGACCCCATTCTCATAGCGACCCTCACTAGCCAACACTCCCAGAGTCCGTTGCCATGAGCTGTGCATATTCTCAAAGCCCATTTCTACCGACACTGTGCGGTCCTGTATCCAGGTGGGCTCATGTTGCCGGGCAAAAATTCCCTAATTCTCTAATTTCCAGCTAAAAGGCATGGCAGAATTGGATTTATTTTAAACATTCAAGTCCAGATCTATTGCTGATATTCAAATATTTCCTATACCTGTGTGGGAAGCAATGGATCCTTAGACCAGATTCTGGACCTGGGACAGGGTCCAAAAAGCATCTCTAGAGCCACTTCTGAGTGGAAAGGGGGCACAGGAGATCCCTCATCCTTCAAAAGAACCAGATGTGGAGCAGGTGTATAGTTTTTATAGTTTTTTCCAGCTTGCCCCCAAATGCCAACATAAATTTCAACACTTACTCCAAAGTAACACCCTTTTTTTTGTACCCATAAATGTATACGAACTCCTGAGAAAAAAATTTAAGAATTTACATATAGATTAAAGTCAAAAACAAACTATTAAAACCAGTGACCTTCAAAAAGAGGTTTGACACCTCATTTACAAATACATTCCTTTGTTGTTAATTTTAACCCCTGCCGGTGTAATAAAACGAACAAAATTTTTTTAAAAAGGAAGTTGTATGTTTTAAAATAGATAAATGATGCATCATATTATTTTCTCTCAGTAAGATCAGTCCATGTCAACTTACTGGAGAGGCTAGGAAAAAAGAATGCAGAAAAATAGCAAACATTCCTCTAATATCTGGAAGTTCAAAATGAATTGGGATTATCACACAACTCCACAATTTGACTCTAAACTAGCAAGATATTAACCCTTAAAGGCCACTCAGGTCTTTTCTTACACACGAAAGGTATGCTTACAAATACCAAAAACAATCAGTCTATAAACAACTCCCAAGGTCCCAGCAAAATCTTTTCCTGAAACTATGGGAAAAATAATCACTTTAACCAGGCCACTTTGGGGCCACCTCCCCAGTTAGCCAAGTCAAATTTGGGGTTCCTAAAAAAAAGTATATCTCACCTGGAGATCGCCTCTCTTAAACGTCAGAGACTCACCTTCCCAAAAACAAAATACGACTACATCAACACGGAAACTTTCTAAGCGTAAAACGGTTTGCGACCCCCTGAATGAAAAGACACATGAAAAAAAAATATACAGACTCAAATAAATAATCACCAGCACGTTCCTCTTTGCATACCCTAAACCAATGACTTGATTTGAGGTCGCCAGGATACAACTGTGGAGGTCAAGGTCGACTTAAATAGGATCTGCGCCCCTTCGTTAGACACGCGATTTCTTTTCTTCCCTTTGGTGGCGGTGGAGTGGGAAAGGGGTCCCATGGCAGGGGGTCACTCAGTGCCCCCCAGACTGGGGGTGGGAGGAGGCATCGGAGAAGGAGTTTGTTGGAGAGAAGAGAAGCAGCATGGCATAGGGGGTACAGCACGGGTCTGGGAGTCACAAGGTCATGGGTTCTAATCCCAGGTCTGCCACTTGTCTGCTGGGTGGCCTTGGATAAATGACCTCCCTTCTCTGGGCCTCAGTTCCCTCATCTGGAAAATGGAGATTAGGACTGCGAGCCCCACACAGGACAGGGACTGTGTCCAACCCGATTTGCTTGTATTCACCCAGCGCTTAGTACAGTGCCTAGCACATAGTAAGAGCTTAACACCACAATTATTAATTATTATTAACTCAGATAGACTGTGCTCCATCACAGATTCATTCATTCAATCGCATTTACAGGGCACTGTACTAAGCGCTTGGGAGAGCACAATACGACAATAAACAGGGTCAGTCCCTGCTCTAGACTGTGAGCTCGTTGGGGGCAGGGGATGGGTTTGATGGTATATTGTACTCTCCTAGGCACTTACTATTAATAATAACAATAATAATAGAGGGGGACTAGATTAGAGGAGTCTAGACTCCTGTCTGATGGGGAGGTAGGGGCACAGTTGGAGGGGTTAACTGGGGGCAAGGTCACGTGGGAGGGGGCAAACTCCTGAGGGATAAACAAGCAGCCCCCTTCCCCCCAACCCCCCAAACACACACACGTTGAGAAGCATTATGACCTAGTGGAGAGAGCCCAGGCCTGGGCATCAAAAGGCCCTGGGTTCCAAACCCACCTCCGCCATTTGTCTGCTGTGGGACCTTGAGCCAGTCACTTCACTTCTCTGGGCCTCAGTTCCCTCATCTGGAAAATGGGGATGAAGACTGAGAGCCGGGGGGGGAAGGCGGCAGGGAGCTGTGTCCAACCTGATCAGCAAGTATGGCGTAGTGGATAGAACCTGGGCCTGGGAGTCAGAAGGTCATGGGTTCATTCATTCAGTAGTGTTTACTGAGCGCTTACTATGTGCAGAGCACTGTACTACGCGCTTGGAATGTACAATTCAGCAACAGATAGAGACAATCCCTGCCCAATGACGGGCTCCCGGCTCTGCCACCTGTCTGCTGTGTGACCTTGGGCAAGTCACTTTTCTTCTCTGGGCCTCAGTTCCCTCATCTGTCAAATGGGGATTGAGTCTGTGAGCCCCACATGGTACAGGGACTGTGTCCGACCCGATTTGCTTGTATTCACCCCAGCGCTTGGTACAGTGCTTGTCACAGAGTCGATGCTTAACAAATTCCAGTTATTATGAGCTTGGATCTAACCCAGTCTTTAGTACCTTACCTGGCACATAATAAGCACTTAAGAAATACCACAATTACTATTATCATCATCAGGTTGGATCTACCCCAGTCCTTAGTACCTTGCCTGGCACATAATAAGCGCTTAAGAAATATGACAATTATCATCATCATCAGCTTGGATCTACCCCAGTCCTCAGTACAGTGCCTGCCACATAGTAAGCGCTTAACAAATACCACAATTACTATTCATTCATTCATTCAATAGTATTTATTGCGCACTTACTATGTGCAGAGCACTGTACTAAGCGCTTGGAATGGACAATCCGGCAACAGATAGAGACCATCCCTGCCCAATGATGGGCTCACGGTCTAATCGGGGAAGTCGGAACAAAACAAAAACAAGATAACATCCTCAAGATAAATAGTGTCAAGGGGATGTACACCTCATTAAGAAAATAAGTCGGGTAATAAATAATATATACAAATGAGCACAGTGCTGAGGGGAAGGGAGGAAGGGGAGAAGCAGCGGGGCTCAGTGGAAAAAGCCTGGGCTTCGGAGTCGGAGGTCACGGGTTCGACTCCCGGCTCTGCCACTTGTCAGCTGTGTGACTGTGGGCGAGTCGCTTCACTTCTCTGGGCCTCAGTTCCCTCATCCGTAAAATGGGGATTAACTGCGAGCCTCACGTGGGACGACCTGACGACCCTGTATCTCCCCAGCGCTCAGAACAGTGCTCTGCACATAGTAAGCGCTTAACAAATACCAACATTATTATTAAAAGGGGGTTTCAGCCTGGGTAGGCCTCCTGGAGGAGGGGAGCTCTCAGTACGACTCAGTAGTATTATTATTAGCATCAGCTCAGATCCATCCCATCCTCAGAACAGTGCCTGCCGCACAGTAAGCGCTTAACAGCTCCTCATTCGATGGCTACGTATGGGGCGCTTATTGTTATCACTCACATTAGAACATATATCAAAACAGAGCTTTGCCCATAGGAAGCTCTTAACGCATGGCATCATTATTATTAGCTCATTCGTTATCATATCACGACTATCATAACCCAGAGACACACAAAATAAGAAGCGAGAGAGAGAGAGACGTACGTTCCGGATGGAAGAGGTGGGGAGGGCCGAAGGGGGGAGAGGCGGAGAGGGGGGGAGAGGCGGAGAGGGCGGGAGGGTCGGTCGCCGCCTCCTCCTTCTCCTGGTCCTTCTCCTTCTCCTTCTCCTCCTTCGGTCGGCGCTCCCCTGAGGCGCCGCGGCGACCGTTTCCCCCGGCCCGGTGGGCCGCTGCGGCCCGGGCAGCGAAGGGGGAAGGTCTGAGGAGCGGCCGGTCCTGCTCACGCACGCTCTTGCTCACGCACGCTCCTGCTCACGTACGGTCCTGCTCACGCACGGGCCGCCGCCGCCCCGACTGCGCTTGCGTGCAGCCGGGGGCGGGGCCTGGCGGCGAGTGGGCGGGGCCTGGCGGCGAGTGGGCGGGGCCGGGAGGCCCTGGGCGCCGCCGCGCCCCCTAGCGGGAAGAGCGCGTGACGGCTGCCTCGCCTTTAGCCATAATAATGATAATATTCAGTCATTCAATAGTATTTATTGAGCGCTTACTATGTGCAGAGCACTGGACTAAGAGCTTGGGATGAACAAGTCGGCAACAGATAGAGACGGTCCCTGCCGTTTGACGGGCTTACGGTCTAATCGGGGGAGATGGACAGACGAGAACAATGGCGATAAATAGAGTCAAGGGGAAGAATAATCATGTTGGTATTTGGTAAGCGCTTACTAGGTGCAGAGCACTGTTCTAAGGCCTGGGGGAGATCCAGGGTCTTCAGGTGGTCCCCCGTGGGGCTCGCAGTCTTCATCCCCATTTTCCAGATGAGGGAACTGAGGCCCAGAGAAGCGAAGTGACTTACCCACGGTCACACAGCTGACAAGCGGCAGAGCCGGGATTCGAACCCATGTCCTCTGACTCCCAAGCCTGGGCTCTTTCCACTGAGCCATCCATCCATCCATCCATCCATCCACTCACTCACTCACACACTCAAAGAGAAGCAGGGTGGTTCAGTGGCAAGAGCCCGGGCTTGGGAGTCAGAGGTCCTGGGTTCTTATTCCACCTCCGCCCCTTGTCAGCTGGGTGACTTTAGGCAGGTCACTTCACTTCAGTTACCTCATCTGTAAAATGGGGATGAAGACGGTGAGCCCCACGTGGGACGACCTGATTCCCCTGTGTCTCCCCCAGCGCTTAGAACAGTGCTCTGCACATAGTAAGCGCTTAACAAATACCAACATTATTATATTATTCTCGGGGCCCCAGTGACCTCCTCTGTCAAATGGGGGATGAAGACTGGAAGCCCCACGTGGGACGACCTGATGACCTTGTATCTACCCCAGAGCTTAGAACAGTGCTTCACACATAGTAAGCACTTAAGAAATACCATTATTATTATTCATTCTTTCATTCAGTCGTCTTTATTGAGCACTTACTGGGTGC
This sequence comes from Ornithorhynchus anatinus, assembly GCF_004115215.2. Lineage (NCBI taxonomy): Eukaryota > Metazoa > Chordata > Mammalia > Monotremata > Ornithorhynchidae > Ornithorhynchus > Ornithorhynchus anatinus. Next base: position 17,537,623 of record NC_041741.1, on the reverse strand, counting down.
AGAGCACTGTACTAAGCGCTTGGAAAGTACAATTCGGCAACAGAGACAATCCCTACCCAGGGGGCTCACAGTCTGGAAGGGGGGAGACAGACCACAAAACAAAACAAAGAGAGTGGACGGGCATCAATTGCCTCAGTGTAAATAAATAGAATTATAGATATATGCATTTCATTAATAAAATTAGTAGAATAATAAATATGTACATATATACACCAATGATGTGGGACTGGGAGTGGGGTAGAGCAGAGGGAGGGAGTAGGGGCGTTCATTCATTCCTTCTAATAATAATAGTAATAATAATAGTACACTTAAGCGTGAAGCAGCATGGCTTAGCGGTAAGAAGCACGTGGAACAACCTGTTTACCTTATATCTACCCCAGCGCTCAGAACAGTGTTTGGCACATAGTAAGCGCCTAACAAATACCATCATTATTATCATTACTATGTGCCAAACACTGTTCTAAGTGCTGGGGTAGATACACATTAATCAGGTTGGACACAGTCCCTGTCCCACATGGGGCTCACACTCTTAATCCCCATTTAATAGATGAGGGAACTGAGGCCCAGAGAAGTGAAGTGACTTGCCCAAGGTCACACACCAGACACGTGGCAGAGCCCCGATTAATATCACATTGTAAGCGCTTAAGCACCATGAAAAAAAACAAACGACGAAATATTTGTCATGCACACTCAGATTTCTTCCCACGTCGGTGTTCCGAGCTTTTAACAAAATTCTTCCTTTTCCTGTAGCAGCAACGTTGATAACTCTGGGACGGAGCTGAGAAATGTATTGTTCAACTTTTATCACAAAGCTATTAAGGGGTAGCAAACAAAAATTAGACAATGAATCCTTTACTGTCATGAAGGCTGCCGATTCAGGGACCCTGCTGAAAAATGTGCTGATCCAATAAAGGAGGCTCTACAGCATCCAGAACTGCAGTGGTTTACATCGTTTTAAAATTCGCTCAAAAGCATTATCTGTCCCTTTTGGTTCCTGAATGACATGTCCTACTTGGAAAACCCGAGCTAGTGGCTTGAATGTAATTACAAAGAAGAGATCTGGGCAGGAGGGAACACACATCGTGGCCCAGCTGGATTCCCCGGAAAGGTCATTAAGTCCGGAAATGTCAGGATGGAAAAGTATTAACTATGTAGGACGCGGAGCAGATGGTGGAAGGTAGAAATTCTCCTCAGAAAAACACCTGAGATCCGTGGTTGAAATTATGCTACTTAGGATTACGGTATTTGTAAAGCGCTTACTGTTATAAATGCTGGGGTGGTAATAATTATAACAATAAGAACTGTGGTTTCTGTTAAGCACCGACTATGTGCCAAGCACTGAATTTAGTGCTGGGGTAGATACAGGATAATCGGGGCCCACGTGGAGGTCACAATCTAAGTACAAGGGAGAACAAGTATTGAAATCCCTCAATTCTCATTCCAGAGAAGCAGTGTGGCTTAGTGGAAGGAGGCCGGGCCTGGGAGTCGGAAGGATCTAGGTCCCAATCCTGGCTCCGTCAATCGTCTGCTGTGTGACCTTGGGCCCGTCCCTTCACTTCTCCGGGCCTCAGTTACCTCATCTGGAAAATGGGGGTGAAAACTGTGAGCCCCATGTGGGACGGCGACTGGGTCCAACCCCATTACCTTGTATCTATCCCAGTGCTTAGGACAGTGCCTGGCACAGAGTAAGCACTTCACAGATACCACAGTCATCATCGTTATCATCATTTTGCAGATGAGGCAATCGAGGCAGAGAGATGTGAAGTGACTTGCCTAATAATAGTAATGATGGCATCTGTTAAGCGCTCACTATGTGCCCAGCACTGTTGTAAGCGCTGGGGTAGACAAGGTAATCAAGTTGTCCCACGTGGGGCTCACAGTCTTAATCGCCATTTTACAGGTGAGGTAACTGAGGCACAGAGAAGTTAAGTGACTTGCCCAGAGTCACACAGCTGACAAGTGGCGGAGCCGGGATTAGAACCCATGTCCTCTGACTCCCAAACCCGGGCTCTTGCCACTAGGCCGTGTATCTTGTAGAGAGGGAATCAGAATGTGAACCACTTCAGAGCGAGAGACCTGAATTCTCTGGAGAGCTTGGACTGAAGGAAAATTACTCATCAAATAACTCATTTTCTTAGTGCAGTATCTAGAAATATAATGTGAACCTTTTTGAAATTTCTCCTGGTGGATCTTAAATGTACCTAGAATTGAAAGCTCAGACTAATGTGCCTCTTTTATTTCCAGATACCGTATGACCAGTCCAAAGGGGAAAATGACTGTATTCCCTAAAATAACATAAAATAGGCCTCTGCACTCTTTCTGTTTGCAAGTTGGTATTTGGTGAACAGGTGAACAGGAAACAGATAAGAAATGTGGACCTGACACTACGTTTTGAAATTCTGGCAAACATCCATGAATCTATTATTAGTAGTAATAATAAATAACAATAATGTAATATTATAATAATATAGCATAATAATAAATCAACTGTGCTTACTGAGCGCTTACTATATGCCGAACATTGTACTACGTGATTGGGAGAGGACAGTATAATAATATAACAGACACATTCCCAGCCCACAGTGAACTTACAGTCTACTCTGTGAGTGGGGAATGAATCTGTTTATTGTCGTATTGTACTCTGTCAAGCACTTAGTAAGGTGGTCTGCACACAGTAGGTGCTCAGTAAATACGACGGAATGAATAAAAGCAGAGACAAACATTAAAATGAATAAATAAATTACAGATATGTACGTAAGTGTTGAGAGGCTGGCGGGGATGAATAAAAGGAGCGAGTCATGGCGATGTAGGAGGGAGTAGAAGGACAGGAAAGGAGGGCTCAGTCAGGGAAGGCTTCTTGGAGGAGACGTGCCTTCAATAAGGCTTGGAATGGGAGGAGAGTCATTGATGGGTATAAAGAAGGAGGCCATTCTAGGTCAGAGGCAGGGATGTGGGAGAGAGGTCAGCGGTGAGACTGAAGAGAAGGAGGTGCAGTGAGGAGGTTGGCATTAGAGGAGCAAAATGCGTGTGCCGGGTTGTAATAATAATAATAATAATGACCGTATTTGTTAAGCATTTACTATGTTCCGAGCACTGTTCTAAGCACTGAGTTAGATGCAAGATAATCAGGGTGTCCCACGTGGGGCCCACAGTCTTAATCCTCATTTTACAGATGAGGTAACTGAGGCCCAGAGAAGTTAAGCGGTTTGCCCAAGGCCACTCAGCAGACAAACGGTGGAGCCGGGACTAGAACCCACGTACTCTGACTCCCAAGCCCCGGCTCCTGCCGCTAAGCCCAGCCAGGTGAGGTGGGGAAACAAGGTGATCGAGTGTTTTAAAGCCAACGATAAGGAGTAAATACCATTAATAAGGAATTTCGTTAGGTGCTTACTACATGTCAAGCACTGTTCTAAGCACTGGGGTAAATGCAATTTAATCAGGTTGCACACAGTCCCTATTCCGCATGAGTCTCATAGAATCTATGAGATTCTATTTGCTCTGGAAATAGGGACACTGCTTGATTCCATACCTTTATTCCTTTCCCCAACACTTACTACAGTGCTCTGCACCAAATAAGAGATTAATGAGAAGCAGCACGACCTAGCAGGGATCCAACACGGACCTGGGTTCTGCCTCAATTTGTTTTTGTGGTCTTTGTTAAGCACTTACTATGTGGCCGAGCACTGAACCAAGTGCTGGGACAAATACAAGATAATCAGGTTGGATCCAGCCCCTATCAATCAAATCAATCAATCAGTGCTTACTATGAGCAGAGCACTGTACTAAAACTTGGGAGAGTATAATATAGCCAAGTTGGTAGACAAGTTCCCTGCCCACGACGAGCTTACAGTTTAAAAGAGTTGAAGGAAAGCTGTGAAGAGTAGGTGGGACTGGGGGAATCTGAAGTGGACTGTTCATTTAGCTTCCTTAATTTTTTTTTTTATGGTACTTAAGCACCCACCCTGTGCTAGGCACTGTACTAAACGCTGGAGTGGACACAAGCTAATAGGGTTGGACACAGTCCCTATGCCACATGGGGCTCACAGTCTCGATCCCCCATTTTACAGATGAGGAACTGAGGCCCAGAGAAGTGAAGTCACTTGTCCAAGGTCAAGGTGGATTCCATTTGTAAGCCCCTTAATAATAATAATAACGTTGGTATTTGTTAAGCGCTTACTATGTGCCGAGCACTGTTCTAAGCGCTGGGGGAGATACAGGGTAATCAGGTTGTCCCACGTGAGGCTCACAGTTAATCCCCATTTTACAGATGAGGGAACTGAGGCACAGAGAAGTTAAGTGACTTGCCCACACCCCTTAATTAGTTATTCCTCATTAGAGTGCCGTGAGGTTGACGAGCGCCATTATTCCCATTCATAAAAATGACAACGGGCACAGAGATCACAAAGTGGCGCTCGGAATCACAGGACCGGAGCCAGGATCAGAGTTATTCAACATCCAGGCTGCTAATCCACCGATCCACAATGCCCATTCGGACCATCCTTCGGACCTGACCGACATCGGTTACGTACCTCTGTCATACGATCCTTCACTGAGGAGAAACCAGTACGGCCGAAGGAAAAGAGCACGGGCCTGGAGATCAGAGGACCTGGGTCCTGATCCCAGCTCCACCGACTGCCTCCTTTTTGACCTTGCGCAAGTTACTTTTTATTTTACTGAATGGCACCTGTTAAGCACTCACTAAGTGCCAGACACTGCACTAAGCGCTGGGGTGGATACAAGATACAGATTCCAATTCCACCAAGACCAGTTTTTGTTCCAGCAGTGACCAGATGGAAAAGGGTCACCCCAAACTAGAAGAAAACCACTTGAAAGTCAAAAATGCTCAAGATTGAATATAGGGTTCTTTAGTTGGGTTTTGCCCCGGCTCTGCCACTTGTCAGCTGTGTGACTGTGGGCAAGTCACTTAACTTCTCTGTGCCTCAGTTCCCTCATCCGTAAAATGGGGATTAAGACTGTGAGCCCCACGTGGGACAAGCTGATTCCCCTGTGTCTACCCCAGTGCTTAGAACAGTGCTCTGCACATAGTAAGCGCTTAACAAATGCCAACATTATTATTATTTAATGGTACTTGTTGCGTTTACTATGTGCCAGGTACTGTTCTAAAGCACTGGGGTAGACGCAAAATAATCAAATTGAACACAGTCCCTAGCCCTCATGGGGTTCACAGTCTTAATCCCCTTTTTACACACGAGGTACCTGAGGCACGAGAAGTGAAGTGACTTGCCCAAGGTCACACAGCAGACAAGTGGAGAAGCTGACATTAGAACCCATGACCTGCTGACTTCCAGGCCCAGGGTCTATCCACTGGGCCACTCTGCCTCTCTTCAGCAGTGTAATGTAACAGTGTTCTTATTGTCCATTAAGCAAACATACGTCCTCATTTTTCTCCCCTCCATCCCCACCCAAATATTTACACACGCTCGCGCACGCAAGCGCAGATACGCAACACGCGGCTCTCGGTGCTCAATCTAGCCCTCAAAGTCCCGTGGTTGGGGCACCTCTCAAATGAGGAAAAACCATCTTGCAAAAAACCTCCTTGAGTCTCACTCGGTCCATCGGTCAGTGGTATTTTTTGAGCGCTTACTGTGCGTAGAGCACTCTACTCAGTGCTTGGGAGAGTATCGTAAAGCAGAGGTAGCAGGCATGTTCCCCGTCCATAACGAGCTCGAGAAGGAGCGCTGCCGAGTAGATAGAGCCCGGTCCTGGAAGTCAGAAGGACCTGAGTTCTAATTCCGGCTCCGCCACGTATCTGCTGTGTGACCTTGAGAAAGTCATTTAACTTCTCTGGCCCTCAGTTACCTCATCTGTAGAATGGGGATGAAGACTCTGATGAGGTAGTCCCACCGGATTAGCTGATCTCCACCCCAGCGCTTAATACAGTGCCTGACGTTCATTCGTTCAACTGTATTTATTGAGCGCTGTGTGCAGAGAACTGTACTAAGACTCAGTGGAAAGAGCACGGGCTTGGGAGTCAGAGGTCATGGGTTCGGAGCCCGGCTCTGCCACTTGTCAGCTGTGTGACTGTGGGCGAGTCACTTCACTTCTCTGTGCCTCAGTGACCTCATCTGTAAAACGGGTTTTAAGACTGTGAGCCTCACGTGGGACAACCTGATTACCCTGTATCTCCCCCGGCGCTTAGAACAGTGCTCTGTACGTAGTAAGCGCTTAACAAATACCCACATCATTATTATTATTACTAAGCACTGTACAATTCAGCAACAGAGACACATAGTAAGCACGCAACTAATATCACTTTTTTTAAAAAAAGAGAGCTTACAGTCTCCTTTCATGCTTTCATTCAGGGGTATTTATTGAGCGCTGTGTACTAGGCGCTTGGGAGAGTATCACACAACCATAAACTGAGAGATTCCCTGCCCGCAACGAGCTTTCCTTCTCTGCGGTGGCCCAGAGTGGGGTTGGCATGAGAAGAGGATCCGCAGGGTAGCGGATCCTGGACATTCTCTCCTCTCCGGCAGACTCCTCATTCAAAGGGTTCTTCGGCTAGCAGGTGGAGTTCTAATTATAGATTAGAAAAGAGCAAAATCAGCAGCTGCTGCTAGGGTTCGTTCCCGGCTCTAACTTGGCATAAACAGCCTTCCACAAGTGGAAAAACATTTTAACCTCTGTGCTTGTCAGTCCAACCAGCAGGGTCCCGGCAGTAAGTTCAACCCCGACAGCGCGTCACCAAGGGTGAAACGGGGGAACCGAGGCATCGACTTTGACCTGAATGAGCCTCTTCTCCAGGAGCGAGGAGTTCAAGGATTTCCTTACCCATCCGGGACACCAAACCGAGAAATAGGTCAGTGCATCCATAATCTTACTAACGCACCTTTCTTTATTCAGGGTTCCCCCCCCGGGATAATCCCGATCTTTCAAACTACGGTAGCAAACACGGAAGTATAGCAGAATGGAGAGAAGTATCCTTGTCTCTTTTGCCCATCACCACCCCTGGCGAGAGCTACTTAGTGATCTCCTCTTGTAAACTAGCTAGTCTCTAACGAAGATAGGATGGAAACTAAATCAGGGTGAAAGGAAGGTAAATGAGACCGCGGTTTTATGCCCGGGCGCCTGCAATTACATTATGCAGCTTTTCTTGTGCCGAAGTAAGAATCAGGGAGTTGATTTCACCCCAAAACACAAGGGGGTACTAAAATTACCTTTGCCAGGAAGGAGGGAAAACACTGGAGGTGAATTCTTGTTTCTGCCATTCTAAAATAAACTCACAGGTATCTGGGGCCTAGAGTTGAGGGGCCGGATGCTTTTTCGGTTAAACATCCGAAGCAGATTTGAACTTCCTAGGTCAACTTGGCGTCACGGTGGTTTCCGTCTCAGGAGTTTTGAAAAGGCTTCTCTATTCTCTTCAGAGAGACCATTGACCCCATTATTTGTCCCCTGGCTACCAAGATTTCTTTACTTTATTCTCATGTGAATCTACTCTATCTTGGAAGAAAGTTAACAGGCTATTCGATTTGACTTTAGTCAGAAGACAGCGCTCAGGACGGTGCTCTGCACACTGTAAACTCTTAATAAATACTATTATTATCACCAGCTACAAAAAGATGGATGGTCTAATGCCCTGTACTTTCCAAGCGCTTAGTACAGTGCTCTGCACGCAGTAAGCGCTCAGCAAACCCGATTGAATGAATGAATGAGTGAGTGGTCATTTTAGACGAACCTAAGGATGTGGGAAGTGGTGAAGTTATGCTTTGAAGGTTCAGTCCTCACTGCCTTCATCTATGGAACTGAAGCCAAAGAGAGTGTGCCTTTTTTTCCTTTCTGTGGTATTTAAAGGCTAACTATGCACCAGACACCGTACTAAGCACTGGAGTAATAATAATAGTAATAATAATGGTACTCGTTAAGCGCTTATTATGTGCCAGGAACTGTACTAAAGCGCTGGGATGGATACAAGCAAATCGGGTCGGTCCCTGTCCCCTGTGGGGCTCAGAGTCTCAATCCCCATTTTACAGATGAGTTAACTGAGGCCCAGAGAAGCAAAGTGACTTGCCCAAGGTCACACAGCAGTCAAGTGACAGAGCTGGGAAGACAGTGACTTCCAAGCCTGTGCTCTATCCATTACGCCAAGCCGCTTCTCTGTATAGAGTAGGTACGAGATAGTCAGGTTGGACCTAGTCCATGTCCCACATGGCTCCCAATCTTAATCCCCATTTGACAGATGAGGTAAATGAGGTACAGAGAAGTGACGTGACTTCCCCAAGGTCACGCCGCAGCTAAATGGCGGAGTCAGGATTAAAACCCCGCATCTTCTGACTTCCGGGCCCTTGCTCTGTCCCCTAGGCCACGCTGCTTCTCACAATTCGGTAGCATCCCAGAGTGGGCTTAGCTCCGAACCCCCCAAAAAGGCCGTCTGGATGTATCAGAAGGGATATTTTCATTTATTTTAAAGGCAAAATAAAGGTCTCCTATCAAAGGATCGCAACCCTAGATTTCAGCTGCATCTTGAAGAGCAAACATGAGAACAGCGAATTGTCCCTTCGGGCGCTAGCGATGTCATCTTTTATTTATGGGATATTCTTCCGCCAGAGCGCTGAGCGTCAGAGAGACACACCTGCAGTCTGGAGAGACCCATCCATATTCCAGAATATCAAGACGAGAACATTTGCAGAAATTAAATTCTTAGGGATCACTTCCCCTCTCCCATCACTTATCCCCCCCCCCCAAGTTTGTACAAGCACCTTCTGCAAAAGATTGGAGCTCGGGAAACTTTGTAGATGTCGATAAGTTTGCAGCTTTCCTAGCTAGCCGTGCCCGAATACTAGTGGTCAAGTTCGAGCCTTGTGTTTTGGCAAATAAAATCGAAAGGGTCAGCTGTCCTAAAGCCTATTTCATGTGTCATGTCATGGGTTCGAATCCCTGTGTCATGTTCCCTACGTCATGAATCCCTAAGTCATGAGTTCGAATACCTATGTCATGGGTTCGAATCCCAGCTCGGCCACTTGTCAGCTGTGTGACTTTGGGCAAGTCACTTAACTTCTCGGTGCCTCAGTTACCTCATCTGTAAAATGGGGATGAAGACCGTGAGCCCCACGTGGGACAACCTGATTCACCTGCGTCTACCCCAGCGTTTAGAACAGTGCTCTGCACATAGTAAGCGCTTAACAAATACCAATATTATTATTAGTAGTTGTGACAGAGGGCAGTGCCTTTCAGCAGGAAATGATGGTTCTGTCACTAAGCTTACTTTTTCATCTCCCTTTCGGTCGGTAGAACCTCAACCCTTGAGAACCGATTGAATAAATCAATCCTGGAGGAGAGGAAAGCTCTTCCACCTCTCCACCCTTTTCTGTGCAAAGCCAAAGTACAGGAGTAGTTGAGGGAGTTCCCTCTTTATTAATATTAATAATGATGATCATTGCGATATTTGTTAAGCTTAGTATGCGTCAACCACTGTACTAAACAGTGAGGTAGCTATAAGATTATCTGGGGAAGCAGCACGGCTTAGCGGAAAGAGCACGGGCTTGGGAGTCAGAGGACCCGGGTCCTAATCCCGGCTCCGCCACTCGTCTGCTGTGCGTCACCGGGCAAGCCGCTTAACTTCTCTGTGCCTCAGTTACCTCGTCTGTAAAATGGGGATTAAAGCTGTGAGCCCCACGTGGGTCAACCCGATTACCTTGCATCTACCCCAGCATTTAGAACGGTGCTCGGCACATAATAAGCGCTTAACAAAGGCTATCGTTATTATTATTAAGATTATCAGGTGCCACATGGGGCTCACGATCTAAGTAGGAAGGAGCACAGGTATTGAATCCCCATTTTGCAGACGAGAGCACTGAGGCACAGAGAAGCTAAGTGACTTGCCCAAGGTCAACACAGTAGGCAGGTGGCGGAGCCAGGATTAGAACCAACGTCCTCTGACTCCCAGGCCTGTGCTCTCTCCACCAGGCCACGCTGGCATTTATCGAGCGCTTATTGTGCGCAAAGCACTGTCCCGAGTGCTGGGGAGAGTCCAGTACAACAGAGTTGGTGGATACATTCCCTGCCCACAGGGAGCTTTCAGGGTAGTAGTCCCTTCCCAGAATTTGGAATCTGTCAGCGGAGACCACAGCCGGGTTTTCTTTTAGCGGCAACATGATAAACTCCCTGAAATAAGTGTTCTTTCTTACTTGTGTGTTTTATCTTTCTACCCTTTTAGAAGCAAGCTACCAAGGCGATGACAGTCACTTATTCCAGCAAAGTAGCAAATGCCACCTTCTTTGGATTTCACAGGTTACTCCTCAAGTGGAGAGGAAGTATCTACAAGCTACTGTACAGAGAATTTATTGCCTTTGCCATTCTTTACACAGCAATAAGTTTAATGTACAGGTACATTTCCTTCTTGCATGTCCCCTTAAATGGCCATCAAACATGATGTAAAGGTACAGTCTGAGCATCTTAGCCCCTGGGCTACCGGTTGACCTTGCATTATGTCACCTGCCCTTTTGCATGTTCCCTATCAGTGCCTTTTTCCTCTCAGAAGAAGCTCTTTTAATCCACTAAGACTAACCCTTATTAAAACATTACCGATATTCTAACCGTCAGAACCGAGAGGTTCTAATTAATGTCCACCGCACAATGGCGGGTGTTTTTTAAGTACCTATCGAGCTTCAAAAATGGCAACCAAGGGGGCCTGGAACAAAATGTCCCTGCACCTGCTAAACGATGGGGTTTTTTCGGCGGGGGGGGTGGAGGTGGGTGTCGGTTAAGCGCTTACTATGTGTCAAACTCCGTTCTAAGCGCCAGGGTAGGTATGAGTTAATTAGGTCAGACACAGCCCCTGTCCTGCTTGGGGCTCATGGTCTAAATTTTTTTGAATGACAAAGACAAACATTTCTGCCTCGGTAGCTATGGCATCTGGGAAGCAGCGTGGCTCAGTGGAAAGAGCCCGGGCTTGGGAGTCAGAGGTCATGGGTTCTAATCCCGGCTCCGCCGCTTGTCAGCTGTGTGACTTTGGGCAAGTCACTTCACTTCTCTGTACCTCAGTTACCTCATCTGTCAAATGGGGATTAAGACTGAGAGCCCCACGTGGGACAACCTGACACCTTGTATCCCCCCCCCCAGCTCCTAGAACAGTGCTTTGCACATAGTAAGTGCTTAATAAATGCCATCGTTATTATTATGACATCACTAGTTTGAAGTAGGCAGTTTTGAATGGGATTGATAATATGCTGCACTGCATCTCAGTGAGTCATACCGTTTTCCATCAAACGGCTTTTGTCTCTTTGATTAGTTGGATGGAATCTTTCCAAGGGAGCCAATTTTACAGTGTTTTAGCAGTGCAAAACTGCTAGTGAAGTCATGATACGTGCTCAGCCTAAATGTTCCTTTTGAGCATCATGATAGAATTCAGAGTTTAGGACGGAGTTTTTTGTTTACCAAATTAGCAGGGACCAAGGAATTAGCTTGCAGAGAGAACCAAACCATTCCTTGGGGAAGAACTGATCACCTTACTGAGTTTTTTACAAATTTAATCAAAGTTTTTTAAGCCTATAAACAAAGGTCTGTGCTGCGTATTCTATTTTCCCGGGAGAAAACTAGGATCCCAGTACTATCCACACTATTCAGGAGGTGAGAGGATTGACTACCGTAAAAGCTTATTCTACACCTTCTCCACTTAGGTCTTCATTTTCTTGCTACCCTCAGCAGGTCGAATTCTTCTCTTTCAGAGACTCAGAATGGAAACAAAAAGTTGCACACCCAGGGGAGCAGGGTTTTGTTTACTTACGACAATAGTCTTCAAAAATGTTAGGCGAAGAGAAAACTTTTCAAAAAACCCCAGACTTCCCAAGGTTCCTGGTAAAAGCCTGTCAACAGAGCTGTAAAAACAAGAGTTCAGGGTCTTTTCCCATTCTATTTTTTTTAATGGTATTTGTTAAGCATTTATTATGTATCAAGCATTATTCTACGCACCAGGGTCGATCCAAGTTATTCAGATTGGACAGGGTCCCTGTCCTGTTTGAGTCTGAATAGGAGGGAGAACAGGTTTTGAATCCTCAGTTAGTCAAACAGTGGTATTTATTGAGGGCTTACTGTCTGCAGGGCACTATACTAAACCTCATTTTACAGTTGAGGAAACTGAGGCGTAGAGAAGTTAAGTGACTTGCCCAAGGTCACACGGCAGGCAAGTGGCCAATCTGGGATCAGAACCTCTGACTCCCAGGACTGTGTTCTTTCCACTAAGCCGTGATGCTTCTACCCGCCCTCTGTTACTTAGCATTTTTAGCCTTTACAGAAATGCCAAGAACGAGCATGTTGATTAAGGAGAAAATGTCCTTGGCCAAATGTGAGATATAAATTGGGTTGTAGCTAAAGTATATTAAAAATGAATGTGACACATTAAATTATTCCAATTCTAATGCTTGCTGTCTTCTACTTCAGTACTTCTACTTTGTTCTACTTTGCTTTATTCTATTAAGATAAATGAGATTTACAAAGGGGAAGCAGGGTAGTCTACTGGTTAGAGCACGGGCCTGGGAGTCAGAAGGACCTGGGTTCTAATCTCAGCTCCGCCGCTTGTCCGCTGCGTGCCCTTGGGCAAGTCACTTCGCTTCTCCCGGCCTCCGTTCACTCATCTGTAGAATGGTTGTTGAGACTGTGAGTCCTATGTGAGGCAGAGACTGTGTCCAACATGATAATCTTGCATCTACCCCAGCGCTTAGTACAGTGCCTGGCGTATAGTAAGCACTTACCAAATACCACAGCTATTACTATTACCTCCCGAAACAGAGAGGGAATGATTCAGCCACGTGCCGAATCACATCTGAGAAAGACACACCAGTTGGAAACGGAAGAGTATACAGATTTCTTCTTTTTTAAAATCAAAAACGGCAATGCAGCGGAGCAATTCGCTCTTGCCGTATAGCGTGAGCACTCCAGACCTGCTTTATCGATCCGATTAAGGAGGGCAACCACACAGAGGTATAAAAGGACAAATGGTTTAATCTCAGTTCTCTAATTTATCATCCCTATATTTTAATGAGCAGTAATTCTTTCCGACTCTAACAGCTTCAACATCAGCAACGTTCAGCAGCTTTCCCGTCGGCTCAAGGAAGTCGCCTCTTCCTACTCCTGGCTGCCGCACTGAGATTACTTCTGCTTAATTGTCTGCACTTAATGTCACATGCAAAGAAGGTGCCGGAGTTCAGTGTCCTAAAAGGGCTGTGCATTTTATTTCTACTCCAGATTGTTCCTTACAGGAGCCCAAAAACGTTACTTTGAAAAATTATCAATTTACTGTGACAGATATGCTGAGCAAATCCCAGTAACCTTTGTGCTCGGTAAGTAGAGGTTCCATGCAGAATGATCCACCCAGCTGTCTCCTCCAGGATGACACAGACGACCGTGCATGGGAATGTTCCGATCGGAGAGGCATGCTGGAAAAGCGGTGGCTCGCGATAAAATCCCAGCCGCAAACAAGGGTGGCCTTCGAGACGGCTTCCCCTCCGTTAACCTAGAATGAGTTTGAAGCTTTATTAATTGGCGGTCGGAAACTTGAGCCTTCTATTCACTAACTTACCATTCTGTAGCCGCTAAGACCACCTAGCCGCCTAATCAAAGGGGCTCCACTTCTCCCCGGCACAACCTGAATATCGTTGGATCAGGGCCCCGGTTTAAAGAATGGGTAGAATTTCACTTCCGAAAAAGTTCCAATTAGGCCCCAGTGTGATACATTGAGCTTGCCCAAACCACTGCATCTTTTTTCATTCATTCATTCGATCAGTCAGTCAATCAATCGATCGATCGTACTTATTGAGTGCTTACTGTGTGCAGAGCACTTTATTCACCCCCACTTTTGTTCCGCAGGGTTTTACGTTACTCTGGTAGTCAACCGTTGGTGGAACCAGTTTGTGAACCTTCCCTGGCCAGACAGACTTATGTTCCTTATCTCCAGCAGTGTCCATGGAAGAGACGAATACGGACGTTTGCTTAGAAGGACGCTGATGCGTTATGTGAATTTAACTTCCTTGCTCATCTTTCGCTCGGTGAGCACGGCCGTATACAAGAGATTTCCAACGATGGACCACGTCGTAGAAGCGGGTACGGTGATTTTATTTCCCCGTCTATCTGCGCTGATCACCAAGGAGGGCTCGCACCTTCAGTTTACTAAACGAGTCAGTCAGACTATCGTATTTATTGAGTACTGAGTGCTTGGGAGAGTACGATACAACAACAAACGACCCATTCCTGCCCACAGCGAGCTCACGGTCTAGAAGATATAAATCCCCACTGCTCACCCTTCTCCGAGAAGCCGCACGACCTAGCGGATAGAGCCCGAGCCTGGGAGTCAGGAGGTCATGGGTTCCAATCCCGGCTCTGTCACTAGTCTGCTGTGTGCCCTTGGGCACTTCTCTGTGCCTCAGTTCCCTCATTTGTAAAATGGAGATGAAAACTCCATATGGCACAGGGACTGTGTCCAACCTAATAAGCCTGTGTCTATCCCAGCGATTAGAACAGTGCTCAACACATAGTAAGTTCTGAAGTAGTACCATATGAGAAGCAGCATGGCTCAGTGGAAAGAGCCCGGGCTTTGGAGTCAGAGGTCATGGGTTCGAATCCCGGCTCGGCCACTTGTCTGCTGTGTGACTGTGGGCAAGTCACTTAACTTCTCTGGGCCTCAGTTACCTCATCTGTAAAATGGGGATTAAGACTGTGAGCCCTACATGGGACAACCTGATTCACCTGTGTCTACCCCAGCGCTTAGAACAGTGCTCTGCACATAGTAAGCTCTTAACAAATACCAACATTAATTATGATTATTATTATTATCCATGTCCTGCCTCTCCGGGAGTCCTGAAGAGTCCAGCCTGTGAGAGCGCACGTTTGCCTACGGTTGGACAAAACTAGGAAAGACATGGGATGAGATCATTATGAGCATGGAGTTCCTGGAGGACATTAATCTGGCTTTGCCAGGAGTGACATTTCATATCTTTTTTTAAAAAAAAAATTATGATAATTGTGGCATTTGTTAAGAACCCACTATGTGCCACTCACCATACTGAGCACCAGGGTACACACAAGCTATTTATTGATTGCACAGCGCTGTACTAAGAGCATGGGAAAGTTCAGTATAACAACGAACAGACACCTTTTATTGTTGGTATTTGCCCCAGTGTAGAAATTAATCTACAGATGAAATAACCCAGAGTTTATCAAAAGGCATCCAAAGCAAAAAAAAGCAGCATAGTCCAGGAGAAAGAGCATGGGCCTGGAGTCAGAGAACCTGGGTTCTAATCTCAGCTCATCCACTTATCTTGGGCAAGTCACTTAACTTCTCTGTGCCTCAGTAACCTCATCTGCAAAATGGGGACTAACTCCTCCTGCCTCCAATTTAAGCCCTGTGGAAGAAAAACTTCACCGACTCTGCAGTTTGTTTAAAAAGAGTGTATCAGACAAGTTTATTACTAGTGTTTCTTCCAGCACTAATAAGGAGAGGCGGTTGAACGGCAGAGATTCCCCTGCTAATCAAGGTCAGTTTACTCGGTTTAGAGTAAACCAGAGCTTCCTTTTACACGGTAGAGCATCTAATTAAGTCATAGTACAAGACGGGATAAATAAACCGGCAACACCCCTTTGGCGGGGTTTTCTACCTTGTTCTCTAGGTGATTCAACCAACTCAACCCCACTAAAGGAGTAGCTTCGTCTTGTTCTCAGCTACTCCTGGAGAACAAAGTGAAGATGTGTCGTGAACTGGATTGACTCGGTAACCAGAGGCAGACCTAAGCTGAAACGGTTGAAAGAGAAGGGGACAGATGCATGACTTTAACCAGTATGCTTCCACAGCCCCATGTGGGAAAGGGACTGTGTCTGATCTGATTTTATCTTACTCCTGCCTCAGGGGCTAGTATAGTGTCTGGACTATAGTAAACTCTTAGGAAGAACCTTAAAAAGCTTTAAAAGTAGCCTACCAGCAGGGAATCTCTGTGGCGTCGTCTTGGAGGCAAGAGGAAATCGGGAGAGGTGGGAAGGAGTCGGTGAATTCAGCCAATCAATCATGTTATGGAGCACTTACTGTAGGCAGCGCACTGTATTAAGCGCTTGGAAGCGCTTAAGGCGTACACAGCCAAGTGCGTAGATGATGCAGGGGGAGGGAGTTTCAGTAGAGGGAGAGGTCGAGGGTAAGAGAGAGACAGGCAAGGGATAGTGAGCAGTTTTTTTTAATGGTATTTGTTAAGCGCTTACTCTGTGCCAATCTCTGTACTAAACGCTGGGGTAAAAGCAAGATAATCAGGTTGGACACAGTCCCTGCCCCCCATGGGGGTCACAGTCTTAATCCCCATTTTAGAGATAACGTAACCGAGGCCCAGAGAAGTGAAGTGACTTTCCCAAGGTCACACAACAGACATGTGGCGGAGGTTGCATTGGAGGAGCAAAGAAAGCAGGCTGGGTAATAGTGGGAGAGGACGGTTGGTAAGTAGCAGGGAGGACGCCGGTAGGGGTGTCTTAAATCTCACTTTTGATGGAGATTTCTCCTTAATCCCGGTAGAGGCTAGAAGCCTACCGTTCGAGGAGGCGCTTCAGAAATCAGAGGCCATCACAAACACAACGTTTTTCTGTCGACTCCTAAGACATCCCAAACCAGACGAGAATGTCCAGGAGATGGTCAGTCGAGTCTAGTCAGAACTAGAACTCGGAATTCCCTATCCACCATCCTGATCCATAACCCCTGAGGACGCCGTAGATAAATCCTAGGTCATTCTGCACGCTGGCGTCATTCGGCCCGAGAACTACTCCAGTTTGCGTTACCAGCATGGAAGAGTTCTGGGGCAGAGAGAGGCTCATTTTCTTCCCTCCATCCAGACCCAAATGGGAATGGGTCTGATGGTCTCCTGATTTTGCTTGTGCACACCATCGAGCCGGCGTGGCTCAGACCATCTGGTTTTTTCCTTCCAAAGACCCTAGGGTGGGATTAGCCGGAGCTCAACCCAAGAGGATGATGAGCAAGCTGCTGTCGCATTTGCTCTTTGCTTACAGACAGACTCAGGCTGCTGGGGAAGCGTCGCGAAGGAGCAGACGCACAAACCTCAAAAAGCAAACCTGGCTTTCTTTTCTCTTTTCTTTCTGAAGGGTATTTGCTAAGCTCTTACTATGTGTCAAGCACTGTTCTAAGCGCTGGGGAGATGCAAGTTAATCAGGTGATTTGTTAATTAATCAAGTTAAGCTTTTTCTAATAGCCGTTCAGCAGTCTCTACGGTTCGATTGCGAATTTGCCTCTTTATAGACAATTTTTCACATGTCCCAGCCTCACTGGTCTAAAAATAACTCTTTTTCTCAGGCCATTAGTTTGTGCCTGACTACCCTGGCATATTCCCAGCTAGGTTCCCAGCAGAAGGAAAGGGACATAGTTAGAACCCTCTGTCAGGATGCTGTGAGAGAGCTGAAGGAAAGGCCAGATTGTTCTGGAAGTCTCGCCTCCAGGTACCGAGCTCACCCTATCTCCCTCTCAGGCGCCTGGGACAGTGTTCTAGACACCCACTACTCTTGATGGATGGATGGATGGATTGATTGATCGATTAATTAACGTTAGAGCTGGAGCCTTTTTTTTGCTGTTCTATTAGTGGTTCTGCAGGGAACTGGTGCTAGTGGCTGGGAAGCAGCGTGGCCTAATGGAAAGAGCCCAGGCTGCGAGTCAGGAGTCCAGGGTCCCAACCCCAGCTCTGCCACTTGCCTGCTGTGTGATCTTGGACAAATCACTTAACTTTTCTGTGCCTCAGTCTCCTTCTCCGTAAAATGGGAATTAAATACGTGCTCTGTAACCGTCAAGCATTTAACAGAATTACTTGCCCTACCTTCAAAGCCTTACTGAAGGCACATCTCCTCCAAGAGAACTAAGCCCTCATTTTCTCTTTTCCCAATCCCTTCTTTGTCACCCTAATTTGCTCCCTTTATTCACCCCTCCCTCAGCCCCAGAGCACTTACGTGCTTATCCCTCTAGATCGTAAGCCTGTTGTGGACAGGAATTGTCTCTCTTTATTGCTGTACTGTATTTTCCAAGCACTTAATACAGTGCTCTGCACACAGAAAGCGCTTAATAAATACAATTGAATGAATATCCATAATTTATTTATATTAAAGTCTGTCTCCCCCTCTAGTCACAGGGAATGTGTCTTATATTGTTATATTGTACTCTCCCAAACTCTTAGTACAATGCTCTGCACATAGTAAGCACTCAATAAATACAATTTATTGTCTACAACCTGAATATCTTGTATCTACCCCAATGCTCAGTGCAGTGTAGGCACATAGTAAGTGCTTCACAAGTATCATAATTATCCATCTCCCTTCTGCTGCACCCTGACTTGCTCCCTTTATTCAACCCCCTCTCAGCCCCACAGTACTTATATGCCTATCTGTAATTTATTTATTTATATTAATGTCGGCCTCCCCCTCTAGACTGTGAGCTCACTGTGGGCAGGAATGTGGCTTATTGTTATATTGTATTCTCCCAAGCGCTTAGTACAGTTCTCTGCACACAGTAAGTGCTCAATAAATACTATTGAATGAATGAATGAATCTTTGTAGGCAGGGAATATGTTTGTTATATTATTATATTGTACTCTCCCGAGTACTTAGTACAGTGCTCTGCACATGGTAAACGCTCAATAAATATGACTGAATGAATTATCAGTTGTTAGATCACAAGCATGTCTCCTTATGCAAAAAGCAAAATAATTCACAGAACCGATGTAATTTATAGGAAAAGTCCAAGTGGTGACAGAGTAATTGAACTACTTTCTTTTTTCAATAGGTTTCATGACAGCAGATGAGAGAAAATTATTCGATCACCTTAAGTCTCCCCATCTGAAATACTGGGTCCCATTCATCTGGTTTGGAAACCTGGCTTCCAAAGCTCGGAAGGAAGGTCGAATCCGAGATAGCGTCGATCTACAATCCCTGATGACTGTGAGTACTTAATCCGGCTACTGCCAAACGCTCTTATCCGGGGAGCAGATGAGAGGGATAAAAGTGTTACCTTTGCTAAATTTAGTTGGTAATCCCGCTTGGTGAGATTACTTAGTAGTATAATTTTATATGATTGTTAATGGAAAATGTAGACTGGGATGGTGTAGGGGAAACTTGGCTAATTTAGACAATAGATGGGAAGGTTCTTGGCAAGGAATTCACATGCCATGGAAGCGGCATGGCCTAGTGGATGGATCACAGTGGATGGATGGGCCTAGGAGTCAGAGGGACCTGGGTTCTAATCCCGGTTCTGCCACTTGCCTGCGATGGGATCCTTGGCAAGTCACTTTATTCATTCAATCGTACCTACTGAGCGCTTACTGTGTGCAGAGCACTGTACTAAGCATTTGGAAAGTACAATTCGGCAACAAATGGAGACAATCCTTACCTTACGAGCTCACAGTCCAGAAGAGGGGAGACAGACAACAAAACAAAACAAAGCAAATGGACAGGCATCAGTAGCATCAATGTAAATAAATAGAATATAGATATATATACATCATTAATAAAATAAAAAGAACAATAAATACATACATATATACACAGGTGCTGTGGGGCAGGGGAGGTAGAGCAGAGGGAGGGAGTAGGGGTGATGGGGAGGGGAGGAGGAGAGAGGAAAAGGGGGGGCTCAGTCTGGGAAGTCTTCCTAGAGGAGGTGAGCTTTCAGACTTTGAAGGGGGAAGTGTGATAGTTTGACAGATGTGAGGAGGCAGGGCATTCCAGGCCAGAGGTAGGACGTGGGCCGGGGTCGACGGCGGGACAGGTGAGAACGGGGCCCACTGAAGAGGTTTCACTTCTCTGTGCCTCCGTCAATCATCTGTGAAATGGAGATTAAGCCTGTGAACCCTTTGTGGGACAGGGACCGTGGCCAACCTTTTTATCTTGTATCTACCCCAGTGCTTTACAAATATTAGAAAACGCTTTACGAATATCTATGGCAGGGAAAGTGTCCACCGGTTCTGCTACAGTGTACTCTCCCAAGTGCTTAGTACAATGCTGTGCACACAGTAAATGCTCAGTAACTACGATGGATTGATTGACTGATGTGATGTAGAGGCTTTCATCCCCAGCTAAGCTTGCCCTCTGCCAGAAATCCAAACTCTGGCTCTTGAGGGGGCCTACGTTGTTTTTGTTGAACGTGAGATATTTGGGACACCAACGCAAGCTTGAACCCCTCTCCCATCTTTCTTGGTGCACCGTCTTGCAAGGTGGGCAAGGGGAGAGGAGTGAGGAGTGTGCTATGTCCATTCATTCATTCAATCGTATTTATTGAGCGCTTACTGTGTGCAGAGCACTGTACTAAGCTCTTGGGAGGGTACAGTATGACAATAAACAGACACATTACCCTAGAGGTCTAGAGGGGGAGACAGACATGAATATAAATAAGTAAATGACAGATAGGGACATAAGTGCTGTGGGGCTGGGAAGGGGGATGACGAAGGGAGCAAGTCAGGGCGACGCAGAAGGGAGTGGGAGAAGAGGAAAGGAGGGATTAGTCAGGGAAGGCCCCTTGGAGGAGACGGGCCTTCAATAAGGCCTTGAATTGGGGAAGAGTAATTGTCTGTCATATCTGAGGAGGGAAGGAGTTCCAGGCCACAGACAGGACACCGTCAAGGGGTCGTCGAACAGATAGACGAGATCGAGGTACTCTGAGGAGGTTGGCATTAGAGGAGTCAAGTGTGTGGGCTGGGTTGGAGTAGGAGAGTAGCAAGGTGAGGTAGGAGGGGGCGAGGTGATTGAGTCCACCTCTGTGGATATCCATATGACAAAGCCTAGAATTCAGGGGGGCCGACAGGAAGACAAACCCTAGAATTCAGGGGGACTGATAGCAAGAACATTCTAAGCATGGAATCCCAAGCATTTAAAGAGTGTAAAGGGCTGCTGAGGGCTGATCAGCTTTCCAGGAGGAATGTCTCAATTTTGGTACGTGTTTGTCCACTTATCTGTGGAGAGCTCCAAAAAAATCCAGGACTACCCCAGCAAAAGCAAGATGTATTGCCACCTGCTTGTAAACTATTTATGACTCTTTGAAATTAAAATGAGCAGCTCATAGAGATCATATATTCAGCAGTATTTTGCCCACCAGTGACAGCTCCTAGATGCACCTTGCCACTGTTGACCCGTATGGCCTATCCCATCTCCAACCACCACTACAAAATTCAGAAAATGGAGTGTTTGCACGAAGAAATATTGGTCGAGAACACTAATTGTTCCCCAGAAAGCCTCTCCGTCCCCCAGTCTCCACTTACTGACATCCCAGTATATTCAGAAAGCAGCAATCAGATCAATCAATGGTAATTTAATGCCGAATTGTTATTTCCAAGCGCTTAGTATAGTGCTCTGAACACAGAAAGTGCTCAATAAATACGAATGAATGAATTAATATTTTCAAGTACTTATTGTGAGCAGTATCTATTTAACTTGTCTATTTATTATCTATTTATTTATCTATTATATTAATGTCTGTCTCCCCCTCTAGACTGTGAGCTCGCTATGGGTAGAAATGTGTCTGTTTGTTATATTGTACTCTCCTGAGCCCTTAGTACAGTGTTCTGCGCACAGTAAGTGCTCACTAAATACGATTGAATGAATGAATGAAGCAGAGCACTGTACTGTGCGCTTGGGAGAGGATCAATCAATTAGTGGCCTTTATTGAGCACTTATTGGGTGCCGAAAACTGTACTAAACACTCAGGAGAGTATGACTGAGCTGGCCGACGTTCTCTGCCCACGACGAGCTCACAGTCTATCCGACGGCTGGAACTCCTTGAACAAAGCTGACCGGGATAAACCAAGTAAATTTGGGGAACAAAGGATTTGGGGTTTGCCCAACCTCCTACTATTTTCCACCTAATGGAGACTGTACAAATTTGGAATGAGATCTGATCTAGACGTGAACCGTCACCTGAGGAAGAGTCTGAGGATGTGGTAATGGCCAACCCCGCCTGAAAAGCCAGAAGCGAATACCTGTTCAGGTGGTGATCTCACTATAATTTATTTATTGATTTCTATTAATGTCTGTCTTCCCGTCCAAACAATAAGCTCACTCTGGGCAGGGAATGTATCTGTTTATTGTCATAACGTACTCTTCCAAGAGCTCAGTACAGTGCTCAGCACACAGTGAGCACTCTGCCACCTATCTCCAGTGTAATCTTGGGTAAGTCACTTCACTTCTCTGTGCCTCAGTTTCCTCATCCGTAAATGGGGATTCAATAGCCATTCTACGTCCTACTTAGACCGTGAGCCCCCGTGGGACGGGGACTGTGTCCAACCTGATTGTCTTGTATCTACTCCAGTGTTTAGTACGGTGTTCGGCCCAAGTAAGTTCTGAACAAATATCACAATTTTCATCGTTATCATTAGAGAAATGACCCCCAGTGTCAACCCATTCTATACGTCTTCACCACCCAGAAATACGGTAGGGATTTCAAAATGTCACTTACTTCTTTATTTCTGGATTAGGAAATGAACCGGTTCCGATCCTGGTGCAGCCTGTTGTTCGGTTACGACTGGGTGGGGATTCCTCTGGTCTACACCCAGGTACGGAATGACTTCCAATCTGCGTCCCGGCTTGATCCGGTAGGCCGGCTATCCGATCTTCCTGAATTCTCCCTCTATTCCAGGTTGTCACTCTGGCCGTCTACACCTTCTTCTTTGCATGCCTGATTGGACGCCAGTTTCTGGATCCCAGCAAAGGTTATGCCGGGCATGACCTGGATCTTTACATTCCAATCTTCACCCTCCTCCAGTTCTTCTTCTATGCGGGATGGCTCAAGGTATCTGACAGTCTCATTCATTCATTCATAATAAAAATCATATTTATTGAGAGCTCACTGTGTGCAGAGCACTATACTAAGCGCTTGGGAGAGTACAGTGTAACAACAAACGCATTCCTGCCCACAACAGTCTCACAGTCTACAGGGGGAGACAGACATTAATAAAAATAAATATTCATTTCATCTTTTTTTATGGTATTTGTTAAGTACTCACTATGTCCAGGCACTGTGCTAAGCAATGGGGTAGATCCGACCTAATCGGGTTGCACACCATCCGTGTCCCATATGGGGCTCACAGTCTAAGTAGGAGCAAGAACAGATGAGGGAACTGAGGCACAGAGAAGAGAAGTGACTTGCCCACTGTCACACAGCAGACAAGTGTAGGAGTCAGGATGAAAACTCCAGTCCTTCTGACTCCCAGGTGCTAATAATAATAATTATGACATTTGTTAAGCACTTACTATGTGTCAGGCACCGTACTAAGCTCTGGGATGGATGCGAGCAAATCGGGTTGGACACAGTCCCTGTCCCACGTGCGGCTCACAGTCTCAATCCCCATTTGACAGATAAGGGAACTGAGGCACTTAACTAAGCACTTGGGAGAGTACAGTATAACGGAGTTGTAGGTGCGGCAGAACGAGGACTTTACAGTCTGGAGAGTCATAGCCTAAAGATAGTCCTCAATAATTCCTTCTGGGTTAGAAACTCCCCCAAATGTTAAAAATCATTAGTAGCTATGAACCTAAGTGTTGTGGGGCTGAGGGTGGGGTGAAATTAGGGTGCCAAATCTAAGTACGGTGAAAGGTTAGACTGAATTAAGCTAAATAGAGTCATTCTGAAATCTACCTATGGATTTTTCAGTTCAGGAAGATTTTTCCAGAGGAGGTAGATGAAGTCTTACAAATGAAACACTTCAGAAGTGAAAGAACTGCCAGTAAGGTAGCCGGTGATTTGAGGAGATCCCTGGATGATCTGAGGAGATTTTGCCATCTCTAATTTGAAGGTCCTAAGATTTCATTTCCCAAGTTCCTAATGGATCCTGAAAAGCACAGCTTGGACTTTCACTAAAGAAACTGGAAGATGTGAAGATAAGTTAGATAATCCATCTGGTGTGCATGCTACCTCACGTGCCTATTTTTCTTTCCCTACAGTTCCACCTAAGTAGCTAAACCACCAAAGCAGCACTCCGAATTTGCCTTATCCAGGTCGTTCAGACCCAGACATTTACTTTCATTTTAACTGGCCCTACATTTCAGATGAAGAGGTTTGTTGTCTGAAATAGTCCAATTATGAAGGCCTTAAATTAATGCTACACCACATGAATCCAGATAATCTACACGCCTAAACCCTAAGTAATGTCGGAGAGGTGCCAGAAAGCCAGAGTGACTATCCTGCCCCTTCTGATCTCTGTTTGGCCTCAGTGCAAGTCTTCCCAGGGTTGATGAAGATGATGGCATTTTTCACAAACGTCAACTTTGTGCCAAGAACTGCACTAAGCACTGGGGTAGATACAATATCATCTCGTTGGTAACGGTTCCTGTTCCACATGAGACTCACGGTCTAAGGAGGAGGGAAACTATGAGGAAACTGAGGGACAGAGAGGTGAAGTGACTTAGCCACGGTCACAAGGCAGGGAAGCGGCAGAGCCGGGGTTAGAACCCGGGTCCTCTGATTCCTAGGCCCGTTCTCTTTCCGCTAGGCCACGCTGCTTCTCACGCGTTGATTCATTTGTCTGTTTGTGTTTCAACTCCAGGTAGCCGAGCAACTAATCAATCCATTTGGTGAAGACGATGATGATTTTGAAACAAACTGGTGCATCGACAGAAATTTACAGGTCAGTAGCCTTGGGTCCTCTCCTCTCCTGCACAAAAAAATTGCAACAAGTGGTTGAAATTATGCTTGGTCTAATAAGAAACAAGTCTGGTCTTTGGAGCGCCCATATCTCTTGGCTGGTGTTTAGCTGTCCATCTTGGAAGGAGGCAGTGACAGAACCAAGTACCTGCCAATCGTTTGTCAGGATCTAATAAGGGTGTGAAGAAGGCTGGATCAAGAATCCCCAGCATTACGGATCGACTGAGAGACAGTGGTCAGGGTCGCACCTGGAGAGTTTCCAGTACTCTACCAGTCTTGACTATGGGAGCCAATGTCCATGCCATTCCTAGCTCGGGCAGTGGCTAGCGAGCGGCAGGCCACCTGCTACAAATTAAAACTCACCTGTGCTGGGCAGCAGCGGCACAGGAGAGGTCGGGGGCGGAGACCCGAGTTTACCGCACGGAAGGAGGCAATGGAAAACCACTCCTGTATTTTGACCAAGAATGATTGCTGACGGAGGTGGGGCGTTCAGGGAGAGATGTGTCCATGGCGTGGCTACGGGTTGGAGACGACTCGACCGCATAAGACAAGACGAGAGAGAGAGAGTGGAGGGTAGTGAGGGCTTGGCCCTTAACTAAGCACATCGTTTTGTTGAGAGTAACACTGGGTATGATCCGCTGGGAATTGACAGTGATGTATCTTGGCCATTTTCCACAGCGAGCTGTCAGCTCTCAGAACAACAGCGGAGGGTGGGTTCTGAGGGAGAGGAAGCGGAGGAGGGGAAAAGAAGAAAAGAAGGAAGGCAAAAAATTGAGAACGGGAGAGAAACGTGGGCTGGGAGGATATAAGCTGCTTTGGCTGGCAAACCTTCTTAGCCATAAATGGAAAGAAGTGGCAACATCAGACAGCATGGCCTAGTGGATAGAACCCGGGCTTCGGAGTCAGAAGGGCCTGAGTTCTAATCCCGGTTCCGCCACTTGTCCTCTGTGTGACTTTGGTCAAGTCACTTCACTTTTCTGGGCCTTAGTTTCCTCACCTGTAAAATGGAGGTTGAGACTGTGAGGCCCACACGGGACAGGGACTGCGTGTGAACCCACTGTACCAAGCACTTGGAAAGTACAATTCAGCAACAAATAGAGACGATTCCTGCCCACAGTGGATTCACATGAGATGAGAAATGAATAGGGAAAGGCCTCCTGAGAGAGATGTGATTTCAAGAAGGGCTTTGAAGCTGGGAGAGGGGTGATCTGTCAGACATGAAGTGGGAGGAAGTTCCAGGTGAGGGGAAGTCGGCAACAGGAGAGTCGAGAAGCACTTGGAAGAGTACAATACAAGAACGGTCTCCTGACTTCCCCCCCAGGCCCACGCTCTTTCCACTAGACCGTGCTGCTTCCAGGGTCGATTCTCCACTCTTGTGGGTGGCAGGGATTCTTCCTCCCAGCAAGGAATTTGTGGTAGGGATGGAGCAAGGGGGAAAAGCACCCCCTTTCCCTTCACTCTCCCCCCACCGCACCCCCTGGCCTCAATAATGAGGGCCTTGAGACCCCGGGTCTTCACCCCAGAACCCCAGCTCCATCAGCTAGGCCCTTCCATTCACTCTTCAACCGCTTTGTCGCCAGAGATTCATAATTACAATCATAATGATAATTATGATACTCGTTAAGCGCTTATTGTTGCCAAGGAGTAGATAAAAGTTAATCCGGGTGGCAACAATCCCTGTCCCACACAGCATTCACCGTCTTCACCCCCATTTTGGGGATGAGGTAACCGAGGCCCTGAGAAGTGAACTGATTTGCCCAAGGTCGCACAGCAGACATCCCTTTAGACTGTGAGCTCGTTGTGGGCATGGATTGTCACTCTTTATCGTTGTATTGCACTTTCCCAAGAGCTTAGTACAGTGCTCCACACACAGTAAGCGCTTAATAAATCCAAGTGAACGAACGCATGAATGAATGTGGAGGAGTGGGTTTAGAACCCAGGTCCTTCCGACTGCCCAGGCCCGCGCTTTCTCCGCTAAGCCAAGACGCTTCTCTCCTTCTAATCCGTGACGATGATCTTAGGTCTCCCTCCTGGCCGTGGACGAAATGCACATGAACTTGCCCAAGATGAGAAAGGACATCTACTGGGATGACTCGGCGGCCCAACCGCCGTACACGCTAGCCGCTGCCGACTACTGCATTCCCTCCTTCCTCGGATCCACCATTCAGATGGGGTAAACGGCTTTTTCCTAGAATTACAGAGGGTGCCTGGTCTGACCGTCCTCACCCCCGACCCGCGTCTTACAGTCCCTCCCGGAGGCCATTTTCTCAAACCGACAGCATCGTTCACGGCCCACCTCGCGGCCGGCTATGAAGTCCGGGTTTGGAAAGGGAAGGAAATGAGACTCTTATTTGGGATTTTGGGGTAGAAATAGTCATTGTATTTATTAAACACTGTACTAAGCGCTGGGGAAGTGTACAAGGATGGAAATCAGTCACGGTCCCTGGTTCTCGAGGGGTATGCGATCCAAGAATATAAAGCCAATTGTAACTTAGAGGAAAGACCCCGGGCTTGGGAGTCAGAGGTCGTGAGTTCTAATCCCGGCTCCGCCACTTGTCAGCTGTGTGACTTTGGGCAAGTCACTTCACTTCGGTTACCTCATCTGTAAAATGGGCATTGACTGCGAGCCCCACAGGGGCCAAACTGATTTCCTTGTATCCACCCCAGCTCTTAGAACAGTGCTTGGCACACAGTAAGCGCTTAACAAATACCGTCATTATTATTTTTACTTTCCGCTTCACACTGAGCAGATTCTGATACTAGGTTTGGGAATATGATCAGTAAAACTGCAATTGTAGTACCGGAGGAGAACTTGGCAAAGAGACAACCTGAGATCATTTGGAGCCCTGTTTTTACTTTTTTTTTTTAATGGTATTTGTGAAGGGCTTACTCTGGCCCAGGCACTGTACTAGGCGCTGGAGTAGATACGAGCTAATCAGGTTGGACACAGTCCCTGTCCCCCATGGGGCTCACACTCTTAACTCCCATTTGCAGATGAGGTCACTGAAGCAGAGAGAAGTGAAGTGCCTTGCCCAAGGTCACACGGCAGGCAAGTGGTGGAGCTGGAATTAGAACCCAGGTCCTCTGATTCCCAGGCCCGTATTCTATCCACTAGGTCAGCTGCTTCTCCCTCCGTGCCTTACCGGCATCAAGATAATTGGCCTCTTGCTGTTTTTTCTGGACCATTTCAGATTAATCTGTTCATTTTGCTGTGTTTTAGGTTAGCCATGGCGACATGGAATGGTTTCAATCAGAGTTGTACGTGCCGTTTAAATTAAAGCATTTTTTTAATTCGCCTAACTATGGGGCCGGTACTCGCCAAGACAAAAAAGCTTACCAGAAACAAAAGAAACAAGAAACGTTAAAACGAAAAGCAAGAAAGCATTTAGACACTCTAGAGCATCTTCTAATGCTTGCATTCAATAACCTGCAGTTTACCGGGAGAAATACAGGGCTTTAAATTTGAGTTGATACCGAAACGCGAAAAGCTCTAGCCATCGCTGTTGCTAGAGTGACCAAAGACCGTTCTTCATATACGGGACCCAAATGCCTGTGATGTCATTTGCGTTAGCTGAGCACACAGCGGCAAATAATGACATCACGCGTGCCATTTGGGGGAAGTCTCAGCGTTTCTCTGCAAGGACCCCTGACCTCCCACTTGTCCAGAGCTCTCCTGTCCTCCCCGCAGGTCCCCATGAACATGAGTACCATTTCCAAGACATGGAACTTGGCAGCTGAACAATAATAATAATAACAGTGACATTTATTAAACATTTGTTAACCAAGTGCCAGGCCCTGTATTAAGTTCTGGGGTGGATACAGGCAAATCGGATTGGACACAGTCCCTGTCCCAAGTGGGGCTCAAAGTCTAAATCCCCATTTAGCAGATGAGGTAACTGCGGCACAGAGGAAGTGAAATGACTTGCCCAAGGTCATACAACGGACAAGCAGCGGAGCCAGGATTAGAACCCAGATCCTTCTTACTCTCAAGTCCGTGCTCTATCCGCCAAGCCCCGGAAAGGCCGGATGCCTCCTTGTAAAAATAATGAACACAATCCACTCGAAAATAAGGCCACCTGGTATCAAACCAAACTGACAGCCATTAGTTAAATGGCCGTGCTTATTCCTAATAATGGTACTTGTTAAGTACTTACTAGGTGACAAGCACTGTTCTAAGCACTTGGTTTGATACAAGTTAATCAGGTTGGACACAGTCCCTGTCCCACTTGGATCTCACCCTCTTAATCCCCATCTCACAGACGAGGTAACTGGGGCCCAGAGAAATTGAGTGACTTGCCCAAGGTCACGCAGCAGACGCGTGGTGGGGCCGGGACTAGAACCCAGGTCCTCCTGACCCCCAGGCCCGTGCTCTATCCACTAAGCCACGCTGCTTTAGAGAGCTATTTTTTGGGACTCATTTAAACCGCCCTCAAGTGCGTATTTTAAAAGTAGGGGTTTAGCAGGCAACTTGGAGAATTTCAGCTCTCTGAGGAAAATAAGCCATGAAATTAGCCCTGATGGCACTCTTAAACATGAAAAGGAGGGCAAAATAGTCAAGACAGTAAGAACTCCCAAATCAATCTTCAGAGCCTTCCCAGGAAATCAGTGTTCCTGCAGTGCATCATTAACTACTTTCCGGAGCTCTGCACCAGCTGCTCTGGGAAACATGTCCCTTGAGCTCTTTTCTTTTCTAAACAGGAACCTCCTGTGAGATCTCTCTGCCTGAAGCCCGACTCCAGCTCTCCTGGAGTTCAGTTGCTTTGAATTCAAGCTTCCATTCCTCTTTAGAAGGCGCCCTTTCCTTTTGCCTTCGGTTGCAATTCAAACGGTTATGCGTAAACAGCCGTTTTGATCTGTGGCCAACAGAAGGGGAAATTATTTTGGAGGTAAAATTTGGAAGTTCCTCCATCTGACGGCAGAGGAGTTTTAGTCTGCAGTTGCTGTTTTAAAGCGGGAAAATAGGAGCATTTGCACTGTTTCATCCCTAAGATATCTTTCAGTAGCAAAATAATAATAATAATAATAATAATGTTGGTATTTGTTAAGCGCTTACTATGTGCAGAGCACTGTTCTAAGCACTGGGGTAGACACAGGGGAATCAGGTTGTCCCACGTGGGGCTCACGGTCTTAATCCCCATTTTACAGATGAGGTAACTGAGGCCCAGAGAAGTGAAGTGACTTGCCCACAGTCACACAGCTGACAAGTGGCAGAGGCGGGATTCGAACCCATGACCTCTGACTCCAAAGCCCGTGCTCTTTCCACTGAGCCACAATGCCTTTTTACACATTGCATTACTAACTACATGAATAGGCACATGAATATATGCACTTTAAATGCATAATATATTGGGACTGCATCCTTATAAAAATGTTAGCAAGATCATCTCAGATATAATAATAATAATAATATTGGTATTTGTTAAGCACTTACTATGTGCAGAGCACTGTTCTAAGAGCTGGGGGATACAAGGTGATCAGGTTGTCCCACGTGGGGCTCACAGTTAATCCCCATTTTACAGATGAGGTAACTGAGGCACAGAGAAGTTAAGTGACTTGCCCACAGTCACACAGCTGACAAGTGGCAGAGCCGGGATTAGAACCCTCGACCTCTAACTCCCAAGCCTGGGCTCTTTCCATTGAGCCATGCTGCTTCCCTATATAATATAATAAATATATAATAGATATATATAATAGATATAATATATCTATATGCTATATAGATATACATATCTATATAGAGAGATATATAATAGATATAATAAATGTATATTATGTTTATGAAGCAATAACTTCTTCGAATATGACAGTAATTGTTTTTAGATTGATCTGTTTTACTAAAATAATTTCAACCCATTAAAGCTGATCCGCCCAGTTTTTGAGCCTATTATTCTAACTAGCATAATTTTTCCAGGGAATATATCACCCTCTTCTTCCCTGTGGTATTGAAACACAGATTAAGAAAAAAATCCCTTCAATTCTGAGTCATTAGCTTCGGGACGGATAGATAAATGCCTCAATTCTTGGGTTTCACCCTGGTTTTGAATTTTTTTTTTTCCCCTTCTTTCCACTTTCACCTTCAGAGTGAACTGGATTTTTAAGTTTATATTTTTAATCATTTTACTCAGGGATTTACCTAAATCCATCAAATACACCTATTGTGGCCCAAGATCACTTTTTTCACATTTGATGAAAGTTATATTCCTCAACTGTATTCTCCGTTCCCAGAGGATCCACAAATAGATAAAAAGAGCTTAAAATGAATTGTTTGCCGCTTCAGTCCAGGCTGCTGCAGGATAATGCACTGGAGGAAGAAGCCGTGCAGGCTAATAGAAAGAGTACGGTTTCTAATCCCGGTTCTGTCACTTGTCTGCTGGGTGACCTTGGACAAGTCACTTAACTTTTCTTTGCCACAGCCTCCTCATCTGTAAAATAGGGACAAAATGCCTGTTCTCACTTTTCCACTGGCTGTGAGCCCCAAGTGGGAAAGGGACTGTGTTCGACCGGATTACCTGGTCTCTACCTCAGTGCTTAGAGCAGTGCTTGACACTTAGCAAGTGCTTAACAAATACCACGGTTACTATTATTCAGCAGGATAGAAGGCGGAATTTTGGAAAAGGAGGGATTAAAGCACAATTCCTTCTTAATTTCACCGATTCTAAAAATAAAACAGAATTCATTTTGCATAATTAACATCCCTCTGCCAATGTAGAAATGCTCCTCAGGGGGTCATTTTCACTGATACAGTCTCCAGTAGTTTTGCCATCACGCCCAAGAAAACCATCCTCTTACGATTTGCAAAGTCCTCGGAAAATTTCAGCGTAAACGTGAGCAAATATTTTATATTTGATTTCGTTCATTCAATCGTATTTATTGAGCGCTTACTGTGTGCGAAGCCTGAGAAAGTCCACTAGAACGACAGACGGACACATTCTCTGCCCGCAGTGAGCTCACGGTCTAGAGGGGGAGACAGACATTAATCTACACGAGGAAATAAATTACAAATTTAAGATTGCAAATTTAATTATTCATTCAATAAAATGTGGCTCCTCACATCCAGCCCCCCGCCCCGCCCTGGCTGCCTAGCCCCGGCAACATTCACTCACTCATTCTGTTGCATTTATTAAGCGCTTACGGTGTGCCGAGCACTGTACTGGGTGCTTAACATCCACCGAGCTGGGTGGTGGAGGCAAATGGCAGGACAGGGGACAGGGTCTGCTCAGGGAGCAACACCAGAAACTCCTATTCCCTGCCCCTTGGGCCAGTTCTAACCATGATGATGATGATGTTGGTATTTGTTAAGCGCTTCCTATGTGCTGAGCACTGTTCTAAGTGCTGGGGTAGATACAGGGTAATCAGGTTGTCCCACAGGGGGCTCACAGACATTCATTCATTCATTCATTCAATAGTATTTATTGAGCGCTTACTGTGTGCAGAGCACTGTACTAAGCGCTTGGAATGGACAAATCGGTAACAGATAGAGACAGTCTTAATCCCCATTTTACAGATGAGGGAACTGAGGCCCAGAGAAGTGAAGTGACTTGCCCAAAGTCACGCAGCTGGCAAGTGGCGGAGCGGGGATTAGAACCCAAGACCTCTGACTCCCAAGCCCAGGCTTTTTCCATTAAGCCAACGCTCTTCTCTAACGTTTGTGGGGGGCGCGGGGGGCCGGGGGCAGCAGCTACCATTAATAATACCTATGGTATCTGTTAAGCGCTTATTATACACCAAGCACTGTTCTAAGCACCGAGGTCGATACAAGGTAATCGGGTTGTCCTGCATGGGGCTTAGAGTCCCCGTTTCACAGAGATGAGGCACAGAGAAGTTAAGTAGCTTGCCCAAGGTCACGGAGTAGACAAGGGGCGGGGCCAGGATTAAAACCTGTGGCCTTCTGACTCCCAGGCCCCCGTTCCGACTCCTAGGCCGTGCTGCTTCTACTGAGAAGCAGCTTGGCTCAGTGGAAAGAGCCCGGGCTTGGGAGTCAGAGGTCATGGGTTCGAATCCCGGCTCTGCCACCTGGCAGCTGTGTGACTGTGGGCAAGTCACTTCACTTCTCTGGGCCTCAGCTACCTCATCTGTAAAATGGGGATTAAGGCTGTGAGCCTCACGTGGGACAACCTGATGACCCTGTATCTACCCCAGCGCTTGGAACGGTGCTCTGCCCATAGTTAGCACTTACCAAATACCAATATTGTTATTATTATATTGTCGCTATCACCGAGGAAGAGGTGCTCTCCCTTCTCCTCTTCTTGGTGGGTGGCCGACCCCACCGCTACGTCCACCCCCACTCCCACGGCTGAGGGATTCTGTCTCCCCCGCCCCCCTCACAGATGGAAAAGGGACCTTCAATTCATTCATTCGTTCAATTGTATTTAGTGAGCACTTACTGGGTGCAGAGCACTGTACTAAGTGTTCAGGAGGGTACGGTACAACCACAGACACCTTCTCTGCCCACAACAAGCTTTGCAGCATTATCTCTAAGTGAGAGGGCTCTGTTTATCTGCCCCGTGGCCATTAGAGAAGTAGCATATAGTAGAGGATAGAGCCCGGGCCTGGGAGTCAGAAGGCCATGGGTTCCAATCCCCGCTCCGCCACTTGTCCTGCTGGTTCACCTTGGGCAAGTCACGTCTCTCCTCTGGGCCTCAGTCTCCTCATCGATAAAATGCGGATTGAGACTGTGAGCCCCACGTGGGACAGGGACTGCGCCCAACTTGATTTGCTTGCATCCGCCCCAGAACTTAGTACAGCGCCTGGCACGTGGTGAACACTTAACACATCCCATTATCTTTATCATTATCAGCCCCCAGATGCAAGACCGTCCTATTTAAAGTGGGGCATCTGGTCCCCGGCAGGCTCCGATCAGTAATCCCCCAGCCATCCTGGAGCAAACACGACCTCCTTCTGTAAATAGAAAGTGTGGGCCTGACCTGGGGCCGGATGAAAACCGCGCCGTCCTTGGCTCCTCCGATTTCCTAACCCGTTGAATTCCCTTGGAGTGTGACCTGACTCACCGGATCACGGTTTTCAGTCAGTCCCGAGTCCGTGCTCTTGTGGGGCAAAGTAACAGGATCCGTTCCGAAGGAGCAGCCCATAGCAAACCCACACCGGGGCCTCTGGATGGCAGCCGTCTTACCGCCATACCACCAGAGCCCTCTGTAAGAAGACCCCTTGGAATAGTTTTTTTTTTTTCCCATGGTATCTGTTAAGCGCTTACGATGTGCCCGGCACCACACTAAGCCCTGGGATAAATACAACCTAATGAGATTGGACAGAGTCCACGTCCCACGTGAGGCTCACAGTCTTAATCCCCGTTCGACAGAGAAGGAAACTGTGGCAGAGAGAAGTGAAGTGACTTGCCCGAGGTCACACAGCAGTCAAGTGGCCGTTAAGACTAAGATCCCCTTTTCCTCACCTCCCCCTCTCCCCCACCTCGCCCCGACTCGCTCCCGTTGCTCTACCCGCCACCCCACGGCACTTGTGTTCTAATCCCCACTCCGCCGCTTGTCGGCTGTGTGACTCTGGGCAAGTCACGACTTCTATAACAACTCTCTATAATTCTATTTATTTTATACGAATGCCCGTTTTACTTGTTCTGATGTGGATGTATATCTCTAATTCTATTTATTTATATTGATGCTACTGATGCTTGTTTAGGTGTTTTGATGTCTGTCTTGCCCCTTCTAAACTGTGAGCCCGTTGTGGGCCAGGATTGTCTCTCTTTCTTAGTACAGTGCTCTGCACACAGTAAGGGCTCAATAAATATGAATGAATGAATGAATGAATCATCATCATCATCATCATCAATGGTGCAGAACCGTGTACTGAGTGCCAGTGAGCCCTAGTGGGATCTGATTATCCTGTAACTGCCCCAGCACTTAGTACAGCACTTTGCACATAGTAAGCGCTTAACAAACACCATTTTTATTATTAACATTATTGATAAGAAGAAGAAATACATTCTTCTGGCAGAAGAAAAAGCTCTCTTACAGAAACTTTGCCAAGGGTTTGGGGTTTCTTCTATCTCCCCTGGTGAAGGAAACCCAGAGGAAGGCCCTGGGTTGCCATGGAAAAGTTGAAAGGGAGGGACCCATTTTTCTCATTATAACTATTAAGGGCTTGGCCTCCTTAATAGAGAAGCATCATCGTATAGATAGAGCACGGGCCTGGGAGTCAGAAGGTCATGGGTTCTAATCCCGGCTGCACCACTTGTCTGCTGTGTGACCTCGGGCGAGTCACTTCCCTTCTCTGTGCCTCAGTTCCCTCACCTGTAAAATGGGGATTGAGACTGTGAGCCTCACATGGGTCAGGGACTGTGTCCAACTCGATTTGTTTGTATCCAACCCAGCGCTTAATACACTGCCTGGCACATGGTAAGCACTGAATAGTAATAATAATGATGATGATGATGGTGTTTGTTAAGCGCTTACTATGTGCCAAGCACTGTTCTAAGAGCTGGGGTAGATACAAGGTAATCAGGTTGTCCCTCGTGGGGTTCACAGTCTTAATCCCCATTTTACAGTTGAGGTAACTGAGGCACAGAGAAGTTGTCACTCGCCCAAAGTCACACAACTGACAAGCGGCGGAGCGGGGATTAGAACCCATGACCTCCGAGTCCCAAGCCCGTGCTCTTTCCGCTGAGCCACACTGCTTCTCTCTAAGCCACACTGCTTCTCAAATAAGAAATGAGAAAAGAATAAGAAAATACCATCATTCCTCCAGCCGACACTGTCTCCACTGAAAAGCTCAAACCATAGGGGGGAAATCCCTGCCTTCTCAGTGTGGAATGGGCAATCGATCTGCCCGTGGGCCTGTTCCACCCTCCTCGTC
Organism: Ornithorhynchus anatinus; assembly: GCF_004115215.2. Taxonomy (NCBI): domain Eukaryota; kingdom Metazoa; phylum Chordata; class Mammalia; order Monotremata; family Ornithorhynchidae; genus Ornithorhynchus; species Ornithorhynchus anatinus. Next base: position 17,502,195 of record NC_041741.1, on the reverse strand, counting down.
ACACTGTCGTGTTGTTGTGCGTTTCAGACTGTCTGGGGCCGACCTGACCCACGGCGAGGAATGGCTTTGGGATGACGAGAAGCACGGCCAACGGCGTTCGGTCATCAGACGTGTCAAGCGCTTCTTGAGCGTCCACGAGAACCCCTCCAGCCCGGTGAGGCGGGCCTACGGAAGGCAAGCCAGCGACAGCTCCACGTTTTTCCCCACGAGCGACCTCAGACACATCAGCGGCCTGCTCGAAGTCCCCCCGAGAAGCCAGTACCGGACGTCCTTGGCCCGGAAGAAGCCGGGGCTGGCGGAGGGCAGCCCCCGTCTGCACTCGAGCGTGGGCGAACTGTCCACCCTCCGAGAACTGAGCAGGACCAGCACCGTGCTGAGCCTCAGCCCCCCGTCTAGCGTGAGCGCCTCCCCCACAAAAATGATGCAGGTCCCAGAAGTACTGGTCACTTCTGCTGAAGGCCCGGACCCCGGCATGTCCGGCCACCAGCCCGCCGACCCCAAGTCGCCCCTTTCGGACTGTGTGTCTGGAGAAAACTGGCAGAGCGGACCCGACGGATGTCTTCCAGAGTTGCTCCTTATGGAACAGCCTACGACTCCCGCGAGAGCCAGCCCCGAAACCGGCTCAATAAAAGCGGAGGATGAAAACCTCCAATTCGTCTCTGAGGGGGACCCCCAGGAGGACCCCAGATACCTGAAAAGATGGAGTCTCCCGGAATTCCTGGAGTCCAGCCAGACCACCATCGCCGGACCAAGCGTGGATCCCGAACCCCTCCTGCTCCTCGACCCGGAAAATACCTCCCAGAGCAGCAGAATTAACTTTGTCGCTGCCCCCACGGGCCCTCCGGATGTGTGTTATTTACTGGAACGCCTGGATGCGAAAGAAACGGACATCATAGAGTTTAATCCCGAGCAAACTGAAGACCGTCGGTTGGGACCGAGCAAATCATCTGGAATTTGGTTCTAGAACATACAGAACCTTCTCGAAAGGAACTCCGTGGGGTCTGGGAGGTCTGGAACTCGGCTGGGTTCTCCCCAAGCTGTGGAACTTGGAAAATCACCTCTCCGTTTAGTGTGACAACTGGAACTTGGAGTGTGGGAGGAGGGCGGGGGGGGAGAAACCACATTTTCAATCCAAGATTTCTGAGAGCTGAGGAAACAATCGTACGTCCACACCCCGTCACCTACCCCTTCATTGGAATTGTTTCCAGGAGGGTGATTCAGGCTGCAGTGTCAAACCTTTCAACCAAATCCAATTTCTGGTGTGAATTAGAAGCCAGGGACTTTCCTTTCCTCAAAGCCCTTGGATTTCATTTTCCCTATTGTTCGCCCAAGAAACCAGAAGCTGATCTAACCACCATCGTCCAGCCCGATGAATCCTCCAGTGCGGAGGGTCCCCATAATCTTTCAGGGGAAGATGTATGGGGGGGGGCCCTCTCAAGCTAGCCCTGAACCTCCCTGAATCATTCTAACCAGTCTAGATAGTCTGGACAGACAAGTCAAGGGTGTCAGCTTCCTGTTCACCCTCCGCTACTGCTCTCCCTCAGTGCTCTCGACTCTTGAACAGCTTTCTGGACTCTGCTGGGTCTGAAAAGCCTTTGAGGGCATGGGGATCTCCTCCCCTAGTGAACCTAGAGAAGCAACGTCGCCTAGTGGATAGAGCATGGGCCTGGGAGTCAGAAGGACCTGGGTTCTAATCCAGGCTCCGCCACGTCTGCTGCGTGACCTTGGGCAATTCTCTTCACTTCTCTGGGCCTCAGTTACCTCATCTGGAAAATGGGGATTGAGATTGTGGGACAGGGACTGTGTCCAATCTGATCAACTTGTATTTACTACAGTGCTTGACACATAGTAAGCGCTTAACAAATACCGTCATTATTATTACCTTTAATCCACAGACCTGAGCGCTGAACAGATATGTTTCTGCCCTCTCCCTTAAAATAATGATGGCCTCTGTTAAAGAACTCATTTTGTGCCAAGCACTCTACTAAACATTGGGGTCTCTGCATCTTCAAAGGCCGTCGAGTCTTTACCGACCCATAGCGACTTCGTGGACACATCCTCTTCAGAACATCTCATCTTCTATCACGAAGTCGTTCTGGTAGGTGAATCCGTAGAGTTTCCTTGGTAAAGATACGGAAACGGTCCACCGTTGCCTTCCGTGCAGTAAAAATCTGAGTCCGCCATTGTCTCTGATGAACGTTTCAATCACTCGATCATCCTCCTTTGATTCTTTTCCATGCCGCCACTGCCCAGCACAGGTGAATCGACCTCGTCTGATGCTTCGGCTTAGATCTTTCCATTACGGGTAGCCCTACGAGGCATAGCTCTACGCTTCACCGGCATACCCGAACTCTCTTGCCATGATAAGTCGTCGATTCATAGGAGAGAAACACTGGGGTTGAAACGGTTGGGTAGGTACAGATAATTGTGTCAGAGATGGTCCCCGTCCCTCACTGAACTCCCAATCTATGTAGGAGGAAGAACAGGTATTTAACCCCCATTTTGCAGGTGAGAAAACTGAGGTACAGGGAAGTCGAGAGACTTGCCCAAGATCACACAGTAGGCACGTGGCAGAACGGGGATGCGAACCCAAGTCCTCCGACTCCCAGATCCTAGCTCTTTCCACTGAGCCTTGCTGCTTCCCACATCTCATCATCACAATCATCCGTAATCGTCGAGAGTGCATCTCTGTTATGGGAACCCTGTTCGTTCTTTCCTTTCTCCCCTTCCAGACCTGGTTTCTCTTCATTATTCCTCTTCATCTCCAGCTGTCCAACATCTTATTGCCTTTCCGCATTCCTGCTTCCCCTCTCAGGAGGCTGTGTCTCGCTTTCTGGTCGCAACGCGATTCTTTTCTCTCCCATCCGATCTCAAGTTCGACCACGACTGAATCCCTCTCTAGCTCTGTGGTTCATTCGGCGGTCAGGTTATGAAAACCACGTACCGGCCACCCCCTGAAGGCGGTCCCATACCGAGTTTGGGCAAGCTGGCCGTGAACCAAGCGCATCCAAGCCACGCAAAGGAGAAAGATGCGAAAGTTCACTCCCAAAGGCAGAGGCCAGGTCATGTTGCTATCACAGGCTCTTTCTGCCTCCCTTTCTGGCTATCTGAAGCAGCATGGCGTAGTGGATGGAGCACGGGTTTAGGAGTCGGAACTTCATGCGTTCTAATCCCCGCTCTGCCACTTGCCTGCTGCGTGACCTTGGGCAATTCTCTTCACTTCTCTGGGCCTCAGTTATCTCATTGGAAAAACGGGGATTGAGATTGTGGGCAAGTCACCTCACTTCTCTGACCCTCAGTTCCCTCATCTGTAAAATGGGAATTAAGACTGCGAGCCCTCCGTGGGACAAGCACTGTGCGCAACCTGATTATCTTGGATCTACCCCAGCGCTTCGAACAGTACCTGGCATATAGTGAGGGCTTAACAACTGCCAAAATAATAATGATAAGAATTATCTTTATTATTATTATTCCTTCATTGGTTTCTAACCCCGGGGAAAGACAAAAACTCAATTGATGAAGATTTTGCTTGAGAAAAATTAATGCATTCTCCAGGATGCTTTCTGTTATCACAGTCCTGGCTCCAGCTATGAAGCCCCGTTGCCTGGTAAACACAGAGCAGGTTACTATGAGGGTCTTTAGGGCCATGTGGTGGAATAATAACAATGATGATGGTATTTGTTAAGCGCTCACTATATGTCAAGCGCTGTTTTAAGCGCTGGGGTAGAGAGAAGCTAATCAGTTTGGACACAGTTACTGTCCCCCATGGGGTTCACGGTCTTAATCCCCATTTTCCAGATGAGGTAACTGAGGCCTGGAGAAGTGAAGTGACTTGCCCGAGGTCACACAACAGATAAGTGGAGAAGTCAGGATTAGAACCCAAGTCCTTCTGAATCCCAGGCCCTTCTACCGACTAGGCCACGCTACTTATCTACTGGTGGGGGTAGAAAAGAAAAAGGCCAGGGAGTCCCAAACCGTGCTGCTCCCAGGTTTTCAGGAAGTTTCTGACTACTCTCCATTGGTCTGATTGCCTTCAAGTCTCTCCCACTCAGGTTCTCATAGATTTCTTCCCCTTTCGTTCGGCCCATTTCAGTAGAGCTTCCCTTCTTGTCTGGAAGGTCACACTGCTGACAGTGGGACTGTAACCTGCCCCATGTCACTAAAAGGCGTTCCCTTGCCCTCTGTTGCCCAGAAAATGGAGTATTAGCCCTCTTCCCCTCTCTCAACCCTAAAGCCCAGTGTGAACCAGACAGCCACTGGTTGATGTCTAGCTGAGGAAGGGACGGCAACACGTTAGGGGCTGAGTAGACCACCTCCAGGAAGCGATACAAGCCGGCGCCCAAGTCAGAAACGATAGACGTGGTCACGAAAGCCCCAGTCTGCCCCGCTTTGGCCACAGTAACCCCAGCTCCCAGAGTCTTCCCCGACGCCTTCACCCCTTCAGACGGGAACTTGGTCAAAAGGGAGTTGAAGGGACCTCCCCCAAGTTTTTCCACAGCCCCTCCCCGTAGCTCACGACTACAGTCCAGCTTTCCTCTACTGTATATTTTCAAGGGACCCGGGATCGAGGATATTTTGGCACTGTAATAGCAATTGCATTTATGAGGTATTTTCAATTTCCCGAGTACTCTGTGGACACTCAAAATGGGTAACTATCCGAGAAATCTTTATGAAAGCAGCGATAGGAACCTCTTCTCTTGGGGACCAGAGAGTATCTGTCAGGCTGTCCGCCTCTCTCTCCCTCACCACAGATTTTTTCTCCTTCGAGAGCACTTACCGTTTGCAGAGCGCTACACTAAGCGCTTGGGAGAGTACGACACGACAGAGTTGGTAGCCGCGCTCCCTGCCCACAAAGAGCTTAGAGTCCAAGTTTTCCCAAGCTCATTCCTTCTGGGCCATCTATCCCAAAATTTTATTCTGCAGTTCTATTCTATCCCAGAAGTTTTATTCTGCAGTTCCCCTCAGATTTCACTCTTCCCAAGCCTGAAAATCTAAAAGGGAATTCAACAAAGAGAGTAATAAAATCACTTCAAAATAAAAATCAATTTGGGTTAGGAAAAACAAAATTAATTGGCAGTTTCTCTCCTTTCATCCATCTCTTTTGCATTTACTTCCAGAGAATAATCGATCTCTCTTCATCTCTCCTCCAGATCCAGGCAATCTATCACTTCCGGCCTTCCGTTCTGTGGGGGATTGATGAGTCAGACGCTCACCTCGGATAACCGGGGTGCCTTTCCTCATGACCCGGCCGTCCTGGGTTTCCGTTACCTCTCAGACCTCGGCCACGGTCCATCTTCATCGGGCCTCGCAGGCTTCCGGAAGCTTGGTCTCTCCGGTTTCAGGAAGATTGGGAATACTGGTTCCTACTCTGCCCCCAGCTAGGGGCAAGACTTCAACAGGAGAGTGAATTCAGCAGAGGGAACAATTGGAGGTTGACTTTGTAGGGAACGGTTGACCCTGTAAGCCAGTGGGACCCAGAGAGACCAGGTCAATTCAAAGTCAAGACAGATAAGTCCGGGAGACCACCTAACAAAACTGTCCCCCTGAACCTACCCATGTTCCCCAAACTTCTTCCAGATTCTTAGCCCTAAACTCGTGGGTTAATTACCCTTTAGTAGGCCAATGCTTCTTTTCATCCAATCTTGCTCCCTTACATCTTCCCCACTCAAAATAGTCCTCTATCCAACAATCGTTTTAATCGATCAGTGGTATTTATTGAGCACTTACTGGGACCTGAGCTTGGGACAGAGCAATATAATAGAGTTGAGAGGCACATTCCCCGCCCACAACAAGATGTAGATGCCATCGCTACTGACCAAATGAACCAGCAGCACTCTGATTAGGCTTGATTGGGGCCTACACTCCATCAACTGCTTTTTTATCAATTAAACTGGAATATCGGCTAAGGGGCCTTGCTAAATGCTAATTAACTATCTAATCACCGCACCCTTTTTCTCCCAAAGAGACTATATTAAAAGCATCCAGAAATTTCACTAGATTGAGTTATTTTAAGATAATTTTCTTCTATGCATCTTCTCTCTTTTCCTTGAACCCTCATTTTAGTTGTGTTTGAAGCTTTCGATCCATTGAGAGAGCCACTGGAGATCCATTCAAGGATATTCTACTTGGTCTTGTCCTCGAGTGGAAAAGAGTTTAGGTCAGCAGGGGTTCTTCTTACCCACCTATCACCCATCTCTAATTAATAAGGGCAGCAGTTTCCTTAAATTGAAAGGAGTGAATTGAAATACTATTTGTTAAATGCATACTATATTTCAAGCACCGGTCTAAGCGCAGGGGTCGATACAAGCTAATGAGGTTGGACACAGTCCCTGCCCCAGATGGGGCTCACAGTCTTTATCCCCATTTTTCAGATGAGTTTACTAAGGCCCCATGAAGTGAAGTCACATGCCCAAGGTCACACAGCAGTGCAGTGGCGGAGCTGGAATTAGAACCCAGGTCCTTCTGACTCCTAGGCCTGTGCTCTAACCCATTAGGCCATGCTGCTTCCCTCAGTTAAGATCCTTCATCTTTATTTCAGAATTTTCCCTTTGCTACAAGAGGGACCATTGGTCTCTTCAGTACTTCTAAGTGTGCAATCGGGTCTCCCCTCGATATCCACTTATGTAGCTACTTGAGGCAAGCAGATCACTTGGACTTCGGTAACCAGTAATTCAGGGTCAAGCGACGGCTACCTGCCATCTCACCCTTGGTTTTGCCATCCAACGACTTGATTTAGGCCTGGTTTTGGAATGAGCTACTCTAGGGTCCTCTTCCAGCCCCTCCTTTTTTAATAATAATAGTAATTGTGGTATTTGTTAAGTGCTTACTATGGCAAGACACTGTACTAAGCGCTGGGGTAGATACAAGGCAATTGTGTTGAACACAGTCCCCGTCACACATAGTGCTCCCAGTCTTAATCCCCATTTTCCGGATGAGGTAACTGAGGCCCAGAGAAGTGAAGTGACTTGCCCAAGGTCACACAGCAGACAAGTGGCAGAGCTGGGATTAGAACTCATGACCTTCTGACTTCCAGGTCCGTCCTCTATCCACTACATCATGCTTTGCCATTTGCCAGCCACCAGCTGCCACCATTGAGGAACCAATCAGTGGTATTGATTGAGCACTTGCTGTGTGCAGGGCACTGTACTAAGTGCTTGGGAGAGTGCAATACAACAGAGCTAGTAGACATGTTCCCTACCGACAATGAATTTACAGTCTAGCGACTAGAAAGCATTCAAAAACTCATCACTCTCCCAGTTCACATGTAGAGACCAAAGAGAAGGGAAATCCAGCCCAGGAGATTTGCAGTAATAGATGAGACAGGGAAATGAATAAGCCAGAATGGAAAATAGCAATAATGATAATGGTATTTGTGCCATGCACTGTCCTAAGCGCCGGGGGAGATGCAAGGTTATCAAGTTGTCCCAGGTGGGGCTCACAGTCTTAATCCCCATTTTGCAGATGAGATAACGGAGGCATAGAGAAGTTAAGTGACTTGCCCAAAGTCACAAAACTTACAAGTGGCGGCGCGGTATTCGAACGCCCGACCGCTGACTCCCAACCCTCTGTTTTCTCCACTAAGCCACAGAATAGGTGAATGCAGTGGCAAGGGAAACTCACTCCTGCTCTGTTGGCTATGATTTAGAGCATACTTTGTCCACCCTAATAACACCCAGTTTCAGACTCTGAATCAGAATTCAGAGAAAGATGGATTTTTTTTAATGGTATTTGTTAAACGCTAACTAGGTGCCAGGCACCGTACTAAGTGCTGGGGTAGATATAAGATATTCAGGTTGAACACAGTCCATGTCCCACACGGGGCTCAAAGTCTTAATCCCCATTTTACAGATGAGGTAACCGAGGCACAGAGAAGTTAAAAGACTTGCCCAAGGTCACCCAGCAGACAAGCGGAGGAGCCGGGACTAAAACTCAGTTCTTCTGACTCCCAGACTTCACTAGGCCATGTTGCTTCTTTCCCCGAAGTTTTCATTCATATTTCTAGAACTCAGACAACCAGAAAGTCCAAAAAAATTTTAAATGTGCTTCGGACAGGAATCGCTGTTAGCATAGGTAAATAAAAAATGGCATAAATGACAGCAAGAACAGAAATTACGCACTGTGTCAAATATAGTTAGTAACCCATCAAGAATCTGAACTCGCAAGGCTGCTTCTAGACAACTGAGAAAGCTTCAACATATGTATCTCTTGTTTAGGACCAAACAAATAAATTATATCTTCTAGACAGACAACATGGCATGTGGTAATAGCTTTCTTTTTCCAGAAATATTTTAGGACAAAGTGAAAGTGTATAAATATGCAACACTCAGTTGGCTGGCACTCCGAGGGCCCGTCAGCAGAGGTGGAAATAAAGACCGGAGAGCGTGGGAGCAATTCGAATCGAAGGCTGGAAACAATCGATCGATCCTCTCCTGGTTCTCCTCCTGTCTCTCTGGCCGCTCATTCTCAGTCTCTATCGCGGGGCTGCTCCTCTGCCTCCCACCGATCAGTTCTGGGTCCCCTCCTATTCTCCATCTACACCCGCTCCCCGGGAGAACTCATTTGATCGCACATTTCAACTACCGCCTCTCTGCGGATGATTCCCAAATCTCCATCTCCGGTCCTGATCTCGCTCCCTCTCTGCAGTCTCGCATTTCCTCCTGCCTTCAAGACATCTCAACTTCGGTATTCTCGCATCCCCTCAAGCTTAATAGGTCTAAAGCCGAACTTCTTATCATCCCACCCAAACCCTTTACTTTCTCATCCCAGTAGCTGGCACCATCAGCCTTCCCGTCTCACAAGCCCATAACCTCGGTGTTATCCGCGACTCCCGTCTCATTCAACCCACATATCCGATCCATCGCTAAATCCTGTCAGTTGCAACTTGGCAACATCTCCGTAATCAACGCTTTCCTCCCCAACCGAACTGCTACCCCATCAACCCAGTCGCTTATCCGATCCCGCCTTGATGACTGTATCGGACTCCTTGCCGACCTCCCTGCCTCCTGCCTCTCCCCTCTCCGGTCCATACTTCGCTCTGCCGCCCGGCTCATTTTTCTACAAAAAATGTTCCTCAAGAAACTCCAGTGGTTTTCTGTCCACCTCCGCATCAAACGAAAACACCTCACCATTGGCTTTAAAGCGGTCGATCCCCTTGCCCCCTCCTACCGCACCTCACTACTCTCGTACTACAACCCAGCCCATACCTTTCGCTCCTCTAATGCTAACCTTCTCACCGTACCTTGATCCCGCCTATCTCACCCCTGACCCCCCACCCAGGTCCCGCCTCTGGCCCGGAAGGTCCTCCCTCCTCAAGTCTGCCTTCAAAGCCTTACCGAAGGCCCATCTCGTCCAAGAAGCCTTCCCGGATTAAGCCCTTCTTTCCTCTTCTCCCACTCCCTCCTGCATCCCCCTGACTTGCGCCCTTCCTTCGTCCCCCCTCCCGGCCCCACAGCACTTATGCACTTATCTGTAATTTATTTATTTCTATTAATGTCTGCCTCTCCCTCTTGACTATAAGGTCATTGAGAGAAGGGAATGTGTCTATTTACTGCTATATTGTCCTCTCCCAAGTTCTTATTTGCACACAGTAAGTGCTCAATAAATACGATTGAATGAATGAATAAATCGGTGGTGTTTTTTGAGCATTTACAAGTGCAGAGCATTGTGCAAAGTACTTGGGAGAGTACAATAGAATAAATAGATCTGCTCTGAGAAGGAGCTTGGCATAGAGGACAGAGCCCAGGCCTGGGAGTCAGTAGGTCATGGGTTCTAATCCTGGCTCCAACACTTGTCTGCTTGGGCAATTCCCTTCACTTCTCTGGTCCTCTGTTACCTCATATGTAAAATAACAAATAACACAATTATTATGATTACTATTCCTGGGCACGATCAATATACGTGCAGAACCACCGACATGGACAAGATTAGATCACCCTCAGCTCTCTCCGCTCAATCAATCCACCAACCGGGGGTTGGGAAAGGATGGATGGATCCGATCGGAATCGATCTGTGTCCCCAGCGTCCGAGCAGAGGCAACTCGTTCCTGCTGGCTCGTTCCCTGGCATCCCTCTGACTCAGCTCTGAATTTACAGCAGTTGCCCTGAACTTTCATCCATTCATCCATTCAGTCATATTTATTGAGCGCTTACTGTGTGCAAAGCACTTTACGAAGCATAGTGCACAATAGACTGTGTACACAGGGTAAGCACAGAGTACAATATGACGATAAGTGGACACACTTCCTGCCCACGATGAATTTACAGTCTGGAGGGGGGGACAGACATTAATAGAAATAAATAAACAAACGGGCTGGCCTCCAGGCTTCTTGCCACTGGAAAAAGTTGTTGGGTGTCCTCACGGTGTTTCGATCGGTCTGTGTCAGCTGACCCCAGTTCAATTCAGTCGGATTTATTGAGCGCTTACTGGGTGCAAAACACTCGGGAGAGTGCGATATAACAAATGAACAGACACATTCCCTGCCCCCAGCGAGCTCACAGTGTAGACACCAGGCAGGAAACTCAACTCCAGAGGGGGCAGAGCAGAACTACAAAAAAGGCAGCCGTCGGAGGACGAGGGGGAAACGAGAGAACGCAGAAAAGGAAAAGGTCGAAGCTGAGAGAGGCGGCTGAAGGCAGAATTCCTGGGGGGGGGATTCAGGTAAGAGAAAAAGCCAGCAAAAAGAGCTGCAGGGAAACGCTGAGAGCAAAGGGGACTGAGAGGGCTGAAAATCTGCAAGGATCGAAACTCAGAAGGTAGGTCCAAAGCCCCCAGACTCCAGGGCGTCTCACTGCTGCCTTCCAGTGACCTTCCTGGTGCTTCAGATCTGCACTGATCAGCGGTCAGGCCCCTCACTGATTTTACCCCTTATAAGTTATTGATGACTATTAGCCAGTCCAGCTAACTTAGGGTTGACACCACGGGAAGTCCAGCTCTCCTTATAATTATGGCATTCGTTAAGCACTTCCTATGCGTCAGGTGCTGTACTAAGCGCTGGGGTGGGTACAGGATAATCGGGTCGGGCACAGCCGCCGTCCCACATGGGGTTCAGAGTCCAAGTAGGATGGGGGGACGGGTACTAGGTTCCCATTTTATAGATGAGGAACCGGCCCCGAGAAGTGAAGCGACTTGCCTGAGGTCACATAGCAGGCAAGTGGCCGAAGCAGGATTAGAACACAGGTCCTTCGGACTCCCAGTCCCAGGCTCTTTCCATTAGGCCATGCCACTTCTCGGATGTGGGTGTTGTGTTCTGATGAACTCCTCTTGACCATGTTGGGAGCACATGCTCCCAACCATTCCTTCCCACTTCCCAGCCGATACTCTCCAGAGAGACGCACGTTTTCGGTACAATGCTCCCTAATCCCCTAACAGTGCTCCAGCCAAAACAAAATGTAAAAAGACATACTGTGGAAGAAGGGAGTAACCATCCCTAATAATAATAATAATAATGTTGGTATTTGTTAAGCGCTCACTACGTGCAGAGCACCGTTCCAAGCGCTGGAGTAGATACAGGGTAATCAGGTCGCCCCATGTGAGGCTCACAGTTAATCCCCATTTTACAGATGAGGTAACTGAGGCCCAGAGAAGTGAAGTGACTTGCCCACAGTCACACAGCTGACAGGTGGCAGAGCCGGGAGTCGAACTCATGACCTCTGACTCCGAAGCCCAGGCTCTTTCCACTGAGCCACGCTGCTTCCCTACCACTTAGTTGTTTCATGAACTCTTATCAGTTGGTCAGTGGTATTTACTGAGCGCTTCCGGCGTGCTAAGTACTTGGGAGAAAGCAGCCTGGAGTAATGGATAGAGCATGGGTCTGGAAGTCAGAATGTCCTGGGTTCTAATCCCAGCTCCGCCACTTGTCTGCCGTGTGACCTAGGGCAACTTACTTCACTTCTCTTTGCCTCAGTTCCCTCATCTGTAAAATGGAGCTTGAGACTGTAAGTCCCATGTGGGACTGAGACTGTGTCCAGCTCGGGTTGCTTGTATCCACTCCAGCACTTAGTACAGAGCCTGGCACATAGTAAGCACTTAAATACCATTCTTCTTCTTATTATTATCTTATCCATGTATTCACCATTCTGTAATCTGGCTGTTTCTTTATCTCTCTCCCCTGTCCACACCATTCAGAAATCATTTGCGTTGGCCGGTCTCCCCATTAAATCACCAGTTCTTCCTCGAGGGCCTGCAGTCTTCCAAGCGTCCAAACGCTGTCCACGTTACACGTTCAACACGTACTTTCGATGCAGGCTGTGATGGGTGCAACATCATGAACGAGGGGGAAATAAACCCATTTGATCCTGCTCCCTAAGCAGAGATTTACATATCTCACAGCACTTATGCACGTATCTTTAAATTACATATTCTCCATTACTTATTTATTCATATCAGTGTCCGTATCCCCCTCTAGACTGGTCACGGGCAGGGAACGTTTCTGCCGATTCTGTTGCACTGTACTCTTCCAAGAGATTAGCATCCGGCTCTGCACATGGTAGGCGCTCAATAAATACCACTGATGGATGGATCGATCGATTGATGGGGTCAGAGGTGAGTTTTGCGGCTCCCTTTCTCCACCCCGAGGTGTGAGCCAGCCCCATCAGAGGAATGATTCTCCCTCCTGTGCACAGCTCTGGCGAACCCCACCCTGTCGTTCCCACGGTCGAACACGCAGTAGAACTCGGCCATAAACACGTCCCCTAAGATCCAAAGTTGTCCGGAGGGAGTGATGATATCCACAGCTTGAAAGCCGCTAATGCACACCGTTTCTTCTTTCGTGGCCTCCTGGAATAGAAAAGGCAGGGTCTGAGGAAAAGGCAGATGCGCCGTCAAGGACGCCCCCCGTCTATTCACGTTCGGCCGCTTACCTTGATGATGTACTTTTCTGCCGATAACGTGTACTCTCTGTGTCCGATGGTGAAGGTCACGTGGGGCATGCTCGATACTCTTCTGCAGTCGACGGCGTACTAGTGGAGGGGCAGAACTGAAGTGAGTTGTTGTCTTTGCATTTCTCAGCAATGAACCGCAGGTCAGATTTGACCGGGTGGACCGAGGCGGCGAAGGCAGAGCTCTAGGGCTGGAGACAGTTATTTTTAAGGACTATATAGATGGAGCTGAGAGAAATGCGTCCATGGCGTCGCTATGGGTCGAAGATGACTCGACAGCATAAGCCAAGACAAAATACAGGTGGATATCCTTTTTTTATGGTATTCGTTAAGCGCTTACTCTGTGCCAGGCACTGTACTAAGTGCTAATAATAATAATAATAATAATAATAATAATTGTGGTATTTGTAAAGTGCTTGCTACATGCCATCCACTGTACTAAGCACTGGGGTGGATAACAGTAAATCTGGCCGGACACAGTCCCTGTCCTACGTGAGACTCACAGTCTCGATCCCCATTTTACAGATGAGGTAACTGAGTCTGAGAAAAGTGAAGTGATTTGCCCAAGGTCACACAGCAGACCAGTGGCAGGACCGGAATTAGAATCCAGGTCCTTCTGACTCCCACTGGGGACAGGGAACATGTCTACCAACTCTATTGTATTGTACTCTCTCAAACACTTACTACAGTGCTCTGCCCATGGTAAATGCTCAATAAATACCACTGACTGATCACTTTCTGTTAGAAGGAAGTTTCCCGCTCTGGGTCGGGGGGGGGGGGGGATGAAAGAAAGAGAGAGAGAAAAAGAGAAAGGAAGAAAGAGAGAGAGAGAGAAAGGAAGAAAGAAAGAGTGAAAGAAAGAAAGAGAGCGAAAGAGAGAAAAGAGGGAAAAGAAGGAAAAGAAGGAAAGAAGGAAAAAGAAAGAAAATAGGGACAAGAGGGGAAAGAAGAAAGAAAGAAAGAAGAAAGAAAGAAAGAAAGAAAGAAAGAAAGAAAGAAAGAAAGAAAGAAAGAAAGAAAGAAAGAAAGAAAGAAAAGAAAGAAAGAAAGAAAGAAAGAAAGAAGAAAGAAAGAAAGAAAGAAAGAAAGAAAGAAAGGACAAGATACAGGGAGAAGACAAGAGAGAAACAGGCCCCCGGAGTCAGGGGAAGGAGTGTCATTCATTCATTCACTCATTAACTCTTATTTATTGAGCACTCACTGTGTGCAAAGCTCTGTACTAAATGCTTGGGAGAGTAACACTAACAACAGAGAGACACATTCCCTGCCCACAACGAGCTCACACCACTCACAGACTCTCTCACCCTTCTCCAAGTGCCGGCAGGAGAAACAGACTGGACAAAGTCCCCGGCCCACCTGCCAGTGAATTCCCAGTTCGACGATGAAGGAACCGAGGTGCAGAACAGTTAAGTGACTTCCCCGAGGTCACACGGACGACGAGTGGCGGAGCGGGAAGTAAATCCCCGGTCCCTTTAAAGGCCCGAGCTCTTTCCACCAGGCCACGCCGCTTCACCTTTCCCTCCGGAGCCGACCTCTGCAGGCCCCAAATCGCAGCCCGCTTCCACGCTCTCCTAGCACCGGATGCCAGCCTTGGGCCTTCGGGGGAATTGAGGGGGAGGGTCTCACCTCTCCAGAAGGCGAGGGGGTAGCCCCAATGTGCTCCTGCAGGCGTCGGATCTGGGCCGGGGGGCCGGTGATGAGGGAGGTGCCTGAGTCCACGATGGCTTCGCACCCATGTGCACAGAAGGCCACACGCCCCTGGATTTTCACGCTGCAACCGACAAACAGCCGCGGCTGTCTAGACCGTAAATTCGTGGTGGGAGGGGACTGTGTCTGTCGTATTGTTGTGTCGTGCTCTCCCGAGCGCTTAGTACAGTGCCCTGCACACAGTAAGCGCTCAATAAATACGATCGATCGATTGATTTCCCCGGGGCTGGGAGGACCCGGGAGGGTGGTCCTGCAGGCAGGGAATAATAATAGTGATAATAATAATAATGGTATTTGTTAAGCACTTAGTATGTGCCAGGCGAGAAGCAGCGTGACTCAGTGGAAAGAACCCGGGCTTGGGAGTCAGAGGTCATGGGTTCGAATCCCGGCTCTGCCACTCGTCAGCTGTGTGACTGTGGGCGAGTCACTCCACTTCTCTGGGCCTCAGTGACCTCATCTGTAAAATGGGGATTAACCGTGAGCCTCACGTGGGACAACCTGATTACCCTGTATCTCCCCCAGTGCTTAGAACAGTGCTCTGCACATAGTAAGCGCTTAACAAATACCAACATTGTTATTATTACTAAGCCCTGGGGTGGACACAGTCAACCTGGGTCAGACACAGTCCCTGTCCCACGTGGGGCTCACCGTCTCAATCCCCATTTTCTAGATGAGGCCCAGAGAAGTGAAGTGATTCGCCCAAGGTCACACAGCAGACGATTGGCAGGGCCGGGATTAGTTATTAGTGCTTACGTTGTGCAGAGCGCTTGCGAGAGTACAATAAGGAAGGGCTGCATCGAGTCGAAAGGAGGCTTTGAAAGCAGGCAGAAGTAGTAGTATTTATTAAATGCTTACTACGTTCAGAGCACTGTACTGAGCACTGGGAGAAGACTACATAATTGGGAATTAGACCCAGTCCCTGTCCCTCAGTGGGCTTCACTGTCTAACAGCCCCCTTAACCCCTTTAACCGACTGCTGGATCTGTTTCCCGGCCCCTCCCCGACCTATATTCTCCGAAGGGACAGCGTCCACGTCTAATTCCCCCGTGCACTTTCTCCCAACGTTTAGTACGGGGCTCTGCACGCAGCAAGTGCTTCATATTATCACTATTCCTACAATTCCTAGGAACACACCAACCTTTCGCTTTAAGTACGGGGGGAGGGATTTTAGCGGGATGGGGACCGGGACAGATTTCCAAGAGCCCACAAGACAGAAAAACACCAGTTTGGGTCTTTTCTGACTGGAAATTCTCCCGTCTCGCCTGGGCGTCCAGTTCCAACGGGCCACCTCTCTGAGCAACTCTGCCGCTCGGGTCTTTACTCTCCCCAACCTCGGGACTCATTTATACGTACCTGTGTGGGTCTGCTCACTTATTTATCTGAGCCACTCGAGTTGCAAATATTTTTACATTAGTCTTCTCAATTCGAGCATAAGCTCCTCGCGAGCAGGGAAAACATCACAATTCGCTTTTCTCAGCGCCAATCTGCTAACCGTTGCCCCGATCTCATCTGTCTCGCCGCTAACCTCTCGCCCTCACCTTCCCTCTCACCTGGAATCCTCTCCCTCTTCCTATCCAACAGACTACCGCTCTCCCCATCTTCAAAGCCTTATTAAAATCCCACTCCGAGAGGCCTTCCCTGACTGAGCCCATGTTTCCCCTACCCACCTTCCCTCCTGCTTCTCCGATGCATTCAGATCTGTACCCCTTAAGCATTTGGTATTCACCCCACCCCCAGTTCCACAGTCCTTATGTACATATCTTTAGACCTTTCCATTTCCCCTCTCTAAAATTGATTTTATTTCCTGTCTTCCCTGCTGGATCGTAAGCTCCCTGTGACAAGGAGAGTATCTGCCAACTCTACTGCACTGTACTTTTCCATGTGCTCAGTACAGTGATCTGCACATAGTTAGTGATTCACAGTACATAGTACCACTGATTCATTTAATTCATTCAATAATATTGAGCACTTTCTGTGTACAAAGCACTGTACTAAGCGCTTGATAGATTTATTCTTTATTCTGGTCTTCCCTAGCATCTCCTACAGTGCAGAAATATCTCCACTCTGACAGCTGCTACTCCGATCCCAATACAGTCAGTCGGTAGCATTTATTGAGCGCTTACTGTGTGCAGAGCATGGGAGAGTACAATATAAGAGGCACGTTCCCTTCCCACAACGAGCTCACAGTCTAGACAAGCAGCGAACGTCCGTGGTGTCTAAGCAGCCCGGTGTGGTGGATAGAGCACGGGGCTGGGAGTCTGAAGGTCATGGGTTCTAATCCTGGCTCCACCACTTGTCCGCTGTATGGCCTTGGACAAGTCACTTCACTTCTCAGGGCCTCAGTCACCTTATCTGGAAAATGGGGATTGAGACCGAGAGACTGTAAGCTCGTTGTGGACCGAGAATGTGTCTGCTTCTTGTTGAACTGTACTCTCCCCAGCGCTTAGGACGGTGCTCTGCACACAGTAAGTGCTCAATAAATACGACTGAATGACAGGGACTGTGTCCAAACCGATTTGCTTATATTCACCCCAGCGCTCACTACAGTGCCTGGCACATAGTAAGCACTTGGCAAATACCACAATTATTATTATTATTGTCATCCAACTTCACCCCACGAGACGAACCCATTTTTCAGGAACACAGTCGAGTTTCCAGAGGGAATCGCCTGGGGAATCTGCGTCCCGGATGCGTGATTTTTGCACGTACTTGTGAAGCCGGATCTGCCAGTAGCTTTTTTCGGTAAGCGGCACCCAGTGGATGGAGCCCATGTACAGAGAATGGTCAATGCCTCCCAGCACCAACTCGCCACCGCTTCCGTCTCTGCCGCTGGAAATTGGAAAGAGACGGAGGAAGAGAGGCTGATGCCAAACAGAGCGGCTTAGTGGATCGAGCCCGGGCCTGGGCGTCAGAAGGACCTGGGTTCTGATCCCGGCTCTGCTATACCTCTGCTGTGTGACCTTGGGCAAGCCATTTCAATTCTCTGGGCCTCAGTTACCTCAACCGTCAAATGGAGATAAGAGTGTGAGCCCAGTGTGCGACAGGGACTGTGGCCGACCTGATTGGCTTGTATCTACTCTAGCGCTTAGTGCCTGGCACGTAGGAAGCGCTTAACGAGTACCGCAATTAATTATTCCTAAAGTCTGCGAGACCCAGAACGCTGGCCTCATCCTTCTAGGCTGTAAACTCATCATGGGCAGGGACCATGTTCACAACTCTGGTGGATGGCACTCTTCTAAACGCTTAGTACAGTGCTCTGCACACATTAAGTACTCAATAAATTCAACTGAATGAATAATAATAATTGGAGTATCTGTTAAGCGCTTACTAATTGCCAAGGCACTGTACAGAGCGCTGGGGTAGGTACAAGATAATCAGCTTCCACATGAGGCTCACAGTCTAAGTTGGAAGGAGAACAGATATTGAATCCCCGTTTTACAGATGAAGTAACCGAGGCCCAGAGAAGTGAAGTGACTTGCCCGTGGTCACACGAGCAGACAAGTAGCAGAGCCGGGATTAGAACCCAGGTCTTCTGGCTCCCAGGCCTGGCTATTTCCAGTAGGCCACGCATGTAGTTGTCCATAAATTATTTATCTCTTTTATTGTCCGTCTCCCCCTCTGGACTGGGCTGGGAACGTGTCTACCAACCCTGTTGAACTGTCCTCTCCCGGGCGCTCAGTTCAGTGCTCAGCACACGGTAAGCGCTCAATAAATACCACCGATCGATTAATCTTCACGAAGAGCGCATCTCCTGGCCTCCGGAGAAACGTCTCAGGGTGGTAGTGGCCGGGTGGAGTGAAAATTGGGGGCGAGGAAGGAGGAGAGGAAGTTACAGAGCCACCGGTGCTGAGGAAACCGACCTGTTGAGGAGGAAAGAAAACACCGGTTTGGAGACCAATCGCTGCTGCATAATCCTGTCGAACACCGGGGTGGCGCTTCCCACAGACAGCGAGGGGTAGCCCAAACCCAGCACTCCGTCAAAGTGGGCAAGGGCAAAGGTCATCCCAGGCTCGAAGATGGACTCACCAAATTCTTGCCCCTCGATGGTAATGTTGCCGAGCTTTCCAAAAGGCAGAAATGAGCAGACAGAAAGCCAGGTTACATCCGCCCCCTTCCGGAGCGGAATCTTTTTCATTCATTCATTCATTCATTCATTAGGTTGTATTTATCGAGCCCTCACTGTGTGCAAAGCACTGTACTAAGCGCTTGGAAGAGTATAATACAGCAATCTCGGGTGCAGATCAAGGCTCAAAGTCAGTGAGAGCCTGACAACCCCTTTCAAATGTCCCGGACCCACCGGTCTGCTTCTGTCAGCTCCCAGGAAAAGTCTGTTCAAGCAAATCCCGATTCCACTAAGGATTTTTCCCTCCCCAAGCCTGACACATCTCCAGGCTCACCCAAATTAGCTCTTAATTATGCTATATTTTCTGACACCTCACTCTTTCCTCGTTCCCCAAAAATGCTACTGCTCCACTGCTGCTTCTGCCTCCTTCTCCACCCTCCACCCTCCTGGGGCCCGGCCCAGAGGAGAGGCCAGGATAGAAAAATCAATTGAGCGACTGGGCCTGAAGGAGGACATAAGGGACAGAGAAGACAGGAGCAGCTGGAGAATAAAGAGACAGGGAGTGACTCGAATAGGGAGTGTCAGGAGGAGAGGGAATGTGTTAGAATCCAGTGAGAGGGCTTGGGTGCGTAAAATGAAGAGGGGCCTGGTTGGGATGCTAAATGCCTGGGAGTCAGAAGATGGGGGGGCTTAACCCGGCTCTGCCACTTGCCTGCCGTGTGACCTTAAACCCGTCACTTAACCTCTTGGGGCCTCAGTTTCCTCATCTGTAAATTGGGGATTAAAAAACAGTTCTCTCTCCCCACTAGGGTGTGAGTTCCATGTGGACAGGGTTTATTGTCTGACTATCTTGAATCCATCCCATTGATTAGAACAATGTTTGGTATATAAGAATTGGTTAACAATTATTATTATCATTATTTTTATTTGTTAAGTGCTAGCTACATTCCAGGCACTGTACTAAGTGCTGGGGTAGAAAAGAGCTAATCAGGTTGGACACGGTCCATGTCCCACATGGGGCTCACAGTGTCAATCTCCATTTTTCAGATAAGGTAACTGAGGCACAGAGAAGTGAAGTGTCTTGCCTAAGGCCTCTCAGCAGACAAGTGGCAGAGCTAGGATTTGAACCCAGGTCCTTCTGACTCCCAGGGCTGTGTTCTATCCTCTAGGGAATAATGATTATTATTTGATATATTTATGTTTGATAGACTTATTATTATTTCATATATATGTTTGATAGAAGGGTCTGGGGACCAAGGGGAAGGGAAGCTCCTGGGGTCCAGCCATGAGAGCAGGTGATGGGACAAATAGTTTTTGTTAAATGCTTACTATGTTCCAGGCACTGTTCTAATCACTGCGATAGATACAAGATAATCGGGTTGGACACGGTCCCTGTCCCACAGAAGGCTCACAGTCTCAATTCCCATTTTACAGATGAGGAAACTGAGGCCCAGAGAAGTGAAATGATTTGCTCAAGGTCACACAGCGGACACATGGCAGAGGCGGGCAGACTCCCAGGCCTGTGCTCTATCCACTAGGGGTAGATATCCGGCGCTCAGTACAGTGCCTGGCACATAGTAAGCGCTTAAAAAATACCATAATGATTATGATTATCAGGAGGGGAGGGAGTTGTCCCTGGGGCGGAGAGACCGAGCCGACGGGATGGGGAGACC
This sequence comes from Ornithorhynchus anatinus, assembly GCF_004115215.2. Lineage (NCBI taxonomy): Eukaryota > Metazoa > Chordata > Mammalia > Monotremata > Ornithorhynchidae > Ornithorhynchus > Ornithorhynchus anatinus. Next base: position 17,481,878 of record NC_041741.1, on the reverse strand, counting down.
CATCCCGGGGGGCTCTGGCCTTTCCTGCAACACCACTGTTTCTCCTTGGCCCCGCCGCCCACCACCCGGCCAAGAGACCCCCCCCAAGAGGCTTATCCCTTCTTGTTTTTCCCCGGCTCATCTACCGGCAGGCAGACAGGGACGTCCCAGTGGGACAGCGCAAGACAAGCCCGGCGGACTCCCCGACCTCGTCCCCTGGTTCCGGCCTGCCTCTGGCCCAGCCAGGGATTGGAGGTGGGTGGCCTGCTCGGCCTGGGCCCGGAGCAGTCCCCCGACTGAAGCTCTGGCCGTCTGAGCGAGGGGCTCTCCTGTCTCCCGCTGTCTAAGCCCCCTCTCTCCCTGGGCAGAGGGGTAGGGCAGCACCCGGGGAGCCAGCCCAGACAGGGCCCGCTTGCCCCCAGCCCTGAGCCCGGCCACCGCAGGCTCTCCGGTCCCTCCGCGGCTCTAGAGCGACCACAGGGGTACTCACCTGCACCCGCTCGATGCCCACGACGCCCAGAAGTTGCCCCGTGCCGTAATGCAGAGAGAAGGCCTGCCCGTCGTGCCGGTAGGACCTCGAGAGGAAAGATTTGAATTTCTGGTGCATTCCTGAGGGGGGAATCGAGCACTTTGACTACCCGGGGCCTCCGGGTCAAAGGAACATCCATTTCATCCTCGGCGTCTTGGTAGACCTGTTAGCGCCTACCTCCTGACCACCGGTTTTAAGGCCCTCAATCAGCCCTCTCCCTACGACTGATCCTCGCTCCTCTCCCACCCGACCCTAGCTCGGCCCGTACACTTCCCTCTTCTCATCTAGCCCGCCTGAAATTTCCTCCCCCTACACATCCAGCAGACCACCGTTCTCATTTCTTCTGATTTCCTCCCTAACTGCCATTTTAACACTTCCACATCACCTAAACACTTGGTTACTTCCACTTCTCTCTCTCTCTCATACGTACACACACACACAAACCATTCACTGTTGTTCATCTCCACCAGTTGGAGTGGGGAGAGAAAAGGGGCAGGGAGGTCAGCAAGGAGGCTGATACAGTAATTAAGGTGGGATGGGGTAAGTGCTTGGATTAATGCGGTAGAATTTGGATAGAGAGGAAAGGGCAGATTTTAGCGATGTTGTGAAAACTGAACTCACGAGATCTGGTGACAGAATGAATATGTGGGTTGAATGAGAGAGAGGAGTCGAGAATAACGCCAAGGTTGTGAGACAGGGAGGACAGTGGTGCTGCCTACAGTGACAGGAAAGTCAGAGGAGGACAGGTTTCGGGTAATCAGATGAGGAGTTCTGTTTCGGACACCCAAGTAGAGCTGTCCCGAAGGCAAGAGAAAATGGGACGCTGCAGAGAGAGAGAGGGAGATCAGGGCTGGAGATGTACACTTGGGAATCACCTGTTTAGAGGTGGCAGTTGAAGCCATGGGTGTGAATCAGTTTCCCAAGCGAGTCGGTGTAGATGGGGAAAAGAAGGGGAGCCAGAACTGAACCTTGAGGGAAACCCAGTATTGGGGGCGGGGGGAGTCAGAGGAGGAGCCCGTGAAAGAGATCGAGAATGAGCGGCCAGAGAGATAGGAGGAGAACCAGGAAAGGACAGTTAGTGAAGTCAAGGTTGGGTCGTGTTTCCAGGAGAAGAGGGTGGTCCACACTCTCAGAGGCGGCTCAGAGATCGTAGAGGACTGGGATGAAGTAGAGGCCGTTGGATTTGGCAAGAAGGAGATCGTTTGTGACCTTCGAGAAAACACTTTATGTGAAGTGGGCGGAGGGGGTCAAACAGAGAAACGAAAGAGAGGAAGTGCGGACAGCGGGTGTAGACAAGGAGTTTGGAGAAGAATAGTAGGAGGGAGATGGAGCGATAACTGGAGGGAACACCGTTTCTGTGAGCTATTGTGGGCAGGGAACGTGTCTGTTTGCTGTTGTAGCGTGTACTCGCCCAAGCGCTTAACACATTCCTTTGCACAGAGTAAGCACTCAATAAGTACAATTACGAAATGTTACGAATGTTACGAGAAAGCCTTTCCAGAGCCTGAAGGAATGGGCGGGGACAGTGGCCTTGGTTCAGTTCATTTCTGGGCCACGAGATGGCTAGCTGGGAGGGTCCCTTGAAGGGGGGGCTTTCCCCGGCCCTGCCCAGGCCTAGCTCCGGCTGGCCAGATGGCCCAGGACCCCCTTACTACAGGCTTCACTGATGCAGTAGGCCGAAGGGACCCAGAAGTTGGAGGAGCCGGTGTCGAACACCACGGTGAATCTCTGCGGCGGGGTGCCGATGCTCACCGCCCCGTAGTACTGGGCCTGGAAGGAAGAAGAAGAAGATGTATGGCACCCGTCAATTGCTCACTGGGCGCCAGGCACCGTCCTAAGCGCTGGGGCGGATACAAATTAATAGGGTTGGACGTGGGCCCTGTCCCACATGGGGCTTATACTCTTAATCCCCATTTGACATATGAGGTAACTGAGGCACAGAGAAGTTAATTGACTTGCCCCGGGTCACACAGCAGACAAGTGGCAGAGCCGGGGTTAGAAGCAGCATGGAGAGGGGGCCTAATTCTAATTAATTCTAATTAGAATTAGAATTGCGGCTCCACCACTCGTCTGCCGTGTGACCTTGGGCAAGTCACTTCACTTCCCTGGGTCTCAGTTACCTCATCTGTAAAATGGGGATAAAGACTGTGAGCCCCATGTGGACCCTGAACTGTGTCCGGCCCGATTAGCTTGTATCTACCCCAGCACTCAGAAAAGGGCCTGACACAAAGTAAGCACCTAACAAATACCATAAAAAATGGTATCCTTCTCTTTCCACTAGGCTACACTGCTCCTCGGGATTCCTTGCGCCTCTCGTCCCTAAATTCGTCAGTGTCGAAATAAAAAATGAGGGAGAAGATAAGCAGGGTGGTTGTTCAGAACACAGAGTCTGGTTTTAGAGTTCCAGGAAAGGAACCCAAAGGACAAAAGAGGTCTCCTGGTCGGATCCCCTGCCTCCAGACAAGTCAACCACCAACGCACACAATACTTTCATTCATTCATTCATTCACTAGTATTTATTGAGCGCTTACCATGTGCAGAGCACTGTACTAAGCGCTTGGAATGAACAAGTAGGCAACAGATACAGTCCCTGCCGTTTGACGGGCTTACGGTCTAATCGGGGGAGACGGACAGACGAGAACAGTGGAAATAAATAGAGTCAAGGACCAGTGGGTCGGTGGCTATATATATAATATAATAATATTGTATATATATGCCAGTTTGGAAGGGGAAGAAAAGGAAAGAAGAATTTATCAAAACTGCCAGCAGGGATATCGGGTTGGGAGGAAAATGGGCTGAATTGTTGCGTGATGCCTCCCAGGCTGCTAGTGCTAACTGGCAGGAAAAACAAAGTCCAGCCCAATTAGGCTTCTAGACCCGCAGCAGGGAGACAGGAGCGAGAGAAGGGAAAACCCAGCCCAGATAACAATAATAATTAATAGTATTTGTTAAGCGCTTACTATGTGCCACGCACTGTACTAAGCGCTGGGGTGGACACGAGCAAATCGGGTTGGACACAGTCCCTGTCCCATGTGGGACTCACAGTCTCAATCCCCATTTTCCAGATGAGGCAACTGAGGCCCAGAGAAATAAAGTGACTTGTCTAAGTCACAAGCAAAAACAAGTGGCAGAGCCGGGACTAGAACCCATGACCTTCTGACTCCCAGGCCCGGGTTCTAGCCACTGTGCCAAGCGGATGCAAAAAGGATCCAAAACCCGGACCATCCATCCATCTCCCCTCGCCCCCCACCCTCGAAAACAGATTCATCTGTTCAGTCAAATTTACTGAGCGCTTATTGGTTGCAAAGCACTGTACTATGCGCTTGGGAGAGTACAAAAGAACAATAAACAGACACATTCCCTGCCCACAACGAGCTCACATGCCAACCAAGTCCCCTGCCCTGGTTAAGTTGAAGCTGGCCAGTCTGGACCTCTGGCTCCTACCCAGTGTTCGGTAGAAACACGAACCTCGCAATGGAGGTGTATTCATTCATTCATCCGGTCGTATTTATTGAGCGCTTACTGTGTTCAAAGTACTAAGCGCTTGGAAGAGTACAATATAACAACAAATAGACATATTCCCGCCCACAACGAACTCACAGTCTAGATGGGAAAACAGACATTATTATGAATAAATATATAGACGAATAAATCGCAGATACATACGTATATATACACATATGTGTTGCGGGGATGGGAGGAAGGATGAACGGAGGAGCAAGTAAGAGTGGCGCAGAAGGGAGTGGGAGAAGAGAGGAGGGCTTAGTCAGGGAAGGCTCCTTGGAGGAGATGGGCCTTCGATAAGCTTTTGAAGTGGGGGAGAAGAATTCTCTGTCTGATAGGAGGAGGGAGGGTGCTCCAGGCCGGAGGTAGGATGTGGGCAAGAGGTCGGTGGCGAGAAGGACGAGATCGAGGCACATGTGAGAAGGTTAGCGGGAGAGGAGCGGAGTGTGCGGACTGGGCTGTAGAAGGAGAGAAGGGAGGTGAGGCAGGAGGGGGCGAGGGGACTAGTGCTTTGAAGCCAATAGTGAGGAGTTTTTATCTGATGGGGGATGTAGGCCGAAAGCTCGCTGTGGTGGGAGGGGTGGGCTGGAATTGGGATGGCAGGGGTCGCCAGGGGAGGGGTCTCAGAGGTCCAGGACAGGGGGCCAGAATAGAAGTTTATCAGCATGACCCCCCTGCGGCCCTCAGGGACCCGTGCGTATCTGAGAATGCCGTGTCCTGTCTATTTTTAGGGATGGACATTCCTGGTCCCCGCCACAGATAACGGGACAATCGTCTCTGTGACGAGAACTGCCTCTGGGTAAAAGGGGCAGAATAAATCTGCCCAACTGGGGGATTTCACCCCCAGCACCCTCCGTACCCAGGCCGACGTCGGAGCTGGATGTCAGAGCAGGGGCCTGGGAGGCGGAAGATGTGGGTTCTAATCCCGGCTCTGCCACTTGCCTGCTGCCGGACCTTGGACAAGTCGCTTCACTTCTCGGTGCCTCGTTTTCCTCGTCAGTCAGATGGGGAATAAATAAACACCGCTTTCTTAAACTGAGAGCCTCGTGTGGGACAGGCGCTGTGTCTGATCTGATTCTCCTGTATCTACCCTGGTGCTGAGCACAGTGCTTGGCGCATAGCAGGGTGGCCTGGTGGAAAGAGCAAGGGCCTGGGAGTCGGAAGGTCATGTGTTCTCATCCTGGCTCCGCCACGTCTGCTGTGTGACCTTGGGCAAGTCACTCCAGTTCTCTGCACGCAGTAAGCACTCGGTAAATTCGACTGACTGAACTTCTCTGTGCCTCAGTGACCTCATCTGTAAAATGGGGATGAAGACTGTGAGCCCCACATAGAACAGGGACTGTTTCCAACCTGATTAGCTTCTACCTACCCCAGTGCTTAATACAGTCTCTGGATCGTAGTCAACACTTAACAAATACCACAGTGATTATTAGTAGTATAGCAATAACATTACATTATATATAATTACTATAATATTGTATATGTGATACTATTTTTTTTTTATTTTTTAAATCCCACGATTACTATCCTCAATTATCATCAGCATCATCTTCGTCACTGATAGGGATCCAGGCCAGGAGACTTAGGGGGTAGATTCTGGGAGAGACGAGTCCATGGAGCCGCTATGGGTCGGAGACGACTCGACAGCATAAAACAAGACAATATCCTAGTCCCTCATCCTTCCTGAAGGAACTATCGTGGCACTTCTGAAAGTCAATATTTAGCCAAGAGAAATACCTACATTGCAGATTGCGTCATTTGGTCTTAAAAGACATTTGCTTTTCATACACTCACAGGAAAAGAATCTTTCCTTCTAATCGCCATCCTGACTAGGTGAGTAAACGGTGAGTCGCTGACAATCCCGATGATTTAGTCGGGGCTGAGAGGGGGGTGAAAGTCAATGTCCATTTGCCTTTCCAGTCACTTCATCACCTCGCCCTGGCACAGAACCACCCGGACCGCAGACCAGTGAAGGTCTCGTCGGTCAGTGCTATTTACTGAACACTTGCACTGGGCGGGAATCGGCGCTAAGCACTGGGAGAGTGCGATAGAATTAGCAGACCTTGGAAAGCTTATTGTGGGCAGAGAACGTATCTATCAGCTCTGTTATACTGAACTCTTCCGAGCGCTTAGTACAGTGCTCTGCACATGGTAAACGCTCAATACCATTGATTGATTGACTGATTGATTGGGCAAGACCTTGGGTTAGTAGACACCCGTTGGGGGAACCTCGGGCAAGTCACTTAATTTCTCTGTGCCTCGATTTCCTCATCTATAAAGTGAGAATAAAATACCCATTCTCCCTCCCCCTTAAACTATGAGTCCCAGGAGGGACAGGGACTGTGTCTGACCTGATTGTCTTGGATCTACCCCAGGGCTTAGTGCAGGGCTTGGCACACGGTGAACTCGTAGCTGATTATTATTACCGAGAAGCAGCAAGGACTAGCGAAAAGAGCACGGGCCTGGGAGTCAGAGGACCTGAGTTCTAATCCTGCCTCTACCACAACAGCTCTGCCACCTGAGACAAGTCACTTAACTTTGTGCCTCACTTCTCTCAGCTGCAAAATGGAGATTCGATGCCTGTTCTCCCTTTTCCTTAGACTCCCCGTGTGGGACCTATCTTGAATCCACCCCAGCATTTAGTACAGTGCTTGGCACATAGTAAGCACTTAAAAGATACACAATTAGTAGTGATAAACACAATCCCCGCCCTTTAAGGGCTTTTTGAATATTGATTTCACCAGTTGCACCTTTGAACTAGGATGGTAATGAACAAGAGAGACCCAGAGGGGAACAGTTATTCCTTCAAAGTCTGTCTGAGAAAGAGACACCCATGACCGCCTCCCCAGGGCACCCTCAGGGGGGAATTCTGGGGGCGGGGGCGGTCTGACCCCAGTCCTCTCCCCCCTGCGGCCCCCGTGCCACCAGAGACTAAATCCTCCTGGAGAGGAGCTCCGTCTTCCCACTGGGATCCACCTCCCTTAACTCATCGTAATAATAACTGTGGTATTTGTTAAGCTCTCACTTACAGATGACGAAACTGAGGCACGGAGAGAAGTTGAATGACCTCACCAAGGTCACACCTGGAGCAGGTGGCGGAACCCATGGATTAGAACCTTGATCTCCTGACGCCCAGTCCTGTGCTCTTTGCACTAGGCCACAAAGAAGAATGGCCTAGTGGTGTTTTTTTAAAGGTATTCATTATGCATTTATTATGTGTCAAACATTGTTCTAAGCACCGGGGTAGGTACAAGTTAATTAGTTTAGACACCGTAAGCCCTTTTACTACGTGGGGCTCACAGTCTAAGGAGAAGGGAGAACCGGTGTTGAATCCCCATTTTACAGTTGAGAAAACTGAGGCACAGAGAAGTAAAGTGACTTGCCCCAGGTCACATAGCAATTGACAGAGCCAGGATTACAACCCAGGTCCTCCAACACCTGGAACCGCGCTCTTGGCACTAGGCCACGCCGCTTCTCCGAGAGGATGGAGCCCTAGAGTATGGGTGAGAATAATAATTGTGGCACTTAAGTGCTTATTATGTGTCAGACACTGTACTAAGCGCTGGGGGCGATACAAGTACAGTGGGTTGGACACAGCCCCTGTCCCACGTGGGGTTCACAGTCTCAATCCCCATTTTCCAGATGAGGTAACTGAGGCCCAGGGAAGTGAAGAGACTTGCTCAAGGTCACACAGCAGACAAGTGGCGGAGGCAGGATTAGAACCCAGGTCCAGGCCAGTGCTCTATCCACTACATCACACTGCTTCTCAGGACAGTGGAACGGAAACCAAGCAGGGACTCCGGTTCCTTATCCCTCGGGGGCAGGGCTAGGACCTTGAGCTAGATTTCCAGACTCAGCTGGGGGTATAGTCCTGCTAAAATCATAGGGAAAGTTCAAGTTTGGATCCCTAAAATGGGAATGTCTGAGAAGCTAATTTAAGAGGGAGATGCTGAAAATGATAATCATCTGAGACTAGATGAAATCTAGATCACTACCATCCTTCGGCGGTTTAAGCTTATTGTGGGTAGGGAATGTGTCTGCCAACTCTGTTGTACTGTCCCAAGCGCTTAGCACAAGGCTCTGCCCATAATAAGTGCTCAATATCGTTAATGATGATGGTACAGAACCAAGGCATTCCAGATCACTTCTGGATCCTCGCAAGTCACTTTTGAACCTTCTTCCAGGTGGTGATTTGTCTCCCCGGCTAGATCTGAAGCTCCTTGAAGGCAGAGATCATGTCTACTAACTCTACTCAGCTCTCCTAAGCGCTTCGGGCCAGTGGTCCGCATAGAGCGAGCCCTCGGGAACGACAATCGATCGATTGATCCGCTCGGGAGAAACTGTCTCCAGTGAGCTGAATCCCTGCTTCACTCTGGCAAGAGCAGAGGTGCGAGAGCAAGGGTTTTGGTAGGAGAGAACCACGGTCCACCGGGCCCAGGATTCTGCCTTCTCCAGAGACCCTCCCCAGGGACCCTCCCCAGGAAAAATAACTCACGTTCATGTAATCGTACAAGCGTTCTTTAGTGACTCCAACCGAGAAATAAGCATCCGAGGGGAAGCACTGCAGGTACCTCCGAGCGAAGATGTCGGGTTGGTGATCCCTCAGGAATTCCTCTAGGGCGCCATTTTCCCGAAGGTGACTCCTGATGCTTTTAAATTTGACCAAGGGGATCCTGGGGAGGCCGGAGAAGAAGGGCCGGTGAAGTGGGGGTTGCCACCAGGCCCCCCGAGAGGCCCTCTCGTCGCTCGCTCCCGCATCGGCGACCCCCAGAGCCCGGCTTCTGGGAGGGGGCGGAACGCCACGGTTCAGGGAGGGGAACCACGACAAGCTGGAGACGGCGTCGTCGTTCGGAGGTGCTTTCTTACCTCTGTAGGCCTGCCGCGAGCTGAATCCAAATCAGAGCCACTAATGGGGTCTTCATGGCTCCGGGTGAGTGGGAACGGAGGTCTCGGTTTAACGGCTTTCCTGGACCTCTCCTCCCCTCTCTCTTTTATACGTCCCTGGGTCACAGACATCTCTTGGCTGGAGGAGTCCCTCCAGGACAACCCCCGTTTGGCAGAACCTTCATTAATGTTTTCTACAGCTGGCTTCTGGCTTGAGTAAATATTGATACACACCAAAGCTGCTAGATTCCCCCCCTCTCCCCACCTGATGAGCAGAGGCAAGGCCTTCCATACCCTTAGTATAGAGCCATGACACAACCTCTCCTGGCTCACTGGTCGTTTGCTAACCCCGCGTCTGCTCCTGTTTATAATAATAATATTAAAAATGGTATTTGTTAAGTGCCAAGCACCGTTCTAAGCGCTGGGGTACGTGTCCCACGTGGGGCTCGGTCTTAATCCCCATTTTACAGATGAGGGAACTGAGGTTCAGAGAAATTAAGTGGCTTGCCCAAGGTCACACAAGCAGACAAGTGGCAGAGCCGGAATTAGAACCCACATCCTCCGACTCCCAAACCTGCGCGCTTTCCACTAGGTCATGCTGCTTCTCAAGCTGGGCAAGTGAGTCAGCGAGGGAAGGAGGAAGGCTGTGGGAGGGAGTGGAGAAGACAGAAGTGCATGTTTGGAAGGCTGATGAGAATCCTTCCCTTTCAAGGAGTCTCTCTCTCTCCCTCCCTTCCTATCACCCTCTGTCTCTCTCCCTTCATCCCTATTTCCCTCTGCCCCCCTCTCTCTCTCTCTCTCCAGCCAAGCCCCGGCCCAAGCCAAGAAACCCCACAGCTTCAGTGGCGGAGGCCTTAGAAAACACTCTCGTCTTCCTCTCACCGTCAACAGGCGGTCGCGTGTCAGGGAAAACACAGAATTCAGCAATTCTGGTCAGGTCACTGTGACTCTTTTTGATAACCGGTAAGAGTGATTAATGGGTAACCCAGGATATTTTGCCGGGGACATTTTCCTTCAGGATGCCCGTCAGGGGCAGATAGAACTCGTTCCTCTACCCACAGCAATCCTCATGGCTGGTCTTCCTCTGCCAAGCTGAGGGAGAGAATGTCAGCCTCTCCATTCCTCTCCCGTTCGGAGGGGTGGGAGGGCAGTACTCCAGCTAACCAACCCATCGGTGGTATTTATTGAGCCTTTAATTTGTGCAGAGCTCTGTACTAAGCACTTCGGAGAGCACCATACAGTTTACAGACAAGATCCCCGCCTTCAAGAAGTCAACGGTTAAGTCTCGGCTCCGTCGCGGCTAGTTTGGGAGTTTCCCAGTTATTCAAGGGGCGTGAGACTGCCCCCCTCACCGCCCCGGCCCATGGCAAGCACGCTTTGATCCCCAGTTTTGGACAGAGACTGTATCTTTTATGATTGTACTGTATCTACCCCGGGGCTCCCCTCTCAGGGTGGCCCCTGGAGAGTTTCCAGTCCTCTACCAGTCCCCGCTACAAGAGGGAGAGTCAAGCAGAGGCCCGTCCATTCCACTACTAGCTTGGGCAGTGGTTAGGGAGTGGTAGGCCATCTGCTCCCCCGTGCCGGACCGCAGCGGCACGGGAGAGAGTCGAGGGTGGAGACTCGGGTTTACTGCGCGGAAGGAGGCGATGGTAAACCACTTCTGTATTTGGACCAAGAAGACTCCAAGGATCCACTACCAGAACGATCGCAGGTGGACAGCGGGGCGTTCTGGGAGAGATGTGTCCTTGGAGTCGCTATGGGTCGGAGACGACTCGACGGCATAAGGCCAGTTGGGATCCCAGTGCTGAGAAGGAACTGGGTTCTAATCCCGGCACCGCCACCTGTCTGCTAGGTGACTTTGGACAAGTTCCTTAACTCCTCTGTGCCTCAGTCATCTCATCTGTGAAAAGGGGATTAAGATTGCGAGCCCCATGTGGGACAGGGACGGTGTCCAATCCGATTAGCTTGTATCTACCTTGGTGCGTATCGCTTGACGCAGAGTAAGCGCTTTAACAAATACCATTATCATTATTATTATTAGCTCAGCGCTTAGCACATCGTGAGTACTTAATAAGAGAAGCAGGATGGCCTAGTGGAAAAAGCAGAGGCCTGGGCATCAGACTAGCTTTCTAAAACCCGGCCTGACGACTTGTCTGCTGCGTGACCTTGGCCAAGTGACTTCTCTTTGTCTCAGTTCCCTCATCTGCAAAACGGGGATCTGTTCTCCCCGCTACTTAGACCGCCAGCCTCCCGTGGTACTTGATTTTCTTGCATCTACCCCAGTGCTTTCAAGTAGTAAGCACTTAACCAATACCACAGTTATCATTAACAAATCCCACTCTGATGATTACTGTGGTGGTGTTGTCGCGGTTGGCTGTAGTTGTGAATTCCCGACTGGTCATCCCAGTGACAAGCCTGACAAGCCCAAATGAGGAGGCTAGGCAAACCCAGCCAAAGCACTTGGAAATGCTTCGTCCCTTTCCAAAACTACTTCAGCGGCCTAACTTTCCCCCCGAGGAGCCCACGGCAGGAATGAGCAGAGCCACGGGACCCCGCTCGCCCCCGCCCCTCCCATATCTATTTCTCTGCCGACCTCTCGCCCACGTCCCGCCTCTTCCCTAGAACGCCCTCTCTCCGCGTATCTGACAGACTCTCCCTGCCTACAAAGCCTTATTGAAGGCCCATCTCCTCCAAGAAACCTTCCCTAAGCCCTCATTTCCTCTTCTCCCACTCCCTTCTGCATCACCCAGATTTGCTCCTTTTATTCATCCCCCTCCCAGCCTCACAGCACATATGTCCATATCTGTAATTTTTTCATTTATATTAACGCCTGTTTCCCCTAGACTCGTTGCGGGCAGGGGATGTGCCCGTTTATTATTGTACTGCTCTGCACACAATAAGCGCTCAGTAAATACGATTGACTGAAGGACTGACTGACCCCCGTTGAGAGCCTGGGGCTTCCCAGCTGGCAGTTTTTCAAAGGATCCTTGAATTTTAATTCCGTAGGATTTTCTCTGGGTGGGTTTTTCTCTCCTTGGGTAGACTTGAAGACCGCTCTGAGAACTTCTGGCTTGTCTCATTAGGCTCTTCCCACTCACCCAGTCATTGAAATTTCAGCCATTTTATCCATAAAAAAAATTATAAATACGGGGGGTCGGTCACCACAAACCACCCCAGGCAGTGACCATTTTTTTTATGTATTCGTTAAGTGCTCACTGTGTGCCAGGCACTGTTCTAAGGTAGATATGAACTAATCAGGTTGGACACAGTCCTTGTCCCACACGGGGTTCACTGTCTTAATCCCCATTTTCAGATGAGGGAACTGAGGCACGGGGAAGTAAAGTGACTTGCCCAAGATCACACAGCAGACAAGTGGCAGAGCCGGGATTAGAACCCAGATCCTTTTGACTCCCAAGCCCACATTCTATCCGTTTAGGCCACGCTGCTTTGCCTACACACAGGGCCTGGCCTTTGCTCATGTCCTACCTAGAAACTCCCATGAGCTCATTGTGGGCTCATTATGGTTATTGTTGTATTGTACTAACCCAAGCGCTTAGCACAGTGCTCCGCACACAGCCCTTAACAAATACAATCGAATGAATGAATGAATGAATTCACTTCACATCCTGCAGACCACTGCTCGCCCCATCTTCAAAGCCCTACTAAAATCACATTTCGTCCCGGAATCTCTCACCTGCCCACCCTATTCGCCCCACCACTGTACTTCAACACACTTCCACGTCACTTAGGCCCTTGAGTCCTCACCCCCTAAGCACCCGCTTACCCATCTGGCCCCCCTCCCCGACACAGCTAGTTCGCACAGATATTTAAACTCTGCTGCCCCTGTAATTTATTTAACCGTCTGTCTCGCCCGCTGGACTGTAAACTAACTGAGAGCAGGAATGGTATTTCCCGACTGTATTGTACTCTCTCGGTGCTCTGCACACAATAAACGCCCAATAAATGAGATTGAACGACCCTGCGGTGGACATTTTCCGGTAAAAGGAAAACACTTTTCCTTGGGCAGTGCCTGAGATCTTCCTGTGTGCGGTTAAAGCTTCATGCTGCCGGAACTCGAGCTGGACATTCTTCTGGCCCAGAGTGAGGAGAACAAAAATGCTACATCCTAGCGGATAAGGATTCTTTGGAGGGTCTCGGTCTGGCTCTCCTCCTAGCCTAATTGGGAATTGCTAAGTGGGAATCGTTGACAGGTTCGCATTGAGCTATCCGGGGACAGCCAGGCAGTCCTTTAAATCATACTCCCATTCGGTGACCGAGCACCTGCTGGATGCAGAGCACTGTACGAGGCGTTGAGGAGAGTACAATACAGAGCACCAACCTTTCATTTTGTGAGGGCAGAGAGGGAGCAGGTATTTTGGGGGTTGCGGGGGGAGGGAGCTGGGAGGAGATAGGTTTCAGAGAACCAGTAGGGCAGAGAGTTGTTATTCTCCGTCTTTTCAGTCTTGACTGAAGACTATCAGGTCCTGGCAGAGACCTGGGATAAGCCAGGCTGGGAGTCCAGCCAGAAAGCTTTGGGGCGACCGCCCGGGGGGATGGTCAGCTCTGGCCACCCCAGCTCCAGCAGGGAACTGCACGGTAACACCAGGCTCCTCTCTCCGGGAGCCTCTGGCCATTTTCGGCCTGAAGAGCGAGAAAGGGCCGGCTTGAACCCATCGCGATGGTCAAGGCTAAGCCGACGGCTTTTTCCCCGAGGAAACCGCGTGAACTTCCGTCCGGACGGGCGCCCCGACGGGGATCGGAAACATCACCTCATTCATTCATTCAATCGTATTGAGCACTAAACTGTGTGCAAAGCACTGTACTGAGCGCTTGGGAGTGTAGAATATCACAATGAACGGACTCATTCCCTGCCCACGGCGACACACCCGACATGTCCGCTCAGCCTGAAATTTCGACTTTAGCTCTGTTTCAAAATCCAAAGGAAGGCCCGGGACTGGCAGATCTTACCATGCTCTCCCAAGCGCTCAGTACGGTGCTCGGCGAACAGTCAGCGCTCAGTAGATACCGTTGATTGATCTGTTAGATCCCCTAGGTGAGCCGACCCCCTGCCCCGGCCCCGCGATTCGGGCCGGATAGGTGGAGGGGGGCCGGGCCTCGGGTTTTGAGGGGGACGAGGGTGGCTCCCCCTTCCTCTCCGCCGTCCTCGTGGCCCCCGACCGCCTCGTCCCTCTGGCTTAGCGCTAGGCAACGACGCCGCGTGAGCAGGCCTTCGGGGTGGCGCCCGTTTTTCCCATCACCCCACACTCATTCCGTTATCAGCGACATTTCTTAGCTTCCCAGACGGACGGCGGTCGCCACATAAGGAGCGGGATATGACGGGGTCGGAGGGGAGGGGGTCGCGGGGCGTGGAGGGGAGGGCCCAGCGGCCTCCGGGAGACGGGTCTTCCCCTCGGGAGCGTCCCCGCCATGGGCAGCGTGGCGAGCTGCCCGGTGGCCTCGGGCCCGGGACCCGTCGGGGAGATGCCGGTCGACCGGACGGTGGACCTGAGCGGCCTCCGCCTGCGCCTCCTCCCGCCGCGGGTCTGCTCCTTCGGGGAGCTGGTCAAGCTCTACCTGAGCGACAACAAGCTGGCCAGCCTCCCGCCCGAGCTGGGCCAGCTCCACCACCTGCAGATCCTGGCCCTGGACTTCAACAAGTTCAAGGCCCTGCCTCCGGCCGTGTGCGCCCTGAAACGGCTGGGCATCCTCTACCTGGGCAACAACAAGCTGCGCGACCTGCCCGCCGAGCTGAGCCTGCTCGGGAACCTCCAGACCCTGTGGATCGAGTCCAACCGGCTGGGCCGGCTGCCGGCCGTGGTCTGCGAGCTGGGCCTGCTCAAGACGCTGCACGCCGGCTCCAACGGCCTCCGCCTCCTCCCGGCCCAGCTCTGGCGCCTGCGGGAGCTCCGCGCCATCTGGCTCTCGGGCAACCAGCTGGCCGATTTCCCCCCCGTGCTGCTCCGCATGCCCGGCCTGGAGGTCATCGACGTGGACCGCAACGCCATCCGCTCCTTCCCCAGCCTGGCCCACCTGCCCGGCTTGAAGCTGGTCATCTACGACCACAACCCCTGCCGCAACGCGCCCAAGGTGGCCAAGGGCGTGCGTCGCGTGGGCCGCTGGGCCGAGGAGACCCCCGAGCCCCGGCCCGGGAGACGCCGGAGAGCGGAGAGGGCCGAGGAGGAGGAGGAGGAGGAGGCCCGGGAGCTCCAGCCGGCCCCCCGTCTCCCTCTCCCTCCTCCTCCCCCTCCTCCAGCCGTCTCCACCACCACGGAACCGGACTGGCCGGAACCCTAGGCCCCGCGGAACTGCTCTCTGCCCCTCTAGGCTGGAAGCTCATCGTGGTGCGGGGAATGTGTCTGTTAGATTGTTCTATTCCACTCTCCCGGCATTCAGTACAGTGATTTGCCCACAGTAAGCATTCAGCACATACGCCCGGCCGACCCGTCTCGTGCGGCCCAAGAGGACCGTGACAGACGGGCAGAGGAGCCCCAAGCCGATAGACCGTAAGTGAATTTGGTGGAGAATAAGGGATCTCGGTGTGCTTTTGATTCATTTTTTTAATGGTATTCGTTAAGATCTTACTCTGTGCCAGCCAATCAATCAATGATATTTACCGAGCGCTTACTATGTGCAGAGCATTGTACTAAGCGCTTGTACGAAGAATTAGCAGACATATTCCCTGTCACTGGCAGTTTATAGGGGGAGACAGACAGGCACTGTACTAAGTCGTGGTGTAGACACGAGCTTATCAGAATGGGCAAAGTCCCTGTCCCACGTGGAGCTCACAGCCTTATTCTCCATTTTGACAGATGAAGTAACAGGCAAAGAGAAATGCAGGAACTTCCCAAGGTCACACGGCAGCAGGCAAGTAGCAGAGCTGGGATTAGAACCCAGATCCTTTTGACTCCTAGGCCCGGGCTCTATCCACTAGGCAACACTGCTTCTCCGGGCACCGTTTGGGCCGAAAAAACAGTTAAAAACCCCAGACCGTTCTCTCTTTCAGGTAATTGAGGATTCCAGGGAGCGTCTCTCTCTTCATGTAGGTAAAAAGGGGGGTGGAAATGATTGTCCGACACTGGCTCAGGTCACTGGGAACCATGCTCACATTGGGATTTTCAACCAGCACAGGTCTGGGTGTTGGGGACTTGGGTTGTAATCCCGGCTCCAGCACTTGCCCGTTGTGCGCCCTTGGTTGCTTCACTTTCCTGGGTTTCGGTTTCCTCAGCTGTAAAATGGGGATTCAGTATCTGTTCTCCCTCCCCGTGAGCCCCATAGGGGACAGAGACTGTGTTTGACCTGATGATCTTGTATCTACCCCGGCGCTTAGTAGAGTGCTCGGTATATAGAAAATGCTTAACAGATATCAGAATTATAATTACCGTACTTGTCACGAGAAATCCCCATTTCCGTTCCAGCAACCCTCTGGGCCTGGGAAAAGCTTTGATTTCGGATCACTGTGCAAAGAAGGAGCGTGGCCTAATGGATAGGGCACGGGCCTCGGAGTCAGAAGGACCTGGGTTCTAATCCCGGCTCCGCCACCCGTCCACGACCCTGGGCTAGTCGCTTCACTTCTGTGGGCCTCGGTTACCTCATCCGAAAAATGGGGACTAAGATCGTGAACCCCAGGTGGGTCGGGGACTGTGTCCAATCTGATTAGCTTCTATCTACCCCAGCGCTTCATACAGCGTCTGGCTCAGAGTAAGCGTTTAACAAATACCATAAAAAAAAAATTGGACTGGTTTAATTGAGACTGTACTCTCCTAAGCGCCCCATACAGTGCTCTGCACACAGTAAGCACTCAATAAATACAATTAATTGGTCGATATTCCCAAGGTTTGAGTTACTGCCTGGGGGAGATCGGGTCCCTTCATTCACCCCCTTACCGGAAATTGTCTGGAGAGAGAGTCCTCTCCCGACACGGACTGTCGGGCTCATCGGAATCACATCCAGCTCACCGGTCTGGCTGATCCCCTTGGCCAGAGCCGCCTCTCTGGCTATCGACGCACCCGCTGGAGTCGAACCCGGGGGGTCTGAGGCTCCTGACTGATAAACGAGGAATGCTTCCACCTACTTAGGGAGACAGATGGGACACATCGGCATCGCAGACCACACCGGGAAAAGGAAGACGCAAGACAGGCAACTTTCCTCCCGTCGGGAGCGGCGTTCCACCGTGGCCCCATCCGTCCCTCTGGGGACGACTACCGAAGTCCGCGATCCGAGAGCGGAGCCGTTTCAAGGGTATTGGCGGCGAGACGTCCGGTCGGTGGCTGGTCCTTCCCGGAAGCCGGAATTCGTTAATTTGGTCAAATCTCTGATGGTTAATTTAACGGCAGAGCGCCTTGACTCCTCAACCACCCTAAATTCCGGCTACGGGAGGGCGTTCTATTCCGAACTCAGTACCGTACACCCCGGGGTATTTCGGCAAAATGACTTGACAATCCTAACGTGCCGTGCGGATGATGAGGTGGGTCTCGTTTGGTATCATTTATTGGCAGTCAGCCCACAGGACATGCTGGGTCAGGTGTGGGTTCTTTGATTTATCACTGATTTGCTTTTTCTTTGTGAGGAGCGGCACGGAGTAGCGGCTAGAGTCCGGGTCTGGGAGTCAGGAGGTCCTGGGTTCTAATCCTGGCTCTGCCCCATGTCTGCTGTGACGTTGGGCAAGTCACTTCACTTCTCTGGGCCTCAGTTACCTCTTCTGGAAAATGGGGATCAAGACCGTAAGCCCCACATGGGACAGGGACTGTGCCCCACACGATTTGCTTATATCTACTCCAGCGCTTAGTACAGTGCCCAGCACACAGTGCCTTACAAATACCAAAATAATAATCATTAATCAAGGATTATGCTCAAACTTTTTCTTTTTTATCACTCGCGTTGTCCAGAATAACGTCTTTTCAATGATCTGTAATAATGCATTAGAAGTGACTCATTATCGTGTACAGGGTTTTCCCTTTCTTAACCCTTTTACTGCACTTTCTCTGTCTTTTTTAAATTTGGACTTTCCCTGAATACTTAATGCAAGTCCAAAGGAAAATCTGCACCTTTTTTTTTCCTGGAGGTGGCAGAGGTCTATGAGCCATTATTGCTCAGCAAGTTTTTAAAAGTTGAGAGTAACCTGTTGCAATATGTCCTTTTGAAATATTTTTGAATACCAATTTAGACATTTTCTTTCCATTTTGAATTTTTGTAATGATTATAAGTAAACAGGGGCAGATTGGCAGTCAGCAAAATAAAATGAAGAAAAAAACATGGATCTCCCTAAGGAACGTAAGGCAATATATTTCCACAAATGAAAAAGCCCCCAAATTCCAACATTACCAGAATTCCACAGAGTTGGGGGAAAAAGTAACTTCAAAAGCTTACACAGAAGATGAAAACTTTTGATTTTCCATAAACACCACCGATCGTCCCAATCGGGAGACATATTCTCATCCTGTGACTCTCAACAGGCATTCTGAGAGAAAATCTTCGAACTGTGTCTTGCTTAGAAATTCACTGCTTTATTATTGATTTTAAAATATGATATGCATGTATTCCCCAAAAGGTTTTGCACTCCCTTGCAAAATGAAAATAAAGGTTTCAAGCAATTGCCTTTTCTGTCCATCTGCCGTGATATTTAGTTATTTATGGTATTTAGCAAGTACTTTTAGTAATATTAGTAGCAGTGCTAGGAATAATAATAGTAGTAATATTGAGCCCAATAAGTTAGTGACACATTCTTTGCCCAGATATTTCCAAATTGAGTAATCAAAGGAAGTAATTGAATGCATAATTGAATAGCATGTATGCAAAAACGTTCAGGATGGATGAGGGTGTAAGTGCTGGAGATTGCTGGTGGTGGTATATGACTAAGAGTGCTGGTAATTAATTGGGGAAGGCTGGTTGTAGGAAGTGGGATTTGAGGAGGAAGAGCCAACTGAGGTATACGGAAGAAAAGTGACTTGCTCGAGGTCACGCAGCAGACAGGTGGTGGAGCCGGGACCGAAGCGATGACCTTCTGACTCTCAGGCCCGCGCTCTATCCGCTTCGCCATGTCGGTCCTTCGTTTGGGTAAGAAGAACGGCGCCGGATCCCGTCTCTCCGATGCCGCCTCACAAACCTCCGCTTCCTAAAAACCCAAGACGTCTGTCCACGAGCAGAGCCTGGGAGGGTTGGTCGGCTAGGAATGCCTCCAGAGAGGTTAGTACGGTGTTGTGCACACAGTGAGCGCTCAATAAATACGATTGAATGAATAGGGGAAGAGAGGGAGAGGTGGCAGTTCAGAACTGGGGGGCCTGCGGGGCTGACAGGTCAGCTGTGAGAAAGTCCAGGCAGCCATTTCTGGGGAGGGTAGGAGGAGGAAGAGGAGACGGGAGAGCTATGACGGTGAGGACACCCTGGGTGATTCGAAGTAATCTCCGTCGCCCACGGAGCAGATATTTCTCCAGCACCCTCAGCAGCAGATCGCTGCCTGAATTCTTTCCCACTGTCCGTGTGCAACCAGGTTACAGAAAGGGAGCTTTTGACTTCCGTCTCACATCCGATATGTACGGATTCAAAAAGCTCAGAATTCGATCTGCAATGCTGCAGAAGATACCTTGTGTCCCTTTGGGATACATGATTTTATATAAGATATTCATATTGCGCGTGCCTATATACACATACACAATATAGATATCTGAGCTCTCTACATTCATATCTATATAGATGTCTATGTAAATATAGCATATCTAGAGTTGTGTATATATTTGTAAAGTTATAGGTAGATAGATATATAGATATGTATCTCTAGCTATAGATATATGGCATATCTAGATTATATATCTACCTATAACTAGATATACACATCTATATACCTACAACTAGAGCTCTCTACATATATATCTACATAGATGTCTAAGTAGATATTGCATATCTAGATACGTATACATACATATGTAGATATGCCATCTCTAGATCATATATATATGCGTATGTATAGATATAGGTAGACATATATCTAGATAAATCTCCATTTATCTAGAGAGATATCTGCCACAATGTCACACCTTAGCATATGGCTTGGATACATGAAGGAAGATAATTCCAGAAAAGCCATAAATTGGCCGTCACAACCCACAGCTCCATGGAACTGTGCCTTCAGGCAGACTACATGAGGTTTTTGTATCCCAACACTGTATGGGTTATGTTGCCGCTGTTTCTTTTTAAAATTCACTGGTTCCCCTAAAACAGTGACCTGCAGGCGGCTGCAGAGCGCTGCCTACGGAATGCTAGTTGACGAGGACAGAAACCCGACGGAGCCTCTGGTTGCCTTCTTGAAAGTGCTCATGTTGATAAAACACGGTAACGTGACGGCCACTGTTTCCACGGCTAACGAGTTCAGACAGTCTTCCCTTTCAGCACTGCCCGAGAGAGAAAGCAGACAGCCCTCCACCACCCTCCGGCTCGCTGCGGGCGGGTGCGGGAGGTGCGGAGGGCACGATGACGACGGTGACTGGACACCGGGCCTCCTGGGAGATGAGGCGTGGCTTAGTGGGTAGAGCCGGGGGGCCTGGGACTCAGGTCATGGGTTCTAAACCCGGCTCTGTCGCACGTCTGCTGTGTGACCTTGGACAAGTCACTTGACTTCTCTGGGCCTCAGTTACCACATCTGGAAAATGGGGATTGAGAGTGTAAGCCCCATGTGGGACAGAGACTGCGTCCAACCCGACTACCTTGTGTCTATCCCGGCGCTTAGAACGGTGCCCGGCACATAGTGAGCGCTTAACGAGCATTATAATAGTAATAAGGAGGCTCTAAGTTCATCGTGGGCAGGCAGGGAACGTGTCTACTCTGTTCTACGGTCCTCTCCCCAGTGCTTAGAACAGTGCTCTGCACACCGCAATAAATACCACCGCTGGTTCGATCGGAGCGATGGCAGCGACGGTAGGCAGGTGGGCTCTCCAGAAAGCGGGACGAATGACCGACGATAGTCCAGACGCGCGGCCTCGGGCTGGAGGGAGATGGGAGAAGCCTGGGAGAGGCCACTGCCACCCACCAGAACGGTCGGCAGAGGCTGGAGGCGGAGCCAGACATAAAGGAAGATAAGCTTGCTTCGACAAGCTGCGCGACTGTCGCGCATCGGTTCTGACGATTGGCTCCCACCTCCTGCTCTTCTTCTACCTGTGGCAATCCAAGGGACTCTTTAAGAGAGGAAGGCCTTTACGGCCCTTTGCAACAAGAATGCGTGCCTTTGCAATGGCGAGGCAATGAGTTAATAGTGCGACATGGGGATGGAACATGCATCCTTGGTGCTAACCCTACCCCATGCCCCGCCGGGCGGGGATCGGTCGTCACCCCGCAAACACACCGCTCTAGCCTTTGGGGCTCCCCTAAACGCCCATTCTTTCGAAAGACAAGAGAACCACGTACCTCTGCCCCTTCTCCGCGAATGGAGATCTCAGTCAACCCGTGTCGCTTTCGTCCAATTCCGGCTAGAACGATAAAGCTGACTACTACAGATGACCACGGCAGGCCCACGTTATCTCCCAAGCGCTTCGTACAGTGCTCTGCACACGGCAAGCGCTCAATAAATACCTCTCCATGAAATCACCCCCATTTCCCTTGGGGGCGGGTATAATGTAACTGGAGTTTTTCTCCTCAGAGAAGTCCTTCCTCTCAGGGCTCAAGGCGATGAGCGGCAAAAACCGTCTGTCGGTTTCAATTTAAAAACAGCACTTTTATTGTCGAAATTAAGCGGGTCGCAGATGCTGCACAAAGGAACAAGAAAATGACACAGAAAGGCAGCAAACTAGGCTTTTGTTTGTGAGCTGCTGTGTCCCTCGGTCCTGTCTTGTATATAAGCTAAAGGAAAATGACAGAAACAGTGGCAAACAACCCTTGCCCCATTTTATCTCTACGGTAAAGGCTCTGCACGTCTAAACGTACGTCGGCCGGGACGGCAGGCACCCATCCGTGCCAAGCAAACCGTTACCAAATGCGGGTCTGAACGTCTCAGTGAACGACAGGACAAGATGGGAACGGCTAGATTTAATGACATCTTTCCTCCAATCGGTTTCGGGGAACAGCAATAAACCAGACCCATTTTCAAACCGAAAAGTCAGCACGACGCCCGCGACTTGGAGATGCTGTTCTGAAAGAAGACTCGGCTCCCTGGCCACTTTAGGGGATCCCGTCCGTCCCCGGCGACAGTCGGGTCGGTGTCCGTCGAGCCCCCGGGGTCGGCCTAGCACGGGTGATGATCTGGGACGCGTTTCCTGGGGGCGGATCGGGGAGAAAACACCCATCAGTTTTAAAAACGGAAGCCGGTCAGGTGCAAGGCCTCGCCGAGCCAAGACGCAAACATACGTCGCCTCCAAACCCATGTTACAGTAATTAAATGGGCACGTGTTCTTCCGCCGCTCCACTGCTTTCGTCGACCGGAGCTCTGGGAAATAAAACCTTTTCAAGCTATTATTTTCACCTCCGATGCACAACTGGTATACGGAGACCTCGCAAAGCTAGCAGAAGGCTTCACCGGTCTGGCGTTCCCTGGTCGGCTGGGTTCCGGTGGCCGTGGGGACCCCGAACAGCCAGACACCCCCGATCTCCTCCGCCTACCCCGCACCCAAGGCTCGGATAACTGGGAATTGCTTAGGACAGTGCCTGGCACACGGTAAGCCCTCAACACATACGATAGGATGAATTGAACGAAAACTGTTCCACCTCATTTGTGGAGGTTTCTCTAGCCGACTTCCCACCTCCTCAGAAGACTGTGGGACATGACGATTCTCGGTGAATGTGGAGGAGGGAACAAAAATCCACAATCGATCTTGGGGCTGACAGTTTTTCTCTTAACTCCCACCCTGGCCGGTCGACCCACTATTTTAAAGAATTTTAAAAGACGCAGGTTACCTGGGGGCGGCTTTAATAATGTTGTCCACGCGGAGAATCACTTCGGCTGCTTCGGCCGCGCTCAGGAGAACTTGTCTCTTCACCTGGAAGCTCTCAGTTATGCCCAGGGTGGCCATGTCTCCAATTGTTCCTTCCTTCATATCTTGGGGGGAGAGGGAGACGATTCTTAAGGATAGCAACGGAAGCGACTCCAAAGTGAGGCTTAAAAACCATGCTATTTTTTGGTCAAATTGCAAACTACGGGAGCAGAATCTTGAAAACAGTGAAATCTGGGCATGTACTTCTCATAAGTACATGTTTTGCCGCTCATCGCCTTGAGCCCTGAGAGGAAGGACTTCTCTGAGGAGAAAAACTCCAGTTACATTATACCCGCCCCCAAGGGAAATGGGGGTGATTTCATGGAGAGGCATTTGTCAAGCGCTTACTACGTGCTGGGCACTGTACTAAGCGCTGGGGTGGACACAAGCAAATCGGGTTAGACAGAGTCCCTGTTCCACGTGGGACTCACAGTCTCAAACTCCATTTTAACAGATGAGGGAACTGAGAAGTGAAATAACTCGCCTAAGGTCACAGAGCAGAGAGGTGGCGGAGCTGGGATTAGAACCCAAGACCTTTTGACTCCTAGGCCTGGCAGTGACACCCTAACACTAACCCCAGGCAGGCGATTAGCAGTTTTGAGACAAAGATGGCCCTCGCTGAACCACTACTTCCTGACGAAGCTCCCACTGTCTGGATTGCTTCTAAGAAACCCAGACCAGGGATTATGTTTTGCTGTCTGTACATTTTTAAAAATATTTAAACCTTTTTTTAAAAAAATTAATAATGTTGATATCGCTTCCCGTATTAGGAACAATTTTAATTATTTTTATTGTATTCAAATTTATATAAACCATTTCAAATACTTTTTCAAATAAAAATGAAAAAAATATACTCTTGCATTTACGCTGAAAACACCGGTCCTAAAGGAGAACCTTAGGAAAGTATGGCTTAGACTTGGATCGGGAGTCTGAAAATCTGGGTCCTAGGCCCAAAACAATCCATCCACTTTATATGGATTACAGCCTCTTTTTCATTATTATTATGGTATCTGTTGAGCGCTTCCTATACGTCAAGCACCGTTCTGTGCGCTGGGGTAGATTCGAGTTGATCAGGTTGGTCAGTCAATCGTATTTATCGAGCGCTTACTGCGGGCAGAGCAATGAACTAAGCGCTTGGGAGAATACAACAATAAACAGACACATTTCCTGCCCACAGCGAGCTTACTAAATAGGCCCTCATTTATTTAATAAATGGGGAGAGCAGCCGTTCTTTAAGAGCCAGGTTAGGGAGAATTTGGTAGAGCGGATGATAGTTATGACCTTTTCGGCTCCATGAAGAAAGTTTACAAAAATTAGAACAGTGTTCTAGCGGGCAGATACTCCCCCACCCCCACAGTCCCCCAGAACCCTAAAACAAGACCCCATGTCTCACCAAGTCCATATGTTGTTTTATTCTCACTGTGGGCAGCTCGGAGCTGAGCCACCAGGTCTGCGCTGTCGTAGCCGGCGTTGTCAGCTATGATGGTTGGGAGCTGAGGGAGGAATAAGTATGTGGTGAGTGTTATCCATTCGAGTGCTTTAGTTATTTACCCAGGTGAAATAGGAAAGAAAAATAATTCTCACGGGAGGGGGGGGGCAAGCAAGATCACCCATCTGAATGGCAAGTAAAACTCAATCCCTTTAACTACACTGCTGATTCCTTGGATTTTGGTAAATCATAATTTGGTATTTGTTAAGCCCTTACTACGTGCCAAGCACTGTTCTAAGCACTGGGGTAGATGCAAGGTAATCAGGTTGCCCCACGTGGGGCTCACAGAGAAGTTAAGTGACTTGCCCAGCGGAAAAGTGGCAGAGCCGGGATTAAAACCCACGTCCTGACGCCCAAGCCCGGGCTCTTTCCACTAAGCCACGACGCTTCTCTAATCAGCTAATCAGGTTGGACAACACAGCCTCTTGTCCCGCATGGGGCTCACAGTCTTTACAGACGAGGTAAATGAGGCCCAGAAGCAGAGTGACTTGCCCAGGGTCTCCCAACAGACAGGTGGCAGAACTGGGATTAGAACCCAGGTCCTTCCGACTCCCAGGCCTGTGGCTCTTGCCGCTGGATTCTCCACCTCCGGGCCCCCAGCTTCGACATCCATTTTTAACAGCAGGAACTCTGACTGTGATAAATGCCGTGGGCTCCCTCTCCAACTTAGGGATGTTTTCTCTCAGGACAACACGCAAGGAGACGGTCGGGGCTAACGGCCGGGCCCGCTCCCGGCCGTCCCTGAAGTAAAATTCGTTTCCACCCCATCGGCTGTAGTCACAACTCACCATCCTCAACGCCTTGGCAAACGACTCCATCGCGACGGCTTCTTTGCCCGGTGTTCTGTTGGCAAGCTCTGTGACGGCATGAGCCATCAGCATCTCAGAACACCCTGTCAACGGAACGATGCTGCTCACAAAAGGCACCCCGTCCCGCCCCCGGAAACACCCAGGAGGCCCCCAAACTCTAGACAGCCGCGGTGTAGCCCGGGCCTAACTGACATGGGGTGACCGCCCCTCCGGACGCTAAGAAACGGGCCCGGGGAGCGCCGTTCCTCGAGCCACCGCCGAGCCCGGGCACTCACCACCACCGTACACCGTCCGGGAATCCTTCACGGTCTGAGCCAGGACGCAGAGGGCGTCGTGGAGGGATCGCTCCGCTTCGTCCAGGATCTGCTGGGTGGCCCCGCGGAGGACGATGGTGCAGGCCTCACCTGAAACCAGTCTGACCGTCAACTGGTCGGCCCCCCACGGGGCCTCATGGGCAGTGCCCAGACTGTGGGGTTGGGGGGGGGTGTGGTTCGGGGGGACAAGACTCTCTCCTCTCTCGGCCTGCCTAAAGCTGGGGGAACCAAACCGGCCTCCCCTGCTTTCAGAGCGATGGTGGTGAGATGGCGGCTCACGAGGACTAGAGCCCCAGGGGAGTGTGGTGCATTGGCGACTCACCCTAGAGTACTGTTTATTTGTATTCTTTATTGGTCAGATTCTTATCACTTAAGTGGACTAACCTTCCCAGCTCAGACTGGGAATTCCGGATGGGACGGGGGGGCTGGGGGTTAATCGATTAGTTTATATTTCCCCCAGCACTTAGCACCGAGTTTTGCACAGAGTAAACACTTAGTGTTAATAATGACAATAACTCCGGTGTCCACACAGTCACAGACCTGTGACTGTCCGTGAACAGAGAACAGAATGTCACTGTTTACTGTCGTACTGTACTTTCCCAAGGGCTTAGTACAGTGCTCTGCACACGGAAAGCGCTTAATAAATACAACTGAATGAATTAGGGAACAGAAAAAAGGTTCAGAGTGGAATGAGAATTCCCACTGAACGATCGTCACACCTGATTTTTTCTTTTTTTGTAATGGCACCTGTTAGGCACTTACTTTTTGCCAGGTACCGTACTAAGCGCTGGGGAAGATCCAAGCTAATCAGGTTGGACAGAGTCCCAGTTCCTCACTAGGCTCACCGTTTTAATCCCCATTTTATGGATGAGGAAACTGAGACCCAAAAAAAGTTAAGTGAGCTGCCCACGGTCACATAGCAAACAAGATCCTTCGGACTTCGGGGTCCTCTTTTTATCCATTAGGCCACACTCTCTCCTGACTTGTCACCCTTTTCCTTTAAATATTAAAGGTTAATTAAAGGACTATTTAAAGAAGCCTTATGCTTTATAGAAAACATGAAAATTACACTTCGGGTGAGATGAAAATACAGTCTCACCACCGACCCAACTGTTGTCTAAACAGAGATCCAGATTTCCCAGTAGTTGGCATGTTCTCTAGACTGGAATCTTCTCAGATGCCAGGATCGACTCTATGGTACTCAGCTTTCCCGAGTGCTTAGTACAGTGCCCAGCACCCGGTAAGGGCTCACTAAACACCCCTGATTGTAATTCCACTCAAGACGCCTCTCCTCAGACGCCTCTCCTCCAGACAGCATCACACTTCCTGGGAAGGTTGCAAAACGACCCCTCCCCTGTAGATCACCTCCCTTTTCACTCCAACCCTTCTTTTACCTGCGAGCCTTTTACCGGAAAATGGCTGGGTCTCACTACCTTTCAATGACAACTTTCGACGTGAACACGAGTCTTTACCTAGTGCCACTCCAGAGAAGTGGATGAGTTTATCTTCTCCAATCATGACCTCTTCGATAAGCTTGCAGCTCCCGAGCTTTACCAGTTCTGGGTGGTCAAAGGTTGAGGTGATTTCCCCACCTGTGAGCAAAAATTCCTCGTTCAGTTCAGAATAAGCCCGGAGCTTTCAGTTGACACAAAGGAGGAGCCCCCACGGATGGCCCCGGTTAACTGGACCTCCGCAGAGTTGAAGGGTTAAGTGAAGTTTCTCGGGCTTTAATTTAAATCCACCTATTACGTTCAGAACTGAGATCTAACTATACGCTGCAGTGGCTGCGAAAGCCTTCGATTACTCATCTCGTAGCAAATCTTAAAAGGCAGTGGTTTCCCAATTAAAACTTCTCTCATGTATTTTCAACCTCCTACAGGATATTCTTTCTACTTTAGGCTCTTTCGAGGTCACCTTGCTAGCCTCACTTCACTGCCCAAGATGTAGAATTTTCTCTGCTGATAAATGATGGTATTTGTTAAAGCGCTTACCATGTTCTAAGCATTGGAATGGATACACAGTCCCTGTCCCATATCGGGCTCACAGTTTCAATCCCCATTTGACAGATGAGATAACCGAGGCACAGAGAAGTGAAGTGACTCGCCCAAGGTCACAGTAGCAGACAAGGGAGGAGCCGGGACTAGAACCCCGGTCTTTCTGACGCCCAGGGCTGTGTTCTATCCGCTAGGCCACACTGCTCTAACGCGCAGAGCCTAGCAGGCTGCCGAGGAATTTCGCCCACCTGGCCGGAGGAGAGGTCAGAGGGGGGATCGTAGGGGGGTGGAAAGGAGGTCCGGGTCAGCTTTGTCCCACCTCTCGGAGTACAGAGAGGACATCTAATCCCAGAAAGCAGGCGGCATCTAAGCAGAATGGCCTACTGGAAAAAGCACGGGCTTGGGAGTCAGAAGGTCATGGGTTTTAATCCCACCTCTGCCACTTGTCTCTTGTGTGGCCTCGGGCAAGTCACTTCCCTTCTCTGGGCCTCAGTTACCTCATCTGTAAAATGGGGATTAAGACTGAGCTCCATGCGGGACCACTTCCAACCCGATTTGCTAGTATAATAATGATAATATAGTATAATAATAATAATAATTAGGGTATTTGTTAAGCAGTGTACTAAGTGCTGGGGTGGATACAAACAAATCGGGTTGGACATAGTCCCTTGTCCCACATAGGGCTTACAGTCTCAATCCCCATTTTACAGATGAGGTCACTGAGGCACAGAGAAGTGAAGTGACTTGCCCAAGATCACACAGCAGACAAGTGGCAGAGCAGGGATTAGAGCCCATGATCTTCTGATTCCCAGGCCCGTACTCTATTCACAAAGCCATGTTGTATCCGCGCCAGCCCTCAGTACAGTGCCTGGCACTTAGTAAGCACTTAAACACCACAATTTCTATTACTGTTATTATTATTATGGTGGCTGACTAGTAGCTAATAGCAAGTAACTTGTAGCAAACCTAGCACTTAGAACAGTGCTTAACAAGAACCATAACAATTATTATTAATATAGGGGACAGCAGCCATCTGGAGGCATAATGATTATTTCGTCTTAACAGATCCTACCAAAAATTCTGCAACGGATCGCTACGTTTCAACACTCTCCACAAATGACTAGACTCTCGACTCCCATACCTGTAACAAGAGCTAAGCGCTCCACGCCGGCAAAGTCTGCATGTTCAATAGCCATGACGCCGGCGGCACCAAACAGTTGCTCGGGGTAGTTGTAAATCAACTGCCTAGAATAGAGACGGACACAGAAAGGTTGAAGTTCTTCGTTTTCCTGCAATGACAAGTCTCCCGCTAATCTTTTCTCAAAACCTAGCCTTAAATTTCGAACAGAACACCGGGTGGTACGGTTCCCACAAACGGTGCATATTTAACACTAGACATTAAGCTCATTACAGGCAGGGAGAGTGTCGAATTCTCTTGAATCGTACTCTCCCGAGGGCTTAGTTACAGGCAGGGAAAGTGTCAAATTGTATTGTACTCTCCTGAAGGCTTAGAACAGTGTTCTGCCCCATGCTCAATAAATACCATCGATTGTTTTTAGAGGCACTAACCATCTCTGGGATAGGACAAAGCTCCGAGACCGAAGGTGGTGGTACTTAACAGGTGTGGTCACGCCCCAGCTTCCCCTCTAGCAGAATTTGGTGACTGGCTAGAGTTTTGCCCCAGCGGCATCTGGACATCTCCCACCCCTCTATGGCCCAGACTGGAGGCCAGAAACTGGAAGCACATCTTCTTCAGCCCAGGCTAATAATCATCATCAAAATAATGGTCTTCATTAAGCACGTTTATGTGCCCGGCAATGAACTAGGCGTGAGGTAGATACACGATCATCAGGTCCCGCAGTCTAAGTAGGAGGGAGAACGGGTATTGTCCAGATGAGAACTGCAAAAATGATTCCTTCCGTTTGTTCCCCAGGTTCCTCAACTGTTCACGACTCATGGCTTAGTGGAAAGAGCCCAGGCTTGGGAGTCAGTGGTCCTGCGGTCGAATTCCGGCTAAGCCACTTGTCAGCTCTGTGACTTTGGGCAAGTCACTTCACTTCTCTGGGCCTCAGTGACCTCATCTGGAAAATGGGGATGAGGACCGCGAGCCCCATATGGGACGACCTGATAACCTTGTATCTACCCCAGCGCTTAGAAGAGTGCTTGGCACATAGTACACACTTAACAAATACCATCGTTATTATTATTAGAGAAGCAGCGTGGCTCAGTGGAAAGAGCACGGGCTTTGGAGTCAGGGCTCATGAGTTCGAATCCCAGCTCTACCACTTGTCGGCTGTGTGACTGTGGGCAAGTCACTTAACTTCTCTGTGCCTCAGTTCCCTCATCTGTAAAATGGGGATTAAGACTGTGAGCCCCACGTGGGACAACCTGATTCCCCTGTGTCTACCCCAGCGCTTAGAACAGTGCTCGGCACATAGTAAGCGCTTAACAAATACTAACATTATTATTATTATTATTATTACCAATGGTCCGCCACTTAGAGGATGTTCTGGGACAGTCATTGCAAAGCCAACGGAAGGCTCGTGGACAAACTGCACGGTCGAAGCCAACTTTATACTGCATCCGCTAAGTACTGCAACCACTTATTTTGAAGTTCCAAGATCAGCGATGGGTTTTTTGGAACAGGAATCAACCTTGGCTTAGCCCCTCTGACACTGAGGCCGTGAGAACGTTCCGTCTACCACCCGGAGCATACCTGTTAATAAAGCAGTTTATTCCGTGCTTCAGAATGCGCTCGACTTTCTCCTTCATTTTTTCCTTTTCCGCCTGTTCTATTTCTGCCACTTTGGCTGTGGAGTCCACCCTGACTCGGGAACCGAATATCTACGTAGAGAGACGACATCGACGGTAAGTGATTTTGATGAGATCCGGGTGGAGGACCAGACTTGGGTAAATAATAGTAGCCGCTTACCTTAATCTTGTCTGTATCCATACCAGTGTTGGCAATGAGAATCTTCGCATTTTCGATTCGTTTCGGTTGATTCACTCCAATTTTTTTATCTAACAGGAAGCCTGTGTTAAAATAAAACCACCGTTAGGCTTTTACAAATTGGGCACTTAAAAATAAAGATAAGAAGCCAGTCTTCGGTGATCCGCCCAAGTGGATTCTTCTCCGCGTCGCTCTAACAGTCCCCCCAAAAAGGTTTCAGGCCCCCCCCTCCCGCCACTTTCATTACTCCCTCGAGACACTGGACTACCTCCAAGTAACATCGGTCGATTTTTTTTTTTTAACTCAAAGTAAATTCACTCGATCCATCGATCATCTTAACTGAGCTCTCGAAAGGGAAGGAGAGAAAATTCTTCCGCTGCTTTACCCAATAGGGTCGACCACAGGGCAGCAGGTGAGATTCAGTCGGAGTTCTTTCAAGGCCAATGCAAGGGAACGGAGCAAAAATCCCCAGGGAAGAAAGGGGAACACTCCTCATCCATCAACTAAGCCATGGCATTTAGTGCACGCTTACCGGGTGCAGGACGCCGGACTAAGCGTTTGGGAGGGTACAGTACAACAGAGTTGCTGAACACGATCCCTGACCTCAAGGAGCTAAAGCTTAAGCCTCTTATGCTTCCCCTCTACTCCCAATTAACTGGGTATATCTGTGCCGTCGGTGTTAATCGCCAGCTGGGCAGAGAATCAAACCGTTGAATGGAACTTTGCACCGTTACGGCCACGTCCTGTCAGAGTTACGTAGTTCTGTGGACTTTCAAATGAAATCAAGGCCATTTAAGAAGCAACCTAAGTGAGGTAGGCCCGACAAACAAGTTTGGCCACAGAGATGGCTGCAGTAAGTTTCTCAGTTGCACGGGAAAAACTGACGAATTCAGTGAACTGATGACTGGATTCATCCTCCCCACCTCTGGCTGTCCCCCAAGGCTCTGTCCTGGGTCCTTTACTTATAACGATACTCATGATCATGACGGTACCTGTTAAGAAGCGCTTACTATGTGTCAAGCACTACTCTAAGCGGTGAGTTCTCATCTCGCCCCACCTACTCTCTCGGGGAGTTGATCCCACGCAGAGCTGGAGCTCTAAGTGATTTTGTTCTGATATTTCTTGAGCGCTTACTACGTGTCAGACGCCGTACTAAGCGCTGGGGTAGATCCAAGCTAGTTGGGTGGGACACAGTCCACGTCCCACAAGGGGCTCACGGTCTTAATCTCCATTTTACAGATGAGAGAGATGAGGCTCACAGAAGTGAAGGGCCTTGCCTGAGGTCACACAGCAGCCAAGGACATTCACCCGGCATTTCAAATCACACATCTTGCACACCTACCTTCATCTAAATAGGAATCTGCCAGGCTTCCTCCGAGTTTCTTGATAACGTGGATAGCTTCTAAATTGCCAGAGCCTTTCAGTCTGAGAACAGCTTCTACGGCCAGCTTAGTGAAGTGGTCTTTGTGATGGGTCAGCAGCTTTGAGGAGAGCGTGGTGCCCGCGATGTTCATCAAGTCCTCGCGGAATCTGGTCTCATCATTGCTAAAAGACGCAAAAGTTACAGCGAATCTTAATGCCTTTTCCCCGCGAAGTTTAAGGAATGCGATTTATCTGAAATCTACTCATTTCTCCCGGCTATAACCAAGAAGAGGACCGCCATTTAGCACCGTAAAATTCCAACTGATACTTTAATGAACCAACCCGTGATCCACCGTAGCATTCAACAGGGCCTCTCGGGCTACTTTTGTGGCTTCTCTCCAACCGGCGATGATGGTCTGAGGGTGAATCTTCTTGGCAATCAGGGATTCTGCCTCCTGATAAGGACACATGCAACGGGTGAACCGCCTGAGCGCTTACGATGTGCAGAGCACTGTATTAAACACCAACAGAGTTAGCAGATACATTCTCTGACCACCACGAGGTCCCACTAGAGTGGAAGACGGACATTAATATAAATAATTTGAAATATAAAATTCAAAGGTATGGTCACCATACACAAGAAAGTTAACAGGTGGGAACATAAAAGCCGGAAGAGCGAACTCTATAAAAAAAAAAACGCCCCCAAAACACGATTCTTTTCAAGCCTGCCCCTCATTCAAAAATAAAGCTCAACGGAAAACTGTCTGTGGTACCAAAACGGGCTCGTCGTTCTCTTACCCTTAATAATTCAGCTGCCAAAACGGTTACGGAAGTAGTTCCATCACCCACTTCATCATCCTGGACTCTTGACATATCTAAAGAGAAAGCCACCTATCACATGCCTAATTGGGCTGGTTTTACATGAAGCTGAATCTTCTTTTCTTTTTTCAACCTGACCAGTTAGTTGTTATCAGTACAGGTCACCCAAGCAAGCAGCTGTCAACCACTGCTTTCCTTAGCTTATTCCAAGTATGTGGACCAAATCCTTTCTCTTCCCAATCCGAATGAAATTCCTAGCAATTTAAACTCGTAATCCGGGTGAGCAAAAGCGACATCGAAACGGTAAACACTCTCAACGGTACGGTCCAGTGTTGGGTGATACTAATTCGTGTCTCCTCTATCCTCCAGAAATTTGAAATCTGGATGCGTTTGGGCTGTCTGTGTGACATTTATTTCAAATTGACAGTGAGGGAAATACTTGGCTAGTAATAGCCTGGTGAAAAAAAGTAGTCCTTTTGCACCAGGCAACAATCATAAGAAATCACGGTTCTCTGGCCGTGAATAAAAGTTTTTGTACCGACTAATTTACTTGACTGTGTAGGGGATCGGAAACAGCTGAAGACTTCAGACTCACCAACCAAAACTTTAGCTGCCGGGTTGTCGACACCGATAGATTTCAAAATGGTGGCCCCGTCGTTGGTCACCATGAGGGAAGCTTCCCTTCCGCTGCTCAGGAGAATCTTGTCCTAAAGGAAAGGAATGAAGTTCACGGTTTTAAAACAGCCCCGAAAGAATTCTGTGAAGCCAACTTCGATATACTTTCATGTTATTTCTCACCATGCCTTTAGGCCCCAGAGTACTTTTGACCAGGTCTCCAATGGCAATGGCACCGATGAAGGAAGACTGAAACGAAGATAAGACGGGGATGTAGAGGCAGCCGATGTAGAACGATAGCTTTATATGGGTGGGGGGAGGGAAGGGACCCTTACCAGACGGGCCGTCTCAGCTCTCTCTTCATCGGCCCCAGCCTTGAAGATGTTCACAGGTGCTAGAGAAAGGGAAGCCTAAAACCCAAAAATAATGAGAAGAGATGAAGACGCCCTAAAAATTTAACCCGCCCCTTTCTGGATTCAATCGGAAACTCTTGGCCCTTCCCTCTTCTTCAAGCTCTTCTACAAACCCAGGAGGCCCTTTCTCCCGCCAGAAGCTCCCTCCCACTTCAACCCACCAGACCACAACTCTCCCCACCCTTCAAAGGCTTTCTGAAATCCCACTCCCTTTCCCAATTCCCTTGTTTTTTCCCCAGATCACAGTCTCCCAGCTACGACCTCAGCCCGGGGGGAGCCACTGACGGACTTCGCAAGGCGGTTCGAGACACACGTGAAATCACCCCCGTGTCGCAGGAGTGGAACCCGATGTGTTAATGTCATCGGTGCCAATTTGCAAGAACCCACATTTGGCAAAGGAACCCGATGTGTTAATGTCATCGGTGCCAATTTGCAAGAACCCACATTTGGCAAATTGTACAGTATTTCTCCAGGGGAGGTGGGGGAGATCCCCTGACCCCCATTTGCTCAAGAGCTGTGAAATTCCCCTCCCGGGGTCTACATGCAATGTAGTGCCCCACTGGGTGAGTAGAGTTGGGATGCTCTGATTCTTAAAAATTTAAAAACTGACCAGTGTCTGGTTCTGAATTGTCCCAGGGTAGGGGACAAGCCAACTGAAAAATCGTACTGCCTGGGATAAAACCAGTCAAATGATCACCCAGTCAGCACTTATGCATTCTCAACCTCTTTTGTAGGTACCAATGTGCCTGGGTATGGCCTAGTGGATAAGAGCACGGGCCTGGGCGTCAGAAAGACGTGGGTTCCCAACTTGGTTCCGCCATTTGTCTGCTGTGTGACCTTGGGCAAGTCGCTTAACTTCTCTGGGTCTCAGTCGTCTCATCTGTAAAATGGAGATTAAGACTGGGGGCCCCATGTGGGACAGGGATTGGGTCCAACCTGATGATCTTGTATCTACCTCAGCGCTTAGAAGATCGCTTGATAATAGTAAATGCTTAACAAATACCATTTTACTATTATTATTGTTATGGATCTGGGTCCTAATTCTGGCTCCACCACTTAATAAAAATATTAATAGTATTTGTTAAGCACTTACTATGTGCCAGGCACTGTACTAAGCACGGGGGTAGATACAAGCAACGCAGGTTGGACACAGTCCTGATGATAATAATGTCGGCATTTGTTAAGTGCTTACTATGTGCCAAGCACTGTTCTAAGCGCTGGGGGAGGTACAAGATAATCAGGTTGTCCCCCACGAGGCTCACGGTCTTAATCCCCATTTTACAGGTGAGGGAACTGAGGCACAGAGGAGTGAAGTGACTTGCCCAAAGTCACCCAGCAGATAAGTGGTGGAGTTGGGATCAGAACCTTCTGTCCTCCTAAGCCCCTGCTCTATTCACTAGGCCATGGCACTTGGGCAAGTCACTTCACTGTGCCTCAGTTGCCTCGCCTGTAAAATGGGAGGGGTTAATGGGAGGCCCATGGGGGACAGGGACTGGGTCCCACCGGATCGACCCCGGCGCCTGGTACGGTGCTGGGCACAGTGTGAGTGCTTAAGAAGCACTACGGTTTATGATGATGATGACGATGATGATTATAATAACAACCCGGAGGGCTCCCGCGACGGGGAGTTTTGGGAGGGTCCGATGGTGGACAGGTCTGGCCACGGGGAGCGGCACCAGAACCTCCTCCTCCTCCTCCCACAGGCCCCACCCCTTCGTGCTCCCGCAGCGGAAAGAGCCCGGGCTTGGGAGTCAGAGGTCATGGGTTCGAATCCCAGCTCTGGCACTTGTCAGCTGGGTGACTGTGGGCCAGTCACTTCACTTCTCTGGGCCTCAGTGACCTATCTGTAAAATGGGGATGAAGACTGTGAGCCCCACGTGGGACCACCAGATGACCCTGTAGCTCCCCCAGTGCTTAGCACAGTGCTCTGCACATAGTAAGCGCTTAACAAACACCAACATTATTATTATTAATCCAGGCCCCATCCCTGGGGGGGAACTAGCAGCTCCTCCCATTGGCCCCGTCCGGCCGAGGGGCAGGGCTGCGGTCAGGCTCTCAGGTTAGAAAAGCAGCGTGGGTCAGTGGAAAGAACCCGGGCTTGGGAGTCACAGGCCATGGGTTCGAATCCCTGCTCTGCCACTAATCAGCTGTGTGACCTTGGGCAAGTCACTTCACTTCTCTGGATCTCAGTTCCCTCATCTGGAAAATGGGGTTGAAGACTGGGAGCCTCACGTGGGACAGCCTGATTATCCTGTATCTCCCCCACTGCTTACAACAGCGCTCTGCACAGAGTAAGCGCTTAATGAATACCAACTTTATTATTATTAGAACGGGGCTCGGCCCGCAGTCAGCGCC
Organism: Ornithorhynchus anatinus; assembly: GCF_004115215.2. NCBI lineage: Eukaryota > Metazoa > Chordata > Mammalia > Monotremata > Ornithorhynchidae > Ornithorhynchus > Ornithorhynchus anatinus. Next base: position 17,445,910 of record NC_041741.1, on the reverse strand, counting down.
GCTGAACCCAATGAGTGATGGTGGCTCAGCGGAAAGAGCACGAGCTCTGGAGTCAGAGGCCATGAGTTCGAATCCCGGCTCCGCCCCTTGTCAGCTGTGTGACTGTGGGCAAGTCACTTCTCGGTGCCTCAGTGACCTCATCTGGAAAATGGGGATGGAGACGGGGAGCCTCCCGGGGGACCGCCTGATTCCCCTGTGTCTCCCCCAGCGCTTAGAACAGCGCTCTGCACGGAGTAAGCGCTGAACGAATACCAACATTATTATTAGAACGGGGCTCGGCACGTAGTAAGCGCCGCTGAACCCAATTAGTGATGGGGAGAAGCGGCGTGGCTCAGTGGAAAGAGCCCGGGCTTTGGAGTCAGAGGTCACGGGTTCGAATCCCGGCTCGGCCACTTGTCAGCTGGGTGACTGTGGGCAAGCCACTTCACTTCTCGGTGCCTCAGTTCCCTCCTCTGTAAAATGGGGATGCAGACTGTGAGCCCCACGTGGGACAACCTGATTCCCCTGTGTCTACCCCAGCGCTTAGAACAGTGCTCGGCACATAGTAAGCGCTGAACAAATGCCAACGTTATTATTATTATTATTATGGGGATGAAAGGGTCCTGAGGGCGGGGGCGGGGTTGGGGCGGGGTTGGGGCGGGGCCCGCCCTCCCGGAGGGACTAGAAGCTTCTCCCGCTCCCCGCCCGGCATGGCCGGCGGCGGCGGCGGCGGCGGCGGGGAGCGGTTGAGGTGTGGTTCCCGGGGGTGCGGGCGGAGCGGGGCCGAGCCGGTCCTGGCCGGTCCTGGCCGCCGCCGCCGCCGCCTCCCCCTCCCCGAGCGGCCCATGTGCGCGGGCCTCCGGCCTCCGGGACCTCCCTCCGGACGGCCGCGGGACCACAGGACCGGACGAGGACCGGACGAGGACCGGACGAGGACCGGGAGGGCAGGATGAAGGGAGGGCCTGGGCCCCACTGACCATATTTCCGAAGCTCGGGGACGGTGGCCCGCGCTCGCCCAGCGCCGTTCGTCGAGCAGGACCGGGGGCGGACGGGCAGAAGCCGGATGTGACGTCGGGGCTGCGGGCGGACCGCCTCACGGCTGCATTGTGGGACTTGGAGTCTGCGCGCCCCAGACCTTTTCACTGCTGCATTGTGGGACTTGGAGTCTCTGCGGACCCCAGACTTTTTTTTTTTCACTGCTGCATTGTGGGACTTGGAGTCTGCGGATCACAGACCTTTTTTGCACTGCTGCATTGTGAGACGTGTAGTGTCTGCGGACCCCAGACTTGTTTTCACTGCTGCATTGTGAGGCGTGTAGTCTCTCCGGACCCCAGACTTGTTTTCACTGCTGCATTGTGAGGCGTGTAGTCTCTCCGGACCCCAGACCTTTTTTTCCACTGCTGCACTGTGGGACTTGGAGTCTCTGCGGACCCCAGACTTGTTTTTACTGCTGCACTGTGGGACGTGGAGTCTCTGCGGACCCCAGACTTGTTTTCACTGCTGCATTGTGAGACGTGGAGTCTCTGCGGACCCCAGACCTTTTTTTTTCACTGCTACATTGTGGGACTTGGAGTCTCTGCAGACCACACTTTTTTTCACTGCTGCATTGTGGGACTTGTAGTCCCTGCAGACCCCAGACTTTTTCACTGCTGCATTGTGGGACTTGTAGTCTGCGGACCCCAGACCTTTTTTTTTTTCACTGCTGCATTGTGAGACCTGTAACAATAATAATGTTGGTACTTGTTAAGCGCTTACTATGTGCCGAGCACTGTTCTGAGCGCTGGGGTAGACACAGGGGAATCAGGTTGTCCCACGTGGGGCTCACGGTCTTCATCCCCATTTTACAGATGAGGGAACTGAGGCCCAGAGAAGGCAAGTGACTCGCCCACAGTCACCCAGCTGACAAGTGGCCGAGCCGGCATTCGAACTCATGCCCTCTGACTCCAAAGCCCCTGCTCTTTCCACTGAGCCACCTGTAGTCTCTGCGCACCCCCACACCTTTTTTTCACTGCTGCATTGTGAGACCTGTAGTCTCTGCGCACCCCAGACCTTTTTTTTTCCGCTGCTGCGTTGGGGGACTTGTAGTCTGCGGACCAAAGACCTTTTCACTGCTGTATTGTAGGACTTGTAGTCTGCCGACCACAGACCTTTTTTTCCTGCTGCTGGTCTCTGCTCACCAAAGGCCCTCTTCACTGCTGCAACGTGGGACTTTTAGTCTGCGGACCCCCCCAGACCTTTTTTTTCCACTGCTGTAGTGTGGGGCTTGTATTCATTCATTAATAGTATTTATTGAGCGCTTACTATGTGCGGAGCACTGTACTGAGCGCTTGGAATGGACAGATCGGTAACAGAGACGGTCCCTGCCCTTGGACGGGCTTACAGCCTAATCGGGGGAGACGGACAGACAAGAACAATAGCCATAAATAGAATCGAGGGGATGAACAGCTCATTAAAACAATAGCAAATAGAATCAAGGCGATGTACATCTCATCAGCAAAATAAATAGGGTGATGAAAATAGAGAGAGTTGAGCGGACGAGTACGGTGCTGAGGGGAAGGGAGAGGGGGAGGAGCAGAGGAAAAGAGGGCTTAGCTGAGGGGAGGTGAAGGGGGGGAGAGGGAGCGGAGGGAAAAGGGGGAGTTCAGTGTGGGAAGGCCTCTTGGAGGAGGTGAGCTTTTAAGTAGGGATTTGAAGAGGGGAAGAGGATGAGTTTGGCGGAGGTGAGGAGGAGGAGGACGTGGCCCGGGGGTCGACGGCGGGATGGCCGAGAACGGGGGGACGGCAGAAAGAGAGAAAGGAGGAGAGGTAGGAGCGGGCGAGGTGACGGACGGCCTCGAAGGCTTGTAGATTCTGCGCCCCACAGGCCCCTTTCACTGCTGCACTGTAGGACTTGGAGCCTCTGCGCCCCACAGGCCCTCTTCACTTCTGCACTGTGGGACTTGGAGTCTCCGCCGAACAAAGAAGGGCCAAGCCCGGGCCGTCGCCATGGCAACGGACCCCCGTTTGGCTTCGTCGCCGGGAACGGGAGGCCTCCCCCTCACCCCCCAACGGCCGGAGACGTAACACTAATAATAATAATAATAATGTTGGTATTTGTTAAGCGCTTACTATGTGCAGAGCACTGTTCTAAGCGCTGGGGGAGCTACAGGGTGATCAGGTTGTCCCACGTGAGGCTCCCAGTTAATCCCCATTTTCCAGATGAGGTAACTGAGGCACCGAGAAGTGAAGTGACACGCCCACAGTCACACAGCTGACAGGTGGCCGAGCTGGGAGTCGAACCCCTGACCTCTGACTCCAAAGCCCGTGCGCTCTTTCCACGGAGCCACGCTGCTTCACACTAATCATCCTTACTATATTCGAGCAGTTACTATGGGCCAAGCACTGCGTTAGGCGAGGCCTGGGGCCGTGAGCGCGGGGAGGAAGCAGCGTGGCAAGAGCCCGGGCAGGGGAGGCAGAGGTCGTGGGTTCGAATCCCGCCTCTGCCGCCGGTCAGCTGGGGGACTGTGGGCAAGTCGCTTCACTGCTCTGTGCCTCAGTGGCCTCATCTGGCAAATGGGGATGAAGACTGGGAGCCTCACGTGGGGCGACCTGATGACCCCGTATCCACCCCAGCGCCGCACAAAACACAGTAGTGATGGTGGCATTGGTAAGTCCTACTTTGTGAGATGCGTCGGGGGGAGATTATAAGACAACACAAAGGTTTCTGTCTTTCCAAGTTCTTCAACTCTCTGTATTTATGGCCCCTTCACTTAAATTGATGAGTTTCAGTCAGATTAAATAATCCTTGCTACGATAGGCTTGTTCCAGGGCCGGAATTGGGGGTTTAAAATAAGGGTGCTCTGCACACAGTAAGCGCTTAACAAATACCAGCATTATTATTACAATGATAATGATGAGGACGGTATTTAAGCGCTTACTCTGTGCCAGGCATTGTACTGAGCGCTGGGGTGGATACAAGCAAACCCGGTTGGACCCTGTCCCACGTGGGGGGTCACGGTCTCAAATCCCCATTTTACAGATGGGCCCAGACAAGTGAAGTGACTTGCCCGGGGTCACACAGCAGACAAGGGGCACAGTTGGGATTAGAATCATAATAATGGCATTTGAGTGCTTACTATGTGCCCAGCACTTTTCTAAGCACCCGGGGGGGATACGAGGTAATCAGGTTGTCCCACGTGGGGCTCACAGTCTTAATCCCCATTTTACAGATGAGGTGACTGCGGCGCAGAGAGGTTAAGTGACTTGCCCAAGCTCACCCAGCTGCCAAGTGGCGGAGTCGGGATTAGAACCCATGGCCTCTGCCTCCCAAGCCCGTGCTCTTTCCACTGAGCCACGCTGCTTCCCTGCCTTTCCTACCCGCATCTTCTGCCCGTCAGATCATTCAGTCAGCCAATTATATTTATTGAGCACTGGGTGCAGAGCACTGTAGTAAGCGCTTGGGAGACTACAGAATGACAGACCCATTCCCAGACCACAATCAGCGCTTAGAACATGGTTGGCACATAGCAAGCACTTAAATACCGTCATTATCATCAATGATATTATAGTCTGGAGGGGGAGACAGACACGAATAGGAATTAATAAGCGACAGATAAGGACTTAAGTGGTGTGGGCGTGGGGGGGACGGATGAATCGAGAGTCAGGGCGACGCAGAAGGGAGTGGGAGAAGAGGGAAGGAGGGCTCAGGGAAGGAAGGCCTCCAGGAGGAGGTGCACCTTGGCAGAAGAGCTGACTCGTTTCAGGGAGGAGCTCCATCCGCCTTCGTCGGTCCCGCTAAACGATTATTAACTCTCACGTGGAGTCAAGCGACGCGTCCGTTCCATAATCCCGGCCAGTCCCGGGCCATAGCCTCATCTCCCAGGTCCCCGGTGGCTCGGTTTCCTCTTCTAAAGGCAACCGAGGTGCGAGAACCATCCATCCCTTCCTACCAAAGATCCAGCAGGCTCCCTGCTCCGGAAAACTTTCATTCGTCTTTGAGGAGTCTTCCTCATCCTTGCATCTGCCCCAGCCAAATAATAACAACAACAATAATAATGTTGGTATCTGTTAAGCGCTTACTGTGGGCAGAGCACTGTTCTAAGCGCTGGGGGAGATACGGGGTCATCAGGTTGTCCCGCGTGAGGCTCACAGCTCACAAATACTACTCGTCGTCTCGTTGGCGTCCTCTGGCTCACAGCTGGAGCTCATCTTCACAGCTGGAACTCATCTTCATCGTCGGTGCTATTTATCGAGCGCTTCCTGCGCGCAGAGGACAGCACAGTTAGTAGACGTGTCCCTTGCCCACAACAAACTTACAGTCCTTCAGATGGCACACCGCTGCTCTCCCCATCTTCAAGGCCCTTCTGAAATGATGCCTCCGGGAGACCTTCCCCGATCCATCGCTCACCTCCCCGCCCTGCTCCCCGCAAATGCCACCCCCGGCACTATGTAAGGCTCTATTATTCCCCCCGGGTTTAATTTATTTTTATCTAAAGACCCAGAGCCTGGCAAGGCGGGCAGCTGGCACGGTCACTGCCCAAATCTTCTCAGAAAAGGAACCGGGCAAACCGCCCCTTCCGACCCACGCGTCTCTGTCCATCTTGCTCTGTTGCCTGCAGAGATTCAGTGAAGCCCCTCGGAGTTTAATAAAGAGAGGAACAATATATATGGGTGTCTGTTTCTGAGCTCGGCGCCCGGCCGACTCTGCCGTGTAAATGAATTTGTAAACAGGAACGTGACATCCAAATAAGTGGGAGTTCGTGATGTGGCGAAAGACTGGAAACTTAGCGGGGGTCTCAGCTCTGCATTAATCTCTGTTTCTTCAGCCAAGTCATTTCACTTCGAGGCTTAATCTTCTCATTTGTAACACTGGAGAGATGATCTCGCTGGCGACTGAACAGACTGATATGGCAGACAGTCTCTTCATCACTGACGGATTTAGCTTGTCACTCTTTTCTTCACTATTGACTTTTTTTTTTTTCAAGTCTCGGGGCTGGTTCTCCCCTAAATTCTTCACAGGGCAGATAAGTGTATATATAAATCCCATTTCTGATGGAGATGTTTTTTCCCCAGAGATCAACCTCGACGTGAATGTCGTATGCCTTCTGAAAAAACTGAGGAATATCAAGTCGCAGTGATCTTTGCAAGCAAATATGCTGTTCCTCAATTCCATGACATGAGTTTCAACATTTCAAGGAAAAAAAAAACCAACCAAAACTGCTCTCTATCCACACACATTCAGGGAACGTATAGGCGGGCGCTTAAATGTTTCCAACTCTATCTACCCTCACTGCCAAGTGCAACACATTTTGGACCCGATTCTCTTTACCGCTCGAAGTTGCCATGTGGCAACGCGAAAACAACCAAGGTCCCTCCTTCCCCGGCCCCATCCAAAAACAGGCGGCGAAAATGTAAAATCAATATTTTATTGCCATGCTACAAAAATTATGAAGTTGGCACTGACGGGGAGGGAACGGAGGGCGGGGAGAAGGGGGAACCAGGGGGCTGGGGGAAGACAGGAGGCAAACAATGTTGTCAATATCACATAATACAAGGTTTTATTTTAATTAACATCTGGAAAGCTATATCAATACTAAAAACGCAAACCAAAATGCAAAATGCCGGTAGGAAACCGCATCAAAAATACACAATTTCTGCATAGTACAGTATCACTTTAGTCTTTTATAGAGAAACGTGGAATGTTTATAAAAAGAAATCGTAACCAAAGGGGGCAAAATTCATATTTCATGTACAATTTGGCAATGGTAGTCCCACTGTTAGACAACTTTTTATAAAAGAAAAAAATTAAAAATCTAGTAAGCTACCTTTATACAAAGTTGCTATATTTATGCCTTTAAGTAGGAAAAAACTTAAACATTTTATAATGCAAATTAGGACATACAATAATCTTACAATATCATACAATAAAATGAAAATAAAACGTAACGTGATTTTGGCCTTTATAAAAAAATGACTACTTTGCATTGAAGAATGCAACTGTGGCACGTTGGTGGCTACTGTACTATTCACCAGGCAGCTTCGAATTTTAAAAGTGTTCAGTTGTACCAGAATTGCAAATCTAGAGTGTAGTTTGAGATGCAGACGAACGGTTTAAAGTAGACCTAGCGATGCTGAAACGGATCAAAGTGACGGAGGGAGGGGAAAAGAAAGGGGGAGGTTGGAGGGGGCGGAGGGGGGCGCGACAGGGAAAGGAGAGATGGTTTAGGGGGACGGAGGATAGAGATATTTAGGCATATTGTCTCAGGGCATTCCACACCGATTTTTACTCAACTCACACCGGAAGCATTTTCTATACATTCAGTCATTCTACACCAGTCTCTTTCTAGTGCGGAGAATGCCCGTGCTCAGAATTTGGCAAATTTCAGGGAAAGAAGAGAAAGTTAGTACCATATACCTCACGCATCGGACTTCTCAAACGAAACTGCAAAGAAGCAGTGATTTACCTAGGAGTTCTCGGAAGGAGGCATGCTGTGTGTGTGTGTGTGTGCGCGCGCAAGTGTAAATATCTACGTATACACATCGACCCGCAAACACACGGGGCATCGGCCGCACAGATCGCCGGCTCCTCGTGGACTAGATAGCATCGGGGGAGCAATCTACAGCTGGAGAGAAACTTCGCCCGGAGGCAAAAAACACAGTGGCGGATGGCTGGGAAACAGTGAAAAATATAAGGCCCCTTTCCCATTTTTTTTGATGTCGGAGAACGTGTCTTGAGGTACTTTACATGCTGTACCGCATTTTCTGAGAAAAGATTACAGCATCGTGTCATCCCGTACATACGCGTACTATTCAACCGCGGGATCTGCATCGACAGCCGCCGGAAACCCGAAGCCTACCGGCGGATCTTCCTAGAACCCAAGCCTGGCGTCTGCAGAGCCGACTGGGGACAACAAGCTAGACGGGCTGAGGAGAGAAAAAGCTATTTGCTTAGTCATCAAGAGTAAAGTGCATATCTTGTCACTCCACAGCAGCAGTAAAATGAAAGAATCACTTGCCTTATCTTCCTGGTGGGAGGGAAGGCACCAGATTGCAGTTTTTTGCAAGGACGGGAGAGTTGAAAGAAGGGAAGGAGAAACGACAACAAAAAAAACCCCACAGTCCGAGGAAAAAGCAGGCAGAAGATACCCTCATCCCATTCCAAGCTTGGTCAGGGAGAAAATGTATCTCTGGGGAGTGGGCGAGCGAAAGGAAGAGTGGGATGGCGTTGCTGCGGGTGCGCGTCAAACCCCTCTCGTGCAAAGACCAACGGTCGATTCGACGGAGGCGACTCTCCCGAGGGGCGGCTTAATACGCGCTGCCGGATTCTGGAGGGGGACAGAGGGGAGTACTCTGAATTTTGTCGGAATAGAGGTCCAGAGTTGTAACTCCCTCAGTCAACCCGACGTGACTTTGGTTGTACGCAAATTTCTCCTCATCAACCCAAAACACCCGGGTGCGACTGTCATGGCTCCTCCGTCTCCTCCTCCTCTCTTCTTACGGCACCTTTGGCCAAGCTCTAATCTGCCCCTCTCGTCTCACAGAAGCCTCGCTGAGTTTGGGGGTGATCCGGACAAGAGTGATGGGGGCGAGTGTCGACAAGAGGATTTTTATTTTCCCCCCCCACATCGGAAGGAGTAAGGTTAGTGCATTAGCCCTTTAGTAGAAAGATGAGCGATCCTGTCTCGGTCTCATTTCTCGGGGTTAAGGGACGCCCGTTCTCTTCGTCCTCTTTCCCGGACCGCGCTGTAAATCCCGCCGCCCGCAGCTGGTCCGGTGGGCGCCCTCCCCGTTAAATAACCAAAGTCCGGAACGGCGAGACGTGGGGCAGACGGAACGGGGAGCGGGGAGGCTGCATTCCCACCGTCCTCCCCGTTCCCAACTACCGGGCACACTCTGCCTCTAAGTGAGCACTTGAGTAAGCACCGAGTTCCCAGAGGAAAATCCTGGGAGGCACATTTACGGAATCGTGGTTTCGAAGTAGTGAACCCGACTTGGGCGCCTTTTCCTCCCTACAGTGGTCCCGCTCTAGTGGAGTGATGGATCCTTCACGGGGGGGAAGGGGACCGACGCAGGTGAGCCTGACTCCCAGGCCGACCCCCGCCTGTCAGCCTGGAACTCTGATGAGAGAACCTCCCCCGGGACCGGGAAAAAAAGGCTAGGAAACAGCCGCGACACGTGGGATCCAGAAGGTGGGGAAAAACAAACAAAAATCCGTCAGAAGTTTTGGCAAGGTGACTCGATCCCTCTTCTGACCCTCCTTTTTGCCCTCACGGACAACCGGACCGGGCGATTTTGATTTTGCCGACCGATCTGACTCGAGAACTCACGTCCCTTTAGAGAAGCGTCGGTTCCTCGGCCGCCTAAATCATGACTTAATCCCTCTGCTACTGGTCCTCCGTCGCACCTGTTGCGCTGGCAATGTTCTAGCAGTGACACTCGGGGGGAGATCGAGGGACGCCTAGACGTTTCCACAGCAGAGCTGATGAACACTCCGAGAATATGGGCTAACAGTGCAACTGCAGTCAAGCTAAGTCGCTTGGCTCAGCGAACCACTGCTAAAGTGCTGGGGGGTGGAGGTTCGGGGAGGAGTGGGGGGAGGAAACGCGCGTCCACAGACACGGATTACATCGTGGGGCTCCCTGTTTTACCACCGCCTCTCCCCCCGACGACCCGAGAGATCGCCGCCCACGGACCCGTGGGTGAGATTTCCAACTTAAGAGGGTGCCTACGCAGACGTGGAAAGTAAACAGCGTATCAATAAATACTGGAAAAGGACGACCCTGTTAAATCTAACAGCGAGTTACAAACGAACCTTCCGAAGGAAAAAAAGAAAAAAAAAAAGGACAGAAAAAAGAATCTGACAAGAACGTAGACTATATATATAAGGATGGACGCACGATCAGACGTCGGACTATATACAAACTCAACCGATCGAAACGTAAAGACGTTAGGGGACAAAACGAGACCGACATCCCGACGCCCAGTTAAGGTACGTGGAAACCTCATACGCCTTCCGGCGAGCGCTGCCGGAGCTACCCGTTCGGGTACCTCGGGGGGAGGAGGCGCGGCACAGCGACGCAAATCCGTTTCTGGCGGGATTGACCTGAGGTTGATTTTAGATCCTACCACGGTTCGCGCCCAGTGAACCTTGGCGCGTCCCTTTCCTGGGAAACGAGGAGGCCGGGGAGGGGAGGAAGAGCCGTCCCTCCCACCCAAAGCCCCTCCCCGACGCGCCTTCACGACGCAGACCAACGGCCGACCGCACCTTCGCGGACGCGGCGCCCTCTCCGACGGGCAGCCGAGGGGAAAGGAGCCGGCGTGCTGACTATCCCTTACCCGTCCGACGCGTCGCGGCTCACGTCCGAAGGCCTCTAGCTAAGGAAACCGCACGACGCGCCATCTGGAGGGGGAGTCGACGGCTAGCTCCCGTCGGAGGCTAGATTCCCGCGGGGAGCGGCGCGCCGATCGCGAGGCTTTCCGACGCCGCTCGCGGATGCCGACCGCGACCGGACGTCAACCAGGGTCCGGGGTGCCCATCCTCGAGCCGGCCCGTCGCTCGCTTCGACGGGCGCTGGGCCGGAGGCGAGCCCCCGCAACGGCTACCGGAGGAGGGGACGAGAGCCGCTCAGACGCGAGGACCTGACATCGGCTCCCTCTCGTCAGAAACGAGCCCGCGGAGGAGTCGGGAGAAACCGTGCCTCAGTCTAGAAAAGGGATTAGTGTTTAGAAACGAAAACGGAGCGCTCGCATCTTCATTTAAAAAAAAAAACCCAAAAAAACCCAACTTCACAAAGGTGCAAACGGCGGGTGGCGGCCCCCTCCCCCCGGCCTCACATGGGCAGGTCGGTACTGTTATGTCTCGTTTTCCTAGAAGTGCCGTCGTCGCGGGGCAGTGCTTTCTGCAAGCTGGACATAGCAGCGGTCCGTTCGATGTCTATCACGGCGTACAGCTCCGTGCGCCTGGTCGGGGTCTGGGGGAGCGGGGTGGTGGGGGTTTTGGGGGTCTGGGGGTTGTCCGAGTCGCTGCCGCCCTCCAGGTCCACCTGGATGTAGTTCAGCTGCCTGTGTTCTAAACTGGGCCGCCTGAGGTCGAAGTTGAAGACGGAGGGGGCGCATTCCCGGCGCCGGGGAGGCTCCGGCTTGTGGGCGCTGGCCGGCACGGCCACGTTCTCCGTGTTGACGTAGTTGTGCGCGGGGTCCAGCGCCGGGTGGTAGCCGTTGACCGCCGGGGTCTTCGGCCCCGGGGGCTCGGCCCCGTCCCGGCCCGGCTTGCGGGCCGCCTCCCAGACCGGGGGCAGGGACGGCAGGTTCTCGTAGTTCAACAGCGCGGTCCTCCGCTGGGCCGAGTTGTTGGCGTTCTGGGCGTCCGAGGGGCCGGCGGCGGGCGGGGGCGGGAGCCGGCCCCGGCGGCCGGCCGGGAGGGAGAGCCCGTTGATGTTCTCGTACGCCAGTTTGGGGGCGGCGGGCCCCTCTCGGCGCTCGGCGCCGTCGTGGCCCGCATCCCGGTCGCCGGGCGGCGGGCCGCGGCTCCCGGCCGCCTCTGACCCGAGCTTCTCCAGTTTCTCCCTCTCCATCAGCTGTCTCTGCACGGGGGTCGGCCCTAACACGAACTTGACCCCCTCGGGCTCGAGGACGACCTGGGGGTCCCGCTCCTCGGGGCCGCCGGGCTCTCCCCCGGCCCCGCCGCTCTCGGCGCCGGGGAGCTCGGCGGGGGCATGCGGGCCCGCTCGGGCCTTGCGCTCTTCTTGGACCCCCGTGGTGTTGACGTAGGTGTGGACCTAAAAGGACACGGTGAGAAGGGAGGCGTCAGAAGGGGCACGGCCCAGGGCGATCGACCCGGGGCCCGGGGGTCCAAGGGCCGGGGGGCGGTTCTCGTCCCGGCACGGCCGCGCGGCTGCTGGGTGACCCGGGCCAAGTCGCTTCGCCGCTCTGGGACTCTGTGACCTCGTCCCACGTGGGGCAGGGACTGGGTCCGACCTGACCCGGGTATCTGCCCCGGTGCTTACCACAGTGCTTGGCACAAAGTCAGCGCTTAACCAATACCACAGTCGTTATTACCATCAGGGGGTATTTACTGGGCGCCGGCCGCACGCGGGGCACTGGACTGAGTACTTGGGAGAGTCCCAAACCACAGAGTTGGTCGACACGTTCCTTGCCCTCGAGGAGCTTACGGTCTCGAGGGGGAGGCAGACTTCTCTGTGCCTCAGTGACCTCATCTGTAAAATGGGGATTAAGGCTGTGAGTCCCACGTGGGACAACCTTTCATTCATTCAATAGTATTTATTGAGCGCTTACTATGTGCAGAGCACTGGACTAAGCGCTTGGGATGAACAGGGATTGTCTCTGTTGGTTGCTGAGCTGTACTTCCCAAGCGCTTAATACACTGCTCTGCACACAGTAAGCGCTCAATAAATATGACTGAATGAGTGAAAGCGCTTACTTTGCGCCAGCCACTGTACTGAGCACTGGGGTGGATACAAGCTAATTTGAAGGCTTATATGGGAGGCTCATAGTCTTCACCCCCATTTTACAGCCTGAGGCAACTGAGGCACAGAGACGTCAGTGACTTGCCCAAGGCCACACGGCAGACAAGCGGCGGAGCCGGAATTAGAACCCAGGTCTTTCTGACTCCCAGGCCCGGGCTCTTTCTGCTAGGACCCAGTGCATCTCTTTATTAAAGAAACGCTTTCTGTTGAACAACGCTATTCGCAACGGAAACTGAGTTCTCATTTAGGGCGGTCGGAGCAGATATGTGTGCTGACGTTTCTGATGGCCCAAAACCTTTCCCTGATGCTACAGAATCAGAGGCGGTTCCGGGGAACGAACAGAAACCTCCAGTCGGCGATGCCTTCGATAAGAGCCCCTCGGTCTAGGGCCGGGAAAGCGGTCTCCCCAAGAGCGTCGGGTCCCGAGCACTTACTTGCTCCTCTGCCACCAGCAACGGATGCGTGGACTCTTCGCCTACGGACGGGAGCCGAGCACTGCCCACCGACGGGTGTCTACTGGAAGGGTGGGACGACGCGTCTCCGAAGGAGGGATAGCGGGGATACCCGTTGGGTACATTTGGGGCGCCGAACCCGGGAGCTGATACCATTCAAAACAGAAAGCAGGAAAACGGCCACGGTGAAATCCCCGAATCGTGCCGCGGCAAGGTCTCAATCCACGACCCCACTCCCCCAGGCCTCGGGCCCCCTCCTGTATAAGACCCCCCGGGTAGAACTGCGCAAAACCACGGGCAAAGTCATCCAGGGCCTTGGAAAACTGGCTCTCGTATTAGCCCTCTAACACCGAGAGAGTCCCCTTCTGCGACTGACAGGTCACCTTGAATTCGCTCAAAGTGTGGGCAAACAAAACGCCCCGTGGTTTACCAGAGATCCAGCAACTCATTGACGCCCCAACCACCCAATCACGGAGTCAAGTCACGTCGGACTTCATAAATGCAACTCGACCGGGTAAGCGGGATGACTTACTAGACGGGGTTCGAGGCGTTCGGGGGACTTCCAACTCGGTCTGATGATGATTCCTTTCTACTACTGGCTCTTCGACCACATTTATGCTATTGTTCTGCATGATTTCTTGCAGCATGTTAAACAGTTCTTCTGCGCGGGCGCACTTGAAGGCAAATATTCCTACAAGCACAGTCGAGACAGAGTAGACGTTAAAGGCTAGGTTGACTCCTTCCTTTCCACGGGATAAGACTAATGATACTGACGGTATCTGCTAAGCGCTTACTAGGTGCCGAGCACTGTTCTAAGTGCTGCGGTAGATACGAGGTTGTCACGTTGGACACCTTATCCGGTTGGACCTAGTCCCTGTCCCAGGTGGGGCTCACAGTCTTCATCCCCATTTTATGGATGAAGGGACCGAGAAGTGAAGTGACTTGCTCGAGGTCACCCAGCGGACAAGTGGCAGAGCCTGGATTCGAACCCAGGTCCTCCTGGCTCCCAGGCCAGGGCTCTCTCCGCCGCGCCATTCAGCTTCCCTAACTCTTCAACAGCTAGAAAGGTTGGCATTCGATTGTACCTGCTACCGGATCTGCGCTCAGGGATAAAAAGCAAAAGAAAGCGGTTCTATTAAAGGTCAGGTTGCAGTCACCTTATCTGTAAAACGGGGATTGAGACCGTGAGCCTCGCGTGGGACGGGGACTGTGTCCAACCCGATTTTCCGGTATCCGCCCCAGGACTCGGTACAGTGCCTGGCACGCAGGAAGCGCTTAACCAATACGACTATTATTATTATTAGGTAGCCGGAGGCCAAAATGAAACGTTTCACGGAGCGGCAGACTCTCAGTTGAGTAAGCAGGCCTACCGAAAGAAACTCTGGGTGAAATAAGGGCTTCTTTTAAAATTATATTTACTCATCGCTTGCTATGTGTTGAAGCTCTGTTCTGTAGGTGCGGGGAGGTACGAGATAATCAGACCGGACAGCCCCTGTCCCAACTGGGGCTCCCAAGCGGGAAGGGGTAAGATTTGATCCCCACCTTACAGATGAGGAAACTGAGGCAAGAGAAGTTAAAGGGCTTTGCCCGAGGCCACAGAGCAAGCAGACGGTAGAGCCGGGATTAGAACCCAGGCCCGTGCTCTTTCCACTAGGGGGGTAGGTTAACTTTCCACCGGACGGCCGTAAAATCCACGGAGAGGGAGGAGACGCCAACACGGGATAAAAAGCAAACTGGCTAAAGCGACAAGTGGGGAAGATTTTAAAAGCTGGGCCCCGGGAAGGTACGCGGTAAGACAGCCGGCAGCGACAAGTAGTGGACTTGTTTCGGTCTCGAGATGCCCTGGCCTTTCAACAGCAGAGGGAGCCAAACTCAGCAGCAAAGAACCCATCAATCATCTTTATTAAGCGCTTATTAGGTGCAGAACGCTGTACTAAGCGCTTGGGAGAATACAACGTAACACTTTAATAGCCACACTCTCTGCCTGCAAGGAGCTTCCAGTCTAGAGGCAGAGATGGACACGGACGGAAATAAATGACAGAGAGAAGCACCTCCCCTCGGCTAAGCCCCCTTTCCCTCTGCTCCTCCCCCTCCCCTCAGCACTGTGCTCATTTGTACGTATTTTTATTACCCTATTTATTTTGTTAATGAGGTGTACATCCCCTTGATTCGATTGATTATGTTGATTCTGTTGATTATGTTGTCTTGTTTTTGTCCGGCTGTCTCCCCCGATTAGACTGTGAGCCCGTCATTGGGCAGGGATTGTCTCTATCTGTTGCCAAATTGTACACTCCAAGCGCTTAGTCCAGTGCTCTGCACCTAGGAAGCGCTCAGTAAATACTATTGAATGAGTGAATGATAAGTGTGGTGGGGCTGAGGGAGGGGTGAATAAAAAAGCTAAGTGGCTTGACTCTTCCGCTGAAAGCACCAACTTAAAGACGTCATACTTAACCCAACAATGAAACCCCCCACGGACGGTGACATTTGGTTGCTTTAAAATACAATAAAACCCTAGGTAACATTTTAACCTGAGAATGACCTTCATTAAGATGACCCATAAACTGTGCTTTCGGAAAAATGTTCTTCACGCTTCACGTGTTTACGGAGCCGCCGGCTTTTATAAGTAGCTGTTCCACTTTTCAGACTGCTGTTCATTTCCGAAATAGGACAGAGCTAATAATAGTCCTAGCTCTAAACCCTAACTGGTCCAAAGGGATATAAATGTTTCCCAAAAATACCCACCTAAAGATTTTGCTTTTCCTCGCTTTCACTCTCTACAGCCAGCATTCGCCGTCACCGAACCTCTTAGGATGGCTAATATCTCACATGCTGGAAGTGAGGATGCCCATCTGACAACAGTGTACAGACCAGGTCAGATCCCTAGTTAGATGCCTCTTTTCTGGTGGAAAAAGCCCGGGCCTGGGAGTCAGAGGAATGGGGTTAATCTGGGGGGAACCCGCCACTGATCTCTCCACGTGAGGACCTGGGCAGAGAGGGAGAGAGTGGGGATGATTCACTGCAAGCTGTCCCCCCCGCCCGGCCCCGCAAAAATAATTCAGATGCATGTCTTGCTGGGGCTAGGCACCCCTTTCCTGCCTTATCCACTGGTTTCTGAACAATGCTTATCCCCTGGGGGCCAGAGAAAAAATAACTGTAATACTAATCGATAATTATGATATTTGTTAAGCGCTTACTATGTGGGTCTCTCTCTCCCCCGACATAACCAACGTTGGCTGTCACATCCTCAAACCAAAGGACAAACTGAATTTGGGGCCTCTTGGATATGCAGGGCCGGCCAATTCTTTACACAGACCGAGCATAGGCCTCAACCATTCGCTTGGAGCAAAAGATCAGAAGTGGATTGGGGGTCGGGGGGAAGCGCGGTGGACACTGGGGTGGGACAGATGGGCTTCAAAGAGCTAATCCCTTTACTTCCCTTTAAACCCTTAGATATGCCCCGCTAGAAGAATAGCATGAGACTAGAAGAATAGCATGAGACTAGACGAAGAGTGATGTCCTTGTATCTGTTTGAAAATTCAACTATTTACACGTTGGCAGCTGATATCTCCCAAGTCCCCACACTATCCTGAGTTCTTATCCTAAAAATCCCATCTCCTCCAAGAGGCCTTCCCTGACTAAGCCTTCAGTGCCCTCCCCTCTGCATCGACTTGGCCGTGTACGCCTTAAGCACTTCGATTCCCACCCCACCTGCATGGCACCCATCTATAGAGATCCTTACATTCTACTCTTCCCCTAACTAGAATTTTTAATGTCTGTCTTCCACTGTAGACAGTATCTTCCCTCTGGGAAGCAAACCTATCAACTCTAGCGTATTGTACTCTCCCAAGCGCTTTGTACAGTGCTCTGCATCCAGTAAGCGTTGAATAAATTCCACTGATTAACTGATTCACACACACACACATACACACAAACACATGTTCGTGGGGGCTCCGGAAGTGGTTGGCAGATTCCAACACTGCCTGGATCAGAGTCGAGACTGACCGACAGCACCTGGGGGAGGCGGAGGGAGAAGTAAGATCTGAAATATCTCAAAAAGTAACTTTTCTCGTGGCAGGTAAACATCGCAACTCCAACCGAGCAAAACAGGTGATGTTTTCCTTCAGATAAAAAACTTCTAGAACAGAAGCCTTACATCTTAAGTGCATCCTTGTAGACAAACACTTACCGAAGGGTTACTGGGGTCTGTGGGCAAGTCAGGAAATAAAAAAAAACTTGCCAATTTACTCTTTTACTTTGGGCCATAATACGTCTAGGAAACAGAACCAGGATCAAAAATAAAATGGGAACCCTATGTGAGACAGGGACAACGAGCGCTTTGATTCTTAGAAGTAGCGTGGCGTAGTGGATACAGCCCGAGCCTGGGAGTCAGAAGGTCATGGTTTCTAATCTCGGCTCCACTTGTCTGCTGTGTGACCTGGGGCAAGTCACGTCACTTTTCTGGGCTTCAGTTCCCTCATCTGTGAAATTGGGATTGGACTGTGAGTCCCATTTGGGACCAAGGACTATGTCCTACCTGATTACCTTGTATCTACCCCAGGGCTTAGAACAGGGCTTGACACACAATAAATGCTTAACCAATACCATCATCATCATTCTCTTCTATCTAACCCAGCCACTAACACACAGGGAGTATTTAATGAATGCTATTCTTCCTCCTCCTCTTCTTCTTCTTCTTCTTCTTATTAAAGGGAACATAATCATTTCTAAAATGTGACAGTCTTCCAACTAGGAATACAAGTTCTTGAAGACTTATTGCAAATTTATCAGCCTTAAGCACAACAGCAGTGTTTTTCACTTTGTTTCCGAAATGTATGACCCTCCAGATATAGACCCAAAGGATTTGAATGATGATGACCAATTGCCAAATCCACTTTATCTATGAAAACAAAAAAAAGAATCAGTTCATTCTGAGTGCACTGAGCAAAGAAGCATCTGTACCAAAATGCTTCAGACGACTGAATGACTCATTTAATACGCAGGTAGGTGAAAACAGTCGGTTCGAAGAAAAAGAAAAGGGTCACGGCTCCACGTACCTTGTCCAGTTTGACATCTTCTACCGCTTTCAAAAGAGAAGAGGTTGGAATCGTAGCCATAACGACGCAGACAGAGGTAGTGCCATTTTACCGAATCCCGTTTGCGGGTGTACAAAATCAGTTCTGTGTCTGTCAGCTCCATTACGCCAGAACCCAACTCGTTACCATCGTCATCCACGTTAATGACCTAAAAAAACCCCATAAAAACCAAAAAAAAAAACCCCAAAAAACAAAACAAAAGAAAACCACGGCTCCATCAGCCTTGGATGTAACAGTAGGCTAGTTATCCTACATCTCTGGGTGCTAATTCACTAGAAGAGCTTAGTTTTGGGGCTTCGGGCTGTTTAGGTGGACCTCATGAGTTAATCGACTCTTGGTTTGCGGGGAAAATGGCAACCAAGTAATGTGAGGAGTCCCATAGGAAACAGACAGGGCCTCTGCCCTCGGAGCTTATGATTTTAATAAACCAGAGGGAAATGGCCTTCTAAACTGTAAGCTCATTGTGGGCAGGAAATGTGTCTGTTTATTGTTTAATTGTACTTTCCCATGCGCTTAATACAGTGCTCTGCACACAGTAAATGCTCATTAAATGACTATTGAGGAGGGCAAAGAACCATCAATTCCTAGAAATATTACAATATATCTTCAATCCAAGAAATACACAGAAACAAGTACACAAGGGCTCAACTTAAAGCACCACAGAGACAAAGAAATCTTGAATAGCAGGTAGTTTAGTTTCCAGGAGAAGAAAGAGGAAAGAGAGAAGAAGGGGGAAAGCAGAGAAGGGGGAAGGAGGGGGGGGAAGGAGAGAAGGACAGATGAGAGAAGAATTGGGGAGGAGAAGGAAAAGTGGAGAGGGAGAGGAACAAAAGGAGGAGAAAATGAAGACTGTACTTACTTTAAACTTGTTTCGATGGTTATCTGGGACAGTTTCTTTATCTGGACAGCTACAACAGCTACCCATGACTTCTTTAGAAGACCATGTGATCTCTAAATTAAAACAAAACACAAAGGGCCATTGGAGAAGAGTTATTAGAAACATGATGCACTCTCTTCAAGGAAATCAATATTCCAGAAGAGGCAGGTGTTTGCCCTGCAAAATCCATAGCCGACTCATTATTATCACAATAGCATTTCCTATTTTTTGTTTCGGTCGTTCCGTTCGGGAAGCACCCGCAAAAACAAGCCAGGGCTGGGATGAAAGGAAGCAGCCGATACCCCTCACAACTCACTGTCCGGGGTCAGGGTAGGGGGTGTCTTAGAGCAGGAACCAGAGACTTCTCCATTTGGGAGACGAAGCCTTCTCCCCAGGAAGGGAAGCAGCGTGGCCTAGTGGGAAGACCACAGGCCTGTGAGTCAGAGGACCTGGGTTCTAATCCCAGCTCCGCTGTTTGTCCACTTGTGACTGGGAGTGTCACTTCACTTCTCCAGGACTCAGTTCCCTCATCCGGAAAGTGAGGATGAAGACTGCGAGGCCCGGGTACGACAGGGATTGGGTCCAAACTGATTAGCTTGTATCTACCCCTGCGCTGAGGACAGTGCCTGGCACATATCAGGCGCTTAACAAGTAGCCTAAAAAAACCAATGCAGAATGGAGGAAAGCTGCTCCAACTCAGCAGTTCTGCATAGGAGTCTGACATTTTCCCAAAAGTGTGAACGAGCTTTCCCGTGGTGTTACATGGGGCGTTATTATGATGATGATTAAGGCATTTAAGCATTTACTATGAATCGAGCACTGTTATAGAGCGCTCTCCCAAGCGCTTAGTACAGTGCTCTGCACAAAGTAATGCTCAATTATTGGTAAATCCGACTGCCTGACTGAAGCGCTCAAGTCGATACAAGTCTTATCAGATTGACACAGTCCTTGTCCCATATGGGGCTCACGGTCTAAGTAGGAGGCAGAACAGGCTCTGAATCCCCATTTACAGCTGAAGAAACTGAGGCCCAAAGAAGTAAAATGACTTGCCCACGGTCCCTCAGCAAGCAACAGGCATTGCCGGGATTAGAACCCAGGTCCTCTAGGTTCCCGGCCCGTGCTCTTTTCACTACGTCCCGCTGTTTCTTGAGCGTGTGATCTGTAGGCTCAGAAAGCCGTCATTTTCAGCCGACGGCTGGGACTGTCAATGGGGAGCGGGGTGTCGACCCTAAAATTCTGGGAAGGAGAAGGCAGTGGGGACTCAATTGGAGAGAACTGTAGGGGAGGCAGAGAATGGGTTTAACGGGAGCGTCACAGTCTGCCGCACACGATGATCTACTGAAAGTCTGATGCCATGCTGCCATCTCTGGATGGTTCTCCGTGGGACGATTCCACCTCCGCATCAAACAGAAACGCCTCACCATTGGCTTTAAAGAGGTCCATCGCCTTGCCCCCTCCTTCCTCACCTCACTGCTCTCCTACTGTAAACCAGCCCGCACACTGTACTATAATGCCCAGCTACTCACTGCACCTCCATCTCGTCTGTCTCGCCGCCGACCTCTCGCCTATGTCCTGCCTCTGGCCTGGAAAATCCCTTTTCCTCTCCCCTCCTCCAAAGGCTTACTGAAGGCCCATCTCCTCCAAGAGGCCTTCCCTAAGCCCTCCTTTCCTCTTCTCCCACTCCCTCCTGCGTCACCCTGTTTTGCTCCCTTTATTCATCCCCCATCCCAGCCCCACAGCACTTATCTCCTTATCTTTAAAGTATATATTTATATTCATGTCTGTCTCCCCCTCTAGACTGTGAGTTCGTCATGGGCAGGGAATGTGTGTACCAATTTTCCCGAGTCCTTACTACAGTGCTGTGCACACAGTAAGCGCTCCACAAATGTGATAGTTTGACTGATTGGCATTTCTATAATCTATAATCCAGGCTGGAGATCAATCCCCGGCAACGGTTGAGCATTTACAAGTACACGGATGAATTATCTTGAAGGAGAAGGGTCATGGTTTTCCAGAGACTGGAAGGCAGCTTGGCCAGTTAGCTAATCTTCTCCAAGTGTCTAAGGAACAGGCCAGGAATGTTTCTAGAGCCCAGTATTATGCAAGGAATCCACAGATCAACCTTAGCTCGAATTGTGTGCCTTACGTTTTTGCCACATTTTTAAAATTCCTTACCCACACTGATGAACCTAACTACGGTTCTCTTCAGGCAAAGAGCTTTGAACCAGCAGAATTCCACAGATCAAAACTCCAGGACACAGACCCTGCTGCCTCACCCCCAAGATCACTGCCCAAATAACGGGAGCCTGCTGCCATCCAAGATAGTTCAGGAAGAATCCCGGGAGGGAGGGAGGGGGGAATTGAGAGCTCAACCGATTCGACTGAAAAATGAGGCGGGGGGGAGAGGGAGAGAGAGGAAGCCTGCAGAAGGAGGGAGTGGTGCCTGCTGAGGGAGGGAGAGAGATCTCACAGAGGGAAGGAGGGAGAGACCTCGCAGAGGGAGGGAGACCCACAGAGGGAGAGACTTGCAGAAGGGGAAAGAGAGAGATCCACAGAGTGAGAGAGAGAGACCTGCAGAGGAAGAGAGACTGAGAAGCCTGCAGAGGGAGAGAGAGTGACCCGTCAAGGGAGAGCAAGAGCTGTGCAGAGGGAGAGCGAGAGAGACCAACAGAGGGAGAGCGAGCGAGCCAAAGGGGGAGGGAGAGACCCACATAAAGAGAGAAAGAGAGACCCACAGAAAGAGAGAAAGAGAGACCCACAGAGGAGGAGATAGAGACCAAAAGAGGGAGAGCAAGAGACCCAAAGAGGGAAAGAGATCCACAGAGGGAGGGAGAGACCCACGGAGGGACCTGCGGAGGGACAATGACCCGAAGAGAGAAAGACCCACAGAGGGAGAGACAGACCAGCGAGCAGCGAGACTGTGGAAACAGAGAGGACGGGCTCCAGGCTCAGTGTGGCCGCCCCGCAGGCCCCCCCGCGCCCCGCTTCCGCAGCCTCCCCTGACTCCCCTCACCCTGACGTTCTCCGCCCCGCCGGGGTCCGGGGAGACACCCCCCGGGTGCTTCCGGCCGGTCCCGCCGGGAGCGGCTTGTCGACGAGCCCGGCTGCGTCAGATCGCCGAATCTAAGTCCGCAGACGGCCGGCCCTTCTCCCGTCAGGCCCCGGAGTAGACGGCCGACGCTCTTCGGGCCCGACCGGTCGGGGGTGAGGGGGCCATTTCAGAGTCGAGAGAAATCTGCGAACTGCTGGTGGCCTCATAACCCAGAGACCGCACCGGAGGGTTCCCCTTGACTTTGGAGCGGGCCGTTTGTTTTGAAGCTCCACATTCGGCTCTCGCTCCCGTCCAGTGAGAGAGCGGCTCAAAGCCACAGCTATGCAGCTATCGAACAAGGATTCTTAGGAGCCGAAACTCAACATTTGCAAAACCCAAACAAACCAGACAAACGAAAGAAAAAGAAAAAAAAAAAGAAAAAACACCCAACGGCTCAAGTAAACACCAGTGAAATTTCCCCAAGGGAACTGCACAAATGAGGTTGTGTTTTTTTTCCTTTCAGTTTCTTCCGTGAAGTAGCTTTACATCACTGACTGCAAAATTCCCTTTGGCACGCTTGGAAACAGAGATCTCAAATAGGCCTCCTCCCCAGACTATCTCGGTGCGTGCCCCGGGCTAATTTTAGAAAGCCCGGCGCCAGCTCTGGGTAGCCTGCTGGGCATCAGAGAAGGGAGGAAGGCATAGGGGGACGGGGTAACCACATGCTGACAGGAATGGTGCCCGGCGACCCTCAGGGCTTACTACAATGCCTGGCATATAGCAAGCACCTCACAAAACAAAAAGGGGGCCCGGGGGAGACCCTTGCCCGTGACGTCAGCTGGCAAAATCGGGCCTGCTCAGAACATCCTGGTGGGGCGGCACCGAACCATCCTGCCCCGGCCCTGGCCGGCCTCGAATAAGGACAGAGGGCGGGGAATGTGGCACCAGAGGCCCCTAATTTCCCCGGGAATTTCCCTGGGAGCCCTAATAAATAATAATTGTGGTATGTGTTAAGTGCTTTCTGTGTGCCAGGCACTGTAGTAAACACTGGGGTGGATACAAAGCAAATAGGGTTGGACACAGTCCACGTCCCACATGGAGATCACGGTCTCAATCCTCATTTTACGGATGAGGTGACTGAGGCCCAGAGAAGTGTAAGCGACTTGCCCGAGGTCACACAGCAGACGAGTGGCGGAGCTGGCGCAGTCCCTGCCCACCACGAGCTTACGGCCCAGCCCGTTTGCTTTAGGCCTGACATTAATCCAATGCCACAGATAATAATAATATTGGTATTTGTTAAGCGCTTACTATGGGCTTAGCACTGTTCCGTCTGTAGCATTCCACACTTTTAGTGGGAGCGGGATTCATTTCAGAGAGTCAACTTTCTGGGCTCCGCCGGCCTAGTTTACCGGCACAGTTTAAAT
Source organism: Ornithorhynchus anatinus (assembly GCF_004115215.2). Classification (NCBI taxonomy): domain Eukaryota; kingdom Metazoa; phylum Chordata; class Mammalia; order Monotremata; family Ornithorhynchidae; genus Ornithorhynchus; species Ornithorhynchus anatinus. The sequence continues at coordinate 17,422,590 of NC_041741.1, read as the reverse complement.
GACAAAAATTCTAGGATCCTAAAAGGAACCTCTAATTTTATCCCTGACCGTGAGGGAAAAAAACGGTACACGTGGATTTTCGTTTTTCAAATGAGTCCGCTCGTCTTCTGAAATAAGATCCTCAGCATTTCGGGAAACTTAGGATCGTTTTTAGGAAGAACAAAAAGGAACTGGGGAATTCGTTCCCCGCCTAACTCCCCAAGCATTTTGCTGTCATAAATATTGTGCTGCCGAAAAATCAACACGTAACACCGCAGGCAAACGGCAAACCCGGGAGGGGAGCAAGGCAAATGACAAAACAAGAGCAAACATTCTTGCCAGCTGGAGAGAAACACAAAACACTGCACAGGGAACCCTTTAAGGAGGAATTTGGATCTCCCAAGAGGAATGAGGGAAATCGCCCACACAGAGGGGGAGGGGGCCCGAGAAAGACAGAGAAGGAGACCCGGAGACAGGCAATGACAGAGATACCGAGACAGAACGGGATCCTGCCTGAGTTGTTGGGAGCGCGGCAATCAGTAGGTGGTATTTACTGAGCATTTACTGTTTGCAGACCACTGGGACGCGTGGGAGAGTATGATATAACAGAGTTGGTAGCCACGTTGCCTGCCCACATGGAGCTTACAATTCCCTGCAGCGCAGAACGGAAGAGAAGAGGACACCACCATCAGTTGCCGATCACTCAAGATGCCCTGCATCCTAATAATAATAAATGACAGCATCTGTTATGTGCTATAATCATGATAGTTATTTAATGATGATGGTATTTGTTAAGCTCTTACTATGTGCCTAGCCCTGTTCTAAGCACTGGGATAGGTACAAGTTAATCAGGTTGTCCCATGTGGGGCTCACGGTCTTAATCCCCATTTTACAGATGAGGTAACTGAGGCACAGAGAAGTGAAGCGGCTTGCCCCCGGTCCCACAGCAGACAAGTGGCAGAGCCGGGATTAGAACCCACATCTTCTGACCCCCAAGCCCGTGCTCTTGCCACTGAGCCACGCTGTTTCTCTGCGTGTCGGGTACTGCACTAAACACTGGGGTGGAAAGGTTTGCTAGTCATTTCCCTTCCAGATCGCTTACAGGTGAGTTAATTAGCCATGACCGATCGAGGACTGCTCTCTGTGCGTGCTCGGGAGGCAGGGAGACGGGGGTCCGGGAGTCAGGAAGCTCTCCCGAGGAGCCTCGGCCCCGCCTGCGAGCGCCTTCTAGTTCTCCTCCTTCCTCTCCCTCAAGGCCCGTCGGCTTTTCCTGCGGCCGCCACCCCCTGAAGGCTTGCCCCGGGCCTAGGATCTCACAGCCAGGCGCTAGTCAGCTGGGGGAGGCGCCCGCCTAGCACAGAGGAGGGACGAGTAAGCTTGGAGGTGGTGTTGGAAGTCAGTCGTCTCCAGTAAGCACCGGCCGTGTGCTAAGCGCTCGGGCCGGTGCGATCCCGCACGAGTGGCAGACGCGGTCCCTGCCCACCACGAGTTTACGGCCCAGCCCGTTTGCTTTAGGCCTGACATTAAATCGAACTAAGGGGTCCAGTCGAACTTTCAGTTTGGGGAGCTCTACGCTTCGTGACATAGTGGAAAGAGCCCGGGCCTGGGAGTCAGAGGTCGGGGGTTCTAATCCCAGCTCCGCCACTTATCAGCTGTGTGACTTTGGGCAAGTCACTTCATTTCTCTGGGCCTCAGTTCCCTCATCTGTAAAAGGGGAATTGAGGCTGTGAGCCCCACCTGGAACGGGGATTATGTCCAAACCGATTTGCCTGTATCCAACCCAGCTCTTAGCACAGTGCCTGGCACATAGTAAGTGCTTAACAAATACCATTATTATTATTATTGTTCTCATCCTCCACGCTCCCAAGAGCTTAGTCTGTTGCTCTGCACACAGTAAGCGCTCCATAAAGACGATCGATCGATCAATCGATCGATCCCCTAGCGGGCAGTGCGTCCGTGATTTCAGCAGCCACCTCGACTCCCCAATCTACATCTTGGATCCCGGCCTTTCACTGACGCCCGGGGTTGCCTTCGCCATTCGGGACATCGCCGGTCTGAGTGTCTCGCCAATGCTTCAAACTGAACCCGTCGATCCAGAGTATTTATGGAGAGCCTACCGAATGCAGAGCACTGCATTAAACGCTCGGGAGACTACGAAAGAGTTACAAGACGGGGTCCTCGACCTCAAGGAGTTTACCATCTAGTGGAACAGACACAAAGTAATTTGCAGATATGAACATTACATGTGCATCTGTAAATAAATATATCTGGTATTTGTTAAGCAGCTATTATGTGTCAGGCACTGTACTAAGCACTGGGGAAGATCCAAGCTAATCAGGTTGGACAGAGTCCCCGTCCTACATGGGGCTCTCATGTCTCAATCCCCATTTAACAGATGGGGGAACTGAGGCACCGAGAAGCTGAGTGACTCGCCCAAGGTCACGGCAGACAAGTGGCAGAGCTGGGATTTGAACCCGGGTCCTTTCGACTCCCAGGCTCGGACTTTAACCACTAGGTCACATTGCTTCCCTGTGAATCCATAAAGAGGGGAAAACTGGACATTAACATGAATGAGGCCAAATCTGAATTCATGCTTCCTCCAAAATCACTCTTTTTCCTAACTTGGGTAAATGTCAGTGATAATAATGAGATGCTGACGCACAGTCCTCGAATTACAATGTTTCGAGTAACGACGAACAGCCCTTCAGACGTCAAAGGCTTTAGCTTTCAGGCGGCTCTGACTCTAGACTAAGCTCGTTACAGGCCGGGAACGTGTCTGCTAATTCTGTTGTGCTTTACTCTCCTCCCAAGTTCTTAGGACGGCGCTCAGCACAAAGTAAGTGCTCAAAAAATACCAGTGACTGACTGACAGTAGAAGGGCCTCCTTTTTGCCATTAACCCCGTATCACTTATAGTAGATTTCTTCATCGGAGCTAAGACGAGTGTGCTGATCCTCCCAGGGGACTGGGAGCCCCTGAGGGAAAGGTTTAGGCCTACTACTAGCTACTCCACTGTCCTCGCTCACGTGCAGTGTTCTGCACACCCAGGAGGTGCTCAATAAATACTACTGAGGGATGGACTGACTCGGCATGGCAAGCAGGTGACCCATCACCCCCCGACCACAGCCTGGCACCTGCTGCTCTCCCCACTCCCTCTGCCAAACTGTTACCCCGTTCTCCTGTTCATCCACCCAGGCCATGACCCTCCCGCCCCCAACTTGCTAAGTTTTTTTTGAACAACAGAACACGTGTTTGTGTCTCTCCCAACCCGAGTCCCTTTCCCGGCTGCAGCCGACCCTCCCAGCCACGGGGTCCAGGAGCAGAAATCCCCCACTGCTCCCCTACAGTTCCCTGCTTATAATTCTGAGATTGATGATGACGATGACTAATTGAGGTTTCTGTTTTATGCACACACTTCCCTCCTATTTAGACTGTGAGCTTCATGTGGGACTTGATGCTCTTAATACTAATTACGATAGTATTTGTTAAGCGCTTACGACGTGCCAAGCACTGTTCTAAGTACTGGGCTAGATACCAGTTAATCAGGTGGGCGCAGGCCCTGTCCCACATGGGGCTCACAGTCTCGACCCCCATTTTACAGATGAGGTAACTGGGGCCCAGAGAAGTGAAATGATTTGCCCGAGGTCACACAGCAGACAAGTGGCCGAGCTGGGATCAGAACCCATGACCTACTGACTCCCAGGCCCGTGCTCTATCCGCCACGCCACCTTGCAACCTCTCCCGGCGCTTAGAACGGCACACAGTAATGCGCTTACTATTTTTAAGTAAATTTAATTCCATTTACAGATGAGGAAACTTAGGTCAGAGAAGTGAAGCGACTTGTCCAAGGTCACCGGGCAGACGGAAGGCAGAGCTGGAATTCGAACCCAGGTCCTTATGACACCCAGGCCTGTGCTCTATCCACCAGGCTTCGCTAAGGGGACATGAGAATCTTTTCTGCGGTCCTCTCTGTGGCCCCTTCCCCCATCTTCCCTCCCGCTGCTATTTCCCCACCCCAGCTTGGACTCTTCTGCCCCGGGGGCAAAATTATACTCGTGGTGGCAGCAGCGACCGCTGCTAGGGAAACTTCCCGGCAGAGACGGTCAGTTCACTCAACACTATCTGCTGCGGTGGTGACTTCAATTTGGTTCCTGGCTCTCCACTGTATGGTTTTTTAAGGAAAGGGAAACTCGATTACGCAGGACTCGCTGCGGGAAAGGTGTCTGGCGAAGGGCGGTATCCCGGGGGACAGAGAATTCTGTCTATTCCGATTTGGCCTCGAAGCCTAGGTATTTCACCTGTGCGCCCAAAATACACCGGGCATCAAGAGTTGCGTGCAGGACGCTGTTTTCTGTACTTGGGAAACTACGATGAGAGGGAAACTGACGGCCCCTCCTCTCAAACGTCCTCTTCCCTTCCCTGCCTCTCCCTCTTCCCAATCGATTAATGAATGAGCGAGCACTTACTGTGCGCAGAGCACTCTCCTATGCACTCAGAAGACTAAAAATAATAAATGTGCATTGTTTCAATGTTAGGTGCCAAGCGCTCGCTAGGTACCCGATACTGTACTAAGCTTTGGGGTAGAGACAATTTAATCAGGTTGGACACAGTCCCTGCATAGGGCTCACGGTCTTAATCCCTGCTTTCAGATCAGGGAACCGAGGCCCAGAGAAGTGACCCGCCCAAGATCACGCAGCGGACAAGTGGCGGAGCTGGGTTAGAAGCCAGATCCCTCTGACTCCCGGGCCCGGGCTCTACCCACTAGAGCTGCTTCCCACAGTCACCGAAGGATGACGCGGTCGAATGGATAAATAACTGACGGCACAAGCGAGTAGGCGTACACACCCACCAGGGCAGCAGGGAACTGCTAAGTGCATGAAGTGCTAAAGGCGTCTATTAGGCTGCAACAATGTGGGTGTCGGCGAATGACCCGGCATGCGTTTCCTGGCGGAGCGGCTGGAGCCCGGGCCTGGGAGTCAGAAGGTCACGGGCTCTAATCCCGGCTCCACCACGTCTGCTGTGTGACCTCGGGCAAATCACTTCACTTCTCTGAGCTTCACTTCCCTCATCTCTAAAACGGGGATTGAGACGGTAGCCCCACGTGGGACGGGGACTGTGTCCAACCCGATTTGCTTGTGTCCACCCCAGGGCTTAGTACAGTGTCTGGCACATAGTAAAGACTTAAATGCCGTAATTATTATTATTGTTATTGTTCTTGGACCAAGTGAAATGTTAGGAAGGATTTGGAGGTGGGGCGAGCGGGGACTGGTGAATTTGAGAGTGCACAGGAGAGTGCAAGCTGCGGAGTGGTGGGTGAAGCCATCGAACATGTACGATGTAAAAGGTTGGTGAGGCAGTTTTTCGTCTGACGGTGAGTCGGATGTTACAGAGGCAATCGATGGTATTTAGCGAGCACTTACTGCACGCAGAGCACTCTACTGAGCACTTCGGAGGGTACACGGGAAGCGGCTTGGCCTCATGTTCGACTGTCGACTGTAAGCTCGTTGTGGGCGGGGAACCTGTCTGCCAACTCGGCGGAACTGAACTCTCTCAAGCGCTCTGCACGCGGTAAGCACTCAATAAATACCATCCGTTTTTTTTTTTGATGGTGTCTGTTAAGTGCTTACTACGCACAGGCACCGTACTAAGCACCGGGGTAGATACAAGCTAATGAGGTTGGACCAAGTCCCTATCCCACACGAGGCTCAGAGTCTTCATCCCCCATTCTGCAGATGAGGGAACTGAGGCTAGGGAATCTCCAAGTGGGTGGGAGTTTTTAACTCACCAAAAAAGGGGGAGGTCGGGCTGGGACCCACCATTCCTGGCGTTCCAACTGGGGTCATCCATCTCCCGTGGTGGCGGGCTGTTGGTATCCCATCATGAGGCCCTATTGGGAGCTGGGTCTCTGATCCTCCCCGTGACTTGGGAAGGCAGGGAAATTATGGCTTGGCCCCTGGCGTTGGGAAGGAAAGCTTCAGTTAGGGAGGCGCGAAGAGGGATGGCCCTCGCAAATTCCAGCCGCCGAGCAGGAGCTGAGGGGCAACTGGAAAGGCCCAGGCCCACGCCAGCCTCAGCAGCAGAGTCACGGCGGGACTGACCGACCTGACGACTGACTTCCGGACCCTAAGAAGTAAACTACCCCTGACATCTAGCCACCCACAGAGGGGGCGAAGTGGCTTCCCGGCTTCTCCAGACGGCGATCGGGCCGCAAGCCGAAGCAGCGGGGCCTCGTGGAAAGAGCTTGGGCCTGGGAGTCGGAAGGACCGATCTTGGCTCTGCCACTTGACTGCTACGTGACCCTGGGCAAATCACTTCACTTCTCTGGGACTCAGTTACCTCAAATGGGGATTAAGGCTGTGAGTCTCAAGGAAGATCTGGACTGTGTCCAACCTGATTAGTTTGAATCTACCCCCGACGCCTAGTACTGTGTCTGGCACTTAGTAAGGGCTTAAGGAGCACCATTTAAAAAAAAAAGATTGGGTGTGGAGGGCCATTATGAGAACGAATTACTTGATCTTATGCTGGCTCCCTCAACTGCCTTCCCTCGGCCTCACCAACCCCATGTTTAAACAGGGGAAATGATCTTTGATCAGTCTGTCTTTGGAGAGGGCGAGGGCTACCTAACCCCAAGACAAAATAAGCGGTCCGAGGCGCGTTCTTCCACTCGGTCTTCAGCTGAGAAGCAGGGTGGCCCTGCAGCGGGTGGCCCTGCAGCGGGGAAAGAGCACGGGCCTGGGAGTCTGAGGACCTGGATGCTAATCCCATCTCTGCCAACTGCTCTGGCAATCGCTTGCTGTGTGACCTTGGGCAGGTCTCTTCACTTTTCTGTACCTCCGTTTCCTCAACTGTAAAATGGGGATTCGATTCCTCTTCTCCCTCCGACTTAAGACTGTGAGCCCCACGCGGGACAAGCTAACTGACTATCCACCCCAGTGCTTAAAACAGTGTCTGACACTTAGAAAGGGCTTATCAAGTGACATACATACTGGATAGAGCCCGGACCTGGGAGTCGAAAGGTCGTGGGTTCCAATCCCGGCTCCATCACTTGTCTGCTGTGTCACCTTGGTCAAGTCACCTGACTCTTCCACACCTCACTTACCTCATTGGTAAAATGGGGATTGAGACTGTGAGCCCCATGTGAGACAGGGGATGCGCCCAAACCGATTTGCTTGTATCCACCACGGCGCTTAGCACAGCGCCTGGCACATAGTAAGTGCTTAACAAATGCCACCGTTACTATTATTATAACAAGTACCATAGAACAAAACAATTGTTTCGTCCGGATGGATTGGTCCAAGCTGGTGGAGAAGCAGCATGGTCTAGTGGAAGGGCTAATCCTGGCTCCTCCCCTTGCCTGCTGTGACCTTGGGCAAGTCACTTCATTGGGCCTCAGTGACCTCATTTGTAAAATAGGGATGAAAACTGTGAGCCCCACAGGGGATATGGACTGTGTCCCCTGATTACCTTGCAGCTATCCCGGCGCTTAAAACAGTGCCCGGCACACAAAGTAAGCTCTTATCAAATACCATAAAGAAGAAGAAGTGGGACAGCCACAAGATTAGATCTTAAAATGGCGTGCCTCACGGTTTCTTTAAGAGGAAGGAGGCTACTTGAAGCTACTTTCTGAGATGAGTGAGCTATCGGTACTGTAGGAGCCCCGCCGCTCCTCGGTGATCGTCGACTCTTCCCGCAGGGCCCTTTACGGGCCAGAAATCCGGGCCCTTAGCGAGCCCTCTTCGAGCCAGCCTGAGGCCCGTTTGAACCCTAAGCCGGGGAACAGTGGAGAACTGCATTGCCCCACACGGCCGCTTTCTCCTCCAACTGTCGGGCCGAAAGGGGAGGTTCCTCCGGATCTAAGAGTCCTGGGCCACTTGTGCTACGAGCAGCTGCGTGACGATCACTCCCCGAACTTGCCAGTCAAGGCCACTTGCTGCCCAGCAGTGGATGGAGAGGGCCGTGCTGTCATTCGGGGCCGGAAGAGGAGGCCGGTCCCGTCCGTGGGGCGACGGGGCGGGACGCCGGCTCCCGTGGGGGCCGGGGAGGCCACGGCCCTAACCCTGCCTCGCTGCTGCGACCTTGAGGCCGCTCCTGCCCGGATCTGGGGCTCCCGCTCGGAATACGACCCCGGCATGGGGAAGAAAGGCGGCGGCGATGGAGGCAGGAAGACCTCCGGTTCGGCTGTGGTGGCCTGGAAGCGGTGGGGGCCGTCGGAGGTGAGCAGGGGCCAGGGAGGCAAGAGCCAGTGGCTTCCGCCGGCCCCACGGCCACGATGCCTATTGGTCCTGGACCACGACGACCGGCGGGGTAATCCTGGCGCTGCTGTCTTCGGCCCCAGACCGGGGGCAGCTGGCGGCCTAGAGCCGAAGGCGTCTCCGACGGCAAAGCCCTCTGGAGGGGAAAGAGCGCCTGGGACGGCACCCTGTTCCACGCTCCCATCCCGGTGGGCCTCGGCATCCCGCCCCCTCCGCCGACATTCTGGCACCTGGGGCAGCCGTGACCGGGCACTTGTCCCGACTGGGTTAAAGGAGACTGATGGGGGACAGAGCGGAGGGAGGCCACTCTCGAAGTGCTGTGTGACCCTGGGCAAGTCACATCACTTCTCTGGGCCCCAGTTCCCTCACCTGCAAGATGGGGATCGAGACTATGAGCCCCACGTGGGACAGGGGCCGTGTCCAACCCGATGTGCTTGTATCCGCCCCAGGGACTGGCACGCGGTAAGCGCTTAACAAATGCCATCATTTCTATTACCCTCTCCCAAGAGCTTAGTACAGTACTCTGCACACAGTAAGCACTCAATAAATATGATTAAATGGGACCACCAAGGGACTGAGTGTAGACCGACACAAGAGGGAACTGGGAAGCAGAGGAAGAGCCGGCTAGAAGGAGATAAGGAGGATCCAAGAGAACAGTGTTGGAGACTCGAGACCGTAAGGTCGTTGTAGGCAGGGAACGTGCCTGTTTATTGTTCTATTGTACTCTCCCAAACGCTTAGTACAGAGCTCTGCAAACAGTAAGCACTCAATAAATACAACTGAATGACTGACCGACGAAGGTGGACACAAATGCTGTTCTCATCTACTTGGAGAGTCAATCAATAGTATTTCCTGAGCGCTTACCGCGTGCAGAGCACTGTACTGGGCGCTTGGGAGGGTACAGTTTAACAGAATTAGAGGACGCAATACCGACCTATTACCTACTTGGAGAAGGGCTGACACTCTCCTTCGCTCCCCGCTTTTCCCGATTTTGTGTGCAACCTTCCTTTGGCGGAAATTCTGCCCCATTTTGAAATAAAAACTTCCACTCACCTAGATCTGGCCATGAATATTCCGAGCCTCTGCTGCAGCATCAGGACTTCAATCATACTTCAAAATGCTCGATCATGTTTTGCTTGCTGACAACCTGGAAAGGGGATTGGAAAAACACAAGTCAAAAACCGCTCCTCCTGGCCCGAAAAATGGCCAACACAGCACACGTTGAGTCATCTTGTGACAGAGAGCCGATGATTTTTGATGAAGGCCACGTTTGAGAAGATCTGCACGGGCGCCCCGACTGGTGCCAATCCACTCCCACAAACAATTTCTACTGACATCACGGTACGGCCTAATAGATAGGTGGGTTGTCAGAGAGGCATCTGCCAACTGTGTCTTTGATCAATCGATAAATCGATCCATCGGTGGTATTTACTGAGGGCTCACTGACCGTGTAGGTGGCACAATACAACGCTCTTGGGGTAGTAATGGAAAGAGCACGGGCCCGGGAGCCAGAGGGCCCGGGTGCTAATCCCAGCTCTGCCGCTTGTCTGCTGTGTGACCTTGAGAGAGTCACTTAACTTCTCTGTGCCTCAGTTTCCTCATCTGTAAAACGGGGATTAAGACTGTGAGCCCCGTGTGGGATATGGACTACGTCCAATCCGATTACCTTGTCCCTACCCCGGTGCTTAGTACATTGCCTGGCAAATAGTAAACGATTAGCAAATACCATTAAAAAACCAACACACACACACACAACAGCTGACAGTGTTTTCTCCAAAAAGCAAAATAAACATTTGTTATAAAACAACTAGGTATATGTATGTTAGTAAGCAACATGAAAACTTTGAAAGAAAGCCCTGTCAATTTCATCAGGACTCCAGTCCAGCCAGAACACTTACTACTGAAAAGTAATATTAAAATAATGAAAAATACAAATTGGGAGCATGGCCAGCTTTCTATTATGCCTCCAGCCAGACCACTAGTCGAGTGTTTTCATAAATGCAAACCCAAGATAATATCTACAACCCAATATTTTGGAGCTCTAACCAAATAACACAGTAAAATTTAGTCTGCGGCCAGACCTTCTTTCTGGTAACTCTTTGTTTATCTCAAACTCTGAATTCTACTTGAAGGTGCGCCTTAATTTATACCCTGACACCAAACAACATTCCTAACTTCAATCGTTCATTCAGTCGTATTTATCGAGTGCTTTCTGTGTGCAAAGCAAATGCTTAACTGCTGTTCGGTAATTCTGCTATGGCCAAAGCGTAGACCTAGTTAACAAAATTAACCTACTGGTAGAAAATCATCATTTTTTTAAGTCGGAATATACAGACTAGACAATGCTTTCACTTAGCAATTTTTCAGTAGAGAGCCGTGTTTAAAAATCACACTGAATAACATTTTTCTTTCTAAACACAATCATCAAATTAATTCATTAATGAATTATTACTATTCCATCGAAAAGAGAATCAATGTTTACAGTCCACGTACTAAGACAAACTACAGCTCTGGCTTTTCGGGTATGGACGATCCCAAACCATGAATACAACCTAACAATCGATCGACGGGATGTCTACGGTATGCAGAGCGCTGCCCTAAGCACTTGGGAGAGTACGGTGCTCCGCCCATAGTAAGTGCTCAATAAATATGACTGATATATACAAGATAACGGAGCTGGTAGACACATTCCCTGCCCGCAGGGAACTATTGCTTAGAAAGGGAGAGAGACATAAAATTACATATCAGCACACAAGTACCGTGGGGCTGAGGGTGGGGGTGGGGTGAATATCAAGTGCCTAAAGATCTAAATGCATTGGTGACGCAGGAGAGAGAGGCAGTTGGGGGAAAAAAAGGTTTAATCAGGGAAGGTCTCTTGGAGGAGGAGTGATTTTTAATGAGGTTTTGATGCTGGGAAGAGTGGTGGTTTACCATATATGAAGGAGGAGGGTGTTCCGGGTGCTCCATAACTTTGAAATTGTAGAGGAAAGGGCAGGGTGAAAACATGCAAGGATGAACTTGAGGTGGGTGAGGTCGGCCTGATATCTAGATTTTCATTAGCAGCGCGCTACGGCTCGTCCACGGGAGCCAAGGAAGCGGATCCGTGGAGGTGATGATCCAGGGCTGCGGGTTACTGGTACGAGATCGTCGAAGGGATGGGGGAGCGAGTGAGTGGAGTTCAGTAGAGAGGGCTGTGTTAAGGCGTCCATCTGGCTGTCAAGGGAAGGTAGTTTGGGTGTGGAGGCTAAATGGGGTACGATGACTTGTGAAAATCGGGTGGGGTCCAGAGAAAGGACAGGACAGATTCGTGAGGAGGTGTCACGAAGAGATGGCAGGTGAGGAGGCTGCGGTCAGATAGAAGGATTTCAGAGTTGGTGAGGGTAAAGACTGCAGAGTAACTAGAGATTTGATCCCTTATCTATTTACTATGGTTAAAATATCATATTTCCTCCTGTCACCTCCACGTGGATAACTCATCGGCACCTTAAACTCAATACGGTCAAAATCTTTCTTCAAACCTCCTTCCCTCTTTTCCACTTCAGTTAGTAGTTCCACACCTCCCACCTCAGAAACTGGCAACCTTGTGGTCATCTTTGTTGCTCTCCATCTTTCCCCATCCCACATTCGGCCGAACTCAAACTCTGTCGGGTTTCTCCCCCCGCAACGTTTTCTGGATCCCCCACTTCCTCTCCACTTTAACAGCCACCATCCCAGCCCAAGCCTTCCTCGCCACCGGGATCGACTCTAGTTCCGCCTCCTCGCTGGTCTCCTCCACCCTATAGTCAGCTGCCCAGATCATCTCCCTAAAATGCCATTCATAACGTATTTAACTCCCTTGCTCGGAAACCCTCTCCCTATTCGACTGGAAACTCTCGATCGATGTATTCTGGGCTCTCCACCAGCTGTCTCCTTTTGCTTCTCCTCTCCTTGCCCTCCTCAATCTAAGTTATACTCGTCACTCTTCCCAAGACAAAATCCTACCTTTACCAGCTCTCGAATTGTGCACGCCCTTCCCTCTGCACGTATGACTCTCTTCGCCTCAAATCCACTATAAAAAGTCTCGCCTCCATCTTCACACGCTAGAGCGTATTTGGATTTTAGGCACTGTGGACTTCAGAATTTTTTTCTTTGGTATTTGTTAAGTGCTAATTATGGATCAGGCACTGTACTGAGCATTGGGGTAGATAAAAGATAATCAGGTGGTACACAGTTCCCGTCCCATATGGAGCTCACAGTCTGTCAGCGGGAGGACGATTTCATCTCCATTTTACAAATGAGGTAACAGGCCTCCCAGTTAAAAGAGGATAAAAGGCTGAGGATTTGGCCTTAAACACTCCATCTGCCTAAAAGGTTATCTGAGGTATTCCTTGAAATTGCATTAACCCTTCTTATCAACACCATCAGTATTTACTGAACACACAATGTGTACGGAGCACTGAACTGAACGCTTGGGAATACTCAACAGACGCGGATCCTGGCCCTCAGACAAAGGTGGCGAACAAAAAATGGTAACAGATATAAGAATCTAGCTAAAAATAAAAATCTGCAATTCATAAACCAAAATGAGGGAGATAATGTTCCTTATTACTCTGCCTCTTCCTGCTTTTTTCCTCCCTCTCCCCGCCTCCCCTCCTCCCTTTCCCCTTCTCTTCTCCACCTTGCCACGTTTCCTCTCCCTGCGATTCCCCTCTGTGGGTGCCCCCGGGTGCACGTGGAGTTGGGAAGCGGGTGGCCTCGGACGGTTCAAGCCTGACCGGGATGTTGGGAATAGCGGATGGCTTCCTGTCAACTTCCTCTCCCAGGGGATGGACTTGGCTTCACTGAGGATGATCGAAGAGGGTCGGAGGCTTCGAAGCCCCTGCGCAACCTGGCAATGGCGTGGCTCAGGGGAAGGAGCCCGGACCGGGGAGCCAGAGGATCTGAGTTCTAATCCCGGCTCCGCCACTGGCCTGCCGTGTGGCCTTCGGTGAGTCGCTCTGCTTCTCTGTCCCTCAGTTTCCTCATCTGTAAAACGTGGATGAAATAACAGTTCCGCCTTAGACGGTGAACCCCAAGTGGGATAGGGACTGTATTAGTCCAACCTGTATCTACTCCAGTGTTGAGAACAGTGTGTGACAAAAAGTAAAAGCACTTCATACAATAATAATAATAAAATCATGATGTTTGCCATCTGCTGCGTGAAGTGTTTCCTTTCGTTTGTAGGAAGCTACCACCTTTGAGTGCTTTCGGGGCCTCGGGTCTCCTCTTCACAAATCCAGGCTGGGCTACCGATTTTTCTCGTGTCTGAGTCACTTCAATGCTGAATGGTCAAGTCCCCTGATTTGGCTGCAGTGAAGTCCCAGGTACCATGTTCTTAAATGTGTCGGGCGCATCTCTGTATGTCCTCGGACCACCTCTGGAGCGGGGCTGAAATTCTGATCTCTCTCTAGACTGCAAGCTCATTGTGGGCGGGGAATGTGTCTGTTAATTCTTGCATCATACGCTCAATCACTCAGTACACTGCTCTGCACATAGTATATACTACGGATTGACTGATATGGAATGGGAAAAAGACAAAAGACTAAGGTGAAATGACAGCAGTTATTTCCCAGCTCCAATGCTAAAACTAGTTCTAGGTATCACAGGAGTTCTGCCTTCTCTTGCTGTTTTTCTCTCAGTAGATTACGAATCTTCTAACTCTTAGGCCAAATTCCCATTTCGGATGCTCCAGGGAAGAAAGGCTTGCAGGCAATTAATTCATCCCTTAGATAGTAAAACTTTGAAAAAGAAGCGATGCAGAAGCGGCATGGCCTAGAGGAAAGACCACGGGCCTGGAGTCAGAAGGACCCGGATTCTAATCCCAGCTCTGCCACTTGTCTGCTGTGTGACTTTGGGGAAGTCACTTCACTTCACTGTGCCTCAGATACCTCATCTGCAAAATGGGAATTAAGACTGTGAGCCCTATGTAGGACAGGGACTCTGTCCAACCTGATCAGCCTCTATCTAACTCAGTGCTTCGTACAGTGCCTAGCAGATAGTAAGTGCTTCAATTCCATTTCAAAAATAAAAGAGGTAAATATAACTCACTGAAAATGTACAGATTAATTCTGTAGGTTAATTTTCTACACTGCTTTAAGCGCAACCACAACGTCAGACTGGGGGAAAAAGCATTTGGGGGAACAGAGAAAAGTGGAGAAATGCTCCAATGTATCTTTGCCGACACAGGGCATGCAATGAATGACAAAACTCATCAAGGATAAAACATCCACGATAATATCAACTATAGCTCAATAATGGGCGGTTTTCGTGATTGGTGAATTTAACTGGCAAATCGGAACTGATGAATTTAGATCCATTCGGTTCATGTCCATGAGATTCCTTAAATTTTTTTTTTTAAAGAGATTTTTAAATGACACCATCTCATTTTCACATCTCAAACAGTAAGCCCTCTGGCTTTCTTGAAAATAAAATCACTCTAACTGCCCCCAGTCTTAGAGTTTCTCCACACCGCCCACACGGCCCTCTGTGAGCGTGTGATTAGGAGGGCTAATGCATGATCACAACAAATTCTTTCCCTCCGCTCTCACATCCAGAACTTGCTCTCTCAGCTGCATTCTTCTTCAGACGAGCAGAGTAACCTTAGCAACCCCATGCTCCTAATATGGGCAGCCAGGCCATTTAAAGTCTGCCCTCGCTGACAACCGAAATGCTGGATTTTCAAATTGCGGGGTGGGAAAAGGGAGGTTTTCCTTTCAACTCCCACCGCCCTGATTGCAAGGACTGATTTAACTCCATCAGCACTTTTGCGCCGTGGTAACTATTTGCTGGGGGCTTTCCACCCCTTCCCGGCTTGGGTTGAAAAATTTCAAGAACGCTCCTAGCCCAGATCGATCTCGTTAGCTTAGGAAAAACTTGGAAGGGGTGCAACGACAACCACAAATAAAAAAGGAGGGAGCGAGAGAGCGCGTCAAATGAAATAATTGCACTGTCTTTAAGAATCGTCAGAGCTAGAGTTTTGCGGAGGAGATCTTTCCAGACCGCACTCCAAGCGTGTGCAACAACTGCTTTATCTCTTCCTTTTCGCGAGCAAAAGCAGAGGCTGGTGGGGCCTGCCGTCGACGAGGACTTGGATATTTTCAACTCTCTGTATGGAGACACCTCAGCGAACGTGGCCAGTGGTGGGGAGCCGGGAACAGCACGGGCCTGGGCCAGGAATTAGGGACCCAATCTCGGAGCGGTGGATGTGAAGAAAAATCATCCCCACCGAATGGGGGGGAATCCCAACTAGCACACAGATAAAGCGGTGAGCGAATACGGCAGCGGGCCAGGGGGCAACCTCTACACGCCCGCAGTGCCAAAAGGACTGCCAGCCACACTTGCCCGCGGAGCTAAATACCTCACTATCCGGAGTCTCATCTCTCGATCCCGAAGGACGCACGGAGCCGCATCTCGGGAACGGACCCGCCGGACACGACCCTGAAAAGAGCCCAAAGAGACGTTCGCCGACGCCTGCGACGGGATGACCCGTGCAATGCTATTCCTTTCCCCGTCAACATTTATTTGGTGCCTAAGTATATATGTATTTTATCTCCAATATAATTTGAGTTGGCTGAGCCTACTGAAGATCCTTCGCCCTGGCAGCGTTTCCCAGATAAATGTGGATCGCCCAGGCACACCCTGAAGCCGCTCCTCTGGGGTTTTCTGAGAACACAGCTGGCCTCGATCTTTGGAATCCGGGAGACGGCAGCCTCTGTGGTTTATTTTAGAGCGGGGGTTGAGGATGGAGACGATGCAAGAGTGGACACTGCTAGGCAGAGGAGCTGAGATGTGAAGAGAGTCATGACAGTCACTGTTCGGTCCACATCTGCCCACTCCTCAGGGACCCATCTCACTGTATAATAATAATAATTATTATGGTATTTGCTAAGTGCTTACTAAGTGCCAGGCACTCTACTAAGCACTGGGGTGGACAGAGAAGCAGCATGGCGTAGCGGGTAGAGCACTTGAGAGTCAGAAGGTCACGGGTTCTAATCCCAGCTCAGCCACTTGTCTGCTGTGTAAGCTTGGGCAAGTCGCTTCACTCCTCCGAGCCTCAGTTACCCCATCTATAAAATGAGGATTAGGACTGTGAGCCTCACATGGGACAACCTAATTACGCTGTGTCTACCCCAGGGCTTAGCACATAGTAAGCCCTTAACAAATACCACAATGATTATTAATACAAGCAAATTGGGTTGGACACAGTCCCTGTCCCACGAGGGCTCACAGCCTCACTCCCCATTTTCCAGATTGCTTACTATGCACTGGATACTGAACTAACTACTGGGATGGATGCAAGGTAATCAGTTTGGTCACAGTCCTGGTTCCACATGGGGCTCAAGGTCTAAATTGGAGGGAGGAGAATTTAATCCCCATTTTACAGTTGGGGTAACTAGAGCTCAGAAGGCAAGTGCCCTCCCCGAGGTCACGCTGCAGAGGAGAGGCGGAGCGGGGATGACAATCCAGGCCCTCGCTCTTTCCACTAGGCTCTGCTGCTTCCACGACTTCGTCCAAGCCAGATCGTCCCCTCCCCTTGGTGGCGGGGAGAATAATAATTGTGGCATTTATGAAGCGCTTACGTCAGGCACTGTACTAAGCGCTGGGGCGGAGACAAGGAACTCTGGCGCTGGGGCGGAGACAAGGAACTCGGGTTGGACACGGTCCCCGTCCCAGATGGGGCTCACAGTCTCAACCCCCATTTTACAAATGAGGTCACTGAGGTCCAGAGAAGTGAAGTGACTTGCCCACGGCCAAAGAGCAGACAAGTGGCGGAGCTGGAAATGGAAGACACGACCTTCTGACTCCCGGGCCCGTGCTCTATCCACTAGGCCGTGAGAGGGGCAACGGTCGGGGGACGCCCGCTGATGTAGGTAGGGGACCAGGGGACCAGGTAGAGTGTCGACAGGCTACGTGGGAACCTCCAAGTTACCTGGCCGAAGTAGAAGGCAATGAACAGAGCGACGGCTGCCCTGGGCACAGCTCTCCATGTGCCACATCCCTGCCGGCCTCCTCACTCTCAGGAAGCGGCATGGCCCACTGGACAGACCACGGGGGCACGGCCCAGAGAATGAGGATGGCGCTGGGCAGACCACCCCCACTAAGCTACCCAATTCCTTTGTGGAGGTTCTCCGTCCTGAAGTCCGTGCACTAGCATTGAGGCCCGGTGGTCGTTTAGGGCCCGAGACTCCAGCTGTCCACCCGGGAATGTTCAACTCGAGGGCGCTACATAAAAGTCGCCGTCTCGAGCGTTATGGATAGGTTTGGGCTCTCCCTCCATCTGTAGCCCTCTGTAAGGATGACGGAGCACTGCCCAAGATCCTCTGGCTCCTCCTCCGTCAACCAATCTGAGAATCAGAGGACCTAGCTTCTAAACCCGGCTCTGCCACTTGTCCACTGGGACACCTCGGGCAAGTCACTTCATTTCTCTGGGCCTCAGTTACTTTGGGGTCAATGGGCTGGCTCAGATGGAGTGCCCACCCTAGTAATAATTGTGATATTACTAAGCGCTTTCTACGTGCCAGGCACTGAACTAAGTGCTGGGGTGGACACCAGCAAATCAGGTTGGACACAGTCCCCGTCCCACTTGGGACTCACAGTCTCAATTCCCATTATACATTATCTCATTATTATGAGGTAACTGAGGCCCACAGAAATGAAATGACCTGCGCAAGGTCACACAGCAGACAAGTGGCAGAGCCGGGATTTAGAACCCATGACCTTCTGACTCCCGGGCCTGTGCTCTAGTCACTTCGCCATGCTGCTTCTCGCATCTCCCCAGCCAGAGAACACAATATCGCCGGGCAGTCCCGTCAGTGGACGACGGCGACCTTTGTCAGTCTAAAGGGACGGACTTCACTGCCAGACAACTCAGCTGGGTCCAATGTCTGCTCGGCCTCAGAATTCTCAACTCCCACGAGTCCCCAAGCTCAATTCCTTACCAAAGCAGATGAGTTTTCAGGTCTCCTCTTTACTTCCCAAGAGAAAAATAAAACTCAGGGGTCGGACACTATTAATGACGAGAGATTGAGCGCTGTTAGGTTTGACATGTTTTGTCTAATCTACAACTGTGTTAATTTTTAAATAGGTTTAATTATTACCATTATTAACAAGTCTATTTGTGGGGATAAATGGGGGAGAGCCGTTACACAATGGCGATGGCCGGTCAATCAAAAAGGTAGTCCATGATTTATAACTTTTTCCTTCCAACATTCTTAAATTTAGAGTTTCAACTTGACATCATCGACTCTGTCATGACCCATCCTACCCTCCTTTATGACAGAATCTCCATTTGCCACCTAGTATATGGTACCTTATCAGAGGTAAACTGGACACGTCATGTTCCCTACTGATTCTTCCCGGCCATAAAGTAACCCTCTTCACGCCCAACAGCCTGAAGAAGAAAAATCTGGAAAACCACCGTGTGGAAATAGAAGGGGTGGAAGTTTACAGAGCTAGACGCGGTGGGGAGGGCAGTGGAAAGGAGGGAGGGAGGGAGCAAGAGAGAATGAGAATCAGAGAGAGGGGGTGGTGTAACTTTATCACCTGGCAGAGGTGCTAGGGAGGGGCAGTCCAACTAATTCATTTCGATACGTTCTGGCTTGATTTGAGATGGGTTTACAGAAACCACAGCTGTACAGTCGCCTCCTGTGCCCTGAAAAGGAGTTTAATCCGTCTCCGCCCTCTCCAATTTTCGTAGGAGTCTGCTAGGATGACGGGGGGGGTCTTCTAATGGTGAAAGCTCACTTCCTCCAGGAGGTCTTCCCAGACTAAGCCCCTCTCTTCCTCTGCTCCCCCCCCCCTGCCATTACCCCAACCCACTCCCTTTGCTCTACCAACCCCGGCCCCACAGCACTTGTGCATATATATATACCTATTTATTACTGATGTGTATATAGCTATAATTCTGTTGCTGAATTGTATCAAGTGCTTAATACAGTGCTCTGCATACAGTAAGCGCTCAATAAGTAGGACTGAGTGAATGAATAATGTGTTAATTCTATCAGTCAAATCAACCATCAGTATTGGCTGAGAACGTACTCAATCACAGCACTCAATGCCTGGGAGAGTAACAAAAGCAATAGACACATTTCCTGCCTTCAAGGAACTTACATTTTTGAAATTTGATCATCCTTCCCCTCCCTTTTCTACAGAGAAACCTTCATCATCTCAGATATTTTAAGGCAAATCAATTATCAGGCAAGGTTCCTTTGAGGGTCTAATGACAGGAAAATCTACCAAACTCTGTAGCAACTGAGCTATCCAAACTAATTTTATTTATTTATATATTCATTAATTTATTCAATTGCATTTATTGAGTGCTTACTGTGTGGAGAACACTGTACTATATATATATGTGTGTATATACATATGTGTGTATTTTATACATACATATATATCTAAAAGATATCTAAAGATATATATATGTATATATAAATGTATAAAAAAAGACAGCACAACTGCAGAAGTTTCAAATGGCCTCATTAGTAGAGAAGTGGTATCGTAGAAGGAGCAACTTTAGCCGCAGCCTACCATCAAAGAGCAATTTGGCAAGACCAAATTAGTTTCTTGGTTTGACAGGCTAGAGGCCATGGAGGGTCTAAGCTAAATGTAACAAGATTCCAGGTGTCCAAACGCAAGGATCTTCCTTCCCTGCCATCTCTAGCCATCTACCAAGAGCGGTGGAAGACCTAAGGAGAGAGGAGGAGGTGATTTTGGATTTTCTCCTTGGTGGGTGAAGGATCTCTCGGCCACCCGTCAGACCTTGAAGAAGCATAAGTGTGGCCTAGCGGCTAGAGTACGGACCTGGGATTCAAAGGACCTGTGGTCTAATTCAAACACCACTTGTTTGTTGTGTGAACTTGGGCAAGTCACTTCACTTTTCTGGGCCTCAGGGACCTCATCTGGAAAACGGGGATTAAGACGGTGAGTTCCAGGTGGGACAGGGACTGTGTCCAACCTGATTGCTTTTTATCTACCCCAGCTCTTGGCCCAGTGCCTGGCACACAGTAAATGCTTCACGATTACAAAAATAAATAAAGATAAAAAATCCCTCCTGAAGGCAAACTCAGGGCAGGAGCTTTGGAGCTGGGCCTTCAAGATAACTGATTATAATAATAATGTTGGTATTTGTTAAGCGCTTACTATGTGCCGAGCACTGTTCTAAGCGCTGGGGGAGATACAGGGTCATCAGGTTGTCCCACGTGAGGCTCATAGTCTTAAACCTCATATCACAGATGAGGTCACTGAGCCATCGAGAAGTGAAGTACTTGCCCACAGTCACAAAGCTGACAAGTGGCAGAGCCGGGATTAGAACCCATGATATTTCTGGGTGAAACAGCGTGGCCTACTGGAAGGGGGACGGGTCAGGGAGTCAGAGGATCTGGGTTCTAATCCTGATATGCCCCTTCCTGTTGCGTAACCTCAGGCGAGTCACTTCACTTCTCTGGACCTCAGTTTCCTCACCTGCAAAATAGGGGTTCAATACCTGTCCTCCCTCCCTCCTGCTTAGACTGTGAGCTCCATGTGGACCTGATTATCTTGTATCTACCCCAGCGCCTAGTATAGTACTTGGCATAGAGTAAGCGCTTAATAAATACCACAATTATTATAAGATGAATGAACCGACTGATTTCAAAAGGATGAGAACCAAGAAAGGGATATGGGAAAGGGTAAGAAAACTGTATAACTGAATCTCTAAGAAAAAGGTTAATCCCTTACCTTGAGGATTTCTCTTCCGAGAAAAATAGGTGTGATTTTCTCCCTAAAACAAAGTCAGAAAAAAATTGTAAATTGATTTCTAAATAGCAAAATGAAGGCTCAAATAAGCTACTCGTAGATTCTAAACATGATGATAGAAGTGTAGTTTTATTAAACCAAGGAGAGATGCCACCTGATGCTAACTGTAAACATAATATCATCTACATAGACACACTATTTAGAAATCATCATCTTAAAGGTTTGTTTTAGTCCAGAAACCACAGTAATACAAGGATCTTTTAAAAAAAAAAGATATTCAGAATTTACTGTTTTTAAAAAAAAACAGGAAAAAAACCAGGGGTGAGTTTACATATGTCCATACTATAATTTGATGTGCAGACCCAATCAACTGTAGAATCATGACATCAGCGGGTTTAAAAAAACGTGCGCTCAATATCACAAATTTACTGGAAAAGAGAAATGCATCAAGGAATTGTACTTACTATTATTGCTGAAAAGCCACAGCTGCATTTTACCTTATGCCAAATCGCCTGTTATAGTTGGCTTCAGCATCTGTCCTCCCTCTTCACAATGACCATTTCTGAAATGAAGAAGCAACGATAAATTAGGACTCTCTCCCTTGAATTTGGAGACAATTACCAGCAAACCCCTATTCTATCTTATTGGACTGTTGCACTGTATTCTCCCAAGTGCCTGGCCCAGTGTCCTGCACACCGTAAGCGTTCAATAAATACCACTGATTGGCTGCAATTAAGGGAATGAAATCTTTATCATCATCCAATACCCAAAGTGAATGAGGAAAGCGGCAAACCGGATTCCTTCAAAATTCCGGTCGTGCTTTCGTCACTCGATCTTGAAAATTTCTTTGAAAATTTTGCTAAGTATCAACACCATGCAATCAGTATTCAAAAGTGCCCAACTATATGCATGTTGGGGGAAAGATGGTCGATTGTAAAAGTGTGGGGGCTCTTGGCGTGTGTATATTTCTATGTGGCGTCTAGCCAAATTGCCAATTTCCAGTGACAAGTAATCAATCAATCAATGAATACTTTACTCTCCACGGTGTACTGAACTAAGCGTTTGATTTGCTTGAATCCACCACAGCCCTTAGTACAGACCTAGTACGGGAAGTGTGCGGGCTGGCAGGCACCTAATAAGCGCTTAACAAATCCCATAATTATTATTATTACTATTATACCATATCATTGAGGTTCCACGATAGGGGAGCCAAGTTTTTCTTCATCCAAATATGAGTTGTCTGTACCTACCCACCTCCTTGACTCTGCATGGAGATCAGGTAAATCTCTCCCTCCCCAACTTGCCCCACTCTCCGAAAAATGGCTTGGAAAATTATTTCCCCACTTCCCAAAAGTTCCTTTTTCTATTCATAGTATTCCTTACTTTCCATATGATTGGGATTTTGTAGCCATTGCTTTTTCCTTTGGCTTTAAGCCCACCCTTGCCATCCTCACAAGTTTCTCCTTGCCTTTCATTACGATAAAGTCAGTTAGTTGAAAATTCAGTTTATCGTGAAACAAAATAAAGGGGTGATCCAATGTCAACTGAATCCCGTGCTCAGAAAAGGGACTGGTAACTTCCCTTACTTTAAACCACCTGCCTACCACAGGACCTAGAGGACAGAGCACAAACTTGGTAGTCAAAGGACCTTTCATTCATTCATTCAATTCATTCAATCAATAGTATTTATAGAGCACTGTGTGCAGAACACTGTACTAAGCGCTTGGAAAGTACAATTCAACAAAAAATAGAGACAATCCCTACCCAACAATGGATTCGCAGTCTAGAAGGGGGGAGACAGACAACAGAACAAAACAAAGCAAGTACACAGGCATCAACAGTACCGATATAAACAGAATTATAGATATATACAAGATTATTAATAATAGGTACAAATATAACCAAGTGCTTTGGGGAGGGGGGTAGAGCAGAGGGAGGGAGTCGGGGCGATGGGGAGGGGAGGAGGAGCGGAGGAAAAGGGGGGCTCAGTCTGGGAAGGCCTCCTGAAGGAGGTGAGCTTCCAGGAGGGTTTTGAAGGGGGAAGTGTGCTGGTTCGGCGGATGTGAGGAGGGAGGGCAGTCCAGGCCACAGGGAGGACGTGGGCCAGGAGCCGACGGCGGGACAGGCCACAACGAGGTACGGTGAGGAGGTCAGCGGCAGCAGAGGAGCGGAGCGTGCGCACTGGGATGGAGAAGGAGAAACTGGAGGCGAGGTAGGAGGGGGCAAGGTGATGGTGAGCTGTCTGCTCTGTGCCCTGGGGCAAGTCACTCAACTTTTCTGAGCCTCAGTCTCCTCATCTGTAAAATAAGGACTCGACAGCTGTTCCCCTTCTCTTTCAGACCATGAGCCCCACATGGGACAGGGACTCTTTCTGATCTGATTATATCGTACCAATCCCAGTAATTAGTGCAGAGCTGGGCACACAGTGCGTGCTTAAATACCACATTATTACTCTTCTTCAAGAGAGTCTCAGTCTCGTCTCAGTCAAATCAATCAATCAATGGCATTTACTGAGCACTTCCTTGAGGGGAGCCCCGTTCTAAGCGCTTGGGAGAGTACGCTAAGAGAGAGTACGTCTCTCCAGATCTTCCTTGAGGGGAGCCCCGTTGTAAGCACTTGGGAGAGTACGCTACGAGACAGTAGGTCTCTCCAGATCACCCACCTGATATGCCACCCTCTGAGACTGACAAGCCCCTGTTTCTCACCAGGAATTTTTGTAACTAAAAATCACCCTCTGAGTCATGTAATGAAATGAAATCATGCCTGCAACTCCTAAGAGTTTGGCACCTGACCCAGATAAAAATCTAGATTTATGGAAATGGTTTCTGTTTTTCCATTTCAAACCCTAACGCAGTGAATCCCTCCTACCAAAGATGAGCTTTCCTGCTTCAGCATTTTCCGAGGCCTGTTAATTTAAGAAGCAAATAGTTCGTTACTGCAAAGAAACAACTCTTGAGGCAGTGTGGACTGGTGGGAAGAAAACAGGCTGGGGAATCGGAGGTTCTAATCCCAGCTCTACCACTTGTCTGCTGTGTGACCTGGGGCAAGCCACTTTACTTCTCTGGGCCTCAGTTACCTCATCTGTAAAATGAGGATTATGATTGTGAGCCCCATGTGAGACAGGGACTATGTCCAACCTGATTAGCTTGTATCTACCCCAGCGCTTAGTTCAGTGCCTGGCACACAGTAAGTGCTTAACAAATTTATTATTTTTTTTAATTACGGTAGCACTCTAGGCAGAACTCTAGGAATTTAGGAATCTATTTCTCCCCAACCTCGGCACATGCACAGAGGTAGTTCTGAGGTAAAAACACTTCCCTGGGCCTTGTGCTTGGAAGGAATGGTTTAAATAAATGAACTGAATCCGCTACTACCAATTAATTTAGCCTGGGGTTGTGAAATATTAACATTCACACTCTTAGCTGGTTTGAGAGGCACCTGAGGTTAAAGTTCAATCAACCAAGGGTACTGAGCGCTTACTCCTGGCGGAGCTGAGTACTCTGTACTCTGTGAGGCGCGAGGAGAACGCAGGCTTCCGTTCTTGGAAACGGACAGTCCTGCTGATTTCCAAATCTGGGGCGAGCTGTCAAATTGGGTGGGCGCTGCGGATCTTAAAGGCAAGCTGCGGGACTTAAATATAGTCTAAGTTTAATATAAGGCCCAGAGTCCAATGACGACCGCCCCAGGGAGATGCAACTTGAAGAGCAGCGTGGCCTAGTGGATACAGCACACGCCCGGGAGTCCAGGTTCTAATTCTGTGTGACTTTAGGCAAGTCACTTAACCTCTCTGAGCCTTGGTTCCCTCATCTGGAAAAATGGGGATGGAAACTGTGTGCCCCATGGGAGACAGGGACTGTGTTCGAACTGATTACCTTGTTCCTACCCCAGCGCTTAGCAGAGTGCCTGGCACACAGTAAGTGCTTCACAAATACCGTAATAAAAAAAGCTAGTGCACCCCTGGAGCTATGCATCTTTGCCAGATGATGCAAATCACAGCACTAAGAGACACAGGATAGCCAGAACGATTAGGGGAGCGTGTTGACACCTCTCATGTTAGTTTGCAGAATGCAAAGTCAAATATTAAAAGGTTCTTTCCTTTCTCTCCTTACCTCTTTGGCCAAGGGTGGGAGGGTTGGGTGAAAAGTAGATTGATAAGCATAAAATCAGAATACATGCATTTTTAGGACTGTTTATAAGTTCATAAGCACCGTCTCAATCGCAAAAGCCAGACTGTTCATTCATATTCACATAATCCACTGGACCTATGTAATCAAAGTATTTAGTTATTACTCATAATCAGCACGACCTCACTGTTCAAAACTAACATTTTGGCCAATGAAATAACTTTTCTGTGGTATTTATGAAGCGCTCACTGTGTGCCAGGCACTGTACTAAGCACTGGGCGGATATAAAATAAGCAGGTTGAATATTGTCCCTGTCATACACGGGGCTTTGCTAAATTGGAAAGGAAAAAAAAAAGATGAACTTCTGAGCTAAAGACTATCTGGGAGCTTTATTTTTCCAAAAATGAGCTGCGTGAAGCTGGGGAAGAGAAGAGTGGTGGAGGTAGGAGGCATCGAGGGAAGCAGGGTGGCTTCATGGAGAGAGCACATGCTGGGAATCAGAGGATCACTTGTCTGCTGGGTGACCTTGGGCGAGTCACTGGTCTTCTCTGTGCCTCAGTGACCTCATCTGAAAAACAGGGATTAAGGCTGTGAGTCTCATGTGGGGCATGGACTGGGTGACCAACCTTGTATCCGCCCAGAGATACGTCCACTGCCTGGCACAAAATAACCACGTAAATACCATGTTTAAAAACACAAGAAAACAAGAGTTTCAGCTGAGCTCTGGCTCCTCCCGTGTTTCTTCTCACCCCGCGTCCCCTGCCGGTTGATGGTATCGGGTGGCGGCCCCCACCCATTGCACAGAACGCGATGGGAAGCAGCATGGCGTAGTGGATAGAGCCCAGGCCTGGGAGTCGGGACCTGGGTTCTTATCCCGGCTCTGTCCTTTGTCTGCTGTGTGACCATAGGCAAGTCACTTCACTTCTCTGGGCCTCCATTCCCTTATCTGCAAAAATGGGGATTGATACTATGAGCCCCATGTGGGACAGGGAAGGTGTCCAAACCGATGTGCTGGTATCCACCCTACCGCTTGGTACGGTGTCAGGCATACAGTAAGTGCTTAATAAAACACCATCAAAAAAAAAAAAACTGGCTCTCAGACAAAATGGAGGCAGAGCCCTAACCCTGAAGCACCTCCAGGAGGGGAACATCTGTATGATGTTTTCGATCTCGCTTGTTCCATCACAGCTTACCGCTCCTGGTGGGCAGAGAAAGCAGCTTACCAACTGTTATACTGGACTCTCCCAAGAGCTGAGTACACGCTCTGCACACAATGGATGCTCAATAAACATTACTTGATTGATTTTCTGATGCTCCTATTCAGGTTCCACAATGCAGAAGATAAGCAGAGAAGGAGCGGGGATTAGCAGAAAAAGCACAGGCCTGGAAATCAAAGGATCCGGGTTCTAACCACCCCCCCCGCCCCCCCCCCCCCCCCCCCCGTTGTGTGACCTTGGGCAAGTCACAACTTCTCTGTGCCTCCATTCCTTAACTGTTTCCTTAACTGTAAAATGGAAATTAGGACTCTGAGCCCCAGGTGAGGCAAGGACCGTGTCCTACCCAATTATCTTAAGTTTAGTACTTACTACAGTGGCTGGCACATAGTAGGTGCTTAATTAAGAAAAAACAACCACCAAAAAACCCACAAACACACTTTATTCTGTTGATGTCAGGGATGTGCTGCTCTCCTGTTCTGACCCAACTGCTCATAAGATTGAGGTTCTCAGAGCGGCAAAATTTACCCTGAGATGCAGCAAAGAAATGACTGGGAATGGGGAGGGGTGAGATGATGTGATAATTATCACCGCCCACACACTCACTCTTATGGAAGATGGTGCCGATAATGGCTTTTCAGATCTCCTCGGTGTTCCACGGACGGGAGAGAGTTGAGTAGGTGGTTAGGCACCGTGTGGCCTCTTTGTAATCTCTGGCTCCGGATCTGGGAGCTTGCTGTGGAGCTTTCCACAGCTCGGGTCCGATTTCCTCAGGGGTTGGAACAATCGATGGTATTTATTGAGCGCTTACTATGTGTAAAGCCCTGTTCTAAGCGCTTTGGAGAATCCAACCCAACAGAATGAACGGCCACGTTCCTTGCCCCTAACAAGCTGACAGTCTAGAGGGACCGTGATGTAGTGGATAGAGCCCGGGCCTGGGAATCGCCCAGGCCTGGGAATCAGAACGTCATGGGTTCTAATCCCGACTCTGCCGCTTGTCTGCTGTATGACTTTGGGCAAATCACTTCACTGGGCCTCAGTCACCTCTTCTGTAAAATGGGGAACGGGATTGTGAGCCACACCTTGGAAAGGGACTTTGTCCAACCTGCATTGCTAGTCTCCACCCCAGCGCTTAGTACAGTGCCTGGCATATAGTAAGCACTAAATTATTATTATTAATAACTGTGGAAGCACAATGGTCAATGTCTTGCATTTGCCCCCCTTTTCTCTCAGCTATTTCAGTTCTAGGCTGCTTGATCGCCTCTGGGTGTGTTGATTTCCAAAGCAAGCACTTCACAACACACCTCCTCCCCTTCTTCACATCTTTCCTCCCTCCTGCCTTCTGAAAGTAGAAGCTGAGTCCCTTAGACTGTAAGCTCATTGTGGGCAGGGAATGCAACTGCTTGTTGTACTGAACTCTCCCAACCACTTAGTACAGTGCCCTGCACACAGTAAGCACCTAATAAATATGACAATGAATGAACATGATAAAGTTATTCCCTTGATCTAATCAGGCCTCCTGGCCCTGCTGTCCAGGGGATTTAATCACCCAGAGAACCAAGAAAATCCCACCCGGTGGAGCTATGGCTGCCTATCCTAATGTATTTATCCTGTATTAGACTAGATGCTGTACCCATTGTAAAGAAAGAAGCTCTGGATTGCTTAGAGCGGAGCAGGCCTTGACTAGCAGGGAAAACTCTGTCAACCGCCACTCCCTATTAGTACGAGAAGAAGAGCTTAGTTCTAACCAACTAGTTTCTGACGTAAGGAGGGAGGGAGAAGGAAGAAGGAACAGGGGGAGGGAAAAAGATGAAGGGAAAGAGGGGAAGGGAGATAGGAAAAGGAGGGAGAAGGGGAGGGAGAGGGGGAGGGAGGGTTTGTGTGTGTGAGAGAGAGAGATCTCCCCGGCTGCACTGAAAACTAGGCCTGTGCAAGGGCCGACCTAGCCTCCCCAGAATAAGAAACGACCCCAGAGATGCCCACTGCCTTGGGCAGACCCTGAGCCTGAGCTACTTGAAGGGGTTGGGACACTTCTGCTAAGAGAGTTTAAGTCACTAGATCAGGAACAGGAACCAGGAAGATATCTCGGCAACGCCGAGCATCAAGTAGCTGCACTCTCTGGAGAGAATTAAGGCCTCTAATATCCCCCTCCCACACCCAAAAAAGAAAAAGAACTTTTCATCTTGATTTTGGAAAAAAAAAATATTCTGCTTGGGTATTTAACATTCACGCTCACAAGTTCCATTTTCTTGCTCAGTGCAGAAATGACTAAAAATCAATAGAGTCTGAATAAAGTACGATTTAGTAGGAAAGGGAATCTTCAGAGAGTAAGAGGACTTGTACTTAGGGGATAATTTACAGGAGTTGTGGTTTATAAAGGAATAATCCGGCTTGGTTGACGTCATAATAACTGAGGGAGTCGATCTCTGGTGATTCTGTCCCAAACCAAGTTGGTTACTCCCCAAGCTAAATAACCCCAGCTCATTTTTCCAGGATCACATGTTTTTAGTTTTTTAAAAAAAAGAAAAACCCTGAAAGTCAACTTTATATGTGAGCCGCTGAGGAGCTTTGAGGACAGGCTGATTACTCTTTTCTGAACCTGTGAGACGATTTAAGTCGTGAAAATTTATTGAACTAGTTTCCAACGTAAGAGAAACAGGGAAGGTGGGAATATTGCTCAGAAGAAAAAAAAAGAACACTGACCATCTCTTTCTAACTTTTGTAAAAAAAAAAGAAACAAAAATTAGCGCTTGGGCTTTCTCGAACCTTTCTCCTGGTGAGTCTACCAGAATTTCCCCAGAGTTGCAGCCTCAGGCAAGACACACCACAAAAACTTTCAGAAAAGAGGGGGGAAAAAAGAAACTTTGAAGGTTTCCATCCCTCGATGACCTTTAACTAGAATATGAGATTTAGTTTCAGAATATGACCGGTTAAATTTAAAGAACTCTGATTTACAGAGGGATGGAGGAATAGAATATATGTATACCAGCTAAGTCTGATGACACATATTCTCAGCTATTTGAGGAATTGGCAGGTTTGTCAAAGTCACTAGCTGTTTTGTGTTTTTTTCTCAACATTCATGGAGGACTTAGCAGTGATCACAAGGATTTTGAAAGGTCAGATACTGTGTCCTTTTAAAAGGGAAAAGATGAACCGGATCATCACAGTGCATCAATTTAATACCGAAACCTTGGAATAAATGATCGAGCCAATGGGTTACAACCACTTAGAAGTGCATAATATATCAGGAAGCAACTCCTATAGTACTGCAAAGAGTAAATGTGGCCAGATCAATTTAATGTCTTTTTAATAACAGTGAAGGAACAGGAGAGCAACTTTCATAAGTACTCAGAAAGTTGAAGAATTTGGTGGTGGTGTACTGAAGTGGTGAGGAATGAAAGTGCAATTTTTTGCTGTTTCTTAATTAGTGAATTTTGTCTATCCCCCCTCCGGCCTTGTGTGACTGAACTCTCCTTTTATATATATGTAAATATATATATAAATATATACGTGTATAAATGTATTTATATATTTATAAATATATGTGTCCATGGATTCTTCCCAGGGCTTAACACACTGTTTCACACACTGTAAGCCCTTGATAAGACGTCAGTTACTGACCGACTGGCAAACAGTGACTAGAATCCACCTGGACTTCCCAACTCCTCTAAAATCTGTCTTCCGGAATCACGACACGCTCACTGACAAGTTAGCTTTCCGCCTTTTTAGCCTTCACCCTACTTCTCTTATGTGTGTGCACCCTTAGCTCCGGGATCTCGAGACGTGATCCACAGGGAAAGATAGATCCTGGGACAAGGGCTCTAACCATTAACGGGACAAAGAAATTGGGAATACGCTCAGACTGGCATAGGGGAGTGAACTGTGAGTTTTTATTAATAACCAATAAAAATAATAATTACGGTATTTGTTAAGGGCTTACTATGTGCCAAGCACTGTTCTAAGCAGTGAAGTAGATACAGGGTAATCGAGTTGGACACAGTCCCTGTCCCACATGGGGCTCGTAGTCTTAATCCCCATCTTCAAGATGACGGAACTGAGGCACAGAGAAGTGAAGTGACTTGCCAAAATCACACAGCAGACAAGTAACAGAGCTTAGCACTTTGGAAGCCAGGAATACAAATCCAGAGCAGGTGATGGTCTTTGCCTCACGTACGAGAGGAATCACGAGAGCTTCGGGTGGAAGCGAGGTTTGCTTTGACAGACGGATTTTCTCTAGACTGTGAGCTCGTTGTGGGCGGGGACTGTCACTTGATTGCTGTGTTGTACTTTCCCAAGCACTTAGTACAGTGCTCTGGACACAGTAAGCACTCAATAAACACGACAATCAATGAATGAATGAATTTCCTGAAGGCTCCTTGTGGGCAGGGAACGTATCTACCAACTCTGTTATATGGTCCTCTCCCAAGTATTTAGTCCAGTGCTCTGCGCACCCAGTAAGCCTTCAATAAAAGCCACTGAATGACTGATTACACTTTCTAGACTCTAAGCTCGTTGTGGCCAGGGTTCACATCTATCAAGTGTTGCACTGTCCTCTCCCAAGCTTTCAGTACAGTGCTCTGCATTCACACGAAAAGCGCTCAGTAAATATCACCGATCGACTGACTACAATCTCTCTGGACCGTAAGCTTGTTGTGGGCAAGGAACGTGTCTACCAACTCTGTTGCATCGTCCTCCCCCGAGGCCCTCAGTCCAGTGCGCTGGACAGAGTAAGCACAATAAATACCACTGATTGACTGATCGAGATGATAGCAAATTAAGGGAAGCCAGAGATAGGGGCAGCTTCTCCAAAGTGGCTCCGAAGTGGCTCCGTTCCTCAGTTCCCTCATCTGCAAAATGGGGATTAAGCCTGTGGGCCCCATGAGAGATACAAACTGTGTCCAACCTCTCAACATCTTGTATCTACCCCCGGGGCTCAGTACAGTTCCTGACACTTAGAACTTAAACTCCATTCTTTAAATGGAGAAAAAAGGCCCGGGTATTCTGATGTTAAAAACTTCGCTTGAAGTTACCGGCTATAACAAAGAGGCTGGTGGTGGCTGACTAGAACTTTTTCTTTTATTTTTTTGGTTGCGGTTTTGGCCCTTGAAACTGCAGTGACTACGGCTCTGCTGAAGAGTTGCTGAGCTCTGTCGGGACCCAAAAGGCATCTCTCCCTAGGCTGTGCACAATTTTCTCTTTTGCAGCCAAGTACACTGGTAAAAATAGCAATTGTGGTACTTGTTAAGGCACTGTACTAGGTGCTGGGATAGATACAAGCTGATACTGCATCCTTCTAAGAGCTTAGTACAGTGCTCTGCATGTACATATTAAGCGCTCAATAAATATAAGTGAGAGAGTGACATTGGACACAGTCCCTGTCCCATGTGGGGCTCAGTCTCAAGCCCCATTTTCCAGATGAGGTAATTGAGATACAGCAAAGCGACGAGACTTGCCCAAGATCACACAGCAGACAAATGGCGGAGCTGGGATAAAAACCCAGGTCCTTCTGACTCCCAGGCCCAGGCTCTATCCACTAGGCCACGCTGCTTCTCTATTACAGTCCCTCGATAGCTCCCTCACCATGATGTGAATGAATGCTGTACAGTTCATTCATTCAAATTCTACCGTGTTTACTGAGCGCTTCCTGTGTGCATAGCACTGTACTAAGCACCTGGGAGAGTACAATATAACAATGAACAGTGACGTTCCTCGCCCACAGCGAGCTTACAGTCTAGAGGGGGAGAGACAGACATCAACACAAACAAATAAAACGACCGACACGCACGTAAGTGCTGTGGCTGGGGTCCTGCCGATCCCTGACTCGAGACAGCTGAAGAAAGTTTGGCAGAACTGCCATCGTGTCAGTTCTTTCCCGCTGCTGCCAACAGCGGTTGTTTGTGTTCACTGAGAAGCAGCGTGGCTTGGTGGAAAGAGCCCGGGCTCGGGAGTCAGAGGTCGTGGGTTCTAATCCCGGCTCCGTCACATCAGCTGGGTGACTTTCGGCAGGTCACTTCACTTCTCTGTGCTCCAGTTATCCCATCTGTAAAATGGGGATGAAGACTGGGAGCCCCATGTGGGACAACCTGATTACCTTGTATCTACCCCAGTGCTTAGAACAATGCTTGGACATAGTAGGCGCTTAAATTCCATCATTATTATTACTATTATTCATCGGGGGCAGAGATCCGGGAGAAATGACATTTGCCTATCCTGACTTTATCAGTGAATTCAATTTGGGGAGAATCAGTGGGTCATTCTTGTCCGGTGGTATAATGGAAGGGAAAGGCCTGCCAGTGTGTTGGGGGAACCACGTCAGCAGCATTAGAGGGCACTTCTTGGAGGGTCCCAAGTACTATCTTCCTTTTTCTCCATGATGGTGCATGGGTACTGTCGGGTGGGCAAAGACCCAGGACCCCTGAGCCCCTAGAGGCACCTGGAATATGTATAGGCTACACAGACGGAAGCACATATAGGTTTCGAGAAATTAGCCATTTCTGAATCGGTGAGGGCCACTCTCCGGGTCGCGTCTGGAGAGTTTCCCGAACCCTATCAGTCTCCACTATGGGAGGGAGAGTCAAGCAGAGGCCTATCTGTTCCATTCCTAGCTCGGGTAGCGGCTAGCGACCGGCAGGCCACCTGCTACAAGTCAAAACTCCCTTGTGCTGGGCAGGAGCGGCAGTGGAGAGAGTCGAGGGCGAAGATTGAAGTGGACTGTGCGGAAGGAGGCGACGGTAAACCACTTCCACATTTTGACCAAAAAAACTCTCTGGATCCACTACCGGAACGACTGCAGGTGGAGGTGGGGCGCTCTGGGAGCGATGTATCCATGGCGACGCGATGGGTTGGAGATGACTCGAGGGCATAAGACAAGAATCGGTGAGGGCAGAAGCACGCTTCTGGGAAGCCACGTGGCCTGGTGGAAAGAGTAGGGGCCTGGGGGTACGAAGACCCGAGTCCAAATCCCGGCTCTGTTGTGTGCCTATGGTGTGACCTTGGGCCAGTCACTTCCCTTCTCTGTGCGTCATCTCTGCAGATGGGGATTCGACCCCTGTTCTCCCTCTTACTTAGAATAGGAACCCCACGTGGGACCTGATTATCCTCTACCTACCCCAGGGCATAGTACAGTGCTTGATGTTTAGTAAGTGCCAAATATGACTGTCATAAATATCCTTCGATAACCACACAAGCAATTATCCCACGTCTCATCTGCTTCCCTCATGGCCCCTTAACACCTAGTATGGCAGTGGCCAAAAAAATTCAACTCTGGCCAAAATCTCCACCCCTCCTTTCTAGAAACAGGAACCACTACCAACCTCATCCCCATCCTTAATTCTCCACCAGCTTGGCATGCATTCATTCAACCATTTATTGAGTACTGTGTGCAAAGCACAGTACTAACCGCTTGGGAGAGTACATTAGAACATCGGACACATTCCCTGCCCACAACGAGCTCACAGTTTCAGGGAGAGGGAGACAGACATTAATATAAATAAATTACAGATCAATATATATGTGCCATGGGGAAGGGAGGGAGGATGAACGAAGGAGCAAGTATGAGCGGCGCAGAAGGGAGTGGGAGAAGAGGAGAGGAGGGCTTAGTCACGGAAGGGTGATCGGGCAGGTGAACAGGCAAGACGGGGAACCGAAAAGGACAGGCGGGGCCGCTGGAGGAGAGATGAGAAAGAGACGATTGACTCAGCTGCGTACTGTTTCTCCCCCAGTTCCAATCTGGAGAACTGACACGACGGTGGAATTGGAGTGGCTGTATCTCATGAGCCCTCCACCTATTTATCACCAGAGACATCTGAATTCTGATTTAGGCCTTTTATGGTAGTGAAGCCTGTTTCTTTTAGGACGTGCAAGTTTATTCACTTCGATATCAGGGTGGTAATGGAGTCCCTTTTAAGGACTTTAAATTAAAATATTTACAGTTTGAGAAAACGGAACGTGGAAACGGTCTAACTTTTGCCACTGAAAAATTTTGTAAAAATGTATTTTTTCTCCTTCTGCATGTTTCTTCCACCAAACATTCTTCTACTGCTTTTCTACGTGGGTCCCGATATTCTTGACCTTCCGCCCCAAGTTCTAGCTGTTTCTTACAGCTAAGACTCATGAATCGGTAGAGTACACGACACGCTTGAGAAATGCATGTGGCAGACAGTATCTCTAAGGCCTAACTGTTTTAAAGTCCCCCAGAAATACAGTATCTCACTTATCCCTCCCCGGTAGGCAAGGGGCAAGTATCTTTCAATACATAAAAGCTCACATTCTTTGCAGGGTCTGGGCTGAGTCCAAATTTTGACATTTTAAATAACTAGCATTTCTACACACTCGTGATGGAAGAGCTGAACTTTATTTAAGCTTAAATGGGCCAATATGATACAAGTTAACAAACTGCTAGTCTAGCTCATGGAAAAATACATAAACGACAGAGGACCAACTATGCAACAGAAAACACCCGGTATATAATCTTGGTTTCATAAAATGGCGAAACTTGCAAGCGACAAGAATCACATTCTTGTGGACGATTCCTCAATACAAAAAGGGTCTAATTAACATAACTACATCAGCTAATCAAAGTCACCGGCAACCGTCGAGGCAACAAAAAAATGAGAGAGAGAATCGGTTTTGTGGGATAAGACAATACCTGGACTAAAACAAAAAGTATCTGGAGAACAGGATCACTCGGGATCAGAGAGTTAACGGTGAAGGTCGAACAAAAAATGCAGGATTCCTGATTTAGTCAACCAGCGGTATTTCTGAGGGTAGAGAAAGTAGACATGATCCCTGCCCCTGAGGAGCTTATAATTTGGCAGGGGAGAGAGACCGAAAATAATTTACGGACAGGAAGACAAAGAAAAAGTGGGTGTCAAAGAAAAGTTACCGAGGGATATGATGTGGGGAAGTCTTTCTATAGGTGATGTGATTTCACAAGGGCTTTGAAGATGGGAGAGAACAGCGTTTCGCCAATACGAAGGAGGAGGGAATCCAGGCAAGAGGGAAGATGCAAGTAAGAAGTCAACGGTAGGAGAGACAAGGAGGAGGCAGTGAGTAGGTCACTCAGAGAGAAGCTGCATGGTGAGGTGGATAGAGCCCGGGCCTGGGAGTCAGAAGGTCGTGGGTTCTAATCCCAGCTCCGCCACCTGTCTGCTGTGTGACCTTGGGCAAGTCACTTCACTTCTCTGGGCCTCAGTTCCCTCATTGAGACTGTGAGCCCCATGTGAGCCCCCACTCAACCCAATTTGCTTGTGCCCACCCCCAGCATTTAGTAGTGCCTGGCATTAGCAAGGGCTTAGCAAATACCGTTATCATCGGGTCGGCTTGAGAAGGATGAAATGCACAAATTGGGGTGCAGGAAGTACGAGGGAAAGAATGTCAGGGGTTTCTGCTTGGAGAGGAGAGGAATGGGGAAATGTAGGCTCTTGAGGGGAGGGGAGATGTGCGTGGAATGATATTTTACAAAAATAATCCCGGCAGCAGACGAAAAGTAGACTGGACAAGGGAGAGACCAGGGCAGTTTCCCATTCAGTGAGCATCACGGAGTATATAATATCCCATTCAAGTTTGTTTTTTTCTTAAGTGCTACATCCCAGGAAATTCACAGTCCAGTGCTTAGTACAGTGCCTGGCACACAGTACGCGCTAAACAAATACCAGAATTATTATTACTTCTAAATTCTGGTGAAGACAAATTATTCTTCTTCCTCAGACTCTAGATTTAATGTAAAACGTCACTTTAAGCCAAAGATGAAGGTCCCAAACCAAGCTCAGAAAGAAAGTCTTACAGAGGTTATCTGATTGTTTTTCCCTTGCAAAACATGAATGCACTGATAAATGAATATATTTTAAAAGGGGAAAAAAAAAAATCAGATAACCCCTGTAAGACTTTCTTTCTGAGCATGGTTTGGGACCTTCACCTTTGGCTTAAAGTGATATTTTACTCTAAATCTCGATTCTGAGGAAGAAGAATCATTTGTTTTTCTTCACCGAGAATTTAGATAATAATAACATTTATCTGTAGATTCATGTTTTGAAATACATGGGACCAGAAAACCCTATTGAAGAATGAACTCATTTTAGAACCTCCACCATTTTTATTAAAGAAAACTAGAGTATTTAGATGCAGGGGCTGAGGGTGGAGGGGGAAGAACTGATCTTGTGAAATACTGTATCTGGTTGATTGTGCTCATGCAGATGGTGACCGTAACTTAATAAGGTTCACTACTGACTGGCTATTCTTCCAAAGATTCCAGGGAGCCCAATTCTGAGACCACAATTCACTTTAGAAAAGTACGCCCTTTATACCTATGTGAGCATCTTGTTCCCTTGCATTTCATAACCCACAGATGAATATTATACACTGAATCAGTCCCAAAAGTACACCACGGTATTCATACCAATTTAGGATTTTGAGCTCATTTGATTTCTCCCTAATTTCACCCAACCTACCAGTTAAAGGCTACTCAACCGCTTCATGTCACTGTTTGTAACATGAAACCCCAGATCCTTTGGAATTATCTTCCCTATTTAGAATTATTAATGATCCAAGTCATTAAGAAGTAGCAAACGTAAACTCTGGCATCAAAGTGAAAAACTGACATATAACAGCCAGGTCACTTGACTTTTTTTTATTTTTATGGCATTTGTTAAGCACTTATGCGCCAGGCACTGATTTAAGCGCTAGGGTAAACAGATGCTAATCAGGTTGGACACAGTCCCTGTTCCATATGGGACTCAGAGTCAATCCCCATTTTCCAGATGAGGGAACTGAGGCCCAGAGAACTTAAATGACTCGTCCAAGGTCAAACAGCAGACAAGCTGCAGAGCCAGGATTAGAACCCAGGTCCTTCTGACTCCTAGGCCCATGCTCCATCCACTAAGCCATGTCCCGTCTCTTGACTTTTACTAATACATTCAGATAACTACCTTCACCTCTTTTGGACCGATAGGGAAATCGAGACCTAGCCACTTCCCCAAAGCCGTAGTTTTTCTGCAGCGTTTCGGCTATCAGACCACGGTCTCAATTCACTCATCTCTACGGTGTGGAATTTAGTAATCCGGGCGATTCTGCCAGAAAACACGGTTCTGCTATGTGTTTGAGCTAATACTAATAATAGTAACGGTATTTGTTAAGCGCTTACTATGTGCCAGGCCCTGTACTAAGCGCTGGGCTAGAATACCTGTTAGAGAATTACGGAATATTTGGTCCAACAATTGATAGCTTTTCAGCTACAGCCCCCCAGGATTTCAGGACACTTGGTACCCGAGTGCTCAGCATCACAATGGGTGGGCAGTAACTCCACCAGTAATGTGGGGTTTGGCGAGAAAGCAACCCCTGCATTAGAAAAGCCCAGGGCGTACTTCATTTTACGTTACCTCCCTACACACCATAGGTTTGCGGTCAAGTTCAAGGCATGATGTTTATACCAGCTAAACACTAAATCTGAGGAGAAAACAAGAACTGGATTTCACAGAGTGCATATTCCGGATGGCATCGGCCTCTCCCTAGGGCTTAGCTGTTCGGTGCTCTGCACACAGTAAGTGCTCAAGAAACACCACTGATGGATTTATTGGTTCCTGAGCGAGAAATCTGAGTGAAGACATTAGGGTGAGATTTAGAAAGCAGGGCCGGCCTCCGGCCGCCATGTGTGTCTTGAATCATGACGGTTACCGTGATCAGAGGAACTGTGGAGATAGGTCTTCCCAGACGCATGATCAAATTTTTTGGGTTCCATTCCAGAGTTTGCCCTGACTGGATGATCAAGTCTTACAAGTAAATAAAGAATACACAGTATACTTCTCCCTTGTTCTTGGGGGTCTCTCTTCCCCGCTTAACCCCAAACTCGACTCATTACACTCCAGTCTCCCCACCAATCAGGCTTCAAAATTTGAGAATTTTGCCAATTTCTTCATTTGTGTTCATCCTGCTCATAGCCACACCCATGGCTGACACCACCCTCCTGGCACCCCATAGATAATAACGTTGGTATTTGTTAAGCGCTTACTATGTGCAGAGCACTGTTCTAAGCGCTGGGGTAGACATAGGGGAATCAGGTTGTCCCACATGGGGCTCACAGTCTTAATCCCCATTTTACAGATGAGGTAACTGAGGCCCAGAGAGGTTAAGTGACTTGCCCACAGTCACACAGTTGACAAGTGGCAGGGCTGGGATTTGAACTCATGACCTCTGACTCCAAAGCCCGTGCTCTTTCCACTGAGCCACGCTGCTTCTAGATCTCACCCCATTTTACAGATGAGGTAAATGAGGCACAGAGAATCTAAGTGACTTGCCCAAGGTCACAAAGCAGACAAGCGGCGGAGCCGGGATTAGGACCCACGTCCTCTGACTCCCAAGTCCACGCTATTTCCACTAGGCCATGCTGCTTCCCTGAACGCATCAGTGCATTTGGTATCTCTGGAGCTGAATTATTGTGGTGTGCTCGGAAATTGGTGCTAACCCTAGACTGTAATCACTCAATTTTATCTATTGAGCGCTTACTCTGTGCAAAGCACTGTACTTTTTTGCCCACTTGATGGACAATAGCAGAGAAGTCAGTGTGGCCTGGTACAGAGCACAGGTCCGTGAGTCAGAAGGACCTGGGTTCTAATCTCGACGCCGCCTCGTCTGCTGTGTGATCTTGGGCAAGTCACCTCACCTCTCTGGGCATCAATGACCTCATCTGTAAAATGGGGATTAAGACGGTGAGCCTCATGTGGAACCGGGACTGTGTCCAACCCGATTACCTTGCATCTAGCCCAGCACTTAGAAAAGGGCCTGACACAAAGTAAGTGCTAACAAATTCCACGAAAAAAAGCAAAAGAAAAATCTTGGTCACATCACTTCACTTCCCTGTGCCTCAGTTACCTAACTTGAAAAAAGGAGATTAAGACTGTGAGCCCCATGTGGGCCAAGGACTGTGCCCAACCTAATTACTGTGTATCTACCCCACGACTTAGTACAGTGCCTTGCACATAGTAAGCACTTAAATACCATAAAGAAAAAAATTGGACTTTCCCAAGCTCTTTGAACAGTGCTCTGCACACACAAAGTGCTCAAGAAATACCCCCGATAGGTTATTGCTTCAAAGACCTTCAATTGAGATCTCAGCAGTGAGGGTGACATTTTGGAAGGGGAATGTCACTGTTTATTGTTGTACTGGACTTTCCCAAGCACTTAGTACAGTGTTCTGCACACAGTAAGCGCTCAATAAATACAACTGAATAAATGAATGACCGAGAGGAGAACCTCTGGAGAATCAGCCAATTCCCTTAACCTTAACCCAACACCAACTAGTCCTTTAAGTTTCTATTATACATGAGCTCGGCAGGCGATGAAGATACAAAGATTCTTTGATTCAAGGCAACAAACTTAAAATTTATAATCTTGTCTATATAGTTTGTATACACTTGCCCACAGTGGCTTTCAAGAAAAGGAAATTACTTGAAAACAGAATATCAGATACACTCTGTTTCCCCGATGACAGTGCAAGTCCTTGTTTGTTAGGACGCTAACTTGGATTTATGTAGTGCCCTCCCTCTGTCTGGAGAGCTCAGAGAGAGATCAAGGTCGTCTGAACATTTTCTGGATAAGAAAGTTGACTGAATCATTGGTCCATCCTATTCTAGCAGTGTACTGGCTTTCTAAGTTTACTCCCCAACCCCCCCGACCCCCCGCACAAAAAAAGGGTCTGTACTTACAAAACCTGGATTGTCCAAACATTATTAAAAGGGTCACTGGAAAAAACCAACATTTTCCTTGAAATGATGAACAGATCTATGAAATACTAATATCCGACCCTCAGGGCTTAGTGCATGGAAAGCACTTAACAACTACCATTATCATCACAAGGGTGTGGTTTTAGATATCCTGGTGTTATCTTAATGGAAATTCAAGAGCTTCAGATGAGCATGGTTACCAACTTGGTATGTCCCCAAAATTCCTTTGGTCCTCAAAAACAATTTCCATCTGTTAACCGAACTTCCCATAGTCTTTTCCAGTCCATTATTCTAGGGCTGACGCTTCTATCGGTAATAAATTCACTAGTCTGAAGATGCAGAGCTAAAGTCACCATTTGAATTTTTATAGGCGTTCTGCCTCAGAGAATAATGGATTTGAGATCAAGCTCAACTTCTTTCCAGTCCTGGGATCCACCCGAAATTTCATTACTAACTTTAAAATTCTCCTTTTTCAGAACAAGAAGAAAAATCATGAGTCCTATCATCTGAATCAATCAAAATAAAAACATTAAAACATAACTCCCTAAGAACTAAAGGAGAAAAACATCTACGAGACCACCAGTGCCCTGATCGACAGTAACACAATAAACTCAATCATGGAAGATGACTCGGGCCAATACTAACACTGAAGAGACACTGATGACATCAAGAGATTTCAGCTAAATAAGCACACCTTCTAGGCCAACTCAAATAATATTTGGGGAAAATATAAAGGATCTTATTCTTACTATGGCTGGGCAAATGTACTGTGCTCTGAGATGAATTAGGCTCAAGTCTGTTTTGTGTTTGTTTTCCAACTAGATTAGAATTTCTCATGAGAGAAAAATTTATGCAGTGTTAAAACCTATAGCATTCATATAATTAGCCAGAGGCAAGAAAAAAAATCGGTAGGGTA
Source organism: Ornithorhynchus anatinus (assembly GCF_004115215.2). NCBI lineage: Eukaryota > Metazoa > Chordata > Mammalia > Monotremata > Ornithorhynchidae > Ornithorhynchus > Ornithorhynchus anatinus. Next base: position 17,381,638 of record NC_041741.1, on the reverse strand, counting down.
ATGTGGACGATGAGCTCTCTATTTATAATCAATCTCTTGGGTCTCCTGGATTTTAAAATACGTGGCCTCTCCTAAGCTGGGAGATCTTCCACCTCGACCACATGATCTTCCTTCAAACCGATTCCTGGCCACATAAATACACAAAAGGATTCTTGTTGGTAGAATATACTATGCCCATTCCCAGCCTCAGGGTGTTTCTGTCCCTAATCTCAAATGTGAAATGGGATAATGTCTGTGCTTTAAATGCCAAGATATTGGCAGAGGCCTGTCTCCATGTCTAATAGAACTTTATGCTCCGCTACGTGTCTTGCTTCACCAACGGAACTAAGGCCACCTGCCTATTTTAAAATATTTTTAAAAAAAGAAAGAAAGAAAAGCTACGGTATCAGTTACATCGATTTAGCTGGCTTTTTCCCTAGTCCAAGAATGAGAAGGTAACAAAAATTATAAAAAGTTACTTCTCCGAGCATTATGGTACCCAGTCCTGTTACCGCAATGTTTGAGATCGTTTACGTGATAGTATCGCGTACAACTGTAAGAGTCAGTAATCTAGTGGAGACAAGTCTCAACTTTGGAATCGGCTTTGCTCCAACCTCACTGCGAGGTTTTGGGCAAGGTCAGTAACTTTCTCATCTGTAAAATTAACTCCTGTCCACGTTGCTCTCTGGAATACTGAAAGGATTCATTAGAATTTCTACAGTGCATTGAGCATAAAAAGAAATGGACTTAATACACACACCAATTTTATTTTGTACTAAAATTGATCTCACATCTGAAAAGATGCTTAGAATATGGTTTCTTCCTGGAGGAGAATTCGCTAAAGGAATTTGGTGAAAAAATTCCAATCCAACTGACTGAAGCTACATTCCTCCTGTCCACTGGCAGTGTTTTGACCATTTTTTTTTTTTTACATCAAAAACTCCCTTTTGTTTATCGGGTTTGTAATTCGTTCAAAAACTCTGTTCAATGTTGACGTGCGCTGATTATTTTATTTGGGAAAAACCCTTCAGCAATTTGTTTGCACAGTGACTATCTTGCAACAATTTCAACATCAACAATTGGTGGCAATAAACTCTTAAAAAAGGGAACTGTTGCAATAACTTTTTAACCATATTTGCTGTGCTCATTTTAGCTACTCTCTCCTTACAGTGTTCTCAAAACTCAGAGGATAAATATACATATGTATACAGATATATATAACTGTGGTATGTTCGTTAAGCGCTTACTATGTGCCAGGCACCGTACTAAGCATTGGAATGGATACAAGCAAAATGGATTGGACGCAGTCCATCTTACATGGGATTCACAGTTTCCATCCCCATTTTACAGATGAGGACACTGAGGCCCAGAGAAGTGAAGTGACTTCTCTTCCACCCAGCAGACGAGTGGCAGAGCGGGGATTAGAACCCATGCCCTTCTGACTCTCAGGCCCGTGCTTCTCTGCTCCCTCTACCCCCCCTTCACCTCTCCGCAGCTAAACCCTCTTCTCCCCCCTTTCCCTCTTCTCCTCCCCCTCTCCCATCCCACCCCCTCAGCACTGTACTGGTCCGCTCAACTGTATATATCTTCATCACCCTATTTATTTTGTTTAATGAGATGTGCATTACCCTGATTCTATTTATTTCCCATTGTTTTTATGAGATGCTCTTCCCCTTGACTCTATTTATTGCCATTGTTCTTTTCTGCCTGTCTCCCCCGATTAGACTGAAAGCCCGTCACAGGGCAAGGACTGTCTCTATCTGTTGCCGACTTCTATATTCCAAGCGCTCAGTACAGTGCTCTGCACATAGTAAGTGCTCAATAAACATTATTGAATGAATGAATGAACATATATACACATACATATATAGATATACACACAAAACTCTCACTGGACTCAGCCAGTCAACTGTATTTTTCTAGAAATACTTGTGCAGAGGCACATAGGATGAAGTGGGTCACGTGGCAGGTGAGCTGCAGAGCTGGGATTAGAACCCAGGACCTCTGACTCCCAGGCCCATGCTCTTTCCTCTAGGCCATGATGCTGGACTGTAGTGCTAAAGTCAGTCAGTCAGTGGTATTTACTGAGTACTTATTGCGTGCAGATCACTGGACTAAGTGCTTGGGAGAGTACAAAAGAACAATAAACAGACATTTCCTGCCCACGACGAGCTTCCAGTCCAGAGGGGAGACAGACATAAATATAAATAAATTACAGATATATACACAAGTGCTGTGGGGCTGGATGGGTTGGGGGGAATGAATGAAGGGAGTAAGTCAGAGTGAAGCAGAAGGGAGTGGGAGAAGAGGAATGGAAGGCTTAGTCAGGGAAGGCCTCTTGGAGGAGATGGGCCTTCGGTAAAGCTTTGAAGGGACGGGGGGAGAGGAGCGGATTTGAGGATGGAGGGCGTTCCGGGCCAGAGGCAGAGTGCGAGCGAGAGGCTGGCGGTAAAATAGACAAGACGGAGGTACAGTGAGAAGGGCAGCATTAGAGGAGTGAAGTGTGTGGGCAGTGGCGGGGGAAATGGGTCCTTCTGTCGGCCGGACACACCCTTGAGCTGTTTTTGCAGCAGTGGCATTGGTTTGCACTAAGCCATCCAGCCGGTCAGTCACTGGTATTTATTGAGCTCTTACTCTGTACAGGCCACTGTACTTAGCGCTTGGGAGAGTACAACAGAAGAGTAAACAGACCCATTCCCTGCCCACAACGAGCTTCCGGTCTAGAGGACTCTCTCATCCGACCACCCGTCCCCCTCCCACCCTCGGGATCCGTATTAGTGGGATGCGGCTGGGAGAGGGAATGGGTGCAGACAGTGGTCCCAGTTCAGAAGTCAGGCATTCGATCGTATGTATTAAGTGCTTACTGTGTGCAGAGCAGTGCACTAAGCACTCGGGAAAGTACAATACAACAATAAACAGTGACCATCCCTCCCCAGAATACCTCAGAGCCCTCCGAGCCAGCTGACGCCACTGGGCCTTCGGCCAACTGGTGGTAAACCATGGACCAAAAAATGCAAATTGGTTTAGGAGAAAGTGGGCGGTGGGTTGGGGGGGTTGGAGGGGTGTCTTTTCCACTCTCTTGCCGAAACCAAGGGAAATGCAAATGGGAGAAAAACAAAAAGGCCCCACAAAGAACAATAACGGCAACGACGACAAAAAATAGCCGTCCTCTGCAGCACCAGACAGGCTGGAGCCGAAAACCAGCGGGAGCATCGGAGCGGAGAGTCCGCAAACAAGGGCGGTCGTTTCTGGGGGCGGCCGGGATGGCGGTGCCTGACTCCTGCCTCTGGACCCCAAGGCCAGATCCCAGGAGTTGTCCAGCTCTGGGACACCAAGCCCACCCTTCTAACCCCCAGGCACTTACCCTTCATTCATTCGCTCATTCAATCGTATTTACCGAGCGCTTACCGTATGCAGAGTGCTGTACTAAGCGCTTGGAAGGTATAATTCAGCAATAGAGACAATCCCTGCCCACAATGGGCTCACAGTCTAGGAGGGGGGGAGACGGACAACAAAACAAGTAAACAGGCATCAGTAGCATCGACAGAAACAAACAGAATTATAGACACATGCCCATCAGTCTAAATAGAATTATAAATATGTACATATGTACACAGGTGCTGTGGGGCGGGGAGGGGAGTAGAGCAAAGGGAGCAAGTCAGGGAGGAGGGGAGGGGGAACAGAGGAAAAGCGGGGCTTTGCCTGGGAAGGCCTCCTGGAGGAGGTGAGCCTTCAGTAGGGCTTTAATAATAATAATAATGTTGGTATTTGTTAAGCGCTTACTATGTGCAGAGCACTGTTCTAAGGGCTGGGGGAGATACAGGGTCATCAGGTTGTCCCACGTGAGGCTCACAGTAAAATCCCCATTTTACAGGTGAGGTAACTGAGGATTAAAATGGGGATTAAAACTCGGACTCCTATATGGGACTAAGACCATGTCCAACCTGATTACTTTGTACCTACTCCAACGCTTAGTACAGTGCCTGGCACATAGTAAGTGCTTAACAAATACCTTTATAATTAATAATAATTATATATAATTAATACCTTATAATTAATAATAATTATAAAAAAGCATGGTTCCTGCCCTCAAGGGGCTTACAGTCCAGCAGACCTGCGCAAAGACCTCACTGAAACAAGGCTCATCCAGATCCTGGGTGTGGGAGTCATCTTTCATCAGATAGCCCCGCCGGCACTGACCAGGACCGGAATGACTGATTGATGATTCTTTTTCAAAAATAGCATTTAAGCGTTCACTCTGTGCCTAGCACTGTTCTAAGCGCTAGGGTAGATACAGGTTTAACAGATTAGACCCAATCCTTGTCCCCCGTGGGGCTCACAGATGAGGTAGGAGGGAGGATTCAGTCCCCATTGGACAGATGAGGAAACTGAGGCACAGAGCACTTAATTGTGGTATCTGTTAAACGTTTATATTGTGCCAACCATTGTACTAAGTGCTGGGGTGGATACAAGCAAGCAAGGAAGGAGTGTGGCCTAGTGGAAAGAGCACAGGCCTGGGGAGTCAGTGGACCCGGGTTCTAATCCCAGTTCACTACTCGTCTGCTGTGGGACGTTGGGCAAGTCACTTAAACCCCAATCTACCTGCCCATTCATTCCCCTCCCGAGTCGCAGGACGGTAATGGGAACCAGACATTCCAACACCTAAAATCCCACCGAGGCTTGGAGCCAGAAGCCACCCGGACACCTCAGGAGACAATTTTTAATAATAATAATACTAGACAGGAGACAACTTAGTCCCAATTATTATTACTACTAATAATAATAATGGTATTTGTTAAGCACTTTCTTTGTGTGCCAGGCACGGTACTAAGCACTGGGGTGGAAACAAGATAAACGGCTCAGGCACAGTCCCTGTCCCACAAAGGTCTCACAGTCTTCACCCCTATTTTACAGAAGAGGGAACTGAGATCCTGCGAAGTGACGTGGCTTGCCGAAGGTGACACAGCAGACAAGGGGAGAAGCCAGGACTAGAACCCAGGTCCTCTGACTCCCAGGCCTGTGCTCTTTCCACTAAGCCTCGCTGCTTCTCAGCTTCTCCCCGAGGGAGGACTTGATGCGTCGGGCAATCTCTCATACCCCCACAACCTGTAGATTGAAAGGTCATTGTGGGCAAGGAATGTGCCTGTTTATTGTGATACTGGACTCTCCTAAGCGCTTAGGACAGTGCTCTCCTCACAGTAAGCACTCAATAAATACGACTGGCTGAATGAATGAATGAGTGAACCCTGATTTCCCTTCAGGAAGACTGAGAACAGCTTGCAGCTGAAGAGGCTTGGGTTCTATTTCCGGACCCTTTCCCGGGCTCCATTTGGAAGCAGCGAGGCCGAGTCACGCTGGAAGTCAAGAGGACCTGGCTTCTAGTCCCAGCTTGACCGCTTACCGATTGTGTGGCCTTGGGCGGGTCACTTCACTTCTTCTGTGCTTCAGTTCCCTCGACTGCTAAATGGGGAAACGCTCCCTTTCTCTCCCTCCATACTCAGACTGTGAGCCCCGGGGAGGACCCGATTATCTTATACCTCCCTCGGGGCTTATAGCCCATCGTAAGTGTGAAAATACTCCAATTATTATTACTGGAAAAGGGCTAAAGAAGGGAGTGGGAGGTCCCCTCAGACCCCCTTGACGGGTAGGCACCAAACAAAGCGTGTTCTTCCTATAACGCAACGGCAGACCTGTCCAACCGTGCCACGGTGGGGGGGAAGCACCGAGGAGGAGCTTCAAAATATTTTTGAAAAACCAACCAATACGATCGTACAACCTGCACGAACCACGAGGAATCACAAATGCATAAACGGGGAGGACTCTTGCCTTTCGGTTTCCGGGCTGAAAATCTTTTGCAACCTCCGACGCTCATTGTTTTAAAAGACCAGCTATCCAAAAGGTGGTTAATATTTTCTCCAACGAAAAAAGGCTCGGCAAGGCAAACCGAATGGGAAAGAATGCTAAGCAATTTTTTTTTTTAAGTCGACTAGGCCCGAAGAACCGCAAGGAGGAATACAAACATAGCTCTGAATCACAACTGCAACTTCGAGTTTAAGTATGCGCTGTGAAGACTGTAAAAGACCAAGCAAGAAAGCATGCATCATTCTGCTCGTTCTAATTAAAAGAGTGACTAACTTTCAGCTTCAGAGTGTGCAGAAACATATGTGCAAGTCAGTCTTCAAACTCCAGGGCCGACCTACGCCGTGATTATGATGTTTTATTACATAATTAGGACATTTAAGTTTTAAAATGTTTAATAAGTGCCTTGGATGACAAGTTTGTATGCATATGAAAAGAGTTTCATCAGTGCTGGATCCATCAAGTGATAGTTTTTTTCCAAAGAAAATGATTTCAGCCAGACACCGAAAACTCGCCGTGGGGAGGGGATGTGTCTACCAACTCTGTCATACTGTACTCTCCCTGGTGCTTAGGACAGTGCTCGGCACACCGTAAGTGCTCAGTAAATTACAAGTGATCGATTGGCCCACCCCCATCAAGAATGTTCTTACATCTACTTATAGACGAAAGCCCACGAGTCACTTTTTTCCCTTAAACATTATCCTTGGGGGGGGGAGGATTAGTCTTCATGGCAGGGCTTTGCGCAACCTTTAAGTGCTCTTACGCAGCGTCTCTAATGAGCAGGGAGGTCCCAGCCCAGAGCTACTTACTCTCTGGGAAGAGAGGACGAAGCAGCGTGGATAGAGCATGGGCCTGGGAGACAGAAGGACCTGCGTTCTGATTCTGCCCCTGCCACTTATCTGCTTTGTGAAGCAGCGTGGCTCAATGGAAAGAGCAGAGGCTGGGGAGTCAGAGGTCATGGGTTCAAATCTCAGCTCTGCCTCTTGTCAGCTGTGTGACTTTGGGCAAGTCACTTCACTTCCCTGTGCCTCAGAGACCTCATCTGTAAAATGGGCATTAAGACTGTCTGTGAGCCCTACAGGGGACAACCTGATCACCTTGTATCCTCCCCAGCGCTTAGACCAGTGGTTTGCACATAGTAAGCACTTAACAAATGCCATTATTATTATTACTGTGCCCCTGGCACAGTCACTTGAGAAGTCACTTGCCTTCTCTGGGCCTCAGTTCCCTCATCTGTAAAATGGGGCTTGAGACCGTGAGCCCCAGGTGGGACAGGCACTATAGCCAACCCAATTTGTTTGTATCCACCCCAGCGCTTAGTACAGTGCCTGGCACACAAATACATTATTATTATTATTACCATTATTAAGTGGGTGCTGCAACACTTTCAGCTGTTCCACTCTTCTCAGCTCTAAGCGGATGAGGTAAAAATTGTTTCTTTCGGCCCTCCCAGAAATGAAGAGATAAGGAGAAGCGGAAAAGAGGCAGTAGAGCTGGTGGGAAGGGAGGCCCGGCCCAGAGGTCCCGTGGAGGGTCGCGACCCTTCCTCAGCCTCTGCCTCGCTGGGGTGTCCCCTCCGCTTTCCCCTCGCCCGTGAACAGCTGGGCCTCATCGACCCCGTAGAGGCGCCACAGAGGAGGCGGGGAGAGAGTCATGGAGTTTTCTCTTGTCAAAAATACTCATTCTGCATAGGTAGGAGGGTGAACTGACATTTACAGTTCAGGAAACTGAGGCGCAGAGAAGTCGAGCGACCTGCCAGAGGTCACACGGCAAACACTCCCAGTGGATTCAACATAAGAACTCGGGTCCCCTGAATCCAGGATAGGGATTTTTCCAATGGGCCATGCTCCTTCTCCCATTAAGTGCCTGACCGAAAACCAGCAGGCTCCTCGAGGCCATGGAATTCGTCTCCCAACTCTGTCGTAGTGTCGTCCCCCAAGCGCTTAGTACAGTGCTCTGCACCTGGTGAACGCTCAATAAACACCCCTGCTTGTTGTCCCTCTGCTTCAAAATGAGCTGAGGGGGTGTGAAGGAGACAGGGTCCAGGCTTTCTGACTCTGCCCGCTACTTGCCACGGGAGACATTGCATCACCCTCGATGCTATTTCACATGCTCGAGAAGCAGCGTGGCTGCAGGGAAGCAGCGTGGCTCAGTGGAAAGACCCCGGGCTTGGGAGTCAGAGGTCATGGGTTCGAATCCCTGCTCTGCCACTTGTCAGCTGTGTGACTGTGGGCAAGTCACTTAACTTCTCTGTGCCTCAGTTCCCTCATCTGTAAAATGAGGATTAAGACTGTGAGCCTCACGTGGGACAACCTGATGACCCTGTATCTCCCCCAGCGCTTAGAACAGTGCTCTGCACATAGTAAGCGCTTACCAAATACCAACATTATTATTAACATTCATTCAATCATATTTATTGAGGTGTCCTGTCAGAGCTGATTCCACTGCTCAATGTCCTGGATTCCGAACCGTGGAGTAAGCGACATCATCAATATCATCATCAACATCATCATCGTCATCGTAATCAATGGACTCTACGAAGTCCTTTTCCTTGGCCTAAGCGCTTGAGAGATATTGGGAGAATTAATGTCCATCTCCCGCTCTAGACTCTCTAAATTCATTGTAGGCAGGGAATGTGTCTGCTTATTGTTTTATAGTCACACCCAAGTGCTCAGTACAGAGGTCTACACACAGTCAGTGCTCAATAAATACGACCGAATGAATCGATCGGACTTGGCATCAAGTGATTTACTCCATCCGGCCATTGCGTGAGACTGTTAAGTCTCTTCCAAGAGATCAACTGTAGTGCTTCGCCTCAGAAATAATCTGGTTTCAGTCCTAGAAGTTAAGATAGGATGGGCTTTTATTTCCGCTTCACGCATTGGCCTAGAAGTTAAGGTAGGATGGGCTTTTATTTCCGCTTCACACATTGGTCTACATGGGTCGTTTTGGCCTGGGCTTTCACTTCAGGAATTTTGATTCCACCGTAGACTGTGCAAAATGAATATTTCTGACTATTACAGAACAATTATAGAACACACAATTTTTCTCACGTGGCCAGTATCTTCCTATACCTCAAGCTGACCTTCAGTGACAAGCAATCCGAACACCAGGGCAGGCGTTAAAGCTCCACTACGCTATTTGAAAAATATACTTTCGCCTAGAATTACTGATCGCGCTTCCGAGGCAGTTGAAACAGTTTAGGAGAACGAGTCCGTCCATTTCTGGTCAGCTAAAAATAAAGCGCTGAATTACTTGGAAAAAACATTCTGTGACAGAGATTTCAATAACAAGGAGCCTGTAGGTATGACACTTTGCTACAAACACTGATCTCAGGCATATGCTATGTGTTAACAACTCGGGCCTACCCTAGGTGTTGGGATTAATTTAAAATGTGCCAATGTAACAATTATTTTTCAACAGAGCAATTTTTAGAAAGGAGGCAGCGCACATCGGAAAAGTGCATAAATACAAAACACTGCCTTTCCAAATATCAACGGTGTCTTAAGATCAGTTTCTAAAGTAAGAGTCCCCCCGTGTCTGCTTGGTATCTTAATTTGCCTTCGGTTTCAAAACTGAGCTCGCCAAACTCTATTCCTCTCAAAACCTCAGGAATTCCATTACTAGTTTTAAGCTAAATTAAAGGAAAATAGAAGCATTCACCCCATGGCAAAAGTATGTACAAAGTGTTTGTTGATGCTCATAAATAGACTGAGAAATTTAGACATGTCTGAAAGACAACTGCTCCAGTCAGGCTCTGTTTCGCAACGAAATAAAAAGGAATTGTCGCTGTCTCTTCAAGTGAGCCTGGTACTGAGGTATATTAAAACTCAGCTAGAAGAGAGTGGACTCAGTTTCCCTTCCAAATGAGTTAATACGGATGAATTGGGCTTGCGTTTCAAGGGAAAATGGCGGGATATCTCCCTGCTCCCCTTCAGAAACCAGTATAGTCTCGACGTGCGGCCCAGATGTTATTCTGTTGCCTGAGGACATGGCCAAACCAGCCAGTCCTCAAGATTTTCACCCAAGGTCTGGTTTCACAGCGGGAGTGGGGGAAAGGCATGAGGGTGAATTCCAGGAATTGTCCAAAGGGGGTGATTTCCACTACTAGCAATTTATTCTTCCCTACCGACAATTACGATTCTGAAGACCAGGCACCGTGTTCTTATATCGTAATTCAACGGTGCTCAGCACCCTAAGTAATTAGGGTGGGATAACTTCAGAAAAGGGGCAAACATGTGCCACTTAAAATCGCTGTGGTTATCGGACGATTTGCAAAAGGAAATTCAACTGATGTCCCGGCTTTGAAAAGGGGTGTACAATCATCTAATGCAAAGGTGCAAGGAAGTTGGGATTCTGGGAGGTTCTGTGCTCCGATCCCTAATTTCCACTCCGTCCCTTCCACGGATGGAGAATTACGGAAGAGACGACTGAGCAACGATCGATTCCCAACCGCCAGCTTACGGAGATCCGAAAATTCATTTTCTTTCTCTTTCGAGTCGAGGCTGAGAGAGGCAGCACCATTCGGTCAAAAGAGAGCAGTAGTTTAATCTTACACTAACCATTACTCACGGAAGGAATGACAGAAGGGAGACGTGCAACTTTCCGACCTGCTTATCAAATGAATAGCAATCATCTAAGGTGCACAGCCTGTGATCAGAGCATTTAAACCCTGCTCGTTACTTTAGCCTTCTCTTGCTTTTAGGCCCGAGAGGTATGGCGGTAGCCCGAAACTATACCTCCTGGCCCTAATTATTAATACTAGATCCCAAACGCATCGGAATTTCTGGTCTGGAAACCTCCCCACTCCTCTGCTTCATCCAGAGAAGTAGCTTCACCTGAGAAGCGGCGAGGCCTAGCGGATAGACCCCGGGCCTGGGAATCAGAAGGACCTGGGTTCTCATCCCGGCTTGGCCACTTATCTGCTGTGTGACCTTGGCCAAATCACTTCACCTCTCTGGCCCTCAGTTTCCTCATCTGTAAAATGGGGATCAAGACTGTGAGCCCTATGTGGGGCAGGGACTGTGTCCAACCCAATTACCTCGAACCTAGCCCAGAATTTAGAACAGTGCTTGGCACAAAATAAGCACTTAAATACCAAAATTATTACTATTACTTCACTTCTCTATGCCTCAGTTACCTCATCTGTAAATGGGGGTTGAGACTGTGAGCCCCATTTGGGACAGGGACTGTGTCCAATCTGCTTAGCTTGGCTCCTCCATTTGCCTAGTACAGTGTCTGGCCCATAATAAGTGCTTAACATATATATATATACACGGAACAAGGGATTCAGGAGCTGAAACTCCTATTCTTGTGATCCTCAGTTCTAAAAGCAGGAGAAAAAGTAGATCATGGCAGAGTTCCTATTAGATAAAAATTTTAATGCAAGTCCATTTTTTAAACACACAGTCCACGGGAAAAGGTTGAGTGGCCCACCCTTATTCCAGAAAGGTTACAATTTTGCCGCAATAAACCGACAAAAAGAAGCTGAAGAACTGAGATTTAATTTCTGGACAAAGTCTATAATTCAGGATGTTCAGGAACATAGTCCCAGGCTAAGACTTGTCAGAAATGTTTTGATCCATGATCTACGAATGAAACTGCCGAAATCCCACTTGTATTTTAAAAGGCATTTAGAAAGGGGGGAAAGAGTGAAAAGGAAATAATTACGTACAATGGCTTTCCTTGCCATCAAAATGTTTGACTCAAAACCATCAAGAGGATGGACAATAAGAACAAAAGGCAAAGTTTTGCCTCCAAAAAAAAATGATATGGTATTGCCACACCTAGACTATCACTTATGGTTCTGGTTACTGCACTTTAGGAAGGATAAATGAGAACTAGAAAAGATACAGAGAAGGGCACCCAGGATGAACAGAAGGATGAAGAGCAGAATAACTCTGTGGATAGATGACAAGCCCGGGAATCAGGAGGACCTGGGTTCTAATTCTGACTCCGCCACTTGTCTGCTGTGTGACTTCACTTCCTTGAGCTTGTGACCAATCACCACCTTGAAAATGAGGATTAGGACCGTGAGCCCCATGTGGGATATGGTCTGCGTCCAACCTGATTAGCTTGTATTTACCCCAGCACTTAGCCTGGTACAGAGCAAGAGCTTAACAAAGACCATAAAAAAAAATATGCAATATGCCTTTCTTCTTTTAGACTGTAAGCTCAATAAGGGGAGGGAAGGTGGCCACTAATTCTGTTGCATTGTTCTCTCCCAAGTGCTTACTACAGTGCTCTGCACGTAGTAAGTGTTCAATAAATATCACTGACTGAATGATGAAGAGGCTAGAATGGGAAAAAAAAAAAAAAAGGACTCTTCATTCTGGAAAGCCAAAGGGGGATAAGGACTTGCCAAGTTTAAAAAAAATCAAAGCGATGTGGCCGGTAAACACGGAACTGACATTCCCCAAACCTACAGTGGGAAAGGGGCCACATATTGAAGTGTCAAAGTTCAAAGGGCACAAAAGGAATTCATTACACAGGAAACTTACAGGGCCAAAACACCAGTCATCTCAAGGCTGTATTGTACTCTCCCAAGCACTCAGTACAATGCTCTGTACACGGCAAGCACTCAACAAACACGACAATGAATGAAAGAGGCGCTGAGATAAATTAGTGGGCCACAGACTGTGACAAGTCCAGAGAAGGGAAGATTAGGTGCATTAAGATGGCATTTCTCCCTTCAGCAGCATGGCCTAGTGGCTAGAGCACAGGCCTGGGAGTTAGAAGGTCCTGGGTTCTAATGCCGGCTCTGCCGCTCGTCTGCTGTGTGACCTTGGACCAATCACTTCGCTTCTCTGTGCCTCAGTTCCCCTCATCTGTAAAATGAGGATTAAAAATGAGAGCCCTATGTGGGACAGGGACTGCATCCAAACCAATGATCATGTATCTACCCCATTGCTTAGAAATGTGCCTCGCATGTAGTAAGTGCTCACCAGATACTATTATTATTATTTTATTCGGCAGGAGGGATGCCAGGATGCCACAGAAGCACAGTCACCCCACTTCCTCCAACCCTTCACTGAGATTGATATTTAAGTCAGTTGATTTAAAACCCCTAAGTTTCATACCTCTAGGAAAGAGGGAAGATAAACGCAGAATTAACCCAATCAAAAATGTACCCGGTTATTTCACATCACAACAGAACATTAAACGGAGTTCTTCAGAGGTCTTGCGCGTGCACACGTACGTACAAACACACACACACACACATATACACACTCCTTTTGGGAAGAGAGAAGGAAAAAGTTTGAGCTGCAAAGTTCTACATGTTTGTAGGCTCAAAAGTTCAAAGAGTTTCCTGGGAGACGAAAAGGGCATTCTAAGACCAAATTCTTCTAAGTCTCTCCTTGAGTCCTTGGGCCTGGCTGCCTAAAACAATTTAAATAAGGCTGAACCTACAACCCTGCTTTACTCCATTAACAATGGAGGATGAATGGGTCAGAGAAGGCTCTTTCACCGAGAGGCCTGGATGGGCCGGGCGGCAGAAGGACCTCGGTTCTAATCCCGGCTCTGCCACTTGTTTGCTGTGACATCTTGGGCAAGTCACTTCACTCTCTGGACCTCAGTTCCCTCACCTGTAAAAGAGGGATTAAGAATGTGAGGCCCATGTGTCCAACCCAATTATCTTGTATCGCTCCCATGACTTAGCACAGTGCCTGGCACACAGGAAGCGCTTAAATACCATTTAAAAAAAGGCACCAAAGCCCTGGCACACACGGAAAGGGCTCCAGTTCGGACCTCACCTGGCCATCCCAGCTCCTCAACACACTGGAAGCCATCCTCTAGACTATAAACTCGTTGTGAGCAGGCGATGTCTGTTCACTGTTGTATCATACCCTCCCAAGTGCTTAGTACACTACTCTGCACACAATAAGCGCTCAATAAATATGACTGAACGAATGAATCCTCCTCAGAAGACAGAATTTCGGCCCACTAAAGCCCATTTTGAGCCCATTCATGGCCCATCATCAGTTAGCTGGAGAGGTTTGCAGGTCAACTAGTTGATACGCCCAAGTCGGAAGATGAAATGAGGAGACAAGAAACTGGGGGTGGACTATACTTCCAGTCCTCTTAATGTTAAAATTCCAGCAGTCAGTCTATCAATGGCATGTATTCAGTGCTCACCGTGGGAAGAGCACCATACTACTACTAACTGTGGTAGTTAATAATCGTGGTATTTGTTAAGCGCTCCCTATGTGCCAGACACTGTTCTAAGTACCAGGGTGGTAACAAGCAAATAGGGTTGGCCCCAATCCCTGTCCGTGGGGCTTACCAGTCTTCATCCCCATTTTCCAGATGAGGGAACTGAAGCCCATTGACTTGCCCAAGGACACACAGCTGACAAGTGGCGGAGCCGGCATTAGAACCCATGACCTTCTGACTCCCAGGCCTGGGCTCCATCCACTAGTCCACGCTGCTTCTATTTGTTAAGCGCTATGTGCCAAACACCATACTAAGCGCTAGAGAAAGCACAGGATCATCAGGTCCCATATGGGGCTCAAAGTCTAAGTAGGAGGGAGAACAGATACTCTGCAGGAGCGTTATTATCCTCTGGCTCAATCTCCCGTTCTGGCTCTCTTGTGTGTGTGTGTGTATTTGTGAGGAATGGGGGCAGGAGACACACACATACAGAGAAACATGTGGTGTCCAAGGTCACCTATCAGTGTCAAGGTTATCTATCCACTCAGAGGCGGGCGGGGCTTCGGCAATGGCAGCGAAGGTGGTCTGGGAAGCAGTGTGGCCTACTGGAAAGAGCATGGGCCTGGGGGTGCAGACGACCTGGCTTCTAATCCGGGCTCTGCCACCTGTCGGCTGCGTGACCTTGGGCAAGTCACATCTTCTCTGGACCTCGGTTTCCTCATCTGTCAAATGAGGATTAAATACCCGTTCTCCCTCCCATTTAGAATGGCAGTCCCAGGCGGGACAGGGCCTGCGTCCTACCCCAGAACTTACAGCAGTGTTTAACATATAATAAATGCTTAACAAAAACCACTTAAAAACCAAAGGTGTAGTCATTCAGAATTTTAGGTACCATTTCGCAGGACAATCCTTCACAGATTGAGTCCTCAAGACTGTAAGCTCGCTGTGTGCGTGAGTATACCGTACGGTGCTCTGCTCACGGTAAGTGCTTGCTAAATACAACTGACTGGCTGAGAATCTTTTGAGGGACAGGGCCCATGTCTAATTCCCACCTATATACCTTTTCCCAGAGCCTGAACAGTGCTCTTGTCTACTACTACTCCTATTTCACCTCTTGATACGCCACAGTTTTCCCCTCATCTCCTGTGTGGGGAAGGTGACACGGAGTTGAGAACCAAATCTAAAGAACAGGGAGCTCCTGGATCCAGAGGATTCTGGAGGCGTGAAATAATGAAACCCGCAAGGGAAGACTTAGATCCGTAAGTGAAGTGAGGTGTACACCTGACCTAAAAAGCTTCAGGTAGGGCCTTTCGAGGCCTGGCATATACCCCATTTTGGAGGCTTCTTGGTGACGTTTGCGGAATTTTCGACTTTCATGTTCCTTAAACAACGTAGATAGTACAAAAGAAAAAAAAAACTTGGCCGCAACCTACTGCTTGATTTTGCAAAAGAGTTTTCCAGGCCCAGGAGGAGGAAAAAGAAAACACACACACAATGGTGGGAAAGGAATTATCTGAATACAGTCTACAAACATATGTTAGTACTTGACTAGATTTCACCTCATACAGCAAGCATCTCCACCAAAGGAGGTCAGTGCTCCTCCCCCGCCCCTGCAACCTTCAGCCTGCCCCTTGGTGATGGGCTAATAATGATGAAGTGCTTTCCGTTGGATTTTATGTGCCGACTAGGTAGCGATTGAACCAGTGGTCTTTATTAAATGTAAGAGGTTCTCGGTGTGACGTTCCCCCCCACCCCCCGGACCGAATTGCACCATCGAGAGAATTGCTCTAGGCCGCTAGGCCACCTCTACCATGTACTAGGCACTGTGGTGAACAGGCTAATCGGAGCAGACAGTCTCTGCCTCACGAGGAAGGCAGACAGTCTCACAACCCAAATGAAGGCGGCGGACACAAAGAATGATTAACAACCAACGTCACCCACTAGACCGTCTACTGAGGGACTCAGGACAGTACAAGAATAGCTCAATCAGGAGCAGCGTGGCCCAGCGGAAAGAACACGGGCCCAGGAGTCCTCTGGGTTCTAATTCCGGCTCCGCCTCCTGTGTGACCTTGGACCAGTCACTTGACTTCTCTGGGCCTCGGTTTCCTCGTCCTTAAACTGGAGGTTCAGTTCCTGTTCTCCCTCTGGGTGAATCCCATGTGGGACAGGGACTGTGTCCAATCTGATTATCTTGCCTATCCCCTTGCTTAGCAGAGTGCCTGGCACAGAGTAAGCGCTCAGCAAATACCACAATTTTTAGCTATAAGCAAATTCCCTGTTGCCTTTGCCCACGTCCCCTGGCTCGGAACTCCCTCCCCCTTCACATCCGACAGACCTCCCTGGGTGAAATGCTCTTGATATTCAACCCATCCCCATAGCAAGTACACGCCTACCCTTACGCTCCGCTCCGGCACTTCCCCTAGCTGCGATTTATCTGAATGTCGTTCTCCCCTCTAGACCGTAAGCTTGATGGGGGATCGTGGCTACCGACTCTGTTGTCCTCTCCCAGACGCTTAGTACGACACCCACGGCGAGCACCCTCAATAAACACCATCGCCTGATTGACAGGGTGAGAACGGAAAGCATTAAGAGTATTTACAGATGTGAAAACCAGAGGAAGAACAGGCAGGAGGCAGTAGACGCGTGAGGACGAAACGATCAGCTAAACGTGCTAAGAGAAGTAGCGTGGCTCAGTGGAAAGAGCACAGGCTTGGGAGTCGGAGGTTGTGGGTTCTAATCCCGCTCCGCCACTTATCAGCTGAGCGACTTTGGGCAAGTCACCTCTCTGTGCCTCAGTTCCCTCATCTGTAAAATGGGGATTAAGACTGTGAGGCCCACGTGGGATAACCTGATTACCTTGTACCTACCCCAGCACTTGGACAGTGCTTGGCACATAGTAAGCATTTAACATATACCATCATAATTATCATTATGGGCAAAAACACACATATTCATTCACTCCATTGTATATATTGAGCGCTTACTGGGTGCAGACACACACACACACACACACACGAGTGCTAATGACAGAACTAAAGTACAAATGTCCCCCTGCTTCTGAATGACCACAATCCCTTAAGGCCAGAGATGGGGTCCAAACAAACTGCTGATAGAGCCCAGGAACGTTGCTTCCCAGGGGGGTAGGCGTGGAAGGAGATGGACTTCCAGGCCGGAGGGACGGAAATGGGCCGGGCGGCCACGGTGAAAGAGCCCAGTGCGAGGTGCGAGCAGATGGTGAAGCTTGACGGGAAAGACTGGGGGCTTGGGGAGCGGTGGGCAAAGAGGGTCGAGAAGCAAGGAGACGGGCAAGCCGCCCCCAAGGCAGCGGGCATGTGTTTCTGCTTGACGCAGAGGGCGATGGAAAGCCATTAGAGAGTTTGGAGAAGTGGAGAGGTGGGTGAAGCGACCGCAAGAAAACGATTTCCGGCTTGTTGACCGAAGAGGAGATGGACGGGAGGCAGATGCGGGTGCCTCAGAGGGGAGTCGAGGGGGACAAAAATGACACACAATACCAAGGTGGATTTTTTTCTGAATATTTTATCCGGATTATAAAGTGATAAGAAAATGAAACTTCAAGAATGAGATGCCTCAGAGAAAGAAATGGTATTGGATAACAAAGCTTTTCTTTTCCCTGCTCTCTTGGCCCGACTAACTGCCCTATCGCCCACTCCCAGAAGCCACCCCGGGTTCCCCCGGCCCCGTCGCATCCCATCCGGGACAGTCTCCGGGGACGGAAGGGAGCGTTCCCAGATTAAAAATTCTGCCCTTCTCGCTATGTGAGAATCTGCAATTCTGGAAGATCTTTATGGACCGGGTCCCAGACCGGAGAGGCGGAGAGGGAAAGCAAAGACAGATGGAGAGAAAAGGAGAGACCTAAAACAGACAGACAACACGGAGACATAAAAACAGGCAGCGAGGATATTTTTAAAACGCTGAGTTTTTAAGGGTCATGAAATCCTCAGACTTGCTATTCGCTTAAGACGGTATTCCTGGGACAGCAAAATGAGGTTTCTTCTGTTTTTCCATTATCCTCTTCCTTTTTTTCCAAAAGGGGCCGGTGAGCACAAGACACTTTGCGGACTGAGAGAAGGCCCTTGGTTTTTAATAACAACAACATAATGCTAATAGAGGTATCTGTTAAGAGCTTACTATGTGCCAAGCACTGTCCTAAGTGCTGGGGTAGATACAAGCTCATCGGGTTGGACACAGACCCTGAATCACACAGGGCACACAGTCTTATCACCATCTGACAGATGAGGGAACTGCGGCCCAGAGAAATGGAGCGACTTGCCCAAGGTCACACAGCAGACAATGTGGCAGAGCCTGGATTTGAACCCAGGTTTCACTGACTCCCAGGCCCTGACTCTATCCACTAAGCCATGCCCCATCCTAAATATTGGCACTGGAAAATGTCCCAGCACAGTAGTTTCAGAGTTGTACCATCAGTCATTAAAAGTAGTCAAAGTGGTGAAGCTTAAAAGCTGAGTATTGGAGGGTAAGGTTATTCCACTCTAACTCAAAGGCTCCCCACTTTTTCGGTTGATTTTTACATCTCCGTGGCACTTCTCGTTTTCAAGATCGAATCCAAAAAGGGGATAGACGTGGCCTACTGGAAAGAGCCCAGGCCTGGGAGTCAGAGGACCTGGGCTCTGATCCCGGCTCTGCCTCTCGCCTGCTGTGTGATCCAGTTCTGCCACTTGTCCGCTGAGTGACCTGGGGCAAATCACTTCACTTCCCCGGGCCTTAGTTACCGCGTCCGTAAAGTGGGGATCGAGACTGTGAGCCCCATGTGGGACAGGGACTGTGTCCAACCCAATTTGCTTGTCTCCACCCCAGCGCTTAATACAGTGCCTGGCACGTGGTAAGCGCTTACCAAATACCACCGTTATTATCATTATCTTGGGCAAGTCACTCCACTTCCCTGGGCCTCCATCTCCTCATCTGTAAAACAGGGATTAAATCCACTCCTTCCTACTTAGACTGTGAAGCCCCAAATGGGATGGGGACTGTGTCCAAACCGCAGGTCTTTTATCTACCCCAGCGCTTAATACAGTGCTTAGCGTGAAGTAAGCACTTATTATAATAGTAATAATAACAGTAAAGTCTCAACCCAATCATCTCTTGGTCCCAACGTACGCAAGTTTTTCCACCGGAGCTCCCGACTCGAAGACGGAGCACGATTCATTGTGTTCTTATATGGACTTCTCGGTTCAACTCACGCATCCCATCGTTTGTCATCTGTGCCTTCATACTTCTCTCTCTCTAAAAATCTGGCTTCACCTTAAAATAGGCACCAAGTCTTCACGCTCACTTTTCTTCAACCCACGGATCTGCCCCTTCCGGCTTCGATACCTTCCTGTCCCGGGGTGGGGAGGATGGAGAAGAGGCAACGGCCAAGTCAGTCAGACGGGACCTGATCATCCTTGCCGGACAGAGCGCGGGCCTGGGAGACAGGAGGTCGTGGGTTCCAATCCCGGCTCCGTCACTTGTCTGCTGTGCGACCTGAGATAAGTCACTTCATTTCTCTACGCCTCAGTGACCTCATCTGGAAAATGGGGACTATCCCTGTAGGTCCCAGGAGGGACAGGGACCATGTCCAACCTGATTTGCTTGGATCCATCCAAGCACTCAGTACAGTGTCTGGCACACGGTAAGGATTTAAATACCACAATTAGTGTCATGATTACTACTAGAGTAGTCCGAAGCAGGACCCAGAGCCGATTAGGGTCGGTGGGCTCTTGACCGGGACCGGCTGCCTCAAACCAGTGCCCGGTGTTCGGAATTCACTGGTAACTCGGCTGCACTGGGACAAGGCACTGCAAAGCACTGCCAGCCAAGAACAGCCCCAGCAGAATGGAGGTAGAAACAAGGCGGCTCCCGATTTGAATATTTATGAACTTTAGATTAACACCGACTCCCTGCTTCTCTGCGATCGGGTCTTTCTAGGCGGGCAGGCAGGCCTCGGTCCCCGAAAGACAAAGACGGCTAATCCCGCTAGGGAGTCCGCTCCGGGCGGGGAGAGGGAGGGCAAGGAGTGACATCCATCTCACCGAGGGGCTGTTCCCAGTGTGAGCTCAACTAAACCGATACCGGTCCTTATCACCGCCCCGCTGATTTTGGCGTCATCACAAATACAACGGGCTGTATGGAGTTGCCTGTTTTATTACTCACTCAATCTCACTCCCCTGAAAATTACGTAAGTCCCCGAAAACACTGCCAACTCCGACGCATCTCTGCCAAGGCCGAACCAGGGGCTCCCCTCCTGGCCACGATGTCTTAATTCGGAGTCGGTTTTCTTAAGCGCTGGCTACGGAATCCACCCTCCACCTGGCCAAAGACATGGTAATGGGCCGGGGCAAGATTAATTAACTGTGCTACTTGCCAAGCGCTCACTATGTAGCAGGGACTGTTCTAAGGACCCAAGGAAGATACAAAATAATCACGTCAGACATGGTATCGGTCCTGCCATGGGGCCTACGGTCTACCATGGGGTGGACAGGGATTGGATTCCCATTTTACAGATAAGGAAAGTGAGGCCCTGAAAAATGACTTGCACAAGATCACGCAGCAGGCAAATGGCGGAGCCAGGATTAGAACCCAGGTCCTCTGACTCTTTGACCCGGGTTCTTTCCGCTGGGCCACACTGCTCCTGGAAGATCTGTGCTAAAAGCAGAATGTGGGAGGAAAGGCCGCCCGAGAGACGATGATCAATCGATCGATTGCATTTATTGAGCGCCTCTGCTGTGTGCAGAGCATTGTACTAAGCGCTTGGGAGAGTATGACTCATTACCATTGGCTTTAAAGCACTCAATCAGCTCGCCCCTCACTCAGCTCACCCCACCCTACCCTTCCTCACTAATCTCCTACTCCAGCCCAGCCCGCACAAGCCGCTCCTCTGGCTCTAGTTTACTCGCCGTGCCCAGATCTCTTCTATCTCACCGCCGACCCCGATCTCGTCTATCTCGCCGCCGACCTCTTTCCCGCGCCGTTCCCCCAAGCCTGGAACTCTCTCCTCGCACCACAGACTCCAGACCGCCATACACTCTCAACCTTCAAACCACTATTAAGATCACATCTCCTCCAGCAGGCCTTCCCCGATCCAGCCGTCTTTTCCCCGCCTCGCTCTCCCTTCTGCGTCGCCTGCGCACCTCCATCGGTGACCTTTGGACGCTAGATATTCCTCCCGCCCACAGTCCCACAGCGCTTACGTACACATCTTTAAATTGTATATTCTAAATGACTTCTTTATTCAGATTCGCGTCTGTTCCCCCTCTAGACCATAAGCTCGTTAATGGGCAGAATGGCTTGCTCATTCTCTTGCGTCGTACTCTCCCAAGCGCTTAGTCCAGCGCTCTGCGCAGAGAAAGCGGTCGATAAATACGACCGCTGCGGTATCACGATAAAAGAGATCCGCTCCCTGTCCACAACAAGCTCCCAGACTACACCACCTTCGTTAAGCCCTTGATGAACTTTCAAATTTCCTTGACCTCCTTCCGGCGGAAAGGGCCCCAGGCTGAATCCCCCCACCCCCGGCCCGCCATATCGCTCCGTCTTTCCCACGGCCTTCTCTGCTGGCAGAGTCCTGGCGTGTATGGAGTTCTGAACTCTGCGCTGGAGACTCCAGGACTCGCTCTACGCTGCCTCTCCAGCGGGAGAGACAGCGTGGTCTAGCCGATAGAGCACGGGCCTGGGAGTCACAAGGATCTGGGTTCTAATCCCGGTTCCGCCTCGGGTCTGCTACGACCGATGACGCCGGCCGTCGGATCGCTGGATTGGACGTCCAGAGTGCTAACCCTTACACCATGGGCCCTGTTGTGCTGTACTCTCCCAAACGCTTAGTACAGTGCTCTGCACACAGTAAGCCCTCAATACGGACGGCTGATCGATCGACTGAACAGTGGCAGAAAACCCAGGGGCAAACAGTGTTTCTGGAAGAAGGGAGTGGTCCACGGTGGAGCTCCGCTGGGAGAAGCTTGGGCGGAGACGGAGTCTCAGAAGAAGAGGCAGAGGGGGAGAAGCATTATCAAGGAGGCACTGGTATTTACTGAGCACTCATTGTGATCGAACACGCGGAAATAAGCCCTTGGGGGAGTGCTATACGCTAGAGTTGGGAGGCTGGATCCCTGCCCTCCTGGAGTTTACAGTCTAGACGGGGAGGAGACCATGGAATTGGATTAGGAGGAAAATGTACATCCACATCCACGCTGCGAGGTGAGGATCAAAGCGCTACCAGGACCGAAAGGAGTCCGTCAGAGAGAAGGGTCCGGTAGGTGACCTTGGGGAGAACAGTCTCCCTGAGGATGGATTGAGAGGGTCCAGGAGGGATGAAGGAGGAGAAGCTGAGACGGCAGACGAAGGCCACCCCGCCTGAGGAGTTTGGCCAGAGAGGAGACGAGGGAGGAGGAAGCTGGGAGCGATACTAGCCGGACGGTGCGGCGCAATGCAGTGCTTTTTCTTTCAGCGGTACAGTGTGTACCGCTGTAAGATGGCGCCGTGCTATTTCTTACCATGTATTCTGGGCCTTGGGCACACACAGACCCACTGTGCGATCTCTACACACCGGGCGTGCACACATCCTCTGTGTTCTGCACTGAAGTGACTCCTCGAATGGGCAGAGAGCGGTAAATCACGACTTCAGAGCACGTTACCGAAGATACCGTTGCCGGTGCAGCGCGAAAACACAAGCCTGAATGAGGCACTTGAGTCAGGTGAATCAAAACGACAACTACCAAGCTACAGGTTTGGTGGGGTCAACGGTGAAGACGACTACGTTTTTACTTCTGTCTATAAATTAACATGTTGGTACGCACTGGCATCGGTCTTTAAGTTAAACAGAGTTACCATTATTATCACTTAATATTTGAAACGCTTCGTTGGCCTTGGAAACCCGTTCATTCCCTTCACATTTTATTTTACGGGAAAACGATACCGCGTGGCACTCTTTCACTTACCATTATTTTCCCGAAACCAAGCTCCTTAAGTGGATTTGCAATCAAATCGGAAAGTACTCCCATTTTTTGCTGTTAGGCAGTTGTGTCTTAAAGAGCATCATGTTACGGTCAGAATCGAGATACCACGTCTACTGAATCGATGGAAATCAGTGGACTGGGGGACAGGCGATTATAAGAAACAACTACAAACAGGCTTTTCGACACAAATATCTATATCGTTATCACCACCATTGGGAAAACGTTCTGCACTCTTGTCACTCGTCACTTTAGGATGATAAAGACCGCAGAGTTGCAAAAAC
Source organism: Ornithorhynchus anatinus (assembly GCF_004115215.2). Taxonomy (NCBI): domain Eukaryota; kingdom Metazoa; phylum Chordata; class Mammalia; order Monotremata; family Ornithorhynchidae; genus Ornithorhynchus; species Ornithorhynchus anatinus. Next base: position 17,358,399 of record NC_041741.1, on the reverse strand, counting down.
ACAACAAAGTATCGTAAGGTGCAGAACAACTGAGGCGAAGGTGGGCAAAGCCCAACAGCTTGACCTGGTCTTGTCGGATGCTCTGCACGTGACCTCAACCTTTTCTCTCGAACGCCAAAATCCACACGTGCCTCGTGTCACACCCCAAATCAGAACGGTGTCGTATGAAAGAACTTCCCTCGCATCACGGGATGAAGACACCCGTTGCAGCAGAAACCACCGTATGGACTTCATTAAAATTTGCCCTTTTAAATCACAACCACGGTGGCAGCGATATGCCTGCAATACGCAGATGCCAAGCAACGGGGCGGTTCCCAAATTCTAGGTGCCAGCACAAGTTCCCGGTAATTCGAAAACTTCTTCAGCTGCTTCGAAATAAATCACCTGGCCCGAGTTCATCTCGTACGAACTACAACACCGAAGCACTCAGATGCCATGAAGCGGCACGGCGTAGTGGCTAGAGCCCGGGCCTGGGAGTCAGAACATCATGGGTTCTAATCCTGGCTCCGCCACTGGCCTGCTGGGTGACCTTAGGCAAGTCACTTCACTTCTCTGGGCCGGTTACCTCATCTACAAAATGAGGAATGAGACTCTGAGCCTCAAGTGGGACAGGGACTGGGTCCAACCCCATTTGCTTGTTACCACCCCAGCGCTTAGTACAGTGCCTAGCACATAGTAAGCACTTAAATACCACAATTATTATTACTACTATCATTACTTTTATAGAAAGCCACAGAGGAAGAAGACAGTAAGCTCTTTTTGGGGCAGGGAATGTGGCTTTTACACTGTTTTATTGGACTGTCCCAAGAACTTAGTATACTGTGATCTGTGCCCACTACTAATAATAATGGTATCTGCTAAACATTTACTACGTGCCAGGCACTGTACTAAGCGCTGGGGTGGACACCAGCAAATCGGGCTGGACACAGTCCCGGTACCCTGTGGGGCTCACAGTTTCAATCCCCATTTACCAGATGAGGGAACGGAGGTCCAGAGAAGTGAAGCGACTTGCCCGAGGTCACAGAGCAGACAAACGGCGGAGCCGGGATTAGAACCCACGACCTTCTGACTCCCAGGCCCGGGCTCAATCCGCTTCGCCATGCCATTGATTGATCGATTCAAAGAGCGACGTGTGAAGGTCTCCAAGCAAGTGGAGTCCATTTCGTCCAGTAAGGGGAGGTCGGTCAGATACCACAGTCCCAGGTCTCCTCCTCCGGCCTCCGGCCGGGACATTTCAGAGGACGAGGGACTCGCTCTCCACCTCCCACCTCCCCTGACCGGCTTGTCTCCCGGCCACTCCAACCCTCCTGAGCGCCCCAATCCATCCATCCATCCATGGTATTTACTGAGCACTAACCGTGGGCGCAGCACTGTCTGCTGTGTGACCTTGGGCACGTCATTTCTCTTCCCTAGGCCTCGGTTCCCTCGTCAGGAAAATGGGGATGAAGAATGGGAACCCCGTGCGGGACAGGGACTGTGCTCAACCCGATCTGTGCCCATCCCAGTAGTTAAAAGAATCCTTAACAAGCACCATCGTTAGTAGACCGTGAGCCGCTCGTGAGCACGGAATATGGCTTAGTGGAAAGAGTCCGGGCTCGGGAGTCAGAGGATGGCGGTCCTAATCCCGGCTCCTCCACCTGTCTGCTCCGTAACCCTGGGCATGCCACTTTGCTTCTCTGTGCCTCAGTATTCTCATCTGTAAAATGGAGAGGAACACTGCGAGCCCCACATGGGACAGCCTGATCACCCTGTATCTAGCTCAGTGCTTGGCACATACTAAGCGCTTAAATAACATAATTATCATCAATACCCGTGCCTCAGTTCTCTCACCTGCAAAATGGGGATGAAGACTGTGAGCCCCACCTGGGACAACCTGATTACCCTGTCACTACCCCCAGTGATTCTGTTTATCTTGACGACGATGTCTTGTTTTTGTTTCGTTCTGTTTCGCTCCGCCGCCCGTCTCCCCGGTTTAGACCGCGAGCCCGGCGTTGGGCAGGGATGGTCTCTCTCTGTTGCCCAACTGTCCATTCCGAGCGCTTAGTCCAGTGCTCTGCACATAGTAAGCGCTCAATAAATACCACTGAGTGAATGAATGAACAATGCTCGCCACATAGCCGGGGCTTATTCATTCAATAGTATTTACTGAGCGCTTGCTATGTGCAGAGCACTGGACTAAGCGCTTGGAATGGACCAATCGGCGACAGATAATAAGTACCATCATTATTATTATGAACGAGAAGCAGCGTGGCTCCGTGGAAAGAGCCCGGGCTTGGGAGTGAGAGGTCGGGGGTTCGAATCCCGGCTCCGCTACCTGTCAGCTGACCCTGTCATAGTAATAATAATGTCGGTATCGGTTAAGCGCTTACTATGGGCAGAGCACCGTCTGAGCGCTGGGGGAGATCCAGGGTCATCAGATGGTCCCCCGTGAGGCTCACGGTTAATCCCCATTTTACAGATGAGGTCACTGAGGCACAGAGAAGTGACCGTATCTCCCCCAGCGCTTAGAACGGTGCTCTGCACATGGTACGCGCTTAACAAACACCAACATTATGATGACGATGAGGCTGTCTCTCCCCCAGCGCTTAGAACAGCGCTCTGCCCATAGTAAGCGCTTAACAGAGCCCAACGTTATTAATATTATGACCGGTGCCTCAGTTCTCTCAGCTGAGAACGACTGAAGGAATGAGGGGGGGGGGGGAGGGGATGAAGACTGCGAGCCCCACCCGGGCCCACCTCACTACCTCGTAACCACCCCGGCGCTTAGAACAGCGCTTGCCACCTACCACGGCTACTATTCTTCTCATTAATCTCTGAAACAGCCCCCGCCCCGTAGAGTAGCAGCTCGCTGTGGGCCGGGAATGCGTCTCTTGGTGGCGGTACCGCCCTCTCGCAAGCGGTGGGTCCTGTGAGCGCTCAATGCCCCCGCTGAAGCCCACCAAAGGGGCAGTGGCGGGCGGCGCCCGGGCCAGCGCTGGGCACACCGTGAGCGCTTAACACATACAGCATCACCGGTCGTAGAGGCCGGTGGGACGGAGCCGGTCTCCTAGAGGGGCGAAGGGGCTGGCCTCGGCCGAGGAGCCCCCAGCCCCTCCAGCCCGGCCGGTCCTGCCCGGCACATATGGATCCACACACACACATAGAGATGGATGTCAATGCAGACACACACGCACGGATGGATCTAGATGGGGGGACGGGACGACGCCACTTACGTTTGGGGCGGGGTCTGTGCGGCCGCAGGACGGTGGCGGGCCCGGCCCGGCGCGGCCGCCCGCACCGCAGGCGCCTCGACGCCCAAGCAGCAGCGGCAGCGGCGGCGGCGGCGGCCTGGGCAGAGAAGGCCTCGGTCGGGCCCCAGCCCCGGCTGAACTACTTCCGGGTGAGCCCCCGCCCCCGCCCCCGCCCCCGCCCCCGGCCACCGCAACTGCTTCCGGGGCGGCCCTGCCCGACACTTCCGCCGCCCGCGGGGACGGCGCCGCCGCACCACCCCCTTAGGCCCACGCTCGGGCCCTCCCGCCGTCGGTCATTCGTCCGTTCCGTCGTTCCTTCGGGCAGGCGTTCATTCGTTCGGTCGTTCGGTCATTCCTTCAGCCAGTCAGTCAGTCACTCACTCACTCATTCCTGCCTTCATTCAGTCACTCCAGTCGTTCAATCGCTCAGTCATCCCTTTATTCCTTCAGTCATTCATTCCTTCATTCAGTCATTCTTTCAGTCAGTCAGTCATTCCTTCAGTCAGTCATTCTTTCAGTCATTCAGTCAGTCATTCAGTCCTTCAGTCATTCCTTCATTCATTCAGTCAGTCATTCAGTCCTTCATTCAGTCAGTCAGTCCTTCAGTCATTCATTCATTCCTTCAGTCAGTCAGTCAGTCAGTCATTTCTTCAGTCAGTCAGTCAGTCCTTCAGTCATTCATTCAGTCATTCATTCCTTCATCCAGGCAGTCATTCCTTCACTCAGTCATTCTTTCAGTCATTCAGTCAGTCATTCCTTCATTCATTCAGTCCTTCGGTCATTCATTCAGTCAGTCAGTCAGTGGGTCATTCCTTCAGTCAATCATTCATTCCTTCATTCATTCAGTCACTCCATTCATTCAATCACTCAGTCATTCCTTCATTCCTTCAGTTATTTATTCATTCAGTCATTCTTTCAGTCATTCAGTCAGTCATTCCTTCATTCATTCAGTCCTTCAGTCATTCAGTCACTTAGTCATTCCTTCCTTTAGTCAATCAGTCCTTCGTTCCTTCACTCATTCATTCATTCAGTCATTCATCCCTTCAGTCAGTCAGTCTTACCGGGCGCTTCCCGTGTGCAGAGCACTTGGGAGAGTGTACAGTACAAAAGAGTTGGCAGACACAGTCCCCACGCAGGAGGCAGCATGGCGTAATGGATAGCGTTCGGGCCTGGGAGTCAGAAGGTCATGACTTCTAATGCCGGCTTCACCACTTCGTCTGCTGTGTGACCTTGGGTAAGTCACGTCCTTTCGCCGGGCCTCAGTTCCCTCATCTGTAAAAGGGGGATTGAGACTGTGAGCCCCACGGGGGACAGGAACCGTTGTCCAGCCCGATTTGCTTGTATCCACCCCAGAGCCTTAGTACAGTGCCTGGCACATAGGAAGCGCTTAACAAATACCATTATTATTAATAAAAGACCCAGAGCGTCACGGCAGCGGGCAGGTGGCCACCCCTGGGCGCGGGGACCTCGAACCCCAGTGAAGGGGGACTTCCAAACCCTCAGCCCACCCCAACCCAGTGCATGCCGTCACTGGTCTGCTGTATGACCTAGGCAAGTCATTTCACTTCTCTGGGCCTCAGTGAGCTCACCTATAACATGGGGATTAAGATTGTGAGCCCCTCGTGGGACATGGACTGTGACCAACCTGATTAGTTTATATCTACCCCAGCGCTCAGTACAGTACAGCGCTCAGTACCTGGCACACAGTAAGCGCCTAACGGATACCGTAAAAAATACCTATTCCGGGGCTTAGTTCGGTGCCTGGCACACAGTGCTTAACAAATATAATTTTAAAAAAATCTACCCCAGCCTTTGGTATACTGGTACATCCAGGACTGCTAGGTGTCTATGAGACCCATTCAATCTAGGGGTGTATGTAATGCAAAGCATCATATTAAGAAGCAGCGTGGCTCAGTGGAAAGAGCCCGGGCTTGGGAATCAGAGGTCATGGATTCGAATCCTGACTCTGCTACTTGTCAGCTGTGTGGCTGTGGACAAGTCACTTAACTTCTCTGGGCCTCAGTTACCTCGTCTGTAAAATGGGGATTAACTGTGAGCCTCATGTGGGACAACCTGATTACCCCGTATCTGCCCCAGCGCTTAGAACAGTGCTCTGCACATAGTAAGCGCTTAACAAATACCAACCTTATTTTATTAAGCCCTTGGGAGAGAACAATAGAGTTGATCCTCCTCCCCTTCCCTTCCCCCCTCCCACCCTCTGCTCTTCCCCCTCCCACCCTCTGCTCTTCCCCCGCCCCTCCGGACTGTGCTCATTTATATATAGTATTTATTTTGTTAATGAGGTGTATATCTCCTTGATTCCATTTATCTTGATGATGTTGCCTTGTTTTGTTCTGTTTTGCTTTGCTCTCTGTTTCCCGTTTAGACTGTGAGCCCGTTGTTGGGCAGGGACTGTCTCTATCTGTTGCTGAATTGTACATTCCAAGCGCTTAGTACACTGCTCTGCACAAAGTAAGCGCTCAATAAATACTATTGAATGAATAATCCCGACTCCGCCGCTTGTCAACTGTGTGACTTTGGGCAAGTCACTTAACTTCTCTGTGCCTCAGTTACCTCATCTATAAAATGGGGATTAAGACTGTGAGCCTCACGTGGGACAACCTGATTACCTCGTAGCTACCCCAGCGCTTAGAACAGTGCTCAGCACATAGTAAACGCTTAACAAATACCAACATTATTATTACGATGATGATGATGATGTGGTAGCATCAGAGCATGCAAGTCTTTCTGACTCCCAGGCCCGACCTCTATCCACTATGCCACGCTGCTTCTCTAAGTGCCTAGATGATGCAGAGGGGAAGGCAGAGAGGGGAAATGAGGACTTAGTCAGGGAAGGCCTCTTGGAGGAGACGGGATTTTAGGATGGTTTTGAAGATGGGGAGAGTGGTGGACTGTCAGAGAGGAAGAGGGAAGGAGTTCCAAGCTAGAGGGAGGACATGGGCAAGGGATCGGTGGTGGACAGATGAGATCTTTCTCTTAAACTCAGTTTTTAGGAAGTGTTGTGTGTTATGTGGCCATATAAACATTTCCTCTAGACTGGAAGCTCATCATGGGCGGGAATGTGTCTATTTATTGTTATATTGTACAATCCCAAGCCCCCTCTCAGGGTTACACCTAGAGTTTCCAGTGCTCCACCAGTCTCGACTATGGGAGGGAGAGTCAAGCAGAGGCCATTCTGTTCCAAGCTCGGGCAGTGGCTAGCGAATGGCAGGCCATCTGCTACAAGTCAAAACTCACCTGTGCTGGGCAGCAGCGGCACGGGAGAGAGTCGAGGGCGGAGACTCGAGTTTACTGCGCGGAAGGTAGGCGATGGTAAACCACTTCCGTATTTTTAACCAAGAAATCTCTCTGGATCCACTACCAGAACGATTGCAGATGGAGGTGGGGCGGTCTGGGAGAGACGTGTCCATGGAGTCACTTTGAGTCGGAGATGACTTGAAGGCAAAAGACAAGACTACCTCGAGCACTTAATATGGTGCTCCGCACACGGTAAGCGCTCAATAAATACAATCGGCTACCCTTAGCTAAAATTTGGCAGACAGGTTTTCTCCCCGAGTGTAAGAGCTGGCCCGCCGCTTACAAAAGTAGTGATTCCCCTTGACACAAAGCTCTATGGAAACGCTTGCCAACCCGTTAAAGATGCATACATCTCAGGATACAGAAAACAATTTTGAGAGAGAGTGAGGGTGAGGGTGAGAGAGAGAGAGACCAGTGTGCTGACTAAAAACCTCAGTGTCCGTTCAACTCTGTGCCTCCTCTCCTAACAGGGGATGCTCAGTTGAATGAGCCCTTGTGCGACAAAATTCAAAAAAGTTCTTGTTCCCGACCGTGGAACAAAGCTCTCACAGACAGTAGGGGCTCTGCCTGGGAGCCACCCAATATGTTAAGCCGACTCTCCCTCCACCACAAACATTTTCATAGTGTGACGTTCTCAGCTTTCCATACCGCAACTCTTCTTATGCGGGGCTCCCTCTGACATCCAAGGAAACTCAACCCTCCAATGAAACGCTCAGCCTTTCCCCACAGGGAGGGCTCCTTGCCAGCCCCCCGAGGCTGCACTGTCCAAGACGGGCAGTCGCTGCCCCTGGGAGACCGAGGGCAGAGGCAGGGGAGTGATAACTTTGCCTCTCTTTCCCTTTTCTCCCTTTTTTTCTGGGATTTGTTCAAGACTTAGCGTGTGCCGAGCACTGTACTAAGCGCTGGGGTAGATGCGAGGTAATCAGGTCGGACTCAGCCCGTGTCTCACATACGGCTCCCGGTCTTAATCCCCATTTTCAGATGAGGGAACTGAGGCCCAGAGAAGCGGAACGATCTGCCCAAGGTCTAACAGCAGATGAGGGGCCAAGCCGGGACTACAACCCAGGCCCTTCCGACTCCAAGGCCCCTGCTCTAGCCACTAGGCCACCTTGCTTCTCTTTCTTTCCTCTTCTTTCCTTGCGGAATAGTTGGTGAGGTGGGGCTGGACTCATCCATAAAAATGGCCTCTCCTGTTGATCCACTGAGGCAGGGCGGACGGCAGTGGGGTGTTTGCTAAGGCCTAGGCTCATGGGTGAGGATTCTTCTTGGGACCGTGGGACCCAAGCGGTGCCATGGAGTAAAAAAATCCAAATTCCCATGCATCCTTCTCCCTCCTTTCCTCCAAAAGCAGGGTCAGCCACTTGGAAGACAGGGGCTTTAAGACAAGGATCTCGTTCTTCACCATGTGATTTGGGGGCACTGTTTATTGTTCTATTGTTCTTTCCCAAGTGCTTAGTACAGTGCTCTGCACACAGTAAGTGCTCAACAAATACGACCGAATGAATCAGGGTCCCCAGTTAGCACAGCTAACCCACAGCAAGCCTGTTGTGTCTTGATTTTATGGTATTTTTTAAGCGCTTAGTATACATCAAGCACAGTTTTTATTAGTTTTTTTATGGTATCTGTTAAGCGCTTACTTTGTGCCAGGTCCTGTACTAAGCACTGGAGTAGATTCAGGTTAATCAAGTTAGACCCGATCCATGTCCCACATGGGGATCACAGTAATAATCCCCATTTTACAGATGAGGGAACTGGGGCACAGTGAAGCGACTTGCCCAGGGTCACACAGCAGACACGTGGCAGAGCTGGGATTGGAACCCAGGTCCTTCTGCCTCCTAGGCCCAGGCTCTATCTACTGGGCCACACTGTTTCTATATGCCAGCCACTGTGCTAAGCCCTAGGACAGATACGAGTTAATCAGATTGGACACCATCACCGTCCCTCAAGGGCTCACAGCCTAAGTAGGAAAGAGAACAGGTATTGAATCTCTGTTTTTCCAGATGAGGGAACTGAGGCTCATAGAAGTGACATGACTTGTCCAAGGGCCCACAGCAGACACGAGGCTGAGCGGGGATTAATAATTATGGTATTTGTTAAGCGCTTATTATGTGCCAGGCACTGTAATAAGCACTTGGGGGGGGGGGGGAATACAAGCAAATGGGGTTGGACACAGTCCTTTGTCCCACGTGGGGCTCACAGTCTCAATCCCCCTTTTACAGATGAGGTAACTGAGGCCCAGAGAAGTGAAGTGACTTGCCCGATGTCACCCTGCAGACAAGTGGTGGAGCCGGGATGAGAACCCAGATCCTCCTGACTCCCAGGTCCGGGGTCTTTCCACTAGGCCACACTGCTTCCCCCTGGTCGCCTGGTGCCCACCTCCCCAGCTGGTTCCCGGAGATGCCCACCCTTTGGGCACAGCCTAACCACCTGCCCCTCAGGGGGTCCCAGCAGCGGTCCGGCTCCTTGTCCCCCGGGAGGCGCCCCCGGCTGCAGCGGGTGGCCAGGAAGGTATGTCGGTAAACCGGCCCCCTCTTTCCAAGGATCAACAAGGATCCAAGGATCGTTTCAGCTAAAAACTGAGAGTCAATTGCCACAGACAGACCGGCCTGGGGCACAGCAATCAAGAAATGACAGAAACTTGAAGCAGCGCTGGAGACAGGGAGGCAGAAGGAAAATCATCCCCAGGCACTGCGCACACAGAACAGCGCAACAGAGACTGTGGTTGTGTGGGATGTGGGTTGGACACTGGCTTTTCCAACCACACATGGACCAATAGCTGACTTTGGGGGCATCTTCTTAGAGGACAAAAGAAACTACACACTGCTATTAGGAGAAATCAAAACTCAAGAGGACCTGGGTTCTAATCCTTATTCCCTTACTTATCTGCTGTGTAAACTTCCCCACTTCCCTTCTCTGGATCTCAGTTCCCTCATCTGTAAAATGGGGATTAAGACTGTGAGCCCCATGTGGGTCAGAGAGAGTGTCCGACCCGATTAGCTTGTACCCACCCCAGCTCTTAATACAGTGCCTGGCACATAGTAAGCGACTGTGTCCAACCTGATTAACTTGTATCTACCCTAGTGCTTAGACCAGTGCTTGGCACAGGGTAAGTGCTTAACAGGTGCCATTGCTTTATTTTTTTATTATAAAATGCCGTTTAAAAATTCTCCAAGGCTCTCTCACGGTCGTATCCCAGTGTGCCCCGTAGTTCGCTAAAGCGAGCGTTTCGGCGGGAGAGTCACTGCACAAACTAGAACCGTGGCAGACATCGAGGCAGGGATTCCCCAACTGTCAGGAAAAGAGCAAGATCCTCTGATAGCTCTCGGAGCTTTAATTGATCTTGGACTCACGGGTCTGGTGGAATAAGCAAGCCGAGGATAATTATCTTTATTTCAATTACGCCTTCAACCCCCTTTCAACACACTTGTCGAAACAGGCCTAGCACTTCATGAAATGCAACAAAATTAAAGGAATCATTATCAAGCCGAGAACTGACAGCTCAGGATTAAAAAAAAAATAAAATCAAAAACGATGAAATATCTGCTTTGCCTAGGAGCTCGTTCTGGAGACCTGGGATCGAATCCTGTAAGAGATTTGGTCAAAATGGGTCCTCCTTGAGCGGAGAGATCACGCCTACCGACCCTATGGCACTGAGCTCTTCCAATCGTTTTTTACAGTGCTCAATAACTACCGTTGCCCGATTGATCTTCATGGCTTCCGATTTGCCTTAAAAAATCCTGGTTGTAGGTCGCTGTTTTCGGTGACTCATTCCCTTGTACTTTAGAACCATGTGACAGCCGGTGAAGTGACAGTGGGACTGGATTTCATTTTGGTCGAGCTAAGGCTAATGTCCATCCCCTCACCACAGCCTCCGGTTAAATGTCATCCACATTTACTTCCCAAAGTTCCGATGGGAAACCAAATGTAAATTGGTGACCCAGGGGAGATTCCAACTTTCCTTTTAAGTGCATCGCACCGTTACTCCCTTTTCCTTCCGATGGCATATTCTCTGTGCGTTATCCACACCCTTTATTTCACTTCCTCTACATTTTATTCGAGTCACTGTTGGCTAGGTGATGGGCACTCATTGAGACTCTACTCCTGACCCATTCGCATCCATTTTTTCATTTTCTGCATGGGGCTGTCTTTGGAAATCAATTAAAAAGTCAAAATCTCTCCTCCTTATATCAAAAGGGGGAGGCGGGGAAAGAGAGAGAGAGAGAGATGGAGAGAGAGAAAGAAAGGGAGAGAGGGTGATAATAATATTTAAGTTCTTGGTACATAGAAACAATGTGGCCTAATGGAGACAGCACGGGCCTGGGATACACAAGGACCTGGGTTCCTATCCTGGCCCTGCCCCTTGTCTGCTCTGTGACCCTGAACAAGTCATTTCACTTCTCTGGGCCTCAGTGACCTCATCTGTAAAATGGGGATTGAGACTGTGAGCCCTACGTGGGACAGGGACTGTGTCCAACCCCATTTGCTCGTATCCACCCCAGAGCTCCGCCACGTCTGCTGGGTGACCTTGGGCAAGTCGCTTTACTTCTGTGCCTCAGTTACCTTATCTGTAAAATGGGGATTAAGAATGTGAGCCCCATGTGGGACAGGGATTTTGTCCAACCTGATTAACTTGCAGCTACGCCAGTGCTTTGAACGGTGCTTGTCACATAGTAAGCGCTTAACAAGCACTATTATTATTATTAGTGTCTGAGTACTGCCCTGCTGGGCATAAACGGAGGGGAATGGAGAGTGGGTGACCTCACCGGGGTCAGCACTTCTTTCCCCCCCTTCCCTGGCTGAGCATGTCACAGAGGCCTGAGGGTGGAAAACTTCCATCAAGGTCCAGGGCCACGGGCTCTGAAATTATTCAGATTTACACCATCTGTCGAGCACCGAACTACGGGCCGAGCATCGTGCTAAGCGCTGGACAGGCGCGGTCCTTGCCCCACAAGGGGCTTCCGGTCTAAGCTGGGGGAAGACCGAGACGTAAGACAGTAACAAGAAATGAAAGACGAAACAATCCAATAGGAACGTTAAAACATACGGTTTGTTGTTCAAAAGGGGATCGGGCCCCGTCTAGAGGAGAGTGTGAGGGAATCATTAGGAAAATCGAGGCCCAAACCCCAAACCCAAGAAAAACGAGGTTCTTAGGTGAATGGCAGGCAAGTGGTTTTGCTAATCGCAGAAGTTATTTGAGTTGGACGGAGTGCTATAATTCAAACTGGTCGACCAATTCCCAGTAGTATATATACTGCAAGCATCTCTATTCCAAAGACCAACGCTCGGGTTTTGGATCCCTTCCATTCCTCTGAACTTGACTTTCCCGAAGCAGGCCAGCCGCCAAATTCTTTATGCTTTGAGAGCTGACCTCGGTTTTCATCTCTGCGGCACCTCATTTTTCTCTACTATAATCCAAAACCTCGAAGTGTTTTTAATGTGCCGGTTTCCCCACCCAGCCCCGCTTGCTGAAACGGCCTGGATGGGGAATTCCTTTCCCAAAGGTTTGATTGTTTTCTATTGTGAAAACATTAAGCCGAGCTCTTCTGAGGAGGCAGCCGGCCAAAATGCCAATATCCAACTAAGTCCCGCAGAGTTCAACTGAAATAACAATTCGGCTGCTGCCGCTGCTTCCAGAAACACCAACCAAGAGCCGCGATGTTGGATGCCGGCCTGTCGGAAGCTACGAGCGGAACACGGGGACCGTTAACAGTAAAATGAAATACGCTTTCATTTTAACTAGTAGTAAAAGGCAACCGAATCGCCGACGGAATGCCCGGGTCATTAAAGTAACGAGGACAACGATTTATAAGGTCGGAGGAGCATTTGAACGCACGATCCAACAGACGGCATTTCTGCAAGGTTTAGTCTCTCGTCTCGCTTGCCGAGGGGAGCCTTATCGATTTCAACCAATTCCCTCTAAACTGTAAGCTCGTCGTGGGCAGGGGACGTGTCTACCGACTCCGTTAGGCTGTACTTCCCCAACGCTCGGTACCGTGCTCTGCCCGCGGTAAACGCTCAATAAATACGATAATTGTGGAATTTGTTAAGCGCTCACTGTGTGCCAGGCATCGAGTCCATATCCCACAAGGAGCTCACAGCCTTCATCCCCGGTTTAAAGAGGAGGTAACTGAGGCCCAGAAAAGTGAAGTGAAAAGTCCAGGGTCACCCGGCAGACATGTGGCAGAGTTGGGATTAGAACTCAGGTCCTTCTGACTCCCAGGCTCACGCTCTATCCATTAAGACATGCAGCTTCTCTATATTCTCCATAACTATTCACAATAATGATAATGATGATGGTATTTTTTAAGCACTTACGATGTGCCAGGAACTGTTCTAAGCGCTGGGGTGGATACAAGGGAATTGAGTTGGACACAGTCCCCGTCCCACATGGGGCTCAGTTTCAATCCCCATTTTCCAGAACTGAACTGAACTGGAACTGAGGCCCAGAGAAGTGAAGTGATTCGCCCGAGGTCACACAGCAGACAAGTGGCGGAGCCGGGATTAGAACCTATGACCCCCTGACTCCCAGACCTGTGTTCATTAATTCATTCAATAGTATTTATTGAGCGCTTACTATGTGCAGAGCACTGTACTAGGCGCTTGGAATGAACAAGTCGGCAACAGATAGAGACAGTCCCTGCCGTTTGACGGGCTTACAGTCTAATCACCTGTGTTCTATCCACTACACTACACTGCTTCTCACTGACAAACTACACTGTCCTGCATATTACGCTCACATCTAAATTGTCCATTTTAAATAAGGAAAATACACAACTCTTAAAAAAAAAAAGAGACTAAAACTTCCTTGCCAACTTTCAACCGGATCTTTTATGTCACTAAATCAGTCAATGGTATTTAATGAGCACTTACTGTGTGCAGAGCACCGTACTAAGCGCCGGGGAGAGTACGATATAATAATAAACAGTGGCATTCCCCACCACAGCGAGCTTAGAGCCTAGAGGGGTCAGAAACAGATCGGATCATCCCTGTCCCCGACTTCTTCCCAAGTCCGATGTCCTCCGCTGGATCAGCTGTTGATTTCAGCAGCTGGCAAGAAGCGGGTGGGATATAGTAATAATAATGTTGGTATTTGTTAAGCGCTTACTCTGTGCAGAGCACTGTTCTAAGCGCTGGGGTAGATGCAGAGTAATCAGGTCGTCCCACGTGAGGCTCACAGTCTTAATCCCCATTTTACAGATGAGGTAACTGAGGCACAGAGAAGTTAAGTGACTTGCCCACAGTCACACAGCTGACAAGTGGCAGAGCCGGGATTCAAACCCATGATCTCTGACTCCCAAGCCCGGGCTCTTTCCACCAAGCTACGCTGCTTCTCGTTCATAGTTCATTCATTCATTCAATCGTATTTACCGAGCGCTTACGGCATGCAAAGCACTGTGCTAAGCGCTTGGGAGAGTACAGTAGAACAGTAAACAGACACATCCCCCGCCCACAACGAGCTTCCAGTCTCGAGTTAGCAGACGTGTTCCCTGCTCACGACGAGCTTCCAGCGTAGAGGACTGTACTCTCCCAAGTGCTTAGTCTAGTGCTGTGCACACAGCGAGCGCTCGACAACTACGACTGATCGATGGGCTCTCCCCCGGTCCTCTCCCGCCACTCTTCCTCGCCAGCCGGGGAAGCAGTGGCACTGTAATAATGTTGGTATCTGTTAAGCGCTTACTATGTGCAGAGCACTGTTGTAAGCGCTGGGGTAGATACGGGGTAATCAGGCTGTCCTACTTGAGGCTCACGGTCTTAATCCCCATTTTACCGATGAGGTAACTGAGGCACAGAGAAGTGAAGTGACTCGCCCACAGTCACACAGCTGACAAGTGGCAGAGCCGGGATTCGAACCCGTGACCTCTGACTCCCAAGCCCTTTCCACTGAGCCCCGCTGCTTCCCTGCTTCACTGTAGGCCGAGGAGCAATGGGGAGAGGCCTAACGGCAGGTGCTCGGTCAGAGACAGCGAGCCCCTACAATATGGCAGGCGAGCTAATGGGAAGACCCGAGCCAATTCTACTATGAGGATCTCGATGAAAATCACCCTTCGGAACTTAGCGCCCCCGTAGACTTTTCCATTCCACTGGGAGGATCAGGAAGAGTATAATTAGCATTTTGCCTTCATCTGCCACCTAGTGTTTCTGTTCCAGGGAATCCTTAGAACGGCGCCAGCTTCCTCACCGGATCCCGTTCTCCTCTCTCTCGCCGCCGACCCCTTTCCTGACATCCTCCCCCTAGCCTGGAACTCCCTCTCCCTCCATCTACGCCAGCCCCCCACTCTCTCCACCTCCAAAGCGTTCGTTCCCACGATCCCGTCTCCTCCAAGAGGCCTTCCCCGATTCAGCCCTCTTTTCCCTGCCTAGCTCTCCTTTTCGCGTCGCTTATGCGCTTGGGTCTGTGACCTTCGGACGCTCGATATCCTCCCCAATCCCACGGCACCCGTATACCCGTTTTTAAACTACATTATAAAAGCCCCTTTTATCCCTATTAATGTCCGTCTCCCCTTCGGACCGTACGCTCCTTATGGGCAGGGAACGTGTCTGCTAACCCGGTTGTCTTGTCCTCTCCCAAGCGTGTAGGACGGTGCTCTGCGCATAGTAAGTGCGCGAGAAATACGATCGACTGATTCATTCATTCGATCGTATTTATTGAGCGCCTACTGTGTGCAGAGCACTGCACTGAGCACTTGGAAAGTATAATTCGGCAATAAATAGGGACAATCCCTACCCGACGGGCTCACGGTCCAGAAGGGTGGAGACAGACAGCAAGCGATACAAGTAGACAGGCATCAACAGCGTTAATATAAATAGAATTATAGATATATACACATCATTAATAAAATAAATAGAATACGGATTGAACAGTTTAGGGCACACCAATTACTTAACCACTGGGAAGATATTATCCTGGCAACTGAGCCACTGCCAATTACGAGACCGAGTACTTTGAAGATGAGAGGCATTTGGGTTCCTAGGCAGTGGAGAATTAGTCTGACTCACTGTTAGGTCACTCACCCAAGATCAACCCTAGGAGTTTCAATTTCTCCCTAGGTAAAATTGGAATAAAAACCCTAACCCCCTGGCAGAGACGGTGTGACGATTAACGAGATCTGAAGCTCCTTTGATCCCTTCTGAAGAAAAGAGCTGTCTAATTACCAGAGCCTCCATTCCACTTTGTTGTTACTCTTTATCTGGATATAGGAATTACATAGAGGAATAAGGAATTTCTCTCCTCTCCCACTCTCCCTATTACAGATCAAGGCCTTGTAGAAGGCTGGGATGCCTTTTAAGTTTTCACTAAAATGTTGATAATCATCACGGTGGTATTTAACGCTTACTATGTGCCAAGCACTGTACTAAGCGCCGGGGTGGATACAAGCAAATGGGGTTGGACACAGGCCCTGTCCCACGTGGGGCTCACAGTCTTAACCCCCATTTTACAGAGGAGGAAACTGAGGCACAGAGAAGTTGTGACTTGCCCGAGGCCACCCGGAAAAGTGGCAGATGGGATTAGAACTCGGGTCACCTGACTCCCAAGCCCCCAAGTTTCCACTAGGCCATGCCGTCTTCCATTACAAATGCTATTTTTAATAAAGAGTAAAACATGAATCCATACCTGAGCGATATCCCACAAAGATTCTCGGCAAATCGTATGCTGGGAGCTGAGACTTGAAATAATCAATCGTATAGATTGAGCACTTACTGTGTGCAGAGCACTGTACTTACCACTTTGGAGAGTAAAATACAAGAGTTAGCAGACACGTTCCCTGTCCATGCCGAGCTTTTTCACTCGAGAGCAACCGCAAGAGGAGGCAGCGGCAGGGGAGCTCCCTGCGGGCAGGGAATGTGTCCGTTTATTGTTGCACTGTACTTTCCCGAGCACTTAGTACAGTGCTCTGCACACAGTAAGCACTCAATAAATACGACTGACTGAATGAACAGCTCTAGGAGATCGTCAGTGGAGTTAGGAGGCAGGGTTTGTTTCGGTCCACGCCTGTCTCTACCCCTTCAATCCCCACTGATTTTTTATTCATTTAGTTTTTTAAAGCAAATAGCCCGGCAGTTAAAGAAAAGAGGGAAAAGGAGGAGGGTGACCTTTCAAGACCGGAGACGCGCGAGAAGCGGGAGGAAAGGTGAGGGGGCATATGAACGATCTGTGGGACGAGGAGCACACGATTTTAAGCGATTGCTTTGGTTTAGGAGCAATATGGCGGCGTGCCTCTGCACTAGCGCGACAATAGGGGAAATCTCAGGTATCAATACGACACCCGCAGCGGCACCAGCCCGCTCAAGAATCGGGAGCCTCATCTTACCACTTTTGTGGGTCCGTCAGTTGTCATCCTGCACCCCAAAAGGTAGCATTTTATTCACGGAAAATTAAGTATCTTCCACTTAAACACCCCACCCCGTGACCCGGCAAAAACAACACTTCCTCACCTGCAGAGGGGCCAACTCTCTCATTCACTGCTTGAGGATAAATAGTAAAGAGGCAAAATAAAGGACTTCTCTTCTGCTCTCGATTTTCAACTCCGCATGGAAGGTACGCACTAAGCAGCAACAGAGAAGCCTTGAAATGGCCTAACACTATGACCCTTTCCTCCCGGGAGTAAAGTGGGTTAAATTAGGAAGTCAAGAGACGTGAATGGATTGAATTAAGATTTATTTCGACTTCAGACATCGTTTAAGGATTTGAAATTACAGGTCTCTCCACGGTCCCGGGTGACGAGAGGTTGAAGCCGAGGGTGGGGGAGGAGGTGGACGAGCGGTCAGTGCTTTGCACGAATGCACAAGAAGTCCAGGACACTGACGCCATCCCTTGCACCCTGCTATTGAATCCAAACGATTCCAGTGTGGCCTCAGCCATTTGGGGTTAAAAAAAAAAGTTACCCCACGAATACTGCTTCGGGGTTGGCCGGTCGGTGGGAAAGGTCTCCCGTGGGCGTGGGATGAGGTGCCGGATAGAAAATTGGCTTCCGAAGGGGAGGGGTTGACACCGTGGTAAAAAAAAAAACACCAAAAACTGTGGGCAACCAAGGATAAGAGCAAGTAAACTTTGAAAAGTGGTTTCCAATCTTCTGAAATCAAAGTAAAAAATGAGCTTAGATGTTAAGACTGAGACAAGCAGCAAGAGTTTTCCTCTAAAAGTTACAATGCAGTCACAGAAAGTTTTACCTCCAGTCGAGAAATGACCTTAAAATGGATCAGGCAAATGTCTGTGAATCTTATCAGTTAAAACAATGTATAAAGCAGTTACATTAAAACATTTTTCCACAGAGGCCCAAGTACTCTAACTCTTTGCCAGGAAATCTGTGTCAGGCGACTAATTACGTTCCTCTAAAAAACCTAATGCTATTTACATTAACCAGTCCCCGCAATATTCTTTATTTTCAGTGGCACATCTTCAAGTCCTTTGGGGGGGTTTTGTTTTTTTCATATTTCTTTAGTCTGATCGTCTTCTCCGAGCTTCCTGATTTCATTTTTTAAACAGTTGATAGTTTCACGACTTGCCTTTAATCTTTCTTTAAGCTCAGCAATTTCAAAGCTTGTCTTCTTCTTGGCAGCTTCTAGCTTTTCGCGAGTTTTAACTTCCAGTTCGGCAACTGAGGAACGAAATGCAAACAACTGTACTCGCTGTGGTCATACCTCTCGTTTTCTTCAATATTACGGTGTGAATCATGAGGAGTCATTCATTTGAAAGCTACTAGTGGAATCGATTCCAAACTGTAATAATTACCTGAGAATGTAAGGCCCCCAAACTCTACTCCAACTATTTATAACCCAGAGATCAATCTATATTATTTGATTGCTTATTAAGTGCAAAACATCGTAGTAAGCATTTAGAAGAGTGCACTAGAGGTAAAAACATTACAATCTAAGATGTCCACAAACCAATTTATGGCTAGGAAGAAAAATCTAGGGGTGGCTATGTAGAAAAGCGAAAGAGGAAGAGGATTTATGAATTGGTACTCGCTACATCAAGGAGGCAGGTATTAGTAAACTGAGTGGAATTTGGTTAATTAGTCGTCAAAAAATACCCCTAACCCATCATCGAATTTGATTCTAGTGAACATTAAACATGATGCCTGCACTGTTATGTTGGCAAAATGTAGCAAAAATTTGACAGATGTTCCCTCATCTGTAAAAAACAGGGATAAAGACCGTGACCCCCAGTGTGGGACAGGGACTGCATCCAACCCTGTATCTATCCCAGCCCCTAGTACAGTGCCTGGAGCATAGTAAGCGCTTAACAAGCATCACTATTATTATTATTATTATTGCATTCCGCAGCCCAGTGGGAACAGGGACGAGACAGTTTGGGTGACACTACCAAACCATCATCAATACTAGGACCAATCCCTTCCCTTCACACCGGTTCTTGGTCCTGAAAGCATGAGAAGCGGCATGGCCTGAATGGCGAGAGCCTGGGCCTGAGAGTCAGAAGGACCTGGGTTCTAGTCCCAGCTCCGCCACTTGCCTGCTGGATGACCTTGGGCGAGTCACCTCGCTTCTCTGGGCCTCAGTTCCCTCCTCTGTAAAATGGGGATTAAAGACTTGTGAGCTCCATGTGGGAAAGGGATTTAGCTTGTATCTACCCCAGCACTTAGTACAGTGCCTGGAACATAGTAAGTGCCTAACATAAAGGATTAATATGTGTATATATATATATTTTTTAAAAGCACCATGTCCCGGAGTCCTCAATCTCGCTTTCTTGATGCGTGTGTCCCCCCGTGAAACCCTGGGGTCTAAGAACCAGAGCCGAAAAGACTTTTCTGTGCCCAGGGCAGGGCTTAATAAATGTCAGTAAGTAAAAAGTAATGACTGATTATTCAAAATCCACAATCCACTGTGGCCCCGCAACTCTTACATTCTGTTTCATGCTTATAGGCCCCCAGTGTTAACTGGCGAGATGTTGTCAGCAGCTGCTGCATCATTGCAGTTGGATCTTGAAAAATCTGAGAGAAGAAGACGACGATACTTTCAGTCCTCACACTTAAAAATGGTGCTCCATCCCACGATAAAATACTTTCCTTACCATTTCATCGTAGAATTCGGAAACCACCGTCTTTTTTCCCAACATCGCGTTGGTGTCTGATTGAAACAGCTTTAGTAGATGATACAGCGTCACCTGTGGAATACAAAAATATAGTCCTTGTTAATACAAAATGGTTCCTACTCTCCTGTTTGACTTCCTGAGAGTTCTACAGAACAATCTCCTTCCAATCCCTCCCTTATTCTCAGCTGCAAGAATGACTTTCTACAATCTCGCTGCCAAAGCTGCAGTCACTGGAGAGTGTACCGGCATTGACTGCCATGCTCTCGATGAAAATCTCCAGTGCCGTTCACAGTTTCCCCGAATAAATTGCGGAGCAGGGATCAGAACCCAGGACCTCTGACTCCCAGGCCCGTGCGCTTTCCCCTAGGCCACGCTGCTTCCGGGAGAACTGAGTGTACTTTGTTTACGTCCGGGTCTCCGGGCCCCAGACACCTGGATAAATCCAGTAGAATCAGAAATGTCTGTGCTTAAACGACAAGAAGAAATGGAGCGAAGGGCTCTCTGAGGGGGGACGTCCGGGATTGGGGAAACGGCTCATAGTCCTCTCCCGCGCCTGGCAGTTCACCATGTGTGAGTTACGCTTGGCATCCGGCATGCTACCCAACTGGCGGCATCTCTTGGAAGCGGAGGGCACTTGGCATATGCGGGGCTAGCAGAGTGAGAGAATACTTAAGGTTACACTAACTTGGCTCCCGATCGTTTTCATTAAGGCATTATTATAATCTCTTGGTATCATCTCTTGAGAATAGTATCCCTTGAGGTTTTCCCGCCCTATTGTATGGCACACTGTATTATGTCTCAGAATGAGGATAACTTAGTAATGGAACTTAATAATAATAATTATGGCATGTTATGCACTTACTATGTGCCAGGCACTGTACTAAGCACTGGGGTGGATACAAGAAAATCCAAGTTGGACACAGTCCCCTGTCCCACATGGGGCTCACAATCTCAATCCCCATTCTACAGATGAGGGCACTGAGGCACAGAGAAGTGAAGTGACTTGCCCAAGGTCACACAGCAGACAAGCAGACTTCCTTATAGGTTTGCTCTAGTACAGAACAACCAACTGGTTAATACTGAGATAATGATTATTACTGCTGACGGTCAATCCCTGGCATTTCACTAGTCAATTTGGGTCAAAAAAAAAAAAAGCACATATATTTTTGAATTCTCATGTCACACTTTCTAGTACGGCACCCCGCACGCAGTTAAGTGGTAGCGTGGCTTAGTGGAAAGAGCCCGGGCTCGGGAACCAGAGGTCTCGAGTTCTAATCGCGACTCCACCGTTTGTCAGCTGCATG
Organism: Ornithorhynchus anatinus; assembly: GCF_004115215.2. Classification (NCBI taxonomy): domain Eukaryota; kingdom Metazoa; phylum Chordata; class Mammalia; order Monotremata; family Ornithorhynchidae; genus Ornithorhynchus; species Ornithorhynchus anatinus. The sequence goes on along the minus strand of NC_041741.1, from coordinate 17,337,496 downwards.
ACTTTTCACCCCCAGTTACCTCATCTGTTAAATGGGGATTAAGACTGTGAGCCCTACATAGGACAACCTGATTACTTTGTATCTACCCCAGTGCTTAGGATATACTTGGCACATAGTATGCATTTAACAAACACTATATTATTATTAATAAATATCATTATTTATTGATAGACGGTTTCCCGTTTGCTTTATCCATACCCTCTGGGGACCTCATCATTAACACATTTCAATTCTGAAAAGGGCCATTTGCTACCTTTAAACCTGTTTTCTATCCCTGAGAAAATATTCCCTCTAAATCCGTGACTATTCAGTTTTTTCAACAGGTTTCTGGGAATGAAATCATACCACTGACTTCCGGAAAATCCAAGAATATTATTCCCACTACTTCTCCCTATCCGCTCCTTCACAGAATTCCACCACACGTGGCACGATTTTCTCTCACAAAAACTGAAAGACTGTCGTTTCATAAATGTTCCCTAAATCTAAACTGAGATTCTACCAATTTGCCAAGTGTGACGAGGGGACCAATCCCCCACAAGTCTATAATTCTTTGGGACCTTATCACAGAGCAGAGGTTACACAAGCAATCTGTCACCCCTCCCGAACAGTGGTTGTTCACATCAATACATTGCTCACGCTCGACGAGAGTCGCTTCCTTCAAATTCCTTCAGAACTCTGTCGTGAATGTCATTTGGACCTGCTGATGTGTTTACTCCCCGTATGTCGGTTCGCACTAGAACACCCTGGGCGTCAAACACAACTGGATCCAATGCTTCTTGAAAAGTCACCTCGAAAAACAACTCAGTGTGGGAACCTCCCTAACGTTTTCCTCCAAAACACCCATCTGCTTTATAATTCACCGAGTCTCTCGGGTTCCTGCGTCTTCTCCAAATACACCTTTTACCCCAGTGGTTCCCCCGATTCCTGTTCTGGTTACACTCATTCACGCTGTCATCTGTTAGAGAGTGCTCATCAAACTCATTTCGGTCTGCCTAATTTACAGTTTGCAGCAGCCCCACCACTCGTTACGGGCTTTCTTGTTCCCTCTTGATTTCCGTATTGTGACAGAATTTTCCTCCTTTACTCTGGCCAATAGCCAGAAATGATTTTAGTTGGTTGCCAAGTTTCTTTAACTTGGGCATCACACTGCACCCACATCTCACTAATATGATTATTATTATTATTTTTATATTTGTTAAGCACTTATTATGTGTCAAACACTATCTAGTCATGATGTTCACTTAACAAAAACAAAAGAGACAAAAGACATTTGGCAAAAGAAAAAGTAGGGGTACTTACAGGTCTTTCATTGGGATCAATGAAAAATATTTTGATGATTATTTCAAATTCACCCCAACCTGTTTCAGTTATTTCATAAGGAGGTTTAGTAACAACTGAAAAGACAAAAAGTAACATAAAATGGAAAGAAGTGCTTTCACTTTTCTTCTTCTACCTACTAAGGAATCAAAATATACCTCTTAATGGATTCCCGTAGCTCTCGTGCAATTTAAACTGGATTTTCTTCACATAGGCTGACATATCCTGAAATTCAAGGAAAGTAACTGATTAGTTCAAATGTCTGCCTACATGTGACAAGGAGAAGTCTTTTATTGCCTCTTTGGCTAGCTTTATACATTTCATAAATGCAGGCTTACAAAATACAAACTTGAGAATTTTACCATATGCCCTTCGATAATTCTTATCTTGGCCTTGGAAATGCCGTAGCTTTCATCTTTTCTACATGACCCTTCTGGAAACACCATCCTTGTAACCACAACATTATTCTCCTCAACCAATCATCGGTATTTATCCAACGCTTACTATGTGCAGCGCTCTGTGATAAGCGCTTGGGAGAGCACAGTACTAATCCCCCAGTTGAGGGGGATTCTACAGTCACTGCAGCAGGACTTCCAAGGACGGCAGAGAACACCCTCCAGAAGAATTCATTCCTGATAATATGCAGAATGCTTTTTCCGTTGGTTCTAAATCTTTTCCCTCTACCCAAGCAAGTTAAATCACTTTTCCATACGGAAGGACCGCTCTCAAGTCACGTGAATCCAAATCTTCATTCTCCTTTGAAACTGCCGCAGCGCTTAGAACGGTCCCCGCCGCATGGTACGGGCTTAACGAATAGCGTAAAAACTATCTAAAAATCAAGCAGGCATCTAATCCAAATACAACCGCTCAAAGAAAATCCAATTTACCCACCTCGTTCCTGTATGGTTTTACGTACACTGTCCATTGGTGGGTGTGCCCATCTTCTTCTCTTTTCTTTCCAAAATAGCGCGCTACATTACCATAGACTATAGGTTTCACAATTGTAACACCCTAAAAAAAGGAAAGCATACCAGTATAATTAATATTACTACTACTAATAATAATTGCTGTATCTGTTGAATTCATTCTATATTCCAAGCACTGTAAATTGTTGGAATTAGATCAGATGCAGTCCCTTGTCCCATTCAGGGCTCACAGTCAATCAGAGAGGGAGGGAGAACAGGAGTTTCATCCCCATTATACAGATGAGAAGACTGAAGCAAAACGAGTCACGTGGCTTGCCCAAGGCATACGGCGGGCAAATGGCAGAGTCATACGGACCGCGCTCAAGTCTGCGTTCTTTTCACTGGGCCACGCTGCTTCACAGAAAATGAGATTAGTAACTATTTTCTAGGAACTACATATCACTTTGTCCTCAGTATATACACCCAGGTACACGTGTGTATTCATCTGCATATTCAATTATTTAACCCCGATTTACTTGTAGCATTACCTGCTACAGCCTTATTCTTCTTCATGCTCCCATTATTTGTAAGTCATTTTTGTCTGTCTCCTCCATTAGATGGTGAACTCAATACGTGCTCAAGAAATACCGTTCATCGATTAACTGACCAAGACCAGAAAACTGGTTTTCACTGGTTTTGGCCAGGAAAGGGGAGGGTTTTCACCCCCTCCTGACTGTAGGCTCGTTGTGGGCGGGGAATGTGCCTGTTTACCATTGTATCGTCCTCTCCCAAACACCATGTTCAGCACACAGGAAGCGCGCAATAAATATGACTGATTGACGGCTTTGGGGAAATGTAGCTCCCCGGCTCTAGGTCCCTCGGCCACCAAGGAGAAAAGCCTAATGTCCCGCACGGGCAGAAACACAGGTGGAGTCGACACTTTTCCATTTTATTTCCCATACTTTCACTGTCTGCAACAGCAACTGCAGGTGCAAAACACCGGAATTAAGTCCCGGGAAGAAATACACAGACAGTCAGACCCAACTGGGGAAGGAGAGAAGAGAGGGTGGTGGACACAGGAGGAAAGGTGAAACAACACAAAAAATAGGTCTCAGAAAGACAAGGATGGTAATAACTACCACAGGCTCTGTGAAACATCGTGGTTACACGAGCCATTTCCCACACCTCCCCACCGAGGAGGGGCTGTTCGGAGTCCAACTGCCACAACCGCCACCATGTTCTGCCGGTGGGGCCCGACGTGCAGAAGACTGGCGGCCCCGGGTTGTCATCCCGGTGGCGGCGGGTCTTGCGTTCAGATGCCGGGGGAGCGGCCCAGGCGTCGTGGCCCTCCCCAGCACCGGGGAGGAGGGCAGGCCGGGCGGGGGAGGTCTTCCGGGCTCCAGGCACCGATCACCGGCACGGGGGAGCGACCTACCAAACGCCTCCCAAATGCCGCAAGTTGGCATGCCGGTAGTGACATCGCACTCCGCGACCGGATACGGGCAACCGCGGAGCAACGAGCAAGGTAAGTCACTTGACTTTTTTTCTGAGCTCTTCCGTCGGCTTTTTGGCCTAGCAGAGCCAGGCTCCTGGTTTCCCATCCGGTTAGCTGAAGCAGCCTCCGGTTTTCCGTCTCGAGGGGCACTATCCCTTCCCATGGAGGGCAGGAAGGGAGGCGTCCCCCGGAGTCCGAACGGAGGCGATTTCGGAGCCCCGGGCGATGTCGCCCGGCCGGATGACGCCTGGGTCACAGAGATGGGTGCCGCGAATGCCGAGATTTGGAGAGGCCTTTCCTCTTCAGATGGACGGGATGGCCATCGGGATGGTTCTGCGATCGATCGCTGCCATTTATTCCACGCTCACTGCGCGCAGAGCACTGTACTAAGGGCTTCGGCGCAAGGCAACCCTTAGCAGATGTAACCCCTGCACACCAGGAGCTGACAGTCTAGCCGTTGGACAGTCTGGCTTTCAGAGAATTTCATATGTTAACAGCAGAGTTGCAGGAAATACTCATATTTCAAACAACTTCACTGCTCATTCTCTCATTTGATTTTAGAGTGCCAAAATTTGATACTTTTACGTGGCTAAAATTTTATTAATATAAATTACTTTTAATAAAACCTGCACTATGAGGAAAATACAAAAAAATTAATAAATCTTGTCTGGACCTGCTTACATTTTGTGATTATTAATTTTGGGCAGTGTGCTTTTTCCAGACCTGCTTCTGATTGAATTGCCCAACAGATCTGTGCTGATTTAAGCTTGAGTAGTTGTCCTTTTTGGTCGTCATTTTATATATATGCATATACAGGTGTATATATATAGATATAGATTTGTAACTCTGATATGGCATCAAAAAACAAATCTCCTGGGGGCATTCCCTGATTAATCCTACCTGTGATTTATTTTAGTATGTGGTCGCCTGTAAGACCCTAAAGAGGGCAGGGAGCATGTCTACAACCTCCCTTCTACTCACCTCAGGCATAGTACTGTGCTTTGCACAGGGAAAGCACTCAATAAATACTACTGATTGATAGTCAAAGAGGAGGAGAGAGGTGGTAGTCTGGCAGATCTGATGTGGGAGGAAGTTCCAAGCCAGAGGAAAGGACACTAGAGAGAGGATGGAGGAAGGATGGTCAAGAAAGAGGCAAGAGTAAGGAAGTTGGCTTGGGAGGAACAAACAGTTTGAGCTAAGAGCTGGAGTGAGAGAGAACTGATGAATCAATGGCATTTATTGAGCACTTACTTTATGCTGAGCACTGTACTAAGTGGGAGTATAATAATAATAATTCTGGTATTTCTTAAGTGCCTACTATGTGCCAGGCACTGTACTAAGCACTGGGTGGATACAAGCAAATCGGGTTGGACACAGTCCCTGTCCCACAAGGGACTCAATGTCTCAATCTCAATTTTACAAATGAGACAACTGAGGCCCAGAGAAGTGAAGTGACTTGCTTAAAGTCACATAGCAGACTAGTGGCAGAGCTGGGATTAGAACCCATGACCTTCTGACTCCCAGGCCCATGCTCTAACCACTAAGCCAGGCTGCTTCCCTAGTTCCCAGCCCTCAAGGGGCTTACAATCCTGCAGGGAAAGTAGGCATAAAACAAACTAAAGATAGGCCTAAAAGTCAATGGTCAGAAGTTTCTGCTTGTTGGGGAGAGGACCGGATAAACAGCCGTCACCCCCTCTAGACTCTGAGCTTGTTGTGGGCAGGGAATGTGTCTGTTAGAGTGCACTGTCTCAAGTGCTTAGTATAGTGCTCCGCACACAGTGAGAGCTCAATAAATACAATTACCTGATTGAAGGTTTCCAAGAAATGGAGAGGGGAATGCAGTAAGGTATTTTAGAGAAATAATCTGGGCAGTAGAATGAAATGTGGACTGTAGAGAAGGGAGGGGCTGGAGGCAGGGAGATCAAAGAAGAGGTTAAGTCAGTAATTTAATAATTATGGCACTTAAGTGCCATACTATGGGTCAAGCACTGTTCTAAGCGCTGGGGTAGATACAAGTTAATCAGGTTGGACATAGTTCCTGTTCCACATTGGGTTCACACTCTTAATCCCCACTTTGTACCGCTGAGGTGCGGGAGGAACAGAGAAGTTAAGTGACTTGCCCATGGTCACACAGCGGACACGTGACAAAGCCGGAACTAGAACCCAGGTCTTTCTCACTCCCGGACCCGTGCTCTATCCGCTAAGCCTCGCTGATGGGGCAAGTGCCCAGACCAGAATGGAGGCTGTTGGGATGGAGAGGCCAGGCTGAATCCAGTAATTATTAAGGGGGGGGGGATAGGATTTAGTAACTGACTGGAAGGGAGAGTTGAAAGAGAACAATGACTCGCGGGCTCCGGAGACAAGGAAGATGGTGGTGTTGCTGACCGTGAGGGGAAAGTTACACGGAGGAGTGAACTGTGTGTGTGTATGTGGCAGGGAGCAGGGGATGTCCATGAGTTTTACACAGAAAAGTCCTGGAAGCAAGAGGAAATGTGATACTTCAGGAGGGCTGTTGTGATTCTGCCCTTTTCACTCTTCACAAAAAACAACAAAACAGAAACCAAAAAACTTCATCTCATGCATGCTGACATCACCACCGCTTGGTTATCCAGATATGTGCATTTCTGCTCCCTAAAAGAGGATTTCGGACGGCGAGGGGAGGTTGGGTTCATTCATTCAATCGTATTTACGGAGCACTTACTGTATGCAAGGGAGGTGGAGGCCAGTTCACCCTCTAGTCTGTAAGCCTGAAGTGGACAGCAGGGAATGTGTCAGTTTATTGTTGTATCGTATACTCCCAAGCGCTCAGTACAGTGCTCCACACACAGCAAGCGCTCCCTAAATTGAATGAATTTAGCACATAATCTGCTGCTAATGCCGCCACGCCAGGACAGCTCCACGGACGGTCCTGATCCCGGCAGCAGAGTGAAGTACGCACTGGAGTGAGGAGAGACAGGAGGCTGGGAAGTCAGCAAGGAGCCTGATACAGTAAAAGACGGGATGGGACAAATGGTGGGATTAATTTGGTAGCAGTTTGGATGGAGAGGAGAGGGCGGATTTTAGCGACGCTGTGAAGGTGGAACCGAGAGGATTCAGTGATGGATTGAATATGTGGGTTGAATGAGAGGGATGAGTCAGGAAGGACGGTGACACCGACGGGAAAGTCGGGGGAAGGACAGGGTTTGGGTGGCATGACAAGGAGCTCTGTTTTGGACATGTTAAATTTAAGGTGACAGCAGGACATACAAGTAGAGATGTCTTGAAAGCAGGAGGAAATGCAAGACTGCAGAGAGGGAGAGAGATCAGGGCTGGAGATGGAGATTTAGGTATCATTAGCATAGAAGTGCTAATGGGAGTGAATGAATTCTCTAAGGGAGTGGGTGTAGATGGAGAATAGAAGGGGAACCAGAACTGACCCTTGAGGGACACCCAGTTAGGGGGTGGGAGGCAGAGGAGGAGCTCACGAAAAAGACTGAGAACGTGCAGTCAGAGAGACGGGAGAACCAGGGGAGGACAGAGTCCGTGAAGCCGAGGCTGGATAAAGTTTCCAGGAGAAGGGAGTGGTCCAAAGTATTGAAAGCATCTGAGAGGTCGAGGATTAGGATGCAGCACAGACCTTTGGATTTGGCCTTTAAGAGTTTAATTTCTTGTGGAGTGAAGGGGGCCAGATTGGAGAGGATCAAGGAGAGACTGGAGAGGAACTTGAGACAGGGTGTGTAGACACTCGCTCGAGAGGTTTAAGAGAGGAATGGTAGGAGGGAGATGGGGCGATAACTGGGGGGGGGGGGCCTTAGGGTCCAGGGTGGATAGAAAAGCAATTGGAAAGTGAACAGGGGAAGATGGCAGTTAGGGAGGGGGCAAGTGTTTTGATAAGGTGCTAAGGGATGAGGTCAGACGCCCATGTGGGGGGACTGGATTTTGAGAGAAGGCAGAGTCCCTCTTGAGCCACACCTGGGAAAGTTGGGAAAGTTGAAGAGGGGGCAGGAGGGAGGGAGGGGCAGGGGCGATTTTAGGAAGATCACGCCTGATAGTGTCAATTTTCTCCATGAAGTTGGCAGCTGGGTCACTGGGGCAAGAGATGGGGGAAGCGGGGGCACAGGGGGTTTGAGGAGGGAGTTAAACAGTTGGAACAACTGGGCACGAGTGTCAATAAGGCTGGAGAAGTAGTTTGGCCGGGCAGAGGAGAGGGGAGAGGTAAAGCACAGCAGGACGATAACCTTGAAGTGCAGGAGGTCGGCCTGGCATTTAGATTTCCCTCGGCGGCGCACCATGGCTCAAAACAGGAGCGAAGGAAGGGGACGGTGGAAGTGATCCAGGGCTGTGGGTTTGTGGCACGGGGTCGACCGAGGGATGGGGGAGAGAGGAGGTCGAGTTCAGCAGATTTCATGTGCTTATGTGCCCACCACTGAGCTACGCGCTGGAGCTCTTCTATTGAATAAGAAGCATTATTTATTCTTAATAAGAATTCATTCAAGTGTATTTATTGAGCGCTTACTGTGTGCAGAGCACTGTACTGAGCGCTTGGAAAGTACAATTCGGCAACCAAGAGAGACGATCCCTGCCCACGACGGGCTCACAGTCTAGAAAGGGAGGGAGACAGGCGTCCAAACTAGGCAACAGGCATCAGCAGCATCAACATAAATGGAATTATAATAATAATGTTGGCATTTGTTAAGCGCCATAAATGGAATTATAATAATAATGTTGGCATTTGTTAAGCGCTTACTATGTGCACTGTTCTAAGCGCTGGGGTGCAAACAGGGTCATCAGGTGGTCCCACTTGAGGCTCACAGTTAATCCCCATTTTCCAGATGAGGTAACTGAGGCCCAGTGAAGTGACTGGCCCACAGTCCCCCAGCTGCCAAGCGGCAGGGCCGGCATTCGAACCCATGACCTCTGACTCCCAAGCCCGGGCTCTTGCCACTGAGCCACGCTGCTTCTATCTACACATCGAAAGAAGCAAAGGGGCCTCAATGATAAATAACGAGAAATATAGAGACGTGCCAGTGCTGAGGGGCGGGGAGTAGGGCCAAAGGGAGCGAGTCGGGGCGATGGGGGGGGGGGAGGGGGCTGAGCCGGGGAAGGACTCCTGGAGGAGGTGAGCTTCCAAGCGGGTAGACCTGACGGTCACGTCGGATCGACCCCGTCCCATTTAATCCCCATTTCCCTGCCGAAGGAGCAGGGGCAAGGAGAGGAGGCCGCCCCCAGCTCCCCCTCAGGCTCCCCCTCAGGCTCCCCTTCAGGCCCCCTTCCCGGCAGCCCCCGCGGCCCCGCCCCGCCACTCACCTTCACTCTCCCGCCAGAGTCAGGCCCAAATTCGGCCATTCTCTTGAACATATTGCACCGGGAAGGGGGGGGGAGGAGGAGGAGGAGGAGGAGAAGCCGCCGCCGCCGCCGGGGAGCCCGGGGAGCCCGGGCCGGGCCGAGGGGCCGCGCCGACCGTGCCCGCGCGCGCGCCCGACCGCCCGCCGGGGGCGGGGACAGGAGGCGCGCATGCGCCGGCCGCCCAGCCCCGCGAGACGAGGCAGGGGCCGCGCGCGCGAGGGGGCGGGGCCCGGGGGGGCGCGGGGCCGCGGCTGGCCAATGGGCGTCGAGCGGCCGTTGGGCCTCTCCCCGCCCGAGGGCGGGCGGCGGGATCGTCTTCTAGGGCGCTTAGAAGGCGCGCTCGTCGTCGTCGTCATCTTTATTATGGCGGTTATGATCAGTAGGGATGTGGCATTAGAATTTCTTGTCATGTTGGTATTTGTAAAGCGCTCACTAGGGGCCGAGCCCCGTCCTAAGCACGGGGGGGGGGGGGGGGGCCAGGGTCATGAGGGGGTCCCACGCGGGGCTCCCAGCCTCCGTCCTCCTGCTCCAGAGATGCGGCCTGGTGGCTCTATGGCAAGAGGCCGGGCTGGGCAGTCAGAGGACGTGGGTTCGAATCCCGCCTCCGCCACTCGTCTGCTGGGTGACCTTGGGCAAGCCACTTAATACCGCGTGGTACCACTTGGCAGCTGTGTGACTTTGGGCAAGTCACTTCACTTCTCTGTGCCGCAGTTACCTCATCGGTAAAATGGGGATTAAAACTGTGAGCCCCACGTGGGACAACCTGATTAGCTTGTATCCCCCAGCGCTTTGCACATAGTAAGCACTTAACAAGCACCACCATGTATTTATTTTTTATTACAGATACCACATCTGTAAAATGTGAGCCCCACGTGGGACAATGCTTAGCACATAGAATGCGCTTAATACTATAACTATTATTACAGATGAGGTCACGGAAGCACCAAGTAATCGAGTGACGGGCCCCAAATCACCCAGCTGATAAGTGGCAGAGGCAGGATGAGAACCCGTGACCTCTGGCTCCTAAGCCCGGGCCCTTTCCACTGAGCCACGCTGCTTCTCTATTAAAATACAGTATTTGTTAAATGCTTACTATGTGTCAGACACTGTACTAAGCGCTGGGGTAGATACGAGGTTGGACAGTCCTTGTCCCGCTTTTAATACCCACTTTAGGAGAAGCAGCATGGCCTAATGGAAAGAGTCCAGGCCTAGGAGTCAGAGGTCATGGGTTCAAATTCTATGTCACCACCTGTCAGTTGGGTGACTGTGGGCAAGTCACCTCACTTATCTGAGCCTCAGTGACCTTATCTGGAAAATGGGGATGAAGACTGCAAGCCCCACATGGGACAACCTGATTACCTTGGGTCTACCCCAGCGCTTAGAACAGTGCTTGGCACAAAGGAAGCACTTAAATACAATTGTTGTTGTTATTATTATTTACAGGTGAGAGCCCACCCGTAAATATTATTTACCGGTGATTAGAACCCACAGCCTTCTGCCTCCCAGGCCCAGGCTCTAGCCACTAGGCCCAGGCTGCTTCTCAAGTGTGGTGACCATTGCACCACTTTATCATCGCCATCCGTCATATTTATTCACTCCATTGTATTCATTAAGTGCTGTGTGCAGAGCACTGGACTAAGCGCTTATATCCATTAATCCTCTAGACCGGTAGCTCGTTGTGGGCAGGAAATGTGTCTGTTTGTTGTTGTGTTGTCCTCTCCCAAGCGCTTAAGATTTATTCGTTCATTCAGTCGTATTTAATGAGCACTTACCATGTGCACAGCACTGTACTAAGCGTTTAGGAAAATACAATATAGCAATAAACATAGTCTCTGTCCACAATGATCTTACAGTCTAGAGGGGGAGACAAGCAGTAATATAAATAAATGACAAATCTGCTCAAGAGTGGTGTGGGGCTGGGAGGGGGGAGGAATGAAGGTAGAAGATACATATATCTATAATTCCTTTTATTTGTAATTATTGAATTTTACTTGTTTTGATGTGTCTATAATTCTATTTATATTGATGCTTTAGATGCCTGTTTACTTGTTTCGACGTCTGTCTCCCCCCTTCTAGACTGTGAGCCCAGTGGGGGCAGGGATTGTCTCTCTTGGTTGCTGAATTGTACTTTCCAAGCGCTTAGTACAGTGCTCTGCACATAGTAAGGCTCAATAAATACCACTGAGTGTTTTAAACAGTTGCTTCCCACTACCTGTATATTATAAGCTTCTTGAGGGCAGGAATCATGGCTAACTCTCTTTGTACTCCCCCAAGTGCTTGACAATCAATCAATGTGAACTTCATTTGGTTACTGGGAATAACTCGTAATAAAAATGAAAAATTCCCTAAACCATTTATCTCTCAAATGTGGTTTTCCTTTCAGCGATTCCGTATGAACCTGAAGAAAGAAAAAGAATGCGGTGCTAATAACAAAGCCTTTAACTGTGTCATGCTCAATTTTATTGATCGTGCGCAATTTGATCACAATGAGTAATCATGAAAATTTCTGAACGCTTAGGTCTTTCTGGCAGTCTCTGGTGGATTCTCTCATTTCGATCTTGACATGGGAAACCCAGTAACTCACCTAGACCTCACCATAATTTTTTTCTTTTAATAGCAAGGTGCCTAGATCCGTTTTCCTTAGCGATAAAAATTTATCCTTAACTAACATAAGCGACTCTTAAGTAAGGAAAATGATTTGAGCAATAATAATGGCTGACTCTCCGGTACTCCACATTTACATTTAGTTGTTTCTAAGACACAAGGCCGAGCCAACTGCTCCTTTCACCTAAATGAACTTAATGATCAGCGAGTGGACCGGACTCTTAAGATTACGGTGGTCCTTGTCTTAGGCCAGACCCTCAAGGGGATGGTGGTCGGTGACAAGACGAGTTCCGTGGGATAGGCCCAAGTGGTGTTGCTTGGTAGCAGTGAAGGTGACAGGAGGATCCAAGCTTGGTGGGAGGTTGGGGTGCAAAGGATTCCGCAAGAAGGGAAGGTGGCGGTAGGGAAATGGAAAACTCCACCCCTGGGAAGTTGGAAATCCTCCCACAACCCCCAGCAGCATTCCCGGACCCCTCGGCCTCTCTGGGTCCCTCACTGACTGCCACCTGCCACTCAGAAAATACGGCAAGAGTAAAACATTGCTATTCTATAAGCCTTTCCACGTGCGTGCTTATTTTGCGCTTGTTTCCCCGAGCAACTTGCTCGTTCTAAATGGGAAACCCAGTACTGTAATATCGCACTTGAGAAGCTGCGTAATGTGAAGAAAGCGGCAAACCAAGCGGAGGAATTTCAAATCCGGCCCATTACACTCCACAGCCACGGGTCCAGATGGACACATCCTGTCCTTGGCATCTGTTTCTCCATGCAACCCTGGACAAGGAGGAGGAACATATGGTGGGAAGCGTTAGAAAAAAATGACTCCGGACCGTTTATTTCGAAGGCATCTGTCATGGCCTCCCAGTGTGAAAACGTCACTGGAGTAAGCAGGCTCTGTAGAGAAGCAGCATGGCCTGAGAGTCACAGGACCTGGGCTCTAATCCCCACTCCACCACTTGTCTGCTGTGTGACCTTGAGTGAATCACTTCACTTCTCTGGGTTTCAGTTACCTCATCTGTGAAATGGGCATTAAGACAGCCCTCTGTGGGACGGGAACTGTGTCCAACCGATTATCTCTATAATAGTAATGACGGTATTTGTTAAGCACTTACTATGTGCCAAGCACTTTTTCTAAGCGCTGGGGGAGATACAAGCACATCAGGTTGTCCCACGTGGAGCTCACGGTCTTGATCCCCATTTTACAGATGAGGTAACTGAGGCACAGAGAAGCAAAGTGGCTTGCCCAGAGTCACACGGCCGACAAGTGGCGGAGCCAGGAGTAGGACCCATGACCTCTGACTCCCAAGCCCAGGCTTTTTCCACTAAGCCACGCTGCTCCCTACCCCAGCACTAGGTACAGTGACTGGGACATAGCAAGCGCTGAACAAATACCATTTTTTTTTTTATTAAAAAAAGATGTATTTGGGGGGCCTGGTTGGGTGTTTTGAAATGTTTAGGTTCTGCTGAGGGTTCAATTCCAAGGAAGTAACTTGCTTTTTGGGAGGATTGGCTGAGGGAGATGGAAAATCTATCAGGGGGCCCATGGGTTTAGATACAAACGACTACGAGGGGAAAGGCTGCTGTTCACTCAAACCGAGAGGTAACATCTGTGCGTTCTCTACTACGCCTTTGCCTCATCCTATTAGCCTGACCAATCCTTCAAAACAGGGGAGAAGAGAGTTCACAAATCTTCATGGTGGATTTCTTATTTGCTCAAAGGAGCAATTTGAGATGTTGGTTTTCCTCACAATTTACTAATCCCTTGATGAGAATCTGGTGATAGCCTCTCTCTCTTTTATACAGACATATAAACATTTGAAGGACAAAAACGTCCTTCTCGAAGCCCACAGTCCTGGTATTATCCCTGAAGCCTTGCTCTTTCAACTCTCGTATTCGGTCTGTTGCCGAATCTTGCCAGTTTTTCCTCCAACGATTTCCAGGTTCCACCCCTGGGTCATATCCCCATCTCTGCGCTTTTGTGTTGCTCCTGCATTTATGCCCTCACGGAAGCCAAGTGGCCTAGTAGCCCAGGGCTGGGAAACAGAAGGAGCTGGGTTCTAATCCCGGCTCCACCCCTTGCCCGACCTTGGGAAAGTCACTTCGCTTCTCTTTGCCCCAGATACTTCATCTGTAAAATGGGGATGAAGACTGTGGGCCCCATGTGGGACAGGGACTGTGTCCAACCCAATTTGCTTGGACCTATCCCAGGGCTTAGTACAGTGCCTGGCACATAGTATGCACTTAACAGGTGCCAAGATTATTACCAACTCCGTTATATCATACTCTCCCTAGCGCTTAATACAGTGCTCTGGAAGCAGTAAGGACTCAGTAAATACGACCGACTGACTGACCTATAGCAATTCTTTATATAGACTGCCATTCACTACTATTTATATGAAGCAGCGTGGCTTAGTGGAAATAACACGGGCTCAGGAGTCTGAGGACATGGGTTCTAACCCCGGCTCTGCCACCTGTCTGCTGTGTGACCTTGGGCAACCCACTTCACTTCTCTGAGCCTCAGTTACCTCATCTGGAAAATGGGGATGAAGACTGTGAGCCCCTCATTTTCCTAAGGGAAAAATATCTTGGGTGACTACAAGATAGTCAGATGCAGTCACGGTTACGCCTGGGGCTCACAGTCTAGGTGTGGGGAGACCAGGTATTTAATCTCCATTTTACAGATGAGACAACTGAGGTACAAAGAAGGGAAGAGACTTGCCCAAGGTCAGCCCAAGAGTGAGTTGTGCAGAGCAGAGTGTATTTGTTCCCTTTTCCTAGAGGCCGGCTGCGAATTATTCCTGTAATGGTGAAAAACATACCATGCCCTGATGCCTTGGGGATCCTCCACCACTCTCTTGGCACATCGGACTGCTTGAGTAATATCATCTTTCAACAATTCTGAAAAAGAAATAAAATGAGGGTGTTGAGCGAGAGAGAGGTTTTAGGCTCATTCACTTGCAAAAATGCATCAATCACTGTCATTTACTGAGCGCTTATCGTCTGCAGAGAACTAAGCACTTGGGATGGTACCATACAATGCTAATGCTTCATTTAAGCCCCACTGCACTTAGGTACATACCTGTCATTTATTCATTTATAATAATGTCTGTCTCCCCCCCTCTAGACTGGAAGCTCACTAGGGGCAGGGAATGTATCTGTGACATTGTTATACTGTACTCTCTCAGTTGCTTAGTACAGTCACTCTGTACCCATTAAGGGCTCAATAAATACCATTAATTGGTATTTACTGTCTGGGAACTAACAGCTTAGAAAAAGTATCTAAAATTGCAACAGCTGAGTTTGAGTGTCTGTCGGCTGGCACCGTGTTCCCGAAGTGGGGGTTTCCTAATTGATAAGTCACTCAGCTCTCTTCTAAGGGGCACCCTGCATGTCTGTCTGGTTAGGAATATCATTTTTCCTCATTTTTGATCTCCCTAATGACTGAATCCTACACTCGGTAACCAAATGGTGATCAAAGGAGGAGCACCGCCGCTTAGTGGGAGGAGTACGGGCCTGGGAGTCAGAGGACTTGGGTTCTAATCTCAGCTCTGCCTTTCATCTGCTGGGTAACCTTGGGCAAGTCACTTCACTTCTCTATGCCTCCATTATCTCATCTGTAAAGTAATAATAACTGTGGCATTTGTTAGGTGCTTACTATGTGCCTAACACCGAACTGAGCACTGGGGTGGGTACAAGCAAATCGGGTTGGACACAGTCCCTGCCCCACGTGGGGCTCATAGGCTCAACCCCCCGTTTTACAGGTGAGGATTTGGGGATTGGGAATTAAACTGGTGAGCCCCATGTGGGACAGGGACTGCATCCAACCTGATTATCTTGTATTTACTTCAGCCCTTAGTTCGGTGCCTGGCACATGATAAGCACTTAAAAAATACCATTAAAAAACAAAAGAAGAACAAAAAACCTGACAGGATAGGTTGAAAGGTAACTGTCTTCTGGCCAACTCTGTCAAGAAGCAACATGAGAACGAAATGATAAAATAGAGAGCAAAAGGACATAAATTAATTAAAATATTCCTGCAAAGTGAAAAAGGGGCTGCAGGTTATAGCTCCTTCTGATTTAGAGGCAAAATTTAAAACACCTGGGAATTCATCTCATTCATCTAGTACTTAGCTAAAGAAATGGGAAACAGCAAGAACCTGGCAACATATTTGACAATGTAAATGGTGGAGACTGGAGGAGAAATGTTTTTTCCCCCCTCTTCTAGTCCTAGTCAGTCACTCAATCGTATTTATTGAGCACTTACTGTGTGCAGGACACTATACTAAGCGCTTGGGAGAGTGCGATAGAACAGTACAATGGACACATTCCCTGCCCACAACGAGCTTAGAGTCTAGAAGGGGATTTGCTCTGAAAAAGTCGGTCAAGTCCTCCAACGTTTTCGACTGTAAATGGAAAAATCTTGAAACCACCCCCTGAGAGATATGGTCTTTCCCTGAAAAAGAGGGAGCGGAAAGACAAATGCTGGCTCTGAACTGTCCCCTTGGAGTTTTCCTCTGGGAAAAGCGCAAGCTGCAGGAATCGATCGATCGATCTTATTTACTGAGCACTTACTGTGTGCAGAGCACGGGGCGAAGGGCGTGGGAGGGTTCAACGGAACAGGGTTGATAGGCATGTTCCCTGCCTGCGGCGAGCTGCCCGTCTAGAGGAAGGATCCTGCCCCCTGGAAAGGCACCCAGAGCCGAAGTCTTACCGTTACAAGAGATGCCGCAGGCGTTCACGGCTCTCGGGGTCTTGCCATCGTTGCACCAGTAGCGGCTGTTGATCTGGAAAATCCCATAATCGGTGCTTCCGTCGCCGGGGTTGTAGTTTTTTGCATTCGTGTTGAAGCTGCTCTCCCAGTTGGCCAAACAGACCCCTGTGAAGTATGGATATTTTCAAAAAATACAATAAATGGACACATTCCCACAGCAAACTCCCTCAAGCGATTAGTACAGTGCTCTGCACACAGTAAGCGCTCAATGAATAGGATTGAATAAATGAATGAACAGATGAGAATTGAGACTGGGAGTCCCATGTGGGACAACCTGATTACCTTGTATCTATTGAGAAGCAGCGTGGCTCAGTGGAAAGAGCCCGGGCTTGGGAGTCAGAGGTCATGGGTTCTAATCCCGACTCCGCCGCTAGTCAGCTGTGTGACCTTGGACAAGTCACTTCACTTCTCTGGGCCTCATGCCCTCATCTGGAAAATGGGGATGAAGACTGTGAGCCCTACGTGGGACAACCTGATGACCTTGTATCTACACCAGCGCTTACAACAGTGCTTGGCACATAGTAAACGCTTAACAAATACCATCATTATTATTATCATTATTACCCCAGCGCTTAGAAAAGTGCATGGCACATAGTAAGCGCTTAACAAATACCATCACCATCATCATGAATAAATGATCATCAAGTCATATGGGTCATCGAGTCCTAGGACAATGAGATTTGGTTTTAAATAAATTGTGTTGTCTTGCACTGGGTGAGTACTGAACTCCTGAAGGATTTCCTTCTTTTAAATGAAAGCTTTAGGGTTTTCAACTCACTCTTTCGGAAACAAATGTGTCCTTTCCAGACTTCCCGCAAAAAATCACACGGCTGCGACACCAGCGCTTATATTAAAAGTGATAGCCACCTGCTCCAAAACCGTTCCTCTTTAAAATAAGAAGTAAATAGCCAATTAAGCAGTAAGAACCGCGAGTTGGCAAATGAAAGTTTAGAAATGACCTAAACGAAGGGTGGAAGATGGAAATTGGACCTGCAGTTTGGGCAAGAACAAATGGTTATGTAACAACCACAGTCAACATTGAATCCCAAAGGCAACATGTTTGTAAGCAAAAATAAAGCAGAACTTTTATTAAAAGGAATATGGCTCCTTAGAGCAAAACAAGGCCTGAAAGTATTCTGGAAAATCGAACTCATTCTTTAACTGCTGCACACTCCCTTCCTTCCTTCCGGGCCTGGAAAAGAGTGTGACGGAGTGGAAAGAGGACAGGCCAAAAACCCCGCTGAGCTTACTGTGTGCCAGGAACTGTACTGAGCGCTGGATGAAAGGTAATCAGGTTCCCCATAGGGCTCAAAAGTCTAGGTAGGAGGGAGTCACTTCACTTTTCTGTGCCTCTGTTCCCTAATCTGTAAAATGGAGATGAATAATGTGAGCCCTATGTGGGACAAGGGGTGTATCCAACTCAATTATCTGGTATCTACCCCAGTGCTTAGGACAGTGCCTAGCACATTGTAATTTGAATGTGTCTGTTTATTGTTGCACTGTAGTCTCCCAAGCCCTTAGTACAGTGTTCTGCATACGGTAAGCACTCGATAAAATACAATTGAATGAGTAAAACACTTGAAGGTATTTTAAGGACAGGGAGATCCGTGCTAACCAGTGTCTTAAAATGATCCAGACAAGCAGGGTTTAGGTTGGACCGAAGAGAGGGAGGGAGGGAGGCCAGCGAGAGGCCAGTGCAGGAGTTGGCAAGTGGTTGGACCAGCATGGCGGCCTTTTGGACGGACGGGGGGGCAGATTTTGGAGATGCTGTGAAGACAGAACCAATCGAACAGGGGAAGCTGCCTAGTGGCCTAGTGGAAACAGCACAGGAGCATGGGAGTCAGAAGGACCTGGATTCTAATCCTGGCTCCACCATGTATCTGTGTATCACCATGTACCACTTCACTTCTCTGGGCCTCAGTTCCCTCATCTGAAAAATGGGGATTAAGATTGCCGAGTCCCAATGTGGGATGTGAACTGGGTCCTAACTGACTAGCTCCTATCTAGATTGTGAGCCCATTGATGTCTCTGTTGCTGAACTGTACTTTCCAAGCGCTTAGTACAGTGCTCTGCACACAGTAAGTGCTCAATAAATACGACTGAATGAATGAATGAAAGTCCAGTGCTTAGTAGGGTGCCTGGCACACAATAGTAATAATAACAAAAATGACTGTGATATTTATTGCACACTTAGTATGTACTAAGCACTGGGGTGGATACAAGCAAATCGGGTTGGACAGAGTCCCTGTCCCACTTGTGCCTCACAGTCTGAACCCCCATTTTCCAGAGGAGGTAACTAAGGCCCAGAGAAGTGAAGCGACTTACCCAAGGTCATGGAGCAGATGAGTGGCGGAGCCGGGATCAGCACCCAGGACCTTCTGACTCCTTGGCCCCAGGCTCCATCTTATTGAGCGCTTCACAAATACCGTAAAAAACAGTAACAAAACAGACTTACAGTTTGGCAGAGACACTCCCCTGTAGCCATCCATTCCCATTCTCTTCAGAAGCCTCGCGAGTTCGCACCTTTCGAAAACCTTGCCATGGGCAAGGAAGGGAAGGACGAGGAGTCCCAGCACAAAGAGAGGCTTCATCGTGGCGGGAGCGAGGCAGCGCACCGGACTGCTGTGCCCGAAGTTGGAGCCGCCGTGACTCTCTTTTAACCTCGTCCTCCCAACCGCTTTCCAGCTCCACTTCCTGCCCTCTGAGGAAATCGCCCTCCCCTCTGTATGGCCGTTTCTCAACAACCCTGAGTTTCGTTTTTAGCAAGGGGGAGAAATCACGGGTTGGCAGGTCAGCTCCCCTCAGAGCCGCTCTTTGGAAATGATCAGTGAAAAAGAGACTAGGAATAGGATGAACGTAGGCCTTTCGACTACATACAGTTGACTGACTGGGGATGTGTCCGTTTTTTGTTGTATCGTACTCTCCCAAGCGCTTAGTACGGTGCTCTGCACAAAGTAAGCGCTCAATAAATGTGTTTGAATCAACTGATATTTCCAACCCTCTCTAGACAGAAAACTTGTTGTGGGCAGAAAATGTGCTTATGTGTGCAGAGCACTGTACTAAGCACTTGGGAAAGTACAATACAAAAATAAACAGTGACAGTTTCTGCCCACAACGAACTCACAGTCTAGACGTGGGTAGACATCAATTCAAATAAATAAAATGACAGATATGGACATCAGTCCTGTGGGGCTGAGGAGAGGGGAAGAGTGAAGAGAGCGAGTCAGGGCGACACATTCTCTCTCTTTCATGACCCATCGGTCCCTGGCTTCTGTTTGTGCTCTACTTTTCTAAGCGCTTACTATGTGCCAAGCACTGTTCTAAGTGCTGGGGGTAGATACAAGGTAGTCAGGTTGTCCCACTGGGGGCTCACAGTTTTAATCCCCATTTTCCAGATGAGGTCTCTGAGGCCCAGAGAAGTTAGGCGGCTTGCCCAAGGTCACACAGCAGACAAGTGGCGGAGCCAGGATTAGAACCCACGTCCTCTGACTCCCAGGCCCGGGCTCTTTCCACTAACCACGCTGCTTTCCCAGATTTCCAAAGAGACTCGAAGCTCTCTCTCCAAAAGATTCCAAGTCTCTCCCCAGGAACCTCAGGGCTTCAAGCATTTACCTCTTCAGGCCACCCCTTTCTTCTTCTCGGTCCTGTCCCGGCCCTCTCTTCCCACAGCCCAGGCAGTGTCTCTGGCCTCTCTTCGGCCAGTCGGGCTCATCTGTCCTTGCCCTGGCTCTGGGCCCCACCTCATCTTCCTCCCGCCCGCCCAGACCCTCTCTCTCCCCGCTGCCTCCTCGGACGGCCTTGCTATTTTACCCGCAGCCTCTCCAAGCCTCATCCAGCCCTCAGCTCGCCCAACCGGTTCTCCTCAGCCACTAGGTGAAGCTCCTCAGTCTCTCCCTCTGGACTGTCAGCTCACTGTGGACAGGGAAGGGTCTATTAGACCGTTCTGTTGTTCTCTCCCGAGCGCTTAGTACAGTGCTCCGCACACAGTAAGCGCTTAATATGAATGAATGATTTCCCACTTGGGCAGGCAGCTACCCTCTTTCTCCTGGCTCTGACAAAGACTCCTCCTCCAACCCTGCCCGCGTATTTCGCTCCTCTGGTGCTAACCTTCTCACTGTGCCTCCACCTCCCCTTTCTCACTGCCAATACCTAGCCTACATCCTGCCTCTGGCCCGGAACACCCTCCCTCCTCAAATCCCAAAGACTTTCCCCCACCTCAAAAGTTTATAGAAGGCTCATCTCCTCCAAGAGGCCCTGCCAAGCTAAACCCCACTTTTCCTCATCTCCCATTCCCTTCTGTGTTACCTTTGCTTTGCTCTTCCCACCACATAAGGCCCACGGCACTTATGTATTCATCTGTAATTTTATTCATTTGTATTGATGTCCATCTCCCCGCCCCTAGATTGTGAGCTCACTGAGGGCAGGGAATGTCCCTTTTTATTGTCTTACTGTACTTTTCCCAAGCACTAGTACAGTTCTCTGCACAAAGTAAGCACTTGATAAACAAAAATGAATGAATTGCTCTGCACAAGCACTTGATAAACACAAATGAATGAACGAATCGGCCAGCAACTGCACACAGCAAGCACTAAGTAAATACAATGGAATGAATGAATGAATGGGCCAGCAATTGCCATCATAGCCTTATTAGGAGCTCACTCGGTCTCATCCCAGCATGGCAGACGTGATGATGGATGGACGGGGCGGTCTGGGCACTCCTCACACTCACTCCATCAGTGCTATTTACCGAGCACTTTTCTTTTCCTGGGTTTCCCCCTACCCCAGTATTCCCCTCTCCATATCCCCTTTTATTTCACAATCTTACATACTATCTCCCCACAGCTCCTTTCCTTCCCTTCTGGTGATGGCTTCACTTTCCGCCCCCATACTCCAGCCCGGGATTCTCCCTCTTTCGTGACCCAGGAGCCCCTGTCTGGTGGACTTGGATTTGAACCCTATATTCACCCCCCCTTCAGCCCCATTGCATTTTTTTAATGGTATTCGTTAAGAGCTTACTCAGTACTCAGGGATGGGGTAGACATACAAGTGAATCAGGTTGGACACAGTCCATGGCCCAGAGGGGGTTCACAGTCTCAATTCCCCTTTTACAGATGAAGGAACTGAGGCGCAGAGAAGCAAAGTGACTTGCCCAAAGTCACATGGCAGTCAAGGGGCGGAGCTGGGAATAGAATCCTTATGTACACATCCATAATTTATCTTTATCTTTATATTTATTTATATTTCCTTATGGGCAGGGAATGTGTCCGTTATACTATACTCTTCCTAGCGCTTAGTACAGTGCTCTGCACACAGTGAGCACTCAGTAAATACAACTGACTGTTATATTGTACTCTCCCAAGAATTTAGTACGGTGACCTGTACTTAGCAGAGGCTCAATCGATACGATTGACTGACTGATGGGAAGCAGCGTGGTTCAGTGGAAAGAGCCTGGGCTTTGGAGTCAGAGGTTATGGGTTCGAATTCCTGCTCTGCCAGTTGTCAGCTGTGTGACTGTGGGCAAGTCACTTCACTTCTCTGTGCCTCAGTTCCCTCATCTGTAAAATGGGGATTAAGACTGTGAGCCCCACGTGGGACAACCTGATTCCCGTGTCTACCCCAGAGCTTAGAACAGTGCTTTGCACATAGTAAGCGCTTAACAAATACCAACATTATTATGATGTGCAGAGTACTGTACTTTGCTTCCATTCTTTACCCTGACATTTCCCGCGTTGGACATCAACGGTACAAATCGGTGTTGAACGGCTTTGACCAGTTTCCATTTGAGAGGACAAAGTCCTAACACTGTCAGGTCAATTCAATCGATTGTACTCATCGGGTGCTTACGCTGTGCTGGGGACTGTATTAGGCGTTCACTATCCCCTGTGTCTACCCCAGCGCTTAGAACAGTGCTTTGCACATAGTAAGCGCTTAACAAATACCAACATTATTATTATTATTATTATTAAGTTGCCGTCCCCTGATTCAATCCTGGCCCTCCATTTGAATTGCACCACCGAGCAATCTTTGCCCCCGCTTTTGGTCAAGCAATGGCTTTTCTTTCTCAACTTCTACTGTGACCAACTGGCATATGTGGGCTATTGAGAAACCGCCATGAAATACTACATTGGCACTCCCCAAACCACAGTGAGGAAATGTGATTTTTCTTCTGCTTGCAAGAAAGAAGAAATGCACCCATTTTTATTTCCTCTTCTAAAAAGGGCGGTTCGATTTCTCCCAGGCCCTAAAATTTTCCTCCAAATCTGAGAGCCATTATCACCAGCCTCACTTGCCCCCTAAATTACAGATTAATAATTTACCTCGCCAATTTAGGTAAACTGCCTCTACCAACTCTTCCTCTCCAGCTGCAAAACCAGGTCAGTGTTGGAACTCATCAAGTTTCACTGTAGGCAGAAAATGTGCCTGTTTACGGTTGTACTGCTTTATCCAAGCACTCAGTACAGTGCTCTGCACACAGTAAGCACTCAATAAATATGATTGAGTGAATGAACAGTAAGCTTATACCATAATTGATTACTATTATTATTGATGGGTACAAATCCACAAACATTAGGGTGCCTGACTCTTCTCCTGCAAAACAGGCACCTAAAATTAAGTGGGTTGGGGGCGGTGAGGGCAGTTGATTTATCTTCCATTTGTACCCCTCCTGCCCTGCATTTCTCTCGATGGACAAATGGTTACCAACTTCCCTGTCAAATAGGGGCGGTGTACAGAAATCTACATGGTCTAAGTTCCTCCTGGGCAGGAATCACTCCACTGTTACTATTGTACTGTCCTTTCCCCAATGCTCAGTATAGTACTTTGCCCGCAGTAGGTGCTCAATAAATACCACATCTCCCCACTCCCCAAAAGCCTCCAGTGGTCGCCTATCCACTTCCGCCTCAGCCAAAAGCTTCTTACCAACCCCTTGAAGACCCTAAGCGCGTTACGAGCCGGGAATGTGTCTACCAACTCTGCTGCACTCTCCCGAACACTTAGAACAATGCTCTGCACATAGTAAGCGCTCACTAAATACCACTGATATGATAAATCTGTTCCAGGCCTAAGGGTTTACAAGTAATTGCGAGGGCTAAAGCAGTCTAGGACCCAGCTCCGCCACTCGTCTGCTGTGTGACCTTGGGCAAGCCACCTCACTTCTCTGGGCCTCGGTGACCTCATCGGTAAAACGGGGATAGAGACTGTGAGCCCCACATGGGACAGGGACTGTGTCCAACCCGATTTGTTTGGGTCCACCTTAGTGCTTCATATAGTGCCTGGCACATAGTAAGCACTTAACAAATACCGCAATTAGTAGAGGATGCTTCTTGTGCATCAAAGGGACACCTGAACTATCTCCCCAGCAGATCATCTGCATTTTTTAAAAAAGTTTCTCACCCCCCCCATAATAGACTGTAAGCTCCTTGAGGGCAGGGATAGTGTCTACCAATGCTTCCCTAAGTACTTAGTCCAGTGCTCTGAACAAATTAAGTGCCCAATAAATACTGTGGATTATTTGATTCATTCAATTGCATTTACTGAGCACATACTGTGTGAAGAACACTGTATTAAGTGCTTGGGGGAGGACAACAGAACAATAAACAGACATATTCCTTGCTCACAAGGTTAGATTCTAGAGGAAACCATTTCTGCCTGGCTTTGCCCAACCAGAGTGTACAGATGACTGTGAACTACCTGTTCTGAGCGGTTGGAAAACTGGGAATGGAAGGTGGAATGAGCCTCAAATCAGCTGTACAATTAATCCATCGATAACAATAACGATGATGATGGCATTTGTTGAGCACTAACTACGTGTCAGGCACTGTACTAAGCACTGGGGGACACACAAGTAAATCTAGTTGGACACAGTTCCTGTCCCATATGGGGCTCACAGTTTTGCTCCCCATTTTAGAGATGAGATACCTGAGGCACAGAGGAGTAAAGTGACTCACCCAAGGTCACCCAGCAGACAAGCGGCGGGGTCCGGATTAGAGCCCATTACCTCCTGACGCTCAAGCCTGTGCTGTACCCAATCCATCACCCTGCCTCTCAATAGTACTTTAACAATAATAGTAATGATAATTGTGCTATTTCTTAAGCTCTTACTACATGCCAGGCACTGTACTAAGCGCTGGGGTAGATTACAGATGAGTAAAAAGTTGCACCGGCCACATTTACATGTAGTCAAAGAGAGTGGATTTTAATTTTATCTTTCAAAATGGACAGGTTGGCCCTCCTGGTGACTTGACTTCACAATGAGGAAACTGCCTCACCTCCTCTAAACTTCCTCATTCTCCCCCGACCCCCACTGTGGTCTTTGAGAGCGTTTCCCCAATTTCCTGCCGCACTTTCCCCATCCATTCCCCCAGAGCTACTGCCACGAAGCAGGCTGGCGTATCAAATCAAAATCAGTGTGTTTCAAACCTGAAATGGCGTACGCTTAGAAATGTCAACCACTCATCATCATTGGTATTTATCGCATGCACCCAGTGCGCGGGGCGCTGTAGTAAGCGCTTGGGCGAGAACAAGTTGGTAGACATGTCCCCAGCCCACAACGAGCTTACAGTCTTCAGGAGGGTAAGGAGTTTCTGTCTGATGTGAAAGCGGATAGGCAACCGTTGGAGCCGGTGTGGAAATATGGTATTTACTCAGCGCTTATTGCATGCAAAGCATTGTACTAAGCACTTGAAACAATACAATAGAGTTCCTGCCCACAAGGAACTGACAGTCTGGAGGGGGTTACAGACACTGAAATTAATTACTGCCAGGGGATTGGGAGAGTATAAGGGTATGGATGTAAATGTTGAAGGAGGGTGAATATCAAGCGCTCTAAGACTATGGCTCCAAATGCATAAATGACACAGAAGGGCGGTTGTACGAGGGCTTTATCAGGGAAGGCTTTGGGGAGATGTGATTTTAATAATAATAATAATTCACTCATTCAATCGTATTTATAGAGTGCTTACTGTGCGGAGAGCACTCTACTAAGCACTTGGAAAGTACCATTAGGCAACTGATAGAGAGAATCCCTACCCATCACCGGGCTCACAGTCTAGAATAATGATGGTATTTGTTAAGCGTTTACTATGTGCCAAGCACTGTCCTAAGCACTGGGTTAGATACAAAGTAATCAGGTTATCCCATTTGGGGCTCACAGTCTTCATCACCATTTTACAGATGAGGTAACAAACATAGAGAAGTGAAGTGACTTTCCCACAGTCACACAGCAGACAAGTGGCAGTAGCGGGATTGGAACCCATGCCCTGACTCCCAAGCCCATGGTCTTTCCACTAAGCCACACTGCTTCCCTGAGCTTTGAATGTGGGCAGAGTGACTGTTTGACACGATAGATTTTTCACCCTTTATTCACCCCTCCCTCAGCTCCATGGTACTTACGTACCGATCCGTACCTTGTATTTTATATTTTATATCTCTTCCTCTCGACCGCAAGCCCATCGTGGGCAGGGAACCTATCTGCTGACTGCTACACTGTATTCTCCCAAGCTGTTAGTGCAATGTGTTGATAAAAATGCAGGTCCTTCGGACTCCCAGTCCTGGCCTCTTTACAGGACTCAGTCTAAAGGGAAGGGACTACAGTGGTATCCTATCCCCATATTACAGGTGAGGTAACTGAGGCAGAGGAGTTAACTGACTTGCCCAAGGTCACCGGGTGGGCAAGGGGGAAAGCTGGGATGAAAACCCAGTCCTCTGATTCCCATACACATGCCATTACCACTAGGCCATGTTACTCTACCCCCGGCACCCTCCCCGCCCCGCAGCACTTACGTATATACGTCTATATCTGTAATTCAATTTATTTATATTGTCGCCTGTTTACTTGTTTTGTTTTTTTATGTCAATCTCCCACCCTCTAGACTGTAAGCCCGGGGTGGGAAGGGATTCTCTCTCTAATGCTGAATTGTACTTTCAAAGCGTTTAGTACAGTGCTCTGCACACAGTAAGCGCTCGATAAATACAAATTAATGAATGAATGTACAGTAAGTGCTCAATAAATACCACTGATTGATTGACAATGGCGGAGAGCATTCCAGACCTGAGGGGGGGGGTAAGGGGCTGGCGGCGAATTAGACACAAAGTGCCGTTTGTCGCAATTTGACCTCTTACCCCAAGGATTGCTTGTAACAGATAAAATATAAATGTCAGGATAGTCAAAATAATTTAAAGTTCACACGTACGCATATACACGCAGCCGCACTCCCACCCTTCACGTATGGAAAGGGTGGGTTTTTGCATTCTCAAATCAAAGCCCATTTTCTAGGGCTGGATCTGTTCTAAGTGAACAATATTCATTTCATTAAATGAGTCGTCTCAATTCCCTACGGGATACGCTGTAATATTTACTATTTGTCTAGAAATCTTATAAAACGCTACAAAACTTCATTTTAAGTGTCAGTTAATGCAAAAGACTTACCACTAGAGGGTAGTATCCTCATATAATTTAAATACCTCGGTATAATAAAATATTTGTTTTATTGGTCTTACCTTCAAATTCAGCCATGGAGAAAAAGTTGAAAATCAACTGAGTGCCGACAACTAAATATTTTCCAACATTTAATTCGGCGTCATGAACGACAACTCTTCAAGCTGATAATCCTCTGTCCACGGCGACCCTCTGGCCGGGAACTCCCTCCCCATTCACAATCATCACAGCGGTAATGGTATTTAAGTGTTTGAGGTGCCAGGTTACGGAGCTCTGGGGTAGCTGCAAAATAATCGGGTCCCACATGAGGCTCGGGGCCTAAGTAGGAGGGAGAACATGGACCGAATCTCCCCATTGTTCAGATGAGGGAGCTGAGGCCCAGAGAAGTGACTCGTTCAAGGTCACACAGCAGACAAGCAGCAGACCTGGGATTAGAACCCGGGTCTTCTGCGACACCCAGGCTCTTTCTGCTAGGCCACACTGCTTCTATATCTGACAGACCACCACTCACCCGAATTCAAAACACATCCCCGAGAGGCATTCCAGACTAAGCCCTCATTTCCCCTTCTCCCATTACCTGCATTGTCCTTGCCCTTGAATCTGAACCCGATGCACTTAATACTCAACCTACCTTCAGCCCTACAACAGTTATCTGCCTATACGCAAGTTTAATGTACGTCTCCCCTTTCTAGACTGTAACATCCCTATGGGCAAGGTCTACGTACCTTCCAACTCTGCAATACTCTCCCAAGCTTTTAGTACAATGCTCTACACACAATAATGATAAATCATAATAATTCTGGTATTTGTAAAGTGCTTACTATATGCCAGGCACCGTACTGAGCGCTGGGGTGGATAACGGAAAATGGGGTTGGACACAGTTCTTGTCCCACCTGGGGCTCACAGGCTCAATCTCCATTTTACAGACGAGGTAGCTGAGGTTCAGAGAAGTGAAGTGATTTGCCCAAGGTCACAAAGCAGACAATAAGCGCTCAATAAATCCCACTGATTGCACCTTCTGCTAGTCAGTCAAGAGAACAATATGCTCGCGAAAGAATTCCTATTGATACTAGAACACACACTGATCTTGCGGTTTATATAGGGAGAAAAAGAACTGTTTCTCAGATTGGGTCGCAGTCAGTAAATATCAATGTGAGGCTGCAGTTGTTTTTACTGGGTCCCCATGTATTTTAGCTCTGCAATCAAATCTGAATGATTAATAGTAATTGGGGTATTTGTTAAGGACTTACTTTGTGCCAAGCACTGTTCTAAGCACTAGGATACATACAAGGTAATGAGGTTAGACACAGTCCGTGTCCCTCATGGGCCTCACGATCTTGATCCCCATCTTACGGGCGACGTAGCTGAGGCACAGAGAAGTTAAGTGACTTGCCCAAGGTGACACAGCAGACATGAGGCAGAGCCGGGATTCGAAACCACGCCCTTGCTCTGTCCGCTAGGCCACACTGCCTCTGTGGTTAGCCGGCTAACCATAGGGAGGAGTCCAGAAAACCTGGCAGCTCTACGCTCTTCCCCTCACTCCAATCTGTCCATCAGTGATACCGCATGCAGAGCACTGTACTAAGCGCTTGCAAAAGTACGATTCCACCGCTAGCCCGCCTGGCCTCTCAGGATTGATTGAACTCTCCCAGGGATATGGCAGAGCCTGGCTTTGGGTCAGACAGACAAACTTCCTCACTGGCGAGGTACTTCCCGAGACAGGACTAGAGGTATGCGTTTCCCCAACTATTAAGCTTTTAAAGTGACATTTGCCTGAGCCGTGCCAAACAAAATCAAGGACACACACCCGAAAATTCCTTAGGAATAAAAAGGGTTGCCCTTGATCACACAACCTAAAAGCATTCAGGAACTGATTCAACTGTTTGTCAAAATGTCCCCCAAAGACGTACATAATAACGATAGCAAGTGTAAAGCATTTACTACCGGTCAAAAACCGTTCTAAACCCAGGGGTAGATACGTGATCATCCGGATGATCACGGTCCCTTTCCCTCAGCTAATATTCACCTAGCCACCTACCATCAAAGGTTCACATTTACTGTTGCAGGATTTTAGGGAGATATTGCCAACTGAATTAAGATAAATTGAGAATACCGCAGACACACAGCAGTTCAATCCACAAAGACTAAGCAGAGTAAGAAATGGAAGTGATTAATAACAATAAGCCCAAATGTTCAAATTGGCTTTAGCGGAGGTCTCGGTGCTTTAATAAAATCTTACAGCAGCATGGGCTTTGTGGCAAGAACACAGGCCTAAGAGCCTAAGGATCTGGGTTCTAACTCCGACTTTGCCACCTGCCCGCTGTGTGACCTTGGGCAATTCACTTCGGTTCTGTGTGTCAGAGTTTCAACTGTAAAATGGGGATTCAAAACCTAGGCTCCCTCCTTCTAAAAATGTGAGTCCCAGGTTGGCAGTGGCCAACCTGATTACCTTGTATCTATCCCAGTGCTTATAACTGTGCTTCATACATAGTAAGTGCTCAACAAATACAATTATGATGATTTAATCCATCAGGAAATGTTGGGATGCCCATTTTTCCTTGGACAATGATGGAATTGACACTACTTCAAACCTCTCAGGGTCACACCTGGAGAGTTTCCAGTACTTTATCAGTCTCAACAAAGGGAGGGAGAGTCAAGCGGAGGCCTGTCCATTCCATTCTTAGCTTGGCCAGTGGCTAGCAGGAGGAAGGCCATCTGTTCCTCAAGCAGCGTGAGGAACAGAGAAGCAGCGTGGCTCGGTGGAAAGAGCATGGGCTTTGGAGTCAGAGGTCATGAGTTCCAATCCCAGCTCTGCCACTTGCCAGCTGTGTGACTGTGGGCAAGTCACTTAACTTCTCTGGGCCTCAGTTACCTCATCTGTAAAATGGGGATTAAGACTGTGAGCCCCGTGTGGGAGGACCTGATACCCCTATGTCTATCCCAGCGCTTAGAACAGTGCTCTGCACATAGTAAGCGCTTAACAAATACCAACATCTGTTACAAGTCAAAACTCACTTGTGCTGAGCAGCAGCAGCACGGGAGAGAGTCGAAGGCGGAGACTCGAGTTTACTGCGCGCAAGAAGGCAATGGTGAATCACTTTCGTATTTTGACCAAGAAAACTCTGTGGGAACACTACCAGATCGACTGCAGATGGAGGTGGGGCGTTCTGGGAGAGATGCGTCCACGGCGTCGCTATGGGTCGGAGACGACTCGACGGCGTAAGACAAGATAATCCAAAGGGCACTGAAAATAACGTTCTAAATACTACCCTTACAGCTTAACACCGAAGATAAGTCTTCCCACAAAGGTCTTTGAGATTATTTAACTGAGAGGATAGACTCTTAATCTTTTCCAGTACGGCAGAATCTAAATCCGATCTTTTCTAGGGGTATTTTTTAAAACACCAGGCAGAAACTCCCTGCTTCTAGAAAGTAATTTTGGTGGAGATGCGGGGGAGGCCGTTGGACGACAGATCTGATTTTCCGTCACACTTTATTTGTTTGTACGCATTCGGAGAGACGGGTGATAAACTACAAAGGACAGACCACAAAATATTTATCAAAACTGCATTTTATTTCTTCAATACAAGATAAATACCATGCTTGTCACTATTGTTGCAGTTTAAGACCAACAGTGGTCCTATAGTAAACTGCTAAACAGTCACCTAAATGCCTAAATGGAGAAAGAGAGAAAAATGAAGACAAAAACATGAACATTAACCAAAAAAAAGTCAACTAGGCAAACCCTTCTATAAGAATGGAATGGGCTTCAATGGCCACTCATTTGGAAATTTCGACCTCCTGGACGTTAACTGGGAAATGTCCATTTGATCAAGTACCCACCTTACCTGTGTACAGAATCATATGAAGCTTCATCACTAAAATCCTAAGGCTTTCTTTGGCCTGCTGGCATTAAACCCATCGGTTACTGACAAATTCCTTTCATTCTGAAATTCAAATCGAGACCAGTCACGGTGTTCCATTTGCTATCAGGGTCTTCCCATTGTACAGTGTACAAAAAGTTAAAGAGCTATATACTGTAACCTAGTTCTCCAATTGATTGCCGACACAAACTTAAAGGGAGGAAAAAAAAGGGAAAGGAGGACATTCAGGATCGTGTCTCCTTTATTACTACCCATTACTTTTTAAGGATAAAAGACCAGTAAGCAAGTAATATCAAATTTTCATCAGTATTTTTCAATACTATAGAATTCGGTGAAGTCTAACGTAACGTGAGCGAGACAACACATTCAGCACCCGTTTAACTTGTCGATTTGTGCTGCTACACACAGTTGATTTATTTTTTTAAAACCCCAAATGAATTTCTCCAGTGCTTTCAGGTCCATACCCTGGAAATGTTTCATTCCTTACAATTATTTCTTTGGGACTTACATGACTCGAATCAAAAAGTTTAAATTTTAAGACTTCCGTTCAAAAACAATCTGTAATAAAATAGGACACTCACACCGGACATATCCACTGCTAGGATTAAACTGAAATGGGTGCATACTACAACAGCAGACTTCAACCACCTGAAGTTGTGAATAAGAAAAACTCTCACAAAACTATTCCAGGCAGGATAAAAGGTATAACACAACTACAGGAATTTTTAGAATATTCATTAAAATCCAAGATGCTCCTTCCCAATGCCGGGAAAGGCGAATATAAAGAATTTCCCCACAAAAGCACAGCCTATTTTGCTCTTTAGTGTCTCTCCTACATAAAGATATTCCAAACCTTTAATCTTGAATCTTTAGATTCTAAGAGAAGCTGAACTTAAGGCCACATATTAGCAACTCTCGTGAACTTTTTCATAGACTGTTTTATGTACAACTAGCCTAAGGCTTCTGAAAGTCAAGTTTGTTAAAAGCTAATTTTTAATAGCCATTACGAAAACTGAAAGTTGACGGTAAAATAGACTGATGTCAGACTAATGGGGAAAAATGACTTTCTTAAAAAACAAAACAACCACTGCATGTATTTTACCAGAAATAATGACAAATATGTACAACATTTAAGTCTGCGGTTATTCACATACAACGCATTTACAGAGGACTTGGGGAAACAACTACTCAAAATGATCAAATGGAAATAAATAGCCTTTCAAAAACACAATCCTGTTGAGAAAACGGCATGGATTCTCAATCAAAACATAGCTTCCTCTTAAAATAATTTAAGATGAAGCTTAGACATAATTCTGATTTCTCACCTCACGTGGTACAGAAAAAGCAAGAGACATTTAAGTTTGAGTCCAAAATGTCAGAGAAAAAAAACTACCCCACCCCCCTTGCCCAAACCAGAATATATGACCTCTAGCATCTTGTCTTAAAAAATAATCTAGAGTGTAGGGTATTGGCACATTTAAATACACAGGGGAAAGATTTGAATTTTGAATAACCCAGCTTTCACTACAAAAGATTACACAACTTCCATTAAAACCTCCATATTTATTCAGGAACTGTCACCAAAGACTGACAGGTCAAGAAACACTCTCCACAGGAGACTAATTAAAACAGTAACCTTAGCTATACTTCATGTACAGTTTTCTGGTTTTTATGGTTTAAAAAGTGAACTGCTTAACAGCTTTCTATCTAAGCCTCCTTATTTATACAGGGTAAACGATTAGCTTAGGATAAATTAGATAGATCAGTAGCCACAGAATAACACCTTATTTTAGATATTACCTATGAAACTCCTTATTCCAAATAGCAGGCAGTTCCAATTAAATTATCAGTGGAAAATCAACTTCCACTGTATCACATATCACCCACAGAAGTACATTAGATACAGTTCCATTCCAAAATGCTCGAGTAATAATTAAAGCACCTTTCAGATACTCATTACCTATTAATCAGGTAACCTGACAACAAATCTGCCTAGGCACCATGTATTTCAGGAGCCCTTTAGAATGAGATACAAAGTCCATCTCGACATTGTTCTTTCGAGGGTTTAAGAGCTGACCCCTTCAGACTCTTTATATTCAAAAAGCAAAGAAAACGTTTTCCTCTTTGACCGTATTTGGAGAAATAACACCCCCCCACGCACCCCCCGCTCTCCCCGGCAGAGGAAATTCTGTAGGAGCCCTGGAACAGAATTCACTTTCAGATCCATTCCCACCTCCCGGGGGGTGGAACATGAGACACATAACTGTGTAGACGGACAAATGAGGGAGTGGGGGGGAGGGGGTTGGGGGGGGGAGAAAGGATCTTAAAAACCCGGGCATTCATTCAATCGTTTTTTATTGAGCACTGTGTGCAGAGCACTATATTAAGCGCTAGGAGGAGTACGATATAACAATGAACAGACACATTCCCTACCCACAGGGAGCTTTAGAGTCCTAATGAGTGGGTTCCAAACTCCAAACCAGAAATTCTGGTGCTCTCGGGCCATGCCGGAAGTATTCTGGGAACCGGAGAGAAGGTGATAAAAATGGAACCAAGGGATACAAGACGAGAAGGGTGAAAGTAGGGGCGGGGGGGGAGTACTCTACTCAAATTCCCACGCCAGAAGGCAGCTCCCACAATGAACATTTATGCCTCTGATCGATCGTGCCCCCGCGATTATCTGCACATGAAGAGGAGCGAGAAAGGCAAGGGACAGGTCTGCTAATGACAGCTATTCAACTGGCCAAGGAGAAGTAAAGAAACTGACTTGGTTTCGGCGACCTAATAATGGACCGACTCCTCACGAGCAACTGTGATAGCTTTATTGCCAGCAGAAGAGAAAATATAAGATAAAATAAGCCAAGATTAAAAGTCTCTCTCGAGGCACATTAATAAAGGGCTAACTGTTCATTAGCAGCTCTCTGAGATTCGTACTTAAGCTACCCTGTGTGGGGTTAACATTCAAATGAAATCATTCATCTACTCCAGAAACCTACCCTTGTGGATATTTACTTACCTGCTGCCCCTTCAATATTAACTAGTGCCTTTTTAATAAGTATATGCCAACAATTCTTCCCTTTGGCTTTTTAGAAAGTTTTAAGAAAGCTAAGAAAAGACACCAGAGCTACTCGAAAACCTATGCACAAAATAGGAAAATAAAAATGATGTGAATTTGTTACAACTTGAAAATTCCATGTAATAGGTAGTTTCACTTTAAACACCGCTGAGCAAGCGTTTTAAAATTCTCCCGACAGCAAAAAGTCTGGGCAGGTACCAGTGATCCCATGCATGAACATTCTGGTCACAAAATCAAAATATCAAGAAATAAAATTCAGGTTAAAAGCGCAAGGATAAACCCTTAACTAACAGCCAATTTTGTGGATGAAAAAATGATCTATGATAAGAGATGACAGAGGAAGGTTGAACGTGCAATGCCAAGCCAAGTTTCCCCAGTTGCACAAAATATAATATTTAGGGCATCTGAAAAAAAAATCAAACAAGGCCTGAAACTTGGAACCATTTAAACAGAGCCAGAGTTCTCTCAAAGACTTTTCAAAATTTTAAGGCCACTGGGGCCTTTAAAACTTATCTTAAAAACAAATCACTTTCATAATCAATTAAATGCCTGGTACGGTTACTCTCGGCTCTGCCTACAGAGAGGCTAGATTTGGGGGGGGGTTTCTGGGCTGTAAGCTCCTCGCGGGCAGGGATCGTACCTACCACCTCTATCGCATGGCATTCGCCAAAGCGCAAAGTACAGTGCTTTGCACACGGTAAGCGCTCAATAAATACCACAGATTCATTTCCAGTTTTTCAATTTAGATCACATTTGACCAAATCCATGGGTATGCCGGTTCTTTGTGGGGTTTTTTTGGAAATATGCCAGTGCAGTTTCTAAGCAATTTATTTTTAAGATAGGTTGGAAAAATCTCAGATAGTTAACTGTAGCATGAACTAATGGGCTGCATGGATACAAACATTTCCTCAAAACACTGTGCAGGAGATTACATATATCAAAAATCCTAGTTATGAACCAAGATAATAAGAGAGTATGGCATCTCTCAGAACACACAGCCCCTGAAAAATGGAAACTAAGGCCTTCTTTACTCACATGTATCTGGAGCACAGCTGTATATACATTGCCCATATGGTTTGGGAAAAAAAAAACACCCAGAAACACCATCAATATAAAACTGTAAACAACTGCAGTACCATCTTGACACTGCTGTCAGACCTCCCCGGTACTAACGATCTACCTTTCGAAGTTGCAATTTTTTAAAATGTAATAAAATCGCATATCACAGCAGACTGCAGATTTTACTAAAACTGGGAACGCTTTATATTCCCTTATCCTAAAACACTGTCTTGACTACCTGCTTCAGAGAACGCCAGGCTGCAGTTTTTACAATTTTACATATCATTTAGCAAATTCACAAGCCACCTAGGTAAAAACTGCTAGAAAAGCAGAATATAGAAATATTTAATACCCCAGCTAATTGCCTATTCTAATATCAAAATTAAGTGTGCGACACTTAATCGGTAGGTTCCATTAAACGCAAGATCAGGTTGATGCATATCCAAAAATCTATTGCGATGCTTTTTTTTTTTTAAAGACAGTATAAATGTCGTTATAGTCACATGATCTCTTTAAATATTGCTGAACACAAGACTTTCCCTGAGGTGTAAACATCAAATAACTTGAACAGCTTTACACATCAGCCCCATTAAACAGTTTATTACAACACTACATCTATTGTAATCAAAGTGGTGCTGTTTACAGACATTATCATATGAACATTTTAAACAAGAACAAACTACTGTAAAAAACAAGCATTTACTTGACTTTTTTTTCCCCCATTTGCTTGCACATTATAATTGCCAAAAGTATATAACCAGTAATAAAGTTGCAAAAGCTATAACTTTTAAATCACACAGGTTTCCTTCAAATAAAACAGTTAAGCAACGTAAAAAGTAAAAGTAGAGCTACTGGTTACCATTTATGCAGATTTGCTTTATTCAGATCTATTCCTGTTCATTTTATCCATGAATCCTTACGGGTTCAGTTCAGTCCCCAGAAGCAAACTGCTGGCCAAGCGTCTGTTTTTCTCCCATGAAGAATGTTTCTTGTCTTGTGAGGCGTTCCTCTTCCTTCAGCTGTAATGTGTCAAAATTTGTGATGTAGATTTTTGCTATTCCCCACAATACACAGAAAATGTCGGCTTAACTATACATACACAAGTCGTGCAGCTACTTGACCATTAATTCATCTACCACATAGTCACGGAAACAGCAGCTGCTTGTCCGTCAGAGGCAAACTCGGGGCTTCTTTGCCGGACCGGGCAGTGGTAAATAAAATATTTCCCCCAATTCCTTCTGCCTCCCGACCGAAACCCAATTTAACGGACGGCACGTAGCGCTCTCGATCCGAAGAGCCCACGGTGAGACACGCAAGCAGCTACTGTTTCTGCGATGACGGAAACGTTGATAGAGCGTTTCCTAAAAAATGCATACTACAAAAATAAATGGAAAAGTGCCCGGATGGTTTTACTTCTGTGTGTTCTGCTCACACACCGATTCTGACCGACTGAACATAAAATGCTACCCTCAATGTAAAATGAAATGGGCATTTTACATCCGAATATTTTAACAGCATACAGTCATTTCTGCAATTGTTATATATTGTGTTTCTTCTATTACAAAAAGTTGCAAATCAAAAGTATATCAACGTGGGCATAAATTAAATAAGAGCACATCTAGGTACACAGCTTTAATTGAAAACAGTAAATAAAGATACAAATAGGAAGAAATTCTCTCTCTCGCCCCATTCTCACCCTCTGGTGTTTTTTTGATGGGTTTCAGACTAACCATAAAATAATGTCTAAGTAACTATAGTGTTCATTCGAAACGAGTGGCTGTAAAAGCCCACATGATATTTGAATGGCATAATTTGATAGAGTAAAATAACCCATTACATAAATATGCATACTTCAAATAGAGGTTCACAATTCAAACATTTAAATAAGGACTCAAAGCAATTTCAATGACAACATGATTGGTCACTCAAACACCAGACACTTTAAAATAGTAATTCCAGGAGAAAAGAAAAGGGGGAGGCATAAAGTGTTTGCGAGAACTCAATTCTAAAATGGTTTTGGATTTTCAAGAACTGCGTGGTATTTTTTGCAAGGAATCATTTCAAGATACCCTTTACCCTCACTAATATCTGGATGGTCACTTTATTCATTTAAACCAGTATCATCTCTGGGAAAGAGAGCAGCGACTTTCAGGAATGATTGATGCATTTTAATGAATAATTGGTGCATTTTAAAAGTGGGGTGGAGTGAAAGACCATAGACTGGACTGCTGGATTGTTTCCTTTAATTATATCCACCTAACTGCCAGCACAATTTTTTACCCCACTGCATGACGCGCGTTGGCTGGGTTTTTTCAGGGGACTTGGAGGAGACTTTAAATAGGCCAGAAATTTGGGGCAGCTTTGCCCCGTCACAGAGAAGCTCCCTGCCTGAAACCACAAGCTCCCACAGCCCTCTGGATTTAGCTTGGTCCCTTTTTTTTTTTGGATGGGGGTGGGGGAAGGGGCAGGGTATACAGGGTCTCTCAGCCCTCTGCAGAGTTCTTGTTTATGGGGTTTTGAGAAGGGGTGGGGCCTGGTGGAAAGAGCACAGGCCTAGGAGTCTGAAGAGACCTGGGCTCTAATCCTGGCTCTGCCTCCTGTCTGGCTGTGAGGGGGTATATCATTTAATTTCTCTGGGCCTCAGTTCCCTCCTTTGTAAAATGGGAATTAAGACTGAGCCCCATGTGGGGCGTGGACTGTGTCCCACCCTGTTATCTTGTACCTAACCCAGGGCTTAACACAATGCTTGGCACCTAGTAAGCGCTTAACGAAGACCACTAGAAAAACAAAAAAAGGCCCAATTTTCTATCACCCACGTCAATCTCCGTGGGTAGAGGTCAAAAAGTCTAAAAGGCAAAACCACCCCCCTGAATTAAAATTTTATTAGGAAAATGGTCATTAATTCCATTCAACAAAAATACAGAGGGAAAAGTTTTATGGCCAAACATACACATTGTATATGGTTTCATTTTACACACTGTTCTCTCTTTAAAAGAAAGACAACTCCCATAACTCTTCTATCCAACCTCAGAGCAACACACAACCACATTAACCTCCCACACAGAGGATGGTCAACTTTTCAATCACTGTTATGAATGCATTTTTAAGGATGTGTAAATTGGCATGAAAAGGAACTAGTATTTTTAATTATACAGAACAAATAAAAGTTGGGGACATTTTCAGTAGTTAGTATGATGTAAATATTGCGCACCATATTTTGAGCAGGTGAAACGAAAACTTTACAATTTCGGTAAAAGAAAACAAATGGAAAAAACCCTCATGCAGCAATCCAATTCATTTCTCTTAAATATTTGAAAGTGTACCTCTACATAAGAAAAATCACAAAAAGGCTTACATATTGCGGGTAAATTCGTTGCCCTTGCTTTCAAGCAATGCCACTTTGCTCTACAAAACCAGTGGCCGGTAAGCAATTCTTTTAAAAAAATTAGAGCAAAATGTACAATAAGCAACTCTTTAGCTACACCTGAGGTGCTATGATAACCTATCAATCAATTAATGGTATTTATTCATCATCACTGGTATTTATTGAGTGCTTACTGCGTTCAGAGCACTGCATTAAGAGCTTGGGAGAGTATAATACAACAGAGGTGGTAGACACGTGTCCTGCCCACAAGGAGTCGAGAAGCAGCGCAGTCTAGTAGATAGAGCAAGGGCCCGGGAGTCATTAGGACTTGGGTTCTAAACCCGGATCTGCCACTCGTCTGTTTTCTGACCACGGGCAAGTCACTTCACTTCTCCGGGCCTCAGTTACCTCATCTGTAAAATGGGGATTAAGACTGGGAGTCCCATGTGGGACAGAGACTGTGTTCAACCTGATTGGCTTGTATCTACCTCAGTGCTTAGTACAGTACCTGGCACACAGTAAGCTCTTAACAAATACCAATTATTATTATTATTATTATTATTATTAATGAACTGTCAGTCTAGATGGGGAGACTGTACAGGAAACATACGCACAGAAAAGCAGCCCCCTTCAACGCAAGACTTTTACAGACCTGCTACAAATATTGGTAATGTCAGCTCTTTGGGGGCGGGGACTGCATCTAACAACTTTGTTGTACTGAATTTACCCAAGTACTTAGTACAGTGCTCTGCACAAAGCAAGTACTCAATGAATATGACTGACTGAAAAATACCATTGACTGAGACCTCAAAAGCTAACTAAAGTTTCAAGATGCACCTGAAAACTGTCAGGTGAATTTACATCTCAAGTAAGAACATTATTTATAGACTACATTAATGGTTTCTTTATTTACAGTTCCCTCTAGACTAAGTTTCTTGTGGCCGGGGAACGTGTCTTTCAATTAGGTTGTACTGTCCTCTCCCAAACACTTAGTACAGTGCTCGGCACGGAGTAAGTGGCCTTTGAATGCCATCATAGTGGGCACTTGCATTTTGAGAGTGCTTCACCCTCTGCCCCCTTGAACCACACAACATATGTTAGTGGGCAACAAACATTTACCCTCAGGACCAAAATTAACCTAGAAAACTGGGAATGAGAATAGGGTAGGCAGAAAAAGGGCATCGAAAGCCATCACTCTCACCTGCCAGGGATTGTATTGCTCCAACTTGACAGTGGAAGTCCCGAGTGGGACTTTATGATCTTGTATCTATCCCAGCACTTAATGCAGTGTTTGACACATAGTGAGCGCTTTAACAAATCCCACAGTTAGGTACAAAACAATGAACCAATGATTTAATCTCAACTCTACATTCACCTTGTGAAGTGAACTCGGCAATTACGCCCATTTTTTCGATATTATAGAAGGAAAACTCCCCTCACTACTGCTTCTTTTCATATTTTAAGATTTTTCTCAATCTGGGAACAGTACTTACCTCATTTTTACCCCAGCACTCCCTTTAAAGGGAGTGCTAAATCGGTCGACAGTGGCGACCGACTATTCCATAAACATAAAAATCCATAAACATATTTGCCATCAAAGTGAAATCAGTTACAGTCCCCAACAATCGACACACTTCACTATGAACACTTTTAAATGAATGTTTTCACTGGTTGTTGCAAAAAGTTGTGAGAATTTACAGTGTGCTACCTGAATAGGTATGCTCAGTGTCTGATAAAATTTATTTTGGCTCTATTCAATACACAGTAAACTACAGGTGTAAATTACAAAGCAAATAAAACACCACCATAAGCAATTTCACATTGATATGGGAGAGGGCAGAGTAACCCATACGGCCACTGAGGAAAATTACCTCAAGGCAACTTAAACACCACCTTAAACCAAACTGTTATTCTCAAACCACAGTGAGCAAAACACCAAGAAATTTCCATCCAAGGTAGGAATCACTACACTGTGTGGTTTTCCCCTAAAAGTTAAGATAGTTTTGTTAAAATATGATTGATCATTTATTATTACATCAAAGATGAGGGACAAAAAAAAATTAGGAAACAAAATCCAGATTCAACAAATGCCCGGGAAAACATAAAAAAAAAAAATCTACAACTTTATCTGCAATCAATTCTTTTAGCTACCTGAAGAATAATTTCCTTTGGACAGCCAGTATCATTTAGCTAACCACGTGGGGGAAAAAAATTAGAATATATGTTAAATTTATAACTACCAAATCAATCAATGGCATTTAATGATAGCTTACTATCTGTAGAGCACTGAACTAAACATTTGGGAGGGTACAATAGAATTAGCAGACACTCCCCTGGCCCAAAATGAGTTTACAGCCTAAGGGACCTTAGGACATATGCCTTTATGTCTTTATGTTAAAGGATATAAAGTAATTGTTATGGCCCAAGAGAAAATGTTAAACTGAAACAAAATTATATTTTTGTTTGGCCTCATTCCTTCAAACTCAAACCCTCCAAAAAAAAGTGACAGCTCTCGACGGAAAAACTTTACCAACATTCTTGGACAACTAAATAAAATCCAAGATTTGAGGCTGATAAATTCACAGAATGAACTTTTCCAATTACAGCCTTTAAAAGTTCTAAAAAAAACCCATTTCCTTCACTAAAGCTTAAATTTACATTGTAAAAACTCTATGGGGCAACAATAAAATATTGCAAAGGGCGTGATATTAGCTAAAAAGGGAACAATCATGCATCTGATTTGATGATCATTTCTATTTTTAAG
Organism: Ornithorhynchus anatinus; assembly: GCF_004115215.2. Classification (NCBI taxonomy): domain Eukaryota; kingdom Metazoa; phylum Chordata; class Mammalia; order Monotremata; family Ornithorhynchidae; genus Ornithorhynchus; species Ornithorhynchus anatinus. Next base: position 17,296,500 of record NC_041741.1, on the reverse strand, counting down.
TTAACTACAACTCTTCAGTTAGTAAAGGCATGCTGATCACCAGACATGGCAAAAATAAAACAAAAAATCCTCCTTTTGTGATATCTGAAAGACGCAGAAAGTTAGGTACTTTATCAAGACATCTAGACCGTAAACTCATTCTGGGCAGGGAACGTGTCCGCCAACTCTGTACTGTACTCCCAAGCGCTTAGGACAGTGTTCTACACGTAGTAAGTGCTCAATCAATACCGTTGACCGGTAACATAATGGATGCACAAGGATGTTACCCCTGTGTTGTGAAAACAATACATGCAATCTTTTAGACTGCACCCTCAAAGAACTAAGAGGCGTTTAGGGTTTTGCTTAAAGTGGTTTGAGAATAGTGGTAAAAATGACAATGAAAGGACCACAAATATATTTATATAAAGGTATTTACAATATTAGTGTTCTTCCTCAAATCATTAACATGACACCCAACCCAACTTATTAGCATTTGGAGGGCTTTTAGAAAGCAAAAGTTGTACAGTTTTAAAAATAAGTTAATCAACAGTTCAAACAGACAAAAATTATGATGGGACAAACAATAACAGGTTATTGACGTTATATAAACTAAGAACGTGCCCATTTAGCAATGCATCATTTTATAAAATTACATTACTTTTAACCTGAATAGACTACTGATTTTCATGTCAGCCCATCACTGCCCTGTGGATTTAAGATCTTACAAGAAAATTTAAAAGGAGCATTTTAAAGGCTTCTCCAAATCGATAAAGAAACAGTTTAATGTTTTGGGACTAAATTAGCATTAAAGGACCAAAACTTCTTTTTTACTAAGTTTTTAAAGTTTTAAATATTTCACCTTGATTCCCATTCATTTTATGCACTTTTACATCAGTAATCAACTATTGGGCTTTTAAATGGCACAGGATTTCAGGACAACATTAAATGACTCTGCCAACATTGAACTGGCATATGCAAAAAAAATTGGCTCAAATGAAGGCATAACACAGTATCACAAATTATTTTGGATCAATATACAAACAGAAATGTGGAAATTTTGATATAGCACATCAGTTTTAAGGAAAAATAAAAAATACAACATTTTGCATGTTATATGTTCATCATTAATCCTATTAGTTGAAAATAGTTAGATACAAATTATGACACACTTAAGTTATTAAATGTGATTAATGGCATGTTGTACTGTCACATGAATTTAAAATTTACATTGGACTTTACACATCAGAAGGCAGATTAAATATGTTTTACTGTAGCCAATACCAGGCATCACTGTCACTAAAACATGGGAATAAAGAGAAGAAACCTGGATCAAAAGCCCCACCAAAAATCAGCCCAGCTGTCAAAAACATGTACCTCATTACAGCCATGCTCTTGGGAATAATTAATCTGCTGGCATTTGTTGACCATGCCTATGATTAAAAAATACAATGCGGATCCCTACGCCTGACAGAGGTGAAACACGGTTACTGATCAATATGGTTCCTGAAATGAAATTTGCCAACTTAAACCCTTTGTTAATAATTTAAAGTTAACAAGCCATAAGAAGATTTTTAATTTATCCTGTGAAATTCATTTGCTCGCTCACTGATTATTGGAAACTTTCTTTTATAAATTAAGATACAGGGATTTATTCTTTAATGAAGGAAAAGAAAAGATTACAAGTGCTCAATATTTTGACTAACATGGCGCTTCACCCCTAGCAGCTGAGCATACGTTTCACATAAATCTCAATTTTCTAGTTACATAATGTCACATATTTAGAAAAGTAGTTTAGAAAATAAAAGGCAACGGTTTTGCAATCCAATTTATAAAGGAGATTTCTGAGCACTCTATCTTGGCCTAGAAGGTAAATACTACAACATGCACATAATAAAAGCCCTGTGGAATTAAAGCTTGAAGTAACTGTGTAAACCGAAATCAAAGTTTTAAAATTCAACTTTTAATATGACTCGTCTCCAACAAAAGAAGGGCAGAATCTGTCAACTGATAAGGGATAATCCCTCTACAACATTATTGACCAGTACTTTTTATAATGTGAAAAAATCAATCTGAGGTCATAAAAGAAGAAAAAGCTAACTGCATTAAGAATGTCAGGCATCTGTTAAAAACTCGTTCCATAATTCAAATACCATTTTAAACACAGGAGGCCCAGAGACCATAAAAGCTTCAGATAACTGGAATAAATTACATGCATCTGGAGGGTTAGCTTCACCTACAAAACAAAGCTCTTACTTATACCTCATTTCATTTGAGTTGCAGTCCTCCGTTCCTACTTATCAAGGGATTTTCTTACCCTGCACTTATTATTTCATGGATCCGCCAACGAGAAAATCCTTTTCATAGAAAGATGACCTTGTGTCCAATGCATGAGACTAGGAAACTTTTTGTAAAAACGGGATTTAATCCCAATACTGAAAAGTATGAAAAACCCTCCTATCGGTTTCCCCAACCTGCCAGAGACAACTCCAACTAATATTCTCTTCAGGGGTTTTATGTAATTTTGATTTCGTACACTTCTTGTTTGTAATGGATAAAGTGCCCTCTAAGAATAGGAAGGCAAGTACGGATATTTCTTCCTGAGTTATGGCCTAAAATACACAAAGGGAGCCTTGTTTTTAAAAGTATACTAGAAGGATTAGGCAAGCATGAAAATGTCTCATCTCAAGCAATTACATTAAGACTCGAACTGGGATGTATTAACAATTTGGAATACATCATCACTCCTCATAATTGCCAGTTCTTAAATCTCTTCAGTAGGGTACTACAGAAGTAGCTCCTCTAAAAAAATTTAAGTTAAAACTCAAGATCCGTAATTTGATCCAACAGGGCTCAGAAAAATCAAGATACCTAGAAAGACCTTCCACTTCTTCCGCTGTTGCTCAAAGGCTCCTTCGTCTTCACATTAAAAAAATGTTACTGGACAAGACTTTAAATGAACTCTTTTTTTCGATTTTAAAACTGTAGCAAATTCATGTTCTAGAGGGGATTTTTAAAAAAAACCTACACCAGAATTAATTTTTTTTAGGTTGGAAATTAAGCTACTTCTCCTTCGCCACACCACAGTCCGACGATCGCTACGTCACAGACGTGAACACGTCCACGCAATACGTTGAAGAAAAAAATTGCAGACATGAGTGTTACCTGTCATTACTTACCTCAGTTTAGTTGCTTCATGGAGGAATACATTCAGGACATTTAGCTGGAGTATTTAAAACGCACATGTGCACTGTATAAAAATAGCCCTGGGGTTAAGTTTAACGTTAAGACTACAAAAAAGGGACCCGCAAGGAAGAAAGGCAATACTGACCTTCTCTTAACGGTGACGATACTCGCGTTCCCTATCCCGCTCTCTATCGCGGTCCCGGTCCCGGTCCCGATGTCTTTCTCTCTCTCTGCTCCGCTCTCTATAGTAATCATCATGACGATCTCTGCTACGGGATTTATGACGTCTGCTCTTTTCTCTTGATCTACTGTGGTCCCTCTCTCTTGACCGTTCACGTCTTCTAAAAGAAATTACTTCATTAATGTCCCCTTAATGGGGATTCCTCAGAAAACAAGAGTGGCTCTTTCGGGCGGGGGAGGGAGACTAAAAGACCCTCGGACGGGCTGACTATCCATTTACTATTCTGCCCTAGGCTGCCTCTCTCAAGTTTTTATCCGTCCGGATGATCGATTGTTCCGGGAAGATTTCCATACTGAGTCCACTACTCTGCTGCTTGCTACTTGCTAATAAAATAGAAATAAGCAATCGAGTTACTTCCCAAAGTATATTTACATTCAAGCTTGACCCCCAAATTACCCACGATTTACTCCAAACATAGGCATGTAGGAATTGTACAATGACCCTTTCTAAAACTCTTGTTCTTCACAACTGGCTTCTGTTGGATAGGGCATACCGGCTAGTTGGCACCCTGGGGTTTATCTCTATGGTCTGAATAAAGCTAATTTCCTTCGTCCTTTCTTTGAGGGGATTACACTTATGCAACACACATAATATCCTAAAACAAATCATATGTGACAAAATAGACCCAATGTGTAGCCAGCAAACTGCAAGAGATTTGGAGTACAACTAGCCATTTGTTTCCTAGATAGTAGTCAACGAGGAAACCTTTCTTTCCTCAAAACACTTACCGTAAGTAATCGAGAAAAAAAAAATCAAGAGGTCAAGAGAAAGATAGAGGAGTCAAATAGAGGGAACTGACTGAAATAGCCATGATCCGAAGGAGGATGAGGAGTAATTTGTGAGGAGTAATTCATTCATTCAATCGTATTTATTGATCGCTTACTGTGTGCAGAGCACTGTACTAAGCGCTTGAAAAGTACAATTCGGAATTGCAATTGGTGACTTGGGGCAGGGAAGAGTGAAGTTGCAGGCTGGTGCCCGGAAGGGGGTCTGTGTTCTGAAGACGGTAGCCTGGGATTTTCTAAATGCCTGGTGAACAGCTTTGAAGTATAGGGAAATCTATGAGAGAGGATTTGAAAAATCCTCCATTTCTGGGGCAGCTCTGAAACTTTAGGGAAGCCAGACTCTGTAGAAAATACAAGGAGAGGAGTGTGACACTCTGGGGTCACTCAGGCACAGTGACAGTTCACTAGCTCTCCTCTGTCCCTCATACAACCCAACATTTGCTGCACGTCCTCCTGTTTTGAGGACATCTCTACCTCAGTCATCTCCTACTCCAGCCTAGCCCTCACGCTCCGCTCTTCTAGCGCCGGTTTATTCATCAGGCCCCGATCTCTTCTATCTCGCCACCAACCCCTTGCCCACATCCTCCCTGCTCCATATACCCCAGACGGCCAGTCTCCCTTCAAAGCGTTACTAAGGTCGCATTTCCTCCAAGAGGCCTTCCCTCAATCAGCCCCGCTTTTTCTCAGCTCGCTCTCCCTTCTGCACCTGTGCGCTCAGATCTGGGACCTACAGATATTTGATATTTCCCCCACAGCACTTTTGTACATTTTTAAATAACCTATTATAAGTTTCTTATTTATATCTGTGACCTCCCCCTCTAGACTGTAAGCTCAGCACGGGGAGGGTACTCTGCGCCTAGTAAGCACTCAATAAATACCACTGATTGATTACAAGGATGGCTAGCTGGCACTTCACTTTGGAACGTACTGAACTTGAACCTCCCATCTTCCCTCCCAAATCGTCTCCTCCATAGAATGTTCTCATTACTGTTGACATCATCATCCTCCCCAATTCTCCAGCCCACAGTGAGGGCATTCTCCTCCACTCCTTTCTCTCTTTCAACCCTCATATCTGGTCTGTCACCTGATCCTGTTGTTGGTTCTTTCACAGTAGTTTCCAAATCTACTCCTTCCTCTCCGGCCAAAACCACCACCACGCTGGCCCAAACATACGTCGTAGTCTGACCTGACTACCGTATTAGCCTCCTCTCGGACCCCTCTAGCTCCAGTCTATACCGCTCTTCTGCCCAGATCGTTTTTCTAAGACACCACTGTAGGTAACTCTCCGATCTTCAAAAACTGCCGAAGGCTGCTTGTTTCTCTCTGTAGCCAACAGAAGCCCCTCACCATTCACTTTAAGGAGCTCCATCAGCTCTTCGCCCTCCACATATCTTCGCTCAAGCCAACCTAATCACCATGCCTCTTTCTCGCCTCTCTCTTGCTGCTGACCTCTTGCTCGAATCCTCCCTTCTGGCGGAAACTCTCACCCCCTTCACATTCAGCAGACTACTGCTCTTCCAAACCTCAAGACCCTTATGAAATCACACCTATTACGGGAGACTTTCACTGATTCACCTTCCTGATTTATCTTCCCACTCTACATGGCTCACTGCAGCCATTTCACACTTTGACCCCAATGACCCTCAGGCACACCTTCATATTCTATTGCTCCCCCCACCTGTAATTAATTTTACAGCCTATCTTCCCGGCTAGACTTTATGCACCAGCAGCAGCATGGCCCAGTGAAAAGAGCACGGTCTTGGGAGTCAGGGGTTCTAATCCCAGCTCCGCCGCTTGTATGCTCTGTGACCTTGGGCAAGCTACTTAACTTCTCTGGGCCTCAGTTACCTCATCTGTAAAACGGGGATTAAAACTGTGAGCCCTATTGTTCTTGTCTGTCCGTCTCCCCCGATTAGACTGTAAGCCTGTCAAACGGCAGGGACTGTCTCTATCTGTTGCCGACTTGTTCATTCTAAGCGCTTAGTACAGTGCTCTGCACACAGTAAGCGCTTAATAAATACGATTGAATGAATGTTTCTTGAGGGCGGGGATCATGTCTACTAACTATTGAACTCTTCCAGGTGTTTAGTATAATGCTCTGAAGAGAGTGAATGCTCAGCAAATACTATCAATGATGACCGTGGGGCATAAAAAGAGTGCTCACGTAGCCCACAAATCTATAACCAAAGATTTTCAAGTTGTTTTTCCCCACGGTGATCTCGATCAGTGGAATTTATTGAGCATATCCTCTGTGCTAATCACCTAGGAAAACACAATTCAAGAGAGTAGGTAAATGCTGTCCCTGCTCACGAGGATCTGCGAAGGATTTTTTTTGGGGGGGGGGCCCATTAAATAAACTGACAAAAAAAATCACGGTATTTATTCATGTCTTGCTAGAAGTAGAATTTAGGTGGCAGAACCATTAGGTATTTTTATTTTTTCACCCTCTCCCAGAAACCTGGACTTCGAGGTTCAGGGGTGGGAGTTGTTACAGCGAGGGCATGTGTAACTTCCAATGCACACGCTCCCACTCCTAGGACTACAAAGCCACACTTCGCACTCCTTTCCGTTTTTAACACCCGGGGAGGGCCACTGAACAAAAACTCAGATCGTCAGCCCGAGGCTGGCTTTTTTTGCTTCGGGCTCTTTTTCCAATATGACACCGCAAATTGGAGCCCCCCCCCAAGGAGAGAGACTATTTTCGTTTACGGAATACCAACGTGAACTTTTATTCGAATAGTTCAAACACCTAAGCTGACAGAGAAAATGGAAAGAGGATGGTCAGCGATCCCAAGTCCAACAATACTAAGGAGGAGGACTCACGCATCGTGATGATCCAAGTCAATGGCACATTTACAGATCCAAAAACGGTAAGCAAATTTTTTCTACATGTGGCACCTCTGGGCTTGAAATCGAAATGAAAGAGGAATGCTTTACCTTGATCCAGAACCATACGACTTGGATTCAATTCCATGAAGGCAATCCTGCAAAGAGCTAATAAGGACCTTGCACCGATCATCAGCAGACACTTTGGACTGTTTAATTAAGGAAATAGCAGTAACCAATGTTTCTATGGCACTCCCATAGTCTCCTAAAAGAGAGAGAAAATGTACATTAACTAAAATCCTTCCACAATCAAAGCCCTGGGTCACCCCGAGATAGATTTCCTTGCATTTTTTTTAAATTCAGGGAATGGCGAAGTGGGTGCGATGGTTAGCCGGCAAAGTGGTTCAAATGTTCCACAATGCACTGCCCATTTCCAATTTGGGGGATTCAGTAATACCTTCTTGTTGGCCAATAAGAACAAGGAAAGGATCCTGCTACAAACACTGATGGATAAAGATTTACTGACCAGCACTGGCATCTGACACAGCTCTTGAAATGGCACTGCTAGAGATGGCTCTATTTCTATTCATGATTTCTTCAAATTCGGCTTCACTCAATGGAGCTCTCGCAGCATCCATTTCTCTGCAATAATTAAAAGAGATACCATAGAAATGTTGTTGTTTTTTAAAAAAGGCTTTCTTAATCTTCTGGGATGACGATTCTACTCGATGCAAGTTCTTCTAGAAAAAGGCAGAAAGGCCTCTCTCCTAAGAGGACATAAATCAAAACCGGCTATCCCCCTGGGCACATTCAGTTGAGAACAACTTCCTCGAACAATGAGATTAATACAAGCAGCACACAATAAAAACCAAGACGGTCCACAAACTCAACCCCATTATGGCACGATAGAAAGAAATGAGCCTGCTAATTGAACTTCTGCCAAATTGTTACAGAAATACTGTTTCGTGCTTTAACGCCTCATTGTTTGCTATACCAATTACACAAACAACAAAAATCAACCTATTAAAGATACAAATTGGGGGTGGAAAGGAAGGGTAATTTTATCAATACTTAGAGGAATATAACCAAGTGGTTCATATAAAATGTTTCATCAAGTATTTTTTCTCACTTTGAATGCATAAGGACCATGACTGGCAGCACAAACTACTTTTAGAATTCAGCTGTATCTAGTTGGACTCCTAAAAGACGGGAGGCAGCTTGGCCTAGTAAGAAGTGCGTGGGACCGGAAATCAGAAGACCTTGGGCGAGCCACTCAGTCTTCCCATGGCCTGCTCTCTCATCCGTTAAATCGGGTTACGAAAGAGGGGACTGCCAGCCCTGTGTGGGACAGGGACTTCTGCTCTCAAAAGTGCAGGTCACTGGGGTCAGTGCTTGCAGAAGGCGGCGACAGTAAACCACTTCTGTACTTTTTACCACAAAAAGTGCTTAGAAAATCCATAGGGTTGTTATGAGTCGGAAACAACTTGACGTGCTTTGTGCCGAGAAAGACGTAACCTCTAAAGACGAGGGGTGGGGGGGGAGGCTCTTTTTGAGATAAGCAAAGGGAAAAGGAGTGAAGCTTCTGCTTTAAATGTTCGGACAGGGGAATGGGCAAATGTGAGGAAAACTCCTTCTGTGCCACTTAAATAGATTACGACTATTCTTGCTGAGCATAGAAAGGGTGTGAAGGCTCTGTAGGTCACGGCCAGTAGGGGTAAAACAGTAGCACGCGCTCAAATATATGTTTCAGAGGAAATGGGAGAAGCAGGACAAAGAGGGGCGAAGGAAGCCAGGGCTATCAACACTACAGAAGGTAAAACACTCAAAAAGACAGGAATTATTCTTAATAACGGTAATGGCATTTGTTAGGCACTGACTATAACAATACTAATAACTGTTATGGTACCTGTTAAGCACTTACTATGTGCCAGGCACTGTACTAAGCACTGGGGTGGATACAAACAGATCAAGTTGGACACAGTCCCTGTCCCACGAGAGGCTCGCAGTCTCCATCTCCATTTTACAGACGAGATAGCTGAGGCCCAGAGAAGTGAAGTGACTTGATCAAGGTCACAGAGCGGACAAGCGGCGGAGCTGGGATTAAAACCCATCACCTTTTGACTCCCAAGCCCGTGCTCTCTCCGCCAAGCCGCTTCTCCGATTGGAAATCGTTCCTGGACGCTCCTTTCCACAAGGGCATCCGATTTTATGAGATGAGGGACTAGTGGACCATAAAGACAAGTGAGGACCACCACCCTGTCTGTGGAAAACAAGCCTCCGGCTAAGAACCCGACGCAGGACACACACAGACACCAACCTTCCGGGAGGTCCATAATCCCCCCTGTCGTACGGTGGGGGCCGGCCGTACGGGTCTGGCGGCGGCGGCCCGCGGCTGTCCGACGTCGGCATGCCGCTGTTGGCGGGAGGCGGGAAGAAAGCAGGGTTCACGTGCGGCGCCGGCGGGGGGGCGCCGGGGGGCGGCCCGGGGAGATGCGGAGGGGGAGCGAGGGTCAGGGGGGGCCCAAGCGGCCCGGGCGGGCGAGGCGGGAAAGGGCCCGGAGGCGGCGGCGGGCCCTGCTGAGGCGGCGGCGGGCCGGGAGGGGGGCCGTAGCCCGGAACTGGAGGAGGAGGTCCGGGGGGGGAGCGGACCCAGGGGAGGCTGCCCGAAGGGCTGTCCCGGAAAGAGGACCGGGGGCGGTGGGCGATCCCCACGGTTGGGCGGCCCGGCTAGCGGAGGAGGAAGGACCTGACCGGGCGGGGGTGGGCCCGGAGGACCCGGCGGGCCAGGGGGACCCAGGGGTGGACGGGGTGGAGTCTGTGCCCCTGAGGGATGGAAGAGAGAGAATGGAAAAAGAAATCAGGTCTCTGACACGATTCTTTTTGGCCCTTCATTCATCAGAATTTCACTTCCCTGTCAACAGCAATAATGACAACAATGATCGTAATGGTATTTGAATGGTATAAGAAGCAGTGTGCCGTGCTGCTTCTCAATGCAGAAGCACTTGTAGGCCTAGGTATACACCCTACAGTGGAGAACAAAACATCACCACCTCAATAGTTTCTCAACTCATGGCATTGGCAGATATGCCTTCTACTAAAGAATTTCAGCCTTTTAAGATCTTCGGTATTACTACCGTATACTTATTCATTCGTTCATTCAATCGTATTTGAGTGCTTACGGTGCGCAAAGCATTGTACTCAGCACTTGGGACAGTACAAAGTAACAACAGACACATTCCTGCCTGCAAGCTCAGTCTAGAGGACTTATATATCTCACGTATGTGTATACATATATTTACATTATATAGAGTTTTAAATTTCATTTTGATGACACACCGGCTCAAGGGGAATCTTTAAAACAAACGAGAAAGACTCCGAAACCCACATATTAAGTTTAACCGTCTGGAGAAAGACATAAGGATTCATCATCTAAGAGCGGGTTCTCTCTTGATCCAATCGTCCCGATTCTCCAGAGCCAGTCTAAGCGTGAACGGTACTGATAAGAGCCATTTTGGGGAAAAGATGCCAAGGAGTCAGGCTGCTGTTCCCAGCAGATTTTCACTTTACCTGGAAATGGCGGAGGCGGCCCCCCCGGCACAGCCGGGCCCGGGAATCTGTCCACCCCGGGGACGGCCCCCGGGAAGCGGCCCCGGCCTCGGCCGCCCGGCGGGAACGGCGCCCGCGAGCTGCCCCCCGGAGGACCCGCTTTGCCTTCGCCTGACATCTGTCCCGACTGGGTGGCTACAAATGAAAAACGCACAAAGGGCAGACGGAAGTTAGGCACGGCCAGATGGGGGGGGGGGGGGGGGGGGGGGGGGGAGGATTCTTCAGCCTTCATTTACAGCTACGTCCCATTTAGGTTCTTAATTGGTTCCTTGGAAATAGCATTATAAATGCCCGCCTGCTCTGCTCACCGGTGATTCTCCAACTCGCTAGTTTTCATTTCTCCCGAGTCACCCATCTAAACGCACCTTGCTCTCAGCTCTCCTTCCTTTGTCCCCCCCCCAGTGTTCACTCATTCTTTCAATCGTATTTATCGAGCGCTTACTCTGGGCACAGCACTGTTCTAAGCGCTTGGGAGAGTACAATAATAAACAGACACATTCCAGTTCCCCTGACTTGAAACCTGCCCCCTACATCAGGCGTGGTCCTCCTAAAATTCCACCTCCTTCAACCAACTTTTCCAGATGAATTTCCCAGCATCCTGAGCCATATCATTCCTCTAGTAAGGTAGAGCATTCGTGAACTTAATTTATATCCACCTCAGCACTTACGTATATAGGTACATCAATCAATCGTACTTACTGGATGCTCACTAAGAGCTTGGGAGACTGCAATAAGGTTACTAGACACAATCTCTGTCCTTAAAGACTACAATCTAGCAGGGGAGACAAAAACCTAGTGTTTATTTATTTTGACCATGAGAGTTGCATATAATTTTATCTCCCTCATGAAAGTGTAACCTCCCTTTTGGACAGGGGACATGTCACTTTGTTATTCCGTTCTTTCCAAGTACCTAGTCTAGGGCACATCAAGTGGGAACTAGATTCAGGTGCGTTAAAAATGGGTATAAGCTCATACCCGCTCAAAGTTGGCTGGTGGGTTTCTACGGCACAGGGAGGTGGGAAATTAGCCAGGGAAGGGAAGAAATTGGTCTCATATAACTAGAAAGGCACATAACAATTAGTGGATAAGGAGGTACCATCAACTAGCAAAGGAAACCAGAAAATACCTCTGCTAGAACAGTTATATCAAAATAAACATCAAGATCATTATTACAACATTGCATTTATATAGTAGAACATGCTAATATCGGTTGCTCTAATGCATCTTAAAAAACAAAACAAAAAGAACAATTAAAAATGTATATGGGTGACTTACTTTTTCTGGACTGCATTTCAAACTGACTCAGAAACTGTTTATTGCATGGAGTTACAACTGGACTCTGACCATGAAGTTCTCTTTTAGGCAACAGATCCATTAACTTTTTAGAGGATGCTTCCGATCCAACTCCAACTAGAGCAAACCTAAGAAAGGGAAAAAAGAGTAGCAATGGTAATTCACTATGTAGGAGGTTAAAATTTGCTTTTGTCTATCCAGTGACTCCTACAAACATTTACTGCAAGTTGTAACAAAAGCTTGGGCCGTCTGAAAAAAATACACCCTCCCTTTTTCTTCCTCCAAAGCACACATTATTTTTCTTTTATGGTACTAATTAAGCGCTATGTGCCAGGCACTGTACTAAGCACTAGGGCAGTCTACCCATCTCCATCATCGCCATGCTGAGAGAAGCAACGTGGCCAAGAGGATAGAGCATAGGCTTGGGAGTCAAAAGGTCATGGGTTCTAATCTAGACTCTGCCACTTGTCTGCTGTGGGACCTTGGGCAAGTCACTTTATTTCTCTGGGTCTCAGTTACTTTATCACCAGCCCCTGACCTCGCTTCTGATTTCCTGAGCAACTCTGACATCTTTCTCTATTTCTTTCTCTCCTATACTGATGTTTGGGGACTTCATTAACTATGGGGGCTCTTTCTTAACAACCACCCGCTTCCTCTTACTCCTCAACCCGGCAGACCTTGCGTCGTCAGCCTCTAGCACTGGATCATCTCCATAATACGCTTTCTCCTTTCTTGCTGCAACGTCCTTCTGGCCGAAAGCAAGGCACAGGCCCGATCGACCATTTCAAATGCACCTCTTGCTCACTATTACTGTGCCCAGTATTCATTCGGCCCCAGTGCTACCAGAAGTGGTAATGATGTTTAAGCGCTTACTATTCCAAGTACTGATACAAAATCAACAGGTCCCACGGGGGACTCACAACGTAAGTTCATTTAATCCATTCAATCGTTATTTATTGAGCGCTTAATGTGTGCAAACAAAGCACTATCCTAAGGCCTTGGGAGAGTACAACTTAACAGACACATTCCTGCCCACAACAAGCTCACTCTAGAGGAAGGAGACTAGGTATTGAATCCCCATTTTACAGATGAAGAAACTGAGTTGCCCAAGCCCACAGAGCAGGCGGGGGGCAGAGGGAGGATCAAAACCCAGGTCCTCCAACTCCCAGACCCGGGCTCTTTCCACTAGGCGATGCCGTGCCTCTATTTCCCCACCTTCATCAATGCTCATGCCCATCTCCTCCACTTCTTCTTCCAGAACTTTATTTGGCCTGGGTGACCTTGTTAACTAGTCTGTTGACAAAACTGAAATCATTAGGGGGTGCTCACACCCAAACCTTCCCATTATCTCCAGTAACTCATTCCCCTCCTTAGGCTTTGACCGATATCCGTTTCTTCTTCCAAAGAGCTGCCCGGTAGCAGATACTGAAAGCAATTCAATTACCACCTAGATGCCCTTGGCCCACACCTACTTATGCTTGGCTTCTCTGTTATCACTTGGCAGCTTTATCCCATCATCTCTGGCTGTACAGTCTGAAGGCTAGTTTCACAAAGCATTACTGTTAGTTTTATTCGCTATTTCTTTTTTTAAATCGACTGTTACTTTTGTTTCGGGAATCACGCCATACACGGATGTACTTTTTGAGCCCTGCTACTATTCATTCGACCTCTCTTGCGGCTGATGGCCTAAAAACCCATTGAGAGCTAGGATTTTGCCGCACCAGGGCAGGGGAAATTCATTCGGTGTTCATTGTCTCTAGTCTCCCATGTCCCTTCGCTGGTTGAAAGAGGCTTCTGGGCAATTGCGACTCCCTTGTAACTTCTGGCTAACACGGAGGAGTGTGGAATTTTCCGCTGTCATCTTGGTTTTATTAACGGGCTCTCACTATGAAGGCACGGCTACTCCAGTCATCTTCATTGAATTTTTTTCCTCCCCAAAGTCTTTCACCATCTGGAGGCCTCCGCTACTGAACCTCTTTGGGGATGCCAAAATCTTGTACACTGGAAACGGAAGTTGCACTCAAATGACCGTTCTAGTAGGCAGTGAGTCACCTCTCTTGAGGTGATCCATCCCCCAAGGGGAGCTCCTGAGGAATTATGATTTCCCCCCAAACATCCAGCTGGGACACTGTGGATTTTTTCCATTTTTTCTACCACGCCTCTCCGCTCTCTAAAAGTCTTGCCTTCATAGCATGCACCTTCTGATCAAGACGATGATGAAAATTCACCATTCATGCACGGTATGACTCATAGTACATGGTCTGGGTGGGGAGGGGGATGAGAGGGGTGTGAGTGTGTGTATAGAGAAGCAGTGTGGCTCAGTGGAAAGAGCACAGGCTTGGGAGTCAGGTCTGCCATCTCTGCCACTTGTCAGCTGTGTGACTGTGGGCAAGTCATTTCACTTCTCTGGGCCTCAGTTACCTCATCTGTAAAATGGGGATTAAGACTGTGACTCATGTGGGACAACCTGATTATCCTGTATAACTCAGGGCTTAGAACAGTGCTCTGCACATAATAAGCGCTTAACAAATCCCAACATTATTATTATTATTATAGAGGCAGGCAATACCACGCTTCAGGAGAAGCAGTGCAGCCTAATGGTCAGGCCGGTGCCTAGGCCTGGGAATCAGATGGACCTGGGTTATTACCCCTCTCCACCTGTCTTCTGTATGACCTTAGGGGCAAGTCACTTCACTCTGTCACAGTTCTCTCATCTGCAGGGGGGATATGGACTGGGTCCAATCTAATTTACTTGTGTCTACACTATATCTCATACAGTGCCAATTAATTCCAAAAAAGCAAATCAAAACAACCCAACCAAACCAAAAAAAAAACCCAAAACCCACTAGGTGGAACTCCACGGGACCGACGGGACCGATATCAACAATGAGGGGCAATAAAATCGAACTGAAATGGAAGCCGTGAGCATGGTTTCTGGCTGGGGAAGCACCCCGAAAGGACCGTTCCTGCTTACTTCCACCACTGAGCTGGACACACTTTGTTTCGGAGAGCTCTCCTCATCATCTCCACGGTCAGACTGGTCTCAGGCCTTCTAAATCTGCCCAGAAGTAAAAGCCTGCCCGTTGAAATGACCACTCCGGCCTGCCCGTGCCTTGTTCTGACGCTTCTGCTGTTCCCCGGTTTTGGCCTGTCTCATCCTGCAAGGGACGAGGCGGTCTGGGGGGCTGATCGCCCTTCCTGATTTTCTCAGGAAAGTAGAAACGTCTTCCCCAGTTCCTACCGTGTCCAAATGAGTATCGTATTCAACGATGGCTTTCCCAGAGGATGAGGACACTAACGTCTGCTGCCTCTTTGGGTCTCAAAATACTCTCTTCTGTGACCACAGACTGCAATTGTTCTTCCTACTACGCTGCAAGGCAGTCTGAGCGACAGAATGGGGGCGATGATAATAACGACGGGGGTATTTGTTAAGTGCTAACTCTGGGCCACGTATCATTGAGACATGCTAGACATGCTCCGCAATCTAAGGGACACCTCGGCACAAGCCCTCAGCCAACTGCCAAAACAATTTAAGCACACATCTGGCTGCCTGTAGGAAATAATGATGGCATTCGTTAAGCGCTTACTACGTGCCAGACACTGTACTAAGCACTGGAGTGGATATAAGCAAATCAAGTTGGACAGAGTCCCTGTCCCACATGGGGCTCACAGTCTCAATCCCCATTTTACAGATGAAGGAACTGAGGCCCAGAGAAGTGAAGCGACTTGCCCAAGGTGACACAGCAGACAAGTGGCGGAGCTGGGACTAGAACCCATGACCTTCTGACTCCCAGGCCAGTGGTCTACCCACTACACCATGCTGCTTCTCCAGCTTGGGAAAGGTCGGACCTACCTCTCCCTTCTTAATCAGTGGTGCCTGAGCAATACACCCCCAAATGTCAGGTGACCAGCAAATGGGGGTGTGGCCGGGGAAGCGTGATGGATTTCTGCATTTTCACAGGCGAAATATGCACAGGCAAGACATTCTCTCAACTATACTCAAAAATGGATGTGGTTTTGCGGGAGTTGCAGTAACTCTACTCCGTACCAACTCTACTCTGCACCGTAACATTATGCAATGATAGAGTTACCATTTTATTAATTTGGCAAATACAATCCGTTTTGGATATCAGGGAGGTTCTGCACACAAGTCAGTCCGGATGCAACGTGATGTGCTGCCCTGTGTCAGTTAAAAAGCGTGAGCACTGGAACGACCGGTTCTTTGTCCAGCAGGGAGACCGTCGTCCTGGGAGTCAGGAAACTTGGATTCTAGTCCCGGCTCGGCAAGTGGGGGGCTACCCGTGGGGGGCCGTACTGTCACTGGAAAGATTTCTGACCGTGAGGTGGGCGGGCCTAGGGCCGGGAGGACGATGACAGCCACAGAGGCTCCCGCCTACTGGTTTATGACGCTAGGGCACAGCCGTAACCCTGCTCTGCACACAACCCAGTCGTAACGGAGTCCGGAATGTGAAATTTCTGTGTGCGGTTCGCAGTGCTCTGCAGCTCTGAACCTCTACTAGCACTTCACGCTCCACGCCCCACAAGGTCGTCCCTGCGAACGGCTCAATGCCAACCACCACTATAACAAATTCTTCAGTCGGGTTTTCAATCCTAGAGTCTCAGGTCCGAGACTCATCCGTGTTTCTCGACGAGAGACTCACGTCAGACCCTGTCACTGTAAAATGGAGTTTTTGCGACTGCAAGTTTCTTTAGGACCACAACCCCCGTGTTTTGAGACAACCGACTGTAGACAAACAGCTCTGGACAACATCTTGCCACAGAGGGAAATACCAGTGTCATAGAGCTCTCTGCTTCTAGTCACTTGTATTTATTCAGTGCTCACTGTGTGCAGGGCACTGTACTAAGCGCTTGGGAGAGTACGGTACAAGAGAATTAGACACATTCTACAGAGGTGGCAGACATGTGCCCTGCCCACAATAAGCAGGGGAGACAGACATCAATACAAAAGAATTACAGATATGTGCATAAATGTGGTGGGGCTGAGGCTGGGGTGAAGATGGAGTGCCGAAAAGGGTACAAATCCAAGAGCGAGGGTGACTCAGAAGGGAGTGGAAGGAGGAGAAATGAGGACTTAGTTGGGAAAGGCCTCTTGATGGAGATGTGATTTTAGTAAGGCTTTGAAGAAGCAGAGGGTGATGGTTTGTCAGCTAATGAGGGAGGAAGAAGTTCCAGGTCAGAGGGAGGACGCGGAGGAAGGCTTGGGTGTGATGTGGGCACAGGGAGTTAGGACGGTTTCAGTGGACTGAAGTGTGCGGCCTGGGTTGTAATAGGAAAGCAATGCGGTGAGACAGAAGGGGGCAAGACGACTGGATGCTTTAAAGCTGACGGTGAGGAGTCTGACGTGGTGGTGGACGGGCAACACTCTTCCTCACAGGTGGGCTTAATAGAGAATAACTTCTTTTAACAGTTATTACTGACACCTCAGTACTATTTCTTTCCTGAGACAGTGTTGAGTGAAGGAATAACACTTCAGAGCTAAGTGCTAAACTACAACTATTAAGGAAATTAAAGTGATCTCGAACTCATCTGAATACATCCTGCAGGCGTTTCTTTAGAAGACAATAGTAATCTCTGGGCTTACTAATGAAGTATTCACGGAGTTACTAGTTACAGGGTGGAATCACCACACATTGACTTTATTAATTCAGGCATTTCAAAGCCTGAATTTAAATCCCTGGATCCTTCCCTCCCTATTCAAAGTGGTGAAGTAAAGTGAAAACCTCACTAAGTCACCGATTTAGCTGGGGTGTTGGGGGATTTTGGGTTGCATCAGGTCACATTTTAGCAACTCCATCTTTGTTGCTCATAAAAAAAATAAAACAATCTTGAAAACGGTGATTCTAAATTACAAGCCATTCTCCCCAAGAAGTATTTACTTTTGCTCATGATTCTTTTAGGTGAAATCAAAATAAAGAAACTAGAAGGACATGCATTCATTATTATTCATTATGACATGAACTTTTGTTAAAGCTAAAACTAAAAAAAAATTTCCTTAACGCAGTTTCTCAATTTTAATAATTTACTGAATTCTCGAAAAACCGAGTCATGGATCCTAGAAATCCAGATGAACCAAAACTTTCAGGTGTTAAACTTTCAACCTCCTTCTCAGAGTTGCTGATATGTAAACCGATTAATTTTGTAATCACCTTCCATTTCTTAGGTAACGCTATTGATGAAGTCAAATGGCCAAAAGCCAAGCAGCAGAAGAAAAAAAAAAGGAAATAGGTCTAAATATTTACAAACTGAATAACCAAATATTTAATTGTACATTCAACCGAACATCCAGACGTTTGGTGTAAATGTTTCTGAGTTTCATTTTTGGAAAACAGAGCTCAAAACAAATCTGGAGCCAGATCATTTTGATTAAAGGAAGCTCCGGAGGATAACAAAAAGGCTGCTGGATTTCCGGCAAAAGATGAAACAATCAGTAAGAAGTTTTCAAAGAGCGTTCAGAAAGTGTTCCTTTCCCTTCATGCTATTATTTAGAAGAGAAGCTCAACAACTAATTGTAAATTTAAGTTTTCTGACTTACTTTCTTTAATGAGATTAGCTTCTTCAGAAGCTTGAAACGGTTCACAGAAAACTTGCATATGATCTTGCAAAAGTTGTGGATACATTTCAGAGTAAAAGATGGAAAAGGTTATTTAAAATCTTAATTCTGTCAATGCAATACATCTAATGAAACCATTTCTATTACTATAACTTCTTGGGAAGTCATGAATCAATCTGCCTGAAATGGGGAAAATATGGATGAAAGCAAAATAAAGCAAAATCCTTACCCCTTTGACTGGCCGTTAGCCCGATTTTCAAAAAATTTTATCTCCAAAATATCATTTACTCCCAAAGAATGGACTGCTTCAGTCAGGTCTTCATCTGTTGTCCACTGTAAGACAAGTTTTGTAATCAGCTGTTAGCAAGCTTAGCTACAAATGTTTTCCATTTAAAAGTTTAACCAACTTCTCATGAACTACAAAAGACTCAAAATACACAAACACAACAAGATATTTTTACACACATACACTCACTCTCTCGATCTCTCTCCTCCCTTCCCCACCCCCCTCCACTCCTGTCTGGCCCACGCCATGTTTGAATCTTCGATTTTTAATTCCATTTATTCAGGCTGTAAACTCAAGGTTGCCAAACTTGAGCTAATTATTCTTTTCTTTGGGCAGTTCATTTTCAGTTCAATTCCTAAGTTAACTGGGAGAAAGAACACATTTTCATCCTACAGGTCCATAACTGTAGTAACAGACCCTTGCTATCCAAATGCAGTAATAATGTTATTTGTTTAGCGCTTACTCCGGGCCAAGCAGTATCTGCCATGTGTTCTTGACATCATTTACTAAAATCCTGAGGTTGCTTCCTAGGGTCACCATCAGCATTTACTGTCCCTCACTCTGTCACCCACAAATACACAGTGTGGCAAGAATGGAAGGAGAGACCAGGACTTGGCATTGGGTTGACAGGACACATCTGGATGGGACCAATCGGAGAGGGTGGTGTAAGCACATTAAGGAAGAAGAATGGGGCTATAGGAGAAATGGGTGATGGATGGAGCACGGTTGAGCAGGCGTAGTGGAACACAGCCCATTAATGGAAATCCGATCACGCTTCACGAGAAGCAGCGCGGCCTAGTGGAATGAGCACGGGTCTGGAAGTCAGAGGACCTGGATTCTAATTCTGTCACTTGTCTGCTGTGGGACTTTGGGCTAATTACTTCACTTCTCTGTGGCTCAGTTCCCTCATATGTTCAATACTCATCCTCCCTCCCCCTTAAGACCGTGAGCCTCATGTGGGACCTGATTATCTTGTATCTACCCCAACACTTGGCAAAGTGCTTAACAAATGCTACAGTTATTCTGACTAAACTAAGAGTTTATGGAGCCATTACCCTGTGCACTGCACTGTACTAAATGCTTGGTTAAGCACCACAGAGTTAGCAGACATCTCTGTCCTCAAGGAATTTATATTCTACGAGAGAATTACAATCACAGATAGGAAGTAAAGAGTAAATACAGGTTTCTAAGTGCAATAAGGGAGGGAGTTGAATACCCATGTGTTTAGGTAATTTATACTTATATTCATGTCTGTGTCCCCGTCTAGACCGCAAGCTCGTTGTGGGCAGGGAACGTGTCTACCAATTCTGTTGGACTGTAGTCTCCCAAGCGCTGGGTATAGAGTAAGCACTCAAATACTAATGATGATGAGTTGCTGAAGTGGCATTGCAGGGGAGAATAGGTGTGGAGAGAACAATCAGGGAAGGCCTCCTAGAAATGCGATTTCAGAGGGGGAAAGCAGGGATCTACCGGAGGTGAGGGGAAGGAGAAGCGGAGCATTCCAGGCAGAGGGAGGTGAGACATGGATGGCACGAAATGAAAGCAAGGCATCGAACAGGTTGCCAGCAGTGAATACTGTGGGAGCTGGGGCAGCAGGAAAAGCGGGAGAAAAATGCGGGGTAAGGGGGAGAGGTGAGTGCCTTGAAGCCAATGGTTCCATGTTTCTCCTTAACACGGCAAAGAAGGGATAAGCCTTAGAGGTTACTGACGATGGGGTCACGGGGCAGAACATCTTTTAGAAAAATAAATATTCCAGGCAGCAGAACTAAGAACAGACTGGAGAGGGGAAGGACTGACTGGAGGCAGGGAGGTCTACAGGGAGGCTGATGGAGAAAAGCGACTTGGGGTGAGGCAGGCACTTGGACCGGCGAGGTAGCCGTTTGGGTGGAAAGGAAAGGGTGGAGTCTGGAGATCTTGTAAAGGAAGAACCAACGGGATCTGTTGACAGCCTTACTATGGGGGCTGAAAGAGATCAGGAGGAGGGCTGGTGCTGTCACCTGTGATGGGAAAGTTTAAGTGGAGAGGATTTGGGAGGGAAGATGAGGAGTTTGGTTCTGGATGCCGAGTTTACTGGTAGGTCGGCCATGTCGTGGTGATGTCCTAGAGACAGGAGATGTGAGATTGCAGAGAGGTAGAGTTGAGACAATACCTCATTCCTAAGTAGCAGCAGTTGGTGTATCACACTGTAATGTTGATGACAATAATAATAGTACCTGTTAAGTGCTTACTATGTATCCAGCACCGTATTAAGCGCGACAGAAGATTCAGGATGATCAGGTCAGGCACGGTCTCTGACCCACAAGGGGCTCAAGATCTAAGTAGAAGGGTGACCAAGTACTGAATTCCCATTTTAGAGATGAGGAAACTGAAGCAGAGAGGAATTACGTGACCCGCAAGGTCCCACAGCAGGAATGTGCGAGAGCCGGGACGAGAACCCAGGCCCTCCGCCTTCCAGGACCAGGCTGCTCCTCTAAACATACCTGATGAGTCCCTTCTTTAAAACGGCTGCAAAACAGATTTAAAAGAGGTTTTTCTCTCCTCCAAAATGTCACAGTGGTTAAGGACACGGGTATTAACTCGCTCACTTACCCATGTAAGATTTCCAATGTACAGTGCGATTCTCTTGCCGGTATAGGTGTAAACGACGTTCGGTACGGCTCCTTTCCCTACATCGTCGCCAACGGACGGTGGGAGGGCATCCATATAGTCTCGGTCCTCGGGGGCATCTCCATTATTTGCAGAAGGAGAGATGACGTCATCATACAAATCTATCTGATCGTGGCCACCATATTCCGCTTCCTGATTACAGAAATAACACTTTAGATTACAAAATACTCAAAATAGATGTGTTTGAAATACAGGATCACACACTTTCTTTCTCCTCTTTGAATATTCTCCTGAAAGATAAAAAGGACCAAACTATTCAGGAGCTGGTGCGACGCCCAAAGCCTTAGTTTTCATTCATTCAATCGTATTTACTGAACGTTTACTGTGTGCAAAGCACTGCATTAAGCGCTTGGGAGAGTACAATGTAACAACAAACAGACATTTTCTAGAAGTCAAGCCATCAACAAAATAAAATCACACATTATTCCTTGGTAACTCGATGCTTATTTTCTCAATTTGCAGAGCGTAACAGCAAAGAAAAAAAGTCAACCAAAAAAACCTGAAGTCCTAGAGTTTTGTCATACGGGTGCTGGTAAAAAAAGAAATCTATTTTATTTAAGCTACCGTAGAACACATCCAAGCCAATGCTCCCCCAAGTCAAACACAAAATTGAAGCAAGTAACACCTGTATTTCAGGGCAGCAGGGGGTTCTACCCACACCACAGTGGGCTTCAGAATGTGGAACAAAACTAAGGTCCCAAATTGGAATCTTTTTCAGA
The DNA here is from genome assembly GCF_004115215.2 of Ornithorhynchus anatinus. NCBI lineage: Eukaryota > Metazoa > Chordata > Mammalia > Monotremata > Ornithorhynchidae > Ornithorhynchus > Ornithorhynchus anatinus. The sequence continues at coordinate 17,274,344 of NC_041741.1, read as the reverse complement.
TCTGAACAAATTGATATTAGCTAGCAGTCTGGTTCTTAGATTGTTCTTTATAAAAAGAACAAAAAATTACCAAGTTGCCATACTTAGCCGCTCTTAATACCCATTTCGCTGAATGTTCGGAGGCCAGCTCTGCATGGCTGAAAAAAAAAATGAAGACCACACTGTCCCTCTGGACAAGGTCTATTTTGGCAAGCTCCGATCCTTTGCCAAATTTGAACAAATTGTGTAACAGAGCCAGGACTGACTTCTGCAGAAAAGAACTCAAAGCCAACAGTCTTAGTTGCAAAGATGTCCCATCAGGATCTTTCTGATGTGGTACTGAATTCTCGACCATCAACAGAGAAAATGGAAGTTTTGACTAAACAGAAAGTAAACTCAAGTTAGACAAATCAAATCGCTCTCTATTAGCCCTAGGCCAATCTCATAACCCTAAACTTAACAATAACCACTACAGTTTAAGTACTGTTTTCAGATACAGTCATTAAGACACTTGTACAGCTTAAGTTATGTGAGTCATCTGGCATGGTTTTCTTTACCTAGCTTAGAAGTAAATACTTGATTCACTGTTGGCTTTGAAAATTCACCCAAGACTCAACCACCAATTTTTACCCCTACAATTCCAATAGAGGCAAATCAAAACACATTAATACAGTGGGATCATTATAAGGGCAAGGCATCTGTGAATCCCGTTTGGAAAGAAATTCCTTAGGGGTTAGAGTGCTTCATTTATAAAAGAATGAGAACATTCTTCAAGTGAAATATTTAATTTCTCAGGAATGTCTCTCGTTAGCGCAGGTATGCAAACTGGAACAAGTCGGAGAACACATGAGGTTCGGTGAAGGTGTCTACATTCCTGATTCTTTGTGGGGGTTCTGGGGAGCTTTTGCTGTCTGGGTGCCACTAAGAAGAGCTCAGAGGTGGGGAAAAGGACCGGTGCAATCAGAGAACCCCAGGTCCTAAAGTTCCCTAGGTACTTCTAATACCAGGCAAGGCAAAAAGGATGGTGTTAAAAGAGCCTCTTTCTTAACAGCCTGGTGTACTAGATAGAACACAGGCCTGGGAGTCGGAAGGTTCTAATCCCAGCTCTGCCACTTGGCTGCTGTGTGACTCTGGGCAAGTCATTTCACTTCTCTGGGCCGCAGTTACCTCAACTCCAAAATGAGAATGGAGACTGTGAGCCCCATGTGGGACAGGGACTGAGTCCAACCTGATTCGCTTGTATCCAACCCAGAGCTTAGTACAGTGCCTGGAGCGTAGTAAGCACTCAACAAATACCGTAATTATTATTAATGACATACTCAGGAAAGGACTGAGGATATCTTTCGAGAGCATGAAAAAATGGCATCTCAGAGAAAACGAGGGACCGGTTATCACCGGAGAAAAACTAGTGACAGTGATCCCAGGTGCTAGAAGCTACTTTGGCGACTCACATTTGCTATGCTAATCAGCAGCAAAATACCAACTCTTGTGGTTGTGGTCTTTTTCCTCTCGGTCATACAGATCTGGGGGAAAATGCCTTTAGGCTTCGCAGTAAAGCTGAATCCGAGATGTCACATTTTATTTTTGACTGTTGCGGAGGCTAGAGAAAAGGATTTAAATGCTATCATTTGTGAATGGATTTACATTAAAAAACTCATTTCCCACCATTACCTGAAATTAGTAACAGAAAAATTATGATCAAAAGGTGTGTTGAGAAAAAAGCCCCACTAAGTTCTTTCATTCATTCGATTGGACTGAGCGCTTACTCTGTGCGGAGCACTTTCCTAAGCACTTGGGAGAGCAAGATTCAACAGAGTTGGATGACATTTCCTGCCCACAACCTTTTATAAAAACACACGGCAGACTGAAAGGCGATTCCTCACTCATTTGAAGTTTCCCAACTTTGACTGCTAGGTTCATGCCACAGCTGAGCATTACAACAAGCTGGTTGTTCTGCAGGGCATATGTTTTATAGGGAAAATTGCCTTCTAAATGATTTAGGACACTGGGTTTTCATCAGGTCTAATAAAAAAGGGAGACAGTTCCATGGTTCAAAAATCTTAAATGATAAAATCCACACCAATGGTCAAAACGATTTGATAATTAGAATAATAAAAAGACACTGGGCTCAAACTGTTCCGCCCTCTCAACACACAGAGTGGAATCTGGAGGAAGTAAGAGCCTCACTGTGGCTTCTTCCACAGGTGTAGACTCTCCCAATTTGAATAAATGCAAAGAGCTCAAATTTAAGACATTACACTGCACACATAAAAGACCACCCTCCTCCCATTCCCAACATTTTCCTCACCATTCTCCAATTCCACAAAGGGCATTACATTTTCCTTAGGAATGAAATATATTTGTGAAATGTTTGACCTGAGCTGATTTCTATTTTTCTTGACTAAACTGAAAGGAGATCACTACAAAAGAGTTGACTGATTTTCTTGAACATTCAATACGATGTATGGAGCACCTATTACAAACAGAATATAGAAGAACAAAATAGAAAAGGTGCTCACTCTCTCCATAGGCAGTTACCATTGCAAATGAAATAGCTCTGCAAATATCAAAGGTAAAAATGAAAATAAGGCAGGTGGAAGGTAAGACAACGGCAAATCTAACGGTCTCAGTACAGGGTGATGATGTGCTCATACAATGTCCAATCAGAAAATACTTATACTGCTAGAGGGAACATTTAATCTTATACACTGTAGTAAAATAACCACATCTGCTAACGCCGGAAACTGCAAATCAGACAAAACACTAGTTTACCGGCAAAATAAGCTATATCAAATTCTGGGTTAAATAGGGAACAATAAATAGTAGCACTGGTTCCTTAATAGGAATTCTCAAGGCCAACAGAGTGCACCTATTAGATTATTAATGAGGAAAAGGGGAAGAAAGAAAGCAAAATTTAGTGATGCAGATGGAGCAGTCAAATTCTCAAATACTGGATCTGCAAAGGCAAAGAGAACTAACCAATTCTTCTGAAGAGGCTAGTCAAGTTACCCAGATATATCGGGTAATGGAGTAGCAAGCTCTCTAAAAGTGGGTAAAAAGAACGGGTTAGATTACTGGCCCTGGTATTTGCTTTGGGAAGTTGCAAAGATCTGTCCCTTTTCCTCCCCCCATTTGGTTGGTTAGTAGACTTTACCTTTTTTTTCCTAAATGGGGCTTGTTAGGCACTTAACTATCTGCCAGGCTCTGTACTAAGCACTGGAGTAGGTACAGGCTACTCAGGCTGGACACAGTCCATGTCCCACATGGGGCTCACAGCATTAATCCCTATTTCACAGATGACGTAATTGAGGCCCAGAGAAGAAGTTAAATGATTTGCCCAAGGTCACACAGTCAACAAGTGGCAGAGCCAGAATTAGAACTCAGGTCCTCCTGACACCCAGGCCCATGGTCCATCTACTAGGCCAGGCAGTTGGGAGATTAGATTTCCTTGCTGAGGAAAAAAAAATCCAACTCAAAACTCCAAAGATAATCCTATAATTTGTGAGGCACTTGTAGCTCCACAAAAATCTTCCTTCCTCCCCCCCCCCCCCCCCCCCCCCCGCTCAGTTTTTGGGACAAAGAAAAACTAATTGTACTAACAATAGCTAATGCAAATAAGCAGGGGGGAAATCCCCTCAATTTGGCAATACAATGGGGGGAAATCCCCTCAATTTGGCAATACAATGGCTAGATGGGGGGGAGGGAGGGAGGGAGATGGGGAAAGCTGGAAAAAGGCTCCTTTGGTGAATGTTGCCCCAAATTTGTGGCCCATGTGGAGAAGAACGTTCAAGTGCCCTCCTGCAAGAAAAACTGAATAAAACTGATCTAGCCCTTGGATCTCCAGGTCAGTCCTCAAAACCTTTGGATACCAAGTAATGGCCCGATTATAGCATAGCCCCCTCTTGGGTAGAATGTTACAAGATTGCTGAATTTAAAGATTAGTCACCAAATGGGAAACAGCGTCCTAGATAAAAAGGCTGTCTCTAAATTTAAGGTCTAGAAACTTAACCATCGCTTCGAGTGTGATTAAAGGATGATTTTTATGTTCTTATGAAAAGGTACGCAAAGCTTAACTCGGATAACCTTAAAGTCGGAAGACAAAATCACAGACAAATCAGACAACGGTCTAGAAATATTTGCAGAATTGCAAGCTTTGCTGAGCAACCAATTAAGTAGGGAAAAAATGGTTTATTAACCTTTTGTTCCCACATAATGCTGTACGGTAGAAGATCAAAAATACGCTCCCTCCTTAACCTTTTGTTCCCAGATAATTCTGTACAGTAGATCAAAAATATGTTCCCCGCCCACCCCCACTCCCCAAGACCAAGGAATATCTGGATTCAGGGCCAAAAACTTAAACAAATTGCACTCTTTTAAACAGTGTTTGCTCTGCCTAATGCAGGTTTGAAAATGTTATCTGTTTTAATAAATGTAAATATATGCATACGGTACCATAACTGGGAATCCCAGCGCAAGTTGATGAAACTTGCCCAGGGCGCAAAAAAATATAGTTTTCCCACTGCGCTGGATTTTGGTTTGCAAATTTTAGCTACGCGACTTTTCGATCTTTGATCATATGCTGAAATAAGGGATGTGTAAAGTCAATCATCGACGGTATTTACCGAGCACCTACTTTGTGCGGAGCGCTGTATTACAGACAATGGGAAATTAGAGAGAGACATCTTGAAGGCAGAAATAAATGGCAAAAATTAATTCCTGTAAATTTGCAACTCACATATATGTGTGTGTGTGTGCATATATACATATAGATATTAAATATCGAGACAAAGACACTGAACCGAAAACCACTCCACGTAATAATTTGGGGATGAAGGACGTAAGGGGAGTATTATCCATCGCTTTTTCAGGTCAATCAGGATACTATCAGGGAAGACATTTCCACAGTCAATAGTTTGCACATCAGGGAGCGAGTGCTCCCTAAGGAAGTACGGCGGACACGTCTGCCAACGATAAAGGATCTTACTGTGAAGGATTAGAAGTCTAACGATATTTAATCTGAATATGGGCCAAGGTAGGCCGAGCTCAGCGGCCGGCTTCCAAGGCGGCGCTGAGTCCCTGGTGTGGGCGCAGAGACAGTCCAGAGAAACAATGCATTTTCCAACCAGCACCACCTTCCTTCGCCGTTCAAAATGCCCGTCACGACGCTTTCTTCTGCCAGGGAGAAGAGGACTGGCCCCTCCTCTTCCACTTGCCCGTGCGCGGCCCGGGGGAGGGTTTTCTTTTTTGCCTTCTTCCCTCCCCCCACACTCAGGTTTTCGATCCTCCAGACCGTAAGCTGGCGGCGGGCAGGGGACGTGCCCTCCTGAGCGCTTAGGCCAGGGCTCTGCACGCAGTAAGCGCTCAGAAAATACCTGAGTGCTCCGCAGACAGGGCTACCGAGTCTCTCCCAGGCGCTTAGTACAGTGCCCTGCACAGCACGTGCTCAATACATACAAGCCATGGTCCCTGAAGCGCTCAGTAAAGTGCCGACCGATGGTCTCCCGAGCGCTCGGCAGAAGGCTGTGCACGGTAGGCGCTCAACCGATACCAGCGACCGATCCTCTCCGGAGGGTTTAGTAAAGCGGGGTCCCCCGCACCGTCACAGGCCGGGGCCCTGTCCGACCCGATCCGGGGAGCCCGCCCTGTCCTGTCCTGTCCTGTCCTGTCCTGTCCTCCCGCCGCCGCCGCCGCCAACAAAGGGGAGCGCCGCCCGGGCCTGGGAGCCTGAAGGCCTGGGGGTCGGAGGGCCTGAGGGAAACAGAGCCTGAGGGCCTGGGGGGCAGAGAGCCTGAGGAACACGGAGCCTGAAGGCCCAGGAGCCTGAGGGCTTGGGAGACAGAGAGTGAGGGCCTGAGGCCCGAGGGAGCCGGAGGGCGGGCCGGGGAGCGGGAGGAGGAGGAGGAGGAGGCGCGGGGCTCCAGGGCGGGCGGGCCCACAGGCCGAGGCCGCATGGAGGGAGGAGAGGCCGCCGCGCGGGGCCTCCCGGACGGAAGGACGGACGGAGGAGAGGCCGCATGCACCGAAGGACGGACGGACGGGCGGGCGGAGCGGGAGGCCGGCCTCCTGCCAAGGCCCCGCTCCGGCAGGGCGGGCGGGAAGGCGAGCGGGCGGGAAGGCGGGCGGGCGAGCGGGCCCGGCGCGGCCCCGAGGCCCCCGCAGGCGGCGGAGAACCCGCGCGGCGGGACACCTCGGCGCCCGACCCTCCGCCCGCGGGGGCCCCGCGGGGCCGGGGGAGGCGGCGCCGGGCGCGGGGGCCGCACGCACCTGGTTAAACTCCTCGCCCACATCGGCGTAGATGTCGATGTGATCCACCCCGTCCGCCATTTTCCCTCGGCCGCCGCCGCCGCCGCCGCCTCAGCAGATCCGTCCGCCAGCGCAGCAGCAGCCGCAGCCGCAGCAGCAGCAAGGCCGGATCTAGCGCCGGGCGGCCGCCCGGGAGGGAGGGAGGAGGGGGCGGGGCCGCTGGACGTCACTTCCGGCTCCCGCGCCCCAATGGCGGGAGGCCGCCTCGGGCAAGGAGGCCCACTGGGGCCCGCTCCCTACAGCCTTCTCCCTCTCTTCCCCTCACCTCCCTCTCCCCCACTCCTTGCCCTGCCTTTCCTCTCACCGACTCTAACCCCCTGCTTTCTCCCTTTCTCACCCGCCCCGTCCCCCTGCTTCTCCCCCCCCCCCTCAGCCCCTACTTTCCCCCTTTCTCACCCACCCCGTCCCCTGCCTTTCTCCCTTTCTCACTCTCTCCATCCCCTGCTTTCCCCTTTCACACCCACCCCGTCCCCTGCTTTTCCCCCTTTCTCACCCACCCCGTCCCCTGCCTTTCCCCCTTTCTCACCCACCCCGTCCCCTGCTTCTCCCCCTTTCTCACCCACCCCGTCCCCTGCTTCTCCCCCTTTCTCACCCACCCCGTCCCCTGCTTCTCCCCCTTTCTCACCCACCCCGTCCCCTGCTTCTCCCCCTTTCTCACCCACCCCGTCCCCTGCTTTTCCCCCTTTCTCACCCACCCCGTCCCCTGCTTTTCCCCCTTTATCACCCTCTCCGTCGCCTGCTTTCCCCTCCCTTCACCCACTCCCTGCTTTCCCCTTCTCTCACCCACCCCAAGCCCTGCTCTCCCCTCCTCTCACCCACCTCATCCCCAGCTCTCCCCTTCTCTCACCCACCCCATTCACTACTTTCCCTCATTCATTCAGTCACATTTACTGAAGCACTTACTGCGTGCAAAGCACTCTCTCACCCACTCCGTCCCTGCCTTCCCTCTCACTACCCACAAGGAACTGCCCGTATCCGACCCCCCAGGGTGGCTCGTCTCCACCACCCCCTGCTCCCCTACCACAAAAACCCACCCTATCCTTCCTGCCCTGGGTCGTTCCTTCTGCCCCCACCCCTACGACTCCAGGCCGGCCCTCGGTGACCCCAGACGCACCCTCGGTGCCGCCCCCCCCCCCCCCCCGACTCCTTCACTGACCGACCGGTGCGGCCAACTATTTGGTCGATAAGATAGAAACCATCGAGTGTGGAGCGGTCATTCTTCCGGTTTTCGGCCGGTCTGCTTCTCGTCCGGCTCCGGTACGGCGACGGGTGCCTTCGTATCCACAGTTTTTTGATTTTCGGCATACGGCCTCCCTCTGCCTCGGCTCCCGCGGCCGAGTTCGGAAGGGGCGGCCACGTTCCTGAAATTCCCAGTGGCTCCGGAGCCGTGGAGCGAGCCAAGGAGCCTCCAGGAGAAACGCTTTAGGGTTCGTGTGACCGTGTGATGTTATTAAGTGGCGTGACGTGTGCCTGTTGCCTCCTGGCCAGCAAAAGGGCACCTGTTTTTTCACAAGTGCCACCTGTGACCCCACTAATGAGCTGGGAACTTCCCAAAGCCCCTCCGTTTCCTCCTCCCCATCGACTACCATCTCCTTGTACCCTACTTGGGTGAGCCCCATGGAGGACGGGCTGTGCCTGACCTGACTACCCGAAAGGGAAAATATCGCTCTTGCCATTGTAACAGCATTTTGTAGACGTCCAAGGCCACACAAAATCAGCCGATCGTATTTATTGAGGCCTTTCCGTGTGCAGAGCCCTGTACGAGGCGCTTGGGAGAGTGCACTGTACCAGAACGTAGACACGTTCCCTGCCCACGATGGAGCTTACAGTTCAGAGGGGGAAAAATGAAGAGTTCACCCAAGATTAACATTTCCCTTGACTTCCCCACTTCCACCCAGGACCTTGTGAACGCAGAATTTGGGTCACAGGATTTGGCTGCAGGAGCTAAAGCTGAAAAAAGCTGGACGCTTCCGATAGAAATAGCGGGCCTGAAGAGAAACAATGTGATGACCTAAAAGATAGAGCCTGGGCCTGGCAGTCAGAGGACCTGGGTTCTCCTCCCGCCTCTGCCACTTGCCTGCTTTTGACTTTGGGCGAGGCATGTTATTTCTTTGGGCCTCAGTTCCCTCATCTGTAAAATGAGGATTAAAGCCGTGAGTCCCACGTGGGACGCGGGCTGTGTCCAACCCGATTGGCTCGTATCTACCTCGGTCCGGGGCCTGGCACGTAGTAAGCGCTTAACAAATACCGTAAAAGAAAGGATGTCAGGGCCGTATCACTATCATACTAGAGACAACCTCTCATTCTCAGATGTCTCCCTCCCTTCTGCTTTCAAACGTGTTCGAGTCTTCCCTGTGCTAAAGAGGCTTCTCTGCTCTGCCCCCCCTCCCATTTCCTCCCAAACTCCTGGATAGGGGTGTCTATACCCACCGCCTCCACTTCCTCTCCACCAAATCTCCTCCTGGCCCACTACAATCAGGTTTAGGCCGCCTTTGCTCCACTGGGGTCACGTTTCCCAAAGCCACCAGTGATCTGATCATCAACTCCGGTAGTCTGTCCTAATCCTCGTTGACCTCTTGACCGCTTTCGATACTCTTGGCCTCTCCCTTCCTGAAACCTGATGATCTTTTGGTTTTGCTGAACACCCCATTTGCACCCCCCAGCCCTGTGGGCTGCTCTGGCCATTTCCAACCCCTCCCCGACAACCACCGCCACTGCTCCTAAGGCGGCCGGGCCTGTTTCATTCATTCATTCAATTGCGTTTACTGAGCGCCGGGGAGGCTTTCCGCCTGCTGTCCGGTAGAGCTGTGCACGGGTCCCCTCCCTGCTCTTCCTGCTGTCCCTGCTCCCCGGCTCGTGCCCCTCCGTCCCCGGGGCCGACGGAGCCCACCAGCCACTGCTGTCCGTGGCTCCAGCCGCACGGCCGGCCCCGTTGCCATGGGGACGGCAGCGGCCCGGAGAAGAGCCCAGAGACACACGCCGGATAGCTGATGGCGGACAGCCTCCTAGGGGCCTGTGGTGGTGGGGGGGGTCGAGCGGGGTCCCCGCCTCTTGTCTCTTCCCGCTCCAGTCCGTACTTCGCTCTGCTTCCTGGATCATTTTTCTACAAAAACATTCGGTTCATGTTTCCCCACTTCTCAAGAACCTCCGGTGTTTGCCCCATCCACCTCCGCATCAAACAGAAACTCCTGACCTTCGGTTTTAAAGCCCTCCGTCGCCTTCCTCCCTCCTACCTCACCTTGTTGTTCTCCTCCTACAGCCCAACCCGCACACTTCGCTCCTCTAATGCCAACCTACTCACTCTACTTCCATCTCGGCTATCTCGCCGCTAACTTCTCGCCTATATCCTGCCTCTGGCCCAGAGCTTCCGCAATGACTCTCCCCACCCTCGAAGCCTCATTGAAGACACAGCTCCTCCAAGAGGCCTTCCCTGACTAACTCCTCTTTTTCTCTTTTCCCACCTGACTTGCTCCCTTTATTCATCCCCCCCCCCCCCCCAGCCTCACAATGCTTATGTCCAAATCCATGATTTATTTATATTAAAGTCGGTCTCCCCCTCTACACTAAGTTCGTTGTGGGCAGGGAATGTGTCTGTTGTCATAGTGTACTCTCCCGAGCGCTTAGGACACTGCCCTGCACACAGTGAGTGCTCAATAAATACAATTGATTGATTAATTGATGGGCTAAGTTCCTTGCGGGGCAGGTAAGGTTCCTTGTGTTCGTCATTCCTTCATTCCACCGTATTTATTGAGAGCTTACTGTGGGCAAAGCACTGTACTGAGCACTCGGGAGAGTACACTATAACAACAGACACATCCCCTGCCCACGACGAGCTCACAGTCTAGAGAAGGAGGCCCACGTTACTATAAATAAGTAAATAAATAGATAACTGTCAGACATGTACAAATATATACATATGTGCTGTGGGGAAGGGGGGAGGATGAATGAAGGAGCAAGTCAGAGCAGCACATAAGGAAGAGGAGAGAAGGGCTCAGTCAGGGAAGGCTTCCTGGAGGAAGCCTTCGATAAGGCTCTCGGCCCTGGCAGCTGAGGGAGAGCTTTCCATGACCCAAAAGCCCCCCTACTAGCCCTGCAGCAACAGACCGTGTCCCGCTCCATGGACAGTCCATTCTGCCGTAACACGCGTTTTAATTTCTGGTATAGGATAAAACACGCTGGTGGAACTGAGCGGTCTTCCCACAGTGCACCCCTGCCCGGCTACAACGTGAGACGCTGTCCAGAGAAACGGATGTTGGGCTTCAGCCAAGGTGTGAGTTACCTACCACGTGTGATTGTGGTAACTTGAGAGTTTTGGGGGTTATTTTCCGGGAACACAACTCTTGCACTAAAGCAGAATGGACTGCATTCTAGAAACTGGCAAAGACATTGGCGTTGGAGGGTCAGGTGGAGGTCAGGTGGAGGTCAGTCTGGGCCCCCTGTGCTTCTGAGGGGTATCACTAACAGGCTGAAATACCTGGGTGCCTGTCAATCGATCACTTGTATTTATTGAGCCCATATTATAATAATAATTGTGATATTTGTTAAGTGCTTACTATGTGCAGGCACTGGGGTGGATACAAGCAAATCAGTTGGGACACGGTCCACGACCCATGTGGGGCTCACATTCTCAATCCCCATTTTACAGATGAGGTAACCGAGGCCCAGAGAAGTGAAGTGACTTGGCCAAGGTCACACAGCAGACAAGCGGCAGAGCCGGGATTAGACCCAGGTCCTTCTGACTCCCAGGCCCGTGTTCTATCCACGACTCCAAGCTGCTTCCCATGTGCGGAGCATGTGCGCTTGGGAGAGTCCAGTGCAAGAGAATTGGCCTTCCTTGGCCATGGGTATACCCAGTCCCGACTGTTCAGTAACGAGTTACATCGTCTAGACTTTAAGCTCGTTGCGGGGAGGGAATGTGTCTGTTACATCGTTGTGCGGTACTCTCCCGAGCGCCGAGGACAGTGCCCTGCACACAGTAAGCGCTCACTAAGTACGATGGACTGGTGGATCTTGGCCAGGCGTTGGGTCCGTCGTAGGATCTGGCCCCGGCGAAGGTCAGGTATCACTGAGCCAGGCCAGTTCCGGGCCTTGGGCTTGGAGCTTCTCCAGCTGCTTGGGAGTCTGTCTTGGCGTTCAGGGTGGTCATGGGATCCGGGCTCCAAACCAGTATTCAGCGACCTTTCAGATCCGGGAGTTCCCACGTCTGCTAGAGGCCCTCGGTGCCCCTGTTCCCTTTTGGAAATAAGCCTTTGGAAATCGGGACAAAAATCAAGGGGCATATGAGGGCGAAGAGAAGAGCAGGAGGAGCAGTAGTATTTATTAAATGCTTACTAGGTGCAGAGCCTCCTCTCTGGGTCCTACCCCAGTGACCCCTGAAGCAGCATAGTCTAGTGGAAAGAGCCCGGGCCTGGGGGTCAGAAGGATCTGGGTTCTAATGATCTGGGTTCTAATTCCGGCTCCGCCACTTGTCTGCTGTGTGACCTTGACAAGTCATTCACTTCTCTGGGCCTCCGTTCCCTCATCTGGAAGACGGGGATTACGACAGGGAGCCCTACGCGGGACAGGGACTGTGTTCATCCCGATTTGCTTGTATCCACCTCAGTGCTTAGTACAGTGCCTGACACATAGGGTTTACCAAACACTAGAATGCTGCTGCTGATGATTCTAAGCCTTATAATAATGATAATAATAATGGTATTAAATGCTCACTATGTGCCGGGCACTGTCTAAACCCTGGGGAGGATACAAGCAAATCGGGTTGGACACAGGCCCTGTCCCAAATGGGGCTCCCAATCTCAATCCCCATTTTTCAGATGAGGCAACTGAGGCACAGTGTCTTGCCCAAGGTCACACAGCAGACAGGTGGTGGAGATGGGATCAGAAGCCAGGTCCTTCTGACTCCCATGCCGCTTCCCTATTTGAATTTACCTTCTTGGATTCCTTTCGGCTGTACCTCGGAGTTTTACAGTGCTCCAAACAGTCACCCTCAGATTGGGTCCCCTTCCAAGTTCTGGCCCGACCTCACATCTCCTATATTTCTTTTTGAATGCCTAGATTGGTAAAGGGCTCTATCGACTTATCCTTCGGGGCATTTTAGCAAGATAGCCCCTGCTTCACAAAACATGTGCATCTAATATCATCATTTCCAGTCTTCCCTTTTGATGTTTTGCCATTCTACATGTATTTCTTTGAACTTGTTTCCTAATAATAATGTTGGTATTTGTTAAGCGCTTACTATGTGCCGAGCACTGTTCTAAGCGCTGGGGTAGATACAGGGGAATCAGGTCGTCCCACGTGGGGCTCACAGTCGTAATCCCCATTTTGCAGATGAGGTAACTGAGGCACCGAGAAGTTAAGTGACTTGCCCAGAGTCACACATAGGTTCTGTGAAATCATTTCTGTTTCCGACCGCTTCTCTCATTTGCCCGTATCAATACTAAATTCTAATCTCCAAAGTCTGGCCATATTATCTAACCGAATGCCACTCTTTCTGTCCCTTTAAACAAATCATTCATGAAAGCGTTTTGACCTACTCTTGCCAAAAGCCGCTTGATAAGCATTTCCCAGCTGACAGTGTGCTATTAATTACTTACTCCAGTTTAGTTACTTTCTCCACAGTTGGGGATCGTTCGCGTCCTAACGCAAGTAAGGAAGCACGGGCCCTAAATAATTATTCCAGTCCTCAGAGATAGGGTTGAAGAATCAAGTTAAGTCTCCTAGCAGGCAATAAAATTCTTCCATTACTTAGCTCTCTCGCTAATACTCACAGTGAACATTTTAGACCTACGGGTTCTCAAATAACACGACTCCGGAAATCAGGAGATCTGAAATTTAGTCCCCTCTCTATCACAGTCCCTGTCCCTCTTGGGGTTTATGGTGTAAGTAGGAGAGAGTAAGGTTTGATCCTCATCCAACAGAGGAGGAAACTGAGGCGCAGATAAATTAAGCGACTTGCCCAAGGTCACACAGCAGACAACTGGCAGAGCCAGGATTAGAATCCATAACCGTGGCTCAGTGGAAAGAGCCCGGGCTTGGGAGTCAGAGGTCATGGGTTCAAATCCCGGCTCTGCACTTGTCAGCTGTGTGACTGTGGGCAAGTCACTTAACTTCTCTGTGCCTCAATTGCCTCATCTGTAAAATGGGGATGAAGACTGTGAGTCTTGTGGGACAATCTGATTACCCTGTATCTACCCCAGCACTTAGAACAGTGCTCTGCACATAGTAAGCGCTTAACAAATACCAACATTATTATTATCCTCTGACTCCCAGGCCCATGCTCTTTCCACCAGGCCATGTTGCTTCTTGCCGATTCATTGATTTTTTTTTGGGCGAGCGCCGTACTAAACATTTGGGTTGTACAATGCAGTTAACTTGGTAGACACGCTCCCCGTCCACGAGAGGCTTACAATCTAGAAGAGAGTTTTACTGCACACTGGACTCTTCAACCCAGAGCCAGCAAAATTTTTTAATGACATTTGTTAAGAGCTTATTATGTGCCAGGCACTGGACTAAGCACTGTGGTAAATACGAGCTCATTAGGTCGGACGCAGTTCCCGCCCCACAGGGGGCTCACGATCTTAATCCCCATTTTACAGTGAGGGAACTGAGGCCCAGAGAAGTGAAGCAACTTGCTCGAGGTCACGCAGCAGATAAGTGGCGGAGTCGGGATTAGAACCCAGGTCCTTCTGACTCCCCAGGCTGTGCATTAGCCGCTGGCCACTCAGTCGGCCAAGGCAGAGGAAGAGATCGGCGGCTTCCCTACCGTGGCTTCCTTCCTGCAGTCCCGACAGCATTCTGTCAGCTGCAGGTGCCCCGACTGGGGCGGGAGGTTGGGGGGCTCCTAGTGCCCTCAGACCCACGTGGCTTATGGATGCCTGCACCCAGAGAGAGGACGATTAGGCAGTCAATCGATCAATCGTATTTATTGAGCGCTTCCTGTGGGCAGAGCACTGTACTAAGCGCTTGGGAGACGTAGAACTGACATAAGCAGCGTGGCTCGGTGGAAAGAGCATGGGCTTGGGAGTCAGAGGTCATGGGTTCCAATCCCGCTCCGCCACTTGTCAGCTGTGTGACTGTGGGCAAGCCACTTAACTTCTCTGTGCCTCAGTTACCTCATCTGTAAAATGGGGATGAAGACTGTGAGCCTCACAAGGGACAATTTAATTACCCTGTATCTACCCCAGCATTTAGAATAGTGCTCTGCACATAGTAAGCACTTAACAAATACCAACATTATTATTATTAATAGACATATTCGTCTTACACATTCAAGAAGCAGTATGGGGTGTGGGATGGAGTTTTCATCAGGGACAGATTCTCACTGATCAGCTGAAGGAAGACTCTTCAAGTCCCTTAGGAGGTGAAATACACAAACTCATGAATAGGGCATGGATTTTTAGGGTTTTACCTTGCATAACTCAGTCACTCCCCAAACATTTCTTCAACAATTAAAATAAGAAAATCTCTTTATTTTCAAACTATTTATTTGAGGTTAGGGATAAACCTGGAGGGGGGGAAAGCCTTGACATTGCCTATCAACCTCCGCTCCAAACAAAAACTCCTCACTCTAGGCTTCAAGGCTCTCCATCACCTCGCCCCTTCCTACCTCTCCTCCCTTCTCTCTTTCTACCGCCCACCCCGCACGCTCCGCTCCTCCGCCGCCCGCCTCCTCACCGTCCCTCGGTCTCGCCCATCCCGCCGTCGACCCCCGGGCCAAGTCCTCCCGCGGTCCCGGAACGCCCTCCCTCCTCACCTCCGCCGAACTGATTCTCTTCCCCTCTTCAAAACCCTACTTAAAACTCACCTCCTCCAAGAGGCCTTCCCAGACTGAGCTCCTCTTCTCCCTCTACTCCCTCTGCCATTCACCTCTCCGCAGCTAAACCCTCTTTTCCCCCCTTTGCCTCTGCTCCTCCCCCTCTCCCTTCCCATCACCTCAGCACTGTTCTCGTCCGCTCACCTGAATATATTTTCATTACCCTATTTATTTTGTTAATGAAATGTACATCGCCTTGATTCTATTTAGTCGCCATCGGTTTTGACGAGATGTTCTTCCCCTCGACTCTATTTATCGCCATCGTTCTCGTCCGTCCGTCTCCCCCGATTAGACCGTGAGCCCGTCAAACGGCAGGGACCGTCTCTATCTGTTGCCGACTTGTTCATTCCAAGCGCTTAGTACAGCGCTCTGCACATAGTAAGCGCTCAATAAATACTATTGAATGAATTGACATAACAGTTTGGGGATTTTAAGTTTTTCTCTAACACTTGTATTGCCAAAGAGGTCCTAAGGGAATTTACAAATCCCGACTGATTCTGCCAGATCATCTACAGTTGATTTAGCACGTTGGCATCAGTAGCTTTAATCTATCAGTGGTATTCGTTGAGCGCTTACCTTGCGCAGAGCACCGTACTGTGGGTTTGGGAGAGTACACTACGATAGAGTTGGTCGACGTGTCCCTGTAGAGTCTAGATTAATTTGGGGATTGGGAGATGAGGGAGATTAGGTCATTTTAAAGTGCGTTCTTCATGTTTGATTTCTCTAAGCCATCTCCATTCTCTCCGTTTATTAAGAGGGAGAATCCCCCCTGGTAACTGGGAATCCGTGGTCAGTTTCCGCCTCTGTCTTGGGCGAATGTCACCATTCTTGGGGCGAATTTCACCAGTGCGCTTCAATCGGTGACGTTCGGATATTTGATATTCACCCCCAATCCCACGGCACTTAAGTACATATCTTTAAATCATATATTATAAATTATTTATTCCTATTAATGTCTGTCTCCCCCTCTTGACTCTAAACTCTTTATGGACAGGGAGCGTGTCTGCTGATTTGGTTGGATTGTTCTCTGCCAAGCGCTTAGTTCGGTGTTCTGTACGTGGCTCAGCGGAAAGAGCCCGGGCTTGGGAGTCAGAATTCATGGGTTCGAATCCCGGCTCTGCCACTTGTCGGCTGTGTGACTGTGGGCGAGTCACTTAACTTCTCTGTGCCTCGGTTCCCTCATCTGTAAAATGGGGATCGACTGTGAGTCTCACATGGGACAATCTGATTACCCTATATCTACCCCAGCGCTTAGAACAGTGCTCTGCACATAGTAAGCGCTTAACAAATACCAACATTATTATTATTATTCTGCACTTAGTAAGCTCTCGGTAAATACCACTGATTGATTGATTGATTATGTACATATCTGTAATTTATTTCTTCATATTCATGTCCGTCTCCCCCTCTAGACGATAAGCTCATTGTGCACAGGGATTGTGTCTGTTTATTGCGATATTGTATACTCCCAAACGCTTAGTGCTCTGCCCATAGTAAGCAAATCAAATACCGCCGATCGATTGATTGATGGATCCATATTCCGGCATAACTCCCGCTCCTCAAACCAAGATTCGGATATTGTGACTCTGGGGATGGAAACTGGAGTTCCAATACCCTAAGTAAAGCCAAGTTCCCATAATATAGTATCTCGACTGCCGTCAGAATGCCGAGTGTTCTTTTCACTGTTTACATCATTCGCAAATGACAGACGGCGGTAATATCGCTGAAGAAACGCTTGCTGTGCCGATGTGGTGAGTTGTAAAAATCAAAATGACGTCAGCGTCAAGAATATTTAAACCTGATTTTGAGCCCCCCAGACTCAGGAAATAAAACGTGACCATTTCCCTTGCGATACACATTTACACAGCCATGCCTCGAGAAGCAGCGTGGCTTAGCGGAAAGAGATGGGGCTTGCGAGTCAGAGGTCGTGGGTTCTGATCCCGGCTCCGCCGCTTATCAGCTGCTGTGTGACTTGGGGCAAGTCACTGCACTTCTCTGGGCCTCAGTGACCTCGTCTGGAAAATGGGGAATAAGGCAGTGAGCCCCACGTGGGACAACCTGATGACCTTGTATCTACCCCAGCGCTTAGAACAGTGCTTGGCACTTAGTAAGCGCCTAACAAATACCATCATTATTATATATTTGGCATTTTTAGACGTCTTTTTTTCAACGTGAGGCTGAGCTAAAAGCACCCAGGAGAGGGCAGTATTAAATACACGCTACTGGGTGTCCATTCCCAGAGCAGGAGCAAGGCCTTACGGAATTAATAATCATCATGATATTTGGTAAACCCTTCCAGTGTACCGACCTAGGAGTAAATATTCATTTTTCCGAGGGCGCATCTCGGACAGAATTGGTCAGAAGCCCAGCCAGCGTCGGGAGCGGCAACCTCGCGAGCACGTTTTAAAAGATCTGACGGAAAACACGATTAAGCTTCGCCGCATTTCAGTGACTCTAATTACCGGTTCCTATGCAGATAAAATAATCAGAATAGAAGAATCGGTCATACTCTCCCCTCCCCATCGCCCCGACTCCCTCCCTCTGCTCTACCCCCGCTCCCCGCCCGACAGCGCTTGTGTATATACGTACATGTCGATTATTCTATTTATTTTATTAATGATGTGTATATATCTATAATTCCATTTATTTATATTGATGCTATTGATGCCCATATTCAGGTCTGTCTTCCCCCTTCTAGACTGTGAGCCCGTTGTTGGGTAGGGATCGTCTCTGTCTGTTGCCGAATTATACCTTCCAAGTGCTCAGTACAGTGCTCTGCACACAGTAAGCGCTCAATTAATACTATCGAATGAGTGAATGAATGAATGGAAAGGCGCCCTGCTCAGTCATCTGATGGCAGAGCCTAAGAATAATAATAATAATGTTGGTATTTGTTAAGCGCTTACTATGTGCAGAGCACTGTTCTAAGCTCTGGGGTAGATACAGAGTAATCAGGTTGTCCCACGTGAGGCTCACAGTTAATCCTCATTTTACAGATAAAGTAACTGAGGCACAGGGAAGTTAAGTGACTTGCCCACAGTCACACAGCCGACAAGTGGCAGAGGCGGGATTCGAACCCATGACCTCGGACTCCCAAGCCAGGGCTCTTTCTGCCGAGCCACGCTGCTTCTCTATAATGTTGGTATTTGTTAAGCACTTACTACGTGTTCTAAGCGCTGAGGTAGATCCAGGGTAAACAGGTTGTCCCATGTGAGGCTCACAGTTAATCCCCATTTTACAGATGAAGTAACTGAGGCCCAGAGAAGTTAAGTGACTTGCCCACAGTCACACAGCTGACAAGTGGCAGAGCTGCCTGCCAAGCTAGAAACAGAGCCGATGGCGTGGGGCTGCATCCTTCGGGCAGGGGAAAATAGCCTTCTCTTCCCGCTCTGGGTGCCACGTCTGACCTATTCACACGCTGCTTCACATTACTGGACAAATGATATCATCGAGGATCTGGCACGGTGAGTGAACTTTCAGCCAATCTTGTCTTCAATCCCACAGTATTCCCCTAGAAGGCTATTAGGCCAAAAGCTTTGCAAGTTCAACCCCCCTAGTTGATTCATTCATTCAGTAGTATTTATTGAGCGCTTACTATATGCAGAGCACTGGACTAAGAGCTTGGAATGGACAATTCGGCAACAGAGACAATCCCTGCCCAGTGACGGGCTCACAGTCTAATCGGGGGAAACAGAGGGACAAAACCAAGACAACGCAACCACGATAAATAGAATCAAGGGGATGTGCACCTCATTAACAAAATAAATAGGGTAATAAAAATATAGACAAATGAGCACAGTGCTGAGGGGCGGGGGAAGGGGGAGGAGCAGAGGGAAAGGGGGCTTAGGTGATGGGGAGAAGGGGGTGGGAGCAGAAAGCGGATGGGGAGCAGAGGGAAACGGGGAAACTCAGTCTGGGAAGGCCTCTTGGAGGAAGTGAGTTCTCAGTAGGGCTACACGTCGGACAATTTTCGGGACTTCCCCAGTTACCTCTAAATCGCGAACGATGACTTCCTTCAGCCATTGAGCTTCTCCTCATTAAAAAGAAGTGCGAGGGTTAAAAGTTGGGCGTTTCAGTCTCGTTTCCGTACTTAGAACAGCGAGGCCTAGTAGAGAGAGTGCGGGAGTTTTAGGTAGGAAGCCTGGGGGGGGGGGGGCTTTCTTGCTTTTTATAGTATTTATTAAGTCGGTCAGTCGATCGTATTTAGCTCTTACTGTGCGCAGAGCACTGTACCAAGCTCTTGGGAGAGTACAGTACAAGGATAAACAGACGCGTTCCCCGCCCATAACGAGCCAGACGCCGTCCTGAGCACTGGGGCAGATACAAGCTAATCGAGTCGGACACAGTCCCTGTCTCACATGGGGCTCACAGTCTTCATCCCCATTTGACAGATGAGGTAACTGAGGCACAGAAAAGTTAATTGATTCGCCCGAGGACTCACAGCAGACCAGTGGTGGAGCCGGGATTAGAATTCCTAATTCTAATTCCAGACATATCACTTACCTGCTTGCTGTGTGACCTTGGGCAAGTCATTTAACTTCCTTGTGCTTTAGTTTCCTCATCTGTAAAAGAGGGGGTAGAATACCTGTGACCCTGCCCCGTTAGACCGCCAGTCCCTAAGTGGGACGGAGACCGTGTGATTTAATTATCCTGTGTCTACTCCGGTGCTTAATACCTTGCGTGACTCAGAGTAAGTGTTTAATGCTTTCCACAATTATCATGATTATAGAAAATTTAATCATGCTTTCTGAAAGACATCATGTACATGGCCTTGAATTTACAGAGCACTTTATGTCCAAGCATTTTCCCAATGTGTTATGGCATTTTGAGTCACCCCTATGGCTCATTCAGTTCGGTCACGGTGTGTTCTGTTTCCAGAAGTGACACCAAGGAATTCTTGGAGAAAAAAGTTTTCCCCGGTCTCCACTCCCAAGATTAGCGACGATGTACCTCTAACATCCCTAATTTTGCATTTTAATATCCCATAATGGATCGACCGTCAATTCTATCCCAGACCCTTCTTTGACAGCCGTAACTTCTCACTCTACCTGCTCTAATATTTTTCTCCCCTCTGATATCTCATTATGGTGTTATGGGCTTGTTGTTCTCGAGTTTAGTGAAAACAGTTTTTAAACGTACTGATATTTTCGGCTTGTACAATTTGCAGAAATTAATTCCGTGCACTCCATAAGCCCCACTATACGAATTATTGTTAAACGGTGGAGCTTCATTTTTCCCTTGCTTAATCCAGTTTCTTTGCTTATGTTCTGATTGGATGGGAAGCACCTATTTTCACCTTTTCAGGCTATTAAAAAAGCAAAATAGAGCGCTTACTATGTGCAGAGCACCGTACTTAGCGCTTGGGAGAGTACAATACAACAGACTGTAGTGGATCCCATGATGAGTTTATCACCTCATCATGATTGTTCTTTTAAAATTTCCCCTTTCTAGTACCCTGTCAGTGCAGTAAAATTAACATTTAAAAAGCCTATAAAATGATAATCATCTAGTAAAGAAAACAAGTCAGCCGCATTAAGCTTAGTAGATCAAAGCCAACAGCTCCAGAGGCATTATGATTAGAAAATTGGTAATGTCTGAAAATAAGGACTCGAATGAAAGTGCCTTTTCCCCCACCGAAAAATCGATCAATGGTATTTGTTGAGCGAAGCAGCATGGCTCAGTGGAAAGAGCATGGGCTTGGGAGTCAGAGGTCATGAGTTCGAATCCCAGCTCTGCCACTTGGCAGCTGTGTGACTGTGGCCAAGTCACTTAACTTCTCTGTGCCTCAGTTACCTCATCTGTAAAATGGGGATTAACTGTGAGCCTCATGTGGGACAACCTGATTACCCTGTATCTCCCCCAGCGCTTAGAACAGTGCTCGGCACATAGTAAGCGCTTTACAAATACCAACATTATTATTATTATTATTATTATTATGTGCAGAGCACCATACTAAGCGGTTGGGAGAGTCGGATGTAAGAGTCGGTAGACACCTTCCCTGCCCACAGTGAGAAGCAGCATGGCATAGTGGAAAGAGCAGGGGCCTGGAAGTCAGAAGGGTCTGGGTTCTAATCCCAGCTCTGCCACTTGTCTTCCCTGTGACCTTGGGCAAGTCACTTCACTTCTCTGGGCCTCAGTTCCCTCATCTGTCAAATGGGGATTAAGGCGGTAAGCCCGCTGTGGGCGGCGATCGTCTCTCTCTATCGCTGAATTGTAATTTCCAAGCGCATAGTACAGGGCTGTGCTCGAAAGATTTGATTAAATGAATGACTGTGAGCCCCATGTGGGACAGGGACCGCGTCTAACCCGATTATCCTGCATCTACCCCAGCGCTTAGTACAGTGCTTGGCACATAGTAAGCGCTTAATGAATAGCATAATTATTATTAGTATTATTATTAGCGAGCCTACAGGCTAGGTGAGTTTACAGAGCTACAGGACTGTTACCAAAAAGCTATCGTCCAAATATGTAACCCTGTTGAGTTTTCTCCTCTTTCCCTGTTATAATTCAAGACTGAACCTCACTCGATGTTACCAGCGGCATCGAAAGCATGAAGTTACATAGTTTACTAATCACATTTTAGGTTTGGAAGGGAAAATATGGGTAAATGAAGGAAAAACAGAAGAAGCATATGTCCCTGATAAAGAGAAGAGGCTGTCAGAAGCAAAACCATGCGGAAGTTAACTAATTTGGGACTCCATAGTTACGGAGTATGTAGTACTCGGGAATGGGGATTAGAACCCACGACCTCTGACTTCCAAGCCTCTGCTCTTTCCTCTAAGCCACAGTGGGTCCATCGATCAGTCTTGAATAATAATGTTGGTATTTGTTAAGCGCTTACTATGTACCGAGCACTGTTCTAAGCGCTGGGGTAGATACGGGGTAATCAGGTTGTCCCACTTGAGGCTCGCAGTCATCATCCCCATTTTCCAGATGAGGTAACCGAGGCAACCGAGAAGACAAGTGATTTGCCCAAAGTCACAGAGCTGACAGGTCTGGGGGCCGGGATTAGAACCCGTGACCTCTGACTCCTAAGCCCGTGCTCTTTCCACTGAGCCACGCTGCCAATCCATCACGGGTATTTACTGAGCTTTTACTGTGTGCAGAGCACTCTACTCAGGGCTTGGGAGAGTCACAGGGTAAAAGAGTTGGTAGCCATGTTTCCTGCCCACAGTGAGTTTACAGTCTAGAAGGGGAGGCACATGATGACGGACCATTGGTTTGACTAAGCAGTGGCCTTCACCGAGGTCTTATGTTCAGGGGAGAACGGAACCTTGTGCTCAGTACAGTGCTCGGCACACGGTAAGCACTCAATAAATACGATTGACTGGTCGATTTCTTCAGCCTAGACCGTAAGCTCGCCGTGGGCAGGGGAGGTGCCTGCTAACTCCGTGGTATCGTACTCTCGCGAGCAATTAGTACGGCGCTCGGCACATAGTAGGTGCTCAACCAGTACCACCGATCGATCGATCGATTGAAGACTGTGAGCTAGACTCTTAGTCTGTAAACTCATCCTCTGGACTGTAACCTCAGTGTGGGCAGGGAACAGGTCCACCAACTCCCTTGTAATGGATTCTCCCAAGGGCTTAGTACAGTGCTCTGCCCGCAATAAGCGCTCAATAAATACCACTGATTGATTCCAACGAGAGAAGAGAGTGAAAGCTTTAAGTACCACTGTGATCTTTAAGGATGTGACTAGAGGGCACTGTAACCTAAGCAGAATCAGCTACACCATTAGATTTGTCTCTCAAAGCTTAATTTTCGGGTGGATTTTTTTTCTTTTTTTTAGCTAAACTCAGGTGTGTGTAATAATAATAACGTTGGTATTTGTTAAGCGCTTACTATGTGCTGAGCACTGTTCTAAGCGCTGGGGTAGACGTAGGGGAATCAGGTTGTCCCACGTGGGGCTCACAGTCTTAATCCCCATTTTACAGATGAGGGAACTGAGGCACAGAGAAGTTAAGTGAGTGTGTGTTCACGTGCGTTGCAGTTGTACAGCATTAAGAGATTTAGGGGTTTCATCTTTTGGGCCACCAAAAAAACCCCACTATAGAGAGAAAGAGAAAACTCGTTTTTACCTTTCCCTGTATCCCTCTGACAACTTCTACGTGCAGTCGTACTTCTTGTCTCGTCTTTTGCTGTCGAGTCGTCTCCGACCGTAGCGAAGCCGTGGACACGTCTCCCCCAGAACGGCCCACCTCCATCTGCGATCGTTGCGGTAGGGGGTCCCGTAGAGTTTTCTCGGTCAAAATCCGGAAGTGGTTTACCACCGTCTCCTTCCGCAAAGTCAACTTGAGTCTCGGCCCTTGACTCTCTCCCGTGCCGCCGCTGCCCAGCGCAGGAGGGTTTTGATTTGTAGCGGATGGCCTTCCACTCGCTAGCCACTGCCCAAGCTAGGAACGGAATGGATAGGCCTCTTCTTCTCAGGGCTCCTCTCCCTTTTTCATCTTCCCTCCTCTGGAGAGTCACTCGACTCCACCAGTGGCCATTGTTTAGAGGAGGCTGGTGGACCAAATCATTCCAGGTTGGGACGTGACATAAAGCCAGAACAGTGTGGCCATCTTTCGATTTAATACCGGCTTCCACTACTGACTCCCGGAATGCGCAGCATCCATGCATTATGAATCTCTGGAAGAAGCAGGACAGAAAAACATGTTTGAGGCATGGAAATGAGGGGCTTGGGATAGGTCATCTATGCAAAATGGAACTCTCTATTTCTAAGAAAAAAAGAATTTGAGTGTTGTAAAAGATTTCGAAAGATCCCAGGGTGCTCAGGGAAATCCCATCCAATCAGAAAGATATACATTTTATCTACTTTGTGACTCACTTAGAAAATCACATGGGGAAGTTTTTGCTAAAACACGTTGTGATTCTGTTGAACTTCAGTGAAAAACTTCAGTGAACTAAAATACAGACAACTTCCCTCATCTCTTGTCTCACGCCATTGAGTCGTTTCCGACCCATAGCGACACCGTAGACACGTCTCTCCCAGTACGTCCCACTTCCATCTGCATTCATTCCGGTAGTGGTTCCAGAGGGTTTTCTTGGTAAAAATGCAGAGTGGTTTACCATCACCTCCTTCTGCGCAGTAAACTCGAGTCTCTGCCCTCGACTCTCTCCCGTGCCATGGCTGCCCGGCACGGGTGAGTTTTGACTCGTGGCAGATGGCCTGCCGCTCGCTAGCCACTGGCCAAGCTAGGAATGGAACGGACAGGCCTCTGTTTGACTCTCCCTTCCATAGCCGAGACTGGTAGAGGACTGGAAACTCTCCAGGTGCGACCCAGAGAGGGGTCCCTCATCTCTACAAGATTACAATTTTGACAACAAATCTCTACTGGGGAGCGACTTAATAAGTGCTAAGTAGGTACTAGTAATGTCTCACTGTAGGCAAGGGAATATGTCTGTTTATTGTTATATTGTACTCTCCCAAGCACCTAGTACAGTGCTCTGCACGCGGTGAGCGCTCAATAAATACGTTCGACTAAGTAAGGTGTTTGTTTTTTTCCAAAATTCACTTCTCAGAGCGACATTTCCCTAAAGCTCCTAACCAAAAATACAAATCCCTACTCAGCTAAAGTGGAGGAAATCGTGAGTGACTTTTTTTCTCGAATGAGAACGGTAATGGCTGGGTCGCTGAAAGCAGCTGTGACTAAAAGTTGCTACCATCTGTTGGCTGTGGCTGATCCCTAGGAAAGGGATTGTTTCCTTCGCCGTTTCGTTGGGTGTCTAGTTGTCCCTGGCGTTCAGTAACAATGAGCCCTCTGTCAGGCTGCTGGGGTGGCGTAAAAGCCCAGTACCCATATGTTCAGATCGTCTGGTGGTGAGGCCCTGCTTTCGGCACCTGGTGGGGTTAGCACATGGACCTGGAGCTCACAAGGACCTGAGTTCTAATCACGACTCCGCCACATGCCTCCCGGGTGACCTTGGGCAAGTTGCTTCATTTCTCTGGGCCTCAGTTTCTCTGGGCCTCAGTAACTTTAGCTGTGGACAGTGTCCCGCCTGATGAACTTGTATCTACTCCAGCTCTTAGAACAGTGCTTGGCACCTAGTAAGAACTTAACAAGTACCATGATAATAATAATTATTATTATCATTCCGCCCAAAGAATTTGCTCAAGAAAATCCATCTCGTCCTCAAAATTGACAGGCCAGATTGTCTCCAGATTGCCTGTCTGCTTCAGCTGCTTCTGGGCAGGCTAAAGCTCAGCCACGTTTTCTAAGATCAGGTGTCAAATCACCATTTCAAGTTTTTTTAAGCACTTACTATGTGCCAGGTACTGCACTAAGCACTGGGGTAGATCCAAACTAATCGGGTCAGACACAGTCCATGTCCCACATAATAATAATAATAATGATGATGGAATTTGTTAAGCACTTGTGTGTCAAGCGTTATTTTAAGAACTGAGCTAGATACAAACTAATCACGTTGGACATAGTCCATGTCCCACATGGGCCTCACAGTCTAAATCCCCACTTTACAGATGAGGGAACTGAGGCACAGTGAAGTGACTCGCCCAAATTCACACAGCAGACAAGTGGCAGAGCCGTGATTAGAATCCAGCTCCTCGGACACCCAGGCCCTGGTTCGAGCCACTAGTCCATGATGCTTCTTTAGAAGATCAGTCAATCAGGGGGATTTCTCGAGGGCATACTGTGCGCGGCACTTAGGAGGAACGCGAGCGGAAAATCCGTTTCAAACCAGAAAACTCAGAAATACGCCCACAACCAGAAAACTAGAAAGCCCCCAACCCACTCCTTGTTACTTTGATTAACCTAGCCGACAGTGGTTGATTAAGAAGAGTACGGTCTCATTTCTCCGGCCTGCCTTTCCTCCTCAGTGCTCTGCACAGAGTGAGCGCTCAATAAATGCGATTGAATGAATGTACTGATTAAACGACGAGGAGACTTCTTACCGTGTGATTATCATCGGTGGAAGTTGTTGAGCGCTTACTGTGGGCAGAGCCCTGTACTCAGCGTTTGGGAGACTGCAGTCCAACGGAGTTGGCAGACACGTTCCCTCCCTACATGGAGCTTACAGTCTAGAGGGGGAGACGGACGTTAATAGGAATAAACCAGGTGATAAGCTTCAGAGTCAAAAGAAACCCATCCCTTGGTTCTTCCCTTTCAAGAGAACTCCAGGATCCAGAACGGCCCCTTCCTGTGAGGAAATACAAGGCTTTAGCTCCTTTGCCTTCTGGGAATTGTTATTTTTATCCCCTGTTCCCGACGGGAATCCACCCGGACCTCCGATTCGATGCTTTGAAATCTCCCAGCTTTCACCTAAGACGGGCTTTAAAAGCAGCGCAGTCCAATGACAGGTCAGAGCGCCTCATCCCCTTCCCGACCTCCGACCCTAAGCTTCCCCGGCTAGCGGCTCCCTGGAATGAAGGTGCTGGGAATGGGAATGGGTAGGGGACGGAGGCGGAGCGGAGACAGAAGGGGAGGACAGAAAGAGAGAGAAAGGCAAAGAAAGAAAATTGGAAATCATTCACTTCTGACTTCTGGGTGGGCCCTCAGCTCCGATATGCCTTTGGGCCTGGGGAAGAGTTACGTCTCCTTTGGCTTCAAGGCAACCTTTACTTCCCGAGTGCTTGCTAAGGCGAACAGTCATAATCAGCAAACTCTCCGGGTTGCCCCAACATGCCCGCTGCCCAAATGCATTCCCCACGTTTCCACGCTGATCCCGTCCGTACCCGAGAGGCAGAGATCGAGGACTGGTGCTAGGCGAACCGGGGAGACCCGGGTTTGGGCCTGGGGAGACGGGACTGGCGTCAGATGGTCCGCCATTTTGATGCGGGCCCCGGATCCCCCCACGTCCTGCCTGGGGCCATCGTGTCACCTCTAGACTGTAAGCTCGTTGAGGGCAGTGAACGTGTCGGTTTACTGTTACATCGTACTCTCCCAAGCGCTTAGTGCAGTGCTTTGCGCATAGTGTGGTCGAGTGAAACACTCCGGGTGCAAATAACTGCATGGTGTCGTATTCGCCACTGTCTGCTTCTGCTGCTGTCTTACCTCCCTCCCAAAAGCCCCCTCGCACAAGAGCACCTCGAGACTCCATCTCGCGTCCTCGTAGCAGCTGGTCTCCTTCCCGCTGCCGTCTCCGAGAAGGGAGGCGGCGCCGCCATCCCAGAAGAGTCCCGGCCTGCCGCTCCTTCTCATCCCCCCTTCCCCTCCCCGCCGGGCCATGTCCCACACAGAGAGCTCACAGTCTTAATCCCCACTAGAGATGAGGGAGGGAAGCGAGGCACTGAGAGGTGAAGTGACTCGCCCAAGGTCACACAGCAGACAAGTGGCGGAGCCGGGACTAGAATCCAGATCCGATTCCCGGGCCCCGGGCTCTCTCCACTAGGTCGGGTTGCTTCTCATGTTGTATCATGATCAGTTTTTGTCTACTCGCCTTCCCCTATCGTCCGACCTCTCTTGTCTCCTGAAACGCGTCCCGCCCGGAAAATTCCAAAGGCCGGTGCTCGTTGCCCGCCGCCATTCCTCAGTTTGCTGCCAAATCAGCAATGATAATAATAATAATGATGATGGTATTTATTAAGCGCTTACTATGTGTCAAGCACATTTCTAAAGGCTGAGGTAGATACAAGTGAATCAGGTTGGACACTCTCCCCGTCCCCCATGGGGCTCACAGTCTTAGGTAATAATAATCATAATTGTGCTATTTGTTAAGTGCTTATTATGTGCCAAGCACTGTACTAAGCACTGGGGTGGATACAAGGGTGGACACATCTCTGTTTCCCCATTTCCCCATTTCCCTCTGCTCCTCCCCCTCTCCCTTCCCATCCCCTCAGCACTGTACTCGTCCGCTCAACTGTATATATTTTCATTACCCTATTTATTTTGTTAATGAAATGTACATCGCCTTGATTCTATTTAGTCGCCATCGGTTTTGACGAGATGTTCTTCCCCTCGACTCTATTTATCGCCATCGTTCTCGTCCGTCCGTCTCCCCCGATTAGACCGTGAGCCCGTCAGACGGCAGGGACCGTCTCTATCTGTTGCCGACTTGTTCATTCCAAGCGCTTAGTCCAGTGTTCTGCACATAGTAAGCGCTCAATAAATACTATCGAATGAATGAATCTGTTCCACATGGGGCTCACAGTCTTAATCCCCTTTTTCCAGATGAGGGAACTGAGGCCCAGAGAAGTGAAGCGACTTGCCCAAAGTCACACAGCAGACAAGTGGCAGAGCCGGGATTATAACTCAATTGACTCCCAGGCCCATGCTCTGTCCACTGGACCACACTACTTCTCGTGATCACGCTACTTCTCCTCTGTGGCTCTGTGGTTTGCGTTCTTCCCACGTACCAAGGGGAAGCCATTTTCCTCTCCTGGTTCCCCCCCCCCCCCCGCACAAAGCCCAGGCTGCTCTCCCTCCAGGAAAAACCAAGCTCATTTTCTGCGTGCGGTAGATGGGGGCCCTGAGGGAACCAAAGTGAAACGACCAGTCCTCTGGCCTTCGTGGAAGTATTTTCTGATTATAATTCATAATGACGACGGCATTTGTTAAGCGCTTACTCTGTGCCAAGCACTGTACTAAGCGCTGGGATAGATACGAGCTCATCGGGTTGATTAAAATCCCGCCCCGCAGGGAGCTCACAGTCTAAGCAGGAGGGAAGAGAGGCTGAGGGCCTAAAAGATCTTGTGGCCCTGGAAACCTTGAGCCATTTTTGACTACTGCACTGCGTACAATTGAATCCAAGTGAGCACTGTTATCATCATCATTCCCACCATTTATCGAATATCTATTTGATTTTTTATGGTATCTGTTAAGCCTTTACTGTGAGCTGTTAGACACGCCGCTTGGATCCTCAGCAACATAAACATCCACAACATTTACTGAGCACGGAACACGGTACCGAGCCCCCGTAGCGTTCGATCAGTCAGCGGGGATTTACTGAGCACTGTACTAAAAGCTCGAGAGGGTACGACACAGTCTGTAGACACGATACCGGCCCTTAAGAAGTTTACAATCTAGTTAAGGGATCACTGCTTGGGAATGTATAACAGAATAAAAGACAGTCCCCATGGAGTTTGTAGCGGAGGAGGAAATAGGAGGGCATAAATTCCAAATGTAGATTAGGTCGCTGTAAAATATGATTAAAGCAGAAGTGAGCAAGTAAATAGATAATGAATAAAGTCACCCAAGTACACGTGAGAGCTGAGGTGGGTGAATGATTGAGATGATTGGGAACACGTCTTCCAACTCCGTTGTTTTGTACTCTCAGTCGGGCAGTCAGTCGTATTTATTGAACGCTTACCGTGTGCAGAGCATTGCACCAAGCGCGTGGGAGAGCACAATATAACAATCTATAAGCGCTTAGTGCGGCGCTCCGCACGTGTGCGCTCAATAATTACCACTGACCGATTGATGGAGCAGGGTGACCAGGGAAGAGGAGATGAATTAGGGCTTGCCTCTTTGGAAGAAAATGGTTCGGATTGATTGATTGGATGGATCTTGGGAGGGCTTGGGACATAGGGACGAGTGCTGAGGTGCAACAGGGGAGAAGAACCGACAGGTAAGAGGGAGACGACTGGTGAGAGTCACAGAGTCAGTGGTAAATCATTTTTCTTTAATGCGAGGAGAAGAGGTTGGTGGACACAGGCTTTAAAGGAGAGGATTGATGTGTTTCAAATAGCGTTTTAAGAAGATTCCGCGTGCAGCTGGGTGTAAAATCCTAGACCGGGCTGGAGGCTGAGGTTCCAGGAGGGAGGATGATGAGGTAACCTAGCCGGGAGCCATAGACTAAGGTGGTTGTTATCGAAGGAAGGGGCGGATCGGGGAGATAGAATAGCCGAAAAGCCGGCGGGATTTCAAGACAATCCGAATGGGGGAGTTGAAAGACAGAAACGGCATGAAACACCCTCCAGATTAAAGAAATAAATAAAAAAAAATCCCACCGAATAATAAAATTCTGGCTGCTCGAGTTAATACACAAAAGAGCTTGTAGTGATTGAATAAATCACATTACCCAAATGGAATACCCTGGTAATCATAGACAATCCCTCTGATTTAAGAGGATTATCCCTCGTGATTATTTCATTGCAACTTAATTTTATTGCCAAATTGCCATTCAGGTAAGAGAGCATTTGCCTCAGTCAATTGCATGGAAACAGTTGTTATTTCCACGCTTTTCAATCCACCAGTGATATCGATTTAGCGCTTAGTGTGCGTGCGGAGCAATCACACCAAGCCGGTGTTTTTGGAACACTTACTGTGTGCAGAGCATTTCGCCAAGCACCCCGAAGGGTACGATACAAGAGTTTGGTGGACAAGTTCCCTGCCCACGGAGAGCTTACAGTCCGGAGGGGGAGACCGACATGTATGTAAATAAATGATCTACAGATATGTACAAAAGGGCTGCGGTGACTATCAAACCCACTCGACTGCAAGCTCCTTGTGAGCGGGGAACGTGTCTACCGAATCCGTTGTGTTGTACTCTCCCGAGGGCTCGGAACGGTGCTCCGCACACCGAAAGGGCGCAGTAAATGCGACTGATCGATCGACCGCGTGCTTAAAGGGTGCAGTTCCATGTGCACGGATGACACGGAAGGGAGAGGGAGTCGGGGAACCAATCGATCCGTCGTATGTGTCGGGCACCGTGCTAAGCGCTTGGAAGAGTACATGGTAACAGAGTCGGTAGACAGGTTCCTTGCCCACAAGGAAGGGGAGATAGACATTAATATAAATGAATGAATTTCGGGTATGTATAGAAGTGCCGTGGGACTGAGGATGCAGACTGAATCGAGGGTGCAAATCCAAGCGCCAGGGGGACGCAGAGGGGAGCGGGAGAAGAGGAAATGAGGGCTTAGTCAGGGGACCTCTCGGAGTACATTTGCCATCAATAAGGCTCGACGGTGGGCAGAGCGATCGTCTTTGGGATATGAAGAGGGAGGGCGTTTATTATCATTATTGCCGATTTGGCAGCAGACTGAGGAAGGGCCGGGGGCAGCGAGCACGGGCCTTTGGAATTTTCCGGGCGGGACGCGTTTCAGGAGACAAGAGAGGTCGGACGACAGGGGCAGGCGAGTAGACAGAAACCGATCACGCTACAACATGAGAAAAACGGGCCGGTCGGTAGTTCATTTCCTTCATCAGGCTTGTGGGGGAAGCGCTGACGAAGAGTACCGCGGTCTGAAGCGTCGGTCGCCGGCTCTGCCGACTCGGTCGTCCGGGCAGAGGCCCCAGGCCGGAGGAAACGTTTGGAGGGTCGGTGAATTTATTTGGGGTGCTCTTCGGTCGCGGCCGTGACACCACAGCCAATCCCGACTCCACGTTTAGGGAGTGCCGTCGGGTGGAGAGAGAGCGCAGAACTGTGTGCTGGAGCCAGAGCGAAGCCCACCGAGGCCTGTCCGATGCCACGTCTATTTCAATCAATCGGTTGAATTTATCGAGCGCTCGCCGTGTGCAGGGCACTGTACTGAGTGCTCGGACGAGTCCAGTACAACAGAGTCGGTAGTCACGCTGCCTGCCCACAGTGAGCTTCCGACGTAGAAGGGTGGTGGATAGAGCACCCGGTCTGGAAGGCGGAAGGTCATGGGTTCTAATCCTGGCTCCGCCCCACGTCTGCTGTGTGACCTTGGGCAAGTGTCTTCACTGTGCCTCAGTTCCCTCATCTGGAAAAATGGGGATTGAGACCGTGAGCACCACGTGGGACGGGGACTGCGTCCAACCCGATTTGCTTGAATCCACCCCAGCGCTCAGTCCAGTGCTCGGCACAGAGTGATCGCTTATAAATACCGCAATTATCATCACTATCAGAAGGAATCCGTTTCCCCGAGCACCGGAAGGCGAGAGGGAGGGAAAGAAACCGTCGGCATTCTCTGGGTGCCGAACGACCCACCGACCCCAAGATTTCAAAATGGCACAGCCCGGACGGCCCCCGCGGAGATATCGGGCCGGAACATCACCCCGGCCGCCGGCCCCCGGGGCTGTTTCTTTCGGCCGGGGCCGGCCCGACCCGACGACGAAGGGACGGATCCACCACGGGGAGGAATGTGGTCGGGCGGAGGCCCACACCCGACCAAATATCGGCCCCTTTGATGACGGCGATAAAGCGACAAGCCGAATGCCTAATGAAACCCGGGCGTGGGTTGACGATTCCATTTCCCAGCTTTTCAAATTCCTCATAAGCTGCGAGGCCTCCGCCGTGCCATCTGGGTGGGTGAGATGCCAGGGGAGGGCCGGGCAGGCCGGCGAGCCAGGGTGCCTCCCGACGAGACTGGTGGAGAGGCAGGCCGAGGGGCCGACGGGGCGAAGGGAAGGAAACCTGTGCCAGGGTGGAAGGAAACAGAAACTCCGCTCTTCTCAGAGAAGCGGCGTGCCGTGGTGGATAGAGCCGGGCTCGGAAGTCAGAAGGTACTGGGTTCTAATGCCGGCTCCGCTGCTTGTCCGTTGAGTGATCTTGAGCAATTCGCTTCACTTCTCTGGGCCTCAGTTCCCTCGTCTGGAAAATGGGGATTAAGACTGTGAGCCCCACGTGGGACAGACCCCCCCCCCGACCATTTAGACTGTGAGCCCGTCATTGGGCAGGGATTGTTCCCATCTGTTGCCGAATTGTACATTCCAATCGCTTAGTACAGTGCTCTGCACATAGTAAGCGCTAAGTAAATACTATTGAATGAATGCATGAATGACAGGGACCGTGTCCAACCCGATTTCCTCGTATCCACCCCAGCGCTTAGTACAGTGCCTGGAGAAGCAGCGTGGCTCAGTGGAAAGAGCCCGGGCTTTGGAGTCAGAGTTCATGGGTTCGAATCCCCGGCTCGGCCACTTGTCAGCTGTGTGACTTCGGGCAAGTCAGTTAACTTCTCTGTGCCTCAGTTACCTCATCTGTAAAATGGGGATGAAGACTGTGAGCCCCACGTGGGACAACCTGATTCCCCTGTGTCTACCCCAGCGCTTAGAACAGTGCTCGGCACGTAGTAAGCGCTTAACAAATACCAACGTTATTATTATTATTATTACATAGTAAGTGCTTAACATATACCACGAGTATTATTATTGGATAAGTAGGTTTGGGCTTAGGGTGAGGATTCCTGAGAGGCTCAGGCTGGGCGAAGGAGGTCCCGCAGGAACTCGTTGGACACCCAGAAGCCCCGTAAGGAAGCTGGGATCAGGAGGGCTTCTCCACAGCCTCCCCTACTGCTAATAATAATGCTGGTATTTGTTACGCGCTTACTACGTGCCAGGCACTGTACTAAGCGCTGGGGTGGATACAAGAAAATCGGTTGGCCCCTCCCCCCCACATGGGGGTCACAGTCTCAATCCCCATTTTCCAGATGAGGGAACTGAGGCCCGGAAGTGACTTGCTCAGAGTCACACAACAGACAAGTGGCAGAGCCGGGCTGAGAACTTCTGATCCCGGGCCCTTGCACTAGCCACTAGGCAACCCTGTTCCGTCTTCCCTCCGTCGTGTGCGTCCAGGCTAGCTTCTTGGTTGGTGATTGAGCTCCATTGCCCCGGTCTTCTTCTGTGAGATGTTCCTTTAGAGCAGGTGTCAAGTAGGCTACTGGGCCGGAGCCCCGGGCGCGATAAACTGTGGGCTTCAATCCCTCCTTCCCCGTCAACTGCTTCTTTCTGTCCAAGCAGCGTAGAGAAGCAGCGTGGCCTAGTGGCTAGAGCCCGGGCCCGGGAGTCAGAAGGACCTGGGCTCCTCCGCTTGTCTGCTCTGTGACCTTAGGCGACAAGTCATTTCGCTTCTCCGTTCCCTCATCTGGAAAATGGGGATTAAGGGTGTGAGCCCCATGTGGGACGGGGACCGCGTCCAACCTGAATAACTTGTATCTACCCCAGTGCTTAGAACGGTGCTTGGCACCTAGTAAGTGCTTAACGAGTGCTATTAGTATTATTATTACACCACGAGCAATTACACCACGAGCAGCTTCCCTGCTTTGCTACCTTGCCGTTTCTCAATTCAGTTGGTTCCAGATTCCGTAAACTGAGCGGAAGAACCCTCCCTGACTCGAATGATCCCCTTGACCGAGCAGACCTCGGTCCTTGCTCCGAGGCCGGGGCTGGTCAACGGCAGCGCAACTAGAGAAAGCGCTCAGTACGGTGCTTCGCACACAGTAAGTGCTCAATAAACACGATGGAACGAGCGGAGAAGGGAGCCACGAAATTATGACGGTGAGAGCAGTCAAAAAAAAGAAAAAAATACGTTGAAAATTGCCCGACCGTGGGCTGCGAGGTTTCTTTAGACATTCGGAAATGGCGTGCAGACCCTGTGCAAATTATAGAATAATTAAAAATAATGGTGGTATTTGTTAAGCGCTTACTCTGTGCCGGGCACTGGGGTGGTTACTAAGGAAAACGGGTCGGACACTGTCCCTGTCCCTCATGGGGCTCACGGCTTCAACCCCGTTTTACAGGTGAGGTGCC
The DNA here is from genome assembly GCF_004115215.2 of Ornithorhynchus anatinus. Lineage (NCBI taxonomy): Eukaryota > Metazoa > Chordata > Mammalia > Monotremata > Ornithorhynchidae > Ornithorhynchus > Ornithorhynchus anatinus. The sequence goes on along the minus strand of NC_041741.1, from coordinate 17,239,865 downwards.
TGAGGCCCGGAAGAGTGACGGGCACACAGCGGTCTAGGTCCGCTGGGTGACCTTGGGCGAGTCACTCACTGGGGCTTCGGTTACCTCATCTATATGGGGATTAAGATCGTCAACCCCACGTGGGGCATGGACTGTGTCCAACCTGATTATCTTATATCTACCCGAGCGCTTAGTAGGTGCCTGGCTCATAATTAGTACTTAACAAACACCATTAAAAAAAAAGAACAAAACCAACCAAAAAAACCCCCTGGATGTGGGAGGAGATTCTCTACTCCACCCAACTCGCTCTCCGAGGCATTGACACTTTCTAAGGTTAAGGACAATAAATATTGGTCCGAAATTGCACCCTTCATTTTGACATCTTCTAAATGTCTCAACACCTTGCAGAAAGGAGTGTTCTTACTGTAAGGAAGATTTGTGCACGGGCAGGGGGTCAAACAAAGTGTGGGAATGAAAACTATAAGGGTGATGAGAAAGACGTTAAGCCTTTCTCTTTCTTCTGGACGGTAAACTCACTGTGGGTGGGGAATGTGTCTACCGACTCTGCTTTATTGTACGCTCCCAATCCTAACAATTATTAGTATACTCGTTAAGAGCTTGCTATTCTTAGTACAGTGCTCGGCACATAGCCAGCACTCCATAAATACGATCGATGGAGTGATTTAGTCAAATGTTTTCAGCTCCTCGGGTTGCATTACAACCGCTACTTTGTATATTCCGCTATAATGTGTGAAGCTGTTTCCCGGTGATCCCAAAGCATCTTAACCATCTCCGGGAGCAACTTGGTGCTGGAAACCTGGGCTTTATTGGGTATTCCGTGGCTGTTGCTGTCCATTTTTGATTTCCCTGGATTTTCCCGTTTTTCAGAACCACACCGTTATTCTCACGGAGTTTTGAAAGTCCGTCCCGTCTCAGGTCTCTTTCTCCCAATCTCTTTTTCTCAGCCCAGTAAACAAAGTTTACGACCGACCGTTTTTACTCAGTACGTCATTTGAAAAGAGCTGAGTGACCCATCCAAAGGCATCTGGGTTTTATTTTCTAAACGAAGCGAGCGTCCACGTCGGCAATTGGCCGGACGGCAGAACGTAAAGTGGAAACGTGGGCCGCCCCAAGCCTTTGAAGCGATTACGATTTTATTTTGGTTTTAGGCCCCGCTGTTTGAAATAGTAAAGTTTTCCTTTCATTTAGCGGAGATGTTTCCCTCCTACCTCTTTCTGTTTACAAGTCTGAGGCGACCCTATCAAGTTGGAATGTACACAGCTCTGGAAACTGTATTTATTGAATGACTCTTGGATTTGTAAATCCATCCCGGGTCTGATTCTCATTTCTTTCCACACTCCATGGCCCTTCTTCAAAAGCAGCGTTCCTTTTTGTAGTAAATGAGAGCTTTGTGCCTGAAGAAGATCTCCCCGCGTCTGGGGAAAACAGGAATGCGGGGGCCCCAGTGGTTTTTCAGCGACTTTCTACCACTGGAGCTGGCTGTGTCTTTCTTTTGAAATTTTGCGGAAGCATCGTGTTCCAGAGAAGGAGGAGTGAGCAAAGGGAGAAAAGAGTAGGAAGAGGATGTAGGGCTAAGGAGAGAAGAGAAGGTAAGTCAATAACGGGTTGAATTGGAATCGCTAATAGGAAACAGCGTGGTCTTAGTAAAGCCCGGGCCTGGGAGCCAGAGGACCTGGGTTCTGATCCCGGCTCGGCCACTCGTCTGCTCTGTGACGTTGGAAAAGTCACTTCACTTTTCTGGGGCTCGGTTTCCTCAACTTCAAAATGGGGATCCACCCCCTGTTCTCTCTGCTACTTAGACCGTGAGCGCCATGTGGGGCAGGGACCTGTGTCAGACCCGATTAACTTGTATCTTCCCCAGCTCTTAGAACAGTGCTTGACACTCGAAAAGTGCTTAACACATACCACAGAGCCGTGAATCGATCAGTCGAATTTATTGAGCGCTTACGCTGTGCAAAGCACTGCACTAAGCCATTGGGGAGAGTATCATACAACAGAGTTGGGAGACATGTTCCTGGCCCACAAGGAGCTTATAATCTTTAATCATCCCTTCAGATGGGCTCAGAGAAAAGAAGTCAAAGACCACTAGCCCAGGGTTAATTAGAGGGATGGAGAGGCAACTGTGAGGAGTGGGAATGATGTCCACTTCAGCTTCTGCCTCCTTTCTCTTTCCTGATCGTCAGAGAAACAAAGTCGGGGAAGGGAAGGGCTAATAGAGGGTATCAAGGACGTCTTAGAGAAGCAGCGTGCCCTAATGGATAGAGCACGGGCCTGGAGGTCAGAAGGACCTGGGTTCTAATTCCGACTCAGCCACTTGTCTGCTGTGTGACGTTGGAAAAGTCGCTTCACTTCTCTGTGCCTCAGTTGCCTCATCTGTAAAATGGGGATTAAGACCGGGAGCCCCATGTGGGACAGGGACTGTGTCCAACCTGATTATGTCATTTCTACCCCAACGCTTAGTACAGTGCCTGATGCATAGTGCTTAACTAATACCGTAAAAAAAATTTTAAAATCAGGGGGAGAATAAGCAGAGAAGAGATGGCCGGGAATGAACTCTGAAGAAAGAAGTTGGGAATTTAGCAAAGGAGAAAGAGGAAGGCCCATTTGGAGGCAGGAGAGCTATAGAAAGGTAGCTGAGGGAATGCACATCTTCCCCCGTTAACGTTTTCTTATTCTGCCTGGAGAAACGATATTAATGATGCCATAGCACCAGTTTTTAGAGTCTAGGCACGAGAGAGAGAAAGAGACATCGAGAGAGAGAGAACTTGAGAGAGAGAGAACTTGAGAGAGAGAGGCTGAAAGAGAGCGTGGCTCAGTGGCAAGAGCCCGGGCTTCGGAGTCAGAGATCATGAGTTCGACTCCCGGCTCTGCCACTCGTCAGCTGTGTGACCGTGGGCAAGTCACTTCACTTCTCTGTGCCTCAGTTCCCTCATCTGTAAAATGGGGGTTATAGAGTGTGTGAGCCCCACGTGGGACAACCTGATTACCCTGTATCTCTCCCAGCGCTTAGAACAGTGCTCTGCACGTAGTAAGCGCTTAACAAATACCAACATTATTGTTCTTCCTCTTAAAGTCCAGGTGCTTCCTTGGTGGGAGAGAGATTGTGTAAGAGAAATTGAGAGAGAGATTGAAAGAGAGAGAGAGAGAGAGAGAGATTTCTCTTAAAGCCCAGGGGCTTCTTCAGTGGGGGAGTGTTTTCATTCATTCAGTCAGTCATATTTATCGAGCACTTACTGTGTGCAGAGCACTGTACTGAGCACTTGGGCGAGTGCAGTATAACAATAAACAGACACATTCCCTGCCCACGATGAGCTCAGAATCTAGTTTTCCCTCTGTCCTCCTATGGAGTTCCTCTCCAGCCAGGGGGAGTCCATTTCTTCCTTCTATTTTCCCTTAGCAGGAATTAGGGTCACTCCCCCGTCCCCCCAGCCCCGAGCAGCCCGCGGAGGGTTCAGGTCCTCCCCGGGAGAGCGGCTGGTATTTGGCCCCGCGTGGTGCAGATGCGGCTGGGGGTGAAAGCGGAGCTCCTTTGACGCGAATCTCCGTCGATGGCCCAGCGGGAGAATCGGTGAACAGAAAGACACGCTTCGCTCCGCAAGTCGGTTCAGTTCGGAGGCCGCCCTGATCAGAGACTCCTGGCAGCCTCTCCGTAGTTCTTCCTCTGTTAGTAGATGGTGGATGCTCTGGCACCGGGGAGTAACTCCCCCTCTAGACCGTGAGCTTGTTGTGGGCAGGGAATGTACTGTTCTACGGTACTCTCCCAAGCGCTCGGTACGGTGCTCGGCACGCAGTGAGCGCTCGGTAATTACGACCGACTGGTTGGCTGAGTAATTGCTACGGAAATCCTGGAGTCCAGTCGAACTCACCTCTTCAGGGACCTTTCTGAACTTTAAAGCAGCTTGGGATAATTAATGATTATCAGGATTTTGGAGGGGGCCTGTGAGGTCCAGTTAAGCCCTCCCCTGCCTTTCTGTCACACCCCGAAGCAGGGTGGCCCTAGTGGAAAGAAGCTGGGCCTGGGAGTCGGAGGATCCGGGTTCTAATCCCCGCTCGGCCACTTATTTGCTGGGTGACTTCGGGCACGTCGCCTCCCTCCCCTGGGCCTCAGTTACCTCGTTTGTAAAATGGGGATTAAACCCTACTCCCTCCCGCCTAGATTGGGAGCCTCATGCGGCATAAACTTGGATCCACCCCAGTGCTTAGGACAGTGCCTGGCACGTAGGAAAAACTCAACAAATACCACAAATTAAGGCTCTGAAGTGTGCCAGCTAATCAATCGGTGGCTTTTATTAAGCGCAGGTAGAACACTGTGCTAAGCACTTGGGAAAATATGATACAATGGAGTCGGTAGACCAGATCCCTGGCCGCAAGAAGCTTACACAGTCCAATATGTGTGAATACCAAGGTAGACGCAAGATCATCAGGTTGGACTCCCAGTCTAAGGGGGAGGAAGGGCTGGTGTTTTATCTCTGTTTTATAGATGAGGAAACTGAAGCCCACGGAAGTTAAGTGACTTGGGCAAGGTCATGCAGCAGGCTGGTGGCCTTTATTCATTTCCAAAGTATCCGGGTCCTTTCCCTCTCGACAGCTTGAATGACCTCGTTGAGAAGCAGCGTGGTGTAGTGGATGGAGCACGGGCCTGGGAGTCAGCAGGTCATGGGTTCTGATCCCAGCTCTGCCCCTTGTCTGCTGTATGACCTTGGGCAAGTCACTTCACTTCTCTGGGCCTCAGTTCCCTCATCTGCAAAACGGGGATTGAGACGGTGACCCCCACGTGGGACAGGGACTGGGTCCAACCTAATTTGCTTGTACTAACCCCAGTGCTTAGTACAGAGCCCGGCGCATAGTAAGTACTTAGCAAATACCACAGTAATTATTATCATCACCTATTGGCCCGAGCCTGTCTGAGTCTAAGCTCCCTGAGAACCAGCCAATTGCCTCCCGCTGCACTGTTGCAGTTTTGTGATATCTCCTTATGCAATGAGTGGACAAGTGTTCAAGGCAGTTTGTTCCCGAGGGAGGAGAGAGAGAGTGTGTGTGTGTGTGTGTGTGTGTGTTGAGGGGAGCGATTTGATTTCCTAAATGGGAGGAGGAAGCGGGAAGTTGAGGATGTTCCAGGTGCGGAGTGAAATATCATCGGGATGAACTTTCTGATTTTTTTCCGCTCCTCAGTTTTCTACGTCTTTTGTTACCCCTCTCTTTCCTCCCACAGGCTCAGTCATCCTCCCAAATTTTGGCACCGTGCTTCATCTTCCATTCCCTTTTTGTTGTTTTCAAAGGGGATCTGTTAAGCGCTAACTGCGCGTCAGGCACCGTATTAAGCAATGGGGTAGATACAAGATATTCCCGTTGGATACAATCCGTGTCCCACGTGGGGGTCCCAGTCTTAATCCCTATTTTGTAGATGTGACAACTGAGACCCAGAGAATTATGTTGGTATTTGTTAAGCGCTTACTATGTGCAGAGCACTGTTCTAAGCGCTGGGGGAGATACAGGGTCATCGTGTTGTCCCACGTGAGGCTCACAGTTAATCCCCATTTTACAGATGAGGTAACTGAGGCACGGAGAAGTGAAGTAACTTTGCCAGGGTCACGCAACAGAAAAGTGGCAGAGCGGGGATTAGAACCCGGGTCCTCAGACTCCCCGGTCCGGGCTTTTTATGCTTCTCTGCTTCCTTTTATCCTTTCCCAGGAGCTGGAGTCCTAAGCTCACTAAGGGCAGGGAATGTGTCTGCTAATTCTGAATGGGCAGGGAATGTGTCTGCTGATTCTGTTGTACTCTCCCAAGCGCTTCGTACGGTTCTCTGCACGTAGTGAGCGCTCAGTAAACACGATCGATTGATCGGTGGTATCTCCTCCAGCATTTTCGCCCGTTGTAAATTTCCAGCCCCTTAACCGTCAGAACCTAGCTCAAATCCGCTGGTATCCTCACCCTTTCTCTCTCCTCGCCCTTCCAGCTGCTCTCTTGCTAAAGAGAAACATCCACCGTCAGGAGAGTAGTCGGCATTTGAAATCCTTATTTAAATTAAGATACATTCATACGAACAATAAAGAACTAACGTGTTCGTTTTAGTAAAGACACATCCGGAAAGCGTTGCGATGGGTGTCCTTGCGTATTGTGGGTTTGTCTTGGAATCTTTTCTACGTCGGTCCTTTACCGCTACGAAAATTCCACGGCGGCTGCATCTGACATCAGCAAGACAAGGCGCGGAACATAAAAATAGCATTTGGAAAAGTTTATTATGTCTTCCCACGAGACGGTTTATTTGTCCATTCCCTTATAGGCTCCTGGTGTTCGGCTGAGGGTGGAGGGAAGAAACGTCTGGTTGAAACAACGCTCAAAAACACCAGCATTCTTCCGGCGGGAACCACCGTGGCCTAGTGGATAAAGCACGGGCCTGGGAGTCAGGGGACCTGGGTTCTACCGCCGGCTATGGGGCGTGACCGTGGGCGAGTCCCTTAACGTCTCCGCGCCTCGGTTTCTTCATCTGTAAAATGGGAATTAAAACCTGCTCCCTCTGCTTAGACTGTGAGCCCCATACGGGACAGGGACTGTGTCCACCCTGGATATCTTGTATCTGCCCCAGCTCGGCGTAGAGTAAGCGCTTAAGGAACACCGTAATCATTATCCAGTGGGAAAAGACACTCAAAAAAACGTATACCTTACCTGTCTTTTTAACTGGCCTATTCCTTTTAGTCTTCCCAGAAGTATCCATTTCCCGCCGGGTTCTCATCTCTCCCTTAGAAGTTCTTGTAGTAATCAAATCATGACATTTCAAATACAAACGAAGGCAGAAAGAAGGGAGTCTCACACTGTACTCTGCGGTTTGCAACGGGGAAGGCAGCTTATTCGAGAGGCTGAAAATATCTTCTGGTGTTGAAAACAACAAACACCTCCAGTGCCAAGTGGTTATTAAAGGTTACAGGATTCAAACGTGTCGAAGACGTTGGAAAGCAGAATACAGGGAACTGATCTCTATATAATGGTATTCGTTAAGCGCTTACTGTGTGCACAGAGGAGTGAAATGACCCGCCCAAGTCGATACAGCAGGCAAGCGGCGGAGCCGGGATTAGAACCCAGGTCCTTCTGACTCCCAGGCCCGGGCTCCATCCACTAGATCAGGCTGCTTCTCACCGAGTCTCCCCGTGCAATGCCCCCTCGAAGAGGAACTGTTAACCTCCTCTAGAATTTTGTCTAACTGCATTTACGCACAGGGCGACTGTAAATGCCAAAACTGATCCAGGCTTGCTGAACGATCATTCAGCACCCTTACTCACTGAAAGACAGCACGGTGTAGGAAGAATTAGCATGAAAATAGTCTGCCTAGCCTTGCGTGTCCAAATACCCGGGGCACAGCCGCCGAAATTGGAAGTGTTTTCTTTAAGCGTGGGTGTGAAATGGGTGTGTAGTTTAAAATTATTATCCACTCGAACTAAACCCAAAGTTAGAGATCGCTTTTGGGCCTTCTTATATATCTAGCCCCGGAGTATTTTAGCTGGCCAGTCAGTCAGTTTTATTTATCGAGAGCTCACGGAAGAACGATCACTAAAACCGACGCTCCAGCAGACCCCATTTTAGGCGAGAAATCACTAACCTGGGGCCTGAAACTGTTTCTTCAGTTTTTCACTAATCAGCATGGCCTATATAGAGATGTAATGGTATTTATTAAGCGCTTCCTAGGTGCCGAGCACAGTTCTGAGCTCCGGGGTAGATACAAGGTAAGCGGGTTGTCCCACGTGGGGCTCACGGTCTTAATTCCCATTTTACAGATAAGGTGACTGAGGCACAGAGAAGTTAAGCGGCCTGCTAGTGGATAGAGTACCGGCCTGGGAGTCAGAAGGCCCTAGGTTCTCATCCCGGCTCTGCCACGTGTCTGCTGCGTGACCCTGGATAAGTCACTTCACTTCTCTGTGCCTCAGTTCCCTCATCTGCCAAATGGGGATTAAGAGTGTGAGCCCCATGTGGGACAGTGACTGTGTCCAACCCGATCGGTTTGTCTCAACCCCAGGGCTTAGAACAGTGCCAGGCACATAGAAATACTTAACAAATACCATAATAATAATTATTATTAACTACCGTTCTAGGAGATGGGAAATGAGATTGGGGTGTTCTCGTGGGATAAACAAAGGAGTAGAAATCTGCATTTCCCACTCCATCCGTCAATCGATAGTATTTACTGAGTGCTTACTGTGTGGGGGGTGAGTACGATAAAACGGAGTTGGTAGACACGCTCCCTGCCTACAACGAATTTACAGTCCGGAGGGGGAGAGAGCCATTAATATTACTTAATTATTTACAGATATGTACATAAAGGCTGTGGGGTCGAGGGTGGGGTGAATATGGATTATGGATTACCCAATATGAATATGGATTACCCAAAGGGCACCATTCCAAGTCCATCGAATAAAACCCAGATGAGATTTAGCCGTACCAGACGGCTATCGAGGGGGATTTGTTCATTATTTTGAAATCTTTCACCACGGTCTGACCTGGCACTTGTATTCATAGACACTTTCCCTCACTTCTGCTGGAACACGTCTCCTCACTCCACATTTGGCTAGAACGTGATAACAGAATTAGGCAACGGTCTTTCAACAGCGGAAGCCTGTCTGGAAAAACCAAAGCATAATAATTATTGAGTAATTTAAGGGCTTACTAGGTGTCGAGCACTGTCCGAAATTTGGGGATAGATAGATACAAGATAATCAGGTCAGACACAGTCCCTGTCCCACATGGAGCTCACGGTCTTAAAAAAAAATGGTATCCGTTAAGCGCTTACTATGTGCCAAGCACTGTTTTAAGCACTGGGTAGATACAGGGTAATCAGGTTGTCCCACGTGGGCCTCACACTTTTAATCCCCCGTTTACAGATGAGGTAACTGAGGCACAGAGAAGTTAAATGATCTGTCCAGGGTCATACAGCAGGCAAGTGACGCAGCGTGGCCTAGCGGAAAGAGCCCGGGCCTGGGAGTCAGAGGATCTGGGGTTTAATCCCGGCTCCATCACTTACTTGCTGCGTGACCCCGAGCAGGTCACTTAACTTCTCAGGGCCTCAGTTTCCTCATCTGTAAAATGGGGATTAAATACCTGTTCTCCCTCCCGCTTAGACCGTCAGCCCCGTGTGGATCGGAGACTGCGTCCGACCAGATGATCCTGAATTGAGCCCAGCTCTTAGTGTAGGGACTGTCTCTATCTGTTACCGATTTGTCCATTCCAAGCGCTTAGTACAGTGCTCTGCACATAGTCAGCGCTCAATAAATACTACTGAATGAATGAATAAAGAAGAGAACTGAGGTAACTCAGTAACACAGATGCGGTAACAGGCTCAGAGAAGTTAAGTGACTTGCCCATGGTCACGTAGCAGGCAGGTGGGATTAGAACCCAGGTCCTCTGACTCCCAGGTCTGTGCACTTTCCACTCGACCACACAGCTCCTCCATATACGTTGATTAAGCTGGCTACATTCTTAGGGTTAGTTCGAAGTATAAAACATTTGGTTTTGGTTTTTCGGACGGTTTTTCGTAGAAAGGCTTTTCTAATGCAGTGCTCTTAGGGAAAGCATCATAGAAAATGTTAGATATCATAGACATCATATTGTCTCTCTTCGCTGCCGCACTGTACATTCCAAGCGCTTAGTACAGTGCTCTGCACACAGTAAGCGCTCAAGAAATACGATGGAATGAAAGAACGAATGAAATACTTCTGACCGATGGATCGATTGACATTCCAGTCCCCGATCCGGATCCCTTCAAGTTGTGCTGTACTCTCCCGAGCGCTCAGTACGGTGCTCCGCATAGAGCGAGCGCTCAAGAAATACGATGGAATGAAAGAACGAATGAAATACCACTGACTGATGGGTCGATTGACATTCCAGTCCCCGATCTGGATCCCTTCGAGTTCGGTTGTGTCGTACTCTCCCGAGCGCCCGGCACGGTGCTCCGCATATAGCGAGCGCTCAAGAGATACGATCGATTGATTTCTGTGGATCTCTGCTCTCCTCTGGTCAGGTCCCTCCAATTCTTCTGCCCCCCCGGGAAGCTTCTCAACCCTCTCTGCCTCCTTCCAGCCCCCTTGCTCCAAGACGGCAAGCCTCACCCCCCTCAGCGAGGTGTGTGCACCTGGGGTGGCGCCTGCCAGTATTTCTCCACCACCTTGCCCTATTTATTGGCCAACTGTTACAAACGGTTGCCCTGTGTTTTCATCACTGTCAGCACCTCCGGGTAGAAGCCCCACGGGTGTGACGCTGTTGTCCCAAAGGAATAAAGGCGCTCGTCCCGCTAGCTTGACGCCCACTGGCCTGGGCCGAGTGGCCCTTTCCCACGGAAGGCTGATAATCGCTCTCTGTCTACGAGAGATGTCCCCACCTGAGATCCTCCTGCCCTCCCCGAGCTGCGTTTCACAAGCGAGAGCACCGAGGCTCCGCCCGCAATCATCCGCCCCCACGAAGCCCGTCGCGGCACCGCCGCCTGATCCCGACTTCGGCATTCTGCCAACGAGAGAGATGATGATGGTGGAGGTATTTGTTAAGCGCTTACTATGTGTCAAACACCGTCCTAAGCGCCGGGGTAGATGCAAGCTGATCAGGCTGGACGGGGACCCCGTCCCTCTTGGAGCTCACAGTCGCAGTCCCCATTTTGCAGAGGAGGGAACCGAGGCCCAGAGAAGTGAAGTGAGTTCCCCGAGGTCACTCAGCAGACAAGTGGCGGAGCTGGGATTAGAACCCAGATCCTTCTGATGGCCGGGCTCGGGCTCTACCATCCTTCGAACGGCTTCTAGAGGGTAGGAGTATTCAAGGGGTTACCTGGACTGCCCTCCCTCCTCGCATCCGCCGAACTAGCTCCTTTCCCGCCTTCGAAGCCCTACCGAGAGCTCACCTCCTCCAGGAGGCCTTCCCTGACTGAGCCCCCCTTTCCCTCTGCTCCTCCTCCCCTCCCCATCGCCCCGACTCCCTCCCTCTGCTCTACCCCCTTCCCCGCCCCGCAGCACTGGTGTATATTTGTACATATGTCTTATTCTATTTATTTTATTAGTGATGTGTATATATCTATACTTCTATTTATCTGTTTTGGTGCCATTGATGCCTATCTACTTGTTTCGTTTTATTGTCTGTCTCCCCCGTCTAGACTACGAGCCCGTCGTTGGGTAGGGATTGTCTCTATCTGTTGCCGAACTGTACTTTCCCAAGCGCTTAGTACGGTGCTCTGCACACAGTAAGCGCACGATAGATACGGCTGAATGAATGAATGATAACAGATCCGCTGAGTGGAAAGAGGCCAGGACAGGGAGTTAGTCTGTCAGGCAGTCGTATTTATTGAGCGCTTACTATGTGCAGAGCACTGTACTAGGCGATCGGGAGAGTACTGACACATAACAGACACATTCCCTGCCCACAAGAAGCTTACAGTCTAAGGTGGGGGGACAGACATTAACATAAATTCTATTTATCTTGATTCTATTTATTGCCGTTGTTCCTGTGTGACTGTGGGCAAGTCACTTCACTTCTCGGTGCCTCAGTTCCCTCATCTGTAAAATGGGGATTAACTGTGAGCCTCACGTGGGACAACCTGATGCCCCTGTATCTCCCCCAGCGCTTAGAACAGTGCTCTGCACATAGTAAGCGCTTAACAGATACCAACATTATTATTATTATTATTGTCTGTCCGTCTCCCCCGATTAGACCGTAAGCCCGTCAAAGGGCAGGGACTGTCTCTATCTGTTACCGATTTGTACCTTCCGAGCGCTTAGTACAGTGCTGTGCACATGGTAAGCGCTCAATAAATACTATTGAATGAATAAATAAATAAATTGCAGATATGAACATTCATTCAGTCCCCCCTCCTTCCGTCCCACAGACCTTCCGTCCCATATTGCTAATTTATTTATATTAATGTCCGTCCATCCCCTCTAGACCGGTAGTTCGTTGTGGGCAGGGAATATGTCCGTTTATCGTTATATTGTACTCTCCCAAGTGCTTAGTACAGCGCTCTGCACACAGTAAGCGTTCAATAAATAGGATCGATCGCTTGACTGACACCCAGACACACACAGATGTCTCCAACGTTCTACTTCTCTTCTACTTCAGCTACGACCGTGTCGGCCCTAAGATTCTGAAGACGCCGTAAATCTAAGCCGCGCGAAGAAAACTTTGAGGAGCAGCGTGGCCTAGTGGGTAGAGCACGGGCCTGGGAGTCAGATGCTTGCTGGTGACCTTGGAGAAGTCACTCCGCTTCTCTGAGCCTCAGGTGCCTCTTCTGTAAAACGCGGATGAGGACTGTGAGCCCCACGTGGGGCGGGGACCGTGTCCAACCGATTAGCTCGTATCTACCCCGGCGCTTCGCTTACTTAACACACACCGGAAAAAAAGTCTCGAGTCCAACAGTGAAATCGCTGAAGTGAGTTCAGGAAGAGAGGAAAATCCGCCTTTAAGGCCAGTTAACAGCGTATCGTTCCTTCCGCAATAATTCGCCGTAGAGGCTTGTGCAGTCCTCTCTCCAGCCAACATTCCACCCTACAAATGTCTGCAAAATAACCCAGGCTGAAGTCAATTATCCCCCAGTAGGCGAACGTTCACCCTGTCAGGATGGCACCTGGGGCGTTTCCAGTCCTCTACCAGCCTCGGCTACGGGAGGGAGAGTCAAGTAGAGGCCTACCCGTTCCCTTCCCGGCTCGGCCATCTGCCACAAGTCAAAACTCAACTGGGTGGGCAGCAGCGGCACGGGAGAGAGTCGCGGGCGGAGACCCGAGTTGACCGCGCGGAAGAAGGCAACGGCAAACCACTTCCGGGAAAACTCTTTCGGATCCACTACCAGAACGATGGCAGACGGAAGCGGGGCGGTCTGGGAGAGACGTGTCCGTGGAGTCGCCTGGGTCGGAGACGACTCGGCGGCCCGGGACAAGTCGAAGTTCATCGGAAGTCTCAAGGTGAGGAAGCAAGCGAGAAATCCTAAAAATAGTCAAGAGTTCCATAGTAAGTCTTCCTGTTCCTTGGCCTCCCAAGTCAATCTCACCTTTGGCCCCGGGCAGCATTGGGTAAACACTTGCTCCCGCTGGAAACTGGTTCTTTCAGCATCTTCTTATCAGGGCACACACCCAGACGGAGCTCTGCAGTACGTCTGTGAGCAAGCAACAGGTCTTTCTGGTCTACTCCATTCTCCACGTCTCAGCTATGGCGACGTCTCACAATCTGCTTCCGACCGGGGCAGCCTGAGGCCCGCCGGGCATAGCTGGAAGCCCAGGTGGCAGCCGCCGGAGCGATCCGACGGGCAGCCGGCCCTCATGATGGGGAACCGCAGCGTGGCGTGGTGGATAGAGCAGGGGCCTGGGAGTCAGAAGGTCCTGGGTTCTAATCCCGGCTTCGCCACTTGTCCGCTGCATGAATTTGGGCAAGTCGCTTCGCTTCTCTGGGCCTCAGTTACCTCACCTGGAAAATGGGGATTGAAACTGTGAGCCCCACTTGGGACAGGACCCGTGTCCAACCTGATTAGCTTGTATCCACCCCAGCGCTCCCGGTTTAGACGGGGAAGGACCCAGGCCAGGAGCGGGAATGGCAGGGGAAGCTCCTTGTGGGCGGGGAACACGTCTGCCAACTCTGTTGGGTTCTGCTCTTCCAAGCACTTAGTCCAGTGCTCCGCGCATAGCAAGCGCTCAATAAGTACCACTAATTGGGAGGGACGGAGAAGGAACGGGGGCAGACGTGTCAGCCGTCGGCCCAGGCCCGATTGTGGTGCCAGGTGTGGGCACGGAGAGTGGGGAGACACACCGGCTGTGCCGGTGGTTGGGTTTTGTCTTTTTAGGGGGTTCGTTGAGCGCTTACTATGTGCCGGGCACTGGAAAAAGCTTTGGAGTAGTTAGAAGATAATCAGATCGGACACAGTCTCCTGACCCACGTGGGTTCACAGTCCCCTTAGCCCGAGGTCCTGGGCTACAGCTCCTAAAGCCCCTCAGCACTTATAAACAGAGCCCTAATTTATTTTAACGTCTGTCTCGCCATCTAATAATAATAATTACGGTAACTCTTAAGCGCGTACTATGTGCCAAGCACTGTTCTAAGCGCTGGGGTAGATCCAAGCTAATCAGGTTAGACACAGTCCCCGTCTAAGAATAATAATCAGGGTAGTTGGTAAAGCGCTCAGTATGTGCCGAGCACCGTTCTAAGCGCTGGGGTAGATCCAAGCTAATCAGGTTAGACGCAGTCCCTATCCCACGTGCGACTCACAGTCTTAACTTTGCAGATGGGTAAGTGAGGCCCAGAGAAGCGAAGTGAATTGCCCAAGGTCACACAGCAGACAAGTGGCTGAATCGGGATTAGAACCCATGACCTCTGACTCCCAAGCCCGTGCTCTAGCCACTGGGCCATGCATCCAAAGCTCTCCAGATGCTCCAGAATCTGCTGATTTTATTGTTTACGTCCAGCCCTAAACGAGACGATTTCCGAAGTGGGAATTCTGCCGGGATGTTTATGCCTAATGAGCCTTGAATTCAAGATTTTGGTTTGCTGCTGTAAACTCCAGTGCTTACTACACAGCGGATGCATTAACTTCTATCGACAGGGGTGGGAGACGTCGGCCAAAGTTAAAAGTAACGCCTGGCTTAGTAGAGACAGCGTGGTCTAATGATCAGCCCGGGGCTGGGAGCCAGGAGAGCTGGTTTCTAATCCCAGCTGCTCCACTCTCTGTGTGTTTATGTGTCCCGGGGAGAGTCGTTTAATGTCTCTTTGCCTCAATTTCCTCTTCTGTAAAATGGGGATTAATCCCCTCCCCTGCCTCTCTCTTAGACCGTGAGCTCCGTGTGGGATAGGGACCGTCTGATCTGATCGTACTGTGTTTAGCCCGGACCTTAGCACTTAGCGAGGATTGGGACTGAGGTCTTCCCTACTCCCGGGCCCGTGCTCTAACCACTAGGTCACACGGCTTCTCAGTAGATGCTCAGAAAAGGCTACGTAAATGCCACGGATTGGCATCACCCTATTTATTCATTGCCCTGTTTATTTTGTTAACGAGATGTACATCGCCTCGATTCTATTTATTTGCTGTTGTTTTAATGAGATGTCCATCCCCTCGATTCTATTTATTGCTATTGTTCTCGTCTGTCCGTCTCCCCCGATTAGACCGTAAGCCCGTGAAAGGGCAGGGCCTGTCTCTATCTGTTACCGATTTGTCCATTCCAAGCGCTTAGTACAGTGCTCTGCACATAGTAAGCGCTCAATAAATACTATTGAATGAATGAATGAATGAATGTAGTCAGGAAAAGGGTCCTGGCTAAAGTTAAAAAGGGGCATTGACTGACTTCTGTTTAATTAATAACGGCAGCCCGGCCTGCCTTGTCCGAAGAGAAGCCTCTACCTTCCGTGGCTTGACTAGGCTACAGGTTGTTACAGGTGAAGTAAGAGGCCCAGGGAAGTGAAGTGACTTGCCCAAGGTCACTCGGCAGATAGGTGGCGAAGCCGAGATTAGAACTCAGGTCTCTTGACTCCCAGGCCCGTGTCCTTCCTCTGAGGCCACCGGACCACGCTGCCTCTCGATAGAGACGGAAGCAGTGAGAATCCTGCTTTTCCCAAATAAATATCTCCCTCTTGGAGTGTGAAAGAACTGCCCTAACCATGCCAACGAGGAATGGAGAAGTCTTGGAATCTCCCCTCTGCACTTGAATTTGCACCCTTTTACTCACAACTCCCTCAGCATTCATTCAGTCGGATTTATTGAGCGCCTACTGTGGAAAGTACAGTTTGGCAACAAATAGAGACCACACCTACCCAACAACGGGCTCACAGTCAGCACTTACGTATAGACCCGCACTTCATTTATTTATATTAAAGACCGTAAGCTCACCGTGACCAGGGAACGTGCCTACCGACTCTGTTCATTCAAAAGTATTTATTACTTACTTACTTAAGTGAAGCAGCGTGGCTCAGTGGAAAAGAGCCTGGGCTTCGGAGTCAGAGGTCATGAGTTCGACTCCCAGCTCTGCCACTTGTCAGCTGTGTGACTGTGGGCGAGTCACTTCACTTCTCTGGGCCTCAGTTACCTCATCTGTAAAATGGGGATGAAGACTGGGAGCCTCACGTGGGACAACCTGATTACCCTGTATCTACCCCAGCGCTTAGAACAGTGCTCGGCACATAATAAGCGCTTAACAAATGCCAACATTATTATTACAAATCGGTAACAGATAGAGACAGTCCCTGCCCTTCGACGGGCTTATGGTCTAATCGGGGGAGACGGACAGACGAGGACAATAGCAATAAATAGAATCGAGGGGATGAACATCTCATTAAAACAGTAGCAAATAAATAGAATCAAGGTGATGCACATCTCATCAAAATAAAACAAAATAAATAGGGTAATGAAAATATATACATTTGAGCGGACGAGTACAGTGCTGAGGGGACGGGAGGGGGGGGGAGGAGCAGAGGGAAAGGGGGGGGGTAGAGGGAGCAGAGGGAAAAGGGGAGCTCAGGCTGGGAAGGCCTCTCGGAGGAGGTGAGCTTTAAGTAGGGATTTGAAGAGGGGAAGAGAATGAGTTTGGCGGAGGCGAGGAGGGAGGGCGTTCCGGGACCGCGGGAGGACGTGGCCCGGGGGTCGACGGCGGGATGGGCGAGAACGGGGGACGGCGAGGAGGTGGGCGGCGGAGGAGCGGAGCGTGCGGGGTGGCCGGTGGAAAGAGAGAAGGGAGGAGAGGTAGGAGGGGGCGAGGTGACGGACGGCCTCGAAGCCTAGAGTGAGAAGTTTTTGTTTCGTGCGGAGGTCGGTAGGCAACCACTGGATGTTTTTAAGAAGGGGAGTGACAGGCCCAGAGCGTTTCTGCAGGAAGATGAGCCAGGCAGCGGAGTGAAGAATAGACTGGAGCGGGGAGAGAGAGGAGGAAGGGAGATCAGAGAGAAGGCCGACACAGTAGTCTAGCCGGGATATTACCAGAGCCCGTAGCAGTAAACTAGGCGTTTGGGTGGAGTGGAAAGGGCGGATCTTGGCGATAATGTAAAGGGGAGACCGGCAGGGTCTGGTGACAGATCGGATGTGTGGGGTGAACCAGAGAGCCGAGTCAAAGATTCATTCATTCATTCATTCATTCATTCATTCAATAGTATTTATTGAGCGCTTACTATGTGCAGAGCACTGTACTAAGCGCTTGGAATGAACAAGTCGGCAACAGATAGAGACGGTCCCTACCGTTTGACGGGCTTACGGTCTAATCGGGGGAGACGGACAGACGAGAACGATGGCGATAAATAGAGTCGAGGGGAAGAACATCGCATAATAACAATAACAAGAACAACAATAACAACAACATAATAATGGCAACTAAATAGAATCGAGGCGATGTACATTTCATTAACAAAATTAATAGGGTAATGAAAATATATACAGTTGAGCGGACGAGTACAGTGCTGAGGGGACGGGAAGGGAGGGGGGGAGGAGCAAAGGGAAATGGGGGGAAAAGAGGGTTAAGCTGCGGAGAGGTGAAGGGGGGGTGGTAGAGGGAGTAGAGGGAGAAGGGGAGCTCAGTCTGGGAAGGCCTCTTGGAGGAGGTGAGTTTCAAGTAGGGTTTTGAAGAGGGGAAGAGAATCAGTTTGGCGGAGGCGAGGAGGGAGGGCGTTCCGGGACCGCGGGAGGACGTGGCCCGGGGGTCGACGGCGGGATAGGCGAGACCTGGGGACGGCGAGGAGGTGGGCGGCAGAGGAGCGGAGCGTGCGGGGTGGGCGGTAGAAAGAGAGAAGGGAGGAGAGGTGGGAAGGGGCAAGGTGACGTAGAGCCTCAAAGCCTAGAGTGAGGAATTTTTGTTTGGAGCGGAGGTCGATAGGCAACCACTGGAGGTGTTTAAGAAGGGGAGTGACATGCCCAGATCGTTTCTGCGGGAAGATGAGCCGGGCAGCGGAGACAGATGACATCGAGGTTGCGGGCCTGAGAGACGGGAAGGATGGTCGTACCATCCGCAGACTCTGTTGTGCTGTACTCTCCCGAACGCTTAGTACAGTGGCCTGCACACAGTCCGTGTCACACCGACCGTGCGCCGATTCTATTTCCCCGCACTGCAGTCAGACCTTTGGGTTTCTGCTAAAACAGTAGCCAAGGCAGCCGAGCAGGGTTTAAATGGGCCCGAACCCTGCTTTTCCCTTTTATTAGACAAAAGGACCTTTTAAATATTTGAGAGTTCAAATTACGGGTAATAATGGAAGACTGTTTGAAGGGGGAAAGAGCCATATAATTAGAAAGATTAAAGCCAACGCAGAGGCCTGGGAAAGCCCCGTTTGAATTTGGTTGGAAACTTTCGAGAGAGTTATTAGTTCCAGGTAAAACTCATTAAAATCCCTGGAAGACTGAAACCGAAAAATCGCACGCGTCTCGTTGCGTTCTCGTTCTCTCTGATCCGCCGGTCGGAGCTGATGAGGCACTCCGGCTCCCGTCGGCGTCCGGGTCGTCGGCGGCTGCCATCGGCGGTCTGGCTCGTCGAGGCCATGGCTACTTATTGGATGCGAATGGCCAGCCGGGCAACGGAGCCAGGGCGAAGAAGGCATTATTAGGCAATCTGAGGGGGCCAACTGGTTTCGGCTGGTGCCGATAGGGAAGCGGGAGTCTCCCTTCTTTCAATCCGAAGCTCCGGCTCTCGGTTTCCCGGCTCCGATTCGGCACCGGGATTCCTCCGGAGCTGAGAGGGGCTGGGTCACAGCTCTGAAGCCAAGCGAGGGAGTCAGGGAACCCCCTAGGATAACTCTCTAGGATCGCCGAGACTCGGGCTCACTTTCACACGACGGAGACCGTATCGTCTTCCCGTTGGGCCGTGGGCCCCGACGTAGCCTGTGGGACAACGAACGCGCGGCCGTTCCTGGAATTCGTGCGGTCCACCCGCGGCCTACTCGGTCACAAACCGGAGTTGATAAGTGCTCTCCCGCAAGGGAGCATTGTGCTACTAGAGCACTGTGTGTTTTGTTTTGTTATCTGTCTGCCCCTGCTAGACTGGGAGCCCGTTGTTGGATAGGGATTGTCTCTATCTGCACCTTCCAAGCGCTTAGTACAGTGCTCTGCACACAGTAAGCGCTCAATAAATACGATTGAATGAATGAATGAATGAAAGGATAATAGCCCCAGGGGGTTGGAAACGATGTTACCCCGGGAAGTCTGCAGGGATTATCAAAAGTCAGTCAGGCTGCCCTGAAATTCCCTGGAGCTGGGCCATCTCCTTTTTTTTCTAATGGTACTTGTTAAGCGCTCTCGTCGCGCCAAGCGCTGTACTAAGCGCTGGGAAGGAGAAAAGCTGATGAGGTTGGACACAGTCCACGTCCCACCTGGGCTCCCCGGCGTAATCCCCATTTTACAGATGAGGAAACTGACACCAATTCATTCATTCAATAGTATCTATTGATCGCTTACTGTGTAAAAGCACTGGAATTCGCTCTCGGGAGAGTACGATAAAACAATAATCAGACACATTCCCTTCCCAGAGAAGTGAAGTGACTGTCCAAGGTCACACAGCAGGCAAGCGGAGGAGCCGGGATGAGAACTCGGGTCCCTCCGACTCCCAGGACTGTGCTCTAGCCACTGGGCCACGCTGCTTCTGGTGGGGTTTGGAGGGTCACTGAGAGACGGACCTGGGCGGACACCTGGAAGGACAGGTCGGGCAAGGAGATGGGGCGGATCCGGAGGGGAAGGGGGTGGTGAGAGATGACAGAGAGGCCTCATTTTCCAGATGAGGGAACTGAGGCCCAGAGACGTGTAGTGATTTGCCCAAAGATCACACAGCAGACAAGTGGCAGAGCCGGGCTTAGAACCCAGGTCCTTTTGACTCCCAGGTCCGTGCTCTATCCACGAGGGCGTATACGTATTTTTAAATTATGTAGTCTAAACTACTTATTTATTCATATCATCCTCCGCCTCCCCCTCTGGACCGTAAGCTCGTTATTGGCCGGGAATGTGTTCGTTCTGCCGTATCGCGCTCTCCCAAGCGTTTAATCCAGAGCTCTGCACACAAGAAGTGCTCAATAAATAGTCGTGGGCAGGGAACGTATCTGTTTATTGCTCTCTTGTCCTCCCCCAACCGCCTAATCCAGCGCTTTCCCGACGGAAAGCGCTCGATAAATACGATTTGAATGAATGAATACGATTTGAATGAACCCGCCCACCGCCCCGGCGGGACGAAGGAGCCCCAAATTCTCAGACTCGGCAAAGCCATCCGGTCAGACGGATACGGCAATCACTGGAGGCTGAGGAGGGAGGAGGCTGAGGGGAGCGGCAGTGAACGCCTGGCTCTTGACTCCAGATGGCCAAGCTGACTAGGAGGAGCAGAGGGACTCAGAAGGACCTGGGTTCTAATCCTGGCTCAGCCACTTGTCTGCTGAGTGACCTCGGGCAAGTCACGTGGCTCAGTGGGAAGAGCATGGGCTTTGGAGTCAGAGGTCATGAGTTCGAATCCCAGCTCTGCCACTTGTCAGCTGCATGACTGTGGGCAAGTCACTTCTCTGTGCCTCAGTTACCTCATCTGTAAAATGGGGATGAAGACTGTGAGCCCCACGTGGGACAACCTGATTCCCCTGTGTCTACCCCAGCAGCTTAGGACAGTGCTCTGCACATAGTAAGCGCTTAATAAATGCCAACATTATCATTATTATTAAGTCATGTCACTTCCCTGGGCCTCAGGGCCCACATCTGGAAAATGGGGATTAAGCCTGTGGGCCCCATGCGGGACAGGGACTGTGTCCAACCTGGTCACCCGTTTAGACTGGGAGCCCGTTACTGGGCAGGGATCGTCTCTATCTGTTGCCGAATTGTACATTCCGAACGCTTAGTACGGTGCTCTGCACATAGTTAGCGCTCAATAAATACGATTGAATGAATCTACCGCAGCGCTTAGAATAGCGTTTGCCCCACAGTGAACGCTCAACCATTATTATTAGGAGGAGCAGAGGTTGGCAAACTCATAACCGGGAGAGATGGCCAAGCTGACCCAGAGATTAAGCCTTCCTTTCCTCTTTTCCCATTCCCTTCTGCGTCACCTTGACTTCCTCCCTTTATTCATTCCCCCATCCCAGCCCCTCAGCACTTATAATAATAATGTTGGTATCTGTTAAGCGCTTACTATGTGCAGAGCACTGTCCTAAGCGCTGGGGTAGATACAGGGTCATCAGGTTGTCCCACGTGAGGCTCACAGTTAATCCCCATTTTACAGATGAGGTCACTGAGGCCCAGAGAAGTGAAGTGACTCGCCCACAGTCACACAGCTGACAAGTGGCAGAGCCCGGATTCAAACCCATGATCTCTGACTCCCAAGCCCGGGCTCTTTCCACTGCGCCACGCTGCTTCTCGTTTGT
Organism: Ornithorhynchus anatinus; assembly: GCF_004115215.2. Classification (NCBI taxonomy): domain Eukaryota; kingdom Metazoa; phylum Chordata; class Mammalia; order Monotremata; family Ornithorhynchidae; genus Ornithorhynchus; species Ornithorhynchus anatinus. Next base: position 17,218,568 of record NC_041741.1, on the reverse strand, counting down.
ACTTATGTACATATCTGTCACTTATTTATTTCTGTTAATATCTGTCTCCCCGTCTAGACTGCAAGCTTAGAGTGGGCAGGGAATGTGTCTTTTTATTGCCAAACTGTACTCTTCCAAGTGTTCGGTACAGTGCTCCGCACATAGTAAGCTCTCGATAAATACAGTCGAACGAATGAACGAGACAGATGGCCGAGGTGACCGGGAGGAGCCGAGGTCGGCGAACCGAGATCCCTCTCCGGAGCGGATCTTTGGGCGCACCCACAGAACGGCGCCAAGAAGGGCAACGTGGCCATTCTTCAGACTGGCTCGCTCCCCCTGAATTCCAGCCAGCCCTTCTCATGGCAGAAGAGCTCAAAGCCTATTTTGCTTTCAGCACCTTTTACAAGATCCTCAACTGGCAGTAAAAAAAAAAAAAGAAGAAGCCAAATTGAGGCTCCCCCCACCTGAAATTGCTTAACTTGCGCTTTTAGGAAACTTAGCTCAATGCACTTCTTTTAACGTGCGTTGGCAGTGGGCGGAGGATGTTGAAAAATAGTGATCGGGAGACCGAAATGGGCCAACAGACAAGTACTATGCAGCAACAATGCTGCATAATCCTTCCATCTCCTCAACACCAATCCGGCCTTTTTAAATGCCGACCCCCGCACCTTTCCAAGGTCGGGAAAACTTGGAAAGCATCCAGAAAACACAACCGAAATCCTTCCAGGATGAGAAAAGCTGTAGACTATTTAGAGGAATGCCTGGGAAAGGAAATGGTTCAATAATTCAGTCATCCAGTGGCATTTATTGAGCACTTCCTATGTGCAGAGCGCTGTACTAGGCGCTTGGAGAGGACAATTCAACAATAAACAGACACATTCCCTGCCCACAAAGAGCTCACGGCCTTTAAGGATGAAAAGAGAAGAGTGCGTTTTGGCTAGTTATAGTTTGGGAGTAAAGCAAACAGTGTTTAAGCCACATGGATTTTCTTAGAGCACTAGGAGATTACCGAGTAGATGAAATCAGTAACCACGTCCTCCGTGCCTGAAAAAACTAACGCATCTTCCACGGGACCCTGGCATAATCTGAGTCGTCTCGTGGGTAAGGTTGTTGCCTACCCTCCATTTCCTAGAAGAAAGGGGATAGATTAGTATTAGTAATAATGATAATATTAATAAATGGGATATTTGTCAAACACTTAGTATGTGCCAAGCACCGTACTGACCTCTAAGGGTCGATACACAAGGGACTCACAGTCTTTGTAGGAGGGAGAATAGATCAATAAATGGTATTTGTTGAGCGCTTATTGTGTGCAGGATATTTAACTAAGCACTCGGGTGCGGAAACAAAGGCCGGAGAAGTTATGATTAGCCCAAGGTCACACAGCAGCCAGGTGGCAAAACTGCGATCGGAACCCAGATCCTCCGACTCCCGGGCCTAGGCTCTTTCCGCTAGACCCCGAATGGCGTTTTCGTGTTTACCCAATTGAATTTGACTTCTATCCACCTACTCTTATTTCATTAGGATAAAACCTTAAGAAAAACGCGGCTCTTAAAAATTTTTTCCAATTTTTCTGAAGTCCATTTGGTCAGTGAAAATTGGAAGTCAGTCTATGAACCGCCCCTAATCGTGCCAAGTCAGCTTCAGTTGACATGAAATGTCAGTTGAGTTCAGTTGAGATGAAATGTTGACCTACTGACTACTGTGGAGTCAGTAGAAAATTTTGGAATCTGGAAGATCTGGACATTTTATAAGACATCAGAAATACATTTTTGTCGGGAGATTTTCCCTTCTCCCGGCTCTGCGGTGAGGCTGGAGTTTTCTTAGTAAGTCGCACCCGGTTTAGTTTTGGCTTATGTCGGTTGAGAGCGATGTCACTCCTTTAATTCCAATATGCGGTCCTCACCTAGGGGGTGAAAGTAGAATATTTTTCTTACCGGGATGCAGGCACTTAAAACGTTGGACATGAGGACTAGCTTGCTTAAGACAAGGAACCTCAGGAGAGGGTCTTTATCATTCTCAATCAGTCAGTCATTCGTCGTATTAATTAATAAATAAGCACCTGGGAAAGTACACTCACAGGTTTTTTCTCCGTAAATTATTATTATTATTATTATGTTTTAAGTGCTTACTATGTGCCAAGCACTGTTCTAAGCGCCGGGGGAGATTCAAGGTAGCCAGGTTGTCCCAAGTGGGGCTCGCAGTCTTGATCCCCATTTTCCAGATGAGGCCCAGAGAAGTAAAGCGACCTGCCCAAAGTCACACAGCAGACGAGTGGCGGAGGCGGAATTAGAACCCATAACCTTCTGACTCCCAGGCCCGGGCCGGATCCACGGAGCCAGGCTGCTTCCCATTGAGCATCCAGACCCAGTGAACTAGGATTTACGCTGGACACGGGGGCGGTGAGGTAGACAGCCCAGCGATGGACCGAACTGCTGGTTTCTGACTTGTTCTTTCCGAATTTTTGAATTTCATCCGTCGCCCTCTCTCCCCGTCTCCTTCCCGAGATGCATCCGACACCGCGTCGATGGATCTTCCCCCCACATTGAGTTCCGAGGTCCTCCCCCGCTCCAGACGCTGCATCTCCGGACTATGGGCCGATCATTACGGACTCACAAGGAGTAAATGGTGAAGGGTGGAAACGGAAAAGCTACAGGGCCGTAGATGATTCATGAGCGCCAGCTCACCGGGAGAAGCAGCCTGGCTTAGTGGATGTTGACTAGAATATGGGCCTGGGAGTCAGAAGGACCTGGGTTCTGATCCCGGCTCCGCCCCCCCGTCTGCTGCGTGACCTCGGGCAAATCACTTAACTTCTCTGTGCCTCAGTTACCTCAACTGTAAAATGGGGATTAAGATTGTGAGCCCCAGGTGGGACGGGGACTGTGTCCAACCCGATTATCTTGTGTCTTCCGCAGAGTTTAGGACACCACCTGGCACGTAGTAAGCGCTTAACAAATACCACAGTCATTATTACTAACTCTATTATATTCTCCCAAGCACTTATACCGTACAGCGTTCTGAGGAGAGTTAGTGCTCAATAAATAATGTTGATTGATTGTTATTGCCTTTCTCCAATCCTCTTACCCCATTTTTTCTAAGGTTGTGAACCCTTTTGGGGTCAGAGACCATGTCTAATTCTCATCTGTGTATTTTTTTCCCCTGGTGTTTAGTACAGGGCTTTGCGTGGCTTCCTTCTCAGCGAGTTTCCATAGTCCTAGGAATGACTTGGAGAGAAGCAGCATGGCCTAGTGGCAAGAGCCCGGGCTTGGGAGTCAGAGGTCGTGGGTTCTAATCCCGGCTCTGCCACTTGTCAGCTGTGTGACCTTGGGCAAGTCATTTAATTTCTCTGTGCCTCAGTTACCTCATCTGTAAAATGGGGATTGAGACTGTGAGCCCCAGGTGGCACAACCTGATTACCTTGTATCTACCCCAGTGCTGAGAACAGTGCTTGGCATAGTAAGCGCTTAACAAATACCATTATTATTATTATTCTATGAACTGCAAATTGGTGAGGGAACGGAATTAGCCATGGAATGAAGGAAAGCAAAAGCTAAAAGCAGGTTAACAGAGAGAGAGAGGGAGAGAGAGCTTCTCAGGGTAGGAAAGGAGTCTGACTGGTTCCCGAGAGCCAAGGGAGTAAATCTGAAGGATGATGCTCACAAAGGTTAAGAAGTGACAGCATAGTGACAGTCGTCCTGAGAAGCAGCATGACGTTGTGGATAGAGGCCGGGCCTGGGACACAGGAGGTCATGGGTTCTCATCCTGGCTCCGCCACTGGTCTGTTCTGTGACCATGGGCAAGTCGCTTCACTTCTCTGGGCCTCAGTTCCCTCATCCGGAAAATGGGGATCGAGACTGTGAGCCCCACATGGGACAGGGACTGTGCCCATCCCGATTTGCTTGTATCCACCCCAGCGTTTAGTACAGTGTCTGACGCATAGCGCTTAACAAATACAATGATTATTATCGTCGGTCATAAGGACGTGGGTTCTCCTCGAGTCTGCCATGTGACCTTAGGCAAGTGGCTTCACTTCTCTGGTCCTCAGTTTCCTCATCTGTAAAATGAAGCTTAAGACAGTGAGCCCCATGTGGGACAGGGACTGGGTCCAACCTGATTAACTTGGCTCTACCCCCCGACACTCAGTACAGCGCCTGACACATCGCAAGCGTTTAGCAAATACCTGAAAAAAATGGCCTGAAAGATTGGCATTCTCCAAAGCACTCTCCGCTTTAGATGCAGTCTCGCCATTAGAAAAAGAACCTTCGAACCAAAGGGCAACTCTCACTATCTAGAGAACGATTAGAACGCACCGGAGACATCCATCAGTGGTATTTATCGAGGGCCTATTGTGTGCAGAGCACTGTACTGAGCGCTTGGGAGAGTACAATACAATAGATTTGCTAATCAGGTTCCTGCCCACAAGGAGACGTGTGGGAAACCTGCCTGGAAGTGGATGAAAAACACTTGAACAAAACCATTAAAACGTCAAGACGCTGAACAATCAATCAGTGGTATTAAATGAGCGCTTACTGTGTGCAGAGGGGAAAAAAAGGGAATTCAGCATCTTGACATTTTAATGGTCTTGTTTAAATGAAGCTAATAATTCTGCACTGATGCAAGGGATGAGAAACCTTACCAGATGTCCGTGGCTGAGGACAACGAGAATTTGGATAAAAGTGATGCAGTAGGAGAAAGGGAAAGATCGCATGAAAAAATCCAGATTGAAGTATAAAACCGATAATAAATGGAAAACAAGTACGGTTTATGCTCACCGCGGAAGCCCGAGAAACATGTTTCACCGGCTCAGGTTATGCAAAATTGAAGAAATGTGCCCAGCAGGGGAAGCATATGGATTGCATTACCTCAGAGAGTTGTGCAGACAGAAAACATCAGTGGGGATTTGGGGTAAAATATCAAGAGAATTGGGGTGAATTTAAGGGACTAGCAGTCTTCGGTGAGCTACCGGAGGAAAAGTCAGGGTTGCGGAGGAAAATGTTAATTAAAGGCAAGAGAACCCCCTTCACTGATGCTTCCAAGCAGCGTCTCAACACGGGGACACAATACCAACTGGCTTAAACTGTTGCCTTTCTCAGCAGTGGCTTCTCTCACAATCTTATATTCTTATATATGACTTCCTCAGCCTCGCAGCACACGTACATAAGCTTACCACCTGCCATCTCCCTTTTCTGAAATTTGTTTTGTCTGTCTCCCCCTCGAGACGGTAAGCTCCTCTTCTTACGGTATTTAATAATGGTGCTATTCGTTAAGCGCTTACTATGTGCCCGGCACTGTATGGAGCCCAGGGGTGCGTACAAGCAAATCGGGTTGGCTGCAGTCCCTGTCCCACATGGGACTCACAGACTTAATCCCCTTTTTACAGATGAGGTAACTGAGGCCCAGAGAAGTGAAGTCACTGGCCCAAGGTCACACGGCGGGAAAGCGGCGAAGCCGGGATTAGAACCCAGGTCCTTCTGACTCTCGGGCCCCTGCTCTATTCACCAGGCTTCGCTGCTTCTCTTGTGGGCCAGGATCACTTCTACCAACTCTATTGTCTCGTACTTTCCCAAGTGCTTAGCCTAGTGCTCTGCACACAGTAAGTGCTCAAGAAATGTTTTTGATTCATTTATTTTCAGTTCAGTGATTTGCAAAAAATGAACTAACAGCAAAAGTGGGAATAAAACCAGTGAGGCCATGATAAGCAAGTAAAAGGTTATGTTTTCTTTTAGCTTACATATATAAAAGAAGGATGACGAAGGTTTGCTATTAAACGAAAACACTCGGGAGGATAAAGAGCATTAAGCAATGTTAAGTGGTGACGAGATCGTACGGGGTTGAAACAGAAAAGAATAGCTCCCCAGTAGGGATGGAAACTACCTTCAGTGAAAAAGAATAAAAGAAGAGTGTGAACGACAAGATTTTAGAACACAACTGGATTAAAGAAAGAAGAATCAGAATAGCCCATACGATCCTCGAATGCAGAGGAAAGCAAAAAGAATAATGCCACTGTTGAAGGGGAAAAATGAAAGCTGGGATTCTTTAAGAAGGTCTGCTCGTTAGAAGACAAAGTGGAAGATTAATTGGAACTGTTCTATAATAAGAATTATGGTATTCGTTGTTTGCAAAGAACTGTGCTAAGTGCTGAGCGTAATAATAATAATAATGGTGGTATTTGTTAAGCGCTTACTATTTGCCAAGCACTGTTCTAAGCACCGGGGTAGCTACAAGGTTATCGGGTTGTCCCCCGTGGGGCTCGCAGTCTTAATCCCCATTTTACAGATGAGGGAAGAGAGGCACAGAGAAATTAAGTGACTTGCCCAAAGTCACACAGCTCATAAGTGGCGGAGCCGGGATTAGAACCCACGACCTCTGATTCCCAAGCCCGGGCTCTTTCCACTAAACCACGCTGCTTCTCTGAAGATAAAATTTTATCTGTAGATAAAATGCCATAAAGCCGAACACGGTCCCTACGCCATATGGGGTCCAAGGCCTATGGAGGAGAGAGAACAGGTATTTAAACCTCATTTTACAGATGAGAAAACTGGGGCACAGAGAAGTCCAGAAACTTGCCGCAGGTCACACTGCAGGCAAGGAGCAGAGTATTTAAAGTAAACATTGGGGTTAAATCTTGGTGTTCTTTACGTTAAGGGAAGTTATCGCAAGACACACAGTAAGTTTTCAGAAAATACCACTGATCTGCGAGAATATTCATCACGAGAGGAACCTTCATCGTCATCGTTGTCAGTGGAATTTATCGAGCACTTCCTGTGAGCAAAGCACTGTACCAGGCATCTGGGCGGATGCGGCCGAGTTAACGGACATGTTTCCTGCCCACGACGAGCCTCCAGTCTTGCTGGGGGGACAGACATCAATATAAATGAACCTATTGCCTCTGTGGACGTAAGTGCTGCGGGGCTGGGAGGAGGGATGAATAAAGGGAGCAGATCACACAGAGAAGCAGCGTGGCTCAGTGGAAAGAGCCTGGGCTTCGGAGTCAGAGGTCACGGGTTCGACTCCCGGCTCTGCCACTTGTCAGCTGTGTGACTGTGGGCGAGTCACTTCACTTCTCTGGGCCTCAGTTCCCTCATCTGTAAATTGGGGATTAACTGTGAGCCTCACGTGGGACGACCTGATTCCCCTGTATCTACCCCAGCGCTTAGAACAGTGCTCGGCACATAGTAAGCGCTTAACAAATACCAACGTTATTATTATTATCACGGGGACGCAGAAGGGAGGGGGAGAAGAGGAAAGGAGGGCTTAGTCAGGGAAGGCCTCTTGGAGGAGATGGGCCTTCGATAAGGCTTTGAAGTAGGGGGGAGAGTCATTGTCTGTTGTCTGTCTCTGCGGGGCTGACAGGAACCGTGCCACGTATGACACAGCAAAGGGCTGAAGCAGCAGAACGGGACTTGGGGCAGACTCACTTGGGAATAATTCAGACGTTTAAATGAACGGCTATTTGTTTTATAAAACCTGCAGCGACTAGTCGGCTTCTCGGCAAAGACACCCGGCATTGTCCTCCCGTAATTACGCACACGGAGAGAGCTCGTAAGATTAGCTTTCCGTGAACGTGCTTGGGTTTTAGGAAGAAGAATCTGCTAGGTGGACTCTCCCCCGCACTATCAGTGCACAATAGCATTCAATAATAATAATAATGTTGGTATTCGTTAAGCGCTTACTATGTGCCGAGCACTGTTCTAAGCGCTGGGGTAGACACGGGGGAATCAGGTTGGCCCACGTGGGGCTCACGGTCTTAATCCCCATTTTACAGACGAGGTCACTGAGGCCCCGAGAAGTCAAGTGACTTGCCCAAAGTCACACAGCTGACAAGTGGCCGAGCCGGGATTCGAACCCATGACCTCTGACTCCAAAGCCCGTGCCTTTTCCACTGAGCCACGGCGAGGCCTAGCGGATAGAGCTCGGGGCTGGGAGTCGCAAGGATCCGGGTTCTAATCCCGGCTCCGCCGTGCGTCTGCCGCGTGACCTCGGGTGAGTCACTTCAGTCCCCTGAGCCTCAGTCCCCTCATCTGTAAAATGGGAGTTAACACCGCGAGCCTAACGAGAGACATGGACAGTGTCCGACCTTATTAGCTTGTGTCTACCCCGGTGCTTAGTACAGGGCCTGGCACACAGTGAGCACTTGAATACCATTAAAAAACCAAAAATTAGCGCCCTGGATTTCTTCTTCAGAGCTGGGAATCGGGGTAGTCGCCCGACCCTCCATTCTCTAAGTTCACCGGGGGCGGGGAGTTTTTCTGTTGTTGTATTGTACTCTTCCGGGTGTTCAGCACAGTGCTCCGCACACGGTAAGCGCTCAATGAATATGACTGACTGACTGAAGAAGTCTCGGTCCTCGGCTGTAGCGGGGCAGGCTCTTTGGGATCAACAAAGAGAAATGACAATGGCCTAATGTGTGCACCGGTTGCGATGTCGCAAGGTTCTGTGGACACCGGGAAGGGCTGATAAGGAAACCCAAGGGTGAAATCTGTATATTGGTTTTGAAAGAATGTTTCCTCTCGAGATACCTGAGCCGACAGTTGCTCAGGGTCGGTGGATGGAGGCGAAGAAAGACGCGGGGGTCTGAGGCGAGCAGCCCGAGTCAGTAATCAGCCCTCCGTGGCGCCATCGCTGGGATGACCCAGAAGGCCCCTTCGGTCAGGGCCACTCCAGGGCATCTTAGGGCTCTAATTCCAGGAGCCTTCCACCTTTGGCCGGCTCAGTGGAAAGAGCTCGGGCTTGGGAGTCAGAGGTCATGGGTTCGAATCCTGCCTCTGCCACTTGTCAGCTGTGTGACTGTGGGCGAGTCACTTAACTTCTCGGTGCCTCAGTTACCTCATCTGCAAAATGGGGATTAACTGTGAGCCTCACGTGGGACAACCTGATCCCCCTGTGTTTACCCCAGCGCTTAGAACAGTGCTCTGCACATAGTAAGCACTTAACAAATGCCAACATTATTACTATTATTACCTGGGGAGCAACCTGCCTTTTCCGGAGTGAAATGTGGGGGTGAGGAAGAGGAGGGGCCAACTCACACATGAACGCTTTCTCTCCTTCTCACCCTTTCTCTCCCTTTCTTTCTCTTTGCTTCAGGCCTCCGAGTCACACACCAACACGCATGCTTTCTCTCTCCCTCCCTTTCCATCTCTCCCTCTCTCTCTTTCTCTCTACCCCCCCAAGTCTCACACAAACACACAAACTTTCTCTCTCCCTCTCCATCTCTCCCACTCTCTCCCTTAGCCCACCGCGTCACACAAGAATACACATGCTTTTTCTCTCCCTCTCCCTCTCTCCCTCTCTTTCTCTTTGCCTCTAGCCACCCTGCCCCAAGTCACACACACAAACACACATGCTCTCTCTCTCTGTCTCCCTCTCTTTCTCTCCCTTTCTCTCTCCCTTTCTTTTTGCCTCTAGCACCCCAAGTCACACACAAACACACACATTTTCTCCCTCCCTCTCTCTCTCTTTCCCTCTAGACCGTCACACATGAACACACGTTTTCTTTCTCTTCCTCTCCTCTAGCCATCCTGCCCCAGGTCAAACACATAAACTTTCTCCTTCTTCCTCTCTTTCTGCCCCTTTCTCTCTCTCTCTCTTTCCCTTTGCCTCTAGCCCCCAAGTCACACACAAACACAATTTTCTCTCTCTTCCTCTTTCTCTCTTTCTTTCTCTTTTCCTCTAGCCTTCCTGCCCCAAGTCACACACAAACACACCCGCTTTCTCTCTCAGACCCTCTTTTTCTCTCCATTTCTCTCTCTTTCTTTTTGCCTCTAGCCCCCCCCCCCCCCCCCCCCCCCCCCCGAGTCACACTTGATCACACACACTTTTTCCCTTTATCTCTCTTTAAGCTCCAGCCATCCTGCCCCAAGTCACACAGGAACACACACTTTCTATCTCTCTCTCTCCCTTTCACTCTCTTTCTTCCTCATTGCCCTTAGCCCCCCTACACCCATTCCCTGTGCAGCCCCCTGAAGCTCAGGCTAGTGTGGGTTTCTCTGGGCCACCCTCAGGCACTGGTCCAGACCTGTTCCCTAACTGGTTTCGAGAGAGGGGCCTAGTCTTCGCTTACATGCCTCCCACGGGACTCAGACCCCCTACAGATTCCTCTCCGGATACGGGGTCCGCTCGGAGACCTTGGGCAGGTCACTTCATTTCTCGGGGCCTCACTTCCCTCATCTGTAAAATGGGGATTAAGACTGGGTCCAACCTGACTAGCTTGCGTTGCTTGGTACGGTGCCTGGAGCTTAGTAAGCACTTAGCAAATACCATTAGAAAAAACCCCAAAACAAAACAACTGTGTTGATATGGTCAGCCCAAGTCTGTGTGCTCCAACGCTCCCTGAGTCCAAGCCTTTCCTGCTAATAATTGTACTAAGAGTTGTGATATTTGTTCAGTGCTCACTGTGAGCCAAGCACTGGGGTAAATACGAGATCATCAGGACAGACAGTCCTTTTCCCACAGGGGGCTCACAATCTAAGAGGGAGGTACAAAATAAGTGATTTGCCCTAGGTCACGGAGCAGGCAAGAGGCAGACCTGGGATTAGAACCCAGGTCCCCTGACTCATTCATTCATTCATTCAATCGTATTTATTGAGTGCTTACTGTATGCACAGCACTGTACTAAGCACATGGGAGAGGCCAAGAGAACAATAAACAGACACATTCCCTGCCCATAACGACTCCCAGGCCTGTGTTCTTTCCCCCAGGCCAACTCTGCCTCAAGAGTCACAGTGAACAAATGAACAGTTCTGTTCCAGGCTCCAATCCTGGTTCTTTCTTGCCTCTGGCCCCAGGCTGTTCAAATCAATCAATCAATCAATCCACCAATCAGTGGTATTTATTGAACACTGATGGTGTGCAGAGCATTGTCCTAAGCACTTGAGTGAGAACAGTATAACAGAGTTGGTTGAGAGAAGCAACGTGGCTTAGTGGAAAGAGCATGGGCTTCCTCTACCGCTTGTCAGCTGTGTGACTTTGGGCAAGTCACTCAACTTCTCTGCGCCGCAGTTACCTCATCTGTAAAATGGGGATGAAGACCGTGAGCCTCACGTGGGACAACCTGATTACCTTGTATCTCCCCCAGCGCTTAGAACAGTGCCTGGCACATAGTAAGCTCATAACATGGTTACTTCACTGCTGTCACTCACCCACAAAGATGCGTGGGGAAATGGAAGGACAGGTAAATACTAATCAAGGGCATAATCTGTTTTCTTCAACGTTTCGTCATCGGGATGAAGAAACAGGCACGGAGACAAGCGGAGGAGTTTTCTCCAAGAATCAATCAAGCAGTGGTATTTACTGGGTGGTATTTATGAGATGTTCATCCCCTTGATTCTATTTATCGCTTTTGTTCTTGTCTGTCTCCCCCGATTAGACCGTAAGCCCGTCAGAGGGCAGGGACCGTCTCTATCTGTTACCGATTTGTCCATTCCAAGCGCTTAGTACAGTGCTCTGCACATAGTAAGCGCTCAATAAATACGATTGAATGAATGAATGAACTGAGCAGAGCACTGTACTAAGAGCTTGGGAGAGTACGATAAAACCGAGTTGGTAGTCATGTTCTGGAACTCAGCATGTCAGTGGTCAAGCGGTGATTGGAGCTCTGAATTAAAAGAGACATGGTAAAACAGCAGGAGCAAATTTTAAAAGTTGAATAATCAAAAATGAACATTAAAATAAGCAACTAAGCAGTACTTGGAGGAGGTGAACTTCAAGGCCCCTGTCTCTTTTCTGACAGTTCCAGTTGGTTTCTTTCCAGTAGAAATGGGTACTTGGACCAACATGCGGTAGTGATGTCACTTGGCAGTTGTCTAGCAAGTTGGAAGAATTCCACGGGTCTTGCAGAGACAGATAAGTGCTACGGAGGCACAGAAATAAGCTCAGAATAAGAATTTATTCTTATTTCTCACGCGGTTACTATTTGCCAAATATTATACCAAGCGCTAGGGTAGATACAAAATAATCAGACCAGGCAAAGAGAGCAGCGTGGAGAGCCCAAACCTGGGGGTCCTTTATATTATATTATATTATTGACTGAGAGCCCGTTGTTGGGTAGGAATTGTCTCTACCTGTTGCCGAATTGTACTTTTCAAGTGCTTAGTACAGTGCTAAGATTGAATGATTGAATGAATTAATGTCTGTCTCTCCCCCTCTAGATGGTAAACTCGCTGCGGTCAGGGATTAATAATGATCCTGTTTGTTAAGAGCTTATTATGTGCCAGGCACTGTACTGAGCTCTGGGGTAGGTACGAGCAAATCGGATTGGATGCAGTCCCTGTCCCACGTGAGGCTCACAGCCTCAATCCCCATTTTACAGATGAGGGAACTGAGGCCCGGAGACCTGAAGCGACTTGCCCAACGTCACGCAAAGAACCCAGGTCCTAATGACTCTTAAGGTCTGTGCTCTATCCAGTAGGTCGTGCGGCTTCCCTAATAAATAATACGTTCCACTGGCTGATGTCATTCCTAACTTTGAGTGTTAGGAGAAGCGAAGTGCCTTACCCAAGGTCACACAGCAGACAAGTGAAGGAGACGGGATTAGAACCCATGACCTCCTGACGCCCAGGCTCTAGCCACTACACCACGCTGCTGCTCTACAGTACCAAAGTGTCGGTAGACGCATTCCCCGTCCAAAAGGAGCTGACAGTCTACGGGGGAGACAGACGTTGATAGAAATAAATTGTGGCTGCGTACAGAAGTGCTGTGAGACCGAGTTAACGTAAATAGATTATGGCTACGTGCATAAGTGCGGTGGGGCTGAGGTGAATATCAAGTACTCAAAGAGTACAGATCCAAATGACGCAGATGGGAGAGGGAGTCGGGGGAAAGAAGACTTCATCGCGGGGGGAAGGCCTCTTGGAAGAGGTGGAAACTTACTAAGATTTTGAAGGTGGGGAGAGTGGCGGTCTGGCGTATAGAGAGGGGGAGAGAGTTCCAGGCCCGAGGGAGGATGTGTGCCAGGGGGTAGCTACGAGATAGACGACTGCCCCCCGCCTCTAGACAGTAAGCTCGTGGTGGGCAGGGAATGTCACCGTTTGTCGTTGTATCGTACTTTCCCAAGCGCTTAGTACGGTGCTCTGCACGCAGTAAGCGCTCAGTAAATAGGACTGAATGAAGGAGTGAATCAAAGCACAGTGAGGAGGTGGGCGTTAAAGGAGCGAAGAAGTGTGTGGGCTGGGTAAGAGATATCGCACCAACACACAGTCTCTGTCTCCCCCTCTTTCTTCCACATTCCCCCTCAGCAGGCAGGGAAAATTCCCACTGTCACCACACAACCGAAAGAAGTAAGGACATAGTGTCACTTGGGCTGGGTGTGTGTATGAGAGTGTGAGAGTGCATTTACATCCTCTCTCCTATTTTCCTTATTTGGAAAACCCCTCCAAGACATGGGATTCAACTCCTCTTCTGCAGCTTCCCCGCGGTACCTTCCTCTCACGGGCCTCTGCAGATGGGGTGAGTCAGGAAAGACCGGCCTGGCTAGGTAGTAATAATATTAATTGTGATAGCTGTTAAGCGCTTACTATGTGCCAGGCACCGTACTAAGCGCCAGGGTTGTTACAAGGTGGGCAGATAGGACACAGTCCCTGTCCCTCTTGGACTCGTAGTCCAAGGAGGAGCGGGAATATGCACCGAATTCCAGTTTTACAGCTGAAGAAACTGAGGCACAGAGGGGCTATGCAACTTGTCCGAAGTCACACAGCAGGCGAGTGACACAGCTGGGCTTGGAACCCGGCTGCTCTCCTCACTTCCAAATCCCTGATCTTTCCAATCAATCAATCAGTGGTATGTAGTGAGTGCTTACTGCGTGCAGAGCACTGTACTAAGCGCTTGGGAGAGGACAATTCAACAGAGTTGGTTGTCTCGCTCCCTGCCCACCGCGAGCTTTATTCATTCATTCCATCGTATTTATTGAGCTCTTACTGCGTGCAGAGCACTGTACCAAGCATTTGGTAAAGTACGATATAGCAATAGACAGTCTAGAGGACGAGTTTACAGTCTAGAATCTGTCCCCTGGGCCAAGTTGCTTCTCTGCGCCCTGCTAAGGAACATGGAAATCCAATGCGACCCCGGAAGATGATGTTAAAGGGAAAAAAAAAAAGTCACAAACACGACTTAAAAGCCAGTAGCCTAAATCTCTAATGGGAAAAAGTCAGCCCAAATGAAGGGGTGTGAAAAAACTGAGACTAAAAACGGGAAATAGGCATACCATGCCTTTGCAGACTGCGAGCCCCATGCGGGACTGGGACTGTGTCCATCCCGACTTCCTTGTATCCACTCCGGCGCTTAGTACAGTGCCCGGCACACAGTAAGGGCTTAACAAATACCCCAGTTACTGTTGTTATTCCAGATGAAAGTAATGGCTTTTGGAGGACAGGCTTTCAAAGGGAAAACGCTCCCTTTTGTCCACATAATTTGTTGTCCTCAACTCTTTCAGGTTGCAGAATAGTCTGAAAATAGTCAAGCCACAATTGGCCAATTACCGACATTGTCAGCCAACCACGGGTATAATTAGTCCCCCCCTCCCCACCCTTTATTTTCATGGTGCAATTAGCCCCATTGTGGGGCAATTATTGGTGCGATGTTTTGCAACTCCAAACAACTGTGGGGCTGCGTGCCTTTAAAAGGACATGAAATCCCTTCAACAATTTGGCCACTAAAATTGAAATGAAATCAAGTGATTAAGAAAAGGACAATCAAGTTCTATGGTCTAATCACCAGGTTGCTGTGGCTTCTTGATGTAAAGGTACCTGCCCAGGTGTTTTTGTAATTAGAGGTGTGTATCTAAAGACACACCATAGCGAAGCAACCTATTATTTCACCCTGGTCATATAAACGATAAAATCCACGCTAGGAGTGGAGAAGCAGCATAGTTTAGCCAGTCAGTCAGCCGTATTTATTGAGCAGATAATAATAGTAGTGTTGGTATTTGTTAAGCACTTACTATGTGCAGAGCACTGTTCTAAGCACTGGGGTAGATACAGGGTGATCAGGTTGTCCCACGTGAGGCTCACAATCTTAATCCCCATTTTACAGATGAGGTAACTGAGGCACAGAGAAGTTAAGTGACTTGCCCACAGTCACACAGCTGACAAGTGGCAGAGCCGGGATACAAACCCATGACCTCCGACACCCAAGCCTGTGCTTTTTTCCACTGAGCCACGCTGTCTACTAAGCTCTGGGGAGAGTGCAATTCAACAATAAACAAACACATTCCCTGTGCAACACGAGCTTCCAGTCTAGACGGGGAGATAGAGCCCGGGCCTGGGAGTCAGAAGACCATGGGTTCTAATCCCAGCTCTGCCGCTTGTCTGCTGTGTGACCTTGGGTAAGTCACTTCACTTCTCTGGGCCTCAGGTCCCACATCTGTGAAATGGGGATTAAGACCGTGAGCCCAATAGGGAACGGGGACCGGGTCCAACCCGATTACCTTGGACCTACCCCAGTGCTTGGCACTTGGTAAGCACTTAAGTACCATTTGAAAAAAAGAGCATCAGAAAGGTTAGGGAAATAATAATAATTATGGTATTTGTTAGACGCTTACTATGTGTCAAGCGCCGTTCTAAGCGCCGGAGTAGATACAGGGTAATCAAGTTGTGCCATGTGAGGCTCACACTCTTAATCCCCATTTTATCGATGAGGGAACTGAGACACAGAGAAGTGAAGTGACTGTCCAAGGTCACACAGCAGACAAGTGGTGGAGCTGGGATTAGAACTGACTCCCAAGCCCGCAGGGAAAAGGAATGCCTGTTCTCTCAACAGCCATTCCAAGTGCATTGGATGACTCTTCCCTACTTTGGATCCTAAATGAAGCCGTCCGCCTCTCTGGGACAGGCTTCCGATGGACCTTTGCTCTTCTCATCTGTGAGAGTCCAAGAAGTTGCGTCCATCGTTCCCCGTCCCCCTGACTTGCGGGCCCCGGCCTGGCTGGAGGAACTCCCTGGGACCCTGAGCTGTCTCAACTTTTAGCTCGTTCAGAAGGTCACCCCAGAAAAGGCCGCTGGAACTTCTAGGAGTGTAAAATCCTGTGGTTCCTTTTGTGTTTTTCAGGGTCCTTGTCTCTGCTATCTTGGTTAGCCTTTCCTTAAGAGAAGCAGTGCGGCTTAATAGATAGATCCCGGGCTTGGGAGTCGGAAGGACCCGGGTTCTAATGCCGACTCTGCTACTTGTCTGCCGTGCGGCGTTGTAGTCGTGGAAGTGAAGTCACTTCACTTAGAGCACTTAGAGCACTTCACTTCACTTAGAACAGCCGTAGAAGTGAGGTCACTTCACTTCTCTGGACCTTAGTTACCTCATCTGGAAAATGGGGATTAAGACCGAGAGCCCCATGTGGGACATCGATTAGACTGTAAGCCCGTCGATTAGACTGTAAGCCCGTCAAACGGTAGGGACCGTCTCTATCTGTCGCCGACTTGTTCATTCCAAGCGCTTAGTACAGTGCTCTGCACATAGTGAGCGCTCAATAAATACTATTGAATGAATGAATGAATGACATGGACTCTGGCGAGCATGTTAAGCGCTTACTATGTGCCAGGCACTGTACTAAGCGCGGGGGTAGATGCCAGCATATCAGGTTGGACACAGTCCCTGTCCCACATGGGGCTCACAGTCTAAGCAGGAGGGAAGCCAGGCATTGAATCCCTTTTTTACAACAGATAAGGAAACGGAGGCCCAGAGAAATAAGTGACTTGCCCAGGGTGACACAGCAGACAAGTGGCAGAGCTGAGATTAGAACCCAGGTCTTCAGACTCCCATGCCTATGCTTTATCCGTGAGGCCTCGCTATTTCCCTCATTCTCTGTCAGTCTTATTTGAAAATGCCAAGAGTCACTGTGGTCTTGTAAATGGCTCAACATATGACAGTCCCTCTAGACTGTGAGCTCACTGTGGGCAGGGAATATGTCTGTTGATTGTTATATTGCACTCTCCCAAGCGCTCAGTACAGTGCTCTTCACACAGTAAGTGCTCAATAAATATGATTGAATGAATGAAAAGAACATGCCCCCCCCCCCGTTCTCTGGGGAATTAAGCCACTTCAGGCGCCTGGTTTGGCTACCCGGTCGATATACGCCCCGCTTGGAGAAGCAGCGTGGCGTAGTGGGTAGAGCACGGGTCTGGAAGTCAGAAGGTCATGGGTTCTAGACCCGGCCCGGCCATTTTTGTGACCTAGGGCCAGTCACTTCTCTTCTCAGGGCCTCAGTTCCCTCATCTGGAAAATGGGGATTGAGACTGTGAACCTGCCTTGGGACGGGGACTGTGTCCGACCTGATTTGCTTGCCTTAGTACAGTGCCTAGACGTGGTTTAACGAACACCACAGTTATTAACTTGTGAAGCTGAGCTCTCTGTAGATCTGGAATAGATAATAGTCCCCAGAGCAGAGAGGCTCAAAGAGGAAGAGGGGATGACTCTTGGAAGGCCGTGAGTTTGGCAAATGTCCCGACTTCTTGCCCAGAGGGCAGTCATGATTGCTCTGGTTGCAATGGGGGTGGGGAGGAAGCCCAAACAAGAAACAATTGGGCTGTTCAGGGCCCTGTCTATTCTTCTTCGGTCCCTTTGTCTAGTCTGACTGTGTAGTGCGTGAATGTACTGCCTGAGGGGTGGGGGGTGGGTCCCCAGCTATTCTCTTTATTCTGCTTTAAGCACCGTTTTAATTGCATTAATATGGAACCCGTATGCCAGAGCAGAATATGGAGAAATATGGAGAAGCTGGTTGGTTTCCCATTAGTAAGGGTGGAAGACAAGGATGGACCTTCCCTCCTTAACTGTTCGTGCCGAATCTATGATGAGAGAAGCCGGAATGGATGAAGACGAATGGGGAGTAAAGATTGGAGGAAGGAATGGGAACGACCTTTCTCATGGTGATGTCGCTACCCTGCCGGCAGAAAGTGAAGAAGAGTTGAAGGGCCTATTATTAAAAGTTAAGGAGCAGGGCAAAAAGACGGGCCTGCATTTGAATGGCAAGAGAACAGAGATCGTGACCACTGGAGGTTTTAACACATGTACAGTGGAAGGAGAGAAGATTGAAAGAGTTGATGGTTTTTCTCTCCTGGGATCTATAATAGTAAAGGAACTCGTAGGCAAGAAATGTGCCGAAGATTAATGTTAGGAAGGTTTGCTATAATAATAATAAGGTTGGTATTTGTTAAGTGCTTACCATGCGCAGAGCACTGTTCTAAGCGCTGGGGTATACAGGGTAATCAGGTTGTCCCACATAATAATAATGTTGGTATTTGTTAAGCGCTTACTATGCGCAGAGCACTGTTCTAAGTGCTGGGGGAGATACAGGGTAATCGGGTTGTCCCACATGAGGCCCACAGTTAATCCCCATTTTACAGATGAGGTAACTGAGGCACAGAGAAGCTGAGTGACTTGCCCACAGTCACCCAGCTGACAAGTGGCAGAGCCGGGAGTCAAACTCATGACCTCTGACTCCGAAGCCCAGGCTCTTTCCATTGAGCCACGCTGCTTCCTTCCACGTGAGGCTCACGGTCTTAATCCCCATTTTACAGATGAGGTAACTGAGGCACAGAGAAGTTAAGTGACTTGCCCAAAGTCACACAGCTGACAAGCGGCAGAGCCGCGACTCGAACCCATGACCTCTGACTCCCCAAACCGTGCTCTTTCCACTGAGCCACGCCGCTATAAGAGCCCGGGAATAAGCACAAAACGTGCCGACGTAACGATTGCCACAAAAATACAAATCGTCAACTCGGTGGTGTTAACCCTGACGGAGTAGGGTTCCGAGAGCCGGACAGCGAATAAACGGGATAGAAAGACCGTCGATCTGTTTGAGATGTGGTGTTGGAGAAGGCTTTCGACAATACCGTGGACTGCCCGAAAAACAGACAGAGGGGTTTGGGAGCAAATTAAGTCAGTGTGGTCTCTGGAAAGGCCAAATGACTCGACTTAGGTTAGCATCTTTTGGACACATCATTAGAAGGACTGATTTCTGGAGAAGACGCCGATGCTAGGAAAAGTCCAGGGAAAACGTGGAAGAGGCAGACCGGCAGCTAGATGGATAGAAACCGTAACAGTGGTAAATGAAGAAAGGTTAGCAAGGCTACCGATTATGGCGGAAGATAGGACGTTCTGGAGAAAATATGTCCCCCAAATCACTATGAATCGGAAATGACTAAGCGGCATTTGATACTTATAATAAAAATAGGAATGCAAATCTCCCCCCTCCCCACCCCCACAGGTCATCCAGGGCCTGTCTGGGGGTCCGACGAAAGAACCGTAGCCAAAGGAAGTTCACTTGCAGATAAGCAGTGTGGTCTAGTGGGAAGATCATGGACCTGGGAGTCAGGAGGCCCTCAGTTACCTCCTCTAGACCTTAAGCTCGTTGTGAGCAGGGTGTGTGTCTGTTATACTATTAATAATAATAATGTTGGTATTTGTTAAGCTCTTACTATGTGCAGAGCACTGTTCTGAGTGCTGGGGTAATTACAGGGTAATCAGGTTGTCCCACGTGAGGCTCGTGGTTAATCCCCATTTTCCAGATGAGGTTACTGAGGCCCAGAGAAGTTAAGTGACTTGCCCACGGTCACACAGCTGACATGTTGGCAGAGCTGGGATTCGAACCCATGACCTCTGACTCCCAAGCCCGGGCTCTTTCCACTGAGCCACACTGCCTCTCTACTATTCTCAGCGCAGGGCTCTGCGCAGAATAAGCGCTCAGTAAATACGAATGACTGACTGACTGTAAGTCCCCGTGGGGGACAGGGACTCTGTCCGACCTGCTAAGCTTGTATCTATCCCAGCGCTTAGTACGGCGAGAAGCAGCAAGGCGTAGTGGAGAGAGCACGAGCCTGGGAGTCGGAAGACTGTGGGTTCTAATTCCTGCTCGGCCGCTTGTCAGCTGTGTGACCTTGGGTGAGTCACTTCACTTCTTGGTGCCTCAGTTTCCTCATCTGGAAAATGGGGATTAAGACCGTGAGCCCCATGTGGGACAGGGACTGTCTCCAACCCGATTTGCTTGTATCCACCCCAGGGCTTAGTACAGTGCCTGCCGCTCAGTAAGGACTGAAATATCAAAATTATTATGATTATTATTATGACGGTGTCTGGCACACAGTAAACACTTAACCAATTTTATTTTAAAAAAAGCACGAAGGGGCAGTGAGAACGCCAGACAGCTCTAAACGAACCAAGTAACGGGGTCCAAGTGGAATGCTAGCGTCAGCCCCGAAGCAGGACATTTCAAAGGACATTCCATGATTGACCGTAACCAGATGCAGTAGCTTCCTGACTCTCTGGACCCGGTTGAGTAACAATAGCTCTTCCCTACATTGACTTAGTGATTCCCGATCTTAAGTTTCTACGCCGGGAAACCTAAGCTACTTCCAGCGTGCGACCGAAAAGCCAGATCCCAACCAACAGCTCATCGCAGCTGAACAATGGGCAGCTGTGCGAGCCGTCCGTCCCTTCACCATGCAGCTGGTCCGATCCTTAAGGCAGCTGGCTTGCACAACCGGCCCCATTATTAACGTTGTTATTTTCCTCAGCTAGACACTACAAACCTCCCAGAAGCACGGAGGCGGTGAAAGTCCCCAGTGATATAGACACCCCCAAAATTCCTGGCCTTGGGGGAGGGAGCTTTCCTCTTTATAAACTAGAAGATAAACGAAAGGATTAAAGGTTCGAATCACTAACCCTTGAAACTGCAGGACACCCCCTGTTTTCTCCTAAAGGGATTTAAGCGTAAGGGTAGACCTGAAAAATGTCTAAGTGTTGTAAATTGGAACCCATTTACTCACGGGAATCACATTATACATAATAATAATATTAATAATGGTCTTCGTTAAGTGCTTACTGATGGGTCAGGCACTGTTCTAAGCACTGGTTCAATCGGATGGGACACAGTCCATGTTTCTCATGGGGCTCACAGTCTAAGCAGAAGGGAGAATGGGCACTGAATCCCTATTTTACAGAAGAGAAAACTCAGAGCCGGAGAAGTTCAGTGATTTGCCAAGGTCACACAGCAGGCAAATGGAAGAGTCATGATTAGAACCCAGGTCCTCTCCTAGGCCACCCTGCTTCCCACTGGGGGATTGATTCCTGCAACCAGGTTGGATGCCCTATCGATCAATTTATAGAAATAAGTTTAAGTTTAGAAATATTCTAAGTACTGATTGTCTGAAAAGGTTCTATTGAAAGTTATTAATGTTTCAAAATACAACTTTCGGTATGACTAGCAATTCCAAGGTCAAATTTACAATCATCATTTTCATTACTGCTTCTTATTACAGGTTATAGTTATTATATATTAATATTTTAATTTTTAATCCGTTTACATCAAATAGTAATAATAGCCACTAGAGGTAATTTACATTTTAATTAATAATTAATAATAGTAGTTGGCATTGATTTTATTTTAATTAATTTTATATTAATTATTCTTAATAGTAGTTAAAGTTGAAGGCATGGTCCTTTTTTTTTTCAGTGTTTGTTAAGTGCTTACTATATGCCAGACTGTACTAAGCACTGGGGTAGATACAAGCTAATCAGGTTGGACACAGTCCATGTCCCACATGGGGCTCATACTATTAATCCCCATTTTCCAGATGAGGTAACCGAAGCACTTTGTGGGATGCACATACTGGAACGACTTTGCGATGGAAGATGGGATGTTCTCAAGATTGTGTATCCCTGGAGCCGTTATGGGTTGGAAACGACTCGGCATTTGAAGAAGAAGAACTGAGGCGCAGAGAAGGTAAGTGACTAGCCCGAGATCACACAGCAGGCAAGTCGACCGAGCCACGATTAGAACCGAGGTCCTTCTGACTTCCCGGCCCGTGTTCTGCCCACCAGGTCGGGCTGCTTTTACACAGGGGTCTCTACACGTCAGCATAGTTGAAACAGTGGCATTGAATAGACCCGGGGTATTAGGAAGAAGAACCAGGTGGGAGTTTTTTCCGGAATATCAGGAAATGAGGTCATATTCCTGTGTTTCTGCCGAGGGTGGATACGTAGAAACTAAGATCGTTGAATGGCTGAGAATCAAACTCTCCGGATGGAGTTTACTCATTTTCCTCAGGGACCGTCCATTTAAAGCCGAACAAAACCGGGGGAAAAAGCAGCCTGGAAAGGGTGTTCCCAGGAGACCCCTACGGCAGGGAAGAGATGAGAGAGACCCTCGTTGTTGAGGGGTCGGAGTCTGGTCTGGGCTTGGGGTCCAACGGGAAATCCTCGGTCATTAAAATCGGGAAACCGGAATGACCTGAAGCCTCCTACAAGCGTTGAGGCATGGCTGTGATTAGGCGCGGGACATTTTCAGGTTCATTCATTCATCATTCCTATTTATTGAGCACTTACTGTGTGCAAAAAACTATACTAAGCACTTGGGGGAGTACGGTATAATGATAAACAGTAAGTAAAGGTAAGATGGAAGAGCGGGGATGGATTCAGAAATGACTGGCGTTTCAGTCTAGGGTCAGTGGGAACTGAGCTCCAGCTCCAAAATGAGGGAGGGAGGAATGGGAATGGTAATAATAATACTTGTATTTAAGCGCTTGCTATGTGCCAGGTACAGTACTAAGCGCTGGGGAGGATACCAGCAAATTGGGTTGGACACAGTCCCTGTCCCACATGGGGCTCACATTCTCAGTCCCCATTTCACAGATGAAGAAACTGAGGCCCAGGGAAGTGACTTGCCCAAGGTCACACAGCAGACAAGTGGCAGAGGGGGGATTAGATAGAACCCATGACCTTCTGACTCCCAGGCCCGGGCTCTAGCCGCTAGGACATGCTGCTCACTAAGCCCTTAGTACAGTGCTCTCTGTACCCCTGGAGCACCCTTCCTCTTCATATTCGATAGACAATGACTCTTTCCACTTCAAAGCCTTATTGAAGACACACCTCCTCCAAGAGGCCTTCCCAGACGAGGCCCTCACTTCCTCTTCTTCCACTCCCTTCTGCGTCCCCCTCGTACTTGTATTTACACCCTTTATTCACCCCTCCCTCAGCCGTACAGCACTGATGTACAGAACCGTAATTTATCGCTATTTACATTGCTGTCTGTCTCCTCCTCTAGGCCGTAAACCCATTTGTTTGGATGGGTTTTTGAAGTTTCTAGGATATTTGTTAAACGCCAACTATGTGCCAGGCCCTGTACTAAGCACTGGGATAGATACAAGCTAATCGGGTTGAACACAGTCCATGTCTTATATGAGGCTCACGGTCTTAATCACCATTTTACAGGGGAGGTTACCGAGGCACAGAGAAGTGAAGTGATTTGCCCAAGGTCACAGAGCAGACAAGTGGCAGAGCAGGAAGGGGAAACCAGGTCCACTAGGCCTTGTCGCTACCCCAGAGTTGCCTTGGGAGGAGTGAAGACGGCGGTTTGGGGAGATAACGGAAGAAAAGAATAGATAGGCAAGGTGGGGCAAATGGTAGAGAGACTCGAAACTGACTGTGAGTTTTCGTTTGATGCAGAAAACCCTAGCAGTCACTAAGGGGAGTTGAGGAAATGTGGATTAGATATTTTAAAGGAAGCTGATCTGAATCTGCTTTTCGAGGAATTCTCCACACCAAAGAAAACCCAACACTCATCATCGTCATCATAATGATGGTATTTGTTAAGGGCTTATTATGTGCCAAGCCCTGTTCTAAGCGCTGGGGTAGCTACAAGGTAATGAGGTTGTCCCACGTGGGGCTCACAGTCTTCAACCCCATTTTACAGTAGCTGAGGCCCAGAGAAGTGAAGTGACCTGCCCAAGGTCCCACAGCTGACAAGCGGCGGAGTCGGGATTAGAACCCACGACCTGTGACTCCCCAGCCCGGGATCTTTCCACTAAGCCACGTTGTTTCTCTATGACGATGATGCTCATCATCGATGGTGTTTATTGAGTGCTTACTCCCGGCTCCGCCACTTCTCTATGACGATGATGCTCATCACCGATGGTGTTTATTGAGTGCTTACTCCCGGCTCTGCCACTTGTCTGCTGTGTGACCTTGGGTTTACATCCTAGGTGTAAAGCTCAAAATATGCAGTGTAAGGCAAGTTTTATGAGACTCTACTGGAGGTGGCTGAAATTTCCTGGAACACCCCATGACTCAGAAGCAGTGTGGCCTAGTGGGAAGAACCCCCAGACCTAGGAGTCAGAGGATGTAGATTCTAATCCTAGGTCTGCCACTTACCTGCTCTGTGACCCTGGATAAGTCTCTTAAGTTCTCTGTGCCTCAGTTTCCTCATTTGCAAAAGCACTGTTCTAAGTGCTGGAGAGGATACAAGGTGATCAGCTGGTCCCACGTGAGGCTCACAGTCTTAATCCCCATTTTACAGATGAGGTAACGGAGGCACAGAGAAGTTAAGTGACTTGCCCAAAGTCACACAGCTGACAAGCGGCCGAGTCGGGATTTGAACCCCTGACCTCTGACTCCCAAGCCCGTGCTCTTTCCACCGAGTCACGCTCCTTAGCGAGGTGAGGTAGGAGAAGGCAAGGTGACTGACTGCTTAAAAATGCTTTAAAGCCATAAAGCTAATGTCTATTCCCTGTGATAGTTAACTGAATTCCACATTTGAACTTAGAGTTGCTTTTTACGCTGACTTTATTGAACAGTAATTATTATTAATGAAAAAGCTTACTTATTCGTAAACTGTGGTCTTTCGCCGGCATCGTCGAAAAGTTCTCAAAGGAGAAGCATGATCAAGGGGAGAGGTCACAGGAGAGAGCTAATGATATTAATGAGAAGAAATACCAAAACCTCTTCACAGTTCCCAGTGTGCACATTTGCTAACTGGAGAGCAAGAAAAGTCACATGGAAATTCGAATAACTGTGTAGCGGTAAGAGAAGAAGAAGAAGAAAGAGGAAGAAGAGAAAAAGAAGAAGAAGATGATGATGATGATGGAGGGGGAAGAGGAGGAGAAGGAGAAAGAAGGAAATTGGGAAGGAGGAGGAGGAGGAAGAGGAATAGAAGGAGGAGGAGGGAGAGGAAAAGAAGAAGGAAAAAAAGATTTCTTAAGTAATTACTATGTGCCAAGCACTGTACTAGATAATCAGGAGGGGCTCAAAGTCTAAGTGGAAGGGAGAACAGGTATTGAACCTCCATTTTGCAGTTATGGGAGGCAAAGAAAAGTGAAGTAACTTGCAGAAGGTCACACAGCAGGTAAGTGGTGGAGGTGGAATTAGATCCTCAATCCTCTGACATGTAGGCCTGTGCTCGTTCCACTAGTCCAGACTGCATCTCAATGTTTCTCAGTTCTTTTTACTTTATATTAAAAGCCAAGGATGTAAAGTTGGTGTTTTATTCCATTTTCTTGGTAAATATTATATGTGACCCAGATTTAGACTCTAAACTCCTTGTGGGCAGGAAATGTGTCTCCCAACTCTCTCTCAAGTGTTCAGTACAGTCTTCCCCACCCATTAAGCTCTCAATAAGTGTGATTGACGGACTGATTGACTGCACTCTGCACGCAGTGGTTTGCAAAAGGTAAAAAATTTTGTTTCTATTCTTTTTTTTAATGGTACTTTTAAGGGATTACTCTGTGACAAGCACTGTACTAAGAGTTGGGGTAGATATAAGTTATTCGGATTGGACAGAGTTCCTATCCCATATGGGGCACACAGTCTAAGTAAGTATTCATCATTATTACTGTATTGTGAAAGGCACAAAGAGAAGTAAAATGAGAAACAGTGTGTCACATTGCACTTTAACTTTGCCCTGAAATATTTACAGGATTTTTTTCCTAAATAGAACAGGGAAGAAAAGGACAAGGGATCATTTTGTTTGGAATCAGTGTTCTCTTTGTGAATATACTAAAGGATTCCTGTGTTTGGAAAGATTTCACATGATGTCTTTAAAATGAAGGGGACTCAACCGTAGCAAGGGTACTGCCCAAATTGGCCAGACCACTGAATTTAAAGGGGTTCAACAGGAACAAATGGGCAGCTACCAGAAATGTCATTGGTGTTCTTTCCTTTTGCTAGCCTTTCTTTCATCCTAAATATTCATATTTTGGGGTATGAAGGAGGATTTTAAAAAATGAAAACCTTATAGAAGGCCTACATTTCGAAAATCAGAGTCAAGGGAAGACCAGTGAGCAAGTTCTTCCTGCTCTTTTTTTAAAAAATGATATTTGTTAAGCGCTTATTATATGCCAAGCACTGTACTAAGCGCTGGGGTAGATACAAGCTAATCAGATTGACTCAGTCCCTGGCCCACACGAGGCTCACAGTCTACATAGAAGGGAGAACAGTGCCTTCCATTCTGTTTCTCAAATAACAGTCAAAAGATATAGACTTGATTCTCAGGGACCGGTAACGGATTCATCCCCACGAGCCCCTCATCACTAATAACATTTCTTATTTTAACGGCCGTTCCCCTCCAATGTCAAATTTCAAAATGGCAGGTGATATTTTATCAAAAAAACTGGATCCATGCCTGCTTCTCTAAACAGAAAACAGCTGCTTGGCTTTCCTCTTCCTATAAAAACCATCACTGGGTCTCCTGTTTCGGCTGCCTATCAGTCTGGTTGTTCCAGTTGCTGCTTTGACCTCTCCATCTTTACCGACCAGTTCAGTTCAGCAATCTGGCTAATTCAAGCTTTAAAGTTCCCTTTGAGTGAGAACAGTGAAATCCAAGCCGACGCAAGATGGGCCTCTGACTATTTGAACTCTTCGAGTAATACTGTTTCAAGGATTGATCCGTGCCCCGTTTACAGTCCTTGCCTCTGGCCCGGTCGTCCCCCAGAAAGAAATATTATAATTATATCGCTTTGGGGATTAAACTGCCCCTGGGAGCCGAAATGCTTCGTCTACCAAAAGTCCATCAGTAAAAATAATCTGGACCATAAAAATGAGTGGTTTACGGAAAAAGCCTCCACCCGCTTTTCAGGATTTTTTCAATCCTGGAAATGACTTATCTCTCTAGATTGCCATCCTTCACATTTGAAGGTAAGGCTACCAACGGGGACGGTGAATCCATGTGGGCAGATGTGGCAGAAAAGGGTATCGGAGGGCTTGATATCCCCTCCCTCACTGTTTACACCTGAGCTGTTATTGCAGCACAAGATTTGAGTTCACCAGCCAGTGAGTGGACTGAAAATGGTGGAGGAACAGCCCTGGGAGCCAAAACAAAATATGACACACGGGGAAAAATAATCTTTGAGCTACAGTTCCATGACGTCAGGCTCTGAGTCATTTAGTCCCGTCTCAGGAGGGGTCTCGGAGGCATTATTATCTACGTAGTGTACTCTCTCAAGCGCTTTTACGATGCTGGGCACATAGTAAACGCTCAAAAAAAATGATCGATGAATTGTTCTCTCAGTTCAGCGAGGCGCTGTGCAGTGCCAGTCAAAATAGCTGATACATTGCTGGCAACCTGAGGGAAGGGAACAGGAAACAAAAAAAGAGAGGTTAGCATGGCTATTTAAACGAGAAGCAGCATGGCCTAATGGATAGAGCACGGGCCTGGGAGTCAGAAGGACCTGGGTTCTAATCCTGGCTCCACCACTTGCCTGTCATCAGCGTGGCTCAGTGGAAAGAGCATGGGCTTTGGAGTCAGGGCTCATGAGTTCGAATCCCAGCTCTGCCACTTGTCGGCTGTGTGACTGTGGGCAAGTCACTTAACTTCTCTGTGCCTCAGTTCCCTCATCTGTAAAATGGGGATTAAGACTGTGAGCCCCACGTGGGACAACCTGATTCCCCTATGTCTACCCCAGCGCTTAGAACAGTGCTCGGCACATAGTAAGCGCTTAACAAATACCAACACTGTCATCTGACTTTGGGGAAGTCACTTCGCTTCTCCGTGCCTCGGTTCCTTCATCTGTCAAATGGGGACATGTGGGACTTGGACTGCATCCAACCGGATTATTTTGTGTCAACCCCAGCGCTTAGAACAAATACCATAGGAAAAAAAAGACCCATGGTACTCTCACATCACGACTGCAGGTCTGCTCACCATGTTTTAGGAAAGATGTAATGGTCCCAGAGATGAAAGGGCAACTAGGATGTTCAGTGGGGTGGAGAAGCTTCCGTAAGAGAAGAGTCAGAAAAAGTCAAAGGACCTGGGAGTCAGGGGGCCTGGGTTCATTCATTCATTGAATCATATTTATTGAGCGCTTACTGTGTGTAGAGCACTGTACTAAGCCCTTGGAAAGTACAATTCGGCAACTTCTAATCCCAGATCCACCACGTGTCTGCTGTGTTACCTTTGGCAAATCACTTCACTTCCCTAAGCCTCAGTTACCTCATCTGTAAAACAGGGATTAGATCCTACTCACTCCTACTTATATCGTAAGAGCATGTGGGACAGGGACTGTGTCCAACCTCATTAACTTGTATCTACCCCAGTGCTTAGAACAGTGCTTGATACATAGTAAGCGTTTAACATGTAGAACAATAATAATAATAATAATAGTAATTATTTTAAGGTCAGGACCTTCATTCTGAAATGATGAAGAGAATATGACGTGGTGGTCAAAATCATGAAAAATGTGGGCAGGATTTACACGGAATTATTGCTCACCAAATCCTCTAACTCCAGAAGAAAGAGCTCCCATGAAACTCGAAGATGACCAGTTTAAATCATCAACAACAGTAACGTGGCCTAGTGAAAAGGGGCCAGACCTGCGAGTCGGGATATGTGGGATCTAATCCTCGTACTACCACTGGTCTGCTTTGGGACCTTCACTTCTCTATACCTCAACATCCTCATCTGTAAAATGGGGGCTCAATACCTGTTCTCCTTCTTCACTAGATTTTGAGCTCCATGAGGCTCAGGGACTTTTGTCTTACCTGACTAACTTGTATTAACTTAATTAACACACCATAAGCACTTACTGTTATTATTTATAAATTCATTCATTTAATCATATATATTGAGCACTTACTGTGTGCAGAGCCCCGTGCTAAGCACTTGGAAAGTACAGTTCATCAATAAAGAGAGACCATCCCTGCCCACACTTGAGTTTACAGTCTAGAAGGAGAAAGGAACGGGAACCTTAGATTACACAGCTTTGGACGCTCTAGAAAGAGAGTAGGGGATTTTAAATAACTGCCTTTGAGGTGTTCTGATGGTTGGGATTTGATTGTGCCACTGAATCAGCATTACTCATTATTATTATTATTTTTGTTACAATAATAATATCAACAATAATGACAAACTTCTTCCCACATGGAATTAATTACCACAGAAAGTTGTGGAATGGAGAAAATATCAGTAGGCATTTAATGAATTAGCAGCCTAGAGTGTGTTAATTAGAGAAGAGTTAGAGATTTAGAAGGAAAGTTAGAAATGTCAGCCAGTCCATCCCTAACCATGATGACTGTCAAGGAGGGAAAATAAAAAAACACAATCTTCCTTCCAAGCATCCAGTTGCCACAGAATTTTGGGTTGGGTGGACCAGAAATCAATCTCTCGATCAGTCAGTGGTATTTATTGAGTGCTAACTGTGTGCACGCTACTGTGCTAAGCACTTGGGAGAGTACAGTACATCAGAGTTGGCGGACATGTTCCGTGCCCAAGAGGAGCTTACAGTCTAGAAAGGGTGACAGACATTAAAATAGATGAGGTAATTAAGGCTATGTGTAAGGGCTGTGTGACTGAGGGTGGGGTGAATATCAAGTGCTTGAAGAGCACACAGCCAAGGGCAAGGGCGGGGAATAGGGGAAGTTGGAGAAGGCCTCTTGGAGGAAATGTGATTTTAATAAGGCTTTGAAGGTGGAGAGAGTGGTGGTCTTTTGTGTGGAAAAGGGGAGGGAGTCCCAGGCCAGAGGGAAGATGCGGGCAAGGGTGGTGGCGAGATAGACAAGACGAAGGTACAGCGAGTAGGTTGGCATTAGAGGAGCAGAGTGTGTGGGCCGGGTTGCAGTAGGAGATCACGGAATTAAGGTAGGATGGGCCAGCTGATTCAATGCTTTAAGGCTAATGATAAGGTATTTCTGTCCGATGTGGAGGTGTCCGGGCCGCCACTGGAGGGTCTTGAGGAGCGGGGAGACGTGGACTGAACCTTCTGTAGAAAAATGAGCCGGGCAGCAGAGGTGTCCGGGCCGCCACTGGAGGGTCTTGAGGAGCGGGGAGACATGGACTGAACCTTCTGTAGAAAAATGAGCCGGGCAGCAGAGATAAGAAAGGACTTGAGTGGGGAGAGACAGGAAGCAGGGAGGTCAGCGGGGAAGCCGGTGTCGTAGTCAAGGTGGGATATGGCTAGTCATTCATTCATTCATTCAATAGTATTTATTGAGCGCTTACTATGTGCAGAGCACTGTACTAAGCACTTGGAATGTACACATCGGTAACAGATAGAGACAGTCCCTGCCCTTTGACGGGCTTACAGTCTAATCGGGGGAGACAGACAAGAACAATAGCAATAAATAGGATCAAGGGGGTCCGTTTAGAAGCAATTTGAACGGAGAGGAAAGAGCAGGTTTTAGCCATCTTATGAAAGTAGAATGGATAGAATTTGATATCAAATATGCACATTGAATGAGATGGGTCGAGGATAATGCCGAGATTAGACAGGGAGGAGAGTGGTGGTGTCTAAAGTGACGATAATTCTGGGTTCTTTTGTTTAATATGTATTTTTCATTTCATAATAACAACAGGCTAAAGTCTAAACAGTAAGTACTGTCTAAGTTAGCGATCAAGGAGGAAAAGAGTTTTGGTTGGGTCAGAGAAATTACCCAGAATTGTTGCTCACCGAATTCCAGGACCGGCTGGAGCTTGAAGAAGGTAGATTCAAAACAAACAAAAAGTAAAATTTTTTTCCATCAGGCAGAAAGCATGTGTGGTTATTTAATCACAGAAAACAACTGGGAAATATCAATAGGTTCAAGAACTTTGGATATATATGTAGAAGGGGAGTTCATAATGGCATAATAATAGTGATAATTGTGGGTTTTTTTAAATGCTTACTATGTGCCAGGTACTGTACTAAGCTCTGGGGTAGATTCAAGATAATCAGGTCCCATGTGGAGCTCACGGTCTAAGTAGGAGGGAGAACGGATATCAAATCCCCATTTTGCAGGTGAGAGAACTGAGGCACAAAGAAGTTAGGTGACTTGCCCAAGGTCACACAACAGTTATGTGATGGAGCGGGGATTAGAACCAAGGTTCTCAGACTTCCAGGACCTTGCTCTTTCCATTAGGCAGAGAAGCAGCATCGCGTGGTGGATAGAGGAGGAGGAGACTGTGAGCCCCCAGATGTGACACATTTGCTTGTATCCACCCCATCGCTTAGTACAAAGCCTGGCACATAGTAAAGCGCTTAACAAATAACAGCATTATTATTAGGCCATTCTGCTTCTCGAACTAACTGATTAGAATGGATATGTTTAAGGATGATGTAACAAGGACAGACATCGCACTGATTCTTCAAGAATCCTTCAGTGCCCTTGTTGGAGGCATAACAGTAGACTGGTGAGCCAGCGGAGATTGACTTTCTGGTTTGGGGTATGTCTTCACCAAGTGAGCAATTATTCAGCCAATCTGGGCAATGAATCTGGATAATCAAAGCCTTAGAACACACACTGCAGGGTCCGCGTTAGCCACCTTGGCAGCCAGATCAACCCCAGATTACTTGATAAATGGCATGGAGAGATTCATTCACCCTTCCAACACAATCAGCCTTGCCTAGAAGGTGAAGGAAACGGGAGAAATCTAGAAGTAAAGGGATTGTTTCAGGGCAGAGAGGTTACACTGAGAATGTGATGACTCTTCTCATATGTTTTCCAGCCCATTTCTCTAGTTTGTTTTAAGAAAAGTGTCCATGATAGACAAAGAGGCTGGTGATAACATAATTACTTCAAAGAAGGATGGCTCTGATAGCAAATCTCATTAAAAGCAATTAGACTCCAGATCTGCTGTTCCTCCCAAAAGCTGCTCTGAAATTCTCACCTCTTCAGCTCCCATTTTCACAAGACAAGAAAGTCAGGCTGGCCTGCCCAGCTTTCCCCAGACTAAAATTGGTAGATTCCAGATCCCGAAAACTTTAGCAAGGACCCGGCTAATATTGTTCCCCACAGAAATCACCCAGGGGATGGGGGGAGATATTTTCTCTACCAGGAAATTCTTGGCCCTTTACAGTCTGACTTATTATTCACGGAAATGCATGCTTTCCCTTTCCCTAGAGCAGGCCAAAGTAGGCCAGTGAAGTTTTGATGTGATAATAACTGTAGTATTTATTAAGCGCCGGGATAGGTGCAAGATAATTAGGTAGGACACGGTCCCTGCCCGACATGGGGCTCGGTGGAAGTAGGAGGGAGAACAGAGATCAAATCCCCATTTTACAAAGAAGGGAACGGAGGCACAGAGAAGTGAAGTGATTGCCCAAGGTCCACAGAAAGCAAAGGACAGAGCCAGGATTAGAACCCAGGTCTTCTGACTCCCAGGCCCGGGCTCTTTCCGCCAGGCCGTGGATGCTGAATGGTGGTCTTGGGCATGCCGATGGCGTTTAACAGCTATATGTCTCTTCTCTGACCCTGCCATCCTTTCCCGTGTCTTCCTCTTCCCGCATCTTGTGCAGGTTGCCCTAAATCGCCACCAGATTATAGCTAAGGCTGTGTGACATTGGCCCTTATGTCATTCCAGGACTGACAGAAACCTGAGGATGTTCTCAGGCCTAGCGATGACTCTACTTGAATAGTCAGTCAGGCAATCGTATTTATTGAGCACTTACTGCATGCAGAGCACTGTGTGAAGTGCTTGGGCGAGTACGATACACAATAAAGAGACACGTGTGTATATATTAATTACTTAATTTTATTAATGATGTATATATCTATGATTCTATTTATCTATTTTGATGGTATTGATGCCTGTTTTGTTCTGCTGTCTGTTTCCCCCTTTTTAGACTGTAAGCCCGTTCTAGGGCAGAGATCATCTCTATCTGTTGCCAAATGGTACATTCCAAGAACTTAGTACAGTGCTCTGCACGCTGTAAGCGCTCGATAAATATGATTGAATGAATGAATGAGTGACCTTCTCCACCAGCAGGCATATGGGAGGCCAGTTAACCAATCTGGGTGCCATAGGTAGAAGAAGGAAAATAATAATCACTGGAAAGGGGGTGAAAAGTCCCTTAAGATTTTAAGAGGACCACCCCTGGTTTGCCACGCTGTCCACCCTTTTGACATCACCCCCAGACCAGGCTGATACCCTCTCTGATGTTGCAGCGGGCAAGACAGATTGGCGGACTATTTTGTAGCTTATTTTTAGTAGACAAATATTTGATTCTCATTTTCAAACCTACGACGTTTGCTCTTGGGCAACAAACCCTGATCTGAATTTGAATTGGATCCTGTCATGCTAAGCCACTTTCCTTCTTGCCCATAGAAGCGACCTCTTACTAAGGGAGTAGGAGAAAGTTCTGCGTTTTGTTAGTGATACCTTTAAAAAAAAAATTTTGTTAAATGCATTCTACGTGCCAGGCACCGTACTACGCCCCGGGGTAGATACAGGCTCCCTGTCCCACACGGGACTGGTGGTCTTCATCCCCATTTTGTAGATGACAAAACCGAGGCACGGAGAAGTTAAGTGATTTGCCCAAGGTCACACAGCAGACAAGAAGCGGAGACAGGATTAGCAGCCAGGTCCTCTGGCTCCCAGGCCCGTGCTCTTTCCACTAAGCCTCAGCGCTCCTCTTAACCTACTCCAGAGGGAGGTATGACGTGGGGTGTTTATACCCAAGGCTAATTTAATTTTCCCTTCATTCAAACTCTCTCCTAACAGAACAAGAATCCTTAGCGCTTGATATTTTAAATGAGTACAGGCCCAAGGACTTAAAGTAAATTCTTTTTGAGTTGGTTATCTTTAAATCATGCCTTTAATTTTGCTGAAAACATACACTTGGTAGAAGGGGCCCTCTTCCATTTCTTTTTATTCCCTTATTGGTGGAGGAAAGAGGGGGCTTAAACTCAGGAGAGCGTTTTCATGAGAGCCGAGAGGAAGAATGGAATCTCTTCTGTTTGATCTAAATAGGATTGATTGATTGATTGAAGGACGAGGAGGAAAACAGCAGGGCCAGGAACCCGAACAGTGAATGGCCAGCAGTCAACCAGAAGTCGCCTCAGAAAAATCATGTTTTTTTTCCGTGTTCTCTGCTCTGAGCAAGGACGTTTTGGGCTGGCAATAGTAGAAATCGAGTCTCCTTGAAGTCGGTGACCTGAGGGTCGGTGGAAGACAGGTCTAATCTTCTCTAAACCCGAGAAGATCGCTCACTGGCTCCCGAGTGGAGAATTGAAGCTAAATAATCCCTGGGATTGCCCATTTCTCCGTAATATTTTAAGACTTTTCCCCCCTTTCAAGGGAATTTCCATTTTGCCTCTTGTACCAAATGGAGAAGAGCAGGCCCCATTTGGCTAACTGTCCCACTACATGTCTGATTGGCTGTTCATGAAATCGGTCAAAATGCCCAACTCCCATTTCCCAAATATGCCAAGGTATGTAAAACTAAAAGGTGAAAACTTTTTTTTTTAAAACAAAATTTGTTGTAAAGTCTGGGCAAGAGGGAATATCATGTGAACATTGTAATAACTCACAAAATTATCATTATAATTAGGGTTTAACGGGGAGAGTGAAGGGGCTGGAAAGGAAGAAGTCACCCAGAGAGATGGGGGTAATTGCCTCATAAATATTTACAAGTTGTGATTACCCATTCCACTACTTCAGGTTTTTCTTGTGAATGAAACACATCCACTGTTTATATCCTGCTGAGGAAATTGGTGACACTAATGCAAAGAGAGGAGCCAAGGATTCCAGAAATAAATGTTTCCATCCTGTTCCCAAAGAATGAATCACTTGTGCATTGAAATATTCCATTTTTCCATTTTTGCAAGCCCGACACCTCTAATTCCTGCTTTTACTGATTTAGCAAGAAACCATTAATGAACTTTGAGCCATAAAAAGGAAGAATTGTAAGCAGGCCACTCATTTTAAGCCACAAAGAATTTCTTTGTATTTTTTCCCCCCGAGGAATTGTCATTAGAATTCAGTTTCAATTCTTAGACCGACATGGGATTATGTCCTTAAAGTGCTTATTTCTTGTATGTGGAATTTGTGAAAAAAATACATTCTGTAAATGATTAAAGTCAAGTTCTCATGGACTAGATTGCATATCGAAATTTTGTGAGGCAAAATCTATATGGGAATATAGTTGTACTCGTTGGAGTGTAAGCTCGTCGTGGGTAGGGAACGTGTCTGTTTATTGTTTGTATCGGTCTCTCCCAAGCGCTTAGTAAAGTACTCTGCACACAGTAAGTGCTCAATAAATATGTTTGAATGAATGAATGACTGTGCAGAGCACTGCACTAAGCACTTGGAAGAGAACGACACAACAGAGTTCGCAGAATCGTTCCCTGCCCACGACGAACTTACGCTCTAAAGGGGATGAGTAGAATTTGCTCCCCTTTCTCCCCTTCTTTCCTTTATTCATTCAATCGTATCGATTGAGCGCTTACTGTGCGCAGAGCACTGTTCTAAGCACTTGGAATGTCCAGTTCGGCAACAGATAGAGACAATACCTAATTGTGGCATTTGCTAATCGCTTACTATGTGCCAGGCACTATACTAAGCACTGGGGTGGATACCAGCAAATCGGGTTGGACACGGTCCCTGTCCCACGTGGGGCTCACAACAATCTTAGTCCCCATTTTACCGATGAGGGAGCTGAGGCCGAGAGAGGTGAAGTGACTTACCCAAGGTCACAGAGCAGACGGCAGAGACGGGATGAGAGCCCAGGACCTGCTGACTCCCAGGCCCATGCCCTATCCACTACGCCACGCCGCTTCTTCAACACCCAGCGTTGTGGGTGCTGTAGTATTTTGTCAAAGCTTCCCACCTGCTCATTCCTGGGAAAACCCAGGAGTCGTTACCACAGACATTTCCTCAGTCGGCAGTGGATCGAGGCAACCTAATTTTAGCGCTGCTCCTGGCAAGACTGGATTCGCCAAACCGTGTTCTGATGAAAACTTTCTAACCCATGTGGTCCAGATTAAGCATGCTGCGAAAAAAATGCCGACATATCCTTGTCGCCGCCTCCCTCACTTCTGCATGCTGGAAAGAAATCAGGATTTCTCAAACGAGGAGAAGTAGGAGCATCGTAGAGTAGCACGAGTCTTCGGGCGGCAGTAACTCGTTAAAATAAGTGCTCAAAACGATCCAGACGTAGAAAACTTTATTGGGGAAAACTCATATCCCGTGGAATCGTCTCTTTGGTGAAAAAAGAGGTTTTATGTTTCAAACAAACACTGTACTAAGCGCTTAATACATGCCATGATCATCATGTCTGAAGCATTAAGAAGTCAAATGAGAGCTTTGACTCATTTCTTCCTCTTCACTTTCCATCCAGGGAGTCAAGAAGAGGGTTGGTGGAGAGGAAGAGATATGAATAATTTAACTGCTAATGATGCAGTGAAGCGGAAAGGCAGACGAAATATTATACCTTTCCTGTAGACTATCTGCCGGATCGATCAGTCAGTATTTATTGAGCACTTTCTCAAGCTTGGGAGAGTAGAGTTTGGTAGACACACACCCTGCCCTTAACACTGTTATAATCTAGTGAGGGAGACAAGAGATTAACGTAGGAGAAACCGCTTTTGCCTTCTGCCTCACCTTTGCGTTCAGGAGAATTTATATGAACGCCTGAATCTTGGGGGAAATTGGAAATGGTTGCCAGAGGGGCAAATAAAACCTACACAACATTGAATGCACACACAGATACAGTGAAAATCCTAGTGAAGAACGACTTCTCTGAGAGACGCATAGCTCGTACACAATTCCAATCACCGATAGGAAAGTTAGCTCGATTACATCAGATCATGCCGAACTTGGTGTTTACTCAAAATCGAGAAAGCTGTCTTGATTAACACTCAAGGGTGGTCTAATGCTCTATCCCAATTGTCCGGTTCTCTTGACATCTCTGCTTTCAGGCAATCGATCACAAGATGAGGGAATGACTTTTATCGCTGCATTAAATAACCTGCTTACAAATGAAGTCATGAGGTCCTTGACTTCTTCGTTAGACAGAATCACTGCTAAAAGACGTAACCCAAACAGTTTGTTCAACAGCTTACCCTGACAAATTCCCCATCCGACGGTCGTTTAGAGTATTTCCTCGGGAAAAAAAAGAACTTCCTTTCAGTGCTGCTCTACTTGAACTCATCATTTCTTTGAAGAACTCCCTAACTCGCCGCTGCCCATCGATTCATGTTTAACTCGGCCCCGAAGTCTTTTTACGTGATAACGATTATGATATTTGAAAGCACTTACTATATCCCCAAGCGCTCAGGAAAGTGTTCCGCCCACAGAAAGCACTCAGTACAGCCCATCGATTGACAAGCACTGCATTAAAAGCTGGAGTCGATACAATATCTTCAGGTCAGACACACTCCCTATTCGACCTGGGCCTCACAGTCTGAAGAGGAAGAACGTGTATTTAATCCTCATTTTACAGATGAGGAAACTGAAGCACAGAGAAGGTAAGTGATTTGCCCGAGGTCACGCAGCAGACGAGGGGCGGAGCCGGGATCAGAACCCAGGTCCTTCTGACTCCCAGGCCCATATTCTAGTCAACATCCACTAAGCCAGGCTGCTTCTCCCGGTGAGCTGGCGCTCATGAATCATCTACGGCCCTGTAGCTTTTCCGTTTCCACCCTTCACCATTTACTCCTTGTGAGTCCGTAATGATCGGCCCATAGTCCGGAGATGCAGCGTCTGGAGCGGGGGAGGACCTCGGAACTCAATGTGGGGGGAAGATCCATCGACGCGGTGTCGGATGCATCTCGGGAAGGAGACGGGGAGAGAGGGCGACGGATGAAATTCAAAAATTCGGAAAGAACAAGTCAGAAACCAGCAGTTCGGTCCATCGCTGGGCTGTCTACCTCACCGCCCCCGTGTCCAGCGTAAATCCTAGTTCACTGGGTCTGGATGCTCAATGGGAAGCAGCCTGGCTCCGTGGATCCGGCCCGGGCCTGGGAGTCAGAAGGTTATGGGTTCTAATTCCGCCTCCGCCTCTTGTCTGCTGTGCGACTTTGGGCAGGTCGCTTTACTTCTCTGGGCCTCAGTGACCTCATCTGGAAAATGGGGGTGAAGACTGTGACCCCCCCCCCATGGGACAACCTGTTTACCTTGTATCTCTCCCAGTGCTTAGATAAGTAATAATAATAATAATGTTGGCATTTGTTAAGCGCTTACTATGTGCAAAGCACTGTTCTAAGCGCTGGGGGGATACGAGGTGATCAGCCTGTCCCACATGGGGCTCACAGTCTTAATCCCCATTTTGCCGATGAGGTCACTGAGGCCCAGAGAAGGGAAGTGAGTGGCCCAAAGTCACACTGACAAGTGGCGGAGGCAGGATTTGAAACCATGGTCTTTGACTCCCAAGCCCGGGCTCTTTCCACTGAGCCACGCGCTGCTTCTCTGCTTTAAGCGCTGAACAAGTACCAACATTATGATTATTAGGAGGGAACTGAGGCCCCAGAGAAGGGAAATAATAATAATAATAATGATGTTGGTATCTGTTAAGCGCTTACTAGGTGCAGAGCACTGTTCTAAGCGCTGGGGGAGATACAGGGTAATAGGCCGGATTAGAACCCAGGACCGGTTGACTCCCAGGCCCGGGCTCTACCCACAGGGCCACTCGCCCCCTGCTCTCCCTCTGGGAAGCGGCCCCTGGGGGCGGAGCCGTCACTCATCCGGGCCGAGGGGGCGGGGCCCCGACAGGCCCCGCCCCCGACGGGAGAGCGGGCCCTCCCATTGGCGGAGGAGCCGTCACTCAGCTGACGGGGGCGTGTCCCAAGCGGCCCCCGCCCTCCCACGAGGGGGCGGGCTCTCCCATTGGCAGAGGAGCCGTCACTCATCCGGCAGGGGGCGTGCCCCCATCAGGCCCCGCCCCTCCCACGAGGCAGCTCTGGGGGCGGAGCTGTCACTCATTCCAGCGGAGGAGGGGGCGTGTCCCTTACAGGCCCCGCCCCTCCCACGTGGCCGGGGCGGAGCTGTCAGTCACCCGGGCGGCGGGGGCGTGTCCTCGTCGGAGCGGGGCTCCCGATTGGCGCAGGAGCCGTCAGTCAGCGCGGGGAGGGGGCGTGTCCCGTCCGGGCCCCGCCCCCCGGGGCTTGAAGAAGCCCGGGAGCCGTGCGGGGCCGTGTGCGCGGAGCCCCGCAGCCGCAGCATGGGGCGGTTGTCGCGCGGGCGCCCTCTGCCGGCGGTGCTGCTGTGCGGCCTGTGCGGGCTGTGCGGGGCGGCGCTCAACTTCACCTACCACGGGCAGGCCGAGCTGGAAGGCTTCCTCCGCGCCGTGACGCGGGAGCACCCGGCTCTAACGCACCTGCACAGCATCGGAAAGTCCGCCGCAGGTAATCATGATAATGTGGCTATTCGTTAAGCGCTTCCTCCGTGCAGAGCACTGCTCTAAGCGCTGGGGAGGGTCATCAGGTCGTCCCAGGTGAGGCTCCCACTCTCCATCCCCGTTTTCCAGATGAGGTCACCGAGGCCCAGCGAAGTGACTTGCCCGCAGTCGCACAGCTGACCGGTGGCGGAGGCGGGATTCGAACCCATGACCTCCGACTCCCAAGCCTGTGATCTCTCCACCGAGCCACGCTGCTTCTCTAAGCCTCCCTCCCTCGACACGCACGCACGCACACGCACGGGACCGGCCGCCCGCCCGACCGCTCGCTGCTGCCCGGCACGGCGGCATCTCTTCAACGCCCGCCATCTGCCGGGCGCTGTGCTGGTAATGTTGCTATCTGTTAAGCGCTTCCTATGCGCAGAGCACTGTTCTAAGCGCTGGGGGAGATACGGGGTCATCGGGTGGGCCCACGTGGGGCTCACAGTCTTCGGCAGTGGGTGGCAAGCCCTAACTCTGTGCCTGCCAGGCGCTGTCAGCCTAAAGGCGGAGGGTGCGAAGGCCTTACCATGGGCTAGGCGCTGTGTTAAGTGTCTACTTTGTGCCAGGCACTGTGATATTAAGGATGGCATGTGTGAGCCACTCGCTATGAGCCAGGCGCTCTGATACTCATTATAGTATGTGTCAAGTTCCTACTGTGTGCCACGCGCTGTAATATTAAGGATGGCATGTGTGAAGCGCTTACTATGGGCCAGGCGCTGTGAGACTCATGACAGTATGTGTTAGGTGCCTACTGTGGGCCAGGCACTGGGCTATTCCGGATGGCATGTGTTAGAGAAGCAGCGTGGCTCAGTGGGAAAGAGCACGGGCTTTGGAGTCAGAGGTCATGGGTTCGAATCCCGGCTCGGCCACTTAGCTGTGTGACTGTGGGCAAGTCACTTCACTTCCCGGCGCCTCAGTTCCCTCATCTGTAAAATGGGGATGAAGACTGTGAGCCCCACGTGGGTCAACCTGATTCCCCTGTGTCTACCCCAGCGCTTAGAACAGTGCTCGGCACATAGTAAGCGCTTAACAAATACCAACATTATTATTAAGTGCTTACTATGGGCCAGGCGCTGTGATATTCCGGGTGGCATGTGTGAAGCGCTTACTGTGGGCCAGGTGCTTACAGTGTGCAGGCACTGGGATATTAATGAGGCTGTGTGTTAAGTGCTAACTGTGTGCCAGACACTTACATAATACTCATGGTGTACGTGTTAAGCGCTTACTATGTGCCAGGCGCTGTAATACTAAAGATGGTACGTGTTAAGCGCTTAATATGTGCCAGGTGCTGTAATACTAATGATGGAGTGTGTTAAGCACCTACTAGGTGCCAAGGCACTGTACCGAGCGCTGTGGTGAAGACAAGCAAATCAGCCCTGTCCCACCTGGGGCTCACAGTCTCGATCCCCATTTTACAGAGAATAATCTTGGTACTTGTTAAGCGCTTACTATGTGCCAAGCACTGTTCTAAGCACTGGGGTAGGTACAAGTTAGCTGGACACAGTCCCTGCCCCACAGAGGGCTCAAGCTCTTAATCCCCATTTTCCAGATGAGGGAACCTCGCCTCGGGGAAGTGAAGCAACTCGCCCAAGTTCACGTTGTGGGCAAGGGCAGAGGTGGGATTAGAACCCGTGACCCGACGCCCGGGCTCTATCCACTACGTCATACTGCTTCCCCTCTAGACTGTAAGCTCATTGCAGGCAGGGAATGTGTGCACCAACTCTGTTAGAGCGTCCTCTCCCAAGTGCTCAGTACAGTGCCCTGTACTCTAAGTGCTGGATAAATACATAAACTCCGTCTGGACCGTAAGCTCGTTGTGGGCAGGGAGTGTGTCTACCAACTCTGTTGAATTGTACTCTCCGGAGTACTTAGTAATAACTGTGCTTATTATGTACTAGGCACTGTACTAAGCGCTCAGGTGGACATAAGCAAATCAAGTTGGACACAGTCCCTGTCCTACATGGGGCTCACCGTCTCAGTTCCCGTTTTACAGATGAGGAAACTGAGGACCAGAGATCATAATGTTAATAATGTTGGTATTTGTTAAGCGCTTACTATGTGCAGAGCACTGTT
The DNA here is from genome assembly GCF_004115215.2 of Ornithorhynchus anatinus. NCBI lineage: Eukaryota > Metazoa > Chordata > Mammalia > Monotremata > Ornithorhynchidae > Ornithorhynchus > Ornithorhynchus anatinus. The sequence goes on along the minus strand of NC_041741.1, from coordinate 17,177,205 downwards.
CTAAGCGCTGGGGGAGATACAGGGTCATCAGATTGCCCCACGTGAGGCTCACAGTCTTAATCCCCATTTTACAGGTGAGGGAACTGAGGCACAGAGAAGTGAAGTGACCTGCCCACAGTCACACAGCTGACAAGTGGCGGATCCGGGATTCGAACCCATGACCGCGGACTCCCAAACCCGGGCTCTTTCCACTGAGCCACGCCGCTTCTCAGAGGTGTGAAGTGACTTGCCCAAAGTCGCACACAGAACCCCCGTCCGAATGAGTCCTTCCCCAGTAAATAATACGTACCATTGCCCTATTTTTTAATCCTAACTTGGAGTGTTAATGTGGTATTTTGTTTAATAATGATAGCCTGATGTCTTGAAGTAATATGAGGAAGCTGGAAAAAGATTACAGCGCAGAATTATTATTATCAAATGCCTTCGAATAGTTTCCGATTCTTGGCGACTCTATGGATATATATATATATTTATTTTCTCTCCAGGCAGTGCAGAATAGTGTTCTGAATAAACCGATTCTAAATAGGACCATGTAATGGTATTCATTGTGATGTTTGTTAGGCTCTTACTATGTGTTAAGTGGTGGGTTAGATACCAGTTAATCAGGTCAGACGGGGCAGGGGCTCACAGTCTAAGTAGGAGGGAGAACAGGTTTCAAATCCCCATATTGCAGTGGAGGAAATTGAGGCCCAGAAAAGTGAAGCGACTTGGCCAAGGTCACACAGCAGGCAAGTGGCGGAGCCGGGTTTAGACCCCGAGCCCTCTGTCTCCCAGGCTGTGATCTTTCCACTGGGTCACACTGTTTCATCATAAGGTTGTGGAATCGATACGGTTTGACTGTCGATGCCTAAAAGGGGATTACCAGAAACCCTATAACTTTGTGCCGAAATATCGTTTCCAAATACCTAACTTCGCTCCTGAGAAATATGCTTTTTCTGATCTTCCTTGATTTGGCTTTTTCATATACGGATTCATCTCGTTGAATTGCGATTTCCTCAACTTCGATACCTTTCCTCAATGGGGAAAAAAGGGTCCGAGTTAGGTTCGTATTTTAAGAAAACACGGGAAAGATTCCGTTTTTCGTGTGTGGAATAGGAAATTGGACCATTATAAAGTGTGTGTTTTTACAAGCCTCGTTCCTGCTAAATCGCGTCAAAAGGATTTTAAAGCACAAGCTAAAAATAATAATTGTGGTATTTAAGCACTTACTATGCGCCAAGCCTTGAGGTCAGTACGGTTAGATAATAATAATAATGTTGGTATTTGTTAAGCGCTTACTATGTGCAGAGCACTGTTCTAAGCGCTGGGGCAGATACAGGGTAATCGGGTTGTCCCACATGAGGCCCACAGTTAATCCCCATTTTACAGATGAGGTAACTGAGGCACAGAGAAGTTAAGTGACTTGCCCACAGTCACACAGCTGACAAGTGGCGGATCCAGGAGTCGAACCCATGACCTCTGACTCTGAAGCCCAGGCTTTTTCCACTGCGCCACGCTGCTTCCCCATCCGGTTAGATCAGTCCCGGTCTCCGTCCCCCATGGGGCTCCCAGTCTAAGCGGGGAGGGAGAGCGGGTCTTGACTACCCACTAAACAGAAGAGGAAATTGAGGTCCAGAGAAGCTAAGTGACTTGAAAGGTCACATAGTGACCAGGACACGTAATTATAATAATAATGTTGGTATCTGTTAAGCGCTTACTATGCGCAGAGCACTGTTCTAAGCGCTGGGGTAGACACGGGAATCAGGTTGTCCCACGTGGGGCTCACAGTCTTAATCCCCATTTTACAGATGAGGGAACTGAGGCACAGAGAAGTGACTTGCCCACAGTCACACAGCTGACAAGTGGCAGAGTCAGGATTCGAACCCATGGCCTCTGACTCCAAAGCCCGTGCTCTTTCCACTGAGACACATCTCTCCCAGAACACCCCGCTGCCATCTGCAGTCATTCCGTTAGTGGATCTGTGGAATTTTCTTGCCCAAAATATGGAATCGGTTTCCCATCGCCTCCTTCCGTGCAGTCAACTTGAGTCCCCGCCCTCGACTCTTTCCCGTGCCGTTGCTGCCCGGCACGGGGCTGTTTTGACCTGTGGCAGACCCAGTATTGGACGCAGCCTGGCCAAATGGCTAGAGCGTGGACCTGACAGGAAGACCTGGGTTCTAATTCCGGCTCCTCCACCTGTCTGCTGCGTGACCTTGGGCGGTCGTTTAACTTCTCTGGGCCCCAGGTATCTCACCCGTAAAACGGGGATGAAGACTGCCAACCCCATGTGAGACGGGGCCGACGCCCAACCTGATTAGCCTGTTTCTGCCCAGTGCTTAGTACAGTGCCTGGGACACAGTAAGCCCTTAACAGATACCGTTTAAATAGATTAAACAGGGCCAAGCAGGCCCAGTGGAAACAGTATAGGACTAGGAGAAACGTGTCCTGTCTCCTAGTCCCGTACCGTTTCCACTAAGCCTTCTTGGTCCTGTTTAATCTATTTCCCTTGACCTAATACAAGCATAAAAGTACATTTCTCAATTATCCGGCGTAACTTCCACACTGGATTAACCAGAAAAGTACAGGGAACCGAAAGTGCTCTGCTCAGCGAGGATTAGTGGTTTTTCAAAATAGTAATAGTTTTAAGTGCTTATTGTGTGCAGATCCTTGTACTGAGTGCTGGGGAAGAGTGGGGTGATGTTTATTGTTCTATTTGTACTCTCCCAAGCCCTTCGTATGGTGCTCTGCACATAGTAAGTGCTCAATAAATACAATTGAGCGGCTGGATGACTGAGTGAAGTCGCCTGGGCTCTGCTCCTGGCGGGGCTCCATTGGCCACCGGGACAGCTGGTCGAGCCGAAGACCCTCCATCCTCCGTGGACGGAGCCACGGCACTGGGCTGGGTTGAACGTCCCACGTGCCTGTCCCAACCTGCGCCTGGTTAATCGAGACTGGCCTGCCGTCAAGAGGAGAGTTAGGAGAAGCACAGCGAATAGGCGATGGTATTTGTTAAGCGCCCACTATGTGCCAAGCTCTGTTCTAAGCCCCGGGGTCTCGTCTTATGCCGTCGAGTCGTCTCCGACCCATAGCGACACCCCGGACACGCCTCTCCCAGAACGCCCCGCTCTCCCCCTGCAGTCGTTCCGGGAGTGGATCCAGAGAGTTTTCTTGGTCAAAGTACGCAAGTGGCTTACCATTGCCGCCTTCCAAGCAGTCAACCTGAGTCTCTGCCCTCCACTCTTTCCTGTGCTGCTATTGCCCAGCACGGGTGGGTTTTGACTAGTAGCAGATGGCCTGCCGCTCGCTAGCCACTGGCCCAGCTAGGAATGGAACGGACAGACCTCTGCTTGACCCTCCCTCCCGTAGTCGAGACTGGTAGAGGGGCGGAAACTCTCCAGGTGGGATCCTGAGAAGGCAAGCCTTGGGGTAGACACAAACTAATCATGTTGGACATAGTCCCTGTCCCACATGGGGCTCACAGTCTTCATCCCCATTTGACAGATGAGGGAACTGAGGCACGGGGAAGGGAAGTGACTTGCCCGGATCCGTGCTCGATCCACTAGGTCATGCTGCTTCCTGTCAGGCGGAAACTGGAATGGGCTAATTATTAGAGGAAATGCAATGAGGAAACAGCAAAGCTTACCATTTAACCCCAAGTTTTATCCTAAAGTTTAATGATCTCAGACATAGGACTCTCTAAAAGTCAAAGACTTTTTTTGTTTTATCTATATTGTTAGCAAAGCACACTTAGTACAGAGGAAGGCCAGGTTTATTTTACTGTGAAACCTCAAACACATAAATCCGGAGATTATTTTAATTTTTTTTAAAATCCACCCTTAGCTATCAAAAGTTACTAGTTAGTGGAAGGCTTCCTGAATGATCCTGCGGGCTAAATTGAGTGGGTGATTATATCCCAAGTATAAGTTGAGTTCCATAGACATAAGTTTATCCATTTACTTATTTATATTAATGTCTGTCGCCTCCTCTGGACTGTGAGCTCATTGTGGGCAAGAATGGGTCTGTTATTCTGTGGTACTCTCCCGAATGCCTAATATACAGTGCTTTGCACACAGTAAGCGCTCAGTAAATACAATTGAATGAATGAAATAGAATTCAGATTTTCTGAAACGTTACAAAATGGTAAAAAGATAATTGAGATAAACATGTCTTGTTCTATGTCCCCAAGCATTCTCTAGCCTGTATGCTTGTTGTGGGCGGGGAACGTGTCTTCCAACTCTTGTTGTAATGTACTCTTTCAAGCTGTAAGTACAGTGCTCTGCAGATAGTAAGCGTTCAGTAAATACCACTGATGATGAAGGATATTGACATTGGTGTCATCTGCAAGATGGATAATACCTTTACAAGCTTCCTAGTAGAAGTAATCATAGTATTAAGTGCTTAACGTATGCAGAGCACATATATATCTGTAATTTTATTTGTATTGATGTCTGTCCTCCCCACTGTGGACTCTGAGCTCGTTGTAGGCAGGGACTATCACTGTTTATTGTTGTATTGTACTTTCCCAAGCGCTTAGAACAGATCTCTCCACACAGTAAGCACTTAATAAATGCAATTGAACGAATGACTACCCGGGTGGGAGTTAGCCATGGTTGCCGTCCCTCGGGGGACTTCCAATCGAAGAGTAGAAGTGGGGAGAAGGGACTGTTGACAGGCACATTCAGTCATATTTATTGAGCTCTTACTGTGTGCAGAGCACTGTGCTAAGATCCAGCAGGAGTAATGAAGCATTAAAACACAACACGGACAAATCCCCCAAATCTGTTGGACATTGGGGCTAGAGGAGCAGAGCTTCAGGCTTCTTGGGGCTCAAGGATTCAGGGTACACCCACTGGTCTTACCAAGGGTTGTGAGCAGAGGGCTTAGAGACTGCTGGAACCTGGGTATTTTTTTTTAATACATAGCTTTCTTTTGTATTAAGCGCTTACTATCTGCCAGGCACTTTTCTAAGCCCTGGGGTAGATCCAAGCTAATCAGGTTGGACATAGACCATGTCCCCCAAAGGGCTCTCAGTCTTAATCCCCATTTTACAGGTGAGGGAACTGAGGCACAGAGCAGTTGAGTGACTTGCTCAAGGTCACACAGCAGACAAGGGACAGAGCTGGGATTAGAATTCAGGTCCTCTGGCTCCCAGGTCCGTGCTCTTTCCACTAGGCCATGCCTCTTCCCTCTGATTCTGACAGGAGAAAAAGGGGAGGAATTAAGAAAAGCATAATCAAAGCAGGACTTCATTTATGCGAGGCCATGACTGAGCACCTGTTATGTGCCAACCAGTGTATTAAGTGCTTGGGAACACACAATATAAAATCAAAGGCTGGGTCCCTGCCCTCAAGGAGATTACCGTATCAGCCTGGAGCAAATTTTCCAACCTCTTTCCTCCACACTTAAAAGAAAAAAAAAATTACAGGGTTTACTGTCCTTTGAGATCCCTCCTCAAACACTTAACTCAAATCAATGGACCACTCCCTTCCCTCTACTTAGATGACAGGAGGTTTTGTTATTTACTTCAGGCAGAGAAAGACATTGTGAATGACTATAGGATGACACAACTAATTATTTGAAAGTCCATTAGGAGAAATTACAGCAAAAATCCCGTCTCTCTGCCTCCTGAAAACCAGAGAAGGCTAGGATAGGGTTCTCCTGGGTTCCTTATTCAAGTAAAGGGGGGAAATAGGACTGGGTTGGGTACTACCATTTTAAGCATGTGGGTGTCATTTTTTTTTTAAGAGCTCATCAACGTGAGACCAAGTTGGCAATTTAAATATCAAACGCTCTTTTCTAATAAGAAAGGTCCTAAAATTTCTATGGGTACTGTTAGCGTTTTGAAATGTGGCGGAAGTAATGACCATATAATTCATGTTAGTTGTGCTTGAAGTGTAAAATATAATTGCTCTCTAGGCTACTATACTTACCTCCTTCTAGAGCTGGTGGGGTGTTGTTTTTTGTTGTTTTCATTTTGTCTAAACCACTTGAGCCTAGTAAGTTTTTCCTCAATCCTTAGGCATTGAACGGGAAACATAAGAGAAGTGGTCTGGGCAGACACACACAGACAAATCATCCATTGTCTTCTGACTCTGGCAAGACAAACTTTAGTCTGGTGGCATAACCCTTGGAAAACGTACAGTGTATATAACTGCTTAACGCTGTCACTTTGTAGCCTACCAAACCTCTGACTGCATTTTTCCCCCCTCCCTCTGTAACTTTGTGACCCATTGTGGCACACTGTCTTTGTGCCCTGGACTGTCTGATCAACTGTCTGACTACTGGTTTTGTTTTGTTGTCTGTCTCCCCCTTCTAGACTGTGAGCCCGTTGTTGCGCAGGGATTTTCTCTATCTGTTGCCGAATTGTACATTCCTAGCGCTTAGTCCAGTGCTCTGCGTACAGTAAGAGCTCAGTAAATATGATTGAATGAATGGTATTTTGAGGGCACATACTGTGTGCAGAACTCTGTACTAAGCGCTTTGGAGAGTTGTTGACACATTTCCCTGACCTCAACGAGCTTACATCGAGAAATACCGTTTGTGATGCAAACACAGAAAAAGACTAAAGTCCAGAGGTGCGTTTTAATCAGTCAATCATTTATCGAGCACTTACTGTGTGCAGAGCATTGTACTGAGCACTTGGGAGAGTACAATATGGCAGAATTACCAGACACGTTAAGGGTATGGAACAGATCCAGATGGTTTGTGATTTCAAATGTCATCTTTGTTTTGGTTATAGCATTTTTCCATAAACTTGAGATATTCGGTCCATGTGGTTTACTTGACTTGTTAACACTTGAGTTAAGTGTTGTTTTGAAAGAGCCAAAAGCTTCCAAAAGTCCTTGAGGGTTTTTTTTTCCCCCTTAAAAGTATAGCCCTATTTTTTCATTTTGTCAACCCATATGAATTCCCCCCCAAAATCAAGTCGATCCAGCTGCAGTGCCCAAAGTTGAAGTATCAAGCGAATTGCAATTGTTACTTCTGTTGCTAATAACTAGGCAATCTTTTTAATAGCAGTGGTATTTATTAAGCACTTACTGTGCGCAAAATTCTGCGGAGGTGGGAATTAGATACTGCCCCTGTCCCTCTGGGGGCTCATGATGTAATAAAGAAGAAGGACAGAGAGGACGGAGACGGACACATAAGCGATGAAAGAAAACATTAGCAATTTTCTAATAGAGACAAACCAAAGATCAGTAGGGTGTTTTTTATTGTTATTATTATTGTGATTGTCAGATGTGAAGAGGGAGGGCATTCCAGGCCAGAGGCAGGATGTGGGCGAGAGGTTTGTGCTGAGGTAGGCGAGATGGGGGTCCAGTGAGTAGGTTGGTATTAGAGGAGCTAAGTGTGTGGGCTGAGTTGTAGGAGTAGGGTATTGAGTTGAAGCAGGAGGGGCCAAGATGATTGAGTGCTTTGAAGCCGATGGTGAGGAGTTTCTGTTTGATGTGAAGGTGGATGGGCAGCCACTGGAGATTCTCGAAGAGTGGGGAAACATGGCCCGATCACTTTTGTAGAAAAATGATCCGGCAAGCAGCGTGAAGTCTGGACTGAAGTGAGGAGAGACAGGAGGCAGGGAGGTCAGCGAGGAGGCTGCTGATACAGCAGTTAAGGGGGGGATGGGATAATTGCTTGGGTTAACTTGGTAGGAGTTTGGATGGAGAGGAAAGGGCAGATTTTAGCGCTGTTGGGAAGGTTGAACCGACCGGATTTGGTGTCGGGTTGAAGATGTGGGTTGAGTGAGAACGATGAGTCAAAGGCAATGCCAAGGGTATGGGCTTGTGAGACAGAGAGATTGGTGGTGCTGATGGGGAGAGAGATTGGTGGTGCTGACGGGGAGGACCGGGTTTGGGTGGGAAGAGAAGAGTTCTGTTTTGGACATGTTAAATTTAAAGGGTCAGTGGCACAACCAAGTTGAGGTGTCCTGAAGGCAGGAGGAGATGTGAGACTATAGAGAGGAGAGAGGTCAGGGCTGGAGAGGGAGATTTGGGAATCATCCGCAAAGAGATGGTAGTTGAGGCCATGGGAGCGAATGAGTTCTCCAAGGGAGTGGGTGTAGATGGAGACTAGGAGGGGACCCAGAACTGAACCTTGAGGGACCCCCCCCCCCCCCAGTTAGGAGGTGGGAGGCGGAGGAGGAGCTCACAAAAGAGAATGAGGATGTGCAATCAGAGAGGAGAAGAAGCAGGGGAGGACAGTGTCACTGAAACCGAGCTTGGATAATGTTTCCAGGAGAAGGGGGTGGGCCACAGTGTCGAAGGCACTTGAGAGGACAAGGAAGATTAGGATGGATTTAGAGGCTGTTGGATTTGGCAAGAAAGAGATCATTGGTGATCACTTAGAGGGCGGTTTCTGTGGTGTGAAGTGGGCAGAAGCCAGATTGGAGGGGGTCAGGGAGAGAATTGGAGGACAGCACCATCCTGAGCCCTTACTGCGTGCAGACTACTCTACTTAGCATCCCTGCCCTCAAAGGAGCTTGTAATCTAATAGAGAAGGTAACCCCTCCTCTTCCTCATTCTCCTTCCTCTTGGCGGCATCTGCCTCCTGAGCTCAGCAAAGGCAGTCGATTCAGTCGTACTTACTGAGCGCTTATGGTGTGCAGAGCACTGTACTAAGCGCTTGGGAGAGGACAATACAACCATAACTGGACATATGCCCTGCCCACAATGAGCTAAGAGTCTAGAGGGGCTAGCAGTGGCCCCAGCGGTCCCCTGGCCGGGTCAGAACTGGCCTTTCCGGCTCCGTGCCCCGTGGAGCTTACGGAGCTTTCGTAAGTGGCCATCCGGTCACCCCGGAAACCCCAAGGAGCAGCCCGGAAAGGCAGGTTCTGCTGGGACTGGGTTGGACCGATACCAGTGACAGGAAGAGGAGCCTGATTATAACAAATCTTATCTTTCCTCTTAATTTCCCTCACCCCTGCAACACTCACACTCACACACACCCTCCCCTCACACACACAGAGTTCCCTGCCTCTCACCTCCCCCAACGCCCCTCACCCTTTCCACACACTTAGTTCTGGCCCTCTGGAGGTTAATAATAATAATTATAGTATTTAAGTGCTTACTATGTGCCAGGCACTGTACTAAGCGCCGGGTTGGACGCAAGCAAATCGGGTTGGACACAGTGCCTGTCCCACGTGGGGCTGACAGTCTCCATCCCCATTTTCCAGATGAGGGAACTGAGGCCCAGAGAAGCGAAGCGAGTTGCCCAAGGTCACCCAGCAGAGAAGTGGCAGAGCTGGGATTAGAACCCACGACCTTCTGACTCCCAGGCCCGGGCTCAGTCCACTACGTCATGCTATTTCCCTCCCCTTATGGTAGAGGGCTCATTGTGGGCAGGGAATGTGTCCGTTATATTGTTACACTGTACTCTCCCAAGCGCTTAATACAGCGCTCTGCACACAGTATGTGCTCAATAAACACGATAGACTGACTCTGTCGTTCCCCTGACCCTGGCTCCATTTCCACCCCCCCCCCCACTTTCCCTCTCTCTCCCTCTTCTCTCTCCTCTTCTCCCACCCATTAGAAAATGGCAATGTTAACTTACAATCCTCTTATTCATAATTACGCTTCCACCGTGAAGTAAACTGTATTAATGTGTATTTGAATGATACAATTGAGTTTCTACCAGATGCTCAAAGGTTTCAATTGATTCTCCTCTCCAACACCAAAAGGTTGCCAGCCCCTGCTCTGAGGAGACCGTTGTGTGACTCTGAAAGGAGACTGCTGGTATCAGTGGCTCAATCTTATTTACTCCCCAAATCTTCCTCTGTTTCTTCCGTGAAGAAACAAGGCACAGGTTTGTAGAGAACCACTCTATTTTCAATTCAGGAGTTTGAAATAAGAGGCCCAAGTGTGCATATTTAGCCAAGAATCCAGGCCAGTGAGGGAAGCTGCACGGCCTAGCGGAAAGAGCACTGGCCTGGAAATCGGAGGACCTGGGTCCTAACCACGGCTCCGACGCTCTCCTGCTGTAACCCTTTGGTCACGTCGCTTCACTTCTCTGTGCCTCAGTATCCTCAGCTGTCAAATTCAATCGTATTTTTTGAGCGCTCGCTTTGTGTAAAGCAATGTACTAAGCACTTTGTAGAATACAATACAGCCACAGACGCAATCCCTGCCCACAATGAGCACATGTGAGGATTCAATCCCTGTCCTCCTTCCTACTCAGACTGTGAGCCTCATGTGGAACAGGGACTGTATCTGGCCCAATTAACTTGTATCTACCCCAGCGCTTAGATCAGGGCTTGACCCAGAGTAAGCGCTTGACAAAGAAAAGAAACTCACTTAATGAAGTTGGCCCAAAATAATGAGGCGAGTTTAGGAGACACTGTCTAGTTGGGAGATTTCTACTTATCCAGGATTCTCCCTTCTGCTTCTCCGTCTCTACCACCCCAACTTGGTCTCTATCTCGGGATTCTGGCAGCTCGGCAAGCTGTTCAGTTGCCACCGGGATTTATCGCCAGGCCCTGCTTTGAGCCGGAATTCTTCCACATTTTGAAGGTCGTTTAGTCATTTGGAATTCCAGAGATAAGGGTGCTGCGAACAGCTGTGTCTTCCCACCAGTTGAAATGACCCATGCCTTTACAGTAAGAGCAGGGGCAAAACTTGAGGCAAGGGGGGAGCAGAAGATGCGGAGAGCAAAGGGGGTCGGAGTTCTCCATCTTCCCCTCTTCCTTTCTTTGGGTCTCCAGAAGTGGCCCTTTGTCCCCCTGCTCTATGCCCTACTCTTCACCAGGGAGCAACCGAAAGGGAGGGGAAAGAAAAATAATAATAATTCGTGGTATTGGTTAAGCACCTACTATGTGCCAGCCACCTTAATAAGCCCTGGGGTATATACAGATTTGTCAGAATGGATTTAGTCCCTGCCCCTACATGAGGCGCACAGTCTTAATCCCCATTTTCCAGATGAGGTAACTGAGGCCCAGAGAAGTGAAGCGACTTGCCCCGGGTCACACAGCAGGCCCGGCTCTAGTCACTAGGCCACGCCACTTCTCCGGTTCCCATCGAGTGACAAATGCTGCATGTTCTTTTCCTCACCTCCCTTGTTGGAATCCTCTGCAATTTCCCCTAATGCCTATTAGCATAGCAACTTCAGGGAACGCTTGCTCGGGAGTTAATTTTCAACCTCAACCGGCCGTTCCCAGCCCCAATTTTCATGCAGGTTGACTTTGAAGCTCTACAGGCTATGAGCTGCACTCACTGCTTTTCAAAAGTGGGTGGGAAAAGCATGGTTTTTTCAGTTCCTGTAAACCTCTTGCAGTGAAAGCACAACCCAGTGCAGACAGTAAAATCCCAAAGCTGGCTCTGATAGTGTAATTATGGAAGCGGATCCCAACTACAGAAGGTTGGAGTCATTCTTTTGAATCACAACGAATACCGAGAACACTTCAGAAACCTTGGTGAAGTATTGGTATGGCTACAACTTTTACTGTTCTTTAAGGAGTAGAAGGGATTTTTATTTATCACCGGGAGTGAGTATCGCAGATGAATGTGGAGTGTTTTTTTGTTTTTAACTGAACAGGTCTTGCAGATTTATAAAAGGAAGTGTAAGCTCTTGGTGGGCAGGAAATGTATCTGTTCGCTGTTATTCTTTACTCGCCCAAGCGCCTAGGGTACAATATGCTGCACAGAGTAAGCGCTCAATAAATACGATTGACTGATGGCATGGGAATATGAAAGAAATAAGGAAGGAAAGCATCGAAATTCCATGAGCGTGAACACTCACCTTTCCCAAAGATTTCCATTTATGTCCTAGGGGAAGATCCCTATGGAAGAAATCGATTCTGAGATAATGTTAATACAGACTCAAATAGTAAGCTTACCACAAAAGTTTTGCCAAACTCCTGATAAGTCAAACATCCACCCCACTGCTTAGTACAGTGCCTGGCACATAGTGAGCACTTAACAAATACCACCATCATTATTGTTATCAGTGTTTAATATTATTATTCAATGAAAATCGGGTCGAGGATAAGAATGCCTATCCCATCTGATAACAGAAATGAGGCAGGGAGGAGTTAAAAATGCTTGCTTAGGTAACACTTTCAAATCAACAAAAGAGTCAGGTTTCAACTCCCTGTTGACTTAACTTTCCTGTCTCTGGGTTGGTCAAACATCGTTAACTTGATTAATTCTAGCTTTAATTCAATTCTCTGAGGCTAAGCGATTTAAAATGGGAGGCTCCCACCATTTAACCTTTCAAAAGGAGACGCTGTGCTAGCCCCTCATCCTTTAAGAGTCGTGACAATGTGTTTTCTCTTGACCCAAATAACTTTACTCTGGGCTCTTGGTACTGCATCGAAAAATGTTTCACTTGGATCTTTGTCCTACCACGATGCGCTTTTAATTGTCTTTTGATTTCCAGTTGGTGTGACATCCACGTTAACACTTATCAAAGAGGGCTTTGTGCTCTTACCCAGTTTGGAAGCTCCCGGGTTTAAAGAGCACCCTCCCCGCCGTCGGTACAAAGATACTGTCCCGAAAGAACTATTTCAAAGCACTTGCATAATAATAATAATAATAACAATAGTATTTGTGGTATTTGTTCATTCATTCAATAGTATTTATTGAGCGCTTACTATGGGCAGAGCACTGTATTAAGCGCTTGGAATGTACAGATCCGTAACAGGGACAGTCCCAACCCTTTGACGGGTTTACAAACTAATCGGGGGAGACGGACAGACAAGAACAATAGCAATATTTGTTAAGGTCCTGCTGACTCCCAAACCCGTGCTCTCTCCACCAGGCCACACTGCTTCTCGCAAGAGTTCTAGGATTGGATTTGTTCATTCCAAAGGAGTCTGTCTTCTCTTCTTTCAGAAGGTTTTTCCCTCTGGGTCACATCTGTTGGCTCCAGACTGGAAGCACTTGGGAGAGTACAAGAGAACAATAGACACATTCCCTGCCCACAACGAGTTTACAGTCTAGAGGGTGCTAATCCCAGCTCAGCAACATGTCTGCTATGTGACCTTGGGCAAGTCTCTTCACTTCTTTGGGCCTCAGTTCTTGCATCTGTTTAAAAAAAAAAAAAAAAAGGGCTTCATAGGGTGAGCTCTCTCTGGGACAGGGGCTTTATCCAACCTGATCAACTTGTATCAACTTGTAGCATTTAGTATAGTGGCCTGGCATGTAGGAAGAGCTTAACAAATACCAGACAAAAATAAAAAATCTTACTCCTATCTCCAGGTGACAGTGTAGACTTTCACAATAGCGAGCGCATTCTTTCTCCAGGAGGCTGTGTGGATTGTATAAAAGGGAATGCAATCTGCTAACAAGACTGTGGTGGCATCATAATAATAGTGGTATTTGTGAAGCACTTACTATGTGCCAAGCACTGGTGGGGGGCGGAGGGAATACAAGCAAATAGGGTGGGACAGTCCCTTTCCCATATGGGGCTCACGTTGTCCATGTAGCAGGCTGTTCCCAGCGCTTAGAACAGTGCTTTGCACATAGCGCTTAAGTACCATCATCATTATGATTTTCATTACCAATGGGGCAGTCCCAGAAATGAACACGGGTGGACAACCGGAAATTAGAGGACCAGTTGCGACCGATTTCTCCCGTCTGTTTAAAAACTGAGGCAGGCCCAGTGCCTTCTAACCCGAACTCCCTACTTTGCTGTTGTCTCCCATTCAATTTTACTTTAGGAAAAGGAAACCAAATTATACCCTTACATTTAAAAGAAAACAGAAGTGTCAATGGAAAGGAAATTCTTAGAAAGCCTTTAGCATTATTCATTAATTTGCTCATTTCATCCTTTGCGTACAATTTAACCTTTCAAGATGGAATTCATTCAATGTTGAATTCCTTCCTTTTCATTTTCTAAATACTCGGGAGGTGATAGTGCCTTGAGATCCGCCCCCCTCACACGGCTGAAAGTTACAACGCAGCATCTGCAGAGGCTGTTTTTTGATCCAGAAAAGTTTTCTTAGATGGGAATCCCTTCGTGTAAATACATTCATTGCTATCTGAAAAAAAAAAATGTGGAGTTTTTAAACCTGCCATGGTTTGCAATGTTTTTTTCTCCCTTTTCCGTTGTAAAGAATATTGAGTTAGAAATGACATCTTCTACATTTGGGTGATTGGTTAAGCCTTCATATAATTTCATCTGTAGTTTTCACTGCTTTTTGCTTTTAAGAGTGGTTTTATTTTCCTCTTGGATAGTCCCAGCAAAAAGAAAAAAAAAAGCTCAAAAAAGCATTTGATGGCAACCTTTTGTTTCTACGAGTGGGGAAACCAGTTTATGCCATTGCCATAAAATCTCGAAAAATGATGCTTTCTATAACTGCATTTTGATAGTGTAGTGGTCCTTTCTGAGCAGTTTATTCCAAGGAGACCAGAAAACATTTAGGTGAAGATTGTGACGATTGACAATGAAACAGATCCGTTGCGAGAGGGTATTTAATATAAAATTTTTTCTTTTCATTTTCAAGTGCTCTATCTTCAAAGATCAGTGATAAATGTTTTCACTTATCATTTAACTGGAATTGAAGCATTGTTGTATCCCACAAGATTACTTCACTTGAATTTGCTCAGTAAAGTTTTATATAGTCAAAAATAACGGTGGACATTTCTATTAGTGCTAGCGAGCTAACTTTTCTCTACACAACTCTTTTAGATTTCCAGTTTATCACAATATATTTTCATCAGTTGGGTTCGCTCTTTGAATGGGGGCAAAGGTTAGGGGATTGTCTCAAATAGGCATATACATTCCAGCCTGTCTTTCAACAGGAGATTTCATGCCTCCCCTCGGAATCAACTTAATCCTGATAACATACACCCATTAGCACTTGCTTTCATCACATTGGTTACACTTTAAAACACAGTGAACCGATTTTAAGTAATTTCATAAGTGGCAGATTCCAGATAAGGTCAAAGATTGTTTAATTTTATTACCTCAATCAGCTTAGTCAATATTCCCTCCCACACACAAGCTATTACCTGGGCTCGAAGGAGCACTGATTCTTTCATGTCACTAGGTTATAGTATTGGTTGAGACGGGGAAGAGTAGCTGAATAAAAATTTCCCCCGGGGACTGATATAATTCAACAAGCCTTTCTTCCCCCGGGGGTAATATTTTACACTGAGCATTTTGACCTAATATTTAATAATCACTTCAGATTCAGACAACTGAGACGATAGCTTGAATAACGTTTAACTTACCTTTCTGCACAGAAATCGCTGTGATAGGAACAAACGGCTGGTAATTTGTAAGACATGTTTGTGTTATAAAGTGAGTATAATAATTGATTCACGGTCAGTCGTATTTATTGAGCGCTTACTGAGAGCAGAGCACTGTACTGAGTGCTTGGGAGAGTACAGTACAGACACATTCTCTGCCCACAGTGAGTTTGCAGTCTGGATGAGGGGGCGGGAGGAGGCAGATATTAATATAAACATATAAATGGCAGGTATAATGATGATGATGGTATTTGTTAAGCGCTTACTATGCGCCAAGCACTGTTCAAAGGACTGGATATGTAGTCAAGTGCTTGAGGGGAAGAACAAAGGGAGATAGGGCGACGCAGAAGGGAGTGGATGAGGAGGATGGGGGTGCTTAATAGTCGGGGTGCTTGTTAAGCGTTTACCATGTGCCAACTACCGTACTGAACGCTAGGGTAGTTGCAAGATAATCAAGACAGATACAGTCCCTATCCTTCATGGGGCTCAGAGTCTAAGTAGGAGGGAGGACGGGTATTGAATCCCCATTTCCAGATGAGGAAGCTGAGGCCCAGAGAGGTTAAGTGACTTGACCAAGCTTGCACAGCAGACAAGTGGCAGATTGGGGATTCGAACCCAGGTCCTCCGACTTCCAGGCCCGTGCTCTTTTTCACAAGGCCCTGCTGCCTCATAAGTATATTTGCAGTGGAGGAAATGAATCTGAATATCGGCGGTGGGGGCTCTTTAGTCTCTTCCACGAGTGGCAAGGCTGAAGTTGTTATTACGAGCGTTGTTTGAAACCTTATTATTTGATCCGCCTTCCTATGGGAGTCAGGCCAGCGAGTTCTAGTGGAAAAAGCAGAGCCCAGCGAGTCGGGAGACTGGGGTCTAGCCCCGGGTCCGCCACTTGTCTGTTGTGTGACCTTGGGCAAGTCATTTAACCTCTCTGTGCCTCAGTTTCCTCAACTGCAAAATGGGGATAAAATGTGTTCTTTCTCCCACATACACTGTGAGCCCCAGTATCCAATTTAATTAGTTCATATCCACCCCTGAGCTTGGCATATAATCTTTACTAAATATCAATCACTTCTCTGTACCTCAGTTTCCTCATCTATAAAACAGGGATTGCCACGCGTGGGACAGGGACCATGTCCGACCTGATTAGCTTCTATCTACCCCAGTGCTTAGCACAGCGTTTGGCCCATAATCGCACAATTATTACAATTACAAGAATCGATTTGCTTTTTATCAGGGGAGTCTTAGCAATCTCCCAGCCCCAAAGCACTTGTGTATACATCTGTAATTTTGTTTATTGATGTCTCCCGCCTCTAGACTGAGCTTGCTGTGGGCAAGGATCGTCACTCTTTATTGTTATTGTACTTTCCCAAGCGCTTAGTATGGTGGTGTGCACACAGAAAGTGCTTAATAAATACGATCAAATGAACGAATGCGTGTGGAGGGAATCTAGTAGCTCGTTTTAGCACTTTTTAAGGAGCAAACTTTTGTGTACAACATTAAATTTAAGTGCCAGTTCACTTTCTGTTATATTGTATTTTCCCAAGCATTTAGTACAGCGCTCTGTACACGATAAGGATTAATAAATACAGTTGCCCGCCTGACTGGCTTCACTAGTGTGAACTGTTGGAGCATTTTATATCCAACTGTCATAAGGAGCTGCCGGTCTCATGTGAGGATCAGGCAAGCCTTTTAGGAATTTGGGTTTTTTTAATAAATCGAAAATATCTTTGGGAATACCGTTCGGCTAAAGAATTTCTGACTCTGGCTGCGGCTCTGCTGTTGGGCAAATTAAACCCAGTGACTTCGTTGTCCGCTCAGGTGAGCGCAGCAGTCATTTTAGCTCTCTAGAGGATGACTGGGTGATTTCCCCTTGGGAGGGAGTGAAGATGGGAGAGAAAACAAGAAGGAGCCTGAGGCGGGGGGACGGGCGCCTGTGGAAGCTTTGGGAGGTGGGGGGCAGGAGGGGGAAGATGAAGGGGAGCTCCCGCTGGCAAGACTGACCCACGGAGATGTGAGAAGGTGCCATTCTTTAGTCCCACGTGGGACAACCTGATCACCTTATATCCCCCCAGCGCTTAGAACACTGCTTTGCACATAGTAAGCGCTTAAATACCACCATTATTATCATTATTATTATTAGTCGCCGATTGGCCGCAGAGCCATGGAGATTCAAGGAGGTGCCATTCTTTAGCGGCCAATTGGCTGCTGAACCATGGAGATTTGAGGCAATGTCATTCATTCAGTAGTATTTATTGAGCACTTACTATGTGCAGAGCACTGTACTGAGCGCTTAGAATGTACAATTTGGCAACCGATAGAGACAATCCCTGCCCAATGACGGGTTCACAGTCTAATCGGGGGAGACAGACGGACAAAAACAAGACAACGTAATCACGATAAATAGAATCAAGGTCAGCTGATTGGCTGCTGAGCCATGGAGATTTGAGGTGGTGTCATCCTTTGTCAGCTGATCGGCCACTGCTCCTTGTATGCGAGAAGGACTTCAGAGCCCAGCCCCGTCTCCAGTGTAATCTTGATCGGGGCAAAAAATGAAATCTGAATTAAATGGGTTTCATTTTATCTTATCATTACAATTTGATTTTACTTCATTTTATTTGTTTCATTTTATTCCATCAGTCAGTGAATGGTATTTATTGAGCATTCACTGTGTGCAGAGCTGTATCACAACACAGAACACCTCAAGAGCTTACAATCTAGAGAATGCTAGCTGTTACCCGAATAAAATAGATGACAAAGTAAAATAAACTTGATCATAGTGCACCTTCTCTATCACCGGATGAGAGCCCAGAAGAATCAGAGGAGACTGGGTATTAATTTAACAATTTGGGTATTTCTGCGCTTAATATGTCCCAAGCCCTGTACTAACTGCTGGGGTAACTAAAATGAGATCAGACACAATCTGTGTCCCACCTGGGGTTTACAATTTAAGGAATTTAGATTCCCAGTTATAACTGGCAGTATTAATTCTTTAAAAAAGTGTTTATTCAAAGTACTTCCTGAACGGGTCTTCATCTTAATTTGGGAACTGAGGCCCAAAGAAGTCAAGTGACTTGCATGAGGTCACATGGCAGGCATGTGTTGGAACTGGGATTAGAACCCAGGTCCTTCTGACTCCCTGGCCCAAGCTCTTATCTACTAAGCCAGGCTGCTTCTGTTAAGCACTCAGTACAGTGTTCTGCACATAGTAAGTCCTCAGTAAATACTACTGACTGTGGGTTTGTTTTTTTTAATCATCTGTAGCTTGTGCTTACTGTTTTATGTATTGTACATTTGGTGATTATCTGTTTCTCCTCTGCCATTTGATGATACATTCCTCGAAGGCGGAGATGGGGACTTTTTCTTTTTATTGCCTATTCCCAAGGTCCTAGGAGAGCACTTAGCACTGAAGTTGTTGTTGATGAGAAAGGAAGGAGAGAAACAATCAGGGATTGGCCCCCCGCACCTGGCCTGGATCTATATTGACCCAACATCCTTCGGAAAAACAGCCCGGCCCAGGGATTCGGAGGATGTGGGTTGTGATCTCGGCTCTGCCGCTTGCCTGCTGTGTGTGACCTTGGGCAGATCACTTCACATCTCTGGGCCTCAGTGACCTCATCTGGAAAACGGGGATGAAGACTGAACCCCATGTGGTACAACCTGATTACTTTGTATCTACCCCAGCGCTTAGAACAGTGCTCGGCACATAATAAGCGCTTAACAAATACCGTAATTATTATTATTAATCCCAAACGAGAACTAGTCCTCATCCAAAAGGACCCCATCCAAAGGCCCGTGTGCCATCTGAAACTCAGCCAGGGGGTCTAGCTGTCTGCTCCACATACTCACCACTTCATACGCAAATACTGATGGCAGTTGGGTCGAGACGGTGCAGCTGTTGGTTGGAAGAAAAGTTACACTTGGGTCTGCAGCTTTTAGACGTTTGGTATTTGCCCCAACCTCACAGCACTTTTGTACATATCTTTAAATGATATATTCTAAGTTACTTAATGAGTCCTCTAGACTGTAAGCTCATTATGGGCAGGGAATGAGTCTATTCTATTGTGCCGTACTCTCCCAAGTGCTCAGTAC
The DNA here is from genome assembly GCF_004115215.2 of Ornithorhynchus anatinus. Taxonomy (NCBI): domain Eukaryota; kingdom Metazoa; phylum Chordata; class Mammalia; order Monotremata; family Ornithorhynchidae; genus Ornithorhynchus; species Ornithorhynchus anatinus. The sequence continues at coordinate 17,157,961 of NC_041741.1, read as the reverse complement.
AGTGCTCTGCATACGGTAAGCGCTCAGTAGATACCATTGATTCCTATTAATGCCTGTCTCCCCCTCCGAGAATGTAAGCTCATTATGGGCAGGAAAATGGGTCTGCCAATTCCATTGCATTATACTCTCCCAAGCACTTAGTACAGTGCTCGGCATGTAGTAAGCACTCAAATACCACTGACCGATTGATGGACTGGTGTGGGGAACTTAGTCAATTGTATTTACTGAGCGCTTACTGTGTGCAGAGCACTGTACTAAGCCCTTGGGAGAGTATAGTACAACAATAAACAGGCACATTCCCTGCCCACAATGAGCTTACAAGGCTCTAATAATAATAATAATTATGGTATTTGTTCTGCGCTATGTGCCAGGCACTGTACTAAGTGCTGGGGTGGATTCGAGCAAATTGGGCTGGGCATAGTCCATGTCCCGCCTAGGGCTCCCAGTCTTAATCCCCATTTTCCAGATGAGGTAACCGAGGGCCAGAGAGGTGGAGTGACTTGCCCAGGGTCATCCAGCAGACAAATGGCAGAGCCGGGACTAGACCGCAGGTCCTTCTGACTCCCAGGGCTGTGCTCTAGGCGCTAGGCGGTGCTGCTTTAGATGAGTTGTGGTCGCGGCGGAGGGCCGGGGCCACTAGGTTCGGTCCGGTCCATCCCGACTGGGGGGAGCCGGGGTCAGGCAGCCCGCCAGGCCAGCCACGGATTTACCCCTCCTTCTCCCACCCTCTCCCCACCTCAGAGGTCACCAAGGACTTGACCGGATAAGCTCACTGTGGGCAGAGAATGTCTCGGTCGATTGGTGTATTGGCCTCTCCCAAGCGCTTGGTGCAGTGCTTTGCACACGTAAGCGCTCAAGAAATACGACTCAACGAATCTGCCCTCCCCACAGTCCCAGGAAGCCCCCCCCCCCCCCCCCCCCCCCCCCCCCCCCCCCCCCCGGTCTTCCCAGCCAAGGAGCACAGCAGAAACCCGTCGCCACTCACTGAGCCGAGAGGGAGGGAGAGAAGAGTCTTTGTGTGAGCTGGGGAGTGCAGGACCCACTTGGCCACTGGCCGCTCCGGGCCCTGGGCTGGGGACACAGGAGGGAAGGAAGCGGGGAGAAAGGGAACCCGTGGAGGGGAAATAAAAACATCTGTCAGGTCTGGTCCATTGCACCACCCTCCCTTTCCTCCTCCTCCCTTCCCTCCTCCCCCTCCTCCTTTTTCTTCCTCCTTTGCCTCCTTTTCCTTCTTTTTCTCCTCCTCTTCCTCCTCCTCTCTCCCTCCTCCGTAAGACTACCCCACTGGCAGCAACAGCTGTTGTTATTAAGCAGACAAATCATCACATGGCTCCAAAGAGCACGATATGTAATGGAATTGTGTGTCACGCAGTGGGTCCCGTAAACAATGGAGTAGCCCTGGGCTCTCAGAGAGGGGATGATTGTTCATTTCAATCTGCCATTGCTATGCTGGGGGAGACTGAAGACACTAAAACCATTAGATTCCCAACCAGTCAATCCATGGTATTTTTTGGGTGCGTTACTACAGGCAGAACACTGCCCTAAGCGCTTGGGAGAGTACAACACAAAATAATTAGCAGACAAGTTCCCTGTCCAGAACTAGCTCACAGTCTAGAGGGGGAGATAAAAACCAAGTAAGCTGTTAATGTATATTTTAAAATACACACTTGACTCTTTGCACATTGCATGCTTAAAGGTTTCATTTTGTTTGGCTCTTTTACACCAAAATGGTGCTGACCTTTACCCTTATAAAAGCCCTTTCCGTTAGGAATGTTTTCTTAGGTTTTCTTCATCTTTGGGGTAGCTGAGGGTTTCCTATTGAGTTTGAGCTTTTTTTCCATCCAAAATCCTCAGCCCTCCGCCTTCAGATATGAAACGTTGAAAGATATATATTCCAACTTTATGAAAACTGTACGTTATGTGCCGTCTATATTGGATGAATGAACTAGAACGTTGGCTTGTCACAAAAAATGGGTAAATACCTCTGAAAATGAAGAATGAGCCTTCAGGCTAAAGAAAGCACTCATTCCACAATATTTAAATGAAATATTTGTCTTCTGAAAGAAAAAAGCACTTGGCTAAATATGAACTTTGAAGTATTATGCATCTGGACATAATCTGTTTTTAAGGGAAAAGAAATCAGGAGGGGAGTAAAGCAGCATTTGCGTTGTCCGCTCAAATGTTTTTTTCTGCCTATATCATTTGGCACCGTAAATCTTATTTTGCCTTTCTTTCCCTCAGGTAGAAACCTGTGGGTTCTCGTCCTGGGAAGGTTTCCAACCAAGCACACAGTTGGGATTCCTGAGTTCAAATACGTGGCTAACATGCACGGGGATGAGGTAAGCATAACCCTTGATGCTTTGAAATGCCATGTTATCTTGGACTCTCCCAAGCACTTACATGGTGCTTTGCCCACAACGAGCGCTTAATAAATCCGACGGAGTGAACGTATCCACTTCCGCTCTTGGGCTTGGAAAGAGCTGGGTCTTGTGGAAAGAGCACGGGCCTGGCATTCAGGGCAAGTTACCTTAGGCAAATTACTTACCTTCTCTGGGCCTCGGGTTCCTCAACTGTAAAATGGGTTCTCGATACCCGTTCAGTCAATAGTATTTATTGAGCGCTTACTATGTGCACAGCACTGTACTAAGCGCTTGGAATGAACAAGTCGGCAACAGATAGACAGTCCCTGCCGTTCTCCCTCCTACTTAGACTGCGTTGCCCCATGTGGGACGGGGACTGTGTCCAACCAGATTTGTATCTACCTTGGTGTTGACAAGTGACACATAGTGTTTTACAAATAACATCATTATTATTGTACCAGGAAGGCAGAGAAATGCAGAATTTCTTTCCCCCTGATAAGTTTGTGCTGTGGCATTGGTCGTTATAGACTCGATTATAATGCTACCCTAAGAGTTCACCTGACCACTGTCTTTTTCATTTTGTTCTCCTTGGTCCTTATGACGAAGGTAATGGTTTGGTGAGAACGCGTCTCACTCCCTCGATTTAGATGCTTAGGTGTTTATGGACCCTCCCGATCCTCTCGATCGGGATTTAGCTTACTAAATCCTGGGCCATTTGCAAAGTGCCCCGCGTCCTAGATCGAGCAGGATCTTGAATCCTTGATGAATTTGAGAATGTCAGTTGTATTTATCGAGCACTTTCTGTGCTGCGCTGAACTAAGCACATGGGAGAGGACAGTACAACAGAGTAGGGAGACACATTCCCGGTCCAAGAGGAGTTCATAGTCTAGATGGGAACACATACTTTTTAAAAAAAAAAAATTATGGCTATGTCCAGAAGTGCTGTGGGACAGAGGGTGGGGTGAATAAAGGGTGCACAACCAGCACGGGTGAGTTTTGACTTGTAGCAGATTGCCTGCCCCTCGTTAGCCACTGCCCGAGCTAGGAATGGAGTGGACAGGCCTCTGCTTGACTCTCCCTCCCGTAGCCGAGGCTGGTAGAGGACTGGAAGCTCTCCAGGTGCGACCCGGAGAGGGGGTGGAGAATGGTGATCTGTCACATACGAAGCGAGAGGGATGAAAAGCCAGGGAAGATCCACTTCAGACTGTTCAAAACTGAGGCATGTGTTTCTTCAGCTACTTTTGAAAAACGGGCAAAAAGAAAAAGCATCCATCCATCACCTCTGGAGATCAGTGAGAGGAAGTGGTGTCCCGAACTCAGAATACCTTTCTTGTTCATTGGCTTTTTACCGTTAAGTCAAACAGTATCCAGTGTCGGCAAAAAGTAACCACAAACTGCTTTTGTTTTCTAATTACAAGGATCTGTGGGCCTGTGGGGGGAAAGAACTATTCCATGTAGAATTTGGCCCTTGTAGTCACCCTCTATAATTACACCTGCAATTTCATATCTAATTTATTCTGTTATTTATATTAATGCCTGCCTACCCCTCGAGACAGTAAGCTCACCGTGGGCAGGGGATGTGCCTGTTACGTCGTCCTCTCCCAAGCGTTGGATACGGTGCTCTGCACACTGTGAGCGCTCGATCAATCGGATCGCCTGCCGGTCCGACGGATCCCCTGGGCTGAGCGTTCCCGATGGCAATCTTCTGCTCTGTCCCGCAGACCGTGGGAAGGGAGCTGCTGCTTCATCTGATTGACCATTTGGTCAGCAACGACGGACGGGACCCAATCATCACCCGCATGCTCGATACCACTCGCATCCATATCATGCCTTCCATGAACCCGGATGGATTTGAGAGTATCACAGAGCCCGACTGCTATTACTCAGAGGGCAGGTAAGGAACAAGTTTTTCTCTCTAATATAAAGAAATATCAGTTGCAGCCTGGGGAGTAGGGGTTTTGGTTTTGGGGTTTTGGGTAGTGGGGTTGGGGTAGTCTCTTTATGGCATTTGTTAAACACTTACTCTGTGCCAGGTACTGTACTAAGCGCTGGGGTAGATGCAAGCTAATGAGGTTGGACACAGTCTCTTAAGTGGACAGAGCCCGGGCCTGGAAGTCAGAGGGTCATGGGTTCTAATCCCAGCTCCACCACTTGGCTGCTCTGTGGCCTTGTGGAAGTCGCTTAACTTCCCTGTGCCTCAGTTACCTCATTTGTGAAATGGGGATTAAGACCGTGAGCTCCACATGGGACGTGGACTGTGTCAACCTGATTTGCTTGTATCCTCCCCAGCGTTTAGTATAGTGCCTGGCACATAGCGCTTAACCAATACCATAATTATTAATTATTGTAGGGCTCCCAGTCAATCTCCATTTTACAGATGAGGTAACTGAGGCTCAGAGAAGTAAAGTGACTTGCCCAAGGTCAGTCAGCAGACAAGTGGCAGGCAGAAGGGGGGTTAGAACCCAAATCCTAACTCCCAGGCCCGTGCTCTGTCCCCTAGAGAAAATTTCTCCATATCGTCATAGACTTTTCTTTCTCCCCACTGCGGTGAGCTGGGGATGGTATTGGAGATGGTGTTGGAGAAAAAGCTTTTTTAACCGCTTCGGGTCTACTGTCTCTCTAGATCTTAACACGTGACGATTGTTTTAATTTTCTTTCCCCCCCTTAAAGGTATAACGGAAACAGTTTCGACTTGAATCGGAATTTTCCGGATGCATTTGAAAATAACAGCGACATCATTCAGCCGGAAACTCGGGCGGTAATGAACTGGATGAAATCGGAGTCGTTTGTCCTCTCGGCTAATCTGCACGGAGGAGCGGTGGTGGCCAGCTATCCGTTCGATAATGGCAACGAAAGTAAGAGATCCTGCTGATATGCAAGGCAAAGGATCGGGATGCTTAAGACGCTCCCCCCACCTCCCCATTTAGATTGAAAGCTCTCAGAGGGGCAAGAATCACATCTTTTACTAGAGCCCGGGCCCAAGAGTCAAAAGACTTGGATTTTCAGCCCCACTCTACCACTTGCCTGCTATGTGACTTTGAACAAGTCACTTACCTTCTCTGGGCCTCAGTTACCTCATCTGTAAAATGGGGATTCAGTATCTGTTCCCCCTCCTAATTAGACTGAGCCTCTTGTGGGGCAGGGACTGTGTCCAACCCGGTTTGCTTGTATTCACCCCAGCGCTTAAGACAGTGCCTGGCACAAGTGAGGATATGTAGATAATAATGTTGTTATTAAAGCTCTTACTATGTACCAAGCACTATTCTACGTGCTGGGTAGATACAAGGTAATCAGGTTGTCCCACGTGGGGCTCATAGGCTTCATCCCCATTTTACAGATGAGGTCACTGAGGCCCAGAGAAGTGAAGTGACTTACCCTAGGTCACACAGCTGACAAGTGGCAGAACGGAGATTAGAATCCACGACCTCCGACCCCCAAACTTCTCAGCCTAAGTTGTTTGGGGCCGAGGGAGGGCTCAATAAAGGGTTAGAGAGGAGGAAATGAAGGCTCAGTAAGGGGTGGGGGGTGTTGGAGGGGAGGGGAGTCCCCTTAAGAGATATGCGTTGAATAAGGCTTTGAAGTTGGAGGAGTAGGAAATCCTCTTCAGTAGGAAGAGGAAGAGTGTAGGCCAGAGGCAGGATATGGGCACCGGTTCAACAGGGAGATGAACGTGCAGAAAGTTGGTCGTAGATGAGTACAGAGCGTAGATTGAGTGAAATAGGTCAGCGAGCTAGTTGGGAGGGAGAGAGCTGATTGAGTGCTTTCTAAATGTCAGATGTTAAGCGCTTTGCACCCCGTAGGCGCTCAATAAATGCGATTAATAAGTGTTCCATCTGTCATCAGGTCCTGTTGATTATACCTGCACAGCTCTAAAATGCATGCTTTCCTCTCCAGCCAAACCGCTGCCACGCTGATCCAAGCACTTCTCTTATCCCACCTTGACTACTGCATCAGCTTCCTCCTCACTAACCTCCCTGACTCCTGTTTTTCCCTACTCCAGTCCTTACTTTCGCTCTGCTGTCCAGTTCATATCCCCCCCCCCCCCCCCCAAACGTCCATTTCTCCCCGCTCCTGGAGAACCTCCATTGGTGGTCCATCCACCTCCGCATCAAACAGAAACTTGGGGAATTTTTTAAGCGCTATGTGCACTCTATGCACTCTACTAAGCCGTGAACTAGATAGAAGATAATCAGGTTCCAGTCCAATTAAGAGGGATCACAGGTCTCCAATTTCTATGTTTTCCAGAAGAGGGAACTGAGGCACAGAAGTGAAGTGACGTGCCCAAGGTCCCACAGCAGATCCGTGGCCAAGCTGGCATTAGAATCCAGATCCTCCGAATCCGAGGCCCGGGCTCTCTCCCCTACTTCACACTGCTTCCCCAAGGCCTCGTGTTTGGTGGAAGAGGTGCTGGATCCAGTCTGCCTTCTAATTCCTTCAGGGAGGATTCTTTGCAAATCGTTGTGGCCAGGGAATGAGTCTGTTTATTGTTCCCTTGTCCTCTCCCAAGCGCTTAGCACAGTGCTTTGCACAAAGAAAGCGCTCAGTAAATACGATGGACTGAATGACTGAAATGACCCTGAGTAAAACAGACAGCTCAGCTCTTTCTTCCTCAGGTCAGTGGACTGGTGAGGCGTGGACTCCTTTCCAAGTGGAAGCGGGCATATTTCTCTAAGGCGTTCAGGTAGCGGGTAGAGCCCGGGCCTGGGAGTCGGAAGGACCTGGGTTCTAATCCCAACTCCGCCGCTCGTCTGCTGTGTGACCTTGGGCGAGTTACATCACTTCTCTGCACTTGACTTGTCTCCTCCTCTAGACAGCTCATGGTGGGCAGGAATATCTGTTTGTTGTGCTCTCCCAAGCGCTTAGTACAGTATTTTGCACTTGGTAAGCACTCACTTCACTTCTCTGTGCCTCAGTCAGCTCATATATAAAATGGGGATCGAGACTGTGAGCCCCACGTGGGATGGGGACTGTGTACAGTGCCTGGCACGTAGTAAGTGCTGAAATACCATAATTATTATCTGGGAAATCTTTATATATAATAATCACTGTATGGTTATGTTTTTTCTTTTCTACAGAGACGGGAATATTGCAGGGCCATAGCCTGACCCCAGACAATGACGTTTTTGAATATCTTGCCTATGTGTACGCCTCAAAGAATTCCAAAATGCAGAAAGGAAATCAGTGCAAAAACAATAAGAGCTTCAACAACGGAATTACAAACGGGTACAACTGGTACCCACTCCAAGGTCGGTTCCTTTCGGTTTCTCCCCTTTTGCCCTCTTTTAAGTGCTTACTCTATGCCAGGCAGCGTACTAAGCGCCGAGGTGGGTACCAGCAAATGGGGTTGGACGCAATCCCTGTCCCCCAAAGGGCTCACTCAGTTTGGGGCTCGGTTTTCCCACCATAAAATGAGATGGAGGTGGGGCATAACCGGTAGCAAAACCAGACTATTCATGCTGTTGGGAAGCAGCGTGGCCTAGTGACTACAGCACGGGCCTGGGAGTCAGAGGATCTGGGTTCTAATCCCTACTCCGCCACTTGCCTGCTGGGTGTCCTTGGGAAAGTCACTTCACTGGGCCTCAGTTTATTCATCTAATCTCCTTATCCCCCCCCCCCCTTTTTAAAGGTGGAATGCAAGATTACAACTACATCTGGGCCCAGTGTTTTGAAATCACACTGGAATTGTCGTGCTGCAAATACCCATCAATGAAGCAACTTCCGAGCTACTGGAAGGATAATAAAGACTCATTAATTGAATACATTAAACAGGTTCATCTAGGTTCGTAAGGTTTTTTTTTTTTTTTAAATTAATGCTACATTCCCACAAACTGTAACTTCCAGTCAAACCTGTGGAGTGAGATATTTAATTCACTTACTTGTATTTTATAGGCACGTTCCTGTTTTTGTTAATAGCCATGACTAAAGATTTGAGAGTTATCTGGGGAAATTTTGGCAGAAGCTCAAAGAACCCAGCGCTAGAACTGGTCAAATGAGGAACAGGGAACTCACTAGTTACTGGTTCTAAGGAGCTCCAGTTTCTGCATCGTCTTCCCCTCCCTGTCAAATAGGAAGCTGTAGACTCCCTATGTCAAGGCCAACACAGTTCAGCTGTCACTCCTCCTGCAGAATTGGTGTGGAAAACACGCCTACGGTTTAAAGATCGCAAACGTCAGATGTCTGTACCGAGGCCGTCCGAGGGAGAGGTGGAGGGTGTCGTCATCAGTGGAATCTCTTAATAATGATGTAATAATAATGTTGGTATTTGTTAAGCGCTTACTATGTGCCGAGCACTGTTCTAAGCGCTGGGGTAGACACAGGGGAATCAGGTTGTCCCACGTGGGGCTCACAGTCTTAATCCCCATTTTACAGATGAGGGAACTGAGGCACAGAGAAGTGAAGTGACTTGCCCACAGTCACACAGCTGACAAGTGGCAGAGCTGGGATTCGAACTCATGACCTCTGACTCCAAAGCCCTTGCTCTTGAGCGCTTACTGTTTGCAGAGCACTGTACCGAGCGCTTGGGAGAGTAGGACGGAACAGAGTCGGCAGGCACGGCCCCTGGCCCCGGTGAGCTTACAGTCGAGAGGGGAATCTAACGCCCCTTGAGTTGAACTATCCATGTTTCTCCCCACCCCTAGAAACTGTGTCCTTTTGGGCTTCATGGCATAGGAGCCTGGGAGTCAGGTCACGGGTTCTAATTCCAGCCCTGCCATTTGTCTGCTCTGTGACCTTGGGCAAGTCACTTCCCTTCTCTAGGCCTCAGTTACCTCATCTGTAACATGGGGATTGAGACCGTGAGCCCCACTTGGGACAGGGACAGTGTCCAACCCAATTTGCTTGTACCAACCCAGTGCTCAGTACAGTGTTTGGCAGAGTAAGTGCTTAACAAATATCTCAATTTTTAGTTGCTCACTGGGTCTTCCTGGTCAGAAATCGCTCAGTAAACTGCCTTCCCCTTTCACCCGCAACTGAATGGAGTCTCCCTGGCAGTTGGTTGTGAAAAACATTGCTTTCTCGCTTAACCAAAGCACACCTTCAGATTCTTCTCGGGCCCTTTTGCGTTGATTTTGTTTTCTCGGTTGGGTTTCTTCTCCTTTCTTTGTTTTATGGTATTTGTTAAGCATCTACTGTGCCTCAAACAGTGTTCTAGGAGCCTGGCTTGATACAAGTCGATTAGGTTGGACACAGTTCCCGCCCCGCACTGGGCTCACAGTCTGACTAGGAGGGAGAACAGTTAAACTGAGGCACAGAGAAGTGAAGTGACTTGCCCACGATCACACTGCAGGCAAATCAGCAGAGCCAGGATTAGAACCCAGGTCCTCTGACTCCCAGGCCCATGCTCTTTCCACTAGGCTTCGCTTGCTTCTCCCTTTTCCTTCTTTATGACCTCACCGACTCTGTTGCATCGTAACGCTTTCCAAGCACTTAGTAGAGTGCTCCACACCCTCCCTCCTCCCCATGGCTGTACTGTCTCCTCAGCCGTCTGCCCTTCCCGTCTCCGATCTCCACGGTTCCTTCCCCAGGTCCTCTCTCCCGTTCTCCGATTAGCCGGGAACTCTCAACCCTCGTCGTAATCACCTAGGCCCTTCCCTCTCCCCCAGCTAATCCCAACTCCTCTACGTGTCTGCTGTGTGTCCTCAGACGAGTCACTTAACTTCTGGTCCTCCGTTACCTCATCTGTAAAATGAGGTTTAAGAGTGTGAGCCCCTTATGGGACAGGGACTGTGTCCAACCTGATTAACTCGTATCTACCCCAGGGCTTAGAACGGAAGCACCGTAGTCGGTGCTTAACAAGTAGCATAATTCTTATCATTATTATTATTCCCCTACCTGTAATTTATTTTAATATCTCTCTCCCCAGCTAGGTTGTAAATTCCTCGAGGAGCTGCTCCTAATTGGTATCGTACTCTCCCAAGTGCTTACTACAGTGCTCTTCACAGACTAGGTGCTCCATAAGTAGACTTAATTGAGCTAGCCCCTTTCTAGATTTCCATAAGCCCTTGGCTCTTCTCCCCATGTAAGTCAGCCAGTCATATTTTTTGAGTACTTACCGTGTGCAGAGCACTGTACTAAGCGCTTGGGAGAGTACAACAGAGCAATAAACCGACACATTCCCTTTGCTTTCTCTGGTCTTTCTCCACCGCAGGTGTGAAGGGGCAAGTTTTCGATCAAAGTAAATCCCCCATCCCCAACGTGATAGTGGAAGTTCAAGGAAGAAACCACATCTGTCCTTACAGAACCAACAGATATGGAGAATATTACCTTCTTCTCCTGCCCGGATCCTACGTGATTAACGTAAGCACAATACAGAGCTCCTTTTGCATTTAATGTCTGTTTTGTGGTGGTGGTGCCCTTTTTTTTTTTTAATGGTATTTGTTAAGCACTTACAAAGGCAACTGCTCAGAACTTTTCTGTAGAAAGATAATCGGGGCAGCAGAGTGAAGTATGGACTGAAGTGGAGAGAGACAGGAGGTTGGGAGGTCAAGAGAGGAGGCTGATGTAGTAATTCAGTCGGGACAGGATGAGTGATGGTACTAACGTGGTAGTGGTTTGGCTGGAGAGGAAAAGGGTCCTCTTGGCGATGTTGTGAAGGTGAAAGCGGCAGGTTTTGGTGATGGATGGGTGGGGTGAATGAGAGAGCGGAGTCAAGGATGACCCCAAGGTTGTGGGCTTGTGAGACGGGAGGATGGTTGTGCCGTTCAAGGTGACGGGAAAGTCAGGAAGAGGACAGGGTTTGGGAGGGAAGATGAGGAGTTCTGTCTTAGATATGTTGAGTTTTAGGTGGGGGTAGAGCTGTCCCGAAGACAGGAGGAGATGCGAGCCTCGAGGGAGGGAAAACAGAGGAGGAGATATATTTTTGGGTGTCATTCGCATAGAGGTGGTAGTTGAAGCCGTGGGAGCGAATGAATCCTCCAAGGGAGTGAGTGAAGATGGAGAATAGAAGGGGACCAAGAACCGGCCCTTGAGGAACAGTTAGGGGATGGGAGGGGGAGGAGGAGCTCGCGAGACAGGGAAGAGGAGAGGGATTTCAGAGAGGGGAGGGATAGTCACTGCACTCAGAAACAGCATCTGCTCCCTCTGCCCCAACTAATCAACACCTCTTACCACTGCCCTGCCCTAACGGGGTCCTGGAGGAGGGGGAAAAAAAGTCAAAGGGGAGCTGAGAGAGAAAAAGCAGTGATGAACTTGTCAGCCCTCTGGTAAACCCTTTTTTAATAGGAAAAACACGAGCGAAACAAGCTCATGTCCAACTGGCAAAAGCTGTCCAGCAGAAATCTTCTGTCAAACCCCAAACCCTAAGCTTGCCCGGTTCACGGGACAAGGAATGCAGTGGTCGCCTCCCCTAGTCTGTGGCCCAGAGTTCCAGCAAAGGATACAAGCAAATTGGGTTAGACACAGTCCCTGCCCCACATGGGGCTCAAAGTCTCAAGCCCTATTTTTACAAATAAGGGAAACTGAGGCCCAAAGAAGTGAAAAGACTTGCCCAAAGTCACACAGCAGACAAGCGGTGGAGCTGGGATTAGAATCCATGACCCATGGGAGTACAATAGCGTTCTACTGTACTCTCCCAAGCATTTAGTACAGCTTAGTACAGTGTTTGGCACATACGAAGTGCTTAAATATTATTATTAATAACACTAAACGGACACATTCCCTGCCCACAAGGAACTGAGGGGGAGACACATTAATAGAAATAAATAAAATTACTGCTGGGTCCCCTTCCATTTCTGGGAATCTGCTCCGCTGGAACATTTGAGAGTAAGGAGGCTGCGGGAGGCAAGGTGGGGTGAGAGGGGATGGAGGAGTAGCCACGGCAGTGATTCTTGCTGCTCCAGCCAGCATCCCAAGCTCACCACCAAAAGGTCTCAACCCCTGTCTCTCCACAAAAGTCAGGTCTAGACCGCACCATAAGTTAAGCAGAGTGCAAACCAGGCTCAGGCTGACACCCTCTGCTCCAAGAGGGAGCCGAGATATACAACAGAGGGCAGTATGGGCAAAATCAGCAGGTGACAAACTATTTTTGGAAAGTTTTGTGGGGCAGTTAAAGCTCATGACTAAAATGAGGGTTTTGAGAGACCTGCGGACGCTGAAGTTGGCGAGTCCCACTCCCCCCGTCTCAGTTCCACGGCTGTAAACGCTTTTGGGCCATTCGGTCATGCGTGTTCGTTCTTGCGGCTAAAAGGAGGGGTGGCGAAATCTCCTTTTCCTGGGCAACAATGGGGCAATTAGCTTAGCCCATTTAAGTAAAGTCACAGTGGATGTTACCCTGATTTTCCAAAAATCACCATGGCAACCTCCACTCCTAACCTGGAGAGTAGAGAAGGAAACCTGCGCTGCCTGGCGACCCTGTTCATACCCAAACCTGTGCAAGCAGCATGGCCTAGTGGAGTCCAGGCCTGGGAGTCGGAGAACCCAGGTCCTTCCGACTCCCACGCCCGGGCTCTACCCGCCCCGCCACCCACTGTGCTGGGCGCTCGGGAGAGAACAATCACAAGAGTTGGTAGAAACGTTCTCTGCCTCATAGACTTTCATTCTGGAGGAAGCAGCAGCAGAGGAAACGGAACCCTATTTCCCCTTGAGTTTCACTATCCTAACCCATTTGACGTAAAACTTCCTACTTCCTCTGTAAGTTCCTCCGCTTCCCAAGTCAGGCCAACTCCCTAGACCCCTCGGCAAGGCCGCGTTAGCTGCACTAAAGTGATGTTTCAGCAGTGGATGTCAAGTCCTTTTAAGTGGCTGCGTGTGCGAGCATGAAATGGGTGAGTCAGCTAATTGTTTCTCGTTTCTTAGGCTACAATACCGGGGCATAACTCAATGCTCAGGAAGGTCAACATTTCAGACAGCCCCCGGAACTTCAGCGCTTTGAAAGTGGACTTTGATTTCCCATTCCCGATGAAGCCAGCCTCCAAAACGACAGATGAGACCTTCTGCCCCGAAATCCCTCTTTACATGAATTTCAAAAGCCACGCGGAGGCACTGAAGCCTTGCTTGCTCTTCTTGTTCTTATTGACTCTTTTGACTATAACTTTTTAAATAAATTAAAAACACCAGTAGAAACCATCGCTATCCAACGCTAGGATAAACTTATCCAGCGAACTGTCCTTCCCTTTCGTGGCCGACCGCCCTGTCAGGATCGTGTTGACCCCTTGGGAGAAGTAGTTAACTTCTCCCTGCGATGGACTGTTTCTAAATTCTACAGCTGCATCCTCTGTGGTAACACTGAGGCCCTTTTTATCTCATCTCGACCCTCGCCGGAAGAGGTCGCGAAGACCGGGGTCAGTTCAGGTGCTGTTCAAAATAATGCCGTTCAACAATTCACGCACCCACGGTTACTTGGAAGCTTTTCCTTCCAAGTCACTTGAGGTGCGAGATTATCTTGCCTTTCACCACATTTACAGGGCTGAGATGACAAGTCAGGGGCTACCACTGCAGATCCGTCTGACCCACTACCCCCTCCACTCCAGACTCTACTTCAGCCCTGACTCCTGGTTCAACATGTGCATTGACTTCTTGCCTTAGTTTATAGACACCTCCCAAAACACACACACACAAGGGCTTGTGGATTCTATACAAGACACAACTTACTGTGGACACTCAGTAAGTCTATAGGGCACCAGGCAATCTTTGGACAATGATCCTTTCCAGAAAGCTAAGTTGGTAATTTCCTTCCCAAGAGAAGGTCTCTCACCCTAGAATCAGCCGGAATAACAGCGTCTCCCTCCTTGATGACGCTCACTCGATTTCCACCGCTTGGCCTGCTGCCGTTTGCACTTTATCTAAGGGTGGGTGGGTGGATGGATTTGCATCTTCCTCCCAACCAACCTCCTGTAACCATCTGCAGAAGCTTAATGCCAAAAAACTCTTGAAGCCAAAAAGCCTGTGTTTTGCAAAGTTTATATTAATGTAGAATAGTTTTACACATCTTTGTTAAATCAGATCGACTGGACATTTTGATCACTTTAAAGAATTTTGTACTTTTACTCATTATATAGAAAATACAGTATATTGCACAAGAGTCTAAGCCATTATTAAACTAAGATTGTGAATTCCACACGGGGTGTTATTTTTAGCTTCGATTTACTATTAGTCCTAGCTCCTTTCAGAAGTCCCTTTAAAATGTTTACTATATAATTTTCTCCCTCCTCTTCTGTTTCTATGCCCACCAGGTCCTTTCTAGGTCAGGGATAAGTATTGAATTCTAATTAAGTTTTAACTCCAGCAGCGTCGTAGCTTCACCTTTCTCCCACGGCCCTGCCTCCCTGGCTAAGCGGCAGGTTGGAATGGTCAGATGGGGAGGTGTGATCATTCCACAGAAAGGCTGAAGCAGAGTCACGGAGAAATGATACTAACTCGGACTCCGGCGCCCTGACTGTAATCAGCCTTGCCACTCCTTAAGACTTTCCTTAAGTGTCCCCTACTGCCCCTTTCTGGAAGTCAGACTCCTTAAAAAAAAAAAAAAAAGTGGTATTTGTTACGCACTTACTATGCTGTTATGGTATTTGTTAAGCGCTTATTAAATGCCAGGCACTCTGCTAAGTGCTGGGATGGATACAAGCCAATCGGGTTTGGCACAGTCCTGTGCCACACAGGGATCACAGTGGTCATCACCATTTTACAGATGAGGTAACAGGCACAGAAGACAAGTGGCAGAGCCGGGATTAGAACACATAACCTTCTGACTCCCAGGCCCGTGCACTATCCACTTTTTCTAAGTGCCGGGATAGATACAAGGTCATCAGGTTGGACACAGTCCATGTCCTATATGGGGCTCGCACTGTTTGTTAATCCCCATTTTACAGAGGAGGGAACTGAGGCCCAGAGAAGTAAAGTGACTCGCCCAGGGTCACCCAGTAGACAAGTGATGGAGCTGAGACCAGAACCCAGTCCCTTCTGACTCCCAGGCCCGTGCTCTATCCATTAGGCCATGCTGCCCTCTCTTGGAGATACTGACTGAACTGTCTTCGTGGGTAGCATTCCACATTCCTACAGAACCTTCGCAATACAGAAGACTCACACTCACACTCCATGCCACCTGTATATGCAAAAACATTTTTACCAACATCAGACCGTGCTGTTTCCGGGGCCATACCTTGTCAGAGGAAAGTTCCCTCGCAGTACTCTATCCAAAATACACAGTGAAAATGTTAGACAGAACTAACTCTCCCTCTAGACCGTAAGTTCGCTGTGGGCATGGAATGTGGCTACTAACTCTGTTCTTTTGTACTCTTCCTAAGCGCTTAGTACAGTGCTCTGCACACAGTAAGTGCTCAACAAATACCACTGATTGATAGTTCCTCAAAATACACACTGGCGTTTCTCCACAAAACTACCCGCTACTTTCCTGCTCTTAAGTAACACATTAAACCTACATTTTCATTGTGTTTCCTGAGGTAAGACAAAAATGACCCACTGCCTCTCTCTAAGCCACTCTGCAAACAGTATTTCAGATAAATTATTAGTATAAATGTTGAATTCACAATCATATTTGATGAGTTGATCATGGGAGAGTCTGTTGCTTTTTCCTAGTTATACATTGTAGTACAGGGAGGCTTCTCATTGTCACCTCCCAAGTCTTTTCCAATGGGAACAGGTTGAGAACATTCTCTCCCATTACTCGGTTCTGAGGCCAGCATGAGATAACGCTCAATCTTCAGTAGCCTGGAAAATCCTTTAAACCCTCTCTAGGCATTAAGCTCTTAAACTAGCACATATTACATTAATAAGTATAGCTGCAAGAGAGTATCCTGATACAAGCTAAAACAATTTCTTTGCTAAATGAACCATTCCATTACAAATTTTATAAATCGATTTTACTACACATATGAAGTCTTTAACTCAGACTGTAAGCCTATTGGGCAGCGACTGTGATTACCTCTGAGTTTGGTATAATGCTGAAGTATTTTACTCAAATATTTACTGTTCTTGTGAATATAGAAGTATGACATCTATTAAAATGTTACTGAAAATTATTAGTATGTTTCTAAGTGTAATAGTGAACATCCCAAAGTGAACCATGGTATGAGAGAGGACAAGGTCCAGATAAGGATATTTTTTGGGTGAAGAATTCAGATATGAGTTCACCTTGAATTACAAAGGTGCACTGATTGACTTTTTTTTTATAAAAATGTTTCTCCATTCAGAGCCAATAATCTTAGCAATAATAAAAAAAAAAGTAGTGGCAGTTATTAAGCGCTTACTCTGTGCAAGGCACTGTACTAAGCCCTGGGGTGCATTACAGGCAAATCGGGTTAGATGTACCTCTTGTCCCATGTGGGGCTCAGTGTCAGTCCCCACTTTACAGATGAGTTTACTCTCCCAAGGGCTTAGTACAGCGCTCCGCACCCAGTAACACAGAAACACAGACTGACCGACCGACTTAGGGCCGGCTTCCAACTTGGCAAAGTTAACTCTCCTGGAGTGAGTCTTCCTCACTCCCTCCCCTCCCCTCACTTCCTACCTCATCCCTCCCTTCTGCTCTTCGCAGCGGCCAGATGAAAACAGGGTGCAGACCCAGGATTCAACACCTGGCTCTCAGTTCCATCATCAGATATCTAAGAAGCTTACCTTCTTGGTTTTCTTTCAGAGGTGGTGGGCTAGATCGCCAACAAGCATCTCTTCCACTTCTGGGTCAGGGGTGGAGTAGACTAGACGTGGAGTAGACTAGATGTGGAGTTCCAGTTTGGTGCTTCCACCTTGTGGCTAAAAGGAGCAACACATGAAATCGAAATGCAAAGAGGCCGCGTTATGGGGTAATAAAGGGAGGAGGGAAAAAAGCACTTTATTAAGTAAATATTCTTTAGGTTTAAATACTTAATATTTAAATACTCAGACCCTTATGATCTATATATAATTCTAAGTTTAAAAAGAAAAAGACTGTCATTTAGACTGTGAGCCCATTATTGGGCAGGGATTGTTTCTATCTGTTATCGAATTGTAGATTCCAAGCGCTTAGTACAGTGCTCTGCACATAGTAAGCGCTCAATAAATACGATTGAATGAATGAAAGAAAAAGATACAATTTTTAAAGTCACTTTTCTAAATGTCCCTCAGACTCTTACGATCTTTATGTTATTCTAAGGTTAAAAATAAAATAGATACGATTTTTTAAACTGTTTTCCTACATGTCACTATAGTTTTTAGCGTACTTCCTTTGACTCAACACTGTTAAATCACTTACGGTTAAAAAAGCATGTCTTCGGGGCTCTTTAAATAAAAATTATAAAGCCAGTTCAATGTACATATCCCAGCTTTAATGACAAAACTGCATTTCCTAGTGAGCCATGTGCTCTCAGTATCCATAGAAATTACAATTTCTAACCTACTACTAAAATTCTTAATATACATACCTGATCTCTAGTGGTGGATCATTTCTCGCTGAATTAGGTGAGCGTCTATGAACAAATTTAGTAGCACTTGAAACTACTGGGGATGAACACTGTGCCCAATTTTAAAATTCAGCATCAGCCATAGAAAAAGTCAAAAAGATACACTGATTTTCTACATTTTCCACATCAGTTTTATTAATTTTAATGCCAAGGAATTTCATGCTTAACTAATTCTGAGTGTCCATGTGTTCATTTGAGCCCTCACAATACAATCCTGAAACTTTTCAACAGAGAAATCTCTCAAAGTTTAGGACTTAAATTCACTTTTTTTAATTGGGTTTTCTTATAAAAGAACAATTGGATTAAACAGTTAATATATAGGATTTGTTTTTCTAAAAACAATACAATATGTTAAAACTAATATTCTTTGCTATAAACACCACTTCACGGAGCTAAGATTGCAACACCCGTCAACGATTGTAGCAAAACCTGGCTGACTCTAAATAAGGCAAGATGTAGTATCTTCTGTCTCGCCCTCTCCACCCCAAACTGCCCCAAAGTCTCCTTGAATATAGTGCATATCTTTCCTCGGAGCAGAGTATTATCGATGCCACCGATGGAGATGGGATAATTTTGGCCTGGAGTTTGCAAACTGGCAGACCCTCTTAAATGAACAAGGCAGCAGAGCCCAGGAACCATGGATTGTTACTGAGTTTTCACAGTTGTTTTGATCACCTATATAAGTGCTCTGATCTGATGCTTTGGTTACTCAGTGGGTCAAGAGGTTCTGAGGTCTATTTCTCACTCCTTAAGACCATGACAGCAAAAAACCCTAGTGGGGCCTCGGGTCTGGTTAGATTTTGATTTCATTGGCTTCTACGATAATGAGCTGTGGGCAGAGAAAAATCTAGAAGCCTGACCAAGGTTTGGCTAGCAGGCCATGGTGGAATGCCCTGGGCTTCCTTGCTATTGAATAGTGGTCTTCAGCTTAGTGGCTGCCGTTCTAACTTGGCTTCTGGTTTGCTGTGGAGTCCTGTGTCCAACTGAATTGGTAAAGAGTTCAATAAATATTGTTTCTTTCCCCCTCTGAGGCTGTGGCAGCACAATACACAACATTTGCCAAAGTTGGGAATGGGGGCTGCTTGTCAAATGGCCCACAGTTGGCAAGAACCAGACAACAAGATAATTAGAACAGAATACGGTTATGGCAATTTCTATTTGACTTCTCACTGTGTAGAGGACCTCACCAAATATAAGCCCTTTACTTTCTTAGCTCAGTTAAATAGCTTGTCTCTTCTTAATGCAATCAATCACGAGTTGCCAGTGGAACCAGCTAAAAAGCCATTTTCCTCTCTTTCGTTCTGGGGCCAAACTCAAGGAGGAAGGGACTGAAGTACCGGCCATCAACCTCAGGAAAGGCTAGAAAGCTGGGTCAGATGGCAATGGGGCAGTTGCAACTTGGATTTCCCCCCGGATCCTCTGAGCTGGAAAGCGAGTGAACAGTTTATTAAGGCAACGGAAAAACAGATGGATTGGTCTTAGCTGGTGAGAGTCAGGAGGAGCTGACCAGCCTCCAAGGAAGTTGGGAGGGAAAGGCAAGCGGCCGAGATGCCGATCCAGGAAGAGGCGCTGGGTTCCCGCTAAACAGGAGCCAACAGCCAAGATGTTTCAGCTAAACACCCCAGTCATCTTTCCTCACGCCTGATTTGCACTTGAGGAAGAGGAAGTGAAAACAACAAAAAAACTCGTGTCCTCATACTAAATATCTGAGGTAGAACTAAAAAATTAGATGCAGAACAGCTGTTCACAGAAGGTGGGACATTATTGACCTAGTTACCAGTGAGAGAGGATGGCTGCCTTCCCTGTACTCTGGTAACAGAGTTGACCCACTCGCAGTTTGTCTACAGAGACTGTCTAGGTGCATCCAACTCGATTTTTCTTTAAGGGATTTTTTTTCCTTACAACCTATGAGCCAAAACCTAAGAGTTGCATCGCCCCCTCGACCACGGAGAGATCTCGGGTTATCAGAAAAGCCCCCTGGTCTTCCCTACCCCTCAGCAAGATCCAGGCCCCTTCCTGACCACCGCTGGGGCGCCTCGGTACCAGAATCCGAACTGGGCGGGACAGATGCAAGGTTAACGACGATCCGCTGGCCTCTGGCCTGCTCGAGGCCCTGACACCCCTTCAAATTCGGAAAAGGAATCGGCAATGAGGAGGTAAGTGGCGAGGAAAAATGCTTCTGCAAGATGCTTTCGTTACTGGGGACCTCAAACCTGCCCCCACCCAGAAACAATGGGGAGGCACCCTGTTGTACTTCTTTAGAGCCCAAAAGAAACACATCTCCCCAAATTAATGATTGCGAGCTCTGAAACAGCAACTTGAGAACTATATAAAAATAAAATTTTAAATAAATTTTAATATCTTTTGAAGAGGCTGTCTGTGCAAGTTTCAAGTTCCTAGACTTACTGCTCCATTTAGGGTCCATCATACCTAGCTGAAATAAGTCAGCACGATCATCTGAATCGGCTGCCTACACACCGGACAGGGCTTGTTTCGTTTTTTCAGCTTCTTGGCGCATGTGAAACAAGCCATGAGGTGTCCTGTCCTGCCATGGAGGATGCAGCCATTTTTCGGTCTGCTCTGACAAATGACGCAGGGTTCTATGGTGCTAAGGGGAAGCTTGGAGTCCTCGTTTTCCTCTCTGTCTCGGGATTCTTCTCGCCCCGACTCCTTGGCATCCTCTTGGCTGCTATAGATGATGCTGTTAGAAGTGGACGGTTGAGAGTATTCCTCGCTCTCCTGGGAATCCAGGGTTTTGCCTGGGTCATCGCTTCCTTCAACGGGCGATTCTTTACCTTCCGTCGCTTTAATCTTTTTACAGTCAGGAACATCGAAGCCCGCTTCTTCTTGGGGCGAGCTTTCTAAGTCGCCTTTCTCAAGCGACTCGGCCTTCTCGTCGGGAAGCCAGTTCTCCCGGAGAGACCAACATCTGTGGCAGTGGGATGGGAGCGGGGGATTCATTTCATCACAAGAAGAGCACTTCCAATAATCCTGTATGGAAACAGGAAGTGGAGTCTGTTTCCATCACTTGGTCATCGGCCAAATGCCTGTGTGTAGAGGACTGTACTGAACACACATATCAAAAGCCAGAGAGAGAGAATTTTGCAACCCTGCCAGCACAGATTCACAATGAGGAATTTTACTATATGATCTTGCTAATTAGGCACGGACAGAGCTCGCTCAACTGACATGTCCCCCTTTTGTGATCAGTGACTTCTGATGACAGACGATCACTCTCCCCACCTTCAAAGTCTATTAAAAGCACATCTCCTCCAGGAGGCCTTCCTAAGCCCTCGCCTCCTCTTCCCCCACCCCATTCCGTCTCACCTTCGCCCTTGGATTTGTACCTTTGATTCACCTCGGCCTCAGCCCCACAGCATTTATGTACACAGCTCTAATTTATGTCCATCTCTCCCTCTAGACGGTTGGCAGGGAATGTTCATTTATTGTTATATCGTTGTCTCCCAAGCGCTTAATACAGCACAACTGATTACTGGTAACCCTTTAAATCCTCCTAACAAAAGCTAACATACACGGCTCTCTCTCTCTCTCTCTCTCTCTCTCCTGGCAAGTGTGTCACCATTGCATCAACGCCTAACATCTGCTACTCCCGCTTCAGTTTTGAACTGGGAGAAAGACACAGTGACTTTGACAGGGTGACAACACAAAGAACAAACGTGTGTGAGCCACACACCACGTGACAAAGCACCACAGATTGGACACTTCTGATTTAGAGGATTTAAAGGGAAATGATTAGAGTCCAAACCAGATTATGTGATCGACTATACGAGATTCCATTAGGCCCCACAGACTTTCAAAATTAAAAGGCTGAGACAATAACCATAAATTGCTATTCAACAGCAGTTGCCCCTAAAACTGTATCTGTAAGCATGTACTGGTTACAAGACACTCTATCTTACCTTGCAGGTTCTTCATTTTCCCATTCCACAAGGAATTTCAGTAAACTTTTACAACTGATATAATGACTGCATTTATAAGAAAAGATATTTGACTCTTTTTTAACCATAAAAGAGATTAATAGTATAATTGCTAAGAGTGCTCATCACATGTAGTTAAATCAGCACGTTTAATTCATAAAAACTTTACACCATGATCAAAACATAATGCTTAATAAACATAATCAATCCCAAGCCTTCAATTAAGATAACACCTGCTTAAATCTAAAAACCCCTTTTTCAGGTGATATATCTTAATGCTCAGAAATATAAAGCTTTCAAACCATGAGCTGCAAAGTGCAAACAAGCCACTTGCCTTTCAAAAAAATGTTAATTATAAGTTCCATCAATTCTTAATTTCACACTTCTCTAAATTTTACCTGTACTTTTTTGTATTTTAAAAAGTGAAATTTGTACTCACTGCCAAGGATATTTCAGGATCTTCATCAAATGAGTCTGCATCACTTTCTTCTGTTTGATACAAAGTTACCTGGTATACCTGATTGTGATTAAAAAAAAAATTACTTTCTCCTTACTTTTAAAAGTTTAGTTTATTTTACTAGAAGTTAAAATACTAAAGTCAATTTGTCTATTTTTGTCTTGCATAAAAGTGTTAGACAAAAACTGTTTTCCAATCTAACCTTAGAACTAATGCTGTAATCATAATAATAACAATATCTGTTATGTGCTTGCCATGTGTCAAATACTATTCTAAGCATTGGGCAAGATTCAAAATAATCATGTCAGACACAGTCCCAGACTCACATGGGACTCAAAATATCATTAGGAGGGAGAACAGACATTAAATCCCCATCTAACGGGGGAGGTATTGAGGCCCAGAGTAGTTAAGTGACTTGTCCAAGGTCACACAGCAGGCACGTGGCAGAGCTGGGTTTAGAACGCAGGTCCTATGACTCCCAGGCCCGGGCTCTATCTACTAGGCCATACTGCTCCTACATATCCTGTACTTATTAGAAGAAGCCCTGCTGTTTATTCAGTAGAAAGATCAAGGCTCTAAGAGTAACATGAACATGAGCCTAAAAGTCAGAAGGATTTAGGTCCTAATCCTGACTCTGCCACTTGCCTGCTGTGTAACCTTGGGTAAGTCACTTCACTTCTCTGGGCCTCAGTTACCTCATCTGTAATTTTATATATCTGTAATTTTATTTATTTGTATTGATGTCTGTCTCCGCCCACCAGACTGTGAGCTCACTGTGGGCATGGATTATAACTCTTTATTGCTGTATTGTACTCCTCAAGAGCTTAGTACAGTGTTTGGCACACAGTAAGCACTTATTATGATAGGATGAACGAATGAATCTGTTGCCCCTGCTAGATTGGAAGTTTCTTGAAGGAAGGGATCAAGTCTAATTACTCTCTTGTGCACTTTAGAACATTCTTTGTGGGTGTCCCTGATGAGTTTTTCGCTCTATGGTTGTCTGTGAGCATTAAAAAAAAAATTCA
This sequence comes from Ornithorhynchus anatinus, assembly GCF_004115215.2. NCBI lineage: Eukaryota > Metazoa > Chordata > Mammalia > Monotremata > Ornithorhynchidae > Ornithorhynchus > Ornithorhynchus anatinus. The sequence continues at coordinate 17,134,795 of NC_041741.1, read as the reverse complement.
TCCATGGCTATTACTGATATGTTCATTGGACCCAAAAGACTTCAGAGATGTGGTTAGAAGAAAGTGAGTTAGAACCCAAGTTTCACAAAAGAAGTTCCGGTTTCTTGAGGTAATTACATACATTTTAAAAAGCTAGATATTTCAAATAAATAGACCTAAGTGTACAGCAAACTGTCATTTCTTTAATGGTTAATTTTCATCACTATATGGCTTACAAAATAAAAGCTCCATTCTTCGCTAAGAAAAACTAGCAGTGGGAAGGCGGAAATCACATTTACAAAATTTCTTTATATAGCCAGTTGGAAAGGCAAAACCAACCTCATCATCTTCATCTGTGAGTTCCTGCCCTTCTTCATTGTGGCTATAATCTTCAGAGTCAATAGATTCAACTTCAAACTCAACACTAAATTGGTCTGAAATGGACTCTCGATCACACCAATCATCAGAATTTTCACTCGAAGACGGAGCATCGAGATCCTAAACAAAAAGCAAAAAGGAATTTAACTTAAGAACCTCTAGTGAAAACCATGCTAAAATATGCAAGCTACACAAAAAGCAGTGCCAGAACTACATTTTTCAGTGATTTTTGAAAAATAAATTGGAACACATTGAGTAAAAACTGGAAGAAAGCTGGTGGCAGTATTCAAATATATTTGCCATAAGATCAATGAATAGTATTTGCTATAACAGTAAGATGCAATGACATCCATTTTTGACAAAAACCAGCTTTCCTACTCTTAAGAAAATCATCACTTTTTATAGTACCTTTCACCATCCCCATAAGCCTGAGACAGAAATAGATGTTGATTTTGTTTTTTAATTTTATATTTGTTAAGTGCTATGTGCCAGCCATTAAACTAAGCATGGGGTAGATAAAAGCTAATTGGGTTGCACAATTCCAAGTATTTTCTAACCCCTCCCTGCCTCAAAAATCAATATCACAATATTGTTGCTGATGAGCACAACAGTACATTTGTATTTTATTTTTTATTTCATTTTAAAAAAAATTGGGGAAAGAATGAGTAGCCTGCCCCCAAAATCTCACCAAGAGGCCACATGGGTAGGATCAGGTAGAACTCATGAGCAAAGTCTCTTTCACCGAAGAGGTGAATACAGAAGTTCAGGCATGTGCCTATAAAAATTGCACTTATTTGTAATCCTAAGGAAATTAAATGCATTAAGAATATTAGGAACCTGGAATTTAAGTGTAAAATTGTCATGAAAGGTCAAAAGTGAAACGTTTAGCTTAACTATATTTAGTCAACAAAAACTGACATTCAGGAAAGTCTAAAAGAACTCAGTGTTTATACCTGGCCAAATGCAGGCACATTTATACAGAAGCAGGACAAAGATTTGTGGAGGGCTGGGTTGGGGGAGGCGGGGAAAAGAGGGCTTCTATCATGCTTGGATGGTGAGCTCCCTGTAGGACAGGGATTGGGTCCAAAACTGATAACCTTGGATCTACTCCAGCACTTAAAAAAGTAGTTGGCACACAGTAAATGCTTAAAATACCATTATTATCATGCCATATTACATTGAAAATTTTAGCACAAGCTATGCTACTTAAGTAGCACCCTCTAGACTGTAAGCTCCTCATGGGCAGGGATCATGTCTGCTAAATTCTACTGTACTGTACTCTCCCAATTGCTAAGTACAGTGCTCTAGGCAAAAGGAAGAACTCAATATAACTGGTAACATCTTTCAAGCAGAAAAATTTCTGGCAACCATCTTTGAATGTGAACGATTCAATATTATTTGTCATCTGTTCAAATATATTTCCAGTGAGAATCTTTATCCCCTAAATGACGTGTCCTACACGTAGCAACACCAGGCTTATGGAGAAGGTGTCATTTTTGCTAACCCTATGACTGTCCCACACACAAGACACTGTGGGAAACTATTTGTATTTTTCTCATTTTTTGTTCCATTTGGATTCCCTGCCCCCCACGAATAAAATCTTTGTTCTGCTTCTGTATAAATATGCCTGCACTAGGCCTGGAATAAATTCTGAGTTGTTCCTTTAGACTTCCCTGAATGTCAGTTTTTGTTGGCTAAATACGGTCAAGCCAAATAAAATGAAAGCATTTTGGATGAGAAGGCCAGTCAAGTGCAAATTAACTATCTTCAAGCGAAACAAACAAAAAAGATCTTGCTCACTGGATTGGAGGGAATGTCATTTGAGTCACTACTGTTGCTCCGGTCACAGCACAGCTCACTTATCACACAAAGCGCAAGGCTTTCATCGAAGGTGAGCGAAATGCTATCCGATTTGTGTCGTTTTCTTTGTCTTTCGCTGGGTAATTCATCTAGGTTCTCGTCTGTGAATAAATCAGAGAAAAGTGCCATTAATTTCCGTTGTAATTTGCAGTGATTTCTCCCGGCGAGAATGACATGAGAACCTGCGCGGGGAACCATTTGGAGGGCTGATCTGTGAGGCAGCACTCCCGCTCTCTCATCCCTGCCGGTGGTGTCCCAAAGGGAGCACGGAGGATGACGACGGAGCAGGCGAGAAGAGCTGCAGCAAATGTTTTTTGTGTTATAGCGTACCTAATTGGATAGAGCCTGGGCCCGGGAGTCAGAAGGACCTGTGTTCTAATCCCGGCTCTGCCACCTGTCTGCTGTGTGTGACCTTGGTCAAGTCGTTTCACTGGGCCTCAGTTCTCCTGTCTGTAAAATGGGGATTAAGACTGGGAGCCCCATGTGGGCAAGGACCATGTCCAACCTGATTAGCTTTTATTTACCCCAGTGCTTAGTAAAGTGCCTTGCACATAGTAAAAATACCACTACTATTATTAAGCTTTTTTCCACTGGACCAACAGCAGGGTTGTAATGTATGCGGTTCTAATCTATCAAGCATACTTATTTGGCTAGTCCTACCAAGAGCTTAACTTTGTTGGAATATTGGACTCAGTATACTGGAATACTCAAAGTAACTGGACTATTATGATTTTTAAAGACTGGTAAAAAGGCACCCAATAATTTATACAGATAAACCTTGATTTTCTGGAAAACTTCCACTAGGGGAGATGGCCATAAAGGTAGTCACACTGAATTGAACTTCCATCTTAGAAATGACCGCCTACAAAGGAAAAAGTGCCCTGGTAATATTTGTCTTAGCCTCGCCAGTAACCAAAAGGTTTGCCTTACGGAAGGAACATCAAAACTGTGAGGGGTCGTGGTCATTAAGTGGAATTTAATGCTCAAAGAGAGAATTTTCCATCAGGAGAGAAATCAGGCTATGCTGTTCACCCATGGCAAGGTCGCCACACCGTCTGCTAGCCACAGGGCCACGCTACTTAAGTGTTTAAGAGGGAGTTGGAAGATATAAAATGGGGATGGGGGACTACAAATTAATGAGGAAGACCCTCCTGAAGATGTGATTTCAGAATGGCTCTGAGGAGGACAGTTGAGGTTTACTGGAAAAGAAGGGGGAGGGAATTACATGCAGGACGGAGGGTGTGAGCGAAGATGTTGGCAGGAGACAGATAAGAACCAGTCACAGTGAGTAGGTTAGCTTGAGAAGAGCAAAGAAGCCTGAACCAAGCTAAAGTGGAAGAAAAAAGTGGAAAAGTAGGAGGGAGATAGCTGACTTGATGCTTTAAAAAAACAACTGTCAGGATACACAGAGGAATGGTCAACACTTGGAAGTTTTTGAGGAATAGGAAATTGGAACAATAGCAAAATAGAAAAGTCAGATCTCAAGGGATTAATAAATAGCAATGGTCAGTGTATGCCAAACAGCAGCTCATCATCAGTACTTTCCAGCTACCAGTGCCTAGTACAGTGCCTGGCACACAGTAAGCGCTTTAATACCATAATTACTATTACCACCAAATAAAAAGCAGACACCCTGAAGGCTCCCCAATCTCAGTCATGGCATGGCACTGATTACAGTAGAGGGGGATATGGGATAAGGATCGTGACAGGTATTTATGGCCTGGCTATAATCTGATATACTCCCACCTCCCGTGGGCAATCAAAAAGAAGCCCCCAAGACCCCAGATTGGCTTAAAAGTCCAATTCCTGAGAGAAGGAAAATACCTCCAGGTGGCATCACAGCAATATTGCAGCATCCTAATTGAAAGAAGGCTCTCCATTTACAAGTTGCTGCAATACGGTTTCCCAGACAGCCATGAGGACTGTGGGCCCAGCTGGACGATGCCAACGAGGGAGACTGGATTGAAGAAAATTCCGAGAGGAAAGGACTGCTTGTTGCGAAACTAGTAATGCGTCGCCTACCCTTTGCAACTAATCAATCGCAGCCCCTTAATGTCTCTATGAAGGAGGGGTTGCAGTGCAGTGGGGATGTCACAGCTGAAAAGAGCCAAGGCCACACAGACGTGCATCACACTAAAAATCTCTATATCACTAAAGAAGCTATGGTCCTCACATATTACCATGGTGTCCTTGTTTTTCCTCCTGTCATCCCTAACTGAAAATAACTTGCCTGTTCTCCCACATGAAATTTTAAAATCCTAGAGGGCAAGGGATATGCGTTTTTTAATGGCATTTGTTAAGCGCTTACTATGTGCCTGGCCCTGTAGTAAGTGCCGGCATAAATCAAGCCCATCAGGTGGGACACAGTCCGTGCCTCACCAAGGGCTCGCAGCCTTAATCCCCATTTTACAGATGAGGGACCTGAGGCACAAAGCAGTTAAGAGACTTGTCGCAGGTCTCACAGCAGACAAGTGGCGGAGCTGGGATTAGAACCCACGTGCTTCTGACTTCCGGGCCTGTGCTCTAGCCACTGGGCCGTGCTGCTTCCCAATGCCCTTAGCAGTATCTTGCTATGGTTGCACTCTCTCAAGTGTTCAGTACAGTGCTGAGAACTATAAATATGGGGGATGACGCTACTACACAGTTATGAGTTTTTCATATGAAAAACTTACTTGTCAGCACAGGATGCTGTGGCCAATGACATCACCACCATTATCAAAAACAAAGGTGACGGAGCATCCGGCAGTCATTATCATGGTATCTGACTGTCCCCATTGCTCGATCAATCTAATCAGAATCCCTCTTGATTACTCAAGAATTTGACCACTACTATGACAATTAAACACCATCACAGAATTCTAACTGGGGAGGTCACTTTCCAAGAAAACTCTATATTTCCCAGGGTTTAGTACAGTGCTCGGTATATTCAACTGTATTTACTACAGAGGAGCAATTTTCTTAGGTAAGATGTCAGTCCCGTTTAATTACTAATTACTAACACTCTTGAAAATAAATGACAGATGTCTTTTCAGGCCCATAATTATTCCCTTGAGTCTAAATTTATAAATTTTCTTCTCAAAGAGTACAAACCTCAAAAAGAAAAGTCATTGTAGGTGTTTTGTTTGTTTTTTTTTTTTTAAAAAAAAAGCACTGTTCATTTAAATTATTTGGCAGATCTTCTTGCCCCATTAAAATAGACTTTAGTAATCACCCACAGACACATACACTATAGACTGGGTCTAATCAACTCTGGTTAGGCTGGGTAACAGCCTACCTTCAGTATAAAAGAACTGCAGACTTCGATGCACACTTGGGACCTGAAGAGGTGTCCAAGGAAGTCTGAATAACCACCCAGAGTTAGAATCCGGAGCCAGACACCACAATTCTGGGCTGAAGGAAGTAGTCTTTAGTCACTTTCCAGATTTAGAAAGCGCCAGAAGATGGAAGAGGTTGTTTAGGTCCCACCTCCGGGATTGAGGGTACTCTTCATTCCTTTCATTCCTCATCTTTGGATCAGACACGGGACCCAGACAACCCCCACCATTCTCTACAGGCCAACTCTACGAGCCTGCCCGGATCCCGGAGTAAAGAAAGGATACACTGCCGATGTTTTAGGAGAACTCACCTGCAGTACACCTGAACCCGCTATCACACATAATATTAAAGAAGCTTGCTGAGTACAATAGAAACAAAGATGCCAATAACTCACTCTAGATGCATCTGTTTTTCAGGAAGAGGATCTTGGCTCTTTCCAGGAGGTGAATTAGCCAGAGAAATAAGATCCTGAAAGCTGTGCCAGAGTCACACATACCTGTTTCACTATGAGTCCTCCTCCTAGATGAGGTAGTTGGTCTAGAAGTTAAATTTGGTGATGCAGGTTTCTCTTCTGGCAACTCTTGCACTGTCTCCTAAACATTCAACACAAAAATACTAATACTAAGCTTATTAACATCACTTAGCTACAGCGCTTTCACTATCTCCAGCATGGCTGTGATAAGAGGGTAGGCAAATTCTAATTTGTGATTACCTTTGGAGGATTCCCAGTTTCCAGTTGACACCTGGTCTCGCTGTTACTTGTCTCTGCCCCTATAGGTTCTAGGGAAGGGGGAAAAAAAAGGATCAGTACTGACAGGTTGGGAGATAAGTAAAATGCAAATGTATTAGATATTTGGGATCTTAAGATCATACTTTTCATTTTGAAAAGCCTAGTCAGAGAAAACTTGGCAATTCCTTTGTCAGTAAAAATTCTAATAGGCCCCCAACTCAGTTTTTTAAGTTGCATTAGTTTGGCAGGCCTCAGAACCAGATAAATGTTGCTCTCGATATGAAAATATTTGAATACTGTACATTTTATTTTACAGATACTTGATCATTTTAGGATTCAAATACAGAAAAAAAAATAGCCTAATTCTTTGCTGGTAGAGTTCTCCTTGATTAATCCTGCCAATTTTCCAATGTGCCTAAGCATTTCAGAACCCATTACATCTTTTTCAACTTACTTCACCATTACTATGTCAAACTGATTGCATTTTCTTAGTAGTCTCCCCCTATTAGGCAGAAAGATCTTCAAAAGCAGAGGTTGTACAGCTTCTTTATCTCACACCCCAAGCACTTAAAACCCAATGCAAACCACCCTTAGAGGTCTAAGGTACTTTCTGGCTAAAACCTATTTATATCCTGTTCAGTTAATAAAACCTAACCACACGTCTCGCTACCCATAGTTTCAAAGAGGAAGAGAAGGATGGAAGGGAAGTGTACACACACATTATCGACAGCTATGACCCTTCAGCAGAGGCAGCAACCAGAAATTCTGGAAAGAGAAGTGTCGAGCGGCTTTCAAACGATACAGCCGGGAGGGGAAGAGGAGGCGGAAACTGAAATCAAACCACAGACCCTTCATGTTTTGCCTAGAGTTTGCAGTTCCTCTCCAACACCGTCCCCCAACAAATTACAAATCCTCGCCTGCCCTTTTCAGAATGGGGGCAACCGCTGGGGGCTGAGGCCAGAACCGCTCATCCGGAGTGACGGATTGGCCTCAGTCCTGGACCTTCAGGACTAAGAAGTCTCTAGACTGTGAGGTCATTGTAGACAGGAACGTGTCTATTTGTTGTTATACTGTACTAGCCCAGGTGCTTAATACAGTGCCTTGCACACAGTAAGCATTCAATAAATACAAAAGAATGAATAAGAACCTGCAGGAAGAATTTAAAAAACAGCGTGGCCTAGAGGGTGGAGCCCGGGCCTGGTGGTCAGAAGGACCTAGGTTCTAATCCTGACTCTGCCACCAGTTTGCTGTGTGACCTTGGGCAAGTCACTTCTCTTCTCTGGACCTCAGTTCCCTCATCTGTAAAATGGGGATGAAGACTGGCGGCCCCATGGCTAACCCGATTAGCTTGTATCCACCCCAAGTGCCAGGCCATAGTAAGCATTTAACAAATACCACAATTACTATTATTAAGTGATGAGGGCTTGGGGGCAATTGCCTGGTCCCTGCCGGTCATATTACGGCTGGGGTGTGGCACATTGACAAGTACACAAAAAGACGGCTGCACGGCAGAAGTCATTTATGCCAAAGGGGTTGCAGCACAAGTGGATGCTCTGCCTTGGCATCATACCTTAACGCTGGACTCAAACCACACTAGCAACGTGGGATTGGCACAAGTTCATTTAACACTAACACACACACAACAACTACTCAGAATTATTTTCAAAACCAACCTACCTTGACGGCTGACAGCTATCAAGTTTCTGGAAACCATTGCATATAATCTCCTTGGAGGGGAAAAGAGTAAGAAAAAAATACATGAAATTGAAAATGTACAGAAATATAGTTATTTTTCATTCGAGCCAAAAAAAAGACAGTTTTTAAATCTCAAAGGTCTAGTTTTTCATTCAAAATATTAGTAGAAATGTTATTTATTAAGCGCTCATTGTACTAGGTGCAAAGCACTGTACTAAGCACTGGGAAAGAGTGCTTTGGCAGTCATTAGACAAGTCCCTGGTCCTCAGAGGACAAACAACAGAAGCGTAAAAGGGGGGAGGGGGACTGGTGACAGACACACAAGGAGACGTAAGACACTAAAACAATATAATACGAAGATGAATACACCCGAGTAGAAACAAAAAAACCAAGAGGCTCCTATAGCTAGAGGAGCTGAATGGCTATTCCCAGCTCAGGGTTCAGGCACAAATACAGTCCTCTAGACTGAAAGCTCGTTGTGGGCAAGGAATGTGTTTATTGTTGTATTGTGCTCTGCATCCAGTAAGTGCTCAATGAAGACAACTGACGATCGACTGATTTACACAGTAACTACACTACTGCTATAAACCTAATTTGGCACATTTTAATGACTGGCTTCTGCATAAGAGGAAGATGACAAATTCAAGCCAAAGTAGAGCAACCTACTGGGAAATGGAATGGGGAAAGGGTCTTATGGAATGATGAAAGGGCATCAGGAGTGAAATTCTCTCAGACAAACAGCCTAGTACAGTGGCTAGAGCCCGGGCCGGGGAGTCAGAAGGAACTGGGTTCTAATCCCTGCTCCGTCACTTGTCTTCTAGGTGACCTTGGGCAAGTCACTTCCCTTCTCTGGGCCTCAGTTACCTCATCTGTAAAATGGGGATGGAGACTGAGCACCCCACCTGGGATAGGGACTGTGTCCAAACCAACTTGCTTCTATTCACCCCAGCGCTTACTACAGTGCCTGGCACACAGTAAGCACTTAAATACCATTATTATTATTATTATTATTAAACAAGCCACCATTGGACAGGCACAGAGCAGGCTCAGACTACATTCAAAGGCTAATCAACATTGGTTCTGTGTCAAACAGGGTGGTCTGTATTGAGTGGTGTCCCACATGCATCAGTCCCGCACAAGTTCCACGCGGTATTTTTCTATCAACTCTTTCTCCGAGGATGGAGATTTTACAGTTCTTGATAGCTCTTTCCACAGTTTTATCCCCTGAAAGCAAAGAACTTTCTTTATGGCCAACTGAACCCACTTGGGCATCGATTTGAGCCCTTTTATTCCCATCTAGTTCTCAGTGGACACGGGTAACATCTTCCCCATTAAAAACCCCTCATATACTTGAGAAGCAGCTGTGCTGGTGGAAAGAGCCTAGGCCTAGGAGTCAGACGCTCTGGGTTCTAATCCTGGCTCTGCTAGGTGCTTGCTGTGTGACAAGTCACTTCACAATGTCTCAGTTTCACTGGCAAAATGGGAATTCAATACCTGTTATCACTCCTACTTAAGCCTGTGAGCCCCATATGGGGCAGGGGTTGTGTCCAACCTGACTTGTATCTACTCCAGTGCTCAGAAAAGTGCTTAACATAATAAAGGCTTAGTAAATGCCATTATGCATGCTTTCTTTATAGGACTCACTAGAATCCATGTCTAATAAATTTGCATCACTCTGCTGGAGTTTTATGGCCACTTTAAAGTGCAACAGCCGGTATGACCCTACTAAGAATATTACTGATGAAAAGATTACTTTCAGAATCTTGTATTACATGCTGGATTTTGTAACTATGGCATTATATTGTTGATTGAATTTCTGCTCGGTTTCCCCCACCTCAAACCAGTGCCTAGGGAGCTTTTCTCCATTCTGGATGTGTGGTGTTTGCTTCTCATTGCTCTTGAGCCTACTGAATTTCACCCAACTTTTGCAGAACCATTTTTCCAATTTTTCTAAATAACTCTGAATTATAGTCCCTCCTTTACAAAGTGTTTGCAAGCCTCCCCTTTCTTTAATTAGAATTTTACAAATAGAAGAGTTATGGAAAGTCTCTGGAGAGTTAGGGTTTAACATGAGATGGAAGCAGACACAAAACCCAGAAAAATTCAACGCCTCCGGCATTTTCACTCATCTAACAATTTACCTGTGTTCCTTCACAGAGAAGCTTGGTACTCCAAACAGATCTCCAAGAAGATCATTTGAGCAATGGACAATGTGTTGCTGCTTTTCATCATATAATTGTTTTGCCATTATATATTGCCCAAGATAAAATATAACCTGAAATAGAGTTTACAGACAATGAGAATAATGAATGGTACAGTTCAAAAATAAAAATACACTTCAGATTTATTTGGCCATAACTACATCCTGATAATAGAAGGAACATTACATTTACATTTGCAATTATAAATCAATTCTGGAGAGCTCAGAATCCAGCTAAAATATAATTGGTGACCCACAGTAATTCAGCAAGGATGATCAGAGTAGGAAAAAATCAGCAGGTAACCTTGCTTTACTCTGAGTTCCTTGATCCCATTGTTTTTAAAATTCAGTTACCCTTCCAAAGGGAAAGGGTTCTGAAAGGCTATGAAATAGCCTCTTTCCCTTTTCAGAAAGAAAGGTAAAATCGGTGGTATTTACTGAGTACTATGCGCAAAGCACTGTACTAGGTGCTTCGGAGAGAGAGTATAATACAACAAAATTAGCCGACTAATAAAAGCCAAAGGGCAGTCATTTGACCAACAAAGCCACGGCTTAGCTCTCCTCAGCTATAATTTATTTTACTATCAGTCTTTCCCTGTAGGATACAGCTCTCTAAGGGGAGGGATTCTGTCTATTCCACTGCACTGCCGTAAGCATTGAGTAAAATCATGGGCACGCAGAAGGTGCTCAAAAGACATGATCGGCTGGTTCCCCAACTATCCAGTTTCTCTGCAGCAAGAACTAAAAATTGCAGAATCTTCCTGCCCTTCAGTCAGTCTCCAACTGAACTCCCACCAAGACTTCAAGCTGCATTTGCCTTCATCCCTACTGAAAGGTTACTTACCTCCTTCATTGTAAAAGTGTCTTTCTGTGCACCAGCAAGTTTTAATAACTTCGAAAGGAGTGGCTTTGGTCTAACCTAAAAAGAACAAAAGCATTGTCTTAGTTATACAATCATGCAGAAATAAGAGCTCTTTAATATACAAAATACACAAGCTAGCTCTTAAGGAAACTATTTGATCAACCCCACCACAATCCTCAAGCTTTAACAAATCAACAGTATTTACTGAGTGCTTTCCACGCGCAGAGGCTCCGGAGAGGTAATGTGACTATCATATTGTATTCTCCCAAGTGCCTAGTACAGACCTCTGCACAGAGTAAGCACTCAATAAATGCCTGAATACAACAGAGTAATTAAGACACAATTCCTGCCCACGAGGATCTTACAGATGGGGAGACAGACCTTAAAATAAGTTACAGATGGATAAGTATATAAGTCCTGTAGGGCTAAAACTGTAAACTTGTTATAGGCAGGGAACATGCCTATCAACTCTGTTATGTTCTTTTTTCCAAGCACTTAGTCCAGTGTTCTGCACATAGTGAGTGCCCAATAACTAAGACTGATTGAAAAGTCAGCCCAAATGCGTAAAAGAAAATGGACTAGAGAACTCTACAACCTATAAGTTGCAGAAAGGATTTTTTCAATATCAGAAAGACTATAATTACCCAAGCTAAAATCTGAGCCGGATAATCAATACTTTTAATCTTTCAAGAGCTGCTAGTCAACCAAAGGTGTCTCCTGAGCACTTACTGTGTGCAGAGCACTGTACTAAGTGCTTAACATATCATAAATCAGTTGAAAAAAACTAGTTGCTAATGTGGATCTGAACAACCTCAAAGAAGCACATTTGCACTTTGCCACTCCATCTCTGTGTGAAGTGGCTCATTCTACTCCTCTTCTCATTTTATCTGCCTCCTATTCCATAAGCTCATCCTCTCAGACCCGAGGAATTAAAAATTTGGCCTTTGTAATGTAACGAGATACAAGTTGGCAGACTAAGTCCTATTTACTGAGTCAAGGTGCACTGTCCTGAGTGATTTGGAAAATTCAACCAAACTGGCAGACCGACAGAAAGATAGCGAAAAATAGTGGAAGGGTAAGAAGAACAAGGATGGGATACACATATATACAAGTGCTGAGGATAGTAACAGATGGCTACTGGTGGGCTGATGGGTCTCGGGTTGCGAAAACAGCCTGATATAGGAGAGAGAGAGAAGTGGGGTAATCCTTGGAAGCCAATGATAAGGAGGAGACATAAAGCCAGTAGAGTTTGGGGGGGGTGGAGCAAATTGTGCTGAGTGGCATCTCAGGAAGATGAGCTGGGCAGCAATGTGGAGTATGGAATGGAAAGGGAAGAGGATGATGACTCCTGAACCAGTCACAGCTAAAGGGAGGATCTGGGAAATGAGGAGGAGGAAGAACTGGGGAGATGAGCAATTCACTGAATTTGAGATCTTGGGGGAAAAAAAGTCAAGGACAACCTTAAAGTTGTATATTTCAGGAAAAAGGATGATGACAGTGGAGGACAGAAACAGGAATAGTTGGGAGGGCAGAAGAAAATGAGAAGTTTCGTTTGGACATGCCGAATTTGGGGGATTAGTGTGTCATAGGTGTCTGGGGCAGGAAGGGCAGAGGAAATGTGAGACTAAACAGTGGGAGAGGTCACAACTAGAGAGTGAGATTGATTTGGGGGCCAGTCTGTCAGCCAATGGTACTTATTGAATGTTGACTGTGAACATAGCACTGACCAAGCGCTTGGGAGAGTAAAATGCAAACAACATATTTCCTGCCCACGACTTTAGAGCAGAGAGGGGGAGACAGACATTAATATAAACTACAGGTCTGGGCACAGAGGTGAGACCTGGAGCCAGAGCATACATAAAATTAAAGGACAGGCAGGTCCTTCCCCCTAAAAAAAAATTAAAATCTAATCTTCTACCCAACTAGACAAAGTCTACTTGAAAATAGGTATCAGACCAGGATGTGATGGGACTAGCTCCCTAGCACGTAGATCTTGAAGAAAGACAATTATAATGATAATAATCCAGGAGGCTGGAAGATACTAAGAAAGGAGAGTTCAGGGGAACACTTTTTTCTCCTTCCACTGTTGATCATTTCTTTCCCCATTTGTGAAGCAGTGTGGCCTAGTGGATAGAGCATGGGCCCAGGAGTCAGAAGGACCTGGGTTCTAACCCCAGGTCCGCCAAGTGTCTGCTGTGTGACCTTGGGCAAGTCATTTCATTTCTCTGGGCCTCTTTCCTCATCAGTAAAATGGGGATTAAGACTGGGAGGCCCATGTGGGACACGGATGGTGACCAACCTAATTACTTTGTATCTACCCCAGCTCTTAGTACAGTGCCTGGCACGTGGTAAACGCTTAACAAATACTATAAAAATCTATTTGTCTCTCCCCTGTCTTGACTGCTCCCTTTTAATATTTTTTCCCTGTGCCACACAAGCCTACATGCTGCCCTAGGCCAATGGATGGGCTAGGACTGTGTTTAGTAGTCCTTGTCCTACTGCTCAGACACAATGCCGCTGATTCTGAGACTGTACCCTGAGCGAGTGTCTCTCAATCTGTCGTATTAACTGAGCGCTTAGCGCAGTGCCCCACGCTAAATTCTTGCGAGAGGACAACAACATAAACACCTTCCCTGTCCACAAGGAGCTTACAGTCTACAGGGAACCTCTAGATCTAGGAACTCTTCTGAGAATCTCTGTGCTATGTCTCTGCACTAAGAAAAATGGGCCCTTTGTCATTCAATAATAATGTTGGTATTTGTTAAGCGCTTACTATGTGCCGAGCACCGTTCTAAGCGCTGGGGTAGACATAGGGGAATCAGGTTGTCCCACGTGGGCTCACAGTCTTAATCCCCATTTTACAGATGAGGGAACTGAGGCGCAGAGAAGTGAAGTGACTTGCCCACAGTCACACAGCCGACAAGTGGCAGAGCTGGGATTCGAACTCATGAGCCCTGACTCCAAAGCCCGTGCTCTTTCCACTGAGCCACGCTGCTTCTCCGAGTGCTTCTCCGAGTGCTTCTTCAAGTGAGCCTTGCCCAGACACCCATGGTAACAAGGACAGGGGTAAATTGTCCTGCCAGCAGGATGGGTGTGTTTGAGATGTTTTCACAATAGTGGTGGTGGTTTGGGGTGAGTCATCCGTGCCAGGCTGCCAGGTGCCCATAAAGCCGGCACAATGGGCAATGTACTGGGTGACCGAGCCCAACAACTCCAAGATGTCAACAACAGCAAGCACCACCTGGGCCCTCACCCAGCTGGCAGTCGTGGTACTGACGGGATCTTTTTTCCAACTTCTTGGGGGAAACCGAAGGACAACAAAGCAGCATGGCCTAGTGGCAAGAGCACAGGCCCGGGAGTTAGAAGGTCCTGGGTTCTAATCCCAGCTCTGCCATTTGTCTGCTGAATGACCTTGGGCAAGTCACTTCACCTCTCTGGGCCTCAGTTCCCTCATCCAGAAAATGAGGTTTGAGACAGTGAGCCTCTCTGGGACAGGGACTGTGTCCAACCTGAACTGCCTGTACCCACTCCAGCGCTTAGTACAGTGCTTGTGTACCTAGTGAGCGCTTAGGTGATACCAAAATTATTAACCCCCAAACGATAGAGTTGTGACTCAGCACACCTAGACAGACTGCTGATGGAAAACAGCGGGAAAAATGGCAGAGCACTGGTAAAGATGGCACAAGCCTCACCAGACCAAACCTGATCAATCAATCAATCGCACTGATTGAGCATTTACTAGCTGCAGAACTCTGTACTAAGGGCTGGGGAGAGTACGATCCACGGAATTAACGGACACGTTGCCTGCCTAGCGATCCCGGCAATTGTTTAACTGTAAAAATTTCTCCATCTGCTACACTGCTATATCGCCATGCTAATGACGCCACACCCAATCAGGCTATATGTGCAACCATTCCACACATTACATTGGTATACTATATTCCCCCAAGCGCTTAGCACACTGCACTCAAATACAATTGATCAATCGATTGATTCCATTCCCAATATCACACATGCCCCCGCCAGTCATTCACTGTGAGCGCTTACTGTCTGCACAGCACTCTACTGAGCACTTAGGAGAATACAATTCAACAATAATCAGACTCAATTTCTGCCCACAACGACCTTTCGGTCTAGAAGGGGTACAGTGTGGTGGTGACAATTGTCCAGAATGACGATGCACAGTGGAAAGAGCTAAAAACCTACCATCTACAGGGGCCAGGAAGCACAGGAGAACACTTTTTTGGGGGGGAGGGTGCAGGGTAGTTGGGGCAGCGGAGAATAACAAAGAAAAAGGGGTGCTTTATTGCTCTCGTTGCCTGGATCCAGTTTGCCCCTTGTTCAAAGACTCATACTTTCAGTGTACAAAATACAAGAGGTTCTGAAGTGGAGATGCCAGTTACACTGTGGGAAAAGGCGGGGTGGGGGGAGAGGGAATGAATTTGGGGTAGGTGAGCCAGGAGGCATAGGACAGAGGGTCTTTACTTTCCCAGTATCTCCCCCAGCTCTTTCCTTGGCTGTGTCTGTAGGGACACGGAGGCAGTAAGCAGAGCATAGGAGCCAGGAGAAGAACTTCACGTCAGGGACACGGCAGTCAATAAAGCAGCAAGAAATCGCTGGAACTAAATGAGTCCAGTGAAGGATCTCAAGTGTCCAAATGAATGATTTCTCCCAGACAGGTAACAAAAGAAACTAGTAGCTTAGAAGGAAACTGGGTACAAACCATTCATTTAAGTCTGAATTACAGAGGGGAGCTAGAAGGTTTAGGGATAGGCTGAATGAGTCACAAAGGAGTCATTTACACGGAGCAAAGCTGCCCTTCCTGTTAATTTCAATCGATCAAAACCTGAAGTTATGGAGGAGAAAACCTTCCGGTAGCTTGCCACCTTCTGGAAATTACCACCAACACAAGATCTCAGTTTTGCATAGCTTCAGATGGCTAAAACTAATTCCCTTGGCTACCAAGAAGTGTTCCCTAAATGGTTCCGATGAGCACATTCAAGAACAAAAACAAAACAAAAAAAAAACCCTGGGGGTTTTCCATTTCCGTAGACTGAAAGACAACAGTTGCCTAGTGGCCAGAATACAGGACTGGGAGTCAGAAGACTCCACCAGCCTGCTGGGTGGCCTTGGGCAAGTGTGTCCCAGTGTTGCTCATCTGTAAAACAGGGATAAGATATCTGTTCTTCTTCCCTAGATTATGGAACAAGGTCTGGTCACAGCCTGTGTATTTAGCATCTGCCCCAGTGTTTAGTATAATGCTTGGCATATGATAAGTGCTTATCAAGTATCACTAGAGAAGCAGCACGTTGCAGTAGATAGTGCACAGGCTCAGGAGTTAGGGGGTCAAGGGTTCTAATCCCGGCTCCACCACTTGTTTGCGGTGTGACCTTGGGCCAGTCGCTTCTCTGGGCCTCAGTTACTTCATCTGTAAAATGGGGAGCTCCATATGGGATAAGGGGCCTGATTTGCTTGTATCCTCCCCAACGCTTCGTACGGTGCCTGGCACTATTACTAAATTGTAAACGATTACAATTTTTCATATAGCACTTTGTTTTATATTTTTATAAATACCTGTGCCTATATCATTAACTACTCAACTGTGAGCTGACTGTGGGCAGGGAATGGGTCTGATGTTATATCGCACTCTCTCAGGCACTTAATGCAGTGCTTCGCACACCATAAGAGTTCAATAAATACGATTAATAATAATAATAACCGATCAAAAAAGAAATTTCTGACAATCAGTCACAGTTTTAGAGTAAAACAGAAGCACTCAATCACCAGCACCAGAAGTTTCTTTTCAGGGCTCGGTAAATGTCTTCTACTCTGTTAATAATAATGAGCCACACTGTTCTCTCCCCGAAATTCTTAGGACTTAGAGAGCTTTCCACCCAATAAGTGGAAGCATGGTGGCTTTGTGGAAAGAGCCCGGGCTTGGGAGTCAGAGGTCGTGGGTTCTAATCCTGGATCCTCCACTTGTCAGCTGACCTTGGGCAAGTCACTTCACTTCTCTGTGCCTCAGTCCCCGCAACTGTCAAATGGGGAGGAAGACTGTGAGCCCCACGTGGGACGACCTGATCACCTTGTATCTACCCAGCGCTTAGAACAGTGCTTGGCACATAGTAAGTGCCTAACAAATACCACAATTATTATAAAGATCAAGCCAATTCAAAGAACTGTGCTGACATCCCCTTATTTCATCCAATAGTATTGACTGAGCGCTTACTACGTGGCTCAGTGGAAAGAGCCCGGGCTTGGGAGTCAGAGGTTCGAATCCCGGCTCTGCCACATGTCAGCTGCGGGACTGTGGGCAAGTCACTTCACTCCTCTGGGCCTCGGTCCCCTCCTCTGTAAAACGGGGATGAAGACCGGGAGCCTCATGGGGGGCGACCTGATGACCCCAGATCTCTGGCGCTTGGAACAGCGCTCTGCACAGAGTAAGCGCTTAACAAACACCCACATGATCGTTATGATGTGCTATATTATTCTTTGAAGGGGAAATACCGCAGACAGGCTGGAGGGCCATTATGGGAGGGGGGAAAAAAATCCGTTTGCGTTGGAGGCCGGATTTAAAGCCGGGGTGGGCTGCAAAACCCCTCAGAGCCGAGGGAGCGGGGGCAGGGGGGCGACAACTCACCAGGGCCTCCGGCTCGGAAGGTGCGGCGGCCGAGGGGCCGAGGGCGGGGTCTGTGGCGGAAGACATCTCGGTGCGACACATTGGCCTGCGAGGAGAAAGGGGGCCGCGTAAACGACAGAAGGTCGGGCGGGCAGGGGCACACCACGGGGAGGGGGAGCCGGGGCGAAGCGAAGGCGGGGAGGGGGAACGAGGCCAGTTTTTCCTCCGAGAAAGGGAGGGAGGCGGAGCGCAGGACCGGACAGGCCGCCCTCGTTACCTGGCCGTCGGGGCTGAGGCGAGGCGAGGGGAGGCGAGGGGAGGCGAGGCGAGGCGAGGCGAGGGGCGCGCGCCGGCGGAGGGGTCGGCGGCGGACGGACACGCGCTGAGGCAGAGGGAGTGAGGCGGCCGCCGCCCCTATAAATAGCCCCGGCCGAAGGCAAGTCGGGGCTTAGCTCGGCGGCCCGCAGCTGCGCGACATGTCCGAGCATGACCCAGCTCCGCCTCCCGCCCGCCTGCCCGCCCCGGGGCTCCTCCCTCCTCGCCCCCAGCCGCACCTGCTCATTCATTCATCCGACAGGATTTAACGTTGGTATCTGCTAAGCGCTTACTCCGTGCAGGGCACTGTTCTAAGCGCCGGGGGCGATACAGGGTGGGCCCCCGTGAGGCTCACTGTCTTCATCCCCCATTTTACCGGTGAGGGAACCGAGGCACAGAGAAGTGACTTGCCCAAAGTCACCCAGCTGCTAAGAGGCGGAGCTGGGATTTGAACCCATGACCTCTGAGTCCCCAGCCCGAGCTCTTTCCTCTGAGCCACGCTGCTTCTCTTTACGGAGCGGCTGCGCGGGAAGCGCTGCGAACGGATCATTCATTCATTCGATAGGATGTATTCATTCATTCAACAGTATTTATTGAGCGCTTACTATGTGCAGAGCACTGGACTAAGCGCTTGGAATGGACAAGTCGGCAACAGACAGAGACAGTCCCTGCCCAGTGCCGGGCTCACGGTCTAATCGGGGGAGAAGGACAGGCAAGAACAATGGCAATAGGGTCAAGGGGAAGAACATCTCATAAAAACAACGGCAAATAAATAGAATCAGGGTGATGTACATCTCATTAACCAAAATAGAGTGATTTATTGAGCGCCTACTATGTGCAGAGCACCGGACTAAGCGCTTGGAATCCCGGCTCTGCCACTTGTCAACTGTGTGACTGTGGGCAAGTCCCTTCACTTCTCTGTGCCTCAGTGACCTCATCTGTAAAATGGGGAGTAAGACTCTGAGCCCCAGATGGGACAGCCTGATTCCCCTGTGTCTACCCCAGCGCTTAGAACAGTGCGCTGCACATAGTAGGTGCTTAACGAATGCCAACATTATTATTGGAATGGACAAATCGGCAGCAGATAGAGACAGTCCCTGCCCATTGACGGGCTTACAGTTCGAATCCGGCTCTGCCACTTGGCAGCTGTGGGACTGTGGGCAAGTCACTTCACTTCTCTGGGCCTCAGTGACCTCATCTGGAAAATGGGGATTAACCGTGAGCCTCACGTGGGACAACCTGATTACCCTGTATTTCCCCCAGCGCTTAGAACAGTGCTCTGCGCATAGTAAGCGCTTAACAAATACCAACATTATTATTATTATATTATTAATCGGGGGAGACTGCCGACCATCCCTGCCCAATGACAGACTCGCAGTCTAAACGGGGTAGACACCATCATCAAAAGAAATAGAATCAAGGAGATGTGCACCTCATTAAGAAAATCAATAGGGTAATAATAATAATAATGATGGCATTTGTTAAGCACTGACCATGTGCAAAGCACTGTTGTAAGTGCTGGGGGGATGCAAGGTGACCAGGTGGTCCCATGTGGGGCTCACAGTCTTCATCCCCATTTTACAGAGGAGGTCACTGAGGCCCAGGGAAGTGACTTGCCCAAAGTCACACAGCAGACAAGTGGCGGAGCGGGGATTAGAACCCACGACCTCTGACTCAAAAGCCCCGGCACTTTCCAATAAGACACTTATAAATAATATATACAGATGAGCACAGTGCAGAGGGGAAGGGGGAGGAGCAGAGGGAAAAGGGGGGCTCAGTCTGGGAAGGCCTCCTGGAGGAGGTGAGCTCTCAGTAGGGCTTTGAAGAGGGGAAAGGAGCTAGTTTGGCGCAGGTGAGGAGGGAGGGCACCCCTGTTGCGGGTGATTGACCCCAGCGGCGCTGCCCTCACCCCCCTGGAATGGGGGTCTCCCCCATCCCCAAAACACCACAGAGGGGGCAGGGAGAGGAGAGAAAAGGGGGAGGGAAGAGGATACTATTCATTCATTCATTTTCATTCATTCAATTGTATTTATTGAGTGCTTACTGTGTGCAGAGCACTGGGCTCAGCACTCAGAAGGTACAAGCACGAAGTACCAGGAGAAGCAGTGTGGCTCAGTGGCAAGGGGCCGGGCTTGGGCGTCCGAGGTCGTGGGTTCTAATTCCCACTCCGCCGCTTGTCCTCTCAGCAAGTCACTTCAAGTTTCCCCCTTTGAGACTGGGAGCCCGTAGTGGGGCAGGGATGGTCTCTATCTGTTGCCGAATTGTGCATTCCAAGCGCTTAGTACAGTGCTCTGCACACCGTAAGTGACCAATAAATACGACTGAATGAATGAACTTCTCTGGACCTCACCGACTCATCTGGAAAATGGGGATGAAGACTGTGAGCGCACGTGGGACAATCTGATGACCATGCATCTACCCCAGCGCACAGACCAGTGCTTGGCACATGGTATAAGTTCTTAATAAAAGCATTATTATTATTACAATTTTCAACAAAGGAGAGCAGTGTGTATCTGCCTCCGAGTTGAGAAACCCCCCTCAAAATTAATAATGTTGGGGCACATTTGTAAGCAGAATGGAGCAAAAGTAATAAAGCACGATAAGCAGTAAAGAGTGACAATCCCTGCCCACAACGAGCTCAGGGTTATGGTATTCGTTAAGCGCTTACTAAGTGCCTGGCGCTGTACGAAGCGCCGGGGTGAGATAGCAAATGGGGTTGAACATGGTCTCAATCCGCATTTTCCAGATGAGGTCACTGGGGCCCAGAGAAGTGAAGTGATTTCCCCAAAGTGACACAGCCGAAAAGAGGTGGGGGTCGGCATTAGAACTCACGATCTTCTGACTCCGAGGACCCCATGAAGAGGGGCGGGAGAGGGGGAGGGAAGGAGGGAGGTGAGGATGGGGAGGAAAGGGAAAAGGAGGGGAAAGAGGGAAAGGGGGAGGGTGGGAAGGAAAGAGGGAGAGGGAAAAGACAGGGTGGCAGGAAAGGGAAGAGGGAGGGAAGGAAAGGGAGGGAAGGAGGGGGGAAGAGGGAGGAAGAGAAGGGAGAGGGGAGGAAAGGGAAGAGGGAGGAAAGGGAGGGAAGGAGGAGGAAGGGGGAGAGGGCAAAGGGAGGAGTGGGAAGGGGAGGGAAGGGAGAGGGGAGGGAGGGAAGGAAAGGGAGGAGGGAGGAGGGAGGGAGGGAAGGAGGGAAGGAAAGGGAGGAGGGAGGGAGGAAAGGGAGGAGGGAGGAAAGGAAAGGGAGGAGGGAGGAAAGAAAAGAAAGGGGAAAGGGGGAGAGGGAAAAGGGAGGAATAGGAAAGGGGAGGCAAGGGGAAGGAAGGGGGAGGAAAGGAGGGGGGGAGGGAAGAGGGGAAGGAAAGGCGGAGGGAGAGAAGGATAGGGAGGGAAGAGGGAGGAGGGAAAGGTGGGAGAGGGGAGGGAGAGGAGGGAGGGCAGGGAGGGAGAGGAGGGAGGGCAGGGAGGGAGAGAAGGAAGGGGAGGGGGAGAAGGAAGGGGAGGGGTCTCCTGAGGCGCTGCCCCCGGCCCTCCCCCGTCCTCCCCGGCCCTCCCAGCCCGCAGCGCCGTGCGCGGCGGGGCCTGATCCTCCTCCTCCTCCTCCTCCTCCTCCTCCTCCTCCTCCTCCTCCTCCTCCCCCCGCCGCTTCAGGCTGCACTCACCTCGCCTCGCCTCGCCTCACCTCGCCCCACCGCACCGCACCGCACCGCACCGCACCGCACCGCACCGCACCGCCCGGGCCCGGCCCGGCCCGGCTCGGCAGGACACCGCCACGGCCCGACCACCCCGGGGCCTCGGCCCCAGACCCGCCCCGCACGGGGGCGCGCGGACCACGGGGGCGCGCGCGCGCCCGCCCGCCCGCACGCCCGCGCGCCACACCGGAAACCGCCGCCATCCGGGTCCCTCCGCGCCCGCGCGCGCTCGGGCGCCCCCTGCCGGCACGGCGGCGGCCTCAGCGGCCCGGCTCCCCTGGGGGGGGGGGAAGCTGCTGGCGGCCTCCGGCCTCTGCTGGGGAGGGGGAATTTGAATTCCGAAAGGGTGGTGGGTGTTCCCCTCATATCGTTTCTGCGTTTCCTACCTCTAAACCGTCCGTCTCGCCGTCAGGGTTGGAAAGCAACGTCCCAGCAGGGGATGGGCCGTGCCCTCTAGAAATGAAGAGCCGAAGGTGAGGATCAAATAGCATAATTGAGGGGAAAGCGATATAATAATCATAACGGTGGCTTCCGTTCACAGTTCACTTACTGTATGTCAAGCCCTGGGATAGATGCCAGGTGATGGAATTGTCCCACTTGGGGTTCACAGGCTCCCATTTTACGGATGAGGTCACTGAGGCCCAGAGAAGTGAGGTGACCGGCCCGAGGTCGCACAGCTGACACGTGGCGGAGCCGGGATTAGAACCCACCACCTCTGACTCCTAAGCCCCGGCCCCCTCCGATCTAAAATTGAAAGGGGGATTGGACTCATCGATCTGTCGCGTGGCGTGATGAATAGAGCACAGGCTAGGAAGTCAGAAGGCCCTGGGTTCTAATCCCTCCCCTGCCATGTGTCTGCTGTGAGCCCTTGGGCAAGTCATTTACCTCTCCGTGCCTCAGTTCCCTCATCTGTAAAATGGGGATGGAGACTATGAGCCCCATGTGGAATAGGGACTGTGTCCGACCCAATTTGCTTAGTACAGCGCCTGGCACAAAGTCAGCGCTCAACAAATACTAGTTATTATGATTCAGTGCTCCTCACATAGTAAAGGCACAAGCACTCAACTAATCATTGGTATTTTCTGAGCGAATACAATAGCGTTGGTAGACGTGATCCCTCCCCACAAGGAAAGATGAAGCTGTTAAAATTTAAAAACAACCTGAAAGACAAAGACACCAGTAAACTCCTCAAAAGATAAATTCGGAAAGAGGCCACTGTGGCTAGAGGAATGGCCTTTCAGCTCCTTGTGGCTCAGATTCCAACAATAGAGCCTTTTTTAAAGATCAACAATTAACTTTACATTTGGCCTAGTTTTTTTTTAATCTGTGTTACTTAGGTGGCATCAAGATAGGGAGGAAGGGATTGGAAATTCCAGGGGCTGCTATCAAAGGTGGAGAGCCTTGAGGGAAGCTGAGCTTTTGGACCCAGTGACGTATCTGTTCCAAGGCCAGAAGGAGGCCTTGACCATACTTTGGCGGGCCTTTGCCGTACATCCATTACACTCTTTTTCTCTGTGGATTGCTGTTACAACTGCTCATGCCCTAATGCACGGGGCAATATGTTTTGCCACTGACATAATAATAATAATCATGGTATTTGTTAAACGCCCATGCCGTGCCAGGCACTGTACTAAGCAATGGAATGGATACGAGCAAATCGGGTTCCATGGATGCAGTCCCTGTCCCTCGTGGGGCTCACAGTCTCAACCTTCATTTTGCAGACAAGGTAACTGAGGCACAAAGAAGTGACTTGACCAAAGTCATAGAGGAGACAAGTGGCGGAGCTAGGATTAGAACGCATGACCAGCTGATTCCCAGGCCCATGCTCTAACTAATAATAATAATAATAATGTTGGTATTTGTTAAGCGCTTACTATGTGCAGAGCACTGTTTTAAGCGCTGGGGTAGACACAGGGGAATCAGGTTGTCCCACGTGGGGCTCACACTCTTAATCCCCATTTTACAGATGAGGTAACTGAGGCACAGAGAAGTGAAGTGACTTGCCCTCAGTCACACAGCTGCTGACAAGTGGCAGAGCTGGGATTCAAACTCATGACCTCTGACTCCAAAGCCCATGCTCTTTCCACTGAGCCACGCTGCTTCTCCAACTACTAGCCCATGCTGCTTTTCATGTTCTTTGTTTCCCAACATATCCCTCTCTTGCCTCACACACCCACTGCCCTAAACAAAGAGGAAGCAGCGTGGCCTAATGGATAGAGCCTGGGTCTTGGAGTCAGAAGGATCTGGGTTCTAATGCCGACTCTGCCACTCATCTGCTGTGTGACCTTGGGCAAATCACCTCACTTCTCTGGCCTTCGGTTACCTCATCCGTAAAATGGGGATTAAGACCATGAGCCCCATGTGGGACAGGGACTATGTCCAACCTGATCAGTTCACATTTACCCCAGCGCTTAGAATACTGCTTGACGCATAGAAATACCATCGTAAGAAATACCATTATCATCATCATCTTCGTCAAAGAGGGGTGTAGGGGGCACGAGGTGGGATCCAAGGCCGGATGGCCTTTGGTTTGGCCAAACCCAATCCAACCCATGCTGTAGGAATTGCCAGCCATAAGGGCAGACTCAGAGAGGATGAGATGCGTAACACTTCACAGAGTTGGCTAAAAAAAAAACCCAGATGGAGTCCTCACTACTTGGGGGCCCAAAATGATTCCAAAAGAGGATTCTGAAAGAGTGTCAACAGGGAAGAAGCCCACATTTGAAAGGAAGTGCGTGGCCAGGGTTTCAATTGCCATTTCTCATGTATTTGAAACAAGCTTTTCGAATCGGGTAAAAAGAACTGTGGAACTTTATGAAAAGCTCCATTCTAGAGGGGCAATTTTTTTATTGTGCCTGACGAGGAGACAAGTTAAATTCCTCCTGCTTCCAGGATTTTTGGTGTAAAGTTTCGGCCGGAGCCAAAGGTTGATCACCAGGTTTTCTCCCATACCATAGTTAGCAACATTTGTCCACAGGGGGAGGGTACTACAGTCTCAGAAACTAACTGAAGCAGTGTGACCTAGTGGAAAGAACCCATGACTGGGGATTGGAAGACCTGGGTTCTGCCCCGAGCTCTACCATTTGTCCGTTGTGTGAGCTAGAACAAGTCATTTAACTTCTCCGGGCCCGGGCCTCAGTTATCTCATTTGTAAAAGTGGGGTACAATATCCATTTTCCTTCCCCTTAGACTATGAGCCATATAATAATAATAATAACTATGGTATTTATTAAGCACTTACTATGTACCAGGCACTGTACTAAGCTCTGGGGTGGATACAAGCTGATCGGGTCGTCCCACGTGGGGCTCACAGTCTCAATCCCCATTTTACAGATGAGGTCACTGAGGCCCAGGGAAGTGAAGTGACTTGTCCCAGGCCACACAGCAGACGAGTGGCAGAGCCAGGATTAGAACCCATGACCTCCGGACTCCCAGGCCCATGCTGTAACCACTACACCACAGGGACTGGGTCCTATCTGCTTACAGCTTGTTGTGGGCAGGGAGCGTGTTTGCTAATTCTGTTGTATTGTGCTCTCCCAAGTGCTTAGTACAGTGCTCCGCACAGAGTAAGCACTCAATAAAAACAATTGATTGATTAGTGTAGTGCTTGGCACATAGTGACCACCTAGCAAATACCATAATGACTGAAAACACAGAAAACGTAAAGCAGACTTCTTCCCAACCCCACTGTGGAACCAAAAAGAGTAAGGTGGTTTGGGGCCTAGAAGGCTGTGAAGAAGAGGATTTAGAAGGAATACTTGTTCGTTTATTCATTCAGTTGTATTTATTGAGCACTTACTATGTGCAGAGCACTGTACTAAGTGCTTGAGTGAGTGGGCAAATGAGATGATAAAGATATAGTTAAAGGATAGACCTGATAGTCTGGCCTAGATTGGTTGGTGGCCTTGCAGACGAAGACAGGAGGTTGAAATGGGTAATTATTTGCATGCCTCTACATGCCTTTATCCAGAACACCGGCTTAGTCTGCATGGAATGGTTGCAAACGTCAAGGCTTATCAGGGAAACAAAAAGTTTCGCAACAGCGAGATGATCTAAAAATTTCTGAGGTCATTCAGATCTCAACATTTCTTTCTAAACTTAGACTTGCAAAGCAGATATGATGTCACTGTAAAGCACGGACTTCTGATCGGAGCAGTTAAGGAATTGATGGAATTTAAATATAAGGTATTGAAAACAACAGAACACTGCAGACATTTCAACTTTATGCTTGGTTCAAGTTCCACTCTAAGATTCTTAAAATGCGAAAGCGATCTTCTGAGGCACGTTCTTGCCAGAACTCAGTGTTTGAACGATAAGCAAAAGTAACCTTGCAAATTCCACAGCTGACCCAGTTTAAACATAAACTATGTGTCATTTGAAGAGTAAAATTAATTGGTAAAAACCAAACCCAAACTACCTAAAAACCTAACTAATAAAGTATGAGCAAAGTTGCAAATTAGAATCATTTGAATATAGTAAATATTAATTTCAGCTGATTTTTGATTAAGGAACTATTCTGTCTCTCTTAATTTGTCACCAGTGTTAGCTTGAGTCCCTTTGAAACTGAGATAGATTTTGGCTTATTTTGCACACTTCTAAGTGGTAGATTGATATTTGGAAACTGAGATCTTATTAAAAGTTTTAAAATAGCATTAGCCAATGGAATATCAGAGAGAATGTAAACATCTCATACACTGAAGAATAAAGGTGTTATTGAAAAGAAAGTTATTAGTTTTAATCTCTTTATAAAGTTAAAAGAACTCTAAGTGGATAGCACATAGGGTTGTGAAAGAATGTTCAAATCAGCCAGGACTTTGTAGCCATAACACTAGGTTTATAAAGGCTAAAGTTCGCATCATCATACGGACCAAGCAAAATCGTTGCGAAAATAAACGAGATAAAAATCTGAAGAAAAAAAACAAGATATTCTGGATTTTCCATTGAATACCAGTAAGGATTGTTGGAGTAAGACAAACACTACACCTACGGCTTACTGGGCTGAAACAAAAGAGATCAACAAGAGAGATAAAATGGATTTTAATGGTTCTCTTAATGGTATACTACACACCAGACTGTGTTCTTTGGTCTGACCAATAGACCTTTAAATAGTTTCATTTCAGACCCTGGATAGAAAAAGCACAATGGGAAATACATGTCTCTTGAAGGAAAACCTTCCACGAGGTTGTCCGCAAAGACAGGTTAGGGCTTTCATATTGCAGTCTAAAGTAATTTTCCATTATTGTTTTGCTGATATGTAGGAAATCACCCTAAGGTATGTTGAAGTTTGCTGTATTACATAATTCAGTTTAACATTTTAGATATCTAAACTTGTTCAGATTTGAAGGATTTTTTTTCACTTTTCAGGTTTATTTATACTACTTTTTGGGTGTTTTTTGTTGTTTCGCTCTTTCGAACGTCCACCTGAACCAAAGAAATCCGCTTCAAGCAGCCAGAAATAACCATGTCCAACCCGTGTCCAACCCGGTTAGCTTGTGACCATCCCAGCGCCCAGTGCAGTGCCGGCACGTAGAGTAAGCGTGTAGCAAATACCACAATTATGGTTGGTTAGTATTATTAAGCAGCAGCATGGCCTAGTGGCAAGAGCACGGGTTTTGGAATCAGAGGACGTGGGTTCTAATCCCACCTCCTGCCACCTGTCTGTTGTGTGACCTTGAGCAAGTCACTGAACTTCTCTGAGCCTCAGTTACCTCATCTGTCAAATGGGGATTAAGACTGTGAGCCCCACGTGCGTCAACCTGATTACTTTGTATCTACCCCAACACTTAGCACAGTGCTTGGCACTTAGTCACTTGACTTCTCTGTGCCTCAGTGACCTCATCTGTAAAATGGGGATTAAGACTGTCACGTGGGACAACCTGGTTACCTTGTATCTACCCCAGTGCTTAGAACAGTGCTCGGCACATAGTAGGTGCTTAACAAATGCCATCATTATTATTATTATTATTATTACTAGTAAGCGCTTAAACACCATCATTATTAGTACTGTCTGCTGTGTGACCTTGGGCAAGTTCCTTGACTTCTCTGTGCCTCATGACCTCATCTGTCAAATGGGGATGAGGACTGGGACCACCTGATTACTCTCTACCCCAGCGATTAGAACAGTGCTTGGCACATAGAAGGTGCTTAACAAATGCCATCATTATTATTACTAGTAAGCGCGTAACAAACACCATCATTATTAGTATTGTCTACTCTGTGACTTTGGGCAAGTTCCTTGCCTTCTCTGTGCCTCAGTGACCTCATCTGTCAAATGGGGATGAGGACTGGGACCCCCTGATTACCCTCTATCTACCCCAGCGATTAGAACAGTGCTTGGCCATAGTAAGAGCTTAGCAAATAGCTCCATCATCACCCTTGAAGGGGTTGGCTGCGCGGCCCCGCCTCAGCGTGCCCGCGCGCCCCCCACAGGGGAACCCGGAAGTGACGCCACGCCCCCCCTCCCCCCCCGCTCTCCATCCGGGGCTTTGGCTGAGGCGGCGGCCCGGGGAAAATGGCGGACGAAGGGGAACCCGGAAGTGACGTCACGCGGGCCTCGCCGCTCCATCCGGGGCTTTGGCCGAGGCGGCGGCCCGGGGAAAATGGCGGACGAGGAGGACCAGCTCGACGTCTGCGAGGGTGCGGGCGAGGTGTTTAACCAGGTGCGTGCCGCCCCCGCACCCCCCCGTGAATATTAATAATAATAATGGTATTTATTAAGTGCTTACTACCTGCCCCGACGCCCCTCTTTCCCTCACACCGTAAGCTCGCTGGGGGCAGGGAATGCGCCTCTTTTATGGCTGCCTTAAGGTACCAGCTGAGGGCCCAAGGCAGGACGTTCCGGAGAAAATCTATATTCACTGTGAAATGGAAACGACCATTTTATAATCGTCCTCCCAAGCGCTTAGAACAGTGCTGTGCCCCCAGTGAGCGCTCAGTAATAATGCTATTTGTTAAGCGCTTACTGCGAAGCAGCGGGGCTCAGTGGAAAGAGCCCGGGCCTGGGAGTCCGAGGTCGTGGGTTCGAATCCCGCCGCCTCCACCTGTCAGCTGGGTGACTTTGGGCAAGTCACTGCGCTTCTCTGGGCCTCAGTGACCTCATCTGCAAAATGGGAATTAAGACGGTGAACCCCGTCTTAATGGGGATTAACAGTAAAATGGGGATGACGACTGTGAGCCTCACGTGGGACAACCTGATTGCCCTGTCTCTACCCCAGCGCTTAGAACAGTGCTCTGCACATAGTAAGCACTTAACAGATACCAACATTATTATTATCACTTTATATCCCCACCCCCCAGCGCTTAGAACAGTGCCTCCCACATAGGAGGCGCTTAACAAATACCACCATTATTATATTTGAATTGTAATATAATTATATTTTATTATAGTAAATTCAGAATCAGCAGCATAAAAGCTCTGGAAATGGCATGGTGGCTCCAAAACAGTCTACAGGCCTATTTTTTAAAAATGGTATTTGTTAAGCGCCTCCCCATTTTACAGGTGAGGAACTGAGGCACAGGGAAATTTTTTTTAATGGTATTTGTTAAGCGTTTATTATGTGCCAAGCACTGTTCTAGGCGATTTTGTGACTTGCCCAAGATCACACAACAGACAAGTGGCAGAGCTGGGATTAGAACCCACAAACTTCTGCCTGGCAGGCCTGTGCTTTCTTTTTCTGGCGTTTCTTAAGCGCTTACTAAATGTCAGGCATTGTTCTAAGTGCTGGGGTAGGTCCAAGCTAATCAATAAATGCTTAATAAATACGGTTGAATGAATAAATGAATGAATGGTCCCAGTTCCTTTTGACCTCGAGGCCCGTGCTCTGTCCACTAGGTCACACTGCTTCTCATTGAATACCTGTGTCCATTATTTGCAGAGCACTAATAAGCCCTTGGGAGAATATGGCCAGAATGAATA
Source organism: Ornithorhynchus anatinus (assembly GCF_004115215.2). Taxonomy (NCBI): domain Eukaryota; kingdom Metazoa; phylum Chordata; class Mammalia; order Monotremata; family Ornithorhynchidae; genus Ornithorhynchus; species Ornithorhynchus anatinus. The sequence continues at coordinate 17,105,238 of NC_041741.1, read as the reverse complement.
GACATGTTGCATCAGTTATTATTTAATTTATTGAGCATTTATTGTGTGCAGAGCACCGTACCACCCATTGGGGAGAGTACAGTGCAACAGAGTTGGTTGACACTTTCCCTGCCTACAGTGAGTTTACCGTCAGTGGGGAAAAAAGGAGTGATGATGAGGCAAAAACAATGAAATAACATAGTTTTGTCACACTGGATGAAATTCAAGAAAGTTGAGGGCAACAGAAGTGGTCGCTTCAAGCAGCTTGAGTTATGGTGAGACTTTTTCCTGACATAATCTTAGCGGTTGAGTTTGCACCAATTTAAAGTTCAGCCTCTGTTTCCGGTTTAAGCCTAGGGAAGGGTGGGTTCTGAAAAAATGTGGTTTCCCTGCCCTGTGTCTCCAGGCTAATTTGGAGGCTAGTGTGAAGTTGGCTACATTCACACCGGCTTTATCAGGGGGTTCCCTCCTGGTGGGGGAATTAGGATAGAGGAGGAGGGGGCGGCCATAAAGAGGAAGAGAAGCCCTCTCTAGAGCCAGGCCTAGCATTAGGCTTAAAGGTGAAGGTACTGGAAGGTAAGTCCCCTCTTTGGTCTTTTTCTTTTAACTTCAGTACTTGCACACTGACTTATCCCAGGAAAGCCAGGAGCGGACTGTAGATTGAGTTCTTCTCTCAACCCTAAGACCTCCTCTGCAGATGCTAAGAGCTCCTCTCTCTCTCGACTGACCAAGCTCTTTGTGGACAGGGAAGGTGTCTACCGACTCTACTGTATTGTGCTGTCCATACAGTAAGCGCTCAGTAAATACCACTGAGCTGAAATTTGTTTCCCTTACCCACACTTTCCCTGTCCACAAGTGGAGCGTACGGTCTTGGACCTTACGTCCTTAAGGTAACCTCTTGGGGCTGCCAATATTTTGGAAGCGCAAGCCTCGTCCAGTAACAGTTTACAAACTGGATACAGGCAGGAAGGCACCTCTCTAGATTTCACAGTATTTTACACGTGAAACTGGGGCACAGAAAACTAAAGTGATTTGTCCAAGGCTACACAGCAGGCAAATGGTGGAACCAGGATTAATTCATCATTGGTATTTATGGAACATTTACTGTGTGCAGAGCATTGTACTTAGTGTTTGGCAGAATACAGTTGATTTGATAGACACGATTCTTGCCCTCAAGATGCCCACGGGTTTGTGGGGGACACAGACATTAAAATAAATGATAGGGGAAATAGAAGACAAGGATGTGGACATAAGTTTAAGGGGATTTAGCAAGGACACTGATGCAATTTTTTTTTTTACCCGTGCAGTGTTGGTGAGCTGGAAACCCTGTTGCCCTGAGACATCTTTGATCTTGCTTGAAATTAGAATTACTGCAGTGTCAAAGCTAGTAGGTGACCACGGATGCGAGCCCAAGTCAGTCAGTCATATCTCCTGGGCACTGTGTGCAGAGCATTGTACTAAGCACTTGGGAGAGTACAATATAACACTGTAATGGACACATTCCCTGCCCACAACGAACTTACATGTACGTGTGGAGGTTGGGCTAAAAGAACCATGTCCATAGTTGCAAATTTTGTTCAGCTTTACCCTAGAATTATCCCTGCAGTTGGCAAAAGGCATGAGGATGAGGCCGAGATTGTAAACTTCTTGAGAGCACTAAACTATTTCACTTGACCAAGCGCTTAGTACAGTGCTCTGCAGAGCAGACCTACTCGACTGATCCCATTGAACGGCCGATTGAAAACTACTTGCAGTTGTTCCTATAGACAGTAAGTTGTTCAGCTGTCCCCATTTTGCATATCAATCAGCGGTGTTTGTTGAGTTGAGCACCTGGGAGAATCCAAAGGGATCTTAGTTTCTTTGATATTCACATCTAAATGCAGCTGAATAGTTTTCCGGCCTTTCGGGTCTTCTGGTAGGTGCTCTGGATGAAAGGTGTGGCTAATTGTAGATTTATTGTCTTTTTAAGCTTTGTAGCTGGAGCTTTTGGGTTGCGTGCCCTTGTTCTGTAGCTGTGGTATTCTTCTCTGTCCTACAGGAGGTTCTTCAAAATATCCAGTTCCCTTCTTACCCAGGCTGTAGCTTCCCCTTCTGTTTGGTCAGTAGTATGTGGTGTGTCTCTAACATATATAATGCCTTAGCTTTGACTGCCCCATGCCGAGCAGTCTTTGATTCGGTTGTGCTTACTTACAAGAGTTTAAAATAAGGATATGATTATTGCATTTTACAAGCCTAGTGGGAAGATCCCAGGCCTTGGAGTCAGAAGGATTTGAGTTCTAATCCAGGCTCTGCCACTTGTCTGCTGTGTGACTTTGGACAGGTCATTTACTTCTCTGTGCCTGTTACCTCATCTGTAAAATGGGGATTGACTGTGAGCCTCACGTAGAACATGGGCAGTGTCCAACCTGAGTAGCCTATATCTACAGCAAGTACTTAAACAATATTGTATATTAAAAAAACTGATAATGCCTTGTGTATGTAGAGACTTTTCTGAGGAAACCCATTTTTTATATGAATTATCAATGCATCTCCATGAAGAGATGGCAGTGCATTATCCCTTTTTTAACTTTGGAAACGAAGAACTCTGAATGATTGACAATGGTAGAAATGTGTATCTGAACTCTCGGGGCAGTACCTTGAAGGAACAGGGGCACCTCTGACATGCGTAAAAAGCATCTTATAACATCTTTGTAGATAAGTTTCAAAGTCACTGATATATAATTCAAACTCCTTATTTAGGTCCTAATGCCTTTTTTAAAATTTTTCTAGGGAAGCTCATTGCTGTCTTGATGTGAGAAGCAAAAATATATACATTTTTAAATAAGCTCAATTTTCCTCGGACTTAGTTTTTTTTCTGAAACTGAAATTATAAAAGCCAATATTGATCCAGAAAAGTTTTGGCCATAGTCATGAATTGTGGAAATAAGTTTGTGGAAACTTTACACAAAATTGGTTATCCCGAAGCTGATGCTCTCAATGGAGAAGACTTTGACTGGTTGTTTGAGATGGGAGAAGATAAATCATTTTTGGAGTGGTTCTGTGAAAATGTGAGCGATCAGCATGTACTGTCCGAAAAAGAATTGCAGGCTTTCGAGGCCCTACAGAAATCTGGCCAGTCCATCTTGGAAGACCAGGGTTTGGACGAAGTCCTTAAAACTTGCAAAACTTCTGCCTTGCAGACATCTGATGTGGAAGAGGTAGAGTTGGTAAAACTAGAGAAGGAGCTTCAGGCCCTGCAGAAATTAAAATCCCTCAAACTTCAGCGACGGAATAAACTGCAACTGCTGGCTTCGGCAAACAGCCACCGATCGCTGAGATTAAGCGTGAAAGAAGAGGAAACCTCCAGACACATGAAAGAGACCCAGGCACACTTGAGTTCTGCCAGTAGCAAGATCAGTAATGAACTTCAAAGGCTGGTGGAGGGAGTGAAGGAGCTGATGTCCTTCTTCAGCTTTTCAGGAGAAGGGACCAGCCCGCCTGTGTTTTTGTGTCAGCTCGCCTTGGAAAACTACATGAGCCAGCAAGAACAGAGCACAGCCGCGCTCACCTCCTATACCAGAAAGCAGTTCTTTCAAGGTATATGTGAAGTAGTTGAAAATTCCAATGAAGAAAACTTTCAGCTGGTAGATTTGCACACCCAAACCGTTCAGGGCGACAGCGGCGTTGGAGAGGAGATGACGAGGCTGCAGCTGGCTTACGCTTGCGCTCAACATCAGGTAGTCTGGTTGAAAGCCAGGAATTCCAGCATCAGGTCGGCTATACAGTGGGCAGAAGACAATCTTCACACCCTGAGTAGCAAGGTAAGGCAAGTGATGACTTCCAGTAGCAAGAAGTTTCAGGTGGAAGTCACTTCGTTAGCTCGGGTGTGTATTTTGAAAATCATTTTTCTTTGGGAAATGTTTTGCCTGTAATCTCTGTGGGCAGAGGAACAATAAGATGCGTCGGATTCATGTGTTCATGCTTGTTCTTTCCACTCTTCGTGGTAACCTCCTCTCTAGACCGTGACCTCCTTTTGGGCAGGGAACATGTCTACCAATTCTGTTGTATTCTTCCAAGCACTTAGTATAGTGCTTTGCCCATAAAAAGTGCTCCATCAGTGCCATTGACTGATCTATCCCAACCCTTCTTTAAGTCAACCAAGAAATGCTATTTTATATGCCTCCCTTGGACTGCCCCTTTCCTCTCAGTGATCATAATAGCTAAGAAGGTTTAGTGAACTGCAAGCTCTGCTCCTAGACTCCCCTTTACCTGCAGGTCTTACGTAAAGAACGGTCTCAGAATTTGCGTATTAACAAGAATATTATCACTTTCTTTGAGACTTCCGTTTTTTAAATGGTATTTGTTAAGCACCTCCTATGTGCTGAGCACTGAATTAAGCACTGGGGTAGATACAAGCTAATCAGTAGAATGCAGTTCACACCCCACATGGGGTCTCAATCCTCAGCTCATACAAATGAGGTAACTGAGGCACTTAAAAATGAAGTGACTTGTCCAGAGTCACCCACCAGACAAGTGGTGGGGTCAGAATTAGAACCCAGGACCTTTTGACTCCCAGGCCCTTGTTCTATCCGCTAGGCCATGCTGCTTCTCTGCTTCCACTTCTGAATATCATGCATCGCTTAGCTTTACAAAGAGAGTGGGTCACTTCAGTGAAATGACACTGCCCTCTTTTCTATATAGAATTTGTGTTTTTTGTGATTTCTGCAGAATCCAAAGTCTGAGACTTGAATCAGTTAAATTAAAACCCAAATCGAGAGCAATGTTGGTTGAGTGTCTCCTGTTGCAAACCACTAATTACTTGGGGAATATGCCCAACAAATAGGTGACTTCAGGGAATTTCTATCTCTTTAAAGTCCTTTCCTACTCTGTGATTGTATTAGGGAAATTGGAATTTGGGAAAACTCGTAAAAACTGTTGGGTTTCTAAAGCTCACATCTGTTCTTACGTGATTCTCTTTCCTTTGGGCAGACTTTTGTCAAAGAGCACCTTGAAGCTAAAATTTCTGACTTGAATGATGAGATTTCAAAACTCGAGGGGCAAATCTCCCAAATCAATAGCAAGACTCTACCCGACTTGATAAAGGAGGACACCCAATTCCTGAATATGCCGGTCGTTAAAGGAGATTTCGATCTCCAGATTACCAGACAAGACTACTATGCCTCCAGACAAGATCTGGTGTGCTCTCAGTTGATCAAGCAGAAGGCATCATTTGAACTGTTGCAGCTGGCCTTTGAAATCGAATCGCGGAAGCACCGAGACATTCACCGCCAACTGGAGAGCTTAGTCCAGGAGCTTAGGCAGAGTAACGCAGCGCTGTCCCAGAGATCAGAAATGCTCGCCGACACATCGCTATCTCAATATCCAAAGCCACGGAGTACTATTGATTCAAAGGATATAGCTACTCAGCGGTATTCTTCCAAGATAGCACTTTTCTTTTGTCGTCTTCTTTTCCACCCTTCCCTCCTCCCCTTTTCCATAACTCCATTCCCATTTTTTTCCCCCTCATTTACTCTTCTTTCCCATTGCAGCTCTCTCCTTTTAAGGCCTTTGCACGCTAGCGATATTGAATTTTCATGCCGGTGAGGACATCTCATGTCTGTAGTGTGTATCCGTGTTAATATTCAATTTAAACCCAGTACATTTTGTTACTGGAACATTGGTCATGTAAGTTAACAGTAGTCAGTGGTATTTGAGTGCTTACTGTGTGCAGAGCACTGTACGAAGCCCTTGGGAGAGTGCAGTATAACAGAGTTGGTGGACATGTTCCCTGTCCACAACAATGAACTATTATTTAAAAATATTATTTTGTTTGATTTTGGGGGGGTCGTACGCTCTGTGAAGACTGTAAGTTCACTGTAGATTCGCACTCTCCCAAGGGCTTAGTACAGTGCCTTGTACCCAGGAAGCGCTCAACAAATACCACAAATTGATTACATGGCAATTGATTACCATGAATTATATTTCCTTTAGCACTTGCTAGCTTAGTACTCTATTTTCACAGAACAATTCAACCTTGCTTGGGGAGCTTGCTTTTCTTCTGTTGAGAGGGCAGAGCAGGCAAAATAGAAACAGGGCTGTATTCTTTTGCCTTGACTCGGTCCCTTTATTTACCATCCCCACCCCTAGCCCTACAGCACTTAGTCCATATCTGTAATTGATTAATATTAATGTCTTTTTTCCCCTCTAGAATGACCATAAGCTTGATGTGGGCAGGAAATGTGTTTGTTATATTGTCGTGTTATACTCTTGCAAGCATTTAGTACACAGTAAGTGCTCAATCAATACCTTTTGATACTCTTTTTCCATTGGGTGAAAAGAATCTTGGATCACTTTCCACATTTTATCTTGATAAAGGAGGATTTGGTGAACTTTACAGTAGTAACCACTGTTTCCAAACTTGGCAAATTGTTTAACAGAACATTTTCCCTTAGTAGCTGAGAGGGAAAAAAAAATGTGAAGGGGGAATGAGATTCAAATGTAGTGGTTATTTAGAAGAGTGAACCCTACCTGAGAAGTAGCAATGTTGTGTCTCTGGAATGAACTTCAATTGGTCTGATTTTTAGTTGGATTAATTAGTGGGCAAGTTTTTAAAAGGGTGATGCAACATGCTGGTCCTTCAGTCAGTCAGTTGTATTTATTAAGCACTTACTGTGTGCAGAGCACTGTACTGAGCCCTTGAGGGAGTACAATACAATAAACAGACACATTCCCCATCCACAACAAGCTTACAACCTAGAGTTCTGATTTTTTTCAGGTTGGTTTTGGAATCTCCTCCCTGTAAGTTTTGAGTTTTGGTTTTTTTTTTCTACATTTTTAGACTCTATCAGCTCTTGGAAGGGGAAAATAAGAAACAGCAGTTGTTCAGAACATACGAAGGTCTGGAGGGAGTGGCTCGGAAGTTAAAGCAGGATGTTTCCTCGGTGCAGGATGAGTTTACGGTATCGGCTCGGGAGCAGGCCCTGTTCCTGGCCAAGCTGAATTCTGGTGTAGAAATGCTCTGTGAACCTTTGTACGGTGGAGGAAATCAGCTTCTGCTTAGTAGTCCGGTGAGTGCTTAACTATGAACCTGGCAAGGGGCCTGGCCCACCAGAGCTTTTGTGGGGTGGCTTGCCCCCTCTCTAATGGCTCTTGTGAAGTGCTTAGTATGTGCCGAGCACTGTTCTTAGTGCTGGGTTAGGCACGAGTTCATCAGGTTGGAAACAATCCCTGTCCCACAGAGGGCTCATAGTCTTAATCCCCATTTTACAGATGAGGGAATGGAGGCCCAGGGAGGTGAAATGGCTTGCCCATGGTCAAATAGCAGAGAAGTGGCAGAGCCGGGATTAGAACCCAGGTCCTTCTGACTCCCAGGACCAGGCTGTATCCACTAAGCCCATGCTACTTCTTCTTTAATGATGATGATGATGATGATGATGGTATTAAGTGCTTACTATGTGTCAAGCACTCTTCTAAGTGCTTGGGTAGGTAACTCTAATCAGGTTGGACACAATCTCTGTTCCACGTGGGGCTCACAGTCTTAATCCCCATTTTACAGATGAGGGAACTGAGGCACCGGGAAGCAACTGCTTGCCCAAGGTTACCCAGCAGACAAGTGTCAGAGTTGAGTCCTTCTGACTCCCAGGCCCGTGCTCTATCCACTGTCTCGCTGCTTCTCTCTACCCCTTTCCCCAGAAACACAGCAGCAGGACATAGAAGTAGATTTTTCTGTTCCCTCTTGCAGTTCCTAAGGGTGAATTGCAGCCTCTCTGGGGGCCAGGAGAAAGAACAAGCTAGAATACCCTGAATATATACAGTGTTCCCTGCTCCTACTTGCCGTTATCTGGGGACCTTGTGTTAGAATTATTCGGTCTTTATCTCAGAGTCAGCTGCTGACCCACTTTTGCCTTTCACTAGGAACTCACCGAGCAGTTTCATCAAGTCGAAGCTCAGTTGAATAAGTTGAATCATCTTCTGATGGATGTCCTTGCTGATGTCAAGGCCAAGAGAAGAATTTTGGAGACTGATAAACTGCAGCAAATGGAAAGGCACTTATATATATATTTTTTCCAAGACGAAGAACATCTGACAGATGTTGTGAAGAGTTTAGAGCATCAGTCCAGGATTAAGAGTATAGGTCTGGAAGGTTAAAGATGAAATAATTTTGAAAATGGAAATTAATTTGAATGTAGTGTTTTAATTGTTGATATCTCCAGGGTAGATATGTGGTTTGTTAGTCACATTACTAATTTTATATTGTAAATTTTAGGCCAGGGGAACATTTTATCCCAAGTGCAATTCCTTAAAAGGAAATCAGACAAGTTAATATTGTAGCATCCAGACAGATAGATGTGCCTTCATGCTCTTAGACTTTTATTCCGTAGAAACGAAAAGTTGTTTCCTTAGGTGTACATTTCAGCATTGTGACAAAGGGCTGAGTTGAAAACTCAACCACTTAAAACAACCCTGGAGAGTAACTACTTGTTAAACGCCCATGACACTGGGACATGAGGGAACTTGAGCAGAAGATCCATGGGTACTGCTTTCTAACCCCTTTACCTCTAATTTTTAATAACCTGCCTCCTGTGAAGATTGAGAATCGAAACGATTCTGAAAGACTGGTAGACGGTGTGGACAAGAGGACAGGATATCTGAGAAGGTGATGGTCTTAGTCTCAGTCCTGGCTTGTTCATGTTGCTCAACTCCTCTGGGTCTCAGTTTTCTCATCTGTATTCTGGGAATACCACCTGCCTCACAGGGATTTTGGGAGGAGTAATGAGTTAAAGTGCTTTGAAAAATCGAAAAGCTCTATCCAAACTGAAGTTATTTATTTATATTTCTCAATAAAATGATATGAAGCTTTTGGTGACGTGATGTGTCCTTTAAATCATGTGTTTATTTCATGATGGGTTTAGGATTTAGGTGGAAAATTATAGGTTGGTGTGGGCAATAACCTGTTCTGGTGCTGTTGCCTGCTATTATTCAGAAAAAGTCAGATCTGCCTTCAGATTTAGTGGTGACTAATGGACGCAGAAATGGTGAGATGGATATTTTGTAAGATGAATTTTTAACCAGTCTGAAATTTTGAATACAGGCCCATGGAAATGAAGCCAGTTGAAGCAAAACGTGTGTTTGTGTGTATGTGGTGTGTGTGTGTGAGAGAGAGAAAGGGAGAGGGAGAGAGATTGCCTTGTGTAAGAAAAGGCTAAACTCTCAGTAAAATTGCCAGATCTAGGCTGAATCCTTCCATTGGCTTAAGGCTAACTGGGCTGCTGTTTTAATCTTTTGTAGCGTCATTGTCTGTTCTTTGGGATTTTTTTGTTATTGTTTTACTCTAATTTTTTGTAGCCTCTCTTCCTATCACGTTCCTTTCCAGGGCTGTGCTTTCAAACGTCGGTGTCCAAGCCAGATGCAGGTGTTGGCCTCCCCGGAGCCTCGGGTCAGCCACGCTAGGGGCTTGGACTCTGCCAGTTGCACCTTCTCATCCCTGCCAGCCACGTCCCCTCGGGGCCACGGAGCTCAGATGAGTGAGCGGCGGGTAGGGACGCAGGGACTCCCGGGTCCGTACTCGTTCCCTGAGACCACATGGCTTCTTGGGATCCTTCTCACCTTTCGAGGTAAGCGCGGCCTGGACGTGGCATCGATAGGATTATCAGAAGTTAGGATTATCTGGGGTAAATCCAGGGCTCAGAGCCGAAGAGATCAGATTTGACAGTGGATGACATGTTGCTTCACTCTGCCTCCTAGAAGAGAGACTAGGTTTCTGGATTAGGGGTTATTAGCTCTGTTCCCGCATCATTTGGCAAGGAAATTATTCAGTGGCGGGATCGACTCTTTGTAGGCTTTTACCAAGGGCGAGTACTAGCCTCAGCTTTTAGGCTGACGATCAGTTCACAAGCTTCGGTCGATTCCGAAAAGCAGTTCGTAATCAACTGCAGGTCTTCTCGCTTGTCTTCAGGCTCGAATGATCAGGTCTTACTCCTGAATTGATCCGTTTATCCAAAAAGTTGTCACATTTTCACTTCATGCGGTTTTGCCTGGACCCGATTCGACAGATCACTCATTACAGGCGTGTCCTCTTTACAAGAGTGGCGAGCAATCCGTATTCATGGATCATCCCCAAATAAATGCAGAGCTTTGTCAAAGGTAGAAAAGTGTTGCCAAAATTTGGGCTTCTCTGTAAATACACGTTCCAAACTTGATTTTCTCTAAATTATGTTTCCAAACTGTAATTTTAAAAGCGTTCTATCTCAAAATAGGTTTACCTTCTGTCCCCTGGTTTTTTTTTCCTAAAAATTTCTTTAAGCCGCAGTTTACCCCGTGGCTTCGAGCTTCCCGCTCCCGACATGATCAGTATTCAGTCCGTGAGAACCGATAAAGAGCCGGCGTGTAGCCTTCCTGAATCGGCACTTCTGTCTCGAAGGCAGGTTTTCGAGAAGACAGTCCTCCTTTTCATTTATTCTCTGGCAGGAAAGTGCATTCCTTCCACATCGCGTCTGAAGGAGAAAATTCTTCCATTCAGGAAAGCCGACAGACTCTTACTTTCTAAAACACAGAGAGCCTCTACCTCAAACAAGGTGACTTATGAAACCGTCAGGTCAGAATAAACTTTCCAAATAGACTAAATAAATAATCCACGAGGCTATTACCACAAATATCTTTAACACAGAGAAACAGACCTCAAAGATCGTATTCTGTGAAAGATGTGAGGAGGTATCAACCATTTTCTCAACTCTGCTTTTTCAGCCGATACCTTAGGGTTCCCTGTGGCGAACAGATAATTTTCAGAGACGTTTTAGGACGTGTTAATACCCGCAGGGGTAAATGTGGACCTTTAAAAACCAACCTTCCTTTTGAAGACCGACGTGTATTGTAACCTTACAATTTGGGCTGAAATTATAGGGGAAACATTACATGACGAGGGGCAGCGTGGGCTAGTGGTTAGAGCATGGGTCTGGGAGTCAGGAGGACCTGGGTTCTAATCCCGCCCCGCCACTTGTTGCACTGTGACACGTTGGGCACATCACCTAACTTCTGTGCCTCAGTTCCCTCATCTGTAAACTGAGGATTAAAGCTGTGAGCTCCATGTCCAACCCCATTTGCTTGTATCCAACCCCATTTGCTTGTATCCACCCCAGTGTTGAGTACAGTGCTTAGCACCTAGTACGTGCTTAACAAATACCACAGTCATTATCGTTAGCTTGTATCTACCCCAGTGCTTAATGCAGTGCCTGGCAGAGAGTAAGCACTTAAGAAATACCATAAAAATTACATCCCTTGAGGGGCGGCGGGGAGGGAAATCCCCTGCTAATTTCAGCAACATTCAGGATAAAGATCTTGCACAGTGAATGGGTTCTTTTAATGCATCTGCAACAAAATGTGAGAAAACCTCTTTTTATACCATTCTTTTATAGTAAATGTGATTGCCTTTGAAGACCCTAAATGTGACCCTGTGAGTGACCGGTTTGTATTCGGATTGCTGACCTTTGTAGTGGCTAAGAAATCTTCAGAGGCGATTTGAAATGCCGTTTCCGTAGTTTGGGGCAGTCGTGGCCTAATACTGTTACTCTGGTGGTCACAGTATCCAGTTGGGAGCCACAGCTGCCACACTTAATGATGATGGTGTTTGGTAAATGCTTACTATGTATGTGCCAGGCTACTGTACTGGGCGCCAGGATGGATGCAGGTAAATTGGGTTAGACACAGTTCCTCTCCTGAGTGGGGCTCACGGTCTTTTTCCCCATTTTACAGATGAGGAAACTGAGGCCCAGAGGGGGTGCAGGGAGCAGATGGAGGGTGAGGGTGGTGGCTGGGGGTGTGTGTGTGTTGGGGGGGTGGTCACACTCATTCGCTGTCTCCTGATTTCGTTCTTATTTTTGCCCAGTAGTGAGGCCTTCCTTGAAGTGATGCCACAGTCCCTCATCTTGCAACCAAGTCGGGGCTGCGGTTGTTCTAGAGGAACCTGCCCTGGCGCGATGACCGACAAGATTAAAGGTAAAAATTTACTTGCACAAAGCACAGCTTATTCCTACCGATGGTTTCTGGCGGTGGTTCTCAAGAGCTCGATTTTGAGGGGCGCGGACCAGCCTTCTCCAACTCCGCTGAGGGGATGCCCCCGGTCCTGTTTGTCCCCTTGCCCCCTGCGTCCTAGCAACCCCCACGTCATTCAGTGGAGAGAGCCCGGACGGGCCTGGGGGCAGAAGGACCTGGGTTCTAATTCCTGCTCCGCCACTTGTGTGCTGTGTGACCTTGGGCAAGTCACTTGACTTCTCTTTGCCTCAGTTCCCTCGTTTGTAAACTGGAGATGAAGATGAAGACCGTGAGCCCCATGTGGGACAGGAACTGTGTCCAAGCTGATTAGCTTGTTATCTATCCCAGCTTTTGACACATAGTAAGCCCTTAACAAACACCATCAGTGAGCTCCCCCAAGGGACAGGCACTGGGTCTAAGTCCCACTTGTGTATTCTCTCCCACTGCTTACTACAGTGCTCGGCCCAAAGTGTTTTAATAAATACTACTACTGCTGTCTGCTCCAGTGAAGGGAGGTGGGGGGGTCCAGTATTCAAGTTAACCAAACTGAGAAGCAGTGTGGCTTAGTGGAAAGAGCAACGGCCTGGGTCCTAATCCTAGCCCCACCCACTAAGTGATATAGAACAAGTCACTTATGCTCTCTGTGCCCATTTCCTCATCTGTAAAACAGGCACCAACTATCTGTTCTCCCTCCCGCTCAAAACACAAGCCCCCCTGGGGGACAGGGAAAATCTGACCTGATTATCTTCATTCTCCCCGGGAGCTCAGTTTGGGGGTTGGAATGGAATAAGCACCTTAACAAATGCCATTTCTCATTATTATTATTCCTTTATTCAGGGCCTGGCTCCCTTAACAGTGAAGACTTTTTTTTAAAAAAAAAAAAAGCAGTTGAAAGTCGGTTTTTCGAAGCATTCTCAGATGTTAACCCCAGAGGGAGGACCAGGGTACGGTTTTCAGGACTGCATTCTGTCCAAGGTAACGTCAACCCGCGTCTCTCCACCCGGGCTGTTTTCTGGATTGAACCATCGAGTCCGTAGGAAAAAAACTTAACTCTTTATTTGCATTAGGTAAAAACCAAATACCAGCAGTATTTTAGTTCACGACAAAGACAAAGTTACAGTGTCCCTTTGGCAATGTAAAGGAGACTTTTTTTATTCCTTGCCCAAATCACACTGGCTGGTCTTGGGTGAGCATTTTTCTACGATGCCTAAATTGAATCTTCTCTTCTGTGGTGACAGCGTCCTTTCACTCCGGTTATTCTTTCGGGATAACATTCCTTCCGCTAGCTTGGACGACGACTGCACCTTCTGCCTCTAAAGCTGTCCTTGTAATCTATTTAAAGAGCTTGTGCACAGCACAAAACGATTCTCTCCCCTTGCAGTGGGGCGATTCCTCTTCGTTGCTCTGAAAAGGCTTGCCAGCAGCAGCCTGTGTTTATTTTCAACAGATTATACATTCAAGCCAATAATCAATGGTCTTTATGGAGTGCTTACTGTGTGCAGAGCACTGGACTAAGTGCTTAGCAGAGGACAGTACGACAGAGTCGGTAGAGACGTTCCCTGCCCACAAGGAGCTGACGGGCTACAGCCAAGGTAGGGTTCATCGGTTCTGACGCCCAAATGGCAGAGATGAGTTGTCCTCACATTTCTTGACCTCAGAATGCAAGTTTGTAAAAGTGGGATGAATCAAAGTCATTTTCAAAAGGCCCCCAGCCTGCTGGCCCACAAGGAGAATTTCACAGTTTCGGGGTATCTATCGGAATAGCTTTTGGAGAGGTCAATCACGCAGTTCAAATGGTCTGGGCAAGATTCTGACTCAGGTGGGTTTTCTACATTTAGCTCTTGATCTTTTAGAGCTGATTTCCTGGAAGGAGGTTTGGGGAAAAGATCATTCCAGGAGAAGGCAGCTTCCCAGGCTCTGAGGTTGGGGTGAGTATTGCCTGTTCCTCCCCAAATGCTAGGCTCTGATGATAGAACTCTAAAAGGGAGAGGGGGGAAGTCAAACCTGCCAAAAGTAAAAGGCATAGCACATTTTCCTCATGGATCTGAAAGCCCTTCTTTCTGTTGAATGTGCAAAAAGCAGAAATCACAGCCTCCCCATGTGGCTCTTAAGCTCTGTCGCTAAACACCGAGAATGGTGACGACAGGCTGAGAGCCTCCTGGAGCCTAGTGACATTCAAATCTCTCTCCCTTCCCTTGAGGCTGCTCTGGGCCCTGTGGGCCCTTTGCCCAACTTAAAACAGTGGGGGAACAATTCCCATCACAGCCTCACAGTGAAAAGAACTCACGACTGCTGACAGAGTCGTTGGGTTCTTTCTTTCCACAGCACTGGAAGTTGCAAACCCAGTGGAATGCTCAGCATTTAACTCCCCAAGGCAGTGGGGAAGGATAATCTAAAAATGCAGCCAACTCTACCTGTGTATCTCTTTGAGTTTCAAGTGCCCACTTCTCAACTGGTCCCAAAGCGTTTAGAGAGAAGGGAACTACCCTCGATTCACAGACCGATGGGGGCATTTTGCTCCTCAGAATATCACACAGGATAATGGTGAGGAACTCCCCTGGCATTAGCAAAATGATTTTTGTCCAATGCACTTACTGAGTTCTCCGAAGTCCCGTATTTTTCCATAGCATGACTCTGGAAATGAAACGTAGACCCCTTTGGTTGTGGAGACTAATATAGGCTTAAAAAAAGTTAATGGAAAAGAGCAAAACCAGAAAAGTTGCTTCCTTAAGTTACAACACGAAACTCAACTGCTCAATATCACCTTGCAATATTTTTTGTTTCCCTGGTTAGAGAAAAAACCTATTTCAGTGCATAATTAATACTTTCATTCCATCCTCGGGAGGCCTGGTCTATAAAGACCCGATTATGGCCGCTGAACCAGTTTACTCTTATTGCCTTCTTGTTCGCTAAGTTTAAAGTGGGTGTAGGCCAGGATCCCGAATAACGTACACAAGATCCCAAGCCCCTGGTTGATGGACAGTGGATCTTTGAACAGCAGATACCCTCCGCATAGAGTGATGCAGAACTTGAAATGTCCAAACATGTTATAGCTGTGGTTTTCCGTTAAGGACCGTGGCAAACACCGTACGACACGGACACGCTGAGGCAGGAGTAACGCTCGGGCCCCGGCAACGGTGGATTACCCAGAAGCCGTGACCTGATGGTCACTGGGGGGAACCCCTCTAGGCCGTGAACTTCTTGCGGGCAGGAATCGTTTCTACCAACCGCTGGATCCTCCTCTCCCAAGTGCTTAGTACAGGGCTCTGTACACGGTAAGTACTCAATAAATCCCACTTTTCAATCTGGAAAAGCAGCCCTATTTCACCACATCCAAAATACAAAACTGTAGGCGGTAAGTTCCCTGGGGACAGGGGATCAGCTCTACCCACTCTGTTGCAGTGTTTTTTCCCAAGCACTCAGTAAATACCATTGTTTGAGGACTGCCCGCACCCAGAACAGCACTCTTCCACCATCCAGGAGAGAAAAGTCACCGTCGCATTTTCTCAGAAGGGTGAGTATTGTTTAAATACCTTAAAGCATCCTACCGTTTCCTGTCCAGGAGAAAAACAGGCACACGAGGCAAAGGATACGTGACGGGTGACGTGTTCCCAATGATCCAGTAAATGGACAAGTTTACCATAAAGGCCACCACACCAGACAGCAGCACCATAAGCTGTGGATTAGAGAATGAGGATTTGTCATTCGGCCAAAGGATGTTTCCTCAAAGCTGTTTTGACTTTCACATAGGCGCCTCTCTGTGAGCCAGAGAAAAGCTGGTATTCTGGTTTGGAAAAGCAAAATTGGCAATGGGAGGGAATAACGGGTAACAGTCAAGTCGTGCTAGATCCTGGAAATTCAGCAACAATTTCTGTAATTAAACTGGTTCGGAGTCCTGGACTCAATCAATGGCAACACAAAAGCTTATTCACATTCATCACTTTGGGGAAAATAAACATTTTTGTTAAGTGACTTCCTTTTTCATTTTTTTAAATGGTAGCTGCCAGGTACTGTACTAAGAACTGGGATACATATAAACTAATTAGGTTGATCACAGTCTCCATCCCACATGGGGCTCCCAATCTGAACCCCCATTTTGCCAATGAGGTAACTGAGGCCCAGAGAATTGAGGTGAGTTGCCCAAGATCACATGGCAGACAAGTGGCGGAGCTGGGATTTGAACCCAGGCCCTTCTGACTTTTAAGCCCTGGCTCTAGCCAATAGGTTCTCCCATACATTTCCTTTGAACATATTTACTTTAGATTTTAGATAGGACATTTTTAATAAAACTATGTTCTATGAAACTATAGTTCTGTTGAAACTCTCAGTTTACCACCGCTATGGATAATCTTGAATCCTCAAGGAATTAAAACTCCTCAGGGCCCATCGTCCCTGTCTGTAGACAGCTTCCCGACTCAGAAGAGCTGGGCTGACAAAGATGATCTAATGAGAATCTTCTATCGTGACAGGGATTTGGGGGAGGATAGGGGGTGGCCAGGACCACAGATGGAAAGCAACGATAGAGCTAAGCATAGTGGGTAGAGCCCAGGCCTGGAGCCAGAAGGTCCTGGGTTCTAATCCCAGCTTTGCCAGTGGTCTTCTGTGTGGCCTTAGGCAAGTCACTTCACTTCTCTGGGCCTCAGTTCCCTCATCTGTAAAAGGGGGATTGAGACTGGGAGCCCTAACTGAGACAGGGACTTGGGCAACCCAAGTTGCTTGTGTCCACCCCAGTGCTCAGTACAGTGCTTGACACAGAGTAAGCACTTAACAGATACCATAATTATTACATACAAGCCAGTGTCCCACCACTTGCCTGCTGTGTGACTTTGAACGAGTCCCGTAACTCCTCTGTCCTTCAGTTTCCTCATCTTTAATACGGAGTTTCACCATAGAAATGTCACCACATCACTTAGACTGTGAGCCCCAGGAGAGACAGGGACCATGTCCGACCTAATTAACTTATATCTACCCCGGTGCTTGGAACAGTGTTCGACCCAAACAGATTATTTCGATGACTACAGATCTCAGTAGGAAAAAACCCTCCATCCCCTCCCCGACAGTCAGGCCTCCAGACTTACCACAGCAGAAAGCGACCAGGGTCCGAATATCCCCCCTTCTCCGAACACGGGCTCAAAGAAGGGCACGACGGCCAACAGCATGACCGATGACATGGGCGCTTGGTAGTATAGCAGCTGCATGGAGTTCACTTGCAACTCGTGCTGTTTGACTCCAACCCACTACAGATGGAGAGAGGGGAAAACACATCAGCCGAAGGAAGCCGCCGGGAGACGTTAGCCACAAAACGCGGCGGAGGCGCTGAGGAGACACGTCTGGCCACGGGGACTCGGACCGAGCCCGGCTACTCTGTTGGACTGGGCTCTCCCAAGTGCTTAGGACCGTGCTCTGCACATAGTAAGCATTCACTAAATACCGCTGATTGATTGACCACAGTCCTGAGCTCTGGCATTAATCAATGAAGCAGATGCCCTCGGTTGGGTCAGGTGGTAGTTAGGGCCCGCTTTGTTTAGAATGAGATGGCAGTGTTGGGGGGCGTCTTTCCGGCGTCAGGGCCTCTGTCTGGGTGGGCTGAGACCCCAAGTGCTTAGTACAGTGCTCTGCACACAGTAAGCACTCAGTAAATATGACTGACTGCCAAATGGGGTGGGACACAGTCCCCATCCCATGGGGTGCTCACAGTCTCAACTCCCTTTTGACAGATGAGGTAACTGAGGCCCAGAGAAGTGAAGCGATTTGCCCGAGGCCACACAGAAGACAAGTGGCAGAGCCAGGATTAGAACCCATGTCCTTCTGACTCCCAGGCCTGCGCTCTGTCCACTACACCATGCTGCTTCCTGGGTGTTGAGCACTGTACTAAGCACTGGGAAAGAGTACACGGGTATGAATTAAGACAGGGACCCCATCTCACGAGCCATGAATACAAAGCTTTCCTAGGCGCCCTCTCCCGCCTTCTTAAAATTGAGAAGAACCCCTTCGAACTGCCTCACAGGGGGTGAGAGAAAGAAAACTTTACCAACCACTTGATAAAGGGATGTGACTAACACACCGAGAGTAGCAAACACCAGTCCACGGAAATTAAACTTCACGTCATAATAGGAATTCAGGATTACACCGAGAGTGATGGGAATCTGTAAAGAGAGGTAAGGCAGATGCGGTTTAAAGGAAAACCACAGATTTAAGCATTTCTTTTCACAGTGTTTCCAAAGGTTTCAAAGCACATTCATGAAATAATCCTGATGCTCCTTAAGCTCTTACTAGCTGCCAAGCACAGTTCTAAGCACTGGGGTGGATAGAAGTTAATCAGGTTGGACACAGTCCCTGTCCCACAAGGGGCTCACACCCTTAATCCCCATTTTACAGATGAGGGAATAGAGGCCCAGAGAGTGAAATGGCTTGCCCATGATCATACAGCAGACAAGTGGCAGAGTTAGGATTAGAACCCAGGTCCTTCTGACTCCAAGTACAAGCCACGCTGCTTCTGCTTCTCTGATAACGCTTAGCCAAGGAATCACCCCCAAATTTTTGCTTAACTTCTCCACCCTTCAGTTTTCTCATCCGTAAAATGGGGACAAATAATTATATTAATAATGATGATAGTGATAATTTTGGTATCTGTTCCATGCTTAACTATGTGCCAGGTACCATACAAGCTAATCATACATGGGACTCACAGATTTAACCCCGATTTTACAGATGAGGTAACCGAAGACAAGGGAAGTGAAGTGACTTGCCCACGGTCACACAGCCCACAAGTGGCAGAGCCGGGATTAGACCCCAGGTCCCTCTGACTCCCAGGCCCCAGGCTCTATTCACTAGGCCCTGCTGCTAGCCCCTGCCTCCCCCGTCTTTGACTCTGTGCCCTGGGTCAGGGACTGTTTTGATCTAATTACCGTAAACTCACCCTGGTGTTCCGTACGGTGCCTGGCACATAAACGCTTCAATCCATCAGTGCCACTTTTTGTCTTCTTACCGTGCAGAACATTGTACTAAGTTGGTATTTGTTAAGCGCTTACTATGTGCAGAGCACTGTTCTAAGCGCTGGGGTAGACACAGGGGAATCAGGTTGTCCCACGTGGGGCTCACAGTCTTAATCCCCATTTTACAGATGAGGGAACTGAGGCATAGAGAAGTTAAGTGACTTGCCCACAGTCACACAGCTGACAAGTGGCAGAGCTGGGATTCGAACTCATGAGCCCTGACTCCAAAGCCCGTGCTCTTTCCACTGCGCCACGCTGCTTCTACTAAGTGTCCGGGAGAACACAGGAGGGTTGGCAAACACGGTCCCTGCCCTCAAAGAGTTTATAATCCAGCTGGAAACTCTGGGGATAGAACTGGAGGCCTCGGCATTATCATCCATGGTATTTATTGGGAGCGGAGCACTGTCCTACGTGCTTGGGAGAGTACTGGCAGACACAAAACTGGGAGACACAGTTCCTGCCCACAAGTTTTCAGTTCAAATTCAATTCAGTCGTATTTCCTGAGCCCTTACTGTGTGCAAATCACTTTACCAAGCGCTTGGGAGGGTACGATACGACAAAAAATGGACACATTCCCTGCCCACGACTAGCTTACGATCTAGAGGGGGAGACAGATGACATGATTAAATTAATAAATAAATAGATTACGGCTCTGTACACAAGTGCCTCGGGGCTGGGAGGATGAATAAAGGGAGCAAGTCACGGGGATAGAGAAGGGATTGGGAGATGAGGAAAAGCAAGGCATAGTCAGGGAAGGACTCTTGGAGGAGATGGGCCTTCAATAAGGCTTTGAAGGGGCGGGGAGAGTCACCGTCTGTGGGCTAGGAGGAGGGAGGGAGTGCCAGGCCAGTGGCAGACCGTGGGATGAAAGGCCACCGACGAGATCGATGAAATCAAGGCAACACTGAGAATGTTTTAGCAATAGACGAGCCAAGTCCAAATCCGGGGAGTTTGGCCCTCCCGGCCTGGGCCACACTCATGAGGTCGAAAGGGACCTGGAGGTTGGAAGTTTACAGATGGGTTTTTGTGGGGAAAACATTGAAAACGGGCAAGGTGTCTGTTTATGGTTGCTTTGTACTTTCCCAAGGGCTGAGTACAGTGCTCTGCCCCACAGTAAGCACTCAATAAATAAGACTGAGTGAATGAATGGCACATGGTAAGCACTTAAAGAGCATTACTATCATTATTATTATTAAGCACCACAGTGAATTACAAGGAGCAAGCATGATCTAGTGGAAAGAGCACTGGCCTGGGAGTCACAGAACCTGGGTTCTAATCCCAGCTCCGCCACTTATCTGCTGTGTGACCTTGAGCAAGTTACTTCACTTCTCTGGGCCTCAGTTCCCTCCTCTGTCAAATGGGGATGAAGACTGTGAGCCCCACATGGGACAGGGACTAGTGTCCAACCCGATTAACCCTGTCTCTAGCCCAGTGCTTAGAACAGTGCTTGGCACCCAATAAGCACTTAACAAGTAACGCTATTATAATTATTCATTAGTCCCATGCTGTGCACAAAGCAAGCACGCTAGAAATTATTAATCATATTTATTCAGCATTTACTGTGTGCAAAGCATTGTACTAAGCACTTGGGAGAGCACAAAATCCAATCGCCTGAAAAAATGATAAAATTATTCATTAGTCCTGTGCTCTGCACACATTCAGCACTCAAGAAATCTGACTGAATGAATGAAATAGTCTCGTGCTCTGCACACAGAAACGGCTCAAGAAATACAACTGAATAAATGATGTAATTATTCACCACTAAATATGCTGTGCACTCAC
The DNA here is from genome assembly GCF_004115215.2 of Ornithorhynchus anatinus. NCBI lineage: Eukaryota > Metazoa > Chordata > Mammalia > Monotremata > Ornithorhynchidae > Ornithorhynchus > Ornithorhynchus anatinus. The sequence continues at coordinate 17,084,476 of NC_041741.1, read as the reverse complement.
TAAACACTCAAGAAATACGACTGAATAATAATTAGTCCCATGCTCTGCACACAGTAAACAGTCAAGAAATTATGATTAATAGCATTTATTGAGCACTTACTGTATACAAAGCACTGTACTAAGCGCTTGGGAGAGTACAATATCCGACTGATTGATGTAATTATTCATTAGTCCCGTGCTGTGCAAACAGTAAGCACTCAAGAAACCTGAATGAATGAATGACAGAATTCCTAATTAGTCCCGTGCTGTACACACAGTAAGCACTCAATAAAACTGAATCAATGATAGAATTATTGATTAGGCCCGTGCTCTGCACACAGAAAGCACTCAAGAAAACCGAATGAATGACTGAATGAATGACAGAATTATTGACCAGTCCCGTGCCCCGTACTCGGAAAGTGCTCAAGAAATCTGAATGAATGAATGATTGAATTACTGATTAGTCCCGTGCTCGGCACACAGTAAGTGCTCAAGAAATCAATGAATGACTGATAGAATGATTGATTAGGCCCGTGCTTTGCACTCACTAAGCGCTCAAGAAAACTGAATGACTGAATGAATGATGGATTAGTCCCGTGCCCTGCACTCGGTAAGCGCTCAAGAAAACAATGAATGAATTATAAAATGACAAATTAGTCCCCTGCTCTGCACGCAGTAAACATTAAAGAAAATGGAATGAATGAACCATTGCTTCCCGTGCTCTGCACTCACTAAGCGCTCAAGAACGAATGATTGATTAGCCCCGTGCTCTGCACACAGTAAAGTGCTCAAGAAAACGGAATGCGAATGATTGATTAGTCCCCTGCCCTGCACTCATTCATTCATTCAGTCGTATTTATTGAGCACTTACTATGTGCAGAGCACTGTACTAAGCGCTTGGAACGTCCAATTCGGCAACAGAGACAGGGAAAAGCGCTCAAAAAAACTGAATGACTGATAGAACGACTGATTAGTCCCATACCCTGCACTCAATAAATCTGAATGATTGATTAGCCCCGTGCTCTGCACACAGTAAAGTGCTCAAGAAAACGGAATGAGAATGATTGATTAGTCCCCTGCCCTGCACTCATTCATTCAATCGTATTTATTGAGCACTTACTATGTGCAGAGCACTGTACTAAGCGCTTGGAACGTCCAATTCGGCAAGAGACAGGGAAAAGCACTCAAAAAACCTGAACGACTGATAAAATGACTGATTAGTCCCGTACTCTGCACTCAATAAATCTGAATGATTGATTAGTCCCGTGCTCTGCACACAGTAAAGTGCTCAAGAAAACGGAATGAATGACTGATAGAATGATTAGGCCCCTGCTCTGCACTCACTAAGCGCTCAAGAAAACCGACTGTGAAAGAGAATGATCGATCAGTCCCATAACCTGCACTCATTCATTCAGTCGCATTTCTTGAGCACTTCCTATGTGCAGAGCACTGTACTAAGCGCTTGAAATGTACAATTCGGCAACAGAGGCACGGAATAACACTCAAGAAAACTGAATAATTGCTAGAGTGATTGATTAGTCCCGTGCTCTGCACCCCCTAAGCGCTCAAGAAAACGGAATGAATGACTGATAGAATGATTGATTAGTCCCGTGCTCTGCACCCCCTAAGCGCTCAAGAAAACGGAATGAATGACTGATAGAATGATTGATTAGACTAGGCGCTCAAGAAAACTGACTGACTGACTGAATGAAGGATGAGTCCCGTGCTCTGCACTCACAGTTAGGCGCTAAAGTGAATGAATAAATGAAAAGATGGATTAGTCCCGTGGTCTGCAGTCACTAAGCGCTCAAGAAAACCGACTGAGTGAGAGAGTGAGCGATCAACCCCGTGCCCTGCACTGGGAAAGGGCCTTAGAAACCTTCCGGGCAGTGAGCCCCGCTGCTGGGGAGGGATAATAATGATGATAATAATAATAATGATGATGATGTTGGTATTTGTTAAGCGCTTACTGTGTGCAGAGCACTGTTCTAAGCGCTGGGGGAGATCCAGGGCCATCAGGTGGTCCCCCGTGGGGCTCCAGCGCTTACTGTGTGCAGAGCAGAGCACTGTTCTAAGCGCTGGGGGAGATCCAGGGTCATCAGGTGGTCCCACGTGGAGGTTCCCAGTTAATCTCCATTTTGCAGATGAGGGAACTGAGGCCCAGAGAAGTGACGTGACCTGCCCACTGTCCCCCAGCGGACAAGGGGCGGGATTCGAACCCAGGCCCGCGCCTCCGCGGGCCGAAGCCTGCCTTCCCCAGGGTGGGGGCGGAGGGAAAATCCCACCGCGTGCGGGCGAGGGGACGGTCGGGTCCTCACCAGGGTCAGGCGCACGTGGGCGGAGAAGGTCTTGCCGTAGAAGAGCGACTGGATGAGGATGATGGCGGGGGTGGTCATGGCCTTGGCCAGCTGGTAGGTGCCGATGGTGTTGTTCTGCAGGGACAGGTTGGTGAAGACGACGAAGCCGCAGAAGCTGAGGGCGAGGGGCAGCAGGGCGAGGGGCCGCAGGCTCCGCGGGGCGAAGAGGCGCAGCCGGTGGCAGCCCGCCAGCCCCAGCCCCGTCACCACGAAGTGCACCAGCGTCAGGCTGACGTTGGGGAAGCCGTAGCGCACGTAGATCCACTTGTTGAGGAACACGATGCAGATGGACGCCAGCAGGTTGAGCAGCAGCCCGCCCGCCAGACGCCCGTGCTCCCGCACCCGGCCCCTCACGCCCGCCAGGGCCGCCATGGCCGCCGTGGCCGCCCGCCTGAGGGGAGGGGACGGGACGGGACGGGACGGGCCGGGCCGAGCCGAGCCGAGCCGAGCCGAGCCGGGCCGAGCCGAGCCGGGCCGAGCCGGGCCGAGCCGAGCCGAGCGCCCGCCGCCTCCCCGCACTGCGCAGGCGCCACGCAGCGCGGGCACCGCCCCTCTCGCACCGCGCAGGCGCCTCGGCGCGCGGGCACCGCCCCCCTCCCACCGCCCCGCCCCCCCCCCCCGCACCGCGCGGGCACCGCCCCTCTCGCACCGCGCAGGCGCCTCGGCGCGCGGGCACCGCCCCGCCCCCGCCCGCATCGCGCAGGCGCCTCGGCGCGCGGGCACCGCCCCCCTCCCACCGCCCCGCCCCCCTCCCACCGCCACGTCCCCGAGCGCCCGCCTTCCGGTCACGTGCCTCGGGGCAGCCGCACTTCCGGCACCCGGTGCGCGAAGCGCCGGACACCGCCCCCGCCCGCCCTCTGGATGTCGACAACAGTAATAATTGGTCTTATAATAATAATGTTGGTATTCCTTAAGCTCTTACTATGTGCGGACCACTGTTCTAAACGCTGGGGGAGATACAGGGGAATCGGGTTGTCCCATGTGCAGCTCCCAGTGCACCCCCATTTTCCAGATGAGGTCACTGAGGCCCAGAGAAGTGAAGTGACTTGCCCACAGTCAACCAGCTGACAAGTGGCAGAGCTGGGATTCGAACCCATGACCTCGGACTCCCAAGCCCGGGCTCTTTCCACTGAGCGTCTTCTCTCTGGGCCTCAGTCCCCTCATCTGTAAAATGGGAAGGGAGAGGGTGAGCCCCCATGGGACAACCTTGCACCCGCCCCGCAGCGCTTAGAACAGTGCTCGGCACATAGGAAGCGCTTAACAAATACCATCATTATTATGTGCCGAGCACTGTTCTAAGCGCTGAGCAGATACGAGGTCATCAGGTGGCCCCACGTGGGGCTCGCAGTCGTCATCCCCATTTTACAGATGGGGGAACTGAGGCACAGAGAAGTGAAGCGATTTGCCGGATGAAGACTGTGAGCCCCATGTGCGACAGGGACTGTGTCCAACCGGATCAAAAACCGCAGCGCTTAGTACGGTGCCTGGCAGATAGTAAGCGCTTAAATGCCATATATATGTAAACTCATTCTCTAGACTGTAAACTCTAGATGTAATTTATCTTGTATTGTACTCTCCCGGGCGCTTAGAACAGTGCTCGGCACATAGTAAGCACTCCCTAAGTATCACTGAAGGACTGATCATTGACAAGCTGGAACAATGATATGTTTGGTAGAGTTTTATTACAAACACCCGTTTTGGAAATATAAACTTTTACTTTTCGAAAAGTTTATTTCCATACTTTTCTTCCAAGTACAAAAATTCCAATCTATTGTTTAATTTTTTTACAAGCCACAGCATCCCTTTTTCAAGAATCCGGAGGAACTCGCAAATAAGGATACTTTACAAAGAGCGCGGATTTCCCCATGTCCGCTTGAGGTGTCACTGAGACCTTGGTAATGTTCCAAAAGGAAAAATTACGACTGAATTTCATATCCCAGTGGATCGAATCCCTGGTCTAAGAGCATAAGAGACGATTCCCTCAGCTTCTGCAACAACCTTCTCAGTTCCTCTTTAGAAAATACCTGGTGAGAAAGAGAGAAATGAAAAAGTTGGTGTTTCCAAAGAGAGTAAAATTCCCCTGACATCAAGTGGACCTGAAGGGCATTCTGAGAAGCAGAGGGGCCTAGTGGGAAGAGCACGGGCCTGGGAGTCAGAGGACCTGGGTTCTAATCCCAGTCCGCTGGGGGGGGTGACCTCGGGCAACTCACATCGCTGTGCCTCGGCTGTAAAACAGAGATTACGACGGCGAGCCCCAGGTGAGACCCAGGGACTTCTGTCCAATCTGATCAGCTCGGCTCTACCCGGAAGTCAGTACAGTGCCCGGCACTGTAAGCGCTTACCAAATACCGTCTAAAAAATAAAGTAAAAAATCTGATTTCATGTTAAGAAATGAACCCGGGATGGATTCCCCCAGATAACACACAGTGCCTCTATCTTTCCAATCAACCAATGGTATTTGAGCGCTTACTTTGTGCAGGACACTGTACCTAGCGCTTCACGCTAACGTTTCTGCCAAAGCCAAATACGGTACATTAGAGGGTCACGGCTACTTTCACAACCTGCATGTAGAGAAGCAGCGTGGCTCAGTGGAAAGAGCCCGGGCTTTGGAGTCAGAGGTCATGGGTTCGAATCTCAGCTCTGCCACTTGTCAGCTGTGTGACTGTGGGCAAGTCACTTAACTTCTCTGTGCCTCAGTTACCTCATCCGTAAAATGGGGATTAAGACTGTGAGCCCCACGTGGGACAACTTGATTCCCCTGTGTCTACCCCAGCGCTTAGAACAGTGCTCTGCACATAGTAAGCGCTTAAATACCAACATTATTATTATTATTAGTGCTGGTCCCGGTGAATGTGATAACGCTGAAAAACCAGCACAGCGAAAAGCATCACCATACGTCGTCGTCAGTCGGGAATGTGCCGTTTAGCGTTTACCGGTACTCCTGCCGGTGCTTATTACAGTGCTTTGCGCTGGTTAAGCGCTCCATAATTACGACTGAACAGATGAGCTTCTTAAGCATTTTGACCCCCTCGACGCTACCCCGAGGGCAACGCCCGTCGGCTCGGCTGTCCGCCGGCACTCACCAAATACAGCTTATGTCGCTCGGAGGCCAGCATATCGGCGAGGCGCAGGCACTCCTGGTACTGCCCGGTCCTGTGCAGCACCGTGTGCAGCAGAAAGCCCATCATGGGCAGGCACAGTCTCCTCAGCAAGAGCATCTGATGGGCCCGTTCGTGGTCTTCCTCGGCATCCTGTCGATAGCGAGAGTTCAGAGCGCCGTTCGTGACACTCGCCTGACTCGGGCTCTGGCTCGTGGGGTCTAATCCGCTGCGCCGCTGGTCTGCTGTGGGGCCTGGGGCCAGTTACTTCACCTCTCTGGACCTCAGTTCCCTCATCTGGAAAATGGCGATTGAGACGGGGACTGTGTCCAACCCCATTTGCTGGTACCCACCCCAGCACTTAGTACAGTGCCTGGCACATAGTAAGCGCTTAACGAATATCATTATTATGATTACTATTATTCCACCCACGTGGCGAGAGGCCGACCAAGGAGGACCTCTGTATTCCCGAGGGGCAGCCACTCGCTACATCCTTTTCGATTTTGGGCTTGAGAGAGCAGAATCACGGTGAAGTGTTACTGAAGCTTGTTGTGGGCAGGGAATGTGCCTGTTTACTGTTCTACTGTACTCTCCCAAGCGCTTAGTACAGTGATCTGCACACGGTAAGCACTCAATAAATGAATGAGTTGGGAATGAGTAAGAACGCTGAGATGAAGCTACGCCCAACTCCCTACCGGGTGCTAGAGGTGTGGAGGCTGACTTCCCAATTATCTTGTATCCACCCCAGTGCTTAGAACAGTGCGCGGCACATAGCCCGGCACATAGTGAGCACTTAATCGATTCACAATTATTATTATTATCATCACCTCATGACTCTAAGTTCCTTGTGGGTAGGGAATGTATCTGTTATATTGTTCAACTATACACTTCCAAGCGCTTAACAGCATGGCGTAGTGGATAGAGCACAGGCCTGGGAGTTAGAAGGTCTTGGGTTCTAAACCCAGCTCCACCACTTGTTTGCTGTGTGACTGTAGGCAAGTCACTTTACTTCTCTGGGCCTCAGTTACTTTACTTCTCTATGCTTCCTTTCCCTCATCTGTAAAATGGGGATCGAGACTGGGAACCCCATGTGGGACAGGGACTGCGTCCCACCCAATTTGCTTGTATCCACCCCAACGCTTAGTAGAGTGTAAGTGCTTAACAAATACCATAATTATTATTATAGTGAGCTGCACACAGTAAGTGCTCAATAAATCAGACTAGTTTTACCTCTCTGACATCCACCATCCACCCTCCGTCGACAAACAACAGGACATTGTACATTTTCTCTTTCACATCGGCTGTCAGGGCATCCAAATGTCCTTTCCAAATACCATAATCCATCTGCGGAAGAAATAGGGGGAAAAAAGGATAATAAAGAAAAGAGAAATAATAAACTTGTCTCTAGATCGTAAGTTCATTGTGGGCAGGGAATGTGTCTGTTTACTGTTGTATTTTACTCTCCCAGAAGCCTAGTACAGTGCTTTCAAACAGTAAGTGCTCGATAAATATGACTGACTGAATGAATAATAATGTAGGAAAAGTCTAGGTTTTGGGATACCATCTTTGAAAAGAACAAGCATTTTAGACATTGGCAGAGCGCTTAGGGAATGCCTTCTTTGGGTGGAGCACTGGACTAAATGCCTGGAAGAGTAAAAGAGAGAGAGAGGGAGAGAAGACAGGACCCCCTTTCTATACGGAGTTCGAATCCCGGCTCGGCCACTTGTCTGCTGTGTGACTTTGGGCAAGTCACTTAACTTCTCTGTGCCTCAGTTCCCTCATCTGTAAAATGGGGATTAAGACTGTGAGCCCCACGTGGGACAACCTGATTCCCCTGTGTCTACCCCAGCGCTTAGAACAGTGCTCGGCACATAGTAAGCGCTTAACAAATACCAACATTATTATTAACCCAGTGGATGAGACTGACTGGCAAATAGGAGGAAGGAGTGTTTCAATAGGAGAGAACGCAAATGGACAGATTCAAAGAGTGACACAGTAGATTGAGCCTGGGCCTGGGAGTCAGGTGGTCACGGGTTCTAATCCCAACTCTGCCACCTGTCTGCCGTGTGGCCTCGGGCAAGTCACTTCACTTCTCTGAAAAGCCTCAGTTACCCCATCTGAAAAAATGGGGACGGAGACTGTGAGCCCCCCCTGTGGGACAAGGACTGTGTCCAACCCCATTTGCCTGTATCCTCCCCAGCGCTTAGTACAGTGCCTCACAGAATAAGCGCTTCACAAATACCATAATTATCACTATTTAAAAGATCAAAGAAAAAAGGTTTTGTGTGCAAAGGCGCAGAGGCTTAGTTGGGAAGATGCTCCCTGGGGAGAAGAAAAGCCACTGAGGGATTTCAGAAGGCCTATTAAGAGGATTAAAATGATTCATAACAGAATGAAGGTAACGAGCATAACCGAATTAGTCTGTAGAACGACTGGCCAAACTAGATTCGCTCTTATCCAAAAGTGACCTTTCACTTTTCAACAAAGTTAATTCCTCCTTCGACTTACTTCGTACTTCTTTTCTTTATGTTCGTGAGCCACTTTCTCGGTGAAGGATGCCTGCGGTATCAACGTAGGTTTCTGTGGGGCTGAATTCATGTGCTTGAACCATTCGTTAAAGGTTTCGTGGGCTTCCTGGATCGCAAGAAGGCAGTTTGAGAAACGTGTCTGTTCTTCTGTCAGCCCCGTCGGACATTCAAATTTAACTTTCAGATTCTGGGAATCATTTCGGCTTTCGACTTTCCCTCCATCGTTTTCAATAGTAAATTGGCAAATAAGCACGTACTGAATGCTAGCTGCAGCCAGCACGAGGAACCGTTCTCGATATGACGCTTTGTATCGTTTGATACGACGAGTTTGTACGGTATCTTGCTTTTGCTAAAACGCTCCCGCTATCCTTTCTGACGCTTTCAGGTTACTGGGCAGCCCCGATCCATAGTCTCTCCAGGCAAAGGATTGCTCACCTTCCATCAGAATGGTTTAACCCCAGGCTTTCTCTCTTCCCAATAGTGGATGATTAACTCACTTGCCCTCTTCTTTTCTGAAAGGCAGTCCCCTCAGCCCCAGGCAGAACTAGAGATGGAAGACCACACCTCTCCCCAATGATTCATCTGGCATATTCATTAGGCGTTCAGAGACGTAATTCTGAGCCTAGGATAGGTGATTTATTTTCACTAATGTGGGGTACCCGAGTCATTTTTTCCTCCCTTCTATCTGAAAGAAAAGACCACCAAGGGAATGTCTACCTAGGGAGGGAGGGAAGGAGACAAAGAGAAAGAGACAGGGAGGAGAGAGACAGAGGGGAAAACAGAGAGGGAAAGAGATAGAGGAGGAGAGAAGTGGGGGAAGAGAGAGAAAGAGAATGGTTATTCTTACCAAATAGGCTCTAATGCACAAATGTTCTCTGATGGCATTGTCATCTTCAGCTGGCAGTGGACTCTCCATTCCTTGCTCTTCCCACTGATTGTAGATTTCCGCTATGGAGTCTTGAGGGATTTTCACAAACACCTCTTTGGCGGCTTCATGCTTCTTGGAAGCTGTAAAATACAAGGTTGAAAAAAATCCACCATTTCAATACAGACTTGGTTGTATGAAGACGATATGGTGCTATGCTTGCTTCCTTCCAGAGGACAAGTATCCAGGCGCTGAGGACAGTGCCCTGCATGTAGTAAGCGCTCAATAACTACCCTGATGATGAGGATGATGATGGCGGCTTCAGGGAGGCAAGATGGAAAGGACCCAGGATTCAGCTGCTTGGCCTGGCCTCCCATTTCATCCATCCATCCTCTAGACTGCACGGCTCATTGTGGGCAGGGAACGGGGCTGTTCTGGTGTACTCTCCCAAGCGCTTCGACAGTGCTGTGCACACAGTAAGCACGCAATAAAAATGCTGACTCTAGGGCTAAACCCAAAGGGGCCGGAGGGGAAGCAATTAATGCCTAATCCAGATGTCCTGTTTTTGGGGCAACGGATTGACGTGGGAGAATGAGAGCATACAAGCAGGGATTTGGGAAAAGGGCACTGCCTCCCACACTCAGAGTACCCCAGCTCTCTCCTGGACCACAAGGGCCGAAGCGACGCACGAACAATCACACAAACAACTAGGATCTACAAAAGTCAGAAGAAGGTCGAGTACCCAAGAATTTTCTCATGATAGCATTGCCTTGCTTCAGTGCTTCAGCCCTCTGTGCGGGATCAAACACCAGCCAGTCGATCACGTCGATCTTCAGGCGATCCTCCTGGAAGAAGGAAGCCCGCCTGTCAGTCCCGAGTCATTAGCGGCCACGGGGCCCGCGGCATCCTGGGGATCATGAGAAACTTGCCACTTGAGCCCCATGTGGGACAGGGACGGTGTCCGATCTAATTGCAATGTATCTACCCAAGCGCTTAGAACAGCGCTTGGTACCAAGTAAGCCCTTAACAAATCCTGCGATGATTATCTGTCGTCAAATGTCGGGCGAGTTACCTCTGTAGTGCCAGTGTCGAGGGCAGGGGCTAGGTCGTGGTGACTGAACTCGCCGGTGTCTTTCTTGCGGATATTCTCGACAACTGTCTTTGTTATGGTGGCGACGTCCAAACCTAGGGAAGAGCAAAAGGCAGCCGCGTTACCTCTGGCTGGGAGGAAAGTAAAACTACGGGGCTACTGGGATTCACTGGGCCGGAGCTGAATTGTTCACTTCAGGATGAGCGACGCTCCCCACACCTTTACCGGCTAGCCCTGGGATCTTATCCAAAAGGCTCCACCCAACAGAAGGTGTTTGCCTGCATCAGAAAATCTTTCTGAGCCCTCCTCTGCTGGTAGGGAAGGGAGTGATAAAGACCAAATAAATGAGGCAGCAGCACGGCATAGTGGGTAGAGTTTAGGCCTGAGAGTCTGCCACTTGTCTGCTGGGTGAACTTGGGCATTTCATTTAACTTCTCTTTGCCTCCGTTCCCTCATCCGTCAAATGGGGATTGAGACTGAACCGCACATGGGATAGGGACTGTGTCCAACCCGATTTGCTTGTATCCACCCCAGAGCTTAGAAAGGTGCCTAGCACAGAGTAAGCGTTTCTTAACAAATACCACTATTATCATTATTATTTACTGAGTGCTTACTATGAGCAGAGCACCGTATCAAGCGGCATCCCCACAAAACACCCAAACTGAAGCTTGGCCGGGAATCAACTCATCATTGAACTGCCTGGGACTTCATCGGACTCTCTGTACGTCTATGTGAATGAAGCTCCAACCCAGGGTGGTTTTTGGGAACCGTCAGATGCGCCAGGAAACAAAGATTTCCTAAATTATCATTGTGGCGGGGGTTACTCAATATTCATCTCACATGTTTGTCAAAAAAAGCGTGGCTTAGTGGCAAGGGCACTGGGAAGTCAAAGGATGTGGGTTCTAATCCCAACTCCGCCACTTGCCTGCTGTGTGACCTTGGGCAAGCCACTTAACTTCTCTGGGCCTCAGTTACCTCATCTGCAAAATGGGGATAAAGACTGGGAGCCCCACGTGGGACAACCCGATTACCTTGTCTCTCCCCCAGCTCTTTGAACAGTGCTCGGCACATAGTAAGCACTTAACGAATACCATAATAATTATTACCATTATTAAGTTCTCAACCACCAAAAACCGTCGTCAGTAATCGACCACAAGAGGGTCTTTTTTCACCTGGGAACACGGTGAGCAGATTTGTAATCTACGTTGAGATCCCTTAAAGTGACAATCTTACTGATGGAGGCCTCATAGATTCATGCCCTCTATTACATTTAGTACATTTTCTAGCAGCCTCCTACAGACCCTATGTACAGATTAAGTTAATCAAGCAAATGGACAGAATATTTACTTCGTGAACCAAAGTATGGAACAACCCGACTCCTAAAATTGCCTCCACACCAAACGTAAACATTTCTTCTCTTTGAGAGAACATTTAGAAGTCAGTGTGATGTTACGATCAGGAGGTACATTGCATCGATTCTCTCAAGGCAAACTTTGAGGCTCTCTCACCCGCTTCTTTTGCTAGCTCCAGGCAATGATGACGCTGTTCTAATTCGGTGACACCTTCCAAAAATAGGGCGTACTGGGCAACGGCCTGGTCTTGAGGCAAATGGCAGGTGTAAAATGCTATGAGAGTTGTGTGTTTCTCATATATTAATAGCTGCAGAAGAGAAAAAGAAAAAAGCTTAGATATAGACATATCTATATATAAATATATAAACCACAGCATAAGTTCCAAGATACATATTCAAGTCATCACTGACAAGGCTCAAACTAACTTCGAGATTTAGCAATATTTATTTTTACTATTATTGGTATTTACTGAGCACTTACCTGTAAAATAAGGGTTCTGTACTATGCACTTGGGAAGTAAAAGCAAGTGACATTCCCCACAGACCTCTCCAGTTCATACACCTCACATCGACCTCTCGCCCACGTCCTGCTTCTGGCCTGGAAGGCCCTCCCTCCTCTTATCCGACAGAGACTCTCCCCTCCACAAAGACTTACCGAAGGCTCATCTCCTCCAAGAGGCCTTCCCTGACTAAGCCCTCCTTTCCTCTTCTCCCATTCTCTTCTGCATCACCCTGACTGGCTCCCTTCTGACTGGCTCCCTTTATTCACCCCTCCGCCCCCGATCCCAGCCCCACAGCACTTATGTACCTATCTGTAATTTATTTATATTAATATCCATCTCTCCCTCTAGATTCTAAGTCATTATGGGCAGGAAATGTGTCTGTTTACTGTTATACTGTAGTCTCTCTCAAGTGTTTTATAGAGCGCTCCGCACACAGTAAGTGCTCAATAAATACGACTGACCGACTGACTCTGCTTACCTGGGTCATTTTCCTAAAATCATTCTGTGGACACCTCCCCACTCAAAATTCTCCAATAGTTGCCTATCCATCTCCACACAGGCGGTAACTCCTCGCCATCAGACTGGAGGCGTTCCATCAGCTCTTCTCCCACTACAACCCAGCCCGCCCGCTTCGCTCCTCAAGTACCAACCTACACGCTGTGCCTTGCTTCCGCCTCACCCGCCATCGACCCCTTGTCCACCCTCTCCCCCATTACATACGACAGATCGGCACTCTCCCCATCTTCAGAGCCTACTGAAATCCATTCTCCTCCAGGAAGCCTTTCTGGACTAAGCCCTCATCCTCCTGCCCCATTTCTCCTCCCTGCTACCTCTCCCATGCACTTTTAATCCTTCAATCGTATTTACTGAGCGCTTACTGTGTGCAGAGCAGTGTACTAAGCGCTTGGGAAAGTACAACATAACAATAAACAGACACATTCCCTGCTCACAAGGTTACAGCCTAGAGGAGGAGACAGCCATTAATAGTCCCACCCGCTCAGCACTTGGGTACTTCACCCCACCGCCACTGCAGGTTTACAGACTTATCTCTATACTCGGTGGCTTCGCCTACCTGAAATTTATACTAATCTCTGTCTCCCCCATTAGACTGCAAGCATTCAATAAATACCGCTGAGGGGCTGATCGATACTCTAATGGGGGAGAAAGTCCCAAAAGTATTTACAGACCGTAATCAAAATAAATAAAGGTACAACTGAATCAATCGATCAAGCGATCGGTGGCACTGAGCGCTATGTGCAGAGAACTGTACTAAGCGCTTGGGAGAGTACGATGTAACAGAGTTGGTAGATACGTTCCCTGTCCATAAGGACTTTACAGCCTGGGTCGGGGGACATTAATATAGTTGAATAGATGAACCTGGGCAAGTCACTTCATTTCTCCGTGCCTCAGTTCCCTCATCTGTAAAATGAGGATTAAGACTGTGAGCCCCACGCGGGAGAGGGACTGGGCCCAACCCGTTTACCTCGGATCTACCTCAGATCTACTTCAGAGCTTACTCAGTGACTGCCACATAGTAAACGCTTAACAAATACCACAGCTGAGGCACAGAAGTCAAGTGACTGTTCCATGGTCATACAGCTGGCAAGTGGCAGAACTGGGATTAGAACCCACGTCCTCCTGAATCTCAGGCCCGTGCTCTATCCACTAGGCCATGCCCTTCCATCTAAGTAGGAGGGAGAACAGATATTTTAACAGATGAGGAAACTGAGGCAGTGAGGTGGATTACAAGATTAAGAAATTATGAGTGGAAGACTACAACAGTTACACTGGAGCAGCTAAACTAAATGAGACATTGAGTCTCAAACACACCAATTACAATCACTTCCATTCAATGCTCTAATTCTTACTGACGTCCCTGTTGCTCATCTGATTTTCACTTTCAGAGAAAAATACATCTGATTCGGCCTTTTTAAAAGTTTACCTGAATGTAGGTCTTCAGCACTTCAACAGAAACTTCCTCCTTTAAGAGAAAACAAAACACGAACGTTTGCCGTTTGCCCAATGCACCTTTTGCCAACTGGACATTTACAAAACACTTGCGTTTCTTAATAATCAATACTACACCAGTGACAGAGATAACCCGGAAATAACACTGCCTTGATCGGCAATACATGACGTCTGCTGATTTGACTTTATAAGCGTACTTTTGTCTGAAGTCCCAGGGTGCGGAAGAACAGAATGAGATGAGTCATAAAGCGGAGGAGATGTCCCGGGAGAATGTTTCTTCCTCTCTCAAGCCATTTGTTAAATTCATCCATCAAGCCTGCAACCACCAAAACAAATATTCCACGTGAACGTCAGTGCGCTCCCAAACCCTAACCCTAAGAAAGGACCAAAAGATGTTCCCTTTCCCTGGGCCCAGACCTCGGCCACCCGGTCTATACTCTAGCCGTGGAGTCAGTCAGTCAGTCTATCGTACTTATTGAACACTTGCTATGTGCAGAATGCTGCACTAGGCGCTTGGGAGAGCACGATGCAACAATAAACAGACACATTCCCTGCCCATAACAAGGGGGAGAAAGACATCGATATAAAGAAATAAATTACAGATATGTATGGTAAGTGCTGTGGGGCTGGGAGAGGGATGAATCAAAGGAGCAAGTCAGGGTGACGCAGAAAGGAGTGGGAGATGAGGAAAGGAGCGCTTAGGGAAGGGCCTTCAACAAGGCTTTGAATGTTACGGGAGAGTCAATGTCTGTGGGATTTGAGGAGGGAGGGCGTTCCGGGCCAGAGGCAGGATGTGGGCGAGATTGACGATGTGGGTGGTAAGATTGACGAGATCAAAGTTCAGTGAGCAGGGTGGCATTAGAGGAGTGAAGTGTGAAGGCTGGGTTGTAGGAGGAGAGCAGCGAGGTGAGGTAGGAGGGGGCGAGGTGGTTGACTGCTTTAATGTCGACGGTGAGGAGTTTCCGTTTGATGCGGAGGTGGATGGGCAACATTACGTGGGGGTAAAGTGGAGCCGGGAGCAGAGGCGGTGAAATTAGCTCTTAGCCTGACTACTGCGAGGACTTCCCGATCAATCCACGAATAAAACAACGGTAATTAGTAAGGGCTTACTGTGTGCAGAACAGCGAATGGGAGAGTCAGAGAGAAAAGGGATTGCTTAGAAAAACTGCCCCGCAGAGTAGGAAAACAGTTACTTGGCAGGTAGGCAGCTTACTAGACTGTAAGCTCGTTGGCAGGGAATGGGTCTGTTACACTGTACTCTCTCAAGTGCTTAGTACAGTGCTCTGCACAGAGTAAGCGCTCAATAAATATGCACTTTATTGTATTTTCTACTATTCGGCATGACATGGCTACCTCCTTGATCCTATGGATAATCAAGATAATAATAATGGTATTTGTTAAGCGCTTACTATGTGCGAAGCACTGTTCTAAGCGCTGGGGGGATACAAGGTGATCACTGGGGCTCACAGTCTTAGTCCCCATTTTACAAATGACGTAACTGAGGCACAGAGAAGGGAAGTGATTTGCCTAAAGTCACACAGCTGACAAGTGGCAGAATTGGGATTAGATCCCATGACCTCTGACTCCCAAGCCCGGGCTCTTTCGACTAAACGGGCAGACATCCATAGAACCACCTTCCCTCTATACTGAAAGCGAGCCAGGAAAATTAAAAAAAAAAACACCTTACCATCCACATCGCCCAAGATGAGGAATTTCTGAATTACATGATAATGCTCTTGATTTTCCTCCAACACTCTCTGAAAAAACAAAAACAAAAAAAAATGAACACTTTTCTAAGTCCTCTGTAGTGCATCCGCTGCTGTGAAGCCGAAAATTTCCATGTTGAATAGGAAGAGCTCACATCACAAAAAGCCAGAGCCCAAAAAGTCTAGGACAGGTTTCTTTTCAAAGGGCTCCACATATGTACACAAGTGCAGAGAATACACTTCGGTTCTTGAATGCTATGTGCCAAGCTCTGTACTAAGCGCTTGGGAGAGGACAATACACTACAGTTGGCAGACACTATTCCTGCCAGGGTAGGACAAAAATTGTGGCACACCTCCATAAAGTAGGAGTTGGGAAAGCAGGGACTGCCCCTGGACAATCAATCTATCAATGGTATTTACTGAAAGCTTACTATGGGAAGAGCACTGTACCTTAGCACTGTACCTTACCCACAACGAGCTTACAGTCTAGACACCAAGGGATCTTCTTGGCAAGAGCTCTGCTGAAAACTGCCACGACTGTATTCACCATCTACAACTTTCCTTTCGAGACGACGAGATCCTTTTTGGCTAAAGGAACGAGCGTGGCCTTCTCTGACCCCTTCATTTTTGGTTTTAGAAGACGGAGTCAAGGTGGAAACAAAGGTTCTGGTATGAAAAACAGCCCTTACTAAAATTATATCACTTTAATCGATCAATCAATCGTGTTTATTAATTTGATTTTAAATAATGGATAGAGGACCCTGCTTCTTCTGGTGAACGGGATTCTGGTGAGTTGTGACAGACAGAGGAGAGCAGAACTGGTCCCGCATCTGAATCACTATCAAGGGTATTTATTGAGCACTGCCTGCATGCAGTAAACTGTACTGAACGCTTGGGAGAGTACAACAGGGTTGGATGACATATTCCCCTGCCCTCAAGGAGTTTATGGTCTAGAGGGGGAGGCAACCGTGAATTATAAACACACGAATTAGGGCTAGGGAAACTAGTGCCTCTTTCTCTCCCCTTCTCCCCCTGCCCCAAATGGGGGGCAACTTTCCAGAGCTCCAGATGTCCCTAGGCTTCGGGGCCTGTCTCGCACTCCCCTGGAAGGGCAGGAGATGCAGTGGGTGGAAAGAGAGATTAGAGAGAGAGCTGGTTAAAGAGGGGAAAGCTTGCTGTGGACAGTGGATGTATCTACCACCTCTGTTAGAATGTCCTTTCCCAAGTGCTTAGCACAGTGCTCCACACACAGTAAGCACTCAATAAATACCACTGATCGACTGACTGGTCTAAATTTCTCATTAATCTAAAATTTCTCATTAATCTAAACTGGAACCCTGGGGGAATGGAAACTGCAAAGGACAAAAGATTAAAAAAAGTCACGAGTCTTCTGACTTTTTTAAAGACAGCATGCAAGTAAGCGAATGAAAACATAAAACAGATTTCTAACCACTGCCCTTCATCATTAACATACACCCGTAAGACTCAGGGCTTTCTCGGAGAACGAGACTGACAACGGTCAAATGCTTTTTACCTTTTTATCGGTAGCTTGGAGTTCTTCAAAAACCTTTTCTAAAGTCCAGCTTTAAAAGAAAACAGGAAAGAGATAGGGGAAATTATTAAAAAATGAGGAAGGGCAACAAGCCATACACAGACTTCAAGAGACCAAAGGATGCTACCAATACACAAAAATAGAAAATGAAAAAAAAACCCCTAACTCACTTGGCTTCCAGATATTCTCTCGGGAGCTCCTCGGTGTCATCTGCTGACATCACTGACGTCCGGACTTCCTGCTCTACTAGACTGTCCACCATGACTCTGAAGTGAGCCCAGACTGTGTCTTCCCAGGTTTCACAAACAGGAAGGAGCTTTGTGATACCCCACACCACCCGGCCAACAAAAAATTTGTTGTTAGAATTTGTCAGATGCATGGAAGCCAACAAATCTGAAACAAGATTCACCTAAGGGGAAACTGATTATGCTACCAGAGGGTTACGAGGGTTCTATCACCACTAGGGAATACAAAATAGGGTATACAGTTATCATCATCAATAGCGTTTACTGAACCTTACTGTGTGCAGAACAATCCAGGGTATTTATTGAGCCCTTACTATGTGCAGAACACTTAGCTAAGGGGTTGGGAGAGAACAAGTCAACAGAGCCAGCAGACACGATCCCCGCCTATGAACCTACAGTCTAGAGCACTGTCCTAAGCGCTTGGGAGAGTACACTATGACCGAGGTAGCTGACACGTTCCCTGTCTACAATGAGCTTACAGTCTAGAGGCCTGAGAGTTGGTGGGATGGGGTGGGGGTAGCTCTCCAAAGACATTGGCTTAAGGCGTTTGAAGACAGCCAGGAGATTTTGGTTTGGTCTTAAAAAAGCGGAGAGTCAAAAAGCCTAAAGGACAGTGAGCAGGATTTAGGAAAGGTGAGGGGGAAATGACAGCCTTAGTGGGGGACTCGAAATACCCCTAAGAAGCCCTGACACTTCAGGGGTGGCAAATGTAGGTAGAAACATGGCTGGAACCCTCCCCTTCCCCCGTCAAAAGTAGCACATAGGTAGTACCCTTGGGTAGGAGCAGTTTAAACACCAGACACGAATGGGAAAGGGAGGGATGCTGGGAGGTGCCGACTCCTGCCTTATACAATTTAGGGATGATGATAATAATAATTGTGGCATTTGTTCAGGGCTTACTACACACCAGGCACTGTACTAAGCGCTGGGGCAGATAGAAGCAAATCGTGTTGGACCCAGTCCCTGCCCCACGTGGGGCTCGCAGTCTTAATCCCCATTTTACATATGAGGGAACTACATCTGTAGAGACGTCATCTGACTTGCCCTGGGGTCACGCAGCACACAAGTGGCAGAACTGGGGTTAGAACCCAGGTCCTTCTGACTCCCAGGCCCGTGCTCTATACATTAGGCCACGCTGTTTCTCTTTTCAAAATGGGGCGAGAAGACGGCAAGTAGAACCCTGTCCACTGAAGACTGTGTGGCTAAGGAGCTCTCTCTACCCAATGCCTCGAGGTGTAGGCCTATACGCCAAGAAAAGTACTGGAAGCCAATGCCACTGATGGTGAAATCTGCCTCCGTGTGTATGTGTGACTGACCCTGGTTGTTAGCACCAGGATTCCAAATTAGGTCTAACAGGCACTTTTCCACTGCGATTGCCACTGGGGTACTGGATTTTCTATTCTGTGGACTTTTTTAGGAGCATTTCTGGCAACTGTTTTAGAAGCAACTGCTGAAAACTGACCTCTAAAAACAGCAGTGAAATGAAGAGAGTTGGTTCTGAATAGCTACGGCACACTTGCGAATACAGCAGTATATGCTGATTAGCAATTTAAATAAAAAATAGTCACACTTGAGAATTGGCTTCGCATTTCTCCTTCTCCGACTCCCTTCTGCTTTTGCCCCTGCGCTTGGATTTCCACCCTGTGGTCACCCCTCCCTCAGCTCCACAGCATTTACGTCCTTATCCATAATTTACTTCTACTAATGTCTGTCTCCCTCTCTAGATTGTAAGCTTGTTGTGGGCAAGGAATGTGTCTACTGACTCTGTGACACTGTACTTTCCCAAGCACTTAGCACAGGGTGCTGCAAATAGTAAGCACTCAATAAATACAACTGTTTGACTGATAGTGTATTCAAATTACGTATTCACTCAAAGTCTAAACAGCTTAAAGTTCTGGTATGAATGCTCATTAATTTGTCAGTCACTTGCAATACAGAGTATATATAATAAGGTGCACTACATAC
This sequence comes from Ornithorhynchus anatinus, assembly GCF_004115215.2. Classification (NCBI taxonomy): domain Eukaryota; kingdom Metazoa; phylum Chordata; class Mammalia; order Monotremata; family Ornithorhynchidae; genus Ornithorhynchus; species Ornithorhynchus anatinus. The sequence goes on along the minus strand of NC_041741.1, from coordinate 17,065,269 downwards.
AGGTAAATGAACTAAAAGTTATGATCCTTTAGGACTCTAACCCAGCTTCCCCCCCAGCCCAATAATATTTGTTAAATGCTTACTATGTGCCAGGCATTGCACTGAGCGCTGGGGTAGATACAAGCTAAATCAGGTTGGACTGAGCCCAGACTTAATCCCCAGGTAACTGAGGCACAGAGAACTTAAGCGACGTGGCCAAGGTCATACAGCAGACAAGAGGTGGAGCCAGGTTTAGAACCCAATTCCCCTGACTTCGAGGACCGCGCTTCATCTCCTAGGCCACGATGTTTCTCTAGACTGAATGTTTAATGGAAAAATATTACACACAAAGGCAACTTACCTGCTTAAGATTCCCACTGAGGGCTGCGTAGATCGCTCGCTCGTATCTATTAAACTGCTCCTGAGGACACAATTGGCACCGACAAATTTAAAATGATCGACATCATTTTAATTTGTTCCCGCACCACCCTGGGGAATTTTACAAGCTCTGCAGACTAAACCGTATCCACTCGGCAGTAGAAGGTCCTTGACGAGGCTGAATTATCAAAACCATTACATGGGGGAGGGAGAGGTTCTTTCGAGAGGGCTCCAGAACATTTTGCTCCAGAGAATGGCAAATGCAGCTGAGGTTCTAAGATTGTAGGATGGTGTGGGGTAGGGGTGAAGGCTGATATTCCTGGCTTTTGTGGGGGCAAACCTTCTTAGTCAAAGAGAAGAAACCTCTTTAGATTTAAAAATCTCCTATACATCTACTTCGATAGCACTTTTACTGCTGATTCCCGCAGATATTTTCATTCAACCTAAACCATCTGGGGAATCTTTTTAGCAATGCTGAAAATAATTCCTGGTGATACAGGAAAAAACCAGCCGTTGAGATACTCTTCTCATTCTGTGACTCCACAAGAACTATTTAGCAACAGAAAAGGATGAATTGAAGTTGAATTCAAGTTCTAAAAGGAATCCACTAGAAGGGTTTGTTTATATCTTACATCTTCCGCCATTCTCCAACAACTCATTTTCCAAATGCATCTATATGGATTCCCTTCCACTGGTTCCAATTCTGTTCCTGTAGAGTAGCAGTGAAGGAAAAAAAAGGAATTGGTATTTAAGTTACAATGTTATCCCTTGGTGATAAATTCTTCTTTTAACCATTGCCAGGGTGCCAAAATAGTAACAATTCATTTCCCCATCTGCCATTTTATTTAAACCTCACAAAAGCTTTAAGCATTTTGAGGTAGCTAGGATAGGTTCCATAGTGGAAAGAGCACGAGCCTGGGAGTCAGAACATCATGGGTTCTAATCTCAACTCAGCCGCTTGTCTGCTGTGTGGCCTTGAACGAGTCACTTCACTTCTCTGTGCCTCAGTCACCTCATCGGTAAAATGAGGATTGAGACTGTGAGCCTCACATGGGACAGGGACTGAGTCCAACCTGATTAGCTTGTATCCACTCCAGTGCTTAATACAGTGCCTGCCACATAGTAAGCGCTTAACAAATACCATAATTATTATTCTTATCCCTCTTGATTAGCCATGCTTATAAGTGTGGTATTTGGCAATGAGTTAGAAGAAGCAAATGGAAACAAAACTAGATCCCCATGCTCTTTCCAGCACACTATACTCCCTCCCAGAAAAGGGAAGCTACCCCTTCAGAGATGGGCCTTCCGACAGCCTATTAAGTCCCAGTTCCTAGAGCAATATTCGCTAAGCACCTCCACTGATGTTAGGATCGTGATAGAGTTTCCATCCCTCGAGCGTTGCAGCTCTCCACGCTTGCCCGCAACGTTTGCAGAGGCGCTGCGCCTGAAAGAAATCGCACAATGTTCAAAATTCAGGAACCACCTACGTTGAAGAGTTTACTTCCATCACGCGATCCGTGGCTCCGTAGTAAAGATTCTCCAAGAACGTAACTCACCAAGTCCATAAACACAGTTTAAGTTTAGGGGTTGCCTGAGGAGACTGAAGATGGAAATCAGCTGGCAGGTTTAAATTTCTGGCTTTTGGGAGAGACAGACAGGAAGAAATGGGGAGGGTGAGGAAAGAGGAGAAGAAGAAGAGAAGAAGCCCGAAGATTAAGCATCAATCTGTTCAATTACGAAGCCAAGGTATTTCTCTCGTCCAAGCTCAGCAAAGAAAGCAAAGCAATGTGCAGAATGCCAAGGCAAGTTAAAGTACCGTATAGGACTGTAAAATCAGAATTACATTTCCGATGCCAACCTCATGAAATGCTTTCGGGTGACCGGTAGACAATTCATTCCCTTGAGTTACCAGACAGTATTGTGAAAGTGCAGAACTTCCGCAGCTCACCTCATCTGTCATTCCTGCCCGGATAAGGGTGAAAAGGTATTTGAGTAATCGGATATCGTCTTCCCGATCCAAATCGTCAAGTGGCATTTTCTGCCTTATGGGAGCATCTGGATCCTACAATAAAGGCGCATCGGGTAAATCCGTCACACTGCTGTCATTGTCAAGTGTTTACAGAATCCAGCCCATGAGTTTCTAAACTGTAGTAAATTCATTCCTTAAATTTTCTTAAAGAACAGATCAATATGAGGGTGCTAAAACTACTCTCCCTCTCACTCTGACCCACAGGACAAGGATTCGAATAGGATGCCAGTTCCTATTGAGTTTACAGACCAAATTGTATGGATTCCCTTTTAATTTTACATTGTAAGGCTCCAGCCTCTCATTCCACACCATCACTGCTTACTTCTTCCCTCCTTCCACAGAGATGATGATTCTAAGATGTTAAACTTCCTAAAGACCCTAAGCTGATAAAGTAAGATCAGTTTTCAAACTTTAGGAGTCAGCAACAAAGAGTAAAAAAAAACCCAAAAAACAACCACCTTCCAAAATATTCAAGTTTAGTTCGATTTTGAGGCCTAATCGGTTACTTACCAACTCAGTTACAAGAGGACGGACACTTCCAATATATGAGGTTAGTTGCCTTTGTTTCAAAGTATGCAGAGTGTTTTCCCTAAAAAACAAAAACACACAGCCCATTTTAACACTTGAGGAGGCAATTCTGGAGTCTAGAATGTTCACGGCTAGCGGGAACAAAGGCAAGGGAGAGGGAGTTGCCTAGCGCTGACTTGTGCCTTGCCACGGAGAAAACGATCCCATCCGGGGTCCTGATCTGAGGCACTCTGGACCAGAGTAGTCACGAAACAGCGTGGCCTAGTGGATCGAGCCTGGAAGTCAGAAGGACCCGGGTTCTAATCCCAGCTCCGCCACAGGTCTGCTGGGTGACCCTGGGCAAGTCACTTCATGTCTCTGGGCCTCAGTTACCTCATCAGTCAAATGGGGTCTAAGAGAGTGAGCCCCATGTGGGACAGCGACCTTGTCCAACCTGATTGATTTCTATCTACCCCAGGGCTTGGAACAAGCTTGGCACATAGTAAGCGCTTAATGAGTGTTATTATTACAGAGTGGCCATTGTTTATGAAAAAAGAATGCAGACATTTTAATCCCCTATCATTAAACTGTTCCATTTTATTTGACCAACAGCCCTTGCGGAATTCAATAAAGAATTAAAAATTTACAATCTTCTATCATCAATTTTACAATCTTCTATCATCAGTGGTCAAACACATCCCATAAGATTGAATGATATATTTTTGAAACCTCCTAGGTTTTTTAAAAAAACACCAAAAAACATTTTTTCTCCATACACTGCTGATACTAACTAAATGGGAAGACTAAGAGGAGGACGGGAAAAAAAAAGAGAGGAGAATGATGGGGAAAAGCAAAGGAAAGTGAATGTCGTTGCGGGGAAAGGGAGTGTTTTGAGGAGTGAATATGGTGTAGGGAGAGTCGGTGGAGTGAGTGGTAAAATGTGGAGTGGGGAAGGGGTGTGTGTGGGGGGATTGCAGAGGGTAGGGCTAAAGGAGGGGGCCAGAGTAATGTACTGGGCAAAAGCCAAAGGGGAGGGAGGGAGTGGACCCACGAATGCACATTCCACTTCTAGCCTTTTGGCACTCTGCTCCATTTAAATAAAAATAAACATAATCCATGTGGACAGCGCTGGGAGAAGGAAACGTGTGGAGTTTGGGGGTGGCCAAGGGGAGATCAAAGGATGCGAGGGCCCCCCCACCGTCATTCCTTAGCACCCGTCACCCTGGCCTCTACACGTGCACCTCAAGACTGAGTCTTCATTGGCACCCCAGGCTACCCCCCGGCCTTTTCCATCTGACCCATTTGTGTTTTCAGAGGAAGAAATCAAGGCTACGAACTCATTTGAAGTTGTCACTCCTGATGTAAAGTGCCTTCCCCAGCAATAGTAACCATTAGGGTATCTGTTAAGAGCTTACTACATGTCAGGCACTCTATTAAGTAAGGGGGAGACACGAGGTAGTCCGTCAGCTCTGTCGCAGCTCCTGCCCCACGTGGGACTTATTAACCAAGAAAATTAACCAATAAAAATCCTCTAAAATAATACAACAAAAATGATGGTCTACTGGCCTGCTGGCAAGTTACAACCAAGAATGGGGATTTGCCACTCAGGGGTTTGAAAACCGATACAGTAGCATTTAGTGACTTACCAATATACTGTTTTTGCATAAAATTCGATATTGCCAGAGAAGTCTCCAATGTCATCCTTCGCAATGCTCTCTAACCAATCTACCACCAGCTAGAATATAAACAAATTACTTTATTAAATGTTCAAAATCTTTATAAATAAAAGACTTTCCTTTCTCTACGGAAACTTATTCAGAAGATCTTCGAGGAGTACTTAAATTCAATCCCTCTGGTATTTGAAGAAGACTATGGGATGGGGTGTATCATCATCATCATTAAGAATATTGAGTGCTTACTGGATGAAGGAATGTGTCTACAAACTCTTGGGAGTGCTTGTACTCTCCCAAGCGCTTAGTCCAGTGCTCTGCACGTGGCAAGCGCACGATAAATACCACTGGCGTTGAGGAGTCAACACCCTAACAGAGGAAGGCTTTCCAAATGTCCCTTCTAGGTACGAGGGGTTCTGCGCTGTCAGACCAGTCCAGTTTCCGAGTTTCCAAAGCGTGGAGGTCAGCCGGCAACTCTCCTCAACGATAACAAAATGAAATTCAAGGAAAAGTCTCCTCTCAGGGTGGGAGAAAGATTCAACCACCACTAACGTTCCCACCTTTAAGAAGAACGGAATCCTCAGGTCATACCTGGCTCTGTCGAACAAGTGAATCTCTTTGAAACAGGGTCTCCACAACTGTCTTTTCGCTGGCATTAAGCATCTGCTTAGGAGGAATAGTCTCTTTTTAAAAAAGAGTAACACCATTCAAATATTGATGACAATATACGTGAGATATACTGAAGGCTGGTGCCCCAAATTTTAAATCACTAAATCAATTTATAATTGTATTTTCCACATTCTGAAGTGTCTGATTTTATTTTACTCCCCTACAAATATTTAGAACATAAATTCCATTTTCTCCAAGTTTCCCAAAAGACTAGACTGTGGGGAAGTGTGTGTGCATTGGGGGGGGAGGTCTGTTTTCAATTTCAAGTAAAAAAGTAAAATTCCCATGGAGTTAAAAGAGGAACTCACGTTGCCTATTTTGGTAAAGGGAAAAAAAAGTAAGAACCACCCTTGACTCCTCAGGGTGATATCACAAGAAAAATAGACACGGTGATTTAAACTCATTAAAATGTCAGAAGTGAACTTCTAACATCGGGGAATAACTTTCCGTTTGCCGAGCAACACTTTAGAGAAAGAAAGTATTAAATGTCAAGGCTTTTTCCTCAGTTCCATAACGCGGGGACTGTGTTCTTGCAGAACTTCACGTTAAGGAAAGCATCACATTAACCCTGTGTCTGAAGCCACGTGCCTACACATGGCAGCGTGCTGTAGGCGGATAGCTATACTTTGTGGGAAGAACATTCTCCGAGATCACTAGTTACCCGAAACACACAGTGCAAACGGGCCCGGTGTCAGACTGGGTGTTATCACTTGCAGCTGGCAAAAGTAAAACACTGTGACAGAAAACTTACTGCGATGTCAAACATATTTTCATCTTCCAGGGCAGACTGTATTCTATCTCTGGAGACAAAAACACGGAAAGAAAATGAAGTCTGTAGTTAACGACGGCACGAAACACAAATCTAATGTCGGCGAGCTACAAATGGCACTGAATGCACTAAGGTGGAGAAATGAAATTCTCACTAGCTTTATCATTCGATGGTATTTGAGCACTGAGAGCAGAGCACCGTACTAAGCACTCTGGAGAGTACAATTCAGTGGAGATGGCAAACACGCTTCCTGCCCACAAGGAACCTAACGGTCTAAAGCGCTTAGTACAGCACCTGGTAGGTAAGCGCTTAATAAATGCCAAAATTAAAAAAATTTATGGTGGGGCTTACGGTCTTACAGTCATGGTGAAGGTCACCAAGCCAAGTCGGTAGTGAATGTGGAAATTCAGAGGTGGCTGCTTGTTGATGTTTCTCCTTCCTGCTTAGCCTGTGAAACCCATGTGGGTCAAGAACTGTGTCCAACCTGCCTAACTTGTATCTACCCCAGTGCTTAGAACTGATTAAGGCACAGTAAGTGCCTAACACTGGCCATCATTGTTATTACCATCATTATTAAAGAGCCCACACAGTAATAACCTTTATTAAAAAAGAGCAGTAAAGAAACTAATTTGATCTCGTTCAATCCATCACTCGATGGCCTGAGAGCTGGGAGAAGAATACAGCAATAGCAGGACACTCTTCTATCTTCCCACCCTAGCCCTTCAATTTGGGTAAAGTTTTGGGAAATGTCCACAATAGGCTTTCTAGCTGAAACAAATTGGCATACCGAAGTTGGCCCACAAAATAAATGAGTAACAGAATATATACCATTCTAACAACTCCACAGCCACATTATCTGCCTCGGGTGTAGGTTAGTTAGAATGGCTGGGACCTGGCTTAACTGCAGTTTATGGTGTTGGTAGACTTGTGTTCTGGTTAGGTTCTCGCCAGCAAATTACCTCAGCAATTCAGGTCCTCCCCAAAAACCTTTTTCTCTCACTTACCTCAATATTTCAAGGAAAAATGCCTCCATCAAAAAAGTTAAGAGTGAAGATCAATATTTTTTTCTCTAGGCCCAACCTATCTGCTACTGAAGGCCCAGCCTCTTTTGCATTGATGCATTTCTGGAACCTTCTTCTAGACACCGAAGGGTCTCGATCAACTCTTCTCTGACTACCCCACTATTTGGTTCCCACTCCCCGGTTTGGAACAACCAGAGTCTCACCACTAAGTCGAGTAATTTTACCTTTTCTGTTGAAATGCAGTTTCCTAAAGACCTTACCTGTAAAGAGATGCCAGGAGTCTCCACGTAACCATCTCCTGTTGGAGTAGCCAAAGGATGCTGGCTGTTTTAGAAAACTTCTTCTGTCCAGGAGTGGCCCGAGACACTATTTTTCCTAGTATATTCACCTGGAAGAAAACGTTGCGATTTTTCAGCCACCGCCCGTGAAAAAGCACTAATGATTTTCTGGAATTTCCCAAAAGGCGATTTATTTTCAAGGCAACTGCACTGACTGCATATTTGCTATTTACACGGTAGCTTTCTGGGATAGCAATATTATTTATTCTAGTTAGAAAGGGCTCGAATGGGAAAGGTTCTGAGCCCCACATGTATTCCCACAAAATGAGATTCCAAATCTACTTTTTAAAGGTAGAAAAAAATCCCCCCAGTACAAAGTCGGGGGAATCAAAGAAAAAACAAAGAATGGGTATCCCTCAACAATTGCAATTTTGCCAAGCACTGAAAATTCTATGTGCCATGTGGCTGCTTCAATATTCAGTATTAAGTAATCAGAGTTTCCAGAGCTGCATCTCACCAGTCTGTTACTTGTAACTTTTAACTCCCTTGCGATCCTTGGCACTTTTCACTTCATCACTTATATTACTATCGATCTCCCCTTCTGGATGGCAAGCTCACTGTGGGCAGAGAATGTGTCTGTTTATCGTGGCAGTCTCCCAAGCGCTTAGTATAGTGCTCTGCACACGGTAAGTGCTCAAAACATATGACTGACTGCACTTTGCTTTCATAGTCACAAATATTCCACATTTCCCTCTTAATTGTAAATGGGCTCTAATCAAAAAGTGAGTGGGCATTTTATAAACAGGGTAAGGAAAGTGATTTTCGTGGGTATTTTGTGAGAAAACATAAGAAAAATGAGGCTACTTGGTATGGCTGAAGCCAGAGATTCTTAAAAGCCTTTGCTTATGGTGTTACCAATCACAAGGACTTTTCAGAAAAATAACCCCAGGGTTGGTGAAGGAAACTCATAAGTTCTAAAATAGTGTTATTACAATATGTCCAATAAATCAAGAGGCTTGTAAAGTAATCACTCTGCCTACTACTTCCTAGATGGATATTAAGGCAGTAATGATATTTTCTAATAGAGAAGCAGCGCAACTTAGTGAAAAGAGCATGGGCCTGGGAGGCAAAGGACCTGGGTTCTAATCCTGGATCTGCCACTTGCCTGCTGTATGACTTTGGGCAAGTCACTCAACTTCTCTGCACCTCAGTTACCTCATCTGCCAAATGGGGATTCAACACCTGTTCTCCCTCCTACTGAGACTGTGAGCTGATCATCTTTAAACTACCCCTGGGCTTAATACAATACTTAATACAATTTCCAGAAGATCCTGCCTAACTCAACTCTAGGAACAGGGCTGCACAGAATTTACTGAACATTGCTTTGAAATTAAGTCACTCCCAAACAAGCTAAGGAAGTGCAAAGGAGCATGTTATAAAAAGCTTACCTGGTTATCGCAAATGCTCTCATATTCTTCTACAAGGTCAAACACAGTCGTTGAAGAGTGTTTCAAAAAGGACTGTAGAAAGTCTGTGAACATACTCATGGTTGCTAGAAATGGAAACGAAAAAGCAGTGAAAGAAGGCATCGAAAGAAGGCATCGAAAGAGCCACTCCGCTGTTCTAAAAATAAGGCAAAGTTGACTATTAGAAAACTAAGTGTTTGGATGGGATCCAGTTGTCAGTTTTTCATCACACGTGATATTGATAAGGGAAAAGAGTGGACTTAGTTTCACGCATCTGGTTTATCACATGTCCCCAAACATTTATGCTGGATAACCCCAAGGTGTCTGAAACAGTCACATTGGCAACAACCAGAGCACTGGGGGGGGGGAGGGGGGTGTCCTACTATCCATAATCCTCAGGGGCAGTGCCTCCATCCTCCATTCCTGACAAAATAAGCCCAGATCACTTATTTTCACAAAGATCCAACAATGGTTTGTGATATTTAACTGTACAATGCAGTACACAGAATATTTCCCAGAGGTTCCAGCCTAATTTATGGCATGTAAGTCTGCAGGCAACCATTCTTCAAAATATAAAAGGTTGCATTGTGAGTGGTTTTATCTCAGAATAAGGCTGTATTCCAATGAAACTTAAGTACTACCCTGCTACGTATTCCCTGATAACCAGGAAAACTGCTTGGACTAGTGCAAATAGCAAAGGGCTGGGAGTCCAAGGACCTGGGTTATAATTCCGGCCCCACCACTTGTTTGCTGAGTGAACCTGGATAACTCACTTCAGTTCTCTGGGCCTCAGTTTCCCCATCTGTAAAAAGGGGTTTAAACCCTGCTCCCTCCTACCTAGACTGTGAACCCATGTGAGATACGGGTTGTGTCAAATTTATTTTGCATCTACTCCAGGGCTCGGTACAAGGCTTGGCACATAGTAAGCACTTTTTACTACTAATAGTAATCAAAACTGAAACTCAACTGAGCCCCCCGATCTGATGAATGGTGTCTCACCCCATTCTGGCAAGACTGGCAATAGACAGTCCCTACATACTTTCCAAACTGTTAAAATGTAAGGAAGCTTCACTGTGGGCACAGAATATGCCTACTAACTCTGTAACACTGGACTCTCCCAAGAGCTTAGTACAGCGCTCTGCATATTGTAAGCACTCAATTGATACGACGGACCGAGAATCCACCGAATGAACTGTGGCAGTCCCATCAGAGGGGTGAGGAGCCTGGATGCGGTGCTCATTTATTATTATTTGTAGTAGTAATAATATTTGTTAAGCACTTATTGTGCGCCAGGCACTGTATTAAGCGCTGGGGCTAATCAGGTTGGACGCAGTCCCTGTCCCACATGGGGTTCATAGTCTCAATCACCATTTGAAAGATGAGGTAGCTGAGGGAGGTGAAGTGACTTGCCCAAGGTCACAGAGCAGACAAGCAGCGGAGTCGGCATTAGAACCCATGACCTTCTGACTCCCAGGCCCGAGCTCTATCCACGCCACCACGCTGCTTCTCAGCATGTTCCGCAGTTTCTATTGTTGTTCACGTTTACTTTCTATAGGAATTCTCTCCTTGAGTGTCTGCTGCCAATTTCCCTACTACCCTTTCAGACCGTGAGTCCGTGGTCAGCTAGGGATGGTGCCTGCATTTTTACCCTTCTACTTTTCCTTATGATCGTGACAGTCCCCTGAGTTCAGGAAGCGCTCAACAAATCCAAGACACAACGATTTGTACCTGCTTCCCCCGGGTCATCTTCCCGGAGCATGACGGCGCTAATTGTGACATCTTCCATAATGGCTGGTTGCTCTAGGTTTGTAAAAAGCCCTGTCCGTTGGGGTGAGAATGCAGCTGTCCAATTACTGTCCTCCAGATTAGTTACCTTAAAAAAAGAAAAAAATCCAGAACAACAACAACAAAAAGGGTTTCATTTAGGTGACTCCTCTCTGACAAATGCAGAGGAACTTATGGGAATAGGTTTTAAAAAAAATAAGCCATGGACATGAAAATAGATGTAACAGTACAACATAGGGATAATAGGTTTCAAATCTAACTGAGGTCCTTTCCTATGAATCTCCTATTGATGGAGAAAGAGGAAAAAAATGATCAACCCGATCCTCCGACATACCATGGACATATTGCCCCAAAACCCTGGAGATTGTACGGTTCGCGGGGACCTCCCTCCTGTTCCGAGGATAGCGGAAACATCTGGCTGCCTAAGTGAGCTCCGGTTATGTGGAGTAACTGAAAAGAAAAAAGAAAATCAAGGAAGATTCAAAATACAAACATAAACAAAGCCTAAAAATGTGAAGGCAGACCTGCAGAGTTTCAGTTACTAAAGGTCTAGGCCTCAGTACTTTGTTTTACAACGACAATTTCTCATTTAAAGCATAAAGACTCTCCTGAATGATAATACCTCCTCCTTCAGAGACTTACTGCAAACTAAGTTTCGACTGTCCAAAAATGCTGTTTTATAAATATGATACAGTGGAAGAGGCATAGTGTTTTTAGCAACTAAGTACTGGTATCGTCACAAAAAGTCGAATTACACAAAGAACTTACAAGGCTGCCGCAAAGAAGCGGGGGTTCGAGGAATATGGCCTCTCGGTGTGGTAGTAGATAAAACATCATCCTGGGATGTCAGAACTGGCGGATAAGTTAAAGAGTGGCTGTCTATTCCGAGACAGAATCATTTAAACGACAATTAAGCCCAGTACGTAACCAGGCTATTTTTAGCCCCTTCATTATTCCGGGTTGAAAAAACACCCAACTCATTTCCGTCTTTCTGAGAATTTCGCTTCACGATTCCAGCCGTAAAAGGGCTAAAAGTACATTAAACCTGGTGGTGGGGGCAAGAGGAAGGTACTGGAGGTTGGGAGGGGTGGGGGTGGGGGCTAGATAGGTAAGGGGTCTGCCTGCTGCCCATGGAGGACGAGGGTTGCCACCGCAGGTCCTTCGGCTGGACGGGAGATGTGCCTCGATCTCACCGCCAACCTCTCACCACCGTCCTGCCTCTGGTCCGCAATGCCCTCCCTCCTCAAATCTGACAATGAGCCTCCCTCGTTTCAAAGCCTTATTGAAGGCACATCTCTTCCAGGAAGCCTTCCCAGACTAAGCCCCCCTTTTCCTCTTCCCCCACTCCCGTCTGCGTCGCCTTGACTCGTTCCCTTTGTTCTTTCCCCCTCCCAGTCCTAAGGAACGTATGTACGTATCTAGAATTTATTTGCATTGATATCTCTCTACCCCCCTCCAGTCTGTAAGTTCACTGTGGGAAGGAAATGTGTCTGTTTTCTCTTGCATTGTGCTCTCCCAAGCACTTAGTACAGTGCTCTGCACACAGTAAGGGCTCAATAAATATGACCGACTGAATGAATACTGCCGGCAGAGGGCCGGGAACAGAGCTGCGGCTACGACTCCACCTCCAGCCCCTTCGGCCCGAATTATGCAAACCGGGCCCAGTTCAGGATTTTGGGGTAAACGAGGGAGAGGACCAAGGTGGGAGTGTGGCGACTAAGAGACAGCAAGGGCCGGCTACCACAGCCCCTCCACGGCTCTGGCCCAGGTAGGAGGTGTTGAAAGGCCCACTGAGGCAGCAAAACAACGTTCATACTGGGCCCCTCTAGGTGGTAAGATCTCTGTGGACCACGAACGTGTCTTCCAACTCTGCCGAACTATACTCTCCCAAGTGCTCTCCACACAGTAAGCACTCAATAAGTACGACTGAATGAATGAATGATGAAGGACAGGGACTGTATCCAACCTGATTATTTTGCATCTCCCCAGTGCTTAGTGCAGTGCCTGGCACATAGTAAGAGCTTAACAAACACCATTAAAAAAAGCTAACTGTCCGCTTACAGTTGTGGCAAATAATGGCTACAGGATGAACAAATATGGAGCATTTAAGAAGCTTTTGATTTCTACTAGTTGTCCAACATGAAGGATAAAAATCGAGTCATTCCTGGGTGGTCATTCCCATTACTGAGACGGAAAGGATACTAGAAACACGTTTTTGGGCGCTCTGTCTGCGAGCCGTCCTCGTCACCTCTGCGTCCCGCACTGCTGGAGATAACATCTCCCCAAAGTCATTCCTGAAACAACAAAATCACAATTCCAGTAAACAATAAACAATCAGAGAAGGAGCAGAGGCCTTCCCTGAATAAACCCTCATTCCCACTCCCTTCTGTGTCACCCTGACTTGCTCCCTTCATTCATCCCCCCGCCTCCAGCCCCACAGCCCTTATGTACATATCTGTCATTTATTTATTTCTATTCATGTCTGCCTCCCCTTCTAGGATGTAAGGTCGCTGTGGGCAGGGAATGGGTCCATTAAACTGTTGTGCTGGACTCGCGCAAGCGTTTAGTACAGCTCCCTGAGCACCGCAAGTACTCAATAAATACAACTGATTGACAGTCCAAGCCCAAGGTCAGCAGGGAACATTTCTACCAATTTCAAGGTACCCTGATTCACCACAGTACTCTCCCAAACACTCAGTACAGGGGTCTGCGCACCGTAAGCACTCAGAGAAGCCTTGTGGCCTACTGGATCTCATCTATCTCTCCCCAGACCCCTCACCCACGTCCGACCTCTGGCCTGGAACGCCCTCCCTCTTCATAGATGACAATGATTCTGTCCATCTTCAAAGCCTTACTGAAGGTCCATCTCCTCCAAGAGGCCTTCCCGAGCTAAACCCTTCTTTCCTCTTCTCCCACTCCCTTCTCCATCGCCCTTGCACTTGATTTACTCCCTTTATTCCCCCGTCCCTCAGCCTCAAAGCACTTATGTACACATCCATAATTTATTTATACTACTGTCTCCCTCACTAGACTAGAAGCTCACGGTGGGCAGGGACCGTGACTACCAACTCCATTACACTGCACTCTCCATAGTGCTTAGTTGAGTGCTCTGCACACAGTGAGAGCTCAATAAATACAAGTCACAGAGCACGGGCCTGGGACCGCCACTTGTCTGCTGAGTGACCTTGAGTATGTCACTTCACTTCGCAGTTCATCTGTATAATGGGGGTTAAGACAGACTAGGTGGGACATGGACTGTGTTTAATCGATCAATCGATCATATTTATTGAGCGCTTACTGAGTGCAGAGCCAGTCATTCAGTCATATTTACTGAGCACTTACTGTGTGCAGAGAATTGTACTAAACACTTAGGAGAGTATGATATAGCACAAGAACAGACACAATCCCTGCCCGTGATGAGCTTACAGTTTAGAGAGGGAAACAGACATGAACATGAATAAATAAAATTACAAACATATAAAGTCCCGTGGGGCTGGGAGAGGGGAACGAATAAAGGGAGCAAGCCAGGGTGACGCAGAAGGGAGTGGGAGAAGAGAAAAGGAGGGTTTAGTGAAGGAAGGCTTCTTTCATTCATTCAATTGTATTTATTGAGTGCTTACTGTGTGCAAAGCACTGCACGAAGCACTTAGGAGAGGACAGTACAACAATAAACAGTGACAATCCCTGCCCACAATGAGCTCACAGTCTAGAGGGGGAGACAGACATTAATATAAAGATAAATAAATTACAGATATATACATACGTGCTGTGGGGCTGGGAAGGAGGATGAATGATGGGGGCAAGTAAGAGCGGTGTAGAAGGGAGTGGGAGAAGAGGAGAGGAGGGCTTAATTAAGGAGGCCATCTTGGAGGAGATGTGCCTTCAATAAGGCTTGGAAAGTGGGAAGAGGGACTGTCTGTAAGATTTGAGGAAGGAAGGTGGGAGGGTGTTCCAAGCCACAAGCAGGACGCAAGCATTCATTCATATTTATTGTTTACTGTGTGCAGAGCACTGTACTAAATGCTTGGGAAAGTACAACACAGCAATAAAGAGAGAGTCCCTGCCCACAACGAGCACACAGTCTAGGGGGGAAGGCAACAATACACATAAATAAAATGACAGATATGGACATAAGTCCATGAGAAGCAGCATGGCTTAGTGGAAAGAGCCCGGGCTTGGGAGTCAGAGGTTGTGGGTTCTAATCCCCTTTCTGCCCCTTACCAGCTCTGTGACTCTGGGCAAGTCACTTCACTTCTCTGTGCCTCAGTTACCTCATCGGTAAAATGGGATTGAAGATTGTGAGCCTCACGTGGGACACCTGATTACCTTGCATCTACCTCAGCGCTTAGAACAGGGCTTGGCACATAGTAAGTGCTCAACAAATATCATTACTATTATTATCAGAGAAGCTGCGTGGCCTAGTGGCAAGAACCTGGGCTTAGGAGTCAGAGGTCACGGGTTCTAATCCCAGCACCACCACCTGTCAGCTGTGTGTCTTGGGGCAAGTCACTTCACTTCTCTGGGTCTCAGTGACCTCATCTGTAAAATGGGGATGAAGACTGTGAGGCTCACGTGAGACCACCTGACTACCCTGTATCTCCCCCAGCACTTAGGACAGCGCTCAGCACATAATAAGCGCTTAAATACTAACATTATTATTCTCTGTGCCACAGTTTACTCCTCTGTCAAATGGGGATGAAGACTGTGAGCTCCACGTGGGGCAACCTGATGACCTCGTATGGACTCCAGCGCTTGTAACCCTACCCGCTTCCCTCCAACACTTGGGGGCCTCCCTTTTGCTGACAAAACGATCTTCATCTTGTGCCCCTCCCTCCCTGCTCTTTCTCAGTCTTGTCCACTGGCTCCTCCAACTCTAAAAACTATAGTTGGGGTGACGGTTAAGTGCTCACTGTGCTCCTAGTCAGCGTTTAACAAATAGCATCATTATTAGTATTAATATCATTACTACAAGTGGTGTGGGGCCGAGTTAGGGTGTCAGTTAGGTGCTCACTCTTGGCGCTTAATAAACAGCATCATTATTATTAGTATCATTTATTATTACTGCAATAGGTGTAGGGCCGAGTTGGGGTGTCGGTTAAGTGCCCACTGTCGGCGCTTAACAAATAGCATCATTATTATTAGTATTAGTATTATTACAAGTGGTGTGGGGTTGAGTTGGGGGGTCGGTTAAGTGCTCACTGTGCTCCTAGTCAGCGCTTAACAAATAGCATCATTATTATTAGTATTAATATCATTACTACAAGTGGTGTGGGGTCGAGTTGGGGTGTCGGTTAAGTGTTCACCGTCAGCGCTTAACAAATAGCATTATTATTATTATTATTACAAGTGGTGTGGGGCTGAGTTGGGGTGTCAGTTAAGTGCTCGCTGTGCCCATAGTCAGCGCTTAAGAAATAGCATCATCGTTATTAGTATTATTATTATTACAAGTGGTGTGGGGCTGAGTTGGGGTTTCGGTTAAGTGCTCACTGTGCTCATAATCAGCGCTTAATAGCATCACTATTATTAGTATTATTACTATTATTATTACAGGTGGTGTGGGGCTGAGTTGGGGTGTCGGTTAAGTGCTCACTGTGCTCATAGTCAGCGCTTAACAAATAGCATCGTTATTATTAATATTATTATTACAGGTGATGTTGGGCTGATTTGGGGTGTCCCTTACGTGCTCACTGTGCTCATAGTCAGCGCTTAACAAATAGCATCATTATTATTATTATTACAGGTGGTGTGGGGCTGAGTTGGGGTGTCGCTTACGTGCTCACAGTCGGCGCTTAACAAATAGCCTCATTATTATCAGCATTATTACAAGCGGTGTGGGTCTGGAAGGAGGGAAGAGCAAAAGGGAGCACGTGAGGGCGGCGCGGGAGTCGGTGGGAGGTGAGGGGAAGCCTATGGGCGGCGTCGGCGGCTCACCTGTCCATGGCGGCCGTCCCCGGAGGGCTGGCGGCCCAGTCCGGCCCCTCCAAGGTGGCTTCTTCCCGCTCGCCGGAAGTGCGACCTCTGACCCGGAAGCTCATGTCGGCCGCCCTGAGGGAGACCCAGCAAGACCGAGCGAGCCGGCCGGCGGCGCGCATGCGTCCTGCTTCCCTCCTCCCGCCCTCTGCGGGGGGCGGGGGGGAGTCGCAGAGCGCCGGAGCCGGACGAGCGACGCATGCGCAGTGAGGGGGGGTTTAATAATAATAGGAGTGGTATTGGTTAAGCGCTTACTATGTGCAGAGCACTGTTCTAAGCGCTGGGATAGACACAGGGGAATCACACGTGAGGCTCCCAGTCTTCATCCCCATTTTACAGATGAGGGAACTGAGGCCCAGAGAAGCGAAGTAATCATGTTGGTATTTGTTAAGCGCTTACTATGTGCAGAGCACTGTTCTAAGCGCTGGGGTAGATACAGGGGAATCACATGAGCCTCACAGTCTTCATCCCCATTTTACAGATGAGGGAACTGAGGCCCAGAGAAATGAAGTAATCATGTTGGTATTTGTTAAGCGCTTACTATGTGCAGAGCACTGTTCTAAGCGCTGGGATAGATACAGGGTCATCAGGTTGTCCCACGTGAGACTCACAGTCTTCATCCCCATTCTACAGATGAGGTGACTGAGGCCCAGAGAAGTGAAGTGACTTGCCCACAGTCACAGTCACACAGCTGACAAGTGGCTGACAAGTGGTAGGGTCAGGATTTGAACCCTTCACCTCTGACTCCCAAGCCCGTGCTCTTTCCACTGAGCGACGCTGCTTCTTATTAAAGATGGGACAACCTGATCACCTTGTACCTCCCCCCCCCCCCAGCGCTTAGAACAGTGCTTTGCCCACAGTAAGCCCTTAACAAATACCACCATTATTATTACTATTTATTGAGCGCTTACTCTGTGCGGAGCACTGGACTGAGGACTCGGGAGGGCCAGTCTGGCCACAGAGAGAGACAATCCCTGCCCAAAGGCTACAGCAACCATAGCGGGAGAACCGTTTGGAAGGTTGCGGATTATGGCAGAGGGTGGGGCGTTGTGCAGCGTGGCTCAGTGGAAAGGGCCCTGGCTTGGGAGTCTGAGGTCATGGGTTCGAATCCCTACTCCACCACTTGTCAGCTGTGTGACTATGGGCAAGTCACTTCACTGGGCCTCACTGACCTCGTCTGGAAAATGGGGTTGAACACTCTGAGCCCCACGTGGGACCACCTGATGACCCTGTACCTACCCCAGCGCTTAGAACAGTGCTCTGCACTTAGTAAGCGCTTAACAAATACCAGCATTATTATTATCCGTGGAGTGGTTATGGAGGGGAAACGACTCGATGGCACTTAATAATGATTCTATTTATTGCTACTGTTTTTGTCTGTCTCCCCCGATTAGACTGTAAGCCCATCAAAGGGCAGGGACTGTCTCTGTTACCAATTTGTACATTCCAAGCGCTTAGTACAGTGCTCTGCACATAGTAAACACTCAATATGAGCCCGGGCTTGGATGTCAGAGGTCGTGGGTTCTAATCCCGGCTCCGCCGCTTGCCAGCTGTGTGACTGTGGGCAAGTCACTTCACTTCTCTGGGCCTCAGTGTTACCGCATCTGTAAAATGGGGATTAACTGTGACCCTCAGGTGGGACAACCTGATTACCCTGTATCTCCCCCAGCGCTTAGAACAGTGCTTGGCACATAGTAAGCGCTTAACAAATGCCAACATTATTATTATTACTATTAATGATTATTATTATATAACTGCACCTCAGTTACCTCGTCTGTAAAATGAGGATGAAAACTGTAAGCCTCATGTGGGACAACCTGATCACCTTGTATCCCCCAGCGCTTAGAACAGTGCTTTGCACATAGCGTTTAACAAATACCACCGTTTATTTTATTTATTTATTTTAAATACTATTGAATGAATGAATGAATGAATAAGGGGGAGAGGACGCGCATGCGTACTGGTCCCTCCGCTTCTTGCGGGGGGGGGGGGGTCAGGAAGAGCGACGCATGCGCAATAGGGATAGGGGCAGTTTTTGGCTGAGTTGGACCGAGTCCCCTGTGGGCCTTGGGTCCAGAGAGGGTCGCCCTCCCTCCCAAGTGGCCAGTTTGGGCCACCGGAAAAAAGACAATTAATGCTCTCCATTACTTGGGCAAAAGCGGCCCTCCAGCAGCCTGCGATGCCAGGACTTGCTGGCATTCAAAATGGAGGCGGAGGGCTGGAGGGAGGTCGGGGTCAGCGAGGGGGAAAGAACAGACGAGAGGAGGGGGACAGGGAGAGTTACATTCAGGGAAAGATACCCAGGCAGAAAAAGGAAGTGAGACTGACAGGCAGGAAGCCCTACCCCCTCCCTCCAACACTTGGGGGCCTCCCTTTTGCTGACAAAACGATCTTCATCTTGTGCCCCTCCCTCCCTGCTCTTTCTCACTTGTTCACTGCCTCCTCCAACTCTTAAAAACAATAGTTGGGGTGGCGGTTAAGTGCTCACTGTGGGGGGTTTTATGGTCTTTGTTAAGCACTATGTGCCAGGCACTGAACTAAGCACTGGGGTGGATACAAGGTTAATAATAATTTTGGTATTTAAGTGCTTACTATGTGCAGAGCACTGTTTTAAGCGCTGGGGTAGATACAGGGTCATCAGGTGGTCCCACGTGAGGCTCACAGTCTTCATCCCCATTTTACAGAGGAGGTAACAGGCACAGAGAAGTGAAGTGACTTGCCCACAGTCCACAGCTGACAAGTGGTGGAGTGGGGATTCGAACCCTTGAACCATCTGACTCCCAAGCCCATGCTCTTTCCTTCTTCAACTGCTACGTTGGACTCTCCCAAGCGCTTAGTACAGTGCTCTGCAAATAGTAAGAACTCAATAAACGCCACTGATTGATTCATGCTGATTGTTTATCTTTCCTCCGTGTTTTCTATCCATGTCAGAACATTCCCTCTACAATCCTACGAATACCCGGGTCTTTTCAAAAGTCTCTGAGGTAGAACTTTGTTAACCCCCCTATTTTAATAGTATTTGTTAAGACCTTACTATGTGCCAGGTACTTTATTATGATTAAGCACTTAACAAATACCACAATTATTATTATTAATCCATGTCCCACAAGGGGCTCACATTCTTAATCCCCATTTTACAGATGAGGTAAGTTATACATTATATATCTATATGTATATATTCCCCTGATATTTTGGCATCCAATTTTCAAATTGAATTTGACAATTCTGACTTCAGCCTCTTTTCTTGAAAATTCTGTTGGCACAAAATGTGAACAATTTGAATGTTTGGCAACTTTAAAACTCTAGCAACACCCTCACTCTGTCCTTGGGTGCGTCCCTTAATTTATCTGTGCCTCAGTTCTCTCATCTGCAAAATGGGGATTCAATTCCAGTTCTCCCTGGCACATGGTAAACACTTAGCAAATACCACATTTACTAGTCATTCTTATTATCATTATCAAACCGAAATGTGTCAAACTAAGAAGGAGAGACAGAGACAAAACAAACAACCCAAAGGCCCCTGCAGGTTTATGGCCGTGGTGGATTTTCCAGATCCTTCACCAGTAGACGTGAGGTTTTGATTTTAATAGGGAAAATGGAGACAGCAAGCAAGGCCATTACTAGTTTAAATCAAAGTTCAAGCAGCCCAGTGTCACTGGGCCTCTGACAGTGACAACAGGATGCCCGGAGGAAACACGTGACGGTTGTCTCTCTCAACATCCTTCCTCCTGGTTAGAGATGTACTATTTTTCCTCCTTAACTGTTCCCTGCTTCCTTAACCCACCAAAGGGTGGCTCACCCACCTATTTATCCAACCCCCACCTTCTGGATTATCTTGACTGCCCTTCTCAGTCTCCTCTTCTGCTCTAAGTCCTTCCTAAAATACCATGACTGGAAATGCATTGCAGCGCTCGTGGATTTCTACTGGAGCAAAATCCTGCCTCATTTTATTTTCCGTTCCTTTCCTGATGGTACCCAGCATAATAATCATCAATGTGGTATTTGTTAAATGCTTACCGTGTGTCAAACACCATACTAAGCGCCGGGATAGATCCAAGATAACCGGGTCCCACAGGGGGCTCACAGTCTAAGAGGGAGGGAGAACAGGTATTGAATCCCCATTTTGCAAATAAGAGAACTGAGGCACAGAGAAGCTAAGTGACTTGGCCAAGATCTCACAGCAGACAGGGGAAAGCCGGGAATAGAGCCCAGGTCCTCTGGCCCCCAGGCCCGGGTTTTTTCCACTAGGTCATGCGGCTTCTCGATTTGGTTGGCCTCTCTGGGGGCTGTTGCACATTGGAACGATGATTGTGAAAGAAAGTCCACGATGACTCTGAAATCTCTTTCCCGAGGGGTGACGGGAAGGTCCGAACTCCAACTCCTGTAGTTGTAATTTGGATGATTTTTCCCCAGGTTGCCTTAGTCTGCCCCGGCCAAACTGAAGCTCCTAGCTCATTCGCTCAGGTTTATGAGGTTTTTTGCAGTTTGGGTCCATCCGTAAGCCATTTTCACCACCTGGAAGAGTAGAAGGCCATCTGCAAACTTGGAGATTTCACCACTTATTTCCACTTCCAGATCATACGTGATGAGATTCAACCCAACTGACCCCTGAGGGGAATCTCACTGCCTAAGCTTCTTCAACTGCTCCGTTGGACTCCCCCAAGTGCTTAGTACAGTGCTCTGCAAATAGTAAGAGCTCAATAAACACCACTGATTGATTCACGCTGATTGTTTATCTTTCCTCCGTGTTTTCTATCCACGTCAGAACATTCCTTCTACAATCCTACGATTACCCGGTTCTTTTCAAAAGCCTCTGAGGTAGAACTTTGTTAAACTATTTTTTAATAGTATTTGTTAAGATCTTACTATGTGCCAGGCACTTTACTAAGGGCTGGGGTAGATAGGAGATAATCGGGATGGCCACAGGCCATGTCCCACATGGTGCTCACTGTCTTAATCACTATTTTGCGCTTAGTACAGTGCTCGGCACACATAAGCACTCAATGAATATGACTGTCTGTTGTGTGACCTTGGGCAAATCACTTCACTTCTCTGAGCCTCAGTTACCTCATCTGTTAAAAAATGGGGATTAAGAGTGAGCCCCATGTGGGACAGGGACTGCCTCCAACCTCATTAACTTGTATCTACCTCAGCACTTAGAACAGTGCTTGGCACATAGTAAGCGCTAACAAGTACCATATTTTTTTCCCCTGTCTCGTGCTTATTACAATAGAATTAGATTATTAATGAAAAGTTCCAGATACGTAAGTGCTGTGGGGCTGAGGGTGGGGTGAATACCAGGTGCTTAGATTGAAGTGCAGAGGCAACACAGAAGGGAGAGGGAGTAAGAGAGTTGAGGGCTTAATTGGGGAAGGCCTCTTGAAGGAGAAGTGCTTTTAGTAAGGCTTTGAAGGTGGGGAGAGTGGTGGTCTGTCATATAATGATGGTATTTGTTAAGTGCTTACTATGCCTCAAGCCCTCTTCTAAGCGCTGGGGGAGATGCAAGCTAATCAGGCTGGACACAGTCCCTGTCCCACATGGGGTTCACAGTCTCAATCCCCATTTTACAGCTGAGGAAACCGAGGCCCAGAGAAGCGAAGCGACTTGCTGGAGGCCACACAGCAGACAAGTGGCCGAGCCGCGGTTAGAACCCAGGTCCTTCCGACGCCCAGGCTCTATCCGCTAGGCCGTATTGCTTCCCTCTGGGGCCGGAGGGCGTTCCAGGCCAGAGGGAGGATGATTGCACGGAAGTCTGCCGGTTTGGGGTGCCGCGGCGGGTCTCCTCCAGGCCGGGGCCGGCCCCGGTTATTCCGCCGCCCCTCCCTCTGTCCCGAGGGACCTCATCATCTGGTCACCCCGGGCGCCTCGCGCAGCAGGGTGACCTCACCCGCCAAGCAGGGTGGACTTGGCCGTTGGCCTCCTATTTTCCCGTTGAGCAGCGGGAGGGGAGAATTGGGGGATGATGGTCTAGGGTGGGGGGCAGGGGACCAATAGAGCGAGGGGCTAGAGGAGAGAATAATCAATCAATCAATCAATGCGGTGCGGCTTAGGAGAGAGACCATGGGTCTGGGAGTCGGGACCTGGGTTCTAACCCCCGCTCCGCCCCTTGTCTGCTGTGCGACCTCGGGCAAGAACCTTCACTTCTTTGGGCCTCAGTTCCCCCATCTGTAAAACGGGGATTAAGAGCGCGAGAGTCATAGACTGCAGCCATCTTGGAGAAGAGACTCATTTATGCATTCGATCGTATTTATTGAGGGCTGTGTGCAGAGCACTGTGCTAAGCGCTTGGGAGAGTACGCTACAACAATAAATGAGCTCAAGGAGCACAATTAGCTCTCTCGGCTCATCTCCCCGACACCTCAGTCCGCTCAGCAGCTCCAACCCCGGCCTACTCACTGTCCCATGTCCTCATCTCTCTCACCGTCGACTCTTATTCACACAACCCGCCGTCCTGCCTACAGTTGCCACCCGCTTCACAACCAACACACCACCACTTTCCCCGTCTTCAAAGACCTAGTAAGCTCACACCTCCTCCAGGAAGCCTTCCCTAACTAACCCATCAGCTCCCCACGCTATTCTCTCTCCCTCTTGCATCACCTTTGCTTTTGGACCCTCGACCCAAAACACTGACCTCTCCCTGCCTAGCAGTTATATCCAGAACTTTATACTCGACTGCTTTCTCTACTTTACTCTTAATTTACTCTTGGGTCCATCTCTCCTGCTAGACCGTAAGCAGGGATGGTGTCTAGTACGGCTACTCTAGGCGCCCAATAAATAGCCATGATCGATCACACAGTGATTCACACAGTGCCCTCCTTACCTCACTGAGATGTCAGAAGCCGTCCTCCCACCTGCCTGCCGGAAAGAGCACGGGGCTGGGGTTCGGGAGAGCTGAGTTCTAATCCCGCCTCTGCCACTTGCCAGCTGGGTGATCTTGGGCAAGTCATTTATATCTGTGCCTCAATCAATGGTGCTTATTGGGTGCTTACTATGTGCAGAGCACTGTACTAAGCACTTGGGAGAGCACAATACATCAGTTCCCTCATCTGTAAAATTGGGATAAAATACTTAGAGGAGGAGCATGGTGTAGTGGATAGGGCATGGGCCTGGGAGTCAGCTCAAGAATTCTAATCCGGGCTCTGCCACTTGTCTGCTGTGACCTTGGGCAAGTCACTTCTCTGTGCCTCAGTTCCCTCATCCGCAAAATGGGGATCTGAGACTGAGTCCCATGTGGGACGGGGATTATGTCCAACCTGATTTACTTGTATCCACCCCAGCGCTTAGTAGAGTGCCTGGCACATAGTAAGTGCTTAACAAATACCACAGTTATTATTATTACACGGGTGTAGAAGAGCAGGAGCAGGAGAGTTCAGTTAATCCAATTTTTCTCACAACCCAGAAATACATTAGCAGTGGTGGTGAACTAACAATCTAAGAATTTTGATTCCAAACCTATGGCTCCAGCTAGGGAACACAAGGACTAGGGAAACAGCATGGCCTAAACGGATAGAGCACCGGCTCAGGAGTCTGAGGTACTGGGTTTTAATCCTGCCTCCACACCCCGTCTGCTGTGAGACTTTAGCCAAGTCATTTCACTTCTCTGTGCTTCAGTTCTCGTATCGGAAAATGGGGATTAAGGATGAGTCCTATGTGGGACAGGGACTGTGCCCAAACTGACACCCTTATATCATCCCCAGCGTGTAGTAAAGTGCCTGTCAAAGAGTAAGTGCTTAACAAATACCATTAAAAACAGAACAAAAACAAAAAACCTCGCAGCTCTGCTACTTGCCTGCTTTGTGACCATGGGCAAATCGCTTCACTTCTCTGTGCCTCAGTTCCTTCATTTGTAAAATGTACTTTCCCAAGCTCTTAGTACAGTGTTCGGCACCCAGTAAGCGTTCAGTAAATATGACTGATTGATTTACCAATCTGCAAAATGGAAATTAAGACTGAAAGCCCCATGAGGGACATGGACTGCATCCAACCTGATTAGCTTCTATTTTCCCCGGCGTTTAGTACAGTGCCTGGCGCAGAGTAAGTGCTTAAAAAATACGGTCACAAAGAAAAAGGGTTAAAATTCAGAGACTTCAAAATCTGAATGGTGAAAGGGTTTATCTTCAGAAAACCAGACAAGTCGGGGGTCTTCGCTTGAAGACGAGGAAGCCAGCGACCAAAGTCACGTCGTGGCAACGTTTAAACACGTGAAAGGGCAAACGAGGAAATAATGAGGCAATATTGGTATTTTTAAATTGAGGATTCTGATCATTAGCTTTGAATTCAGTTCTCGGGATTGCCACCACCATCTCCTCCTAGAAACAGCAGCTTCCCCTAGGCTGACCTGCGGATCTGGACACGAAGGCATGAAATTTCTCTGGCCGGTGGAATATTTTCATTAGTATTTTTCCGTCCTGCCCCAGAAATCCCCATCAGACTGAATAATTTGCATTCCTTCACTGCATTTACCGGTGGTATGGGAGGGAGGAGTTCTTTTCGCCAAACCACAAAAAAAAGTACTTTTAGCACTCTGCAAATGTCAATCTAGAGTTTTCTGCTGCCTTCTCTCCCCCGCCTCCCTCCTACCCTCCACCAGTGTGATGAAATTCTGCCTGAGGGAGCCTTACCTTTGAACCATTTCTTTGGTGGGCTGTGTCTTGGATGCTAACCTTTCACGAGACCGTTATTTTGGGATCGATGTAAAAATTCCCATTTGCACTTTTTAAATCTGCTGCCGCAACGCTGCCTACCAACTCGCTTACAACACCCACTGCCAATAGGTGGTATCGATTTTAGGGTGTTAAGCGCTTACTCGGTGCCAGGCACCGTACTAGGGCTCAGGGTCTTAATCCTCAGTTACCTCATCTGTAAAATGGGGATGAAGACTGTGAGCCCCATGTGGGACAACCTGATTCCCCTATGTCTACCCCAGCGCTTAGAACAGTGCTCTGCACATAGTAAGCGCTTAACAAATACCAACATTGTTATTATTATTAATCCCAATTTTGCAGAGGAGGTAACCGAGGCCAAGAGAAGCAAAGTGACTTGCCCGAGGTCACGCAGCAGACAAGCGGCAGAGAGCCGGGATTAGAACCCAAGTCCTCTGACTCCCAGGCCCGTGCTCTTTCCACTAGGCCACGCTGCTTCTATCGAAATACTCGAGCCCAGAGTGAGGCTCATCTGGTTTTTTTGTTGTTTTTTTTGGGGGCGGTGCGGGGGAAAGAACCCCATCGTCGTGGACCCTAATTTTTCTTTTTAAACTTCATACTGTCGGTCTCTTTCTGATAAATTTCCACCGATTCAACCGAGCTTCACTGAAGACTTCCAAGGCCATTTCGATGTTATGAATGCGAAAAGTAGATATGGGGTGCAGAGGGTGACGAACTCCAGTAGCAAGGCACTGATCGCACGTGGCTGATCTGAACTGTCCGTGGCTTCACGGCGGTTCCCTCGGATCTATCAGGATGCCAGCTGAACAGCTATCTTTGCCGCTACCCTCCGTTTTCTACCAGTTCACGACCATTCCGAGATCTAGGATTCTTGTTTACCGCAATTCCCTGCCAAATTTAACTCCGCTTCAGGCACGAGGCTCCGAAATAGTCCCCAAAGAGTGTGACGGTGCTGGTCGGTGAGTCACCCGACTGAGTTTCCAGAAAAGACGCACACTACAGCTATGCGGATTCAATTGCTCTTCTTGGTTTAGTTACTAATCTGGAACCGATTCAGCTACTAGACAGAGGGACCACACTAAACTGATCAAATATCGCACAGCACTTGCGTACACACCTCATGTACTTGTTTGTTCCCCCTAAGACTTGCGGTATTTGATAAGCACTCACTGTCTGCCAGGCACTATATTAATCCCTGGGGTAGATAGAAGGTATTCAGGTCAGACACCATCTCTACCTGACCCCGGGTTCACATTCTAAGGGTGAGGGAGAATCCTTATTTTACAGATGAGAAAACTGTGGCACAGAGAGGTGAAGGGACCTGTCCAGGGTCACACAGCAGACAAGTAACAGTCAAGAGAAGAACCCAGGTCCTCTGACCCCCGGGCCCTGCTGCTTCTCTATCCGTCATTTACATAAGTGACATTTACATAACTCTCTGAGCATCGGGTAGAGTTGTGCACTCAGTAAATTCTCAATCCACCCCAATATGAAACCCGCCATCGTCTAACTTGAGAAGCAGCGTGGCTCAGTGGAAAGAGCACGGGCTTTGGAGTCAGAGGTCATGGGTTCGAATCCCAGCTCGGCCACTTGTCAGCTGTGTGACTGTGGGCAAGTCACTTAACTTCTCTGCGCCTCAGTTACCTCATCTGTAAAATGGGGATTAAAGACTGTGATCCCCACGTGGGACAACCTGATTCCCCTGCGTCTACCCCAGCGCTTAGAACAGTGCTCTGCACATAGTAAGCGCTTAACAAATACCAACATTATTAACTTGGCTCTGTGTTCCACCAACGCCTATGCCACCAGCTAGATGCTTTAAAGGGAGAAGTGGCAAGGTCTAGTGGATAGGGCACAGGACCGGGAGTCAGAAAGACCTGGGTTCTAAATCCAGTTCTGCCGCTTGTCGGCTGTGTGACCTTGGGCAAGTCACTTCACCTCTCTGGGCCTCAGTAACTCATCTATAAAATGGGTTCGAGACCGTGAGCCTCACGTGGGACAGGGACTGCGTCCAACCCCGTTTGCTTGTATGTATCCCAGCACTTAGTACAGTACCTGGCGTACTGTAGGCGCTTAACAGATAGTAAATTTTTTTAAAAATTTACTGTTATTATTATGTTTTTTGAAGAGCCCCTTTCTGCATTGTAGTCATTTCTGGAATGAGGCCGAGGGTAAGGAAATCACACTGGTGTTCTACATTTACAGGCATTTACATACGTTGACTGCAAAGTCCGGGGCCTCCACGGAGATGGTTAGAGTTGGGATTTGGACCCCAAAAAAGTACATCAGGGGCAGATGGATCCCAAACTCCATAAGGATTCAGGAGGCAGAGAGGCTGGTGGAAGTTCAATGGTCAGGGGTGCAAATGAGCACAGAACGCCCTCTTGGAGTTGGCAGATTTCAGGGACATTCGAAACCCTTCACCTTAGACAGCATTTTATTAAGTTTTGCCCCCTAGAATTTGAAAACCCACTTACATACACAGTAGCCCTTGCAAGAATTAAGCCATGCCGTTCTTTCTGTGTTGAAGTAGGAGGCCCTGTGATCTTCCCAACTCAAAAGGACATAAGCGGGGGAAAAATGTCAATCAATGGTATTTATGGCGAGTTTTACCGTGTGCGGGGCACTGTTTTAAGCGCTTGGGAGAGGACAGTGAAGCAGAGTTGGTAGACACCGTTCCCTGCCCACAGAGAGTTTACAGTCTAGAGAATAACAGTGGCAGTCACCCACACCCGGTTACATCGAGCATGAACTGCTGATACGGCCTAGGCAGTGAGCTGTTGCAGCAAAGTTTAATAAAATTGTCCAAACGTCCTGTTCCTGAACTTCCTGAAGGAGAAACTAACTGTGGGCAGAGAACACGTTCGCTAATCCCATTGTCTGGTACGCTCCCAAGCGCTTAGTACGGTGCTCTGCATGGAGGAAGCGTTCGATACCATTGATTGGTTGACTGAAAATCAAATCTGTGTATCCTACAGAGACACAACGCTCTCAGCATCTGAAAAGAAAGCAGTACGTGAGTCCACTTCATTAAAATATTTTTATAACCATAACATACTGGGTATAACTTAATCCTACATAAAAAAACAGCAGAGTAACGCATCAAAGTATTTTCATTTTCCCATTTTCAAAGAAAAGAGCCGTTGAATCATACCAAGAGGAGTTTTATATAAGCGATATTGCTTGTTTTACAAAATCATCTTTCGGGCTGGGGGTGGGGGGGAGAAAAGTCCGAGGTGGCTAGGCTGACGCTGGAATCACATCACTAGGTTATAAAGTCTGCCGCCTTTCATTCGCCTTCCCCGTCACGGGCGAGCACTCGGCTTGCCCACCTGGCAGAGCCCAAGACCCCACACCGTGCAGAACGCGTCCGTTACTTTAAAAAAAAAAGTTAAACCCATATTTATTTACTAGCACTGTTAAAACATTACACAAAACATTCAAATGGCAGGTGATTATAATGCAAGCCCTTGCTTGGCAATCCCAATTTATTGAACTACTGATACTAAGTCATACAAAATTGCACCACTTTCGATTAAGGCTTTTAGTTTACATTTGGCCACCGCGAAGCAGTCGTAACATTAGGTTGGTCAATTTAAATACTGTGGCTCCCTGCTGGATATACACACAATCTTTACACCCGAACGTTAATGCAGACGAAGCAACGAGGCATTTGGTAAATAAACCGGCAAAAGGTAAATCACTGCAAACTCAGGCCCTGTGACCAATCACATATGATTAGAAAAATCACTTCCCACATTCACATCCACAGTACTCTTCCACCATTTCACATCTCAACCAAAACGTTACACACGGGGAAACGGTCACTAACGGGTAATAGGGCTAAAACCTGTCTATTTGGTATTGCAAATACACTTACGCATGAGCAAGCGGGGGGAAGAGGGGAGGGAGAGAGGGGGCGGGGGGGTTTCACAGTGAGAATCTACAGCTGCAGAAGCCTGAAAATGATTTACAAAAAATTGTCAAATCATTAAAAAATTGTCTGAAAATATACACTTCTTGTTGTAGACCCCCACTGTACACGTAACTATAAACAGTGTTCCCTATGTAAACAAAAAAAGGAAACATACAATAAAAGATTGAAAAGTCTGGACATTTTTTCCTTCCCAACAGATATTAAAGGCAGAGTCTTAAATCTAAGACATTATACTGAAAGGACTATCTCATTTTAAAGACAAGATCACGGTCTCCACAGGTTTTCCAAAAATTAAAAAAAAACCCAAAAAACTAGTTAGCTGTTGTGTTAATTCAAAGCGCTTTTGTACAATACAATGGTGACTTTGTATTTCTTTAAAAAAAAAAAATTACAAGAAGCTACAAATATCAAAGAAGCGGAGTTATCTGGAGTAGTCTATATAGGAGCTCTTTGGACTTTCTTTTATTATGCTAAAATAGTGGTGCTTTCAGGATTTCCATTACTGGACTCTCCAATAGAAAGTATGGGGCTTGTTAAAGTTTACAGTCCGCAATTTTCATACATGTACAGCACTGGTGGAAGGATGAACAATGTCTCTTAGCAGTAATACTGGATGGAGCCTCTGGTTTCACCAGTTGCATACTCACACTATTTATAAGTAAAAATCTCTGACACCGCAAAGTGAATAGAATGTGCAAACTGATGTAGTAGCTTTCATCCGTTTCTTAAAGGGTACCACCACAGGAAAGTCCATTGAAGATGTTGGTAGATTTAATAAAGTCGGAATGCTGGCGCTGTTGGAATTGGGCAACAGTTCTTCAAACCTGTAGCAACGAAGAGTAAAATGCACAGTGGAACACAATCCGAGGATTTACGGTAACAACAAGCTGCCCAAGTGACGAAAAAGCAGCCTGACTCTCAGCTTCGGGGGCGGGGGCTGCAAACACCCATACAAACCACGGGTCACTCTAGCCGCTAAAATGTTAACGAGGGCAAGGCGTTTTCCACGATGGGGAACCCGGCGAGCTTTTTCCGTTCTGAAAATAGATCCCAGCCTGTGATAAGGACTGGAAGGAGAACCCGGGGTGGTGGCCACGTTATTTCCCGTTCAGATTAAGGGAACCGACCACCGAGAATAGCCACGCACAAGATTTTCTAGAGAGACCGGGTGGGTCCACGGGGTCGCTACGGGTCGGAAAAGACCCGATGCCATTCAAAGACGTTATTATAAGTGGATTAAAACACCCAGTGGTCACCCAACGATTCAACTCAGGGGTTTGGGCCTGCTAGCTCGCTCCGGTGCCACAGTCGACATGGAAATATTCACCTGCCACTGCGCTCTGAGTCTCTCAACTGGAAATCAGGAAGGGAGGGGTGAATGGGTGGGGGGTGGGGGCAAAAGGTTTCGTCTGTGGGCCCAAAGTAAGTAGTTTTGAGAGCGTGGGGTCTCCCCCTCATCGAAAGTCCGCAGAAGGACAGGGGATGGGCCATCTCTTCCCGTCTCCTTTCCCCTTGCCATTTCCACCCCTCTCTATGGCTCCCGGGGAGGAGGGACTTCATTTATCACCTCAGTCCAACCCTGTGCGATAAAGCTTGATCAAGAGTTTACAATTTCGTCCGGCCCCCGGCTACGCTCTTCGAAACGTGCAGCGGCCTCACCCGTATCGATGCCTTTTGGCCTGGCGAGCGCTTCACCTTTCTGAAAAAGCTCCGACTGGCCCAACGGACATACCCCGGCGCCAGCCGAGAGTCCTGACGAGGAGATGAAAGGCCGTCTGGGACTATCGACATAAAGCCGGAGAGAAGGCGGGAATGGGCCCGGGAGGAAGTCGGGCGGCGAGAGACGGGGGCGGGGAAAGGGCTCGCTGAGGCCGATCCTCAACGGACGGGCGAATCAGCACTGCGATAAAGTGGGGGGGGCGGTTGTGGGTCCGAAAACAATTCAACCACCTAACTGGTGTGTCTGGAAATGGGGAGGCGTTATAAATCTGTCCACGCTCTGATACTTGCTATAACAAAGGAAGGGGGCTCACGGGAATGGCGTGCTAAAAAACAAGTCGTGGGGAAGCAGTCGGAAACTGGGTGGCATTCCAGCAAAATCAAAATAACTGACATTTTTTCAATTCAATTTGAGAGCAAGGGAAGAGACCCCGGGCAACTGAAACGACAAGGACATTTAAGCTTGTTTGAATGTGCTCTGCTATGTCAGCTGTCTTGCAGAAGTATGATACAATGCCACTGATTCCAATCTACCCACTTTGGAAAACTTACACAGGTTAAGCACCTCTGATAAGTACAATTAAACTAATCACACAAATGGAGACAACGGAGACCCAAATAATCCACGAACTCACCTGGCTCAGAGCTACAATACATCTGTACATTAAAGCAGTTGACACGACGACTTTTTACGTGCCTTTCCGGGGACTGGAGTTTTTCTATTAATTTGCCGCACTAGATCATAAAAGATCTGTGAACACAAGTGGGATTGTTCAGTTTACACAGTTCAGTATCTATCCATAGCAATAACTCAAACGTATTGATTGAGTGCTTACTGTGTGCAAATCACTGTTTACCGAGTGCCTACTATGTGCACAGCACTGTAGTAAGTGCTCCTCTAACTTAGGAAATCAGGTTTTCCACCTAAGATCAATTGATAGCCTGTTTGTGAAGCTGAAATTGATTAATCGATGGCATTTTTTGAGCGCTTACTGTGTGCGGAGCACTGCACTAAGCACTTGGTGGTGGAGTACAAGAGAGTTGGTAGACACCCTCCCTGTTCAAAAGGCGTCTATTAAGGGAGTCTGTAGCATTTCAAACCCTTTAAATCATTCTTCCCCCTTTCCCCATTCTTTAATCTTCCCTCAGGATCCTCTCCAAGTTCGCCTCCTCTCAAGTTGGGGGAGCACATAAGTGGGCAAGGTTTTAACAATCAATCAATCAACGGTATTTACTGAGCACTTACTCTGTGCAGAGCGCCGTACTAAGCGCTTCGGAAAGTACAATATAATAGAGTCGGTACAAGATCCCTGCCCACCAGGACCTTTACAGTCTGCAGGGAGGAGCCTGATCATTGTGAGCATAGTAGAAGGGGTTTGTTTCTACAAATCACATTTTTTTCAGCACTTCCCAAAATAATACTTGCTTTTAAACTCCTCTTCATTTCTGATTCACGCTCACCTTATGGTGCTTCACTACTACTGCTATAGCCAGTTAGCACTTTTAATTGGTTCCACAAAAATAGGGTGTTAAGAGAGAGAGCACTAAATGAAGTCATAAATGAAATATAAAATATGAGGTACGGTGCATCATGTAAAGCTCTTGGGTCTAATGCTGGCTGTGCTTCTTGCCTGCTGTGGGACCTTGCGGCACGTCGCTTCTCAGTGCCTCAGTTTCTTCATCTGTGAAATAGGGATTAAACACTTGCGTTCTCCTCTTTAGTTTGGGAATCTCAAGTGGGACAGAGACTGGTGTTTGGCACATATTCACTCATTCAGCTGTATTTACTGAGCGCTTACCATGTACAAAGCACTATCATAAGCCCTTGGGAGAATACAACAAACAGACACATTCCCTGCCCACAACGAGCTCACAGTCTAGAGGGGGAGACAACAGTAACTGCTTGGCATATACCATTATATTGTGTGCTTGAGACCTTAAAAATTCCCACTAGAGTATTGATAAAAAACCACAATATATGCTCATATAGCAATGTAACTGTACCTATATGTTTTCAAATTCAATTTTTCAAGCACATATAGAGCATTTTATTTTTTCTTCATTTTCATATCCTACTGAAAAAAAGGAAACATATTCTAATAGACTCAGATAAGTTTATGCTAAAAGATCGGCTCTTATCTGGTCTAAAACTGAAACGGGCTATAATCTCTTTCAGTCAAAATATTTCAAAGGGAGGGGAAGAGGTTAAGACAATGTAGAGTGGAACTAAAATCATAATTCAGATAAGGGGGTATTATTCTAGATATATATGAGACCTATTTAGTAATAGCAATAATGATGATGATGATGATGATAATAGCACTTAAGTGTCTACTATGTGTCAAGCAGTGTACTAAGATAATCATGTTGGACACAATCCCTGACTACCTAGGGCTCCCTAGTTTATCAATGATATTTACTGAGCGCTTACCGTGTACAAAGCACTGTACTAAGCACTTGGGAGAGTACAATGCAACAGAATTGTCAGACACATTTCCTGCCCATATCGAGTTTACAGTCTAGAAGGATGAGTCTAAGTAGAAAGGGAAAAGGATTTAATTCCCATTTTACAGATGAGGACACTTGAAGTGCACAGAAGTTAAGGAACTTGCCTATGGTCACACAGGAGTTGGGATTAGAACTCAAGTGCTTTGGCTCCCGCGCATTGGTTTCTTTCCACTGGGCCACAAGGCTTCTCTGTGTACTTCACTGCATATCAAATTTGTTGCTCACAGAGAAATATACCTGCACCACTCCAATGAGGATCTCAAAATTGGCAGTGCCATTTTGCAACGCTGACCAGGGCAAATCAAGAAATTCACATTCGACATTCACCTTACCTCATTAACGTTTATCTTTGATTTAGCTGAGGATTCTAAGAACGCACAGTTGTTCCATTGTCTTGCTAGGTTCTGGCCTTGTTCCTTTCCTACAACTCTTTCATCTTCCAAGTCACACTTATTCCCAACCAGAATCATTGGCACCTAAAAAGACATTTGGTGTTGTTGAACTGTATCAGAAGAGAACAGATTCCAGATCGCAAATCTGTGGTCCCTGTAAATGTGAACAGGCTTGGCCCCGGGAAAGGAGAGAGGAGTGATGGGTTGTGCGTAGGCAGGGAAGTACATAATACAGAAAACAATTTTGGCTACGAATTTCTCCTCAATGGGACGAAACGGAGCTTGAGTGAAATGTTTCCTCATTCACCCGTTAAGTGCACATAACCGAAACACCCACAGGGCACCACGCTGGCTTCCCTGATTTCACATCTAAAGGCTCAAAAGTCATATTAATTTTGCTTTTTGTGGCGTTTCTCCTTGGCCTCCTTCCATCCTTCTCCCCAAGTTTTATGACTAGGAAGTGCTTAGAAATGTGACGCTTCTGGTGTCAGGAACACAGTAATCTCCAGCTAATCGTCCCAGGGTGTGTGGGCTCTGAGCAAAACTATTTTCATGAAGTCAAACTGGTGGGCAAAGATTCCGAGAAGCTGTACAGATCACACACAGGACTAAAGTAAATAAATGCAAAGGGCCACTAAGATTGAATCGGTGAAAGGAGGGCTTGTGAATATTAGGGCTTGGTCTCCATAAAATCTCGCCCGTACTCTCCGCCCCCTGTGACTCGCCTATCTTTCCCAGATTTATCTCAAGAGATCTCTTGCTTCCTCTCAAAATCTTCTCCGGCCACCTGTGTCTCCAATCGAATCCCTTCGCACCTTATTAAAATGGTTGTCCCCATACTTCTTCCCTCCTGGCCTGCCACCTTCAATCGCTCACTCTTCCAATGGCTCCTTCCCTACTCTTTTCACACACAACCATGCATCTCCCCTCCTAAAAAAAAAAAAATAAAAAATCCTTCCTTGATCCCACTGCCCCTTCATATCTGACAAGACTACTACTCTCCCCTCCTAAAAATCACACCTCCTCCAAGAGGCCTTCCCTAGGTAAGACTTCATTTTCTTCTATGTTGCCTTTGCACCTGGATCTCCATAGATCCTTTAACAACTTGATATTCACCTCTCCCCCAGCACTTCATCTACCATCCTAACTCCACGGCACTGTTCCCTCCCCAAGCACCTAGTACAGGGCTTGGCACACAGTTCGGGTTCAAAAAATTCAAGTGACTGACAGATTGACTGTACTCTGACCTAGCTCCTTTCATTCCCTCTTCATTCAGTCTCTCTTCTCAATGTCCTTTTCCCTTACTTGACTTTTTATCTTGTCTTAAAAGAGAGCTCTGTCTCCCTTTTTCTGCTTTGTCTTCTCTAATCCTTTTCTTTTGCCCCCAATTTTCTCTTCTCAGTAGTCCTTCTCCACCACCTAGATTCGCTTCTTCCTCATCTCCTCCTCTAGGCTGTAAGCTCGTGGGTAGGGAACGTATCTACCGACTGCTGTACTGGTCTCTCCCACGCGCTTGGAACAGTGCTCGGCACACGGTATGCGCTCAATAAATGACTGACTGGGCACTGGCCCTTTTATCCTCCTTTATGTGGTGAACCTCAGCTTTACTGAGCAGGACTGGGGCATTCCGGAAGCCTGCTAATCTACACTTTATGTAGCGCCATGATGAAAGAAGCCCAAAAAACACCGAAAGAGGGGCACGATCGAGGTTTCAAAAATCAAGGACAGACCTGCGACAGTTTAGGAAACCAACTTACGTCGTCGGTATCTTTAACTCGAAGAATCTGTTCTCGCAGATCTTGTAAGTCGTTAAATGTGGACTGTGCTGTGATGGAATACACTAATGCAAAGCCCTGTCCGTTTTTCATGTACAAGTCTCTCATTGCTGTAAATTGTTCCTAGAGAAAGAAAAACATGTTAAGGCGGGCGACATTTTAACGCTCAAATAAATGAACCAACAGTTCTAGGTGCACAGTGTAGGGAAGCAAGTAATTATAGATCATTGGAGGTGACGTAATAGTCTAAGTATCATTTCTTGAACCCAATTTCAAAGTAATAAGCAACCCAAAAGAAATGCATGCCTTAATGCACAGAATTAAACAGTAAGAGGTGATGCATCCCCCTGAGCAATGGATGGGGGAGGGAATGGAGGGAGGGGTCACACGTTTGTGGTCCTTTGGGTTTGAAGGTTTTACTGGAAGTCAAAGTGTGTGGACTTGCCAATCCACTACATGCCCTTTGTTCTGCTGATGCAACTGCTGCTTACAATACCCTTCACTGTGTTCAACCTTCCGCTGGGTCTCCTGACCTTCTGAAACCCGTGCCCAAGGTGAGCGGGCCTTCTGATTGCTGGGACAGGCCAGTAATCCGGGGGCTATACTCACTCACTCGGTACGAAGCTACACTAAGTTATGCAAGCTATCTGACCACCTTCCAAAAACTTTGATACTGCCCTCCTTCCTTGCACGTGCTCTACATGGCAGCCACTCGGGAATCTGGCCATCAGGCATTTTCCCCACATTTCCCCACGTGCTCTGAGCACTCCTGCTATTGGTGAATTGATTGTGGTCGGGGACCTTTCTGTTGTGGACGCAGCTATCGGTCATTGAACGTGGCTGAGGGAACACTGATGAAACTGCCTTAGTTACTCAGACGGTTGAACCCCACAACTTTTAAACTTCAATCTGGGGTGTAGTTTGATGCCCTATTGCCACCACCATAAGGTATGGTATAATTACTCACTTCTCTACACTGTGCACCTAGAACTGTTGGTTCATCTCCCAAGCGACACGTTTGCCTTCTTAGCTTGGCTTTCTCTGACTTCTCGGCTCAGGCACCTCTGGGGTACATCGCTCTGTAATTTGGTGTCAGTTTTAAGATTGGCATTGCCAAAGAAAAATCTGGTACGGTCTGGTGCAAAACCTGATTTTCCCATATCTACTGCCAAGGTAAACTGCGGCCCTGACTCTGTGAAACGATATCCCATTGTCTGTACGCTGCCTTGGGAACCGGCCTTTTCACGTCCAATCCTTAGCACTTAACCGGTTCTTGGTGACTGGACACCGATGACATCGATAAGACAGATTTCTGGCAGTTTCCAGAGAGAGCCTTTTCACCTTCCTTCAGTATGGGGATTACGATGGTGCATTTGACAATCTGTGATATTTCTTTACAGTTCCAAATATTGAAGAATAACCCACGCAGGTATATATGGTTGCTTTTTGTTCCAATAATGCCACCAGAAGCATCGTTTTACAGCCTAGGCATCTTCCAATTCATCATATTGGACTGCTTACGTGCGCAGAGCACTGTACTAAACAGTTGTGAGAATACGATTATAACCAAGTTGCTAGCTTACAGTTGGTTGGCCAGTTCCTGAGTCCCCTACTGCGTGTCGCACTGTAGGTTTCCTCCATGCTACGATGATGTGAAGTTGATGTGTTCTTTGTTCTGCTGCCAAAAGTTTCTATACCGGAGCCATTTTAATCCAACCAACCTTGATGTCACCGTGCCATATGTGCTAGTCTTGGTTGTAGTCTGAGGGGTAGGATTGAGATGCAATGTGGCCAGGTGGATAGACCACATGCCTGGGAGTCAGAAAGACTCGGGTTCTAATCCTGGCTTGGCCACTTGTCTGTGTGAGCTTAGGCAAGTCACCTCACTTCCCTGGGCCTCAGTTGCCTCATCTGTAAAATGGGGTTTAAGACTGTGAGCCCCATATGGGACATGGACTGGGTCCAGGCTGATTAGCTTATATCTACACCAGTGCTTAGTATATAGTAAATGCTTAAAAAAAAAGAAGGATCTCAGAGTCTATTCTCTATTCAGGATGCTATTTGGAGGTGGGGTTCCCGCTTCAAACAGAGGTCACTTTTTAGGAGCCATTTTAGTGGTCTGGTTGCAGTGCAGTTACCCGGTGGTTCTGCTATCAAGTGTTTGGAGCCTATTAGGCAGTGGTCAGTCCAGTCCTTGGCGGTTTGCTGTAGTCATCCGAGTGAGTGGCAAGCATTTGGAGTGTACAGGGCAACGGTCAATCCCACCCTCGGCCGTTCGTGTGGCTGTGGTCATCTGAATGAGTAGCACGCATCTAGAGTGTGTTAGGCAATGGTCAAACCAGCCTATAGCACATCAGGTGGTTGTAGTCATCTGCAAGTGAGCTGCAAGTTTGACTTCTGGATAATAGGATTACTGAGCTGGCCCTGCTTCGAGCTTGAATTCATTCACGATATCGTTTCCTGGCACGGGAAGCAGAAGGCTGAATCGGCGAGCTCAAACTTTAGCCCTCTCACTAAGCGCTAAGACCAACGCTATTTAGCTTCCCAAGTCCATAGGGTCTGACTTTGCTCCCGGCACATTTTGGCATCACTTTCCCACTCTGAGTTGAAACACCCAACTCCGCTCAGCTTCTGAGATCGGGATGATGCCCTAAGCTATCCAAACTTTCACTGGAGTGGGGTCACATACTCTGGTAACGAGAGCAAAGCACTTCTGCTACAGGAGCAGGTGTAGGGGCACTGATTCGTTAGCTGCTTAGTCTCGGGGTCTCCCCAATCTCCTTTCGACATGGAGAATGGGTCATTCGTCAAGAAGGATTTCCCCTGCAACTATGCCCGGAGTCTGGAGAGAATGCCAAGGAAAGATAGGAGGATGAGCTTTTTCCCCTCAGACTTCCCCCATGCCTGCAGAATTTATAAGACCCTCTCAAATGTCAGTTCTCTGAATTCTCCTGGCGCCAGAGAGCCCATCAACATACCACCGTACCCTATCTTTTTGCTTCCATCTTCCTTCAGAGGCTTCCCTTAAGACGTGAGGAATCATCT
This sequence comes from Ornithorhynchus anatinus, assembly GCF_004115215.2. Lineage (NCBI taxonomy): Eukaryota > Metazoa > Chordata > Mammalia > Monotremata > Ornithorhynchidae > Ornithorhynchus > Ornithorhynchus anatinus. Next base: position 17,026,709 of record NC_041741.1, on the reverse strand, counting down.
GCAGCACGGGATGGTGGAACCTTTGTGGCCCTTTCCTGCCTAGCAAGCTCTAGAAGGCAGTCCATACATTCAATTTAGGGTGTTTAAATTTTGGAGGACTTCTAAGCGACCAACCTCACTGTGTACATGATTCAATACTGACTCATGTTTACAGGATGCTTCAAAATAGTGATCTATTCCCTTATTCCAACCCAGATTTCCTGATCCTGCATCAAGTCCCAACAAGGTGTAAAGTGACAGGCAGATGATTAATATCCAGGAGCAGAGACCCAAGAAACATTCCTTTAATGGAAAAGACTAACATAAAGCATCCCCAACCGCGACCAAATTAATTTAGTAAGTTGTAGGTAAGTCTTTTCCAAAATGCAGCCTTCGAAAAGTCTGAACTGTTTTAACAGGTGTCTAGAAAACGCTTACAGAAATGTTTCGCCAGATCAGAATAACTGCAAGTTATGATGGATATAGGGTCATTTAACATACCGTTCCTGCCGTGTCCAAAATCTCAAGCATACACTGTTGAGCATCTACTTCCACTTGCTGAACAAGGGGAGAAAAAAAAGAGACAAAATTATAAAAAGATCTGCTCACCTTCTATACCTGCAAGTCTCTTAAAAATAGCTGCTTTAGCTCTCATTATAAGTGCATCCATCAAATGGCAGTCCCCTAAAGATAACAACCAGGCTTTCTCTTTAAGTTTTGAAAGTTCTTTGAAAGAAAGAAATCAGAAACAACAATCCACGTAGCTTTCTAGCATGTGGCATCTCTTCCGGGGACTTTTCAATTTCCCACACCACACACATTTTTCTTTGTTCTCTGCCTTAATTTTTACCTTTTCAGGCATATTTTTCAGGTATTTCATCCCACCGTTGAAATATTGAAGAAATCGTGCTGCTCTGTGGGCTTGTGAGCTGGTTCTGACTGAGACGAAGAGTTGGGAAGGGCGCCTCCCCCACCCCCATATTTCCCCAGTGGGCTGACGTCTGCTAAGGGAGAAGGGGGAAACCCACAATCCTGGGACACTGACAAGTCTGAGATCTCGAAACACAAACTACCCAAAAGAAGAAACTTGGGGTAAATCTGCCCGGCTCTTCTACCTGGGACCTGCCCAGCTCTTCTACCTGGGGACCTGCTTCAAAACCACCAAAACTAATTTGGCAGAGTTTGAGACAATTGTAGCCCATTACATATTCTGTTCCTCTAGATATTTAATAAATTATTAAATTAATAATTATTAATTATGCCACATCCACTTCACACACCAAGACAATGTTAAATATCAAGATAAAGTCTAAGCCACGTTTACAGTGAAAAATATTTTGGGAAAAGTCTTGTTTTATCTGCCAGCCTGAAACGCAACTGATAAATACCTTTCTGTACGAATCTTCTATCGTAGGATCATATTTTTCAACAAATATTCCTTGGACAAACTGCACAGTCTGAAAAACAAACACAAATCAGCCACACTCGCATTTTCCGATGCATCTAGAGGCACAGGAACAGGTTAGAACAATTAGCACCCTTGGTTTTGCCGGTACCTGTAAAGTCACTAACTCTTGTCAACATGTGCATTTAAATTCAAACTTCTGCTCCCAAAGAGCATTAATCTTGAAATGGTAGATTTGGGTTGGGCATTTTCTTCCAAGCTTTGTGTTTTTCTTTAAGAAAGTTGTAAATTCCACTTTTAATGATATCAGAGTGCTTTACAGTATTTAAATGGCCAAATGCTGAGGTACTAAATTCATTCGTTCATTCATTCAATGCTATTTATTGAGCGCTGAGTAATAATAATAATAATAATAATGTTGGTATTTGTTAAGCGCTTACTATGTGCCGAGCACCGTTCTAAGCGCTGGGGTAGACATAGGGGAATCAGGTTGTCCCACGTTGGGCTCACAGTCTTAATCCCCATTTTACAGATGAGAGAACTGAGGCACAGAGAAGTTAAGTGACTTGCCCACAGTCACACAGCCGACAAGTGGCAGAGCTGGGATTCGAACTCATGAGCCCTGACTCCAAAGCCCGTGCTCTTTCCACTGAGCCACACTGCTTCTCTTGTGAGCTGAGTGCATGCAGCACTGTACCAAGCGCTTTGGAGAGTACAATACAACGATAAATGAACACATTCCCTGTCTGCAACGAGCTTGCAGTCTAGAGGTTGGGAGACAGACATGGCCTAGTGGAAAGAGCACAGGCCTGGGAGTCAAAGGATCTGGGGTCTAATCTTGGCTCTGCCACTTGCTGCTGTGTGACCTCGGGCAAGTCACTTCACTTCTCTGGGCCTCAGTAACCTCACCTGCAAAATGAGGATTCAAATACCTATTCTCCCTTCCACACAGTCTGAGCCCCATGCGGGATATGATTATCTTGCACCTACCACAGCGCTTGGCATATAGTAAGCTCTTAAATACCACAGTTACACCAAAGGGAGCAGTTTGACTACCTAGGCTTACTTTTTTTGCTCTTGCTGGATACTAGAGCATGGAGACAAGTATCCAGGAACCAGGGATGACATGCACTACCAATATATTTGTTGCTAGTCAATTGCTTGTGTTCTTTAAGGATGGCTTCTCAACAAAATATAAAAACGATAGCAAAAAGGTATATGAGATTAAATTGACTTAAAAAAAACCCAACTATACATGCTTAATCAAAAGCCCATTTAAGAAACCATATTTTTTTTTTTTTAATGGCATGTTAAACGCTATGTGCCAGGCACTTACTAAATGCTGGGGTAAGTATTAGCTAATCAGGTTGAACACAGTCTCTGTCCCATGTGGGACTCACAGTCTTATTCCCATTTTACAGATGAGGCAACAGAGGCTGAGAAAAGTCAAGTGACTTACCCAAGGTCACACAGCAGATAGGTGGTAGACTCTGGACTAGAACCCAACGGCTTAGTGTTGAAGCAGCGTGGCTTAGTGGAAAGAGCCCGGGCTTAGGAGTCAGAGAACGTGGGTTCTAATCCCGGCTCTGCCACTTGTCTGCAGTGTGACCTTGGGCAAGTCACTTCACTTCTCTTTGCCTCAGTTACCTCATCTGAATGGGGATTAAAAGTGTGAGCCCCATGTGGGACCTGATTACCCTGTATCCTCCCCAGCGCTTAATAATAATGGTGGTATTTGTTAAGCGCTTACTATGTTCTAAGCGCTGGGGGGGGGTACAGGGTGATCAGGTTGTCCAATGTGCTTAGAACAGTGCTTGGCACATAGTAAGCGCTTAACAAATACCATTATTATTAACAAATATCACTATTAAGTCCTTCTGACTCCAGGGTCTGTGCTTTAACCACTAGACCATGCAGATTCTCATTTCTAACAGAATAAAGTAGTACATGGTTCCCACACCAATTCATAACATTCCAGTTCACTAATGTAGAGAGACAGGTATCGGCATCAATATAAACCTAACAGAAGCTTTAAAATGCACTGAACTAGAAAACTAGATGCTGATTTACACTCAGTAATCTAAGCCTACATCTCAGAAGGAGCAAGTTCTGCCTGTCAGTGACTTTGCTGGAGATAAGAAGGGAGACTACTTACCAGGGCTGACTTCCCAACGCCTCCTGAGCCAAGAACAACTAGCTTGTACTCACGCATGGTGCAAGCCTGTAGTCAACGCCCCAGTACCTAAACAATCAAAAGAGAGCCAACGTAAATAAAATACTTAGACCACATCCCAGCAGCAATAAGTAGGCATGTTGAAAATTTACTTCTGTGATTTGGAATTTCCAAGGTTTAAGGAAATCGATGCATAACTCAGTGTGGCTATCCTGCCCAACTTGTTGAATCATACGCAGTGAAGAATCACCTTTATTTTTAGGGTCGTTAACAGGGTGTCACCCTGTAATTTGGATTTCACTTGAGTTACATTTCAATTGATCAATTGTATTTATTGAGCGCTGTGTGCAGTGCACTGTATTATGCGCTCAGGTGAGTACCGTACAACAGAATTAGCAGACATGTTCCCTGACCATAACGAGCTCACAGCTTAGAGCGGGAGACCGACATTAATATAGGGTTATTTCCTATGCTATGGAATTTGAGCGCTGAAATTTGGCTTTCTGTTCATTTACCTGCCGTGTATTGGTATCACTGTCCAAGGCCTAGGTTTTCTACCACCATTTTACTACTATGGAAATCAGTAACGAGAGGCCCCTTTAATGATAATCCAAGAATTTTACTGCAAGTGGAACACACTGCTGGGTGTTAACTGCAGATCTTGGCAACCTGCCACAGAATATCTTCAGGGAAAATTTAACCAGGAGGCCAATGGAAAAACGTAATAAACTGCCGCCGCGAAGAAACGAAACCAACAAGTAGGAAGCAATACATCTGTAGTTTTACTAAACCATATACACGATTGAAGTGGCAGCAATATCCTCTATTAGCTGAAGCAATACCAAGATGTCTTCCAGAGGGAAAATTCAAGGAACGATAGAGCGTGCCCAAAGCCTCTTCTAAAGAAAGATGCACCATGATGGTAAAGGAAGTGGTGAGTCCTGGTCTCCAAATCTGGCAATGAGAGATCTCAAGTCTTGTCAAGCGTGGATAAGTATTCACTGGGGACTGGCCAGTGGACCTTATCTGCAGCACTTTCCAGTTTGGGGGACGACTGGGAACTGGGTCCATATCTCATCCATCTTCCCAGTGAGCTCTTTGTGGGCAGGGGTGGTGTCAACCAACTCTACCGTGTTGGATTCTTCCCAAGCCCTTAGTATAGTGCTCTCCACCCAGTAAGTGCTCGGTAAATATCACTGGATGATCCGTGTACTTTCACCCGCCCTGCTAGGCACTAAATAAATACTATTACTATTACAGCTCCACAATCAACAGAGGGAAATCACAAAAATTGTAAGCAGGCCTTGAGTGGCCCCTTCTCTAGGCCCACTTGCTGACCACTCTAGAGATGTCTAGATCAGGTGACTGTCTCAGTTTTTTTGGAAAATAGTAGTATAGGTGTTGAAACGACCATTTTTTCTTTTCTTGTGTGTTGAAATAATACTAACAAGTCCAGGAAAATCACTACTGGAGTGGTACTGGCAACGTGAACTATCGAAGCCTATTTATTATGTTCAAACCCTGCAGTTATACCATTTTGGATCAAGTTAAACTGTTTCAGTTCTGAAAGAGGCATATTTAAAGTATTAATTACATAACTGTAAACAGACTCAGCCATTTGTAGCGCAAAAAAATAGCCATGGGCATTTTTTGATAATGCAATTATATCAATAGATTAATAATAATAATTGTGAGGTGCTTACCATGTGCCAAACTGTACTAAGCACTGAGGTACCCACAAGATAATCAAGTTGGACACAGTTCTTATCCTATGTGGGCCTAACAGCTTAAATATGAGGCAGAACAGGTAATTCATTCCCATTCTGCAGATGGAGGAAGAGAGAAGCGCAGTGACAAGTACCGGGATTAGAACCCAGGTCCTCTGACTCCCAGACCCTTGCTCTTTAGGCCAGGCTGCTTCTCAATTTTTGATTCAGGAATCTCAATTTCATTCATGAAATTACCGTGTTTAAAATTAGCAATCTGTTCCCGATGTGTTGAACTAGTTTGGCAGCAGTTACTCAGCGGATTTCCAATCTATCGTCAAAGAAAATCATAAATACTCTAAATCCTCATATTGCCTAATTTTAGATGACAACCTTGCTAAGATTTGCCTGAATAAGAGACAGGTCATCAAGTCCAATTTACAAAGGCTAATTTGGGGAAAAGGCAGAAGCAGGAAAGAGAGAACCAGCAAGGGCCTTAAACCTTTAATGTGAACTAGCTTCGGCCAGAATCAAGCTGTCTTCTCATTCAGCCTCAGGTGATAAGAGGACAATGAAATCTTGGAAAAAAGTGGAAAATAATTTGCATTTAAAAGGAATGCTAATTTGTCCATTTGCTAAACCCCCGGCTTAACTCCTGGCCTACAGCCAAATCTTCTCTAGTGTCAGGAAGCTGAGGAGACCAGCGCCTGCCCTTGGCTGGAGTCCTGGGAATTAGCGTCAGTGTGTTTCCCAGCAGTTCGGGATTAAAACCATTCTGGAAGGAGAGAGAAGAGGAAACGAGGAATGGGTGGGAGAAATCTGGGGAAGAAGCCCACGCAGGCCAAGAGAAATCGGAGAAGTTAAAGCGACACTCCCAACTTGCCCCCTCCCACATACACTTAAGAACTGTGCTTAAATTAGTCCAGAATTAAAACAAAAATGATGAAACAGATCCTAGAACCCAACCCATTCCATTAACCCAGTTACTCAGAAATATTTCCCTTGGACTGTGAGCCCAATGCGGGACGGGGACTGTGTCCAACCTAATTAACCTGCATCTACTGCAGCGCTTAGAACAGTAGTACATATAGTAGTAGTAGTAGTACATATAGTAAGTGCTTAGCACCTACCATTAAGAAAGAGAGACTGCGGTTTTCTGAGAATTAAACACCTATGCAAAATTTTCAGGGAAAAATGGAGAAATGCACATGAGGGAAGATTTCTGTAAATAGAGGGAAACATGCAAGCCTTTGGCAGCACTGTTGGGGAGGTTATGGAGGTGTGGGCTTTGTCTACACTGGATGAACCCCACGATGTAATTAAAATAGCCCCTACAGAATCTTGGGCTATAAAATCTTACAAAAAACCCCTACAACTAGACTGACCAGCAGTCACTTCTTTAAATGTGAAAGATGAACCAGATTTTATGACTTTCAATTGAGAGAAAACACCAAATTTTGAGGAGAAAAATATGACTCAGGAGACAGAAGTAATTAGAGCACCTTGGAAGAAAGCAGATAAACTGGAGGAAAAAAACCCTCCCAAAACATCTACTGTCCCTCTGGGTACAAGTTTAACCCATTTTCTCTTCTCCTGTCCTTAGTGGAAATGTAGAGCAGTCACACTAATGACATCTGCACAACATCCCTTTATGTACTTTAAGACAATGCCTCTCTGTTTCTCTTTTCCAGGCCAAGTAGTCCCAATTCTTCTACTTTCCTCAAAGTTCCTTATTTTTTTTAACTCCTTATCATCCACTTTAAACTCTCTTCACCAGCTCTCTCCATTTTCCATATCTGCTCTCTTCACCTACTACCCCTTTATGTTCCTCTCAAACCCCACCAGTCTATTCTAACCCCAATTCCATGCTCCCACTGTCATCCGTTCTCAAATTCACCACTCAGTTGATCAGTCACATTTACTGAGCATTTACTGTGCGCAGGGCACCGTACTGATCGTTTGGGATGGTACAACATGTGAGACCACTGGGTACGGGCTGTCTCTAATTATACTTTCCAAGCGCTTAGTACAGTGCTCTGCACAAAGTGCTCAATAAATATGACTGAATGAACGAATGAACAATACAAGAGACATTTTCTGCCCACAAATGAGTTTACAGTCGAGCTCTCGGTCCTTCTCACTTCTCGCTACAAGTCTTCAACTAATTAACAGCATCTCACGTCACGTAAACCTATCAGCCTCTTTAGTCCTACCTCCTTTACTCTTTGTGTATCAGAATGAACATTCACTTTACTCATTCTGATTGCACTGCTTCATGATCATTAAGAAGATAACCGTCTTAATGTCGATTTTCCCCATTAGAGGGAAAGCTCCTTGTGGGAAGGGATGTCCTTCCCTAAGCGAATTCATATGTGTTCAATGCATACCACCCTATTTAATCCATTCCTAATCGCGCTTGCTGCTCTTCCAGGATTTCTCTTCAGGATGCCCAATCCGGGTTAAAATTCTCCATTGAAGGCCGAGTAGCTTTGGCAGGAAGCCATTAAAATTCATTTCATTAATTATCTGGAGCAGTAGGCCAGTCCCACATTTTCTCAGGCCCCTCTAGACTACAATCTAACAACCGCTTCCCTCCATGGACACCGGCCCTTTTCTGTCAGGGTGGTTTTGGTTTGCTTCTCAGATCTCCAAGCCTGTCTGAACTGGGAAACAGCCTCCCGATAAGCCTCACTCACGCTTGTGGTCTGTGGCTCAATCTATCCTACCTACACACTCGTGGGCTCCCTCCACATTTAGATATACTGACATTTTGGTCTTCCCTATTAGCCTTGGGAATGGTTTTGTTTCAGTTTTATTTTTTTTTAGCACTGGCCCAAACATTTCATACAACGCTATGTTCTCTACTCAAAGGGTGTTTGATATGTAGTTTAGACCAGTTGTTTGGACCCTCTGTAGAAGTCCTGCCAACACGAGGGCAGTGGCTCAATGAGATGACCATTGAGTAACAGCATGCCCTGCCTGCAATCAACAATTCAATCAGTCAATTATTGAACACTCCCTATATGTGGAGCTCTGTACTAACAGCTTGGGAGAGTACAACACAACAGAATTGGCAGATACGTTCCCCACCCGAGTTTACAGTTTGAATGGTTCCCCGGTTTTTCGGACTACAGAAAATAGCTTGATGGGGTGACTATGAGCTCACTGTGGGCAGGGAATGTCTACTGTTATATTGTACTCTCCCAAGCGCTTAGTACAGTGCTTTGTACACAGCAAGCTCCGCTCAATAAATACGTCTGACTGAATAAATGACAAGGCTCTAAGATAGATTTTACCAATGTCTACTGAACAGAAAAATACCCACTGCTGCCAAGGGCTTCTTATTCATTAACATTTCACAGAAAACCAGTCTGCAAATGTTTCAAGTTCGTTCCATTTCTTTCCAATGGAAACAATGAACTGTAAGCAGTTGCAAACTATTTAAAACTGGTTACCATGTGGTAGCGTTAATGAAACAGAAGTGTCACAATGGATAATGCCGAACGTTAGCAACAAGGTTTTAGTTCCCCACATCCTTTTTGAAACTGCACACTATTTCAGCTGTTTTATAAACCCCCACCCCTGCCCTGCCCCAAACTACTTGTTTACACCTGAAGAAACAATAGCTGACACCGCAATATTTTGGTAAACACCTACCGATTCACTCTCCTCTCCTAACAGTCCCCAACGGGCATCTCTCTCGACACCACCTCACTGTGACTCATTCTAAACTCCAAAGCCTCCAACCTGACTCACACCCTTCTTGTTGCCTGGAATTCCACTCCCCCGCCCTGCTTTCAAATCCGCCAGACCACACCTCTTCCCATTTTCAAGGCTTCTGAAACCCCACATCCTCCAAGAGCTCTTCCCCAATTAAATTCTTCTTCTCCCCAGGTCATAGCCTCCCTGCAATCATCTCAGCATTTTTGCTCTCCTGACTTTCTTCCACTCTCTTCTGGCGTCGCCCTGACTGGCTCCCTGCATCCTCCCCCCCTCCCGCCCCATGGCACTTATGTCCACATCCATTATTTATTTATTTCTATTAATATCTGTCTCCCCCTCTAGACTGTCAGCTCGTTGTGGGCAGGAATATGTCTGTTATGCTGCACTCTCACAAACGCTTAATACAGGGCTCGGCACACAGTAAGCGCTAAATAAATATGATTAACTGACTTCTCCCTGAACTTTTAGCACGGATCATGCTTACAGATGCTACTGCTTGGGAATTTCAGTCTTTCATACATTATTTTCTTCTGGATTGAAGCTCCTTTTAGGCAAGGATCATGCCTTCCTTCTATAGTGCTCTGCACACAGAAAGTGCTTTATAAATCAAATTGATTGACAGGGGTGTCTGTTTGAGCAATTAATGGAACTTTAAAAGAGCCTCTCCACTTGAGGTGAAACGGTTTCTGGCATGACAGGAATCCTATTTGGACACCAGATTTGCTGCATCCCTGAGATTAGCCTTGCTTCACTCCACTAGGGATGGGGAAAACTCTCAAAGCTGCGCCACTTGTATCATGGGCCAGTCATATCTTCACGGAATGCCCTGAGACCGTAGATGCATTTTTTTCAGTAGTGTCCTATCTGTTGCCAGAGTCCAGGGCTACTAGTGATGTCTGATGTTGCTTGAAGGTTATAGGCAATTCACGCGATTGTATTTATTGAGCGCTTACTGGGTGCAGAGCACTGATACTGGTCAAAATGAATGTCAAGACGCTAAGTAGCTTGGGCTTTCCTGTTTCAGTGGATAAAAATGAAGAAAGTTTCTGCAATATGTACAGGCTAGTCTAAGTTCCCTGCAGGCCAGATGGAGCTGGTTGATTATCAACTGGATAACTCTGGGCTATGATGGTCTTCTAGGTGTACTATTAGGCCAACTTTTAGCAAATAGGCTTCGAGTACAGTACAAGGTGCTTCAAAGTGAAGGAAAGATGTCTTTCAATGCCTATGTTAGACCCAAGACATTTTTAAAACCAGGTCGGCCCACCTGCCGATCACCTATGATCACCTATGGGGTTAGATACAGGCTTCGTCGTTTTCAGAGGGTGGAAGAGAGGGATGGAAGAGAGCAGAAAGTACACTCCCAGATCAGAGAAGTCAATCAATTTTTAATCAACCGACAGTATTTACTGAGGAGCACTAGACTACGCGCTTGGGAGAGTACAACACAACGGAATGAGGAGACACATTCTCTGCCCAAACGAATTTACAATCTAGCATTGGTATGCTTATAAGTCTTTAGAAGAAAGAATCCATAAACCAAAATTAGCTTTGCTTACTGACTTTGGGATTTTCAATAAAGGAAATGCTTAAAATCCTTTTTTCATGAATTCTGGGCTAAAATAAGACACCTTTATTAACATTCAAATATCTTTAAGTGCAAAAAAGTAGAAAGAACTTTAGAGGGGACTAGGCTACAGCTAAGGGAGTGAGCACTAAGGGTGGTTGACAAAATAACCACAATAATAATACATATGTGTCAAACACTATTCTAAGAGCCGGGGTAGACACAAGATAATCTGGTTAGACAGTCCCTGCCCCACATGGGGCTAACAGTCTAAGTAGGAGGGAGTAGGATTTAATCCCCATTTTACAGATGAGCAAACAGAGGCACAGAGAGGTAACTTGCCCAAGGTTATACAGTAGACCAGTGGTGGAGCTGGGATTAGAACCCAGGCCCTCTGACTCCCAGGCTTGTGCTCTATGCCCTAGCCATCCTGCTTTCTGCTTCTGGCTTACTGTGTGCAGAGCTCTGTACTAAGCGCTTGGAATGTAACAATTTGGCAACAGATAGAGACAATCCCTGCCCAACAATGGGCTCAAAGTCTTTATATCATATATAATTAATAAAATAGAGTAATACATAATATATACAAATATACACAAGTGCTGTGGAATCTCACCTCGCTACTCTGCTACTACACCCTAACCCACACACTTCTTTCCTTTAATGCTAACCTTCTCACCATGCCCCGATCTCGTCTAGCTCGCCATCGACTCCTCGCCCACGTCCTGCCTCTGGCCTGGAACACCCTCCCTTTTCATATCTGACAATTACTTCTCCCTCAGTCCCCCTTTCAAGGTCTTGTTGGAGGCACTTCTCCGAAAAGCCTTCCCTAAGCCCTCTTTTCCTTTTCCTCAACTCCTTTCTGCTTCATCCCCACAGCTCCAGCCCCACAGCACTTATGCACATATCTGAAATTTATTTATTTATATGTCTGTCTCCCCCTCTAGACTGTAAGATCACTGTGGGCAGGGAATGTGTCTGTTTATTGTTATATTGTACTCTCCAAGCACTCAATACGGTGCTCTGCACAGCGTAATCTCTCAATAAATACGACTCAATGAATGAATTGGCTCCTTGCTGATGCCCCCTATCTCTCCCCACTCCAGTTTATATTTCACTCTGCTGTCCAGATCATTTTTCTAAAAAACTGTTCTGTCCATGTCCCTGCCCCTCAAGAAACTGCAGTAATGATGCCCCACCTCTGTATTAAACACAAATTTCTTACCATTGGCTTTAACACACTCAATCATCTTCCCCCCATCCTATTTTACCTCCCTGATTTCCTACTGCAACCCAGCCCACACACTTTGCTCTTCTAATGCCAAACTACTCATCAAACCTTCACCTCGTCCATCTCACTGCCCCCCCTTCACACGTCCTGCTTTAGCCTGAAACACCCCTCCACTTCATATCTGAAAGACCCTTACGCTCCCCTCCTTCAAAGCACATCTCTTTTAAGAGGCCTTCTCCGACTAAGCCCTCATTCCCTCTACTCCCTCTCCCTTCTACATTGCCCTTGCACTTGGATTTGTACCCTTTATTCACTCTACCCTCAATCTCACAGCATTTATGGACATATCTGTAATTTGTCAACGTCTGTCTCCCTGTAGATTGTAAGCTTGCGTTACAAGATAACAGTAGTGATGGTTTTTGTTAAGCGTTTACTACATGCTAAGCACTGTTCTAAGCAAGATGGCTGACTGAGGATGGGGGTGGTTTGTGGAGGTGGGAAAGACCATCTAGTTCTGGGTATCCTCTTCAGCAGATTCAGTTGTGCCCAGGGCTACTTTTTAGACTGTGCTACAAAAACCACTGCGGCCCATTTCTACCTAAAGGGATTCAGTTATTTCGATTTTTAGCTATATTTTAAAAATAAAGAACAGGAAATTTGATACTTCTAATATGTCACACTTAAGAAGTACACAGGACAGTCAATATCACTGCATTCTTCTGTCTAGTAGGCCAGTCTAGTGATCCTGATTTTAGGTTCTCCATTCGACTGATCTATCAATTAAAAGATTTTACATTTAAGAGTCTGAGAATGAACACATCTTGAGCTTTAACATTCCCTCGCCTACAACGGAGGAGCAACAGCACATCTCTTATTAATTTTAAACACAAGAGCAATCTTTGACTTTAGAAGGTAGCGGCAACAATCTGTTCTTTAGAAAAAACAAAGCCCCGAATTTTGTGTTAAATTGCTAGAAAAGCTGACTATCTCACTTCTGGGGCGTCGCTTATATTAACACCATTGTAGTCCTTCCATTTAATTATGGTTGATTAAGCTCTCTGGAAGTTCAACGCGACACTGGCAACTCAAATTCTTTAACACCACTGATTGACTTCACCGTGGAAAGTTGTTCAGCTAATTTCTCTTTAAGATTTTTGCAATAAACTCTAGCCGTCGTTTGTTTTACTTCAAATACTGCTGATTTACTCATTGAAGGTTTCAGTCTGCGAAACACACAAACACAAAAAACCCCAAATTTATTGGATTTTGATCTCAAAGAACACTTAAGTTGTCATCTTTGCCCTTTCTCAAATTTAGCTGAATTAATTGGGGAGAGTGTAATGCACACCCCTCCAAAAAATAAAATGATCTGCAGGTATTTCTTCCATATAATAAGTTTTCACTCTGCATTCTGGATAGGGCTCGGCTGGGTAATTAGGAAACATTATTCTGACAGCACACCCCTGATCGGATAGAACATAGTGAGATATTTTTAAGCCTATACTCAAGTTGGCTTTGGGGAATTTGTGGAGCTACAGCCAAAATACCAACTGTAAACTATCTTCCTGTTTGGCAGTTTACATGTTATAGATGGGTGCAAATACAGATATGCATAGCTAGAGATGCAAGGGGGATGTGCTACTTTTGGTTTTAAAGGACAGATGTGTAACCCACCATCCTTTCCAGAGAACATACATGTGAAGATTGCCCCTTGCTGTGCAGTTGCTTTTGAGTTTTCCTGAATCTGTCTGAGGCCTAGGGTGAGTTCCTTCCTTTACTCTAGCTAGCCTGCTGTTGTTGGCATCTCAGAGTCTCAAGCCAAAATTGCAGTATAAGATGGACCCAAAAAACCTGTCTACTGTGTGATCTCGGGTAAGTCACTTCACTTTTCTGGGCCTCAGTTCCTTCATCTGTAAAACGGGGATCGAGACCGTGAGCCCCACTAGGTCAGGGACTGTGTCCAATCCGATTTGCTTATATCCACCCCGGCGCTTAGTACAGTGCCTTACTATGTAGTAAGCCGTTAACAAATACCATAATTTATTTTATTTATTTATTTTTACAGTATGTGAAGCTACTTTGGAGTTCTACCTTTGGGAATCACGATCTCTTCAAAGCACTTGCTCTTTAAAAAACAAACACAAAAACTGGTCTTTCGGTTGCTGCCGCCGCCCAGCTTTCCAGAGTTATGCCACAGTGGGAGGTTTTCCTGACAATATTTCTTTTGTCCTCTGTCTGCAATTTCCCCCATTTCAGGTCACCCCTGAGGAGTTGTGGGACATCCCACTGTTATTCATTCTTCTCACACTTCCCCTCAGATAGTGATGCAATGAATGCTGCTTCCAAAATGCTAGATTTAGCCAAGATGTAATTGTCTGCAACCTCGTCTCGCCATTTGACCTAGGTGCTGAAGTTGCTATAAGAATCAGATGTGACCTCTGTAGTAATTACAGGTTTTGCAGCGAGAGAGACAGAGACATGGTGGGTCACTACAGCTGGGCCTGAAGTTTGATGCTAAACTGACATCACCGCTGTCCTAGAAACTGGAATGGAAGGGTTGCGGGGAGGGAGGGACAGGATGACACCACCAGCCACACCCTTAGCAACAAATGTGGTTAAACAATTTTGCCCAACAGACAGATCAGTAGTAACAGAACTGGGATTAGAACCCAGACTGTGAGCCCGGCGTTGGGCAGGGATTGTCTCTATCTGCTGCCGAATTGTAAATTCCAAGTGCTTAGTACAGTGCTCTGCACACAGTAAACGTTCAACAAATATGACTGAATGAATGTTTTAGAACCAGGTTCTACTCTGGATCTCCTGACCCCCTATCCTGGTCTGCCCACTGCGCCATGCTGCCAGGTTCAATGATTTGAGATTAAATATTTCTCACACGAGAGACCTGACTAACCCTATGCCCCCACCCTATCCACCCTCGCTTCTACACTGCAGATGCCCGTGGGTGTCTAGCCCTGAAGCACTTTGATCCTTCTCAGCTTTTAGAACACCGGAAATGCTGTGACTCTGCCACTCGTCTGCTGTGCAATCTTGGGCAAGTCTCTTAACTGTTTGGGGCTTCAGTTTCCTCACTGGCTCAGTGGAGATAAAATACCTGACCTCTCATACTCTTACACTGTGAGCCCCACGTGGGACAAGGACTCTGCCTCACCTACTTATCTCGTATGTAGCCCACCGTCTGGCTTGGCCTACGGTAAGAGCTTCATAACTGGCACCGTCATTATTCAACTCGTTCATTTTTGAGTCAGAATACATTATTCCAAGCACCACCCTGGAGAAGCATGCACTGCTCTAGCATAATACGTGTTCGGTACAGAACGCTTAAGGAATTGTCAAATATTCTTCCAACGACATATATCTATCTGGAGAGAATGCAATGATGTCAGAAAAAACAGTCGGGTGGAGGCACAAGGCGCTCATCAAGGAAAGCATACAGTGTAATTCCCATTTGCCTTAACGTTTGCCAAGAACATAAACTTCACATTTTAGGAAAATTGAGGAAAGTCTACTTTGGGGAAGACTAGAGGAATTTCACACTATTTCAGAATTTCTTTTGGTAATTTATTGTACTTATTAAGCACTTACTATGGGCAGAACACTGTACTAAGAGGTTGGGAGAGTACAATAGAACAGAGTTGGTAGACGGGTTCCCCTCTCATGAGCTTACAGTCGACAGAACAAGAAAACTAGGGGGTACAACTCCCCCCTCCTTCATTAATATGGCTATTTTGACTGGATGTTGCTCTTAACTGCAATTCTGCCTGAACGGTAACAGAACATCCGGTCATTCCCTGACAATTGGCAGTGAACTCTTAAGTGGAAAATATTATAAATAGCTCAGATGCTGAAGTCAACCTAGAACAAATGATCTAGTCGCTCTCTCTTGTAGCCTTTCACTAAAGCTTCCTGCCAAATCTGGGGAACAACTCCACAACTAAAATTCGCTCTCCCTTCCTCACCAAAGCTGCATTCCGGGAATTTGGAAATATGCAAACTGGTATTTTTGAAGCAGACTTGCTACCTTGAAACATGCAGCTACAATAGCCTAAATCCTTGCCATGGGGGGGGGGGGGGGAGAGATTCGTTCATTCAATTGTATTTACTGAGTACTTACTGGGTGCAGAGAACTGTACTAAACGTTTGGGAGAGTACAATACAAGAATGAACAGACACATTCCCTGGCCACAACAAGCTTATAGTCGAAGAGGGGAGTAGCTCTGTGTTCTGAGGTGCCCCCCGACTCTACCTTCCTCCCTCCACTATCCTACCTTCCTCCCCACTAAGTGGCTCAGAGCCAGCTCCACCTGAGAATGAAGGTAGGCCTGCACATAAGTTAAGAATGTTGACTGTAGACTGAAAGTTCCCTCTCACCGCGTGCTCTCTGCAGAGACCGTGCCTACCGATCCTTTTGTATTCGTACTCTCTGGAGCATTTAGCATACGACGTGCTCGATAAATACCACTAATCGATCCTGCTGCCTTTTCCTGCGTGTGCGTGTCGGTCCCCGCCTCCACCGCTGGCGCGCCTGATTGCGATCTGCTCTTTCCCAGTCTTTCGGGAAGATGGCGATGCCGGTGGGCTGTCCTCAGTGGTTCATACGCTGTTTCTAGCCGTCAGTGGGTAACCCACGGGATCCAGCCGCTTGGCCTTTCTCCACGGCTGACTGCTGCAACGGCTTTCTCGACAGCTGGGGCGGAGGGCTACCTACGTCTTGGCACGGAGGGTTTCCGAGGGTCCCGTCTTTAAAAGTCGGCGTGGCGAAAAGGATACCGAAATGCCATCTTTGCCGAATGATTTCTGCCCAGTCCGTGGAGGTCGAAAGTCGTGGCTGGGGGAGAGGAGAGGCCAAAAAATGCAAGTGCGGCACTGCCTGCGATCTCCAATCCGCGTCTCTCCCCGACCGTGAGGAGGCGGGAAGCCATCTTCTCTCTCGCTGGGAGGCACGTGCAGGCTTCTACAGGGCCATATGGCATCTTTTCAAACGTGTCGACGATCTTTGCTCCGTGGGGCTCCGCGGAGCCTTGGATCTCTTCCGCTCTGACACCCCGCCACCTGTCCCACGTGTGCCCCAACTTGATCTGCCCGCAACATCACAGGTTTCTGAAAGCTTTCTGTGCGAGTCACGAAGGGGTTGCAAGAGCTTGGTGCCGTTCTCGTCTTGTGGCAAGTCATCTCTTTTTCTGTCTGAGTCATCTGCACTGAGCCAATCCCGGGGACTGTGCTTGGCCCGGCTCCGGGTCTCGATCGGCTGCCCAGCAGACAGTCTCACAGACAAATGCACAGTACGTCGATCTCACTTTTAAAGCCAAGTGGAAGCATTCAAAATAAAATAATACGTGGATCTGTTAAAGCGCCTACTTACCAAGCACAGCTCTCAGGGATGGGGTAGGTACAAGATAATCAGGTCAAACGCAGTTCCTGTCCCACATTCAGCTCACTGTCTAAGATGGAGGGAGAACAAGTACTGACTCCCCATTTGAAAGAAGAGGAAACCGAAGCACGGAGAAGTTAAAGTGCCTCGCTCCAGGTCACCCGACAGGCAAGCGGTGGGGCTTGGATTAGAACCCAGGTCCCCCAATCCCAAGCCCATGCTCTTTCCCTAGTCCACTCTGCTTCTCCCTCCAACACAAAACTGCTCTGAACTGCCCTAGCTACGGATTTCTGATTTTTTGTATAAAGAGCAACTCACAGCACTATGCTTATAAATGCAAACTGCTCTTCAGATACCAGACAGCCGGTGAACTTCTACAATTAATCAAGGTTCTTGTATGCAAAAGAACTCCATCAAGGACACAGACAGTCTTTTGTTCGAGCACCTAAAATCCTACACGGATAAAACCTGGGAGTGGGAGAAATTTTTAAATGGCAAGGAGCTGAGGGGAAAAAAAAGGTTGGCAGGAGGGGGAAACTGACATATACGCCCACCCTCCTCTCACTTTTCTCATTCTTCCATCACTCCTTTCCAGTTCTCGAGTTCCAAAACGGCACCTAGCTAAGACGGTAAGAAGGACTTGGCTGACTGACTGACTTCTGGGATAAGGAGAGCTTTGCCTATTAGTAGACTGGGAGTTGTGGTACTCTGGAAGTCTTTCTTCTACCGTTTATTGAAAAAAAATCCCAAGTCAACCAACAATTTCAGTATTTTCCCTATGTGTGTTTTTTTCTTCCTTATCCTTTCAGAGGTTTTTTGGCGATCATCAGCCGGCTTCCTTCCAACCCAAAAATCCGCCTCTGCCTCTAAGGAAGATATTCATTCTCCTGTCTGTATTATACACAGGAACTTTCTGACTGAACTGCTAAAAAAGCCCGAAGCTGTTGATTCAGGTGAGAGGGTCCATATCCCGATTCCTTTCTTTACGATTACAGAATGGGAAGGAACAGAGCAGTGGGAACATGCTCCATTTGGGATTTTTCTTAACCAGTGGGATGTGGTAAGCGGGGAGTTTGTTAAGCTGGGTTCCCTGCTCTTGCTTACTTAAGTGATTCCCACGCTCCCCAATTGACACCACCCCCAGAACACTTTACAGAAACAAGTTCTGAAGGCACGATGAGCAGCTCAAAATCCATGAATCAATCTGTGCTACTCCACATACAGTATGAGGGTCGGTGGGTCAAACATCACAAGGACCTATTGCATGAATTCTATAAATTGCAAAGAAACACTATGAATAGTATTTTACGACGATCGGGGAGATCCATTAATGGAATCTGAATGCTCACTCTGTGCGGACCACTGAACTAAACCCTTGGGAGAGTGCCACGGATGACGGTGCCTAAACTTTAGAAATCTCCCCTGCCCAACACGCAAAGAGAGGAAAGGTAAAATTGCCATCCTACCTCAATCTGTTTTCTCCCCTAATTCTACCCCTCCCTGTTGATGAAAAATATTCTTTAGCATCCTAGCATCTTTGCAGATTTCACCACTCGACTCCCATCCCGTTACTGCAATAATTTCAAACCGGCCCAAAGCGGATTAGGCGACTGGCCCAAAACGCGTTAGGCGTCAGAAAATCCACCAAGTTTGTGGGAGAAGCCAGGTTCTTCTCTTTGGATCACCATGGCACCCACATGGAATCATCGTCCCACAGTGGGATGATGTGCAAAACACCCACCCGTCTTTCTCCTTCGTCTCAGTCCGCCCTCAACAGCTGTCCTGCAGGGAATGAGGCTCGGCTCTGAGAGTGTGGATGGCTCGAGGCCAACCCTCACCATCACCACCCAGATGAATCCAGCCCTAATCCTTATGGCGGTAAACTATCCCTCTCCCTTCCCCCAATCTAAGATGTAGGCAGCCCCATTCTGGTCTCAGGCCGAGGGAGACCCGGCAGTGTCGTTGTGGGCAGGGACTGTGTCTACTTATTGTTACACTGTATTTAGTGCTTAGTATAATACTCTGCACACAGTAAGGGCTCAATAAATACGACTGAATGAAATGAATGACGAGTGCCATTCTGCAGCACCCCTGGTATCCAAGGAAGTCTATTTGGGGAGGCAATGCTGACCCCAAATAGCAAGGGCTCAGCCTTTTTCACAGGCATGATTTCCAAGAGAGATTGTCACCTGATCACACAAACACACACACACACGCCCTCCCCGCATGACTGCAACATCAGTGTAACGTTTTCTTTGGACATGGAGGACAGCTATTTATTCGTGTCCATTCACATTCACCTGAAGGAAAAAAAAAACATCTTTGAAAGAGCACACTCATCTTATTGCCATGAATAATGACTTCACTGGCACTTCTCTCCCTATAGACTGTAAGTTCCTTGTGGGCAGGCATCTTGTCTACCAACTCTGCTCATTGTACTTTCCCAAGGGCTATTCCACTGTTGTGTGCACAAATACCATCGAATGACTCTCAGAATAGGAACTCAATAGTGTTAATCATGGTGATTTTCCCAAAACTTACCAGTAGCTCTTAGGAGCTATTCTTCTGCTGTGGCTATGCCAGATTTCTGAGCAAGCAAAAAATGTACCAACTTATTCTAATGAACTTGGCTTAAGCCCAATAAGCACCTGAAACTTTATCCACCGAAGACATGCCCAGAATAATAGGCTGCATGTCAGATTTGTAAATCCAGACATATGACGCATGAAATATAGGACACACCAAAAGAACTAGGCTGCAACCTCTTTGAGGGCATGGATCACATCATGTCTACCGATCCTACTGTACGGTACTCTCTCCTACGCTCGGTACAGTGCTCTGCTCACAGGAAGCGTTCAAAAAATACCGCTGACCGAACAGCCAATCTTTTCACACCAATGCTTGGAAGAACTGGGGCGAGAAATATAGTTATGCATTTTAAAATGTTGGTCAGCCTGCTCAGTAGAATTGCCTTTCACAGATGAAAAAAAAATCTTCCTTGAGAAATTCAAAATGTTGAAAACTCTTGGAAAGCACAACACATCAGACTATCAGAACTGGTGGCAGGAAAGTAAAAATTCCTTCACATTACTCTCACCATCCCCACCCCTTTACCCAAACTTTCTGGTGCTTGTGATCTCCACCAGGGAAGAGAATATTAGAACTGTCTGGAATAGAGAAGCACCGCTTATCGAAAATAGCAAGATTCGTCATCGCTGACTAAACATGGTCTCAATTAAAGTGATCTTTCTTGCTTGTTTTTTCAAGTGCATAACTTTTTCCCTGGAGTTTCAATATGTTAGCCAACTGTTTCTAATAGTAATAATAACAATTATGGTATTTGTTAAGCGCTTTCTTTGTGCCGGGCACTATACTAAATGCTGGGGTGGATACAAGCAAATCGAGTTGGACGCAGTCCCTGTCCCACAAGGGGCTCTCAATCTTAATCCCCATTTTACAGGTGAGGGAACTGAGGCCCAGAGAAGTGAAGTGACTTGGCCGAAGTCAGACAGAAGACAAGCGGTGGAGCCCGGATTAGACCCCAAGACCTTCTGACTCCCAGTCCCGTGCTCTATCCACGAAACCATGCTGCTTTTCCTTATTTGACCATAATATGGTAATGAAGCTAATTATATCCCTGCTGACAAAGACATAATTGGGGTTTTAATATAAAGCCTGCAGTTTGCTTTTTCAACAAGAGGAAGAGACTCATGATTTACTTTCAGAATTCTATCCTTCCCACCAAGTTGCTCAAAATTTTTGCCCGCTTGAGTAGCAACTGAGCACAAATTTTTTCAAGAGTGTGCATGTACACATATATGTTCATATACATATTACATACATTTAATATAAATTTGAATATATATTTAAGCAGCCACCCAGCAGTAGAGAAGTAAGAAGACAAGCAGCAGTGTAGTCCAGTAGACGAACGGCTCAGGGCCCTCTGTCAACAGTCGACAGGCCGGAGCGGAACCAGAAAGCTTCTGGGCTTCCCTGGGAGAGGTTGAGGGGATGAGCAATGGCTTTAAAGCCCTCCGTCGGCTCGCCCCCCCACTCATCTCCAAGTGCTTAGTTCAATGCTCCGCATCCAGCAAGCGCTCAATAAATACCACCGATTGATTTCAGCCCCATCACTGTAAAGGCAAAGCAGTTCGATGGTTATTTTTGGCCAAGTAGTCCGATTGCTACTTTTTCCTTACAGTGATGGGACTAAAACCAATGCCTTATTTCCTGCATCATCACTAGAAATGTATTCAAATATAGTCCCGCCTTTAGTTTGGGACATTCACTTCATTCATTCAATCGTATTTATTGAGCGCTTTCTGTGTGCAGAGCACCGTACTAACAGCTTGGAAAGTACAATTCGGCAACACATAGAGACGATCCCTACCCAACAATGGACTTCATGGCCTAAGAA
Source organism: Ornithorhynchus anatinus (assembly GCF_004115215.2). Lineage (NCBI taxonomy): Eukaryota > Metazoa > Chordata > Mammalia > Monotremata > Ornithorhynchidae > Ornithorhynchus > Ornithorhynchus anatinus. The sequence continues at coordinate 17,005,119 of NC_041741.1, read as the reverse complement.
GGTGTGACTGAAGAATAACCCTTCACTGTACATAGAATCCCAAGTTAATGCATTGATCATTGTGGTATTTGTTAAGCGCTTACTAGGTGCCAGGCACGGCAGTCACAATAACAAAGGTACTTAAGCATCTACTATGTGCCAAGCACTGTTCTAAGCAATGGGAGTAGATACAAATTAATCAGGTTGGACCCACTTCCTGTTCCATATGGGGCTTCACAGTCTTCACCCCACTTTCCACATGAGGTAACTGAGGCCCAGCGAGGTTCAGTGCCTTGCCCGGGGCCGCACAGTGGACATGGGGCAGAGCCGGGATTGGAACCCAGGTCCCTCTGACTCCCTGACCCGTGCTCTACCCTCTAGGCTGTCCTGCTTCTGCACTAAGCGCTGGCAGAGATACCAATTCAATTAGGATTGGGTTGGCGGAAGGGTCTCGGTTGCCCGCTGAGCGGCGACGGGGGCGGTGACCTCGATGGCTGCTCTACTCAGCAACTGGGTGGCGGTTCCCGAGGTGGGCCGCCCCTTCCAGGACCCCTCAGCCCGGGCTACCATTTTCCACGGTCTCACGTTATAGTGTACCTTGCCAAGAGCTTAGTACACAGTGAGCGCTCAGTAGATACCACTTGACAGACCGACGTCACCACCCGTCCCGCCGCTCTGGCATTCAGCGCCTTGTGGCGCTATCCACCCGGAGGTGGGTAATGGGTCTAGGAAGGAAACAGGGCCCAGGAACCGTGGTGGAGGATTTAGAGGTGCATGGCGTGGACTTGGGTGCCAGGCCCAGTTGGCACACCATGGCCAGAGCAGCACCTGCAGAGTTAACTTTGCCAGTTTTCAGGAAGAGTCTATTTTTACCACTCAAAGAATATGCATGTGATGAGGAAGAATTAGGGCAACCATTACATTGTTCCTCCATATCTCCTACTGACACCGACAGAGACGGAATACTTTGAGCCGGAAAGGCCGCCGGTGTGGCCCGGGATATTTCTTTTATTTTCCTATGCTCTACCCGCATGTAAATCTTCCTGTTTTAAAACAAATGGACTCATTTACTATTCTACTCTATTTCTCTCGGTATGTTTTTGCCCCAGTTATTTTCAGTCCCTAAAAACAACTGAACAGCATTCGAAGAGTGCTTTGCCAACAAGTGCTAGGTACCCACCAAGGTAGCTGACCAGAATTAATCGAAAGGCAAAGCATCCAGCGCTTAGTACAGTGCCCGGCACATACTAAGTGCTCAACAGACACCGTAATTATTATTATTCTTAAAGGGAGGGAGGTCGAATGGCCTTATTTTTTCTGTCCGTTTTTAGAAGCAAATTTTTACCGGGAAGGTGAGCCGGTACATTATCCCATGGGTTTGGGAGAGATCGTGGGAAGGGAGAAAAGCTGAGTTCAGTCACTTAACTGGGACAAACCCAGCTGAATCCAGTCTGGCCCCCTACTCTTCCCCTAAGAAGCTGAGGCTTACCTCAGGCTGATGCCACTGGGCATCGGCTTTAGACCCTTCTTACTACCGAGTGTCAAGGCCAATGTGGGATGGGCAGTCTCCAAACCACACAGATTCGCCCCATCCACACACAGGCGAGGCTCCCGGTGTGTCCATGTATCCGCTGGTGGCTGTGCCTGGGGCCCCACTAGCCACGGCCCGAGGGAGGGGGCTGAGAGAGGAAGAGGGGGGAAGGGTTTTTTACATCACCCTACATCCTGCGGCTACTTGGTAGAGAGCACAAGCAGCTCTTGGCGGGAGCCACTGGAAGCTGTCTGGATAAGGAGCCTCCCTGACCTTTCCCCCTCCTCCGTGGGCGGTGGCCGGGCGGCTCGGCCCAGCTATTGACATCTTAACTGCAGAGGCCGACTGGAAGGGAGGGCAACACCGAGTTTGGGAAAGGATGGCCAACAAGTTCACACCTTATACCCCACTCTGACGTGTCTTGTGGCTCACGTGTCGCATCTTTAAGTTCCTCCCTCAAACCTCATCACCTCGATGACGTCCAATTCGACTCAGCGAACACAGCACGGACCCGGGAGTCAGAAAGACCTGGGTTCTAATCCCAGCTGCGCCATTTGTCTGCTGGGTGACCTTGGGTAAGTCACTTGGCTTCTCTGGGCCTCAGTTCTCTCATCTGGAAAATGGGGATTTAGACGGAGAGCCCCATGTGAGAGGGGGACTGTGTCCAACCCGACCTGCTTGTATCCACCCCATTGCTTAGTCAGTGCAGTGCCTGGCACATTGTAAGCTCTCAACAAGCACCACGGCTACTGTTAGCAGCATCTAGAAAAAGACGGTCAGTTCTTAGGGGTTGTCACAGGGTGCTGTGGGTAACACACTGTTAATCCGTTGGTTTTCAGTCAATGGTATTTACTGAATGTTTACTGCATGCAGAGCCGGGTAATAATAATAATAATGTTGGTATTTATTAAGCGCTTATTATGTGCAGAGCACTGTTCTAAGCGCTGGGGTAGACACAGGGGAATCAGGTTGTCCCAAGTGGGGCTCACAGTCTTAATCCCCATTTTACAGATGAGGTAACTGAGGCACAGTGAAGTGACTTGCCCAAAGTCACACAGCTAAGTGGCTGTGGGTACTAGGTGCTTATGCTTATGGCATTTATTGGTATTTTTTATGGTATTTATTTATTTACTACGCTTTTGCCCAGGGGAAAGAGGAATCCTCCTCAAGAAGTCGGGAGACCTGGGTTCTAGTCCTGGCTCTGTAGCCAAGACTGCCTATGCACTTCTCCACGAGCTGCCCATCTACACGCTCATTTACACCCCTTGCCCAAACGGGAACAGGCCCAGGCAGGGAGCGTGACGGGCATTGGGCACGTCACCGGCACGATGACCCCACCCTCTGGGCAGGTTCTCGGGCCTCAAGTCTCAGCTGTTCCTGACGGGAGAGTCCATCAGGCAAGGAGGAGGCGGTGGTACAGGCTGCGAAGTGCGCTGCCCATCTGGACCGCACAGTATTACGGCTATTTCAGGGGATTCGTTTTAAAACCCTCCAGCTTGAGGAGGGACACTTTCTAAAATTTGAGGGTCTAAGCCCCAAGTTGCCTGATGCCGAGACCTGAATCGTCTGGGGCCTGAAGTTTACATCTGTATACAGACCTCTACTTTACCGGGATGTCCAAGGGCCAAGTGCCCTGTAAACCGACTGTTCCACAGCCTTGGATTTTAGCTGACACTTTTGAATGCCACGTCACACAATCTGAAAACACTCAGTTGTTATAGGGAACTTGTTTTTCATGGGAAAAGGAGTAGTAAAACTGGTCAGAAAGTTCCTCCGAATCTTTGGAACACGAAGGAAGTGTTTCATTTTCAGGCCTGTCCTTTTAACCAGTGATCCATTTTCCCTGGGAAACTGTCAAGCTAAATGTGATCGACTGATATGACAAAGTTCTAATCTTCTAAATCACCCAGTACTCACAAACAGATCTAGGCATAACCAGGAGCAGCTAAATGCCAGACGCTAAGCATCTCGGAAGACCTACCGACCCCATCTCCAGTGGCTATAAATTTGGCCTGGAACAAAACGGCAACTGGCATTTTTACAGCACTGTGAAAACGAGGATCCTCTGGTGGGATTTTAGGTGTTTTGACCAGTACTAAGGCATCCTGATTGATACTAAGAACTAAATGCGCCATGACTGAAGATGATGACGGTATCTGTTAAGCGCTTACTATGTGCCAAGCACTGTCCTAAGAGCTCCACAACGTCAGAGGGAACGGGTCCGGCAACACAGAACTTTGAGCAAACTTGTAGGAAAAGAAAAATAAGATCAGTCGGCGTTCCGTAGGACAAATAATAACCGTGGTATTTGTTAAGCGCTTATTAGGGTCCGAGTACTGTCGTAAGTACCAGGGCTGATACGAAATAAGAGTTCCTGTCCCACAAAGGCCTTCAGTCTTAAGTAGGATGGAGAACAGGTATTTAATCCCCACTATACAGACAAGGAAGTTGAGGCACAGGTTGACACGCCCATGGTCACACCACGGGCAGGGAATAGAGTCAGGACATTTCCCATTCAATCTGCATAACCTTCAGATAGACTGGGACCCACCCGAATATCTACTTCGATAGGTCTATGTTAAAATTCAGGTATGTTCTTTCCTACTTAATCACGATTGCAGATCTCTATTAGCAGAAGCAGCCAGGCCTGGTGGCAAGAGCAGGAGCCTGAGATTCAGAAAACTAGGGCTCTGCCACCTGCCTGTTCTGTGACCTCGGGCGAGTCGCTCAACGTCACTGTGTCATCTGTAAAATGGGGATTCAAAACCGGTTCTCCCTTCCATTTAGGCTGTGAGATCCACGTGGAACAGAGGCTGTCTTCAACCTGTTTACGCTGTGTCTACCCCAGGGCTCAGTAGCATGCTCAAGGCAGGGCACTCACACCATTATTATTATTATTATTAATATTCAACACATAATGTTGGTATTTGTTAAGCGCTTACTATGTGCAGAGCACTGTTCTAAGCGCTGGGGTAGACACAAGGGAATCAGGTTGTCCCACGTGGGGCTCACAGTCTTAATCCCCATTTTACAGATGAGGTAACTGAGGCACAGAGAAGTGAAGTGACTCGCCCACAGTCACACAGCTGACAAGTGGCAGAGCCGGGATTCGAACCCATGACCTCTGACTCCAAAGCCCGGGCTCTTTCCACTGAGCCACGCTGCTATGACACAGGCTACGAGCAGTTCAAGTCCCCTTAAAGACTCCAAAACTTTCGCCTGACAAAAATGGAAACGGATTCGACGCAGCCCTCAAAGCGATACGAAAGGGCTCTCGAGTCGCTTCACTTTGGCGGCGTGACCGAATCCGACCTTTCGTCGGACCACTGGGAACCTCCGTAGGGATCTTCCTCTGCTTATTCCAAAAGGGGGGCTATAGTGAAACAAACCCGGAAAAAATGCCAATTCTAAAAGTGCGGGGTGAGGGAGGAGAAGGGGAAGAGCCAGTCGAGATCAAACCTTCTCCAAGTTTCTTAGTCCCGGATGGGAGAACGATTCGAGAGTGCGGTCTAGGCGCATCCCACGGGGGTCGTAGGACTGACGTAGGGTCGGTGGCGTGTATTGAGCGCCTAGTCTGTGCACAGCACCGTACTGAGCGTTCGGGGCAGTATGATACCACAGTCAAGGGTGATGTCCCCTGATCACAACGAGCTCCCAGGCTGCGGGGGGCCGAAAAAGGCCTCTGGCTATAAATTCCCCGGAGAGGCCTAGAACTCGAAAGAGAAACTGGCTCACGAAACTTGTGTGGGGCTTTTCCCGATGGGCGTGTAGGAGGAAGGGACGGATCACCCTGGCGAGAGTCATTCATTCATTCAACCGTAGTCAGCGCTTACTGGGTGCAGAGCACTGTGCTAAGCGCTCGGACGGTACGCTTCGGCAACAGATGGAGGCAATCGCTACCTGCATCGTGGGGGGCGGGATTGTGGGGGTGGGTGTGTATGTTGGGGGGGGATATGTGGGGGCTCCCCCTCCTCCTTCCTTCTCGCACCAAACGGAGCCCGATCCTCCGGGAGAGAGCAACTTTCTCGCCGCCCTTCTACAAGCCCGGGGAGCCGGGCGGGTGTTGCAACCGGGGGCGGGATGGGGTGGGGGCCTCCAACCGCCTTTCCGAAGGCCAAGTTTGGGATTTCCGGCCCCACTTGCGGCCGCCCCCGCCTCCGGGCCCGGCCCCACGGCGAGCAGCACGCACGCAGCCCGTGTGCACGGAGGCCGCGGCGCGCGGGGGTCCGGCCAAGGCGGAGAGGAGAAGGGAGGGGAGGACACGACTTCCTCCGCCATGTTTCCCACGTTTGACCCCCTCCGGCAGAGCGCGGCGCTTCCCGGGGCGGCGGGGGCAGAGCTGGGCAGCGCCTCGCCCGTCCATCCGGCCCCCCGAGCCTTCCTCCCCTGCAGGGCCGCCTGCAACCCCGCCCGGGCCTCCTCCTCCTCCTCCCCAGCCTGCCCTGCCGAGGCCTTCTCCTCCTGCTGCTGCTGGTCACGGTCATGGCCCTCCCCTCCCGCCGATGGTGGGGATGGTCCTCCCCTAGCCGGCCGGGGCCTCCTCCTCCGCTCCCTCCGCCCACCCTTCCCGGCCCGGTCGAGGCCTCCTCCTGCTGCCGCCGGTCACGGTGGTCCTCCCGGTCCTCCCGATCCTCCCCTCCCCGGGCCTCCTCCTCCTCTGCTGCCTCGGCCCGCCCTGCCCCGCCGAGGCCTCCTCCTCCTGCTGCTGCTGCTGGTGATGGTGGTCCTCCCCGGCCCCCTCCGCCCTGCCCCGCCGCGGCCTCCTCCTCCTGCTGCTGCTGCTGCTGCTGCTGGCGGTGATGGGGGTGGTCCTCCCCGCCTCCCTCTGCCCGGCCCTGCCTTCCTCCTGCTGCCGCAGCTGCCGCCGCCCCACACTCACCGACGGCCGGAGGGCCGGGCAGAGGAGGGCGGGGAGGACGGCGCGCCCGGCCCCGGGCTGCCCCACTTCCCCGACTCGGCGGCGCCCGTGCGGCCGTCGCTCCCCCGGCCGCTGGTGGCGGCGGCGCTGGTGGCTCCTGCTGCTGCCGCTCGTCGTGTCGTGGTCGTGGCGGGGACGGGGTCGACGGCGATGGCCTTCTTCCTCTGTCTGTCGGTCGCTCGCTCGGTCGGTCGGTCGGCCGGCCGGTCCTTGGCTGGCTGGCCGGCTGGCTGGGGGCGAGGTGGGGCCGCCGTGACGTCACAGGGTGGGCGGGGCCCGCGGCAGGGGGCGGGGCCGAGAGGGGCGGTTGACCTTTCCCCTCCTCTCCTCCTCCCGCCTTTCGTGCGCCTGCGCGCCGGCCGCCGCCTGGGCCCCAGCCCCGCCCGCCATGGCCGGCCTCCCCTTGGGGCCCTTCTGCTCTCCTTCATAATCAAAAGAATCATCACAATGAGGATGGTATTTGCCTTGATAATAATAAACAATAGCCCGATTCTATTTATTGCTATTGTTCTTGTCTGTCCGTCTCCCCCGATGAGCCTGGGAGCCCGTCAAAGGGCAGGGACGGTCTCGACCTGGTACCGATTTGTCCATCCCAAGCGCTTAGGACAGTGCTCTGCACCTAGGAAGCGCTCAATAAATACTATTGAATGAATGCATGAATAAATAATAATAATGATGACGATGGTATTTGTTAAGTTGAGACTGCAAGCCCGTCACTAGGCAGGGACTGTCTCTATCTGCTGCCGATTTGTCCATTCCAAGCGCTTAGGACAGTGCTCTGCACCTAGTAAGCGCTCAATAAATACTATTGAATGAATGAATAAATAATCATAATGATGAGGATGGTATTTGTTAAGGCCTTACCCCGATCAGACTGCAAGCCCATCACTAGGCAGGGACTGTCTCTATCTGTTGCCGATTTGTACATTCCAAGCTCCTAGTACAGTGCTCTGCACATAGTAAGCGCTCAATAAATACTAGTGAATGAATGACTGTGCTAATCACCGTCCTCAGCGCTGGGCAGTGCAGAGTAACGAGGTGGTCCCCAAGTGGGGCTCACAGTCTTATTTTAAAGATGAGGGAACTGAGGCGCATTCATTCAGTCGTATTTATGGAGTGCTCACTATGTACAGAGCACCGTACTAAGCACTTGGAATGGACAACTCGGCAACAGGTAGAGACAGTCCCTGCCCAACGACAGGCTCACAGTCTAAACGGGGCGAGACACAGCAAAGCAGAACAGGACAAAAGAAAAAAAGACATCATCAAGATAAATAGAATCAAGGGGATATACACCTCATTAACAAAATAAATAGGGTAATAAATAATATATACAGATGAGCACAGTGCAGAGGGGAAGGGGGAAGAGCAGAGGGTCGGGGGGGAGCAGAGGGAAAAGGGAGGCTCAGTGTGGGAAGGCCTCTTGGAGGCGGTGAACACTCGGGCTTTGAAGTGGGAGAGGGGGAAGGCGAGGCGGCGCAGAGAAGTGAAATGACTTGGCCAAAGTCATACTGCAGACATGTGGCCAAAGTCACACTGCAGACATGTGGCAGAGCCGGGATTAGAACCCCTGACCTTTGACTCCCAAGCCCGACCTCTTGCCACTGAGCCACGCTGCTTCTCAGCGAGAGGGTAAATCTGAGAATTCCTCATATAAATCTGAGAAAGGAAGGGATGTGGGTCCTCCCCATGGGTGGCTGAAACAGGATTATGGAGGGACAAGACTGTCTCAAGAACCCCCCCCCATCTTCCCCCTTGATCTCACCTTGGTCAACAGCCATATCGGTTTTTACCTATTGGCTTTATTCCCCCCGACCCGCTCTGGTATTTGTATTTAATAATAATAATCATTATTATGGTATTTGTTAAGCCCTTCGCATGTGCCGTGCACCGTTCTAAGCGCTGGGGTAGATACAGGGTAATCAGATTGTCCCAGGTGGGACTCACATTTTTTAATCCCCATTTTTACAGATGAGGGAACTGAGGCCCAGAGAAGAGAAGTGAAGTGACTTGCCCAAGGTCACACGGCAGACAAGTAGCAGAGCGGGGATTAGAACCCACGACCTGTGACTCCCAAGCCCGTGCTCTTTCCCCTAAGCCACGCTGTTTCCCTCTGTATTGGACCCTCCCAACTGCTTACTACTGTGTTTTGCACAGAGTCCAGTGCTCTGCACACAGTAAGCGCTCAGTAAATACGATTGAAGGAATGAGTCGGTGCTCAATACGACTGAGGGAATGCTTCAGTCGTATTTCATAGGAATAAGATTCCTAGGAATTGTTCAAAGGATTCGTAGGAACTACGCGACGGGCACTGGACTAAACGTCGGGGTAGATGCAAGGCGATCAGATTGGACACAGGCCATGTCCCACGTGGGGCTTGCGGCCTTAGTGCCCATTTGACAGATGAGGGAACTGAGGTGAAGAAAAGTGAAATGATTTGCCCAAGTAAAAGCAAACAAGCGGCAGAGTTGGGATTAGAACCCAGGTCCTTCTGACTCCCAGGCCCGGGCTTTTTCTACAAGGCCATTTTGCCTTTGCACAACACACATCCTGCAGCTAGCACACAGTATGACCCACCTGTTTGAGGAGATGATCTAAATCTGAGAAAGGGAGGGATGTGGGTTCTCCCCACAGGTGGCTGAAACAGAACTGTGGAGGGACAAGACTGTTTCAAGACCCCTCCCCCCCAGTTTCCCCCTTGATTTTGCCTCGGTCGATAGCCGTATTGGTTTTTGCCTAGCCAAGACAGGATCAAGAATTTGGAGGCCCAACCTGCTGGCTGTTGTGGACAGAGCACTGCACTAGGAGTCAGAAGACTCGGGTTTGAATCCCGGCTGCCCCACTTGCCTGCTAATGGAAGAACCGTTAGAAAGGTTGTGGATTATGGCAGAGGACAGGATGTTCTGGAGAAAGTATATCCACGGAGTCGCTATAAATAGGAAAGGACTCGATGGCACTTAATAATAATAGTTTATCGAGCACTTCCTGTGGGCAGAGCACTGTACTAAGCACTTGGGAAAGTACATTATAACAGAGTTGGTAGACACATTCCTTGCTCATGAGGATCACATACACACACACATACGCAAACACACGCACATAGAAACCCTCTCCCCCAGATTGCCTACCCCCTAATTTCCCATTCCCCCCTCCTAGCAATCCCCTTTCCCTGGCTTCCATTCCCCTCAGTCGCCCTACATCTATTTTTCCCCATTCTTTCATTTTCTCATTCGTTCTTCCTCTCATTCCCTCCTCTCCCTTCCTCCCTGACCAGTCAAGTCATTTAAATTATCTATGTCTCAATTTCCTCAACTGTAAAGTGGGGATTCAATACCCATTCTCCTTCCTACTTACACCACGAGCCCCTCAGGGGACAGAGACTCCGTCTGGACCTGATTAGCTCGAGTTGACCCCAGCACTTAGAAGGGTGCTTTACATATAGTAAGTATTTAACAAATACCATTAAAAAACCACCAACAACAAAACAAACAAATGAAAAAAACCATGCTGGAATGAAAATGGTTGCCCATCAGTGGATTGAGTTGAGAAACAAAAACTATTGTGGGCTTCTGATTTCACTTTATCTATGTGAAGGGAAAGGGACCCACATTTCCTCAGATATGTGTCTGTGTTCTCTTTTCATCGCTTACCAAATACCATCAAAATAATTATTATTATTACTTCACTTCTTGGTGCCTCAGTTCTCTCACCTGCAGAATGGGGAGTCAATTCCTCTTCTCCCTCCCACTTGGACTGTGAGCCCCATGTGGGACCTGATTATCTTCTATCTACCCCAGCGCTTAGTAGAGCGCTTGGCACATAGTAAGCATGCTAGATGGGATGCTTGTTCTGGACAGGAACATGTCTGCTAATTCTGTTTATTTTACCCTCCCTGGTGCTTAGTACAGTGCTCTGAACATAGTAAGTGCTCAAAAAACAGGATGGATTGATTAACAAATACGACAATTACTATTATTATCTAGCCACTCAAGCTACCTCAGAGAGGCAAGAAGCTGAAGGATGGAGAGTCAATGAAGGGGCTGGTTGCTCCAGAAAACCCCAGGAAGGAATTGCAGCAGGGGGCAGCACTAACCAGTGACCGATTAACTAGCCATTTTTCTTTTGTTTTGGTATTTGTTAAGGGCTTACTATGTGCCAGGCACTGTATTAAGCGTTGGGGTACATACAAGGTTAATCGGATTGGACACGGTCCTTGTCCCACATGGGGCTCACAGTCTTAATCTCCATTTCACAGACAAGGGAACGGAGGCCCAGAGAAGGGAAGTGACTTGCCCACGGTCACACAGCAGACATGTGGCAGAGCAGGGATTGGAACCCACAGCCTCGGACTCCAAGGCCTGTGCTTTTTCCATTAGGCCACGTGCCAGGCCCTCTACTAAGGGCTGGGGTGGATAATAAAAATAATAATAATAATGATGATGGTGGTATTTGTCAAGCGCTTACTACGTGCCAAGCACTGTACTAAGTGCTGGGGTAGATACAAGGGAATCAGGTTGTCCCACATGGGGCTCACAATCTTAATCCCCATTTTACAGATAAGGGAACTGAGGCAAGCAAATTGGGTTGGGAACAGTCCCTGTCCTACATAGGGCTCACGGTCTTAATCCCCACTTTACAAATGAGGGAACCGAAGCATAGAGAAGTGAAGTGACTTGCCCAAGGTCACACAGCAGACAAGTGACGGAGCCGGAATTAGGTCCTTCTGACTCCCAGGTCTGTCCTCTATCTAATAGGCCACGCTGCTTAGCAGTGGTATCTGTTAAGCACCTACTGTGTATCAGGCACTGTTCTAACGACTGGGTTAGGTTCAAATCAGTCAGGTCGGACACAGTCCCTGTACCACGTGGGAATCACAGCCTAAGTAGGAGGGAGAAGAGGAATCGAATCCCCATTTTCACAGTTGAAGAAACTGAGACTCCGAGAAGTGAAGCGACTTACCCCAGGTCACACAGCGGCCAAGTGGTGCAGCCGGGATTAGAAACCAGGTCATCTGAGTCCTAAGTCCGTGCTCTTTCCATTAGGCCGCACTACTTCTTGCCTCCCCCTAAGCCAGGCTGACTGAAATCAGACTGGCTTCTCTCAGTGCAATATCGAATTGGACAAAAGTTTCCTTTCAGTTAATAAAGTTTAATAAAGTTACAAATACCAAAACAGGACTTAAACTGCCCCCCAAAATGGGGGTTAAGCAAAAATTACAGCTCACTATAAAAAAATCAACTATCTTTGGGCTCGTGGTCGTAAGGTTTATAACGGTGTGGGTGAGGGGGTTACAAAGGTTTACTTTTGTCCTTTAGACAGTTGGTTCTTCCTCTGAAAAATTTTATTTCAAATATTTCATTCAATCATATTTATTAAGCACTTACTGTGTGCAGAGCACTGTACTAAGCGCTTGGGAACGTACAGTACAACAATAACCGCTGACATTTCCTGCTCACAAGGAGCTCACAGTCTAGAGGTTGAACTGAAATTTCTAGAATGAATTGAAATTTTCAGGGATAGGGGAGTAATTATCACTTTTTTGAGAAGCAGTGTTTCCTAGTAGAAAGAGCATGAGTCTGAGAGCCAGGAGGATCTGGGTTCTAATCCACTTGCCTGTTGTGTGACTGTGGGCAAATCACTTCACTTCCCCGTGCCTCAGTTACTTCATCTGTAAATCACGGATTAAGACTGTGAGCGCCCTGCGGGACATGGTCTGTGTCCAACCCGATTAACTTGTGTCTTGATACATAGTAAGCACTTAACAAATGCCATAAAAAACTCTTTAATAAATGCGGTAATCTCTTTATAGTTGAAGATAGTCTAAAGTTCCCAGATCCTTTGAAAGACTTAGGTTAAAATTATTCAAAATATTAAAGCTTTTATTTTTCTTTAATATTTTTGTTGTTTTTCGAGCAGTCAAACAATAGTATTTACTGAGTACCTGCACTGTGCAGAGCACTGTACTAAGTGCTTTCTCTCGTTAGAAAACAGACCTTAATTTTAGGATTCTGTCCTACTACCTGAAAAATGGGATCACTTAAAGTTCCACTTTTTGCCAGGGTGGCAGAAGGGACTATGGCAAAGTGACTGGAAAAGAGAATTATAGAGCTATGTATAAATTACACATTATAAATCATTTGTTTTTATTCATGTCTGTCTCCCCCTCTAGATGGTAAGCTTGTTGTGGGCAGGGGACGTGACTACCAATTCTGTTGCATTGTCATTCCCAAGTCAATATGTATCACCTGTACCCCCTACCCCTCTCTGCCAGGTCTGTCTCTATCTGTCTCTCCTTCCTCCTTCCCTTTTTCTCTCCCCTTCTCTGTTTCTTCCTCCGACTCTCTCCTTCCCCTTTCACTCTTCCTTTTCCCCCTTATTTCCTCTCTCTTTTTCTTCTTCCTCTCTCTTTTTCCTCCTTCCCTTTTTCTCTCTCCCTCTTGCTCCCTGTCTTCTCCCTCTTTCTTTCTCCCCATTTCCCCTCTTTTTCTCTTCCTTGCTCTCCCCTCTTCCTCTTTTCCTCTTCCCTTTCTCTCTTTCCCTCTCCCTCTCTTCTCTCTTTTCCTCTCCTTCTCTCCTCTCTTTCCCTCTTGTTTTCTCCTCTCCCTCTCCTTCTCTCCTCTCTTGCCCTCTTTCTCTCCCTGTTTTCCCTCTCTCTCTTCTTACCCTTTCTCTTCACCTTCCTTTCTCTCTCTCTCCCTCAATCTCTTCTAGTCTTTCTCTCTTCTTCGCCCTCCCTCCCTTTCCTTCTCTCTCTCTCTCTTTCTCTCAATCTGCCTCTGCCCTCTCTCTCTGGAACTTCTTCTCTTTCTCTTCTCAAACTCTATTCCCTCATTTCTCTGGCTCTCTTTTTATTTGGCCATCTTTTTCCTTTCCTACCTCTTTTGGGCTGGCCCCCCTAGAGACCCTCCTTCCTGTCCCACTTTGAGCTTCCCAAAATGTGCTGCTCACTTAGTTCTGCTCCAAAATAAATTCAATCATCTCATTTTCATTTCTAAAGCCTATTCAATGGCGGGCCTCTCAAAAAAAAATACTTCTATCAAGGCCAAGTCTATTATAATAGAAGATTTTTCTGTTTAATGATAACTTCTGTATGTTACGCTGATCAGCATCAACTAGGATGTCAGAAAACTTTGTAATGTTCAGTCAGATATGGGCTCAGCAGGTAGTGGTGGTTTCTTCTCATTTATTTTCAGGAACTAACACATGTATTTTAATGGTATTTGTTTTAAGCGCTTACTATGTGCAAGGTACTGTACTAAGGACTGGGATAGATACATGCTAATCAGGTTGGACGCAGTCCATGTCCCGCATGGGACTCCAGATCTTAGACCCCATTTTACAGATGAAAGAACTGAGACTTTAAGTGACTTGCACCAGGTCCCACAGCGGACAAGTGGTGGAGCTAGGATTAATAATAAAATAACAGCAACTTGAGGAGACAGCTTGCTCTGCGTACCGCCTGAAGCTACTTCTGAGCCCACACTTCCTTAGGAGAACGAAAAGTTAGGGATGTAAGACAGCTTGTCCCTAATTTTTAAGGGTCAGTTAGCACATACTCATTTCATGAACAGGAACCCAGGACGGAAGAGAATGTCAGTCCCACATTGGTTTTATCAGTTACACCCTTGTCTGTTGATACAATCTAACTGTGAGAAGTGTTATCTTCTAATTCAAAAGGCAGCACATTTGCACAAGGAAACACACCCAGGGTAAAATATACTTGGGTGTTAGTCATAAGGAGGTCCCAGATGGTAAACGATAAGCTATTCCCCATTCAAGATCAAGGCTAAACATGAAGGTTGTCTTCAAGTTAAGAGCTGTGTGAGCCCCAGTACGAATCTCATTTCGTTCTTTTTTTATATATAATGATATATGTTAAGCATTTACTCTCTGCCAGGCACTTTACTAAGTGCTGGGATATATACAAACACATCAGGTTGGACAAAGTCCTTGTCCCACGTGGGGCTCACAGTCTTAATCCCTGTTTTACAGATGAGGTCACTGAGGCACAGAGAAGTGAAGCGACTTGCCCAAGGTCACACAGCAGACAAGTGCCGGAGTTGGGATTAGAACCCATGACCTCTGACTCCCTTTGGTAAGGCTTTGAACAGGGGGAGAGTCATTGTCTGTCGGATATGAGGAGAGAGGGCATTCCAGGCCAGCGGCAGGACGTGGGCGAGAGGTCGGCAGCGAGATAGAGGAGATCGAGGTACAGGGACAGGAACCCCTCCACTCTGGGGTGAAGAGGCAACCTTGCTACCCCGGGCCTGGTGGCAAACTTGGATCCACCTGTCCCCACCGTCACCCCTCGACTGTGAGGTCGGAGACCGACCGGACCGTCATCGGCGGAGCTGAGAGTCTCTCTCACCCTGGAACGTGTAGCTCTCATGCAGTCCAGCCTGTGGGGAGGGGCAGGCGGGAGGTGGCCCAGATTAGATGGACCAGGCCTGGTTTTCAGGGGGCGGATCCCCTCTCACCACCCTCCTCTCACCGCCCCCTCCCCCACCCCACGGTGACCAGTTCTCTGCTGTGGTCGTGGCAGAGAAGCCCCAGTGTGGTGACTGTGGTGGCTGGGACTGCAGTGTTGGCCTTTCTGGGGCTACCCCCCATCATAATTCTTCTCTCACTCTTCCTCCTCTTTTTCTACCTCCTCCTCCCCCTCCTCCTCCTCTTCCTTATTCTCCTCTTTCTTCTTCTACTCCAACTTTATTCTCTTCTCTCAACCTTTTTCTTTTCCCTCCTCTTCCTTTCTCCTCCCCTTCTTTTTTCTCCTTCCCTCTTCCTCTTTCTCCTCCACTTCTTTTTTCTCCTTCTTCTCTTCCTCTTTCTCCTCCCCTTCTTTTTTCCCTTCCGTTCTTCCTCTTTCTCTTTTCTCATTCCCTTCTTCCTTTTTCTCCTCCCCTTCTTTTTCCCCTTTTCCCTCTTGCTCTTTCTCCACCCCTTCTTTTTTCTCCTTCCCTTCTTCCTCTTTCTACTCCTCATCTTTTTTATTCTCCTCTTCCTCTTCCTCCTCCCCTTCTTTTTTCCCTTTCTCCTCCTCC
This sequence comes from Ornithorhynchus anatinus, assembly GCF_004115215.2. Classification (NCBI taxonomy): domain Eukaryota; kingdom Metazoa; phylum Chordata; class Mammalia; order Monotremata; family Ornithorhynchidae; genus Ornithorhynchus; species Ornithorhynchus anatinus. The sequence goes on along the minus strand of NC_041741.1, from coordinate 16,989,650 downwards.
TGCTCTTTCTTGTTCTCCTCTTCCTCTTTCTCCTCCTCCTCCTCCCCCTCCTCCTCCCTCTTCCCCTTTTTCTTTTCCGGGTGAACAGTAGCTGCCATTTCTGACACTGCCTACATTGTCTCAGTTGAACTGAGAAACAGCATGGCCTAGCAGAAAGGGTTCTAATCCCAGATCCGCCACTTGCCTGCTATGAGACCCAGTGCAATTTGTGTAATTTCTTTGGGCCTCCATCCCTTCATCTGTAAAATGGGGATTAAATGCTTGATCTCCCTCCCGCTTTCACTCTGAGGTTTATGTACAACAGGAACTCTCTCTGATTTGATTGCATTATATCTAAACCAGCAATTAGCACATAGTAAATGCTTAACAAATACCCTTGTTATCATGAAGCTTCAACTCTGACTCCATTGACCATTCATTCATTCATTCATTCAATAGTATTTATTGAGCACTTACTATGTGCAGAGCACTGTACTAAGCGCTTGGAATGTACAAATCGGCAACAGATAGAGACAGTCCCTGCCCTTTGACGGGCTTACAGTCTAATCGGGGGAGACAGACAGACAAGAACAATGGCAATAAATAGAGTCAAGGGGAAGAACATCTCATTAAAACAATAGCATATAAATAGAATCAGAAGATATATACAGTTGAGCGGACTAGCACAGGGCTGAGGGGATGGGACGGGAGAGGGGGAGGAGCAGAGGGAAAGGTGGGAGAAGAGGGTTTAGCTGCGGAGAGGTGAAGGGGGGGTAGAGGGAGCAGAGGGAAAAGGGGAGCTCAGGCTGGGAAGGCCTCTTGGAGGAGGTGAGCTTTAAGTAGGGATTCGAAGAGGGGAAGAGAATGAGTTTGGCGGAGGTGAGGAGGGAGGGCGTTCCGGGACCGCGGGAGGACGTGGCCCGGGGGTCGACGGCGGGATAGGCGAGACCGGGGGACGGCGAGGAGGTGGGCGGCAGAGGAGCGGAGCGTGCGGGGTGGGCGGTAGAAAGAGAGAAGGGAGGAGAGGTAGGAAGGGGCGAGGTGACGGAGAGCCTCGAAGCCTAGAGTGAGAAGTTTTTGTTTCGTGCGGAGGTCGATAGGCAACCACTGGAGGTTTTTAAGAAGGGGAGTGACATGCCCAGAGCGTTTCTGGAGGAAGATGAGCCGGGCAGTGGAGTGAAGAATAGACTGGAGCGGGGAGAGAGAGGAGGAAGGGAGATCAGAGAGAAGGCTGACACAGTAGTCTAGCCGGGATATTACGAGACCATATTACCGTGGAGTAGCTTTATCATTTTTATTATTATTAACAATAATAAGGTGAGATATTGAGGCATAGAGAAGTAACTTACCCAAGGTCACACAGCGGACAAATGGTGGAGTCAGGATCAGAACCCACATCCTCTGACTCTCAAGCCCGGGTTTTGCCCCTAGGCCACGCTGCTTCTCTGGTTTTGGTGAGCCTTTTAAGGCAGTCCAATTTTCCCAGGATTTACCTGACCCTAGTCTGATGCAGGCGCTATTTCAGCCACTGTCCCAAATGACATGAGGAGAAGTGTGGCCTAGTGGATAGAGTCCGGCAGGCCTGGGAGTCAGGGGACCTGGGTTCTAATCCCAGCTCCGCCACTTGTTCTCTGTATGATCAGGAGCAACTCACTTTGCTTTTCTGTGCCTCAGTTTCTTCAACTGGGAAATGGGGATTAAGAGCCTGAGCCCTTTGTGGGGCAGAGACTGCATCCACCCTGATGACTCTGCATCCACCTCAGTGCTCAGTACAGTGCCTGGCACACAGAAAGCGCTTAATAAATACCATAAAAATATCACTTGCTTTTGTTAAGTTGCAGGAAAGGATGTTGGGTTGCTCCTGGGATTTCTCCTGTACCTGTCATGTTATGTATTTTGGAATGTAATTGCCAAATTAGGGAAAGAGTAACGATTGTGATATTCCTTAAGTGGTGACTGTACCAGGCACTGGGGTGATATAATACAATCAGACCAGACAAAGTCTCTGTTTCACTCGAGGCCCACAGTCTAAGAGGGAGGGAGAACAGGTATTTAATCCACATTTTACAGATGAGGAAACTAAACTGCAGAGATGTGAAGTGACTCACCCAACGGTCACACAGCAGGCAAGTGATGGAGCTGGGATTAAACCCCGGGTTTTCCAACACCCATTCCTGGGCCCTTTCCACTCGTCCATGAAGCTTCTCAAAAAGTAAAAGAAGGATAAATCATAAAGATGCAAGTGTAAAATCCAATTTAGTCACAATGCCAGCACGGGCCTGGGAGTCTGACGGTCATGGGTTCTAATCCCGGCTCTGCCACTCATCTGCCGGGTGGCATTGGGCAAGGCACTTCACTTCTCTGGGCCTCAGTTACCTCATCTGTCAAATGGGAGTTGAGACTGTGAGCCCCAGATGGGACAGGGATTGTGGCCAGCCTGATTTGCTTGTATCCATCCCAGTGCTTATTCCAGTGCCTGGCACATAGTAAGCGCTTAACAAATGCCACAATTATTATTAATTATCATTATTATTACTGCATTTGTTCTTATCAATCAATTGATGGATCAATGGTATTTACTGAGTGCTTACTGTGAGCAGAGCACTCTACTAAACACTTGGAAGAGGATGATATAACAGAGTTGGTAGACATGTTCCCTGCCCACAAGGAGCTGACAGTCTAGAGGGGCATGAGAGTGTAAGCAATCATTCAATCGTATTTATCGAGCGCTTACTGTGTGAAGAACGCTGTACTAAGCGCTTAACACCGTACTAGCATATTGGGGTGGGTATTGCTCATCTAGCGCTTCTAGCCAGCCTGTTGATGGCTCTGGCCAGGTGTATATCAGAATGAGGAATGCTCCTAGCTGTTGAGTCATTCAAACAAATCCCTGCAAGACCTGGATTTTTCTTGGAAATCTCCCATCAGATCTGTTTCCAGCCACAGAGCCCTATCAGTGCATGACAGCCGATAATATCATCAATCTAACTAGGGTCATACAGTCCTGAAGAAGGAAACAAAACATTCAGTTGAACCCTGGAGGGGATGTAGTTTTATGCCTCGGCAAAGGCCCTGGAAGTTATGAGCTGAGTAGTGTAATCTTTCCCTCACCGTGTGGCTGAATTTTCAGGTTGAACAACTGACTAAGCCTCTCTCTGACTCATGATTCTCGGCTTCAAAATGTCTGTCGATAATAATAATAATAATAACTAATGATGGCATTTGTTAAGCGCTTACTATGTGCCAATCACTGTTCTAATCGCTGGGGTAGATACAAGGTAATCAGATTGTCCCACGTGGGGCTCACAGGCTTCATCCCCATTTTACAGATGAGGTCACTGAGACACAGAGAAGTGAAGTGACTTGCCCAAAGTCACACAGCTGACAAGTGGCAGAGGCAGGATTAGAACTCACGACCTCTGACTCCCAAGCCCGAGCTCTTTCCATTAAGCTATGCTGCTTCTCCTGACTTAATGAGCTATAAATAGTAAAACTATAGCCAAGTACCCTTACAAATAGCCGATTTCTCAGCAGTGGTAATAATTTATGCCAGGTGATGGCCGATTTAATTTATATTATTATTGTATTTGATCAGCACTTAGTATGCATCAAGCACTTTTCTAAACACTGGGTAGATACAGGTTAATCAGGTTGGACACAGTCCCTGTCCCACTTGGGGTTCACAGATGAGAAAACTGAGGTGCAGAGAAGTTAAGTAATTTGTTCATGGTCACACAGCAGGCAGGGGACGGAGCCTAGATTAGAAGCCAGATCCTCTGACTCCCACTCCTGTGCTCTTTCCGCTAGGTCACACTGGTCCTCATTTAGTTGTACATCCTTTTACCTTTGAGGGGAGGACAGGTTGGCAAACAAAAGCGATTTGCTAACGATTTTGAACTTACAAAATATTCCCTACAGGAGATGGGAAAAATGGCCATTCAACACTCAATCAATCAGTGGTATTTACTGAGTACTTACTATGTGCGGAGCACTGTGTACAACATAACAGAGTCGGTAGGCACGTTCCCTGCCCACAGTGAATTTATAGTCTAGAGGGCTGTGGTCTATAAAATGGTCTAGAAGTGATCCAGGGAATGTTAGATTGGAGAGCCTCACTTATTATACCTGGGAAATTAGTCAAATAGATGATTAAGCCTAGAAAAACGCAATCTCTGGGGGAAAGCCAACGCTATTTCTATAAAGGGAAATCGGATAACGAGCACGGGAACCAGTGGGAATAGGTGGGAATCAGTGGGCATAACATAAGTATGACATAATGAAGGCCTTTGATGAGGTTCCCACCCAAAAGGCCTTTAAAAATCAACTGAGTCATTGCAGCTTTGGAGACGACTTTCTGTCAGGGATAAAAAAGGGAAGGTAACAAAGAGCGGGAATAAATGACGACTCTTCAGGAGGGGGAAAGGAAAACGGGGAGGGGAAGTTCCTCCTGATATCAGAACAGGGACTGGCTTTGTTTCTGGTCTTCGTAAATGATCTGGAAGAGGAAAGGTGAGGTGAAAAATATGCAGGTTTCCAGATGGCACTCAACTCTTCTGGATGGTGAAATGTACCGGGGAGATGAGGGGAAAACTGCAGGAAAATCTCATAAAACTGAGTGGGTGGACTGAAAGATGGTAGGTGGGTTTCATTCTGAACAAGATAACGCCCTCTGTGAAAAAATATTACAAATTACAATTACATGATGATAATAGCCTTTAGAGCTTACTGTGTACCAAGCATGAGGTAGGTACAAACTGAGAAGCAGCATTGCCTAGTGGTTAGAGCTTGGGCCTGGGAGTCAGAAGGATCTGAGTTCTAATCCCAGCTCCTCCACTTGTCTGCTGTGTGACCTTGGGCAAGTCACTTCTCTTCTCTAGGCAAAAACCACAATTATTATTATTATTATTAGATGGTAAGTGATCTATCCCAATTATTAGGATCAATGCCAAGAGAGAGAACTCAAAACATCTTAGAACCACTGTTAGAATTCTAGGCTACAGGGAATGGGTCTGCTGACTCCGTTGTACTGTGCTCTCCCAAACACTTAGTTCCTTCTGATACTTTCCAAAATGCTCTTTCCTCCTTTGACTCAGAGAAGAAGCCAGAACGGGTGCATTTTATAGAAACACATCTAAAAATATATTTTAATTCTTTTGTCCTCCTCCTCTCAGCTGCTGAAATCTCACCCAATTAGCAAACTGATTTAAATAAAAATAAAAATATGATTGCCTTGGTTTCCTTCTCTTTGCTGTTGCTGAAACCTACCTAGGTCAACACTTTGGTTTTTGCTGCCTTAACTTTTCATAGAGAGGCAACTTTTCAAGAAACAGGGAACAGAAATCCCCATAATGCCAGAGAGATTTATCGTGCCCTGGATACTTTCCCTCTCTTTTTCTGGAAAATGGACTCTTGATCTCCTCAGCTTACATCGGAACCGTAGTGAAGGATAGCGTCTTTTAGGTAAAAGGTGAAGCCAAAATAATATGAGACCCTCTGTCAGAATTTCCCTAAATTTGTTGTGTTTTTTCCTATTCATTAAAATCTAGGGCACTCCCTGCAAAGCCAAACTTAACCTCAGATCCAGCCAAAACCAGTGGAGTGCGATAAAATTAGAAAATAGCAATAATTCTTTGTGCTTTCGGATCACCTCATCTCACCACGGAATCACTGGGCTAGATACAGTGCAATCAAATCGGACACAGTCTTTGCCCCACATGGGGCTCACAGTCTAAAGGAGAAGGAGAATAGGTATTTAAACTCCATTTTAGTAATGCACGTAAAGAGGCAGAGAAAGGCAAGTAGCAGAGTGGAGATTGAATCAGTCAATCGATCAACCAACGGTATTCATTGAGTGTTTATGTTTTGAAGACTATCATAGGAAGGAGAATAGACTTTTAATCACCATTTTACAGTTGAGAAAACTGAGGCACAGAGAAGTTGAGTGACTTGCCCCAAGGTCACACAGCAGGTAAGTGGCAGAGCTGGGACGAGAACCCAGGTCTTCTAACTCCCAGGCCTGTGTAATTTCTACTAGGCCATGCTGTTTCTTTAAATTACTCTTCTCAAACATCTCTCCCTCTTACGATTTTCTTTCAAAAAACGCAATTCAGAGAAAGATGAGAGGCCTAAATTTATGGGTCACTTTTAAAGTAATTTAGATTTTGATTATTTTTCTCAGAGTTCCTTCTCTGAGTTTAGTGCTTATGAGCAGCACCACTGCCAGAATCTACAGATGGATTGTTCTTAGGCAGTAAAAATATAAGTGGTAGCAGGAGATTGGTAAATTCATAGCTATGCCACTATGTTTCACACCATTTTTTAAAATGGTATTTGTTAAGCACTTACTACGTACCAAGCACTGTACTAAGCACTGGGGAAGGTCCAAGCTAATCAGGTAGGATGTAGTCCCTGTCCCACATGGGACTCACAGTCTTCATCCCCATTTTACAGATGAGGTAATAGAGGCACAGAAAATAATAATAATAATGATGGTATTTGTTAAGCGCTTACTATGTGCCAAGCACTGTTCTAAGCACTGGGGAGGGATACAAGGTAATCAGGTTGTCCCACGTGGGGCTCCCAGTCTTAATCCCTATTTTACAAATGAGGGAACTGAGGCACAGAGAAGTTTAAGTGAAGACAGACAAGTGGTGGAGCCAGGATTAAAACCCAGGTCTGCTGACTTCCAGGCCTGTGCTATTTTCACTGAGCCACGCTGCTTCTCGACCTCCACTAACCCCTCCACTGATAGGATGATTCTGGGAGCCAGAAAATATTCCTGATGATAATGACGATCCAGAGGCCGCTGTAACTCCTGTCTAATTTTTCGGAGGAGGTAGCCTTCGCGGAAGCAGAGGGCAGCGACGGGGGATGAATAAATCTGGTGAATGAACGGGGACAGGCCGTGAAATCTACTCCCAGCCCCTCATGCCATCTACTCGCCGGAAATCCCAGCCTCTGGAGAGCTTCCCATCTATATCGTCTTGTCCCGTCTTACGCCGTCGAGTCATTTCCGACCCATAGCGACACCACGGTCACGTCTCTCCCCGCTGTCCATCTGCAATCATTCTGGTAGTGGATCCAGAGAGTTTTCTTGGTCAAAATTCAGACGTGATTTACCACTGCCTCCTTAACAATAATAATAATAATGACATTTCTTAAGCGCTTACTATGTGCCAAGCACTGTTCTAAATGCTGGGAAGGGTACAAGGTGATCAGGTTGTCCCACGTAGGGCTCAGAATCTTAATCCCCATTTTACAGATGAGGTAACTGAGGCTCAGAGAAGTGACTTGCCCAAAGTCACACAGCTGACAGGTGGCGGAGTCAGGATTAGAACCCATGACCTCTAACTCCCAAGCCCGGGCTGCTTCTCTACCTTCCGCGTGATAAACCCGACTCTCCGCCCTCGACTCTCTCCCATGCCGCTGCTGCCCAGCATGGGGGAGTTTTGACTCGTGGCAGATGGCCTGCCACTCGCTAGCCACTGCCCGAGCTAGGAATGGAATGGACAGGCCTCTCCTTGACTCTCCCTCCCGCAGCCGAGACTGGTGGAGTACTGGAAACTTTCCAGGTGCGACCCTGAGAGGGGGATCTATATAGTAGTGATTGTATTTATTAAACGGTTACCGTGTGCTCTGTGTTAAGCTCTGGGAGAAAATACACAGGAGGGAAATACACAGAAAACAGCGTGTGGCCTAGTGGAAATAGGCGGGCCTGGACCGGGATTGGGGGAAGGGAGAGGAGCTCCATGCTTGGATCCGCCTCTTCTGTCATTATTCACAATTGTCATGATTAGCGTGAGCCAAGAATGCTCATTCCCCACCGACCTCCTCAAATTTACCCAGTGGGATCAAAGTTCGGTTTCCTCACCCGGTTTGTCCCTTAACCTTTTGTCTTAGCAACCATGGCTTTAGCAACTGTGCTCATGTGCTGGGACTTCATCCCAGCAGTTGGAGGAGAGAACTCTGTATATATATTTGCACAAACAGTAATCATTTTCCCTTAGCACCAGCTGTTGGGTGTGGTTTTATGGATGGCCAGGAAACATCAGGGGCTAAAATCCAGTCAGGGTTCTCATTCTGCTCTGTTTCACTGACGAGATAAGTTCATCACTTTCAGTGGCTAAAAAACTTGTCGTCTTAATGTCCTGACACATAATAATAATTATGGTATGGGCCAGGCACTGTACTAAGCGCTGGGGTGGATACAGGCAAATCGGGTTGGACGCAGTCCCTGTCCCATGTGGGGCTCCCAGTCTCAATCCCCATTTTACAGGAGAGGGAACTGAGGCACAGAGACTTGCCCAAGGTCACACAGCAGACAAGTGGCGGAGCCAGGATTAAAACCCACGACTTTCTGATTCCCAGGCCCCTGTTCTATCCACTCCGCCATGCCGCTTCTCTTATGATGAAGCCACAGTGGTTAAAGGCCAACACCTTCAGAGAGGTCAGCCAGTAGGGTTGTGTAAAACTAGAGGAGGTTACTGCTGAAAAATGAGTCCTGTAGGAGAAAGCTTAGTACAGTGCCTGCTACACTGCAAGTGCTTAACAAATACCATGAAGAAAGAGAGAGAGAAGAGGAGAGAGAAAAAGAGAGAGGAATTGGAGTAAATCAACCAATCGATAAATCAGTGGTATTTATTAAGTGATTACTCCATATTAATAATAATGTTGGTATTTGTTAAGCGCTTACTATGTGCAGAGCACTGTTCTAAGCGCTGGGGTAGATACAGCTTATTAAATGCTTGGGAGAGTACAATACAATCTATACCAGCCCACCAATTTCATCACCTTTAAAGCCCTACTGAGGTCACATCTCAATTTATTTATTTTTATCCATGTCCGCCTCTCCCTTTAGATTATGTGCAGAGAACCTATCTACTCGGTCCAATTATGTTCTTCCAAGTGCTTTGTACCGTGCTCTGCATCCAGTAAGCTCTCATTAAATACTTTGATTGATTGATTGATGATAGAGTAGTAGACATGATTTCTACCCTCGGAGGGTTTACAGCCTAGAAGAGGAAACAGGTCTTTAAAATAAATTACGGCTAGGGGAAATGGGAGAGCAAAAGGATATGCATATAAGTCCTGGGTGCTGAGGTTGGAGTGAGAATCAAAGTGGTTATGGGGTATTCATCCGTTCATTCAATCGTATTTATTGAGTGCTTACTGTGTGCAGAGCACTGTACTAAGCGCTTGGGAAAGTACAACACAACAAAAAAGAAGTACGGACCTAAGCGCAAGAGAGACACAGAAGGGAGGAAGATTAGAAAGGGAAAGCTCCTTGGAGGATTTATAACCCTAATATTATTACCAATAACTGTGGTATCTGGTAAGTACTCACTATGTTTTAAGGCAATATTCTAAGCCCTGGAGCAGATAAAAGATAATTGCGTTGGACACAGTCTCTGTCCCACATGGGCTCACAGTCCTATTCTCCATTTTACAGATGAGGGAACCGAAGTCCAGAAAAGTGAACTGACTTGCCCAAGGCCACTCGGCAGACCAGTGACAGAGCCAGGATGAACACTCAGGTGCTTCTGACACCCAGGCCCGCGCTCTATCCGCTAGTTTATGCGGCTTCTCACTGTGGACTCTCCTCCATTTTCCACGCATTTGATCGGGGTGTCCCCTCGGCATTTGAAAATCGATAACTGAGCCTCAGTCATCTCACCTGTAAAATGGGGATTGAGATTGTGAGCCCCACGTGGGACAGGGACTGTGTCCAACCTGATGCGCTTGTACCTACCCCAGCGCTCAGTACGGTTCCCGGCACATAGGAAGCGCTTAACATTATTACTATTAATATTGTTATACGACCAAATACCCAGTTTAGTCAATTCTTTACTCCACAGATATCCCGTGGGGCCCCAAATACGAAGTCTTCATCCAACGATCCGATTTACTGGGTCATTGTGCCTCTCCCTAGGATGTCTTCTTTCAGAGGCCTCAGAAACGCTGCTGGAAACCTGGGCCGTTGCCAGAGGCAGCCTCTGGCAGCCCATGGAAGCGGAGGTGACAAGGAATACGAATCATTTTCTCCCCTCCTTGCTACAGCCAGTGCCTTGGTAGCATCTTTCGGGGACCCGGAGGGGAGAAATTGATCGAATGTGTCATACTTGGCATCGTATTCATGCATTCATTCATTCATTCAGTCAGTCAGTCAGTCAGTCAGTCAGTCAGTCAGTCAGTCGTATTTATTAAGCCCTTACTGTGTGCAGAGCACTATACTAAGAACTTGGAAAAGTACAACACAAGTGACATTTCCTGCCCACAACAAGCTCATATAGCTATCGATTCTGTTATAGTGTAGTCTCCCAAGCGCTTAGTGCAGTGCTCTTCGTTGCAGGCAGGGAATGTATGTATTATATTGTGTTGTACTCCCCTGGGTGCTTTGTACAGTGCTCTGCATACAGTAAGTAAATTGATTGACTGCTCTGCACACAGTAGTCGTTCAATAAATACCACCGACTGATTGATCGATACTTCTGTATCGCCTTTAAAAACACTCAGTCCGCTCTTCTACTCACAACCTTTGGGCATAGAACATGTCTACCAGCTCTATTTTGTTGTACTCTCCCAAGCACTTAGTCCAGTGGTCTGTATACGGTAGTGCTTAATAAATGATAATGATGCTATTTATTAAGCATGTACTTTGAGCCAGGCACTGTTCTAAGCGCCGGGCCATTGATTGATCACTTATTTCTTCTCCCACCATAAGCTCACTGTGGGCACAGAATGTGTCTATTATACTGTTGTGTGTTGTACTCTCCCAATCGCTTAGTACAGGGCTCTGCATACAGTAAGCGCTCAATAAGTACCATCAATTGATTCTCCCTCTAGACTGTAAGCTCCTTATGGGAAGGAAATGTGTCCGTTTATTGCTATAATGTACTCTCCCGAGCGCTTAGTACAGTGTTCTGCACAGAGTAAGCGTTCAATAAATACGATTGATTGATGGAACTCAGCTCATATATCCAGCTCCGTGAGTGGTCTCTGCTTTCACCTCAGCCGCCGTTCATTCATTCATTCATTCATTCATTCATTCATTCATTCATTCATTCATTCGTATTTATTGAGCGCTTACTGTGTGCAGAGTACTGTACTAAGCTCTTGGAAAGTGCAATTCAGCAACAGACAGAGACAATCCCTGCACACAGCGGCCTCACAGTCTAGAAGGGGGGAGACAGGCATCAAAACAAGTAAATAGGTATAACTAGCATCAACATAAGTAGAATTATAGATATGTACACATCATTAATATAAATAAATAGAATTATAAATATGTACATATATACATTTTTCCCTCTGCTCCCTCCACCCCCCTTCACCTCTCCGCAGCTAAACCCTCTTCTCCCCCCTTTCCCTCTCCTCCTCCCCCCTCCCATCCCACCCCCTCAGCACTGTACTCGTCCACTCGACTGCATATATCTTTATCACCCTATTTATTTTGTTTATTTTGTTTATTTTGTTTAATGAGATGTACATCACCCTGATTCTATTTAGTTGCCATTGTTTTGACGAGATGTTCTTCCCCTCGACTCTATTTATCGCCATTGTTCTCGTCTGCCCGTCTCCCCCGATTAGACCGTAAGCCCGTCAAACGGCAGGGACCGTCTCTATCTGTTGCCGACTTGTACATTCCAAGCGCTTAGTCCAGTGCTCTGCACATAGTAAGCGCTCAATAAATACTACTGAATGAATGAATGAACAAGTGCTGGCGGGGGGCAGGGTAGAGCAAAGGGAGAGAGTCGGGGCAATGGGAGGGAAGCAGAGGAAAAGGGAGGCTTAGTCTGGGAAGGCCTCCTGGAGGAGGTGAGCCTTTTGTAGGGTTTTGAAGGGGGGAAGTGTGCTAGTTTGGCGGATGTGAGGAGGGAGGGCATTCCAGGCCAGAGGTAGGACAAGGGCCAGGGGTCGACGGCGCGACAGGCTAGAACGAGGCCCAGCGAGAAAGTTGACCCCTTGCTCACACCCTCTCTCCTACCTGGAACTCTCCCTTCTTATCACACAGACAACCCCCTTCCCTCTCTTCAAAGCCTTTCTAAAAATCACAACTCCTCCCGAAGGCCTTCCCTGACTAACCCCTCATTTCCCCATCCCTATGGCACCACCCATACACTTGAATTCCCTAAAGTGTGGCCTAGTGGAAAGAGCACATGCCTGGAAGTCAGAGGACCTGGATCCTAATCTCGGCTCTGCCACGTGTCTGCGTGTGACCTTGGGCAAGTCACTTTGTTTCTCTGTGCCTCAGTTCCCTCCTCTGCAAAATGGGGATTCAATATCTGTTCTCCCTCCTACTAGGAGTGTGAGGTCCATGGGGGACCTGCTTATCATGTACCTACCCCAGCGCTTGACAGAGTGCCTGGCACACAGTGAGTCACGTCACTTCTCTGTGCCTCAGTTATCTCATCTGTAAAATGGGGATTGAGACTGGGTGAGCCCCGTGTGGGACAGGGACTGCATCCAATTCGATTTGCTTGTATCCGCCCTAGTGCTTCATACAGTACCTGGCACATAGTAAGAACTTAACAAATACCACAATAATAATAGTTATTGTAAAAACCACTATAATAATTATGGCAGTTGTTATTATTATTATCAAGAGAACTCACTGAGTGCTTACTCTGTGCAGAACATTGTACTAAGCAGGTGGAGGAGTACAATGAAACAGAGTTGGCGGACACGTTCCCTGCCCACATTGAGTTTACAGTGGAGAGAATCCACTAAGTAGTTAGACAATCATCCCACCTCTTGCCCATTACGGCACTTACGTACAAATCCTTAAACTCTGTTGCTTCCCCTTACCTGTATTTCATTTCAGGACCTGTCTCCCCTTCTAGATTGTAAACTCCTTGAAGGCAAGGATCATGTCTGTCGCACTCCCCCAAGTGCCTAGTACATTACTCTGAACAGTAATTAATTCTAGAATCCATTGATTCTAGTGATTGCTGCTGTATATCGGGTGAGAATTCCTGAAAACAGACAAACCATTTCTTGGCGTTTGAGGTATATGAACTTGAAAAACAGCTGAGTCCCTTTCTTGAGGCTAAGATCTCCCCCAAAGTGCTGTGGTTCCAGTTTTATAACCATGAGCCTCAATATTCAGTTTTCCTAAAAATCTCAGAGCTTGCATTATGAGCTAGATTTAGCCTCTGCTGACTCCAACGTACAATTAAATTCTACCCCCAGTACTTCTTGTCAAACAGGTCTGTGGTTTGCATAAAGTAAGTCTTTGAATGATCAGTGCTTGTGTGCTGTATCTGCCCACCATGGAAATCATCTAATCTTCCAGCAGCTCAGCTGCTTTTCTTTCATCTTTATTCATGCTGGATTTTCTTTTCCTTTCAACTTGCGGGGCGAGGCGGCTAATATAAGCTCTACTCAGAAATGCATTTATTCGATATGAAGCTGAATCCGCTACGGGGCGAGTGACTGTATTCCAGGCTGTCTGAAAAGAAGTCCTCTCTGGCTATCAAGAACGTTGGTTTAAGCCCCAGTGCTATCAGTCCATCGGTGGCATTTATTAAGCTCTTATTGGGTGCAGGGGATTGTACCAAGTGCTTAGCAGTTTGATTCGATTTCTTCTTGTGAAGTTACTCACCCTAAGAGAACATCTCGATTTGGCGATTAGCTTCTCACAGGGCTAGCGAATAGATTCTGTTACTTTTTGGGAGCGTTAACTAGTAAAGAGTGGCGTTATATCCACTCAATAGTATTTAGCGAACGCCTGTCATAGCCACGGCACCGGAGTGAGCACACTTTAAGTAATGGATCTAATTTCTACCCTTAAGAAGCTTTACAGTATTGTGGTGGGTGGCGAGAGATAGGCAGATACAAAATACCATTTTTTAAAAAAAGAAGCACATAGTATATATACAGTGGGGGCAACTGGAGAAAACAAGGATTTGGAAAAATGAAGAGATGTGAAAATAAATGGAATGAGTACTTACACTTTTAAGTACATACATGTTTAAGGTGGCTCTTTCCTCTGTCCCTCTCGTATTACTTTTGGTAAAAATCTTGAACATTTTCTACATTTGAATGCTATGACATCTGTGTCCTGAATAGTCATCGCTAACGTTGGAGGAGGGGAACATTCACACCACCCAGCCCCAGTTAGTGTTGCGTGCTAGGATAGGTGTAGTGGATAGAGCATGGGTCCGAGAGTCAGAAGGTCATGGGTTCTAATCTAGGCTCTGCCACCTGTCTGCTAGGTGGCTTTGGGCAAGTCACTTCACTTCCCTGGATCTCAGTTACCTCACCTATAAAATGGGAATTAAGAGTGTGAACCCCACGTGGGACGGGGACTCAGGTAAAAGTTAATCAGGTTGGTCACTGTCTCTGTCCCAAGTGGGCCTCACAATTTTAATCCCTATTTTACTGATGAGGTAACTGAGTTATGGACTGTGTTTTTGCACTGTACTCTCCCAAACGCTTAGTACTGTGCTTTGCATTGGAGAAGCAGCGTGGCTCAGTGGAAAGAGCACGGGCTTTGGAGTCAGGGTTCATGAGTTTGAATCCCAGCTCTGCCACTTGTCAGCTGTGTGACTGTGGGCAAGTCACTTCACTTCTCTGGGCCTCAGTTCCCTCATCTGTAAAATGGGGATAAAGACTGTGAGCCCCACGTGGGACAACCTGATTCCCCTGTGTCTACCCCAGCGCTTAGAACAGTGCTCGGCACATAGTAAGCGCTTAACAAATACCAACATTATTATGAAGCAAGCGCTCATTAAATACAATTGAATGAATGAACGAATATTACGATAGCAACACGATTCAGCTAGGGCTGAAATGTCGATATCCCGCTACCATTTACTGGAGCATATTTTAATGCCTCTATTCGAGCGCTGAGCAATGATCTTTTGCCTCATTTGGCTAACTTGGCCCAGAATTCCCACCTTTAAAACCACGCCATAAAAACGGTTCTGATGGAAGCGCCAAGCAGCCTTCTAATGAGCTTTTCTCGTTGCTTAGCATCTGAAGCAAAGTGAAGAGTTGAAAGAAAATGAAATTTACACATTACGAGCACCGGGCCAAGAAACAAGAAAAATTTGTCGACTTTTCTCGGTTAATATCTAGAGCAAGAAATTACTCATCTGAGAAGAAGATAAGCCAACTGCTGCATAACAATTATGCTTTTAGAACTGATGTAATGATTAAGTCCTGATATACATTTATTGGAAACTAACAAAAAATCATTTGAGTGAATAAAAATCTAGAGGGTTTTTTTTTTCCTGGAAATCTAGGGGCTGCTTATTCTTATTTTACATCACTTGACTCTTCCATTACAACAAAGAAACAAACTGAGTGACCTCGGGCAAATCACTTCACTTCTCTGAGCCTCAGTTTCCCATCTGTAAAACGGGGATTAAGACTGTGAACCCCATGCCAGGCAGGGACTGTGTCCAACCCCAGTGCTTAGGACAGTGTCTGGCTCATTGTAAGCCCTTAACAAATATTAATATTATTACTATTAATAAAGATTAACGGATATGATAATAAAAGTGATTAGATTTCCTGAGCTCAAAATGGAGGAGCCTCCTCTCTTTCTTCTGGGGGTCTGGCTTCTAGAGGGTGAGTTTTCCAAGAAGAGTTATATTTTGGGAAGTACGATAACTAGTTGATGTAATGATAAAAAGAAGGGCTGATGAGTAATGATTCCAAGAAGATTAGCGTGTGTTTTATGGACTACATGAAATCCATCACCTTGGACAGGATGTAGTTTTAACTCTCTCTGCCATTTGATAACTCTCATATTTGTTAAGAGCTTACTCTACCCTACACACTGGGGTAGAAACAAGATAATCAGGCCCCACATAGGGCCCACAGTCTAAAGGGGAAGGAGAACAGGTACTGAATCCCTACTTTGCAGATCAGGGAACAGAGGCACAGAGAAGTTAAGTGACTTGCCTGAGGTCGCAGAGCAGACAGGTGACAGAGCCGGGATTAGAACCCGGGACCTCGGACTCCCAGGCCTATGCTCTTTCCACTAAGCCACCTGTTTCTCACATTTGTATTTCTAAAGCTCTTGCAAGAATTCAAAAGGAACACCCAAAGAGGTTGCATGAGGTATAGTGATATTTAGCACTTACCCCAAAGACTTGCCAGTTGTGACTTTATGGTGAAGACGGAGGTTGAAAAAAAGGGACAGTTTTCATCTTTTCATACTTATCTGGAATCAGCCATCGGTTTTCTCTTCTAGTCTACCTTAAGGGCATTAAGTAGCATGGCCTAGTCGATGGAGCGTAGGTCTGGGAGTCAGGGCACCTGAGTTTTCATCCTGACTCCGCCACTTACCTGCTTGTGTGATCTTGCTCAAGTCATTTCACTTCCATGTACCTCAGTTTTCCCACCTGTGAAATGGGGATTCAATGCCTCCTTTCCTTCCTACTTGAACTGTGAGCCTCATGTGGAACAACGACTATGTCTGATCTGATTATCTTCTATCTATCCCAGGGCAGACTTGGTGCACAGTAAGCACTTAACCAATGCCACAGTTATTATTAAGGATGGGATTTTCCCTTGCCAACCTCTTTTGCCCCTTACTGTGAGCTGTCTGTGGGACAGGGTCTGTGTCTGATCTATCTTGTGTCTACCCCAGGGCTTGGCACAGAGTAAGTGCTTAACAAATACCACTATCACCATTAGAACTGAAGCTTTTTTTTGGTTTCCTTTTACATCTCCTGCTAGTTGACGCTGCTACCATTATTAGCTTGTCCCTACACACCTGTGCTATTTCTTTAACCTCTTATTAATTGGCCCGATTTCTCCTTTGTATAGCTTTCCCACTTAGTCTTCGGGTTTACCTAATTTAGCACTTAATAGTTCCTCTTGTTCGTGGACAAACTGGGATCGAGGAGTCGGTTTCTGCCTCTGCAGGACAGTCTTCTTCTAGAACAACTGTTCATTCATTTCATTCATTCAATAGTATTTATTGAGCGCTTACTATGTGCAGAGCACTGTACTAAGCACTTGGAATGTACAAATCGGTAACAGAGACGGTCCCTGCCCTTTGACGGGCTTACAGTCTAATCGGGGGAGACGGACAGACAAGAACAATAGCAATAAATACCCGATTGCTTTTGTCCTCTACCTGAACCTGGTTCCCTAAAATCAGTTTTCCTCATCTTTTTGACCACTCTCTCGTAGTCAATTTTCCCCGAAGTTTTCATCTACCTTGAGGCCCAGGCCAGTTTTTCTCTAACGGTGAGGATGGACTCAGGAGCATCTACCTGCCTCGGTAGTAATAATAATAACTGTGGTATTTGTTAAGCTCTTACTACGTGTCAAGCACCGTACTAAGCACTGGAGTAGATACAAGATAATCAGGTCTACACGGGGCTCACGGTCTAAAAAGGAGGGAGAACAGGTATTGAACCCCCATTTTACAGATGAGGTAACTGAGGCACAGAGAAGTTAAATGACCTACCCAAGATCACCCGAGAGGCCCATGGCAGAGCCGGGTTTAGAACTCAGGTGCTCTGGCTCCCAGGCCCGAGCTCTTTCCACCAAGCGGCCCTGTTCCTAAAGGTATTTCTGCATGAGAAAACTGATATGTGAGAAGTAAAGTGACCAGGTTTCCCCCACCCCAAATTTAAAAAGTGGTTCATGAAGGAGGGAAGAATGAAAATAATAATAATAATGACGATGATGGTGCTAGTTAAGCACTTACTATGTGCCAAGCACTGTTCTAAGCACTGGGTTAGATACAAGGTAATCAGGTTGTCCTACACCGGGCTCACCGTCTTAATCCCCATTTTACAGATGAGGTAAGTGAGGCACAGAGAAGTGAAGTGACTTTCCCAAAATCACAGAGCTGACAAGTAGCAGAGCCGGGATTAGAACCCGCATCCTCTGACTCCCAAGCCCGGGCTCTTTAACTTATTAACAAAGGCTAATAGGAGTTGGACACCCAGCAACAGTGATTATTCGTTCACTGATTTTCCTGTTTAGATCGAGCCTTTAATTTAGATCCTTCATTTTGATCAATAGGTGTGTGTTTCTCCGGTGCTATCATATAGTGGTCAGTACTCAACATCGTGGCTGCAGCAACCTCCGTTCAACCCGAGTGACGGCAGAATCAGAGGCAAAGTATTCCTAGCGCTTGGTACATTCATTCACTCAATAGTATTTAATGAGCGCGTACTATGTGCAGACCCCTGTACTAAGCGCTTGGAATGTACATTTCGGCAACAGAGAGAGACAATCGCTGCCCATTGTGCAGTGCCTGGCACATAGAGAAGCAGCGTGGCTCCATGGAAAGAGCCCGGGCTTGGAAGGCAGAGGTCATGGGTTCGAATCCTGACTCCGCCGCTTGTCAGCTGGGTGACTGTGGGCAAGTGCTTAACCTATACCATCAGCGTCCTCAGCATCACCATCATTACCTCAGTGAGCTGACAGGTTTTCGACTCAGATCGGTCGTTATGATACCTTTATCTCTCAATCTGAATTTTCCAAATACAACTTTCAAAGCCCTGTAAATATCCTAATGTTCCTTAATGCGAGTATAAAATCAATTTACAGAAGGGCATGGAGAAGCAGAGATATAGAGGTTTTATTGAGGTCTGTTGATTTTCCTGGAGTCACTGAGTTAAGCACTTACTATGTGCCAAGGACTGTATTAGAGAAGCAGCATGGCTCAGTGGAAAGAGCACGGGCTTTGGAGTCAGAGGTCATGGGTTCGAATCCCGGATCGGCCACTTGTCAGCTGTGTGACTGTGGGCAAGTCACTTTACTTCTCTGTGCCTCAGTTCCCTCATCTGTAAAATGGGGATTAAGACTGTGAGTCGCACGTGGGACAACCTGATTACCCTGTATCTACCCCAACGCTTAGAACGGTGCTCGGCACATAGTAAGCGCTTAACAAATACCAACATTATTATAATAATAATACTTGTTAAGCACTTACTCTGTGCCACGCACTGTTGTTGCCTTACTGCCGTCAAGTCGTCTCCGACCCAAAGCGACTCCATGGACGCATCTCTCTCAGAACGCCCCATTCCCCATCCTCAATCGTTCTGGTAGTTTACAGTTTTCTTGGTAAAAATACAGACGCGTTTTACCACTGCCTTCTTTCAAGCAGCGTGGCTCAGTGGAAAGAGCCTGGGCTTCGGAGTCAGAGGGCATGAGTTCGACTCCCTGCTCTGCCACTTGTCAGCTGTGTGACTGTGGGCAAGTCACTTCACTTCTCTGTGCCTCAGTTCCCTCATCTGTAAAATGGGGATTAAAAGTGTGGGACAACCTGATTCCCCTGTATCTCCCCCAGCGCTTAGAACAGTGCTCGGCACCTAGTAAGTGCTTAACAAATACCAACATTATTATTATTAACTTGAGTCTCCGCCCTCTTCTCTCTCCCATGCCGCTTCTGCCCAGCGTGGGTGAGTTTTGACTTGTAGCAGATTGCCTTCCACTCCCTAGCCACTGCCCAAGCTAGGAATGGAACGGAGAGGCCTCCGCTTGACTCTCCCTCTCGTATCCGAGACTGGTAGAGGACCGGAAACTCTCCAGATGCGATGCTAAGAGGGGAGCACTGTTCCAGATACGAGCTTATCAGGTTGGACACAGTCCCTGCCCCACGTGGGGCTCAGCGTCTAAGTAGGAGGGAGAACAGATTTGTATGTATCTAGTGCATCTTAGCTGAGACTGATCATCAAACATATGTCCAGATCTTTTGGAGTATTACACTGAAAATCCTGGGAGTAAAGAATTCGGAATTTACCCGGCATCCATTTTTTTTGGCCGGGATTTTTATACTGTCTGCCAGGCACCGGGTTAGCAGCTGGGGTAGGTGCAAGCTAACCAGGTTGGACACGGTCCACATCCCATGTGGGGTTCAGAGTCTTCGTCCCCACTTTACATTTGAGGGAACTGAGGCACAGAGAAGTTAAATGACTTGCTCGAGGTCACACAGCTGGCACGTGGCAGAGCCAGAATTAGAACCCAGGCCCTCTGACTCCCGGGCCCTTGCTCTATCCACTAGACCACCCTGCTTTCCCACCTGCCTAAAAGATGATTAAAGAGAGAATTTTCTGGTCTGGAGACACTGCTACCTTATACCAGACCAAAGAGAATTGTCAGTTCAATTGTAGGGTAAAAAATTGAGTAGTATTTTTGGTTATGTAAGCTCAGTATGGGCAGGGAACGGGTCTACCAGCTCTACTGGTAGGAGAAGCAGCGTGGCTCAGTGGAAAGAGCCCGGGCTTGGGAGTCAGAGGTCATGGGTTCGAATCCCAGCTCTGCCATTGGTCAGCTGTGGGACCGTGGGCAAGTCGCTTCACTTCTCGGGGCCTCAGTTACCTCATCTGTAAAATGGGGATGAAGACTGTGAGCCTCACGTGGGACACCCTGATTACCCTGTATGTACGCCAGCGCTTAGAACAGTGCTCTGCACATAGTAAGCACTTAACAAATACCATTATTTTTTTTTTTAAGAGAAGCAGCGTGGTTCAGTGGAAAGAGCCCGGGCTTGGGAGTCAGAGGTCACGGGTTCGAATCCTGGCTCTGCCACTTGTCAACTGTGTGACTGTGGGCAAGTCACTTGACTTCTCTGGGCCTCAGTTCCCTCATCTGTAAAATGGGGATTAAGACTCTGAGCTTCACGTGGGACAACCTGATTACCCTGTATCTCCCCCAGCGCTTAGAACAGTGCTCTGCACATAGTAAGCGTTTAACGAATGCCAACATTATTATTATTATTACTATCTTGAATCCTCCCAGGTGCTTAGGAAGGTGCTCTGCACACAGAAAGCATTCAATAGATACCATTGATCGATTATGTAAAATGGATAGTGGTTTTGACTCCGCTACTGGAGTTCTTCAGTAATTGTTCAGAAAATGGAAATAGTCAGCTTGTGGACCCTCTGCCTAGGGACCTCTAGCATATTGTTTACTTGCATTGTTCTGGGTTGCCATGGTGAATATCTCCTCATACTTGTCTTAAAAAAAATTGTTATGTGGATACTTCAATCCCAGCCAATGTAAATGTTATAAATAGCTCCAGGAGTATAGCTGGATACTGAATAAATGGAGGAATATCTGAAATTTGGCTTAATGAAGATTCAATCACTTGAAAAACTTTAATTTATTTAAGTATTAAATTGAATTACATTGAATTAAATTATATATAGTTCTTCCAATCTGGCAGGCTTCGTGCATGAAGTCCATCCCCACGGAGGATAATGTGAAATTTGCCCACAAAATAGCAAACCACAACTGGAAATTGATATAATATGAGATGACTTCAGAACACGGGATCATTAGGAGCTACTTTGGGTAACAACGGTCAATTTCATTGGAAAGAAAGAACAGCGTTAAAATGATTCTCTGGTTCCCCCCAAAATCCTTTTTATTTAAAAAAGTTACACACAGGCCTAGGGGAGAGGAAATGTATGTTGGGGTCCGAATGAAGAGAGAGGGAGAAAAAACAACCTTTGTTGAGACTGCAGATTTAGATTCCACTGAAGGGGGAAGGGGTCGAAGTTATAAAATAATCACCTCAAGATTTCATTTTTATTAAGGTCGTGGAGCTTTTAAACTAGATCACGGGAATTTGGACGGAAATGGAAAAACCCAATTTAAAAACCACTTCAGAGGAACTGAAATGGACTCCAGAAATCCAGTAGCAAGACACTTTGGGGAAATCAAACCGGTGAGTACAGATCACTAAACATTCAAACAAGATTATAGCTGTCCTTGGGTTTCAGCCACCGCACAGTACATACAACCTGGAGCTCCGAGAAGCTCTATGTACCTCAGGATCCGCAAGCCCTGCCTCTGAAGTTACGGCCAATCGCTGCCTGGAAGTCAGTTCCCTCACCACTGAAAAACCCCGCTCCGTTCCCGATCTCCTCCATGCCGAATAGTTTTTCTCCTTATTCCCAACTCTGACATCGGCCTTCCCTCTCTTCCTTCCCCACCCTCCTGAATTTTTTTCTCAGACCAGGAAGGTATGCATCTCCCTGCTCGAGTCAGGCGTGCTGCAGCCTGAAGGAGCATAGAAAATGGATGTCTGGACCACCTCCTTGTTAAATGATGGTTGCCATCTTGGTAAAACTCTGCTACATCCTTTTCACCATTCTCTTTCTGGCTTCAACTTTCTCTCTTTAGCTTGGTGGTCTCAGTAGCCACTCCTTCTCCTTCCGCCACCCGCCTACATCAACATCAAAGCACTAGTCGAGTCACTGAGGATGTTCCTTTGCCCCTGGATTCCCCCAGGAGCTCTGCTCTTTGGTGCAGGAGAGCTAATATCCCTGCTCCTCATCTCTGCCCCTCAGGGAGTCAGCCAGCCCATCGTATTTACCGATTGCTCACTGTGTGCAGAGCACTGTACTAAGGGTTTGGGAGAGTAATATAATACTAAGGATGGCATTTCTTAAGCGTTTACTAAGGAGCCGTACTAAGCGCTGCGGTACATACAAGCAAATCGAGTTAGACACAGTCCCCGTCCAATGTGGGGCTCACAGTCTCAACCCCCATTTTACAGAGGAGGTAACTGAGGCCTAGAGAAGTGAAGTGACTTGCCCAAGGTCACAGAGCAGACAAGTAGCGGAGCTGGGATTGGAACCCTCGACCTTCCGACTCTCAGGTATCCACCACGCCGTGCTGCTTCTCAATAACAATACGACAGACACAAAACAGATACACTCCCTGCCCACCACGAGCTTACGGTCTAGAGGGGGAGACGGTCATTAATATAAATAAATAAATTACGTACATGTACCCGAGTGCCGTGGGGCTGGAATGGGGGATAGATAAAGGGAGCAAGTCATGGTGACGCAGAAGGGAGGGGGAGGGGAGAGGAAGGCTTAGTTATGGAAAGCCTCTTGGAAACCTCTAGACTGTAAGCTTGTTGTGGGTAGGGAAT
The DNA here is from genome assembly GCF_004115215.2 of Ornithorhynchus anatinus. Classification (NCBI taxonomy): domain Eukaryota; kingdom Metazoa; phylum Chordata; class Mammalia; order Monotremata; family Ornithorhynchidae; genus Ornithorhynchus; species Ornithorhynchus anatinus. The sequence goes on along the minus strand of NC_041741.1, from coordinate 16,966,810 downwards.
GTGTCTGTTTAGCGTTGCATTGTACTCTCCCTAGCGCTTAGTACAGTGCTCTAAACACGGTAAACTCTCGATAAATACGGTTGAATGAGTAAAAGAGGAGATGTGCCTTCAATAAGGCTTTGAAGTTGGGGAGTGTCATTGTCAGATATGAGGAGGGAGGGCATTCCAGGCCAGAGGCAGGACGTGGGCGAGAGTTTGGCGGTGAGATAGATGAGATCAAGGCAAAGTGAGACAGTTGGCATTAGAGGAGGAAAGTGTGTGGCTTGGGTTGTAGTAGAAGAGTAGTGCGGTGCAGTAGGAGGGGGCAAGGTGATCGACTGCTTTAAAGCCAATGGTGAGGGGTTTCTGTCTGATGCAGAGGTGGATGGGCAACCACCGGAGGTTCTTGAGGAGTGGGAGACAGGGCCTGAATGTTTTTGTAGAAAAATGATCCGGGCAACAGAGGGAAGTATAGACTGGAGGCTCACTGCCAGCCTCTGCGAATGACTCTGCCTTTTTTATGGAATTTGTTAAGCCTTCCCCATGTGCCAGGCTCTGTACTAAGCGCTGGGGTAGATACAAGATAATCAAGTTGGACCCAGTCCATCTCCCACGAGGGTTCACGGCTTTCACCCCCATTTTTCAGATGAGGTAACTGAGGCCCGGAGAAGTGATTTGCCCAAAGTGGTGGATAAGTGGTGGAGCCAGGATTAGAAGCAATGGCCTTTGTATGTTCCAAGCGCTTAGTACAGTGCTCTGCACATAGTAAGCGCTCAATAAATACTATTGAAGGAATGAATGACTCCCACGCCTGTGCTTCCCCCCGCTGCTTCCCACCTGGTGATGGAGCCAGCATTTTGGCTGGAGGCATTAATCACAGAGGCTTCTGGGATCATTTTCTGGGGGATGGGGGAAGAGAGGCATCCTTTGGAGGGGGTGTGAATCAATCAATCCATCAATCAGTTATATTTATTGAGCTCTAACTATAAGCAGGGCACTGTACTAAGCAACTGAGAGAGTGCAGGACAACAGTGAGAAGGTGAGAGCTATTCAGTTCTGACCCGGTCCCTGTTCCACAGTCTTCAGTGGATCCCCATTTTAAAGATGAGGAAACTGAGGCACGGAGAAGCAGGTCACACAGCAGTCCCGCGGCTCAGCTGGAATTAGAACCCAGGCCTCCTCATTCGCTCAATCAATGGGATTTATCACTACGTGCAAAGCACTGTACGAAGAGCCAGGGGAAGTGCAATAAAACGATACAACGGGGTAGGTAGACACGTTCCCTGCCCACAACGAGCTTACGGTCTAGAGGATTTCCAGGGCCGTGCTCTTTCCACTAAGTCAAGTGGCTTCAGGCGCTGGACGCGTAAGGCGAATTCCGTTCTGAATTCCTCTTTCAGTCCTTCCATATAATAGAGTCATTGAGTAAACTGGGAATAGCACCTGGACCGGAGTCAGCTGACACTTGTGGACTACTGTTCATTTATTCACACCACCAACTCCACTAGACAGTTCAGACTCTCACCAGAAACGCTCGTCACAGAAGACGATGTGTTTATAAGCGGTATATCCCACACAGAAATGTCACCACGTTATTTTTAAAATATGCTAGCTTAAAAAAAACCCCTCCAAAGCCAAAAATACCTCACTACGGGCATTTAGCATAGTTCATTTTGACCGAGATTTCCTCAAGTTCATTCATTCAGTCGTATTTATTGAGCGCTTACTGTGTGCAGGGCCCCGTACTAAGCGCTTGGGAGAGTATGGTACAACAATGAACAGACACATTCCCTGCCCACAACGAGTTTTCAGTCTAGAGGGGGAGAGAGACTTGAATGGAAATAAAGAAATTACAGGTCCAGAGCATGAGGAGATTTCCTAGATGTGGGAAACTGGCCATTTAAGTTTTGTGCTGGGTTCAGTCAATCAGTTATTATTTACTGAGCGCTTACTATATGCAGAGCACTGTCATAAGTGCTTGGGAGAGTCCAGTACAACAGAGTTGGCAAGACATGTTCCCTTGTCCACCATGAGTTTACAGGCTAGAGGGTGTTGCAAGAAAATAGACATTCTCTCTTCCCATAAATCATTTATAATTTGTACCGTTGTCCGTCTCTCCGCGCTCTAGACGGTGAGCCTGTTGTAGGAAGGGAATGTGTCTGTTTATTGTTGTGTTGTACTCTCCCAAGTGCTTAGTTCAGTGCTCTGCACACAGTAAGCACTCAATAAATACGACTGAATGAATGACATTTCACGTCACCTGCCTTTCTGGGAGGCAGGCAATTGAAGAAGATATAAAATTAGTCAGCATTCCCAGTCCTATGAATTAGTAAGTGCTGATGGTAGATTTTAGCCTGGCTCTTTCACCTTGAAAGGTTGGGCAAATGATTATGGAGTTCTGAGTGTAGGATTATGGTACTTGCTAATCGCTTACTATGTGCCAAGCACTGTTCTAAGCACGGGGGTAGATATGAGTTATTCAGGTTGGACACAATCCCTGTCCCACGAGGGGCTCACAGCCTTAATCCTCATTTTACAGATGAGGTAACAGAGGCCCAGAGAAGTGAAATGACTTGCTCAAGCTCACAGAGCAGACACGTGGCGGAGTCGGGATTAGAACCCCGGTCCTTCTGACTGCCAGGCCCGTGCTCTATCCACTAAAGCCATGCTGTTTCAGCAGCGCATACGTGCCAGAGGTCGGGAGAAACTGGCTGTCATTTTCAGAAACCCAGAGTGGCAAGTCGGGATTAAAAGGACAAAGGGGAAAGTACCAGGGGAACTCAAATACCTCGATCTCGCCTATCTGGCCGCCGACCTCTCGCCCACATCCTACCTCTGGCCCGGAACGCCCTCCCTCATCGTATCAGACAGATAATTGCTCTCCCCTCCTTCAAAGCTTTATCGAACGCCCATCTCCTCCAAGTAGCCTTCCCTAACTAAGCCCTCGTCTCCTCCCACCCCCTTCTGCGTCGCTCTGACTTGCTCCCTTCATTCATCCTCCCTCCCAGCGCCACAGCACATACAAATATACGTATATATATATATATGTAATTTAAGTATTCATTTATGTATATTAATGTCTGTCTCCCCCTCCAGACTGTGAGCTCACTGTGGGCGGGGGGTGTGTCTGTTTGTTGTTGTATTGAACTCTCCCAAGCACTTAGTACTGTGCTTTGCACACAGTAAGCGCTCAATAAATAGGAAGGAAGGAAGGAAGGAAGGAAGGAAGGAAGGAAGGAAGGAAGGAAGGAAGGAAGGAAGGAAGGAAGGAAGGAAGGAAGGAAGGAAGGAAGGAAGGAAGGAAGGAAGGAAGGAAGGAGAAGCCCTAGGCAGCAGCAGATATGGCTCTCCAGCTTGCGAGGGTTGGAGCTCCCTCCCTTTTCACATCAATCAATCAATTGTATTATTGAGGGATGACCACGTGCACAGCACTGTACTAAGCACTAGGGAGAGTATAATAATGTTGGTATTTGTTAAGCGCTTACTATGTGCAGAGCACTGTTCTAAGCGCTGGGGTAGATACGGGGTAATCAGGTCGTCCCAGGTGAGGCTCACAGTTAATCCCCATTTTACAGATGAGGTAACTGAGGCACCGAGAAGTTAAGCGACTTGCCCACAGTCACACAGCTGACGAGTGGCAGAGCCAGGAGTCGGACCCATGACCTCTGACTCCGAAGCCCAGGCTCTTTCCAGTAAAATAGAGTTAAGAGAAACTTTCCTAGCCCACCATGAGCTTTTTTTTTTAGGTTTTTGTTAAGGGCTTACTGTGTGCTAGGCACTGTACTAAGCGCTGACATAGAGAAAAGCTAATCAGGTTGGACACAGCCCCGGTCCCACATGGGGCTCAGAGCCTTATTCCCAATTTTAAAGATGACGGAACTGAGGCACAGAGAAGTGAAGTGACTTGTCCAAGGTCACACAGCAGGTAAGTGGTGGAGCTGGGATTAGAACCCAGGAACTTCTGATTTCCAGGCCCGTGCTCTATCCCCTAGGCCACGCTGCTTATAGTCTAGAACTATGTACTAGGCCACACTCTCATCTTCAAAGTCCTTCTCAAATTACACCTCCTCCAGAAAGCCTTCCCAGCTTTGTCTCTTATTTTAGCCCCTTCTCTCCCCCACTCTGAAGCAACTACCAACTTGACATTTCCCTATCCCCTAAACATTTCCATGTACTTCGCCCCCACCCCCGTTGAGCAGTAGATATTTAATCTTTAAACTCTATTGCTTCCCCAAACCTGTAATTTATTTTGCAGTCAGTTTCCCAACCAGATTGTAAGCATCTCAAGGGCAATAATCATGTCTACTTATGCTATTGAACTTTCCCAGGTGCTTAGTACAGTGTTCCGAGTACAGAAAGCACTCAATAAATACCTCTGTGCTCTGCCCACAGTATGCGATCGATAAATATGAATAAATTAATATCGACTCCATTGCACTGCACACTCCCTAGTGCTTAGCACACACTCAATGCTCAGTAAATGTCACTGAGGATGCTGTTGTTATTATTATCATCATTATTATTAGAGAAGCAGCGTGGCTCAGTGGAAAGAGCCCAGGCTTGGGAATCAGAGGTCATGAGTTTGAATCCCGGCTCCGCCACTTGTCACCTGTGTGACTGTGGGCAAGTCACTTAACTTCTCTGGGCCTCTGTTACCTCATCTGTAAAATGGGGATTAACTGTGAGCCTCACGTGGGGCAACCTGATTACCCTGTATCTCCCCCAGCTCTTAGAACAGTGCTCCGCACATAGTAAGCGCTTAACAAATGCCAACATTATTATTATTAAGATGATGTTATCTGCAGTTTATTCATGTTAACGTCTACCTCCCCCTCTAGATTGGAAGCTCGTTGTGGGCAGGGAATGTGTCTGCTTATTGTTGTATTGTACTCTCCCAAGCGCTTAGTACAGTGTCCTGCCCACAGTAAGCTCTCAATAAATACCATCGATTGATTGCCTGATTGACTTGCTCAGTAGCTTATGGGGAAAATGGTCCATTTTGTTGGCATTGTTTGCTCTGCTCCAAACCCTGCCTCTCTTGTGATGCGCAGGTGACGCAGCTAATCCCCCGTGAGAAGCAGCGTGGCCTAGTGGATAGAGCACAGGCCTGGGAGTCAGAGGACCTGGATTCTAATCCCCGCTCTGCCACTTACCTGCTGTGTGACCTTGGGCAAGTCACTTTACTTCTCTGTGCCACAGTTCCCTCCTCTGTAAAAGGAGGATTCAAGACCTGTTCTCCCTCCTACTTAGGCTGTGAGTCCCATGTGGGACCTGATGATCTTGTATCTATTCCGGTGCTTAGTACAGTGCTTGGCACCTAGGAAGAGCTTAACAAATACCACATTTATTATAATTATTACTATTAAAAAGACATTGCCACAAATAGGGAAGTGGCACGGTCTAGTGGATAGAGCACAGGCCCGGGAGTCAGAAAGACCGGGATTCGATCCCCGGCTCTGCCACGAGACTGCCGTCTGACCTTGGCCAAGTCGCTTAACTTTTCTGGGCCTCAGTTTACCTCATCTGTAAAATGGAGATTGAGACTGTGAGCCCCATATGGGACAGGGACTGTGTCCAATCCGATTTGCTTGTACCCACCCCAGCGCTTAGTACAGTGCCTGGCACATAGTAAGTGCTTAACAAATATTATTATCATTATTACAAATAGAAAACCTATCAGGGCCTACGTAAAAGGCATCTCCTCAGGGGGTGAGGGAGGAGAAAGTTTTTTTTTTTTAATATTAATGTCTGTCTCCGCTCCTCTAGATTGCTAGCTCGCGTGGGCAGGGAATGCGTCAGTTTACTGTTGTACTATACTCTCCCAAGCGCTTAGTACAATGGTCTGCACACAGTAAGCACTCAATAAATACTATCGACTGAATGAAAGTAGTACCTCCCCACTGCTTTGTGAAAGTCAGGAGGAAACAATAAAGCCAACTGACTGCACAAGCCTCTCGAAAGAGAAAGACCGAGCCCTTCCTCCTCTGAACGGGCATGAAAAGCAGCGCTCCTGAAGGCAGGCCTTGGTTACAAACCACATTGAACAACAACTCTTCTAGGGTCAGGGCCCCAAACCACTCATTCTTTTTTGTATTTCCCCTTCAGGCTCATGGGGACTTGTTTTTAAACTTTTAATCTTTGGTAAATTAGCCTGCCATCATTTAGAAACTGGGAAATAACATCCCCAAAACAGTAATTGTAGAGCCTGCAGTCCTACTCTGAGGGAGCCTGAAATGAGTTTTCAAGTGGCCTCAGGGTTTTCTCTGGGCTGGCAGGCTGCTAGATGAATATTTTATTATTATTATTATCATATCTGTAGCTTTATTTATTTACACTGATGCCCGTCTCCTCCCTCCCCGTCCCCTCAAGACTGTCAGCTCGTAGTGGGCAGGGCATATATCTGTTTCTTGTTGTATTGCACTCTCCCAAGCGCTTAGTACGTTGCTCATCACACAGTAAGCGCTCAGTAAATACGATTGAATGAATGAGTGGATATGGTTCTTATGTTTGTTAAGTGCTTACTCTGGGTCAAGCACTCTTTTAAGCACTAGGGCAACTAAGCCAAGCTGCTTCCCTTAATCAATGGTAGTCACAATTTCAGCTGTGTCAATCAATCAACCATTCAATCAGTGGCATTTGTAGAGCGCTTGCTGTGTGCAGAGTGCTGTACTAATTAATCAATCGATCATATTTATTAAGTGCTTACTATGCAAAGCATTGTACTAAGCACTAGGGAGAGTCCAGATTCAAGCAGAATCCATGGAACGTGCTTAAATTTATATATATCCAAAATTTAGTTATTTATATTAATGTCTCCATCTCCCTCTAGACTGTAAGCTTGTAATGGGCAGAGAAAATGTCGACCAACTCTGTAATGTTGAGCTCTCCCAAGTGCTTAACACAGTGCTCTACACACAATAAGCGCTCATTAAAAACCACTGATTGATTGAAGTGTGGCCTCTCCATCACCTGTCTATTGTGTGACCTTGGGCAAGTCACTTAACTTCACTTTGCCTCAGTTCCCTCTTCTGTAAAATGGCGATTATGACTGTGAGCCCCATGTAGGACATGGACTGTGTCCAACCTGATTAGGTTGGAATTACCCCGGCGCTTAGTAAAATACCTGGCACATAGTAACAAGTGCTTAAAAAATAATCACTTTAAAAAAATGACACAAAGTGGGAAGGAGAACATGAAAGTGAAGCCGTAAGCTCACTGTGGGCAGGGAATGTGTCTGTTTGTTGTTATAATGAACTCTCCCAAGTGCTTGGTACAGTGCTCTGCATGCAGGAAGTGTTCAATAAATACCTCAATAAATGATGATGATGATGTTGAAGAATCAAAAGCAATTCTAGAAATCCAAGCCGAAGCCAGAGAACCGGGAAAGTACGGAAGAGAGAATGGTTTGCGATAACTTCTCTGAGCATTTTCACATCAGCCCCCTTACGTCCGCAGCTAAAACCGTCGAGGAACGGTAAAGTTGTCCTAATTCACGAGGCCCCGTAAGCCATTCATGCAGTGGAAGCATCACACAGGATTTTAAAGCCGACGTGAGCCGATTTATATAAGGATTTTAATGTCCCCAACCTCTATTAAAATATGCATGTTACTTTAATCCGTTCAGTACTAGGGGGATTCAAGTGTCAATTACTTCTACATCGGAAACGATTCAATTTGCCGAATTTCGCACCAGTCAATTCTGAAAAGCCAAGTCTTGATAAAATAACAAACGAGGTGAGTGGAAATTAATGAAAACTTGTTTAATGAATAGCTTTTAAAAAGAGCTAGGATGCCTGATTGCCTCAATTATTTGTGCACACAGCAATATTAATTGAGAGCAGGTCTGTAGCACCTGAGGAGAAAATGTGCCCCAGAGAATGAAAGAGGAAGATGGAGATGATAATGATGGAATTTGTCTATTTTCCTCTAGAGTGTGCAAAGTAAATAATTATCACTCCATAAAATTCACAGGAGGCAAGAAGATGAAAGGGGCGGCAATGAAGACAAATCGGCTATTTAATTCGGGATTGTTCTGCAGGTAGAACTTGGCTATGACAGCAAGGGAGGGTGATCATCATTAATGGCATTTTCTGAGCGCTTACTGTGTGCAGAGCACTGTACTAAGAGTATAATACAACAGATGCTCACAATGAGCTTACAGTCCAGAGAGGGAGAACAGGCATTAATATAAATAAATACCTCACGGTACACGATTTTCGGATATGTACGTCAGTGCTGTGGGTTGAAGGTGGGGCGAATATCAAATTGTCGAAGGTCACGGATCCGAGTGCAAGGTCTAACTCGAGAAGGTGGATCGATCAATCTATCAATCATTCATTCATTCGTATTTATTGAGCGCGTACTGTGTAATAATAATAATAATGTTGGTATTTGTTAAGCGCTTACTATGTGCCGAGCACTGTTCTAAGCGCTGGGGTAGACACAGGGGAATCGGGTTGTCCCGCGTGGGGCTCACAGTCTTAATCCCCGTTTTACAGATGAGGTAACTGAGGCACAGAGAAGTTAAGTGACTTGCCCACAGTCACACAGCTGACAAGTGGCAGAGCCGGGATTCGAACCCATGACCTCTGACTCCAAAGCCCGTGCTCTTTCCACTGAGCCACACTGCTTCTCCAACTAATCGACTAATCAAAAGCATTTATTGAGCACTTTCTCTGCAGAGAATACTGTAGTAGGCTCTCGGGAGAGTTAACTAGAGATAGTAGACATGATCCTTGCCCTTAAAGATCTTACAGTCTGCCAGGGAAGCCACTAAGCAGCATGGCCCAGTGGCTAGAGCACAGGCCTGGGAGTCAGAAGGACCTGGATTCTAATCCTGACTCCGTCGCTTGTCTGCTGTGTGACCTTGGGCTAGTCACTTCACTTTTTCATTCATTTGATCATATTTATTGAGTGCTTACTGTGTGCAGAGCACTGTACTAAGCACTTGGAAAGTACAATTCAGCAATAGAGACAATATCTGCCCACAGTGGGCAGAGACTATGTGGAACAGGGACTATAATAATGATAATGTTGGTATTTGTTAAGCGCTTACTACGTGCCGAGCACTGTTCTAAGCGCTGGGGTAGATACAGGTTGTCCCACGTGAGGCTCACGGTTAATCCCCATTTTCTAGATGAGGTAACTGAGGCACAGAGAAGTTAAGTGACTCGCCCACAGTCACACAGCCGACAAGGGGCAGAGCTGGGAGTCGAACCCATGACCTCTGACTCCGAAGCCCAGGCTCTTTCCACGGAACCACGCTGCTAGTTTGTATCTACCCCGGCTCTTAGTACAGCTCCTGGCACATAGTAAGCGCTTAATAAATACCATAAAAAATAGTAGGAGGAGACAGTAGAGCATAAAGATGTGGATAGAAGTGAAACAATGAGGGTGTGTGCACCCGTGGGTGGAGGTGAGGGGGTAGTTGGGTGGAAGGGGAAATAGGGTGAAGAGATAAGAGATTGATCAGGGAAGGCCTCCGGGAGGAGATGTGATTTTCGACGGGCCTTGAAAACGGAGAGGGGTGATCTGTTGGATACGAAGTAGGAGGGAATTCCCGGCGGTCAGAGGAGGAGATGGGAGAAGTGGATTGAAAACCAAGGTTGTAAGTTCCTTGTGTCTACCAATTCTGGTACCCTGTACTCTTCCAAGCACTTAGTACAGTGCTCTGCACACAGTAAGCACTCAATAAATACCATCAATAAATCGACTGATTTTGTTTAGGAGGAATCTGAAGGACAAAAGTTGACCCAAACCCATTCCGTTTCGAAACCGTGCACGGCTGGGGTCGAACGTCGGATTCTGCTGAGGGATCCCCAGGTGTCTAAGCCTGTGTCCTGCACAGGGTAGATGCTAATAAAGGCTGTCGCTGCTGATGAGGAGAAAGAAGCCAGTAAGACCCAATCGAGAATGAGAGATGGAGGCATAATAAACTCCGACCTCTATGCCTGCAGATGGATTGATTTCCAGGTCACTTAAACTTCTCTGGGCTTCAGTTACCTCATCTGAAAAACGGGGATTAAGACTGTGGGATTTTACATTCATGTCTGTCTTCCCCTCTAGACTATAAATCTGATGTGGGCAGGGATCGTCCCTACCAGCTCTGTCATGTTGTTGTATTGTCCTCTCCCAAGTGCTTAGCAGATTGTTCTGTACACGGTAAGCGCTCAGTAAATACGATCCATCGATTGCTTGACAGGGACGGTGTCCAACTTGACTAGCTTATATCTACCCCGGCACCCGGCACGTAGTAAGCGCTTAACAGATACCATAAGAAAAGACGGCGAAAAAGAGGTCTCGGTGGAAGGACGACCCAGTCTTTGTGAGCGTGACGTTAGTACAATCCAAGAGCGAGTCATGAGGGCCCTTTAAGAACCGCTCTGGGGAGAAAACAGGCCAGGAGGGCCTCAACGGGGAGCCTCAAGAATCTCTAAACAATCTGTCCGGTTTTGAAAGAGATCATTTCCTCATTTTTGTCGGTTCCTCAAATCGGGCTCTGTTGGGGGAAGCACTGAGAGGGTAACTGCAAATAGTCTGTAGTTCTTTGGTTTTCCTTAATTGTGTGTTTTGAAATAACCTCTGGTAGAACACAGTTGGTTCTCTTTCAAAGGTTCCTTTATATGCAGGCTGCTAAATAAATAATAAATAAAAGGAATAAAGTTCATTCATTATTTAGAGTTTGTTGCAGTGATTACATCAGCTCGGTCTCACCACTGATCCGCATCCAGAACTCTCACGGATTTCAACGGAGTTCAAGGCAGAGACGTTTTCAGGATAGAGGGTTACGTCTCCTCCCCTGATTGAACTCTTGAAAGTTTTGTTAGTTGCATTTAAAACAGTTCTCATCCTTTCCACTAAATGTCGAAGGGTTTTGATGAGGGGCCATGGGTTGTATTCCCAGCTCCACCACTTGCCTGCTGTGCGACCTTGGGTAAGTTACTTCATTTCTCTGTGCCTCAGTTACCTCATCTGTAAAGTGGCGATTGAGACCGTGAGCCCCCCAAGAGACAGGGACTTCGTCCAACTCGATTTGCTTGTATCCACCCCAGAGCTTAGAATAGTGCCTGGCACATAGTCAGTGTTTAACAAATACAATAATAGGACTAATAATTATAATAATGATTAAAATAATTAAGATAGTCCCGTCTTGGATGGTTTTCTAACTGCTGTATCAGCTCCTTAAAGCTTTGTGGCTTCACTGGTCAAACTTGTTTCTAGAGGCAAAGACTGTGAAGCAAGGGGATTTTGTAAAAAGGACATGGGCCCGGGAGTCAAAGGACCTCAGTTTTAATTCTGGCTCTGCCACTTTTTAAAAACTGATACTTGTTAAGCGCTTACTCTGAGCCAGGCACTGTACTAAGTGCTGGGATGGATGCAGGATAATTAGGTCATGTCCCGCATAGGGCTCACAGTCTTAATTCCCATTTTACAGACGAGGTAACTGAGTCCCAGAGAAATGAAGTGACTTGTCCAAGGTCACGCAGCAGACAAGTGGCGGAGCTGGGATTTAAACCCATGACCTTCTGACTCCCAGGCCTGTGCTCTATCCACTAGGCCACACAGTCACACGCAAAGGCTTACCCACACAATCTTCCCCTTTGACTGTAAGCTTGTGTGGGCAGTGAGCATGTCTATCTAGTCTGCCATATTGTAGTCAGTCAATCGTACTTATTGAACACTTACCACGTGCAGAGCATTGTACTATGCTCTTGGGAGAATACAATATAACAAGAAACAGACATTCCCTGCCCACGGCGAACTTACAGTTTAGAGGGGGAGACAGACATCAATAGAAATAAATAAATGACAGTTACATACATAAGTGTTGTGGAGCTGGGAGTGGGAGAGATGAGTAAAGGGAGCAAATTGGGGTGGCAAAGAAGGGAGTTGAAGAACTCTTCCAAGTGCTCAGTACAGTGCTGGGCACACAGTAAGTACTCAATAAATCCAGCTGATGGACTGATTTGACAGGCCATGAGTCGGAGCAGCAGGAGAGATGTAAAACAGCACTTACGCTTCTCTGGCCTCCACCATCGACCCAGCTTCTGGATGCGGGGCCGTGTCGGCGGAATGAGAGGCTGCTGGTCAGGCCAGGTGTGATTTCTCCAGGTTTCTGGCTGAGAGAGCTGTGGAGAGTTTCTCTCAGTCGATCGGTATTTATTGAGCACTTTTCTCCGCATTGTACTAAGAGCTTGGGAGAGGACCACAGACCAATAAAAAGATGCATTCCCTGATCCAGAGGGCAACCCCCTCCCCAGGCTAGGCAGAAATGGCAGCTGCACTTTCTGCCGGAGCAAAGATCGGGGAGGTCAGCTGGGGTCGGGATGACCAGCTTTAAACGTGTGCCCTCCCCGTCCCCCCACGAGACACTTTCCTTTCCATGCGACGGTCTCTCAAAAACTGCCACTTGGCCGCTCAAGCCCCGACTTCAGTTACCTCATTGGCAAAAATCAGCCAGTCAGTCCATCGTGTTTATTGAGCGCTTACTGTGTGCAAAGCGCTGTGCTAAGCACTTGGGAGAGGACGATACAGTAATAAACAAAAGGGGGATTCAAACTGGGAGCCCCATGTGGGACATGGACTGTGTCCAACCTGATTAGATTCTTTCTAAGCCAGTGCTTAGTACAGTGTCCGGCACACAGTAAGCACTTTACATATGCTATTAAAAAAAAATGACCACCGAAATGATCATAGTCCTAGGAGAGTCGCCTAGGAGAGGGCTGACACCTTCATTCCAACCCGACGATCTTGCATCTACCCCAGCGTTTAGAACAGTGTTCGGCTCATAGTAAGTACTCAACAAATACCATTAGAATCATCATCGTGAGTGTTGGGAAGTTGTGACTTTGGGAGAAGAAAAATTAATAGGGGAAACCTTTGGGAGGTGGTCTCGCGTGTCACAAAGACTTAGGCATTTCTTTCCGAAATGTTTCTGGGGAGTTTGGTCCATGGCTATCTTGAGAGAAAAACCAAGTGGACATCTCCAAAGAGATACGAAAGGCCCTGATGTCACAAGGATCCAGATGTTGATTGCTTGATTGACTGTGGTTAGAGAGAAATATCTATTTGAAGGAGAAACACAAATACACAGTCCTTAAAAAGATGATTTTTTTCCCCCTCTGTTTCCTGTCTGCTTCCTATCTTCCCTCTGAATGCTCGTGCTTTTTCTATTTTACTGCATAAATAGATTCTCCCTTTTGAACCAGACAATAATGGGGAACAGAACTGCACTTTCTCAAAGGCTCGTCGCGGTAAGCTCTCACGAGTACAACGGACTGATTGATTACTAGAAAGTTGGTCTATATGTTCCAGAAAATGGGGTCCCTGAAATCTCACTGACGTTATTTTGAGGTTATGCTCACAGATGTCAGGGAGATCAAGAAATTTCGTTATCTGTCTGAAGTGTGTTGCAACCAAGAATAGACAGGCTTGCTTCCTCAAGAAACACAGTTTTATGTAACATGCTACGCTCCTCATTCTACGACCTCAGTCCGCACTTGTTCTTTCAGGGTGTTCACTTGCTTACAATGATTTAGACTACCATCGAATATTAACATTTATGGTGTTTGTTAAGCGCTTACTATGTGCCAGGCACCCTACTAAGCATTGGGGGGGATACGAGGAAATTCGGTTGAATGCAGTCCCTGTACCAAGTGGGGCTCACAGTCTCCATCCCCATTTTACAGATGAGGAAACTGAGGCAGAGAGAAGTGAAGTAACTTACCCAAGGTCATACAGCAGACAAGTGGCGGAGCCGGAATTAGCTCTGACTCCTCGGCCCATGCTTTACCCACTACTCCATGTCGCTTCTCTACCAACTCTAGCTATGTATTTTATTTATGAAGCAATCCATCCATCAGTCCAAGCTATTTAATGCGAGCTTACCGTGGGCAGAGTAAACGCTTAGGAGAGTACCATGCAACAGAGTTGGAAGACACGTTCCTTGCCCAGAAAGAGTTTACAGTTTTAGAGGGGGAGTTATCGTGCCCAAATAAAACAGTATCTGCCCAAACAGGACTCACAGTCTAAGAGGTAGGGAAAGCAGAAGAGGAAACTGAAGCACAGAGTAGTTAAGTGACTTACCCAAAGTCACAGTGCAGGTCAGTGGCAGAGCTTGGATTAGAAATAAGCCTCCCTGAGTCTCACACCCACGTACTTTCCACGATGCCCCATGATTTTCTCACTGTGGATGATTCCCGTATCTACAACTTCAGCCATGACCTCCCCTTGACTTTATGATTTCTTATCTCTTCCTGCCTCAGTGATCTATCTCTATTTGCTTGGCCTGATATTTCCAACGTCAAAAACTGAACTCCTCATCTCTTCTGAGCCTTCTCTCCCTCTCGACCTTTCCTTCGCTGTCGACAAAACCACCCGCTTCTTATTCAACCAACAAATCGATCGTCGGTATTTATTGAGGACTGGACTGAGTGCTTGGGAGAGGACAGTACAGTAGATTTGGTAGATTTGAACTCTGCCCTCATGGAACTTGCAGGCTAGAAGGGGAGACAGACATTAAAATAGATTACAGAGAGGGGGAATGGCAGAGGGTAAGCATACACACTGGGGCTGAAGATGGGGTGAATATTGAGTGCTTAAGGGGTACAGATCTGAGTGCATAGGGGACACAGAGAGGTGAGTGGGTACGGGAAATGAGCGCTTAAATCAGGACCCATCCCAGAACCTCAAAACCTTAGCATCCACTTCGACTCCTCTCTCTCTTTCAGTCCGTAATTTAAACCGGCTAAGTTTTCTCCGTATAATGTATGTACGTATATATAGGATTTACCTCTTCTTTATCCACCTCTAAAGCCGACACCCTGATTCAAGCCCTTGTCACCCCTCAAGATTACCGCATAAGCCTTAATAATAATAGGAATATTAACGGTGGTATTTGTTAAGCCCTCACTACGTGCCAGGCAATGTTGTAAGCTCTGGGGTAGATACAAGATAATCAGGTTGGACACGTTTCCTGTCCCATAGAGGGCTCATGGTCTTAATCCCCATTTTACAGATGAGGTCACTGAGGCCCAGAGAAGTGAAATGATTTGCCCAAGGTCACACAGCAGACAAGTGGTGGAGCTGGTCCTTCTGACCTTACTGATCTCCCTCCCTCCAGCCTTCACCCTCTTCAGTCTATTCTACCTGGTAGAGTTTTCTGGCAAGAATGAGAAGCAGGAAGCAGCAGCTGGGAAGCAGCATGGCCTAGTGGATAGAGCAGGGGCCTGGGAGCCAGAAGGACCTGGATTCTAATCCCAGCTCCACCCGTTGTCTGCTGTGTGACCGTGGGTAATTCAGTTCTCTTCTCTGGGCCTCAGTGACCTCATCTGGAAAATGGGAATTAAGACAGGGATCCCCACATGGGACAGGGAATGTATCCAACCTGATTAGCTTGTGTCTACCCCGGCATCCGGCACATAGTAAGCGCTTAACAAATACCTTAAAAAGAATGAGAGGTGAGTTTCATCCTGAGGCTTATCAGGCCAAAACCTGTTCTCTTGGTCCTTATGTCCTTTAATTGTACCTTCAACCCTTATATTCATATCCATGTTTTTTATTTGTACATTTCCCTGTTCATTCGATTTTGGGGGCTAGCAGTCCTCAAGCGTATGTACTAGTTCCTGTTTACACTTGCTCTCCCTCCTGTTTTCGCGATCTGCAAATGGTTTTTGTCCATCTCTCCCACTCGATTGTAAGGTTGTGGGTAGGGAACACGAGTGCCTTGCTACCCCTGAACTCTCCCAAAAGTTTTGTCTCCCCTCTAGACTGTGTATTCCCCTCTAGACTGAAAGCTCAGTGTGGGCAGGGATCGTGGCTACCAGCTAGGTCGTATTGTAATCAATCAACCAATTTACTGAGCACTTATTGTGAACAGAGCACTGGACTGAACACTTGGGAGAGTACCCTAAAACAGAGTTGGTAGACACGTTCCCTGCCCTCAAAGAGCTTACAGCCGAGAGGGGGAATTGTACTTTACCAGGCACTTAATACAGTGCTCTGCACACAATTAATCAATCAATCAATCAGTCATCGGTATTTATTGAACAGTTACCGTGGGCAGAACACTGTACCAATCTCTTGGGAGAGTATGATACAACAGAGTTAGTAGACACACTCCCTGCCCACAATGAGCTTACAATCTGGAGGGGGAGAAAGACATTGATATAATAAATCAGTGACAGATATGGACATTTTTGTAATATCCTACTGTTTACGCCTCAGTTCTGGACCTCCAAAGGTGATTTTTTGTGGCGAAAGCTGATTTGGAAAAATATTTACCCTCAATTCAGAGATCCAAACCCCAGAAGGGAAGAAAATACTCAGCATCCTGATACTGATTCCCTTTTTCTATTGGAATTTTATGTCCAAGGAGTTTTTCCTGAGCTCTTCTGGCATTCGCTGTGAGCCACACCACAGTTCTCATGCAGTGTCAATTTCTGAACTGTGAGTTTCTCAGTAGCTCTGTTTACAACTTTCTCTGTTTTCTACATTTCTGATCTCCCCCCGGGCCCAATTCCACTGGGAGCCCCTTGTGGGAGAGCGATCTTACCTGAACTGTCTTATTTGTACTTTCCTCAGGGCTTAGCAGAGGCACTTAATGTATACCAAAATCAGTCAATTAGAGAAGCAGCGTGGCCTAGTGAACAAAGCAGGGGTCTGGGAGTCAGAAGGATCTGGATTTTAACCCTGACTCTACCACTTGTCTGCTGAGTGACCCTGGGCAAGTCACTTCTAGACTCTAGACTCTACTCTCTAGACCGTAAGCTTGTTGTGGGCAGGGAATGTGCCATTTATTGCTGTATTGCCTACTATAGTGCTCTGCCCACAGTAAGTGCTCAATAAATACTACTGAATGATCGAATGAATGAACTTGACTTCTCGGGGCCTCAGTTATCTCATCTGACAAATGGGGATTAAGACCTTGAGCCCCACTTGGGACAGGGATTGTGTCCAACCTCATTATATTGGATCTAGTCCAGTGTTTAGTACAATGCCTGGCACAAAATAAACGCTCAACAGATACCATCAAAAAAGTGATCCAAAAGTTAATCCGAAAGCAGTTTGGAACCCATTTTATAAGCTGCATTAAATAATCACTTTCCAAAACTCCTTCCATTTTTGAGAGAAGAGCTAAAATCCGGCATTTTTTTCTCAAGTGTTACACCGTCCATATACACTAACTTACACAAATCATCAATATTTAAGGAGCTACCAAATCTTACGCTCACAGAGAAGGAGGCTTTACAATCTTCGCTGATCTCTAATGCAGGGCTTATCCATTATTTATGAGCCATCAGACAAAGGAGAAACCAGGGTGATCGAGAATCCTAAGTGCTACCCAGCGAAAACCAAAGGAGAGTTAAACACCACGGGTTTGCAAGGTTAAACCAGTGACTAATAGCCAAAGCAGATTAACCCTGGGAGTTACCAGAGCTGTCTGGGCCTTTACTGAATCTGCCTGAGGAGGAATCAAAAGGATTTTCCTTGATGTGAAATTTGCATCGCTGGCTCTATTGGAAAGGGCGATGGAACCTCTAACTTCTACCTTCGATTCAGAAAACACCTGGCTGATCTGTGTAAAATGCTCTCCAGGGAGGATGAGAGCTTCAAAGCTGAAGATGAGCAGAGAACTGGGGCAATTATCTGGGTAGTTCGGGATAAATTGAATAAAATGGATCCGCATGGCTCTGTCTGAATCGGCACCGACGTGGAGTCCATTTATCTGCATTTGCCGGTGTAGACAAATGAGTAAAAGGTGAAATGAGTATAATGATGGGATTTTGATTTTAGCCCTAGAAAGCCTTTCCTACTTACATTCTGTGGGGAGCCGACAGCTGGGGGAGGAAAGGAACTGGGGAAAGACATTGCTTCATTTAATTTGACTTTCTGAGGAATGAACACTTCTTTTCCAAATCTTGTTTACCTTCAAGTCTCAAATAAGAGCTGCTTCAGGGAAATCTTACTAAGCACAACTTCAGAATAGCATAGGTTTTAAAACCTCAGCTCCGCTACACAGGAGGAGGAAGAGGAGGATCAATTCCAGGGAAAGGATTCTGACTTTTAACATGGATGAGATTAGCTCGTCAGCAGCAAAACTGTTTTCATGACCATCCAGATCTTGAGTGAAACAGTCATTCCGAGTAAGGAAGTCACTTACTGACTCCGTGAGGTTGGGCAAGTCACTTAACCTCTCTGGGCCTCAGTTATAGAAATTGGGCTAGGGGATTAGAGAGTAATGGATAGATATATGTAATTGTGGTATTTGTCCAACGCTTGCTGTTCTGTGGCAACATTTCGGTCTTAAGACGATGGACAAAATAATTCATATAGAGTCCTTTAGACGGTAAGACATGGCCCGTGAAGCAGACTGAGAAAGAACAGCCAGAGAGATAGGAGGAGAACCAAGAGAAGATAGTGCCACGAAGCCAAGGATGGATAATGTTTCCAGGAGAAGGGGGTGGTTGACAGAGTCGAAGCCAGCTGAGAAGGCGAGAAGGATCAGTGGAGTAGAGGCCGTTGGATTTGGTAAGAAGGAGATCATTGGTGACGTTGAAGAGGACGGTTTCTGTGGAGGTAAAGGGGACAAAAGCCAGATTGGAGAGGGTCAAGGAGAAAACTGAAGAAAAATTTGAGACAGCGGGCATAGACGACTCGCTTAAGGAGTTTGGAGGGGAATGATGAGAGGGAGATGGGGTGATAACTGGAGGAAGCCGTGGGGTCAAGGGAGAGTTATTTAAGGATGGGGAGATCTGGGCATGTTTGAAAGCAGTGGGGAAAAAGCCATTGGAGAGCGGTGGTCAGGGAGCAAAGAAGGGAGGGGGCAAGTGCTTTGATAAATTGTGAAGGTATGGGGTCAGATGCACAGGGGCAGGGGCTGGGTTTTGAGAGAAGACAGGAGATCTCATCTTGAGAAATTGTGGGGAAAGATGGGCGAGTTGAGGAAAGTGCAGGAGGAGGGAGGGAGAGGAGAAGAGCAGGGGAAATTTTAGGGAGATTTATTCTTAACGCATTTATTGAGCGCTACTGTGTGCAGAGCACTGTTCAAAGAGCTTGATCACACTCGATGGTTCCAATTTTCTCAAGAAAGCAGGTGGCCAGGCCGTTAAGGGCAAGGGATGGGGCAGGCGGGAGGACGGGGACTTGAGGAGGGAGTTTAATATCTGGAACAACTGGCGAGGGCCATGGGCATGGGTCAATAAGGATGGAGAAATCATTTTGCTGGGAGAGGTAAAGCACGCAAGGATGAACTTGAGGCGGATGAGGTCGGCCCGTCATCTAGATTTCTGCCAGCAGCGCTCTGCGGTTCTTGCAAGGGGACGAACGAAGGTGACCGTTGCGGTGATCCAGGGCTGCGGGTAGTGGTACGAGAATGACGAAGGGATGGGGGAGCGAGTCAGTCGAGATCAGTAGAGAGGGTCGTCTTGCGGTGTCAATTTGGTCACCGAGGGAGGGTAGTTAGGGTATGGCGGCTAAAGGGGACACGATGACTGGAGAAAATTGGATGGGGGTCAAAAGATCGGAGGTTTCTTTGGGGGAACAGGACAGATTTGCGGGGAAGGGGTGTGTGTGTGTGGGGGGATAGCCGGTGCAGAGGTTGTGGTCAGAGTGAGGGATTTCAATTTAGGTGAGGGTGGAAACTGTGCAGTGGCTAGAGATGATGCGATCAAGCAGGTGTCCAGGTTGGTGAAGGGGTGAGCTGAGGTGGAGCAGGAGATCAGTGAAGCAGTGGAGTGATAGAAAGTGGGCAGCAGAAGAGTCATGAGGAACGCCTCCATGGATACTGAAATCCCTCATGGATCAAGAGAGAGGAGGAAGTAAAAATCTGCGAGGGAAGCGATAGCTGCCTCACTATTCTTTCCCAACCGGGGTGGCATCGCTTCTCTGGACCTAGTTGAGTAGCGGTTAGAGCCCTGGCCGGGGAGTCAGCGTTCTAATCCCGGCTCCACCAGGTGTCTGCTGTGTGACTTTGGGCAAGTCACTTCACTTCTCTGTACTTCGGTTGTCTCACCTGGAAAATGGGGATGAGACTGTGAACCCCACGTGGGACAGGGACTGCGTCCAAACCGATTTGCTTGTATCCGCCCCAGCGCTCAGTACAGCACCTGGCACATAGAAAGCGCTTAACAAATACCACGATTATTAGTCAATTGCTCATAATGAAAGAAAAGCAATTTTTACATTCCTTTCTCCTTCAGGGAATTACTACCTAAAGGTTAGGGAGAAGGGGTGCTGAATCGGATCCCTTCACTTGTAGCCCAAACCCAGGCTTTTGATGGCAGTTTCAGAAACAGCCCAGAACGACTGCCTTTTGCTGTTTCTCCTGCTAAGTCAGGAGTGAAGAACGTAGCTTGGTTCTCTCAGCGACGTTAATCAGACAAACTGACCTTTCCACAGCGTGTGTTAAAAATACACACCGGCATCTAAGCAACTACCATGCTGTTCCAAGGAAGAAATGTGATACTATTTCTGTGGGGAAAGACAATAATGAAAAGTCTCTTCAAGAGTGGACAGGGAAAGTGTCTACTGACTCTGTGGTAACGTATTCTCCCTAGCGCTTAGGACGGTGCCCGGTTCATGGTGAGCTCTCGATAAATACTGTTGATTGACTGAATGATTATCTTGGACAACGGCTATTTTGAAAATGACAATTGTGTGAGAATTTCGATGGGGAACGATGGATTGAATTTCTGAACTCCATCAGGTCCCTGCTGAGGGGCCAGGAGAACCATTCATTCAGTCAGTCGTATTTATTGAGGCTTACTGTGTGCAGAGCACTGTATTAAACACTTGGGAGAGTACAATATAACAATAAAAAAACCATTCCCTGCCCACAATGAGTTGACAGTCTGGGTGGCAACAACATTGTTAACAGTGTGGTAATTTAGATTGAGGTGAGTGGCATGTCACCCCTCTGTTAGGTCCCAGAGTATATCTGTGTGACCTTGGGCAAGTCACTTCACTTCTCTGGGCCTCAGTTACCTCATCTGTATAATGGTGATTAAGAATAATAATAATAATAATAATGTTGGTATTTGTTAAGTGCTTACTATGTGCTGAGCACTGCTATAAGCACTGGGGTAGATACAGGGTCATCAGGTTGTCCCACATGAGTCTCACAGTCTTAATCCCCATTTTACAGATGAGGTCACTGAGGCCCAGAGAAGTGAAGTGACTTGCCCAAAGTCACACAGCAGACAAGTGGCAGTGCTGGGATTAGAACCCATGACCTCTGACTCCCAAACCCGGGCTCTTTCCACTATGCCACCCTGCTCATGTGAGCCCCATGTGGGCCATGGACAGTGTCCAACCTGATTATCTTGTATCTACCCCTGCACTTGGATCAGTGCTTGGCACATAGTAAGTTCATTCATTCAGTAGTATTTATTGAGCGCTTACTATGTGCAGAGCACTGTACTAAACGCTTGGAATGAACAAGTCGGCAACAGATAGAGACAGTCCCTGCCGTTTGACGGGCTTACAGTGTAATGCTTAACAAGTACCATTATTATTATTATTATTATTAATCCTGACTCTGCCACCTGTCTGCTGTGTGACACTTCACTTCTCTGGGCCTCAGTTCCCTCATCTGGAAAATGGGGATTAGGACCATGAGCCCCATGTAGGACGTGGATGTGCCCAACCTGATTATCTTCTATCTGCCCCAAGACTAAGTAGAGTGCCTGGCTCGTAATAGATGCTTAACATATGCCGTTAAAGACAATTAAAAAAACCGAGGAGATTTCTCCCCTGCAGGAAGAATAAACAGGCACGCCCTCCGCCCCCCCGCCGCCCCTGCTAGCCTGAATTTGGATTTTAGGGGGAGGCTTCAAAACCCTCCTTCCTCCACCCAAGAGAGGAAGCTGTGGGCTTGCTTAGTGCTGACTAGGGCAGTTGGAAAGTCGACACCCGGCAGCAAACGTAGAAGAGAATAACTGTCATTGTGCAGAAAAATGAAACTGCTTTTCCACAGAGAAAACCAACCACGGTTGTTTCGCGTTGGGTGAGGAGGTGATAAATGGCCAGCGACATGGGAGATGAATAATTAGCACGTTTGAAATGAAGGCTCTGTGTGTGCTCTAACGAGCTCCATGAAGGAAGCAATTCCCAAGTCTGTCAGGAACAATGAGTTGGAAGTGAAAGAACAGAGCCAAACGGCAAACCCAAGTAAAGAAATGAATAATTGAACGGGTAAATATATAAACGCTGAGGTCAGGAAGATGGGGTGGTTCCCAGATAATAATTATAATAATAGTAATGATGATGGTATTTGTTAAGCGCTTATTATGTGACAGGCACTGTACTAAGCGCTGGGGAGGATAGGAGCAAATGGGGCTGGATATAGTCCCTGTCCCACGTGGGGCTCACAGTCTCAATCCCCATTTTCCAGATGAGGGAACTGAAGCACAGAGAAGTGAAGTGACTCGTCCAAGGTCACACAGCAGACAACTGGCAGAGTCAGAATTAGAACCCATGACCTTCTGACCCCCGGCCTGCGCTCTGTTCCCTATCCATGCCATTTGACCAGATGCCCTCTCTGGTCAATACCTCTTTTCTTGCTAGTTAACCCAGCCTAAGATCATTCATTCATTCAATAGTATTAATTGAGCGCTTACTATGTGCACAGCACTGTACTAAGCACTTGAAACGTACAATTTGGCAACAATAGAGACAATCCCTGCCCAATGACGTGCTCACAGATACTCAAGAAAAGATGAAACTGAAATATTAGACAATAGGATATATGAAAATAAAACAAGGTACCTCTAGACCGTAAGTTTGTGGGTAGGGAACGTGTCTACCCACTCTGTTACACTGTTCTCTCCCAAGCACTTACTACGGTGCTCTGCACATGACATTGATTTCAATCAGTTAATCAGTATATTCTTTTTTTAATGGTATTCGTTAAGCGCTTACTACGTGCCAGGCACTATACTAAGCGCTGGGGTAGATACAAGCTAATTAAATTGGACACAGTCTATGTCCCACATGGGGCTCACAGTCTTCATCCCCATTTTTCAGATGAGGGAACTGAGGCCCAGAGAAGTAAAGTGACTTGCCTACAGTCACCCAGCAGACAGGTGGAAGAGCCTGGATTAGAACCCACATCCTTCTGACTCCCTGGTCCGTGCTCTATCTGCTAAGGTCACGCTGTTTCTCCCTTATAGCCTCTGCTACGATATGTTAAATTGTATCTTCTCACATGCTCAGTATAGTACTCTGCACACAGTAAGCACTCAATAAATACGATTGATGGATTGATCTATTCAAACTGGTATATTTAGAATTAACCACAGAAGTATTTTCTTTCCAACTTGAGGAGTGTCTCAAGTCAGGAAACACTTCACTATCTAGGAACGTGCAGAGAATACTGGTTCCTGGTCCAAAGAGGGATCAGGGAATGACATGGTATGAGTCATGTGGGACTAGAATGATTATCTGCGATTTCTAATTAGGGAGAAGTGTTACCATTTTTAAAAGTCCCTCTGTGGTTTTCAGGAAAATCTTCCCAATTTTAGAGTTCCATCATTTTAAAGAAAAAGCCATAGTCTGGGATCATTCAACTTCACCAGCACAAAGTAACAACTAATTAAGTTGCCAGCTAGCGTTACACAAAATCTGTCAGGAGCCACGGGCATAGCAGTGTCAGGAACATGTGATGTTACAGAGGAAAATTACAAAAAGTACTTTTCTAAGTAGAACAAATAACATCATTTAGATTTATTAGTTCGTGAACAAAAATATGTCATTTGCTTACATCTCGTACTTAGATTTTAGGAGACGGAAACATTTCACAATAACCTTTGCCATTTTAATTATAAGTATTTCAAAACTGATTATATTTCAGTAATTGAATTCTACATACCCCTGACAGATTTTATTTATAATAATGAACTAATTTCTTCAGAGAAAGGGGTAAAAACGATGAGATTGTGCAAACTCTTCCAGAGATAATGTAACAAAGAGTAAAGTGGCATTCTTGGGCGGGGAACTTGTCTACCAACTCTGCTATATTGAACTCTCCCAAGCGCTTAGTTCAGGGCTCTGCACACAGTAAAGGCTCAATAAATAAACAAGATCGAGTGATTCTTGTGTGAAAGAAGTATTTCCTACGTCTCTCTGAGTCTGACTGCGTTTTTTATCCTGTCCCGTGACTTCGTGGTTACACTTTTCATCTCCCCTCTCGTACATCTCCACATGGATGTCCACCTGGGTCCTTAAATTCAATAGATCCAAACCTGAACTACTCGTTTTCAATCCCAAACCTATTCCTCCGCCTAACTTTCCCATCACAGTTGACAATTCCACCCACCACCCTCCCTGACTTTAAAGTCTGCAACTTTGGCACAATTCTCAACTCCTTCCTCTCTTTCAGCACTCATGTTCAGCGTGTCACTAAATCTGGGCAGTTCTTTCTTGACAGTATTTCTCAGATCAGTTCCTTCTTCATCATTCTCTCCACTTTCAAAGCCGTATCGACACCCCATCTCCTCCAAGAGGCCTTCCCTGACTAAGCCCTCATTTCCTCTTTCCCTTCCGCATCGCCTTCAAACTTGGATTTGCACCATTTATTCACTCCTCCCTCAGCCCCACAGCCCTTTAGCACATATACATAATTTATTTAATATTAACATCCGTCTCCCCCTCTAGTCTGGCAACTCATTGTGGGCATGCAATATGTCTGTTCTATCATTAAACTGCACTCTCCCAAGAGCTTAGTACAGTGCTTGGCACACGGTGAGCACTCAATAAATATGATTGATTGATTGTTTGATTAAACAGCCACCTCCCTGGTCCTAGCACTGGATAAGTATAATGATGTATTTGTTAAGCGCTTACTATGTGGCAGGCACCTTACTATGCGCTGGGGTGGATACAAGCAAACTGAGAGTCGCAGGCCCATGTGGGGGCTCACAGTTTCAATCCTCATTTTACAGACGAGGTAACTGAGGTCCAGAGACGTGCAGTGACTTGCCTAAGGTCACACAGCAGACACGCGCCGGAGCCGGGATTAGAACCCATGACATCCTGACTCCCAGGCCCATGCTCTATCAACTAGGCCATATCAGGCTCTACATTGGCCTCCTGACTCCAGTTTCTCCCCTCTCCAGTCCACACTTCACTCCCCTGGATCGTTTTGCTAAACCGTCATTCAGCGCACTTCTCCCTACTTTTCAAAAACACCGAATGGTTACCAGTTCCTCCCCATAACAAGTAGAAATTCTTGACCACCGGATTTAATGGTAAGAAAAGATAATCCAGTCAGACAGAGCCCCTTTCCCACATAGGGTTCACAGCCTAAGTAGAAGGGAGAACAGGGATTTAACCCCCATTTTACAGATAAGGAAACTGAGGAATGGAGAAGTGTAGTGGCTTGCCCGAGGTCACAGAGCAGACAAGTGGTGGAGCTGGGATTAGAACTCAGGTCCTCTGAGTCCCAAGCCCAGGTTCTTTTCACTAGGCCACATTGCTTCTAGCCAGGTGGAAGGGCGGAATAAGGGCCCGGTAGTCACTGGCTGATCATGCAGACAAAAGCCCAGGGGCATGGGTGGAGGCAGAGGAACTTCTGCTCCGGAAACCCAATGCCCAGTGACCTTTGAATGACACCCCCCACCCCTCCTCCCCTCTTTATCTCTGCAATTCAGAAGCAGCAGCAGTGACTCACCCAAGGTCACACAGCAGCCAAGCGGAAGAGCCGGGATTAGAACCCAGGTCCTCATTCTTTCCACTAGACCACGGCTAGTCCCTTCCCCTGAGACTGCGAACCCCTTGTGAAACGGAGACGGCGTCCGATGATCTTGCGTCTACCCCAGCGCTTAGGACGGTGCTTGGCACAAAGTAAGCGCTTAACGCATACCACGGTTAATTTTCCAGGTCGCTCAGGGTGGGGTAGGAGATAATTAAGACTTTCTGTGGGAGATGCAATTACAAACTACCCTGTTTAGTCTGAGAAGGGCGAAGAGGCAGAGAAAGAACAAACCGTGGAAAAACAGGAAACGGAGAAATGTGAGATGAAGGATGCCCTGGACCAGACACATAAGCTACCTTTCTGTGGACTATAAATGCTGCGGTCAGAAGACTTAAAATACCCCATGCAAAGTTAAAGGGGTAATTTCGGGAGCTGGAATTAGGGCTGAATGCTAAATTGTAGAGGACGTTCCAGCTAAACTCAAAAGGATCCTTCAAAAACATCTCGGGTTTAGCGGAAAGAGCATCAGACAGTAACATCTGAGAAGTAGGACCACAGCCGGGACTTTTTTTCTTGGGATTTTGGGAGAAGGGACTGGAAAAGGATCTCTCGGCTGGTATTCCAGGTTGGAGGGTAATTTCTTTTATCCCACGCTTAAGTGGAATGAACTCTCTAGACCGCAAGCTAGAGAAGCAGCGTGGCCTAGTGGAGAAAGCATCGGGCCTGGGAGTCAGGAGGACCCGGGATCTAATCCCGGCTCCGCCGCTTGTCCGCTGTGTGACCTTGGGCAAGTCGCTTCACTTCTCAGGGCCTCAGTTACCACAGCTGTAAAATGGGGATTAAGACCGTGAATCCATGTGGGACAGAGACTGTGTCCAACCTGATTAGGTTGAATCTATCTCAGCGCTTAATATAGTGCCCGGCTCATAGTAAGCCCTTGACAAATGCCACAGAAAAAGAGTTCATTGTGAGCAGGAAACCCGTATACCAACTCTTTTATACCATACTCTCCTAAATGGTCTGCACGCTCTAAGTGTCACGTAAATATGATTAATCGTTTGAATGATTAAGAGAAGCAGAGATGCAGCTTGACTTAAAGTACACAGGCCTGGGGCCTGAATTCTCATCCTGGCTCTGCCACTTGCCTCCCATATGACCTTGGGTGAGTCACTTGACTTTTTGGGACCTCACTTTTCTCACCTGTAAAATGGGGTTGAATACCTGTTTTCCCTCCTCCTCAGACTGTGAGCCCCATGTGGGACAGGGAGTCTGACCTGTTTATCTCATATCTATCCCCTGCCTAATACAGGGTCTGGCACATAGGAAGTACTTCACAAATGCCATTATCAATCAATCAATCAATCAATGGTATTTATTGAGGGCTTACTGTGTGGAGAGCTCTGCTCTGAGCACTTGGGAAAGTACAATACAGCAGAGTGGGTAGACATGATCCCTGTTCAAAAAGAGCTATCGCTAAGTCCTGGGAGACAGCCAAAGAGCAGAAATTGTTCCTCAAAAATGACAGACTGGGGGAAGGAAACAGATGTTTTCTTTAATAATTACAGTTTTTAGATAAGTAAGAATCCAGAAGTCTGGATAAGATGGAAGCATGCATCCTGGTTCAAAGAAGCAAAGAGAAAGGCTTTTTTTTTTTTTTAGTGTCAGTAACTGGCTTCTAAGACCTTTCCGTTTCCTGGGCTTGGTTCTCTCTCTTTTATTTTTAATGGCATTTGTTAAGCGCTTACTATGTGCCAAGCACTGTTCTAAGCATTAGAGGAGATACAAGTTAATCAGGTTGTCCTGTGTGGGGCTCAAGACTGTACTCATTTTACAGATGAGGTAACTGAGGCCCAGAGAAGTGAAGTGACTTGCCCAAAGTCACAAGTGGCTGACAAGTGACAGGGCCGGGATTAGAACCCACGAGCTCTAACTCTCAAGCCCGTGCTCTTCCCACTAAGCCACACCATTATGGTATTTACTAACAGCTTACTATGTGCCAGGCACTGTAATAAGCACTAGGGTGGATACAAGCAATTCGGATTGGGCACAGTCCCTGTCTCACATGGGACTCAAAGTCTGAGGAGGAGGGAAAACAAGTATTCAACCCTGTTTTACAGATGAGGGACCCGAGGCCCAGAGAAGCGAAGTGACTTGCCCAAGGTCACACAGGAGACAAGCGGTGGGGCTGGCATAAGAACTCATGACCTTCTGACTCCCAGGTCCATGCTGTGCCTCTCTCCACTATGCCGTGCGCACAGCCAGTGTTCAGTAAATACCACTGAGTGAATGAATGAATGAATATTGTGTTCTCCCAAGTGCTTAGTACAGTGCTTTGCCCACAGTCGTGCTCAATAAATACGATTGAATGAATGAGTGAATGAATAAATAAGCATACAAATGAAGCAATTACATCATCTCCATGGTGCCTGGGACAGAGGATAGAAACAATCCATGGCCTAGTCCCCCTTGAAAGATGTGACTCTTCAACCTCTTACTGTTGATGAAATCCTATATTCATTCATTCCATAGTATTTATTGAGCGCTTACTATGTGCAGAGCACTGTACTAAGCGCTTGGGATGAACAAGTCGGCAACAGATAGAGACAGTCCCTGCCGTTTGACGGGCTTACAGTCTAATCGGGGGAGACGGACAGACAAGAACAATGGCAATAAACAGCGTCAAGGGGAAGAACATCTCGTAAAAACAATGGCAACTAAATAGAATCAAGGCGATGTACAATTCATTAACAAAATAAATAGGGTAACGAAAATATATACAGTCGAGCGGACGAGTACAGTGCTGAGGGGATGGGAAGGGAGAGGTGGAGGAGCAGAGGGAAAAGGGGAAAATGAGGCTTTAGCTGCAGAGAGGTAAAGGGGGGATGGCAGAGGGAGTAGAGGGGGAAGAGGAGCTCAGTCTGGGAACGCCTCTTGGAGGAGGTGATTTTTAAGTAAGGTTTTGAAGAGGGAAAGAGAATCAGTTTGGCGGAGGTGAGGAGGGAGGGCGTTCCAGGACCGCGGGAGGACGTGACCCGGGGGTCGACGGCGGGATAGGCGAGACCGAGGGACGGCGAGGAGGTGGGCGGCAGAGGAGCGGAGCGTGCGGGGTGGGCGGTAGAAAGAGAGAAGGGAGGAGAAGTAGGAAGGGGCAAGGTGATGGAGAGCCTCGAAGCCTAGAGTGAGGAGTTTTTGTTTGGAGCGGAGGTCGATAGGCAACCACTGGAGGTGTTTAAGAAGGGGAGTGACATGCCCAGATCGTTTCTGCGGGAAGATGAGCCGGGCAGCGGAGTGAAGAATAGACCGGAGCGGGGCGAGAGAGGAGGAAGGGAGGTCAGAGAGAAGGCTGACACAGTAGTCTAGCCGGGATATAACGAGAGCCCGTAATAGTAAGGTAGCCGTTTGGGTGGAGAGGAAAGGGCGGATCTTGGCGATATTGTAGAGGTGAAACCGGCAGGTCTTGGTAACAACGGTTAGGGTCTGCCTCCCCACCTTCAAATCCTTATTCAATTCAATAATAATTATTGAGCGCTTACTATGTGCAGAGCACTGTACTAAGCGTTTGGAATGTACAATTCGGCAACAGATAGAGACAATCCCTGCCCAGTGACGGGCTCACAGTCTAATCGGGGGAGACGGACAGCAGAGCGAAACAGAACGAAACAAAAACAAGACAACATTATCACGATAAATAGAATCAAGGGGATGTACACCTCATTAATAAAATAAATAGGGTAATAAATTAATTCATTCATTCATTCATTCATTCAATAGTATTTATTGAGCGCTTACTATGTGCAGAGCACTGTACTAAGCGCTTGGAATGTACAATTCGGCAAAAGATAGTGACAATCCCTGCCCATTGACGGGCTTACAGTCTAATCGGGGGAGACAGACAGACAAAAGCAATAGCAATAAATAGAATCAAGGTGAGGTACATCGTTCTTTTTGGTTGGGAATAAATAAATTGAAGGGACATCTCCTCTGAGAGGCCTTCCCTGATTAAGCCATCCAGTGTCCAATCTGCATATGCTCTACCGATCCCGGTGCTTCGCAAATAGTAAGCCTTTACCAAATTCCTTATTTGCTTACACGTGTTCGAACGCAATTGCTGAGAGAGAATCGCTCATCAGCCAATCACTCACTGGTATTTATGGAGGGTGTGAGGTGCCCTGAATTAAGCGCTTGGGAGAGCACAATACGATAGAGTTGGTGGACGTGTTCCCTGCCCAAAAGACGCTTAAAATCTCGAAAGGAACTGAGAGTCTAGTCTTCCTCTAGTCTGTAAATTCCGCATGGACAGGGATTAGGCCTACCAACTTTTTTGTGTCGTACTCTCTCAAGCGCTGAGTACAGTGCTCTGCACACAGTAAGCGCTCAATAAATACCACTGATTGAGCGGTTATCTCCAGGTTGCGGTCACTAATCCCGGCTCTGCCCCTTGTCCGCTGTGTGACCTTGGGCAAGTCACTTCACTTCTCTGGGACTCAGTTCCCTCATGTAAAATGGGGATTGAGACCGAGAGCCCCACGTGGGACAGGGTCTGCATCCAATCCAACCCAGCGCTTAGTACAGTGGCCGGCACACAGTAAGCGCATAATGAATGTCATGATTATTAAATACCATAATTATTATCATTATCAGGAGCAGCAAAAAGACTCTCAGGCCACCAGAGCCTTTGGCGCGTATTTCGACGCGCTGGGCGTTCTTTTCCGTCGGGAATTCTGGGCCGTCAAAACCCAGAGCCTCCTGACCATGACCTGAATTGTCCAGTCTCTGGACTTCCTCCTCTCCACGCAGACTATCTCTCAGACTCAGCCTCAGACAAGGAACCAGACTTTTCCTGAAGACCTGATGATAAATCGCTTCCTCCCAAACCACCCGCATGAAGACACAATCTTGCGGTGAGACTCGGTGCTGGGGGAGGTCTTGGAATAGACAGAGCCTAAGAACGTCAGTCTCGTATTTTTATACCGGCTGAATCACTCTTCAAACTCCATCCTGCCTTTTTGCCCGCCTGGCCCTCCGAGTCGAGGTCAGAAAGGAGACGGGCTCCGAGCAAGGGGGTTCTGTGAGCCCGTCATTGAAGATGTGACCCATGTAGTAATGGGAACTATTCGGATGGGAGCGGGGAGGGATACGATATCGAGAGAATAATCTGGCTCCGACCACAGCTACGTTTCTATATTCGAAGTTTCACGTTAACGCATCATCAGCTGGCGATGTATCAGTATTGGATTTCTCGTTCGGTCCCTGAATCTTAATCATTTAGAGTGCGTTGGCTGTCTCGGGAATCTATTTTCAAATGCGGCCTGCCCCTCCGCTGTCTTCCTACGCGGCATCCTAGGTAGATTTGGTCTTTTGCGGACAGCTTTTCAGACACGGGAACGAGGTAGGATCAAATCCCCTCAGAGTGTGTAGATCTGTTCTTGATGTCACTATTTTTAGTGCTGGGAAGAATGGTAGCTGGGCTGAGTGACTTAGTGTAGTGCCGTGGGGATGGAAGCATTCGAGAAGTGTGGGCGGGAGGAGGTAAGAAAGCGAGAGAAAATAATAATAATAATAATAAAGGTATTTGTGAAGTGCTCACTACATCCCTCTCACCGTACTAGAAATAAGAGATCACGAGAGATGAGAAGCAGTGTGATCTAATGGAAAGAGCATGGGCCTGGGAGTCAGAGGATTTGGGTTCTAACCCCGGCTTCACCATTTGTCTGGGTTCTAATCTGCCTCCGCCACTCCTCTGCTGTGTGACCTTGGGCAGGTCGCTTCACTTCTCTGGGCCTCAGTTACCTCATCTGGAAAATGAGAATTAAAACTGCTAGGGCTAAAATGAGATGACTGATGTGAAAGCACTTTGGGAAAATGAAATGCTTGACAAATTCAGGGCGCCATTATTATTTTAAAGGGCGAAGAACTGAGCACATATGTCAGTTTTACTGATAGGGAGAGGTGTTCCAAGGAAGTGGATCAGACGGGTTATTTAGGAAGATGAAACATCATCTGGTCCTTGGTCAGAATCATTCCATTGGAAGAAAGCTGTCAGGAGGCGGCTATAAACTGTAATCATAACTCCAGCAGGCTGGCACACTTTCCGCTTCTGCTGTTTCACCGCAGCAACGGGGAAACAGGCCATGAATATGCAAATGAGATCATTTAATTAACTTTTACGACCAGGCCTCCTTTGAGATAACCAGAGAAGCCAATTAGATTCCACTAAAATGCAGCCTTTCCCCTGAAGCTCCGATCTAACACCTTTTGCCTCTAAGACAGGAAGGGCCCAGATGGAAAGATTCAATCCGAAAACCAAAAGAAAAAAAGAGGAGGATTGAATAATAATGTTGGTATTTGTTAAGCGCTTACTATGTGCAGAGCACTGTTCTAAGCGCTGGGGTAGACACAGGGGGATCAGGTTGTCCCACGTGGGGCTCACAGTCTTAATCCCCATTTTACAGATGAGGGAACTGAGGCACAGAGAAGTTAAGTGACTTGCCCACAGTCACACAGCTGACAAGTGGCAGAGCTGGGATTCGAACTCATGAGCCCTGACTCCAAAGCCCGAATTGAACTGCGTAATGTGAAACTGATAGACTGTACTGTAAGTGCTTTGAGCTCTGGCCCTGAGATGTCAGGGAACCCCCAGAAGGTGAATTGCAATGCTCAGGTCCAACAAAACCTGGATTAAAAAAAAATTTTTTTTTCAGAATCAATCCAGAGCCGCCCCCAGATAAATAAAATTCATATAGGTCGGTAGGAACCCGTTCACGCGGAGTTTATAATTTAATATTTGATCTGAGGGAATAAAGATGAGCAAGACATTTTGCAGCTTGGGACATAATGCGACAGCTTGCAGGAGTCAGTGGGGAATTTTCTCTACCCTTTCTTTTTTGCAAAGCATTTTCAGGAAAGTCAAACTCTGGTTTGGAAAGCAGCATGAGAAAGCAGCTTCTCCGGATGGAGAGACAGCTCAGGCTGGGCAGTCAGGAGACCCGGCTTCTCATCCCGGCTCTGCCCCTTGCCTGCTGTGTGACCTTGGGCAAGTCGCTTGACTTCTCTGGGCCTCAGTTCCCTCATCTGTAAAATGGAGATTCAATACCTGTTCCCCTCCTACTTAGGCTGTGAGCCCCATCGTGGGACGGGGACTGTGTCGAACCCAATTATCTACCCCAGTGTTTAGTACAGTTCTCGGCACATAGAAAGTGCTTAACAAATTCACTTATTAACAAATTAACAAATACACTTCCCCCTTCAAAGCCCCACTGAAAGGTCACCGCCTCCAGGAGGCCTTCCCAGACCGAGCCCCCCTTTTCCTCAGCTCCTCCTCCCCACCTCATCACCCCCACTGGCTCCCTCTGCTCTAACCCCCTCCCCGCCCCACAGCACTTGCATATGTATGTACATATTTATTATTCTACTTATTTTATTAATGATGTGCATATATCTATAATTCTATTTATTTATATTGATGCTACTGATGCCTGCCCACTTGTTTTGTTTTGTTTTCTTGCCTGTCTCCCCCCTTCTAGATTGTGAGCCCAATTTGGGGTAGGGATTGTCCCTATTTGTTGCTGAATTGTACTTTCTAAGTGCTTAGTACAGTGGTCTGAACACAGTAAGCACTCAATAAATATGATTGAATGAATGAAATTGTATTATTGTTTATTATTATGTTACTATAATATACTTATATATAATAATACTAGCATTACAATACAAATTGCATTATTGTTTATGATTATATTATAATATACTTATATAGAATAATAATAGTAGTTGTAGCTTACTATTCTCTTATGAATCAATACCTTATCTAGACTGCAAGCTCTTTGTGGGCAGGGAATGTGTCTTTTTATTGTTGGATTGTACTCTCTCAAACGCTTAGTACAGTGCTCTGCACAGAGCAAGCGCTCACTAAATAGAATAGAATTGAATGAATGATTCCCAGGTCCGTGCTCTATCGGCTAAGACACTTGCTTCTCAATATATTATTGCACCACCAGGCTAAAGTTCCCTGGGGAGGAGGTTGGGGGTAGGAGTTGGGTTTGGTGGGGCATGCAATGTTTCGGATTTCCCTTTCCCCTTCCCACCCCCTGGAAATGTTGTGATTCCACATACCGCTGTTAAGACACCCGGGGTCTCACCGAATTCTGCTACTGTCTCATCAGTGAGAGTATAACAGTTTAAAAATAAACTATTCAGTGTCATTAGATAACTTGTAAATGATAGCGAGTGGAAAGAGCACAGGCCTGGGTGTGACCTCGGTTCTAATCCCAGGTCTACCATTCGTCTGTTGGGTGATCTTGGGCAAGCCACTCAACTCTTCTGTGCCTCGGTTCCCGCATCTGTAAAATGGGGATGAAATCCTACACCCTCCTACTTAATCTTGTGAGTCTCACGAGGGACAGAAAGTGTGTCCGACCTGATTGTCTTGTACCTACCCCAGTACTTAGTAATGTGCTCGGCCCACAGTAAGCGCTTAACAAGTGCCCTAAGTGTTATTGTTAACGGAGCATTCAGGTCTTGAAGCAGAGGTAAAACTCTTAACACAGAAGAGTAAGGGAAGAATAAAACAAATCATCTGTCATGGATGTATTTTTTCACTGATTTTTAAATCGCCAAGCCCTTCGAAAAGAGAAAACACCATCGGAGCGCAAACCCTTGAGAACCCCAAAGAGTTAAATTGGCAAGCTCTTTAGGTTAATGGCAGAGAATGAAAGTGTTCACTGCTGACAACTAAAGAATTTCTTTCATCCGTGAGAGGCTTGGCCTTTACACATTGAAATGAACTATTGTTTCCAGTGTCCATTTTGCTCGATAAATTTCATCTGCGTCTAGCGGGGTTTGGAGAATCGGGGTTTTGATCTATTGTGTGCATTGTGCAAGATTCGGACGTTAGACTCTCTGCAAGGCGACAATAAACATTTTGTTTAAAAGCGTCACGGAGGGGAACTTTATGCCCCCTTCCCGTCGGCCCCCAATTCCAGGGCAGTGAGTCGGCAAAACACATTTCAAGGGATAATTAGTTTTTTATTCTTGATTCCAGAAAGAATAGGGTTTTTTGCACGGCATTTTCTATTACTGGGGACGTGTGGGACAGGGACTGCGTCCAACCTGATTAGCTTGTATCTACCCTAGCGTTTAGTACGTTGCCTGGCACATAGTAGGAGCTTAACAAATACCATTATTATTATTATGACTGAGCTCACCATCCATTCATTCATTCAGTCATATTTATTGAGCTCTTACTGTGTGCAAAGCACTGTACTCAGTGCTTAGGAGAGTACAATACCACAATAAACAGGAGGGGTGGAGGGTGACAAGGTCATCAGTTGTCTCGAGTGGACAGGTCGGAGGTGGCCGCCACAAAGCCAGTGAAACACTGACTGTTCCTCGCCTGATGAACCAGCACATCCGGTTTCCTGGCGTGGGTTTGTAATGATAATAATTACGGCATTTTCTTAAAGAACTTACTATGTGCCAGGCACTGTATGAAGCACTGGGTTGGATACAAGCAAACCGTGTTGGACGCATCCCTGCCCCTCATGGGGTTCCCAAGTCTCAATCCCCATTTTACAGATGAAGGAACTGAGGTCCAGAGAAGTGAAGCGATTTGTTCAAGGTCACACAGCAGACGAGTGGCAGAGCCGAGACTAGAACCCTTGACCATCTGATTCCCAGACCCCAGGGTCTAGCCACTGTTTATGACAGTTTGGGCCCCTGAGATCTGCCCTCGCTCCTGCCAAACTTTCTACTAGTCAGACACGGGTGTGGAAAGTATCGAAAGATTCCTCCAGATGTTTACCTAGTAAGACAATACATTTGCCTTTGAGAAGGAGGGGGGATTTTGACATCTTCCACAGAAGAACCTTAATTATGTGTGGCCTAAAAAAAGGAACAAAAGCAAAAAAAAAATCCACAGACAGGCCGCTGTATTACTCAGGAAGATCTACTGTAAGTAAAACTTTATGAGGAACAGAATTCAGCATAATTCTTATTTGAAATATGAGTAAGAGAAGGGCTGCATCATGGCTTATTCTTCATTTAATTAAAGTTTTATGAAGATCAACAGAGTAGAAATACAGTACTAATCTTGGATAGTTGTTTTTTTTTAATCTCATGTGAAAATGTGCCCATTTCAAGATACAACAATCAATCAATCAGTGGTATTTATTGAACGCTTACTGTGTGCAGAGCACTGTACTAAGGGCTGGGGAGAGCTAAGGGCTAGGGAGAGCACAGTGCAATAGAGTTAGAAACTATCCCCACCCTCTTAGGTTTAAAATGATGACCAGAATAATGGCCTTAGAATCGACTTCCTCTCTTACCTGGTTCAACTAGAAGCAGCATTGTGGAGTGGATAGAGCATGGGCCCGGGAGTCAGAAGGACCTGAGGTCCAATCCCAGCTCTGCCATTTGTCTTCTGTGTGATTTGGGGCATGGCATTTCACTTCTCTGTGCCTCGGTTCCCTCATCGGTCAAATGGGGATTGAGACTGTGAGCCCCATGGGGGACAGGGACTGTGTCCAACTCAATTTGGTTGTATCCACCCCAGTGCTTAATACAGTATACAGCATCTCTTTCCCATCTCCTCAACCCCATGCTATGCAAAACGATGTTCCATATTTGAGAATATCTAGACTGGAAGCTCGTCTCTAGACTGGAAGCTCGTTGCGGGCAGGGAATATATCTGTTTATTGATGTATCATACTCTCCGGAGCACTAAGTATAGTGCTCGGTAAGCGCTCACTAAATACGACTGAATGGATTGAATGAAAGTCCTCCGGATGAGTGCCCGGATGTCCTTTAGGGGCAATTTCTAGAAATCCGATTGGCATATGGAAATGGGGTAGGGAGGCTAGGTGGTAGAGGAAGTTGGGCAGACTGGATCCGATTTTCCTTCCAGGGTTAGTCGGTCTGGACCGTCCGACCGTTCCTCTCCCGTGGCCACGACTCCTCGGCAGTAACTAGGTGCCGAGAGAGGAAAGGAAAAATTCCCATCGGCCCATTTTGTTGAATGTGAACACTGCTGGTAAGACGGTTTAGTGGAGAACTGAGTTGAAGCTAATGGCTAAATGAGATTTTTTTTAATGAGTGGTGAGTTTCAATTATCCAACTTATTCCAGCTTCTAATTTCCCCGAGTCTTTGACACCTGATCTATTTCAGACCCTAATAACTGCCTCTCCCCACCCCACCACTGCCGGCAGAATTGGGGCTGAAGTGCTTCTGTACAGAATAGCTCCCCGATTTCCTATTCCTTCATTCAATCATATTTACCGAGTGCTTACGATACGCAAAGCTCTGTACTAAGCACTTGGGAGGGTACACTGCAACAATAAACGGACACATGCCCTGCCCAAAGCGAGTTTCCCACTCCAACCCAGCCCACATGCTTTGCTCCTCTAATTCCAACCTACTCACCGTACCTCAAACTCAACTATCTCCCCGCCGAGCCCCCGCCCACGTCCGGCTTCAACTGTAAAATGAGGATTAAGACTGTGAGCCCCACGCGGGATACGGACAGGGTCCGTCCGGATTAGCTAATCTCGACGCCAGCGCTCAGTACGGTGCCTGGCACATAGCGCTTAGCAAATTAAAAAGTCATTTATTCTAAAGGTTTGAAGGATAGCTGTAGCCACAACCACCTTTATGAATATCACGGGAAGAAACCGGCAACGCTCCCATCCCTCGGGACAAGACGATAGAACCTTCCGGAAGGAGATTAAGCCAACCCGTCAGTCAACCTGGCTGTGGCTCTCCCTCACAACAGATTGGAAGTGCTGGACAATGTGTTCGCCTCTGGGCTGAAGCACGAGTACACACGCTTGGGCCGGAGCCGGCATGTGTGTTTAGAGGATGTGGGGTGTTTAGAGATGTTTGCTTGTGCATTCATGGAAATTTGTGTATTTGCTGAAGCTGGTGTAATTAGGGAAGTGAAAGCATTTGGCTCTAGTCTGTCTTTCCCTCTTTGTATTGAAATAAACTACTACGACCTGACTTTTTGTTGTTGTTTTATGGTGTCTGTTAAGCGCTTCCTATGCGTTACAACTCGATACAGTCCTATGCAAGCAGTAAGCACTCAATAAATATGACTGATAGATTGTTTGAGTGGTATGTTCCAGGCATTGTTCTAAGCTCTGGGGTAGATACTAGGTAATCAGGTTGGATAGAGGCCATGTCCCTGGGCTTTTCTGGTGGCTTGAGAATTGCTGGAGGAAATGTTATTTTTTACTTGGTTCCTCTACTATCAGTAATGAAATTAACAATAATAATTGGCAAATCCTGAAATACTTAAATACATATCTTATATGTTTAATTTCTTCCTCCTAGCTATAATTTATCTAAGTGCCTTTCTCTCCTCTGCTAGATTGCAAGGTCCTTGAGGGCAGGAGTATTTTTATGGTAATATATATTATATACACACACACCACCATAATATATTTATGGTAATATATATTATACATATATGCATATACAAACACATGTATACATATAAGTATATATGTACCTATATAAATATATACACTTACTATGTTCCAGGTACCGTACTAAGCACTGGGGGTAGATACAAGCTAATTGGTCACCGTCCATGTTCATTCATTCAATCGTATTTATTGAGCGCTTACTGTGTGAAGAGAACTGTACTACATGCTTGGAAAATACAATTCGGCAACGGATAGAAACAATTCTGACCCAACAATAGGCTCGCAGTCTACCAAGCACTGTTCTTTGCCCTGGGATAGATACAAAGTAATCAGGTTGTCCCACATGGGGCTCACACTTTTAATCCCCATTTTACAGATGAGGAAACTGCAGCACAGAGAATTTAAGGGGCTTATCCAAGGTCCCACAGCACACAAGTGGTGAAGCCGGAATTAGAACCCACGACCTTTGATCCCCAACCCCGTGCTTGTCTGAGAGGCTAAGGGAGGGGTGAGTGAAGGGAACAAATTCAAGTTTCACGATGAGGCAGAAGGGTATAGGAGAAGAGGAAATGAGGGCCACGCCTCAGCACAGAAATCTGCATTAGGCAGGTGCTAGCTGAGCGGATAGACCTTGGACCTGGGAGTCAGAAGGACCTGGGTTCCAATTCTGTCTCCACCACTCGTCTGTTGGGTGACCTTGGGCAAGTCACTTCACTTCCTTGAGCCTCAGTTACCTCATCTGTAAAATGGCCATTCAAAGTGTGAGCGCCTTGTGGGACAGGGACCGTATCCAACCCATTTTGCTTGTATCCACCCCAGCGCTCAGTACAGTGCCTGGCACATAGTGAGCGCTTAACAAGTACCACAATCATTATTATTAATAAGTACAATTGACTGACTAAGGTGGGGCGGAGGCAGATGAAGGACAGAGGAGTCTTTGGAAAGAGGATTTACGTGAATACGCATCCACGCCTAAGTAACCTTGAGGGATTTAAAGGTATTTGGCAGGGTGTGACAACTCTTTGGAGTGGACTCTATAAACTGCCCTCCTGAAGGGTCAGTCCTGGGTTTCTGGGTGGGCTGGCCAGGCCCCCTTTATCCTCCTGGGAAATCCTCCTCGACGAGCCTGCCAAGTTGTTCCGGCTAAGGCCGAAACTCTGTTTCGGCCAAAATCAGCACACAGGGCTTCCGTCTGGGCTGTTTTTCTGGGGCTCAGCTGGGCCGCCCACTTTGTCTCACACGAGGCTTCACATCGTTCTTCTTGCCGGGGCTTACGCTGGATCTCCCTCTGTTCCTGATGCTGAGGTTCACACTAGGACTCACACTGTGCCCTATCCACTAGGCCAGGCTGCTTGTCTCACATCGTTCCTCTCGCTGAGTCTCACGCTATTCCTTGTGCTGAACCCCACAAGGCTCCTCATCTTGGTCTTTAAGTCGGGCCTCACACTGGTCCTCACATTGTTCCTCACACTGGGTCTCACACAGTTCCTCGTGCTGGACTTTAAGGCGGACCTCAAGCTAGACCTCACATTTTCCCTCCTTCTGAGCCTCAAAGCTTGCTGCACACTGCCGCTTTCTCGGTGGGGAGGAAAAAAGCCCCCTTTTCCAAAACCAGCTCCAGGATGACCATCCGGCTTCCTGACGAGGTTAAACGTTGCTCCCTGTGTTTCCCCTGGGAATCCCTTGGATGAAGCATAGACTAAACTCTGCTCCATCCTGTACAGCCAGAAGCAGCATGGCTTCCTGGAAGTAGTGGCGTTTGTCAAGAGCTTACCGGAAGAACCATTAGAAAAGTTGCGGTTTATGGCAGAGGACGGGACATTCTGGAGAAAGCATATCCATGGATCGGGAACGACCCGACGACATTTAATAATAATAAATGTCCCAGGCACCGTACTAAGCGCAAATCATGTTGGACACAGACCCTGTCCCATGTAGGGCTCACAGTCTCAATCCCCATTTTACAGATGAGGGAACTGAGGCACAGAGAGGTGAAGAGACTTACCCAAGGTCTCGCAGCAGACAAGTGGCAGAGCTGGGATTAGGACCCATGAGAAGAGCAGGGTTCTGGGAGTCAGAGGATCTGGGTTTTAATCCCTGATGTGTGACCCCGGGAACGTCACTTAAATTTCTCTGTGCCTCAGTGAAACGGGGATTCAATACCTGTCAGTCATATTAACTGAGCACTCACTGTGTGCAGAGCCCTGTACTAAGCACTCGGGAGAGCCCAATATATCAAAATAACAGACACGTTCCCTGCCGACAGTGCGCTTATAGTCTAGAGGGGCCGATAGACATTGATATAAATAAATAAATTGCAGATGTGGATGTAAGTGCTGTGGGGCTGAGAGGAGTGGGATGAATGAAGGGAGCCAGTCAGCGTGATGCAGAAGGGAGAGAGAGAAGGGGAAAAGCGTGCTTGTCCCTCCCCCTAAGGCTGTGAACCCGTCCCGGAAAAGGGGCTGAGTCTGACCTCATTATCTTGCCTCTCCCCCAGCCCTTAACGCAGCGTGCGGCATAGCGTCAACGCTGAATGAATGCCGCAGGAATTATCATTACCGTTAATAGTGAGGAGGATTTTTCTCAGAATCCTTGCCGCTTCTCCCTGTAACATCCCAAGGCCAGTTCTGCCCCCCAGGCTCTTCAGAGGGAGCGGCAGAATGAGGTAACTAAGGCATAGAAGAGTTAAATGACTTGCCCAAGGTCACACAGCAGACACTCCTGCCTCATTTCCACCACCCGACCTCCCACACCCCTTCTCTATGAATACAGAGGGAGGAATGGGGCAGCTATACAAGTTTCAGAGCCCTTATACAACAGTTCAGGGAACCGGTGAAGAACAGATCTCCAAATGTCCGGAAAAGGTCAAAGATAATGTTTCTCGGGCAGAGAGTCTCCCTGGAGGTCTGTGAAATCACCAGCGGATACCGCTCTCCTCCCAGCTCTAGAAAGTCATCTTCTGTGTTTATGAAGCTAGGTGACGATCGGGAAATGGAGACGAGGGGAGAACTGAAGGCCTTCTTTCTCCCTGCTTTGGATTTTCACATTTGTGTCGTGGCTCGGTTAAAAGAGACGAGCGAAGAATGTCACTCCCTCTTTGTCGAACTCATGAACTACACCCTGGCCTTCCACAGTTCTCTGACCGTGGCTCCCGATGTCTTGAATGTGACTGGCATCGATCCAGGGCACGTTGTCTTGCTAGCGGAAATGAAAAAAAGGCTGCACGATGGAGATAAAGTTCTACAGTGAGCCGAGCCTTATCGGCGTCTACCAAGGAGGACCGCTGAACAGACCTAATTCCTTTTTTTAAAAAAATATTTGTTAAGCGCTTACTACGTGTCAAGTGCTGTGCTGAGCACTGGGGTAGATACAAGTCCATCAGGTTGGACCCGGGCCCTGTCCCACTAGGGGCTCGTGGTCTAAATAGGAGGGAGGAGGATCGAATCCCCATTTTACAGTTGTGGAAATTGAGGCATGGAGAGGTGAAGTGACTTACCCAAGGTCACCCATCCAGCAACTGGCAGAGCCAGGATGAGAACCCTGGCCCTCTGATTCCCAGGCCTGTGCCCTTTCCACTTAGAACCACGCTGCTTCTCCGCTGCTTCCTTTTTTTCACAAAAGTGTCGAATTTGGATAGAAACCAAAAGAAAGCACCTGTGATCTGAGGACTGTGTCATCAAAGATAACACATCATGGAGAAGAAAAACACAAACATTGTAATAGGAGTTGTAGGAAATTGGGGTGGGAATAAACATTTCCAAGGCAAAGTGGATGGGCCAAAAATTCCATTGCAAGGGATTTGCCAAAATAAGCAGTGAAGAAGTAATAATGATAATAATGGTATTTGTTAAGTGCTTACTAGGTACCAGGCACTGTACTAGGCGCTGGGGTAAAAACAAGTTGATCAGGTTGGGCACCGCCCCTGTCCACATAAGGCCCACAGTCTTAGTCCCCATTTTACAGGTGTGGTAACTAAGATGCAGAAAAGTTAAGTGACTTGCCCAAGGTCACACAGCAGACAAGTGACGGAGCCAGCATTAGAACCCAGGTCCTTCTGACTCCCAAGCCCGGGCTCTAAAAAGTCAGAGAAGTCACTAGTTAGGCATTCCCAGAGTTTTTCCCGGAGGAATGGCTCCTCATCTTCCAAGCCAGAAACTGGGATACTTCAATCAGGATAAGATGGATGATGTGAGAAGCAGTGTAAGAAGCTCATCAGTCTATCAATCGATCATATTTATTAAGCACTTACTCTGTGCAGAGCACTGTACTAAGCACTTGGGAGAGTAAAAGAGAGCATTCATTAATTCATTCAATAGTATTTATTGAGCGCTTACTATGTGCAGAGCACTGTACTAAGCGCTTGGAATGTACAAATTGGCAACAGATAGAGACAGTCCCTGCCCACAAAGATGGGCCTACAGTCTGGTAGCTTTGTTCCCTGCCCACGATGAGGTGAGACGCTGCATGGCCTAGTGGAAAGAGCGTGAGCCTGGGAATCAGAAGGACCTGGGTTCTAATCCTGCCTCCAGCTTCTTACCTGCCATGTGACCTTGGTTCAGTCACTTAACTTCTCTGTGCCTCAGTTCCCTCATCTGTGAAATGGAGATTAAGACTGTGAGCCCCATGAGGGACAGGGATTGTGTCCAACCTGATTACCTTGTGCCTACCCCGGGACCTAGTACAGGGCCTGGCATATCATAAGGAGCTTAAAGAAAAGAAATTGCAGCATAGGGATCCAATCCCTTAGACTGTGAGCCCCATGCGGGACCCGATGATCTTGTATCAAACCTAGTGCTTAGTACAGTGAAGCAGCGTGGCTAAGTGGAAAGAGCCCGGGCTCTGCCCATCAGAGGTCATGGGTTCGAATCCCGGCTCTGCCACTTGTCAGCTGTGTGACTGTGGGCAAGTCACTTCACTTCTCTGTGCCTCAGTTACCTCATCTGTAAAATGGGCATTAACTGTGAGCCTCACGTGGGACAACCTGATTACCCTGTATCTACCCTAGGGCTTAGAACAGTGCTCTGCACATAGTAAGCGCTTAACAAATACCAACATTATTATTATTATTACAGTGCTTAGCACATAGTAGGCACTTAACAAATACTATTGTTACGATGATGAATTCTCCTTTCTTTCTCCAGCCCATCTCTCTAGGTTGGGTCCCCTTCCAGGCAAAGACTATCAATCAATCGTATTTATGCAGCGCTTACTATGTGCAGAGCACTGTAGCAAACACTTGAGAGAGCACAATACAAGAGAATTAGCGGACACATTCCCTGCTCACAACTACCTTCTATTCTGTTTTTCTGGGTGGAGTCTCAAACAGTTTCTCGCCCACACTGTGGCCATCGGTAGTCTATGTTGTAATAATAATGACCACATTAACAATAAGAATCATTAAGTGTATTCTAAGTGCTATTGTGATTATTATTATGGCGTTTATTAGGCACTTATTATGGCCGAGCAGTGTACTAAGCGCTGATGTAGATAAAAGATATTCAAGATGGACACACTCCTTGTCCCACGTGGGGTTCCCAGTCTTAATCCCTCTTTTACGGAAGAGGAAACCCAGAGAAGTGAAATGACTCACCCAAGGTCAAACACTAAGGCAAGTGATGGAGTCCGGATTAGAACTCAGGCCCTCTTTTTCCATGAGGCCAGGCTGCTTCCCACTGGCCACCAGTTCAGGGTGTGGCACAGATAGGGGCAGGATCACATAATAATAATAATAATTATGCTATTTATTAAGCGCTATGTGCCAGGTGCTGTACTAAGTGCTGGGTTGGATACAAGCAGATCGGGTTGGACACGGTCCCCGCCCCACGTGGGGTTCACGATTTCAATCCCCACTTTACCGATGAGGTAACGGAGGTCCACAGAAGTGA
This sequence comes from Ornithorhynchus anatinus, assembly GCF_004115215.2. Classification (NCBI taxonomy): domain Eukaryota; kingdom Metazoa; phylum Chordata; class Mammalia; order Monotremata; family Ornithorhynchidae; genus Ornithorhynchus; species Ornithorhynchus anatinus. The sequence goes on along the minus strand of NC_041741.1, from coordinate 16,922,836 downwards.
AGTGACTTGTCCAAGGTCACACGGCAGACAAACGGCCGAGCTGGAATTAGAACCCAGGTCCTTCTGATTCTCAGGCCTGTGCTCTATCCGCTAGATCCTGCTGCTTCTTGTGGCCTAGTGTACTCTCCCGAGCGCTTAGCATACAGTAAGCATTCAAAAAATACCACTGATTGCTCCCTCAAATGCCCGCTTGGACGGCTGAGGGCGACTGAGGCTCGGAGACTATTCACTGGTTGCCACCTAGTGGGCATGACTTGGGCAGCCCCACTCTCCGGGGCAGATGCCTGTTTGCTAAGTGTAATAAAAAACTCTGGGAGAAGCAGTATAATAATAATAATAATACTAATGTTGGTATTTGTTAAGCGCTTACTATGTGCCGAGCACTGTTCTAAGCGCTGGGGTAGACATAGGGGAATCAGGTTGTCCCACGTGGGGCTCACAGTCTTAATCCCCATTTTACAGATGAGGGAACTGAGGCCCAGAGAAGTTAAGTGACTTGCCCACAGTCACACAGCCGACAAGTGCAGAGCTGGGATTCGAACTCATGAGCCCTGACTCCAAAGCCCGTGCTCTTTCCACTGAGCCACGCTGCTTCTCTATGGCCTAGTGGCTAGAGTCCGGGCCTGGGACTTAGAAGGTCATGGGTTCTAATCCCGGCTCTGCTACTTGTCTGCTGTGTGACCTTGGGCAAGTCACTTCATTTCTCCGGGCCTCAGTTACCTCATGGGGATTGAGACTGGGAGCCCCACGTGGGACAGGGACTGTATCCAACCCAATTTGCTTGTCTCCAGCCAGGTGCTTAACAGACACAGTTTGGCCTCAATAAATTCCAGTAAATAGGAATTATAGTCAGAGAAGGTCAAAATCCCAACAGTTTAAAAGGGCACCCAATTGGAAAGTACGGTATTTGTTAAGTGCTTACTATGTGCACTGAACTAAGCACTGGGGTAGAAACATGTTAATCAGGTCAGACCCCGTCCCTATCCCACATGGGGCTCACAGTCTGCAATCTCATTTTACAGATGAGGGAACTGAGGCCCGGAGAAGTGAAGTGACTTGCCTCAGGTCCCACAGCAGACAAGTGGCAGAGCTGGGATTCGGACGCAGGTCCTCTGACTCCCAAGCCCGTGCTCTTTCCACTAGGCTACGCTGCTTCTGTGAGGAAGCATTTAAGGAAACGATTTTTCCACACAAAATCACTTTTAAAGCAGAAAAGTTTAGTACGATCGGATAATTCCTTCACTAGAGTTCAGATGAAATAACCGCCCCCCGAAATTATCCTCGGTACGAAGAATGGATCATGGACCTAGCATTTTAGTAGGTTGTGGTCATGCAGGCTCTCTTGAACTTACCATGTTGATCTGTAAAATAAAGATGACGTTACTTTAACACCCCCCTTCCTCCCGGCGTTGGGAGGGTTAGTGGATAGAGTTTAGGACTTTGGAGTCAAAAGGCTAAATTAGCTTCAACCATTATTAATCTCCTCCAGCTCATTCCTATGCTGAAATCATAATTCTCTCACTGCCGGCGTTGTCACGGAAACCAGTGTTTTGGACCCCTTTTGTCCACTGGCCTTCCCGCTGTTCGCCTTTCCAGTCTCCAGGCAATTCGGGATTCGGCAGCTAAAACCTTTCCCCGATTTGTGAACACATGTGGGAATGGAAACATCCGCTCTTTACCTGCAATACCTCTCCCCCAGAGCCGGGGTTCATTTGCACCCCGAGAGGAGCCCGGAAACCGAAAAGCCCCTCTCTGCTCCATCTCTGTCTCAAATAGAACTGACTCCCGGAGGCCGAACTGGATGGGGAAGGAAGTGAGGGGGTGGGAATTAGGAGTGTTTATCAAGTGTTATTATCAAGTGCCGTGGAGTCGTTTCCGATTCCTAGCGACTCTATGGATGTATTTTCTCCAGAACGTCCTGTCTTCTGCCATAATCCGTAACCTTTCTAACGGCTCTTCCGTTATGGTTGTTAGCTTCTGGTCTGCCTCTTCCATGTTTTCCCTGGACTTTCCCTAGCATTAGTGTCTTCTCCAGAGAATTAGTCCTCCTGACTATATGTCCAAAACATAAATCAAGTCATTTGGCCTTCCAAAGACCCCTTGGGCTTAATTGGCTCCAATATCCATTTGTTTGTTTTTCGTGCAGTCCACGGTATTTGCAAAAGCCTTCTCCAGCACCCCATTTCAAAAGAATCGACGCTCTTTCTTTCCTGTTTTTTCACCGTCCGGTTTTTGGATCCATACACGGTCACTGGAAACGCCATAGAATTGACAATTTGTATTTTTGTGGCAATTGTTACCTCGGCACATTTCATGGCTTTTTCCAGGCTCTTCATAGCAAGTCTTCCTAACATTAATCTTTGCTGTATTTCCAGACTACTAGAATTAGGAGTGAGGGGATGGGAATGAGGAGTGAGGGGGTGGGAAGGAGAGTGAGAGGGTGGGGAGAGGAGCTAGGGTTTGGAGAGGGAAACGAGCGGACAAAGGAAGGGCAGTACTTGATCTTGCATAGTTCTCTCTCAGCTGGGTGATGGAAAATGAGAGCGGGCAGTTCATCTGCGCCCCTTCTCCCACCACCAGCACCCCAAGACCTTTGCATCGAGCCTCTCCCTTAGAGGGTGGTCTCCAGCCTCCTCCCACCAACCAAATGTCCTCCTCCTTCCCCATCTGGTTTCCCGCCAGCCAACATATCTTCTCGTTCATCCTTTTGTTCTTCTCTCTCCCTCCCACTCCCAGCATTTCACATTCCTTCCGACTGGAACCACGTTCCCCGGCGCAGCTGACATAACTTCCTTTCCCTTCTTCCAAGCCCTCTTTTAAGATTTTTTTAAGATTAAGATTTAAGACTTTTCTGTTGGATGCCAGGCACTGTACTAAGCGCTGGGGTAGATACAAGTTTATCAGGTTGGACACAGTCCCTGTCCCACATGGAGCTCACAGTTTTAATCCCCATTTTACAGATGAGGTAACTGAGGCCCAGAGCAGTGAACTGATTTGCCCAAGGTCACACTGCAGACATGTGGAGGAGCTGAAATTAGCACTCAGATCCTTCTAATTCCCAGGTCTGGGCTTTTCCCACTGGGCCACGCTGTGTCTGTCACCCACTCTAGACTGTAAGCTCATTTTTTAAGGTATTTTTGTTAAGCACTTACTATACCCCAGGCACTGTCTCTCACAGGGCTCAGTCTTAACCCCCAATTTACAGATGAGTTAATCGAGGTACAGAGAAGTAAAGTGACTTGCCCAAGGTCACACAACAGACAAATGGCGGAGCCAGAATTAGAACCCAGCTTCTTTTGACTCCCAGGCCTGTGCCCTATCCACGGGGCCATTCTGCTTCATTGTGGGCAGGGAACGTGACTACCAACTCTTTGATATTGTCCTTTCCCAAGTCCTTAGTACATTCATTCATTCAATAGTATGTATTGAGCACTTACGATGTGCAGAGCATTGTACTAAGCACTTGGAATGTACAAATCGGCAACAGATAGAGACAGTCCCTGCCCTTTGACGGGCTTACACTACTCAGCACGCAGTAAGTACTCAAGAAATTTATTGATCGACTATTTCCGGAAGGCGGCAGGCTGTAATGTACGTGATATAAAGATGCTAGGGGAGCCCAGGTGTCGAACATTATCACGTTCCCTTAGAACATCCCGTACAAAGCGAGGAAGAAGCCGAAGGGATTGAAAACCATGGTTACCCTCACCACACACCTCTCTAGAGATCGAAGCTTATCTCTCTTTCGGAATATAGACATCTCCCTCAGGTTTCCCAGTTAATCTGGCATTCTGCCTTTGGTATCCGATACCGCCTCAAGTCACTTTTGGCCATGTACACAGAAGTCATTAAGGAAGAGTCATTGTTCTCGGCAAGCTGGCTTATTATGTACTACCAGGTGTGTTAGTCTCCACGTGGGAGGCAGCTGAACTATGCTTTTGACTAAAATATTTTACTTACCGATAGAATCACCTAGAGTAATGACTGCCACTTACAGATGATGCTAACTTCCCTCTCACTTTCCTGGGGGAAATGAAGTTTAACTTCTTTTCCTCTACCTACACAGCATTAAGGAAACAGCACGACGCACTACGGCCTAGTGGATACATTTTGCTACGAACAGAATCACATAAAGGCTGCTGCTTACAGACGATACTAATGTCCCCGTCACGTACCTGAAAGAAATGTAGTTTAACTTCATTTCTTCTCTTCTTGGCTTATCCCGTCGCCTCCGAGCCATAGCGACTCCATGGACACATCTCTCCCAGAATGGCCCTCGTTCCATCTGCAATCGTTCCGGTGCTTTAATTCATAGAGTTTTCCTGGTCAAAACACAGAAGTCATTTACCATCGTGTCCTTCCACGCTATAAACTTGAATCTCCGCCCTCGACTCCCATGCCGCTGCAGCCCAGCATAGGTGTGTTTTGACTTGTGGCAGATTGCCCTTCACTAGCTAGCCACTGCCCGAGCTAGGAATGAATTGGGTAGGCCTCTGCTTGACTGTCCTTCCCGTAGCCAAGACTGGTAAAGGACAGGAATCTTTCCAGGTGCCGTCCTGAGAGGGGCCTCTTCCACTTACACAGAAATAAGGAAGAAGCGTGAAGCTAGTGGATAGAGGATGGGTGCTTGTTAAACGCTTATTACTTGTCAGGCACTGTTCCAAGCACTGGGTAGATACAAGCTGATGAGATTGGACACGGTCCCTGTCCCTCATGGAGACATTCATTTTATCTAGTGTCTGCCCGCCTTGTAGATTCTAAGTGCCTTGAGGCAGGCATCCTGTCTGCTTATTCTATTGCAATTTTCCAAATGCTTTGTGCAAATAAGGAATGGGTCTGTTTATTGTATTGTACTCTCCCGAGCACTCAGTACCATGCTTTGCACACAGTCAGGGCTCAATAAATACGACTTAATGAATCAAGCGCTCAATACAGCGCTCTGTACACTCTAAGTGCTCAATACTATAGTGACTGGCACATAGTGAGCATTTAACAAATACAATAATAATAACAGCTGTGGTATTTGTTAAGCACTTACTATGTACCAGGCACTATAATAATAATGGTGGTATTTAAGTGCTTACTATGTGTCAAGCACTGTTCTACGTGCTGGGGTAGATACAAGGTCATCAGGTCGTCCCACATGGGGCTCACAGTCGTCATCCCCATTTTACCGATGAGGGAACTGAGGCCCAGAGAAGTGAAGTGACTTGCCCAAGGTCACAGAGCAGACAGGAAGGGGATCAGGGATTAATGCCTGCAGAGCCCTGGGTGAAGGCTTTGGGATTTTTTTTATGGTATTTGTTAGGCGCTTACCATCTGTCAAACACCATTGTAAGTGTTGGGGCAGGTACATATTCATTTCATCGTGATTACATTGTCTTGTTTTTGTCCATCTGTCTCCCCCGATTAGACTGTGAGCCCGTCATTGGGCAGGGATTGTCTCTATCTGTTGCCGAATTGTACATTCCAAGCGCTTAGTACAGTGCTCTGCACACAGTAAGCGCTCAATAAATACTATTGAATGAATAAATGAATTAGAACCCATGACCTTCTGACTCTCAGGCCCCGGATCTTTCCACTAAGCCATGCTATTTCTTGTGATAATGGTATTTGTTAAGCAATTACCTCTGTGCCAGGCCCTGTTCTAAACGCTGGGGTGGAAACAAGCTAATTGGGTTGGACGCAGTCCCTATCCCATGTGGGGCTCACAGTCACAATCCCCATTTTCACAGAAGCGGGAACTGAGGCCCAGAGAAGTGTGACTGGCCCAAGGTCACCCAGCAGACAGGTGGCAGAGCCAAGATTAGAACCCAGGACCTTCTGACTCCCAGGCCTGCTTTCTATCCACCACTCAAAAGCAGCGTGGTTCAGTGAAAAGAGCACGGGCTTGGGAGTCAGAGGTCATGGGTTCGAATCCCTGCTCTGCCACTTGGCAGCTGTGTGACCCTGGGCAAGTCACTTCACTTCCCTGTGCCTCAGTTACCTCATCTGTAAAATGGGGATGAAGACTGTGAGCCTCGCGTGTGACAACCCGATTACCCTGTATCTCCCCCAGTGCTTAGAACAGTGATCTGCACATAGTAAGCGCTTAACAAATACCAACATTATTATTATTACTCCACGCTGCTCCCTAGTAACATTAATAATAGCAATAATAAATGCAACAGCCTGGCTGGGCCTCGTAGGCAGCAGGGGGGCAAGGGGTGATCATGATTGACGGGTCGATTGACCAATAGCGACACGGCCTGCCGGCTGTCGGCCCGCCCACCGAGAGCCTCGAGGGGGCCGGAGTTCCCGCCCATTCTGGCGGCTGGAGCCCGCGCGCCCCGCCCGCGCGCCCCGTCCTCGGGCTCTGATTGGCCCAACGCCGGAGGGCGCCGAGGAACCGCGCGTTGCTATTGGTCCGCGGCCCGGGGGCCCCGGCCGAGGGGGGAAGGGCGGGAGGGAGGGGAGCGGCGGGCACTGCGCCTGCGCGGAGGGGGGGGGAGGGAAACACCACGACGACGACGCTTTGCCAGGGAAACCGCCGCCTCCTCCTCGAAGACCTCCGGGCTTGCACCAGTTAGGGTCCCGGGAGCCGGCCGACATGCCCCTGCGGTGCAAGGTGAGGGCATCGGGGTGGGAAAGGATCGGGGTCTTACTACGTGCCACGCACTGTGCTAAGCGCTGCGGTGGATCCGAGCTGCCCGGGTCGAGCCCCTGCCCCATGCAGGGCTCCCGGGCTTCATCCCCATTTGACAGATGACAGAATCGAGGCCCAGAGAATCAATGAAGTAATTCATTATGGCATTTATTAAGCGCTTACTGGGTGCCAGGCGCTGTGCTAAGCGTTGCAGTGGATCCAAGCTGATCGGGTTGGACGCATCCACTGTCCCATGTAGGGCGCTCAGGCTTCATCCCCATTTGACAGGTGACAGCATCGAGGCCCAGAAAATGAGTGAATTATGGTATTTATGAAGCACTTACCATGTGCCAGGCGCTGTCCTAAGCGTTGGGGTGGATACAGGCAAATTGGGTTGGACCCAGTCCCTGCCCCACGTGGGGCTCCCAGTCCTCATCCCCGTTTGACGGATGAGACAGTCGAGGCCCAGATAATGAATCAGTTATGGTATTTGATAAGCGCTTACCATGTGCCAAGCACTGTACTAAGCGTTGGGGTGGATACAGGCAAATTGGGTTGGACCCAGTCCCTGTCCCACGTGGGGCTCCCAATCTTCATCCCCGTTTGACGGCTGAGACAATCGGAGGCCCAGATAATGAATCAATTATGATATTTGATAAGTGCTTACGATGTGCCAGACACTGTACTAAGCGCTGGGGTGGATACAAGCAAATTGGGTTGGACCAAGTCCCTGTCCCACGTGGGGCTCCCAGTCTTCATCCCCGTTTGACGGGTGAGACAATCGAGGCCCAGATAATGACTTCTCACTCTAGGCTTCAAGGCTGTCCAACCCCTTGCCCCCTCCTACCTCTCCTCCCTTCTCTCTTTCTACCGCCCACCCCGCACGCTCCGCTCCTCCGCCGCCCACCTCCTCGCCGTCCCCCCGTTCGTGCCTATCCCGCCGTCGACCCCCTGACCACGTCCTCCCGCGGTCCCGGAACGCCCTCCCTCCTCACCTCCGCCAAACTCATTCTCTTCCCCTCTTCAAATCCCTACTTAAAGCTCACCTCCTCCAAGAGGCCTTCCCAGACTGAGCTCCCCTTTTCCCTCTGCTCCCTCTACCCCCCCTTCACCTCCCCTCAGCTAAACCTTCTTTTCCCCCTTTCCCTCTGCTCCTCCCCTTTCCCTTCCCCTCAGCACTGTACTCGTCCGCTCAACTGTATATATTTTCATTACCCTATTTATTTTGTTGATGAGTTGTACATCACCTTGATTCTATTATTTTGTTAATGAGATGTACGTCACCTTGATTCTATTTATTTGCTATTGTTTTAATGCGATGTTCATCTCCTTGATTCTATTTATTGCTATTGTTCTTGTCTGTCCGTATCCCCCGATTAGACTGTAAGCCCGTCGAAGGGCAGGGACCGTCTCTGTTACCGATTTGTCCATTCCAAGCGCTTAGTACAGTGCTCTGCACATAGTAAGCACTCAATAAATACTATTGAATGAATGAATGAATTATGGTATTTGATAAGCGCTTACTATGTGCCAGGCACTGTACTAAGCACTGGGGTGGATCCAAGCAAATTGGGTTGGACCCAGTCCCTGCCCCACATGGGGCTCCCAGACTTCATCCCCATTTGACAGATGAGGGACTTGAGGCCCAGAGAAGGGAAATGACTTGCTCAAGGACACACACTGTTGCCCCCTCCCCCCCAACTGCTACCCCTTGAAGCTTGTATCGTAGAGAAGCTGCCTGGTGGAGTGGATAGAGCCCGGGCCTGGCAGTCAGAAAGTCATGGGTTCTAATCCTGGCTCTGCTGCTTGTCTGCCGCGTGACTTTAGGGAAGTCACTTCACTTTCCTGATCCTCGGTTCCCTCGTCGGTCAAATGGGGATCGAGAGCGTGAGCCCCAAATGGGACGGGGCTATGTCCGACTCGATCTGCTTGTAAGCACCCGAGCGCTTAGTACAGTGCCTGGAACATATTAAGCGCTTAAGAAATGCCATCATTATTATCATTTCCTCACTCAGTCATATTTACTGAGTACTTACGGTGTGCAGAACACTGTGCTAAGTGCTTGGGAAAGTACAGTACAACAATAAACAGTGACACTCCCTGTCCTAAAAAAGCTTAATGTCTGGTGGGATGGGGGAGACAGACATCAATACAAATAAGCACTTACGTACATATCTGCAATTTATTTCTATTAATATCTCCTCCTCTGTAAGCTTAGGGTGGGTGGGGAACGTGTTTACCGACTCTGTTGTACTCTCCCAAGTGTCTACCACAGTGGTCTGCGCATAGTAAAGGTTCAGTAAATACCACTGATTGATTGATTGATTGATTGATGTGAGGAACCGTGGTGTGGTGGTGGGGAGGATGATGATGATGGTGGTACCGGTGATGGTGATGCCTCATTGTTGTATCGTATTTTCCCAAGCGCTTAGTACGGTGCTCCACACACAGTAAGCGCTCAATAAAGGCAGTTGAATGAATAATTGACAATGTCCCTGTAATCTTTCCCTCCGTGTGTTTTCAGGGACTGAGCGAATACCAGAGGAACTTTCTGTGGGAGAAGTCCCGTCCATCCGAGTGCGATAATTCTTTAAAGCCGAAAAAATGCCAGTGGGCCGGACTCCGATCGGATCAGTTAGGTAAGTCGTACGGGTCGATGGCTCCTGGAATTTCTCCCAGTCTGCTTCCCAAACCCCGTCCCCCTTCCTCCCGCCGACTTCTCCGTCAAGAGAAGCAGCATGGCGCAGCGGCGAGAGCACGGGCCTAGGCGTCAGAAGGTCATGGGTTCCGATCCTGGCTCGGCCATTCGTCTGCTGGATGACCCTGGACAAATCACTTCACTTCTTTGGGCCTCAGTTACCTCATCTGTAAAACGGCAATTGAAAGTGCGAGTCCCCTGTGGGACGGGGACCGTATCCAACCCGATTTCCTAGCACTTAGTACAGTGCCTGGCACATTATAAGAACTTGACAAATACCATCATTATTATTATCACCCTAGAAAACACCACCATCCTCTCTGTCTCACAAACCCGTCACTTTGGCATCATCCTCACCTCACCTCTTTCAATCTGCATATTCAGTCTGCCACTAAATCCCATCAGTTCTCCATACACAACAGCTCTACTATCTGCCCCTTCCTCTCCAAACAAACTATTCCTCTGCGGATCCAAGCGCTTATCGTTTCCCACCTCAGCCTCCTCTCTGACCTCCCTGCCTCCCGTCTCTCTCCTACTCCAGTCCCTACCTCACTCTGCTGCCCGGGTCATTTTCTAAAAATCGTGTGCGCCTCCCTCCACCACACACCCGTGCCTCAGAAACCTCCAGTGGTTGCCCATCTTGGCATCAAACAGAAACTCTTTATTATCAGAGAGTTAATCAGACTTAATCAGACAGCTCTACCTCTCCTACCTAGGCTGACTGCTCTCCTCATTTAGTCGTATTTATTAAGCGCTTACTGTGTGCAGAGCACTGTCCTAAGCGCTTGGGAGAGTACAGGACAACAATAAATGGACACATTCCCTGCCCGCAACAAGCTTACAGCCTAGAGTCTTATACAGTCCAGCCTGCACACTTCACTCCTCTAACGCCAAGCTACTTAAGAGTCTTATCACTCTCATCGTTGACCCCTTGTTCATGACCTCTTTCTTTCTTGGAACGCCCTCCCCCTTCATATCTGATAGACCACCGTACTAAGCGTCACGCTCTTGACCTGAGGTTGAGTGTCCACTGCTGTCCAAGTCACAGGAGTTGATACTAGACTGGAAGCTCGTTGTGGGCAGGGAATGTATCTCTTTATCGTTGTAGTGTACTCTTCCAAGCGCTTAGTACAGTATTCCACACATAGTAAACGCTCAATAAATAGGATTGAATGAATGATACACGATAATCAATCGGATGCGCCCCGTCCCCTCCTGACTAGGTGTTAGTTTCTCCCACTGTTTTTTTTATTTTTCCTCTATATGGTATCTGTTAAGTCCTTGTTATGTGCTAGGCACTGTACTAAGCACTGGGACAAACCCAAGCTAATCATGTTGGACACAGTCGTGGGGCTCACAGTCTTAATCCCCATTTTACAGATGAGGTAACGGAGGCCCAAAGAAGTGAAGTGACTTGCCTAAGGTCCCCCAGTTGACAAGTGGCGGAGCCAGGATTAGAACCCAGGTCCTCCTGACTCCTGGGCCCACGCTCTCTCCAGTAGGCCAAGCTGCTTCTCCCTCTTGCCTTGCCTGTAATTTCCAACGATCGCGGCTGTCGCTCGCTCTTTCGATCTCGTCCCGTTTGGCCTTGTAGGAATCACCAGGGAGCCCAGTTTTATTTCCAAGCGGCGCGTCCCTTATTACAACCCCGAGATCGCCAAGTCCTTGGAATGGAAGCGGGACGACGACTCGGAGAGCGATGGCTCAGAACGGCACGAACCCAACATACCACCGCTCCGTCAGTTGCCCGGGACGAGCGAGGAGGAAGATGGCGGCCAAGTAAGGACGGAAACAACCGTGGCCCCCAGGACTCCCAGAAGAAACAGGTCTCTCTCTGCAGACTCGAGGATTGAAAGCCCCCGTGACCCCACAGGAAATAAGCAAGCCCCTCCGCAGCCCGCCGCCGCCAAGGGGAAGGACACATTCGCACCTTCCAAAAGGGAGGCAAGAAACGTGGATGATGGGGTAGGGATTATGAAATATTTCTTCCTCTTGAGGGCAGGAGTCGCATGGTTTCGAACTCCCAAGTGCTTAGCACAGTGCTCTGCACCCAGGAAGAGCTTGAGAGATATCATCACTTGGTTTGTTTGTTTTTTTCCAGATTTAGAAAAGAGCCGACCCAAAGGTCATGTCGAGTTTTCTGCTTGTCGTTTTTTACTTGCACTGGGGCTTAATGCTGCTCTTGTGTTTTAGGTAAACTATTGTGGGTAAGAGGCTTTTGCTTTTTTTTAATCACCACATTTAATCTGTGCGGGTAGGTAACCGTGATTCTCGATGTAGTGTTATTAGTCAGTAAAATGAGATGCTGTTAATGGAGTATAGCCATTTTCTCTTGCCAGTAATTCTTGCCTTCTTTTTCAGGGCCCGACAGTGTGCAAGAAAGCACTGAAACTTGCCTGTTAGAGAAGAGGTTTGATTACAATTTTTATACAGTTCTGGGTTCCCTTTCTCTCTCCAGCTGGACAGGGTGCTGAAGAAGCGAGCCGGAATAAACGTTGCTCCTCTGTCTCACGCCCTCAGAAATTCCGAGTACCAGAGGCAGTTTGTGTGGAAAACCTGCAAGGAGCCTTCTCCAATGCTTGCTGCTGAGCAGGTAGTTATGGGGGAGAGGGTCCCCAGAATTGGAGAGGGTAGCCCTGATCCTGCGAGTTGGCTGATCCCAAGCACGAAGGAGTTGTACCCTCGCTGTCCAAGAGTCACAGTGGCCGGCCCCTGCCTCTCTTAGAGAAGCACAAGACGTCAGAGTCCCGGCTGATCCCCTCGTATGACCTTGGGCAAGTCATTTTACTTCTCGGGGTCTCAGTTTTCCTCATCTGCAAAATGGGGATTCAGTGCCTGGTCTCGTCCTACTTAGGCTGTGAGCCCCACGTGGCTCCCAGGCCCAGGCTTTTTCCAGTAAGCTGCACTGTCTCGCTATAGCAGCCTCTCTGCTAATATCAGAATGGACCGATGTACATATCTCCTTCCTTGTTAAGAACTAAGCGAGTCGTGGGCAGGGGCACGTGATAGCCTGGAAAGATTTCATCTTCTACCCAACACCCCAATGCAAATGAACCGAGCAGTGTATATAATAAGCGGACCAAAGAAAATAATCTACCACGAGGAAGACAAAAAGAACTATATATAAAACCTAAACAGAGTTAGACGTAGAGAGTATGGCCAGTGGGAATTCGTTGGAAATTTTAGAACCCAGCTCTTAATACAGGGCCCGACGCTCAGTACAGTGCGTCATACCTAGTAAGCACTAACAAGTATCATTATTATCGTTAACTTTCCCAGGCAGGTAAATGAAAGCAGGGTTTATCCTATATTGCTTGACTCGAGTGAGCGTTTAGTAAAGTAGTTCGGCCTGTGATTTTTCAAATATGTTTACTCTTTAAAGAAAAACCTTGCTTTTATGTTTTAGATTTTTCACCAGAATAGATCGGTCTTGCCATACAAAATTGATGCACCTGTTCCAGAAACCGAGTATTCGAGAAATTTTAAAGGTTCATCACCAGTAAAGGAGACCCGATTCAAGTGTGATTTGGAAGAGAAGAGAAATCCCGAGAACAAATCCTTGGAAAAAAAGGTAATGCTTCTACTTTTATCAATTAATCATTAGTATTTATCGAGTGCTTACTGTGTGCAGAACACTGTACTGAGCCCTTAGGAGAGTACAGTAGAAAAGGGTTGGTGGACACATTCCGTGCCTTACAACAAACTTTTAGTCTAGAGGGGACTGTATCCCCTTACCGCCTACCCCCCTTTTTGGGGGGACAGAGGTACTTTGATGTGCCTCGCCTTGCCCTTTTATGACTGCATCTCCAAAGGAGAGGTGAGGTGTGTCTCACTCTGGACAATTAATTTAAACAAAGCGTAAACATTTGTAACTGAAGTGTTTGCCATCTGGGTGGAGATTGCTTCTACCATCTATTGCTGAATTCACCCAAGTGCTTCAGTCCATTGCCCTGCACGTAGTTAACACTCAATAAATACCATCAATAGATCGATTCCTTTTAGCAAAGTAACACCAGGCAAGATTACATTAAGAAGAATGGATCTCTGGCCTCACTAAGTGTGGGAGAGACGGCGTTTCCCTGCCCCTTTAGGGAGGCTTTGTGTTGGGAGCCTAAATTTCCATGCAGTAGATATTGCAGAATGTGTTGCCAGACATGTTTTCAGGGAACGGGGAGGGTTAAACGTAACTGGGAACAGTAGCGGTTCTGCCACACTGTGTCTTTTGATGACGTGTGTGAGCTAGAAGTCAATACCTGCCTCCGCTTTTTTCCAACTGGCTTCATGATCCTCTTAAATCTGATTTCCGCTGAGGTGGCATTCTCAGAGAAGAGATCTAAAGGACTCTAATCGGCCCTTCTCCTCTTCTGCCTTTCCGCTGCGTTTGACAATGGCGACCTCTCCTTTCTTGTGGAACTACTCCCTAACCCTGATACTTGCCATCACAGTTCTCTCTCGGTTCTCATCTTACCCCTCTGGTATATCCTTCTTTAATCTCCTCCTTGGCCTTTTATCCCCTAACTTGATCCCCCCCAAAGAGGAGGACAGGGATTCGGTGAGCGGGGAGGCGATGGGAGAAGGCATGGTGAAATCATGGGAATTTTGCATCCCTTCCTGCCTGTCCTTTCTAAAGGTTCTTATTGGCAACCCAAGCTCAAAGCTCTCCTTTGCTCTGTTAGATACATTACATAAGGGCCAGCTGCTTGAGTACATAAGAAGCTTGGTAAATGAGAAGTAGTGTGGTATAGTGGGTAGAGCCCGGGCCTGGGAGTCAGAAGGTCATAATAATAATAATAATAATGTTGGTATTTGTTAAGCGCTTACTATGTGCCGAGCACTGTTCTAAGCGCTGGGGTAGACACAGGGGAATCAGGTTGTCCCACGTGGGGCTCACAGTCTTAATCCCCATTTTACAGATGAGGTAACTGAGGCACCGAGAAGTTAAGTGACTTGCCCAAAGTCACACAGCTGACAAGTGGTAGAGCCAGGGTTCGAACCCATGACCTCTGACTCCAAAGCCCGTGCTCTTTCCAGTGAGCCACGGTCATGGGTTCTAATCCCAGCTCCACCACTTGTCTGCGGTGTGAGCTGGGGCAAGTCACCTCACTTCTCTGGGCCTCACTTCCCTCATCTGTAAAAGAGGGCGATTAAGAGTCTGAGCCCCACGTGGGACAGGGACTGTGATCAACCTGATTTACTTGTTTCTACCCCAACACTTCAAACAGTGCTTGGCAAATAGTAAGCGCTTAACAAATATCACAATTAATTTAATTAATAAGGCTGAATATTAATGTGCAGTGAGAGTTGGTTTCCTCATTCCGTCTCCAAAATCTCATCCTAGAAATGGAGTCCTCCAACTGTAGTTACGCATAAGTGGCAATTTATCGGCCTTCTCATTTCAGAGCAAGCGAGATGTTTTTTAAAAATTTAGCCTGGTGTTCTGTTTTGCTGTCTCTAGAAGTGTCTTTTGAACATCAAAATATAAAATCTAATATATTTTACATGATAAAAACTACAATATAAGAGAAGCAGCATGGTCTAGTGGATAGAGCAGGGGCCTGGGAGTCTGAAGAACCCGGATTTTAATCGCAACTCTACCACTTGTCTTCTGGGTGACCTGGGGCAAGTCACTTCACTTTTCTGGGCCTCGGTTACCTCATCTGTAAAATGGGGATTGCGACTGTGAACTGTGGAACTCTATCCAGTCTGAGTACCTTTCATCTACCCTAGCGCTTAGAACAGTGTCTGGCATGTAGTAAGCGCTTATCAAATAGCATGAAATAAAATAAAAATATTGAAGGGGTTAAAATGATTTCCATTTTAGAGTCAGAAGGAAGAAGAGTCCATGAAGCAAGGACAATCAGAAACGGAGGCAAAGGAGTCTAGCCAACCAAAACATAAAGTTACTCCCTGGAAACTCAAACGGCTTGGGTACGTATGCCGTTGCAATATAATCGGTACATGTAGACCTGTCGGTTAGCAATCTGTTTACTTCCTTTTCTTTGTACCAGGAAGGAGAACACAGAGTATGGATCCAAATTTTTATCCCCAGCTCTCTACTTCTACCAAGACGGGGCTTGGATCCGGGCAAAGGGAAAAGCGGCAAACCAAGTGAGTGTCCGTAAATTCTCTAAGCGCGTGTGGACTCCCTAAGTCCTAAGGAAAGCTGAAGTTT
Organism: Ornithorhynchus anatinus; assembly: GCF_004115215.2. NCBI lineage: Eukaryota > Metazoa > Chordata > Mammalia > Monotremata > Ornithorhynchidae > Ornithorhynchus > Ornithorhynchus anatinus. Next base: position 16,907,341 of record NC_041741.1, on the reverse strand, counting down.
GGCCCTGAGCAGTAATGGAGAACGAAGCATAACCTACCTGGCCTTTTTCAAATGAGCAGCGTGGCCTCATGGAAAGACCATGGGCCTGGGAGTCGGAGGACCTGGGTTCTAATTCCGACTCTGCCACGTGTCTGCTGGGTGACCTAGGACAAGTCTCTTACCTTCTCTGGACCTCAGTTCCCTCATCTCTAGAATGGGGAGTAAAGCTGTGAGCCCCGTTTGGGATATGGACCGTGTCCAACCTACCCCACTGCTTAGTACAGTGCCTGGCACATGGTAAGCACTTAACAAATACCTTAAAGAAAAAAGAATAATCATAAGTGGCTTAGGCTCCCTCATCTCCTTGCCCTTCACCTCTAAACTTCCCAGCTTTGGAGTCTTTTTTTAATGATATTTCACAAGTACTTACTATGTGCCAGACACTGTAATAAGTACTGGGGTAGATACAAGGTAATCAGGTTGGACACAGTTCATGTCCTGCTTGGGGCTCTCAGTCTTAGTCCCATTTTGCAGATGAGGAAACCGAGGCCCAGAGAAGTGAACTAACTTGCTCAGGGTCGCACCGCAGACAAATGGAGCCGGGATTATTTTATTGCTTTTGTTCTTGTCTGTCCGTCTCCCCCGATTAGACGGTAAGCCCATCAAAGGGCAGGCAGGGACTGTCTCTATCTGTTACCGATTTGTACAATCCAAGCGTTTAGTACAGTGCTCTGCACCTAGTAAGCGCTCAATAAATACTATTGAATGAATGAGTGATTATCTCCCAGGTCCTTCTGACTCCCTGGCCCATGCTCTAGCTACTAATAATAATCATGGTACTTGTTAAGCGTTTACTATGTGCCAAGCACTGTTCTAAGCACTGGGGCAAAGACAAGATAGGTTGGACACAGTCCCTGTCCCACCTAGGGCTCCCGCTCTTCATCCCCGTTTTGCAGATGAGAGAACTGAGGCTCAGAGAAGTGAAGCGACTTGCCCGAGGTCACACGGCAGACAAGTGGCGGAGCAGGGATTAGAACTCAGGTCCTTCTGACTCCCAGGCCCGGGCTCTCTCCACCGGGCAACAGTTTGGAGAATGAGCTAGAGTTTTAAAGGGTCCCAACAAAACCGGGAGGACAGAGTTGGAATTGAGGGGGAGGAAAAAAACGATGTTAATTGTGTGACATATTTAGTGCCCCTGAGCCAACAGGGGGCGGTGTCAGGTCTCAAATAAAAGGACCGAATGAAAGCACGTGTCTCATGGGTGATAAAATGTGAGCCAGGGAAGGTTAACGATTTATAAATCCATCATCATCACTGGTATTTAGTGAGCAGTTACTCTGTGCGGAGCACTGTACTTACTGCTGGGGAGAGTACAGGCCAAGGAGTCAGAAGGACCTGGGTTCTAATCCCGGCTCCGCCACTTGCCTGCTGAGCGACCTTCGGCGAGTCACTTCACTTCTCTGGGCTTCAGTTCCCTCATCTGTAAAACGGGGATTAAGACCGTGAACGCTCTGTGGGACGGGGACCGTGTCTAAGCTGATTAGCGTGTATCTGTGCCAGCGCTTAGAACAGTGCCTGGCCTGTAGTAAGCTCTGCAGAAATACCCCAATTATCATTACAGTACAACAGAGTTGGTAGACCCGATCCCTGCCCGCAGATCAATCAGATTGCTTCTCATTGAGGTGTATTAAGGCACCGTGATTGACCAGGTTCAGTTCGATGACTAAAAGGTGTCGTGACTTGGAGAATCGTCACCCCCGTAGGGCGTGTCTGCGTAAGTTACCGCATGCCGTCACTGATGTGAGCGTAATCGATTCCTGTGATGATGTTACTAACTTGTCGTTTCAAGTTTGTTTCTATATTCCTCCCCCTAGGGTTTTCAAAGCACCCTAAATTCCATGTGGTATAATGAGGTTGGTTGCCTATGAGTTCTTCAAAATGTACTAGCGTGTATCTCATCTGTGCCAGCTAAACCAATGAGAGCGAAAAAGACGCCCGTATTTCTGATGTTCTTAGTGTAGTCGCTGCTCCGTTTCTTTAGTCTGCTGAATGAATAACAGGCACCGTGAGCTTTGGCTTGGCCACCCACCACCGACCTGCTTAAATGTCCACTGTCTGTGTGTTTTGGCTCATTTGCTTTGATTTTTTTTCCCCTCTTTTTGGTGTGTGTCGTGCTTTTTGCCGAGTTGTTCCGTAGTGGCTGTGCTGTGCTTTGGGGGAATGTTTGTATTCAACAACATAAAAGCTTTCTTCTGGTAGTAGATAACAGAGCATCTTTGGATTCGCCCTGCCTAGGTAAGAGAACTCCGAGAGAAAGCCGAGTCTTATAGGAGACGAGGACAGGGAACCCATTTCTCCCGGGATCATCTGAACCAGATTCTCTCGGAGAACAATCACCTCTGGGATGTGTCGTCCTCCTCCAGCTCCGAAGAGACAATCAGCAACAACATCAGAGCCCTAGATCTTGCCGGGTAAGGAGTTCTTTATGAAAAAGGAAAAAAAAGTTGTCCTTTACCTTGGAAGCAGAGCAGCCTAATGGAGAAGCAGCGTGGCCCAGTGGACGGAACCCGGGCCTGGGAGGCAGAGGACCCGGGTTCTAATTCCGGCTCCGCCACGCGACCCTGGGTAGCCTTGGTCAAGTCACTTTAATTCTGTGTACTTCAGTCGCCTCATCTGTAGAAATGGGAATGAAGAGGGTGAGCCCCATGTGAGACAGGGACTGTGCCTAACCTGATTAGCTTATAGCTACCCCAGTGCTTAGTACAGTGCCTGACATGTAGTAAGCACTTAACAAATACTGTAAACAAAAAAAACGGCGACATGGGGGAAATAGATGACTTTCTTCCGGAAAGTGAACCAAGCAGAATCTTCTTCTTGCACACCGCAACTTTTTATTCAGTTGCATGCTGGGATAGTATAAGGGAGCTGTCTTACCATCATCGTCATCATCAGTGGTATTTATTGGGCACATATTACGTGCAGAGCACTGTACTAAGTGCTTGGGAGAGTACAGAGTTGGTAGACGCAACAAGAGTACAGTCTCACTTAAAGAAAATCGGAAATTTCAGTTCTAAAATGTTTGCATAAAGGAAAATTGGTGATATTTCTGTCGAGACGAATCATGACTACCACAAGGAATGCCCATGGAAAAATTAAAAAATGCCGCACGTCGATAACTCACCCCGGATGTGCTAGCTATATTAGTGTTTTTTTATAGCTTAGTGGCGTAGGAGTATTGCAGGACCCAGTTTTTCTTGAATATTAGTTTACTGTTCATTCTGAAAAGAAGCTCGTTGTGGACAGGGAAAGTGTCTGTTTATTGTTTTATCGTACTCTCCCGAGCGCTCAGTACAGCGCTCTGTGCCCAGTAAGCTCTCAATAAATACGATCGATCAAAAGGACGAGTGTTTTATGCATCAACAAATATTAATTCAGTTTAAATAAAAACTGGATAGTCCAGCCGTACACATCTATTTTGGTTCTAAATCGGAGAAGGGGCCCCTTTTTGGAAAAAAAAATCACCTGACAACGTAACCACGAGATTGACTGCCATCAGTAATAATTGGAAAGATGACTCTCCCCGAGCCAAAATTGGAACCATCTGGCTTGCATGAGGCTGCAGAATGATCAAGCACATCCTCTTTTGGGTAGAGAAAACGTGTATTCAGGTTTGGAAACTGAGAAATCCTGCAAGTAGGCAGCAAGGGCGAGGGGGTTTCTGATCGCATGACTCGAGGTGCACGTTGGAGGAGAGGAAATTTGGGTTTCTGTGGGCATGGAAACGTGTACATATTTATGTGTAGTGATGCGGTCGTCGTCTCAGAAGATGATAGTGAGATTCGTTCATTCAATCGAATTTACCGAGCGCTTACTGTACGCAGAGCACTGTACTAAGCAGCTGGAAAGTACAATTCAGCAACAAATAGAGACGATCCCTGCCCACTGCGGGCTCACAGACATTCCAGCTGAAAAGGGAACCCAACCTAGAGTGGCCAGATAGTCCCCTTATTAGTTGGAGCACCCGCTAAGAGAATAGGCGTGTGGTTTAGTGGAAAGGCATGGAGCTGGGAGACGGGAAACCAGGCTTCTAGTCCCAGCCCTGCCGCCGCCGACCCGCTGTGTGACCCTGGGCAAGTCACTTAACTTCAAATGTACTAAGAGCTTGGGAGAGTACAATATAACAATAGACAGTCACATTCCCTGCCCACAACACGCTTACAGTCTAGAGGACTTAACGTCTCTGCGGACTAGTTTTCTGGTCTAGAAAATGGGACTAATAATTAGCTGCCCCTCCCCGCTTCTCAAGGATGGTGGGAAGTGTAACCAGGAAAAATCAAAGTTGGCTTCAAAAAATAAGGCGTTATACAGATAACTCCCCTATACTGCTTTATCCCAGCATAAAAGTGAACAGGATGCAGCATAATCAAAAGTAGAAGGTTCTGTTTGGTTCACTTTCTGAAAGAAATTCATCCCCCCCATCCCCCGGCCCCGGCTTTTTTTAGCGGTGTTAGGTGCTTATTACGTGTCATGCACTCTACTAAACACTGAGGCAGATGGAAGATAATCGGGTGGGCTCAGTCCACGTCCCCTTTGGGGCTCACTCTTAATCCCCATTTTCCAGATGAGGTATCTGAGGAACGGAGAAGTAAATCAGCTCGCCCAAGGCCACACAGCAGAGTCAGGATTGAACACAGTGGCGGAGCCAGGATTAGAACCCAGGTTCTGCGGCCTTACTTTGATCCTGACTCATGTCGTGACTTTACTTCAACTACACGATCCTAGAGAGCAGTATCAGAAGTAGGGAAGCGGCGTGGCCTAGTGGAAAGAGCAGGGGCCTGGGAGTCAGAGGACCTGGGTTCTACTCCCGGATCTGCCCCTTGTTGTCTGGGTGACCTTGGGCGAGTCACTTGACTTGTCTGGGCCTCAGTTCTCTCATCTGTAAAATGGGGATTAAGACTGTGAACCCCATGGGGGACAGGGACCGTGTCCAACCCGATTAGCTTGTATCTACCGTGTCGTACCTGATTAGCTCGTATTAGTACAGTACGTGGCATATAGTGCTTAACAAATACCATAAAAAACGAAACACCGTCATAATTTAAGGCTTGCAGAAGGCTACTGTGTGTATGTTCAAAATACCAAAAATGAAATGATTTCAAATTACTCAAAGGCCAACACGGAACTGTAGGCTAAAGCTGTTTTCTTCCGCTTTCCAGGCTTTCTCCACACCAGGGTTCTGCTGCAGTAGAGGAAAAGAAGGCTTCTGAGGAAGCCAAGTCTCAGAATTCCACGGGAAAGTTGGCCCTGTCAGAAGCTGCCACTGTCCCCTCTAGACGGAGGTTAGCCTGGAGCGCAGGTGACGGCGAAAGAGTGCAACCCCTTTCACCGGTCAGCGGAGAAGAAGATACAGATAAAAAGGAAGCCGTCGAGGAGGTGGAACGTTTGGAAGAAAAGGATCGAAACGCTCGGACAGACGATACCAAGGAAGACGGGTGAGGGTTTTCAAGTCAGTTTTCCGGTTCTTTGAATGCCTCCCTCCTCCCAAGCGCCCAGTACGGCGCTGTGCACGCAGCAAGAGCTCAATAAATACCATTAATCGATCGAAGTCTTCGCAGAGCACGTTGGGGTAGTTACAAAGCCCCCTGACCGATCGATTTAGCTCCACTGCGAGTAAGTAACTATAATAATAATGTTGGTATTTGTTAAGCGCTTACTATGTGCAGAGCACTGTTCTAAGCGCTGGGGTAAATACAGGGTCATCAGGTTGTCCCATGTGAGGCTCACAGTCTTCATCCCCATTTTACAGATGAGGGAACTGAGGCACAGAGTAGTTAAGTGACTTGCCCACAGTCACACAGCTGACAAGTGGCAGAGCCGGGATTCGAACCCATGAACTCTGACTCCGTGGTTTGTTTGGAAGTCAAAAAAAGAGGCTAAAAGAAGGGCTAATCGTGGTTCTTTGATGCCCAAGATTGAAAATGGAAAATTCTCTGTTCCTGGGGTAGTGAGGTTTAGACTCCGGCCAGTTTTAGTAATGGCAGACTCATGGTTCATTCCTTGAGGAAAGAGCATTTAAACTGGCCGCTTCCTGCATTTTTGGTTGACTTAGGAGCATTGCTGGCTCAATCCAGGGTATTGAGCGCTTACCGTGTGCAGAGCTCTGTACTAAGCGCTTGGGAGGGGACGACCGAGTCGGCAAACAATCCCTGCCGATATTCTTCAAGGATTTGTGTTCGACATTCGCACCGTGTGGCTCCTTGGCTTGATTCGAGGGGTCATAATTCCGGCTGTTTCTCCGGAAAAGAAATTGACCAGATTTCCCCCGATCCCGTGTATGCGATCGCTGAAGTGCTCCGCACACAGTAAGCGCTCAATAAATACGATCGCTCTGGTCGATGGGAAGTTCGAGCCGCCGCGCTCTGAGCACCACGCGCGTTCTAGAGATCGCCTGCTAATCGCACCAGTGTGTTTGGTCCTATTTTGCAGAGAGAATGCTTCACTTCAAAGTGCTGGGCTAGATAGATCAGATTCTTCTTCTGTATCCTCAGGAAAAGGGGGCAGGCTTCCGACTCCGAAGCTCAAAGAACTCGGGGGACCTCAAAGAACGCATCATGATCTCACTACTCCAGCTGTCGGTAAAGGGGGAAGGGCTTCTAGCAATCGCGGCGCGTTTCCGCTTGGTGGTCCTTAGCGTAATGCCAGCCTGCTCGTTGCGCCCCCGATTTCCGCTGACCTCGCCCCCGACCCCTTTCCCACGTCCTCCCTCTGGCCTCCCCCTCCGTATCCGCCACCGCTCTCCCCACTTTCATTCATTCACTTCATTCCATCGGATTCATCGAGCGCTTGCTGTGTGCAGAGCGCTGTACTAAGCGCTTGGAAGACCACAGTAGAGCAATAAACAGATACATTCCCTGCCCAGACGAACCTACGGTCTCTAGCCTTAAGAAGGTCACATCTCCTCCAAGAAGCCTTCCGTGGTTTCCCCCAGCTCCCTCTCCCTTCTGCCTCATCCAAGTACCAGGGCCTGTGCCCTCTCCTATTGACCTCTCCCCGCCAGCTACACAGCACTTACAAACATATCCATAAGAAGCAGCATGGTGTAGTGGATAGAGCGCGGGCCTGGGAGTCAGAAGGTCATGGGTTCTAATCCCCGCTCTGCCACTGCCGTGTGACCTTGGGCAAGTCACTTCACTTCTGTGTGCCTCAGTTCCCTCATCCGTAAAATGGGGATTGAGGCGTTGAGGCTGTGAGCCCCACGTGGGACAGGCACTGTGTCCGACCCTACTTGCCTTTATCCACCCCAGCTCTTAGTACTGTGCCGGGCACGTGGTAAGCGCTTAAATACCATAATTATTCTTATTATTTCTACTAATGTCTGTCCCCCCTTCTAAACTTTAAACTCGTGCGGGCAGGGAACGTATCAGCCAACCAACCCTTTTGTTCTGTGCTCTCCCAAGCGCTTAGTCCAGTGCTCTGCGCACGGTGAGAGCTCAATAGATACCACTGATGGATCCTAACCCCAGTCTCTTCATCACCCCAGGAGGTGCAGTTCTCGTGTCGCCGACCAAGCGGAAGCCTTCCTACCCAGAACACAGGAAAGACACGTCCGTTTTAGATCTCTCAGGAGGCGGCTCAAAGAGCAAGCTCAGCAGGGTAAGGCGAAGCCAATCGTATTGGACTCTCCCACCCCCCAGCCCCCTTTTGAAGAAACAGACACTATATCTTCTTTACCTCAGGAATTGATGTAATATAGGTGGATATGGATGTGGAAGGGCTGCCAAGTTCAAGTGAACTCTGCTTAGTCCTCTGCACCAAACAAAAACTCCTCACCACTGACTCTAAAGCAGTCGATCACCTCTCCCCCTCCTACCTCCCCTCGCTACTCTCCTACTCCAACCCAGCCCGCACACTTCGCTCCTGTAGTGCTGACTTTCTCACTGTGCCTCCTTCTTGTCTATCTCGCCGCCGACCCCTCGCCCACGTCCTGCCTCTGGCCTGGAAGGCCCTCCCTCCTCAAATCCCACAGACAGTTAGTTACTCTCCCCCTCTTCAAAGTCCTAATGGAAGACACATCTCTTGCAAGAGGCCTTCCCAGAACAAGCCCCCCCCCCCCCCCCCCCGGCCATCCTCTTCTCCCACTCCCTTCTGCCCCACCCTCACTTGCTCCCTTTGTTCTTCCTCCTTTCCGGTCCCTCAGCACTTACGTACATATCTGTCATTTATTTATATTAAATGTCTGTCTCCCCTCTGGACTGTAAGGTTGTTGTGAGTAGAGAATTTGTCTGTTTATTGTTCTGTCGTACTCTCCCAAGCGCTTAGTACAGTGTTCTGCACACAGTAAGCCCTCAATAAATACGATTGAATAAATGAATTCCTATAAATAATCAGAGCTGGTGGCATTGTCCCACTGTCAGGATGATGGTTGAAAAGAGAGCCCTCGAGCATTAACATTGGAAGAGGATAAAAATGCCAAAGGCAGCCTGGCCTAGGGGAAAGAGGAAAAGACCGGGAGTCAGAAGACCCCGATTCTAATCCCTGGCTCGCTGGCCTGCTTGCGTGACTTTGGGCAAGTCCCTTAACCTCTTTGGGCCTCAGTTTCCTCATCTGTAAAATGGATAAACGAGATCTTTCTCCCCTGTGAGCCTCAGAGGGAAACAGGACTTTGATCTTATCTTGCATTTCCCCGAGCTTGGTATAGAGTTATGGTAATCATGAGAGGCTTACGAACAAAGACGTCGTCCTGTTTGGGTCGGCTTAAACGTACATTTTCACAGGTCGTGATGGAAGAGGATTCGATTCAAGACCCGTTTTCAGGGCTCGACATTAATTTAAATTTAATTCACCTCTCTGGCTCAACGGCATCCTTTCTCGTAAGCTAATCGACAGCTTCGATGCTTTAATTAGTGGAACGCAAGACTAATGGTAGATTATTCTAAGAGGTGTTTTTCTTAATGTTCCAGAAAGTTGTCTGGTCCTGGTTCTAGAGAATGTGCCAGTTTTTCCTTCCCATTACCCTTCCTTAATTGGACAGGTGATGGATGAACCTGGGACTGATGTATAATTATAAAAACAAAGGTGGCGTTAAAGCGCTTACTATCTATCAAGCACCTGGATGGATGCAAGTAATTCAGTTGGTCACAGTCTCTGTCCCACATGGGGTCCACCAATCTAAAGGGGAGGGAGAACAGGTTTTGAATTCCTATTTTCCAGAAGAGGAAACTGAGGCACAGAGAGGTTAAGTGACCTAAAGGCAAGGTGGCACAGCAGCAGGCAAGTGACTGTCAGGTCCGGACTCTTTCCACTAGGCTGCTTTAAGCTGGTCACATTTTGGGTCCAGTGGAGTCCGTGGCCGGTAGCCCTCATGAAAGTATTCACCACGTCCTCAGCACTCGGGGGCTGTGTGTGTCTACTCAGTTCTTGATTTGGCCTCCCTCCGGATGTACAGATTCTCTAGCTGACTCTCCCAGTTTAGTGGAAGCTCCTTGTGGGCAAGGAATGTGTCGCTTCTGGAGTCTCTGCTTCCCAGGAGTGTATACTACACATGGCAGGTGCCCAGATCCTCCTCTCCCTCGTCTCCCCCTCTCCCTCCTCTCCCTCCTCCTCCACCCCTAACCCCCGTCTCCCTGCTGCTCTTCCCCCCTGCTCTGCTGCTGCACCTGTCTGACAAAAAACACTACAAACCTCAGCTCAGACCTCATGTTTTGCTTTAGAAAGAAAACGTTTCGGTAGCCGCCTCTCCAACTGCCGGGGTGAAAACAGTGGATCCCCTTCCCCTGAGGGAGGACGTCGAGGCGCCCAGATATGCCGAAGCCCCTCCGCCCACCTCGAGACCGCCGGCTCCGTCTCTCTGGCATCCATCTCGGCGCATCCGAGGGTCCCTTAGGGATCCAGAGTTTCAACACAACGGTGATGGTTCCATCTATCGTCTTTGAAAGCTGGTTGTCCTAGAAGGGGGCTGAGGCCTGGGGTTTCTGGGGAGATCATTCTAGGCCTGAAACGGATCCTCAGACAGGAAAATTCTTCCTGTTGCAGGGGAAGGTTGGAGAGGGAAGCACTGTGGCCTACTGGATAGAACGGGGGCCCGGGAGTCAGAAGAACATAGATTCTAATCCCAGCTTCGCCACCTGTCCTGCCATCACCTTAAACTCACCATATCCAAAACAGAACTCTCTGTCTTCCCACCCAGACCCTGTAGACAGCACCATCGTTCTTCCAGTCACAGTCCCATAACCTCGGTGTTATCCTTGACTCCTCTCGCTCTCATTCAACCCACATATACAATCTCTCCCTAAATCTTGTCCGTTCAACCTTCACAACACTCCATTCTTCACTCTGCTGCCTGGATCATTTTTCTACAAAAACATTCGGTCCCTGTTTCCCCAGTCCTCCAGAACCTCCAGTGGTTGCCCATCCACCTCTGCAGCAAACAGAAACTCCTCGCCATTGGCTTTAAAGCACTCAATTACCTTGTCCCCCTCCTACCTCACCTCGCTACTCTCCTACTACAACCCAGCCGGCACACTTTGCTCCTCTAATGCCAACCTACTCACTGTATCTCGATCTCATCTATCTCACCGCCGACCTCTTCCCCACGTCCTGCCTCTGGCCTGGTACGCCCTCCCTCTTCCTATCCGACACACAGTTTTCCCCACCTTCAAAACCTTACTGAAGGCCCATCTCCTCCAAGAGACCTTCCCTGACTAAGTCCTCATTTCCTCTTTTCCCACTCCCTTCTGCCTCACCCTGACTTGCTCCCTTTATTCTGTCCACCATTTGTGTACAGATCCATAATTTATTTCTATTAATGTCTGTCTCCCCCTCTGGACTGTAAGCTCGCTGTGGGCCGGGGATGCGTCTGTTAGATTGTTGCTTAGTACGGTGCCCTGCACACATTAAGCGCTCAAGAAATAGTATCGATTGAAGAAATACTAGTCATGCTGCTTTGCATGGTATATAGGGTAAGGCCGAGGCAGAGGCTGGAAAGTAGCAGCATCGTGCCTTGACCGATGCTCTGTGTGGGCACAATCTTTCCTTATACCAAAATCAATTTGTATCCACTTGTGAATCTCTTTACACCAGACTCGTGTTATGGAAGGGACATTCCTTAGTTCTTCCACTGGACTAGAGCCAGATGGTGTAATGAAAACCTGTTTTATTGCAGAATTGGGCTTACTGAAGCAATCCAACAGTGTTATCTATCGGGTGCTTATTACGCGTAGAGCACCATACTAAGCGATCTGGAGAGTACATTACACTGGAGTTGATAGAGACAATCCCTGCCCAAAGTCTAGAGTCCGAATATCATCAATCAATCGGTCGTATTTATTGAGCGCTTACTGAGTGCAGAGCCCTGTACTAACCACTTGGGAGAGTGCAATGCAACAGTTAGCAGATACGGTCCCTACCCGTAACGAGCTCGTTCTCCGCGTTTTTCTTTTAGGAAACTTTATGAGTCCAAGGATGCCCTCCCATTTCCAGTTACCACGGCGTGAAGAACCTTATAATGATGAAGGTATTTGATTGATTAAACTTGGGAAATGACTGGTAACACTGTAGATTTTATAGACGTGCTAATTGCAAAGCCGTGATCCTCAGAGCTGACTGTCAATTTGTGTCGTTCCCAAGCGGGAAAAGATCACCGTTCATCTCTTTCTCCCTTGCCCTTTCGGGAGCAAAAACAAAATTCCCAACAGCGCCTACGAACAATTTCAGCCATCCCTCAATGTTCATCTTTAAGTGCCCCTATAGAACCTGGACGATGAGAGTCTAGACTAAGCGCGTTGTGGACGGGGAACATCAGAGAAGCAGTGTGGCTCAGTGGAAAGAGCATGGGCTTGAGAGTTGGAGGTTATGGGTTTGAATCCCAGCTCTGCCACTTGTCTGCTGTGTGACTGTGGGCAAGTCACTTAACTTCTCGGTGCCTCAGTGACCTCATCTGTAAAATGGGGATGAAGACTGTGAGCCCCACGTGGGACAACCTGATTACCTACATCTACCCCAGTGCTTAGAACAGTGCTGTGCACATAGTAAGCGCTTAACAAACAGCAACATTATTATGTCTACCAACTCTGTTGTATTGTACTCTCCCACGCGCTTAGTACAGCACCTTGCACCCAGTAGGCGCTCAGTACGATTGATTGATGAGTCCAGAGACAACTAAGAATGGCATGGATGGAAGTCCTTTTTTCATAGGCGTAGTCGAGGCAGTGTTGGTATGTGAGCGCCCTCTTGTGATATGAGCCCGTCGTTGGGCAGGGGTGGTCTCTTATCCGTTGCCGAATTGTCCGTTCCAAGCGCTTAGTACAGTGCTCTGCACATAGTAAGCGCTCAGTAAATACTATTGACTGAATCAATGAATTTCCATCGGCACCGAAGCCGAGCCGTAGCCTGCTGAAAAAAGTAAATCTATGACAGGGAGTGAAAAAGCGAGAAGCGGTGTGGCTTAGTGGAAAGAGCCCAGGCTTGGGAGTCAGAGGACGTGGGTTCTAATCCCGGCTCTGCCACTTGTCTGCTGCGTGACCTTGGACAAGTCACTTCACTTCTCCGAGCCTCAGTTCCCTCATCTGTAAAATGGTGAGCCCCAAGTAGGACAATCTGATTATCTTGTATCTATCCCAGCGGTTAGAACAGTGCTTGGCACATAGTAAGCACTTACCAAATACCATAATAATTATTATTATTAAAAAGCTAAAGGACTAAGCCAGTGAGAGAGGTTTGTAAGTGAAGGGTTGAAAATTGAGGACAAGATACTTTCATTAGAGGGGAAGAAAACCTCTTAAATATCATTATACCTCACACCTCCTTTGTGTGCCCGTTCTGAATTCTTGCAGAGCTTTAGAAATCTGAATGTGAGAAGCGACGTGGTCTAGTGGAAAGAGCATGGACCTGTGAGTCAGAGAACCTGGGTTCTAATACCGGCTCCGCCACTTTGCTGCGTGACCCTGGGCGAATCACTTAATTCCTCTGTGCCTCAGTTCCGTCATCTGTAAAATGGGGATTAAGACTATGAGTCTCATGTGGGGTCTGGATGGTGTCCATCCTGATCAGCTTGTATCTACGCCAGTGCTTAGTACAGTGCCTAGCAAATAATAAGTACTTAACAAATACTACTTGAAAAAAGGGGGTGGGGAGGAGCTATTATGAGGGGGATTAAGTAGTAGAGGGGACAAGAGGAAAAAAAGAGGAGAGAAGGAAGAGCAAGGGAAGAGGCTACTTGTATTCTCTTGTATTTAAAAAATTATGGTATTTGTTAAGGGTTTACTGTGCCAGGCACTCTTCTAAGCGCTGGGGTGGGCATAAGCAAATCAGATTGGACACAGTCCTTGTCCCACATGGGGTTTACATACTTAGTTGCTTCTGTTTCTTGTATTGTCCTCTCCCAAGTACTGCATGCAAAAGGCACTCTGACCTAACTCCCTCATCCCTACTGTGGCACCCCCGCCCTCTCTCTATCTGCTTCTCCAATCCCGGCCCTGCTAACCTCAATTTAACTAAACCCTTCTCTGCTCTGTCTCTCGTCCTCACCCTCCTGTCCCTCCAGGCCCCTCCAAGGGGCTGGTACTGTTTACAATTAAGTGGCAGGAGAAAAAAATTCTTGTATTTCCTCCTACAAAAGGGGCGAGACAATTCTGTGAGTAAATGCGGTGGTTTCCTTATCTCATTTCTTAGGCTGTGAGCCTCTCCCCTCACCACCCCCGGGGGTAGGGACCATGTCTAATCCCCCACCCGTATATTCTCTCCCAAACACTCAGGACAGTGCTCTGCAATTGGTAAATGCTTAAATACTATTACTAATTTCATTTATAAAAATGTCTTTTCCAGCTCTTTTCTAGTTTCAAGGCAGGATTTTTGAAAGCCTTAGGCTACGATCTCTTAAACTCAGAAGCACGGTCCGATATTAAACTTCCACGCTACATTTGTTTATGTCCATACATGTTAGAATATGCGTGCTGTTTTTAGGGAAAAAACCCAAAAAAACACTTCTGGATCAAACCAGGAAAATCATGGGCTGGGGAAGGATTGCGTAGGGCAGGTAGGGGTGGTCTTTGGACTCTGGAAAGCAGCACTTATGGACCTGTGGGAATGCAAAGGAAAATATTTAATATGAGATTCTATCCTTTTGAAACCTGAAACTATTTGGAGAGCTAAGGTAAGTATTTTTAAAAGGGATATGTAGTATTGGTTGCCACTGATTTACTCAAAGTTTGATGCTTTTGCCGTTTACTTTAAATACTAACTTTCACCCGGCAATCATGGCCTAATAGATAGAACGCAGGCCTGGAGGTCAGAAGGACCTGGTTTCTAATCTCGGCTCCTCCACTTGTCTGCTGTGTGGCCTTAGGCAGATCACTTCAATTCCCTGGGCCTCAGTTCGCTTATCTGCAAAATGGGGATTAGGACTGTGAGCCCCATGTGGGACAGACTGTCTAACCTGATTAGCTTGTATTTTCCCCAGCACTTAGTACAGTGTTTGGAACATAGTAAGCGCTTAACAATTACCATTTTAAAAAATCATGGATTTAATATTTCAAATTCTTTGTGTTACAGATGATAGATTATCCCAGATCTCTGCTCGCTCTGCAGCTTCCAGCCTTCTGGCTCTTCAGACTCTGGCACGGGCTCAGAGAAGGAAAGAAGGCTTCTGGAACAAAAAATAATGATTTGTACACCTGGATTTTTTTTTTTTGGATACTGTTTGTAGAGTATTTTTTTATCCAAGGAATTTCGGGGTGTGTTTTTTTTTGTAGGGGGGATGTTCTTTTACAATAAGACTTTCAGTCTGCTCATCCTGTTAAAGAGTATTCTTGGGACACGGAGGGAGACATAGATACATTTTCACCGGGAAGAATTCCCATTCTACTAGTAAGGAGTGATGTATTCTTTGCTGTACTACCATGGAATTGAGATTTAGATTTATGTGACAGTGAGTATTCAGAACAGATCACTAGGAATTAAGGTAAAATGAAGAAATATGGTTAAATTGGGTGTAATTTTAATTCCCTTTGCATTTATAAATTCTAGATGTCAGAAATTGAGCTTTTTGTCTACAAATTTCAGTTTTAGTTTTCCACTTTTTACTCTTGTGGTAGCAAATACTGTTTTATAAATAAAATAAAGTGTGCTGTTGGCCAAAACCTGAGCTGTCTGTCCATTTGAATTTATAGGATGGTTTACATAACAAATGTTTTTTTCTATTTTGCATCTGACTTGATTGAATAACATCCTAACTTGTTCAATGTAACTTTCTCAAGTGTCTTGAATGCTGCAAATTCAACCTTCATTAAAGAGTTTCAAAGGAAAAAATTCAAACGTAATTCAATTCCCCAGAAAAGAACGATAGTACTGTTTTTGGAGGCCATTTTCTACCCATCGCCTACTGAGATGAGGTTAACCAAACTCTTCTAAGCTTCCTTTTGATGTAAAGTGCCTAGAAGCTGAGTCTACAAGTTTCTTGTTTTGTTTTCTTTTTATGCAGTACTTACGGTGGAATTTTTTTCCACTGTAAGGCAGACCCCCTCTCACCCCAAATTTTAAAGGTAGCATCTTTGACCCCACCGTCTCTCCTGGAGGACAGCATATTTTGTGAGTCGGACCCCACTCGAACCCCGTCTCCTTCGTCAGTCTATGCTCTACGCAGTGAAGTCGGTCAATGGTATTTGAGTACTTGGGAGAGGACAGTAGAACAATATAAGAGACACATTCCCAACCCATGATGCAGTGAAGGGGGAAATAAATGGGGAAAACGCCCCAACTCCCCCACCCATGGCCCTAAAAGTGGCATCCCAAGACATACCGGGAGCTGGGACTGACCTGAACCTGGATTTTACCGAGTCTGGCCGCATGTCCCCAACCGGGGACCCGCAGACGGACTCGACCCAACTTTCCAGCCAATGCAGGACACTCTTAATAATGTTGGTATTTGTTGGATGCTTACTATATGTCAAGCACTGTTCTAAGCGCCGGGGTACACACAAGATCATCAGGTTGGACACGGTCCCTTTCCAACATGAGGCTCGCATTCCTAATCCCCATTTTACAGATGAGGTAACAGAGGCACGTGAGGATAAATGAGGATTAATACTATGAGGACCCTGTGGGACATAGACTGTGTCCACAGCGTGGCTCACTGGAAAAAGCACGGGCTTTGGAGTCAGAGGTCATGGGTTCGAACCCCGGCTCTGCCACTTGTCAGCTGTGTGACTTTGGGCAAGTCACTTAACTTCTCGGTGCCTCAGTTACCTCATCTGTAAAATGGGGATTAAGACTGAGCCCCACGTGGGACAACCTGATTCCCCTGTGTCTACCCCAGCGCTTAGAACAGTGCTCGGCACATAGTAAGCGCTTAACAAATACCAACATTATTATTATTATCATTATTATGATTAGCTTATATCTACCCCAGTGCTTAAAACAGAACCTGGCACATAGTAAGCACTTAACAAATACCAAAAAACCCACCAAAACACCTGCAGATCTATTTGCCAAATATGGAGTAGAGTTTAGAGCAGGTGAAATAGGGAGTAGAGTTTAGAGCAGAAGGAGTAAAAGCTGAGAGAAGACTTTGGGGTTATGATATTGTAACTAAATAAACTGATTAGGAGAAAGTCCTGTATCAGCATTGAGAAGACAGGAGGAGCAATAGTATTTATTAAGCACCTACTATGAGCAAAGCACTATTACCAACAACTGGATGAGAATTAGGCACAGTGCCCAGTCCTGTCACCCATCGTGTGGGGATGGGTTCGAGGATTGGCACGGCGAGAGGGAGAGACAGGAGCCAAAAAGGCCGAGCCAATTTAGATTATGTGGCAAATTGAACTTCCATTTTAGGAGAAATACACTTATCTTTAGTTATTCTCGGGCGGCGAATTGAACTTTCCTTAAGGGAGGGATCCATTTATGTGTTACACATGGTGAAGCATCTAGTTCCCACCTAGGATCACTTCCCACTCGGGAGGAATTCACTTATGCGCTATTCGCACGTGGTAAAGCACCAAACTTCCACCCCCTTATGCACACATCCGTAATGTATTTATGTTAATATCTGTCTCCCCCTCTAGCATGTAAGCTTGTTGTGGGCAAGGAATGTGTCTGTTTATAGTTATATTCTACTTTCCCAAGCGCTTAGTGCTGTGCTTTGCACACAGAAAGCATGCATTAAATATGATCAAATGGACAAATGAACACTTCCTACCCAGGAGGAATTCACTTATGCCCTGTTGGCAGGTAGCTGGGCGGAGAGCTCCCACCTATGAACCCTTCCTACTCGGGAAAAATCCATTTCTACCTTCCACGCACGTGGCGAAGCACCCTATCTTCCAGCCAGCCTCACGAGGGTTCAGCAGGATTCTCACCCATCCCCCGGCTCCTCACTCGGTGCAGACAGAGCGGGCATTCCACGCTCAGCACAGAGGTGACACAAAGCCGACTGCAGCGAGCCTCAGTCCGCTGCCCAGAACGTCGGAAGCGGCGGGTGTCCATCACCTGTCCTCCCAGGCCATTCGGGCTTCCGATTTCTTCTCGTGCAATCTCCGTTTCCCTCCCCCACCTCCTCCGTACCTTATTTGGTTGGCAAGGGGACGAGGGTCATCCGTCTTCTTCTGTGAGAAGCAGTGTGCCCTAGTGGATAGAGCACGGGCCTGGGAGTCAGAAGGTCATGCAGAATTGGCAGACACGTTCTCTGTCCGTAACAAGTCTACAGTCTAGAGGGAGAGATGGACATTGATATGAATAATTAATTTATAATATATAATTGAAAGATATGTAAATTAAAAGAGTGTTGTGGGTTGGAGAGAGGGCAAATATCAAATGTCCAAAGGTCACAGATCCTCAGCACTTAATGTGCATAGATATAATTTATATTAATGCCCCTCTTCCCTTTTAAACTGTAAATTTGCTGAGAGTACACTCTATTATAGTGTACTCTCCCAAGCGCTTAGTACAGTGCTCTGCACACAGTAAGTGCTCAATAAATAAATGCAATTGATTGATCGGTTAAATGTATATTGCAGGCCAAGCACTGGGCTAAACACTGGGGTAGATACAATGCAATCAGATCAGGTACAATCTCTGTTTCACCCAGTACATACAGTCTAAGGGGAAGCAGAACAAAGAGTGTATCCCCCTTTTACAGATGAGGAAACTGAGGCACAGAGATGTCCCTCGGATGGGAAGCTCGTTATGGGCAGGACATAAACCTACCAACTCTGTTGTACTCTCCCGAGCGCTTAGTGCAGCGCTTTGCACACAGTAAGCCCTTAATAAATATCCTTGTTTGCTTGTTAAGGGACTTGCCCAAGGTCACGCAGCAGGCAAGTGGCCGAGCTGGGTTTAGAAACCAGGTCTCCTGACTCGCGGGCTCGTACTCTTCCTACTGGGTCACAGAAAATAATTTTTTTTTCATGAAATTCGGTTCATCTCTTTGAGAGATCCTTATCCGGCAACGTAAGCAATCAGAAAAATGCCTTCGCTTAGTGTCAATTTTTAGGAGGATAGAAAAACTTTCCCAGCCATTTTCCCACAGACTTGTCCGGCTGAATAGCGAAATGTTGAAAGTTTCATGTCATCCGATTCCAAATTTGGGCTGGAGTCCGGGGACAGGGCCAAGAGAGATATCAGTCTCCATCTTCCTGCAAAACAAAAAAACCAAGCTGAGAATGTTGCGCTGGTGATGTCAGACAGTAGCCGGTCTCTCTCTAATGACCTACATTTACTTAAAGCCTAGACAATTTTGGTCTGGAGTAGCAAAATGATTTTTGATTTCCTGTTCTGTGGTGAGGCAAAAGTGGCTAGCTGGAGTGTAATGACTCAGCTTGTCACCCCCGGGGAATTAATTACAAATTCTGTGAGAATGGTTGGTGCATCTTGGAGACACAAGTCAGGAAATCTAGAGATAAGGGGTTCCTAACAAGGAAAATTAGGTGAGGTTTGCCTCTGAATGAACCATGTGAAATTTCTAACCCTGTGGATACTGTCCCTCAGGCAGAAAGTATCCAGAAATGCAGGTGTGATAGAATCGAGAAGCAGCGTGGCCTTGCGGATAGAGCACACCCCTGGGAGTCAGACGGATCTGGGTTCTAATCCCGGCCGTCCAGCCTGTTTGGTGTGTGACCTTGGGCAAATCATGCCACTTGTCTGGTCCTCAGTTCCCTCATCTGTACAATGGGGATTAGGACAGTGAGCCCCATGTGGGACAGGGACCACGTCCAACCTTATTAGTTTGTATCTACCCCAGTGCTTAATACAGTACCTGGCACGGACTAAGTGCTTAATAAATGCTATGAAAAAAATACATATATACATGTGTATATATTCATTCATTCGATCATATTTATTGAGAGCTTACTATGTGCAGAGCACTGTACTAAGCACTTGGAAAATACAATTCATCAAGAGAGACAATCCCTACCCTACAACCCCACAAGAGGCTCACATTCTAGAAGGGGGGAGACAGACAACAAAACAAAACAAAACAAGTAGACAGGCATCAATAGCATCAATACAAATAAATAAAATTATAGACAAATACACATCATTAATAAAATAAATAGAATTATATATATATATATATATAAATATATATATACTTGGACACACTGACCCATGAGAGTAAAATCAAATATCTTTAGGATGTCAATTTTCTCTCTCCATATATATATATATATATACATATATATATATGTATATATATATGTGTGTGTGTGTGTGTGTGTTTGTATGTATCTATCTATATAAAGAGAGAGAAAAAAATTGAAATCCTAAAGTTTTTTGATTTTTGATATTTGATAAATATGTGTATATATTATTTGATAAGTATTTACTCTGTGCCAGAAACTGTACTGTGTGCTGAAGTAGATGCAAGCTAATCCAATTGGACACAGTCCATGTCTCATTTGGGGCTCACAGTCTTAATACCCATTTTACAGATGAGGTAACCAAGACACAGAGTAGTGAAGTGATATGACCAAGTAGGCAAGTGATGGATTCGGCATTAGAACCCAGATCTTTCTTTCTCTCAGGCCCGTGCTCTATCCACTGGGCCACACTGCTTCTATTCTGCCCTTATTTACGTAAATATAATCCCTATCACTGTCAGAGTACCACGCACAACACCCGGCTGAGTTCTAAGCATTACACCCTGTCCATAAGTTTACAGAAAATGTTTTTTGCTACTTTGCCTCAATTAAAATGTCAGGTTCTTGGAGAAACCATAAGGACATTTCGTGTGGGTCTAGATGTGTAAGTCAAATGCTGTGCTCTAGAAATAATGAAAGAGATATGGTTTCATTCATTCAATCTATCTGCGTGCAAAGCACTGTACTACACATGAGGGAGAGTACACTACAAGCACAATCACAGTCACCATCAATCACACAACGATTGTGTTTGGTTTGAATGTTGTGTGTTTCACCAACCAGCTTGGGGTCTCAAATTCAAATTTTAAAAGAAATTACAACCATGCATGTTTGGCCAACAAGTCAAGTGATATTTCAAAGAGATGTTTTGGTGTGGCACTTGTTAAATGCTTACTATGTGCGAGGCACTGTACTGGACCTTGGGGTAGATCCAAGCTAATCAGATTAGACACAGTCCATGTTCCAAAAGGGCTCACAGTCTCAATCCCTGTTTTACAGATGAGGGAACTGAGACCCAGAGAAGTGAAGTGACTTGCCAAAGTTCCCACAGCAGACAAGTGGCAGAGCCAGGATTAGAACCCAGGTCCTTTGGCTCCCAGGCCCCGGGCTCGAGAGGCAGCGTGGTTTAGTGGAAAGATCCCAGGTTTGGGAGTCAGAGGTCATGGGTTTTAATCCCTGCTTCCCCTTTTGTCAGCTGTGTGACTTTGGGCAACTCACTTAACTTCTCTGTGCCTCAGTTACCTCATCTGTAAAATGGGGATTAAGACTGTGAGCCCCACGTGGGACAACCTGATTACTTTGTATCTACCCCAGCGCTTAGAACAGTGCTTGGCACATAGTAAGCACTTAATAAACATCATCATTATTATTCTTCTTCTCACTGGATCTGTGTGCTAGTCTGAATGGACGATCTGGCCTCTAAACTTGAGTTCCTGTCCATTTCCGGCACTGAATCCTGCAAAATGTTAAGGAAAGTCTGAACTGTTGCTAACTGTACTGAGTTGGACTTTTGTCCGGCTGGTACCAACCCTTTGGAACTAAATACGGCCACCAGGCAAATCTCCCTCACGGAGTAGCAGCATGCCTAGTGGATAGAGCATGGGCCTGGGAATCAGAAGACCTGGATTCTAATCCTGGCTCTGCCACTTGTCTGCTGTGTGAACTTGGGCAAGTAGCTTCGCTTTTCTGGGCCTCACTCTCATCAACAGGGATTCAATCCCCATTCTCCCTCCTACTTGGATTGTGAGCCCCGGCTGAGACCTGATCACTTTGAGTCTACCCCGGCTTAGTACATTGCGTGGCACGTAGTAAGCAAGTAAAGCGTAGTTTGCCAAGAAGGTAACGACAATTCATTTCAGAGTGGTGACTGACATAAAGGATTCCAGGCACTGGAGACATGAGAAATTACGAACTGAGGTCATGTTGCATGTCTTGTGGTTCAGCATTGGGGATTCTGGGAAATTATTTTGAAATGAATCCCTGCTACTTGTACTGACAGCAGAACACATGGGTGGAGTTTCACTTTATCATAAATGAATTCCCTGATGTCCAGTACACGTCATCAATCAGTGGTATTTATCGAGTGCTAACTGTGTGCAGAGCACTGTACTTAGCTCTTGGGAAAGTACAAAACAACAGAGTTGGTGAATTCGATGTCTACTCACAAGGAGCTTACAGTCTATAAGGAAGAGCTTAGAAGGTCGCTAGCTTTAATAATGGTGGTGTTTGTTAAGCACTTACAATATATCAAGCTCTGTACTAAGCACAGGGGTAGGACATTCTGAGAAGCAGCGTGGTCTAGTGGGAAGCGCACTGACCTGGGAATCAAAGGACTGGGTTCTAATCCTGGCTCCACCACTTGTCTGCTTTGTGAACTTGGACAAGTCACTTAACTGCTCTGTGTCTCAGATCTCTCCTCCGCAAAATGGGGATTCAAACCTGGTCTTCCTTCTTCTTACACTCTGAGCGCATGTGGGCCCTGATTATCTCGTATCTACCCCAGTGCTTAGAACAGTGCTTGACCCATAGTAAGTGCTTAACAGATGCTACAACTTTTATTAATTGCTACTGCTAGATACAAGATAATCGGGATGGGCACAGTCCCTTTCCCTCAATGGAGATTCACATTCTAAGTAGGAGAGAGACACGAATTGAATCCCGATTTTACCGATGCACAAACTGAGGCCCAGAGATTTTAAGTGACTTGCCCAAAGTCACACAGCTGGTGGGCAGCAGAACTAAGATTAGAACTCATGTCCTCCAACCTCCGGCCCTGTGCTCTTTCCACTAGGCCATGCTGCTTCCCTATGAATTTAAATGGATTTCCCAGAGGAGCAGAGACCAGGACTGTTTATCTCTCAAAAACATTGAACTTCTTGCCACAACTGTGGTATTTTTTAAGCACTATATGCCAGGCACTGTAGTAAGCGCTGGGGTTGATACAACAGGCACTATAGTAAGCGCTGGGGTTGATACAACGTAAGCAGGTTGGACACAGTCCCTGTTCTTCATTGGGCTAGCAGTCTTAATCTCCATTTTACAGATGAGGGAACTGAGGCATAGAGAAGCGAAGTGACTTGCCCAAGGTCACACAGCTATCAAGAGAAAGAGGCGGCATAAGAACCCAGGTCCTTCTGACATCAAGGCCGTTGATCTTTCCACTAGGCCATGCTGTTTCCCAATTGGCATATTTATGTGCATCTTTAAAACCTTTAAAAATACTACTAGAGAAGCAGCTTGGCTTAGTGGAAAGAGCAGGGGCTTGGGAGTCAGAGGTCATGGGTTCTAATGCCGGCTCTGCCACTTATCAGCTGTGTGACTTTGAGCAAGTCACTTAACTTCTCTGCTCCTCAGTTCCCTCATCTGTAAAATGAGGATTAAGACTGTGAGCCCCACGTGGGACAACCTGATTACTGTGTACCTACTCCAGTGCTTAGAACAGTGCTTGGAACATAGTAAGCGCTTAACAAATACCATAATTATTTTATTAGTGATTACTAGAAGTAAAACAAACAAAAAATCCCCACCCTATTAGATGACCATAAGGTTTTTAATTCCATAATCAGTAGCGAACCTCAGGGAGTCGTCATGCAAAAGCCTATCAGTAAAATCCCAAATAACAAATCCATGTCTTGGATTTGGATTCAATGAATAGACCATTCGGTAAAAGAAAATTTCATCTCCTGAAGGAAACTTAAAGGTATTTCTGCCCACGCTGAAGAAGTTTGCTGAAACACTGTGTTAAAGTTTTTCAATCTATGACTGAGAGATCCTTCCGAATACCCACCACAGTGCATCAGGAATTGGCTTAAAAACTGTGGGACTTGATAAATGTTTACTATACGCAAAGCACTGCACTAAGCACAGGAGTAGAGACAAGATAAGCAGTTAGAATACAGTCTCTGTCCCTCATGGGTCTAAGTGGAAGACAGAACAGGAATTGAATCCCCATTTTCAGGTGAGGAAACCAGTGACCAGAGTAGTGAAGCGAGTGAGGCTAGTGGTGGACCCAGTGAATAGAACCCAGGTCTTCTGACTCCCAGGCTCATACTCTTTCCATTATACGACACTGCTTCTTGATTCAATTCACTGAGTTTGAGCCTTTTCTGGAAGTGTCATGGGCCTTTTATAGATGTGGTTTCAATGGCATTGTTATGCAAAGATCAATCAATCAATGTATTTATTGAGCGCTTACTGGGGGCAGAGCGCTGTACTAAGCGCTTGGGAGAATACAGTGTAGCAATATGCCAGAGACATTCCCACCCCCAGCAAACTTACAGTCTATGGGAGGAGACAGACGTTAATGCAAATAAATGAATTACGGGTATGTACGTAAGTGCCGTGGGGTTGAGGGAGGAAAATACAGGGAGTAAGTCAGGGCGACACAGAAGGGAGTGGGAGAAGAGGAAATTAGGGCTTAGTCAGGGAAGGTCTCTCGGAGGAGATGGGCCTTCAATAAGGCTTTGAAGGTGGGGAGGGTAATTGTCTGCTGGAAATGAGGAGGGAGCGTGTTCCAGGCCAGAGGTAGGATGTGGGCGAGAGGTCAGCGGCCAGATAGATGAGATTGAAGTACAGTGAGGAGATTGGCAATAGAGGAGTGAAGTGTGCTGGCTGCATTGTAGTAGGAGAGTAGCGAGATGATGTAGGGAGGGGCAAGATGATCCAGTGCTTTAAAGCTGATGGTAAGGAGATTCTGTGTGTCACGGAGTTGGATGGGCAACCACTGGAGGTTCTAGAGGACTGGGGAAATGAGACCTGAAAGTGCTTGTAGAAAAATGATCTAAGCAGTAGAATGAAGTATGGCCTGGAGTTAGGAGAGATAGAAGGCTGGGAAGCTAGAAAGGAGGCAGATTTGGTAATAATGCTGGTATTTGTTAAGCGTTTACTATGTACAGAGCGCTGGGATAGATACAGGGTAATCAGGTTGTCTCACGTGAGGCTCACAGTTAATCCCCATTTTACGGATGAGGTAACCGAGGCATAGGGAAGTTAAGTGACTTGTCCGCAGTCACACAGCTGACAAGTGGCAGAGCCGGGAGTCGAACCCATGACCTCTGACTCCCAAGCCCGGGCTCCTTCCATTGAGCCATGCTGCTTCTCTATCAAGGCGGGATAGGCTAAGTGCTTGGATTAATGTGGTAGCAGTTGGATGGAGAGAAGCAGCGTGGCTCAGTGGAAAGGGCACGGGCTTTGGAGTCAGTAGTCATGGGTTCGAATCCCTGCTCTGCCACTTGTCAGCTGTGTGACTGTGGGCAAGTCACTTCACTTCTCTGTGCCTCAGTTACCTCATCTGTAAAATAGGGATGAAGACTGTGAGCCCCACGCGGGACGACCTGATTACCCTGTATCTACCCCAGCGATTAGAAGAGTGCTATGCACATAGTGAGCGCTTAACAAATACCAACATTATTATGGAGAGGAAAGGGTGGGTTTTAGCAACGTTCTGAAAGTTGAAAAGACAGGATTTAGTGACGGATCAATGTGTGGGTTGAATGAGAGAGAGGAGTCAAGGATAACACCAAGGTTATGGGTTTGGGAGAGAGGAAGGATGGTGGTGCCGTCTACAGCGATGAGAGAGTCAAGAGGAGGACAGGGTTTCATTGGGAAGATGAGAAGTTCTGTTTTGGACACGTTAAGCTTGAGGTGACGGCAGGACGTCCAGAGAGATATGTCTTGAAGGCAGGAGGAGATGTGAGACTTCAGAGAGGGAGAGTGATCAGGGTTGGAGATATAGGTTTGGGAATCATCCGCGGAGAGATGGTAGTCGAAGCCGTGGGGAGCGAACGCGTTCTCCAAAGGAGCGGGTGCAGATGGAGAATAGAAGGGGACCCGGAACTGAACCTTGACACCTTAGCAACATCACCCAAATGCAACCGGCTCAGGCAACCAGGGAAGGGGATTATTGATAAAGATCATGAGAGAACTCTACTCCCTTATCTGTGGGTGAGATGAAAAGAAAGAAGGAAGTGTTTGTGGCTCTTGAGGTTGACTGATGCAAACTTCCATCTCTTCCCCCAAATCCTCCTCTTTTTATCAGTCACTGTCGAGAACCTCAACCACTAGAATGAGCCGGGGGAATTCCGTGGGATTCCACTGCCTCGATAGCTTGTTTTAGAGGGGTCACTGAGGGGCTACGTTGGAGAGCGAACGGAGAGTAAGAAAACTTACCTGAAGTTAACTACGTAGATTTTCCACGTGATCGGTTGACCTATTTTTCTCTCAAGTGGACGATCTGGAGCAGAAAATGGTAACTAGACATTAATCATCAATCGATCGGTAGTATTTACTGAGCGCTTCAGTGTGTAGAGCACTGTACTAAGCACCCGGGAGAAGGCAGTAAAGGGGGTCATCAGTTTTCCCAATCTTCGGCGATCCCCTGTTATCAATGTTTTCGTTTTTGTCCCTGAGGTTCCTAACCCTCGTTGCCACTTCCCGGTTCTCTGTTGTGACTTTTACTTGAGAACAGACTCATACTTGAAAGACAATATCACTCTCATCAGAAAAAGGTGCTAAAAAATGCAAGTTGGAGGGTAGAAACGGTAGCTTTTTGAGTTGCAACAGGAATTCAAATACGGGCACTCGAAATGTTCGGCTTTGGAATAAGGCCTAGCCACAAATATCCTCTCCGTCACTGCCAGAATACCCACTAAATCAGTGTTCTATGGTTTTAGAAAGGGATTGTGCATTTACTGAGGCCAAATAAGCTGCTTTTTGAGAGTTCATTGCTCATTTCAGATTTCCAGATGGAAAGATTCAACTTTGCCCTCACCCAAACCGATCAAAGAATCAGAGAAAGCAGCATGACCTAGTGGAAAGATCATGGGCCTGGGAGTCAGTGGATCTGGGTTTGAATCTCATCTCTGCCGCTTATCTGCTGTGTGACTGAGGCAAGTCATTTCACTTCTCGGTGCCTCGGTTCCCTCATCTATCAAATGGGGATTAAGACCGTGATCCCTTATGTGGGGCAGGGACTGTGTTCAACCCGATTAGCTCTTATCTCCCTTAGTGCTTAGTACAGTGCCTGGTACCTAGTAAGTCCTTCATAAATTCCATTAAAAAGCATGAAACAAAACAAAACAAAAACCCGTGGGCCCATAGCCGAATTTCTACGTCGGTACCTGAAGTACTTTCATTGAAGACACAGTTAATTGCTGAAGAGATTCTTTACACAAAGTCTCCTGCGTGAAATAGTGAAAGGAATAGATGCAGAATAAAATGACACATTTTCTAAGGGCATTGTACAGAAGGGGATTTTTCAGCATTTTCCAGATGGAAAATACTCTATTTAAAATGTGAATCTGGGCTGCCTGTGGCTGATTCTAGTGCTGCAATTTACAATTTAATGTCACTAGTTACTCTTAGAGTGGAAGGAGTTAGGGAAGTTTATATCTGATAAACTGAAGGCTATGGGTAGTTTGCAGTGCACATGATAAAGTCCACGATGCTGAATATGGAGATAGAGGATTTCAAGACCCAGAATTAGAAAGTTAAACAGTGAACTGAATAAAGCCCCACCATCACCACCACAGTAACTTAGTAAATGAGAAAAACAAGCAGCATGGCCTAGTGAAAAAGAGTACGGAGCTGGGAGTCAGAGGACCTGGGTTCTAATCCTGGCTTCTCCACTTGTCTGCAGTGTGGCCTTGGGCAAGTCACTTCACTTCCCTGAGCCTCAGTTTCCTCATATGTAAAATGGGGATTAAGGCGGTGCGCGCCATGTGGGACAGGCTCCAACCCGATTTGCTTGTACCCACCCCAGTGCTTAGTCCAGTGCCCGGCACATAGTAAGCACTTAACAAATACCACGTTTGTTATTATTAGCTACATTTAAGAGTTAGTGATGGGAAGAAGGAGAAAGAAGACAACTATGATGGGTAAGAAGTACTTACTCTAGAGCACAAGAAATGCTATGTTTGCAGACAATACGTGGAAGCAGTTGTCGATTGGGCATTAATCTTCTCAGCTACGCTTGAATCTACTGAATATCACTGCGGATAATGGTGTCTCTAGACTGGAAGCTCACTGTGGGCAGGGAATGTGTCTACCAACTCTGCTGAAGTGTACTCACCCAAGCGCTTAGGACAGTGCTTGGCAAACAGCAAGCTCTTAATAAATACAATAGATTGATTTTTGTGAAGGAGTTCCGTCCAATTTATCCTCCATGGTTTTCAGACACCCAATTGCAGCAGGTCTTGGTAAGGATGCTGGAGTCAAACTTATGCTGGATATCATATTTATATTATAATAATCATGGTATTTGTTAAGCCCTTACTATGTGTCAAGCACTGTTGTAAGCACTAAATTATTACTGAATTATAGTAGTAGTAATAGTGTTAAAACATTAAACCTGATGTCCATGGAAAAGCTGATAAAAGTAGCAAGTTCTATCCTATCTAAGACAATAAGTGTCAGAGGGAGAAAGACTTCTAATCTATCTTGCTTTTTTATGGTATTTCTTAAGCGCTTACTCTGTGCCAGGCACTGTACTAAGCACTATGGTAGTCAAGTTGGACAGAGCCCATGTCTCACAGGGGGCTCTCCATCTTAATCCCCATTTTACAGATGAGGGAACTGAGGCCCCAAGAAGGGAAGTGATTCTCCCAAGGTCATGCAGCAGACAAGTGACGGAGGAGGGATTAGACCCCAGATCCTCTTGACTGTCAGGCCCGTGCTCTTTCCACTAGGCCTTGCTGCGTCTTTGGTCTTGAAACTTTTCTGTTTCTTGAAGCTTCTCGACCTGTTTTTCCTCCTGCCACCTGGCAGGCAGAAGTCAGCCAGGGGAATCCATGGGGTTGGACCACGGTTGAGATTCTATCTCTATGGTCTCCATGACCCTGGAGCAACGCCAGGACCTTCCACTCTAGTCCCAGGATCTTCTTCTGATGCAGACTGGGCCTCACAGACCCAAGCTCTTCCTCCCATCATTCCTCACAGTGAATTCTCCATTCACCTTGGCTTCCCATCCTGCCTGCATGCCACATATGAAAACGCACACACATACCCCACTCAGTGGGCTTTGCTCTCCTTTTCCTGCCCTCTTCCTTTAAATCTGTCAGCCTCAGTAGCCTTGGCACAACTAAGTTAGCGTCGAACACTAGTTATTCCACAAGCAGCAGCAGTCATTCGGAGAAGCAGCGTGGCCGAGTGGATAGAGCACCGGCCCGGGAGTCAGAAAGACCTGTATTCTAATCCCGGCTCTGCCGCTTGTCTGCCGTGTGACCTTGGGCAACTCACTTCACTTCTTTGGGCTTCATCTGTGAAATGAAGATGAAGACTGTGAGTCCCACGTGGGACAAGGACTGTGTCCAACTTGATTAGCTTGTGTCTGGCACATAATAAGCGCTTAACAAATATCATTAAAAAAATGCAAGTTGGGAATGGGAATTCTCTCCAGCATCAATGGTGAGGGGGACATTTGCTCATCATTGTCAGAGACACTGCAGCATATTCATTCATTTATTCAATCGTATTTTTTGAGCGCTTACTATGTGCAGAGCACTGTACTAAGTGCTTGGAATGTACAATTCGGCAACAGATAGAGACAGTCCCTGCCCAGTAACAGCATACGGCAGATATCCAGCGATGGTGACGTCTTATGTGTGGAGAACCCATTTCAGTTAATGTTTCTCTAGGACAGGAAGAATACGTGGCTTAGTGGATTGAGCACAGGCTCGTAAGTCAGAAAGACCTGGGTTCTAATCCTGGCTCTGCCACATGTCTGCTGGTTGACCTTGGGCAAGTCACTTCATTTCTCTGGGCCTCAGTTCCCTCATCTGTAAAATGGGAATAAGAGTGTGAGCCCCATGTGGGACAGGGACTGTGTTCGACCTGATTAAGTGGTATCTATCCCAGTACTTAGAACAATGCTTGGCACATAGCAAGTGCTTAACAAGCACCATTATTATTATTGTTATTGTTATATAATATCAGGAGAGTATGGGAAAAAGCAAGTAAGAGGCAGGTAGAGAGAGAAAATGGGATGGGGCAGGATGGAGGCTTTCAGTGAAACTAAGAGGGAAATAGTCAATGGGTAAAGAGTGAAAATGAAAAAGGGAAACTGACTTAGAATCTGGAATCCGGATGTTCGTTTACATTAAAGGGACTCAGAGGACCTGGGTTCTAATCCCACTCTGCCACATGTCTGCTGTGTGACCTTGGGCAAGTCACTTCACTTCTCTGGGCCTCAGTTACCTCATCTGTAAAATGGGGATTACGACTGTGAGCTCCCTGTGGGACATGGACTTTGTCTGACCTGATTGCCTTGTATCTGCCCTGCACGTAGAACAGTACCTGGCACATAATTAGGGCTTAGCCAATACCATGGAAAAGAGTGGGGAGCTACGGCAGAGAGTGCCTGTGGAATCGACAGAATTAAGAATAAAAATTGTGGTTTGTGGTGCTTGTTAAGGGCTGGCTGTATGCTCCAAGCACTGTACTAAACACTGGACTAGAGATCAGGTTGGACACCATCCCCATCCCTCAAAGGAGTACAGGCATTTCATCCCCATTTTACAGATGAGGAAACTGAGGCCTAGAGAAGAGAACCGACTTGCTCG
The DNA here is from genome assembly GCF_004115215.2 of Ornithorhynchus anatinus. Taxonomy (NCBI): domain Eukaryota; kingdom Metazoa; phylum Chordata; class Mammalia; order Monotremata; family Ornithorhynchidae; genus Ornithorhynchus; species Ornithorhynchus anatinus. The sequence goes on along the minus strand of NC_041741.1, from coordinate 16,877,172 downwards.
AGGTCACCCGGCAGGTGGCGGAGGTGGGATTTGAACCCCAGTCCTCTGCGTCCCAGGCCTGGGCTCTTTCTGTGGAAATAGTGAGGAGGAAGTGAGGAGCCTCTGCTCAAGCTGTGTCTGATCCCAGGGTGCCCCCAGTTGGGCAGGGCGGTGGACAGACGTCTATTGCCTGTGGCTAACCACTGAGGGAGAGGAAAAGCAGCCAGGGCCACTGGGAGAAAATGCCCTGCCCTCGGAGGCTCCCAATCCACACGACTGGGACTTGTCTTTAGCTGTCGAGTCCCAAAGCGACTCCATGGGCACAACTGTTCCAAAATGCCCCGCTTTCCATCTGCAATTGTAAGCATGCCAAAAATATGGTTGCGTGAATGGAACTTGGGTTTCTTGGGATGCATTTTCCCTAGGGCTCAGTACTGGGCCATGTACTGAGCAGGCGCTAAGTAATAATAATGATAATAATAGCATTTGTTAAGCACTTACTATGTGCCAAGCACTGTTCTAAGTGCTGGGGTAGATACATGGCAATCAGGTTGTCCCACGTGGGGCGCACAGTCTTAATCCCCATTTTACAGACGAGGTAACTCAGGCACAGAGAAGTTAAGTGACTTGCCCAAAGTCACACAGCTGATGAGTGGCGGAGCCGGGATTAGAACCTATGACCTCTGACTCCCAAACTGGGGCTCTTTCCACTAAGCCAGTAAGTAGCATCTCCGCTCCTGCTGGATTTTGCAAGCAAAACCAAATGCGACAAATATCTCATTAATAATAGTGATGGTATTTGTTAAGCGATTACTAGGTGCCAATAACACAATCTTTCCATTTAAAGGGATCGATTGAATGTGTGGTTCCCGATTTCTAATTTTACTAAGTGTCATTTAAGATTTGGGGATGTGGGAAGTCACTGTGTGTGGTGAAATCAGCTTAGAGCTCTGGGTATCTCTTAAAGTCTGGAAGCTGGGCATTTTGCCTCTTCATTTCTGAATACCCGGGCTGATCTATAATTCTGGTAGTCAAGAAAAGAGCTCAAACATGATTTTGACTATATCCCGGAATACACCTAAACCATACTTATTTGATTTGCAATGATATTTCGGTTAAAACAACGTTGGGATCAGGTAGTGACAACCCCCGGGGGTCATTGTGGTGACAATTTTGGGTCAGTTGGGAGACTCGCTAAGGTAGAAAGAGAAGGATGGGTGCTTTGCGGGCTCTAGCGTGGTTAGGTAGTTCTCAGAAGAGGATACTGGAAAGAAGATGCTTGCTGATGTCATATTTAAATTGTTACTCAAGAACCCAGTGGCCATAAGACTTATAAAAGGAGTCCCTCTGCTCTTCCCAAGACAAGCCCCGCTGAGAAGGTAAGAGTCTCCTTCTACTTTGTCTCCGGGTTATTCTCGTCCAGTCTTTCCCCTTACTGATGACTTTCGGTCCTTTTTCTCAGCTGCAGGTTCTCTCCGTCCTCCCGAGCCCGTTTTTCTGGACGAACGAAGGTGAGCGATGGCTTCTCCGAAAGGTTTTCTCAGCTGCTGCTCAGCTTGGACCCTGGCTTCGTGTTCCCTCTTTCTCTTCCTCCTCGTGCTGACATCTCAAGGAGCGGTCGTGCCTCTCCGTGACCGATGCAGACTGAAGAACAGCGACTTTGAAGTGTCCTTTATCAACCAGCGCATCTTAAATCTTTCTAAGAAGGTAAAGAAAAGACCCCATTAGCAGTCCCAAGTATATTCTGTCTTTCCACTCTGCTTCTCTCCCTCTCTTCCCCTCATCTAATAATAATGATAATAATCGTACTAACTGTAAAAATTGTAATAACCATAATAAATGTTGAGGTAGATCCAAGATAATTAGTTGGAGACTGCGCCTGTCCCACATGGGGTTCACAGTTTAATTTGGAGGGAGAACAGGGATTGAATCCCCATTTTACAGATGAGGAAATTGAGGTACAGAGATGTGAAGTGACTCATTCAAGGTCACCCACCCAGCAAGTGGTAAAGCTGGGTGTCTCCTGGACCTGGACACACTCTCTCTCTCTTTCTTTTTTAAATTAAATTTTTTAATGATCTTTGTTAAGCGTTAAAAGTGCCAAGCACTGTTGTAAGTGCTGTTCTAAGTGCTGGTTGGAGCCAGTCCATGTCCCACATGGGGTTCGCAGTCTAAATCCCCATATTACAGACGAGATAACTGAGGCGCAGAGAAGTAAAGTGACTTGCCCAAAGTCACACAGCAGACTCCCGGGCCTGTGCTCCAGCCACTAGGTCACACTGCTTCCTTTTCTCTCTTGTTTCTCACCCATGTGGAAGTCTTGTTCAGAGGCATTCCTCTTAATGCTGGGGACTCCCGCAACTGAAACATAACCTCTCCAAGAGCCCAAACCTACTGCAGAATTTGCCCATTTGGGGGATTCTTCTTCTGCTTGTTGAGGGCAGGGAATGTGACTATTATGCTACAGGGTATTCTCCCAAGCCCTTAGTACGGTGCTCTGCACACAGTAAGCGCTCAATAAACAGAAGCTTGTGTGTTAGAGAATATAGAACACGGGCTTGGGAGTGAGAAGAAGTGGGCTCTAATTCTGGCCCCGCCACCCGTCTGCTGTGTCCTGGGCAAGTCACTTCACTTCTCCGGGCTCAGTTACCTCATCTGGAAAATGGGGATTAAGAGTGTGAGCCCCATGTGGGCCAGGGACTGCGTCCCACCCGATTAACTTGAATCTACCCCAGCTCTTAGAACAGTTTTGGCACGCAGCAAGTGTTTAACAAGTACCATAATTATTATTATTACTATTGTCAATGAATACAATTGATTGATCGATCTATGCTTCGTCTGGTCCCCCTACCCCGATTCTCCCTCTCGCTCCCAGTTTCACTCCCGTCAAACCTTTTGCTGAATTCTCCCCTCGCCCCTGAGGCAACGTTACCTCTATTTAGCACACAGGCGCAGAAGGTAAGGGCTTTGCTGCCCTCTTGCAGCAAACACTCTAGACTGTAAGCTCATTACGGGCAATCATTCCTTCATTCATTCATTCAATCATATTAATTGAGCGCCTTCCATATGCAGAGCACTGTACTAAACCCTCGGAAAAGTACAATATAACAATAGACAGAAACATTCTGGCCCACAGCGAGCTCACAGTCCAGAGGGGAGGAGACGTGACTGCTAATTCTGTCATATTGTGCTCTCCCAAGCGCTTAGTACAGTGCTCTGCGTATGGTAAAAGCTCAAGCAATCCCATGATTGATGGTTCGATTGATTGATTGCAGGCAAGTGACCAGGACACCATCACGGACATCAGGCTCATCAACAGCACCTTTCCCCAAGACGTCCAGGTGAGTCTGAGCCCGCAGGGTCGAGGAGAGGCCTGGGGTTGCGGGGGCCGTGGAGATTTCCGCGTGGTAACTCCTGTTTGGCTTTGGACTGGGATTCAGGTAGGAGATCGCTGCTACCTGATGAAGCAGATTCTGAACTTCACCCTGGAGGTGGTGATTCCTCCTCAGTACACCCAGCTCATGCCATTTATCCAAGATGTGGAATCCTTCTTCAGCGATCTCCACCGCAAGCTGCGCTACTGTGTGAGTGTCTTCACCCCCACCCTCTGGGAGTCCCTGCCCCTTCTCCTGAGAGTCCTCCCCACCCTGCTGTCTCAGGAGCCTTTTAATGGAATTTGTTTAACCTTTTACTATGTGTCAGGCTCTGTACTAAGCACTGGGCTTGGTAGATACAAGCTAATCAGGTTGGACACAGGAGCCTTTTTGATGGCATTTGTTTAAGCGCTTACTATGTGTCAGGCATTGTACTAAATGCCGGGATAGGTAGAGACAAGCTAATCAGTTTGGATACAGGAGACTCTAAATTTTTTTATTTTAATGGAATTTGTTTAAGTGCTTAATGTATGCCAGGTGTTGTACTAAGCCCTGGGGTTGGTAGATACCAGATAATCAGGTTGGACACAGGAGCCTTTTTAAAAATCATTTTTTAATAGAATTTTTTTAAGCATTTACTATGTGTCAGGCACTGTACTAAGCACTGGGGGAGGTAGATACAAGATAATCAGGTTGGACATAGGAGCCTCTTAATTTTTTTTATGGAATTTAAGTGCTTGCTATGTGCCAGGCACTGTACTAGGCGCTAGGGTTGGCAGATACAAGCTAATCAGGTTGGACATAGGAGCTTTTTTTATGGCATTTTTTAAAGTGCTTACTATGTGCCAGGCACTGTATTAAACGCTGGGGTAGGTAGATACAAGCTAATCAGGTTGGACACAGGAGGCTCTTTAATTTTTTTTATTTTAATGGACTTTGTTTAAGTGCTTAGTATATGCCAGGTGCTGTACTAAGTCCTGGGGTAGGTAGATGTAAGATAATCAGGTTGGACACAGGAGCCTTTTTAAAAATCTTTTTTTATGGAGTTTAAGTTCTTACCCCGTACCAGGCACTGCACTAAGGGCTGGAGTAGATAGAAGCTAATCAGATTGGACACAGTCCACATCCCATTCGGGGCTCACAGTCTAAGGGGGAATGAAACAGATATTGAATCCCCATTTAACAGACGGGGTGACTGAGGTGGATAATTAATCAATCAAATCATATTTATTGAGCACTTACTGTGAGCAGAGCACTGTACTAAGCTGAGAAAATACAGTGTGGCGTAGTGGATAGAGCTCGGGCCCGGGGCCAGAAAGACGTGGGTTCTAATTCCTGCTCCACCGCTTGTCTGCCGTGTGATCTCAGATGAGTCGCTTCGCTTCTCTGGGCCTCAGTTACCTAATCCGTAAAATAAGGGTTGAGACGTGAGACCCATGTGGGACAGGGACTGTGTCCAACTCGATTAGCTTGTATCTACCCCAGTGCTTAGACCAGTGCTTGACACAGAGTGAAAGTTTAACAAATACCACAATTAATATTGACCGAGTGCATTTTCTGCTTAGAATACCGTTAGCGGCGGACAGCACGTTGAGAGCCATGTTGAAACCCTGAAGAAGACTGTGACCAAGGTAAATTCTTCCCAATCTTTCCCAAACCACCGCAACACTTTTTCTAGAGTTCAGGCCGCCAGCCATGAGACACGGGGGATTTAGTATATGGTATTTGTCAGTCGCTTACTATGTGCCACGAAATCAGGTGGGACATAGTTCCTGTCCCCTATGGGACTCACAGTCTTAATCCCCATTTTACAGACTGGATAACCGAGACACAGCCAAGTGAAGTGACTTTCTCAAGGTCACACAGCAGACAAGTGGAAGAGGCGGGATTAGAACCCAGGTCCTTCTGACTCCCAGGCCTGCGCTTGCTGGTTTTAAAGGCGAAGTGAGTGCAGTTATAAATGCGATCTCACCTGGAGCTTGGTCTTTGGCTCTGGGAGACTAATCTGAGAGGGAGGGAAGACTGTTTCGGGGAACTGCTTGAGGCCAGATTTGTCAGAGAATGGAGCCCTCTGGTGGGACTCTCAAAGCGAGTGTAAATTGCAGAAGGTGAAAACTAAAGCCCTGCAATCCCTAATTAGGAGAAACACCGAGGCCTAAGGAAAAAAGCAAAGGTCTGGGAGTCAGAGGACCTGGGTTCTATTCTCGGCTTCGGCTGTGTGACCGTGAACAAATCACTTCACTTCTCTGTGCCTCAGTTCCCTCAACTGCACCGTGGGGATTCAAAACCTGTCCTCTCTCCAGCTTAGAGTTTCAGCCCCAAGAGAAACCTGATTATCTTGTATCTACTCCAGCACTCAGAGCTGTGTTTAGCACGTAGTAAATGCTTAACAAATACCAGTTTAGAGCTATGTGGTACCTACTAGAAAGGGAAAGGTTTTGAACGAGGAAGATGATGTAATTGCAAGGAGTTCTTAATGAAGAACAGCTGGAGATTTGCAACGAATAGTGTAAAATAACCATGACTTTTTTTTTTTAAATTGTATTTGTTAAGCGCTTACTATGTGCCAGGCACTTTACTAAACTCTAGGGTAGATACAAGTTAATCTGGTTGGACACAGTCCCTGTCCCACATGGGGCTCACAGTCTAAATTCCCATTTGACCGACACAGAGGCACAGAGAAGTTAAGTGACTTGTCAAAGGTCACACAGCAGACAGTCGGAGGAGCCGAGATCAGAACCCATATCCTTCTGACTCCCAGGCCCGTGCTCTAACCACTAGACCCTAGGTGTTTCTGGGTCTTCTCTCCTGGAGGCTGCCTATCAAAACCCCATGGACAAGGGGACAGGGATGGAATTAAACTTTTCCCCTTTTAGCTCAGGGCTGAACCCTGGGTCTCCATTTCAATCATTCTGATGAGCTCTGTAATCCGGGTACCAGAACTGGCAATGATTAAGTATAGTAATAGTGTTTGTTTCACCCCCGTGTATCCGTGAGGGGGGAAGTCTGATTTGGAAGAACTAGTATGCAGGCTGGTAAATACTAGGGATACGTGCAAGGTAACTGTAACCAATTTGCTGCAGGGCTCTGAATGAATCATTAATTTCCTTCCACGTTGTCAGAGAAAGTCTGGGATCAAATACTCTCCGTCTGTGTTACCTTGGGTGTTTTCTTAGAGGACGAAGGCGATGCTCAAATGATTTCTTTGATTTCGATTTTGTAGCTCGGCAAGAAAGGAATGAACAAAGTGATCGGCGAGCTCAATTTGCTCTTCATGGCCCTAAAGCACGCCTGCGTTTGACCCGAGAGGAACGGAAAACTCTCGGAAAGGGGAAATCATCGTATCGGGTTGGAACCGTCTCTTGGCCGAAAGCAGTTGTAGTTCTAGATTGTAAGCTCCTTGCCGGCAGGGATCGTGCCTCCCTATTCTAGCTTATTCCCCCCAAGCTGTCAGTCCAGTGTGCTCTGCATACATTAAGCGCTTCGTAAATACTGTGAATTGACTGAGTGAAATTCCAACCTTAGCAGCAGGTTTCGCCAGAGTCCAGCTTGAAGAGACAAACACAACTTCAGTTCCCTGGGTTTGAGGAGCAACTGAAAGGACTTTCTCAGCTAGGCTTGATCTGGAACTAAAACTCCATTTGGTCACCCTTGTGGCAGAAAATCATCACCTGCAAAAGCCCTAAAGCATTAAACAATTCCTGCTTAATTAGGATCCAAAACGCTTTCGTCCACATTTAGCATTTTGTATTTATTAACTTATTTTAAGGCAGAATTCTATTTTTTTTAATTTATTCAGTTTGATTCTGTGGATCTATTTATACATCTCTTGTCAAATGCTGTAACCAGAATTCAGGCTCTGAGTGCTATTGTGATATTTATAACTATGTAACTGAAGGGTATTCATTTGATCTGTTAATAAATGTTGAGTTTTGATTTCCCAAATCCCACAGCTGGAATGATTCTTTTCCTCCGTGATATGTTCTAAAATGGGACTCAGCATCCTATGGACAACAGAAAGCATCGGAGAAACCTCAGGGGGATCAAGCGCTTAGTACAGTTCTCTGCACAGAGAAAGGGCTCAATAAATGCGACTGAATGAAATACGATGGAGTGAACTAGAAAACAGACAGGTTGAAGGAAAAGTGCCAGGGTGGTTTTCCTAGCTTTCTGGTGAACCGGGGAAGAGTCTGGAATTTCCTGGTTATTAGAAGGGAAGTCTGATCCTTGCACTGTGGCCTTTCATTTCAATCGATAGATTGATCATATTTCTTGAGCGCTTACTGTGTGCAGAGCACTGTACTAAGCACTTGGGAGTTGATAGGCTCTCTGCCCACAATGAGATTATGGTCTAAACGGGGAGGCTGATACCAATATAAATAAATAAATTACAGATATATGCATAGGTGCTGTGGGGCTAATGGGCTTCATAAAATGGGGATTAAATACTTGGTCTCCTTCCCTCCTCAGGATCTGAACCTCATGCGGGACAGGGACCGTGTCCAACCTGTTGGCCTTGTATCTACTCCAGCGCTCAGTGCAGTGCTTGGCACATAGTATGCACTTAATGATTACCATTATAATTGATAACTTGCCATAGGATCCCATCTGGGCTGGTCTTTTGGAACCCAACCCTACCCTGTGTGGGAAAGTAATAATGTTAATGTTGGTATTTGTTAAGCACTTACTATGTGCGGAGCAGTGTTCTAAGCGCTGGGATAGATACAGGGTAATCAGGTTGTCCCACATGAGGCTCACAGTTAATCCCCATTTTACAGATGAGGTAACTGAGGCACAGAGAAGTGAAGTGACTTGCCCACAGTCACACAGCCGACAAGTGGCAGAGCTGGGATAGTAGGGTCTAGTGGGAAGAGCACGTGATTAGGAATCAAGGGATCAGGGTTCTTTTCCCAGGTCCACTGGTCCGCTGTGTGATCTTGGATGAGTCACTTAATTTCTTAGTGCCTTAGTTTCCTCATCTGTAAAATGGGGATTCTAACCTGTTCTCCCTCCTCCTTGGACTGTGAGCCCCTTCTGGGACAGGAACTGTGCCTGATTGGATTGCACCATGGCTACGCAGAGCTTCAAACAGTGATTAGCACATAGCACGGGGTTAATCAATATCGTAATAATAATTATCAATATGAGAAGTAGCATGGCACAATACAGTGGTGTAGTACCAGAAATGGATAACGGAAAGAAACAAACTAAAAACACAGAATCGAATAATCGCTCTGGTCTCGAAGTGTTGAGTCATCTGTGAAGTTTTCTTGGAGCTGAAGTCTGTTAAAACGAGAAGCAGCATGGCCTAGAAGATAGAGGACGGGCCTGGGAGTCGGCTGGACCTGGGTTCTAACCCCACTTGTCAAACTGCGTGACCTTGGGCAAGCCATTTCACTTCTCAGGGCATCAGATCCCTCATCGTAAAATGGGGATTAAGACTGGGAACCTTATGTGGGACAGGGACAGTGCCCAACACAATTATCTTGTACCTAGTCCAGTGCTTAGAACGGTGCCTGGCACGTAGCAAGTGCTTAATGATGCTGCTGCTTCACAAACACCACAGTGATTATTATTATCATTCTCTGCCCTAGCAACTTCTAGGTTTTCCCCCCTTATTCATGTGTGGGGCTACCTAATCTTGGACCATCCCAAGCGATCTCAGGCTGCCAGATTGCTAGGAGGACTGGCTCATTATTTGGCAAAGATCCACGGGAGTAGAAGCTTGACCAAATTGATTCCCCTTTTCCATAGAGAAAATGCAGCAAGAAGGTCATTTGGACAACTTTTTGATTTCCAAGGTGATGAATTACTGGAACGGTCCTGCAGTATGCACTCAACTAATACCATCGATTCATTGGGCCTGAACCAGATAATCAGTCAGTCAATCAATCAATCATATTTATTGAGTGCTTATTAAGTGCAGAACCTTGAACTAAGCACTTGGGAGAGTAAGGTACAACAGAATTAGGAGACTAGAGGGGGAGACTGATATAAATTTAAATAAATAAGTAATTGATAACATACAGTTTAAAGATATGTACATAAATGCTGTGAGGTTGAGGGCGGGGCAAATATCAAACATCTAAAGGTCACAGATCGAAGCGCATAGACGACGCAGAAGGGAGAGGGAGCCGGGGAAAAGAGGGCTTAATCGGGGAAGGCCTCTTGGAGGAGATGTGACCTTATTAGTGGTTTGAAGGTGGAGAGAGTGGTGGTCTGGCGAATATGGAAGGGGAGGATGTTGCAGGCTAGGGGGAGGATGGGGAAAGGGGTTGACGACAAGATGGATGAGATCAGGGCACATGAGGAAGCTGGAGTTAGAGGAGCAGATTCATTCATTCATATTAATTGAGTGCTTACTGTGTGCAAAGGACTGTACTAAGCTGAGATAACTTCTTTAGGTTTCCTCCAGCTTTATGACTCTCCCCAGGATCATCGACCCTTCCAGGATTCAACAGAACATTTGGGAATACCCGCCCCGCTCCGGTCTCCAGAAACCTGGTCCTTTTGGGGGGCACGTTTGACGACTCCGCTATAACGACCTTTGTTTCGATTTGCACCTAAGCTCCTATTTCTTGGAAACGTCGGCCCGATTTTGCCCGTAAACCTGGAAATGGCTTCCACCTCACGTCATAGATGGTGTGGTCAAGTTTTGAAGAGGTGCAACGTGGCCTATTAAAAATAGAACAGCCTGAAGCGATCGACATCTATATAAGCCCTCAGATATCTTTCACAACATTGTCTCGGAGCGACGGCTTGGGGGTGAAGAGAAGTAGGTTATTCTTTGTCATCTCACCCATCTGAGGTGGCTCTAGGGCGGCGGAGACACGAAACTCGGGGGGAAGATGTCGAGGATAGGGCTTCTCTGCGTCGCCTTGTCCCTCTTGGTGGCCGAGAGCAGGGAGCTTTCCATCGCCAATAGCCGCTGCCACGAAGGCATGATGTCCAGATCCGTCGACAACCTCTACCTCAAAGTGACCAGATTCAAGGCCTCCGTTCCAGTAAGTCTCCCGGGTTTCTCCGAGACGACCGACCCCCTTCGATAAGGTGCCAGCGGTCCGGGAGGTCGCCCCTCCGTTAATTCAATTTGCTCTGTTGCAGGAAGACGGCATCAAAAACAAAAAGCTGCTAAAAAAGAAAACCAAAAGGCTGATTACGGTGTGTCCTAGATCCTTTTCCTTTCGGTTTCCTGTTGGGTTGATTGTTTTTCTGAATGAGGCAGATACTGGCAATCAGAGGCTGTTTGGGGGCGGAGGCCGGGGACGGGGTGGCCCTGGATCTCGATCTCACTCCCTTCTCCGGTTCCCAGAAAAACTGCCGATTTCGAGATCAGCTCTTGACCTTCTACTTGGAGGATGTCTTTGGGAGTCATCATCTCCCGGTCGGCGGAGAGTTGCGCATCGTCGAAGACTTCCAGCGGCTGAAAGAGGTCTTGAATCGATGCGTAAGTACATTCTTCGGAGACGACAGGTTGGCTCCATCAAGGTCTTGCACTAAGGATGGGGGCGTTCAGCGGGTAGAGGCCTTATCGGTCAATAGGCTGCATTGAGCACCAACCGTGTGCAGAGGTCTGTTCTAGGCTCTTGGGAGAGTACGCTACAACAGGCAAAATCACGGGTGGCTGGGTTGGCTCCTCTCAAAGCCACTCTTTGGAAATGATCAGTGAAAAAGAGACTAGTAATAGAGTGGGTGCAGCTCTTTCGAATAAATACAATTGACTGACTGACTGGGAATATATCCGTTTATTGTTGTATTGTACTCTCCCGAGGGCTTAGTACAGTGCCCCGCACACAGTATGCACTCGATAAATAGAGAAGCAGCGTGGCTCAGTGGAAAGAGCACGGGCTTTGGAGTCAGGGCTCATGAGTTCGAATCCCAGCTCTGCCACTTGTCGGCTGTGTGACTGTGGGCAAGTCACTTCACTTCTCTGTGCCTCAGTTCCCTCATCTGTAAAATGGGGATTAAGACTGTGAGCCCCACGTGGGACAACCTGATTCCCCTATGTCTACCCCAGTGCTTAGAACAATGCTTGGCACATAGTAAGCGCTTAACAAATACCAACATTATTAAGTCCGAGTGAGTAAGAGGGAGTGAAAACTGGTAGACATGATCCCTACCTTCAAGGAGTTTACAATCTACAGGAAGAGCTCAGACTCTACAGGGCTTTATGAAAATAAGAATAACGGTAGTGACGATGATGATAGTAATAATATTATTGATAATGGCTTTCGTTCAGCATTTACCATGTCCCAAGCCTGGGGTTGAGCACTGAGGTAGACAGAGGATAAAGAGATTGGATGGAGACCTTGTCCCACAGAGGGCTTCCAGTAGAAGGGGAAGGAGAACAGATACTGAAAGCCCATTTTACAGATGAGGAAACTGAGGCACAGAGCAGTGAAGTGACTTGCTCAAAGTCTCCCAACACCAGAATCAGAACCCAGGCCTTGGAAATGCAATTAAGACAGGTAGGGCAGTTTAATAGATGCTTGGGATCTATCTAAAAATCAAATGAAAAGGATAAATAAAAGTGGTGTTGTCTAGGAATATCAATCAATCGATTAATGGTATTTGTTGAGCACTTACTGTGGGAAGAACACTATGCTAAGCACTTGGGAGAGCACAATACAGCAGAGTCGGTAGACATGTTCCCTGCCCACAAGGAACTTACGGTCTAGAGGGTTCACGAGCCAATCAGCAGTGGGTTATAACAAATTGCAAAAGGCGAGAGTTTCAGTGGACTCGATCAATCCGTTAGCCAAGCGATGGTATTTACCGAGTGCTTACTATGTGCAGAGCGCTACACTAAGCGTTCGGCAGAGAACGCTAAAACAGAGTTAGCAGATACGTTCGCTGCCTACAACGATACAGTCTAGAGAAGAGTGAGCCTTCCCCTGTAACCCCGGACCCTACCAGTACTCTGTTCATAACTGGCCTGTTTGAAAACACAACTCTTTTTGTCAAATCTTTTGGATCTTTAAAAAGGAAAGCGGGCCAGACTGTCCTTCCTAAAAAGTCCGACCCTAGATAAGTTTAATTAAAGTGTTTGAATGGGTTGTCAGACACCTCCAGGGCCAAAATAACTCCTTTTTCACGGTATTCATTTAGGGCTTACTATGTGTCAAACATTGATTTAAGTGGGGTGGGGATCAAGATTAATCGGGTTGGACACAGTCCCCGTCCTACATGACACTCACTATCCTAATCGCCATTTTACAGATGTTGGAACTGAGGCCCACAAAGTGAAATGACTTAACCTCTTTTCTGCTTGCCTTCTCAGGTTCCATGTGCTCCTTCCTCTAGAGAGATGAAGCCCATTACCAAGATGAAGGAACTGTTTTATAAGGTAACTATACAACGATGATGATCTCAAAGATTACCAAATGAACTCTTTTTGAAATTCTCTATTGAAAAATCTGCACCTCTTTGCAGCTTGGAAACAAGGGAGTCTACAAAGCCATCGGTGAACTTGATATACTCCTTCCGTGGATCAAATCCTACATAGATAACTTTAAATAAAGTGAAAGGACACCCCCTGAATGAGCGTCAATGTCATGGACCTGAAAATCTACTGAAAACCAGAAGAAAGGATTTATGCACAATGATGACCTCTTCCTAGTGGATGAAACACCTTTTTCTGTACAGCTTCGGGAGAAAAATCAGACACTTCAGCACTGTTATTATTGAATCAATATATTAATGATTGGAAGATAACTATTCCTTTACATCCCCTTTTGTGTAAATTCACTGTAAAGAAGCATAGCCTAGTGGAAAATAGCACGGGCCTGGGAATCAGTGGACCTGGGTTCTAATCCTGACTCCGCCGCGTACCTGCTTTGTGACTTTGGGTAATTTACTTCCCTTCTCTGCGCCTCAGTTGGCTCTCCTGCAAAATGGGGATTCCATCCCCCTTCTCTCCCCTCCTTAGACTGCGAGCCCCCTGTGGGACCTGATTACCTTGCATCTACCCCAGAGCTTAGTACAGTGCTTGGCTCATAACAAATACCCCAGTTATCGTGATTATTATTAATTGAGAATTTAAGGGAAAAAAATTACATTCCAAAAATGCATTTCACTACTGAATGATTTTAAAAGAGAGATAAGGAAATGAAATCATAGTTTTGTGGTACTTTCTGTTTGTAATATAATGGATATGAAATGGGTTCTTGTGTATGACAGTTGTGAATTCTAAGGATCTATTTTTGTTAAAGGAAACCAGCATAAACTTTTACAGTGACCTATATTTCAAATGAATAAAAAACATACACGTTAGAATTGACTAGTTAAACAGAACCACAGGTTAGGTCCTATAAAGTAAAGTAGAGTAGCATAGTGCTATCAGAACAAATGGAAACATTGGAAAATTTAAATTAAAGGAATTTTAATGATGGTGAAGTGCACTAAGTCTACCATACTAAGCATTTTGGGAGAATCCAATAAAATAACAGACACATACCGGGAAGGCAAGCGTCGATACCGCCACTGATGGACTAATAGAAAATTCTGTGAGGATCTAAAGGTCCTGGGAGATGTAGGCTTCTTCTGAAGAGGTAGAAATGCCCAATGCGCGGTGCCTGACTTCCGCTTCAGGAATTTAGGATTCTGACTGCAGCGTTCCTTTCATTGCCCAGAACCTCTGCCAAAAATCCAGGTTTGTGGGATAGATTCTGGTCTCCTCCTGACAGGCTCATCTGGGAAAATGGAAGCCAGAAATGAAATGAGAGTCAACTCCGTGGGGGAACTTGCTTCTCCAACCCCTTTCGCGCTTCACCAACCCCATAGCAGCTCTCAAATCTCCCAGCGTGCCCTGAATAGTGGTTATTTTCTCATCACTTGCCCAGAAGGATGCATGGGGGCCCCGCCTAAAGAGCCAATGAATAAACACATACACGCTAGAATTGACTAGTTAGAACCACATGTTGGGTCCTATAAAGAAGTAAAGTAGAGTAGCGTAGCGCTATCAGAACAAATGGAAACATTGAAAATATTTAAATTGAAGGAATTTTAATGATGGCGAAGTGTACTAAGTCTACCGTACTAAGCACTTTGGGACAATCCAATAAAATAACAGACACATACCGCGAAGGCAAGCGTTGATACCGCTGCTGATGGATTAATAGAAAATTGTGCGAGGATCTAAAGGTCCTGGGAGATGTAGGCTTCTTCGGAAGAGGTAGAAATGCCCAATGCACGGTTCTCCCTTGTGAGAAGTAATAATAATAGTTACGGTATTTGTTAAGCACTTACTATGTTCCAGGCACTGTACTCAGCGCTGGGGTGGATGCAAGCAAATCTGGCTGGGCAAGGTCGCTGTCCCACATGGGGCTCACAGTCTCAATCCCCATTTTACAGATGGGGTAATTAAGACCCAGAGGAGTGAAGAAACTTGTCCAAGGCCACTCAGCAGAGAAATGGCAGAGCTCTGTCTACTATTCCATGCTGCTTCTCTAGCCTGGCCTAACGGAGACAGCACGGGCCTGGGAGTCAGATCCTGGGTTCTAATGTGTAATATAGACATTATATATTATTATAATATATTCTAGATTAAGTATTTACATTAACCGCAGTGAATTATTAATTACACATTATATTTTATTTATACTTATCTCTGTGAATTATTATATATTAAGGATTATTTATTTATATTAATCTCTGTCTCCCCCTCTAGCTATAAGTTCACTGTGGGCAGGGAATGGGTCTACGAACTCTGTGGTACTGTACTCTCCCAAGCGCTTAGTATAGTGCTCTGTACATAGTTAGCGCTGAATCAATTCCGCTGATTCATTCGTCTATTCGATCATATTTATTGAACTCTTACTGTGTGCAAAGCACTGTCCTAAGCACTTGGGAGAGTACAATATAACAATAAACAGGCACATTCCCTACCCACGTTGAGTTTACAGATGATGACGATGAGGAGGAGCAGGAGGAAGATTCCACCCTGCTTCTTCCAAGTGCTCAGTACAGTGCTCTGCACACAGTAAGCACTCTGTAGATGGCACCATCTTCCTTCTCCTTCCCCTCTAGACTGTAAGCCCACTGTGGGAAGGGATTGTCTCTCTTTATTGTTGCGTTGCGCTTTCCAAGTCCAGAAGGCCCCTGAGCCCAGTGTCCAAGAAACAGAACAACGGGGAAAAGGGGCCAAGGGGATAGGCTTCACTAAGTCAGCCAGTCAGTCAATCGTATTTATTGAGCGCTTACTGTGTGCAGAGCACTGTACTTATGTGCTCGGGAGAGTACAGTAGAACAGACGCATTCCCTGCCCACAATGAGCTTCCAGTCTCGAGGTCAACTCTCCTACCGTCTTCGTCCTGCCCCGGGATGATCCCTGGGGCCAGAAAGGAGTGTGGTCTAACGGCTAGAGCCCGGGCCTCGGAGTCAGAAGGACTTGGGTTCTAATCCCTTGTCTGCCTTTTGCCCTTGGATAACTTACTTAACTTTTCTCTGCCTCGGGTCCCTCATCTATAAAATGGGGATGGAGACTGGGATCCCCACGTGGGACAGGGACCGTGTCCCACCCCATTTGTTTCTATCCACCCCGGCGCTTAGTATAGTGCTTGGCACAGAGAAGGCACTCAACAGATACCATGAAAAAAAAGAAAGCAGAGCTGTTGCCCCTAAAATCTTGCTTTTGGCATCGTACAAAGTAGGACTCATTTCCTGCCAAGTGACAATTTAGTGTCAGAAACATGTCAAACAGCCTTTAGTACCCTGGATTTGACTCTAGATGTCACTCCAGGAAAACAAGAGAACCACTGACATACCCTCCCTCTAGATGAGGATGGAGGGTGAGGTGCCGACTGCAAGCGCCTTGTGGACAGGGAGGATGTCACTAACTCTGTCGAATTGTACTCTCCAAGCGTTTAGCACAGTGATCCGTACACAGTAAGTATTCAATAAACACCACAACCGATCAACACACCATCAGTGGTAATAAAAATAATAATATTATGGTAATTGTTAAGGGCTTACCGTGTGCCCAGGACTGGAGAAGATACAAGGTAATCAGGTTGGACAGAGTCCCTGCCCCACACAGGGCTAACCGTCGTCACCCCCATTTTATAGATGAAGTAACTGAGGCACAGAGAAGTGAAGTGCCTCGCCCCAGGTCCCACAGCAGACGTGGGGCGGAACTGGGATCGGAAGCCAGGTCTTTCTGACTTCCAGGCCCGTGCTCCATTCACTAGGCCATGCTGTTTCTCAACCAGTGTATCAACAAATGTAATTTATTGAGCCCTTCCTGGACGCAGAGCACTGTACTAAGCACGTGGAAGAGTACGACTACAGCAGAGTTCGTAGACACGTGCCTTATCCACAAGGAGCTCACGGTCTAAACTCAGAAACGGTTCAGAGCTCCTTTATCCAAATGTCATTACTAGGTTTCAAGAAACGATAAACGTCACTTGGAAATAGAGAGTTTTATAAGAATAATTAGGGGATGTGTTAAGTGCTGATTATGTGCCAAACACTGTACTAAGCGCTGGGGTAGTTACAAGCTAATCAAGTTGGATGTAATCCCTGGCCCACATGGGGATTACCTTCTAAATACATCATTTTCTCTTCCAGCTGTTATTACTGTGTCATTCTAGACTGTAAGCTAGTTGTGGGCAGGAAATGTGTCTACCAACTCGGCTATATTGTACACTCCCAAGCACTTAATACAGTACTCTGCACACAACAAGAACTCAATAAATAAGATTGATAGTCTGTGGTCCTATAGCAATATAATCAAAGAAATTTATAGACATCGTTGTCCGTCAAATTCAAAGAAACCAGTAATGGTGCAGTTCACTTAGGAGTCTGTGTGTGTGACTGAGAAAATCAATGTGCAAACCTAAAGCTCTGTCACAGTGTGCAAGAAGGTCATGGGTTCTAATTCCGCCTCTGCCACACGTCTGCTTTGTGACCATGGGGAAGTCACTTCACTTCTCTGTGCCTCAGTTCCCTCATCTGTAAAAGGGGGATTGAGACTGATTCCCCACACGGGACAGGGACTGTGTCCAACCTTGTATCCACCCCAGCGCTTAGTACAGTGCCTGGCACAGAGTAAGTACTTAACAAATACCGCAGTTATTAGTATTATTGTCAGATTGTACTCTCTCAAGCATTTAATACAGTGCTCGCACACAGTGAGCACTCAGTAATTGACTGAACGACTGAGGTGTGAGGAGAAGCTTGAGCACCTCTAAGAGTCTAAAAAGCTGGAGGAGAGATGGGAGTAGCAGCACGAAAAACTGACTAGTCAGTGGTTTCAATCACGTCAATAGAACAGCGATGGATCGTTAGAAAACGTCTTCAGAGGTATAATGCGGCGGGGTGCAAATGAGCCTTACTCACTGCTAACCTTATGGCTATTGTCTCTCTAACCTGGGAGGTAAATTCATGTGGAAAATACTCAGAAGACATTTCCATTATTACACTGAGAGAGGCGGGATGGCCTTTACAGTTGCTGAATTGCTCCGACACGATCACATCTTCTGTATCCTTTCATTGCCATAAACCGAACAAGGGGCATGAGATGACTGAAGTGTGATTTTTATCCTTACTAATCACCCCCTCTCCAAGGGGCCTTGACTCTTCATTTCCTCGACTATTTCCTCTCACTAGTCTCTCTCCCTTTTGCTCACCTACGGACTTTGGTTCTCTCTCTGTATCTACAATTTATTATTTATAATAATAATAATGCTATTTGTTAAGTGCTTACTATGTGCCAAGGTAATCAGGTTGTCCCATGTGAGGCTCATGGCTTTAATCTCATTTTACAGATGAGGTAACTGAGGCACAGAGAAGTAAGTGACTTGCTCAAAGTCACGCAGCTAATAAATGGCAGAGCCGGGATTAGAACCCATGACCTCTGACTCCCAAGCCCATGCTGTTTCCACCTAACCACGCTGCTTATGTTGATGCCTGTCCCACTCCCTCTAGGCTGTTAGCTTACTATTGTATTGTACTCTCCCAAATGTTTAGTACAGTGCTCTGCACCCAGTAGGGGCTCAATAAATAGGACTGATTGATGGATTGACTGAATCAGGATGCACTGCACCTTTATTTCCCAATTCAGATCCAAACACAGTGACCTCCCTCCCGCCCGAATCTCACCCACCTCGTTCACTAAATTACTTCAAATGCTTTTGAGGAGCAACTCATATTACCAACAAAATAACAGTGGAGTAACATCCCAAATTTGTAATAAAACCCAGAAATAAACTCTCTCTCTGGCCTTTCTCATATACTGTAAAAGAAACCCACGCAAAAGGAATAAGTCAATTAGGGCTTGGATTAGTATGATGGCAGTTGATAAGCACTTGCATTCATTAATTCATTCATTCAATCATATTTATTGAGTGCTTACTGTGTGCAAAGCACCATACTAAGTGTTTGGGAGAGTACAGTACAACGACAAGCAGATACATTCCCTGCCCACAAGGAACTCAGAGTCTAGAAGGGGAGAGATAAGTGCTTTCCGTGTGTCAAGCACTGTTCTAAGCGCTGGGGTAGTTACAAGCCAATCGGGTTGGACACAGTCTCTGTCCTACTTGGGGTTCAAAGTCTAAGCAAGAGGAAGAACAGGTGTTAAGTCTCCATTTTGCAGTGGAGAAAAATGAGACATAGAGAAGTGAGGTGATTTGCCCAAGGTCACACAACAAGCAATTGGCAGAACCAGGACTAGAACCCAGGTCCTCTGCCTCTCAGGCCTGTGCTCTTTCCACTAGGTCACGCTGCTTCTTGGAAGGATTAGTGAAAATGATCACCATCTGTTTAGAACATAATAATAATAATAATAATAATAATGTTGGTATTTGTTAAGCGCTTACTATGTGCAGAGCACTGTTCTAAGCGCTGGGGTAGACACAGGGGAATCAGGTTGTCCCGCGTGGGGCTCAGAGTC
This sequence comes from Ornithorhynchus anatinus, assembly GCF_004115215.2. Lineage (NCBI taxonomy): Eukaryota > Metazoa > Chordata > Mammalia > Monotremata > Ornithorhynchidae > Ornithorhynchus > Ornithorhynchus anatinus. The sequence continues at coordinate 16,857,930 of NC_041741.1, read as the reverse complement.
TTAATCCCCATTTTACAGATGAGGGAACTGAGGCACGGAGAACTTAAGTGACTTGCCCCCAGTCACACAGCTGACAAGTGGCAGAGCAGGGATTCGAACCCATGACCTCTGACTCCAAAGCCCATTCTCTTTCCACTGAGCCACATTGCTTCTCCGTCTTTTCCAATATTCCCAGCTCTTAAGTTCCCTTCCCTGATGATGATTCACAAATGCTCAAGATTAAAACTTTATTTTAAAAAATAACCAGATCCATCACTATTAGACTCCAATGAGGTCTTTCTCTAAAAGGTTGAAATCAGGGCTGTTTAAGGCATATATCCCCCAGTTAGGACTGAATTGAACTGTCCTCCTGAAGAAAGATAGGAAATGCAAACTTCATCCAAGATTCAATCGTGCGGCCTGAATAAACTCTTTATGGCTGAAACAAGCTCTCGAACGACGGTGATCAGAATCGCTGAGGAGCAGACTGGCCTAGTGGAAAAAGAATAGGCCTGGGAAACAGAGTACCTGGGTTCTGAGCCCAGCTCTGCCACTTGCCTGCTGTGTCTGTGAGCCCGTTGTTGGGTAGGGATCGTCTCTATCTGTCGCCGAATTGCACTTTCCAAGCGCTTAGTACAGTGCTCTGCACATCGCATGCGCTCCATAAATACTATTGAATGAATGAATGATCTCGGGCAAGTCATTTATCTTCTCTGCACCTCAGATTCCTCATCTGTAAGATGGGAATCAAATGCCTCCTCTCCCTCCTACTTAGATTGTGAGCCCCATGTGGGATATGGACTGTGTCCAACCTGATTAATTTATATCTCCGGCCACACTCAGAACAGTGCTCGGCACATAGTAACTGCTTAATAAATACCATAATAACATTGGTATTATGCCCTACTGAGAGCTCACCTCCTCCAGGAGGCCTTCCCAGACTGAGCCCTCTCTTTCCCTCTGCCCCTCCTCCCCTCCCCATTGCTCCTAATCCCTCTCTCTGCTCTACCTCCTTCCCCTCCCCAGAGCACTTGTGTATATCTGTATATATTATTTATTACTCTATTTTATTCATGATGTGTATATATCTACGATTCTCTTTATCTATTCTGATGGTATCGATGACTGTCTACTTGTTTTGTTTTGCTGTCTGTCTCCCCCTTCTAGACTGTGAGCCCACTGTTGGGCAGGGAACATCTCTATCTGTTGCCAAATTGTACATTCCAAGCGCTTAGCACAGTTCTCTGCACATAGTAAGCACTCAATAAATGTGATTGAATGAATGAATTGGGATTTATTTGGAACCACAAACTGGTTTAGATCTTCCACTAGGTTTTCCGCCCTATGGACAGAAAAATCTGGTCTTACAGGTAAGAGCCGGAAGAAATTAAGAAATCAAGATCATTTTAATTCGATTTGAAAATAGTAGTAGCAGAAGTAGCTTTTATTGAGCTTTCACTAGGTGTAGTACACTGTGCTAAGCTCTTGGGAAATAAATACAATCAAAACAACACATTCCCCGCCCACAAGGAGCTTACATGTTAATAGGGGAGATGGACATAATGTACTCACAGAGTAATCATGATAAATAATTAAATGTTCGATTCATTCATCCAGTTGCATTTATTGAGCACTTACTGTGTGCAAAGCACTGTACTGAGCACTTGGGAGAGTACAATATAGCAATAAGCAGACACATTCCCCGCATGTAATGAGCTAATATAATCGACTAGACTGTAAGTTCATTGCGGGCCAGGAACGTTTCTACCAACTCTGCTAGACTGTGCTATCCCAGGTGCTTAGTACAGTGCTCTGCACACAGTAAGTGCTCAATAAATATGACCAATTGATCAGAGAAGCAGCATGGCTTAGTAGATAGAGCACGGATCTGGGAGTCAGAAGGACGTGGGTTCTAACTCGGGCTCCTCCGCATGTCTGCCGTCTGACCTTAGGCAAGTCACTTCACTTTTCTGTGCCTCAGTTACCTCATCTGTAAAAAATAGGGATTAAGAGTGAGAGCTCAATGTGGAACGGGGAATGCGTCCAATCTGATTAACTTGTATCTACCACAGTGCTTTGAACAGTGCTTGCATGTAGTAAGCGCTCAATGGGTGTCATTATTATTGTTATTATTATTATTGTTGTGTTGTTATTGATTAATACATGCACAAATGAGATACAGTTCTGGAACTGGATGTCTTGATATTTTTGCCATTTTTTTGACCTGTGCGAATCAAACTATATTAAGTAGACTGAAACTGCATTAACCCTGCATGCATTATTTAGCACCACTACACTATTTCCTGCTTATTCCCATCCCCCATAGAAAAAAATAATATGTGGTCATCCCCAGTTCTTCCCCCGAACTGCAAATCAAGAACTAAGACTTCTTTCCTAGATCAAATTTGACACATTCACACTTCTTTTCGGTTGAAATGTAAGCTCTAGGAGACAGCCAGCCCCATTTTCCAACTGAGAAAAATGGAAGGAAACCAGTTTGGTTGATTACTCAGTTACTGCGCCCAAAAGGGTTTCAGTTTACTCCCTTACATATCAGGAAATATGCTAAAGAATACAAAACCGCAGTCATCTCTGTCAGTGGAACAGATAGCTAACGGCACTTTTCTACCTCAGGGGAAAGAGCGTTAATATAATGGATGATCCCGAACTGACTTCTAATTCGACGGATAAAAGTGGGTTTTGGCAGAGTCATGGAAGATCATTCCTCTGGAAATTATCAATGGCAAATGGTAGATAGATCGACAAGACGACTGCTCTAGTTGAGTTTGAGTTTTACTTCCTTTCGCTAGTAAGGTGTTGGGGTATGGAACTTGACTCGGACGATTCTAGACCGTAAGCTCCTCGTGGGGAGGGAATGGCTCCGTTGAACTGTTATATTGTTTTCTCCCAAGCGCTTAATACAGTGCTCTGCCCATAGTAAGGGCTCAAGAAATACAATTGAGTGACCGATTGACTGACACTTCATCGATCTATCAAGTGGTATTTACTGAGACCTCACTGGGTGCAGAGACCTGTACTAGGAATCAGAAGGTTACTATTTCCTGTATTAATCAAAGAAGACTCCTAGCCCAGAAGATCTGCATAGAAGATTATTAATAAACATATAGGTAGCAGTCCTCCATTCCAAAGATGAAACTATTGACAGGTGTGATTTCCACTAAGCAGGTGCGAATGTCACTAGCCAGGTGCGTGCCCCAGTTCGGCCAAAAAGATAATCGTGTGCCCATCCAACCGTGATACACCATTTGCCTTTAAAAATGGAAGTTTGCTGGGTTATTGGACTTGTCCAGTCTTTCCGCTGTAAGCCAAAATGCAATAAACAGCACGTTTGAATTTATTAATCTAGAGTCAGGAGAAGAACCTGCTTAGGCACTAAGCTTATTATTGCCTTTTAGTTTCTCAGAAAACGTTTCATTATGACATGCTTGTTTATTATAAAAATATGATTATTAGATGAGTGCCAAATGAAATAAGCAAGAATGTTATTATTATGAATTAATTGAATGCATAATTGCATTTTGAGTTTATGCTCAATTCTCTCATAATGCGTTTTTCCACCATCCATTTTGGGTAGAATACTGTTAAGGAATTCTACCAGTATGATGTAGTGGATAAAGCACGGGACTGAAAATCAAAAGGTTATGGATTCTAATTCCTGCTCCGCCACCTGTCTGCTGTGTGACCTTGGGCAAGTCACTTTATTTCTCTGTGCCTCATTTATCTCCTCTGTAAAATGGGGACTGAGACTGTGAGCCCCACATGGGCCAGGGACTGTGTCCAACCCAATTTGCTTGTATCCACCCCAGAGCTTAGCACAGTACCTGGCATGGAATAAGCGCTTAACAAATATCAAAATTATTATTATTACTTTTACCATGTGTATGAGGTGATTTCCAAATTTACTTCTCCATCCCTGACTTCTCTCCTTTTCTTTCATCTCACATTCCCTCCTGTCTTCAGGACATCTCTACTTGGATTTCCCCCCGACACCTCAAACTTCACATGGCCAAAACAGAATCCCATGTCTTCTCACCCAAATTCTCTCCTCCCTCCAACTTTCCCACCACTGTAGACCAGACCACCATCCTACCTGTACGTATCCAAGTAATAATCAAATCTCAGATTAACTACTGCATCTGCCTCTTCCCTGACCTTCCTGCCTCTTGTCTCTCTGCACTCCAGTCCATATTTCACTCTGCTGCCTGGATCATTTAATAAAAAAATTGTTCCATATACATCCTCCCACTCCTCTAAAACCTCCAATAATTTCCCATCCATCTCCGCATCAAACAGAAACTCCTCACCGTCAGCTTTAAGGAACTCAATCAGCGTTCTCCCTCCTACCTCGCTCGCTCAACTCCTACTACAGTTCGGTCTTCACATTTTGATTTTAGGAAATCTGCCTCCCTTTCGGCAAAAGAATCAATGATGTCATAAGCAATTCATAAGCAAGAATTCAGTGATGAAGCATCCTACTCTGTAGCTTTTTTGCTTTAATCGCTTGGATTCTGAATTCCACTGAACCTTCCTCTTCTGTCGTTCATTATAAAACAGCGTCCCTTTTGATATGCATATGAGTACTGCTCCAGGGATGGTTAATATGGAAAGATTTTAAGACTGTTTTCCTTGGAAAATTGGAATGGGGGCAGAAGTCGGGAACCATGTCTGGACCTTCAGGAATGTTAGACTGTGGACCTGAAGGTCCATAAAATGGAGGAAAATGTGAATTTCTGGGGAGAGTCTCCAGGGGCCGGTGACTGGTCTCAATCAATCAATCAGTGGTATTTACTGCGTGTAGAAGACTGACTAAGCACTTGGGAGAGTACAGTGTAACAGTGTAACAGAGTTGGTAGACACCTTCCCTATCCACAATGAGCTTATAAAATCTAGAGGGTCTTTGTTGGAAACTCATGATTCTGATTTATTTGGAGTTGTTTCAATATGGAAAATTCGGATCCTGGTTTCCAGTACACCACTGGTCATAGAGTGATTGGTCATTTCTGTAGTTCTGGGGCACTGAGGGGTTTGCGACAGAATGGTCAGTGAGCTCTGGCACCAGTCAGGAGAAAGAAAGTGAATATTTGCTATTTGTCCCGGGGGGGTCCGTATTGCTTCATATGAGTGGCAGGTGTCAATCATAATAATAATAATCGTGGGTTCTAATTCTGGGTTCTGCCTCTTGTCTGTGTGATCTTGGGGAAGTCACTTCACTTCTCTGTGCCTCACCTACCTCATCTGTAAAATGAAGATTAAGACTGTGAACCCTATGTGGGACAAGGACTGTGTCAAACCCGATCAGCTTGTATCCGCCCAGTGCTTAATACAGTGCCTGGGACATAATAAGCGCTTAACAAACACCATGCTCATTATTATACCGTTCAATTTATTTTACCCAAGCCCTTAATGAAGTGTTCTGCACACGGCACTCAGTAAATACGATTGTCTGATTGATAATTCGTTTTTTCAGTCCTGGGTGGTGGGAAGGAATTCTTCCTCAGATTCTCACCCAACATCATCATAACCATCATGGTTCTTATATAGTGGGTACCAATCGTGTACAAAATATTAGCTGCTTTGAATAATAATGTTGGTATTTGTTAAGCGCTTACTATGTGCAGAGCACTGTTCTAAGCGCTGGGGGAGATACAGGGTAATCGGGTTGTCCCATGTGAGGCTCACAGTCTTCATCCCCATTTTCCAGATGAGGTAACTGAGGCACAGAGAAGTGAAGTGACTTGCCCCCAGTCACACAGTTGACAGGTGGCAGAGCCTGGATTCGAACCCATGACCTATGACTTCCAAGCCCAGGCTCTTTCCACTGAGCCATGCTGCTGCTTTGAAGTATGCCATCAAAGTAGACTGTAATCTCCTTGTGGGGAGGGAGCTCGTCCACCATCTCAGTGGTATTGTACTCTCCCAAACGCTTAGTACAGTGCTCTGCACCCAGTAAGTACTCAACAGATACCGTTGATTCATTGGTTGAGTCCTCTGAACAGGCCCCTGTATGTAGTTATATGTAAGCTCACTGTGGGCAGGGAATGTGTCCGTTCATTGTTGTATCGTACTCTCCCAAGCGTTCAGTACAGTGCTCTGCACACAGTTAGCGCTCAGTAAATACGGCTGAATGAATAAATGAGTGCTAAGGCTCTCTGAATGAGAATGGCCAGCCAGCGTTTCTGCTCACTCTGTTGCACTGTACTCTCCCAAACGCTTAGGACAGTGCTCTGCACATAGTAAGTGCTCAACAAACACCACTGTTTGATCAATCGATTGATTGAGAATAAGATTCAAAGGCTTTGGGTTAGTGAAGAGGACCAGACCAGGGAAAGATGATGTCAGTTTCGAAGAAAAAAGGCTTGACGCCTTGGTCCCAAGTGTGATCCCATTCCCGGGTGAGTAAAAAGAAAACTGTGCTGGCTGTGAACCCCACACAATGCACCCCTTCTGAAAGAGGTGGCAGAACTTGGGGAAGCCCCAGATCGCTCGACCAGAATACAGAGTATCTGAGTGAACCCACCGGTTAGGAAACCACCACGTACATTTCAAAGTGGAGGTGACAAGAAATTAGTTCCTTGGGGTAGACAAGCCACATCCACCCCTGGCAACCCCACAGTCAACCCCATGTATGTGACTTAGAGGTGTGTCACTTTGTGGATCGCAGCGTCTTACGATGAAACGAAACTCAACGCATCCGAATCTGAGTGACCCAAATTGACAGAGCGCAAGAGCGTCTTGGAACAAAACGAAACCCAAATACCTGAAGCGGAGTGCCCTGTATCGACAGACCGCGTGATCGTCTTAGAACGGAACGAAACCCAGATATCTGAGTCGGAGGGCCCAGACTGACGGGTCGCAAGATGGAATTGATATTCATTCATTCAGTCGTATTTATTGAGCGCTTACTGTGTGCGGAGCACTGGACTAAGCGCTTGGGAGAGGACAATAGGACGCGAAACAAGACACACGCATTCCCTGCTCTTTCATGCCGAGTATACGAAGTCCAAAGGACCCTGTTCAAGTGAAATCTTTAAATAACACCATGCTTCCCATTGCTGTGCGAGTCAAAAAAGGAGGCCAAATGCTTAAGACTGAGGAAAGTTGGTGTGAAATTTATGAAATTTGAAAAAGATCTATGACAAGAAGAAGGTAGGAAACTAATCACTGTAGAAGAAGTAGGAAGTTGACTTAGACATACAAGCAGTTCCAGCAAAACGTGTTTTCAAGATGCATTTTGCGTCAGTTATTAATATTATTATTGAATTAGGGAACTCCCTCCCTTTTCTGACAACACAAGCCCATTTGCGGGGAGACACGGCCTAGTGGAAAAAGCACAGTCGGGAGACAGGAGTTAGAGCACCTGGGGTCTACTCATGCCTCCACCACTTCCCTGTTGTGTGACCTTGGAGAAGTCTTTTAACTTCTCTATGCCTCAGTTTCCTCATCTGTAAAATGGGGATTATATACTTGTCCTCCCTTCCCTTTGACTGTGAGGCCTTTGCGGAACAGGGCCTGTGTCCAATCTGATTAACAGATACGTACTCTAACCCCTGGCACGGAGTTCGGCAAAAAGTAAGTGTTAACAAATCTCAATGTTATTATTACCTGGACATCAATGTGAATCTCTCTTAACATGAGGTTTCACAAGAATACAGTTTCAATTTCCTCATCTGTAAAATGGGGATTAAGATTTGAGCCCCATGTGGGACACGGATTGGGTCCAAACTGATTATTTTGTATCTACTCTAAAGCTTGGCATATAGTAAGCACTCTGCCACTTATCTGCTGTGCGATCTTGGGTGAATCACTCAACTTCTCTATGTCTCGGTTCCTTCATCTGGAAAATGAATACTCAATACCCGTTCTCCCGTCTACTTAGATTGTATTTGGCACCTGATTATCTTGCCTCTACCCCAGTGCTTAGTAGAGTGCTTGGCACAGAATAAGCACTTAACAAATATTATTATTATTATCAAATATCATTATAAATGCAACCCTCGCCCAATTACGGGATGTAATAACTTCGTGAGTGTACTATATGAGTGCCATTTCACTACTGCTTCTAGAGTGAGAGGAAAAAAATTACAGATAAACTGGAGTTGGATCATTTCTGTTCTATTAGCGCTGGTATAAATACAAATTAATTAGGTTGGACACAGTCCCTGTCCCACATGGGGCTAACAGTCGAAGTGAATTACCTGTGGACAGGGATCGTGTTTACCAACTCTGTTGTATTGTACTCTCCCAAGCGCTTAATACAGTGCTTTGCATAGAGCCAGTGCTCAATAAATAGGATTGTCAGTCAGGTAGGAGGTGAAGATGTCCTACGTGAACAACTGTCCCTCACCTTTGAACACAGAAGGGCTGGGGTCAATGTGGCCCGATTCTCCACCCCTAAACGTGAGGGTGCAAAGTGAGGGTTCTGTAATTCCTCCTCTAACACCAACCTAGCAGGGAATGCGTCTGTTAATTGTTCTATTGTACTCTCCCAAGCGGTTAGTACAGTGCTCCCGACACACTCAGCGCTCAATAAATACGATCGAATGAATGAATGAACCTACTCACCGTACTTCAATCTCATCTATCCCACAGCCGACCTCTCGCCCACATCCTGCCTCTGGCCTAGAACGTCCTCCCTCCTCATACCCGACGGACGATCACTCTCCCCTACTTCAAAGCCTTATTAAAGGCGCCACTCCTCCATTTCCTTTTCTTCCACTTTCTTCAGTGTCACTTGGATTCACACCCTTTATTCATCTTCCTCAGCCCCACAGCACCTATGTACATATCCATGATTTATTTATTCATATAAATGTGCGTCTCTCCGTCTAGACCGTAAGTTTCTTATATTGTTGTATTGTACTCTCCCGAGCGCTTGGTACAGTGCTCTACCTGTACTAAGTGCTCAATATATATGATTGATGGATTGATTGATTGATCTGGAACCTAGAGTCAGAATCCTCTTCCAACACACTGGAAAACTCTTCTAGTTCAACAGGCTCGGAGGATCCCTGCAAGTCTGTGAGATGTTCATCTGGAGCGGTTGCTTGCTTCTGACTGTATTCTAGAGGCGCTCACCAAGATGTCAGCCAGACCATCATGAATTGTTCCACTGATTCAACCCAGCAGTCATAAGCTTGACCATGAGCCCGGGGAAATCTGAAGTTACTTCCAGTTTACGCTCAGAAAGCCCAACACACAAGCCCACAGATTTGACAGGACAAGATTGCTTAAAAGAAGGTTCTAGAACACAGGTCAGCACCGAGATGAAGGTCTCTGCGGCTGGATTTACCTAAGCTGGACAAGTGAGAAGAACGTTTGATGCTTGGATCTCCCACCAACTGCTATATGGCCACCTGAATCAAGCAATCAATCAGTCAGTCGTAATTATTCAGTGCTTACTATGTACAGAGCACCGTTCTAAGCACTTGGGAAAGGCCAACGCAACAGAATTAGCAGATACGTTCCCTGCCCATAATGAGTTTACAGTCTAGAGGGACCTGAAGGGATCCATAGGCAAGTCTGGAAGACAGAACAAATCATTTGAAAACAGTGATGTGACAGTCAGTCTCAAACAGTGTGTTATGATATGGACTTTTGGAAGATTTCAGCAACTATCAATCAGTGGTATTTATTGATCACTTACTCTGTACATAGTACTTAACACTTGGAAGACTAGTATAGCTACAGAAGCAGCAAGGTGAAGTGGATAGAACATGGGGCTGGGAGTCAGAAGGTCATGAGTTCTGATCCCAGTACTGCCACTTGTCTGCTGTGTGATCAGAACAAGTCCCTTCCCTTCTCTGGGCCAGTTGCCTCATCTGTAAAATGGGGATTGAAACCGTGAGCCCCATTTGGGACAGGAATTGTATACAACACGGTTTGCACTTTTCCACCCCAGTGCTTAATACAATGCCGGGCACCTAGTGAGCACTTACAAAATACCATAATAATAATAATTATTATTATTAAACACAATCACCACCTTCCAGAAGCTTTATGATCTAACAGAGAGTTTTCCATCTTTATAGAATTGGGTTTGTTTACTGTAGACTTTGCCTATCAGTTTCTTCTGCTCCATACCTCCTTCACTTCTCCCATACAAATTTTCTCACTGAGTCTCCATCTTTTTTTGTTTGTTTGTTTGTATGGTATTAATGTCTGCCTCCCCCTCTAGACTGAAAGTTCATTATAGGCAGGAACATGTCTGCTAATTCTGTGGTATTGTACTCTCTCCAGCTTCTAGTACAGTGCTCTGCACATAGTAAGCGCTCAATAAATATGCTTGATTGCTTTATTAAGTGCTTACTATGTGTTGGGAACTGTACTAAGAGCTGGGGCAGATACAAGATAATCAGATTGGGCACCAACCATGTCCCACAAGGGGCTCACGGTCTTAATTCCCATTTTACAGATGATCGAACTGAAACATAGAAAAGTTAAGTGACCTACACAACTGGCAAATGGTGGAGCTGGAATTAGAACCCAAATCTCGACTTGCCCATCTCCTCTCCACTTCATCCCAGCTCAGCTTCGACAAGTTATATCCCCGACTCAATCGGTGAGCTAATCAGAGGTATTTATTGAGCACTTACTGTGTGCAGACCTCTGTTCTACGAATTTGGGAGAGTATCTTAGAGTAAGTAGACACAATCCCTGACCTCAAGAAGTTTACAGCCTAGAGGAGAAGTTAATTGAGACCTATAAACAATCATTCTCTTATTAATTCTCCACTTTCTCAGACATGCCGTCTCATCGGATATCTCAAAACTCAGGTTTTCTTTTATTTATTTGCTCTTTTTTTAGACACCTGCATCTCTTATTTGCATCTCTAAGGTGCACTTACAACTATAGGGTACGTATCCCTCTAGACCCTAAGCTTGTTGTGGGCAGGGAAAGTATCTACCAACTCTGTTGCATTGTACTCTTTCAAGTGCTGTGAGCCCCACGTGGGACAACCTGATTCCCCTGTGTTTACCCCAGCGCTTAGAACAGTGCTCTGCACATAGTAAGCGCTTAACAAATACCAACATTAAGTGCTTAGTACAGTGCCGTGCACACAGAAAATGACTGAATGAGCTCATCTTAGGGGTGTTCTTCCAGATGGTGTCCAGAGGTCCCCAGAGTCTCAGAGGAACCCCCGGAGGTCTGTTTGGTCAACATCCCTCAGGCCCCGACCCTGGAAACAGTTCCATCAGATACAGAAGGAACCGAGCCTAGGACCCAAATCAGAATTTTCAATCCACGACGCAACGAGGCCTCCAGCTCTGAACGGATGTCCACTCTCTCCTGGTCATAGGCCGAGTTGGACGAGTCCGGTCAAAATGGGCATCCCGGAAGGTGGTCGGTACAGTACGGAAAACCCTCACTAAATACCATCGATCGAGCCGATCGGTGTGTGGTTACCAGGGCCTCCGAAACTACAGGAGCGGAAGCAAGAAAGGAAATTCCAGAGAGCTCCGCCCAAAAGATGGGATTTTATTAGTAATGTTCTGGGGGAACCGTCTTTCCGGGCGGATTTCTACGCAGAGAGGGGGTGACTCCGCCTCTGATGTCAGGAGTTTCAGGACTCAAATGAGTGCGGAACACCCAAAGGTGACTCACGCTCTGCTCAAGACCTTTCCTTGCTGAATCCAAATGGAAGAATTCACCCTGAGTGCCCTTGCGGAAAGGAAATATTGCTAAGCTCAGAGGGGAAAAGTGTGATTGCAGTGAGGGGGGAAGACTTCTACCTTACCCCTTCCCTTGAAGCGGGTAACTGGTAAGAGATATGATCTGTAGTCTTGCTGACACTTAACACCTAACCATAACCATGACCGGTTTTCAGAAAAAAAAAAAAAGCTAGTTTGAAAAGAAAAAAAACCCAGCTCTAGGTTTCTGTAATATGGTCATGTTGGGCTATCGATAGCTTTCCAAGGATCCCTCTGGGGTGAATTACTTAACAACCCAAAATGCAAAGTGATTAGAAAAGTGTGAAACCTCTAGCTTTGCATCTAAGACCCTAGTCAAAGGCAAACAGAAAGCAGAAAAGAGGCTGATGCCATATATGGCAACTGGAGCATAAGGCGCTTGCCGAGGACAATGAGGGAATTTTGTTTCTTTTAGGAGCTGGGACTCAACAAACATTTATAACACATGAAAGGAATAACGAGCAGAGACCCATTTTTTTACGGTATTTGCTAAGCGCTTACTTTGTGCCAGGCACTGTTTTAAGCGCTACGGAGGATACAAGGTAATCAGGTCCCACATGAGGCTCAGAGTCCTAATCCCCATTTTACAGATGAGGTAACTGAGGCGCAGAAAAGTTAAGTGACTTACCCAAGGTCACCCAGCAGACAAGAGCGGTGGAGCTGGGAGTAGAACCCAGGTCCTTCAATGGAGCCACTAGGCAACACTGCTTCTTTGCAGATGAGAATATAGTGCCTTGGTCCAACAACCAATCGATGAATCGGTTGGATTTTTTGAGCACTTACTGTGTGCAGAGCACTGTACTAAGCAGCGTTCAACACTTTCACACACTCTGAAACAGTCTTTTTTTAAAAATTGGTACTTATTAAGCGCTTACTATCAGCCAAGCACTGTTCTAAGCTCTGGGGTAGATACAAAGTAATCAAGTTTTAGCATCGCCATGGGAAGAAATCCTTTGGGGATTTTCACTGATGATTTTTGGGAAAAACTGGAGCTCCTAGTGGCTTATCAATTGCTTTGCTACTCAATCTATCGGAAACCATTGCCCCTACGTCTCTTCACGTTGCATGTTTCAATTTCCCCCATGCATCCCAATAGAATTCTCATTTTTAATTCCAAGGCATATGAATCTGGGCTCGTTGAAGGGATTAGAACAGTATTGTCCTCTCTCAATCACTTAATACAGTGCTCTGCACACAGTAAGTGTTAAGTAAATACCACTGATTGATTAATTGATCCTACAGCCTTATCTTCACCTTCAAAGCCCTATTAAAATCACATCTCCTCCAAGAGGCCTTCCCTGATTAAGTCCCCATTCCCCTTGATAAAACTAATAATAATAACTGTGGTATTTGTTAAGCGTTTACTATGTGCCAGGCACTGTACTAAGTGCTGCTGATGGTTCCAGCAAACTGGGTTAGATCTGTACCAGTTAAGCAGTTGTTATTCACTCCACTCTCATCCCCACAGCATTTATGCACCCAGCTGTAATTTATTTATTTATATTAACATCTGTCTCCGGCTCTAGACGGTAAGCTCGTTGTGGGCTGGGAACGTGCCTATCAATTCTGATGTACTGCACTCTCACAAGTGCTAGTACGGTGCTCTATACACAGTAAGCGCTCAGTAAATAGCATCGATTAATTGATTGATTGATCTATAGCCCCATGCCGACCCACTTCCATGGCCCAACAGATCAGGTACTTTATAGCGGAAGCAGCAGCATGGCTTAGTGGAAAGAGCACGGGTTTGGGAGTCAGAGGATATGGGTTCTAATCTTAGCTCCACCATTTGTCTGCTGTATGACCTTGGGTAAGCCACTTAATTTCTCTGTGCCTCCGTTACTGCATCTGTAAAATTGGGATTAATACTGTGAGCCCCAAGTGGGACAATCTGATTACCTTCTATTTAGTCCAGGGCTTAGAACAGTGCTTGGCACTTAGTAAGCGCTTAACAAATACCATTATTATTATTATTATTACTGCGAGCCACAGGTAATGCAGGAATCGGTCTACCAATTATAGAATATTGCACTCTCCAAGTCCTTAATACAGTGCTCTGCAGACAGTAAGCACTCAATAAATACCACTGACTGATTGACTAGTCACAGATTGGCCATTTGATCTCTGTGAGACTTAACTTCTCTGTCCCTTACTTTCTCCTTTGGTAAATTGGGGATTAAATACCTATTCTCCCTCCTGCTTAGACACAGGGGTTGTGTCTGCCCTGATAATCTTATACTACGCAGAGCTTTGCACACTGGTTGACATGTAGTAAGTGCTTAACAAATACTCCAGATATTAGCAGTATCCTTTCTCCTAAGGAGATTTGCTGTTGGCTATTATTCTCTCACCCCTTCTCAGGATGGCACTTGGAGCGCTTCCAGTACTCGGCTGTGGGAGGGAGAGTCAAGCGGAGGCCTTACCATTCCATTCCTAGTTTGGGCAGTGGCTAGTGAGTGGAAGGCAAACAAGTCAAAACTCACCCTTGCCGGGCAACAGCGGCCCGGGAGAGAGTCGAGGGTGGAGACTCAAGTTTACTGTGTGGAAGAAGGCAGTGGTAAACCAGTTCCATATTTTTACCAAGAAAACTCTAGGGATCCACTACCGGAACGAATGCAGATGGAGGTGAGGCATTCCGGGAAAGATCTGTCCATGGAGTCTCTATGGGTCGGAAACCCCTGGACAGCATTAAGACAAGACAAATCATTCTCTCAAGCTGCCGAAGGGAGCCAGATGACTGAATCCCGACTGCCTCAGTATAAAAATACACTAATTCAGCTCCTCTCCAAGGCAATCTCTTTCAACCCAGATCCATTTCAACAGTGCCTTAGTGGGAAAACACACCATTATTGCAGTGATTTCATTCCCTCCTTGGTTAGCTGGAGAACTCCATTATATTAACTTTCCAAAGTGTTTAGTACAGGGCTCTGTCAGTCAGTCAGCCAATTGTATTTATTGAGCACGTACTGGGCAGAGAATGTCTGTTTATTTTTCTTTTGTACTCTCCCAAGCATTTAGTTCAGTGCTCTGCACACAGTAAGTGCTCAAGAAATACCACTGAATGAATGAAAGGACGGGAAAGCATTCAGGGGGCTGTAGGAAACTCCCTGACTCTGAATCCGAAAGATGAAACAAGGGGTGTGCAAGGTTCTTGCAGGAGCGTTGCCCAGTAGCTAAGGCATGGGCACGGGAGTCAGAAGGACCTGGGTTCTAATCCAGGCTCCACCACTTGTCTGCTGTATGACTTTGGGCAAGTCACTTCACTTCTCTGGGTTTCAGTTATCTGTAAAATGGGGATTAAGAACGTGAGCCCCTTGTGGGCTATGGATAGTGTCCAACCTGATTAGCTTGGATCTACCCCAGGGCTTAGTACAGCGCCTGGCACACAGTAAGCACTTAACAAATACCATAAAAAAATAAAAATCCTTGATTATTTTTAAAAGACACAGAGGATCACGGTGGGTTGGGGGATTGGAAAGGAAGCCTGAGACTGGGGGAAAGATCAAAGAACAGAAAGGGGGTAGGCAGGAAGAGAGGCTGCTGTGTGAACCTGCAGGGAATAGGAGTTCTAGACTAAATGGGATTTATGAACACTGCTCACTTTGCTGTTTGCAGCACTCATCCTATCCCACCCTGACTACTTAATCGGCTTCCTTGTTGCCTCCCTACCTCCCGTGTCTCCCCACTCCAGTCAATAGGTTGGTCAGTCACTCACATTTAGACTGTGAGCCCGTTGCGGGCAGGGATTGTCTCTATTTGTTGTTGAACTGTACTTTCCAACTGCTTAGTACAGTGCTCTGCACACAGTAAGCACTCAATAAATACGATTGAATGAATGAACAGAACAATAAACAGAAACATTCCTTGCCCACAACGAGCTTATAGTCTAGAGAGGGAGACAGACATAAATATACTTCACTCTGTTGCCTGGGTCATTTTTTTACAAAAACGTTCAGTCTACGTTTCCCCACTCCTCGAGAACCTCCAGTGGTTGTCCATCCACCTCCGCATTAAACGCTGGCTTTAGAGCACTCAATCACTTTGTTCCCTCCTATCTCATCTCGCTACTTTTCTATTACAACCCAGCCTGCACATTTTCTCTTCTACTACCCACCTTCTCACTGCTCCTCGATTACACCGCCGACCTCTCAGCCATGTTCTGCCTCTGGTCTGGAACGCCCTCCCTCTACATATCTGACAGATGATCACTCTCCCCACTTCAAAGCCTTATCGAAGGCACATCTCCTCCTAGAAGCCTTCACCTCTAAATCCTCATTTCTTCTTCTCCATGGCCCTGATTTACTCCTTTTATTCACCCCCCACAGCCCAGCCCCACAGCACCTATGTAGATATCTGTAATTTATCTATGGTTATTAATATCTGTCTGCAAGCTCAATGTGGGTAGAGAATGCGTCTGTTATATTGTTATAGTGCACTCTCCCAAACACTTAATTCAGTGCTCTGCACACTATAAGTGCTCAACAAACACAATTGATTGAGTAATTGATTGATCGATGTCTCTGCTGTGACTCTCCAGGGAGAAAGTGAAAATGAAGGAGCCATGCCTGAAGTGAGCTGTCCATCTGAGTTTTTTCTACACTATACCTCCCTGGGACTGGTAGCAAGAGATGGGGGACTTTTCAATTAATTAATCAATCAGTGGTATTTACTGAGCACAGAGATTGTACTAAGAGCTTGGGAGAATACAATGCGATAGCGTTAGTAGGACATGATCCCTTGCCTTGACTTGTTCCCTTTATATACCCCTCCCCCTCAACCCCAGAGCACTGTGGAAAGCAGTGTGGCCTAGTGGAAAGAGGACAATCCTAGAGTTGGAGGACCTGGGTTTTAATTCTGGCTCTGCCACGTGTCTGCCGAGTGACCTTAGGCAAGTCGCTTGGCTTCTCTGTGCCTCAGTTTCTTCGTCTGCAAAATGGGGATTAAATCTTACTCCTTCCTATTTAGACTACGAGCAGCATGTGGGACAGAAACTGTGTCCAACCTGATTTATTTTTTTATCTACCCCAGCTGTTAGTGCAGTGCTCGGCACATAGTGAGCGCTTAACAAATCCCATAACTAATAAGGAGCTTACGATTGTAAGTCTATCTATCAACAGTTATGTATCCAATGGGGGAGATAGATGATAAAATATAATTGCAGGGAGGGGGTAGCGACCAAGGATATGGCTATGTATGTAAGTGCTGTGGGGGTGGGGGTGAGGTGAGTATCAAAGTGTTTATTATTATCATTATTATTAATAATAATAAGGGTAGTTAAGCACTTACTATGTGCCAAGCACTCTACTAAGCACTGGGGTGGATACAAGCGAATTGGGTTGGACACAGTACCTGTCCCACGTGGGGCTCACAGTGTCAATCCCCATTTTACAGATGAGGTAACGGGGCCCAGAGAAGTGTCTTGCCCAAGGTCACACAACAGAGAAGTGGCGGAGCTGAGATTAGAATCCATGGCCTTCTGATTCCCAGGCCCTTGCTCTCTCCACTACAGAGACACAGAAGGCGAATAGTGTGGGGAATTGAGAGTTTAGTCAAGGAAGGCCTCTTAGAGGCGTAACGAGTTTAGTAGCTCCTGGAAGGTGGGGAGAGGGATGGTCTGCCGGATATGAGGCAGGAGGGAGTTCCAGGCCAGAGGAAAGATGTGGGCGAGGGGTCGGCAGCGAGACAGACGGTATCAAGGTACAGCGAGCAGGCTGGCATTGGAGGAGCCCAGCGTGTGGTCTGGGCTGTGATAAAAGATCAGAGAAGTCAAGCATGTCTGCGTATGCTGATTGTTATAGCGTACTGTCCCAAGCGCTTGGTACAATGCTCTGCACGCAGTAAGCGCTCGATACATACGACTGAATGAATGAATGACAAAAGCCATGTGCTGGCATCTTCTATGACCTTGGTGGCTCTTTGACAGATGACCACAGGCCCGGGCTCGCCACGCTTCATGCCACTATTGCTTTCTGAATGCGTGCAAGGAGCGCTTCGATCTGAAGCGTCAGCTCT
Source organism: Ornithorhynchus anatinus (assembly GCF_004115215.2). Classification (NCBI taxonomy): domain Eukaryota; kingdom Metazoa; phylum Chordata; class Mammalia; order Monotremata; family Ornithorhynchidae; genus Ornithorhynchus; species Ornithorhynchus anatinus. Next base: position 16,840,231 of record NC_041741.1, on the reverse strand, counting down.
GCCAGATTCTGTCACCCGCCAAAGACCAGAATTTCCTCTTCTTCTTCTCCCCAACCACAAGCAAAGGACCGCTTTTAGGGGAACAGTGAGGAGAGAGGATCTCTCCCTCCGACCTAAGACCGGATGGACGCAGGTGGATCTGCAGGAGGAAGGAGATTTCCTAAGTTCCTTGAAAACCCTCCAGAAGGCAGGGTTGGGCAGGATGAGTTAGCTACCCAAAGCCCCCTTTGTCATCTAAAGGAAACTCTGAACGACAACACCGAAACCCCACAAACCAAACCTATTAATAAAAACCAACAAGCATCAAGTCCTACTATCTAGCACCATCTCATTTTCTAAAACTTGTGAAAACTACGTAATCCTGATGATGCCTTAAAATATTCATCAGGCAGGTATAAATTCAGCCGCGCAGCAGATGAAAGTGCATCGAGCTGATCAGCCTCAGCCTCACAGCAAGCAGCTTTCGCTAAGATCAAGGTTTGCGCTCGGATCTGGACGCGCTATTTCCTATCACTGTCGAACTCCCCGGGAAACAATGAACTATCCAGCTGCCTTCTGCGTCCTTCAGTTTGGCATCGTTATCTGTCTTTCTGGATTTGCCCACGGCTTTAGCTTCTCTCTGCTGTCCAATGAAATAGACAACTTGAAGGAGTACTACGTAAGTATGAACTTTTAATTTCACATTCCTGCTGCTGCCGTGGAAGACGACCTGTTTGAAATAGGCTTGCCTGATCCGATCAGGACACACGCCAGAGTTGTCGTAGTTTACGGTCATTCGCCGAGCCAGACGGGACAGGTTTAGCTTGCGTTATCGACACAGCTGAGGGTCCCTAGAGCCTTAAATCAATCGATGGCATTTATCGAGTACTGTCTGCCTGCGAGGCAAGGTACTAAGTGCCTCGGACCCCCGGAATAAGGAGTTGGGTGGCCAGATTGACGGCAATTGTGATATTGTGGCGGATTTAGTAGCACATATATTCACTAGGAAATTACACGTCATTGAACAAACCATAGTGAGAAGCGGCTTCCGTGTCATCGTTTTTGGAGCTCTTGACTAATTATGAGGTCTAGAAACCCGTTAAGGGTTAAGAAAGGAAGAAGGAGGAAATGGAATGGAACGAATTCAGCTGTTGTCATTTGAGGTCCTTTGCTTTGGAAAATTTTTCAAGGCAAGTGGCTCAAAGACTCTCCGAGCCATTTCTTGGCATCTTTGCCTGACACCTTGAGCTGGTTTAACAGCTGACCGAGCAACTCTGATTTCTGGTGTTACTGTTTGGCTTTACCATCTTGGGCAGGTCACTGGACCCTGTTCTCTCTCCGTTTTCATCTCTGGGAAATATTTCAGCCTTTACCTCGGTGCAATAATAATGCTGGGGGGTGTAAGGGAGAATTTTAGGATTTGGTGAAAAGCTCATCCAACTAAGGATTGTCTAATATTCTACGAATCAGTATAGTGCAAAATCACCTGTGGTATTTATTATGAGCTTACTATGTGCCAAGCACTGTATCAACCATCGGTAGATAGACTATAAAAGGATCAGACATGGTCTCTGTCCTATATGGGGGCTCACATTCTAAGTAGGAAGGAGAACAGACAAGAATCCCCATTTTATAGATGAGGAAACTGAGGCCCAGAGAAGTTAAGCGACTTGCCCAAGATCACACAGCGGGCAAGTCGAGGAGCCAGGATTAGAGCCCAGGCCCCCTGAAGCCCATGCCCAATCTCTTTCCCCTAGGTTAAGCTGCTTCTAATCAGCCTTTTTTTTAGTAAAATAACTTTGAAAGGTAGCTCACACTGAAATAATTTAAGTACGCAGAGTAGGTGACTCTCCAAACTGCCTGGTGTGCTCTTGGTTTGGCCCTTATGCTGTCACTTTGCTGATCTGTCAAAAGACTGCCATGATCATTTTCAGGTAGTTAATAAGAAAACTTCATTTTATGGTTCTTAATATCCTTTATAGCAGCCTGGCTTAGTGGATAGAGCACTGGCCTGGGAGTCAGAAGGTCATGGGTTCTAATCTTGGCTCCACCACTTGTCTGCTGTGTGACCTTGGGCTAGTCACTTAACTTCTCTGGGGTTCAGTTACCTCATCTGTAAAAAATGGGGATTAAAAGGGTGAACCCAATGTGGGACAGGGACAGTGTCCAATTTGATTAACTTGTATCTACCCCAACAGAACTTGGCACACAATAAGCACTTTACAAATACCAAAATTATTAATTATTATTTACAAAGAGGATGGTCTTTTAACAGTTCAAAACTTGAATGTTAGGATGTGTAATGAAGATGCACTGGACAGTTTATTTAATCCTTCATAAGAAGTGCATTTTCTGGGGAAAGGAGCTAGGAAAGATAATTTTTGGTAAATAGCCCACCATTTTGGCCTGATAACATTCTATCATGTGGGGCTTTTCAGTCATCCAAGCATTGCTCCCTGGAGATGACTGGAACAATTGTGAGTCAATCAATCAGTCGATGATATTTATTGAGCACTTACTATGTGCAGAGCACTGTACTAAGCGCTTGTGAGGTACAGCTGAAAACCGTGAGAGGTTAAAACAAATCCTAGAGGTCAGGTCCCTGAGACATGGGAAATGAGACGTGAAGTCTCCTTTGTCGGTGACGTTGCAGCCTATCTGAAAACTGTTTCTTTTCTCTCATTTTTATAGAATGCAAGTGAACCTGATGTAGCTGAAGATGGGCCTCTTTTTGTAATGATGCTCAAAGATGCTCAACAGGTGAGCACAGATTTTTTTTTCTTTTTCCCTTTCGGGCTACTTTTGTGCACGCTGCCTCCTGCCTGGGACCTTTACAAGCCTGCTCTTGGTTGTCTTTCTTCCAGGATGAAAAGAAAGTCATTTTGAGCCAAATAATCTCGATGTATTTGGACATATTTTCCACCCTCGAGGATAACCACTTGGTCAAAGAGAGCATGGGGAAAATCAGGGAGAGTATGGTGCAGTGGAATCAGACTCATGGCTTCAAGAAATTAGGCGACCTGCAGAAACTGATCAAAACTTCGGTGAGAACATTGACATCCCCTCCTACTTCCCCTCAAATTTTTTTGGAGAGAATTGGGGCAAGGGCTTTCTCATTCAGAAAGGAGAAAGGAAGAACTCAAACAACAGCAAAATGATGGAATAGGGAGATCCAGCATCAATCACTATGATGGCAGTGTTCCCTGTGTAGGATGTTAGGGTTTTGGTACATTATGGAAACTCGATTTCGCTGTAGGAGGAACTTGTCCTTAGAAATGCAGGTAACTGTTGGAGCGGTAAAGGCTGAGACCATATGCATCTCTAGTTGAACTGGGTTTGGCAACACATTCTTTGAGGAATGAAGAAAGTTTCATTCAAGAAAGCTTGGCCTCCTTGACCGACTGATCGATTGATTAACTGAATGAGGGCCAGGGATTTTTTCTTCATGCTGGCCTTAAAGTGAGAATCTTGGAGGCAGAAATGTTGTTGCTTTGGGAATTAGAAGCACTGTGACCTAGTGGAAAGAGCACAGCCTGGGAGTCAAGTTCTAACCCTAGCCCTGCTAGCTGCCCCCCATGTGACCTAGGGCAAATCGCTTAGCTTCTCTGTGCCTCAGTTCCCTCATCTGTAAAACGGGGATTCAATACCTGTTCTTCCTCCTACTTAGACTTTGAGCCCCTTGAGGGTACCTGACCCAGTGCTTAGAATAGTGTTTGGCACACAGTATGTGCTCATCAATTATTATTATCATTATTATTATCATTACCGATTTGAAATTCCACATTTTGGGATGAAAAGAAAACTGAGGGGTAGGGAGAACAGCAGGACAACAGAGACAATTGGTGGGGCCTAATGGATAGAGCACAGTCCTGGGAGTCAGAAGAACCTGGGTTCTAATCCCGGCTCTCCGACTCATCTGCTCTGTGACCTTGGGCAACTTCTCTGTGCCTCAGATCCTTCATCTGTAAATTGGTGATTAAGACTGTGAGCCCCTGTGGGAGCTGCATTGGGTCCAAAACTGTTTAACTCGTATCTACTCCAGGGATTAGTACAGTGCCTGGCACATAATAAGTGCTTAACAGAGACCATTAAAAACCAAAACCAAACGGGGACTTGAATGGAGTCATGGTTCACAATAGCTGCTCACTGGCAAAGCCAAATAAAGATGAGTCCTTCAGCAGGAAATGCCTCTGACCGCTTAGTGTAATGCTGCTTAGAGAACTCTCATGGCTCCTTTTCTTCATTTGAGACTAGAATCCTCAATTTTGGGAATTCCAGAATTCTTGAACCTATTGTTTCCTCATCTGTAAAATGGGATTCAATACCTGTTCTGCCACCTACTTAGGCAGGAACTGTGCCCAACCTGATTATCTGGTATCTACCTCATTGCTTAGAACAGTGCCGGACACATAGTAAGAGATTAACAAATGCAAGAACAATAATGAAACAATAAAAATGGAATTCAAATGTAGGGTGACTTAAATCTTGGCTTTTGAGGGGTTTTTATTGTATTTGTTAAATGCTTACTATGTGCCAGGCACCGTTATCAAGAGCTAATAATAATAATAATAATCAGGTTGGACACACATGGGGCTTGCAGTCTTAATCCCCATTTTACAGATGGGGTAACTAAGGCCCAGAGAAGTGAAGAGACTTGCCCAAGGTCACACAGCAGAAAAGTGATGGAACCAGTATTAGAACCCAGGTCCTTCTGACTCCCAGGCCTGTGCTCTATCTACTAGGCCATTCTGCTTCTCATTGTTGATTCCCGTTGGATAGGATTTTAGGCTGCAAGGAAAATCAGTGTTTCCCTATAAGCTCCTTGGACTTCTCAGCGAAATTCTATAAATTCCAATGAATTTCAGTAGCATAAAAATCCCAGAAAAATTCACACTGAGGGGTGAAAGTTTGAAGAATCCTCATATCCATTCTGAAATCTAAGGACTAAAGTTCTGAGGTCTTAATCATTAGGTTTTGCCTCTCCAGATAACTAATAAGTAAACATGCCTCATAATTATCATCAAAATGATTGTGGTATTCATTAAGTTCTTATTATGTGTCACTTTACTAAGTACTGGGGTAGACATAAGATAATCAGGTTGGACACAATCCCTGTCCCACGTAGGGCTCACAGTCCAAGTAGGAGGGAGAGCAGACATTGAATCCCCATTTTACAGATGAGGAAACTGAAGCACAGAGGAGTTAAATGACCTGTCCAAGGTCACATGGCAGGCAAGTGGTGGATTCAGAATTAGAACCCTAGGTCCATGCTCTTTCCACTAGGCTACACTGCTTCCTAAAAAAAATCTAAAATAAAAGAATACTACCTGAGGTCTATTTAATGTTTTATAGCCAAACCCCTTATAATATTTATCTCGATTTACCCCTCAAGACACCTCTGTGAGGCAGGGAAATGAAGGGATAGGGCAGGCTTTATTTTCCTCATTTTACAGATGGGGAAACTGAGGCATGGGGTGATTAAGTGACTTGCCCAAGGTCACAGAACAGATAGGTGGCAGAGCCGGGTCTAGAGCCCAGGTCCTCAAATTTCAATGGTTAGCTTTTTCCCAATATGATACAGTGCTTGGCACATAGTAAGCGCTTAACAAATACCATATTATTATTATGGTATTATTATTATTATTATTAATAAAAGGGAATTACAAAATAATTTTAGGACTCTGGGGACAGGCTAATCTTCTGGGATCCACACACATTCCACTTTGGCCAAATCTCGAAGGGGTCCCCACTGAGCTGAAATTCTTTCTAAGAGATTTTAACTCTTACTCATTATGGGCTGCAGATAAATAGACTTAAAGGACACGTTTATCTGATGATGACATTTCTTTTTTCGGCAACAGGTAACAGATGCTAAAATTCAACGCAAGGCAGTTCACGAACTCTTCTGGGTCTTTCAAAACCTCCATAACATGACAGCCAATTCTAGTCAGAGGAAGAAAAGGAGAAGTCGCCAGAGGATATCCAAATATTAGGGGTTTCGCCCTCCTTCCTATTGTTCTTGACTATTTTAATTTAGACATATTTATTCATATTTAACTTATATTTTAGATAATTATTTATATGAAATATATTTTGTGGAGAAAGAAAAATATTTATAATATAGACTCTCAGGGAATAAAAAATAAGTTTCTAGTAATATGTGTATAGAATTTCTATTTATGACCTGTATCATTTGCCTAATATGGAGCTGTGACCAAAAACCACTTGAATCTTCCTGCGGACGGCAATTTAAAATGGCCGAAATGATCCGATACTGTAACTCAGGTGCCGTAAGGGCAGCTGAACTGACTGTAACACTGGCTAAAGTTGGATTTGTTTCCCAGGACAACAGTATTAACACTGACCAGCAGCTTGGCCTAGTGGTTATAAAGCACGGGACTGGGAATCACAAGGACCTGGGTTCTAATCCCAGCTCCGTCACACGCCTGCTGCATGACCTTGGGCAAGTCACTTCACTTTTCTGGGCCTCAGGGATCTCATCTGTAAAATGGGGATTAAGACTGTGAGCCCCTTGAGGGCCAGGGACTGGGTCCAACCCCATTAGCTTGGATCTACCCCAGCGCTGAGAACCGTGCTGACACACAGCAAGCACTGAACCAAAATACCATCATTATTATTATGAAAACTAATGAACCTTTATTTTTGTAACCCCCCGTCCTAATAGAATGTTCCCTTTCCAACCTCGACCTTGACATCTGTCTGTGTTTTCGACTCCACCATTATATTGGGAAATACTTGAATATGTCGGGCTGTAGTAGCCTATTTTAGTTCAGAAACTTGAAATCTTGGGTGAGCGTAGAAACTGTTGAAAAAGAAATAGGTTACTACTCCACACTGTGAATGTCCTCTTTTCTTTATATGGTCAATGATCAATACTTTTGATTAAAAGTATAATTTTGTAAATATTTATTCTGTGCCTTTTTTTTTCCTGAGGTGTTTGTCGTATTTGATTTAGCAGTGTCCTTAGCTCTAGAGTCTGCTCTTTCGTCTCCATTTTAACTATCACACTGGTACCAGCAGCGTGGCATAGTGGATAGAGCCCGGGTCTGGGAGTCACAAAGACCTGGGTTCTAATCCTGGCTCCGCCACATGTCTGCAGTGTGACCTTAGGCAAGTCACTTAACTTCTCTGTACCTCAGTTTCCTCATCTGTAAAATGGGGATGAAGACTGTGAGCCCTAAGCGGGACAGCGACTGTGTCCAATCCGATTATCTTGTATCTGCCCCAGCACTTAGAACAGTGCCTGGCAAATAGTAAGCGCTTAACAAATATCATCATTATTATTATGATCATATTCCTCTCCAAACTATTTCACCAGACTCCTCGCTGACCTCCCTGCCTCCTGTCTCTCCCCGCTCCGGTCCATTCTTCACTCTCCAGCCTGGATCATTTTCCTACAGAATTATTCTGCTCCTGTTTCCCCACTCCTCAAAAACCTCCAGGGGTTGCCCATCCACATCTGCATCAGTGAGAAACTTCTTACCAACGGCTTTAAGGCACTCCATCGATCAGCTCTCCATCTCCTGCCTTGCCTCACTTTTCTCCTACTACAACCCAACCCACAAACTTCACTCCTCCAGGACCAAGCTACTCCTGTACTCCTCGATCTTATCTATCTCACTACTGACCCCTTACTCATGGCCTCCTGGCCTGGAGCTCAGAAACAGCACGGCTTAGTGGGTAGAGCACGGGCTGGAAGTCAGAAGGACCTGGGTTCTAATCTCCACTCAGCCCCTTGTCTGCTGTTTGACCCTGAGTGAGTCCCTTAACTCCTCTATGCCTGAGTTACCCCAACTGTAAAATGGGGATTAAGACTGTGGGACCAGGACTGTGTATCTGATTAGCTTGCATCTACCTCAGAGTTTAGTGCAGTGAAAGTGCTTAACAAATACCATTAAAAAAAATTACCACCCTCGCCTTTCATATCCAGCAGTACATGACCCTATCCATTTTCATAGCCCTACTAAAATCCCGTGTCAGTCAGTGGTATTTGGGCCACCCCCTGCCTTCTCCTCTTTCTAGACTGTGAGCCCGCTGGGGGCAAGGATTGTCTCTATTTGTTGCTGAATTGTACCTCTTAAGTGCTTAGTACTCTGCACACAGTAAGTGCTCAATAAATACGATTGAATGAATGAATGAATGAATGAACGAACAGAGTTGTGTAGACACAGTCCCTGCCCACAATGAGTTTCCAGTCTCGAGGACTAAGAGGACACATCTAGGAAATCTTCCATGACTAATCTCTCTTTTCCCACCCTATTTTCCCTCCTACTGCCTCATCTATGCACCGTCCCCCTTCGTCCCCCCGGCCCCCGACAGCACTTATGCACATTTCTTTATTATTGATTGCTTCCTTTACCTGTAATTTATTCTAGTGTCTGTCTCCAGTGGTAGATTATAAACTCACTGAGGGCAGGGATTATGTCTACCAACTCTATTGTATTGTACTCTCCTAAGCGTACAGTATTACAGTATTGGGTATAGTATTCCCCCTAATAAACCACCCTGAACCTATAAGCGAATTAATCCCAATCCCTCTTAAACCTATTTCCATGGTCTAATTACAAAATATCTGTTTGCTACAAAGTCCAAATGCTTGCTTCCCGTTACTGTAAAAGAAAGTATGCACTTTTATTTGTTTTTAATTCACCTCTTTAAAACTAGACAGGCTTCCTGACCTTCAAGTGGCTTCCAAATCATTCATTCAATCTTATTTATTGAGTGCTTGTCTTGTGTAAAACACTGTACTAAGAGCTTTGGAGAGTACAATATACCGATAAACGGTCACATTTACTGCCCACCACAAGTTCTCAGTCTAGAGATCTGAGAAGAGGAGGCAAAGCAATTTGCTTGTGGTAGCACAAGGCCCAGACCTGCTTTGAGGTGATCATCAAAATGAGTTGGAAAAAGTGCAGAGAAAGGAAACCGAGGTGGACAACGGATGCTTCTCTTGGAAAGATCAAAGCTGAGACGGATGAGAACTGACATTTCAAAAGCTATGAAGGATCGTGGAGGCATGAATAAGAAAATGTTAGTCAGCGAAGTCTACAGCACTAAATATAGGAAACATCTACTGAGGCCCAGAGAAGTGAAGTGACTTGTCCAAGGTCACAGAGGAGATAGGGGGTGGAGCCAGGATTAGAACCCCTGTTCCATTCTATGGCCCCTGCCCTCTTTCACCTCTCCCTCCCTCAGTGATAAGCACCGTACTAAGCACTTGCAGAAGAACAACAGTGGCAAAGTACCCATTCCCTGCCTTCAAGGCCAAATTTTTTTTTATAGCAAGTGACAGTTGAACAAAGAATTGAATGTGTATCATTCATATGAAAACAATTGTACAAATAGATGAAAGTGCTGAGGATTGGATTACAGTAGCCAAGTGCTAAGGATGGGTATATCTGTTTGGGTAATTTCAAAGATAATACTACTGACAGGAGATGTTATCCGTGTGTCTCTCCTGAGCGCCTAGTACAGTGCTCCGCACACAATAGGCCCTCAATAAATATGTTGATTGATTATTCTACTGATGGGACTTGGGCGAGGCTGAAAAATATACTGTAGGATGGGAAGCAGTGTGGCTTAGTGGATGGGCCACTGGGAGTCAGAAGGACCTGGGTTCTAATCCTGACTCTGCCACTTGTCTGCCACGTGACCTTGGACAAGTCACTTCCCTTCTCTGGGCCTCAGTTCCCTCATCTGTAAAATGGGGATGAAGACTGTGAGTCCCATGTGGGAGAGGGACTGTGTCCAACCTGATTAGCCTTTATCTACCCCAGTGCTTAGTTCAGTTCCTGGCCCACGGTCAGCACTTAACAAATACCATTAAATAAAAAAAGAAGAAGAAAAAAAGGTGGACATTCCTTTACATGGCACATGTGTAAAGAGCATTCTTTACCGTGCTCGTACGTCTGCTCCCTGAGGGGCTTGTTGCTGTTTTGAAAACTGCCTCTGGATAACTTGAGATCGGCTACTTCCATTCGCTTGGATCTGTACCTTTAAAGCATTTGATATTCAACCCACCCTCAGTCCCATGACACTTTACATACATTTCTGTAATTTCTTCATTCATACTAATGACTATCCCCCCATCTAGATCGTAAGCTACTAAGGTGTCCAGCAACTCTGTTATACCGCGCTCTCCCAAGCACTTAGCACAGTGTTCTGCACACGGAAAGTGCTCAGTGAATACCATCGATTGAGCAAGAAGACCACCAGCTATCCTGACGGTGTGGATGCTCCACACAGCACACTGTTGTGTTCTCCTGCAACCCTCCATTCTTGTGTTGTGTGTACTAAGACCTTCTTTCTTTTAATGTTATCTGTTAAGCGCTTACTATGTGCCAGACACTGTAGTATTTACTGGAGGAGATACAAACTAATCAGGTTGGACACAGTCCCTGTCCCACCCGGGGCTCACTGTCTTAATCCCCATTTTACAGGCGAGGTAACTGGGGTACTGGGAAGCAGAGTGACTTGACCAAGGTCACACAACACACAAACGTGGGATTAGAACCCACGTCCTTCTGAGTCCCGCACCCGTGCTCTATCCACTAGGCCACGCTGCTTCGGTGATCCTGCTGTTGATGATCCTTTCCTACCATGTGCTACCTGGCCCCGGTGATGGGTGATATTGGTAAAACTACTAAACCAGTCCATCACCTTGCCCCTTCCTAACTCACTGTCCTTCTCTCCTTCTACAGCCCAGCCCCAACACTCTGCTCCTCAGCCGCTCACCTCCTCACTGGGCCTCGTTTCCACCTGTCCCGCCATCGACCCCTGGCCCATGTCCTACCTCTGACCTGGAGTCTCCCCGCCCACCCCCATCGCCAAACTAACTCTCCTCCCCTCTTCAAAGCCCTACTGAGAGCTCACCTCCTCCAGGAGGCCTTCCCAGGCTGAGCCCTCCCTTTCCCTCTGCCTCTCCTCCCCTCCCCATCACCCCTACTCTCTCCTTCTGCTCTATCCCCTTCCCCTCCCCACAGCACTTGTATATATTTGTACGTATTTACTGCTCTATTTATTTTATTAATGATGTGCATTTATCTATGGTTCTATTTATCTATTTTGATGGTAGTGATGCCTGTTTACTTGCTTTGTTTTGTTGTCCGTCTCCTCCTTCAAGACTGTGACCCCGCTGTTAGGTAGGAATTGTCTCTGTTGCCGAATTGTGCTTCCCAAGCGCTTAGTACAGTGTTCTGCACACAAAAAGTGCTCAATAAATATGATTGAATGAATGAATGAATGAATAAAGAAGCTCTACGTATCTTCCGTGGTGGGCCTCTCGTAGCCCATCGGAAGTTTCTATATCTGGTGGTAATGTGACATGATCAAGGATCAAAGATGAAAATCCTCCCACAAGACGCAGAGCTGATAGAAAGCCACATCAAAGAAATATTGCTATTCTGGGTACTTTCATCCCTCGGATACTTTATGAGAGTCTAGACGCTTAAGAAAGCCATTGTTTCTTGAGTGAGATAATAATGATGGTGGTATTTGGTAAGCGCTTACTATGTGCCAGGTACTGTACTAAGCGCTGGGGTGGATACAGGCAAATTGGGTTGGATCCACATGGGGCTCACAGTTTTAATCCCCATTTTACAGATGAGGTAAAGTGAAGTGAAGCGACTTGCTCAAGGTCGCACAGCAGACAGGTGGAGGAGCGGCATTAGAACCCAGGTCCTTCTGACTCCCAGGATTAGGACTGCGCCTGGCACAAAGTAAGTGTAATAGTCCGTAGTAGAAATCTGTGCTCTTTTCAAGGTAATTTACTCACAGCATATCCACGTCAATTACGTGCATTTGCTCCTTGCACTTAGATTTCCTTCCTTTTTTCACCCCTCCCTCATCCCCATAGAACTTATATGCATATCCGTAATTTATTTATTTTTTATTAATGTCTGTCTCTCCCTCTAGACTGTAAGCCTGTTGTGGGCAGGGAATGTGACTGCCATATTTTTATAGTGTCCTCTCTGAAGTCCTTAGTACAGCGCTCTGCACACATTAAGGGCTTAATAAATACAACTGAATGATTGCTTCTGACTTCTGTTACTTTATAGGAAGGTAAACAACAATGCACATATGTCCTTTTGGGAATCAAAATGGTGCATTTTTATTTACTCAAATGTCTACAAGACCTTCTAGACTGGGCACGAAGTGAGGCAAACGGACAGTCAGTCAGTGGTATTTATGGTACACATTCCCTGTACATTTGGGCCGTGGCGTTGCGGGGTAGTAAAGAACCTAAGTGCTCAGTCGGTACAAACTCAAGTGCATTGATGAGGGAGGATAGAAGGAAACGAGAGTGGGGAGAGGAAAGATTAATCAGGGAAGGCTTCCTAGAGGAGATGTGAGATTAGTAAAGCTTTGAAAATGGGGAGTGAGCCATAGTCTGTTGGATATACAATAAGCTTGTTGTGGACAGGGAATGTGTCTGTTTATGCATTCATTCATCCAATAGTATTTATTGAGCGCTTACTATGTGCAGAGCACTGTACTAACAGATAGAGACGATCCCTGCCCAGTGACGGGCTTCGGGCTTACAGTCTAATCGGGGGAGACAGACAAAAACAATAGCAATAAATAGAATCAAGGGGTTGTACATCTCATTAACAAAATAAATAGGGTAATAAAAATATATACAAACGAGCGGACGAGCACAGTACTGACGGGAGGGGAAGGGAGAGGGGGAGGAGCAGAGGGAAAGGGGGGGAAAGAGGGTTTAGCTGAGGGGAAGAGAAGGTGGGGACAGAGAGGGAGCAGAGGGAAGAGGGGAAGCTCAGTCTGGGAAGGCCTCTTGGAGGAGGTGAGCTCTCAGTAGGGTTTTGAAGAGGGGAAGAGAGTTAGTTTGGCAGAGGTGAGGAGGGAGGGCATTCCAGGTCAGCGGGAGGACGTGGCCCGGGGGTCTACGGCGGGATAGGCAAGAACAGGGGACGGTGAGGAGGTGGGCGGCAGAGGAGCAGAGCGTGCGGGGTGGGCGGTAGAAAGAGAGAGGGGAGGAGAGGTAGGAGGGGGAAAGGTGACGGACAGCCTCGAAGCCTAGAGTGAGAAGTTTTTGCTTTGTGCGGAGGTTGATAGGCAACCCCTGGGGGTTTTTAAGAAGGGGAGTGACATGCCCAGAGTGTTTCTGCAGGAAGATGAGCCGGGCAGCGGAATGAAGAATAGACTGGGGCAGGGAGAGACAGGAGGAAGGGAGATCAGAGAGAAGGTTGACAGAATAATCCAGCCGGGATATTATGAGAGCCCGTGTTTACTGTTGTACTGTACTCTCCCAAGCACTTAGTACAGTGATCTGCACGTGGTAAGCACTCAATAAATATGATTGAAAGAATATGAAGGGGGAGGGAGCTCCAAAAGGGAGGTCAGTTGGCATAGGGTCACCGGCGAGTCAGGTGAGATGGTGGTCAGGTGAATAGGTTGGTGTTGGAGGGGCAAAGTGGGCAGTCTGGGTGGTAGTGGGAGAGGAGCGAGGAGAGGGGGAGAAAGCGGCAGAGGGCTGCTGTTATTTGGGTGGGAGAGTCACCATGGAGGGATCCACTCAAGCTTCTCCCAGCTGTCTTGTTTCAGAGCGGGATCCTGGGCTAGTACCAGCCACCAGGGAGGCCACCTCACATCATACAGAAACCCCAAAGGCCCAAATCTGGCTAGGGCTTCAAGGGAGTCTGCCTCAGGCCGAATCCACCCATGTCTGATCCACTGCTGCTCTACACGGGCTGGGTAGCTTCGGTGCAGTGTGGCCTTGTGGATAGAGCATGGGCCTGGGAGTCAGAACGACCTCGGTTCTACTCCCGACTCAGATGCTTGTCCGCTGTGTGTCCTTGGGCAAGTCACTTCACTTCTCCGGGCTGCCGTGTACTCATCTGTAAAATGGGGATTAAGACTGTGAGTGCCACATGGAACGTAGACTGTGTCCAACCTGATGATCTTGTATCTTTCCCATGCTTAGTACAGTGCCTGGCACATAATAAGGGCTTAACAAATACCATTACGAAAAAGCGCTTTGGGACAGTGTCACAGTTTACTGCATCTCTCACAGTCCCACCCTCCAAATTAGCACCGATAAGTTTTGGTGGATAATTAATTAGAAATTTAGGAAGATGACATAACATCATAGCTGGGCTGTTGGTATACTCATTCATTCATTAAATTGTATTTATTGAGTGCTTACTGTGTGCAGAGCACCGTACCAAGCGCTTGGAAAGTACAGTTCAGCAACCGAGAACAACAACGGGCTCACAGTCTAGAAGAGGGGAGACAGACTTCCATTAGACAGCCTATTATCTTCTGCTCAATAAAAAATCCAATGACCGTGCTAATCATACTCTCTTCTGACATTCGGTAGGTTGTGCCTCTGCCATCAAGAAACTTATCTGAACCAGAAAGTTCAGATGTTTGGCGACTGGGACTTGCTTTCGGGTGAACGATCTCATTTTGAGATCCTGCTACTCTGAATTTCCACGGAGCCCTTGACTCTGTTTCATCATCAACATCATCATCATAATGGTATCTGTTAAGTGCTTACTATCCGCCAGGCACTGTACTAAATGCTGGGGTGGATGCAAGCAAACTGAGTTGGACCAGTCCCTGTACCGTGTAGGGCTTGCAGTCTTCATCCCATTTTACAGATGAGGGAACTGAGGCACAGAGAAGTTAAGGGGCTTGCCCAAGGTCACACAGCTGACGAGTCATGGAGGCAGGATTAGATCCCATGTCCTCTGACTCCCAAGCCTGCGCTCTTACCACTAAGCCATGCTACTTCTCCTGTGGGCAGGGGTCAAGTTGCATGGATTATTGGGCAACCATTGAAGAGTGGAGAGATTTAGACTGAATGTATTTTTAGAAAAAATGATCTGTCACCAGAACAAAGCATAGACTGAGGAGGGGAGAGAGCAGGGGCAAGAAGGTCAACAAGGAGGCTCTAATCATGTAGGGAATGTGATTATCGACTCGGTGGTATTGTACTCTCCCAAGCATTTAACACAGTGCTCTGCATATAGTAAACACTTGATTGATAATCAAGGAGGAATAAGACAAGTGTTTGGATCAGTATAGGAGCAGTTTGGATAGAGATGAAAGAGCAGATTTTGGTGGTGTTGTGAAGGTAGAATGGAGATGATTTGGTAGTAGGTTAAATATGCAGGTTGAATGAGAGAGATGAGTCAAGGAAAATGCTACAGAACCTAAGGCTTAAGACTTCCCCTCTTAAGGGCAGGAAAAGAGAAAAATGAGCTTCATTATGAGTAAGAAGAAGGGCGGGAAAGAGGGACAAATCACCCCAATTTCAGAACAAATGCAGAGTTCTGAGAGGGAAAGAATACTCTTCTAACCTTATAAATTCCCTAGTTTGTTTTACAAATTCAGTTGTCTGGGATTTTCACCATAGCACACACTTCTTTAAAGGGACATTTTCCCAACCATTGAGAGTAATTCTAATCTAGGTCTGATATGATTAATTTGCATCTATCCCAGCACTTAGAATAGTCCTTGATAATATAACTGCATAACAAATATCATAATTACTAAAGGGTCCGCAGCCAAATGCACACTAGGCAAAGAGAGGAAGGCAAATAGAAGTGAGGTCTTAGGGAAGGGCATTTAGAGGAGATGTGATGTTAGAAAGGTTTTAAAGATTGGAATGTTTAACTGATTTGAGGCTCATCTTTTTTTTAAAAAAAATGACATTTGTTAAGTGCTTACTATGTGCCAGGTACTGTATTAAGTGCTGGCGTAGATACAAGGTAATCAGGTTGGACAGAGTCCCTGTTCCCACATGGGGTTCATAGTCTTAATCCCCATTTTACAGATGTGATAACTGTGGCACAGAGAAGTTAAATGATTTAGCCAAGGTCCCACAGCAGACAGAGGGTGGAGTTGGGATTAGGGTGGAGTTGGCCAGGTCCTCTGACTCCCAGGCCATACTGCTTCTTGCTCAGGGTATCATCAGTCCAAAGGGCAGCAGAAGCCTGATGAGTTAACCAAATGATGAGCATCAGCAGAGGAGAAAAAGAAAATAAAAGGCAGAGTTTTGTCACTATATGGTATTTGTTACACATTTACTATGTGCCAGTCACTCTAAGTGCTGAAGTATTCATTCAATAGTATTTATTTTCAATAGTATTTATTGAGTGCTTACTATGTGCAGAGCACTGTACTAAGCACTTGGGATGAACAAGTCGGCAACAGATAGAGACAGTCCCTGCCATTTGACGGGCTTACAGTCTAATCGGGGGAGATGGACAGACAAGAACAATGGCAATAAAGGCAAATCTTATGTATTTATGGCAAAATCTTATGTATTAAGATAAGTAGATACAAGCTAATAATAATAATTATAATAATAATAATTGTGGTATTTGTTAAGCACTTACTATGTGCCAAACACTATACTAAGCACTGGGGTGGATACTAGCAAACTGGGTTGGACACAGTCTCTGTCCCACAGGGGCTCACAGTGTCAATGTTCATTTTACAGTTGAGGTAAATGAGCCCAGATAAATTAGGTGACTCGCCCAAGACCACATAGAAGTGGGGAAGAAGCCATTGGAGAGCAGACATTTGAAGATGGCAGTTAGGGAGGGGACAAGTGTTTTGATTCGGTGCAAAGGGATGGGGTCGGATGCACAGGTGGAAGTGGTGGATTTTGAGGGAAGGCAGGAGATCTCCTCTAAAGGTCAATTTTCTCAATAAAGAAAGTGGCCAGGTCTTTGGGGGCAAGGGATGGGGGAGGTGAGGAGATGGGAAGTTTGAGGAGAAAGTTTAATGTCTGGAAAACTGGCAAGGGCAATGGACATGGGTGCCAAAGGATGGAAAGAGCATAAATCTGGGAGTCAGGAGTTTTGGGTTCTAGTCCCTGCTCCTCCACTTTTCTGCTGTGTGAACATGGGCCACTATGTTAACTTTTCTGTACCTCACTTTCCTCATCTGTAAAATGGGGATAAGGTGCCGGTTCCCCCTCCCTCTTAGACTTAACAAATGCTACAATTATTATGATCATCATTACTAGCCACCCACTTGATGATTTCGTGAACCTCGATCATGTTTTCTCTCAGCATTCCAGGTTAAGGGTTCCTAACCTTTTTGATCTCTTGTCAAATAGAAGTCAGTTTATCTCCTGATCTTTTGGCTTTTTTTTTTTAGTTAGTGGTATTCGTTAAGCATTTACTATGTGCCAGGCACTGTAAAGTGCTTGGGTAGTTACAAAATAATCCGGTTGGATTAGCCCATGTAGGGCTCACAGTCTTAATCCCCATTTTACAGATGAGTGAACTGAAGTACAGAGAAGTTAAGTGACTTACCTAAAGTCGCACAGCAGACACGTGGTGGAGCCGGGATTAGAACCCAGGTCCTTCTGACTCCCAGGCCCAGGTTCTATCCACTAGATCACGCTGCTTTTGCTCGCTCTGGACTTTCTTTAGCTTTGTTATGTCCTTCCTGAACTGGAATCAATCCGGTCCCCATAAATGATAGGGAATTCAGGGCAGCCGAGAAGTAAGAGAAAATTCGGGGCCCCCTAAAATCGGGAGAGAGGCTGAAACACTGGAATTACCCCGGTCTGCATTTTCTAATTGTCAGGGAGAATGTGACTGCAAAACAACACCGTTCTAACTTCACGATATTTTCAACTCAAATATTTTAAAGGTCACACACCCTATTTGTTTTCAGAAAGGTTTCAACCACACCGGTTTCAGTCAAATCAAATAAATTCAAATGCTGCAAAGAAAACAAAAAATCGTTACTTTGATCACTGGGGCTGCAGCACGACAAACTGCAGCCTAAGGGGAAGAGTTCATCCGTACCTTGAACTGAGCACACATTTAGAAAAACCACATACAAGTGTTTTCTTCATTAAAAGGTGGAAAAAGTATTTTCACCTTTTCCCCATCTCTATAACTAAACAAAACATCGGTGATGCAACCAATTCTTATCTTCACCATCCCACTCAAAGCAATTGAGCTAAAGGTGGTAAAGCATACCAATGTTTTCTCAGTGGCGTTATTCTTTAAGGACTCATCGTATGCAGGAGCGATCTGTAAAAACTCTAAAGAAGCACTCTCTACCCGGTGGGAATTTTGCGTCATGAGAAGGGAAGGAGAAAGCAGATCCGAGGATAATTTTCATCTTGAAATCACTCTTGAAGATGAAGGATTTACATTTAGAATACTGTTGTGGGTTGGTTGTTTTTCCTACAGGGTTGTTAGTGGAAACTCTTGTTTTGGCCTCAAGGAGGAAGTGGGAAATGTGATTTAAAAGGTTAGAACGAGCACTGAAAGATAGCTTGGGATAACTGAGGTGGTGGAAAGTGGTAAGGTGCTGGACCAATGGGGAGAGAGAAGAAAAGGAGGGAAGGGAGAGCCACTAAAGAAGTCTCATTTGACTGCAGTGAAAACAGAAAGCTGGAGATGGAGGAAATGAGACAGCATAAGGTGGGAGGGAAAGTCTCAAACCAAGGAAGAGAAAACTGAAGGTGAAAAATGGAAAGGAGCCCGTGGGTTCTGAGGAGGGTGGGTGTCTGCTGATTGGCTGATTCGGAAGACTGTTTATTCATCCATTCATTCATTCTCTTGTATTTATTGAGCGCTTACTTTGTGCAGATCACTGTACTAAGTGCCTGGATGTTATTTATAACAATAAACAGACAAACTGTGTCCAACCTGATTTGCTTGTACCTACCTTAGTGCTTAGTGCAGTATCTGGCACATAAAGAGCCCTTAACAAATACCATAAAAAACTGAAAAAACTACACACTTATGCACACTTATGCACTCATGCACTACACACTTAGGCACTTATGCCTTGCTATTTTATCACTTACTCATATACATATCCCATTTTCCTTTTTCTTCCCATCTGTAAAATACTTTACTGTTTCCCAACTCGATTATTATCTAACACTACTGTAGTCTCCCAAGTGCTTAGCACAGTGCTCAATGATAGTAGGTGCTCAATCGATCAATAGCATTTATTGAGTGCTTACTGCATGTAGACCACTGTGCTAAGACCTTGGGAAAGAACAATACAACAGATTTGGTAGGCATGATTCCTGCCCACAGTGAACTTTCAGTCTAGAGGGGGAGACCGATATTAATATAAGTAAATAATTTGTGGCTATGTACATAAGTGCTATAGGGGCGAGGGTGGACTTCGATGATTTTCAAGTGGTCCCAGTTGGCTCTTCTTTGTATGTTTGGAGAATTTTTTATTTGCTTTAACATTCCATGCAAGACACTTTTGCCCGACATTTCCTGTTCGCGATAGAACCGTAGCCATTTCTGACTTTGCTTGAGTGAGATTTTCCCTCAGCCAGATAGAAGTTGACCGTGAACAGGGATAGTGGATCTGGCTTGTTCCAGACAATTAGGGTCATACTCATTTTCCAGCAACGGAAAAGTCTAGCCAAAGCAGAGTTATTTTGCCATGAAATAAAGATGGAGATTTAGCGGTACTTAAAGATAATCTTTGACTGTGCTCATCTCGATCAACTAGACCGTGAACCCCACGTAAGACAGGGACTGTGTTCAACCTGATGATCCAGCCTGGCTTAGTGGAAAGAGCATAAGCTTGGGAGTCAGAGATCGTGGGTTCTGATACTGGCTCTTCCACTTGTCAGCTGTGTGACTTTGGGCAAGTCACTTAACTTCTTGGTGCCTCAGTTACCTCATCTGTAAAACAGGGATTAAGACTGTGAGCCCCACGTGGGACAACCTGATTACCTTGTATCTATCTACCCCAGCACTTAGAACAGTACTTGGCACATAGTAAGCACTTAACAAATACCATTATTATTATTATTTACTGTGTGCAGAGCAGTGTACTAAGCACTTGGGAAAGAACAATACAACAGGGTTGGTAGACACAATCCCCGCTCACAATCAGTTTATATTCCAGAAGAGAAGGGTGCAAAAGTGGTGGAGGAGGACTAGAGAAAAAAGGAAAGAGAGTCAGGGAGAAAGAGGGAGAGAGAGATTAGTGAGACCACATGAGGTGAGAGAGAAGGAGAGAGAAGAAGAGAAAGAGAGAAATCACATGAGAGTGAGAGGGAGAGAGAGAAGAGAGAGAGTGAAAGAGACAAGAGAAAGGAGAGAGAGAGACCACATGAGGAGAGAGTGAGAGAGAAGAGAGAGTGAGAAAGAAGAGAGAGTGAGAGAAAGATGAGAGGGGAGAGAAAGACCATGTGAGGAGAGAGAGGCAGAGAGAAGGACAGAGAGAAGAGAGAAAAGAGAGAGACCACATGAGAGAGAGTGAGAGGGAGAGAAGAGACCAATAAAGGAGATAGAAGAGAGAGGAGACAGGTACCACATAAGGGGAGAGGGAGAGGAAGAAGAGAAAAAGAGAGCACATGCTGTGATCTGGGAATGTATTTGTTTGCAATGTGGTTGAAGCTAAATGGAAAATGAGAGAGGGCGTAATGCCTTAACATGATTCAGAACTAAAATCTAATTTAAATTGTAATCAAAAGGAATGAATAAACTGTTGAAAAAGCAAAACATTCCCAATTTTATATACGCATGCAGGGGATGGTAAAAGGGGAAAATATTGAAAAAAAAAATTGTCAGTCACCATCAGAGAAAACAATTTGACCAGAGCAGAAGATCTTGGGAACGAATAACCCCCTCATCATCATCATCAAAATAAAATGCAGTCAAGAATCTGGTAGCTATGAAACTTTTTAGAATCATGCTTTCATAAGTACCCTTGGTTATAGTGCATTAGATATAAACATAAGGCTTTCTTTGGTGACAGCTGAGATTATGAAACTAATATCAGAAGTTTCAACGATCTTTACTATCAAAGGACATGCGTAACTGGAGGAGAAAGGTTTAAAGACTTAAGCTCCCCCAAAGTCAGAATTTCATTAGGCAAGTATAATCCAAAAATACCAGTACAGAGAAAGGTGTTGGTATCATTTTTCAAATCTCACAAGAAACATGTAAGCCACGCTTATGCTGTCAAGAAAGTTTAATCATTGCTTAAGTCTTAGTCATTGCAAAGCACAAGCTAAAAGCAGATGGGGAGATGAGAGGGCAGGTTTTTAAGGTTTGCATGACATTGACCAGTAAACTGGCAAGGCTTTTTCTGCCTGCTCGTGATTTTCTGTCAACCTTCCCAGGCATGTTTCACAATCACGAAGTCTGATTAATCAGGGAGAGTCAGCAGATGGGGAGATGGTATCTGAGGGGCAAGACAGAGCACCGACAGAAACACAATCGAAGTGCCCCAGCAGCCAGCAGAGAGCGAGGGATTTGGTGTATTTAGTAATAGTAGAATTAATAGCAGAAGCAGCGGCAGAAGGAGCAGCAGGAGAAGAAATAACAATCATAATAATTGTGGTATTTGTTAACCGCTTACTGTGGGCCAAGCACGGGGCTGAGAGCTGGGGTGGATACGAGATAATCAGATTGGACACCGTCCCTGTCCCACAGAGAGACACATCACCCCAAGCACCAGTGAGAGTCCGTTTTCCATGTTGAAGAGATTAAAGTCTCTCTCAGATGACTCCATTAGGATAAAGGAGCTTAGCTGGGGAAATCGCACAGTCTGTCAGTCTAGGGAAATGAGGAAATAGGCTGGTTAAATCATATCCTGTTCCCTTGCATATTGGGTACTGTACTCTCCCAAGCTCTTAGTAGAGTGCATACAGTAAACAATAAATACGATTGCATAAATAATAATAATAATAGTCGTATTGGTTAAGCACTTACTAAGTGCCACGCGCTGTACAAAGCACTATGGTGATTAAAAGCAAATTGGGTTGGAGACAGTCCCTCTTTCACATGGGGCTCACAGCCTTAATCCCCATTTTACAGATGAGGTCACTGAAGCACAGAGAAGTGAAGTAACTTGCCCAAGCCACACAGCAGAAAAGTGACAGAGCTGGGATTAGAACCCATGACCTTCTGACTCCCAGGCTCATGCTTTATCCACTACGCCGTGCAACTCAAATGAATGACTGAATGAATGGGTTTTCAGAAGCCAAGTTCTGTCCTGGAGCCTTATGTCTCAGCACACTTTGACCTGGGGTTCTATTCATTCATTCACCCTCCAGACAAATCAGTTGGAAAGATTATAGGGATGCCACTGAGCCTGAAGTAAGGTGCCAAAATTACACTTGGTGGGCAATTACAAGTCTACTATCATTCTGGAAATACCGGTATTTTTAGAGGGGGAAGGAAGCGGTTCTAGACAGCTCTCGTCCCACCCACTCGCCTAAGCTCAAGGGCCCCTTCCACTCCTCTTTCTATCGTTCGGGCCCAGCCGAGTTCGAGCCGCAGAAGTCAACATACGCCGTCGATCCTCTAATAGAAGATGAGTGCCCCTGCCCTGCCCAGCTGCCGGAAACCCACCGAGTCAGGGGCTCCGGGTGGCCGACACCCGCAGATCTGGGATTCTGAGAAGAGGGCGAGCTAAAGTTTCCTCCTTCCGACTGCTTCCCTGCTGGTCTCCCAGCTGACCTTTCCACTGAGCATCCATCCGCCCATTTACACTGATATGGAGCCCAGGCGCTTCCCACAGAAAGGGAAAGAAATGACAGACAAGTGTTCAAGGGAACAGAGGTAGCGATATTTATAGAGTAGTGTGTGAAATCGATGGTCACGAACTACCGGGACTCTTAAAACTGGTTACAGTAACGGAGTATGTGGGCTGGCAAAACTTCCTCAAGCAGCTCAAGCGAGTGAGTTCAGTGCAACACCCTTCCCGTCCTCGCATCCTGCTAACCAAAAACCTGCCCTCCCTCCACCACCCAAACCCCACCCTGGACACGGGCCTTTCGGGTGACCCAATTTGGTTTCAAAGGCAAATCCCAACCGGAACCCGGATATGGACAATCAAAGCCCTCGTGTAGACTGAGGGTGCATTTTGTTTACCTTTCAGCAGGAGCTGAGGTCTCCGGGCTGCATTAGTCATAGATATTCTGACCGAATCATATGACCGTGTTGCTGACTCATAGGAGGGTATTCTGTGCTCTCTTTGAGGTGCATTTTCCAGACTGCTGTGAACAAACAATAAATGGAATTAATTTGCCGACGTTTAAATCAAAACGCAACTCCATCTCAAAGGCAGCAGACGACTTCCTTGCGGTTCGTTGTTTTGTCTAATCATTTGTTTGTCGACCGTGCAATGGTTTTTACTGAGCACATACTGTATGCGGAGCACTCTACTAAGCACTTGGGAGAGTAGAGTGTAACAGAGTCGGTAGGTGCATTCCCTGCCCACGGCGAGCTTACAGTCTAGAGGGGGAGACAGATGTTAATATAAAAAAAAATTACAGAGATGGACATAGGTGCTGTGAGGGTTGGTGTGGGGTGAGTATCAAGTGCTTAAAGGGTACAGGTGTAAGTGCTTAGGAGAAACAGAAAGGAGGTAGGGGAAAAGAGGGCTTAATCAAGGAAGGCTTCTTGGAGGAGATGTGACCTTAATAAGGCTTTGAAGATGGGGAGGTGGTCTGGTTTATATGGAGGGGGAGAGAGTTCCAGGCTAGGGGAAGGACATGAGAAAGGGGTCGGTGGTGAGACAGATGAGATCCAAAGATAGTGAGCAAGCTGGTGCTAGAGGGGTAAGGTTTGCGGGCTGAGATGTAGTAGGAGATCAGCAAGGTTAAGACAGGAGGGGGTGAGCCTATCGAGTGCTTTAAATCCTATGGGAAGGCGTTTCTTTTTGATGCCGAGGTGGATGAGCAACCACTGGGCGTCCTTGAAGAGTGGGGAGGCACAGACTGGATGTTTTTAGAAAAAATGATCTGGGCAACTGAGCGAAATAGAGACTGGAGTGGGGAGAGGCAGGAGGCAAAGAGGGTCAGCAAGGAGACTGATAGAGTCAATGCGGGGTAGGATAAATGTTTGGATCAGAGTGGCAGCAGTTTAGTTGGAGAGGAAAGGGCAGATTTTAGTAATGCTTCAAGGGCAGATATGGCAGGATTTGGTGATCGACTGAATATGTAGTTTGAATGAGAGAGACGAATCGAGGATTATGGGTTTGAGAGATAGGGAGAATAGTGTTGTTATCTACAGTGATGGGTAGGGATGGGTGGGAAGTTGTTCTGTTTGGGACCTGTTCAGTGTTAGGCATCCAGTGGGACATCCAGGTAGAGATGTTCTGAAAACAGGAGGAAATGTGAGACTACAGAGAAGGAGAGAGGTCGGGGCTGGAGCGGTAGATTTGAAAATCACCTGCGTAGAGATGGTAGTTCAAATAAGGGGCAAGAATGAGCTTTCCAAGGGAGTGGATGTAGATGGAGAATAAAAGAGGACCCAGAACAGAGGCTTGAGGCACTCCCACTGTCAAAACTTGGAAGGTAGGGGAGGAGCCCAGGAAGGAGACTGAGTATAAATGGCCAGAGCAATAGGAGAACCAGGAGAGGACAGTGTCAGTGAAGCTGAGGTTGGATAATGTTTCCAGGAGAAGGGGGTGTTCCACAGCGTTGAAAACAACGGAGAGATCAAAGAGGATTAGGATGGAGTAGAGGCCATTGGATTTTAAAGAATGTCATTGGTGACCTTAGAGAGGGCAGTTTTGTGGGGTAAAGGAGGTGGAAACCAGATTGGGGAGGGTCAAGGAGAGAATTAGAGGAGGAGACAGTGGATGCAGGCAATTCACTCAAGGAGTCTTGAGAGGAATGGTAGGAGGGAGGCGGAGAGAAGAGAAGTGGAAGCGTGGGCTAGTGGATAGAGTATGAGCCTGGGAGTCAAAACGACCTGGATTCCGGTCCTGATTCAGCCGCTTTGCTGAGTGACTTTGGGCAAGTCACTTCACTTCTCTGTACTTCAGTTACCTCATCTGTAAAATGGGGATTAAGACTGTGAGCTCCATGTGGGTTATGAACTATATCCAACCTCATTAGCTTGTATTCATTCATTCATTCATTCATTCATTCAATCATATTTATTGAGTGCTTACTGTAGGCAGAGCACGATACTAAGCACTTAGAATGTACAATTCGGCAACAGATAGACAGATACAGATAGAGCCCAACAGAGGCCTCAGAGCACTCTACTAAACACTTGGGAAAATACAATACCACGATAATTAGCGATATTCCCTCCCCACAACAAGCTCACAGTCTAGAGTCTAGAGCTAGACCTGTACCCCAGCACTTAGTACAGTGCCTGGCACAACATAAGCACTTAACAAATTCCATTAAAAAGAGGATAATAACTGGAGGGAGCCATGAGATCATAGGAGGGTTTTTGCGGATGAGGTATACGTGCACATGCTTGAAAACGGAGGGGAAGAAGCCATTTAAAAGTGAACTTTTGAAGGTGGTGGTAAGGGAGGGAAGAAGGAAGGGTGTAAGTATTTTGATGAGGTGCGAATGGACGGGGCCAGAGAAGCAGATGGAAGGTGCAGAATTCTCTTGGGATACTGTTGGGAAAGATGGGAGAATCAAACAGAGGCCTGGAAGAGGGAGGGAGTAGAGAGACATGGGGGAGATTTTAGGGAGATCTCACCTGATGGTTTCAATTTTATCACTGAAGTATGTCGCCAGATCATTAGGGGGAAGATATGTGGGCAGGGGGGATTTGAGGAAACTGTTAAATGTTTGGACCATGGCAATGAGTATGGGAGTCATTAAGGATGGAGAGGTATTGCTGTCAGGCAGAGGAGAGAGTAGAGCTAAAGCTAGTGAGAATGAAGTTTAAATGGATGAGATCAGTCTGGAGTCTGGATTTCCTCCAACAATGCCCCACATCTCTTGCACAGGAGCAGAAGTGCACCATGGAGGCGATCCACAGTTATGGATTAATGGTGCAATATCGGCGGAAGGGAGGGGGGCCCAGGGAGTTTCATTCAAGGGAGAGTTGTTGAGGGTGTCAATTTACATGTCAAGAAAAGGAACTTTGAGTGTGGAAGCATGATGAATTTAGAATATTGGAGGGGGTCAAAAGATCAGACATTTCTGTGGGAGAACAGAGCAGATTTGCAGGGAGTGGGTGTGTGGGAGATAGAGCTGGTAAGAAGGTTTTGGTCAGATAGAGGAATTTCCGAGTCGGGGAGGGTAGAGATTATATGAAGACTGTGAGACCCATGTGGGACACTGACTGTGTCCAACCTGATTACCTTGTATCTATCCCAGCGCTTACTGCTTGACACATAGGCTAGTCTCCTGCCATTTCCAATCTTAACACTCAATCAATTAATTAATCAGTTGCAATTTTGAGTGCTTTCTGTGTGCAGAGCACTGTACTGAGCACTTGAAAAAGTACAATATCACAAAGTCGGAAGACACGTTCCGTACCCACAATGAGCTTACAGTCTAGATAGGTAGCCAGACATATATAAATTAATTACAGATATAGACATATCCGTATATAACCTTAAGTTTTGTTGCTCCTGACAAGCTTCTACCCAAGTCACCTTCTAACTCTTCCTCACTCTCATCGTTCCCACTTCAACTACTTGCTCACACCATTCCTTCTGCCTGGAAGGTCTTCTCCCTATAAGAATAATAATAATAATGGTATTTGTTAAGCACTTATTAAGTCCCGACCACCATTCTAAGCACTGGGGTAGATGCAAGGTAATCAGGTTGTCCCAGGTGGGGCTCACAGTCTTCATCCCCATTTTACAAATGAGGGAACTGAGGTCCAGAGAAGTACCGCCCCCCCTTCACCTCTGCGCAGCTTAACCCTCTTTTCCCCCCATTTCCCTCTGCTCCTCCCCCTCTCCCTTCCCATCCCCTCAGCACTGTACTCATCTGCTCAACTGTATATAT
Organism: Ornithorhynchus anatinus; assembly: GCF_004115215.2. NCBI lineage: Eukaryota > Metazoa > Chordata > Mammalia > Monotremata > Ornithorhynchidae > Ornithorhynchus > Ornithorhynchus anatinus. The sequence continues at coordinate 16,813,527 of NC_041741.1, read as the reverse complement.
TTTCATTACCCTGTTTATTTTGTTAATGAAATCTACATTGCCTTGATTCTATTTAGTTGCTATTGTTTTTATGAGATGTTCTTCCCCTTGACTCTATTTATTGCCATGTTCTTGTCTGTCTGTCTCCCCCCATTAGACTGTAAGCCCGTCAAACGGCAGGGACTGTATCTGCTGCCGACTTGTTCATTCCAAGCGCTTAATACAGTGCTCTGCACATAGTAAGCGCTCAATAAATACTACTGAATGAATGAATGAAGTGACTTGCCTAAAGTCACACAACAGACAAGTGGCAGAGCTGTGATTAGAACCCAGGTCCTTCCGACTCCCTGGCTCAAGCTTTATTCACTAGGCCATGCTACTTCTATATTTTTTGACATTTGCTGAGTGCTTACTGTGTGCAGAGCACTGTTCTAAGCGCTTGGGAGAGTATAATACAACAGACTTGGTGTATGGAGGAGCCAGCCTAGCGCAAGAGCACTGTACTGGAGAGGAAATATAGGGTTGACCAGAGTAATGTGGGGGTGTTTTGCCTTAGAGCTGACCACACATCCAACACACAGTTTACATAACACTTTGATATATGGCCTTTTGCAAAAACACTTCTCAGTCCTGCAGGTAGTCAAGGGGGCCAGGGCAGGAAGAGATGTTTTTCAGTTGATAAGCCTGAGCTGCACATGTATGCTGGACAGTCAAGTGGCACATTAAGATCATGGAAAGGTCTGGAAAGTTGAGCTTCAGCCTTGGATCCAGAAAAGCTGCAGCTGATTCCAGGCAGAACACTTAAAAGTAGAAGATTTGCTCAAGAATCCGGGGCTCTCTCAAGCCGGAAGGACGCTATTATGGCATTATGCCCCTTTTATACCTACCATTTTGTGACAGTCTCCTAACTCTGTGCGTATGGATTGACTGTAATTATCCTAACAAATCCTCTTGCATCCCTGTAGCAGTAGCATTATAAAGTCAAATGCTTGCCCATATTGTGTGTTTTCGTTCAACTGTATTTATCGAGCGCTTACTGCGTGCAAAGAACTGTGCTTCGAAGAGTACAATGTAACAATAAATAGACACATCTTTGCTTCTTTGCCTCACACAAACAGTACTTCAGAATCAAAGTAACCCAGGGTCTTGTACATCCTATTTCAAGACAGTTGGTAGACACTTTAAAAAAAAACAACTACTGTATTAAGCACTTCCTAGATATAAAACACTGTTCTAAGTGCTGGGAAGGTACAAGTCAATTAGTTAGGACACAGTCCCTGTCCCACCTGGGCTCACAGTAGTCTAAGTAGGAGGAAGAACAGGTATTTAATTCCCATTTTACAGTTGAGGAAACTGAGGCACAGAGAAGTGAAGTAACTTGCCCAAAGTCGCATAACAGTTGGCAGAGCTGGCTTTAGAACACAGGCCCTCTGATTTCCAGGCCTGTGCTCTTTCTACAGTTTTATTTGTTGAGGACTTACAATGCGCATGGCGCTGGGATAGTTATAGACCGATCATTCAATCAATTAATGGTAAATTTTGAGCATTTACTATATGTAGAGCACTGTACTAAGTGCTTGGAAGAGTACAATACAACCGAATTAGCCAAAAGTTCCCTGCTCATTACGAACATACAACCAGATCCCAGCGCTTAGAACGGTGCTTGTCACATAGTAAGATCTTAACGAATACTACTATTATTATTATCAGGCACAATCCCTGAGTCCCACGTGGGGCTCAATCAGTCGATCTATTTATTGAGCGCTCACTGTGTAGTGCATCGTATTAAGCTCTTGGTAGAGTACAATATTAAGAGAGTTGGTAGACACATCACAGTCTAAAGGGGAGGGCGAGCAGATATCGAATCCCCATTTTGCAGATGAGGAAATCGAGGCACTGGGAAGTCAAGTGACTTGTCTAAGGTCACCCGGCAGGCAAGTTGGCGGAGGGGGATTAGAACTCAGGTCCTCTGACTCTTTCCATTCGGTCACAGTGCTATGTGAGTGAAATAGTTTCCGGACGCCGGAGGAACGATGTAGGGTTGGTTTTAAAAAAGCCTTCTAGTGGGAAGCAATTCAAAGTGCAGTTGGTTCTCCCTAATGTCATCTGTGAGTTTGAAGGAAAAAATGCCTTCACATATACCTATCTGCGTGTGTAAATCCACACGTGTGCATTAGGGCCAGAGTATCCCAGTGGAAGAGCACGGACAGGAAGTCCGAGGACCTGGGTTCTAATCCCGTCCCCTCCACATACCTGTTGGGTGACCCTGGGGAAACCACCTAACCTCTCCGTGCCTCAGTTCCCTCATCTGTAAATGATTCAATACCTTAGTCTGTAAGCGCCTCGTGGGTCCTGACTATCTTGTATCTACTGTAGCGCTTAGAACAGTAAAAGCTTAACAAATACCACAATTATCATTTGAACCTATATTCAGAAGCTGAGGTTAATCATCCTTTTCCTGTGGCTCATCATCCTGACTCACATTTAAGCAGGATCTCCTTAAAGGGAGTCAGGCTTTTGTTTTTGTTTGTTGTTGTTGTTCTGTTGTTTCAAAAGACAGATTGCATTTGGAAGATCTCAGTTGTTTGTCAATAAAAGCCGGCCTAATCTCCTCTTCGAGCCTTTCGGATGGGTTTCAAAGCAGCTGCAGCCCACAAAAAAGGTTACTGGAAATGTCATCAGTTAAATAGTAAATTTACCGTAATTGTATCTTAGTGTCACCCGGCAGAGACCACAGCCTCTGGCAGTTCAGAAACAAGTTGTTAGAACGCTGACAGGAAGCAAATTTCTGAGTTCAACTACACCACAGACTGTTAGAAAAACCCTGACTCTACCTTGACGAGGCTCTCTTCATTCGAATCCAGCTCATCCGAGCCGGGCCGGGCCCGGAGCGGTTCGCTGCCGCTGCCGTTATTTAGAACCCACATACTCCTTTTTGTTTGCGGTCGAGGTAAGGTCGCATTCCCGGCAAATGGTCAAAGTGAGGTGTGTCGCGGTGGGAAATCCCCAAACTCCTCAGGCAGGGGCCCCCTTTAATACCTTAGCTTTATTAACGGAAATTTCTTCAGCTTGGATATGCAAAACGGCCCTCACCTTGCAGATTCAGGTTCTGTTGCCTCCTCCTGCTCCCCAGACATGGGTGACAGGCTGTCACCTGTCTCTGGCCTAGTAGAGCTGGGAGAAATCATCCGTGAGCCAGCTGAACGCTGGGTGTTCCCCATGCAGAGTAGAAACCAGCTCAGAGAGTTCTCAGCTTAATAACTATGGTATTTGTTAAGCACTTACTATGGGCTAAACCATGCTCTAAGCGCCGGGCTAGATACAAGCTAAGCGGGTTGGACACAGTCCCTGTCCCACATAGGGCTCACAGTCTTAATTCCCATTTTACAGATGATGATGGTGGTATCTGTTAAGCGCTTACTATGTGCCAAGCGCAGTTCTAAGCACTGGGGGAGATACAAGGTAAACAGGCTTTCCTGTGTGGGGCTCACGGTCTTAATCCCCATTTTACAGATGAGGTAAGTGGGGCACAGAGAAGTGAAGTGACTTGCCCAAGGCCACATGGCAGACTTGTGGCAGAGCTGGGATTAGAACCTATGACCTTCTGACTCCCAGGCCCATGCTCTATCCACTATGCCATGACTTGTCCGAGGTCACCCAGCGGACATGTGGCAGAGCCAGATTTAGAACCCACATCCTCTGACTCCCAGGCCCAGGGCCTTTCCACTAGGCCACGCTGCTTCTCCGCTGCACTGCTTCCAGGTCATAACCTGACCCAGAGTCCCCACTGTGACCTGAGAGCCTGAAACAGCCTTCTCGATTCAGCCATCGATCCATGGTACTTATTGAACTCTAGCTGCAGACAGAGCAGTATATTAAGTGCTTGGGAAAGTTTGGCATAACATCATCATCATCACTGTCATAATTGGTATTTGTTAAGCGCTTACTGCATGTCATGCGCTAAGTGCTAGGGTAGATACGAGTTATGCGACCTTGTATCTACCCCAGTGCTTACTATAGTATCTGGCACATAACAAATATCATCTTTTTTTTAAAAAAGAAATACCATTATAAAAGAAGAAGGTTGTACACATTCACACTCCCATGTAGGACTCACAGTCTAAACTGGAGAGAGTAGGATTTAATCCCCATTTTACAGGTGAGGTAACTGAGGCACAGAGAAGTAGTTCAGTGACTTGCCCAAAGTCACGTAGCAAGCAATTGGCAGAGCTGGGATTAGAACCCAGGTCCTCTGACTCCCAGGCCCAGGATCTGTCCACTAGGCCACACTGCTTCTCTAATAGAGTTAGAAGACAAGATCCTGCCTGCAAATAGTAAATAGTCCAGAGGTGACATTAAAATGATTACGGGTTGGAGAAATAGGAGAGAATTAAGAATATGGACTGAAGTGCTCATAGGTGAATTATTAAATGCTTAAGGGATACAGATTCAAGTTCATAGGTGATGCAGAAGGGAGAGGGAGTAGGGGAAACTGAGGGGTTATTCAAGGAAGGACTCTTGGAGGAGATGTGATTTTAAAAAGGGTCCGTAGGTTAGGGAGAGCTCTGGTCTGTCAAATATGAAAGGGGAAAGAGGTCTAGGCTAGAGGACGTGGGCGAGGGTTCGGTGGCGAGACAGCCTGCTTGCTGACCTTCCAACCTCCGGCCTCTCCCCACTCCAGTCCATACTTCACTCTGCTGCCCCGGTCAACTTTTCACAGAAATGTTCAGGACATGTCACTCTCGCTCTTCAAAAATCACTGGTTGCCCATCCACCTCCGTATCAGACAAAAACTCCTCATCATTGGCTTTAAAGCAGTCCATCACCTCGCCCCCTCTTACCTCACCTCACTTCTCTCTTTCTACAACCCAGCCGGCACACTTTGCTCCTCCGGTGCTAACCTTCTCATTTTGCCTCCATCTTGCCTGTCTCGATGCCGATCTCTGGCCCACGTCTTGCCTCTGGACTGCACCGCCTCCCTCCTCAAATCCCTTAGACAATTCCTCTCCCCGCTTCAAAGCCTCACTGAAGGCTCATCTCGTCCAAGAGGCCTTACCAGACTAAGTCCCATTTTTCTTCATCTCCCACTCCCTTCTGTCTCACCCTGACTTGCTCCCTTTGCTCTTCCCCCCACCTCAGCCCCATAGCACTTACATAGACATCTGTAATTTTATTTGTTGTGTTGATATCCATTTATTTGTACTGATGTCTGTCTCCCCGCATCTAGACGGTGAGCTCTCTGTGGGCAGGGATTGTCACTGTTATTGTTGTTTGTACTTTCCCAAATGCTTAGTACAGGGCTCTGCCCAGAGTAAGCGCTCAATAAATACGATTAAATGAATGAATGAATGAGACAGGTGAGATCAAGGTACAGTGAGTAGGTTGATGTTAGAAGAGTAAAGTGTACCGGCTGGGTTGTAATAAGAAATCAGTGAGATAAGGTAGGAGGGGGAGAGCTGATTGAGTACCTTTAAAGCCTATGTTAAGGAGTTTCTGTTTGATGTGGAGGTGGATGAGAAACCACTAGAGGTTTCTGAGGAGTGGGGAAACGTGGTCTTCATTTTTTTTAAGAAAAATAATCCAGGCAGCAGATTCTCATGACAACAGAACATCTCTACCATCTCAGAATGCAAGCTTCTCGCCAACAGGGATGGGGAAGGAGCAGAAGAGATTCATTCAGCTCTGACTCGACCACCTACCCCATCTTGGAGTAGACTGAGGACCTTAGTGAATTCTAAACCCAATTTGCTCAGCACTTTGCAGAGTCCAGGTAATAATAACAGTAATAACTATGGCATTTGTTAAACCACCATATCAAATGCTGTGGCAGATAATGATGATAATAATAATGATAATAGTACTCATTAAGCACTTGCTATGTATCTACCACTGTTCTAAGCGCTGGGGTAGATACAAGTTAATCAGGTTGGACACAATCCCAGCCCCATCTAGGGCTCAAACTCTTAATCCCCACTTTACAGATGAGGTGACTGAGGCTCAGAGAAATGAAATGACTTGCCCAAGTTCACACAACAGACATGTGGCGGAGCTGGGATTAGATCCCATGATGTTCTGAGTCCCAGGTCAGTGCTCCATCCACTAAACCATGCTCCACATAATCAGATTATACTCAATCCCCATCCCACATGGGGTTTATAGTTTAAATGGGAGAAGCAACCCACATTTTATGGCCATTTTACAGTTGAGGAAGCTGAGGGGCAGGTAGTTAAGCAGGACAGTTAATCGATCCTGCCAAAAGTGTCGAGTGCTTTTGTAAAGTCAATGAGGATAGTATAGATATCGATCAATCGTATTTATTCATCACTTACAGTGTGCAGAGCATGTACTAAACACTTATAATTGTTCTCTGCTCTTTTATTGTATTGGTCATGCTGAAAAGATCCTACTGCTGGGCGATGATTGAGACTGAAGCCATCTTGTAATTCAGCTTAGTCCACAGTTGACAGTTTCCTCAGTAGTCTGAGGATTCTAGCTGGAATCTTGCCCAGAAGCCAGAGAAGCAGCCTGGCCTAGTGGGAAGTGCCTGGGACTCAGAGGACCTGTGTTCTAATCCTGACTTGGCCGATGTGAACTTGGGCAAGTCACTTAACTTCTCCGTGCCTCACTTCCCTTATCTGCAAAATGGGGATTCAATACCTGTTTTCCCTCTTATTTAGCCTGTGAACTCCATGGGAGAACTGATTATTTTATATCTTCCTCAGAAATGAGTACAGTCTTTGGCACATAGTAAACACTGAATAATACCACAATTATTATTCTAAGAAAGCTAGGAGATTCCTCTGGATTTTCTACAGCCTTTTATCTCTCCTTTCCTCTTGAAGGCGGTGATCGGGATGACAACTTGTAAGCCTTTTGGCATTTCCTCAGTGATCCATATGTTGAGAAAAAGCTCATTTAAGATCTGAGGACTTGATCCCCTCCATATGACTACAGCTGACTGTCAGAAAGCATTTCTTCTCCCTTTTTCCTTTCTTGGATTGTGGAGGTTGGTGCCTCAAAAGTTTTTTGTATTAATTTGTTAAGCATTTACTATGTCAGGCACTCCACTCAGCACTGGAGTAGACACAAGAGAATCAGGTTGGACACAGTCTATGTCCCCCTTGGGGTTTACGGTCTTAATCCCCATTTTACAGTTAAGTTGACTGAGGCACGGAGTAATTGAGTGACATAGAGACAGATGGTGGAGCTGGGATTAAAATTCAGATCCTTCTGACTCCCAGGACCTAGTTCTATCCACTTTCTGAGAAAGCCCCCTTCCTTTTCTTCCACTTCCTTCTGTGCCACCCTTATTTGCTCCCTTTATTCATCTCCTCTCCCAGGCCCACAGCACTTACGTATAGGTCGTAATTTATTTGGTTATACTGATGTTGGTCTCCCCCTCTAGACTGCTCCGCCATTTGCCTGCCGGAAGTCTCTACCTCAATTTCCTCAACTGTGAAATGGAGATTCGATACTTGTTCTCTCTCCTACTTAGACTTTGAGCCTCATGTGGGACAGGGGTATGTGAAATCATCCTCCCTCTGACCTCTAACTACCTCCTCTTTCATACCTGACAGATCATCTTCAAAGACCCATTAAGATCATGTTTCCTCTAGGAAGCTCTCCCTGACTAATCTCTCATCTCCCCCACCTATTCACCTACTCTTCTGTGTTGCCTATGTATTTGGATCTGTAACCTTTAAGCACTTTCATACTCCCCCACCCCCAGCCAAACTGTAACTATGTCAGCCATTCAGTCATATTTCTTAAATGTGCATAATCTTACTCTGTCACTTACCCTATACATAATTAATTTTAATGCCTGTCATTCATTCAATCGTATTTATTGAGTGCTTACTATGTGCAGAACACTGTACTAAGCGCTTGGAACATACAATTTGGCAACAGATAGAGACAATCCCTGCCCAACAACAGGCTCACAGTCTAAAAGGGGGAGACAGACAGCAAAACAAAACAAGTAGACATGTTTGGACATGAAATGGATGAGCCATGGAGGAGAATAACTAAATACGACCAACAGCTTTGGAACTGCACATCTCCCAAAAGCACCGAGAAGTGAAGTGACTTCCCCAAGATCACACAGCAGACAAGCGGAGGAGCCGGCAGTAGAACCCAGGTCCTTCTGACTCCGGGCCCTGGCTCTATCCATTAGGCCACACTGCTTGCCAGGCACTGCACTTAAGCACTGAGATAGATACAAGCTAGCCAGGTAGGACACAGTCCCTGTCCCACGTGGGGCTCACAGACTTAATCCACATTTTACAGATGAGGGAACTGAGGGACAGAGAAGTGAAGTGACTTGCCCGAGGTCACACAGCATACCCATGCTCTATCTGCCAAGCCATGTTGCTTCTCTGTGTGCAGAACACTGCACTGAGCACTTGGGAAAGCACGATACAATAGAGTTGGTCGACGTGTTCCCTGAACTCCAGGATCTGACAGTTTAGGGGAGGAGCTTATGCTCTAGAGGCAGGGGACATTGGTAAAGCTAACCTTGGTGTTATCTCTGACCCCGCTTGTCTGCTTTGTGACCTTGGGGAAATCACTTCACTTCTCGGTGCCTCAGTTCCCTCATCTGTAAAATTGGAATTAAGACTCTGAGCCCCATGGCTCCATCCAACCTAACTTAAATCTACCCCAGCTCTTAGTACAGTGCCCGGCCCGTAGCATGAAATTAACAAATACCATTTTAAAGGAGTAAATGCCAATGATTTACTGACTGGATATAGGCATAATGGGGGTGTGAGTAGCCAAGAGCTGATTGAGTGTGTTGAATCTGATACAGTGTGAGCTTGGTTCTAGAACTAGACTTGATTTCTGATACACGTCTGCTGTGTGAACGTGATCAATTCACTTAAACCTCTTTGTGCCTCATTTTTCCTCTCTTTAAAATAAAGCTCGAGTGCGAGATCCATTTGGGACAGGGACTACGTCAATTATATTTACCTTACGGTACCCCAGCCCTTGGCCCATAGCAAATATCTGTAATTTATTTATTTATATTAATCTCTGTTTCACCCCCAATAGTAATAATGATGTTATTTGTTAAGCACTAGCTATGTGCCAGGCACTGTACTAAGCGCTGGGGTGGATACAAGCAAATGGGATTGGACACAGTCTTGGTCCTACATGAGGCTCCCAGACTTAATCCCCATTTTACATATGAGTTAACTGAGGCCCAGAGAAGAGAAGTGACTTGCCCGAGGTTACACAGTAGCAGACAAGTAGCAGAGTCAGGATTAGAACCCAGGTCCTTCGACTGCCAGGCCCGTGTTCTTTCCACTAGGCCACACTGAAAGAGCACAGGTATGCTGCTTGAAGAAAGCCTCAGATATTGGGGCCTCTTCCATTCCCTCTCCCACAGCTTCATACTTGGGCCTTTGAAGTCTCCAGACCGTGCGCTCTTTGTGGGCAAGGAATGTGTCTGTTGTTGTATTGTACACTCCCAAATGCTTAGTACAGTGCTCTGCACATGGCAAGTGCTGAATAATTTTGATTGATTGATTATATGTTTACTTTAAGGTTAGCAGTTGATCAGGCCAGGACCCCAGGGGATTGGATTTGAAGCAGTGTGGCCTAGTGGAAGAGCACGGGCCTGGGAGTCAGAGGATCTGGGTCCTAATCTGTTCTGCCACTTTTCTGCTGTGTGGACCTTGGACAAGTCTAGAGAAGCAGCGTGGCTCAGTGGAAAGAGCCCGGGTTTGGGAGTCAGAGGTCATGGATTTGAATCCCAGCTCTGCCACTTGACAGCTGTGTGACTTTGGGCAAGTCACTTCACTTCTCTGGGCCTCAGTTACCTCATCTGTAAAATGGGGATTAACTGTGAGCCTCACATGGGACAACCTGATCACCCTGTATCTACCCCAGCACTTAGAACAGTGCTCTGCACATAGTAAGCGCTTAACAAATACCAACGTTATTATTATTCTCTCTGTGCCTCGGTTCCCTCATCTGCAAAATGGAGATTCAATCACCCATCAAGCATTCATCTTTATTTATTATTATTTATTTACTACATGCAGAACATCGTACCAGATGGTTAGGAGAGTACACTATAATTGAGTTGGTAGACACATTCCCTGCCCACAACGAACTTACAGTCTTAGAGGGGGATACAGACTTTAACATAAATAAATAAATTATGGATATGTACATAAGTACTGTGGGGTTGAGGAAAGGGTGAATAAAGGGTGCAAATCCGAGTTCAAGGGCAATGCAGATGGGAGTCGAAGAAGAGGAAAACTGAGGTTTAGAGAAGTTTTCTTGAAGTAGATGGGCCTTCAAAAAGGCTTTAAAGCTGGGCAGAGTAATTGTCTGTCAGATATGAAGAGGGAGAGTGTTCCATGCCAGAGGCAGGACGTGGGGGATAGGTCAGTGGTGAGATAGAAGAGATTGAGGCACACTGGGTAATTTGTCAAGCAAAATGTGCGGGCTAGGTTGTAGTAGGAAATCAGGATTCAATACCTCTTCTTCCTCCTACTTAGACTGTGAGATCTATGTGGGACCTGATTATCTTGTATCTACACCAGTACTTAGTAGAATGTCTGCTTGGCACATAGTAAGTACTTAACAAATATCATTATTATTATCATATTATTATTATAATTATTCTGCTAGCCTCCTAAACCATTCTTTGAAATTAAATCACTTTTGGATCAAGTAACGGTTTGTAAGGTCACTGTGGGCAGGGAATGTGTCTGTTTATTGTTGTACTCTCCCAAGCGTTTAGTACAGTGATCTGCACACAGTAAGCGCTCAATAAATACGATTGAATAAATGAATGATTCAACACAGACCACTCAGCTTGAGGGAAATACCATTTCTAGTCCCCATTTCGACCCCCGGGGTGATAGTTTGGCTAGTAATAATAACTGTTATATTCTTTAAGCACTTTCTATGTGCCAAACACTGTATTAAGATCTGGGGAAGATACAAGGTAATCAGGTTGGACACAGTTCTTATCCCACATGGGGCTCGCAATCTGATTAGAGAGAGAGGGTATTGAATTCCCATTTTGCAGAGGGGGAAACTGAGACCCAGAGAAGTTAAGCGACTTTCCCCAGGACAAGCAGCAGGCAAGGGACAGAGATAGAATTGGAACCCAGGTGCTCTGCTTGCCAGGCGTGTTTGCCTTCTTTCCTCTAGGCCACACTGACAGCACCTAGGTGCTACCCTGACCCTGGGAAAAGGTTGAACTCTGCACCTGTGTGGGACCTGCTGTGTGACCTTGGGCAAGTCATTTAACTCTTCTGGGCCTCAATTCCCTCATCTTCAAAATGGGGATTCGATACCTGTTCTCCCTCCTACACACACTGTTTGCTCCATATGGGACCTGCTGATCTCTTATGTGGTCTGGTGGCTAGAGAAAGGGCCTGGGAGACAGGAGGTCATGGGTTCTAATCCCAGCTCCACAACTTCTCTGCTGGATAACCTTGGGCAAGCTACTTCACTTCTCTGTGCCTCAGTTCCCTCACCTGCAAAATGGGGATTGAAACTGGGAGTCCCATGTGGGACAGCGACTGTGTCCAGCCGGATTATCTTGCATCCACCCCAGCGCTTAGAACAGTGCCTGGCACAAAGTAAACACTTCACAGATATCACAATTATTATTATTAGATTCTAAGCTTCTTGAGGGCAGGGATCCTGACTACTGAATCTCACAAGCACTTGGTACAGTAATAATAATTATGGTACTTGTAAAGTGCTTACCATATGCCAAGCACTGTTCTAAGCACTGGGGTAGATACAAGTCAATCAGGTCACAGTAGTGGGCAATAGATGAATACCACTTGACCGATTTGTCTACCTGCTCTCCTCTGCAGGCTTGCAACAGTGATGTGCGGCAACTCTTGAATCTTTGTTACATTTGAAAGCCTGGGCAGTTAAAAACTTGCTTCTGTCAGTGATCATAAATCAGAAAAAACAAAAGAAAGCCCTGGCTTTTTGTTGAAAAAATTGCCCCCCCTTCTTGTTTCTTGAAACTAGCAAACTTTAGGCTGGGGCTTTTGCCAGAATAAACTTGTGCACCATACTCGATGGGAAAGCTTGCAATTAATGAATAACAGAGGTGTGAAAACTGAAATTCACTTCCTAGTAGACGAGACTTGTTGGGCCGGAAGGAAATCATCTTGGGTAATATGAATTACTTTCATCTCGATTTTAACTTCGTCGTTTCTGCACAAATTAGCGGAAGCCCCAGGCTCGGCCGTGAAGAGCTGGAAGGACAGAAGCAAAAACCCTCCACACTTCTGGGTGCCCAGAACACCCCTCTAAATTGTACCCAACGTTTCTAAGATGTTAAGTTTCCACTTAGTAGGTGGTACCCTTCACGCTCTGCCTTTACCTTTGGGTGGGAAATTTTGATGATTCATTTCTTTCCAGTTCAGCTCAACTTGGTTCCTTGAAAGAAAACACACACACACACACACACACACACACACACACACACACACACACACACAACACACATACTCACTTTGAACTTGTAGAGGTACTTTTCGGGGATATTTGCAAAAGCAAGAAGGTTAACTAATAGGCCTTTTCGCCTTTCACTTGGCCACAAGGAGAAATTCATCCTTCTGAGTGGAATTGAATGATCACATCTTTTAGTGATAACTCTCCTAATAATCTGTTCATCCATTTCATATTGCTTTTTAAAATTAGAGGAACGATTGGATTTAGTTCTTGATGGTTAGTGGGGGGACTTCTTCAACATGGTTGAAGAGAAGGGGCGAGGCCTAGGGGGCACGAGTCTGGAATCAGAGGACCCAGGTTCTAACCCCGGCTCCATCATTTGTCCGCTGTGAGAAGTTGGGCAAGTCACCTAACTTCTCTGTGTCTTGGGAGCCCAGTTTGAGAGAGGGACTGTGCCCAACTTGATTATCTTGTAGCGCTTAGTACGGTGTCTGGCACACAGTAAGTACTTAACAAATAACTATTTTTAAAAAATAGGTGTAAGCTCTTTGAGGAGAGAGATCAATCAATAAATCCATGGTATCTCTTGAATGCTTATTCTGGGCAGAGCACTGTATTAATCACTTGGGAGAGTACAGTTCAGCAGAGTTGGTAGACATGTTCCCTGCCCTTACGGAGTAAAAGGGGAGACAGACATTAAACCAAATTACAGGTAAGGGAAGCAATTGTGAATAAGGATATGTTCATAAATGCTGTTGGAGTGAAGGTCTCACTTCTGAATCTACTGTACTCTCCCAACTTCTTAGTATTCAATTAATTCAATCAGCCCACTGTTGGGTAGGGATTGTCTCTATCTGTTGCCGAACTATACTTTCCAAGCTCCTAGTACAGTGCTCTGCACACAGCAAGTGCTCAATAAATGCGATTGAATGAATGAATGTTTATTGATCACTTATTGTGTGCAGAGCACTGTAATAAGTGCTTGGGAAAGTACGAAATAACAATAAATGAACATATTTCCTGCCCATATGTACTCCACTAATTGTCTGCTGTAAGCTCCTTGTGCGCAGGAAATAAATCCACCAGCTCTGTTGTGTACTCTCCTAAGTGCTTAGTACAGTGTTCTGCACCCAATAAGGGCTCAATAAATGTGACTGATTGACAGGGACTGTGTCCAACCTGATTATGTTGTATCTATTCCAAGGCTTTGTCTAGTGCCTGGAACATAGTAAGTGCTTAACAAATATTAGTAAAAAAATGGAGAGAACCAAATTTTCCTTTAGTCTGAAGTTCTGAAATTCTCCTACCGGTATTCTGGAATGCGTTATACTGGATCAGTTGTGAAAACTAAATCAGCCATGAAAAATACAAACCAGACTCACTTACTACCTTCTGCCCAACCAATCATGCATAATAATTGATCACCTACTTTGCACAGAGTATGATATTTAGCATTTGGAATTGGTGGACAAGATCCCTGCCCTCAAGAAGCTTGCAAACTAGCTGGGGAAACAGATAGCAAAATAAATTACAGATATGAGGAAGGGGGAAACGGGGGTGGGGGGTGGTGAAAAGCAGCATGGTGTGATGGATAGAACACAGGTCTAGGAGTCAGAGGTCATGGGTTCTAATCCCAGCTCCCGCCACTTGTCTGCTGTGTGACCTTGGGCAAGTCACTTCACTTCTCTGTGCCTCAATGACCTCATCTGTAAAATAGGATCGAGACTATGAGACCCATGTGGGTCAGGGACTGTGTCCAACTTGATTTGCTTGTGTCCACCCCAGCGCTTAGTACAGTGGCTGGCACAAAGTAAACACTTAACAAATACCATCATCATTATCCTTACTAGAGTATAAAGATATACACATAGAGAAGCAGCATGGCCTGATGGATAGAGCATGGTCCTGGGTCTCAAGGACCTGAGTTCTAATTCTGGCTCCACTGCTTTTCGGCTGTGTGACTTTGGGCAAGACACTTCACTTCTCTGTGCCCCGGTTATCTAATTTTTTTAAAGTATTTGTTAAGCACTTACTCTGTGTTGAGCACTGTTCTAAGCGCTGGAGTAGACCTAAATTTATTAGGTTGGACACAGTCCTTGTCCTTCATGGGGCTCACAGTCTAAATTGGAGGGAGGAGGATTTAATCCCTATTTTACAGATAAGGGAACTAAGGCACAGAGAAGTGAGTGACTTGCCCAAGGTCACACAGCAGAAAATGGGTGTTGTCAGAATTAGAACCTGTTTGATGCAAAGGTGGATGGGCAACCTCAAGAGATTCTTTAGGAATGTGGAAACGTGGACTGAATGTTTTTGTAGAAAAATGATGCAGGAGTTGGAGGAGAGGAAGTGGAGACAGTGGATGTAGATGATTTGCTTAAGTAGTTTGAAGAGGGAGGTGGGGTGTTAAATGAGGGAGCTGTGGGGTCCAGGGAGAGTTTTTTTTAAGATGGGGAGACACGAGCATGTTTGCGGGCAGTGGAAAAAGCCATTCAAGAGTGAGCAGTTGAAGACGGTGGTGGTGTGGGAGGAGAAGAAGGGAGTTTGCAAGCAGTTTTATAAAGTACAAAGGGATGGGGTTGGAGGAGCAGATGGAGGAGGTAGATTTTGAGAGAAGACAGGAGATACTGAAATACTACTGGGAAAGTCGGAGAGTTAAAGAAGGATCAGGAGGAGAGAGAAACTTGAAAGGAACAGGGGAGATCACGCCTGATGGTTTCAATTTTCCTTAATAAAGTTAGTAGCCAGGTCATTAGGGGCAAGGGAAGGGGGAGGAAGGGGGTGACAGGGGTTTGAGGAGGGAGTTAAACATCTGAAGCAACTGGCGGTGGCAATAGGCACGGAAGTGAAGGAGGATGAAGAATAATATTCCCTGGCAGAAGAAAGGGCAGAGCTAAAGTAGGCAAAGATAAACTTGAAGTGGACGAGTTTGGCCTGACGTCTAGATTGCCGCCGGAAGCACTCTACGGCTTGGGTACAAATGCCAAGGGAGGTGATCCTGGGCTGAGGGTTAGTGGTACAAGGTTGGCGAAGGAACAAGGGAGCAAATAAGTAGAGTTCAGTAGAGGGTGGGGTGTTGACATTGTCAGTTTGGTTGTCAAGGGAAGGTAGTTTGGGTGCGAAGACCAAATGGGGCAAGATGACCTGAGTAAATCAAATGACTTGTGAACGTCAATGAACAGAACCAGGCTAAACTCTATCATCACAGCCCAGACATCTTTCCCAAGACAAGAGTCAGAGAAGGCACAAGCTACTAGTGAAAGGTCAACCGGTGGTATTTATTGAGTGCTTTCTGTGCGCAGAGCACTGTACTAAGCACTTAGGAGGGTTCAGTACAACAGAGCTGGTAGAAATATCCCCTGTCCACAAATAAAATGACAGGGTGCCCCATCTCAGTCAGAAGCAGAGATTTTTTTATAATTGTAGCAAAACTAGAAGATATGAGAGTAGGCTGCCAACAGCTTCCTAGGCACTAGTGAATCTTAATTTCATTTCCTGTACCCCTTAACTATCTCCTCTCTGTTTGTGACATTGTGTGCACACTGTGAGTCTTTTTTAAAACTGGCATCTCATTATAGATTCATAGAGAGAAGCAGAATGGCCCAGTACAAAAAGCCCAGGGCCAGGAGTCACAGGACCTGGGTTCTAATCCCAATTCCACCACTTGCCTGCTGTGTGATCTTGGGCATGCCATTTGACTTCTCTGTGCCTCACTGCCCTCATCTGTAAAATGGGAATTAAAGCTGTGAGTCCCGTGGGACAGGGACTGTGTCCAACCTGATTCTTTTGTATCTACCCCAGTGCTGAGCGGTTGCCGTCAAACAGAATTTCCTGCCATTTTGCATTTCAGCATTTTCTAATTTTTATGGTATTTGTTAAGCACTTACTATATGCCAGACACCGCATTAAGTGCTGGAGTAAACACAAGTGAATCAGGTTGGACGCTGCCCCTGTCCCACATGGTGTTCCCAGTCTCAATCTCCACTGTACAGATGAGGTAACCAAAATACTTGATCATTTTGCTGCTGATTTCTCTCCCGTTACAATCTGGACGTAGCCAAAAGAGCTCTTCTAAGAGCTTAACGCACTGCTCTGTACACTGTAAGCACTCAATAAATACAACCGAGTGATTGATTTTTAACCAATGCACACTGAATATGGAGGGGACTCCAATCCCCCTTGTCAAAGCACAAGAAATGCCAGTCCAACTCAGAATTCTTTTCCAATAGTGAAAATAGGAAGTTGGGAGGGACCGGTATGGTACCCTCCCCTCCCCTAGCCCCCCAAACTGGGCATCCATCATCATGGTTAAGAAATATTCCTCTGAACACCCCTTATCGCTTCCTCAAAGTCATTCCCAGCCCACGGATTTATACTAACTCTTCTTAAACTGGTACAACTTCCTGTTTCCTTTTGGCTACGTCCAGATTGTAATGGGAGAGAAATCCGCTGCAAAATGATCGAGTATCTCAGACCCTCCATCAATGGCTAGGCGCTGTACTAAGTACTTTGAGGAGTTCAACAGTATCAAGACTCAAGCTCCCTGTTCCCAAGGAGTTTACAATCTAATGGTGGGGGCCTAAACGATTAAAGATAGTGAAAACTGGAGGGAGAGCAAATATAAAGCTGGAAGCAGTACATAAGGACATCAGACTTTAAGGTCCTCTAGACTGTAAGTTTGTTGTGGGAGGGAAAGGTGTCTGTCTATCGTTGCTTTGTACTCGCCCGAACGTTTAGTACAGTGTTCTGCACACAGTAAGCGCTTAGTAAATATGACTGAATGAATCAGGATAAAACAGCTATACCAATTGAATGTAGAGGCACATACAAAGATAAATAAACTATATATATATGTATGGGTGTGGAGGAGAGAGTGCAAACTTTGTGTTGAGGATGGGTGTTGGTCTGTTGTGCCTGGGTAGTTTGAAATAATCAGAGAAATCTTTCTGGAGGAAGAGAGGTTTTAGAAGGACTGTAAAGATGGAAAAGGCCGTGGTCTGATGGATTTAAATCCCTGAGAAGGATTTAAGGGTTGGGAGGTGGGAGAACTTGGAGCACGGTATTGTGGGAAGGTGTCACCTTCTACAAACTACCCTTCCCCACTCCACAAACACACACAGATGCACACATACACACATGCGCGCACGCACACACATACAAGCACACAGGTATGTCCTGAAATGTCAGAAGGCCAAACGCGCATGAGAAGTAGCCCTGCTCTATCTCCTCCTCAAAGCAATACTCTCCACATCAAACAGAAACTCCTTACCATTGACTTTAAAGCACTCGATCACCTGGTCCCCTCCTATCTCACCTCACTGATTTCCTACTTCAACCCAGAACACTCACTTCACTCCTCACACCAACCTACTCATCGTAACTCGATTTCCTCTATCTCGCCACCAATCCCTTGCCCACGTCCTGCCTCTGGCCTGGAACTCCCTCCCACTTCATATCTGACAGACCACCACATTTCCATCTTCAAAGCCTTAGTAAAATCACATCTCCTCCAAGAGGCCTTCCCCAAATAAGCCTTTATTTCCCCTATTCCTTTCTGCCTTCTAAGTCACTTGGCACTTTGATTCGTACCCTCTATTCATCCCACCTTCAGCCCCACAGCACTTATGTCCACAACTATAATTTATTTTAATGTCTGTCTCCCCCTGTAGACTGTAAGCCCCTTGTGGGCAGGAAACATGTCTACCAACTCTGTTTTATTGCACTCTCCCAAACCCTTTGTACAGTGCTCTGATTAATTGACTGACTGATTGATACAGAGGAACCTTCTCCATCCAAACTGCTACCAAGCTAATACAATCACTTAACCTATCCCGTCTTGATTACTGTATCAGCTTCATTGCTGACCTCCCAGCCTCCTGTCTCTCCCCATTCTGGTCCATACCTCATTCTGCTGCCCAGATCGTTTTTCTACAGAAATATTCAGGACATGTTCCCTCCCTCCTCAAGAAATTCCAATGGTTGTCCATCCACCGTCGCATCAAAAGAAACTCCTCTCCACTGGCTTTAAGGCAGCTTGCCTCCTCATACCTCAACTCACTACTCTCCTATTACAACCCAGGCCCTACACTTTGCTCCTCTAATGCTAACCTTCTCAATGTACCTCGATCTCGGTTATCTCGCCGCCAAGCCCTCGCCTACCTCCTGCCTCTGGCCTGGAGTGCTCTCCCTCTTCATATTCTACAGACAGTTACTTGCCCCGCTTCAAAGCCTTATTGAAGACACGTGTCCTCCAAGAGGTCTTCCCTGACTAAGCCTCCCTTTCCTCTTCTCCCACTCACATCTGTGTCGCCCTGATATGCTCCCTTTGACATTGATATGAATAAGTACGTTATGGATATGTACATGAGTGCTGTGGGGTTGAGGGAAGGGTGGATAAATGGCCTAGTGGATCGAACATGGGCCTGGGAGTCAGAAGGTCATGGGTTCTAATTCCGGTTCCGTCACTTGTCTGCTTGGGCAAGTCACTTCACTTCTCTGTGCCTCAGTGACCTCATCTGTAAAATGGGGATTGAGACTGTGAACCCCACATGAAATAGGGACTGTGTCCAACCAGATTTGCTTGTATCCACCCCAGCATTTAGTAGAGTGCCTGGAATTTAGTAAGTGCTTAATAGTAATGTTGGTATTTGTTGAGCGCTTACTAGGTGCAGTGCACTGTTCTAAGTGCTGGGGTAGGTATAGAGTCATCAGGTTGTCCCAAATGAAGCTTACAGTCTTAATCCCCATTTTATATATGAGGTAACTGAGGCACAGAGAAGTTAAGCGACTTGCCCCCAGTCACACAACTGACAAGGGGCAGAGCCAGGATTCGAATCCATAACCTCTGACTCCCAAGCCTGGGCTCTTTCCACTGAGCCACGCTGCTTCCCTACACAAAAGCCATTATTATTATTATTATTATCATTATAGTCACATGAGCCAGGCTGACAAACAGAATTGGCTTGGGGGGCAGGTTTCAGGGGTTGTAAGTAGAAGCCCAAGAAAGCTTCCACTTTCTTGGATGAGAAAGCAGGGCGTGGGCTGTGACATTCAGCCTCCCATCTTCTTGAGGGGCTGAGCTGCTGGGTCCACTCCCCCGATAGTGGTTTTTGCGTAGGATTGCATCCCCCAAACTTCCCTAAGCCATCCTGGTCCGCTTCACAACAACTTGTGAAACTAGAAGATGCGAATGAAGGTGTCATGTTTCCTCTTTTGTAGGCAGTAATTTCCTCCCCAAATTTCACTATGACAGTGTGGGTTAAACACCTGACAGCTCATCGTTTTTATGCCACACAGGCAAACCAAAAAAGCTATCCCGAAAGGTCGCCGTTTGGGGCAGGCAGTGACCGAAATGCTATTTCCACCTGCGCTTTCCATCTTGGATTTTGATGAAATGGCAAAATTTGGGGTCCAGCCCAGGCAGAAAGGGGAAAACCAAAAGCATTCCCATATGGACATAACTGAAAAGACAGGAATCCTTGTACTTGCACTACCATTTCTTCCTTCCTTCCATAGTATTTACTGAGTTCTTACTGTGTGCAAAGCACTGTATTAAGCACTTGGGAGAGTACAATATAACATTAAACAGACACATTCCCTGACCACAATGAGCTCCCTTCCAAACCTGATTTGGAGATGAGGATTCCTTTGCTGGGCTGTCCTGAAGAGGTTGTGAGAGGTGGACTTAGATTTTGACCATCTCCTGTGGCAGGAATGATGGAGAGGAGAACACTCGATCCAACAATTAATCAATCTTATTTAACGAGCACTTGCTGTGTGCAGAGAACTGTACTAAGCACTTGGGAGAGTACAATATAACAGTATCACATAATAATAATAATGATTGAGGTATTTGTTGAGCACTTACTCTGTGCCAGGCACTGTACTAAGCTCTGGGGTGGATTCAAGCAAATCGAATTGGCAATAGTCCCTGTCCCACGGAAGGCTCCCAATCTCAATCCCCATTTTCCAGATGAGTAACTGAGGCCCAGAGAAGTGAAGTGACTAGCCTGAGGTCACACAGCAGACAAGTGGGAGGGCCGGGATTAGAACCCATGACCTTCTGACTCTCAGGCCCGTGCTCTATCCACTAAACCTTAATACAGTGCCTGGCACATAGTAAATGCTAAAAAATATTATTATTATTATTATCATTATTATTATTAACCCCAGCTCCTTCACTGGTTGGTAGACACATTCCCTGCCCACAATGAGCTTAGAGTCCAGAGGGAGATTACAGTCTGAAACACAGACTAAACTAGCTTTTCCTAAACAAAATTTGGCATTTTCAGTTATTAAGTCTACTTGAACTTGAATCCGTACCCACTTCAGATTTATATTTTATCACATTTTAAATAATAAAATTGTGGTGTCTGCTTTGCGCTGAACACTGGAGATGCAGCACAGCATCCCTGTACTACACACGGGGTTCGTAGTCTAATGGGGAGGGAGAACAAATATTTAATTACCATTGTACAGAGGAGGAAACAGAAGCACAGAAAAGTTCAGTGACTTGCCTAAGGTCAAGCAGTAGGCTAGTGGTGGAGTTGGGATTAGAACCCAGATTTCCTGGATCAGACTGTAAACTCATTGTGAGCAGGGAATGTGACTGTTTCTTGTTATATTGTACTCGCCCAAGCGCTTAATACAGTCCTCTGCATACGGTAAGTGTTCAATAAATGTGATGAACTGACTGACCGACTTTCTGTGCTCTTTCCATTAGGCCTCCTGCTTCTCACCACCCCAAGTTTTCCAGTTTTCTTTTTGGTAAAAGTTATTTTAATCCTTTTGTGCCTCAGTTTTGCAAACTATACACTTGACATATAAACTACAACAGTTATAACATCAACAACAAAAACAGTCTGTAAGCTCACTGTGCACAGGAAATGTCACTGTTTCTTGTTGCATTGAACTTTCCCAAGCACTGAGTACAGTGCTCTGCACACAGTAAGCATTTAATAATAATTGAATTATAATAATTATAATAATAGTGATTTATGTCTTTCCCTGTCTCTCAGGAAGCAGCTTGGCCTAGTGTATAAAACCCAGGCCTGGGAGCCAGAGGATCTGGGTTCTAACCCCAGCTCTACCACCTGTCTGCCGTGTATGACCTCGGACAAGTCACTTCACTTCTGTGCGCCTCAGTTACTCGTCTGTAAAATGGGGATTTAGAGTGTGAGCCCCAGGTGGTACGGGGACTGTGTCCAACCTGATTACCCTGTACTACTCCAGCTCTTAGTACAGACAGAGCCTGGTACCACCCCTCGTTCATTCTCTTGGAGACGAGGGGTGGCGGTGAA
This sequence comes from Ornithorhynchus anatinus, assembly GCF_004115215.2. Taxonomy (NCBI): domain Eukaryota; kingdom Metazoa; phylum Chordata; class Mammalia; order Monotremata; family Ornithorhynchidae; genus Ornithorhynchus; species Ornithorhynchus anatinus. The sequence goes on along the minus strand of NC_041741.1, from coordinate 16,791,817 downwards.
TGATTCTCAATCCCTAAAAGGAGGTGAGCATCAGTCAGAGGTGGTGTCTGTAGCCCACTTGCCCAGAGAGCCACAGAAAACCCCACAGGAGGCTTTGAACAGTCAGTTTAACAAGGACAACTGAAAAATTTAAAGTGAAGATGGGAGGGTGAGGGACAGGAGAGAGGGAAAGACAAAGTGGGGAAGAGGAGAGAAAAAGAAACAGAGAAAGGCAAAGAGAAAGAGCGAGAGAAAAAAATTATTCCAGGTTTGAATGGGAAGGAGGACAGTAATAATAATAATAATAAATAATGATGGTATTTGTTAAGCAGTTACTATGTACCAGGCATTGTACTAAGCACTGAGGCAGAGTAGCTCCAGCATTTTGCCTGCTGTAGTCACAACCCAGTCACCTCCTTTTTCTTCTCCTCTTCCTCCTCCTCCTCTCGTGCTGCCACCACTACCCAGTAGGACCTGAGTTCTAATCCCAGATCCACCACTTGTCAGCTGTGTGACCTTGGGCAAATCACTTCTCTTCTCTGGGCCTCAGTTCCCTCATCTGGAAAATGGGGATTAAGACTGTGAGCCCCATGCAAGACAGGGACTGTGTCCAACTCAATTTGCTTGTATTCACCACTGCGCTTCATACAATATCTGGCACATAATAAGCACTTAACAAATTATTATTATTATTATTATTATGAGGCCTAAGACCCACCCCAGGGGTCGGGGAAGAGCTGGACCTAGCTCATGAAAAATAGGAACCCTAACCTGAGCCAGAGTTAACATGGCAAAACTCTTCAGGTTTGCCTCTCTGACAAAAAAAATGATGAGCTGGCAGAGAGCGAATCCACCCCCTCGTAAAAAAGTCTTACAAGGAAATTGCTGTCTGTATTTTCCAGTTTCACAAACTTCTGTGAAGTGGACAAGAATGACTTTGTGTTTCATCGCCCGAGGCCTAGAAATTCTATTCACTATTGACGTCAAATCAGTGTGGTCAGCCTGGAGGTCTGTGAAACCTCCCTGTGCTTCACCCAAGCCAACTTGATAATACCTGGGCAAATGCACCGATTGGCTCTGGATCAATCAATCGAGGGTATTTATTGGGCACTTACTCTGGGCATAAATCTGTACCGAGCACTATGGAGAGTATGCAACTGGGTAGATAGATAAGATCTCTGATCTCAAGCAACTGATAATGTGACAAGGGAAGACAGACATTAACATAAATTATCTGCAAGGGAAACAACAGAGCATAAGGTTGTACAGGGTGAAAAAAGTACTTATTAAGTTCTTGCATGGATTTGCAGATCAGACAGTGGAAATGCACAAGTTAGCTGCAATGAAACGTTCCTGGCAATGAACTTCTCCCTGTGTGGGAGAAGACAAGGGCTGAGGGGAAATTAAGAATGGCAAGGCAGAGCTCCGAGAGAATTCTCCCGGACAGCTTGGGGGAAGCAACGTGGTGTAGTGGCTAGAGCACAGACCTGGGGGTCAGAAGGTAATGGGTTCTAATCCCAGCTCCGCCACATGTCTGCTGTGTAATCTTGGGCAAGTCATTTCATTTCTCTGGACCTCAGGTCCCTCATCTGTAAAAAATGGAGATTAAGACTGAACCCTATGCGGAACAGGGACCATGTCCAACCCAATTTGCTTGTATCCACCCCAGCCCTTAATACAGTGCCTGGCACCATTAGCACTTAACAAATACTTTTATTATTATCATTATTATTATTATTCTCTGGGCCTCAGTTACCTCATCTGTAAAAAATGGAGATTAAGAGTGTAAACCCCATGTGGGACAGGGACTGTTTCCAACCTGATTAATTTGTATCTACCCTAGTGCTTAAAACAGTGCTTGGCACATAGTAAGTGCTTAATAAATACCATAATTATTATTGGTGAAGGAACCAAAAGTCTGGGGTCAGATCATAAAGCCCCTCCTGCATTTGGCAGGACTAAGTTCTAACAACATAATTGCTAGACATCAAATTTGATCATGGACTTCCTATGCTCCCCTGTGGCGAGGTTGTAACCTCCCTGAAGTCAGGGGTCATGTCTACACAAACTCTCACACTCTCCCAAGTGCTCTGCACACAGTGAGAGCTCCATAAATTCCATGGATTGATATTAATCAATTCATTCATTCAATCGTATTTACCGAGCACTTTCTTTGTTCGGAGTACTGTACTAACCACTTGGAAGAGTACAATACAACAATAAACAGACACATTCTCTGCCCACAACGAGCTTACCATCTAGTGGAGCTTACAGACCGGAGGATCTTCTACCTAACCCATCGCTTTAATACAGTGCTTGGCTGAACAAAAATCCACAATTATTAGCATTAGGATGGTATGCCTGGTGGGAGGGTGATAATTCTTTAGTCTTTATAGCTAAACCTACCATTAAAACACATTCAGCTACGCGCTCAGTTAGCAATTTTTTTGCTGTTGCCACTGTTTTTCCTTTCCAGTTCCTACTTTTGCATTTCTCCTGCTTTTTGTTTTCTGGACTGCCTCACTCCAACCTCAAGCTCGAGGTGATTACACTTTATACGTATACCTTTTTACATCTTTACATGCAGTCCTACTCACCATTTGCTTTTCCCTGAAACGTTTTTCATTAATCCATGGTTCGACAACGGGATAGTTTAAATTGCACTCATAAACTCACATTTGGTAATAAGACAAAGATATTGCTGCATTTGTGAGTGATTCAGCAGCGACTGCTGCTACTTTTTAGTAATTTCATTGATACCATGACTCATTACTGCATCTCAAGGGAAAATCTAAATGATTTCAAGGCGCCACAGTTCTATCAGCCCAGATTTTGTAGCATCATTAAAGTTTGGGGATGATTGTTCCTTAATATGTTTCTGAGTAAAAATGCTAGTAGAGGGGTCTCAACTTAAGAAACCTGGTTGTCTTTTCTTCTAGTATATCCGTTATTTATGATTGGAAAGCTCTCACCCATTACTGAAAGCAATTTTACAGATCCTTTTAGAAAGTAACCAATCTCTCCTCAATTCATTTTGCTTTTTAGGGTTAGATGTCTCTGCTATTATGTTTTAAGAATCTTGGGTCCATTTGATTGCTAGTTTTAATGGATACCTAGAAAATACAAAACGGAAATTGAATCGAAGCAAAACACTTCATCTACTGCTTCAAAATATCTCTCCCAATGGTGCTCACGCTCGCGAACGCAATCAGTATTATGTGAAAAGTGCTTGACATGCAGTAAACACTTAACAAGCACCATAATTATTAATTATTATTAATATCAGGAAGCCTGTGCCTATCGGACCTTGAGCAAGACCAAACATCTCGACTGGAATAATGAGCCAGACAGGCTAGGGGAGAGTAGATATAAATATGGATGAAGAATATGGAGAAGGGGTATGGCTAGTGAAAAGAGCACAAGCTGGGGAGTCAGAGGACCTAGATTCAAATCCTGGTACTCCCACTTGCCTATGTGACCCTGAACAAGCCACTTCACTTTGTGGTGCCTCAGTTTCCTCATCTGTACAATGGGAACTAAATACCTGTTCTGCCTCTTCCTTAGAATATAAGCCCTGGTACCAAGGCAGGTACCGAGTCTATCCCAGTGCTGAGCACATAGTAAGCACATAACAAATACTTCCATTATTATTAAAAATGCTAGTGTGAGTGGGAGAGGGTCAAGTTTGCTATCATTTTTTTGGGGGGGGGGGCTTCACTGTCTGGTGAAGGTTGTGGCATACTGCTAGATAACCAAGCCACCTAACAGAACCCCATCTCTGACACATACATGCGAAATTGCAGTGTTGGGATTCAAAGATGGGAGCAGAATTTTCGAGCCACTCTCCTTAGTTGCAAAACTTCTATTTTTTAGAATGGTGTGTATTAAGCGCTTATTATTGCAGGCACTGTACTAAGCACTGGGTAGATCCAGGATAATTGGGTTAGACACACCCCTGTCCCACATAGAGTTCACAATCTTAATCCCCATTTTGCAGATGAGATAAACTCATTATGGGCAGGGAATGTGACTGCTAATTGTGTCTACTGTACTCTCCCGAGTGCTTAGTACAATGCTCTGCACATAGTACTAAATGCTCAATAAATACCAGTGATTGATTGATGAGGTAACTGAGACACAGAGAAATTATGTATCTTGCCCAACCAAGGTCACATGGCAGACAAGTGTCAGAGCCAGGATTAGAACCCAGATCCTCTCAGTCAATCACTCATATTTCTTGAGCACTTACTGTGTGCAGAACACTGTAATAATAATAATGTTGGTATTTGTTAAGCACTTACTATGTGCAGAGCACTGTTCTAAGCGCTGGGATAGACACAGGGGAATCAGGTTGTCCCACGTGGGGCTCACAGTCTTAATCCCCATTTTACAGATGAGGGAACTGAGACACAGAGAAGTTAAGTGACTTGCCCACAGTCACACAGCTGACAAGTGGCAGAGCTGGGATTCGAACTCATGAGCCCTGACTCCAAAGCCCGTGCTCTTTCCACTGCGCCATGCTGCTTCTCACACTTGGGAGAGTACAATATAACAGTAAATGGATACATTTCCTGCCCACAACTAGCTTACAGTCTAGAGGTTAATAGAAATAAAAAAATGATAGATCGGCACAATAATTCTGTGGGGCTGGGGAGGGGGGATGAATAAAGAGAGCAAGTCAGGGTGATGGAGAAGGGAGTGGAAGACAAGGAAAAGTCAGGGAAGGCCTCTCGGAGGAGATGCACCTTCAATGAGGCTTTGCCAGGCCTGTGCTCTTCCACTAGGCCACGATGCAGACAAATATAGATGCAACCTTCTGTTAAAATAATAATTTCACCGCTGAACGTCCTCCCCTTAGGTGATATATTGCACTCCGGTGAAGACAGAGATTGGGTCTGTTGCTATACTGTACTCTCCCAGGGGCTTAGAACAGTGCTTTGTGCACAGTAAGCGCTCAATAAATAGGGCTGAATGAATGAATGAATGAAGACAGCCACCTGTCACTCATCCTCCTCTGCCCTGCTCAGGGGCAGGAGTGACCAGTTCCATTCCCTGGCGCCTTGTGCCCTCTAGTGGAAAAAGGAGGAGACCCACAGTGTTTAGAAAATATTTCTTCCAAACTGAGCATTTTAATAACAATAATTGTGATCTACCAATCATCAGTGGTATTTATTGAGCACTTACTGTTTGCAGGACACTGTACTAAAGGCCTGGGAGAGTATAACAGAGTTGGGAGAAGTATTTACCACAAGCTTGCAGTCTAGATGGGAAGACAGACATTATCCAGCAATCAATCAATCAATCAATTGTATTTACTGAGAGCTAACTGTGGGCAGAGCGCAGTACTAAATACTTGGGCAAATACAGTAAACAATGTAACAGAGTTGCTAGGTACATTTCCTGCCCAAAATCAGCTTACAGTCCAGAGGGAGAGACAGGCATTAATATAAATAATTCATAATATATAATTTGTAGATAAGTGCAGGGGCATTAAAGGCGGGCAAATATCAAATGTCCAAAGGTCACAGATCCAAGTGGTATTTGTTAAGCACTTACTGAGAACCAGCTACTGAGATAGATACAAAATAATCAAGTCAGACACGGTCCCTGTCCCACATGGGGCTCAAGTAAGTGGGAGGGAGAACAGATATTAAATCCCCATTTTACAGATGAGAAACTGAGGAACAGAAAAGAAGGCTGTTTTCTTACTCCCAGTCTTCTTACTCCCAGGCCCGTGCTCTTTCCACTGAGCTGCACTACTTCTTTACAGATGACCAAATCATGGGCTTTTGAATGGCTGAGACTTCATGCATTCTTTGTGAGGTTTTGCAAAGTCAGGCCAGAGCTAGATCTATGTTTTTCTTTCACACAAGATGAGCTAACCTTCCTAGCTCAACTTCCTAGCTAGTAAGTGGCAAAACACTGAGCTTCTCCGTGCCTCGGTTGCCTCATCTGTAGAATGGGGATAACGGCTGTGAGCCCCAGGTGAGACATAGATCGTGTCCAACCGGATTACCTCGAACTCATCCTCATGCTTACAACAGTGCAAAATAACCGGCGTGGCCTAATGGAAACGGTACAGGCCCCTTGAGTCAAAAGGACCTGGGTTCTAATATCTGCTTGGCCGCTGGTCTGCTGTGTAACCTTAGGCAAGCCACTTCACTTCTCTGTGCCTCAGTTCCCTCATCTAATAATAATGTTGGTATTTGTTAAGCGCTTACTATGTGCCGAGCACTGTTCTAAGCGCTGGGGTAGACACAGGGGAATCAGGTTGTCCCACGTGGGGCTCACAGTCTTAATCCCCATTTTACAGACGAGGGAACTGAGGCACAGAGAAGTTAAGTGACTTGCCCACAGTCACATAGCTGACAAGTGGCAGAGCTGGGATTCGAACTCATGACCCCTGACTCCAAAGCCCGTGCTCTTTCCACTGAGCCACGCTGCATCTGTAAAGTGGAGATTAAAATTTTGAGCCCCATGTGGTACACAGACTGTGTGCAACCTGATTATCTTTGAATCTACCCCAGCACTCAGTGTAGTATTATATTTAATAAATGCTATAAAAAATTTTAATGGAGATGTTCAGTGGGGACTTTTAATAAAATGCAGAGTGTTTGGGCTCGTGGAGAGCTTGAAGCCTGGAACCATGGCCTTGGCAGATGTTTATCTTCCTTGGTTCCAGGAGAAAGGAGAAAATCACTTTAGTGTCAAGGGGACCTCAAAGAAGCAATATCAGGGTACAGAAACACATTAGCAATGATGAACTTCATTCTTCAGTCCTTCGATTCTTTGGCAAAAAAGAATAATCAATCAGTTGTATTTCTTGAGCACTTCTTGTGTGCAGAGTATGTATTTATTAAGCACTAACTGTGTGCAGAGTAAAAATAATAATAATTATGGTATTTAAGTGCTTACTATGTGTGGGGCACTGGGGTGGATACAAGCAAATCTGGTTGGACACGGTCCCTGCCCCATGTGGGGCTCTCAGTCTCAATCCCCATTTTACAGATGAGGTAACTCTGGCACAGAGAAGTGAAGTGACTTGTCCAAGGTCACACAGCAGACAAGTGGCAGAGGCAGGATTAGAATCCATGACCTTCTGACTCCAAGGCCAGTGCTCTATCCATTACACCAAGCACTTGGAAGAATACACTATAACAGCGTTGATAGACACATTCCCTGCCCATAACAAGATTACAGTCTAGAGGAGTTTACAGTCTAGAGGAGCTTACAGTTTTGAGGAGCTTACAGTCTTAAAGACTTTACAATCTCGAGGAACTTACAGTCTAGAGGAGTTTACAGTGTAGAATGAAAAAATTGTTGTCCTTGTGATTCCCAGGCCCCTAAATTAACCCCAGGTCGAAGTCTTCATTTGTCAGAGGGACGATAATAATTCCTGCCTCTCCCTACCTCAGAGGGATGTTGTGAAAACACGAGATAACAGATGGGAAAGTACTTTGGAAAAACCAAATGCAGTATACTAATGCATTTACTTTAAAATTTCCTCCCACTGTTTTTCTAAAGCCTCTCTGGAAAAGAATGTCCTGGGGATTTGCATATCGTGTACTGATCTCCTTCTACAGCCCAGCCCACACACTTCACTCCGCTAGCGCCAGCTTGCTCACTGTGCCCTGATCTCATCTTTCTCGGCCGCCGACCCCTTTCCCACATCCTCCCCTTCCATTTACGACAGACTCTCACTTTCCCCACCTTCAAACCCTAATTAGGTTAATAAAGGTTCCATCTCTTCTATTCCCCTACTCCCTCTCCCTTCTGCATAATCTATGCCCTTGATATTCACCTTTCTCTCATCCCCACAGCATTTCCGTACATATCCATATCTTATTTATTTCTGTTGTCTGTCTCCCCCTATAAACTGTAAGCTCAATGTGGGCAGGGAACTTGTCCACCAACTCTGTTGTATTGTACTCTCCCAAGGGCTTAGTACAGTGCTCTGCACACAGTAAAAGCTCAATAAGAGAGAAGCAGCATGGCCTAGTAGATAGAGCACAGGCTTGGAGTCAGAAGGACTTGGGTTCTAATGCCGGGTCCACCACTTGACTGCTGTGTGGCCTTGGGTAAGTCAGTTCACTCCTCTGTGCCTCAGTTACCTCATCTGCAAAATGTGGATTAAAACCATAAACCCCACGTGGGACATGGACTGGTCCAACTTGATTAGTTTGTATCTAGCTCAGTGTTGAGAACAGTGCTTGGCACATAGAAAGCACTTAACAATTACCATTTTAAAAAATATCATTGATTGATTGATTTCTAAGATGGAAGGAAGTTCTCCTGTGCTAAAAAGTTTCAAAGAGGAAAATCTTCAGAGCTAAATTCAGACAAATACTCTAGTGTAGATGCTTATTTGAAATAGCGATCCGCTGTCTTCTTTCCTGAAGAGTTCTGACATCTCTTTCGCTTCCTAAGGAAGAAGGCAAATTAGAATTTAAAAAATAAAATGAGTTTGATTTTTGGATCCCTATTTCAAGAAAGATTAGATAGATCAATTTGGTAACAGCATGCTGAGTCTTTTGCTTTTGCTTAAATTACCAAAGATCAAAGAAGAATATAAGAAAGAAAATTAACCAAGGTTTTCTACATCTTCAAAATGGCTCAGTCTCAAAAAAGTTTTAATTTGCAGGAGCAATTTTTACCTTCTTCCATCTAAATTTAAATCTCAATACCTCTGTAAATTAGATTCTGCTTTCAGAAATATCCAGAGAACAGATTAGTGATTCCTGAGGATTGCAAAGCAGTCAGGTACGCTAACATTTCGAAACCGATTAAACGAGACTTATGTGAAATTAAATACTGACTGTTTAAAATGTTTCAAATGCTCAAAAAAAGAAAACACGGGCCATAAAGCTGACACAACTGATGTTCCTTTCCTTTCACTCTCCTCCCCCTCACGGCTGCCTTCTACCTCACACACTCTTTGACGGCTCCTTTTCCTTCTGATATTATACGAGCTTCAGCCTGCCCCAAACAGAAAAATTCCTCTCTCCATCCCACACTCCTCTCTGTCAAGAGAAGCAGCCTAGTCTAGTGAAAAGAGCACAGCCCTGGGAGCCGGAGGACTTGGGTTCTAATCCCGGTTCTGCCACGTACCTGCTGTGTGACCTTGGGCAAGTCACTTCACTTCTCTGTGCTTCAGTTATCTCTTCTGGAAAGAGGGAATTCAATCCTACTCCTTCCCACTTAGACTGTGAGTCCCATGTTGGACAGGGACTGTGTCCAACCTGATAAATTTGTCTGTGTGCCAGTGCTTAGAAGAGTGCTTGTCACATAGCAAGCACTTAAGTATAATAATAATAATCTATTACCTATCTCCTTGCTCCCATTCCAGTCTAGACTCTTGGAATGGATTCTATACATCCACTGTCTTTACTTTAATCAGGCTTTCAACCTTATCACTCCACCAAGACTACTGTCTCTAAGATCACCAATGACTTTCTTAGAGCTAAGTCCCGTTCTAATCCCCTTTGAATGCTCAGGTGGGTTGGACACCCCTTTTTTCCTTGAAACGCTTTTAGACTTCAGTTTTGCTGACACGGTTCTCCTCCTACCTCTCTGCTTGCTCCTTCTCCATGGCATTCACCAGCTCCTCTATCGATCAATCAAGAGTATTTATTGAGAACTTTCTGTGTGCAGAGCACTGTACTAAGCACCTGGGAGAGGCCAATGCACCATCTTCCCCTCCCTATCGCTCCGACTCCTTCCCTCTGCTCTACCCTCCTCCCCACCCCACAGCACTTGTGTACATACGTACAGATTTATTATTATATTAATTTTATTAATGATGTGTTATATCTATAATTCTATTTATTTATGTTGATGCTATTGATGCCTATTTACCTGCTTTGCTTTGTTGTGTCTCCCCCTTTCTAGTCTGTGAACCTGTTGTTGGGTAGGGATTGTCTCTACTGTTCCTGAATTGTACTTTCCAAGTGTTTAGTACAGTGCTATGCACATAGTAAGCGCTCAATAAATACGATTGAATGAATGAATCCCTGCCTTCAAGGAGTCCTTCTGCAGCTTCACCCCTAAACTATTGATGCCCTGCATTAGGTCCCCTTCTCTTCTCGCTTCCTACCTACCCTTTCAGGAAGCTCGCCTGGTTTTATTGTTCAGGGGCTTCTCTTTAAGTCCTACAGAACTGAGAAGAGCAGGGCCAGATTAACCAAACTGGAATCCACAGGTGACACGTCTCCCCCTCTAGATTGTAAGCTTATGGTGGGCAGGGAATGTGTCTGTTTACTGTCCTATTGTACAAGAGCTTAGTACAGTGCTTTGCACACGGTAAGCACTCAATAAATACAATTGAATGAATGCACATGATGTCACATATGGTGATGCATAAGTGATGCATCATGATGACAACATATGGGATGAAATAATCACCTCTCCGTTACTCACTCCATCTTCGGCTCACATGGATTCAGGGGTCCCCCTTTAGGTCTTACAGGACTAAAAATGTGGCCATGGAATGTCTCTCTTTATTGTTGTATTGTCCTTTCCCAAGTGCTTAGTACAGTGCTCTGCATACAATAAACCCTCAATTAATATGCTTGAGGGAATGAATGAATGGATTAACCAAAACTGGGACTTGGGGTTGACCTGTGACACACGTGATGTCACATATGGTACTATATGGTGACAACATGCGTGGTGCATCATGATGAAATGATCACAACTCACCCCATCACTTTCCCTGGCTTCAAAGCCTTATTGAAGGCACATCTCCTCCAAGAGACCTTCCCTGACTAAGCGTTCCTTTCCTCTTCTCCCACTCTCTTCTTTGCCATCCTGATTTATTCCCTTTTTATTCACCACCACCAGCCCCCCCCCAGCTCCACAGCACTTATGTCCATATACATAATTTATTTCTATTTCTGTCTCCCCCTCTCATCGCAAGCTCATCGTGGGCAAGGCATGTGTCTACCAACTCTTTCATAGTGTCCTTTCCCAAGCGCTTAGTACAGTGCTCTGCACAGTAAGCACTCAATAAATATGATTGATTGAATGAATGAATGAATGAATGAAGCCTATCTCTTCCACTTGGAACTCAGGAAAATCTGGTTCCCTTACTCCCACCTCCACCCCACCCCTAAATGCTTATGGGACAAAAAGATCACAGTCCTGGAAGTCAGAAGGTCATGGGTTTCTAATCCTGACTCTGCTACTTGTCTGCTGTGTGACCTTGGGCAAGTCACTTTACTTCTCTGGGCCTCAGTTACCTCATCTCTAAAATGGGGATTGAGACTGTGAGCCTCATATGGGACAGGGATTATGTCCAACCCAATTTGCTTGTATCCACCCCAACGCTAAGTACAGTGCCTGGCACCCAGGAAGCGCTTAAAAAATACCACAATTATTATTATTATTCTAATCCCAGCTCTGCCACATGTCTTTTTTGTGACCTCGGGCAAGTCATTTCACTTTTTTGGGCCTCAGTTATCTCATATAAAATGTATAAAATGGAGATTAAAAGTATGAGATCCATGTGGGATAGGGACTGTGTCCTACCTGATTAACCTGTATCTACCCCAGCGTTTAGAACAGTGACACACAGTAAGCACTTAACAAGTATCTTCACTATTATTATTATTATGATTATTATTGTTGTTATTGGTATTAAGTGGCAAGAGGAAACTGTGGCCTCCAAGCACTAGGAGGCATCATGGCTCAATTAATGAAGTCCAAGACAACAAAAATGGCTTTCTACTCTGTTAACCAGGTCCATATGAACGCCAGGCCACAGATGAGCCATGAAAACTGGGAGGAAGAAAATATCTGAGGAAGGACACTCAGCAAGGATATTTTGTCAGTGGCCATAAGAGCGTTCGGTAACATGTTCAATATTGGACCAGAGACAGAAGCAATGAAAGCCTAGTTGTTTTGTCCAATGGTTTCATTACAAAATGCCACTGATATACTGGAGAACCAATGTGGCCTAGCAGAAAGAGCACTTTGCCTTAGAGTCAGGGGACCTGGGTTCTAATCCTGGTTCCTCCACTCTCCTGCTGTGAGACCTTGGGTAACTCAAGTAACTCCTCAGTATCCTCAACTGTAAAATGGGATTCAAAACCTGTTCTCTCTCCTAATAATAATAATAATGCTGGTATTTGTTAAGCGCTTACTATATGCAGAGCACTGTTCTAAGCGCTGGGGTAGATACAGGGTAATCAGGTTGTCCCACGTGAGGCTCACAGTTAATCCCCATTTTACAGATGAGGTAACTGAGGCACAGAGATGTTAAGTGACTTGCCCACAGTCACACAGCTGACAAGTGGCAGAGCCGGGAGTTGAACTCATGACCTCTGACTCCGAAGCCCAGGCTCTTTCCACTGAGCCACGCTGCTTCCCCACTGTGAGTCCCATTTGAGACAGGACTGATTATTCAGCCCTCCCTCCGCCACTCCCTCCTACTGATCATTTTGGAACTACCTTAGTATTCAGTACGGTGCTTGGCATGTAGTACGTTCCTCACAAATGCCATAATTACTATCATTAGTGGTTTTAGGATCAGTTGCTTCTCGTTCTCCAAAGCCCAGAGTCAAACTTTGAGAATTTTGTTGGTAAAGTTTTGGATTCATGGCTTTGCGCTATCTTTCTCCATTTTATATATTGGTTCTCTATCAACTGGTCTCAAGCTCACGCTCTTCTCTTCTTCCCAGCTCACCCTAAATTCTCCTTCCTTCGGCCCTTTGCTCACACTGTTCCCTGCCACTCAACTCCTTCCTCCTTCAAATCCTACTAGACCGTGCTCTATCCGCAAAGTCTTCCTAAAATATCACCCCCACCAAGAAGCCTTCCCTGATTTAGTTCCCAACATTCTCAGTGCCGTCAATCCAACACCCACCCTTAGCATTTATGAATTTATAAAATCATCATCTGCACTTAAATATCAGTGCCTAAGCAAATGTCCGTTTGGATTATTCTTTTTCATCCAGACATATTTATGTACTTCTACCCATCCTTCTTTTTGCTTCATCTACTTCTAAAGCATTTACGTCTGCCCGACAACATCATAGATTATAATCTCCTTGAAGGCAGGGACCAAGTCTTTCGCTTCTAGTGTATTCTAAGTACTTTGTCCCCTCTGCACACAGTAGCTGCTCAGTAAATACCACAGTCTGCCAACTCTGTTGCATTCATTCATTCGATCGGATTGATTAAGCGCTTACTGTGGGCAGAGCATTGTACTAAGCGGTTGAGAGAGTACAATACAACAGTAAACGGTCACATTCCTGGCTCTCAGTGAGCTTACAGTCTAGAGGAACTGGATGTACCTTCCAACAATCTATACCACTAATGACTGATTATTTATTGAGCACTTACTGCATGCAGAGCACTGTACTAGACACTTAGCACCGTGGCAGGAGTGACTGACTGAGTCCATGGATATACTGCTAGTTGCCTTGGTCTCTCCACCATGTTTTTTTCCCACTCTTACTGCTGCTGCTAGTACTAGTAGAGGCAGCATGACATAACGGAAAGAGCCTGGGCCTGAGAGTCGGAAGGTCAAGGGTCCTAATCCCGGCTCCACCCCTTGCCTGCCGTGTGACCTTGGACAAGTCACTTCACTTTTGGGGGCCTCAGTTCCCTCATCGGTCAAATGGGGATTGAGACTCTGAGCCCCACACGGGACAGGAACTAAATCCAACTCAATTTGCTTGTATCCACCCCAGCGCTTAGTACAGTGCCTGGTACATAGTAAGCGCTTAACAAATACCATCATCACTGCTCCTACTACTTCTCCTACTGCTGCTGCTGCTATCACCTTAGCCTTAGGTTGACTTTGGATTTCATGTTCTGTTTGGGTTATTCGGTTCTCCTCTGTGACTTGTAGTTCTCAAACCTCCGGGACAGAGTCAAACTGCTCCTGTTGTCATTTGCCTGAGAAATTTCCCTAAACCCACTTACAGTGAGTCAGCCATCTGGAATTGCCAGCTGACGCCCCCAGCCCCGACCTGATTTTTCCAAGTTCCGGTGCTCCCCGATGCTTTCCCTTCACGCTTCCGGTTGGCACCGATGGAAACAACTCATCAGCCAACCGTTTTCACTTTTTTTAAAATGGTATTTGTTAAAGACTTACTATGTGCCAGACACTGTTCTAAACTCTGGGGTAGATACAAGGTAAATCAAGGATGGACCCAGGCCCTGACCCACATGGGACCCACAGTCTAAATCCTCATTTTACAGATGAGGTAACAGAAAATGATAATAATGATAATGGCATTTGTTATGCACTTACTATATGCAAGGCACTGTACGAAGCACTGGGGTGGATTCAAGCAAATCGGGTTGGGCCCAGTCCCTGTCCCACATGGGACTCCCAGTCTCAAATCCCCAATTTACAGATGAGGTAACTGAGGCCCAGAGAAGTGAGGTGACTAGCCACAGGTCACACAGCAGATGAGTGATGGAGCTGGGATTAGCACCCAGGTCCTTCCGACTCCTGACCTGTCCTCTATCCACTAGGCCACACTGCTTCTTTAATCCCTGTCCTAAAATCATGGCAGGAGCCCCCCCCCCCCGCCCCCCTCTTCAAACCATCTCTCCTGTTGAACTCACCAGAGCAAATTGAGGAAGAAGTCTCTTGGCGTTCCATCACACCTCAACCATGTTGGACGTCAGGGTGTCTCCCTTACCGGAAGGTTTCTCTCTCCTTCAGCCTTGGTGTTTCCGGGCTAAGTCTTTGGGGTCCACTGGCCAGAGGTAGGGGGGCCGGGGGGATGCCCTCTGGATCCAGTCCCCTCGCCGAGGGTGGAAGCCACTGCCTGAGTTTGCAGTGAGTTTCCTGTGACCTCGCTCTCTGCAGAGTAAAAACCGGGTTTGTGTTGGGTGGGCAAAGTGTTAAAAAAAACAGGAAGCACCTATGAGCAAGTATCAGCGAAAAGCCTCTACTCTAATAAGTGAGAATCCGGTCGGTTATCCTGTGTGATGAGGTTTTTGTAAGACCAGGAGCAGTGCCTTAGTTCAGTGTTCAATACAGAGTTCGGGTCTCAATAAATAACGGTAATGACTGTTGTATTTGTTAAGCACTTAATATGCGTCAAGGACCGTACTGAGTACTCGGGTAGAAACAAGATCATCAGGTCCCACGTGGGGCTCAGAATCTAAGCAGGAGAGAGAACGGGTATTTAAGCAGATGAGGGAACTGAGGCAGAGAAACTGAAGTGACTAACCCAAGATCACACAGCAGGCAAGTGGCGAAGCCAGGATTAGAACCTAGGTGCTTTGACTCCCAGGCCTGGGTTCTTGCACTGATTGCTTGATTTGAATACCTTAAGAATGAAGGCCTCCTTCCAAGAGCTTAATCAGCAGGAACTCCTAAAGCAGTTAACACCTGCGAACTCTGTGTCGATTGACTTTTTTTTTCCTCCTGAGCATTTTGCCCTTTCACGGAACTGTTGATCTGCAAGCTGAAGGCAAATTGATCCTGACCCTAGTTGCTTGCTGGAGACTATTCAGGAATTCCATTCTCATGCTCCACGAGGGTTGTGAAATAGAGGCTATTGAGAATGAAGTGACTCTCTTTTTTTATGGTATTTGTTAAGCGCTTACTGTGTTTCAGGCACTGTTCTAAGCGCTTAACAAATACCATAAAAATACCACTGTTCCAAGCGCTGGGGTAGATGCAAGGTAATCAAGGATGGACTCAGTCCCAGTCCCACATGGGGCTCACAATCTTAATCCTCATTTTCTAGATGAGGCAACTGAGGCCCAGAGAAGTGAAGTTACTTGCCCAAGGTTACACAACAGACAGGTGGAGCTGGGATTAGACCTCTGATCCTTCTGACTCCCAGGCCCATGCTCTATCCTCTAGGCCTAGTGACACAGAAAGGCACATTCTTGCAGGTGGCAAATTCCAAATACCTCTCTTTTTCATGTGTCTCTGAACCATTCATCTGTTTTACTCAAGCTCTTAGCACAGTGCTTTGCACACAGTAAACGCTCAATTAATAAGATTGAATTGAATTGAATTCACCAAAAAATGGAGAGAGAATCTATTTCAGAAACGGAATACCCTCTAGTTCTAGCCTTTGGATAAAATTCACAGAAATAACTACGGGTGGGAGAGTCACTGACTGGCAGTTTGAGTTGCTGAGTGAGGTTAAATATTCAAAGAGGAAAGAAGGAAACAGATAGTGTGATTCTGACTGTGTGTTCAGGACGCCTTTTATGAGACATACAAGAAAGTCCCTTTTTTCTCAGATGAATCGAGATATAAAGCTTGATATTCCGAGCCCAGAAATGAACAGTTCTGAACGGGAGCTTGACCTGGCCCAGAAAGAGATGAATGTCCCATCACGTTAAAATGGCTAAGGATCTCTTTTCTTCTAGGCAACAGACCTTAAGAGGAGAGATGCTAAATTTAGGGAGGAAATGAAAGCTGAATATAAATCATTGTCACCAAACTCCTAAGTAAAACTGTGTCCCAATTCTTTCTTGTGGTTGCCAGGATCATCATCATCCTCATCAATCAACAGTTGTATTTATTGAGAACTTGTGGTGTGCAGAGCACTGTCCTAAGCACCTGGGTGTCCAATTCAACAGAGTTGGTGGACATGTTCCCTACCCACAATAAACTTACAGTCTAGAGGGGGAGACAGACATGAATATAAATGATTTATAATATACAGTTTATAAATATGTACATCCATGAAGCCTTCTCTGCTAATAATAATAATTGGGGCATTTGTTAGGTGCTTACTATGTGCCAGATGCCGTACTAAGCACATCAAGTTGGACACAGTCCCTATTCCACATGGGGTCTGTGTTAAACCCCATTTTACAGTTGAGAGAACTGAAGATTTCAAGGAAGGGAGCCTCAGGAGGGTAAATTTATCTATCACTAAACATTACTGAAGGCACATTTCCTCCAAGAGACCTTCTCTGACTAAGCCCTCATTTCCTATTTTCCTACTCCCTTTTACATCACTCTGATTTGCTTTCTTTATTCACTCCTCCCTCAGCCCGACAGCACTTCTGTACAAATCTGTATTTGATTATCTTTACTAATATCTGTCTCCCTCCCTAGACTGTGAGCTCGCTGTGGTCAGGTTATGTGTCTACGTGTTCAACTTGATTATTCTCTTTCTGCCTTTGTTTTTGACACATGGTAACTGCGTAAAAAATGCCAGCATTATTATAATTCCTTCATCATAACTGATAAAACTGGGGGCAATGCTGATATGGGCATTGTCCTGCTATCCTCCATCAATCAATCAATTGAGTGCTTACTGTACGCACAGCACTGTGCTAAGCATTTGGGAGGGTACCATACAACAGGACCGATAAATACGTTCCCTGCCCACAAAACATCTTTGGGATCAAAAGGGGCTTTAAACACTGTTCAGTTTACCCTAGGTGTGGAAGGGATGGTTTTTACACTTTAGACACATGTTAAAGGAAAGCGTCAAGATGCTAGTCAGCCTGTGACATACTGCAGAAATAGCTCCAGAAATAACCGGCACAGTTCTTGGTAGTTTTCATCATGTTTTAACTGTAGGAAGAAAGAAGAATAAGAGTAGAAGATCACAAAGCCTGGAAAGGGAGTTTCCATTTGCACTCCTGGGCCTTGTGGACTGTAAGCTTGTTAGCGGCAGGAAACGTGTCCGCTAATTCTGGTGGACTGTACTCTATGGGAAGCAGCGTGGCTCAGTGGAAATAGCACGGGCTTGGGAGTCAGAGGTCATGGGTTCGAATCCCTGCTCTGACACTTGTCAGCTGTGTGACTGTGGGCAAGTCACTTCACTTCTCTGGGCCTCAGTTCCCTCATCTGGAAAATGGGGATTAAGACTGTGAGCCTCGCGTGGGACAATCTGATTACCCTGTGTCTATCCCAGCGCTTAGAACAGTGCTCTGCACATAGTAAGCACTTAACAAATACCAACATTATTATTATAACTCTCCCACGAGCTCATATAGTGCTCTGCATATAGAAAGAGCACAATAAATATCGATTGATTGCCGCAGTGAACTCTCTCCATGTTTACATCAGTCCCCTCCCACTAGATGGCACTAAAGAATCTCATTGAAATCATCTATTTATCAAAACTTCTTCCCTCCCGTGGGGAGATTTGATCAGTAATAATAATCATAACGGTGGTATTAAGTTCTTACTGTGTGCCAGACACTGGCCTGAGCACTGGGGTGGATACACGAAGCAGCATGGAGTAGGGTAGAGAGCATGGGCCTGGTAGTCAGAAGGTCATGGGTTCTAATTCCAGCTCTGCCGCCTGTCTAATAATAATGTTGGTATTTGTTAAGCGCCTACTATGTGCAGAGCACTGTTCTAAGCGCTGGGGTAGATACAGGGTGATCAGGTTGTCCCACGTGAGGCTCACAGTTAATCCCCATTTTACAGATGAGGTAACTGAGGCACAGAGAAGTGAAGTGACTTGCCCACAGTCACACAGCTGACAAGTGGCAGAGTCGGGATCAGATGAGGTAACTGAGGCACAGAGAAGTGAAGTGACTTGTCCACAGTCACACAGCTGACAAGTGGCAGGGCCGGGATTCAAACCCACGACCTCTGACTCCCAAGCCTGGACTCTTTCCACTGAGCCACGCTGCTTCTCTACTATGTGACCTCTGACAAGTCACTTCACTTCTCTATGTTTCAGTTAACTCATCTGTAAAATGGGGATTGAGACTGGGAGCCCTGTGTAGGATAGGGACTGTGTCCAACCTGATTTGCTCGTGTCCACCTCAGCGCTCAGTGTAGCGCCTGGCACATAATAAGCGCTTAACAAATACCATCATTATTATTATTGAATTGAAACATCCAGTCTTTGGTGGACATCAATTCCTTTAGAGAAGGCGAAAACATCTATTCACAGAGAGTTCATAGGAAAACGGGAGAGGAAGCTAGAAATGGCCCTGTTTTAGTGTCAAGTGTTAAAGAGTAAAGTAGGAAAATGACCACAGAATTAACCTTGGCATGACTCATTTTTTTAAATTTAGAATCAAGTAGTCTTCCATTACTGTTTCTGCTCCTTAATCTGTTTTCTGATGAAAGTTTGAGTAAAAATGAATGACATTTGTAGGTTTGAGAAAAACTCAGTATTCTGCAACTAAAAGGAATATCTGCCACAGAATGTAATATTAAAATGACCAGGTTTCAAGCGATTACTCCGGGTGCTTCAGTTTTAAACTTCTAATCTACTGTACTCAATACAACATCCCTTAGACTATAAATCATTATGGGCAGGGAATGTGTCTACTAACTGTTATATTGTATTCTCCCAAGAGTTTAGTTCAGTGGTCTGCACAGAGTAAGCGCTCAATAAATATCATTGATTGATTGATGTCTTAGACACACTGCTCCAAGCACTTGGTTTGAGCTGTTTTATTTATTGGCCACTCCTTGCACATTCCAGAAAACAGCCTGGAGGCTTTTGAGTTTCCCCTCTCTACACACACAAAGTTCAATGCCAAGGCTTGCACAATGGTTTCCCTGGAATGAGAGGCAAAACGTACAACAAGGAGCCCACCTAACTTTTTGTGTGATTGGATCATGCTAATAGTAGTGTTTGTTAAACATAATAATAATAATAATGTTGGTATTTGTTAAGCGCTTACTATGTCCAAAGCACTGTTCTAAGCACTGGGGTAGATACAGGGTAATCAGGTTGTCCCATGTGAGGCTCACAGTTAACCCCCATTTTAAAGATGAGGTAACTGAGGCTAAACATCTGTTATTAGGGATAGATACAGCAATCAGATAGAATCCAATCTCTATCCCACATGGGACTTAGTCTAGAGGAGAGAGAGAACACGTATTCTATCCCCATTTTTACAGATGAGGTAACTGAGGCACAGAGAAATGATTTGTCCAAGGTCACATAGGAGACAATTGGTAGAGCCAGGATCAGAAGCTTGACTCCCAGGCTCTTTCCACTTGACCACATTGCTTCTTCTGTAGAGACCACAGTCTCTCTCCCTTCACTATTAGTTTACAAGGAGCAATAGGCTCAGTCACAGTAACTGGAAGATGCCAGGGATAATAATAACAGTAATAATAATTACAGTGTTCATTAAGCACTTACTATGTGCCAAGCATTGTTCTAAATAATGGGCTAGATACAAGGTAATCAGGTTGGACACAGTCCCTGTCCCACACTGGGCTCACAGTCTTAATCCCCATTTCACAGATGAGGGAATTGAAGTACTGAGAAGTGAAGTGATTTGCCCAAGGTCACACAGCAGACACATGGCAGAGTTGGGATTAGAAACCACGTCCTCCGATTCCCAAACCCATGCTCTTGCCATTAGGCCAAGCTACTTATTGGAAAGGGCCCTGGCCTGGGAGTCAGAGGACCTGGGTTCTAATCCCAGCTCCACCACTTTGCTGTGTGAACTTGGGCAAGTCACTTCACTTCTCTGTACTTCAGTTCCCTCATCTGTAAAATGGGGATTAAGACTGTGAGCCTTGTGTGTTCTAATTCCCAATCAGCCACTCGGCTGCCATGTGACCTTGGGCAAGTCACTTCACTTCTCCGGGCTCAGTTACTTCATCTGTCAGATGGGGTTCGAGACTGTGAGCTCCATGTGGGACAGGGACTGTGTCCATCCTGATTTGCTTGTATCCACCCCAACGCTTAGTACAGGGCCTGGCACATTGCTCGTTGTGGGCAGGTAATGTGTCTCTTGCATTGTGCTCTCCCAAGCGCTTAATACAGTGCTTTGCACACAGTAAGTGCTCAAAAAATACTACTGAATGAATGAATGAATAAGGGCTGTGTCCAACTTGCTAACTGTATCTACCACAGTGCCTAGTACATAATAAGCACTTAAAATATACCACAGAAAACAAAAAAGCAGTGAGACTGCATAAATGCACAGTATTTAATCATGTGGCACACAAAAGTTCATATTTTTCTCAAAATATTTAATCTGGATTTGCAAATCTTTATAAGAGCTGGAAATACTTCATCTAGCCTCGTTGGGTTTGGAGTTGACCATTTTCTTTGTATCTCCAAACAAATGAGACATCAGAATTCATTGTTCTTCCGACAGCCATCAAACACGCCCTTGAGGCACGGAGGGTATTTTCTAATTGAGACAAAGTGAAAAGAAATGTTAAACAAACAAAGACAGGTCAGTTTTATGCAAAAACACATTTAAGGTTTTGACAACAAATGTTTCATTGGCAAGGAACTCATGCCATTAAGAGAAAGGCTTAATTTCTCTGGGGCTCAGTTACTCACCTGTAAAATGGGGATGAAGACTGTGAGTCTCATGTGGGGCAGGGACTGTACCCAACTTGATTAGCTTCTATTTACGTCATTCATTCATTCATTCAATAGTATTTATTGAGCGCTTACTATGTGCAGAACACTTTACTAAGCGCTTGGAATGAATAAGTCAGCAACAGATAGAGACAGTCCCTGCCGTTTGACGGGCTTACGGTCTAATCGGGGGAGACGGACAGACAAGAACGATGGCAATAAATAGAGTCAAGGGGAAGAACATCTCGTAAAAACAATGGCGACTAAATAGAATCGAGGCGATGTACAATTCATTAACAAAATAAATAGGGTAATGGAAATATATACAGTTGAGCGGATGAGTACAGTGCTGTGAGGATGGGAAGGTAGAGGTGGAGGAGAAGAGGGAAAGGGGGAAAAGAGGGTTTAGCTGCGGAGAGGTAAAGGGGGGTGGCAGAGGGAGTAGAGGGAGAAGAGGAGCTCAGTCTGGGAAGGCCTCTTGGAGGAGGTGAGTTTTAAGTAGGGTTTTGAAGAGGGGAAGAGAATCAGTTTGGCGGAGGTGAGGAGGGAGGGTGTTCCGGGACCGCGAGAGGACGTGGCCCAGGGGTCGACGGCGGGATAGGCGAGACCGAGGGACGGTGAGGAGGTGGGCGGCAGAGGAGCGGAGCGTGCGGGGTGGGCGGTAGAAAGAGAGAAGGGAGGAGAGGTAGGAAGGGGCAAGGTGATGGAGAGCCTCGAAGCCTAGAGTGAGGAGTTTTTGTTTGGAGCGGAGGTCGATAGGCAACCACTGGAGTTGTTTAAGAAGGGGAGTCCCCAGTGCTTAGTACAGTGCCTGGCACATAATAAGCGCTTAATGAACACCATAAAAAAATTAAAAATAGTAGACTCCATTATACCAGCCTACTAGATCTACAGTCAATGTATTTTAGTTCCAACCTGCCACAGTGCTTTTGTTTGGAAGAAGTTTAACTCAATCGACCTACCAAACAAAGACATTTATTGAGCACTTACTAAGGGCAGAGCACTAGGAGAATACATTACCTTACTGAAGGCACATCTCCTCCAAGAAGCCTTTCCAGACTAAGCCCCACTTTTCCTTCATCTCCCTCTCCCTTATGCTTCATCCTGACTTGATCTCTTTGCTCTTCCCCCTCTCTCCCAGCCCCGTAGCACTTAAGTACATACCTGTATTTATTTGTATTGATGTCTGTCTCCCCCCATCTAGACTGTAAGTTCGGACAGGCAATGTCACTGTTTATTGTTGTAAAACATGAAAGCATGTAAAATGGTGCTCTCCACACAGTAAGAGCTCAATAAATATGATTGAATGAATTACAATAGAGTAGGTAAACAGATTCCCTACCCTCAAGGAGTTTACAGTCCAGTAAGACCTTAAAATTGCACTTGGATTTGAGCCCCCTGAGCACTTGAAATTCACCCCACCCGCAGCCCCACAGCATTTATGTACATATCCATCATTTATTTACTTATGCCTCTCCCTCTAAACCGTAAACTCACTGTGGGCAAGGAACTTGTCTACCAATTCTGTTACATCGCGTAGTGGATAGAGTACAGGCCTGGGAGTTAGAAGGTCAGGGGTTATAATCCCAGATCTGCCATTTGTCTGCTGTGTGACCCTAGGCAAATGATTTCACTTTTCTGTGCCTCAGTCACCTCATCTGTAAAATGGGGAACCAAGACTGTGTCCAACCCAATTTGCTTGCACCTACTCCAGTGTTTAGAACAGTGCCTGACACATAGTAAGCACTTAGCAAATACCATTATTATTTTTATTATTACTCTCCCAAGTGCTTAGCATCGTGCTCTGCACCCAGTAAGCACTCAATAAATACCAGTGACTGGTTGATAGAATAAATTACAAATAGGAGAGGCAGCAGAGTATAAGGATATGTACACTGGTGTTCTGGACGTAAAGGGGGAGTATCTAAATGTCTTAGAAGTACATCTTCAGGTATATAGGTGACACCAAAGGGAGGGTGAATAGGATGGGGGAATAAGCTCGTTATTGGCAGAGAATGTGTCTGTTTATTACTATTATTAACAATAATAATAATGGTATTTGGTAAGCACTTACTATGTGGCAGGCACTGTATTAAACAATGGGGTGGTTACAAGCAAATCGGGTTGGACACAGTCCCTATCTCACATGTGGCTCACAGTTTCAGTCCCCCATTTCTCAGATGAGATGACTGAGGCACAGAAAGTGAAGTGATTTGCCCAAGATCACCCAGCAGACAAGTGGCGGAGCTGGGATTAAGAACCTATGACTTTCAGACTCTCAGGCCCATGCTCCCGCATGGCCGTTTCCTCTGCGTCCATACACTGAGGCGATGGCTCATCTCACTCTTATTTCGAGAGTATTTATTCATTCCGCAATCTTTTTCCCGATCAAGTTTATTACCTCACCGAGAGGGAACATTGTCATCCTCACCACTGTAATAATCAATCAAAGCGTGCCTAAGGGATGCATATGATATCTGGATGTCTTTCCAAGGTTTCTGCTTATTGTATCTCGCTACATCTAGGACAGATACAGAACATGAATGCTCAGGCATGTAAAATGTCTACAGCGAAGGAAAACTTGTCTCCTCTGCCAAGTTCCATTCCTTCACACACTCAAAAAGGCACTCTACAGCAGCTATTCTCTTTTCCGCTTTTGTCCCTCAGCTTTAAAGCACAAGACAGGCTTCTGACGGGATCTTTTTCCCCTGGATTAGCAGTGAATGACCGGGGCTCAAAGCTTCCACGCCCCTCCTCGGTGGATACACTGTGGTCTCTTTTACTGTCCTCACACCCAGGGAGGGAAATGGAAAGTTCGCCAGGACAAAATGTGATTATGTGCATGTTTCTTTTCAGGGAGTGGTGCGTCTAGTACTTTGGGGCCCTCTTCTGTGCATTTCCAAATTTGTTTATCTGCTCAAAGAAACGCAGCCTGTATCTTTTCTGAAAATTCCTTCAGCACCCCTTCTAGTCTGTAAACTCGTTGTGGGCAGGGAATATGCCTGCCAACTCTGTTACATTGTGCTCTCCCAAGCACTTAGTATGGAGCTCTGCACACAGTAAGAGCTCCATAAATACCATTGATTGCTTGATCGATCAATTAGCACCCAGCATAACACCCTTCACTCTCCCCTTCTAAACTCTAAACTCACTGTGGGTAGGGAACAGGTCTGCAAACTCTGTTATATTGTTCTCTCCCAAGCAGCTCATCCAGTGCTCTGCACACACTAAGTGCTCAATAAATACCATCGATTGGTTTACTGAATGATTAGCACCCAAGATAACACCCTTCACTCTTCTGGTTTAGACTGTCAGCTCAGTTTTTTAAGTTTGGATAAACCCGAATCACCTAATTCTCCCTGCCGAGATCAGCTGCCAACGCCTTTCTCTGTATTCTTCCTCTCTCCCCTTCGGAGCAGCTTCTCTCCCTCCACTTCTTTTCCTGTTTGTGACCTCACTTCTCTCCCTGTCTCCCTCTCCAGAGGCTGTCCGAGTTGCCTCTTGTCAGGAAGCCCGAGGAAGAGAGAGGGAATGGAGCAGCAGTAGCAGCAGGGGTGCTGCAAAGATCAGCGCCTCTTGCTCTTTCTCTCCCCTAGGTTTCCACCTCAGATTTGAGTCTGGTGAGGTGAGAAGGAGAATGAAGTAAACCTTAACTCTGCTCTGCCTCACCTCAGCCCAGTGGAATCCCTTCCTTCATTCGCCTGGAATCTTTCAAAAAGCTAAAATCACACCCGATTTTTAAAAATAGAATTTAAATGTATTTTTACCCGAGAAACTTCCTTCCCAATTACCCCTGAAATTATACAGGTCCTCAGCCTAAAAAACCCATTTCCTAACTCTCCAGCATGACTCTTCCTCTCCCTTTAAACTGCACCGCAAGATGATAAACAATCCAAAGTTTCCATCCAGACCGTACAGGGAACTGGGGCAATGCTGATTTTGATTTTCCACATCCTTTTTTGCATAGATGGAGCCCAACTGAGGTTTTGCAGCAAGCTAAAATGGGAGAAACATGTGGATTCATCAACTTGGCCTAATGGCAGAAATCTTGGGTTCTAATCCCAGCTCTGGCATTTGCCTGCTGTGCGAACTTGGGCAAGTCACATAACTTCTCCAGGCCTCAGTTTCCTCGTGTATCAAATGCATACCCGTTCTCCCTTCTATTTAGAGTGTTAGCAGGGACTATGTCCGACCTGATTATTTTGTATCCTCCTCAGCGCTTAGTTAGATGTGTGATCCATGGCAAACAATAATAATGATCGTAATGGTGTTTGTTAAGCCCTTGTGGTGTATGTGCTAGGCACTGTATTCATTCAATAGTATTTATTGAGCGCTTACTATGTGCAGAGCACTGTACTAAGCGCTTGGAATGAACAAGTCGGCAACAGATACAGTCCCTGCCGTTTGACAGGTTTACAGTCTAATCTACACTGTACTAAGCACTGGGGTGGATACAAGCAAATGGGGTTGGACTCAGTCCCTCGCCCACGTGGGGCTCACAGTCCTAATCCCCATTTTACAGATGAGGGAACTGAGGCACGGAGAAGTAAAGTGACCCAGTCAAACAAATACCAACATTAAGTTCACGCAGCAGACAAGTGGCAGAGCCCGGGTTAGAACCCAGGTCCTTCCGACTCCCAGAGCAGCGCTCTATCCACTAGGCCACGCGCTTCTCCTCCATATAAGCAGGCAGAAGTCTCCGCTGTGAGACCATGCCAGGTCAGCCTTGAGGAATTCTGGGAAGGAACCCTTCTGCCGAGGTTAACTGTGTTGGCAGGGTGCCCACGGAGTGGGGCGAAATCATTTCGCAGGCTCTTTCAGAGCTCAAGATTTCCAGGAAACACATAATGAAATTAAGGGATATTATCACTGAAATTGAATGTTGTCATGGAAAAACAGTCTCCCACTGGCAGAAGAAAATAAATCCTCAGGCAATCCAGAGCCTCTTTATCGGCATACAAATCAAAACTACACCAAGAAATACATTTTTAAAGTGGGAAATGCTTATTCTGGGTCAATGTCTCTGCACAAAGTCTTCTCGTGTACGGTTCTAAGTGATTTACAGTGCAGGTGTTCTCCTATCTGACACATGTCCCAGGCAGCAGGAAAGAAACATTTGCTCCTAGTATCGTTTGTCGTCTGTCGTCTGATTGGCTTGGAGAACTGCCTTCTAGAACTTGGTTTACTGACTGGTTCCGTAAATCAGAAAACGTGGGAGAGAGTTTTAAAAGTCACTCCTCGATCTTCAGATTAGCCAAGAGTTTGTCTTACATCCTTCAGTGGTTTTTATTGAGCCCTAACGGTTTTTAAAAAACATTCCACTTTCCATCTGTCTTTCTAATATCACTCTCATTTTCTGTAGTTATTTTGCATGTGATCCTATTGTTCGATTATTTATTGAGGGCATTTACTAAACACTTCCGATGGCCAAATACTGTGGTACACTCTAGGGAAGGATTAAGATAGCCAGATGAACCCAGCCCTAGTAGTATTCATTTATTCATTCATATTTACTGAGGCTTATTGTGTGCAGAGCACTGTACTAAGTATTGGGGAGAGTACAATATAACAATAAACAGACATATTCCCTGCCCACAACAAGCCTACAGCTCAGAGGGGGAGACAGTCATTAATATAAATCAATAAATAAATTATAGATATGTCCTTAAGTGCGGTGGGGCTGGGAGGCGGGGGTAGTAATAATAATAATGATGATGGCATTTGTTAAGCTCTCACTATGCGCCAAGCACTGTTCTAAGTACTGGGCTGGATACAAGGTAATCAGGTTGTCCCACGTGGAGCTCAGTCTTAATCCCCATTTTCCAGATGAGGTCACTGAGGCACAGAGGAGTGAAGTGACTTGCCCAAAGTCACCCAGCTGATAAGTGGCAGAGCGGGGACTCGAACCCACGACCTCTGACTCCCAAGCCCGGGCTCTTTCCACTAAGCCACGCTGCTTCTTAAAAATATGGAATCCCTCACTAATTTGGAGCGTGGTAGTAGTATCGTTTATTCAAATGCTTATTCTGTGCAGAACACTGGGCTAAGCATCGGGAGAGAATACACCAGATGGGAATTAGACACGGTCCCCGTCCTACATGGGTTTCACAGTCTCAGAGGGAAGGGATTTTATTCCCATTTTACAGATGTGGAAACTGAGGCAGAGGTCCCAGAGCTGGGATCTGAAGAAGCTGGGATCTCCCGGTTCCCAGGCTGGTGCTCTCTCCACCAGACCATGCTGTCTCTCTTTCTGGCCGGCCTTTATGACTTATTTCCTCTCTGTTTACCCTCTGAAATTTTCCTCACTCCTCACATCGAATGCTTTCTCCTGTCCCCACAGTTTATTAATAATAATAATAATAATGATGGTATTTGTTAAGCACTTACTGTGTGCCCGGCACTGTTCTGGGGCGGACACAAGCTAATCGGGTTGGACACAGTCCGTGTCCCACGTGGGGCTCATGGTCTTAATCCCCACTGTACAGCTGAGGTAACTGAGGCACAGAGAAGTGAAGTGACTTGCCCAAGGTCACACAGCCGACAAGTGGCGGAACCGGGATTTGAACCCACATTCTCTGTCTTCCAAGCTGGCACTCTTGCCCCTAGGCCGTGCTGCATTTCCATATAGGATACTACTGTCCTGATCTGTCTGATCACGGTGCTCCAAACTGCAGGGTAAGACGCATTCCCCCAGCCAAGACCGCGGACCAGATGGCCAATAATGCAATACCCTAGTCCTTGGCATCCGCAGAATTTTTCGTTCGTGGTTGGCAGTAACCATCTAGAGCCGTTGGTGCTGTCTCTTTGATCTCCAGCTCACGAACAATGAAGTTTTGGAATCGAGTCAATCTCCCAGCATCGAAGCTATGCTCGCTTTAACACCGCTACGCTGAGAGGGAAAATAAGGAGAAGAAGCCACAGCAGGACACCCGAACAGCTGTTGAATGGAGAGACCTGAAACTGGGAGACTGAAGTCAAGGAGGGCAGAAGAGGGTTTTTCAGGACACATGGAAACAAAACCTTAGGCAATTCGGCATCCCAACTGAAAATTGGGAATCAGTGACTGAGGAGAGACCCGCAAGGTACATTGCCCTTGAGAAGGGAGTAACTTCTCTTTAAGCAAAAGTGACACATGGTGAGAGACATGGAGGCAAAAGAGTAAAGAATGCCAGGCGCTGCAAACATTAAATGAAACAACACGGCTCTAGGGATCATGTCTGCCAATTGTAATGTATTCTCCCAAGTGCTCAGTTCAGTGCTCTGCACTCAGAAAGTACTCAAATATTATTAATTGATTGATTCATTCAATCATACTTATTGAGCACTTGCTGTGTGCAGAGCACTGTACTAAACGCTTGGAAAAGTGACAATCCCTGCCCACAATGAGCTGGACAACACAAGACAACAAAAGTCATAATAAATGACAACAATGAATATGAAGTAGTGGAAAGAACATGGGCCTGAGAGTCAGAAGACCTGGTTCCTATTCCAGGCTCCACCACCTGCTTGCTGTATGACCTTGGAGAAGTCACTTAGACTTTTCTGTGCCTCAGTTTCCTCATCTACAAAATGGGG
This sequence comes from Ornithorhynchus anatinus, assembly GCF_004115215.2. Classification (NCBI taxonomy): domain Eukaryota; kingdom Metazoa; phylum Chordata; class Mammalia; order Monotremata; family Ornithorhynchidae; genus Ornithorhynchus; species Ornithorhynchus anatinus. The sequence goes on along the minus strand of NC_041741.1, from coordinate 16,763,021 downwards.
ATTCAGTACCATTCTCCCTCCTATTTAGACTGAGCTTAAGAAACACCACAAAAACAGAGGAGATAATCAGTCTGATTCTTCTCTATGGGTTGAATCTGTCCAGTATTTAACCTTTGAGAGATGGCCAAGGTAATAAATTAAACTTTTTTTCTGTTGGTCAGTCAATCAATCATATTTATTGAGTACTTACTGTGTGCACTTTACTAAGTGCTTGGGAGAGTACAACATCACAGTATGATATTGTTAAGTGCTTACCACGTGCCAGGCATTGTTCTGAGCACGGGCATAGATAAAAGGTTGTCAAGTTGGACACAGTCCAAGTCCCACTTGGGGCTTCACAGTCCTAATCCCCATTTTCCAGATGAGGTAACTGAGGCCCTCCTGAGATCCTGATTTTAAACATTGCCCCTGGGAAAACGGAGCTCCACAGCAAAGATTTGGAAGAGAAATAAGAAGAGAAATAATCATCAGCTGACAGACTGACACCCCTACCCAAAGACATTTAACATTTAGAAATCTTTGTGGAGTGGGGAAGCTTTATATGAGGACGGAGATAGGCCAATCTTCTAGACTGAAAGATTGCTGCGGGAAGGGAACATGTCTACCAACTCTGTTATACTGGACTCTCCCAAGCTCTCAGTACAGTGCTCTGCTACAAGTAAGTGCTCAGTAAATACGATTGACGGATGAGGGACACGGGTTCATCTTTCAACTGCCACCAAAATCACTTAATGCCTAGTAATCGCAGTATTGATTAAGGGCTTACAGTGTCAATCAGTCAATGGTATTTATGGAGTACTCACTCTGTGCAGAGCACTGTATTGAGCACTTGGGAGAATACGATACAACAGAATCAGTGGACACATTCCCTGCCTATAATGAGCTTACAGACTAGAGGGCGAGACAGTATGCAAGCACTCTACTAAGCATTGGGGTAGATAGAAAACAATCAGGTCTTCAATCAGAACTTCAAAAATCCAGCTTGCATCAAGATCGGAGGGTGATGGCTTTGTGAGGGGTCTTCAGACAAGGACTGAGGAGGTCACCGAGACATCTGAAAGGCCAACTTCAAAATGGGCTCCATTTAGTCATTCGATAGTGTTTACTGAGAGCCTAGTATGTGCAGAGCACTGTATTAAGCCCTTGGGAGAGAACAATAGAAGAGTAAACAGGTACATTTCCTGCACCCTGTAAGCATTTAATAAAAACCGTGAGTACTATGTTTTGAAATTAAACTATGTTTAATTTCAATAGCTTTCCAGTCTTAATAGGTCTTTCACTTAAAGTGCCTCAAGACAATATCCCACAACTCTTTGCTCCTTAGCTGAACTGAGCCTCAAAAACTGCTGATGTGATTCAAATTAGCATCTTCTGCAGTTGTCACTCAACCAATCAATCCATCAATCAAACATTGGCATTTATTGAGCTGGGGGCAAAGGACTGTATGAAGCACTTGAGAAAATAGAGCTGATAGACACTTGTCCACAAGGATCTTACAGTCTTCTGGGAGAGACAGACATTAAAATAGATTAAGGATAGGGGAAATAGTAGAATAGACTCAGAGCTGAATTAAGATTTAAAGTCAGTGAATTGAAAACAGGCTGCAGGTTATCCAAAAAATCTCACCACCCAATTACATGCTTGAACACTGCCAATATTAGACTTGTTTTGGAAAAGAACCAAGCACAAATGTTCACAGACACATCTGATGTGGAGGTGGACAAATCTCGCTCCTCTTAGTAAACATGTAGTTCACCAAACACTTTTAGATCTTTGCTGCCTCTTGGTTCAACAAATATTTTTCAGAGTTGGCATCTCCTCCGAGTGTCAAAGGAGATTTATTTGTTGCGCTGCATCGCAAGTTTTACATCCTTGGGAACCAAGGACTTCATCCCCAGAGTGAAAAACTTAGCTTTCCAAAACGGTTCCTGAAAGATATCACTGACAACTGTTTCCAGAAAAACCTGGCCTCTTTCTTGCAGGGAATAAGTGAAAACAGACAAAAGATTCACTCTGCCCTGCTTATAGCATCTTTCCAAAACAGCAAAGCAACAGGTATGGATGAATACGGTAGCACTTTGTCTTTCTTAGTTTCTTGTATCCATAGATCGCAAAATGTTTTGCAAACAGCAAATCCGGAGATCTCTGTGAGGTAAGTAGGGGCCTATACCGTTTTTCCCATTTTTTGATGAGGCGATTAACAACAGTGACTTGAATTTATATAACCTTCAGGAGCTCAGAGTAATGCATCCGAAATGGCTCAAAGCAAACCAAGAGGGCCTCAAAAAGTGGATTTGGCCTGCTATATCCTTGTCGATTCTACCATATTTACCTTACGTGCCAAATAGCTGACGACCTATTTTCTTGCTCCCTCGGCTAAGAGTACAGATAAAGGATTTGTCATCTGTATTACTTGGGGAATACGAGGTTCCAGTTAGTTAAAAATGTTTGATTCTTTGCAGGGGCAGGGAGGGGTTACGGTATTTGCTAAGCATTAAATCACTCATTCATTTAATCAGTCATATGAATTCAATCAAGGGGAAAGGGGAAAGGGAAAGAGCACGGGCCTGGAAGTTAGAGGGCCTGGTTCTTAGACCTGGCTCCACCCACTTGTCTGCTGTGTGTGATCTGTTACACACAGTCACTTCACTTCTCTGTGCCTCGGTTACTTCATCTGTAAAATGGGGATTAAGGCTGTGAGCCCCAAAGAAGACATGGACTGTGTTCAACATGACTAGCTCGTATCTACCGCAATGCTTAAACACTTAACAAATTAAACAACAAAAAACTGGTAACTTCTTCTTACAAGGAATCAATGGATCAAGCTTGTGGATCAATGGGGGTGCTAGGGAGGAACCCCTGACTCTGTCACCAAAACTCAGAGAGTTAATTTGGTTACAGAGAGTTATTGCACTTTTCTGTGCATGTGTCTTCTCGCTTACAAAGTAGGACTCGTCAATCAGTCAGTAAATAGCATTTATTGAGCACTTACAGTGTGCAGAGCACTGTACTAAGTGCTTGGGTGATTACAATGTAACAGTCACATTCTCTGACCACAGCAAGCTTCCAGTCAGTGGAATTTTATTTTATGGAATTTAAGTGCTGTTTATTGCTGTAAAGTGCTCTCCCAGGCACTTAATATAATGCTTTGCACACAGTGAGCACTCGATAAATACGATTGAATGAATGAATGAATGAAAAGAGCTGGGGCAGATTCAAGCAAATCAGTTTGGACACGATCCTTGTTCTACAGGGGCTCACAGGCTTAATGCCCATTTCACAGATGAGGTAGCTGAAGAACAGAGAAGTGAAGTGACTTGCCAAAGATCACTCAGCAGACAAGAGGAAGAGCTGTGTTTAGAACGCAGGTCCTTCTGACTTCCAGGCTCATGCCCTACCCACAAAGTCATGCTGTTTCTCATAATTATTGAGTGCTTACTGTGTGCAGAGCACTGTACTAATGTTGGTATTTGTTAAGCGCTTACTATGTGCCGAGCACTGTTCTAAGCGCTGGGGGAGATACAGGGTAATCAGGTCGTCCCACGTGAGGCTCACAGTTAATCTCCATTTTACAGATGAGGTAACTGAGGCACAGAGAAGTTAAGTGACTTGCCCACAGTCACACAGCTGACAAGTGGCAGAGCCGGGAGTTGAACCCATGACCTCTGACTCTGAAGCCCAGGCTCTTTCCACTAAGCCACACTGCTTCCCAAGCTACTAAGCGCTTGGGAGAGTACAATTCAACATAGTGAGTTGGTAGACACTTTCCTTTCCCACATAGAGTACCTTCACACTAGAAAACTGAGGGTTCAACCGGCTGATAATAATAGCTGCTGATTGAATGATGATTATTTTAATTACTTAAGTCCACCAGAAGAACAATGGCTCCTTCTTCCCCACCATTAAAGATATCATGTTGTCTGTACAGTAAACTTGGAAATTTCACCCTCTCCAATTGGCAGTGTGAAAGATTTCTGGTTGTCTCTGAAATAATTCATTCCTGATTTTGCTCGGCTGCAACCTTGGTTATTGTGAGGAATAATTAATATTTTAGTGCCAGCTGGGAATATTTGATGCTGAGAGCGATTAAAAATTATTATTTGGTGGGGGGGAGAGTCAGGGACTAATTAGGCCATGAACCGCTGTCGTGTAAGGCTCCTCATTCCACCCTCCCGCTGTCTCTGAGCCCTGCTGAGTTGAAGATCCTCTTGCAGAAGTCAGAGGATTCCTTTCAACTTTTGAATTCCCTGTTGATTTGGAGAGCCATCCACGGTTGGTATGGCAGGAAGTTTTTTCAGCTAAAACTCTGTCCACCTGCTTAGTGGGTAGAACAGAGCAGGTTGAAAGCCGGTAAGGGAATATTAAGAAAGAAAATGACAAAAACTCCATCACCCAGGGAATGAGGGGTCAGCTGGTCTATATTTCCCAGTTACCACTGGTAAATGGGGTACTCTAGGAGTAGTTAGCCTTCTCTACCAATAGACAGGAAAAGCTCATTTCTGGGAAGACCTATTGAGGAGCTTAGTTTGGCTACTGGATTACTCAGAGAAAAGTGTCTTTTCCTCCTCTTTCTCCCTCTCTCTCACACACACACACACACTTTTTTTATGGTCTTTGTTAAGCACTTACTATGTGCCTGGCACTGTACTAAGTGCTGGGACAGATACAAGTTTATCTGATTAGAAACAGTCCCTGTCCCATATAGGGCTCACAATCTCAATCTCCATTTTACAGATGAAGTAACTGATGCACATAGAAGTGAAGTGATTTGCACAAGGTCATACAACAGACAAGTGGCGGAACTGGGATTAGAACCTAGGTCCTTTTGACTCCCAGGCCTATGCTCTATCCAAAAGGCTACACTGCCATTCTATTCCTCTCTCACTGATTAAAGCTCTCTCCCACTCTCTATCACCTTACCTCTATCCATCTCTCACCCTCTGTATCTCTCTTCCTCTTGATCTCTTTTTTGCTCACTCTCTATCACTCTCTCTTTCTGCTTCTCTTGTGGTGTCTCTCACCAGGGAAACTCACAGTCATGAATGCAGTTTCAGCAACAGCAACACTGTCTATGAAGCACAGTCACATCTATTTCTACCCCAGCCACGGATCGCTTTAATGCTGACCCATCTCTAATGCATTAGCATATGAGGTCCCTTTTAGTATCCTGTTCATTGTCTTACTGAGAATCCTTGCTCTCATCTTCCTTCAGGTAATATCTAGGAGGAAGATGTGCTTTCTGTGGAACATTAAATTTCAATCCAGATTTCCTTCCTCCCCGGACAACTCCATTTTCCTCCTCTTGCTCTGCCATCACCTCTCTCTGGAGACGTCATAGGAGAAGCAGCATGGCTTAGTGTGTAGAGCCCGAGCCTGGGAGTCAGAAGGACCTGGGTTCTGAACCCAGTCTACCACATGTCTGCTGTGTGACCTTGGGCTAGTCATTTAACTTCTCTGGGCCCTAGTTCCCTCATTTGCAAAATGAGAGGTTAACACTCTGAGAGCCACATCTGGGATATGAATTGAGTCCAACCTGAGTAGCTTGTATTTACTCCAGCACTTAGCACAGTGCTTGGCACATAGTAAGCCCTTAACAAATAACATTAAAACAAATCAGAAAACAAAACTTGATTACTTTGTACCTATCTCGGCCCTTTAAACAGTGCCTGCCATAGAGTTAGTGCTAAACAAGAACCATTAAAAAAAGAAAACAACAACAACAAGAAAAATCTGATTAGCTTGTGCCTACCCAGTGCTTAGAAGAGTGCCTGGCACCCAGTAAGTGCTTAACAAATGCCAATTAAAAAAAAAAACCAAAAGGAAACCCGATTAGCTAGTATCTACCCCAGCACTTACAACAGTGCCTGGTACATAGTAAGGGTTTAACAAAGACCATTACAAAAAAAAAGACAACGGCTGACAAGTTGACATGAGCAACAGGGATGAGTTAGGGAATGTTTCTAGAACCTATTCCTCAAGGCACTTAGAGAACTTCCAACCTGGTTTCCAGGCAGGGGTGATCATTTCGAGATGATTCTAAAGATCAAAGGGCAATTCCATTTTTAAATTAATTCTGCGCTCAGAGTTTGTGTGAAGGGCTTCATTCGAGTTAAGCGAGGTGGTGATTTCCTTCTTCCTGATTTCTGTCCACCTGCAGTTGACTGGAGTCTATGACCCTACAGTCAACTGGTAGAATTGAATTTTCTCTGTTAGTCATTATCTGGATTTGACCTGAACTGCACCTCTACAGATGAGGTTGAGCAGTAATTTACCATCACTCTCCTAGAAAGAAATGACCTGAAAATAGGAAATAAAAAGGGGGCGGGGGGAGGGGGGAAGCACCCTGTCCTGGCGAGCCTCAATTTCACACTTTCAAGTCTTCTATTTAGGGAGAAATCAATACTCAATACTTGAGAAATCAATCCATTATAACGAAACTTCTATATTGAGTTGATTTTCAACACTTAAAGTCTAGATTCTATCTCAACAACACAGAGAGGCTTTCAGCTAGCCATGACTCTTACCTCAAGATAGTTCCAGTTCTTAGTACATTCCTTCACTCAATCGTTCATTCATTCAGTTGTATCTACTGAGTGCTTACTGTGTGCAAAGCATTGTACTAGGTGCTTGAGAGAATACAATAGAACCATAAACAGGCACATCCCCTGCCCACAATAAGCTCACAGTGCTTTGCACACAGTAGGCATGTAATCAAGACTACTACCATCATTATCACCATCAATAATAATTGATTATTATTATAATTATTATATTATAATAGAGTAATATAATTATTATGGTATTTGTTAATCATTTACTATGTGTCAAGCACAGTTCTAAGCACTGAGATAGATACAAGTTAATCAGGTATGACACAGTTCCTATCTCAAAGGCGGCTCAGAGCCTAAGTAGGAGAGGCAACAGGTATTGATTCCCCACTTTACAGATGAGGAAACTGAGGCCCAGAGTATCAATCTATCGGATTCGTTGAACGCTTACTGTGTGCAGTTAAATGACTTGCCTAAGAACACACAGCAGGCAATTGACAGAGCCAGGATGACTCCTACTGTACATATCCTTTATCTGTGTCCTTTGTATTAGAAGAAAACACAACTGAGGGTGAAGTTCATCTATGAGGGAATGTCGGAATATTTATTGAGCGTTTACTGTGTGCGGAGCACTGTACTAAGGGCTTGGGAGAGTATAATACAACCCAAGTTGACACATACATTCCCTGCCCACAATGAGTTCTGAAAGCCCAGTGCAGGACCTGCAAACCTGGCACCAATGAGCACACAAAAAAGTTGTCTGTTGTTGTGTTTTGGGGCTTAATGCTTATAACACCTTGTGCTGTTTTCTTTTTCTTTTTTAATGGTTTTTGTTAAGTATTGACTACGTGCCAGGCACCGTACTAAGCTCTGGTATTGATACTGGATAATCAGGGTAAACACAGTCCCTGTCCCACATAAGGCTCACAGTCTTAATCCCCATGCTTCTGATGAAGTAACTGAGGTACAGAGAAGTGAAGTGACTGCCCAAGATCACACAGTAGAAGAATGGCGGAGTCAGGATTAGAACCCAGATCCTATGACTCCCAGCTCCATGCTCTTTCCTCAAGGCCAGGCTGCTACTAAAAGCAGCAGAGAAGCAGCGTGGCTTAGTGAAACGAGCATGGGCTTAGAAGTCAGAGGTTGTGGGTTGTAATCCTGCCTCTTCCACTTGTCAGTTGTGTGACTTTGGGCAAGTCACTTAACTTCTCTTTGCCTCAATTACCTCAGCTGGAAAATGGGGATTAAGACTGTGAGCCCCATGTGGGACAACCTGATTACCTTGTATCTACTACCCCAATGCTTAGAACAGTGCTTGGCACATAGTAAGCGCTTAACAAAAACCATCCTCATTATTATTATTATTATTACTACCGCCATTCCCACCACCCCTGCTGGCACTACTCGATCTCATCTATCACTCCGCCTATCCCTTGCCCATGTCCTGCCTCTGGCCTGGAAAGCCCTCACTCCTCAAATCTGACAGACAGTGACTCTTCTCACTTTAAAGCCTTATTGAAGGCCCGTCTCCTCCAAGAGGCCTTCCCAGACTAAGCTCACCTTTCCTCTTCTCCCACCCCCTTCTATGTCATCCTGATTTCCTCCCTTTATTCATCCCCGCTCCCAGCCCTGCAGCATTTAGGTACATATCTGTCATTTATTTACGTTCATGCCTGTCTTCTCCTCTAGACTGTCAACTCGTTGTGGGCAGGGAATGTGTCTGTTTATTGTTGTATTGTGCTCTCCCAAGCATTTTACTAAGTGCTCTGCACACAGTAAATACTCAGTAAATATGGTGGAATTGATTGAATGAATAAGTGAATGAACTCCCACCACCACCTTCTTTACTAATCTGATGTTTAGTAACCATTTGGAAAACCGAGGATCAAAGGTGACGGATAATGCCTCATTCTGTTTTATTGTTTTTTAAATAGCAATAGTACAGTTGATGGATGACTAGCTACCCAGCCCTCAACTTATCCTGGCTTCTTTGCCATCCCCTTCTTCCCTAAGCATGGACTAACTAATCTGTCTCCGTGTTGTCTGGCTACTACTGCAGGATTTGGCTACAAGGAGAGCATCACTTCTAATAATGCCACTTTATGCTGGAACAGTCCAGGGTTTGGGCTTTATTGTTACAGTGTACTCTCCAAAATGCATAGTATGGTGCTTTGCACACAGTAAGCGCTCAATAAATGCCACTGACTGACTGACTGGCTTGGGATTTCTAAGAAAAATAAATCACACACTCCTATAAGGGCTCATGACTTGGAAAGAGGCCTGCCTCCAGTGTCTCAGAATCACTGCTTCAAAAAAGCTAAAAGTTGGGTTCCACAGTTAGGCCTGAATAAAGCGCATCATAGTTTACCACTCCATGGACTCACCTTCATTTCTGCCTGAAAAGAATAAAGAGAAAAACATGAGGAAAAAAGACATAATTCCAAAATGAAACTGAAACCATCCACAATTGAAATGGAGGTGTATTGTTTAGGTCTTTGGATTATAAAATGGCCTTTTCCACACCCAGTCTAGTCGCTAGCAGAAGATTTGGAAAAACAAAACTTGATTTTCTCTTTCAGTCTTGGCTTCTGTGTTTTGCTTCCTGATTCAATCAGTTGGTATTTATTGAGTGCAGACTGTGTGCAGAGCACTGTACACTAAGCCCTTGACACGCTCCCAGCCTGAAACAAGTTAACAATCTAATTTCCATTATGCTGAAAAGTCTAACTGAAAACTCTTCTCCTCCAGAACAGGAGGATGGTGGTCTCCCTCTAGACTGTAAGCCCGTTGTGGACAGAGAACGCATCTAGTAACTCTGCTCTACTGGACTTTTCCACCCTCTCAGCACAGTGCTCTGCACACAGTAAGGACTCGGTAAATACCATAGATGATGACTGATGCTGGATCAAACAGTTGACAGCGGAGCTATTGTGTGCTGACGTGGCTTGACATTTTGGTCAGGATTTTCTCCCTCTGCCAGTGAGTCACATTCTTGGAAAAAGATGCTCCCAATCTGGAATTTATGGACCCTCTCCATCCCATCTAACTTATTCAGTCACTCCTCTCTGGCAGTATCCCATTCTAAAAAGCTGCTTGCAGCCTCAAAATAACTCTTCCTTTTGGGATAGCTGAGAGAGAAGAGGGAGGGAGAAGGGGAAGGAAGTAGAGAGAGGGGAGAGGAGGAAGAAATCAATAAATCAATCAAATTTATCGAATGCTTACTGTGTGCAGAGAACTGTACTAAGTGCTTGGGAGAATACGATAATAAGGGAAGTGGTAGACACATCCACTGCCTACAGGGAGCTTACAGTCTAGAGGAAAGAGGTGAAAGAGATGGAAGGAAGGAGAGAAGAAAGAGGGCAGGGAAGGGAGGGAGAGAGGGAGAATGGAAAAGAGTGAGAGAAGGAGGGAGAGGAAGGGAGGGGGATGAGAGGGAAGGAGAGAAACAGGAGGAGAGGAAGAGAGGGATGGAGGAATAGAACAAGGAAGAGGAGAAGGAGGAGGGAAAAGAGGGAGGGAGGAAGAGAGGGAGGAGAGGAAGGAGAGAAAGAAGAAAGACAAGAAGGGAGGGAAAGAGAGAGAGGAGAAGAGGAAGAGAGGGAGGGAGAAGGAGAGAAAGAATGGAGGAGGTGAGAGGGAAGAAGAAGTTCACTAAAGAAAGAGATGTTTTTCCTCTGGTAGGTCAGTTTGTGTCAAATTCATCAGAACTCCCCTTGGAAAGTTGCAAGAGCACAATGTAGCAAGCTAGTTCTGCTCACCATGTCCAACAACTAATCTCTCCTTGTCAGAGCTAAATGGTGCCAAGCATTACGACTCCTTAAGTTTGAATGCCATATTTCATATCCAGGCAAATCATTTTTCTTTTCATTTTAATAAATGCCACAAGTTTTTTTTTATCTTGAATCTGTTCTTGGAGTGGGGTTAGAATTATTCAGTCTTGTTTACAGCTGCAAAGGTCAAGTTCTTTAGCAGATATAAATAATAAATCTCTGCTAAATGTGTTCTCCTGTAGGACCCCCATACGGGGCTGTAACCTAATTTCAGCCTGGTGATAATTTTATATTTCAGTATTCCCATGCAACTCTTTGTAACTCCCCATGTAGTCCAAAGACCCCATCTTTTTCATAAATGTCTTTGAGATACAGTAGTAAAATGAATTTGATTTATCTAGTTATCCAAACTTCAAATTGCCCCATCAAAAAGAGATATGATAAATGAAAAGCAAAGTTGAATCAAGGCAATTATCCAGGCAATACAAGCAACTTTTTTCCCCCTTAATTATTTGGATATTTCAGTCTGCCGTTTGCCCGCTGAGTGACATTAGGCAACTTACCTAACTTCTCTGAGCCTTAGTTTCCTCATCTGAAAAATAGGGATTCGATACCTGTTCTTTTTTCCCTTAGAGTATCAGCTTCATATGGGACAAGCATTGTGTCTGACCTGATTAGCTTGTATCTACCCGAGCGCTTAGTACAATGCTTGGAACATAGTAAAGCCTTAACAAATACCACAATCATTATTATTATTACTCAGTTCAAAGATTGGTTCCTTACTGGATAACCATGGTAATTGCTTTGATTTCTCCACCTTTGGTTAAAGTAGAACTGAGACTGGGCCAGCTAAAATTTTTCCAAGTATCACCCAACCCTCACACATCACTCCTCTAATGCCAACCTACTCACTGTACCTCAATCTCATCCATCTCACTGCCGACCTTTCCCCCATGTCCTGCCTCTGGAGTGGAACACCCTTCCTCTTTGTATCCGACAGAAGTCCACCCTCCCCAGCTTCAAAGCCTTATTCCTCCAAAGCACATTTCCTCCAGGAGGCCTTCTCTGAGCCCGGGCCAGGGAGTCAGAGGACTTGGGTTCTAATCCTACTCTGCCACTTATCTGGTGCGTTACCTAGGTCAAGTCACGTAACTTCTCTGTGCCTCAGTTCTCTCATCTGCAAAATGAGGATTCAATAACTGTTTTCCCTCCTATTTAGAATGTGAGCTGCATAAGGGACCTGCTTATCTTGTATTTATCCCAGTGCTTAGTAAGTGTTTAACAAATTCTACTCCTTCTTCTCCTTCTCTTTCTCCTTCTTCCCAGATAGGGTCAGAGGTTCTGAGTTCTAATCCCAACTCTGACACTTGTCTGCTGTGTGACCTCCGGCAAGTCCCTTCACTTCTTTGGGCCTCAGTTTCCTCAACTATAAAATGGATATCAAGACTCTGAGACCTATGTGGGACAGGGATTTTGTCCAACCTGATTACCTTGTATCTACCCCTGGGGTTAGTACAGTGCCTGCCTTATAGTAAGAGCTTAACAAATACCTTAAAGATGATTAGAAGGGAAGAACAAGAGGAAAGCGAGAGAGATATAAGACTGGCAAAGGTGGCACAAATACACTTATGTCCTCAGGCTCACACTCTCACATACATGCTTTTCTTGACATCATAGGATGATAAATCAGGGCTATCAGTTGCTAGAATCATCACATCCTTCATAGACTAGAGCCAACTGAAGGCTAAAAAGAGGATAAGCCTAAAATCTTAGAGAAGCAGCATGACATAGTGGATAGAATAAGGGCTTAATTATTATTACTATTATTACAATATAACTGAGTTGGTAGACACATTCCCTCTCAATCAATAGGCTTTTTCAGTCTAAAGTGAACTCACATTCCAACTGCAAATGATATTAATCATATTAAGAATAATAAAATCATCATCATCATGAATGGTATTTTTTGAGAGCTTACTGTGTCCAGTAGTTGAAAGAGTACAATAGAACAGAATTGGTAGACTTGCTTCATGCCCACGATGAGCTTACCGTCTAGAGGGGAAGACAGATGCCAATTTAAATAAGGAATTTATAATATAAAATTTACAGACAAGTACGTAAGTGCCATGGGACTGAGAAGAGGGTGAAAAGATACCCAAATACCCAATGGTCATAGATTCAGCTGCACAGACAATCCAGAAGGAAGAGGACTTTTGAGGTGTACATTGATTTATTTTTCTCCACTTTCTAACAACCAAATGACAAATTAATCTAATTGACCCAAGATGCACTAAATCAATAGCAATCAAACCGGAAAGGTCTCCTACTATAGCTCAGTAAGCCCAAGAAGAAGCAAGCTTTTTCTCATTTAATTTTATGCAAAAACATTCCCCGACATGAGATTCAGGAAGGAAGCAAATGTTTGGAAGTTGGTTTGTCTGGGGAATTAAGATTCTGCCAGAGTGAAGAGTTTTAAAGATCTCTCTACCCTGTTGTCCCAACCAGCGATAATGACCAGTCCCTAGCGGAAGTCTAAATTAAGAAGTCGATCCTAAACACAGGTTCTATGCTTGGTATATTGCTTCGCTAGTGTTTTACAAGACTTCACTACTGAGCAATTAGTGTTGATGGTTCCCCACTGAGGGACCAGTTAACAAGCTTTCCTGGATCCTTCAGAAATTAAAGATTCACATTCCCCAGCGGCACTCTGAAAATCAGGGAAAAAAAAACTTTAGCCATCGACGCCTGGGATCGACACCTTCGTTCTCAATCCGCTCCTCCTATCAACAAGCAGGGGGTTTGACCCAGGAAATGGTAACCCAGACAATCTCCTTTCTCACAACCTGGGGGGGTGGTCTGACCCCCTTTAAGATCTGTCTTTGGAGTTCTCTACGATTGCCACTGCAGGCTGTGATTCAGTCATCACTGCATTCTGTGAGCAAAGGGGAGGAAAAATTCAATTTCAGGGTTTGTCTAATACTGTGCTTTTCTGGAGGCAATTTGCATGCTATGTGGAGTAGAGTAAGCTGTCACGTTGGATTTTCCAGAGAAATACAATAACTGCACAGCCCTGTGCATTCATTACCAAGGGGACTGGCTTTTGCTTCCATTGAAATATTTAAAAGGCACAGAGAAGGGGCACGTTTAAAATTGACTTGTGCTTGATGAATCGTGAAGCACATTTTCACTGAGAAATAGAGAACAGTTCCTGACTTTACTGCCAGTGTTTTCCAAACACATCATCTTTTCAAGAAAAAGTCCTGAGAAAGCAATGACAACATGTTTTCTGCCTAAATATACTCATTTGCAGCCTGAAAATGTAAAATTTCAGGGAAAATCTTGGACTTCCCACTGGAATGCCTGGCACTGAAGCTCTTTGCTTTCTCTATTCTGGGCGTGGGTGTTTCAACGTCCCCAGGTCTTTCTCATCTCTCCCACCTCCATCTTCCTCTCACCTCCCATTCATGGTAATTTGGAATCCTGCCAGTCCTCCTCAGTCACTCTGTCCCCTCGCAAGAACCCCTGCTACCCAATCTTGACTCAAGCTATGCTCAAATAATACTAATGGTGATGCTTGTTAAACACTTACTAAGTTCCTAGTAAGCACCACCCACTGTATTAAGTGCTGAGGGGTGAGGAGTGAATAGAAGATCATCGGGTTGGATGCAGAATCTGTTTCACATGGGGCTCACATTTTAAGAGGAGAATGGGTATTGAATGCCCCTTCTACAGATGAGGAAGAGAGAAGTGAAGTGACTTGCCCAGGATCACACAGCACGCAAGGGGCAGAGCTGGGATGAGAACCCAGGTCCTCTGAATCCCAGGCCACTCCTCCTCATCAACTTGTTCCCTTCCCTCAAGGAGCTGACGATTCCATTTGTGTCCTCAGACTTCCAGACTGGGTCTAGGAATTTTAAAAATCTGCAATCTTGCATCATCACTCATTTCATTATTTCCTGTCCGTTCATTCATTCATTCAATCGTATTTAGTGAGCTTTTTAACTGTGTGCAGAGTACTGTACTAAATGCTTGGGAGAGTACAATACAACAATAAACAGATACATTCCCTGCCCACCCAACAGCCACTTAGATCTCCAATCTGCTATGACTGCCCCAATCAGAAAATCAATAACAATAATAATAATTAAGGTAAGGCCAAGCACTTACTAGGTGCAAAGTACCTGGGCTGATACAATATACCCAAATCTGACCCACTCTCTGTTCCACACGGGACTCCTAGTCAGAGGAAAGGGAGAACAGGTATTTAAATTCCATTTTACAGATGAGCAAACTGAGGTACTGAGAAATCAAATGTCTTGCCCCAAATCACACACCAGACAGGTGACGGAGCCAGGGCCGGAAGCAGCTTGGCCTAATAGGTAGAGCCCTGGCCCGGGAGTCAGAAGGACTGTGTGACCTTGGGCAAGTCAGATAACTTTATTCATTCATTCAATTGTATTTATTGAGCGCTTACTATATGCAGAGCACTGTGCTGAGCACTTGGAAAGTACAATTCACACAATCCCTGTCCACCCCAGCTTACTTCTTTGTGTTTCAGTTACCTCATTTGTAAAATGGGGATTAAGACGGTGAGCCCCATGTTGGGACAGGGACTGTGTCCAAACCGATTAGTTTGGATCTACCCAAGCGCTTAGAACAGTGCTTGATACATAGTAAGCACTTAGCAAATACCACCATTATTATTATTATTAGGTTGCCTGCCTCTCCATCCTATACTCTTTCCATTAAACTATGCTCCTCCTCTCTGGGTCATTTCACAGCACCTTCTATCAACGACTCTACCCAAGTGGAAGGCCCGTGAATGTGTATAGGAATCCTTAAGATTGTTGGTCACATAGATAATGAGCAATTTTTTTTTAACAAACAGACTTTGAAAACTACTTCCTAGTAAGGCAAGGCCAGGCAACGTCTCACCAAAATAGAGCCTCGCAAACACCCCAGGCCCCAGTGAATCAGTCATTAAATCATATTTATGTTTAGTGTGTGCAGAGCTCTCTACTAAGCGCTTGGGAGGGTACAGTAGGGCAATACAACAGACACATTCCCTGCCCATAGTGAGCTTAGAGCCTAGGGGGAGACAGAAATGAATATAAATAAATCATAAAAATAAATAAAGTCTCTGCAGGAGCTATAAAATTGGAGAGGGACTCTCATGAGACTTGTTTTTCCCCTAGATTGACACGCTTTCTTTTAAAACCAGGTGCATAGCAAGGATCCTTCCTTGTAGGGGTCCATCACCCTCAGGGGATGGAGAAGCAGCTTGGCCTAGTAGACTGAGCCCAAGTCTGGGAGTCAGAAGGACCTGGGTTCTAATCTCTGCTCCGCCGCTTGTCAGCTATGTGACCATGGGCAAGTCACTTCACTTCTCTGCGCCTCACTTACCGGCTCTGTAAAATGGGGATTGAGATGGTGAACCCCATGTGGGACAGGGACTGTGTCCTACGTTGTATCTACCCCAGCGCTTAGTAGAGTTTTGGCACACGGTAAGCACTTAATAAACCCCATAAAAAAAGGGTCAGCTCTCAGAGCTGAACTTTTCACTAAAGAGGCCTTTCATGCTTATCCCTCTTCCAGGAGCCCTCCCTCGAGAATGAATTTCACTGCTCCATATGTCTGGACCGCCCCTGTGGTATAGCTTTTTTTGTTTGTTTTTATGGTATCTGTTAAGTGCTTACTATGTACCAGGCACTGAATTAAGCGCTGGGGTAGATAGAGATCAGTCAGGTTGGACATAGCCCCTGTCCCCCACAGGGCTCACAGTCTTACTCCCCATTTTACAGATGAAGGAGCTGAGGCCCAGGAAAGTGAAGTGACTAGCACAAGGTCACACAAGTAAACAAGTGGCGGACATGGGATTAGAACTCAAGTCTCTGATCCCAGGCCTGTGCTCTTTCCACTAAGCTACACTGCTGAAAGACAGTTATAGGACAAGAGCAGAAATCGTGTCATAATCAATCAGTCGATGTCATCTTTTGTGCACTTACTGTGTTGAGACCACCATAATAATAAGTACTTAGGAGGGTGCAGAACAGCAGAGTTGACAGACGCATTACCTGCCCACAGTGAGTTTGCAGTCTTGAGGACTAAGAACTTGACTAATTGAAAGGTGGCCCTTTTGGGCTAAGGACATAAAATAAACCGAGTTCCATTTCTGCAAATGTCAGTCTACATAGTCCCAAGTCATGCCAGATAAGAGTGTGAAAAGAAACATTTGCCAAATGCCTATTTGTGTGCTTACAAATAGTATAAGGATAGAATCCAGACAACAAAGCCCCATGTAGGACATGGACTGTGTCCAACCTCACTAGCTTGTATCTGTCCCATTGTTTATTATAGTGCCTAGCACATAGTAAGCGCTTAACAACTATCATAAAAAAAAAGATTTGGATGAGAATTATCGCTTCGCCCTGTTCATCTGAACGTCCTATTGCCATGCTCAATCAATCAGCCAGTGGTATTTATTGAGTCCTCACTGTTTACAGAGCACTGTACTAAACACTTGGGAGAGTACAATACAACAGAGTAGGTGGATATGATCCCTGCCCAGAAGAATCCTATCAATCAATCAAAAATCAACCAATCCATCAGTGGTATTTATCGAGCACGTACTGTGCGCCACATACTGTACTAAGCGCTTGGGAGAGTACAATGTTGGTAGGCACATCCCCTGCCCACAGTGAGCTTTCAGTCTAGAAGGGGAGACAGACGTTAACATAAATGAATAAATGATGGATTTGTACTTAAGCGCCGAGGGGCTGAGAGGGGTTATTAAAGGGTACAAATCCAAGTTCAAGGGAGACATAGAAGGGAGAGAGGAAAGAGGAAATGAGGGTTTAGTCAGGGAAGGACTCTTGGAGTGGACAGGGTGGACCCCTTGGTTTTGATCCAGAATGACGCTGACCCAGTTGTGACTTGCGATCATTTCTGGGCTTCTGCAGCTGTTGCTTTCCTTAGGACTTGTTAAGAATCCTGGCTCCAATACTAGTCTGCTGTGTGACCTTGGGCAAATCACTTCATTTCTCTGTGCTTCATTTCCCTCCTCTGTAAAATGGCGATTAGTTGGGCATGGTCTGTGTCCAACCTGATTACCCCAGCACTTAGTACATTGTAAGTGCTTAACAAAATCCCATTTTTAAAAAAATATATTTTGTTGTGTTTTTTTTAGAAAAAAATCCACAGAATCACGGGATGGAACATTCCAAGAAATGAAACCGAGAACCAGCCCAGACATTCCAGAAGGATTGGCTACTGAGTTTGCTGAAAACCTGGGGTCTGGATGTGTGAGAAGGAGCAGCACCAGGAATTTTGCAACACACTAACCAACAGTCCCGGCAGCTAAAACTTGCAATCGACACGGAGCAAAGACAGAATGCTGTGGAGTTCATAGCCGGTGGAGTATTTTTTTAAGCTTTCTAGTCCTAAGAACTCTTCGGCACGGAAAGGAATGCAACCCGCAGATGTATTAGCCAAAACAGTTCTGTTTTTAGAGATGGGAGAGAGACTCTCAGCTTCTCTCTAGATTTGTCTTACAGCTGTCGTTCTCTGCCAGGGAAGGAAGCCAAGCTACATCAGGCACCAAACATTTTTCAAATGACTCCAGGGCTGGCTACTTTCGCTTGAAGGCAATGGCCTGTCAGAAATGATCTATTTTGAGCAGCTCTTTTTCGCTGATTGGTTCAGCTATTCAAAATCTGCAACAGTGATCCCCTTTAGATACACTCAGAGACGGGGGTACTGGTAATAATGTAGCATCTGAGCCTGGAAGATAACTTTTGCAAGGGTTTTGTTGAACGGGGAGTCATGCTTAAGCAGCAGAGTCTGTTTTCCTTGTGGAAATCAACTGATGAGTCAATGGATGGTATTTATTGAGCGCTTACTAATTGCAGAGCACTGTACTAAGCGCTTGGGAGAGTACAATATAACATAGTTATCAGACGTGTTCCCTGCCCGCAGTGAGCTTACAAGAGGGGAGAGATAGACATTAGTAGAAGTGAATAATTTATAACATACAATTTCAAAATAATGTATAAAAGTCCTGTGGGGTTGAGGGTGGGGTGAATAGGAAATGTGCCTGTTTATCGTTGCATTGTACTCTCCGAAGCGCTAAGTATGGTGCTCTGCCCACAGTAAGCCTCAATAAATATGACTGAAAGAATGAATAAATCAAATGTCTATAGGCCACAGATCCAAGAATGTACAGTGGTGATACAATCCAGATAACGAGCCCAAAAAATGATGCTAGATGCAGATCGGTTTTGCCTGCAATGGTGGGATTCATTGTTAGGATACTCTAGATAATATTATATGATTCTTCACTGGGCAATTGGTTGTTAGGGTACTCGCAAACTCATTAGGTGATATTATATGATTCTCAGGGCAGGCTTCTCAATCAATCAATTGTATTTATTGAGCGCTTACTTTGTGCAGAGCACTATACTAAGTGCTTGGAAGAGGCCAATTCACAGGATTAGCAGACACATTCCTTGCCCATAATGAGCCTGAGGATGCTCTTGATTCATTTTCATTCTGAGCTATTCACACCAGCATAATTAGAGTTCTGGGCATATTACTTTGGGACAAGGTGAAAACTGAGATGGTCAAAGAGATGGTAGTCACCACGGGGTTTGGCTAAATGTCTTCTTTTTGGCCTTCTAGCGAGGCCTCTGAAAAACGATCTGGTTAGTCCCTAAAGGGAAACTCCCTGAGGACTAAGGTACAAGGGAACAAGGAAAGAGGAAAAGGCAACTTGGCAAGCTTGGAATGTACATCTATTCCTTTCCTGGTCCTGGACAGCAGAATTCCAGATTCACAGAAAAAAAAAAAATCCCCTTTAAAAAGTTAGAAGTTCTTCCTAGCTGACCGGTTTAGACTGTGAACCGGCCAACAGCTCAAACAGTTTGGCTGTGTTCAGCCCAAGCGCCACGGAAAAGCTGATTCACAGTCAGACTTCATTTGTTTGTCCCTGATGATCATAGCTGAACTCTGGAAAGAGTTCAGTCCTCTAGACTGTGAGCTCTTTGTGGGCAGGGAATGTGTCTACCAACTCTGTCATATTGTACTCTCCTAAGCGCTTAGTACAGTGCTCTGCACAAAGTAAGAACCGAATACATAGCATTTATTGATCGACTGAAGGAGAAAAGACCTTGTTTCTGAGAGGCCCCTCTTCTTCCCTGGGCTATTTATTCCTCTGATCTTGCTGTTCTGGTGAACAGGCTCAGCATGCTGTTGGACCAATAATGAGGCAGCTATGATAATAATAAAATAATAATAAAAATAATAATGAAATGTTTGTTGAGCACTTAGTATGTGTCATGCACTCTGCTAAGCCCTGGGGTAAGTATGTTATAATCAGACCAGAAACATTCCCTCTCTCCCACATGGGGGTCCTATGTCCCAAATCGGAGGGAGAAGAGTATGTAATCCCCATTTTACATGTGAGGAAACTGAGGTCCAGAGGAGTCAAGTGATTTCTAGATTGTAAGCTTGTTGTGGGCAGAGAAGGTGTCCGTTATATTTTTGTGTTGTACTCCCTCAAGCACTTGGTAGAGTGCCCTGCATACAGAAAGCGTTCAATAAATATGATTGATTGACTGATTGACTTCCTAAGGTCATTGAGCAGAGGGATCCATCTGGAGTTTTTGAGTGAACGGTGCTCTCTGAGACACTGAGACAGGCCAACATGAAACTGTGGAATGGCTTGAACATTTGTTTCACACAAGCAAGGGGGAATTATTAAGGCCCGAGTAGGCCTTCTCAGTTTGAGATCATGTAATTTGGCAGGACTGTTCACCCTGAGAATACCTGAGTCTTTAGAATCACAGATCCCAGGCACAGAAAGACACGGAGTTCAGTCGATCAATCGTATTCACTGAGCATTTACTGTGTGCAGAGCACTGTACAGAGAGCTAGGGAAAGTAATTAAAAATAAGAAGACCCATTCCCTGCCCACATTGAGTTTAAAGTCTAGAGGGGGAGACAGCCATTAAAATAAATAAATTACAGATCTGTACATAAGTGCTGCGGGGCTGAGAGGAGGAATAATAAAAGGAGCAAGTTGTAGTGATGCAGAAGGGAGTAGGAGAAGAGGAAAGCAGGACTTAGTCAAGAAAGGCCTCTTGGAGGAGATGTGCCTTCAATAAGGCTTTGAACGGGGGGAGAGTCATTGTCTGCAGGATGTGAGGAAGGAGGGTGTTCCAGGGCAGAGGCAGGGCGTGTGCCAGAGGTTGGCGGCGAGACAGACGAGATCGAGATACAGTGAGAAGGGTAGCACTAGAGGAGCAAAGTGTGTGTGCTGGGTTGAAGTAGGAGAGTAGTGAGGTGAGGAGACAAGTGGCAGAGCTGGGATTAGAACCCGCCTCCTCTGCCCCCCAGATTTGTGTTCTTTCCACTAGGCCACACTGTTCCTCTGACTGACTGACTGTTAGACTACACGTCGCATTTCAGGGTTCAAGATTCACCTCAGGATTTAAGGGAT
The DNA here is from genome assembly GCF_004115215.2 of Ornithorhynchus anatinus. Classification (NCBI taxonomy): domain Eukaryota; kingdom Metazoa; phylum Chordata; class Mammalia; order Monotremata; family Ornithorhynchidae; genus Ornithorhynchus; species Ornithorhynchus anatinus. The sequence goes on along the minus strand of NC_041741.1, from coordinate 16,742,208 downwards.
CCTGAGATCTCAAGGAAATGATAATTCAACCAATCAATTGCTTTTATAAAGCACTTCCTGTATAGGAGAGACAGCATGACGTTTTGGATAGAGCACGGGCCTGGGAGTCAGAGGGTCATGGCCTCCAATCCCGGCTCCACCATTTGTCTGCTGTGTGACCTTGGGCAAGTCACTTCACTTCTCTGGGCCTCAGTTGCCTCATCTGTAAAATGAGGATTGAGACTACGAGCCCCATGTGGGACAGGGTCTATGTCCAACCCAATTTGCTTGTATCCAACCCAGAGCTTAGTACAGTGCCTGGCAGATAATAAGCACTTAAATACCACAGTTATTATTATTATTATGGAGCGTAATACAAGCCACTTAGGAGTATTTTTCAGGGTTAGTGGAAACGGTTTCTACCCTCAAGGGGCTTACGATCCCAGGAGAATTCCAGTGAAGGGAACAGTAAATGACAGGGGAAGGGAGTGAAATTTCCTCGTCACTCAATAGTACTGATTAGCAGCAAGAAGAGCTGCTCTTTTTAATCCAAACAGGGCTAAAAATAGAAAATTGGGCATGGAGCCTTCAGCATTCCAGTCACTAAGTAACATACGCACTTCTGCCCAGCGCCGGGGTTAGAAGTCGATCATCTCTGAGGTCCAACATTGCCCATGTTGGAATTTCTGAGAAGAGCCAGCAGGCACAGTAGCCCTTTGGCCTCTCGTCTTGATTTAGCCCATCGCTGGTGGAATGGAAAATCTCCCTCCCCCCACTACCGTGGACGAGCCCTGACACGCAAGAGGAGGAAACCTCAGTGGAATTCAGGGGACCTTACTCAAAGCCACACTAAGAAGTGCTTCTGGACTGCCAGAAATGGTATTGATGCCTGGATATTTGTTGCTCAAGGGAACATGTAATATTAATCATAATGATAATCACATTACTTGTTAAGCGCTTGCTACGTGCCAAGCACTGTTCTAAACTCTGGGGGAGATACAAATTACTCAGGTTGGACACAGTCCCTGTCCCACATGGGGCTCACACTCTTAATCCTCATTTTCCAGTTGAGGTAACTGAGGCCCAAAAAAGTGAAGAGCCTTGCCTCAGGTCACCCAGCAGACATGTGGCAGAGCCGGGATTAGAACCCCGATCCTTCTGACTATCAGCCCTGTGCTCTATCCACTAAGCACACTGCTGGGAGAGGGCAACACAACAATATAACAGAACCTTTCCTGCTCACAATGAAACAAGTGTCCCCAACTGTTTTTTTCCAAGAGCCTGGAACAGAAGCTATCTAGGAAGGTGACGTCAGAGGAGACCTGTGGGCCTCTGGAAAGAGCTGAACCGAACTCCCAGCTGTTCTCAGCGGGGCCAGCTCTTCTTCACCAAACTGGAGTCCCCACCCTGCCTGCGACTAAATATACACTGGCCACTTCAGCCAGACGGAACATTCCTTGTTGGGATACCCACCTCCATTGCTCACACTCCTAATTTGGAAAACCAGCAGCCAATCAACCCACAGAGGATCACGGCTCCTAAATGAGAGGGGCAGCTTTTCTGGTTTGATTAAAGCATTCACAGAGATTAAAAAAGCTGGGTAGGAGAGGCGCTGGGCCTCTACTGTTACTCTACATGCAGTCTCCGGGCAGCTTATCTGAGCCTCAGGACCCAGAACCCTCATTCAAATATCAGAGTTGAGAATCCCAAATGCTATGCCTAAGCAGCACCCAGAAGACACTAACAAAATTCTCAGAAGGGAAGAAAGGTGCTTCTGCCCCCAGAAATAGAATGGAAGGTGGGAAGTTTAGGGGTAGGGGGGAGGGCAAGGGGAATTTTTCCTTCTTCGAATTAAAAAAAGGCTCAAAAAAATTTACAGAGGGAACTGTGGCCCTGAACGAGGAGGAGAGGCTGGAGAGGGGAGAGGAAAAGAGAGGAAAGCAGAGGGAAATTAAGAGGGGAAGGAAAAGAGGAAAGGAGGGAAGGGAGGGAAAATATAGGAGAGAAGGAGGGAGGGGAGGGAAGGGGAGTAGAGAAGAAGAGACAAGAAGAGGAGAGAGGGATGGAGAGGAGAGAAGAAGGGAGGAGAGGAGAAGGGAAGGGAGGGGAAAGGAAGAGAAGAAACAAAAGGAGAGAGGGAATGAGAGGAGTGGAGAGGGAAAAGGAACAGGAGAGAGGAGTGCAGAGGGGAGGGAGAAGAGAAGAAATGAGAAGAGAGGAGAGGAGAAGAGAGAAGAAAAAGGAGAAAAGAGGAGAGAGGAGAAGAAAAGAGGAGAGGAGAGAAGAGGAGAGGAGAAGAGAAGAGGGGGAAGAGAGGAAAAAAGAATAGAGGAGAGGAGAAGAGAAGAGATGAGAGAGGAGAGAAGAGAGGAGGTGAGAAGAGAAGAAAAGAGAAGAGAGATGTGAGAGGAGATGAGAGGAAAGGGAAGGGAAAGGAGTGAAAGGGAGGAGAGAAGAAGAGAAAGAAGAGAGAAGAGGAGAGGATCTCCAGGACTTTGAAGCTTGATAAATGAAAGGACCAGCAATCTATCCCCCGGTGCCTTCTCCAGGCCCAGAATGGAGGATTTCACTTCACAGCTCTGAAGCTTCTCTCTGGCTAAGAGGGAGCCCCAGGGCCTTGGTGCTAAAAATAATCATTTTCTTTCCTCCCACGGTCCTGGTCCTGCTCCCCTGCTCCAGCCTTGCAGCTCGGATTCAGGTCATGGGAGAGATGGTGATTTTCAGCCTACCAGCACCTCTTCCAAGACAAATTAAGCACCACCTTTGACATTATTAACAAGTAATCAAGCCCGTCATATGAATAATTTACATAGAGAGGATCTGTCATGCTCTGTCATCCAGGGACGGTGTGATCTAGTGAAGAAAGCCCGGGTCTGGGAGTCAGAGGACCAGGGTTCTAATCTTGGCTCCATAAATTGTCAGTTGTATGACTCATTCATTCATTCGATCAGTTGAATTTATGGAGCGCTTACTGTGTGCAAAGCACTATAGTAAGCTCTTGGGAGAGTATAACAGAATCATAAATGAACACATTTTTTTTGCCCATAATGAGCTTACAATCTGGGGGGGGACAGAAATTAATATAAATAAATACTAAACAAATAAATTACAGATATGTATGATAAATTACAATAAATTAACTTCCCTGGGCCTCAAGTTACCTTATCTGTAAAATGGGGATTCAATGTCTGCTTTCTTTCCTATATAGATTGGGAGCTTCAGGTGGGACGGGGACTGTGTCTGACCTGACTAACTTGTATCTATCCCATCAGTTAGAACAGAACTTGAGCTTACCAAATGTAATGATGATAATAATAACAGCAATAACCGAGATGCTCCAGACAGTGAAATTCGTCCAGAGGGGTGAATGTGACCAAGAAATCCATTGCAAGAGCCCAGCCTGACCTTACCATACTCACAAAAACTGTCCTTTGTGTTGCTAAGACAATTGCTAACTTTGCATCACTGATCAAACCCCAGGTTCAAGGAAGGATTCTTGGAAGCTTGTATTCTTCCAAGCACAGAGTATAGTTTGCTGCACATAGTAAGCACTCACTAAATATGATTGGCTGATTGGTAGTGGAGAGTACAACTTCTCTTGAAAAGCACTAAATAAATATGATAGACTGACTGACTTGAACGGACAACTGAAGTATCAGACATTCTGACCACCCTCGTTTCAGCTATATCTCCAATCTGGGTCATTCAACACTCTTTTCCAACCAATTCACGAGGGATCTCACCTAAGCAATGATGTAAGTGCTCAATAAATATCACTGAATGATGGGTGAAACAAAGAATGGTGTCCTGCCAGAATGGACAGAAGGGAGAGCAGTGGGAGTCAAAGAGTCCTAGAAAGATAGTAAAGAGGGGAGAAGAGTCAGACCTATAAAAAATGACCATTACCATTCTACCCAGAGTCGGAGGAGAGATGGAGGTGGTCACTGTGACATGCAAATTCTGACCTTGCATTCTTCTTTGGTGACCTCCCCCAAGACTGACTCATCCTCTTTGGTCAAGCCCAATCCCTGAAGTAATTCTCACGGCAAGGGAAGCGGTTCTTGTCCAGGATCTTCCAGGCACAGCATGCTGGGAATTCATTGTCAGAAGACCCATTGGTGCTCAAAGGCGGCAATATGGGTTTGGCGGTGAACTCTCCCCCTAGTTGGTTGGTTCATCCTGCCCTGAGACATTCCATAATCCTGACTGTTCTGTGGCTCTCTCTCTCTCTCTCCAGGGACCCGCATGTCCCTTATCGGCTCACCAAGCCTCTCCAGAAAGCCGTCTGCGAGCAGCCAGCGTCCCCCAACCTTCGGGAGGACAGGGCACAGAATCCGGGATGACAAAACCTCCAAAGGCAGCCGAAAATCAGACACAACCAAGAAAGAAGAAAGCAACCCAAACGAGCCTCTGAAAGTGTACTAATTTCAACGTCAGAAAATTCTAAAACTGTAGAGCGAACACCGTGTGCTTCCTGAAATTTGGTTTCCGTAATTATGCTTGTCTTGGAAGTTCTGCTGGAAGCAGTGGCGATGACACATTCTGTTCTAGAATTACATGTCCTCGTTCCTTGGACTGCACAGTGGGATGGAAATAGAGATGCAAGGTTGCAAGTCTGTTGTTCAGTTCTCCACTTAGGAGGGCTGTAAACATTACTCCTTGATTCAGGGAGTCACTTTTTTTATGGTATTTGTAAAGCACTTACTACCTGCCAGGCACTGTACTAAGCGCTGGGATAGATACAAGCCAATCAGGTTGGACCCAATCCATGTCCCTCATGGGGCTCACAGTCTTCATCCCCATTTTACAGATGAGGCAACTGAGGGCCAGAGAAGTGAAGTGAGACTCGTCCAAGGTCACACAGCGGACAGGTGGCGGAGCCGGAACTAGAAATTCCACTGGGCCAGAGAATGTGTGTCTTGCTGTTGCATGCTTCCGAGTGCTCAGTACAATCAATCAATCATATTTATTGAGCGCTTACTGTGTGCAGAGCATTATTGCAAGCCCTTGTACTAAGTGCTGAGGTATACACAAAATAACAGGTTGGGTACACTCCTCTCCCTCATAGGGCTCACAGTCTTACTCCTCATTTTGCAGATGAGGTTACTGAGGCCCAGAGAAGTAAAGTGACTTGCCCAAGGTCACGCAGCAGACACGTGGCGGAGTCGGGATTAGAACCCTTGACCTTCTGACTCCTAGGCCCGGGCTCTATCCACTAAGCCACGCTGCTCAGTTAATAAATGCCATGGAAAAAAAAAAGGGGGGGCTGGGCTTCGAGGAGTCAGTTTTCCTACTCCGGTTTCCAAGCCATTGGTCCGTCTTGGCTCTGGGGAAGTTCTCTGTCGGCCTCTCGATTTCTGGCAGGCTTAGTGGGAGCAGAACACCACCTTCCCCAAGATCTAGTTTCACGCTGGAATGGGGCATCATGCCATTAAAGCTGGGTGCACGGCTGCTCTTTCTAAAATGAAAATATTCTGTGTCTAATCTATCACTCACCCTCTGTTTGGAACCTTCCCTGCCTGTTCCCCTGCCAGGCTCGAAAATGAAACTGCTGCCTTCACTGTTGGGTTCATTCATTCATTCATCCACTCGCTCGTATTTTTTGAGCCCTTACTGTGTGCAGATTGTTATAGTAAGTGCTTGGGAGAGGACAACGATGAACAGACACATTTCCAGTCTACGAGGAGCTTACAGTCTAGAGGGATTTCACCTGAGCCACCCCCTGGATGGCTACTAGCAGCCAAGGATCTTCAGGGAGAGCAAAATAAGCACAACATATCTGTTGTCTACCAACTCTTTTGTGTTAATAATATAACTCTGGTATGTCATACTTTCCCAAATGCTTAGTACACTGCTCTACACACAGTAAATGCTTGATAAATTCCATTTGATTGACATTTTTCTGAAGTCTTCAATACGAGGGATCAACTAAGAGAAAGAAGCTTTCCCTTTTTGCCTTGTCTGAGTTTTCAGGGCACTGTGTTTAACAAAATTAACTCTGTGGGCAGCAGCTACTAGAGCACCTTCCCTCCTCATATCTTTCAGATGATTGCTCCTCACAGACGATTGCTCTCCCCCACTTCAAAGCCTTACTGAAGGCACATCTCCTCCAAGAGGCCTTCCCCGACTAAGCCTTCTTCTCCTCTTCTTTTCTTCAACCCTCTTCTGTGTTGCCCTGACATCCTCCCTTTATTCATTCGCACATACCAGCTCCATAGCACTTATGTACCTATCTGTAGTCTATTTATATTAATGTCTGTCTCCCCCTTTAGGGTGAAAGCTCACTGTGGGCAGGGAATGCAACTCTTAAGTCGTTACACTGTATTCTCTCAAGTGCTTAGTACTGTGTTCTGCACATAGTAAGTGTTTAATAAATGCGATTGACTGACAGAATACAGATTAGTGTTCTCACCTCTAATGTAGTCAAACACACGCTAACACTGAAAATGGCATGTAAAAACCAAGTGCTTCGTGAGGGTCTCATAGACGGAGATAATGATGGAAAGAGGCAAAGATAATCCTTTGTCTCTCTAGCCACATTGTGAGCATCGAATTAAGTGCAATCATTACCCACTGTTCAAAAGTGAGTAGATTAATCGAGAGCGACTCTCTTCATGCAGTTAACCTTTTAGTCAACCTCTTCTAGCCTCTTAAGCTTGTTGTTGTTATAACAGAACACCTCTCTTATACTGTTATATTGTTCTCTCCCAAGTGCTTACTCCAGTGCTCTGCCCACAGTAAGCGCTCGATAAATACGATTGAATTGAATTGAATTTTGGAATTTGGTTTCCTGGGCTGGCGACCAAGTTTGTGATCCAACCCCCCAGGCAACGGCTAACATGGAGAGAAATTTATGACGCGCTTAGCTTGACCGAAGGTTTCCAGAAAGGAAAATAATAGTCTCAGTCTCATAATGCCCCAGGAACTTTGTCGGAGGTCTAGGTAAAAAGGACAGAACAGTAACTCATAGATCAACCTGCTCTCGCAATCATCCTGGGGTTTGATCAGCTATAAGTAAGAAAGTGTCTTATCTGATGGCAGATTTATGAAGCGACTTTCTGTTAGCAGAAGGCCCAAGCACAGTATTGAATCAAAGGGAAGAAGAGGAGGGCACTGGTTTTCCTTGAACTCTACCAGCTGTTTGGCTTTCGCATTTCATATAACATTATCATTACTATTAATAATACTAATGAAGATATAGTTAAATGCTTACTATGTGTCAAGCACTGTTCTAAGCACTGGCCGAAATACAGTCTAATCATATTGGACATGGTTCCTATCCCACATGGGGCTCGCAGTCTTCATCCCCAGTTTACAGATGAGGGAACTGAGGCCCAGAGAAGTGAAGTGACTTACCCAAGGTCAAACAGAAGACAAGTGGCGGAGTCGGGATTAGAACCTGACTCCTAGTCCTGTGCTCTATCTACTATGCCGTGCTACTTCTCATTACCTTTATTTTTTTCCCACTCTGAACTGTGCACATAACTACCAAGGTAAGCGTATTTTAAAGGTATTAGTCACCAGAACTAATGTAACTGAATTGAGTATTTATTTCTGGTATAATCTCTCTGGTTACATAAATGTTGGGGTAGATTCAAGATAAGCATTTTGGGCACAGCTCCTATCCCACATGGGGCTCACATTCTAAGTAGGAGGAGGGGTAGACATTTAATCCCCCTTCTACAGATGAAGAAACTGAGACCCAGAGAAGTTAAGTGACTTGCCAGAGGTCACACAGCAGACAAGTGGCAGAGCCGGAATTAGAACCCAGCTCCTCTGACTCCCAGGACCATGCTCTTTCCACTGTTCACCCTGCTTCCATCTATTAATGAGGCAGCTGAAATATTTTTTTAAGGAGGAAAAGCCACTTTTTTTAGTGGCATTTGGCTCATTATTTGCCAGGCACAGTACTAAGCACTGGGGAGATACAAACTAATAGGTTGGACACTGTCCCTGTTCCACATGGGACTCACAGTCTGAATCCCCATTTTACAGATGAGGTGACTGAGGCCCAGAGAAATGAAGTGACCTGCCCAGGGTCACCCAGCAGACAAGTGGCAGATCCGGGATTAGAATGTAGGTCCTTCTGACTGCCAGCCCTCTAACTCTATCTTCTAGGCCACACTGCTTCCTTGCACTGCAGCAAGACTTTTAGCACTTGGCAATTGCAATTAAGTTTGTTTACTGAATGCTAATATTCTGTTTCTGTTGTGCACTTAAGGTAATCAGTCTTTAGGGAGAGAGGCATGACAGCTAAATATAAAAATCCCTGCCTTTCTTATTTCCTGGTGGGTTGAGTATCTGAAAAATCTCGTATTGCAGTGAACTTCTCAGAATATATAGGTAATACACATCAGTTATATCTCATTTTTGGAAATCAAATCTATTCCTTGAAGACGGCATCGCTTATCATTTTTAGCTAGTTGATGCTCTTCCAATAAATGTGCTTTGATGTTACATTACATCTGTCTCGACTCCTAGATTATAAACTCTTTGAGAACAGGGACTGTCTTGAATTCATAGCCTCTCTGTAAATTTCCCAACAACTAGTATAGAGCTGTGGACAAAAAAGGTGTTCAACAAAGTATGACAAAGTAAAAAAAATGCATTCTTATTTTTATTTCTTTTCACAGACATGTGTGTTTTAATGTATATATGCATTGTGCATGTACTTAGCTTTTTATATCACTGTTGAGTGAAGCACTCACAACCATCACGCAAACCATTTTAAAATTTATGTATTGTTCTTTTAACTATAATAATAGTGGTATTTCATAAGCGCTTACTATTTGCCAAGGGCCTGCTTAGGTTCAAAATCTATGCAGAGCACTGTCCTAAATGTTTCTTTTTAAATGGTGTTTATTAAGCGCTTGCTACGTGCCAGGCATTGTACTAGATCCAAGCTAATCAGGTTGGACATAGTCCCTGTCCCACATGGGGCTCACAGTCTTGATCTCCATTTTACAGATGAGGGAATTGAGGCTCAGAGAAGTGAAGCAACTTGCCCAAGGTCACACACAGCTCACAAGGGTCAGAAGGATTCCCAGGGCCGTGCTCTATCCACTAGACCACACTGCTTGGTAGAGTATGTTAGAACAGAGTTGATAGGTGCGATCCCTGGCCAAAAGGAGCTTACGGTCTACAGAAGGCACATCCAGCTTTTGAATCACTTGGACCTGGATTTTCTTGCTTGTGGACTTTTCCAGGTGGATTCTACAGCATGAATCTATGGAATTAAACTATGCATCTGGTTAAATCAACCGATCCATCTGATGGTATTTATTGAGTGCTTATTATGTGCAGAACACTTTACTAAGCACTTGGGAGAGTACAGTATCACAGAATTAGCAGGCACGTTCCCTGTTCACAATCGGCTTACAGTCCAGAGGGGGAGACAGACACTAATATAATAAGCAATTTGTAAAGTCAGTGGGGAAAATCAGAAATGTGACATCTGCCCTTTCCTCTCTTTCCAAGGTCACTATGCCCATCTAACCTGCACCGAGGTTTTCATTAAATGGTGACATTTACCTTTCTGAGGGGAATTTCTCTTTTGGTGACACAAACAGGAAAATGTCACAGTAAGTACATCTTGAAGGAGATAAATTACAACTTCTTATTGAAAACTCCAATGTAAATATAAAACTTTGATTTTCAATTCGATATGTCAAACAATGGAATTGATGCACAACTTTTAATTATGCAGATTCTTAGGGGAAGAATCTACAGAACTAGGATAACCTAGTGGCAAATATCCCCCCAAAATAACCTTTGATTGCTGCAAACATCCATTCATGCTCAGGGAAAATCAGACCAAAGAGAGATGGTTTTCATGCTCTTAGTACAGAGCCCTGTACACAGTAAATGCTCAGTAAATACAAGTGACTGCTTTCATGATGTCCTGAAGATAAGTAAAGAGGGAGAGAAGTTCTCAGAAACCTTAATCAGGTGAAGATATGAGCTCTTAGGAAGTTGAAGAAGAAGCCAGAAGCCAAAATAATTCTTGAATGGTTGACTTCACACATCATACAAAAATCCTAGAGGCCACCAATTGAAAAATGGTTGCATGCAGAAGATTGTGATCAAAAGGCATGCCCCAAAGGAGAAATTAATCAACCAATCAATCAATGGTATTTACTGAAGGCTTTTTAAAATGTATTTGTTAAGTGCTTACCGTGTGCCAGGCACTGTACTAAATGCTGGCGTGAAGTATTAGCTAATCAGTTTGGACACTGTCCATTGCCCATATGGGGCTCACAGTTTTAAACTCTATTTTACGGATGAGGGAAATGAGGCACAAGAAAGTGAAGTGACTTGCCCAATGTCACGTAGCAGACAAGTGGCAGAGCTGGCATTAGAACCCAGGTCCTTCTGACTCCCAGACCTGTGCTTTATCCACTAGTCATCTAGCACAGGAAAAAAAAAACTTTTATTTCCCTTGAAGTGATTTATATACTATAGCTAGGAAGCAGGGGGACTTAGTGGAAAAAGCAGAAGACTTGGGTTCTAATCTCTGCCATCTGCCTGCTGTATGACCTTGGGTAAATCACTTAACACCTCTGGGCTCTGTTTCCTTATCTGTAAAACGGAGGGACAGGAACTCTGTCTGATCTGATTATCTTGTATCTACCCCAGGGTTTAGGAGAGTGCTCAGCACACAGTAAGCAGTTCACAAACACCATTATCATCACAGAAACAGCACTTATCTCAGTTGAGTCTAGCAGTCTACCTTTTAACAGGAAGAAGCGTCAGATTTTAAACTGTGGCTAATGTCCCCTCCAAATGAAAGCTATAAATTCTCCCAGACCACAGAAGATTTCTCCCAACATCCATTTCATTTAAAATATGCCAAGAAAGCTGCAACCACAGCACTTTATACGATATGCTTAAAAACACTTGGTGATTGAAAGTCAGATACGGGATGCTTTTAAAGGCATCAATTTTATAATCTCAGTCAATGGAACGGTAAATTGCACTCCAACATCAGAAAATGTTTCCTCAGCTGAGAAGGATCTGCCAGTCTCTGGATCAATAAACTGCATGTCAACCTTTGGGACTAGAAGTGCAAGATGATTTCACTCTTCTGTGATTCAGTTAGTTCTGTTGTCAAAGTAGGAAAAAAAAAAAGAATCAATCAGTCAATCACATTTACTGAGTGCTCACCTGTGTGCAGAGCACTGTACTAAGTGCTGGGGAAAGTACAACATAACATAACTGACCATTAACTGCTTCAGATCCAGAGAAAGTCTCAAAAGCATCCGGCGAATTAGTAGGAAGCTGAATTTATAAGGGACTGCATCAGATTATTCATTCCTGTACTGTCCTCTTTCCCCAGTTGTCATGATTGCTGAGAGCAAAGGCAATTATAAGACTTTTTTTCCAGAAACAAATGAAATGAAACAAGTTTTGACCACAGAATTGAGGGTTAGTTATGAAAATCTAGGCACAATAGTTCAGAGTTTAGATTCTAATCCTCCTCTTGCTCCTTGTTAAAATTGCACACATTCTCTGGACTCTAAGCTCCTCTGTAGACTGTGACTGTCAGCTCGCTGTGGGCAGGGAATGTGTCTATTGAGTCTGGTGCATTTACTCTCCCAAGCGCTTAGTATAGTGCTCTGCATACAGTAGCACTCAATAAATCACCCTTTATTACTTGTATTTCTAGACTGCTAAATCATCCTAGACTGTAAGGTTGTTTTGGGCAGAAATTGTGTCTGCTTATTGTTATATTGTCCTCTCCCAAGCGCTTAGTACAGTGTTTTGCATACAGTAAGTACTGTAAGTACTCAATAGATGCACTTGAATGAATGAATGAATGAATCTTCCCATTAGTTTGGGACTTCTTAAATGGTCAAAGAAACAAAAGGAGGGAAGGGAAAGAGAAATAAATGACCTTCTTTTCAACACTGGCATTCCACTCAGGGCTGAGGTGGTTGAAGTATTTGTCCAGTTTAGACTGTAAGCTTCTTGAGGGCAGGGATTCAGCGTGGCCTATTGAATAAAGCACAATCATGGAAGACGGAGGTCCCGGGTTCCAAACCCGGATTAGCCACTTGCCTGGAGGGTGACTTTCGGCAAGTCGTTTCCCTTCTCTGAGCCTCAGTTTCCTCAACTACAAATAGAATTCAGTATAATGTTCTCTCTCCCACTGAGACTGTGAGCTCCATGTGGGATAGGGACTCTGTTCGGCCCGATTAACTTGTATCCTCCCTATTGCTTGAGGAGCAGCATGGCCTCCTGGATAGAGCACTGGCCTGGGAGTCAAAAGAACCTGTGTTCTAACCCTGATTCCACCACTTGTCTGCAGTGTGAGACCTTGGGCAAGTCACTTCACTTTTCTGTGTCTCAGTTGCCTCATTGGTAAAATGGGGATTAAGACTGTGCACCCCATGTGGGACAGGGGATAATCCAACCCGATTATCTTGTATCTACCTTCAGGGGTCTGGCACATAGTAAGCACTTTACAAATACCATGAAAAAGGGGATCGTGCCTATCCATTCTATTGCATTGTCCTCTCTGAAGCCTTTAGTACCGTGCCCTGCACACAGTAAGCACACTCAATAAATATTATTGATCCAATCAATCGTATTTATTGAGCGCTTACAGTGCGCAGAGCATCGTACTAAGCACTTGGGAGGGTACGTAGAAGACTACAACTGACACTTTCCCTGCTCACCATAAGCTTACATTGATTACCTTCTCCCTATACCACCCAAACACTCCTGTGAAAGAAGGAAAAGGAGAAATCTATTAGCTGTAGTGGCAGAAAGAAGCAGGAATATAATCTGTAAATCAATGCCAAAAGTGCATATTCAGTGAACCACTGAGGGTCTCAGTCCATCATTGCTGAGTTATTTTAGACTTAATATATTGTCTCTAGACTGTAAGCTCATAGGCACGCAACGTTCCTACCAACTCGTACTCTCCCAACCGTTCAGTACAGTGCTCTGCACAAAGTAAGCCCTCAATCGACTGTTTTGGAAAGTTAGCATTTTCTCTGTTGGTTGTTTCCCTCGGTTTTAGACTGAACTCCTTGGGGCAAGTGACTGTAGCTGTAAATCTTCAATATGTTTTCAACATTTAGAACAGTGTCTGGTACAACCCAGAGCAAATGATAGCAATGCGAATGGTGATGATGAGAGACGGAAAATAAGTCCATTACTTCCTCTTATTTTTTTAAAGCATTCTTAAGGATTTTCAAGAACAAACTGCTAGACCTTTAAACTCTCACGTTGCAAGGGTTTCCACAGATTAGGAGGCCAGAGCTGACAAAAGTGCCTTAAAACACATCTAGGGTCTAGATTGCTCTGCTGTAAATGTACAATAACCCAGTCTCCACTTTGAAATAGAAAATAATAATCGCTTATCTGGATAGTTCAGGTGAAAACATTTCTTGAGACAGATAATATTTGCAGAACTGGCTGTGCAAATGTTAAACATTGGCAGTTTCTGGGAAAAGGGGTCAACTGTTTTGCTGTTGCTTTGACAGAAATGTCAAGCTAGAATGCTTAGATGTTTTATTCATTAGACTGAACATTCCCTTCAGGGCTCAAAGTTTTCAGTGAATTATAGATAGATGGTCTAGACCACAAATATGTCACACTTTCTTGAACCAAACGATCAATCCTGAAAGGGCCTATCCAGCCCTTCTTCCAAATTTAGTAAATTAAGGTTCATCTGGTGTATCAACTTTCACATTTGATATTAAAAATTATGAGTTCATTGTCTTAGAGAAAGCAACCTGGCTCTTTATCTTCTGAGATGTTTATATACTAAGATCTTCTGAGATCACTGCAGAAAGAGGAAAAGTTTATGATTTTTTTTATGGTACTAGTTAAGCGCTTTCTATGCCACAGGTACTGAGCACTGAGGTAGACACCAGTTTATCAGATTGGACACAGTTCCTGTCCCACATGGAGCTCACATTCTTAATCCATTTTAACATATGAGGTAACTGAGGCACAGAAAAGTGAAGTGACTTGCCCAAAGTCACAGAGCAGACAAGTGGCGGAGCCGGGAATAGAACCCAAGTCCCTCTGATGCCCAGGCCTGTGCTCTACCCATTAGGCCATGGTGCTTCTCTGATTTCTTTCTCTTAGACTCAGAAGGCAGACGGATTGGGGAAGTCAAGTGACTTGTCCAAAATCATGCAGCAGACAAGAGAGGTAGCCAGGATTAGAACCCAGGTCCTTCTGACTCCCAGGCCCATGCTCTCGTCACTAGGCCACACTGATTGCTTTCTATTAGACTCAGAAGGGAGACAGACTGGGGCCACTCAAGTGTAAACCATCAGACTTGGACTAAAATGAACGAAAATAACAAGCACTGAGACCAGCCAATTATTCAGAGGAATTCAGACAAAATGGGTGTGTAGAGATATTGGTTAAGATCCATTTGCCAACTCTGAAAAGCGCATAGATTCCCACGTGGAATAATGGCCAAAGTCAAGATTTCATCGATATCATGTGAAGAGTAGTAAGAAGGGAAGCGATGTAGCCTAGTGGAAAAAGCATGGGGCCAGGAGCCTGAAGGACCTGGGTTCTAATCCCGACTCTGCCACTTGGCTGCTGTGTGACCTTGGGCAAGTAACTTCACTTCTCTGGGCCTCAGTTCCCTCATCTTTAAAATGGGGATGAAGAGCGTGAGCCCCATGCGGAACAGGGACTGTGTCCAACCTGATTAACTTGTATCTATCCCAGTGCTTAGAATAGTGCTTGGTACATAGTAAGCACTTTATAAGTACATAATTATTATTACTATAAGTCACTTCCCTTGCAAAGTGGGGATTCAGTGCCCGTTCTCCCTCCTACTTAGCCCGTGAGCCCCGTGTAGGACAGGGACTATGTACTACCTGATTAAGTTGGATCTACCTTGGCACTTAGAACTGTGCATGACATACAGTAAGCCCTTAACAAAAGGCTGAATTTTACAGAACGACAAATGATTAAAATCACACCAACACACACAGCACAAACAAACTGGGGAATTTCTCCGTTTTTTCTGAGGAAACCCTGCCCCTCCCAGAGGGAGGTCATATTCTTCCACAAAGCCAAGAAGCCAATCTCCTCCCAGAATGTCCCATGTTTTTGGGGGGATTTTTTTGAATGGTATTTGTTAAGCTCTTATTGTGTGTCAAACACTGTTCTAAGCGCTGATGTAGATACTCGTTTATTGGGTTGGACGTAGTCCCTGTCCCACATGGGCTCACAATCTAAGTAGGAGGGAGAACAGGAGAACGATTGTCTAAAAGACTTAGGCCAAATCAAGCCATTTGCACCTTGGCTTTTGTTCATCTTCTGGTCCTTTTCTTCCTGTGATTCTCTTGCCTGCCTTTTAATGAGTCCAGTTTAAAAGTGTTTTAAAGCACTCCACTTCTGCTGGAATCTTGTCATCTACCACTTTCAGCCCGGCACTAGGGAGGAGGTGGTGGGTAGGGAACATGTCTACCAATTCTCTTAAATTGTGCTCTCTCACATGTTTAGTACAGTGCTCGGCACACAGTAAGCTTTCATTTCTTCATTCATTCAATTGTATTTATTGAGGGGTTTCTGTGCGTAGAACACTGTATTAAGCACTTGGGAGAGTAAATACAATATTAAACAGACATATTCCCTGCCCACAAGGAGCTTGCAGTCTAGAGGTGAGGGCAGACATCGGTGCAAATAAATAAATGACAGATAGGTACGTAAGTGCTGTGGGGCTGGGGGAGGGGGATGAACAAAGGGAGCAAGTCACGGCTATGAAAAAGGGAGTGGGAGAAGAGGAAAGGGGAGGGCCTAGTCTGGGAAGGCCTCTTGGAGGAGATGTGCCTTCAATTAGGCTTTGAAGTGGGGGTGAGGGTGTGAATACCATTTACTCATCCATTCATTGAAAGGGAGAACTATCTAAGCAGGCCAAGAAGGGGAAGTGAAAGTGAGATGGGGGCAATAAGAGAAAGTTTAGGCAAAGGGAGAAGAAAAACAAAGAATAAAACGAAAGGAAGTGATGTCTGAAAAGGATACTGTATTACTTCCATGTATTAAGCAGAAAAAATAATAATTAATCCTTTTGGTATTTGTTAAGCACTTACTTTGTGCCAGGCCCTGTACTAAGTGCTGGAAAAGGAAACAGGAAACAGACCACTTACAGAAAGTAACACAATTACATGAACTTGAGTCTAATCCATTCATTCATTCATTCATTCATTCAATCATATTTATTGAGCGCTTACTGTATGCATTCCAGATAATAAACAGCAATCCATGGGCTCAGCTTGATTTGGGTGCAAACATGATTTTACAGGGAAATACTTTACTTTAAAAACATACATTTCATTTGCCAGCGATGAAGAGGCCCAAACTTTTATTACAGTGAAAAATGAAATTGCAAATGAAAAAAGCAAGGGAAGGAAAAGTGAGTTGGGAGGAAAACAAGGAAATCCACACCATGTTTCAGGTTGTATGGCTGGTTTATTTGCAGTCTGTACGAATAAGTGTTTTGGGAATAAGGTATCATTGGTGGCATTTTACTCTGTTTCCCTGGAAGGCAACCCAATTCTCCTTTGAGCTAAGTAGAATTGGCTGAATGTTCTGCTGAAGCACATACTTCTCTCCAAAGCTTCAATCCCCAAGCTAGGTTTAAAGGAAGATTTTAAAAATATTTCCTCACGTTCAGCATTGGAGGGAAACGGAAAAGGAAGAAAGGTATACTAAAGTCTGTCTTCCTCCCTCTAGGCTGTAAACTGGTTGTGGACAGGGAATGTGTTTATTTAGTGTTATATTGTACTCTCCTAAGAGCTTAGTACAGTGCTCTGCACACAGCAAGTTCTCAGTCAATATGATTGAATGAATGAATGAATGGAAAACAGCAATGGATCACCTATGATGCTGGCAAAGACATCTTTAGGGATGTGCTAGGCATCACTTTATTGCTCAAAATTTGGAAGCCACATTTGTTATTTTAAAAATTAATTTTGTTCCCCATTCCTTTTTGAAATATCCTTGGAGGGATGAGCCTGTTCTAACAGGACCGTTCACTTTCAATTGCAGCAACTCATTTTTCCCGCCACTGGATTTTTTGATGGAAGATACTCAGTTGAAGAGCCCATTGTGGACAGGGATCATCTCTTTGTTGCTTAATTATACTTTCTAAGCACTCGGTACAGTGCTGTGCACACAATAAGCGATCAATAAATACGATTGAATGAATGAAGATCGGCTCAATCTCAAAGATTCACAATCAGGATCAAATGCTTTTTTCCCCTCTGTGTTGAGTTTCTCCCAAGTAGTACATCAGGAGCTTTTGAAATCAGTCAATTAGGTATCGGGGCTCTCTGATTAAATACAACTTAATTTAAAATTGTAAACACATTTTACAAAGTAAATTTCCTCTTACAAGAGGTTGCTAATGCACCAAGAGAAACTGGTAAAGCCAATTACACTAACAATAATAATAATAATGGTATTTGTTAAACTCTTACTACGTGTCAAGTGCTGGGGTAGATGCAACATAATCAGTTTGGACACAGACCCTGCCTCCCATGGGGCTCACAGTCTTAATCTCCGGTTTACAGATAAGGAAACTGAGACCCAGAGAAGTAAAGTGACTTTCCCAAGGTCACACAGCAGACGTGGCAGAGCTGAGATTAGAACCCAGATCCTCTGAGTCCTAAGCCTATGCTCATTCTGCTAGGCCACACTGCTTCCTTGACACTAGCTCTGACGCTAACATCTGCCCTTGATAATGAAATGCACGGTTGCTTGTCTGAATGTCATCTTGAAACAAGGTTTGAGCTATGCATATGCAGGTAACAACCAAATTCAAGAAGAGCAGTGGTCCAGACCAGTGACCAAGTTATGGAGCATGTAACTAAAAGGGGGCTTCCTCAAAAAAATGCAAGGAAGAAGTTTCTCCAGGATCGCAAAAAGACATGGTCCACAAGATTTTTTTGGGGGGGGGGGGGCTGTATGGCATTCGCTCAGCACGTACTACGTGTCAAGCCCTGTTCTAAGCACTGAGGTAGATACAAGTAATCGGGTTGGACGTAGTCTCTGTCCTGCATTTAGGAAGGAGGATAGGTATTAAATCCCCATTCTGCAGTGGCGCAAAATGAAGTCCAGAGTAGTTGAGTAACTTGCCCAAGATCACACAGCAGGCAAGTGGTGGAGCCGACTTTAGAACTCAGGTCCTCTGGCTCCCACGCCCGGGCTTTAACCACTAGGTCATGCTGCTTCACATTGCTTTTTATTTGGATCTTAGCTATTGTCCTTGGAGTAAGAATTTAGTTTCCTGGTTCTAGAGTTCTACGAAGTAAAGATGCTGTTTCAAGTTTAGCTACAAGTTTACTCATAGGTTCTTAAAGCTCAGATCTCTTCAAAGGTGAAATCTAACATTTCTTCAAAAATATATGAGTGACCTTTCCGTCTGTTTTAAGGTATAATCAAACAGGACCAGATTAGTGAGCAAACATATTCCTCTATTCCCCAGTCACAACCAGCTCTCCTCCAGCTGAGGAAAGATGACAAGCAGGTGTAATGAGGAACTCTCTGGGTGCTGGTTAGAGCAGCATTATCTAAAATTATGAGGTAGTAACTTCGACAAAAGGGAAGCATTTCTCTTCACACCCCTTTGCATACCCAGGCTGAGTGACGCCTCCTTTGTAATTTTTTAAAAACTTTTCTCCAACTGAGCTAGGAAGTGGCTCACAAAAATGTAGCTTAGAAGCAGGACAATGCAAGGTCTCACGTTTTTAAAGTCACCCTAAGAATCCAATCCCTCAATCGGTGGTATTTATCGAGCGCTTACTGTCTGCAGAGCGCTGTACTAAACGCCTGGGAGAGTACAACAGTGAGCTTACTCTTGCCCAAATATAAGCAACAGACAGCACACAGAACATCTGGGGAGGGTGAAAGAGAACACTCCCAGAGGCAGACTCCTCCTTGGTTAGACCGAGGGATGTCCTAGGCCCTCTGAGGTGGAGAATGAGGGGTAGCATGTTGCGAGACTTCCTCTACATCCCCTTGACACCTCGGAATAACTTTCACGGGGAAGGATGTGCCAGAAAAAAAACATTCCCGCTAAATTGTGCTCCTAGCAATCAATCGATGGTATTTATCGAGGGTTTACCTATGTGCAGAGCCCTGGACTAAGCGCTTGGGGGAACGCAATACAACAGAGTTAGCAGACACGTTCCCTGCCCACAAGGTGTTCAGAGTTACAGTTTTAGAGATGGTCTAAGCAACTCATACCAAAGACCACAGTGACCAAGGACGGAGGAAGAACGAAGAAGGATTTAATGGAGCAAAACAGCAGACCTGGAAGATTATACAAAACTTCACCTGTCTTATCTTGGGACATCCTAATTGCTTGACTGCTGGGCACCAGCAGCACGGGAGAGTGTTGAGGGCGGAGACTTAAGTTTACTGCGCAGAAGGAGGTGATGGCAAATCACTTCTGTATTTTTACCAAGAAAACTCTCTGGATACGCTACCAGAACGAATGCAGGTGGAAAAGGGCAGTTCTGGGAGAGATGTGTCCGCGGAGTTGCTAGGGATCGGACACGACTCGACAGCATTAGACAACAACAAATACACCTAATGAGGTGATAAAAGATTGCTGCTGGAGACCGTAAGCCCCCTGTGGGCAAGGAACGTGTCTACCGCCTCTCTGGCCTCGGCCCTTTCCCAAGCGTTTAGCGCAGTGCTCCGCACACAGTAAGCGTTCGATAAATACCATCGATTGACGGACTGCTCGGTAAAGCGACGGACAGGTCTCTCCAACGCCTCCGGAGGCTGTGGCACATAGATGCAGAGCTTCCTAAATCATCCTTGGGCTGTTCACCCAGTGATGAAACCAGAACTCTATCAGGTTTAGTAGAACATAGATTTTTATTCTGAAATGATCTCTGGCCACAACAATAAAATTGAACAGATACTCACTAAACAGTCTTAACTCCTGTCATCAGCTGTATAATACATACAGTATCATAGAACCGGCCACTAGGATTAAAAATCCTCTCTGACATAGTTAATGTGAAGTGGCGACAGCAGCATCTGACGGAACTTTTTACATACATATATACACAGTCCACATTCAATCGCTTTTCACATATTTTCAGTACACACGGTTGCAGCATATTACAGTCACGTGTCTAAATCGTTGCTCGATGACAACCCAGGTCACCGCCTAGACGGAGTTGGAGCAGTGGAGCTGAGTAGTTACATTTTACTTTTTGATATATTTCCATAGCAGAGATGTACAAGCCCCTAGAACAGTTCGCCAGTGCTCTTCCAATGCTACCAACGGCATTAACTCGGCCAGTATTAACATCCTTCCGGGTCAGATTGTTTAAAAAAAGTCTTCTGCTTACCAGAAATATTCTTGGTGGAAAAAAATTACAAAAATGAAAGGTCTTGTCAATTCAAACAATGCACACTCTTTTTTTAAAAAAAGATTCCAATACAGCTCAATGCTACCAACGCCTAAAGTGTGTGTGGTTTTTTTGTGTGTATTTTTTTTTTTTAACGTTCCCATTCCCAAGGAGTCCTTTCATATTATGCCAAACCAGCCGCTGAGTTTAAAAGTGGCTCAAGTGCCTTGCCCCCAAATTGTAAAAATCCCTGGCCACTTTTAGGAGAGCCAGGTACATATATAAAAGGAATGCACTTTGGTTCATACCAAATGCCCTGATATTAATCACACTAGAAAATGAAACAGTCTGAGGTAAATTTTACAAATACAGTTGATTTCTGTCTAATGGCAGCATAACAAAAAAACATCTTTTTTGTTTTTTTTTAAAAAAAATCAGTCTGATGTTCAGGTACAAGAAACTGATGTGTGCCATCTTTAACCCTTTAAGCCATAGAGGTTACTGGCGTGATGGAGTAATTTATCCCACGTTCGAAAATGATTGCCTTATGGTTTCTATTAAGGCCTTGGAAAAGTTAGTGGAAGTTTTAAGACAAGATTACCATTAGAAGTAGGTCCCATCCTTTCTAATAGTCAAAGGGTTAAAGAGGCCGGAAGGCATATGCCCTACAACATGGCATTATAACAAAGGCACATTGTTAACACTAAGGGCACAATTTATCCTCCATTGTTAAATCTACTCTGGCTTGCATCACTGTCGTTCTCTTGCTGTTGCAAGGCTTACTCTAGAGCTGGGGGAAACTGGAGAGGAATGAGAAAGCAACCACGACAAGACAACATCTTGCTATTACTAAATCTGAAAACAGCTCAGACATCCCTAGACAGTGGTAACCCGTGAGACGAAGAGCTGTTTCCAAGCCAACTCCTTGCCGCCTAAGTCTCAGAGCCCTTAATAATCATTAAAAAAAAAATCACATCCAAGCAAGATGCAAATTTTCTTCTTTAACATTATAAATAAGCTAAAATAAAAAGTAGCTATATCACTAGATGCTGTACTATAGCAGCTTTTTTTTTTAAAGGAGAGAGGATGTTCCATTGGATTTGGGTGAAGAAAAAAAAACTTCTGTATACTATAGTTGGGCCAGAAAGTTTCCGGTTGCTTTTATGAATCAAGTTAGTCACAAGTGCTTTATTGGCATTCTAAGAATCCGATATATGAAAAGAGAAAGCTAGTGGTCTTAGCCCATTATTGATCCAAAACAAACATGGACTCTCTTGTCAGAAATTTCTATTAAAGCAGGCCGTAGGCTCCAAGACTCAAAGGGTGAGGAGGAGAGGAGGAATTGGAATCTCTGTATCTGTATTTTGCCGATTCCTTGAAAACAAATCAAAGCCAATTTGGGGGTTTTCAGAGCGAAGCATCGGTTTCCTTCATGCGAGATTTCCTGTTTTCCCAAACTAAAATGCTACTGACCATGTAGGAAGCAGATTTTAAGATATCCCAAGCCACTGATCTGGTGGTATCGACTCATGAGAATCGTGTACTTGAGACACCGTTTATATATTGCACTTCCATGGATGATCGTACAATTGTACTCATTATTCCACAAAATTCACTTTGACGAGG
This sequence comes from Ornithorhynchus anatinus, assembly GCF_004115215.2. Classification (NCBI taxonomy): domain Eukaryota; kingdom Metazoa; phylum Chordata; class Mammalia; order Monotremata; family Ornithorhynchidae; genus Ornithorhynchus; species Ornithorhynchus anatinus. The sequence continues at coordinate 16,720,255 of NC_041741.1, read as the reverse complement.
GGCAAGGCGCTCTCACCTTCTAGCAAGAGAATGGAATCATTTCTCAGGGATAACTTTACACATTAAAGCACACATCAACACTGTTATTCACAATTCATCTCAGTCTTGGTAGAGTACTATTTGGCAAATGTCATTTTATACATATATATATATACATATATACATATATACCTATGCGCATATACGCATAGATGTATATATATAATATGTGTGTGTGTGTATACATATACATTATATTTGTATATTTCCTGAGCATTCTTCCCCTACTATCAACCCCCATATATCTTAAGCTAAATAAAATGTTTTGTCCCAACTACTCATGTTCAAAAAGAAGTGAAACTGTAAATTGAATGTGAAAGGAACCCTTAACCGGAAACTTTCTTGGCCACACCAGGGTACCACTCTTTAAGAATCTGTAAGGGAATCTGCAGGTGATTTCACTGCAGAAAGTTCAGGGGCACAGATGGCATCAACTTATTGAAGTGGTGTTACCTCCCCCCTATAATTCTGTCTCGGAACGTTCGCAAATCTTGCTATATGAGATAGCGCGCTCTTTCGAAATTCCCTTTACACATTCTTCGCTCATCCGACGCACAACACGGTCAATAGAGAGAACTCTGCTAAAATATCGAGTACTGCTACTACTCAGAAACCATTACCCTTATTCTACTACCGTCTCTCCCAATGAGGAATCTTCCCTGCTGAAACTAGAAGTAGAATTCAAAGGGAACAAAAGACAACTGGCATCTCAACTGTTCTTTCCCAAATCCCTTCGGCGCACGTTGCCAAAAAAAGAAAGCAAACCACTGAATAAAGCCCTTGAATTTTCCCTCCCTTCGGGCGGTTGCGAAATCGGTTCTCATTGAAGTGGCGGGCAGCTTTTGGACGAAGGAAATAACCCCGGCACGAGCTCAAAGGACCGTACGATAGAAACGGTAAAAGGGGTATCACGTTGGCCGATTTGAGCTTCGAGGGAAGTGAGCAAGTGAGGTTCTGATCCGAGAGCGTCGGAGAAGAGTCTCCTCCGGGTGGACAGTCCGATGGATTGGAGAGGAGAGCAGAGGGCGGTGGGGACGAGGCTCTGGGACCCCTTCGACGACGGAGGCGGGGATCGACTCTGGGTCGCTTAGAGATCGGTTCGATGGGCTACACGGATAAAGGAAGCTCCAGCAACTCGGTGCCAACGTGACTTCCTCTTTACAAAGGAGCTGGCCTGGCCAGATTCAGATTTAAAGGAACACGCTTCTACTCGTCCTCAGCCGCCCTCCCACCCTCAGCTCCCCTGGCCTTAATACGTCAGCTGAATGATCATGGGCAATTTCGATCTCGGACGGCTGGTGCTGTTTTCATTCGATTTTATTTTTTTCCTGTACATTTCGACACTGATCTCAAGAGCATGATTTTTCTCCCATCGGTAGGATGCGGTGGCGTGGCATGAAAGGACTAGAAATCGCCCCCCTCCACCCACACACACACACACACACACACGCACACATGCACACACAAAACACACTCACACCTGCCCCACTACCCTCCCTCCTCTCCCACCACCTCTAGATAACCCCGGGGCAAAGTGACAGCAGGATGTGCTACATCTGTGAGTAGATTCGGAGAGCAGGGCACCTCAGGCCACCTACCTCCCTGGGCGGGGGAATACCGTGTGAACCACAAAAGACGGTGGCGTTTCTGGAGAAACCGACCTGTAACGCGCGACAGTCGCGTGAGTTCCGGACCAGCGGGCCCCGCCGCCGACGTCGATGGCTCCGCCGCGCTCTCTACGGTAAGGCTCGTCGGACTTTGAGAAGACATAAACCGTTTTCCAAAAGAAGTGTAAAAACTTAAGAGCGCCGTCCCCGATGTCGTCGTTTATAAAAACCGAGAAACGAGCAACTCTCTGCCGTCCCAACGGGGGCTCCCGCGGAGACGCGGACGGGGAGAGTCGGCGAGCCCGGGGAAGAGCGGGCGGGGCGACTCTCCCCCGGCCCGGCTGAGGCTCGGCGAAGGGGGGCGGGGGGGGACGGGGGGAGGTGGGAGAGGGCGTTCTAGGGGGCCGGGGTTCAGCTGACCAGTTTGGGCAAGACCGTCCTCTGCTGAATGTTGCCGTTGGCGTCGGTCATCTGCGCCAGGCTAGTCCTCAGCTTGGCGGAGCCGGAGGGGGGAGGTAACTTGGAAATGGAAGTGATAGCACCGGTGGTCTCGGGGGCCCGCCGGGCCACGGGCTTGTCCGCCGTGGGGGGCTTGGGCAGGCGCCGCCTCAGCCAGGGGTGGCGCAGGGCCTGCCCCGGGCTCAGACGCAAGGCAGGGTCCCACTCCAGACACTGTTTCAAGAAGTCGAGGAAGAGGGGGTCGTCGCAGCCCTTGAGCGCCTTGGCCCAGTCCCGGCTCTCCGGGGGCCCCCGGAGCTTCCCCCTGCGCGACCGGCCCCCGTTGAGGACCACCGACCCGTCGGACAGGGTGGTCACGGCGCAGTAGCGGGGGTAGCCCTTGGAGCTGACGAAGTTCTTGGCCCGCTTGGAGGCGTCCAGCAGCTTGGGGGCGGGCATCCCCAGCAGCTCGATCATGCAGGCCAGCTGGTCCCCCTCGTCCTCGCCCGGCAGGAGCGGGTAGCCGGTGAGGAGCTCGGCCAGGATGCAGCCCAGGCTCCACATGTCGATGGGCATCCCGTAGCGGGCCCCCAGGATGACCTCCGGGGCCCGGTAGAACCGCGACTGGATGTAGGTGTAGACGCGCTGGTGCTCGTAGCAACTGGAGCCGAAGTCGATCACCTTGATGCCGCTGCGGCCCTGCTGCTTGAGCAGGATGTTCTCCGGCTTCAGGTCGCAGTGGATGATCCGGTTGCGGTGCAGGGCCTCCAGGCACTGGAGGATCGAGTGGGCGAACTTGCGGACCAGCGGCAGGCTGAACCCTTGGAACTTGTTCTTCTTGATCAGCTCGTAGAGGTTCATGCTCAGCAGCTCGAAGGTCATGCAGATGTGGTTGCGGAAGGTGAAGCTCTCCAGCATGTGGATGACGTTCATGCTGTTGTCCCGGTCCTGCTTGCGGAGGTGCTCCAGGATGCGGATCTCCTCGGCGGCCTGCCGGTGGAACCGCTTCTCGTTCCGCACCATCTTCAGGGCCACGTGGTGCTGGGCCTTGTGGTCGAAGGCCTTCACCACCTGGCCGAAGCTGCCTTTGCCGATCACCTTGAGGACCTCGTAGCGGTAGGCCACGTGGTCGTGGGGGACCTGCACGTAGGAGCCCTGGTCGTCGTCGTAGCCCCCGTTGTTGGGGCCCCCCGCCGCGCCCAGCCTCTTCTTGGCGTTGGGCCCCAGGAAGTAGATCTCGGGGTAGGCGGCGATCTCGTGCTGCTCGAAGGCCGTCAACTTCTGCAGGTACTGCTTCACGGCCTGCTCCGGGGTCAGGGCCGCGGGCTTGGGCCGCCCGCCGCCCTCCAGCGACTTGAGGGACCCGGCGCTCCCCTGCCGCCTGTGGGCACCGTCCGGCTGCCGGTCCGCGGGCGCCGTGGGCGGGCCGGGCTTCCCGACGGGCGTCAGCCCGTTGGGTTGGGCCGTCAGGACCGCCCGCTTGTTACTGCCGTCTTCGAAGAGCTGCTGGACCTGGATCTGTCCGTGACCGCCGACGTGCAGGTGGTCGGTCATCGCGTGCCTGCTCACACCCACCTGGAAGGCAAAACACAGAGCCGGCGATCAGAGGAAAGACGGGGCGGCAAGACGGGGCGGTCAGCCGGGCGCCACGGGAAGGGCTCCGGCGATACCACCCATAGGAAAAGGGCTCTCTCTCTCCCTCGTTCCCTTTCTTCTCATGATATCGGTTAAGCGCTCGCTAGCTGTCAGAGTCCCCTCTCGGGATAGCGCCTGGAGGGTTTCCAGTCCTCTACCAGTCTCGGCTACGGGACGGAGAGTCAGGCAGAGGCCTGTCCGTTCCACTCCTAGCTCGGGCAGTGGCTAGCGAGCGGCAGGCAATCTGCCCCAGGTCACAACCCAACCGTGCCGGGCGGCAGCGGCAGGGGAGAGAGTCAAGGGAGGAGACTCGAGTCAACTGCGCGGAAGAAGGCGACGGGAAACCGCCGCCGGAATTTGACCGAGAAAACTCTACCGATCCACTGCCGGAACGTTAGTAGATGGAGGTGGGGCGTTCTGGGAGAGATGTGGCCATGGGTCGCTACGACTCGATGGCGTAAGACGAGACAAGGCGAGGTAGCCGGGGACTGTGCTCAGCACTGAGGTAGAGAAGGGCTGATCAGGTGGGATACAGTCCCTACTTGACAGATGAGGGGTCTGAGGCCCAGAGAAGGAATGTCTGTCTCCCCCTCTGGGAGTCCCGTTGTCGGCAAGGAGTTATCTATTGTTTTAATGTTCTCTCCCAAGCGCTTAGTCCAGTGCCTTGCACACAGTAAGTGTGCAATAAATACCATCGAATGAATGAAGTGATCCACCCGAGGTCACCCAGCAGACAGGTGGAGGACCAGAGATTCAAACCCAGGTCCTTCTGACTCCCAGACCCGTGCTCTAGCCTCTAGGACATGCTCGTCTCCCATTCTCCCCACTCCCAACCCCGCTAGCCGAACGGTCCCTTGTGATTTGGAACACCTCGCTTCCACAATGGGGTCAACTAACAGTGAGATCCGCACGTCCCGCAGGGATGCAGACTGTGATTTCTCCTATTTCTCCTAATCAGTCACTGGGTCTAGATTGAGCGCTTAATCTGGGCGAAGCACGGAGCCACGGCAGACGTTGCTACCTTGCACCGAACGGAAAAACACGGCCAACAGATTCCCGGTCAGCCTGTCCCTTCAAAGCCATCGCCAACCCACCGGCAGGCGTATGAAGCGTTTCAAATCCCGGCAGGGGGGTGCGGGGGCGGGAGGGGGTGGGGGTGTGTGCCTGACTGGAGAAGAGCAGGAGGGAAGGCCAGGTCGGACACTGCTCAGTTCTAAAGAGAAAGCTGTTCCCGTTCCACCTCACGTTTTGCCAATTATTGTATTCCTTAACCGCCTTTTGGGTGCTAAACCCTGTGCTAGCTATGACTCCGCCCGGGGAATCCTATTCTCCCTGCCTACTTCCTGCCCTCCCAGGGAATTCTGCCCTCCTTTTCCAAGAAAGGGGCAGGGTCCGTCTTCTGGTCGACCACAGAAAGGCATTGGAAGGAGTGAGCGGTTTCCTATTTAAAGATAGAATCCTGAACCGGATGGCATGAATTCTACTTGGTCTGGCCCCTAATCGATTTCTAAAAGATCTTCCTCAGAGCCACGGCCATTTAAGTTCATGGCAATCTGACCAACGGTTGCTTCGCTTAGTCCACGGACCCTGAGGAAGTAAGCAGATGACTGAGTTGTAGGGAAACTATACTCTGCAACAGGAAATACAATGTAAGCTTCTTTCCATTATGTATATCTATTTTGAGGGTATTTGTTAGTACTCAATAGGCGCACAGTGTTAGGCACAGCCCGCGACCCGCGAGGAGCTCACGGTCTTAATCCCCCTTTACAGGCACAGAGAGGTAGAGTGACTGGCCTAACGTCACCCAGCAGACAAGTGCCGGTACCGGGTTCAAAACCCAGGTCCTCTGACTCCCGGGCCTCGGTCCGTTCTGCTAGGCCAAGCCACTTCTGGATTTCAGTGGCGGATGATGTACCTCCAGCATTCCTATGACAAGAACTCTTACAGTAAACATTTCCACTTCCTTCGGAAGCCTTAAGGCCCAGATCTAAACACTCTGGCGTATTCTCTTAAGGGTCAGAAATGGGCCGAGTCCCCTTAGACAGCTAGCTATTCTGACTCCGGAGTAAGACTTTTAGAGTTTGTGTTTTCTGAAACAAAAAGCGGTCCCAGTGGTTTTGAAGACAGGAGTCTGTATAGCCAGATAGGAAGTTTGATCACTTCAGTTCTTGGAAAGCAAAGTTTGTGATATTTGCATTTAAAACAAAGGGTTGAGAAGCAGCGTGGCTCAGTGGAAAGAGCCCGGGCTGGGGAGTCAGAGGTCGTGGGTTCTAATCCCGGCTCCGCCACTTGTCAGCTGTGTGACTTGGGGTAAGTCACTTCACTTCTCTGTGACTCAGTGACCTCATCTGTAAAATGGGGATGAAGACTGTGACCCCCACATGGGACAACCTGATCACCTTGTATCCCCCCAGAGCTTATAACAGTGCTTTGCACATAGTAAGCACTTAACAAATACCAGCATTATTATTATTTAAGCTTGGTAGAAGCATACTCAGGGCCTGGATTTCTGGCATCGTTCAGCCTTCTTTACAGAGAAGAAGAACTTTATCCTGTGAGGGTTGGGGAGGAGCTTTTAGAAAAGAAGTGGGAGGAAATGAACAGCGGATTGGAGAGGCGAGACCAAACGGCATACTGTAAACTTCCTACTCCTTTAAGTAGCTTACCCTCTGGGAGATTAAAGCCCCAAGTGAGTTGCATCATAGTCCATGACCGGGCAAACTTCTTTTTTCCTTTTGCACCACCTCATTGACATTAAGAGGCCAAAGGGCCTGAAAATTAAACGATCACAATTACTCCCAGAGAGGTGATTCCACCACCAGCGTAGAAGCGTCCGGCAGAACAGCTGGGGGAAGGCCTGCATCGCTCCAGAAAGAAATAACTGCTGGTCTCAGCCTCTGACTTTCTTAACTCTTTTATGAGTTAAGAATTAGTTTGAGGGGGTTTATTATTACCATTATTATTAGAAGTAGTATTATTGCTTTCCCAGTTCAATTAAAAGACGAAGTACGAAGCAGTTTTTATGACACTAACCTCAAATCTAGCTTTCTAGTTAACTGTCTGAAACGTTGGCTAGATGCACGTGCTAATTCCCTTGGTGAATTTTAACCGAAAAAATTAAAAAAAAAAAATTAAAACCACACCAAATGAAAACTACCAGAGAACTGACAGGCAACTCTGGTGATTAAGGTTATCGGATCTTAAGGTTCACGTCGTAGTGACACAGGACTACAGAGTAAACAATGGTTGCATATAAATGCTCTCTAGAAATTGTTATAAGTAAAAAAACAACGTATTAGCGATCCAGAGACAAGATCTGAGGGTAATTGATGAAAGCCTGGGATTGTGAGTCCCATGGGGACAGGTACTTTTTCCATCTTGATTATCTTGCAACTACTCCACTGGGCAAGGGAATGTGCCTGTTTACTGTGGTACTCTACTCTCCCAAGCACTTAGAACAGAGCTCTGCGCAGAGTAAGCGCTCAAGAAAAACGACTGAGTGAATGAATCTTGAGCACACAGTAAGCGCTTAACGAATGCCATCATTATTAGTCCACAAAGAGAGTAAAAAATAAAGTTCTTCTGATGATGGCATTTGGTAGGCGTTTACTATGTGCTGGACACTGGTTCTACTCGCTGGGGTAGATACAAGATCATCAGGTTGGACACAGTCCCTGTCCCTCCTAGGACTCACAGTCTTAATCCCCATTTTACAGATGAGGGAACTGAGGCACAGAGAAATGAAGTGCCTTACTCAGGGTCAGCCAGCAGACCAGTGGTAGAGCCAGGATTAGAACCCAGGTCTTTCTGATTCCCAGACCCCCGCTCTATCCACTAGGCAACGCTGCTTCTCTTAAATTCTGAGTTCTAACTCTGAAGGAATCTGACCTAAGTCTGAACGCATTAGCTCTAAGTTATCACTCTGCAATTAAAAAACTGCCAAAGCGAATAATGATAATACTAATAAAAATACTTTTGGTATTTGTTAAGTGCTTACTTTACACCAAGCCCTGTACTAAGCACTGGAGTTAATATAGGCCATTCAGGTGGGACACAGTCTTGGGCCCATGGGGATGGAGGGAGTGGGGAGGGAGGAGGAGAGATCAAGTAAGGGAGGAGGGAGATCAAGTATTAAATGCCCATTTCACAGAGAAGAAAAATGAACTTGGAGAAATTGGGTGACTTGCCCGAGGTCATATGGCAGAGGTCATATAGCATTCATTCATATGGCAGTGGAGTAAGAGTTAGAACCCAGGTCTCCTAATTCCCAGGTCCATGCTCTTTCCACTAGACCATTTGTTAAACGCTGCTCAAAAATACTTCTACGGCACCCTGCGAACACTGAAAAACTATAATAATATTAATGACAATAATAGAGACAATCACAATAATAACATTTGTTAAGGGCCTACGAAGTGCCAAGCGCTGTACTAAGTGCTGGGGTCAATACGAGAGAATCGGGTTGGACACAGTCCCTGTCCCATGTGGACAGTTCACAGTTTAAATGGAAAAGAGAACAGCTCTTCGATCCCCATATTACAGAGGATGAAATTGAGGCACCGAGGAGTCAAGTGATTAGGCCAAGGTCACACAGCAGGCAGAGCTGGAATCACAGCCCAGATCCTCTGATTCCCAAGCCCGAGTTCTTTCCACTAGGCCAAGTGGCTTCCAAAAATAAACCCGGGTATCTAATAAAACCGTCTGCTACTACAGATTATTTCACTGTGCGGGGTTCCTCTGACTCACAACTATGTACTTTTTTTTTCTTAATTTCACAAGCCACACAAAACCAGGGCATTTTAAATTATGAAAATATGATCTAAACAAGTTTGGCACTCTGACCACTAACCACACTGATCTCAGAATTCCTAAATCTACCCTCTGTACTGCTTCCGATTCTCCAGGGCACCGATGTTTTGGGGTGACCTTAAGCTACGACAAGCCACCTTCCTGAGATGTAGACGGAGGCACAGTTGAGTGATCTCTGAAAGGGTCATGTCCAGGAAGATGTGCATTTTAGACCCATCTCTAACACCAACTCTCTCTGTGTCCCTGATTCAGCGCTTGGGACGTAGGAAGCGCTTAACAAATACCCTCAGCATCATACTCTCATCTGCTGACTGGGACTGCTACCCGTTTCTTGGCTTCCCTAAGATTTGGGAACAATAATAATACTACTCAGACTTGTTAGGTACTTACTATATGCCAAGCACTGTACTAAGCGCTGGGGTAGATATGAGACATTCAGGTTGGACACAGTCCCTGTCCCACATGGGGTGCCTAGTTCTAAGTATAAAAAGTATCTGTCAAAGGTACCTGGCTCTCCCAGAACACCGGGGTGGTGTTTTTGTAAATCCTCAGGTTTACATAACCTGGCACGGATATCCAAATTGCTCCTCCTGACCCCAAGGCGGGCTGTATCCCAATGGACTTGTGTTATAGGACAAACAGTGCCTACTGACAACATAGCCAAAAGCTGGAGGAAACGTGCACGCTCTATGGCAGAACTGTTAAAAATCCATTCCTTCAATTGTATTTATTGAGCGCTTACTGTGTGCAGAGCGCTGTACTAAGCACTTGGAAAGTACAATTCAGCAACAGAGAGACAATCCCTACTCAACAGCGGGCTCACCGCCTAGAAGATGAAGATCACTAGAGAAGTGCTAAATATTGTCTTACGGTTGGAGGAGTTGCATGGCCTAGTGGAAAGAGCATGAGGCTGGGAGTGAGAGGGCCTGGGTGCTAAACGCGGCTCTGCCAGTTGCCTGCTGGGTGACCTGACTTAACTTCTCTGGGCCTCAGTTTCCTCCTCCAGAAAATGGGGTTTCAGTGCCTGTCTATAATAATGATACTAATGATAATGATTGCGGTATTTGTTAAGCGCTTACTTTGTGCCAGTCACTCTAGGCGCTGTACGCTCTAGGACAAATACGAGCAAATCGGGTCGGATGCAGTCCCCGTCCCAGTTTATGGGTGAGATACCCGACGCACAGAGAAGTGAAGTGACTTGCCCAAGATCACACTGCAGACAAGTGGTAGATCCAGGATTAGAACCCAACTCCTGCCTCTGAGGCCTGGGCTCTATCCACCAGGCCGTGCTGCTTCTCCCCCTCCTACTTAGACTGAGCTCCATTTGGGACAGGGACTGTGTCCGACCTGATTAATCTGTATCGACCCCAGTGCTTGATATACAGAAATAAATATTGTAACAACAACAATAACGATAATTTGGGGATGAAAATCAGAATCAATCAATGGTATTTATAGAACACTTACTATGCGCAGAGCACTGTACTATGCGCTCGGGAGAGTACAATGCAACAGAGTTGGTGGACACGTTCCCCGTCCACACTGAGCTTAATCTTAATCCTTCACGGGTCTCCCATACAAAAGTGACCCTACAATGTGGGTGAGGGAAGCCAGATTTAAGCTCCTGTGACAAGATCATCTTCCCCTCCCCACTGCCCTGTTTTTTTCCATCCTTGTCAAATATAGCTCTTCCCAGGTCTAATTTCTGGAATTCAAAAATAAGAACTTCATAGCCTGTGACATCGGCAGGTGTGTGTGTTAAGGCACCTATGTACACACGCAGAGTCACACACACACACACACAAACACACACAATCACACAGAAAGTTTTCATTCCTAAAGCATATTAGAATGTGCAACATCAGGTTTGCTCCACCTTTGATGTACACAGAGAATTGTGACACATTTTCTAGCCCGAGCACCTAAAATGCGCTTCCTTAAACAAAGGTACCGCAGGCATGCATCCCAACAGGTTCCCAACAAGCAAAGTGTCGCTCTATTTTCCAGACCTGACATCTTCCCTAAAATCAATTAGCTTTTCATCCCAGAGATAAGAACCTCTAATCGCCTCTAATCAAGAAAAGCACACCCACTCAGTTAACATAAAACTGAACTGTGGATACACGCAGAACACGCCTTCCTTCGTATAAACACCAATTAAAGCCCGGCCGCGTTTGCTACAGCGTCCCGTGCGTGAACGCCCACTAAAAACAACCCGATCAAAAAAACACCCTTAAAAATCAATGCAATCTAATTTAAAAAGCCTCTTGCAATAACCCTGCTCCGAAAGAGACCTATTTGGTGATCCTCCAACGCCACGCGGCACCTTCTAAGAAGTTCCGACTTGCTTAATCCATTCCTTGATCTGTCCTTTCACCTTCAGTCAGGTCCCTGCTAATGACATCTTTGGTGGGTGATGCTGTCCCTACGGACAGCAGAGCAATGGGCAATTTCTACTCGGGAAAAACAAGTAGGTTTCCTTTCATGTGGACCCCACGGTCACCTCCCCCGAGGTAAGAAGCCAGGCCTGCACCGTCACTCGTTTATGAATTCTATTTTTGAGAAACGATAACCGCCGGGACACCTCGATGTCAGACCCTCCCTCTCACAGACCCAAGGAGGCCCTTTCCTCAAAGCCTGAATTTAGCAAAACAAGGTCAGTCAGGCAGTGGCATTTATTGAGTGCTTACAGTGTGCAGAGCACTGTACTAAACCCTGGGGAGAGGACAATATAACAGTAAACAGACATGTTCCCCGCCCACAATCAGTTTACAATCTGGGGGTGGAGGGTGTGTGTGCGCGTGTGTGTGTGCAAGAGGGAGCAGTATCTGGGGGGAGACATCTCCCAGAAAATGCCAATGGATTCTGGAGAAAGTATCTCCCAACCTCCACTCCCCCTCTCTGATCCATCCATGAGAAGAAAGAAGCGACGGGACGGATGCTACCTACCCCTCTAGACCGTAAACTCGATGTGGGCAGGGAAGGGGTCTGTGTTTATTGTCACATCCTACTCTCCCATGCGCTTAGTACAGTGCTCTGCACCTATCAGCTGCTCAATAAATACGACTGAACAAATCCCAATTTCCTCAAGAAGCCCAGCTAGCCCACCCTGCATCTTTGCGAGGCCTGGGAAACATGTCTGCCCCCAGTCCCATCCAAAATGGGAGGGTATGTGCTTAGACTATGGTCCAACTGCAGGTCACCCAGAAGAATGCTTTGCTTTCCTTCCTGCTGCTTATATATAGAGAGTATATGTATACATTCTATATATATATTTACATTTTAATTACAGTGCTCCTGGAGATCAAGCCAGGAACCGCCATAAAAAAGGCTTCCTCCACGCGGGGCGCAGTGGGCAGGTTCCCTCCAGGGACAGTGTCCAACCTGATTAGCTTGTATCCACCCCAGCGCTTAGTACAGTGTTTGGCATATAGTAAGAGCTTAATAAATATCATCTTCAGCTTGGATTCCGAGCTTGGCACTGGAGCTTGTACCCAGAGCTATTAATAAATCCCTGGGCCATGGGAGGTCGGGGGGAGAGGGAGGATGGAGGGGCAGGGGGATGGGGGCAGAAGAGGATGGAGGGGGAAGGGTGGAAAAGATGGGGGTCACGGGAGGAGGGGAGGAGGAGGGGGTGGGAGAGGATGGGGAGGAGTGGAGGAGGCAGGGAGCGGATGGGAGAGGATGGGGGTGGTCGAGGGAGAAGGGGAGGGGGAGACAGGGAGGGGGAGAGGGTGGGAGAGAATGAGGGGTGGTTGGGGGGAGGAGGAGGGTGGAGGGAGAGGAAGAGGATGGGGGTCGGGGGAGGATGGAGGGGGATGAAGCGGATGGGGGTTGAGGGAGGAGAGGAGGGGGAGGCAGAGAGGGGAAGGGGGTGGTTGGGGGAGGAGGGGGCTGGGGGGTCGGGGAGGATGGAGGGGAAAGGGATGGGAGAAGATGGGTGGGTCGGGGGACATGGGGAGGGGGAGACAGGGGGGGGGAGGAGGATGGGGGTGGTCGGGGGAGGAGGATGGAGGGGGAAGGGGTGGGAGAGGATGGGGGTGGTCGGGGGAGACGGGCAAGGGGAGGAGGTGGAGGAGGATGGAGGGGGAGGAAGAGGATGGGGGTTGGGGGGGCAGGAGATGGGGGTCGTGGGAGGAGGAAGGGGAGGAAATGAGAGCGGCCAGGAGGAAGTTGCGGGGTGTGTGTGTGTGTGTGTGTGTGCGGGGGGTGGGGTCTCACCGTGTTGGAGCGCAGGGGCGGCAGGGGTCCGTGCGGGGGTCCGTGCGGGGACGGCGCGGGGTCCCCGGGGGAGGAGGGCGGCCGGGCCGGCCGGGGGGCGCCGCTCTCCCCTCCGCCTCCTCCTCCTCCTCCTCCTCCTGCCGCCGCCGCTCCTCGGCCTGCGGGCGGAGACAAAGCCGGTCAGCCCGGACCCCCCGCGCCCTTCCTCCCTCCCTCCCTCCCTCTCTCTCTCCCTCTCTCTCTCTCCCCGGGCCCGGCCGCCCGTCCTGGGGGGGGCGGTTGGCGGCGCGGGGCGGGGGGCGGGGGGGCCTCGGGTCCGGGTCCCCTCCCCATCCGGGCCGCCCCCTCCCCCGGCGTCCCTCCCCTCCCTGCCCTCCCGGGGCCGGTCCTTACCGGGCGCGGCGGCGGCGGGTTTTCGGGCTAACATGGCCGCTGGCCGGGCCCCGCGGGGGCCGGGGGCATCTCAGGGCCGCCCCCGACCCCCGGGCCCGGGCCCTCCCAGCCCTCCGTCCTCCCCCTGGCCCTGCCCCTCCCGCTCCCGCTCGGCCCGGTGGTCGATGTCCCGGCGGGCCCGCTCCTGCCCCCGCTCCTGCCCCTGCCCCCGCTCCTGCCCCTGCCCCCGCTCCTGCCCCTGCCCCTGGTCCTCCTGCAGCCCCCGGCCCGATCGCATCCCGCGCCGGACCCCCGGACCCCCGCACGGACACACACACACACGGACACACACACGGACACACACTCCCAGACAGGGGTGGGGCTCCGCCCCTCGACCCGCCCCCTCCTCCTCCTCCCTTCCTCCGCCCCCCACCCCCATAACCCCACCCCCCGACTCGCACACGCACAGGGACACACACAGACACACAGGCGTAAACGCTCCCGGACCTGCTGGCAGTCCTGCCCGGGTAGATGATCTGCAGAGACCCCCCCACTTCTTCCCCCCCGCCCCCCTACTCACACCCTGACACACACCGAGAGACCCACCCGGGCGCCTACGGAGATCCAGGCAGCCCTTCCCGGAGAAATGATCTGCAGAGGCCCTCCCCGCAAATTCTCTGCACAGCCCCCTCTTCTCCCTAACCTTAAACCACCCCCTGTCCCTGTCCCTTCCCCCCCCCAGATTCTCTGCTCAGCCCCCTCTTCTCCCTAACCTTGAACTACCCCCTGTCCCTGTCCCTTCCCCCCCAGATTCTCCGCACAGCCCCCTCTTCTCCCTAACCTTGAACCACTCCCTCTCCTCGTCCCCTCCCCCCTCAAAACACTCTGCACAGCCCCCTCCTCTTTCTAATCATAGCCTCCCCCCCTCCTCTTTTTCCTCCCCCCCAAAAAACTCTGTGCTCAACCTCCGCCTCGTTCTAACCATAACCTACCCCCTCTCCTCTTCCCCCTCCCCCCAAACTCTCTGCTCAGCCCCCCTCTTCTCCCTAACCGTAACCTACCCTCCCTCCCTTCTCCCTCCCCTTCCCCTCCCCCCTAAAACTCTCTGCACAGCCCCCTCCTCTTCCTAACTTCAACCTACCCCCTCCTCCCTGCCCTTTCCCCCCCAAACCCTCTGGACAGTCCCCTCCTCTCCCTAACCTTAACCCGCCCCCTTCGCCTCCCAGAGACGTGCTCGCCCCCCCCCCCCGAAACATCTGGAGAGCCTCCACACAGACACACCCCCAGCAACATCTGCTCAACCCCCTCCCCACCCCCTGCAACATCTGCTCACCCCCCACACACACACGCATACAGGCATATGCACAAACATCCACACACACAGTCACGCCCCCAGATTCAGAACCCCCCTCCTCGAATTAACGATCTGCAAGCCCCTCCCCGCCCCCCCCCATCTTCCAAATTTTTCTGCAGAGAGCATCCTCTCTGGCCCTTCCCAACCCCCCCAAAAAAAAATTCTGCAGAGCCCCCTTCCTCACCATCAGCTCTAGGACCACAGATCCACCTCTTCCTCTCCCCTGTCCCCCAAAGAGAGACGAGCTCGGCCGAACCCCGCTGGAACATCTGGACAGCCCTCGCCCCCCAAAACCTCTGCTCAACCCTTGCCGCTTCCCAAACACAAATGAGAGCTCTTTGAGGGTAGGGAATATGCCTGTTTGTAGTTGGACTGTCCTCTCTCAAGCGCTCAATACAGTGCTCTGCACATAGTAAGCGCTTAATAAATAGGATGGGATGAAGGAACGAATGGATTGTCTCTTTCCTCTCCTCAGGCCTCGGGGCAGAGCACCCCAACCTCCTTAGTGCTATTTATCAAACAGCCCAAATTGCTCCCAGGTCTCTGTCAGAGAACCAGATTCCCAAAGGACTCGGCCCGGCCAAAGGCCCGGATCATCCCGACCCCTGACCCTCCCGTCCCCAGCTTTCCTAGCGGGATCCCCGGGACAGGGGGAGACGGTGGAGACGGCTAAGGAAACCCTTAGTGCAGGTTGCTAAGCAAAAATAAACACCCTTATGGCACCTCCCACAGCCTCACAGCTTCTCCTGAGATGCCTCCCTTTATTTTTGATTTCACAGCTATGCTGACCGCTCCCGGCAGAGACAGAGAGAGACATGTCCACCTGGTTCCCAGGGACGTCGTGAGCCCGTGCCCCTCGCCCCTGTCCCTCAGAATCCTCCCAGATATCCATCCCTGGAATCACCTCTCCTCCTTCACCTCACTGCCCATGGGCAAGTACGTGTGCTCCTTTTTAAAAAAAATATTATGGTATTTGATAAACACTTGGCATGTGTCAGGGACTGTAACCAGTGTTACCCACTAGATACCCCGGTATTGTACCCACTGATATAATATACAAGCAAGTTGGGTTGGAAGCAGTCCCTGTCCCACATGGGGCTCACAGTCTTAATCCCCATTATAAAGTTAAGGGAACTGAGGCACAGAGGAGTGAAGTGACCTGCCCAAGGTCACAAAGCAAGCAATGGGCAGATGTGGAATCAGAACCTAGATCCTTCCGATTCCCAGGCTCTACCTGCTAGGCCACGCTGCTTCTGGCTCTTGCTGTCAGGGTGATGCTTTGGCCCTCCTGTTTTTACTGCCTCTAAATGGGAAACACTGTCTTCTGCCTGATGCAAATGCACTTTCCACAGGGCCAAGCCAGTGGAGGCAAGCCTAGATGTTTGGTGCTGTCCTTTTCTTTTTAATGGTATTTATTAAGCGCTTATGTTGTGTCAAATGCGTGCTGATCTAAGCGCTGGGGTAGGTACGTGTTAATTATTGATGTCTGTCTCCCTCCCGCCCCCAGACTGTGAGCCCACTGTGGACAGGGATTGTCTCTCTTTATTGCTGTATTGTACTTTCCAAGTGCTTAGTAGAGTGCCCTGCACACAGTAAGCGCTAAATAAATGCGATTGAATGAAAGCATGAACCAGGTCCGACCCAATCCCTGTCCCTAGTCGGATTCACAGTAGGAGGGAGAACAAGTATGGGATCCCCCATTTTACAGCTGAGGAAACTGAGGCACAGAGAAGTGAAGCCTTGCTTCCCTTCAATTTAAGCTTCCTCACGCTCCTTCAACTTTCCTCCTTTCAGCACCTGCTCTAGACTAAGCTTATTCTCTCAACTGTAAACTCATTATGGGCAGTGTACACGTCTGCTTATTCTCTTGCATTTCCTCTCCCAAGTGCTTAGAACAGTGAACTGCATAGAACGAGCGCTCAGTAAATACCACTGATTGCTGAACAGGCTAGCGAACCCTGCTGAATAAACAGCTTAGAGAAGCAGCGTGGCTCAGTGGAAAGAGCACGGGTTTAGGAGTCCCAGAGGTCATGGGTTCTAATTCCGGCTCTGTCACCTGTCAGCTGTGTGACTTTGGGCAAGTCACTTAACTTTTCGGTGCCTCAGTTACCTCATCTGTAAAATGGGGATTAAGACTGTGAGCCTCACGTGGGACAACCTGATTACCCTGTATCTCCCCCAGCGCTTAGAACAGTGCTTGCCACATAGGAAGCACTTAACACAAACCAACATTATTATTATTATTATTATTATTAAACCTTGAGGCAAAGGAGGCTTTCTCCTCAGCCTGGATCAGCGCAGAAATTTGAATCCATTTTGGAATACCGAGACATGCTGTTTTGCCTGAGGGTCCCCTCAAAATACGCTTAAAATCCCAGGGTGGTAGTAGTAGTATTAATTAATTAATTCATTCATTCAATAGTATTTATTGAGTGCTTACTGGGTGCAGAACACTGTACTAAGTGCTTGAGAGAGGACAATACAACAATAGACACATTCCCTGCCTACCGTGAGCTTGCAGTCCGGAGGGAGAGACAGACATTAATATAAATAAATAAATGACAGTTGGGGACATAAGTGCTGTGGGAGGGGGGGTGAATGAAAGGAAGCAAGTCAGGGAGAGGGAGAAGAGGAAAGGGAGGCTTAGTCAAGGAAGGCTTCTTGGAGGAGGTGGGCCTGAAGGCTCTGAAGCGGGGAGAGGGCCACTGCCTGTAGGATCGGAGGAGGGAGGGAGTTCCAGGCCGGAGGCAGGTTGGAGTAGAAGTAATAGCATAGTAATGGTATTATAGGGTGGCCCTGAAAGAAACCGCTTCTTAGAGGAGAAAGGAGCCCATTTCCATTCACCCAGCAGCCTTCAACTTCCGGGTGGAAAAGAAGCAGCATGGCATAATGGAAAGAGCCCGGGTCTGGGAGTCAGAAAACCTGGTTTCTAATTCCCCGCTCCCCTACTTGTCTGCTCTATGACCTCGGGCAAGTCGCTTAACTTTTCTGTGCTTCAGGTTTCTCAACTGGAAAATGGGGATTCTCCGTCTGTTCTCCTGCCTGCTTAGACTGTGGACCTCACGTGGGTCCAACCTCATTAACTTGTATCGACAAACAGTGCTCGATAAAGAGTAAGCCCTTAACAAACACTGTAATAAGAAATACAGAATAGGGGTGTGGGACTCAGAACACCTAGCTTCTAGTCTCCGCTACTATGACTGTGTTTTGGGCAAGTCGCATAATCTCTCCGTGCCTCAATTTCTTCACCTCTAAAATGGGGACAAATCTTTGTTTTAAAAGGACACGGTGAAAAGTGGAGACGTATCATGGCCTAGTGGAAAGAGCACGGACCTGGGAGTCAGAGGTCGTGGGTTCTAATCCTGGCTCTGCCACTTGTCAGCTGTATGATCCTGGGCAAGTCACTTCACTCCTCTGGGCCTCAGTCCCCTCATCTGTAAAATGGGGATGAAGACTGTGAGCCCCACGTGGGACAACCTGATAACCTTATATCTGTCCCAGGGCTTAGAACAGTGCTCAGCACATAGTAAGCACTTAACGAATACCACCATTATTATTATTAATATTATTCTTTCATTCATTCAATAGTATTTATTGAGCGCTTACTATGTGCAGAGCACTGTACTAAGCACTTGGGATGAACAAGTCGGCAACAGATAGAGACAGTCCCTGCCGTTTGATGGGCTTACAGTCTAATCGGGGGAGACGGACAGACAAGAACAATGGCAATTAATTCTAGCTCCGACACTTGCCTGCTGTGGTCTTAGACAAGTCACAGCTTCTCTGTGCCTTAGTTTCCTCCTCTGTAAAATGGGAATCAAATACCTGATCTCCCTCCACTTTATCAGGTATTATGGCCTACCTGATTATCTGGTATCTACCCTAGTGCATCATACAGTGCTTGGCATTTGGGAAGCATTTCCACAAAAACCATAATTGTTTAAATAATGAAAGAGGTAGACTATAAGCTCCTTGTGGGTAAGAATTGTGTCTACTAACTCTGTTGTATTTTCCCAAGTGCTTAGTATGGTGCTCTACACACAGTAAGCGCTCAGTAAATACCATGGATTGATAGGTCATTTGAAAAGCACCTAACAGAACTGGGGTTTTCAACCCTAGGAATGACTTTCTATGAGGTCATCGACTGGGGACTGGTTCCCTTCTATGTCCAAGGAGATTTGAAGGGCAAGGCAGTGTCCTTGTATTAAAGCAGGAGAAACTAGTTGGATGTAAGAAAGAAAACCATCCCATCGGAATATCTGCTTTGGAGCTGGGGGGTGAGGGAGGGGGGAGGAGGCGGGTGGGTACCTAGGTCAGTTGCTCTTGAGATGTTATTTTTAAATAGCACCTTAGTATTTTGTATCTTTAGAGCACTTTCATTTCCAAAGCACTTTCACATCAGTTATCTCATTTGAGCCTCACAACATTCCTGTGAGATTAGGAGAGGCGGGGATTTAATCCCCACTTTACAGGTGAGGAAACTGAGGCCCCGAGAAGTCAAGTGACTTCCCCTTTGCCCTAGAGTTGGAATCTAAATCCAAGTCTTTTCCTCCTGGACATACTCCTTTCGGGGTTCCAGAAAACCAGGATTCAATAATACTACGAATCCCTGCCTCTCCCTCTCTCAAAGGAATGTCGTGAGGATAAAATGAGATCACTGGTGTGATAGCACTACACAAATTTCCGGTGGGTGAAAAAGGGAGGGAGAGAGCCAGGAAATGGGAATTCATCAACTGGGAAAAAAAATCTGTTTGAGGGCACGGGAGGAGAGGAACATGATTTAGCCAGATCCTGAGTGGAAAGCATGAGGCGCTTTCAACGTAGTTACATATAAACACATTTTACTAAATACCTCACCTTTCAAATATAGCGGTGTTAAAAGGATTATGTTATCAGCTTTTCCAGGGAAATGATTCTACCAACTCTGCTAGGTCATACTCTCCCAAGCGCTTAGTACAGTGCTCTGCACCCAGTAAGTGCTCAATAAATATGATGGTTGGATTGATTGATGGATTGATTGAATCCGGCTCTCGATTTACATCATTTTATAATCAATTTGTAATTATAGGCTGTCAACTGCATTTACTGAGCTCCCTCTGGGCCTGGAGCAGTGTACTGAGTGGCCTAATTCATGATGAAGCGGCATGGCCTAATGGATAGAGCACAGGCCTGGGAGTCAGAATGTCATGACTTCTAAACCCGGCTCCGCCACTTGGGTGCTTGTGTGACCTTAGGCAGGTCACTTCACTTCTCGGGGCCTCAGTTCCCTCATCTGTAAAATGAAAATGCAAAAATACAATTGTGTCGGGGGTCGATGAGCCTAAACGCTCCCCTCCAAAGACTCTGGTTTACCTCAGAACTCATTAAGTTGGAGGCTTTATTCCTGTGGTCAACTTGGATCTGTGACCTTTGGGCATTTGATAGTCACCCCACCCTCAACCCACAACACGTATTTATCTAAAATTATATATTACAGATCATTTATTTATGTTCATGTCTGTCTCCCCATTAAGAGGATTTTATTTAATTTTAGTTACATGACCCCTGAACTAGGCCTTCCCAGAGTAAGCCCTCGTTTCCTCTTCTCCCACTCCCTTCCCCGTCGCCCTTGCATTTGGAGTGCACCTTCGATTCACCCCTCCCTCAGCCCCAAAGCACTTATGTACATATCTGTAATTTCTTCCCTTATATAATGCCTGTTTCCCCCTCCAGTGCTCAGTACAGTTTCTGTACACAGTAACCGTTCAGTAAATACATAATTTCCTTCTAGACTGTAAGCTTCCTGGGGGAAGGGAATGTGTCTACCAACTCTGATATATTGTACTCTCCCAAGCACCTTGTACAGTACTCTGCACACAGTAAGCGTTCACTAAATATGATTAATTAATAGTAAATAGCAGTGTTTATTAAGGACCAAAGTTGGGAGAGAATAAACAGGTGCAAATTAACCAGGGTCTATGTTCCTCTGTGGGCTAATATCTAACAAACTAAATGAGCTGCTCAGAGCTGGTCCTTTAGAATAAAAAGCACCGGCAGGTAATGGAAATCTATATGCTAACCATCTCTCCCAGGGGACTGTAAGTTCCTTGTGGGCTGGGATCACTCCTTGACCTCTGTTATTCATTCCCCAAGGCTACACCCAGAAGATGTTCAGTGACACTGATCCTGAGGGGATTACAGATTAGATTTTCAAAAGTAACATTACTTAGAAATTGGAAAAAATGTGAAGGGAATAGGAATCAATGTGGAAATCATCGCTTGATCCTCTTGGAAAGAAGATGATGTGGAGTTATGTGTGGGCCTAGTTGCTTAACAATCAATCCCAGCACTTAGAACAGTGCTTTGCACATAGTAAGCACTTAACAAATACCATTATTATTATTATTATTATCAACTGGCACAGCCTGAAAGAGAGAGCAGAGGACTGGGAGCCAGAAAGTCCTGGGTTCTAATGCCGCCTCCACCACTTGTCTGGGGTTTGACCTTAGGCAAGTCACTGTGCTTCCTCAGTGGCTCAGTTCCCTCATTTGTAAAAATGGGGATTAAGACTGTGAGTCTCGTGTGGGACAGGGACGGTGTCCAACCTGATTATCTTATCTCTACCCCAGCGCTTAGAACAGGGTTTGACATACAGAAAGTGCTCAAGAAATACCATCATTATTATTACTGAGTGACTGCTCTGTGCAGAACACTGTACTAAGCAGTTGGGAGACTTCAATATAACAGAGTTGGTAGACACGTTCCCCGCCCACCAGGAGCTTAGAGTCTAGAGAGGAGCTTACAGTCTGGAGTCTAGTCTGGAATTCAACACAATTAATGGAAACCATTAATTAGCAAGCTTATATGGGGTATTTTAAAAAATTCTTCCCACCTCCACACAGTCCCCAGTTTAATTCACTTATTTTCATTTCCTTTCCCTCTTTTAAAGATACCTTGCTATGCATTTGTCATTCAAGCAGAAGGATGAGGGAAAAGTGACTGTAATGAATAAAAATGACCTTTTTTCACTTAGCTTATGCATACAATGCCTCCATAAAATCTTGATAATAACTTCATCAAACAAGTTTCCTTCTCGCCATAGGTTTTTATTACAGGGAAGGGTCATGAGCATGAAGTTAGTCACATCTGTCCTTTTAATGTTTGAAAAAGAGGACTGAGGCCTTCGTTTGGAAAAAAGAGACAAGAAGTCATATGACCTTTGGAGGAAAAAAAAAAGAGAGCAGAGACATATCCACATTTGAGTCCTTTTCTATAATCATTGTGGTTTTAGGCCAGTTTTAGGCCATACTTTCGTGGGCGGAGCCTAGGTTTTTTAAAAAAATAAATAATAGCTGAGTCTGTGTTTGGCAAAACCAACCACTGGCTGTTGGAGACACTCCTGAAACCGCACACGTAGTTCATGAGTACAAGTGGGCGGGGAAGCGTCAAGGCAGCCCTAATCAACCAACCAGGATTTTTGACCGTAGGAGGAGCAGCATGGTCTAGCGGAAAAAAAGCCCAGGCCTGGGAGTCAGAGGACCTGGGTTCAAATCCCCATTCCTCCGCTTACCTGCTGTGTGACTTTGGGCAAGGAACTTCTCTTCCCTGTGCCACAGTTCCCCCATCTGCAAAATGGGAATTTGATACCTGCTCTCCCTCCTACTTAGACTGTGAGCCTCCTCTGGGATCTGATTATCTTGTATCTACGCCAGCACTTAGAAGAGTTCTTGGTTCATAATAAAAGCATAACAAATACCACAATTATTATTATGATTGCTTTTTCCTGCAAGGCTCCTAATTACCTTAGGAATACTCTACTATTTCTCCCATTAATTTACGTTAATGTCCGTCTTCCCCTGTGGACAGTAATCTCTTCGCGGGTAGGGATGGTGCCATGTCTACCGACTCTGTTGTATTGTATTCTCCCAAGTGCTTAATTCTGTGCCTTGCATGGAGTAAGAGCTCAATAAATACTATTGATTTGTTGATTGATAAACTGATGGGGAACCCCACATGGTTTGGGACTTTCCCAGGTGTCACTTTTCTTTTCTGTGCCTCATTACTTCATCTGTAAAATGGGGAGTAACACTGTGAGCCCTATGTGGGACATTGACTGTGTCCAAGCTGATTAACTTGCATCTCCCCCAGTGCTAAGAACAGTTCCTGGGACGTAGTAAGCATTTAACAAATACCATAAAAAAGAGAGAGGGGGAGAGAGAGAGAGACACGGGGACAGATGGAGGGAGAGAGGGAGATAGAGAGACAGAGGGAGGGAGGGAGAGAGAGGGAGAGAGAGTGGGACAGAAAGGGAGGGAGAGAGAAAGCCATTTAGAATCAGACAGGTGGACACAGAAACAGATAGATTCACATGTGCAAGCCAGCAACCTTACTCCAACCTGAGCTGCTTTTGCAGTTATCCCTGCACTCGAGATCAGCTCGCCAGAGGTTTGGGCATGGACTGCCCAATCAATTCCCTCTGCCAGAAACCTTTGGGAAGCGTCTTTTAGGAGTGGTGTTGAAGTAGGTAATAGTGGAGGAGGAGGAGGGGCAGTCTTGCCTGCCCCTCTTTCTCTCTCTCACTCCCCACTTCCTTTCTCTCTTTATCTCTCTGTCTCTCTCTGGTCTCTTCTCCTCCCCTTCTCTCTCCTTCTCTTCCTCTCTCTCTCCTTCCTCTTTCCGACTTTCCCCTCCGCCCCCCGTCTTCCTGGCCTATTTCTTTCTTCCCCCCAACTTGGGAGCAATATCTTCTCCACCCCCCCATTAAAGCTCCACACCCCCAGGACCCCTGGCTCCTGTCCTACTGGAAGCTTCAAGAAAATATGGTCGCTTTACTCAGGGTCACCCCCTACTGCCAGGGCCCATTTCAGTCACTGGACCGCTGTGAGGGAGAGGGGGAAAAAGCCAGCCGCTCTCCACATCCTGTGTGCCATCATCACATCACACTGTATTCGTGCCGTGCTCCCATGGCGCCATTAGTAATGGAGACCTGGGGGATTTCGGGTTCAGCCAGCCCCTCCGATAGAGCCCCTTCAGCCCAGAGCAGGGTGACCTGTGAGCCTGGAAGGGGAAGAAAGGAGGGAAGCAGAGTTCTGCAGACAGGAAGCCATCAGGCAATCATGCTTCCAGCAGCCTTTGCAAGCACACCCAGGCAGGGCAGAGGGGTGGACTCCGCCGAAGGTACTCACACTGAGCACTCGGTTGTGATCTCACTAGACAAGACTGGGGCAGGGGTCTCAGGCCAGAAGCAGGAGGCTGCAAGGGCTGAGGGGAAGGTGAAGCAGCGTGGCCTAGTAAGAGCACAGGCTTGGGAGTCAGAGGAACTGAGTTCTAGTCCTAGCTATGACAATTGCTTGATGTGTGACCTTGGGCAAGTCACTTTACTTCTCCGTGCCTCACTTAATTCATCTGTAAAAATGGGGATTAAATCCTCCTCCCTCCAGTTTAGACTGTGAGCCCCATGTGGGACAGGGACTGTGTCCAACCTAACTTGTTTCTACCCCAGTGCTTAGAACAATGCTTGACACATAGTATTTATTGAGCGCTTACTAGGTGCAGAGCACTGTACTAAGCACCTGGGAGAGTGCACTACAACAATAAAACAGATACATTCACTGCCCACAACGAGCTTTCAGTCTAGAGACAGCATGGCATCCAGAATGACACAATCATGGCTCTGGATGACTCAATCAATCAATTGGATTTATTTAGCACTTACTATGTGCAGAGCACTGAACTAGACACTTGGGAGAGCATGGGGTAATGGATAAAGCCCGGGCCTGGGAGTTGGAAGGTCATGGGTTCTAATCCCACCACTGCCACTTGTCTGCTGTGTGACTTTAGCCAAGTCACTTCACTTCTCTGTGTCTCAGGTCCCTCATCTGTAAAATAGGATCGAGACTGTGAGGCAGGTGGGATTGGGACTGTGTCCAACTTGATTTACTTGTATCCACCCAGCGCTTAGTACAGTGCCTAGCACATAGTAAGCGCTTAACAAATACTGTCATTATTACGATACAACAGAATTAGCAGTCACGTTCCCTGATCAAATCACAGAGTTTTTCTCTTTGGAGACAGTTCATTAGCTATTAATCAATCAACTGCAAGAGCTTAGTACAGAGCACTGCACATAGTAAATGATCAATAAATACCATTGATGATGATGCGTAGCAGTAGTGAAGACTCTAAGCTGACTGACTGATACTGAGCTTGAGTTTGGTGCAGCTGAGCTGGCTCCCAGGAGCTGGATGTGTCTTTCCTAGAAAGTCCAAGCTTCATCGCCCCACAGGAAGCTGAAGCTGAACAGCCCTTTTAGACCAACAACTGGGCGGAAAGTCAGGATACAAAGAGGCAGGCTCGAAAACCGGAGTAGGTCTCTTTTGGGCCGAAACAATTGGTGAATCAAGGAACCATCCTTAACCCCCACTAGTGGGCAGGGATTGTCTCTATCTGTTGCTGAATTGTACATTCCAAGTGCTTAGTACAGTGCTCTGCACATAGTAAGCACTCAGTAAATATTATTGAATGAATGAAAGGGCATACAAACTGGTGGGAAGGTCCTTCTTGCATTGGTTTGAGCAGCGGGGCTTAGAGGCTAGAGCACGGGCCTGGGTGTCAGAAGGACCTGGGCTCTAATTCCGGCTCCGCCATGTGTCTGCTGGGTGACCTTGAGCAAGTCACTTCACTTCTCTGGGCCTCAGTTCCCTCATCTGTAAAATTCATTCGTTCATTCAATCACATTTATTGAGCACTTACTGTGTGCCGAGCACGGGACTGAGCGCTTGGGAGAGTACAATATAACAACAAATAGATGATTCTGTGCTCACAACGAGCTTATAGCTTAGAGGGGGGTAAAATGTGGATTAAGAATGTGAGCCCCATGTGGGCAGGGACTGTGTCCAACCTAATTAACTTGTATCTGTCCCAGAGCTTAGAACAGTGCTTGGCATATAGAAAGCGTTTAACAAGTACCATAATTATTAGCTATCATTGTTCAGCCACATGCATGTGCAATCAATCGATGCTATTAGTTGAGCGCTTTGGGCAGCGCACTGTAATAATAATAACCCTCTAGACGTTAGGCTCCTCTAGACTGTAAGCTCGTTGTGAGCAGGGAATGTGTCCGTTTATTTTTATATTGTTTCAATGTACTCTTCCAAGTGCTTAAAACAGTGCTTTTCACACAGTGAGCATTCAATAAATATCACTGAATGACTGTAGTATTTGTTAAGTGCTTACTATGTGTCAAGCACTGTACTAAGTGCAGGGGAAGAAAGAAGGTAATCAGGTCAGATACAGTCTCCATCCCACACAGGGCTCTCAGTTTAAGTAGGAAGGAGAACAGGCATTGAATCCCCAGTTTGTCTTGTCTCATGCTGTCGAGTCATCTCCGACTAATAGTGACACCATGGACACATCTCTCTCAGAACGCCCCTCCTCCATCTGCAAACGTTCTGATAGTGTATCCATAGAGTTTCTTGGTCAAAATATGGAAGTGGTTTAGCATCGCCTTCTTCCACGCAGTAAACTAGAATCTCAGTCCGCGACTGTTCCGCACCGCTTCTGCCCAGCACGGGTGAGTTTTGACTTGTAGCAGATTGCCTTCTGCTCACTAGCCACTGCCCGAGCTAGGAGTGAAATGGAGAGGCCTCTGCTTGACTCTCCCTCCCATAGTCGAGACTGCTAGAGTGCTGGAAACTCTCCGGGGGGAACCTGAGAAGAGAATCCCCATTTTACAGATGAGGTCCCACAGCAGGCATGTGGCAGAGTCTGGATTAGAACCCGGGCCCTGTGATTCCAAGTCCTGTGCTCTTTCCACTAGGCCACACTGAAGTGCTTGGGATAGTACAATACAACAGAGTTAGTAGACACATTTTTCAGTAGCCTAGTGGAAAGAGCAAGGGCCTGAGAGTCACACTTGTCTGCCACGTGACCTCGGGCAAGTCACTTAACCTCTCTGAGTCTCAGTTTCCCTATCAGTAAAATGAGGATTAAATCCTACACCTCCCTAGTTTGACTGTGAGCCCCATGTGGAATGGACACTGTGTCCACCCTGATTACCTTGTATCTCCTCAGAGCTATGCGCTTGGTACACAGTAAGTACTTAACAAGTATCATAATTACTATTATTAAGGCTAGAATTTCATCATCAGTAGCGTCATCTTTGTAAATAAAGATTATACATCTATGTATGTGTACATGCGTGTGAGTATACGTGAGTACGCATCTGAGCACATACACACTAGCATATGTGTAAATAGAACTAATACATAAGCACGTATACATCGCATATAGCTAAAACATTTATATATAGATATAATTATATAATATATGGTCTACATAGACATTCAATCGTATTTATTGAGCACTGACTTTGTGCAGAGTCCTGTACTAAGCACTTGGGAGAGTACAATATAAGGCTAAACAGACACATTCCTTACCCACAATGAGCTTACAGTCTGGAGGAACTTACAATCTAGATAGGACTGTATAGCATATATATAGTGCATGCATATAGATATAACTACAATTTATATTTGGAATGTTTTATATATACAGTTATATGGAAAACTAAATATTCATTCAATTGTATTTATTGCACACTTACTGTGTGCAAAGCAATGCACTAAGCAACTGGGAAAGTACAATATGACAACAAATAGACACATTCCTGCCCACGATGAGATCACAGTCTAGAGGGGGAGACAGAAATGAATATAAATAAGTAAATAGATTAATAAATGATTACATATATAATAATACATGATATACAATAAATGGTTTTCCACTGCAGGAGAAAAATGAGGCTTTCTCTCACGCCTTCCTTTTGTTTGCTGTGAAAATATGAAAACACCCTTTAGCCGGATGAGTGACTAAGTTTCTTGGTCTTTGTTGGAGTGACACACCCAGATGTAGTATGAGTCTGAGAAGGAGAAACTCTATTAATCTCCATGCCTTCCTGCAGCTCTGAGAGGTGGAGAAGCGAAGGGATGGGAGAAGTGGAGAGAAGGGAGAAGTGAGGAAGCCCTCTGCTGCCTCAGTATTCCAGACCCGCAAGTAACTGCCAAGCGACAAATATCGGCCTTTTAGGATAAGGTCAGGGAAAGCGACTCATCTGCTGATGAAATGGAACGGCAGTTCATTCATTCACTTAATCATATTTATTAAGCGCTTACTGTGTGCAATGCACTGTACTAAGCGCTTGGGAGAGTTCAATATAAAAACAGACACATTCCTGCCCACAATGAGCTCACAGTCTAGAGTTGATGGGGATAGCTCTGGTTCTCAGAGATCGGGGCTCTCCTTGAAACTGATAAATCTTCCGGAGAAACAAATCCTCCCAGGGCAGGGATCGGTTCAGTGCTCGACACAGAGTAAGTGCTCAAAAAATACAGTTGATTGATTGATTTTTTCCTTTCTCTCTGCTTTCAACTTGGTCAAGTCTCCCCAGTACCAATCAAGCCTTCTGTGGACTCCTCTGCCCCTTCCAGTTATTAACTCTTTGCCCCCTTCGCCCATCCAAACTTTTCAAACAGGTTGAATTCATCTGCTGACTCCAATTCCTTTTTTCCAAGCCCCTTTTTGACACACTACAATCTGGTCTCTGCACTCTCCTAAGTCATCGGTGACCTCCTCCTTGCCAAATCTAATTGCCTTCATCTGACTTCCTTGATCTCTCAGCGTTTTTGACAGTTTGAGACAGTCTTTTATCCTGGAAATGCTACCTAATCTTGTCTTTACCAACTCAGCTTTTTCTTCACTCTTTCTCAATCAATTTCACTGACTCCCTCTTCCATCCCTCCCCACTAAAATAATAATAATAATAATGTTGGTATTTGTTAAGCGCTTACTATGTGCCGAGCACTGTTCTAAGCGCTGGGGTAGACACAGGGGAATCAGGTTGTCCCACATGGGCTCACAGTCTTAATCCCCATTTTACAGATGAGGGAACTGAGGCACAGTTCTCTAACTCTTCTCACTTTATACTCCCTCCTTTGGGGATACCAAAGTGTGCCCCAAAACTTCAGCTACCACCTCTCTGCAATTCCAAATGTCTTTTGCTCACCTCCACCTCTCTCTGCAACTGCAATCTCTCATTTCCTCCTTTCTTCCTTTTTTATGGTATTTGTTGAGCACTTACTATGTGCCAGGCACTGTACTAAGCTACAAGATACTCGATAGCTGTACTAGATACAAGCTACTCAGGATGGACACAGTTCATGTCTCACATGGGCCTCAGTCTTAATCCTAATTTTACAGATGAGGTAACTGAAGCTCAGAGAAGTTAAGGGATTTGCCCAAGGTCACACAGCAGGCAAGTGGCGGAACAGGATTAGAACCCAGGTCCTATGACTTCTTGGTCTGTGGTTTATCTACTAGGCCACAGTGCTTCTCAGGGTCATTTATTTAAATAGTCATTTGGTGCATGTGTCCCCATTCCTCAAAAACCTCCAGTGGCTGCCATTTCTTTCCTTAGAGAACAGAAACTCCTTACCATCTGCTTTAAAATACTCCTTCAGATCTCTTATTTGTTTGTTTGTTTGCTTTATTTAATGGTATTTGTTAAGTGCTTACTATGTGCCGGGCACATAGTAGATACAAGACAATCAGATTGGACACAGTCCATGTCCAAGATGGGACTCACAGTCTTAATCCCTATTGTACAGATGCGGTAACTGAGGCCCAGAGAAGTGAAGTGACTTGCCCAAGGTCACACAACAGACAATAGGCAGAGCCGGGATTAGAACCCAGATCCTTCTGTCTCCCAGGCCCTTGCTCTGTCCACTAAGACACACTGCTTCTCACATTTTTCCACCGCTTCGAGTGTTTCACGTCTCCTAAGCTATCCAATTCTCTGGGCTTTGTTCTCCTTAAAGAATTCTTTCTCTCTGTCAATCTTTCCCTATCCTAAGTGTTTGCTCTCCAATCCTTTATTGTTGATATTTACTGATTGTATTTCTTTCACGTCTGTCTCCCTGTCTAGACTATAACCTTCAGTGTGGGCAGGGAATATGTCTACCAACTCTGTTGTATTGTACTCTCCCAAGTGCTTAGTATAGTGCTCTGCACATGATAAGCACTCAATAAATTCTGTCGATAGATGATGACTCTCTGGATTTTCAGTTTCAGTTTCCGAAACCTCCAGGAAAGAATTAGGGATCATACTTCAGGTCTTTTCAGAAAATGAAAGCCCAAATTATATTTTTTTTCCCTCAAAATAGATGTTGTTGACAAAGCCTTTGACTTTCTGATGATTACCCTTTATTAACCTGCTTTTTTAATAGTACTGAGAACTGCGACCATTATATATTAACTGTGAATCAGATTTTACAGCTTTATCCTAGGCAAAAAAATAGCTAGAAACTTCCCAAGGGCATAGAAACAAGAGCTAACTTCCTTATCTGGAGCCAAATAAATCAACATTTTTCACCTGGGGTGTTCTTCCTCAGCTAGAGAGTTTCCAGCTAAGTACCAGTGAGTTTGATTTGCCACGGTAAACTCTAAGATCCCTCTAGACCATAAACTCCTCATGGGCAGGGACCTTGCCTAAAAACTCCATTATATTATACTATTAAGCTTTTAGTACAGTGCTCTGCACTCAGTATGTGCTTAATAAATACGATTGAAATAACTGTATTCTCTTAACTGCTTAGAACAGTGCTCAGTACATACTCAATAAACATGACTGATTAATGGATTGAAAACAGAATTGCTAAAATTAAGGATTCTGGACCACGTTCGTCATTCTTACCTCTAGACCCAATTCTTCCATCCTATTTTTTTTTTATGGTCCGTGTTAAGCTCTCACTATGTGCCAGACCCTGTGCTGAGCACTGGGGTAGATTCAAGTTAATCAGGTTGGACACAGTCTATGTCCCACGTGAGGCTCATTGTCTCGATCTCCATTTCACAGATGAGGTGACTGAGGCACAGAGAAATGAAGCGAAAGCCCAAGATCGCACATCAGAGAAATGGCAGAGGGAGGTCACCTCGCTACTTTCCTCCCTCAAACCAGCCCACACATTTCACTCCTCTAATTGGTTCACCATCTCCCTGCACCTCGATCTCATCTGTCTCGCCACCGACCCCTCACCCACATCCTGCTCTTCATAACCCACAGACAATTACTCTCCCCCACCAAGAAGCCTTCTATTACTCTCCCCCACCAAGAAGCTGTTTCACCCTGACTTCCCCTCTTTATCCACCCCCCTTCCCAGCCCCACAGCACTTGTGTATCTGTAATTTATTTATTTCTATTAATGTCTGTTGCCCCCTCGAGACTGTAATCTTGTTGTAAGGCAGGGATTGTGCCTGTTATATTGTACTCTCCCAAGTGCTTCAAACACTGTTCTGCACACAGCAAATGCTGAGTACAGTCCTCTGTACAGAATAAGTGCTCAATAAATAGTAATAGTAATAATAATAATGGAATTTGTTAAGTGCTTACTATGTGCCCAGCAATGTACTAAGAGCATGAATAGATATAAGATCATCAGGTCCCACAAGGGGCTTGCAGTCCGATTAGGAAGGTGAACAGATATTAAATCCCCATTTTGCAGATGAAGGAACCAAGGCCCACATACGTGAAGTGAACTTGTCCACATTTGCACAGTAGGTTCGTGATGGATCCAGGATTAGATCCCAGGTCTTCTAACTCCCAAGTCCGTTCTCTTTCCACTAGGCCCCGCAGCTTCTCTAATACTAAAGATGGATTGATTGCACACTGGCACCACCGCAGATCAGTCAATCAGTTGACAACATTTATTGAGTGCTTATTGTGTGCAGTACTAAGCGCTTGGGAGAGTATAGTACAATAGAGGTGGTAGCCATGATCCCTGTCCACAATGTGCTATTAGTCTACAGGGAAGATTAATTGAAATGTAATTATGATGGGGATAGACTCGAGTGTTAACATTTCCCGATATAAGCAACTCCAGATTTGTTACCCTTCTGAGACTCCATATGAGAATATTCTTTCCCCATTTGATTGTCTGTTGTTACTGATGTTCAGTCATTCTTCTAGGGAGGGAGGATGAGCACTTGTGAGTTACACATGACTCACTGGCATCAATCAGGTATTTATTGAATGCTTACTTTGTGCAGAGCACCATAGCAAGCACCTGGGAGAGTACTATGTAACAACGTAACAGACACATTCCCTGCTCACGAAGAGCTTGGACCCATTTCCTGTCCACAGTGAGTTTAAGGTCCAGAGCGGGGAGGCAGACATGAATATAAATAGATTACGGATATTCCCCTAAGTGCTGTGGGGCTGAGGATGGGGTGAATATACCAAATGCTCAAAGGGTAAAGATCTATGTGCCACAGATGATGCAGAACTTTTATCAGACAAGTTCCCATATTCTTACCCAATTGCTTCACTGCAGGTGGGTGAAATCCAGCAGTCTTTATCAGAAACACAGAAGGTATTTATCCTGCAGTCCTCTTTCCTCAGATTTCTATTTCTCAGGTGACGTTTCTTTTTCTTTAAAATCTGATGCAGAAATTCAACTTACACTCTGGCAATGTCATTGCTATGAACACCTCAGGCTTCCGATCTAATTATAAATCACCAAAGCACCTTGTGTTTCCTCTTTGCCCGGCCCTGTCATTTTAATTTATGTTTTTCCGAAATGCAAATTACCCTCTTAGACCAATAGATATTTTAAAAGCTAAGTGATGGTTGTTACTGTGCAGGTCACATCATTATTATTATCATCATTATTATTATTGGTAAGGAGTTTCTGCTTGATGCAGAGATGGATGAGCAACCATTGGAGGCTTTTGAGGAGAGGGGAAATATAAATAGAAATTATTATATTTATTTATTTGCTACCTAACTGGTTCCCGCCCCTGTAGTAGCTACTGAATGAATGAACTGTTCAGTGTTCATTGGAGGAAAAGCATCGTGGCCTAGTGGATAGAGCACACTCCTGGGAGTCAGAAGGACCTGGTTTCTAATCCTAGCTCTGCCACTTGTCTGCTGTATGACCTTGGGCAAGTCACTTAACTTCTCTGTGCCTCATTTGTAACATGGGGTTAAGGACTATGAACCCCACTGTGGGACAGGGCTGTGCCCAACATGGTTATCTGGAATCTACCCCAGCACTCAGTACAGTGCCTGGCACGTAGAACACCTTTTACAAATACCATTTAAAAAAATGTCAATACAAAATTTTAGCAGACATCCATCTCTTCCTCGCTTAGGTAAAACCCTAAGATTCCTCCTTCTTTCTTTACTTTTTCCCTTCCTCTGTTTCTGTAATTCTCTTCATGTCTGTTTTTTCTTCTCTCTCAATTCCTCAGTTGGCCTATTAGCCTGTCTCTTCTATATTTATTTTCCCTTTCCTCTATCCCTCCACTTTCTAGTTCTTCTTTTCCCAAAGGCAGATGGTCAGGGCATTCAAGTCCCTCAGTTCATGACCAACCAGAAATCTAACAACATGGCAACAGCACACCACAATACAATTCCTATCTGTTTATATAACAACATGCATCCATTAGACTTACTTTTTCTGGGATGAAAAGATGCAACTCTGTCCTCGAATCTCACTTCAGGCTTATGCAAACTTAGCCTGACCTTCCGGTGATTCCAAGTAATTCTTGTTTTCTTCTATGACAATGTAGAATTGTAGCTCTCATGTCATGCTGTGTTGAAATAGCTTATTATTATTATCAGTAACAGTTATGGCACTTGTTAAGCACTTACTATGTGCCAAGCACTGTACTAAGCACTGGAGTGGAAACAAGCAAATCAGGTTGGACGCAGTCCCTGTCCTACATGGAGCTCACAGTCTTATTCCCCATTTCACAGGTGAGGTAACTGAGACCCAGAGAAGTGAAGTAACTTGCCCAAAGCAACATAGCAGACAAATGGCAGAACTGGGAATAGAACTCATAACCTTCTGATTCCCAGGCCTGTGCTCTATCCACTTAGCCATACTCATAATTCACATTCTTGGCTTAGTGCAGATACAGACACTGCTGTAGGAAACCTCAGTGTATGGGGCAGTAAATGAGGTTGATACTTGGGGGGAAAAGTGAGGGAGAAAGGGAAGAGGGAAGGGGGGAAGATTAGCAGAGAAGGAAAATAGGGTAGCAACCTCCAAGTCTTCATGTTGAGATCCCAACGAATGACAGCTGTTGTTACTGTTCTATTTTTGTTTCCTACTAATGGGCAGCCCAGGGAAGCCAGGAAAATCTGGAGACAGACTTGATTTTGTTTTGAGGTCGTGATGTTTATGTGGTGCTGGACTTCCTCCCTGATTTATTTTAAAATCCACTCCTGCTTCAGCCTTCCTCCTCCCGGCAACTCTCCCAGTTGCCCCGCCTCATTCTGGCTTTTTCCAACCACTCGGTTCTCGTCCCTGATATCTTCAGGGTTTCTCACCCTGACTCCCGTCCTGGATCCCTCTCCCCTTCTGATCTCCTGGGCCTCCCCTCACCCCCAGCTCTCTCTCTGCCATTCCTACTCCGCTTGTCTCTCTTCTGCCCCTGAGACCTCGCTGTGATTCTTTCATTCCCTGAACCCCTATGGTCTGAATGTGGTGGTTGTCTTCTGAGGGAGAGGAGGGAGATGGCTGGTGGGAGGAGCTGAGCCTATTTCAGATGGGGATGGGGATTTAGGCTGCCGGAACTACACCGCCTAGGACGGTCGTTTCATGGCTGATGGTTTTTTCAACTTTTGCAGTTTCGATTCGGTGTGGGAAGTTGTCCAGTGGGGTGAAGACACCTGCCACTGTGATTGGGAAAGGAGGAAACTGGAGTGAACTGATTCGCTTTTCATGTTTCTGGAAGAGAAGCAGTGTGGCCTAGTGAAGAGAGGACAGGCTTAGGAGTCAGGTGCCCTGGGTTCTAATTCGAGGTCTGCCACTTGTCTGCTGTGGGACCTTGGGCAATTCTCTGGGCCTCGATTTCCTCACCAGTAAAACAGAGATTAAATAACCCAAGCTGGAAAAGCAACATGACCTAGTGGATAGAGCATGGGCCTGGGAGTCAAAAGGACCCGGCTTTCTAATTTCAGCTCCACCACTTGTCTGCTGTGTGATCTTGGGCAAGTCATTTCACTTCTCTGTGTCTCAGTCACCTCATCTCTAAAATGGGGTTTAACACTGTGAGCCCCTTGTTGGACAGGGACTGTGTCCAACCTGATTAGCATGTGTCTACCCCAGTGCCTAGTACAGTGCCTGACACATAGTAAGTGC
Source organism: Ornithorhynchus anatinus (assembly GCF_004115215.2). Lineage (NCBI taxonomy): Eukaryota > Metazoa > Chordata > Mammalia > Monotremata > Ornithorhynchidae > Ornithorhynchus > Ornithorhynchus anatinus. The sequence goes on along the minus strand of NC_041741.1, from coordinate 16,685,600 downwards.
TTATCAAGTACCATTAAAGATAAAATACCTGTTGTCCCGCCTCTTGTGAGCACTGTGTCTTGTCTGATTGCATTGCATTTGCCCCACCCTTTAGCACAGTGCTTGTTACATAATCAGTATCTAGAAATAATAAGAACTGTGGCATTTGTTAAGCACTCAGCTGTGTACCAGGCACTGTATTAAGCCCTGGGGTGTTTATAAGCAAAGCATGTTGGACACAGTCCCTGTCCCAAATGGGGCTCACAGTCTTAACTCCCATTTTACAGATGAGATAACTGAGGCACAGAGACCACAACTAATTAAAAATAAGAGCTCAGCTGGGTCTTCCAGCACAGTCCACCGCTGGCAATTCTGAACTTAGCCAGGCACACTTTCTCGTTTGCATGTCCCCTGGTCATTTGGTTTATCAGCAGGATGTTTCCTGGTGACCCACTTCACCAGGATGGGAAACAGTATGGCTTAGTGGATAGAGCATGGGTGTCAGATCCAGGCTTCACCACTTGTCTGTTGTGTGACCATGGGCAAGTCACTTCACTTCTCTGGACCTCAGTTACCTCAACCGTAAAGTAGGGATTAAGACTGAGCCCCATGTGGGACATGGACTGTGTCCAACCTGAATAACTTATATCTTAACCAGAGCTTAGTACAGTGCCTGACACATAGAAAGCACTTAACAAATACCATAAAAAGAATATCTCATCATTATAACCCCCAATCCTTGACTCTCGCAAGCATCCATTTATTAAACGGGAGAGTCTCAGTGTGCTAGCTACCTCATGGATAGGAATCCATCATTTCATTTTCTGCCTCCAGGAAGTTTTCCAGTTAAACAGTCATTGCTTATTAAGGCTACCCGATTTTTCCCCCTGGTTCATCCGAGCATACTGGTTTTTTTCATATCATTTGCATAAACATGAATATCAAATCAAAAGCCCCTAATTCCAGGAATGCAGGATAAAATAAAACCCGTGAATTCCAACAACCTACTGAAATTGTCCTGGAATACAGGGCTTGACTTACCTGAAGTATCCCCACTAGATTGTAAGCTTCTAGGGTCTACCAACTCTATTGTATTGTACTCTCTCAGTACTGTGGTTGCCTAATTAATACCACTGATTGATTGATATCCAGCAGGCGCTTAGGTTATGATGAGATTTGGGCAGGGAATTTATCTGCTTATTGTTATTTTACACTCTCCCAAGCGCTTAGTACAGTGCTCTGCACACAGTAAGTGCTCAATGAATACGGTTGAATGAGTGCTATCTTTGCCCCTCTGCAGAGCAGAGACTTTGAAAAGATCACGATGGCAAGAGACAGATTCAAAAACAGATATAGACTCTGTATGATACAAATTCACTAGTACAGCAAAGACCTATCTTTCCAGCCCTCTCACTCCTATGGCTGGGTTATCTCCATCATAGGTAAAAACGAAGGATGGTATTTGGTAATAGTATCTGTTAAATGCTTACTCTGCGCCAAGATCACGATGAAAGGAGACAGATTCAAAAACAGATACAGACTCCATATGGTACAAATTCACTAGTGCAGTAAAGATCTATCTCTTCAGCCCTCTCAGTCCTACGGATGGGTTATCTCCACCATAGGTAAAAATGAAGGACAGCTAATAATAACGTTAGTGGCATTTGTTAAGAGCTTACTATGTGGTAAGATAATCAAGTAGATTCTAGATAATCAGGTTAGACAGGGGCTCACAGCCTTAGGGAGAGAGAGAGCAGGTATTTAATCCCTATTTTACAGATGAGGAAATTGAGGCCCGGAAGTTAAGTGACTTTCAGTTAAGTGACGGAGTTGGAACCCAGATCCTCTGACTTTCTGCTAGACTACACTGTTTCGACAGCTGTATGAGGCGGGTGGGAAAGGAAGTCATGAGCAGGCTTTGGGTAGGGAGCCACTGAAGTTGTCCCCTTCCTGCCCTGCCCCACGGGTAGGTGAGGGATTTCTGTTGTTCTCTTGTGCTGTCCAGAATAATTGAAAATAAGAAGAATCAAGTCGAGCATCAAAAAAATTATGGTAGACCAACTGTTTCGAGACATCAATAGATCTATTAGTGAATGGAATTTACTAGGCGTTGACTGTGTGCAGAGCACTGTACTTGGGAGAGTTGGTAGACACCATCCCTGCCCTCAAGAAGCCTGCCATCTAAGAAGCAGTGTGGGCTAGTGGATATAGCAAGGGGCTGGGAGTCAGAAGGACCTGGGTTCTAATCCCGGCTCCGCCACCTGTCTGCTGTATGACCTTGGGCAAGTCACTTCTCATCTTGGTGCCTCAGTTCCCTCATCTGTAATGTGGGGAGGAAGACTGTGAGCCCCATGTGGAATAGGGTCTCGGTCCAACCTGATTACCTCGTATCTCCCCCAGTGCTTAGAACGGTGCTTGACGCATAGTAAACGCTTAACAAATACCATTTGAAAAACGAAATGAACAATCTTAAATGGAGCTGTCCAGCTCTAGAAAATTTGACAGTTTCCATATGGCTCTATTTGGAGAAGTTCGTGGCCCAAGGAAGCTCTCTCAGAAAACACCATTCTTTCTAAGGTGAGGGAGGAGGCTCTTAACCCAGAAGAAAGAAGTTGAAAGAAGATTCCGGAAGAGACTGTGATTCTAGAGGACAGAAGGCCGAAATAGTGGGAAACAGCATGGCTTAGTGGAAAGAGCACGGGCCTGGGAGGCAGAAGACTTGGGTTCTGATCCTGGCTCTGCTATTGCCTGCTCGGTACTTCAGGCAAGTCACTTAACTTCTCCTTACCTCGATTACCACATCTGTAAAATGAGGGTTAAGACTTTGAGCTCTCCGTGAGACAGGGACTATGCCCAATCCGATTACCTTGTATCTACCCCGGTGCGACAATGTACTAAGCACTGGGATAGATGTAGTGCAGTCAGGACATATATGGGCTCATAATCTAAGTAGGAGTGTGATTTAATCTGCATTTTATGGATGAGGAAACTGAGGCACAGAGAAGCGAAGTGATTTGTGCAAGGTCACACATCAGGCAAGTGGAGAGCCGGGATTAGAAACCAGCTCCTCTGACTCATCACAGGTATGGGGAAACGATAATTTATAAAGATATTTTACTCAAGTGCTACAAAAGGGGAGGTGAGCTGGGTTCTAATCCTGACTGCACCACTTGCCTCCAAAAGTGCAATTATTATAGTGGGATTTTCTTCAGATTTACAGGGGCTAGAAAAGGTTCAAACCCCCACAGAGACTTCCCCAGGTGTGTATGATGATTCTTCTCATCCTCAATACAGTGATGGATCCATTTCCAAAGCCAAGTGGAAATTTCCAGATTTGGAATTCTTTTTCTCCACCGGTACAGAGCCGTAGAACTAACCTTGCAGATGGTGATTAAGCTGTTCTCTATCTAGCGAATTGTGTCGTTCCAAGAGACAACGCAGAAAGATCCAAGATAATGAAAGGCTTAGCAAATACCATTAAAAAAAAAAGTGCTGAGAAGGATCCCACTCAAACCCAAAGGAAGAGCCGTCTGTGTCATGAGGAGCTTGGAATGGAGTGAAGACACTAGAGACTGGAGAAGTTGAGGACAGATGTACTTTGTCTGAAATAATTATGAGAAGAATAATAATAACGGTATTTATTAAGTGCTTACTATGTTCCAGTCACTGTACTAAGCTCTGGGCTAGGTACAAGCAAATCGTGTTTCCCTGTCCCATTTTAGGTTCACAGTCCCAATCCCCAATTTACAGATGAGGTAACTGAGGCCTAGAGAAGTGAAGTGTCTTGCCCAAGGTCTCACAGCAGACAGGTGGCGGAGCCAGGATTAGAACCCATGACCTTCTGACTCCCAGGCCTGAGCCCTATCCACTTCGCCATGCTGCTTCTTGAAGCAATCAATCAGGGGTATTTATTGAGCAGTTGCTGTGTGCAGAGCAAGCAAGTGCTCAATAAATACAATTGACTGATTATTGAGTGACAGAGCACTGTACTAAGTGCTTGGGAGGGAATAATCTCTCGAGAACTTTCTAGAAATAACATGGCCTAGCGGAAATAGGGTGTGCCTAAGAGGGACAGGGACTGTGTCCAACGCGATTTGCTGGTATCCACCCCAGTGCTTAGAACAGTGCCTGGCACATAGTAAGTGCTTAACATGTACCGCGATCATTATTACCGGCAGTCAACTTCCAAGATTACCCCTATGCAGGCTCCCGAAAACATATTTCTATAGAGAAGTTCTTCGTCTGCTAAGGTTACAGGAAAGAAATTACACACTGCCCCTGTGGATTGGTTTCTATTTTGGGTTGGGGGAAGGGGGTGGAGGGGAATTTGGAGATTATGAAACCAATAGCCTTGGGAATTCTGTGGAAATCCCCTGGGCCTGGAGGTCTGGGATCTGGGTTCTAATTTCTCCCCCTCTAGTCTATAAGCTTGCTGTGGGCAGAGAACATATCTACCAACTCTGTTACATTGTACTCTCCCAAGCGCTCAGTACAGAACCCTGCATGCAGTAAGCATTTAATAAATATGACCAATGGATTGACTGATGATCCCATCTCAGTCACTTGACTGGTGTGTAACTTCGGGGCAAGTCACAACATCTCTACGCCTTTGTTTCCCCATCTGCAAAATGAATGTGTCCGCTTATTGTTCTACCGTACTGTCCTAAACGCTTAGTGCAGTGCAGTATCACCCCTGGCATTTGTGCACTGCTTGCCTTAACCAATACCACAACAATTATTATTAATATTATTAAACCCATGTTAGGAAATCCTGCCGGATAACGGTTGCATTTGCAGATTGCAGAGTAACAGATCACTCTGCAAGAGCTTTCATTAGCTGTTTCCTGTGGGGTGAAGGCAGGAATCTCCCAGTTCAGCAATGTCAGTCCTTTGTTATCCACCTACCCAGCTGTTGGCCTTGCTTGTATGTCACGGAATTTCCCGTATTTCCTGCATTTTTGAAGTCCGGCAGAGGCGATCCGGGAGGGCCTACCCTCTTGACCTCTTGGCTGGATGACTGTGGGTTAGTCCCAGGGAATCACTGACCCAGGACCACCCAACGATTGGTCGTTTTGTAACCTCATTCATTCACTCAATCATATTTATTGAGCGCTTACCGTATGCGGAGCACTATACTAAGCGCTTATACTAACCTCACGGCTTCTCCTCCCTCCACTCCACCTCTCTCCATCATTCTCCTATCAAACCCTGGGGGAGCGAGGCGGGTTGGTAGCCAGAGCCTCAGGACTCCCGGAGGGGAACTGTCTTTCCCCTGGAGCCTGCCATTTCATTCCCTACTAGGGACCACAGCATTAGACATTTTGTAAATCAGTAGTCAGAAAGCAACATGGCTTAATGAATAAAACATGGGCCTGGGAGTCAGAAGGGCCTGGTTTCTAACCCTGGTTCTGCCACTTATCTGCTTTTTGGCCTTGGGCAAGTCACTTCACTTCTCTGGGCCTCAATTACCTCATCTGTCAGATGGGGATTTAAAAAAAAGGTGGTATTTGGTAAGCGCTTACTATGTGCTGTTCTAAGCGCTGGGGGGGATACAAGGTAATCAGGTTGTCCCACGTGGGGCTCACAGTCTTAATCCCCATTTTACAGATGAGGGAACTGAGGCACAGAGAGTTAAGCAACTTGCCCAAAGTCACACAGCTGGCAAGTGGCGGAGCCGGGATTCGAACCCAGGACCTCTGAATCCCAAGCCCAGGCTCTTTCCACTGAGTCACACTGCAAGACTATGAGCTCTATGTGGGACGGGGATGGGGTCCAACTTGATTATCTTGGATCTATCCCAGCACTTAGTACAGTGCCTGGTACATAGTCGGTGCTTAACAAATACCATAGAGAAGTGCTTCACCTTTCTAAGTATTCATTCATTCATTCAATAGTATTTATTGAGCGCTTACTATGTGCAGAGCACTGTACTAAGCGCTTGGGATGAACAAGTCGGCAACAGATAGAGACAGTCCCTGCCGTTTGACGGGCTTACAGTCTAATCGGGGGAGACGGACAGACAAGAACAATGGCACTAAACAGCGTCAAGGGGAAGAACATCTCATAAAAACAATGGCAACTAAATAGAATCGAGGCGATGTACAATTCATTAACAAAATAAATAGGGTAACGAAAATATATACAGTCGAGCGGACGAGTACAGTGCTGTGGGGATGGGAAGGGAGAGGTGGAGGAGCAGAGGGAAAAGGGGAAAATGAGGCTTTAGCTGCGGAGAGGTAAAGGGGGGATGGCAGAGGGAGTAGAGGGGGAAGAGGAGCTCAGTCTGGGAATGCCTCTTGGAGGAGGTGATTTTTAAGTAAGGTTTTGAAGAGGGAAAGAGAATCAGTTTGGCGGAGGTGAGGAGGGAGGGCGTTCCGGGACCGCGGGAGGACGTGACCCAGGGGTCGACGGCGGGATAGGCGAGACCGAGGGACAGCGAGGAGGTGGGCGGCAGAGGAGCGGAGCGTGCTGGGTGGGCGGTAGAAAGAGAGAAGGGAGGAGAGGTAGGAAGGGGCAAGGTGATGGAGAGCCTCGAAGCCTAGAGTGAGGAATTTTTGTTTGGAGCGGAGGTCGATAGGCAACCACTGGAGTTGTTTAAGAAGGGGAGTGACATGCCCAGATCGTTTCTGCAGGAAGATGAGCCGGGCAGCGGAGTGAAGAATAGACCGGAGCGGGGCGAGAGAGGAGGAAGGGAGGTCAGAGAGAAGGCTGACACAATAGTCTAGCCGGGATATAACGAGAGCCCGTAATAGTAAGGTAGCCGTTTGGGTGGAGAGGAAAGGGCGGATCTTGGCGATATTGTAGAGGTGAAACCGGCAGGTCTTGGTAATGGATAGGATGTGTGGGGTGAACGAGAGGGACGAGTCAAGGATGACACCGAGATTGCGGGCCTGCGGGACGGGAAGGATGGTCGTGCCATCCACGGTGATAGAGAAGTCTGGGAGCGGACCGGGTTTGGGAGGGAAGATGAGGAGCTCAGTCTTGCTCGTGTTGAGTTTTAGGTGGCGGGCCGACATCCAGGTGGAGACGTCCCGGAGGCAGGAGGAGATGCGAGCCTGAAGGGAGGGGGAGAGGACAGGGGCCCAAGGTGTTGGCAGACTCCTCTTGTATTCATTCATTCATTCATTCGAATTGTACTCTCCCAAGCACTTAATACAGTCCTCTGCACACAGTAAGTGTTCAGTGAATATGACTGACTGACATAACAGAAAGGTAGTGGTAATGTCAGGCCCATAATCCTTTGTAGCTCACCGAATTGAGAGTGGGGTGGCCATAATAGCCTCCAAGAACCAAGCGACTGGAGGATTATTGAGGTGGGGTGAGCCAAGGACTGGCTAAACCAGCTCAGCCTCTTTGGCCTATGAATCATCCCACTTCATTGCTCCACCGACGACTTGAGCCCGCAGACTTTAGTCTGGCTGGAAAATGTTGGAAAGAAGAGATGACATCACTTAGAATCTGGCCATACGTCACTGATAGTTTCAGGCTAAGCAAACCAAGGGGGTAAAATTCAAACAATCATATTTATTCAGCGCTTACTGTGCGCAGAGCACTGACCTAAGCTCTAGGGATGGTATACTATAACAATATACAATATACCACCCCACACTCAATTCGGTGAGCTGTGAAGGACTATGGGTACAACTGATGCTTGGAGAGTCAGCAGACACATTCATCACAATTCACTACCCATCTCTTGTGTATAAATATCACCAGCGTAATGAAGCTTTTCCCACTGACCTGATCCCTTATGACAGAAGTAGATATATCTCTAGCTACTGCCGTTCGCCTTCTCCGAGAATCATCTTTATCTTTATCTTCAAACGTTTCCTAAATGTCCATAAGCACATGACACCGTACTGGACATAAATCTCTATCTCCAACAAATTTCACTCCATCTCTACTAGGAACAGAATTCTTCTTGTTGGAACACCAATCAATCAATCAGTGATATTCAACAAACTTTTTTTAAATGGTATTTGTTAAGCACTTACTATGTGCCAGGCACTGTACTAAGCGCCGGGGTAGATACAAGTTAATGAGATTGGATACAGTCCCTGTCCCACGTGGGGCTCACAGTCTTAATCCCCATTTTACGGTAAGGTAACTGAGGCCCAGAGAAATGGAGTGGCTTGCCCAAGGTCACACAGCAGACGAACGGCAACCTGATTAGCTAGTATCTTGTATTAACTTGTCAGAGCTTAGAACAGTGCTTGACACATGATAAGCACTTAAATATCATGACATGAACAACAACTACTGCAATAATAATGATAATAATAATGACAATTATAAAACCATGGTTGAAAAAATGTCCTTAGAAATCCCAGGAGGGTCACACAATTTTGTAAAAAATGGTTATTTATGTCTGCAAGGAATAGATTTCATAACACTGGTCTCCGAGCAGCCAGCCAGGGCGGCGGATGTGTTTTCACTTGTTAGCCAAGACCTTGTCTCCGTCAGACGATTTCCACTTTCACGAGGGCTGATTCACCAGTGAGAGTCATCGGATGAACAGGCTGGGGACAGAAGGGGAGGTGGAGGAGGGAGAGGGAGGGATTCCTCCTGTTCTGATCCCTTGATCAGTCTGGTTGGTGTCAATCGATCAATATTTACTGAGCACTTACTGTGTGCAGAGCACTGTGCTAAGCAGACGAGAAAGTACAATAGAGTTAGTAGTCCCAGGCCCTGCCTTCGAGGAATTTATAATGTAGCCAGGGAGACGGACACTATAATACATCACAGAGAAGCAGCGTAGCCTAGTGGACAGAACACAGGGCCTGGAGACAGAGGACCTGGATTCCCAGCCTCGCCCCTTGTCTGCTGGTTGACTTGGGCAAATCACTTCACTTCTCTGTGCCTGAGTTCCCTTATCTGTAAAATGGAGATTAAGACCGAGAGCCCCATGTGGGACAAGGACTGTGTCCAACCTGATTATCTCCTATCTATCCCAGCCTTTTACTCCTTATCCTAACTTATGGCTGTTTGGTGAACGTACCCAATGAAGATTTTCAGAAGGCTTCCATTTCAGAGGTGAGTGGAGGGTCATTAGATGCTCACTAAATCTCCTGAGCAGATTAGGAAAGCTCGAAGCAAGCAATTATAGCTTATGTCTGCTCAAAAGATCCTCTGCTCTGTGGAGAATAGGGTCTCTGTCATTCGTTTCTGTGAGCTGTCCTTCATCAGGATATCTTGTTTCTCAGGGCCGCCATTCTTCTTGGTACTTTGTCCAGAGCACTATGCTAAGGACTGGGAAATAATACACGGATGGGAATTAGACACAGTCCATGGGCCTCAAGGGGCTCACAGGCTAAGGATTAAAGGTGAGAAGGGACTGGTGACAGACACATAAGGAAAGATGAAACAGTAAAAGCACTAAAATAACATAAACAAGGGCAAACACAAGGGTAAAATAAAAAAGCAGTAGGGGCTGGGGCTAGAGGAGCAGAGTTTCGGACTCCTCGTGACTCAGATTCCAAGAGGCACGACTGCAGCCACAGTGACCACCTCAACCATAGCAGCCTCTTCCTCTTGCCCAACATCCCACATTTTGTGGAGGCCATGCCATGGCCTCTTGTTTTCCAGCCATAAGTTACTAAGCACAATCAATCGATCGATCGATCAATCAATCGTATTTTTGAGCGCTTATTGTTTGCAGAGCAGTGTACTAAGCACTTGGAAAAATATGGTATAACAATAGAGACATTCAAGCACTTAGTACAGTGCTCTGCACATAGTAAACGCTCAATAAATACTATTGAATGAATGAAGTCCTTAACCAACACTGAGCTCACAATCTAGAGGGGGAGACAGACATTAAAACCAATAAATAAATTACGGATAGGTACATAAGTGCTGTGGGGCTGAGTGAGGGATGAGTAAAGGGAACAAATCAAGGCGATGCAGAAGGGAGAGGGAGAAGCGGAAAGGAGGGTTTAGTCGGGGAAGGCTTCTTGGAGAAGATGGGCCTTCAATAAGGCTTTGATGGGGGGAGAGTGATTGTCTGTCAGGTGTGAAGGGGGAGGGTGTTCCAGGCCAGAGGCAGGAAGTGGGCGAGAGGTGGGCTGCGAGATAGACGAGATTGAAGTACATCGAGTAGGTTGGCATTAGAGGAGCGAAGTGTGCGGTCTGGATTGTAGTAGGAGAGCAGTGAGGTGAGGTAGGAGGGGGCAAGGGGATTGAGGGCTTTAGAGCCAAAGGTGAGGGGTTTCTGTTTGATGCAGAGGTGGATGGGCAACTACTAAAGGTTCTTGAGGAATGGAGAAACATGGACTGAACGTTTTTGTAGAGGAATGATCCAGGCAGCAGAGTAAAGTCTGGACTGGAGTAGGGAAAGACAGGATGCTAGGTGGTGAGACAGGGACAGGGACTGTAGGACAGTGGGGCTTCATATCTACATCTGCATTGCTTTCTCTGTTGCCTCTTTCCTCTCGTCTGATGATTTTCTAGTTTAGGATAAGCTAGCTTTTTAGGATAGGTTCTTGGTCTTACATATTTTGCAAAATCCTGTCAATCAATCTATCAATCAAAGGTATTTCTTGAGAGCCGGTTGAACACAAGACCTGTACTAACCACTTGAGGTATTTCAAGAGACGTAAATAACCTGTTCCCTACCCTCAGAAAGCTTAGAACCTAGGCTAGGAAACAAACAGATTGCATGTATATTTAAATAGTGGTAGCGGGAAGAGGAATTAAAGATATATTACTGGTAGTAATATGGTTGAAAATGCCAAAAAAATTCATTAAATAAACATAAATAAGGTTTGAGAATGCATCTGAAATACTTATGTGCTAGAAGTCGTTTTTGTGTTGATGTGTAATGGAGTGTAGTGAAGTAATCGAGGAGAGCTCCCCTTCATTCATTCAGTCAGTCATACTTACTGAGCTCTTACTTGTTCAGAGCACTGTACTAAGTGCTTGGGAGAGAACCATATAATAAACAGACACAATCCCTGCCCACAACGAGCTTAGAGTCTTAAGAAGGCCTTTCTTCTCCCTTACTTCTCCAGATATCTCCCCTTCTTGCCTTCACCCTTGTTATTTATGATCAGACTGGTATACGTGCTGAAATTTTATATCTTAAGGAATGAAGTTGACACGATGCTCTCGATAATAACAAATTAAGTTTCATGTCTCTTTTCTGATATCATCTCTGAACCAGGCCGTGTGACCGGCCAGAACATGATTACCGCATTCTTTCCCGATTTTGTTCTCTTCTAGCTGTGATTAAAGGTCTCTTCCCCCGAGCACTAAACAGAAGACTCTTGTCCTGTCTCAGTGGACAGTGAAAGTCATAGCTCTATCGATTGAATTATCATGTGTCCAGGAGGCTTGTTTAATAAAAGATTATGCAATGTTCCTCTGTCAAGATGGTCAAGACAACCCGGAATTGGTGAGGTCGAAATGGAACCTAAATGATTGTTAAAGGAGTTGATGCTACTGTCTTTAAGGGGCAGGGGTTACAATAGTAGTAATAATTAGGGTATTTGTTAAGCGCTTACTGTGTGCCAGGCACCGTACTAAGCACTCTGACTCCCAGGCCCACGTCTATCAATGAATAACAATAATAAAAATAATTGGGGTATTTGTTAAGTGCTTATTATGTGCCGAGCACTGTACTAAGCACTGGGTGTATACAAGCAAATTGGGTTGGACACAGTCCCTGTCCCACATAAGGGCTTACAGCCTCAATCCCCATTTTCCAGCTGAGAGAACTGAGGCCCAGAGAAGTAAAGTGACTTTCCCAAGGTCACATAGCAGACGTGGCATTTGGGATTATAACCCATGACTTTCGGACTCCCAGGCCTGGGCGCTATCCACTAGGCCGTACTGCTTCCAATACTCCACAAGGCCAGATCTCCCATAAACCTCTTGAGGGATTGACTTGCAAGAGTGAATCACCTGAAGGAAGAGAGCTCATTTAGCTATTCGATCTGCATGGCGGGTGTTTGTTGAGACATCAGTCCATCTCATCTGCCCCAGGCTTGCAAATCGTTTTCCCGATCATTACCCCTAAAAAGATTCTATTATCACCCAGGCGTGTGATCATTTCCCTTCTTTTTCCTCCTAAGCCAATCCCATTTCTTCTGTCTCCCCCTCTAGACTGTAAGCTCATGGTGGGCAGAGAATCTACCTCCCAACTCTGGTTGTGTTGTATCCTCCCGAATGCTTAGTACAGTGATCTGCAAACAGAAAGTGCTCAATAAATTCCATCGATTAACTGATTAATCCTGCAGCTCCCATTTTGCTAGATTTATTATGTATTCTCCATCATACTTAGACTGTGAGCCCCATGTGGGCCAGGACTGTGTCCATCCTGATTAACTGGTGTCTATCTCAGGACTTGGGCCAGTTCTTGACACACAATCGGTGCTTAGCAAATGCTCATAATAATTATTATTATTAGATGACTAGTGCTAGAAATCAATTTCTTTACTCCTGGTCTCTTCCCTTCTCTCTCTCTGCTTCCACTTCTTCCTGCCCCATACACAGATTCCCAGGGGGCTAAAATGAGATGAAAGAGGAAATTGAAGAAGCATATTCCATTTCATTGCCTTGCTGTCTGATTTTTTTTAAACCCCAGGCAACGAGGCCCTGCTCATTTTCATGACTGATTTACAATTTAATCATCAGGCGTATAATAATTATTGCTCCATCTCCACCAATTAATGAACTATAATACTTGGGATCGACTCCGTAATAATTGAAGCTGAATAATGGTTTTTATAGTTTTCTCACCCCCAAATTATTGATTTCAGTTTGATCCATAGCATCCAGAAAGCGATTTCCAGCTAAGGCTTCAGCTTTTGTGCATTTCTTCTGTGGGAGGGAGGCTGTTTTGTGAAAAATGATTCCTTTGGCCTCTCAGAAACCAATTCATACTGTGGCAAAATCACTCACCATGCCTTGTGGCACACCAAGGGATTCCGTAAACCCCAAATCTCTATTTTTAAGGGATTCCTTGAAATTTAGTTGAAACAAAAGTTTCCCACATGTTATCATTTCCTAGTACCCTAGAGTGAGGACACATTGGGTAAAGTTCGATCAACCTGCCTTAACATCTTTATGGATTAATCATTCAATCAACCAGTTGCTTTTATTGGATGCTTACTGTATGCAGAGCATTCATTCATTCATTCAATAGTATTTATTGAGCGCTTACTATGTGCAGAGCACTGTACTAAGCGCTTGGAATGTACAAATCGGCAGCACTTGGTAGAGAGTAGAGTTAGGAGAAATGATCTCTGCTCTCAAAGAGCTTGCAGCATAGTGGGAGAGATAGATACTAACATAAATTACGTGTAGGGGAAAGCAGCCGAGTTTAAAGATCTTAAAGATCTGTGCATAAGTACTGTGGAGGTAGGAGTTGGGATGAGAAGCTTAAGTGCTTAAGGGACGAAAAGGCTAATTGATTCAGTCAGAATAGACTGACAAGCAGAGTTTCACTTGGGAAGTCCAAGAAATGAAGATAATTGTCATGAAGGGATGTTCCCAATAGACTCAAAATTAAGGAAACTATCTTATGTTGCTTTGGCTCTTTGCACAAGTTCAGATTTCTCATCACTGACCCAAGCTACCCCCTATTTGAATATGAGTTAAATATGGATTATTTATTTATGTGAATATCTGCCTCTCCCTCTACACTATAAGCTCGTTGGGGGCAAGCATCATGTCTACTACCTCTACTGTGCTTGGCAGAGTAGAAGTCAACAGAATTCGCAGAAAAGTCCCAAAAATCATAGAGCGGGGAATTGGCAGAGCTGAGATTAGAACCCAGGTTCTCAGTCTCCCAGGCTCGTGCTCTTTCCATTAGACCACGCTGCTTCCAAACTTGACTTCACAGTGTATTTACCCCTAAATCTAAAGGGTTCTCATCCTGTGAGGCAGCAGCTGAATATAAGGCATATTGTTCCTTACTCATATTATCAATTCATCAAGTACTATTCTGGATAGAGGATGGACTTGAGAGTTGGAAGGGCTTGGGTTCAAACCCCAGCTCTTCCACTTTTCTGCTATGTGACCTTGGACAAGTCACTTCACTTACTTGAGCCTCAGTTCCCTCATCTGTAAAATGGGGATTAAGAATGTGAGCCCATGTGGGACAGGAACTGTGTTCATTCAATCGTAATTATTGAGTGCCTACTGTGTGCAGAGCACTGTACAGGGACTGTGTCCAACCTGATTTGCTTGTATCCACTCCAGTGCTTAGTACAGTGCCTGGAACATAATAAACACTTAAAAAATACCACCGTTATTATTATTATTATTAGATAAGACTATCTCATGGTGATTTCCAGACTGATAACCTATCCTAGTTTGATTGATAGGGATGTGTCAGGTGGCTGCTTAGTATATTATGTGGATAATTTGCAAAGTTCTTCTATATCAATCAATTGATGGTACTTATTAAGCACTTACTTTGTGTAGAGGACTATACTAAGCCTTTGGGAGAGTATAATACATATGTATGTTTATTGAGTTGTAAATTCACATCATTATCTTGACTCCTTTATTTATTCAGTCTGCTTATTCTGTCTAACCTATTAAGGCACAAGGGAATGTGTGCTTTTGTTTGGGCTTCCCAAGTGCTTAGTATAGTGCTTAGCATAGAATGGGCACTCAGTAATTCTAACTACCACTACTAAACGTAGATACCCATAGATATTTATTTATACAACCCACCAGACAGTACCGTTGAGTACGTAAAAACAGTTGAGATTAATTAATTCATTCATTCAGTCATATTTATTAAGTTCATTTATTCATTCAATAGTATTTATTGAGCGCTATGTGCAGAGCACTGTACTAAGCGCTTGGAATATACAAATCGGCAACAGAGACAGTCCCTGCCCTTTGACGGGCTTACATTAAGTTCTTACTGAGTGCAGAGCACTGTATTAAGCGCTTGGGAAAGTACAATAAGGAGTGACCATCCCTGCCCACAATGAGGTCACAGTCTAGAGGGGGCGAGAATTTGTCTTTGTATCACTTAATGGACTATATAATTTTAAATGATGACCAGAAACAGGTCGAATTTTTCACTTCTAGACATATATATGCAAGTAATTTGGCTAAAGACTTAATACTCAAGGTTCTGTGGACTTGAAGCATGTATTATTTTGTGACAGGCTATTAGTTTTAGTGCGCTGAGCCCAAAGAGAAATCAGTTTAGTCGAGTTTCCTAGGGTTCAATTTTTTTCTTCTTCTTAATCCAATTGATAACAGTTTATTTGAAAAGCCTAACCCTCCCCCAAATCAACGATGCCTTAGGGCAAAGAGTGTGATGACTGAAGCAGCTAATAATAAAGCCAAGAAAATCTTTTTTATTGGAAAGCCCCTGCACACAAACAGAGGGGGAAATGAGTTGACCTTCCAATAATTGATCTGGTTTCCTGGATAGGTCAGGAGAGTAAAGCCATCCTTAACTATGAATCTTTGAAATAATGCCCCCAGGGAAGGGCTGGTTAAAAAAATCTGACAGTTTATTCATTTCCTACTGAATGCATTTTTCTTCAACTATAAGGAGCCTTCATTCCGAAGGGATTCTATGATTTCCAGACGTTGCTCATTCAATCAAACTTATTGAGTGCTTACTGTGTGCAAAGAACTGTTGTTCTCAGTGAATCTTTTTGAGGGTCCAGAGACCGTGAATCAGGAACAGTGAAACTGTGAAATCCTCCAGGAACCACTGATAACAATAATAATAATAATAATTGGGGTATTTGTTAAGCACTTACTACGTGCCAGACACTGTACTGAGCACTGAGGTAGATACAAACTCTTCAGGTTGGACCTGGTCCCTGTCCCCTGTGGATCTCACAGTTTTAATCCCCACTTTATAGATGAGGTAACTGAGGTCCAGAGAAGTGAAGTGATATGCCCAAGGTCACCAGCAGAAAGGTGGCAGAGCTAACATTAGAACCCAGGTCCTAGTGACTAGTGGATAGAGCACAGGTCTGGGAGTCAGAAGGTCATGGGTTCTAATCCGTGCTCCACCTCTTGTCTACTGTATGACCTTGGGCAAGTCACTTCACTTATCTGGGCCTCAATTAATTCATCTGTAAAAATGGGGATTGAGATTGTGAGCCCCACATGGGACAGGGACTGTGTCCAACTCAATTTGTATCCACTCCAGCACTTAGCAAAGCGCTTAACAAATACCATCGTTACCACTGTTATTATTATTATCCACTAAGCCACGCTACTTCTCTACTCTTTGTGGGGCCTGAGTCTGTCCACTTTCCCCTCCCATTGGAGCTATGTGACCCCCAGACCCAGCTAAGCAGTCTGGAGATCACTCCCTGCCCCCTCTTGCCCTCTGGCTTCTCCCCCTAGATCCCTCCTTCCCTCACGGTCCTTCCTCCCTGCAGCACTGACTACACTTCAATCAGTTGTATTTATTGAGCATTTACTGTGTGCAGAGCACTGTACTAAGCGCTTGGGAGAGTACAGCACAACAATATAACAGACACATTCCCTGCCCACAACAAGTTTATAGTCTTGAGGGGGAGACAGTAATGTAAATAAATAAGTTAAGGTTATGTATAAAATATGTATACATTTTATAAGTGCTTTGGAGCTTGTGAGGAGGTGAAAATACAGGAAGCAAATCAGAGCGAGGCCTCATGGGGCTCACAGTTTTAATCCCCAGTTTAAGAATGAGGTAACTGAGGCACAGAGAAGTCAAGTGACTTGCCCGAGGTCACACAGAACACAAGTGGCAGAGCCAGGTGGAGGAGAGGGCTGAGATGGGAGACAAAGAGCTCAGTTTTTGACACTGACGTGTCAGCTCTGGGCTGACCAAAGTGCATCAGTAAGCTTAAATCACCAGGTTAAAAACCTGCTGTTGAAAACCCACATGCTTGACACTACTTATGGGGAATCTGATCGGTAAATTGTTCTCAAGTCCCAGGATGACTCAAGCTGTTCTCTAGCATCCACTCTCCTGGGAGATAGCCAGTAGAATTAGAAATGTTTCACACTGACTGTCCCTGAACAAAATGTCCAGTTCTAGAGATAATGTTTGTTAAGCACTATGTACCAAGTGTTTTCCTGAGCACTGGGGTAGATATGAGATAATCGGGTCAGATCCAGACTCCATTTCCACAGGGGGCTCACAGTCTAAGTAGGAGGGAGAACAGATGAGGTAACTGAGGCCCAGAGAAGTCAAGTGACTTGCCCAAGGTCACACACCAAACAAGTGGCAGAGCCACTGAGCCGCTGGGAAGCAGGGTGGCTTAGTGGAGAGAACATGGGGTTGGGAGTCAGAAGGTCATGTGTTCTAATGCCGGCTCTGCCACTCAATGGCTGTGTGCCCTTGGGCAAATCACTTCACTTCTCTGGGCCTCAGTTACCTCATCTGTAAAATGGAGATTAAGAGTGTGAGTATGAGCCCTCTGTGGGACAAGGACTGTGTCCAACCTGATTCATTTATATCTACCCCATTGCTTAGAACGGTGCTTGGCACATAGTAAGCACTTAACAAATACCATTATTATTATTATTATTAAAAGGAGAACATGGTCTCCTCATTTTGCAGATCAAAGAACTGAGGCACAGAGAAGTGAAGCGACCTGCCCGAGGTCACCCATTCATTTTGTTCATTCATTCAATCCTATTTATTGAGCACATACTGTGCGCAAAGCATTGTACTAAGCGCTTGAGAGAGTACAATATAATAATAAACACATTCCCTGCTCATAACAAGCTTACAGTCTAGAGGGGGAGACCCAGCAGGTAAGTGACAAAACTGGGTTTAGAACCCAGGTCCTCTGACTCCCAGCCTCGTACTCTTTCTGCTAGGCCACGCTGAAGCCAGGGTAAAATCTCTCATTCAAGTTATTTCGAAAGGACTCAACACCCCGAGAAGTCAACATCCAGTTTGGTGTTACCAAGCAGATTGCCCCTTGACATCTTTAATCTTCGCTGCTGTTAAGTATATATCACAAGATTCTAGCGTTCACGTAGTTCCAGATTCAAGAATCATATTCTACGGTCAACTGGGGCTTAATCTTGGAAAGTTAGGGATTATTTCCAAATACATCAAATTATTTCAGAAAGAATCCACCGTGGTTGTTTGGAAGTTAAGGAAGTTTTTGAAAACTGGGGGAATCAATTCAATCCACTTTCTCTGTGTGGAAACGGTTTAAAGCTGTTCTGTCAGAGAATGTAATAGTATCGAGGAGAAAAAGAAAGAGGAAAACAGATGAATAGATTTCCTTTAGTGGAGTGCAGTTTGCTCCATTGGCTGTGCTAGAGTAAATTAAAAAGTTTGATTTACTAGGAGCTGTAATGATATGATCCTGCAAAGTTCTTATGGACAAATCCTGATCAAACATTTGTAAATATGAAGCTTTAAAGACTTTGTATTTAATTCATTAATCTCCTAATTAATTTTTCTTTTTCCCCATAGTGTAGACTAAACATTTAAAATGATCAATGAACTTAAATACACTTGGATTGACTTTCCTCCTATTTAGAGAATTCTTTCCATTTCAATTATTCTGTGGGCTCTAGGTAGACATTTGATACTTCCAGGGTCTTGCTTTTAGAACTGTTCCAGTTTTTGTCTTGATCAATTAATTTGGAAACTGTAAACACAGGCTTTAAATGCTGTGCTCCTTGGAAACAGTGGGAGTGAAAGGAATGACAGAGCACACAATTTTCCATGGAAAACCAGAAATTTCTAATAAGGCATCCAAAGAGAAGCAGCACAGCCTAGTGGATAGAGTTCAGGCCTGGGAATCAGAAGGACCTGAGTTCTAATCCCAGCTCCGCCACTTGTCTTTTATATGATCTCGGACAAGTCACTTCACTTCTCTGGGCTTCGATAAAATGGGGATTAAGACTGTGAGCCTCACGTGGGACCGGTACTGTGGCCCACCTGATTAGCTTGTATCTATTCCAGTGCTTAGTTCAGTCCCTGGCACATAGTAAGCTCTTAAACAAATACCATAAAAAAAATGGAAAGAGGGAATACAGAGGAATAAAAGTGCAGATAATTCATCTTTGCTTGTTTTAAATTCTAATTTTTTTTATGATACCTGCTAATCGCTTACTATGTGTCTAGCACTGTTCTGAATGCTGGGGTAGTTACCAGTTAATTAAGTTGGATACGGTGCCTGTCCCACAATAAGCGCTCAATAAATACAAGTGACTGACTGACTAATGATACCCGCTCTCCCTCCTATTTAGACTGTGAGCCCCAGGTGGGACCTGATTATCTTTTATCTTGTATCTACCCCAGCACTTAGTACAGTGCTTAGCACATAGTATGCGCTTAACAAATATTAGTATTATTAGGAGCTCCTTGAGGGCAGGAATCATGCCTACCAACTCTATTGTACTGTACTCTCCCAAGCACTTAGTTCAGTGATCTACACATAGTAAGCGCTCAGTAAATGCCATTGATTGACTGATTGGTAAATGGGTCCAAATGAATTCTCCCTGAGAATGCCGGTCTGATAATCTCCTTAGTTTTCTTAGTGCAGTTTTGAGAAATTAGCTCCAGGTTTAACATCCCTGTCTTGCTGAAAAAATGAGATCAATAATCTTCCCGTTTTCTTCCCTTCAAGGAGAACCTGACAACATTAATTTCAAATTATTTTGCATTTCATGATTGCAAAACAAGGAATAGCTCTCTCTGACCCTCTCTTATCCCAAATATCCGAGGATGAAAACCAGGATGAAATAGCAGAGGGGAAGGGAAAAGAGTGGTTTAAATTTTTGTCACGATTCACTTCTCTCCCTTTAGATCGTAAACTCATTGTGGGCAGGGATTGTGACTGCTAAGTCTTCAACTGTACTCCCCCAAGTTCTCAGTACAGTGCTTTGCACATAGTGAGCACTTGATAAATGCCATTGAATGACTGATTGATTGAGACTCTGCCACATGTCTGCTGTTTGACCTTGGACAAGTCACTTCACTTCTCTATGCCTCAGTTATCTCGTCTGTAAAATGGGGATTAAGACTGTGAGCCCTATGTGGGACAGGGACTGTGTCCAACCTGATTAACTTGTATCTACCCTAGAGCTTGCCACATTGTAAATGCTTAACAAACACCATAAACATTATTATTAAATGGCAGAGCCGGGATTAGAACCCAGGCCCTCTGACTCTCAGGCCTGTGTTCTTTCCACTGGGCCACATCAATTCTCTCCCCTGTCATTTCTGGCAGGAGGTTCCATCAGCACTGTGATGGAAGATAAGAAGAGCCTCCAAAAGCGGCTTTCCAGCTTTTCAACCAAAATGGAGTCTTCTCACCAATATCCTGAGTTATTCCGCAAACCTGACCTATGCATGGACCACAGCTATATTACACAAACCTTCTGTTGCTTTCAGGAGAGAGTCTTCCTTCTGAAGAATGTCCCTGAACCTTTCTCCAGCATTTAGCACAGGGCTTTGCATGAAGTAAGCACTCAACAGGTAAGGAGATGAAAGAGAAAGAGGAGGAGGAGAAGCAGCAAGGAGTTATCAATTAATGGTATTTACTGAGCACTTACTATGTGTCCAGCACTGTTCTAAGCGCTTGGGTGAGTATACTATAAGAGAGTTGGTAGACACAACCAATGTGACATTATTATTATTGCTATTATTATTATACGAGCCTGGGAGTCAGGGGACCTTGGTTCTAATCCCAGCTCTGCCATTTGTCTGCTGTGAGACCGTGGACAAACCACTTTGCTGAGCCTCATTTTCTTCATCTGTAAAATGGAGGTTAAATACCTTCTCTCCCTCCTATTTAAACTGTGAACCCCATATGGGACAGGGACCGTGTTTTAACTCATTATCTTGTATCTATGCACTTTGCATGTAGAAAAGGTTAAAACAACATCACTTAGAAGAGCAAAAAGGAGGACAAAGAGAGGGAGGATAGGTGGAGTTATTGCCCTTGACCAAGAATTGCTCACAGGTTATTTATGTCAAGAAAGTCATGCTGAATATACTGAAATTGAGGTGCTTCTATCAGGAACAAATGAATAAATGAGTGTTCTGAATGAACACAAATAATCATCTTGTTCTTCTCCCTTGGATATTTCAGGGATTTGTCCATCTCCCCCAGCCTACCTCTTCTTTATACCACTGTCTGCCCAAACTGGCTACATTTTCTCCTCCTGCCCTGTGTTCTTTCCACTAGGCCACACTGCTTCACTGTGTTTGGCCCAGGGAAGTAAGAAGGGAGAGAGTCTGGACAAGGGAGGACAGGGAGAAGCAGTGTGGCTTAGTGGAAAGAGCAAAGTCTTAGGAGAGGTCATGCATTCTAATCCAGACTCTGCTTTACTTCACTTCTCTGGACCTCATGTGTAAAATGGGGATGAAGACTGTGAGCCCCATGTGGGACAACCTGATAACCATGTATCTATCACAGTGCTTAGAACAGTGCTTGGCACAGAGTAAGCGCATAATGAATACCATCATCATCATTATTATTATTATGGATGGGGAGAGAGAGATAAAGAGAGATAAAGAAAAGGAGAGATAATGAGAGATAGAGAGAGGAAAAGAGATAAAGAGAGAGAGAGGCTAATAAGCACTCTTCAAAGAATAGTACACACAGTGACCGTGTTTTTTCTGGGAGAATCAACAACTGCAGGAATGAAACGACCTTTGAGTAGGTAGAATTGCAAAAGCTACAAAAACAAACAGGCTGAAGGCAGAGCAAGGAGGATTTCCTCTTCTTCAGTTGTCAGACTTACCTTGAGCCTGCAGTTGAGAAGATCTTTTATGAGGAAAGAATTGCATTAGGGATAATTGCAACCCAGCTGCTCCTAACTGGACCATCAAATGGCATGACATTTCCAAAGAGGCAGCAAGCATGAGAATTAAATCGAGGAGGATTCTGTGTGTTGGGCGCTGTGGAACGTGAGTGCTGCTGTTCTAATCTTAAGACTGGCCACAGCATCCAAACAACCAAGCAAAGACATGTTAGTGGCTTAGAACCTGCTCAATTTTAGAGTAAAGGCAATATCTTGTCTGTTCTCTGGGAATAAGATGGGATGAAATAGCCCAGGAGAGTGAACAGTATTTACTGAATGCTTACTGTGTGCAGAGCACTGTACTAAGCATTTCAGAAAGTATATTATAACCGAGTTAGTAGATACATTCCCTGCCCACAAAGAGCTTTCATTCTAGAGATTTGTAAAGCCTATTCCCTCCTCCTCAGACTGTGAGCCCCATGTGGGACATGGACTATGTCCAACCTGATTAGCTTGTATCTACCTCCGTACTTAGTGCTTGACACATAATAAGCAGATAATAAATGCTATAATGCAAATAATGATCTCATCTCCCTCACCCTTACCCTCACCCACAGAGGACAGGTACCTTATGTTGTCTCCACCCTGGCACTTAGTACAGTGCTTGGAACATTATAGGTGCTTAATAAATACGACAGTTATTCTTTTAACAACCTCACAATGGCACTGGGCCATAAGTTTGTATTACTGGCATTAGGCTAAAGAAGAAGGAAATGAAATGAGAAGGCCACTCCACAAACGCGAGACACCTTGGCAAGTGAGAAGCAACATGGCCTAGTGGAAAAAGCACAGACCTGGGAATCAGAAGGACCTGATCCCAGCTCTGCCATTTGCCCGGTTTGTGACCTTGGTCAAGTCACTTCGCTTCTCTGTGCCTCAGATATCTCATCTGTAAAATGAGAATTAAATCCTCCTCCCTCCGACTTAAACTGTGAGCCCTAAGTGGGACAGGGACTGTATCCAACCCTGATTTCCTTGTATCTACTCCAGGGCTTAGAACAGTGCTTGACACATAGTAAGTGCTTAACAAATATCATTAAGACAAAAAGGAAACAGCCCAGGGTTAGTTCTTCTAGATAAACTCCCTTCCTTTGGTCCATATTGTACACCTGTCAATGTTTGCATAAGGCAGGAGGTGGGGTTGTTTTAGCATGAAGGAAAAGGAGGGGTGTGGTTCTAGAAGTAGCCAAAAAACTATAAAACTCAGGTCTCTGGCAGAATTGTTTATAGTGCAAATTCAGGGCTGAAATACAAACTGTGGAATGAAGGAATTCTTGGCTTTCCCTACTCCAACCAAAGGTGATTTAAGGGGCAACACTGATTCTTCTATGAGGCTTCTGGGCTCCTTCTGGACTCAGCGTAAATCCAGTGTACGAGCCAGGCCTATGGGGATGATGGAAAGAGACAGAAGACAGTGTGGTCTAGTGGAAAGAACTGGAAAGAGAAGACAGAGTGGTCTAGTGGAAAGAGCTCAGTTTTGGTATCTGATCTGGGCTCTGCTGCTTGCCTGCTGTATGATCTTGGGGTGAATCACTCCTCTGTGTCTCAGTTACCTCATCTGTAAAATGGGAATAACATTCTATCCTCTCCCTCCCTCCCCATGTGGGGTAGGGACTGATCTGATTGTATTGAATCTACCACAGTACTATGGTAAGTACATAGCAAACACTGAGATTATTATCAATATGTTAGGCCCTAGGCTGGGGTTACCACATTCCATTCTCTGGGGAGAGGAGAGATGTAGTTATGCTTGGGAATGCAATTTTTGCTTTCACATACAGAGAGATGGAGAAAAAGAGCTATAGAGAGATGGATAGAGAAATGGATAGAGATAGAAATGGAGAGAGAAAACAGAAAGAGAGAAAGATGGAGAGAGATGGAAAGAGTGGAAGAGAAAGATGGAGAGAGACATGGGAACAAAAATAGAGATCAAGAGATAGATGGTGAGAGAGGAAAGCCAAAGATGGCCTCAATGTGAAGATGGGGAGGGACAGAAAGGATAGTGGTGAGGATAGTGGTAAGAAATCAGGAGAGTTTAGGAAGAAGGCAGTGGGTACAATACAGCATGGGCCTGGGGGTCAGAGGACCTGGTCTGCTGTTTGACCTTGGGCAGTCACTTAGCTTCTCTGTGCCTCAGTTTCCTCATCCATTAAGTGAAGATTAAATCCTACCCCTTCTTACTTAGACTGTGAACCTCATGTGGGACAGGGACTGTGTCCATCCTAAATATCTAATCCAGTGCTTAAAACAGTGTTTGGCATATAGTAAGTGCTTAAGAAATATTACTATCATTATTATCATACTAAGACAGCAAACCAACTGGGAGTTCATGAATATATTTAAAACTCTTAGGTGGGTCCCCCTTAACAGGTCTTCCCAAATGGCAGTTTCAAATGTAACAGCTAAAAATAGTAAATACGTATCATTTCATTCTAAAAATAAGTCTCCCAAGTCAACTCCCCAGCACCATAAAAAGCAAGCATAAACTAGTTTGGCTGTCCACCTGTGAATGGTATATCAAGCTTGGAACGGGATTTAAAGGGAACAGAAACCAAGAAGGGCAAAGGTTAGTTTCCTCCAAGTAAATCATTGCTATAGCTGGGTGGGGAGTCCACATCCCGTGGAGAAGCAGCGTGGCTCAGTGGAAAGAGCATGGGCTTTGGAGTCAGGGCTCATGAGTTCAAATCCCAGCTCTGCCACTTGTCGGCTGTGTGACTGTGGGCAAGTCACTTAACTTCTCTGTGCCTCAGTTCCCTCATCTGTAAAATGGGGATCAAGACTGTGAGCCCCACGTGGGACAACCTGATTCCCCTATGTCTACCCCAGCGCTTAGAACAGTGCTCGGCACATAGTAAGCGCTTAACAAATACCAACATTATTATCCCCTAGCCTGCTAGCCACTGTTTTATCTGCTGGATAAGGAGGCTTCTGTTTTCCAGTGGCTTGTCCAGAGGTGTTTATTGAGCACTGACTATGTGCAGAACACTGTACTAAGCACTTCTTATCTCTTGAATCAAAGAATTCCATAATAGAGTTCATAATAATAATAATAATCACATTTTTGTTAAGCACTTATTATGTGCCAGGCACTGCATTAAGCACTGGGGTGGATACAAGCAGCTTGTGGACACAGTCTCTGTCCCACATAGGGCTCACAGTCTTCATCCCCATTTTACAGATGAGGAACCTGAGGCACAGAGAAGTGAAGTGACCTGCCCAAGGCCACACAGCAGAGAAGTGGCAGAGTCTGGACTTGAACCCATGACCTTCTGACTCCCAGGCCTGTGCTCTATCCACTATGCTATACTGTTTCCCATCATAATAATATTTGTTAAGCACTGGGGTAGATACAAGATAATCAGGTTAGGCATAGTCCTTGTCCCTCAAGGGACAGTCTAAGAGGAAGGACAGGTATCGAATCCTTATTTTACAGATAAGGAAACTGGGGTGCAAAGAAGTGACTTGTCCCCAGGTCACCCAGCAGCCAGTGGCAGAGGCAGGAATAGCCAGAGGCAGGTCACCCAGGTCCTGTGATTTCCACACTTGTGCTCTTTCCACTAGGCCATTTTTCTTCCCCAGTTGCACCTAATAATGTTTTAGAGTTCTAGGCTGTAAGCTCCTTTGGGGCAGGAAATGTGTCTACCAGCTCCACTGTAAGATTCTTGCCCAAGCACTTCATACAGTCCTCTGCACTAAATCCACCCCTTTCTCTCTGACCTATGACGATGCCATGGACACATCTCTTCCAAAAAGCCCTACTTCCATCTGCAAACACTCTGGCAGTGTATCCATAAACTTTTCTTGGTCAAAATATGGAAGTGGTTTACCAATGCCTCCTTCCACGCCGTCACTTTGAGTCTCCACGCTTGACTCCCTCCCATGCAGCTATTTTCCAGCACAGGTGAGTTTTGACTTGTAGAGACTGTCTTCCACTTGCTAGACACTGGCCAACCTAGGAATGGAATGGTTACGCCTCTGCTTGACTCTCCCTCCCACAGCCGAGAGCGGTAAAGTACTAGAAATTCTCCAGGTTTGACCCTGAGAGGGGAGCCATCCAAACTGCTACCGTGTTAACCCAAGTACTTATCCTATCACGCTTTGATTACTGTATCAGTTTCCTTGCTGACCTCTCTGCCTCTGGTCTCTCCCCACTATGGTTAATATTTCCTAATGTTGACCAGATCATTTTCCTACAAAAACATTTAGACCATCTTTCCCCACTCCTCAAGAAACTCCAGTGGTTGCCCATCCACCTCTGCATCAGACAGAAACTCCTCACAATTAGTTTTAAAGCAGTCAATCACCTAGCCCCTCCTACCTCAATTCGCTACTCCCTTACTACAACCCAGCCCGCACACTTCGCTCCTCTAATGCCAATCTTCTCACCGTACCTTTATCTCGTCTGTCTCATCACTGACCTCTCTCCCACATCCTGCCTCAGGCCTGGAATGCCCTCCCTCCTCCTATCCGACAGACAATTACTCTCCATGTCCTTCAGAGCCTGATTAAAGGCCCATCTTCTCCAAGAGGCCTTCCCTGACTAAGCCCTCTTTTTGTCTTCTCCCACTCCCTTCTGCGTCACTCTGACTTGCTCTCTTTATTCATCCCCCCTCCCAGCCCCACAGCACTTATGTCCATATCTGTAATTTATTTATTCATACTAATGTGTATCTCCCCTTCTAGACTGTAAGCTCATTGTGGGCAGGGAATGTATCTGTTTATTGTTCGGTTGTACTCTCCCAAATACTTAATACAGTGCCTTGCACACAGCAACTGCTCAGTAAATAATATTGAATGAATAAGCATTCAATAAATACCACTGATTGATAGACAAGTAAGTGAAGTCATCATTCATAGATAATGGTCAGCTGGTACTTCCTCTACCTGGCCCGAATCTAGCTTAGGAAGGCTCCAGAAAGTTGACCCCTGGGTGGAGGTGAGTGAGGAGGGGGTGACGAGATGGGATCTGGCCTGCCTTCCTGTTCCTGGGGACCCAACCCCTGCTCCTCTAAATCCCAGAGCAGGAGGGGTCGCCAAGGGTGGGTTGGGGTCAGGCTACATGACCCCCCATCCGTCCCCCACCGAACTTTTCCGTCTCCTGTCAGGGAAGAGAGAGCAAGACCCGAGAGTCACTGGGAGGAAGAACCAGAGGGCCGTGGAGTGATGTGGAGAGGCGGGAGCGGGCACTACTAAAGTTGGGAAGAAAACCCAGTCAATTAAGTTGACTGGTTGATGCTTGGCTAGTAACAGTGGTGATTTGCCTCCAGGCCACTAAGGGTTTTCTCACTGCACTGTAGACTTTTCTAGGGAGCAGGAATTTTGAGGGGCAACACTTAGTAATAACAGTAATAATAATAACGGTATTTGTTAATCGTTTACTATGTGACAAAGCACAGTTCTAAGCGCTAAGATACAAGCTGATCAGGTTGGACATAGTCCCTGTCCCACATGGGGGTCACAGTCATTTTACAGATGAGGTAACTGAGGCACAGAGAAGTGAGGTGATTTGCCCAACGTTACTTAGCAGGGTTTAGAAACAAGGTCCTTCTGACTCCCAGGGCCATGCTCTATCCACTAGGCCATCCTGACTTAAATCCCCAAATGCAGACATACTGTGCAACAGATCAGTGAATGAGTCTAAATCTAGAAAAATCCATCCATGGATTCTCCTGCCTCCCACTCCTCTTTTCCTTGATGTCTGGAATAGCTATCCAGTTCTAATGCTCTCCCCCAAAATATTTGATTCTTCCTTCATTCAGTCATACTTATTGAGCATTTACTGTGCACAGAGCACTGTACCAAGCACCTGGGAGAGTTACATTCCCTGCCCACAAGGAGTTTACAGTCTAGAGGGGGAGAAAGACATTAATATAAATACATTACAGATATGTACATCGGCCCTGCAGGTCTGGGAGTGGAGGTGAATAAAGGAAGCAAGTCAGGGCAATGCAGAAGGGAGTAGGAGAAAAGGAAAAGAGGGCTTAGTTAAGGAAGTCCTCTTGGAGGAGATATGCCCTCAGTAAGTCTTTGAAGTGCTGGAGATTAATTGCCTGTTGGATTTGAGGAGGGAGGGTGTTCCAGGCCAGGTTGATAAGGAGATAGATGAGATCAAGGTACAGCGAGAAAGTAGGCATTAGACTATCTTGCTTTTCTTGCTTTGCTTTTCTCTTTTCACCCTTAATTTTCCATGCTTCTACTTTCTCCCTTTTGTTTCTCAGGATTCCTCCCCTTTCCTTATCTTCTGCTCTCCTGCACAAAGCCTTTCTTGTGGCTTTGTGTCTCTTCTTCATGGTGTTTGCTGAGTGCTTACTATGTTCCAGGCACCATACTAAGCTCTGGGAAAGATACAAGCTAATCAGGTAGGATGCAGTCCACA
Source organism: Ornithorhynchus anatinus (assembly GCF_004115215.2). Lineage (NCBI taxonomy): Eukaryota > Metazoa > Chordata > Mammalia > Monotremata > Ornithorhynchidae > Ornithorhynchus > Ornithorhynchus anatinus. The sequence goes on along the minus strand of NC_041741.1, from coordinate 16,657,489 downwards.
TCCCATGCCTGGCTGGCAATCTTAATCCCCATTTTACAGATGAGGGAACTGTGTCTCCAGATTCTCCATCATCCTCTTGGCCTACTTTGGTTTGCATTTGGTCACTCTTGCAGGATTCCTTTCTCTGGCATTTCTCATTTCTATATTCTGCTCCTCAATGGTTGCTCTGGAGAATCCTGTTTCTTTCTGCTCTCTCAAGCCCTGACTTGTTTCTTTCCGCTCTCTCCTGCTCTAGCCCCTGATCTACTCAGCTGGGTGGAAAAGGCAGGAAGTATAGGAGGGTTTCCTTTGAGGAGAGAGAATGGGGTGGTCTCTTATTTGGTCATCATCTTCTTCCTCCTCCTCCTCTTCCCCCCTCCTTTTCCTCCTCCTTCCCATCTCTTCTTCCTTCTCCCCATCTCCTCCTCCTCCTCTCCCTCCTCCTTCCCTTTCTCCCCTTCCTTCCCCTCCTCCTTCCCTTCCTCTCCCTCCTTCTCCTTTTCCTTATCCCTTTCTTCCTCCCCCTCCTCCTTCCACTCTTCCTCCCTTTCCTCCCCCTTCTCCTTCTCCTCCTCCTCCTCTACTGTACAGTACAACAGAGTGCCCTACTCACAAGGAGCTGACAGTCCAGATACAGGGAGACAGACATTAAAATAAATACAGATATTGATTAATAATTAATGATGGTATTTGTTAAACACTTTCAGTTAAGTGCTAACAAGTTTACAGTCTAGAGCAGGGATGTGTAGTGGACCTGATCCTGTTCAATTAATTCTCCACAGCTCAGTTGAAGGACACCCTCTGTCTTCTGCGTCACCCTGACTAGCTCCCTTTATTCATCCCCTGATCCCTGCCCCAAGCTCTTACGTATATATCTGTATTTCATTTATTTATATTAATGCCTCTCTCCCCTCTAGACTATAAGCTCGTTGGGGGAAGGGAATGTGTCTGTTTATTGTTATACTGTACTCTCCCAAGCGTTTAGTACAGTGCTCTGCACACGGTAAGCACTCAATAAATACGATTGAATGAATAAATGTGACCTGCACACAGGCATTCAAATAGGATTTGCTCCTCAGGGAAACCCAACTGCACAAGATATAAGCATCACCTAAAGTCCTAGAGGCTGTCATTTGAGAACTGCCATATTCAGATGACTATGTTCTAGAGACACACCCCGAAACAAATATATAGTGAATAAAAAACTGTTCTGCCTAAATTGGCCAAAAACTAATAATAATAATAATAATGTTGGTATTTGTTAAGCGCTTACTATGTGCAGAGCACTGTTCTAAGCGCTGGGGGAGATACAGGGTCATCAGGTCGTCCCACGTGAGGCTCACAGTTAATCCCCATTTTACAGATGAGGTAACTGAGGCACAGAGAAGTTAAGTGACTTGCCCACAGTCACACAGCTGACAAGTGGCAGAGCCGGGAGTCGAACTCATGACCTCTGACTCCAAAGCCCAGGCTCTCTCCACTGAACCACGCTGCTTCCCCAACTACAGACAGTCAGGCTGAAAAAAACTAAATTAATGTAGTATGCTGCACCAGGGAAACTGTACACACAACCAAACTGGTGACACAGCTCAATCCAGTTGCAGAATCCTGTCACCTAGGCAGCACAAAGGTCAACAGCACAATGATAGACCAAGAAGTCACATGGCCTAGTGGATAGACCACGGGTCCGAGAGTCAGAAGGACCTGGGTTCGAATCCTGGATCCGCCACTTGCCTGCTTTGTGACTTTGAACGAATCACTTCATTATCTCTGCCTCAGTTACCTCATCTGTAAAAAGGGGATTAAGAGTGTAAGCCCCATGTGCAACACGGACTGTGTTCAACCTGATTACTTTGCATCTTTGTATTACTTTGTACTTTGTAGAGAAGCAGCGTGGCTTAGGGGAAAGAGCACAGGCTTGGGAGTCAGAGGTCATGGGTTCGAATCCCAGTGCTGCCACTTGTCAGCTGTGTGACTGTGGGCCAGTCACTTCACTTCTCTGTGCCTCAGTTACCTCATCTGTAAAATAGGGATTAAGACTATGAGCCTCAGGTGGGACAACCTGATTACCCTGGATTAGCCCAGCGCTTAGAACAGTGCTCTGCACATAGTAAGTGCTTAACAAATATCAACAAAAAAAATCAACATTATTTTCTACCCTTGCTCTTAGAACAGTGCTTGGCACATAGTAAATGGTAAGCAAATACCATTTTTAAAAAGTCGAAAATTGAAATCAGAAGTCTATTCTTTGGGAGACTGCCAAACTGAATGTGGTAGCGGTGTGATATCGACATCTACCCAGCTTTTTAAAAATGGTATTTGTTTAGCGCTTGCTAGGTACCAGGCAAAGCTCTAAGCACTGAGGAAGACACAAGTTAATTAGGTCGGATACGGTCCATATCCCAGATTCTCACTGTGCCTTCATCTCACCTGTCTCGCCGCCGACCCCTCACCCAAGTCCTGCCTCTGGCCTAGAACGCCGTCCCTCCTCAAATCCGACAGATGATTAATAATAATAATAATAATGTTGGTATCTGTTAAGCGCTTACTATGTGCCAAGCACTGTTCTCGGGGACTCAGGTTGTCCCACGTGGGGCTCACAGTCTTAATCCCCATTTTACAGATGAGAGAACTGAGGCACAGAGAAGTTAATAATAATAATGTTGGTATTAAGCGCTTACTATGTGCCGAACACTGTTCTAAGCACTGGGGGAGATACGGGGTAATCAGGTTGTCCCACGTGAGAAGCAGCGTGGCTCAGTGGAAAGAGCACGGGCTTTGGAGTCAGGGCTCATGAGTTCGAATCCCAGCTCTGCCACTTGTCGGCTGTGTGACTGTGGGCAAGTCACTTAACTTCTCTGTGCCTCAGTTCCCTCATCTGTAAAATAGGGATTAAGACTGTGAGCCCCACGTGGGACAAGCTGATTCCCCTCTGTCTATCCCAGCGCTTAGAACAGTGCTCGGCACATAGTAAGCGCTTAACAAATACCAACATTATTATTATTATTATTATTACGTGAGGCTCACGGTTAATCCCCATTTTACAGATGAGGTAACTGAGGCACAGAGAAGTTAAGTGACTGGCCCACGGTCACACAGCTGACAAGTGGCAGCGCTGGGATTCAAACCCATGACCTTACTTTACTTTCCCCACTTCGAAGCCTTACTGAAGGCACATCTCCTCCAAGAAGCCTTCCCAGGCTAAGCCCCCCTTTCCTCATCTCCCACATCCCCTGCATCACTGACTTGCTCCCTTTGTTCTTCCCCCATCTCAGCCCCACAGCACTTATGTACATATCCATCATTTTATTCATGTGTTTTGATGTCTGTCTCCCCTTCTTGTGGACAGTGGATGAGGATGATGGTGTTCTTTCCATTAAACCACTAAGAAGCTCCTCTCTAGACTATAAGTTCATTGTGGATAAGGAGTGTGTCTCCCAACGCTGTTGAAATGTACTTCCCAAACAGTACAGTGCTCTGCGTACAGTCAGTGCTAAATAAATACCACTGATTGGTTTAATTTGTCTGGAGAGATTCCACTTCTGCAATAAAACTAGGAAAACAGTACCAACTCTCTGGAGGCATAATTAAGTACATGGCTCGTGCTTAGGCGGCTCTCTGTTCATCTGACAGCGACGTGCTTAAGTAAATGCCAAATTATAACGGGAAATTAGTGAGGAGGAGTTAGGGAAAGTGCTTCAGAAGCCTCTTTTCCCTCTCCTCACCAGGCAGCCAGACGGCACGCTAGCCAGGCAGCTTTCCAATTTCACTTCATTTCCGGATAACATTCGGCGCTCCAACTTCTGGGATAAGGCCGAACATCCAGGGTGTGTTGGTTAGTCTGCCTGGGAACGATGGGCTGGGAGAATAAAGCAGGGAAGGGGTTTCTGAGAGGAGACCCACCAAGAGATCACTGTGTCTGTTCGTTGTTATACCGTACTCTCCCAAACGCTTAGTACAGCGCTCTGCACACACTAAGAGATCAATAAATACTACTGAATAAATGACTGAATGTGGGATGGGATCGTTTCTCATGCTTATTTGACATTTCAGAACAGTAACTCTGGGGCGGAGGATATCCCAAATAAGGCCAGATCCTCCCCATTCCCAACCAGGATGAAGTTATTTCTGCTTTTATCATTAGTGGTAATAGTAATTATTATTATTATGATATTTATTAAGAGCTTACTATGGGCCAAGCCCTGATCAGGTTGGACCCAGTCCTTTTTTTTTAATTTCATCTTTTTAATCTGTTAAGTGCTTACTCTGTGTCAAACACTATTCTAAGCACTGGGATAGATACAAGCTAATCAGGTTGGACATAGTCCATGTCCCACATGGGACTCATACTCTTAATTCCCATTTTACGGGTGAGGGAATTGAGGCCCAGAGAAGTGAAGTGAGTGGCCTAAGGTCACATAGCAGACAAGTAGAGGAGCTGGGATTAGAATCTAGGTCCTTCTGACTCCCAGGCCTAGCGTCTTTCCACTAGGCCACGCTGCTTCTCCTAAGAAGCCCAGGGGCCTCCCAGTTTAAGCAGGAGAGGAGAACAGCTATTGAATCCCCATTTTACAGATTAGGGAATTGAGGACCAGAAAAGTGAAGCGACTTGCCCCAGGTCACATAGCAGCAAGTGTTAAGATTGGAACCCAAGTCTCCCGACTCCCAAGGTCATGCTTTTCCCACTAGGCCACATTAGATGACTTAGTTACCCATGGAGACCCCAGATCTCTAAAATGTATGCCATCTGAGAGAAGGAAGTGGACTCCTGGGCCTCAAAAACTCCTTCACAGATGACCAGATGGGATGGGGCTAAGCCTGCTTTGCATCCTGTTATTTCCTCTTTATTCTGCAATCTCACTATCAGCAGATCTCAGGGCTCTCAGCCCATACAGACTCACCATTTTCCTCCTCTTCCTCTTTTTTCTGCCTCCTCCTCCTCCTCCCTCCTTCTCTTCCCTTCTCCTCATCTTTCTTCCTCTTTCTCATTCAGTGGTATTTACTGAGTGTTTACTGTGTGCAGAATGCTGTATTAAGTGCTTGGGAGAGTATAATACAAAATTAGACACATTCTCTTCCTCCCTCCTCCTCTTCCCACCTCATCTCTCACCCTTCTCTCTCTTTCTCCTTCTCCCCCCACCTGCCCATCCTCTTTTTCCTCCTTCTCCTCTTCCTTCTTTTGCTTCTCCTCCTTGTCCTCCTTCTCTAACTCCTTCTCTTGCCTCCTCATCTTCTCCATCCCCCTTCTCCTCCTCCTCTCCCTCTGACTCCCCATTCTGTTTCCAAGAAATGCTGCCGTGGTGGGAAGACAGAACCAAGGTGACAGCCACACCATGGCATAGTGGATAGAACATGGGCCTGGGAGGAAGAAGGTCATGGTTTCTATTCCCAGCTCCACCACTTGTCTGCTGGGTGGCCTTGGGCAAGTCACTTCACTTCTCTGGGCCTTAGTTACCACATCTGTAAAATGGAGATTAAGACTGTGAGCCCTATGCAGGGCAGGAAATGTGTCCAACCCAATTTGCTTTTATCTACTCCAGCACTTACAGTGCCTGGCATATAGTAAGCACTTAACAAATACCATTATCATTATTATTATTAGTTCCCAAGGAAATGGGGCTGAAAAACAGGCCTTGCATGGGCACCCCTGCCTGGGCCTTTCAAGCATTTTTTGGGCAAGGCCTGGGAACACTAGCCCAGCACTTTGGTTCTTTAAACAAATACAGGACATGGCAAGATTTCCATTAAACTGCAAGCTTGTTACGGGTAGGGCATGTGTCTGCTAATTCTGTTGTGTTGTACTCTCCCAAGCCCTTAGTACAGTGCTCTGGACATAATAAGTGCTCAATAAACACTACTGATTGATTAGGACACTGTCCACTCTCTGCAAGGCAGGGGGTGGAGCGGAGCAGAATGAGAAGGGCTGGAAACCCATAATGGGTGGGGGGGCAGATTGTGGGGGTAATTATGCTGGAGGAAGCAAATGAGAAGCAGTGTAGCCTAGTGGATAGAGCCTGGCAGTCAGAGGACCTGGGTTCTAACCCCGGCTCGGCCAAATGCTTGCTATGAAAACTTGAGCAAGTTAGTGTTTTGCCCGTAGTAAGTCCTCAGTAAACACCATTGATGATGATGAAAATGATCTTGTGTTTACCCCAGAGCTTAATATAGTGCCTGGCATATAATAGGTGCTTAACAAATATCACTTTTTTAGAAAAACAACTGACACAGAGACAGGAAATGAGTTATTCAAGATCACACAGCAGGCAAGTGTCAGATTTGAGACTAGAACCCATGCTCAGTTATAATTTCTTGTATAATTAATGAGCAGCAGCCAGAGGTGCCCTACTATAAACCCAAAAAAGCAAATGACATCTCCCTCAACAATGTGGTGTTAACACAGATTACAGGACACAGGAAAAACCATCCTGGAGAAGCAGGTCAGCTCTGGAACAGCTCGCCATGCTAATAATTAAGGAGTTAAAAATGCCTGGGACTCCCCAGCTGACTCTCCAACACTAATTAATAATAATAATCATTGTGGCATTTGTTAAGCACTCACTATGTGCAAGGCTCTGTATAAGCACTGGGCTGGATACAAGCAAATTGGGTTGGACACAGTCCCTGTTCCAGGGGGGGGCTCATAGTCTTAATCCTCATTTACCCATGAGGGAACTGAGGCACTGAGAAATGACTTGCCCAAGGACACACAACAGACAAGTGACAGAGCCAGGATTAGAATCCAGGTCCTTCTGACTTCCAGGCCCATGCTCTATCCACTAGGCCAAGCTGCCTCACAAGGTTAATGACAAAACTGTCCCTGCTGGATACTTTGTCATGCTCCTGTTGATGATGATGATAATAATAATAATAATAAAAATTGTGGTATTAAGGACTGGGGCAAGTACAGGATAATTAGTTTGGACACAGTCCCTGTCCCACATAAAGTTCACGGGGAGGGTATTTTCTCTCCCACCCCCATCCTGCTTCCTTTGAGGAATCTTACACTCCCAAGCACTTAATACAGTACCCTGCACACAGTAAGCACTCAGTAAATACCCCTGATTTTTTATGGTACTTATTTAGTACTTACTATGTGTCAAATACTGGTCTAAGTTCTGGAGTAGTTAATGAGGTTGGACTCAGTCCCTGTCCCCCATGGGGCTCACAGTCTAAGTCGGAGGGAGAACACAAGAACTGAGGCACAGAGAAGTAAAGTGACTTGCCCAAGGTCACATATAAAGCATTTGGCAGAGGCAGAATCAGAACCCAGGTCCTCTGATACCCAGGCCCTTGCTCTTTCCACTTAGCTGTAGTGCTGATGAATTGATTTTTTTTTTTTAGACAAGTAACCCATTTATTTATTGGAGCTGCTATTTCCCTCTCTGGGTTTGGCAGCTGCTGCCTTCCAGAGTGCTTCCTGTTTTCCCTTTCAGAAGACACGAATCAGTCTTTTCTAGCATTCCTTGACTTAAACCTAAGCCTAGCTGACTCTCCAGAAATCCCTCTTCTCCCTGGAAATAGACTGCATTCCCCACGATGACCAGCATCGTTGACCAGAACATGGACCGGGGAGTCAGAAGGACCTGGGTTCTAATTCCGGCTCTGCCACTTGTCTGTTGTGTGACCTTCAGCAAGTCCCTTAACATCTCTGTGCCTCAGTGGCCTAAACTGTAAAATAGAGATTAAGAGTGTGAGCCCCACATGGGATAGGGATTGTGTCCAACCTTCTTAGCTTGTATCTACTCCAGGGCTTAGTAAAGTGCCTGGCACATAGTAGGCACTTAAATACCATTAAAATAAATTCTAGGTTGATTGACGTAATTTTCTTTGTGACACATTCCAAATGAATTTCATTCGTTATCTCCTTTTGTGTGCTCTCTCTGCAAAAAAACTTTTAAGTTTTAGATGTTATCATGAGGTGATTTTAATGCCTATTCAGGATATATATATATAAGTATATATATATACACACACATATATATATATATATCACTCTATTGCCACTAGCTGTAAACTCCTTGAGGAAGGGACTATGTGCCTGCTAATTCCATTGTACTCTCCTACCTGCTTAGCCCAACCCTCTACATTCAGCACACTCTCAGTAAATAAAGTTAATGGATTAAATACCGGACCTGCGATCATTAATAACCTCCGGGCATTTAACCCAAATTTCCAACATTTAGTTTTATAATGGAGGTATATCTCTAATATGCCTTACAAATGATTGCCAAAGATCTGGAATCGATTTCTGGAAAGAATGACCCTCCTTTCAAAAAGGACTTGAAAATATTTACCTGAAAAGACTTCCTTTCCAGACTGCAAGCTCCCTCTAGACTGTACGCTCATTGTGGGCAGGGCATGTGTCTATTCAGTGTTGATTGTATTCTCCCAAGCGCTTACCACAGTGCTGTGCACACAGGAAGTGCTCAATAAATATGATTGAATGAATGAATGACTACCATGATTTCATCAGCGCCTTACTTGATGTATACTTAGCTAGAATACAGTGCAGTCTTCTGGTGGCATTCTCTATGACCCTTGATCTTATGTAAACTCATCTGCCCAGATTTGCTCACTTATATCACACTCTCCAAAAAACCTCAGAGTTGGCTCTTCCGGTCAATGTTTCCCGAGGCTGCTGCTTTCCTGCCAATACCTTAAATGTCTCGTTTCTTATTCCAATGCCTTCTGCAAGCCTCCCTTGTCTTGGGAACAGTAATGTTATAATATCATCTGTTTTCGGCTTGGCTCCATTTCCAGCCCACTCGCCAATGATTTTTCCCCTGGAAATTTTCTTCACTCTAAACCTGCCGTTTATTTTTACTGAGCTGCACGTCCCCCGTCCCGTATTTTAATCGATGTCTGTTCCATTGCAAAGTGCCCCATCAATGTACACTTCTTTCCCTTCTTGCTGTCCCTGTGATCTGTTGTTTTTATTTATGGAAAGTCTCAGGGGCAGAAGACAAGCCACTGGTAATATTTTACACCACCACCTGCCAAATCTTATCCAGATTTTCCCAGCCTGTATCAGCCCAAACCCTCAAGGTTCAATTAGGCCAAAAATGATTTGGACCCTGCTATTTATAGGAATAGAAAAATCTCTCAATATTCTCATTCAATTCTTTGGGATCCAAACACAGGCTAAGTGAGCTATTCTGTTTTACTACTATTGTTAATGAATAGTATCTAGTCCACAGCTATCAACTTCCTCAATTATTCCTTAGACACACATTTACCTTTCTTATTCTAATTATTTTCTGATCTCTGGCAACATTTCAGCTCTGATTTGAATTCTTCACCACCGTTAAAGAGGCAAACATTCGTCTTCTCTCAAATATCATATGAAATTGAAATCTTTCATTTATCCTGTAAAACTCAGGACTCCTGATGTGGCCCAGCGGAAAGAGCAGCGGCATGGCCAGGTGGATGGAGCCTGGGCCTGGGAGTCAGGGACCTGGGTTCTAATTCCAGTTCCACTACGTGTCTGCTGTGTGACCTTGAGCAAGCCCCTACCAATTTCTGGTCCATCCCTAGTGTCATCTTACCTCCAGAAATACATTCTTTTGAGGATTATTAATAATAATGATTATGTTATTTGTTAAAGTCTTACTATGTGCCAGGCACTCTACTAAGCGCTGAGGTGGATACAAGCAAATTGGGTTGGACACATTCCCTGTCCTCTAAGGGGCTAAGTTTTAATCGCCATTTTACATGTGAAGTAACTGAGGCACCCAGAAGTGAAGTGACTTACCCAAGGCCACACAGCAGACAAGTGGCAGAGATAAGATTAGAACCCATGACCTTCTGACTCCCAGGCCCATGCTCTTTTTCCTATGCCAACTGGAGAGAAGGGGAGAATTCCCACTTGGTGTGCTGGTCGACCATTTTCCAGACCCAGGCCACAGACCCCAATAGAAGTCACGGAAATGTTACAGAAATTGGATCCCTAGCATGGCCTAGTGGATAGAACCCGGCCTGGAAGACAGAAGATCGGGTTCTAATCCCAGTTCTGCCACTTACCTGTTGTTTGATCTTGGGCAAGTCACTTCTCCGTGCCTCAGTTATCTCATCCGCCAGATGGGGATTCAATACCTGTTCTCCTTCCTACTTAGACTATGAGCCCCATGTGGGACGCAATGATCTTGTCTCTACAAGTTTAGTACAGTGCTTGACACAGAATAAGCACTTAACAAATACCACAACTGCTATAATTATTCTTATCCCCACTGCTTATTTTCTCTACTGTCAGCTGCATGTTGAATCATTACCTGACAGCAACCCTACTCCATCCACTCTGCTGATGTCAAGACTTCACAGCACATTCAGCCATTCCCTCTCCAGCAGTATCTTAGCGATCACCTGCTCTCAATTTACTTCTAAGATGCCAATAAGCTTGGGAGGGTTCATTAAAATAGGTAAACAAGATTCCTACCCTGGCGGAGCTATCTAGGCTGGAAGGAGGAGAAGTAGAGTTAGAAATCCCCGTAGTTCTACAGGAGGGACTCTAAAGTAGTCGTGGGCAGGGAGTGTGACCATTTATTGTTATTTTGTATTCTCCCAAGTGCTTAGTACAGTGTCCGGCACCCAGTAAGCACTCAAGCAACATGGTCCAGTGGAAAGAGCACAGGCTTGGGAGTCAGAGGACCTGGGTTCTAATCCCAGCTCTGCCACTTGCTCTGCCAGTTGCTTGCTGTGTAACCTTGTGCCAGGCACTTCAATTCTCTGTGACTCAGGTTCCTCAAGTGTAAAATGGGGGTTCAATACCTGTTCTCCCTCCTACTTTACACTGTGAGCCCTATTCGGGACAGGGGCTGCATCTGACCTGCCCCAGTGCTTAGAACAGTGTTTGACACATAGTAAGAGTTTAACAAATACCATAAAATAAGGAATAAATATCACTGATTGATGGATTGATCTTTCTACCCTCCCATTTTCCCTGTCCGTATTTATTTCCATGGCCATCTCCCCTCCTCTAGACTGTAAGCTCCTTGTGGGCAGGGATCATGTCTACTAGCATACCAGTCTAGAAGCAGCACGGTGTAGTGGATAGAGCACAGGTCTGGGAGGCAGAAGGTCACCGTTCTAATCCCAGCTCCACCACTTGTCTGTTATGTGTCCTGGGGCAATTCACTTCTCTGGGCCTCATTTACCTCATCTGTAAAATGGGGATTGAGACTGCGAGCCCCATTTGCGACAGGGAATGTGTCTAACCTGATTTGCTTGCGTACACCCCAGTGCTTAGTATAGTGCCTGGCGTCTAGTAAGAGCTTAACAGAGTCATAATTATTATTATTACTTTTTACCAGCTCTATTAGATTGTACTCTCTCAAGAGCTTAGTACAGTTGTCTGCTTACAGGCAGCATTCAGTATATATCACTGATCGATTGATGCAGGATTCATGGAAAGAGTTCAACATTATCCAGACATCCCAGGACAAGGAATTCGATTTAGGCACATTTCACCAAGGAAGCTTTGCTTCCGTTGGCTCTCAGGTTGAGTTTCTGCATCTGCTTCTGTCCCTCTAGACTGTAAGCTTATTGTGGGCAGGGAATGTGTCTATTAGACCTTCTCCCAAGTTGCCCATCCACCTTCGCATCCAACAGAAACTCCTCACCATCACCTTTAAAGCCCTCAATCCCCTTGTCCCTTCCTACCTCACCTTGCTGCTCTCCTACTACTCCAACGCAGCCCACACACTTCGCTCCCCTAATGCCAACCAACTCACTGTTCCTCCATCTCATCTATCTCACCCACATCCTGCCTCTGGCCTGAAACGTCCTCCCCATTTGTAACCGACAGCGATCGCCCTCCCCACCTTCAAAACCTTATTGAAGGCACATCTCCTCCAAGAGGCCTTCCCAGACTAAGCCCTCCTTTCCTCTTTTCCCACTCCCTTCTGTTTCCCCCTTGCACTAAGATTTCCATGCTTTATTCACCCTTCCCTCTCTCCCACAGCACTTATTCACATATCCATACTTTATTCATATTAATATCTGTCTCCCCCTCTAAACTGTAAGCTTGTTGTGGACAGCGAACGTGTCTACCGACTCAGTTATAGTGCACTCTCCTAAGCACTTAGCATAGTGCTCTGCACACAATAGATACGATTGTTGATTGATTTTCAAGACACTGGCAAAGTCAGACACTCCCACCCCTCAGACAAGCTCTTCCAAACACTGACAATAGTGTTCTGCACACAGTTAGTGCTCAAAAATATTGTGGGTTGATTGATATAGCAACCTTTAGCTCTGAATTTCCCGGAATCTGTGGGTTTTTCTAATCAAATCCTTCAAGATAGTTTTAACCATGGCAATAGTGTGTGTGTGGTATGCGGGGGGGCGGGGAAGAGGGGGAGGGGGTAGATGAGTGTGTGTTTGTGTGTAAAACAAGATACTTCAGCGCAGTTTGGGGCAAAAGAAAATTAGTCAGTGTGAGCTGCCAAGAGCTGGCGGACAACCCAAAACACTGGCTATTGGATCGGCTCCAGTGCTTTGCATAAGGAGTTCATTTCGGGTTAGGTCGGCGAGGATTCTGTTACACAAGCCGAGGAACAAAGATTTGTGATTTTCTTCAGAGACTGCTGCAGGGATTTTGTGTCCCCTGTTTTCTTTGCCCCGGAGCATGTAGCAGTGCGCAGTGCAGGTAGGTGTTGACTGGGTTTATCTCTGGAATCTGCTCTGTTTCTGAGCTTCCTGAAATTCTTTATCGACATGAGAAGCAGCATGACCTAGGGGCTAGAGCACAGGCCTGGGTGTCAGAAAGACCTGGATTCTAATCCTAGCTCTGTCACTTGTCTGCTGTGTGACCTTGGGCAAGTCACTTCACTCCTCTGGGCCTCAGATACCACATCTGTAAAATGGGGATTACAACTGTGAGACCTTTGTGGGACAGGGACTGTGTCTAACTTGATTTGCTTATATAATAATAATAATAATAATGTTGGTATTTGTTAAGCGCTATGTGCCGAGCACTGTTCTAAGCGCTGGGGTAGACATAGGGGAATCAGGTTGTCCCACGTGGGGCTCACAGTTTTAATCCCCATTTTACAGATGAGGGAACTGAGGCACAGAGAAGTTAAGTGACTTGCCCACAGTCACACAGCCGACAAGTGGCAGAGCTGGGATTCAAACTCATGAGCCCTGACTCCAAAGCCCATGCTCTTTCCACTGAGCCATGCTGCTTCTCTACACCCCAGTGCTTATAATATTGTCTGGCACCTCAGCTACTTCATCTGTAAAATGGGGTTTACATGGGGATTGTGAGCCCCATGTGGGACAGAGACCAGGTCCACCTTGATTAACTTGTATCTACCCCAATTCTTAGAAAAGTGTTTGGTGCATAGTAGCGCTTAACAAGTACCATAATTATTATTATCAATCAATAATATTCATCGAGCAAGTATTGTATGCCAAACACTCTCCTAAGCGCTGGGATGAGTATGATAGAAGATTGTTGTCAGACATGTTCCCTGCCCACAACGAGCTTACAGTCTAGAGGGGGAGGCAGACATTAATATAAATCAGTCAATCAACAAATACAGCTTTCACTAAGACGGCAGGATGTCTTAGCTGTTATATCTTCCGCTCTCCCGTTTTCGAAACTGAGTTCAACCTTGTCCTCAGAAACAAAACAGAGGCAAGGAAAGGGAGTTATTTTAGTAGGCGGAAACAAAGGGTAATAATAATAATAATAATAGTACTTGTTAAGCACTTACTATATGCCGAGCACTATTCTAAGAGCTGGAATAGATAAACAGGTCAATCTTCTAAGAAAATAAAGGCCAAAGGAATGAAGAGCACAATCTTAGTATCTAAGTCATGCACCGTCTAATGGTTTTCACGCACAGAGGGTGTGCTACTTAGATAGATTTTCGTCCCAGCTGGCATCTCTGGCCAGGTTCTTGGTTTGCTTTTTTTTTTTTTTTTGGTTTTTTGGCTTCTTTCCACGTATCGTTAGTGACCTATTTTCACTGCAGAGAGCAGGCATGTTTGAATGAGCAGCTTTCTCCTTCACTGACTCGATCTGACAGCCCTCAACCCACCCAGAGAAGGGGTCCAGACATTTGCAAAGAGCCCCCGCGCCCCCCCAGTCCCCGCCGTCCTCCCCTCGGCCCTCTTGATCTAGGAAGGGAAAAGTTGCACGCTATTATGAAGATGTCAGCTTTGACCTGAGACTGCCTTGTTAGCCAAGCTCTCAGTCTCCCCGGAATACTCTCCGGGAACACCAGGCTCTAATAATAGAGAAGGTCTAAAAATAACCCACTTCACCTCTACTTCCCAGGAATTCCTTCCAGGTAGCGGCGTTGTGGAAGGCATAACTATAAAATGATGTCCGGAAAATGCTTTGGCGAATTTCCGCTCTGTGCTGAAATGAGAAATGTGCTATTTAGACTGCAGCGACTATCACGAACAGATTACAGCAAGGCTGCTTATGGACCTAACTGTAATTTATTTATTTACATTAATGTCTGTCTCCCCTGCTAGACTGTAAGCCTGTTGTGGGGAGGGAATGTGTCTGTTGCCTATTATTTTGTACTCTCCCAAGTACTTAGTAAAGTGCTCTGTTCATAGTAAAAAATAAATATGATTGAATAAGTGAATGCTGTCAGGAAACACTGAGTTCTATCTTTCCTCTTATAATTCCTAGTGTGAAGCAGAGGTTATTAGGGGCCAGATCACTATTCTTCCTTGGGACCTTGAATGAATGCTGAGAAACCAAAACCCACAGTAAAAAGAACCATCTGCTCCAAGAGCTGAGATGGTTGCCTTGTTACTAGGCAGATTAGGATATCCCCTCAAGACACCGCTAGCAGAAGCGCTATTTTCTTCCTATTTCTTATTGTTTTTTATGGTATTTGCTAAGTTCTTATTATGTGCCAGGCCCTATACTAAATTCTGGGGTAGATCCACAGCTAATCAGGTTGGACACAGTCCCTGTCCCATACGGGCCCACAGTCTCAATCCCCATTTTACCAAAGAGGGAACTGAGGTACAGAGAAGTGAAGTGACTTACCCAAGGTCACACAGCAGACAAGTGGCAGAGCTGGGATGAGAACTCAGGTCCTTCTGACTCCCAGGGCCTAGCTCTATCCACTAGGCCGTGCTGCTTCTCTTATTTTATTAAACTACTCTGTGCAGCGTGTCGTATTAAGTACTTCGGCGAGAACATTGCAGGTAAAAGGCACAATCCCTGCACTGAAGGAGCTTCCAATCTAATGGAGACAGAAAATTATTTACAGGTGGTAAGAAAAAGAATATGGAAAACTGATAAATTAATAGGTGCCTGAATAGTAGAGTTTTGTGTACTATCAATCAGTAATACTTACTGGGTGCTTACTGTGTGCAGAGCACTGTACTAAGCATTAGTTTTGTACGTGTTGGAATCATAGAATGCATCTGATTATTTGAGGTGTCAAATATATTCTCATCGTTAAAAAGCCTTGCAGTGAAAATTCACTCGAACTCATCTCGTACAATAAAAATATTGTATTCATGGAGATATATGCATACATCTCACTCATCTCCACCTGAAAGACAGATTTCTTTTTAAACTTATCAGCCCACATACAATCTCTCCCAGCTCTCTATTCAATAGCTGTCAATCAATGACACGGCAAAGATGAATCTTCTTTAATTGGTGCCCATGTGGGTATCAGTTGGGTCTCAGAAGCCAGTTAGCAAACTTCTCTGGACCTCGGTTTCCTCATTTGTAAAATGGGGATAAAACATCACTTCTTGCTCCTAAACTGTGAGCCTCGAGTGAGACAGGGAATGCATCCAAACTGATTATCTTTTATCAGTTCCAGGAGTTTCTCTCCTATCACCAACTAGCTTGGGTGGGATCTATGGAGCCCCCCAAAAATGCTTGGTGGTGGAGGAGAAAGAGTGAAGGGGCGAGGCCTGAAAGGAGAGAGAGGAGGGGCTGCTGGATAAATTTGTTTTCCATGGTATTTGTTAAGCTTTTACTCTCTGTCAAACACTGTTTTAGGATCTGGGGAAGATACAAGCTGATCAAGTTGGACATATGACCCACATGGGACTCACAGTCTTAATCCCCACTTTACAGATGAGGGAACTGAGGCCCAGAGAAGTGAAGTGGTATTTATTGAGCACTGTACTAAATGCTTGGGAGAGTTCAATACAACGGAGTCGGTAGACACATTTCTCCCCATGAGGAGCTTACAGTCTAGACAGGGAGACAGGTATGACAGGGAGACAGGTATTAATAGAAATAAATTAGGGATATGAACTTAAGTGCTGGGCAGTTGAGGGTAAAAAAGTGAAGTGACTTGCCTAAGGTCCCACAGCAGACAGTTCATTCATTCAATAGTATTTATTGTGCACTTACTATGTGCAGAGCACTGTACTAAGTGCTTGGAATGTAAAAATCGGTAACAGATACAGTCCCTGCCCTCTGACGGGCTTACAGTCTAATCGGGGGAGACGGACAGACAAGAACAATTGCAGAGCCAGGGTTTAGTACCTAGGAGCTTCTGACTCCCAGGCCCAGGCTCTATCAACTAGGCCATTTTCGTCTGGCTTTCCCCATCCGTCTTCATAACCACTCCTGCAGGTCATTTTAGTAATGCTCAGAGACCATCTTCTACCCATAGCTGATTCTCTACAATCAGAGACAGCATGATGTGGTGCATAGAAGCCAGGCCTGGGAGTCACAAGGTCAGGGGTTCTAATCCTCACTCCTCCACTTGTCTGTGTGACCTTGGAAAGTCACTTTACTCCTCTGGGCCTCACTTTCCTCATCTGAAAATGGGGTTTGAGGCTCTGAGCCCCATGTGGGGCAGGGACTGTGTCCAACCCAATTGGCTTGTATCCAATCCAGCGCTTAGTACAGTGCCTGGCACGTAAGCACTTAAATACCATAATTGTAATTATTACAATGTGACCTAATAGAAACAGCCCAGGTCTGTGAGTCATGGGTTTTAAACCCAGCTCTGACAGCTGCCTGCTGTGTGACTTTGGGCAAGACACTTCACTTCTCTACCCTTAACTGCCCAGCACTTAAGTCTATATCCCTAATTTATTTATATTAATACCTGTCTCCCTATCCAGACTGTAAGCTCCTCGTGAGGAGAAAAGTGTCTACCGACTCCGTTATATTGAACTCTCCCAAGCATTTAGTACAGTGCTCAATAAATACCATTGAATATTTGATTCTTCTTGCATGAGTACCCTCACTGGTAAAATGGGGATTAAATATCCATCTTCTTTCCCTCTTCAACTGTGAGCCCCGGGTGGGACAGGGTCTGTGTCTGATCTGATTGCATTGTATCTACCCCAGGGATTGGAACATAGTAAGCGCTTAAACAAAGCCATGATTGTTATCATGGCTGAACATTTCCTTCGTAATAGGGTGTTTCACCTGACTGTAGACTCAGCCCCACAACAGCACGGTGAAAATTAGAAAGCAAAGATCTCCCAGAGCAGAAAGGCATCCAAACACGAACAGCTTCATTATTGTAATTTGAAGCGACAGGTCAGAAACCTAAAAGCACGGGGTAGCTTAATACAGCCATTTGTTTCATCACATCTTTGGAGCTGTGGCTGTCCTTGGGGAAATACCATCAAAAAATCTGTCACTGGAGCCAGCTCTGCTGTCCTGATAGATCACCATCATCCGCTGGAGATTTGGTTCCCACAAGAATCCCGGCCAGGCCCAGATATTTGATTTTATTAAATGCGAAGCAATGCCTTGAGGCTGATAGACAAACCCATCGGGATTCCAAGGGCTCAACTGCCTAGTTTTTCGGTCTTAGTTGAATAGTGGATAGAGCACGGGCCCGGGAGTCAGAGGACCTGGGTTTTCATTCCACCACTGCCCCTTGCTAGCTTTGAGACTTTGGACAAGTCACCTGACGCCTCTCATTGTGGGCAAGGAAGGTGTCTATTATACTGTTACTTTGTAGTCACCCAAACTTTTAGTACAGTGCTCTGCAAGCATTAAGCACTCAATAAATAAGATTGACTTGCCTGACTGTGCCTCAGTTTCCTCATCTTTAAAATGGGGATTCGGTGTCTATTCTCCCCCGTGGTTTGACTGTGAGCTGAGGCAGGGACTGTGTCTGATCTAATTGACCTGTACTTACCTCAGTGCATAGAACAGTGCTTAACACATAGTAAGTGCCTAACAAACACCATCATCAACAAATACAATAATGTTAAGAACGAAGATTCTCTCAGCACAAAGAACAGATAGGAAATATCTGAGCTCAGTTATTTGTGTCTGGTCTTTCCTGCCTAACCATCCTGCTTTATAGATCTGGATTCATTTAATAAGCACTTACTGTGTGAAGAGCTCTGTACTAAGCGCTTGGAAAGTGCAATACAGCAATGTCCACAACGGGCTTACAGTCCCCACACTCAAGACAAACACTCTCAATCAGTGGTATTTATTGACCGCTTATTGTGTGCAGAGCATTGTGCTAAAAACTTGGGCGAGTACGGGGAGGGAATGTGTCTACCAACTCTGTTGAATTGAACTCTCCCAAGCACTGAGTACAGTGCTCTGCTCACAGTGAGCGCTCAACAAGTACCTCCCGTTGATTGATAGGCACGCCCCTTGACCATAAGGAGCTTACCCTCTCCGCTATAAATATCCATTTATAACCGTCTCTTCCTTGGGGAAAGAATGGAATCGGAGAGCTGGAAGAGAAAGATAGGAGTTGCTGACAGTGGTGTGAGCACTAAGAACCTTTGATCCTGTCAGAATCTCCTGGAGCGATCCCCTCCCTGGGCGTAGACTGACCTCTGCGCCCCAGCAGTCTTTTTCCTCCAGGCTGCAAGTGACTCGGGCAGCAGATAGAGCCCTGGCTAGAGAGATGAATTTTGTTCAGAAGACATCCCAATAATTCCCTCACCACCCCCTCCCATGCCCTTCTTATCCACTAGATAACCACTTTCTCCACCTTCAGAGCCTTCCCCGTTTAAACCCTCTTTTCCCCGATTAAGCCCTCCTTTCTCCGACTCCCTTTCCCTTCCGTATCGTCTGTACCCTTGGATCTGCACCCCTTGGTCAGTTGGTATTCACCCCCCACTTCAGCCCCACAGCACGAGTCTTACTGAAGTTACATCTCCTCCAGGAAGTCTTCCTTGACCTGTCTCTCATCTCGTCACGGTCACCCTATTTTCTTTCCTGGTGAGTCACCCTTCCCCACATCACTTATCTATCTTTAAAGATTATTGGTTCCTCCTTATCTGTAGTTTATTTCAATATCCCTCTCCCCACATAGATTGCAAGCTCCTTGAGGGCGGGGACCGTGTCTACTAATTCTCCTATAATCACCCAAGCCCTTAGTACGCAGTAAGGGCTCAATAGATACCGGTGATTGATCGAGTGATTTACTCATTGAGATGCCGGGGCAGAATCCTGAAGAGGCTGAAAGATTTTCCCCAGGCTATTTGGTTGTACCCCAGGATCAGCTCACCACCTCAGCAGGAGGGCCAACAGTAATGACCAAGCTTTCACACATGCAGTTGTATTTATTGAGGGCTTACTGTGTGCAGAGCAGGGTACTAAGCACTTGGGAGAGTATAATACACTAACAGACCTATTCCTGTCCACACTGAGTTTACAGTCTAGAGCGGGAGACAGACATTAATATGAATAAATAAATTACAGCTGTGGACATAAGAGCCGTAGGGCTGGGAGTGGGGATGAACGAAGGGAGCAAGTCAGGGAGATGCAGAAGGGAGTAGGAGAAGAGGAAAGGAAGGGCTTAGTCAGGGAAGGCCTCTTGGAGGAGGTGGGCCTTACTTCCAGGTCCAAATAAAGAAACCGGTGGTGGATTTTCCTCCACCGGGCCCTACTCCATGAGGAAAGCCTAGCTTCCCTCTCCTGCATGTTGGAATAGGTTTTCCGCTATTTGCTGCCTCCACCAGGATCTTGAAGGAAACTTCCACTGAAATTCCCTCCATTTTTATCCTGAGAAAATCAGAGGGAGCCAAGATTCCAGATTCTAGGCTTGGAGCCTATCATTGGATTTATTGAGCACTTACTGTGTGCAAAGCTCTGTTTTAAGCACTTGGGAGAGTACAGTATAACAAACAAACACATTTCCAGCCCACAACAAGCTTACAGTCTAGAGGGGGAGACAGATATTCACATAAATATATTGCAGATATTATACATAAGTGCCATTGGGCAGGGGTGGGGGAGTTGAATAAAAGGAGCAAGTCAGGACGATGCAGAATGAATGATGATAATGATGATGGATGTATTAAGCACTTATGTGCCAAGCACTGTGCTAGGAGCTGGGGTGGATATAAAGTAATCAGATGGGGTTCCCAGGCTAGAAAGGAGAAGCAGAGTGACCAAGTGGCAAGAGAATGGCCCTGTGAGTCAGGAGACCCGAGTTCTAATCCTGACTCTATCACTTGTTTGACCTTGGGCCAGTCACTTAACTTCCCTGGGCTTCAGTTTTCCCGTCAGTAAAATGGTGATAAAAATACCTATGCCTTTAGAGTGTGAATCCCACGTGGGACAGGAACTCTGACCAATGATGGATCTTCTGTGTGCGGAACACTGTACTATCAATAAATGATATTTATTGAGTCCTTACTGTGCGCGGAGCACTGTACCAACCGCTTGGGCGAGTACAATACAAAACACTTGGAAAGTATTACTATTAGAGAAGAACAGTGGTCTGGTTGAAAGAGCACAGACCTGGGATTCAGAAGGATCTGGGTTCTAATCCCGACCCTGCCACTTTTTGGCTGTGTCACCTTGGGCAAATCATTTGACTTCTCTGAGCCTCATTTGCCTCAACTGTATATATGAGCATTCAATATGTGTTAGCTCTCCTCCTCAGACTGTGTCTCATTGTGGAGCGAGGACCGGGGACTGTGTCTGACATGATTAACTTGTATCTGCCCCTGTGCTTAGTATGGTGCTTGAAACATAGTAAGCACTTAAATACCATAACTAGTGTCTTTTCCTTACCAGATGGAAAAACAAACCCAGAGAGGTTAAATGAGTTGCTGAGAGCCGCAGTTGGCTACTGTCAGGGCTGGGGCTCTCCCTGCTCTCCTGACTCTCAGTCTGAATACATCTCGCCCTCTTAACTTCTAGATTTTTTTAAGTGATATTTGTTAAGAGTTTATCATAATAACCATTATTATGGTATTAAGTTCTTTTTATGTCCAAGGCAATGTACTGAGCACTGGGGAGGATTTAAGCAAACTGGGTTGGACACAGTCTCTGTCGCATGCGGGGCTCACAATTTCAATCCCCATTTTACAGACGAGATAACTGAGGCACAGAGAAGTGAGGTGATTTGCCCAAAATCACACAGCAGGTAAGTGGCAGAGCCGGGATTAGAACCCATGACCTGACTCCGGCCCTGGACTCTATCCATTAAGCCATGCTACTACTAAATGGTGAGGTAGATCCGAGATAATTAGGTTGGATTAGCAACATACACTAAAGGAGTGGTGAGGCAATAAAATCCTGAGACAGCATAAACGATAAGAACAAATATACAAACAAAAAACAAAATCGGGAGGTTGGTCTGGCTAGAGGAGCTGAATTTCAGGCTTCTCCGAATTCAGAGACCAAGCCCCAAAGGTAGCCACTGTGACCACCATAGCAGCCGCTAGTCTTCCCAAGGTTTTGCAGCAACAGCCCAGGCTGAAACTAATTTTTTTTTTTTAATCAGGGTGGTGTAAGGCAGTGTGGCCTGTTGGAAAGCACATGAGCCTGGGAGTCAGAGAACCAGGATTCTAATCTCCATGTTGCCAGTGTGTGTAACCTTAGGTGAGTCACCCAATTTATCTGTGCCTCAGTTACCTCGTCCGTAAAATGGGGATTAAGACTTTGAGCCCTAAATGGGACAGGACTGTGTCCGACCTGATTATTTTGTATAATAATTGTGGTATTTGTTAAGTGTTTACTATGTGCCAGGTATTATACTAAGCGCTCGGGTGGACACAAGCAAATCAGGTCACAGCCCCATCCCACATTGGGCTCACAGTCTCAATCCCCATTTACAGAAGAGGTAACTGAGGCCCAGAGAAGCAAAATGAATTACTCAAGGCCTCACAGCAGACAAGTGGTGGGGTCAGAATTAGAACCCATGACCTTCCGACTCCTAGGCCCATGCTCTATCTACTATGCTAGTGCCCGGCACATAGTAAGCACTTAAATACCATTAAAATAAAAAGGCAGGTCAGAATGGAGGTTTTTGGGTGATAAAGAAGAGAGATGTGCTGATTTATCAGGACATTTCAAATTTATATTTGAAAACCAAGGGCAGCTAAATTTATACCTCTCTCTCTCTCTACATTGATATGTGTGTCTCTTTTTATAAAAATATGGTATAGCCCATTTTCCTTCAGGCACTGTCTCATATCTTTAATTAGTAAGAAAAAATCAACTGGAAATGCTTGTCTCTGGTCCTGGATTTTTCATTAGGGGTAGATGGAATCCGTCCATTGTTCGGTCTTTGACATTGTAGTGTTATTCAGGCAAATAATTGGTGTCCCTGTTTCTACCCCATCTCTCTTTTGTAAAATCACCTGCATCAAGGCTGAGTTTATCCAAAAGCAAGAGCAAATGAGCAATAGAAAGCCAAGACTAATGAGCAGGATATGAGCACAACTAACCTATACATAAATGCTAGAATGGAGGGAAACAAATTCAACTCTGAAAGAGGAATAATAGAAAAGCAATGGGCAGTATTGTAAAGAGCCCAGGCCTTAGCTGACATGCTCCTTGCCCAAAACAAGCTTACAGTGTAGAGGGGGAGACACACATTAATATGTCATTTCTAAAATAAAATTTAAAGATATGTTCAAAGCACTACCAGAATGATTGCAGGAGGAGATGGGGAGTTCTGGGAGAGATGCGTCCATGGCGTCTGCTATGGGTCGGAGACGACTTGACAGTATAAATGCTGTGGGGTTGGGAGTCAAAGTAATAGGGAGAACAGATATTGGATCCCCATTTTACAGATGAGGAAACTGAGGCACAGAGAAGCATCATGGCCTAGTGAAAAGAGTACGGACCCAGGAGTCAGAAGGACCTGCATTCTTATCCCGGCTCTGCCCCTTGTCCACTGTGTCATCTTGGGCAAGTCACCTAATAATACTAATGATGGTATTTGTTAAGCACTTAGTATGGGTCAAAGCACTAAGTGCTGGGATAGATACAAGCTAATTGGGTTGGATATAGTCCCTGTCCCACATGGGCCCCACAGTGTTAATTCCCATTTTACAGATGAGGGAATGAAACACAGAGGAATTAAATGACAAGGTCACACAGCTGACAAGTGGCAGAGCCAGGATTAGAACCCAGATCCTTCTGACTCTCTTGTTCCGTGCTCTTTTCACTAAGCCATGCTGCTATTTTGTGCCTCAATTTCCTCATCTGTAAAATGGGGATCCAATATCTGTTCTCCCTCCTACTTCAACCCCCTACTTCACAGCACTTATGTACATATCTTTAAATTTTATTTTAGAAATGACATATATTAATGCCTGTCATCCCCCTCTACACTGTAAGCTAATTTTGGGCTGGGAACATGTCTAATTCTGTTGTATTGTACTCTCCCAAGCAGTGCTTAGTACTGTAATCTGTGCAAAGCGCTCAGTAAATATCACTGATTCATTTGACTCCAAGTCCCATGTGAGCCGGGGACTTTGTCCCACCTGATTAACTTGTATCTACCCCAGCTCTTAGAATAGTGTTTGACACATAGTAAGTGCTTAATATTATTATTACTTTTAGGGTCCACCCATCCGAGACAAGAAGCTCACACTGCCCTCTCCCCAGATCCAGAACAGGGAGGAAAAGGAAAATTAAGTACTGCAACTGGTCTAGAGAGAAGTTGCCTAGTGGAAAGACAGTGTGGGTCTGGGAGTTGAGAATCCCGTGTTCTGGACCCCGGCTGTGTGACTGTGGGCAAGTCACCTCACCGAGTCTCAGTCTCATCTGTAAAATGGGGATGACACTTGCCCTCCCTCCCTCTTTCTTTGGTGAGCACAAGGACATGTAGTCTGATGATCTATCATCAGCCCCTGCTTTTATCAAAGTATTTTGGCACCTTCCCAATAATAATGGTACTTAAGCTATACGCCAAGCACCGCTCTAACCGCTGGGGTAGATACAAGTTAGGTTGGACACGGTCCGTGTCCCACACAGGGCTCACACTCTTAACCCCCATTTTACAGATGAGGTAACTGAGGCCCGGAGAAGTGACTTGCCCAAAGTGTCCCAGCAGACGTGGCGGAGTCGGAATTAGAAGCCATGGCCTTGTGACTCCCGGGCCCAGTGCTTATTCCACTACGCCACACTGCTTAATAACTAAGGCTTGGTTTTGAGGGGGGTTTCCATGTTGCTTGCGGGCTTTGCGGGTCACACCTGTTTCTGGGGCTGGAATTCTCGAGTGACGTGCATAAAGTGAAATTTGCAGCCCGCAGGGCCATTTATTTGGACGAGGGAGCTATGGAAACCGCTGGTTTGTGACCTAATCGATGATGTGCTCACGCCATCTTCTGGAAGAAAGCACAAAGAGCACAGAAATCTGCAAAAACTACTGGATCTCAAGTTCCCCAGAATTATCGATCGGTGGTATTTATTCATTAACTCATTCACTCACGTTCCCCAGCATTATCAATCAGTGGCATTTATTCATTCACTCACTAGCATTTATTGAGTGCTTACTGTGTACAGAGCACTGTACTAAATGCTTGGGTGAGCACTAAAGAATAAAGGGACACATTCCCTGTCCACAATGAGCTTACAGTCTACAGCACTTATGTACATTTCTGTAATTTATTTATAATAATGTCTGTCTCCCCCTCTAGATCGTAAGTTTGTTGTGGGCAGGAAAGGTACCTATTGTTACAATAATGTTGGTATTTGTTAAGCGCTTACTATGTGCCGAGCACCGTTCTAAGCGCTGGGGTAGATACAGGGTAATCCGGTTGTCCCACGTGAGGCTCACAGTTAATCCCCATTTTACAGATGAGGTAACTGAGGCACAGAGAAGTTAAGTGATTTGCCTACGGTCACACAGCTGACAAGCGGCAGAGCCGGGATTCGATCCCATGACGTCTGACTCCCAAGCCCGGGCTCTTTCCACTGAGCCATATAATGTACTCTCCCAAGGAAGAGTACAGTGTTTTGTACGATTGAAAGAATGAATGGATTGGGAGACAGTTATTGAAAGTTTTTTAATGATATTTGTTCAGCACTTACTGTGTGCCAAGCACTGTAATTATTGTTATATTTGTTAAGTGCTCACTATGTGCCAGGCACCGTACTAAACGCTGGGGTAGATACAAGATAATCGGGTTGGATGCAGTCCCTGTCCCACATCGGGTCGGGCTCACAGTCTTGTCTTAATGCCCACTTTATAGATGAGGTCAATGAGGCACAGAGAAGTGAAGTGACTTGCCCAAGGTCACAGAGTAGACAAGTGGCGGAAGCGGGATTAGAAACTAGGTCTGTCTGCCTCCTAGATCTATGCTCTATCCACTAAACCACTCCGCTTCTCAGCATTTACGGTCCAATACAGATTTGGTAGATATGCTCCCCGAATTCTGCTGTCCGCTGATATGCAAACTATATCCCTCCTCCATCGCCCTCTCAATCCATCACATTGACCTCAGGAATCCCTGAAAGCTGGAAATCAATCGATGACATGCTATGCCCAGACCACTGTACTAAGCACTTGAGAGAGTACACTAAAAATGAATTGGCAGACACAATTCCCTGCTACTCAACAGTAGATCTGCGGCCAGGACAAGAAATAATAAACAGTAAAAATCAATGAACTGATGAGGGCCCATTTATTTGCTAATCTCTAAAATCAATCCATCAGTGGTCATTTCTCAAGGGCTTTCTGTATAAAGACTCAGGTTTTTTTATGGTATTTGTTAAGCGCTAAGTGCTGGACACTATACTCGGCGCTGGGGTACTAACAAGCTAATCAGGTTGGACACAGTCCATGCATGGGGCTCACACTCTTAATCCCCAAAGATGAGGGAACTGAGGCACAGAGAAGTTAAATGACTTGCCCCAGGGTACACAGCAGACAAGTGGAGGAGCCACCGCTAAGCACCGGGTTAGATAATCAGTTCGAACACATGGGGCTCTCAGGTAATGAAACCCCATTTTGCCTATTAGGAAACTGATAAGCGACTTGCCCAAGGTCACGCAAAAGGCAAATGGCAGTGGGAATTAGAACCTAGGCCTTGAATGCTCTTTCCACTAGGCCACACTGCTTCTATTTGGGCTCAACAATTTGAAGGTTAAGACAAAAAGCACAGAGAACAGCTGAAACAACCAGAGAAAAGGAGTGGATCAAGTATGAATCTTGCCACTTCCTCAGGGTCTGTTTCTAATCTCTTTAATCTGTTCTCAAAAAAATAAATATCTGACCTTTCTCCGCAAAGGATGTTTTTAGGGTGACCAACCAATCTACCTTGTGCTCCTTTCAACCTCTGGTTACTTTTACCTCTAACAGGTTTTATTTCAGAATTCACAATTTCACTGCCTCCCTGGGTCAATCCATCAGTCAACGGATGGCATGTATCGGCCCTTAACGACTGCACTGTACTAAGCGCTTGGGAGAGTACAATATAAGAGCTGGTAGACACATTTCCTGCCCACAAGGAGCTTACAGTCTAGAGGAGATGACATTAAAATAAATTATGGGATAAATATCAAGTGCTTAAAGGGCACACATCCAAGTCCAAGGATGCTGCAGGGGGAAGAGTAAAGAAAATGAGGGATTAGTGTGGGAAGACCTCATGGGGATGTGATTTTAATAAGGCTATGAAGGTAGGGGGAGCTTATAAGTGAAGGTGGATGGATTTTCAGGCCAGAAGGAGGACGTGGGCGAGGGCTGGGCCATGAGATAAACAAGATCAAGGTAGAGGGTAGGTTGGCATCGGAGAAGCCAAAATCAACACGCTGGTTTATAGTAAGAAACCAGTGAGGAACATAGGAGGGGAGCAAGATGATTGAGTGATTTAGAGCCTACATTATGGAGTTTCTGTTTGATGTGGTGGTGGATGGGCAGCCACTGGAGGTTCTTGAGGAGTAGAGAAACATGGACAATGTTTTTTGTGGAAAAATGATCCAGGCAGCAGAGTGAAATACGGAGAGACAAGATGCAAGGAGCAAGGAGGCTGATGCAATAGTCAAGGCAGGGTATGGTACGTGCCTGTAGCAGTTTGGTTAGAGAGGGAAGGATGGACTTCAGTGTCGTGAAGGAACCGACAGGATTTGGTGATAGTGAACGTGAGGGTTGAATGAGATGAATCGAGGATACTGCCAAGGTTAGGGGTATGTGAAACAGGACGGATGCTGGTGCTGTCTAGTAATGGGAAGATCAGGGGGATGACAGGAGTTGATTGGGGGATGAGGATTTATTTTGGACGTTAAGTTTGGGCGCTGGCAGGACCTCCGAGTGGAGATGTCCTGAAGGCAGGAGGAAATGGGAGTGTGCAAAGGTCAGGGCTGGAGAGGTGGATTTGGGATTATAGAGATGGTTATTGAAGCCCCGGGAGTGAATGAGTTCTTTGAGAGACCCCCAGTTGAGCCTGGAAGGGGCTCAAAGGTGGATAGAGCATGGCCTGAGATTCAGGTCATGGGTTCTAGTCCTTGCTCTGCTGCTCGTGTGCTGTGTGACCTTGGGCAAGTCACTTCACTTCTCTGGGCCTCATTATTCCAACTCTAAATTGGGGGTTGAGACTGTGAGCCCCACGTGGGACAGGGACTGTGTTCAACCTGATTTGCTTATATCCACCCCAGCGCTTAGCACCATGTTTGGCACATAGTAAGCACTTAACACAGGAATCATTAGAATTCTTTTATTAAGGAGCAGGATGGCCTTCCCATCCCAGGTCTCACAGTGCCCCCGCTTCCAGAGAGGATGGCAGATTGCCTGTTCCTCTCCGACAGCCTTCCGGGATTCTACTACAACCAGCCCGTTACTGTAGCCTTCCTCAGGAGGAAAAGAAATTCCTCCCTCTCCTCATCCAAGGCCCCCAGCTCCACAGCTGTTACCTTCTTTCCCCGTGCTGATCAAACCTCCCTGCCCACTCTAAGACGGCGATATCTCTTGGCAAAAGAGGAGCAGGGATAAGGCAAGGAGGGGTCTGAGGAATACCACTGATTTAGCCTGCTAAAGGTCAGAGAAGGGGCCTAATTCCTCCACACCCCTGAGATCTAATAGCTTCTGGGTACTTTTTGCTTTATAAAGTTTTATGATTTGCTTAAATAATAACTGTGGTATTTGTTAAATACTTACTATGAGCCAGGCATGTACTAAGCACTGGGGTGAATCCAAGCCAATCAGATTGGACACAGTCCCTGTCCCTTGTGGGGCTCACAGTCCCAATCCCCATTTTAGAGATGAGGTAACTGAGGCAGAGAAGTGAAGTGACTTGCCCAAGGTCACAGGGCAGACACGTGGTAGAACTGAGACTAGAAACGGTGACCTTCTGATAGCACTCAATTCAACAGTTGGGATAACAGGAAGATAGCTGACCTATGCAAATCCCTAGTGGAGAAACAGATCAGAAAATGTAGCTAATTAGGGATGAACATTTCCAGGAGAAAGCCATTCAAAGAGTGGGTGCAAATGTGCAGAATTTGCATTTCAAACTTAAAATCAGTGAAAATTGAAAATAATTTGAATGTTCCAAGCTTTAGGCAGGGTTGCATGGTGATCTCCCATTTGGAGAGGTGAAATCCTTAACTCAAGAGAATCAGTTTTAAATCACAGGATAAAATAGATATTTTCACCTTTTAGATAGAACTGCAGAATTCTACACTTTGGCTCCTCTTTCTAAACATATTACACATGGTGAGCAGAAGCAGTGTGGCCTAGTGTGAAGAGCAGAGGCCTGGGATTCGGAGGTCCTGAATTCTAATGGTGGCTCCGTCATTTATCTATGTGACCATAGGCAAGTCACTTCATTTCTCTGTGCCTACCTCATCTGTAAAATAATTATGGTATGTTAGGCACTTACTATGTGCCAAGCACTGTTCTAAACGTTGGGGTAGATACAAGACAATCAGGTTGTCCCAAATGGCGCTCACAGTCTTAATCCCCATTTTACAGATGAGGTAACTGAGGCACAGAAGTTAAGTGACTTACCCCAAGTCACACAGCTGATTAGTGGCAGAGCCGGGATCAGAACCCACGACCTCTGACTCCCAGGTCCGTTCATTTCCTACTAAGCCACGCTGCTTCTCCATGGCTACCCCAACACTTTATAGTGTCTGGCCTGGAGTAAGTGCTTAATAAATATCACTAATTACCATGGTAATGCTGCTGTGATGCTTCCATCTAAAGAGAACTCAGGACTAGAAATTGAAGCGTCAGGTTGTTGTATGCCCTGTGATGTTGATGGCACAGTTGTAGATCCTTGGCCTAATGAACCAGAAGATCCAAGATCTGTACTACTGAATTGTATCATACTGGTCTACAGGAGTTTAAATCACAACTGGCTCTTAGAGAATACCTGCCAGAATTATCAACAGTTCCCTACGCATAAATGGTTTAATTATCTCTCTTCCCATTAGGCTTTTTCTTCCAGGTTTAGCCCTATGTAAAACACATTACTAGGGGACAAGATTGTAGCTGCTTGAGGGCAGGCAGGCATCCTGTCTACACTCTGTACCGGACCCAGTAAGCTCTTGCACACAATAAATACCACTGATTGATAAGTCATCCCTGGAGTTCAGTGTCTGGAGTTCTAATTCTTACTTGTGAGCCTTTGTTGAGCTTGAAAAGGATTTCCAGGGCTGCCTTAGAGACGATATTCCTTCCGGGACTTGAGAGGAATATCCAGCAGAAACATACCGCATTTTTAAAAGCTATCATGAAACAGTAACTTCCCAGGAAGTCCAGACCAAGGCAAACCAAAAGTTTGGTGTAGGAATGAAAAGGAGAGCCGAGAAATTTGGCACACCATCCGAACCTCAGGAGATTCGATCTGACAACTGTCTGCTTTGATTCTTGTTTTACATTCGTTTTTAAGTATTAAAACGACTGCTCTTCTACCACAACTCTCACTATCAAGTATAGAGACAGATTCTAGGGTATAATGAGCAGACTGCAAGATTCAGGTGCAATACATGTGCCTCCCAAGTGAGACGACCTTTTCCAGGCTAAAGAAACAATCCAACAAATAAAAAAGTATGGATTACAACTTTAGGCAGATTACCTAGAACTCCTATGAAGTTCAAAACAAAACAAAACAAAAACTATTATCAACCTCCTGCTCAGGCCTGCAGTTTTGAAATTTACTGTGAAACCAAATCACACTCTATTTAAATATATATCCACCCCGTCTTCTACATCACAGTAATGCAGGTACATAACAGACTGACAAATTTCCAAATAGAGAAAGTCGGATTACACCTCCATGGAAACAATGCTATTATTGTAGTCTCACCTGCCACGTAGAAAAATTTAGCTTCCCTTCCCAAGTCCTTTCTCTTTGTGTGCATTATCAAACCAGGAAATGCCAAATCGGAGCACCATGAGAGTATGTTTTCAGTGAATGTGACGGTATACCCAGATGTTAAAGCAGGTAAAGCAGTTACATAGCAGGAAAAAAAAAAAGATTCCTATTTCATTTTCTAAAATGGTGAAGTTTTCGAATAACCAACTGCTCTCCTTTAAACTGGTCACCGTTTTCCTAAAGATTAATCCCTTGCCTAGTTTACATGGGAAATATAGTTGCACAGTATCTCAGGAGATGCTGTTTATTTTCAGAAGACAACTTTGCTTACATGAGCACCACGGATTTAAAGAGACTAGGAAGTATTTCTTAAATAGTTCAACAGCTACTGTATGAGTTACTATAAAACACAAGTCCCTTGTTCAAGGATAAGCACTGAATGTTTACTAAGTGATGATACAGAAACGCTTCTCCACAAGGGAAACCAACCTAACCAAAAGGAACGGAACTATCTTTTAGCTAACCAGTCCCGACTGCCTTCTGGCCGCATTCCCTAGAAAAACGAGAACTCTATTTGCGAAGGAATTTGTTTCTAAAAAACTTGACACCACCCCCGTAAGAGATAGCTAATTTCTATACAGACCATCCAAGTAAACTAGACTACTGAGAAAAACCTAACTCGGAAAAGACTGACATTAGTATGAAAAGCAGCAGACCATTGCTGAATAATGGCTTGTTTTGTCTAAAAAATATCTGCAAGTTCTTTGATTATGGCATTTAGGAAACCAAAGGTTTAAAATTTAATCCTCTCTCCCAGGAGAAACGTGTTTCCTATGCAAAGAGAAATATCTGAAAATCGCACTGCTACAAGAATACTTATTTTAACTGTTGTATTATGAATTAACTGCACATGCTGCTTTACAGACAATATAGATTTGTAAACTTGCTCATGCAAAAATCAGTGTGCACAATAGGGGTATAAACTGCTAATCCCCCACACTAAAAAAATGACAACGTATTTATATCTTTTTTAAACTGCCAACCCCTCTGCAGTATAATAAATCTTACACAGAAGTTCATATCTGCCAGCCAAAAATCAATTTATGTAGCTGAAACAAAAAACAATAAAAGTTATACAAAAACATGGTATTTCTCTTGGGTTTTTTTTTTCCTTTCATTTAACAGTAAGAGAGAAAGAATTAAAAAATAAAGAAAATGGATGGTCACAAAAGTTTAACATTTTAATCCTAAACATTACAGGGCAAATGAACTTTTGAACCTATTTCCAAACAGCATAAATTCTAATGTTTTATTTTAACCATTCTAAATGTGACCCAAACCACTAAAAAAACATCAGTGGTTTTACAAACCTTTGGATTATGAAAAACATTTTGGAAATAAATGCTACAAAAAGCAACAATGGAAGAAAGCCAAACTGTTTCCGTGAGGAAATAAAGTGGAACATTTTTGAAACTCTAGACATTTCTCTCTTGCCATTCCTTATGATTAACCTGTCGATTCAGTGCATTGTAGGTTTTAATGTAACGGTCCCCATGCTGAACAAACATCTAACTAGTGTCCATTGATTCCAAGTTAGTGGACGACGAATCTTTCTGGATACTTTCAAAGATGGCCGCCAGCTCGGGGTTAGAGCTGATCTGGGACTGAAATTCGCTCATTAGCGGGCTCTTCTCGGCTTCTGGAATGGTTAGAAGCGCTGCCACTGCCCTCATGGCAGACCGCTTTAGTTCATCTTGCTTTTCAAATTCTTGCTTCACTGAGTTGGCCTTTACCTGCAACAATAGGCAAGTCAGGGAAACGAGGCACCACCGTTTGGACTTCTCGACCTACGGAGTCGCGACCGTTCTCTGATAAAGGAAACATCTTTGAATGGACTACCAAAGCGAGTAGGATAAGGAGGTCTCCGGCATGAAACATTTGCTTGTCCGAGCCATTCCACCCGTCGGTTTGGGAACCTGTAGGTTTGGGAATGTGCTTTAATGGCATCGCGTCATCTACAATTTCGCTAGCTCAAACAACAGATTCAACATCCCTAAGTAAATGACACTGCCCAGTTAAAACGGGACACCACCCAGCTTAAGTGCTTAAGAAGCCCCATGTCTTCCCGTTCAGTTTCTCAAAACTAAGCTATTTCCCAGGCTCCAGTGTCAAATTCATTATTTTTTCCTTAAAAACGGGATTACCTTAGTTGTACAAGTTGCACGTAAGGGTTCCACCAGTCTATCCAGCCTTTGCAGGACTGCACTCGGACAAAGGGTAGAGAGTCTTACCAACATTAAGAATGTAAGCATCTGTTGGGAAAGAAGGAGGAGAGATTAGGTAAAGCATTATTTATGGAACACAAAATTCGGAACCCCGTGACCCCATTTGGGGCAGGGATTGTGTCCAGCCTGATTAGCTTGTGTCTACCCCAAGGCTTAAAACAGCACTTTCCACGTAGCATTTAAATACCATCATCATCATTATTATGATACACATTTAAAAACCACACAATTTTACAAATTTTCAATCGAAGAGTTGTTCAGGGAGGCCCTTGAAAAAGGCGGTAACCTGTTTTTAGCTCACGACTGAGTTCTCATTAGTTGTCTTCTATGGCCGGTGGACAAAACAGAAGTAATATCCAGAAGTTCACTTTTTTTGTTTGTTTCTCGTCGACTCTCTCCAGAAGGCCATCGGGTCAAATGTGACCGAGAAAGGAAGTATACATTCTTTTCCTGTGTGGTACACTACTTTTGACCTGCCACAGGCTTAGTTCGAACACAGAGCCAAACCACATAGTCAAACCTCATACTAAATACCACCAACCACAAAATAAGCTCCAAGCTGCAGGCTGAGATCCTTATTTTAAGGCATTTACATAAAAGCTTCTCAAATATACTGTAAAACCAGATGGGATTTGCTTTTCTACTTCACTTGAAGCATGTTTGAAATGACTTCATTCATTTTTCAAATCCAACTTTTCTTCTCTGTATAAATTTCACACTAAGCAAGCCTTGGTAACAACCTGAATGTCCTCTCTCTTCCGGAAAGAAGGAATTTTAAACCAGTATTTATTCTTTTATTTCCCAATGGCTGATATGCAAATTTTGAACATTTTAAAATTGGTTTATTTGCATGTATGCATTTCATATCCACATGAACACAACAAATGCACTTCACAAAGTCATATTCACACAAGTAGCCACTCTTTATATTATATACGAATAGCTCTATCTATAAAAAGTTGGCAACAGGTGGGTCACAGTAAATTGGATGAAAAGCAACCAATAGGGCTAGAAACATGTCCTGTTTCACATGGGCATGGCAAATTTTCTTAATATCTTTTAAGACGCATGCTTGGCTCACTGGCCCATGTTTTCATATACCCTACCCATGAGCCCTTAAATGAATTCCATCCTCCGCATACATCCCCCACCCTCCCCCAGACCTTCTCAAAAACCTCTCTGCGGTTCACCTGGCCTCTTTCATACCTCAAGACTCTCCCTTCCCCCTCTCTGGGTCCTGAAGCCTCCCTTAATCTTCCCCCACCCCATGATTTTTTTTGGCAGGGGGGTTGGGGAAGAAGGGGTGTCTCATTGCCTGCCCCTTCCCTGACTTGCAGACCCCATCTCTCAGGTCTGCAAGCAGTGGATAAAACCTGGGCCTGTGAATGAGAAGGATCAGGGTTCTAATCCCAGATCCTCTACTTAGCTGCTGTGTGACCTTGGACAAGTCGCTTCACTTCTCTGTGCCTCAGTTACCTCATCTGTAAAATGGGGGTTAAGACTGTGAGCCCCATACAGAGCAGAGAATGCATCCAACCCAATTTTCTCGTACCCACCCGAGCACTTAGGAAAATGTCTAGCATACAGTTAAGTGCTTAAATACCACAATTATTATTATAACAAAACCAAAGGAACCCGATGGGGAGGAGGTCGGGAAGGGAGGACGGAAGAGGATATGGGAAAGATTTCCCCATTAGGCTGGGCAAGGATACGTACGCAACAACATGGAATGTAGTGCTCCATGTAATTCAGCACAAAATTGAGGAAAATTGGCCATGTTGTCATATATTTAAAACACACAAAAAAAAATCCCACCTAAATTTGCTTTTCTAAACCTAACTTAGATAGGATATTTTTCCTGAGGATTACTCCCATAGGCAAAGAGGTCACAGAACTCTATTTCATCATCAGTCAAATAAAAAGCAAAGCGATTGGAGTATTTGGGGAAAAGAAGGTGTTTCCCAATTTTTGACACATAACAGTAAAGGGTAACAGAGAGAGGTACAATTAGAAATCCTAGCTGTTTGTTGGATTTTATAATAATACAGGTGTTTTGGAGATTTTCATTAACACTCTAGCTGCTTGAAGGATAACGGAAGAGTTGTGATACAGCAGAGATTTAACACAAGTAATAACTACGATAGAGCTTCAGGGTTTTCCCAGAATTTCCTCAATGCCATTTAATCAAGTTTTCTAGAGCAGAGGCTGGTTTATTTTTAATAGCGTTTTCTCTTCTCCTAGAAAAGACCTGAAAGAATTGGAAGAATAGGTAGGCATTGGGGAGCTGTGGTTGTTTTATGGGTTTCTGTATTACTTGAAGAAAAAAAATGTAGGATTTTGTATAATAAAACCACTCTAAATCTATAAAAAAGAGGCAACGACTGCACAGTGGCATTCACCAAAGCAGACTACCTTATATGTATTAAAATAACACTCACTCCCTACACCCAATAAAAATAAAATCAGTCAGTGGTATTCACTGAGCGCTTGCTTTGTGCAGAGCACAGTATTAAGCAATTGGAAGAGTACAATACATCTCAAAGTAAAAACCAAAAACAACTTTTGGGAGTTCCATGTCCCAACTGTGGAATAACAAACTCCGTCGAGACCGACTTCCCAGAGCTGCGGCCTGGGTAAGATGTCTGCAGACAGAAAAGAGAGGGCAGAGGAAGTGATACTTCCACGGCGTGCAATATATGGAGACGAAAAGTAGCTCCTGTCCACCTGCACTTCAGAAGCCTGGACCGAATGTCTCTATGGGCCTAATGACGGTGGCAAACAAAAATGGGCCAAACTCCTAGAGGTGAAATGATCACGAGAACGCCGCTCGGTTGACTCCCAAGTGCGGATCTCTGAAACCCTCTCACTTCAAACCACCAACTGCCCATTTCCACCCAATTATGGGAAGTGTGACCCCAGATCTCGCCCTTAACGCAGGCAGTCTGGCCTCTTTCCTTACCCACTGCCCTTTTGGCATTCATCTGCTCTGCCACGACAAGGGAATTCAGTTTCCCGAAGGACGCCTGCGGGGAGACCGGTACGAGGACAGAGAACCCCGTCAGCCGAGCACGGAATTCTTCTGAGACATTTCATAAACCTTAGTCAAAGAGCTCTCACCTTAATGTCATAATGATCCTTTAAACCGTCTTCAACGTGGTTCAAGAATTCAAAGATATCTAGTCTATCGAGACAACTGTCTAGGAGGGTGTACATGCACTCAAAAGCTGCCTTTCTGATATCCAGGCCATCATCAACCGTATGCTTAAATGGTCCCATTTCCACCTGTTAATAAAAATCCCAAAAAATGAGTGCGCGCGGACATTTAGTGTAATGAATCCAGTTCAAGGACAGCACGACACGGGTACTCCTGTGAGCTTTGACTTCATTTAGCTTGCTTACCTCTCTTATAAGCTCTTTCCTAACTTTTGTTTCGTTGTAAAGGTGAGGAAGAACAGTATCTAAAAGATCTCTTATTAGGGATGGCTTATTATGGGCTGCTGAATTAAAAGTTACCAGGGCTACTCTTCTCACATTCAAATCTGGGTCTTCCAGGGTTTTTAGGAAGTCACCTGCGAACAGAAACACAAAAAATATACCGTAAGTGTACGAAGAAAGGGGCCTCCCGCCTTGGATCACAGCAGGGGTGAAAGGAGCCGGCCCCTCGGCAGGACACAGAATGTGAAGCTTCCATCTTAACATCGGTCCCAGCTCTGAACTGGACCGAAGGGGCAAGGCAGCTAGTTATCCCTCGTATTTATTGAGCACTTACTGTGTGCTGAGTACTTTACTCAGCTCTTGGAAGAGTTTGATATAACAGAGTTGGCAGACACATTCCCTCCCCGCCACGAGCTTACTGTCCTATCCAGAAGTGTGTTGCCCCTTATTGGAAATGTGCTAGTCACCAAATGAGAAATAAAAACAGAGTGAAAGGAAGAGGAAAACACTGATGGGAACCAAATGAAAAAGGATGAAGGTGAGGAAGAAAAAGTCGATCACAGGACTAGGAGAATTCAATGGGCAATTAACCCCAGATTATCATGAAATGACTATGTTTTATAAAAAATGCAAGCCTTTTCCCTATAAGAATGCACTGAAGAGGCCTACTAGAGTCCTTTTTTCAATAGAGGGGCAAACATGTGACAAACCCACAGCCAATTAGTCTAAGATAGAAAATAAAAATTGCAGGTGGGAAGAGTTTTGTTTGCTTTCAAGTATCTCCCTGCCCCAGCTATCACCCAAGGAGGTAGCTCTGATTTCCGGGACCAGGTCGCCAACCACCAGCTCCTTCTTCGACCGGCTTAAATGAAGTGGAATGGAAACCACAATGGACAAAAGCTTCACTGCATATTTTAAAAATATAACCCGAGCGAATGCAAATAAACCCATCTATACACTCTCCCCAGAACTCTGGATGCCTCCAAAGGACCCCCCTTCTGACCTCCATTCCCTCTTACCACTTAAAAGCTTGTGTTCCTACTCTCCTCCTCTCCTTCCTTCCCTCCTTCCTCCCTCCGATCAATCAAAAAAAAAAAATTCCCAGGGGTGGGGGCTTCTGAAATAAGGATTTGGGAAAATAGAACTGAGGTCAAAGACTCAATTCTTGCCATGGAAGAGTTTACAACTCTGGATTCCACTTTTCATCCTCTAGACTTTAAGCTCGTTGTGGGCAAGGAATGTCTCTGTTTGTTGTACCGTACTCTCCCAAGCTTTTAATACAGAGCTCTGAACACAGTAAGCACTCACTAAATACGAATGAATTCTCCACTGGCTCCTTCCCTTCTGCTTTTTCGGGGTAGCACTACACCCTCCAACTAGCATCCCCTCTCCCTGTTACTTTTCCTATCCAAAGCTCCTTGAAAGGGCTGCAGCATGGCCCAGTGGAAAGAGCACGGGCTTTGGAGTCAGAGGTCATGGGTTCAAATTCTGGCTCAGCCACTTGTCAGCTGTGTGACTTTGGGCAAGTCACTTCACTTCTTGGTGCCTCAGTTCCCTCATCTGTAAAATGGGGATTAAGACTGTAAGCCCCACGTGGGACCACCTCATTCCACTGGGTCTACCCCAGAGCTCAGAACAGTGCTCGGCACATAGTAAGTGCTTAACAAATACCAACATTATTATTATTATACGCCTCTGACCTGCACTTCCTCTCCCTTAGCTGTGGTTTCCGCCCTCTTCACTCCACTGAGACCATATTCACCAAGGTCCCCGACGACTTTCTCCTCAGCCGAGGCTGATGCGCTCTACTGTCTTCATCCTCCTCGACCTCTTGGCTGCCTTGGAGTCTGCTGATCACATTCCTTCCTCCTGAAAACGCTCTCTGACCCTGGTTCTCCCCCAGCCTCTGCCCGCTCCTCAGTCGCTGCAGGGTGTTTCATCCCCCCCTCATTCCTTTACCCCGAGGAGAGGGCTCACACGAGATCCCGCTCTGAGCCAGGGCTGCAGGCAGGCAGAGCTCCCGGCCCATTCCCTCTCGCTCCCCCGCAAATGAGCTGACCCCATTTCACCTACGTGAAATGCCTCTCTCCTTCCCATTTTCATCTTCTGGACATCGCTTCAAGGAGGCATCCCTGATTCGCTTTCACCTCTCCAAGGCGAGTCACCCCAACCATCACTTCGGCACTTATGTCTCCAACTCCTGGCAGCACTGGTGTCCATATTAATTTCCATAGTAACACACTACTGTTTATTCGTTATCTCGCAATTACTAGTTCTGTTTTCCCTCCTACTGTGAATTTGTCTCGGCCAGCTTCCCCTTGTAGACTATAAGATCCTTGAAGGCAGGGACCTTACCTTTAATCTCAGTTACCCTCTTCCAAAGCAAATGGACAGGGCACTGAACTAT
Organism: Ornithorhynchus anatinus; assembly: GCF_004115215.2. Taxonomy (NCBI): domain Eukaryota; kingdom Metazoa; phylum Chordata; class Mammalia; order Monotremata; family Ornithorhynchidae; genus Ornithorhynchus; species Ornithorhynchus anatinus. The sequence continues at coordinate 16,618,945 of NC_041741.1, read as the reverse complement.
TACCATACAATTAGTGATTGAGGGGCTCATTTTCTCTTGCAGATATTTTATATAGTGAGTTACACTGGATCGAACTACAAGATCTGCTCATTTTCCACAGCCGTCTCGATGGATTCTTCTAATGAAATCTGAATTCACGCATCGATTCCTCCAAAACGCTCCTGCAAACTGCAGCATTTTAATCACAAACACTTACCTATGCAATTCTTTAAGAGTGGATCTATGGGCTGTGGATGGTCAGAAATAGTAAACTTCACAGCAGTAACCACTGAACTTCTGGCGTAGGATGACCCTAATGAAAAATGAATACTAATTAGCACTGTAGTTTTTAGAACGTGGGATTAAATAACAGCACAATATTTCAAATACTCACAGACCCTTCAGTTTTGTCATGAATACTTCCTAAAACTTGAGGAATCAGGATTTACTAATTGGCTGTTAAGGTGATCATAATAAATGTTTGTCTTTTGGACCATTTTTTCAATTAGGAGAAAAATAATCCCACATGCTAAATAAACCTAAATTTTAAAAACATCAATGTTTTAAAAAACAGAATGTGCCCCCAGCAACTCAGGAATTCGGTAAACAAAACAAATGAATTCATGAAACAGAACCTGCAGCTGAGAATAAATCTTTTAGGTTTTCACGAGTGAACTGTGCTGTGGCTCTAGGCCAGACTTTTCACTTGGAAATGGGAGTCGAGTTCCAGATGTTTCCAGCATCAGATTCAGTGACGCTACAGGGCCAAGCCAAGAAAATACCCACCGGCTCGAAAACATCGTCACTCTCTCCACTGCACTTGAATTTTTCCAAGCCAAAATGGAACAAAATAAAGAAAAAGCAGGACTGTCAGCTGAAAGTATACATATATACCCTCTGACTGAACAGATTCCACAACAGTCCGACCGGCACCCTCAGCACCTTCCTCCATAACTGACAGTGCAAATCTAAAATTCGATCTGTGCGCGGCACGTATCAACCGTTATCTTTAGCCATAAAAGACCGGGACGTATCTTTTACGATTTCATTAAGGACTCGCACCTCCCCGACTGCGAAACTCTAACAGCTTCGATTTCCCGCTTGAGGTAGATTTCACGTGGACTAACGCATACAGCCCAGGCCCAGGAGTCAGAAGCTATTGGGTTCTAATCCCAGCTTGGACCCTTGTCTGTGGTATGACTTCGGATGAGTCACTTAACTTCCCCGGTCCTCAGTTACCTCATCCGTAAATGGGGATTGAGACGGTGAGCCCCACCTGGGATTGGGACTGTGTCCAACCCCATTTATCTGTATCCACCCCAGCATTCAGCCCGGTGCCTGGCACATTGTAAGCGCTTAACACGTACCGTAATCGTTATTGCTATTAACCCAAGAGGCAAAAGCCAGGGCGTCCAACTCTCCTCTCCGCAATGAAGTACGCAGCCACCTACCTGACGCCAAGTATCCCTTGAGCCTGGGGAGCAGAGTTTCTGGGTCGATTAAAGTCAGCTTGCCCAGGCATTCCGCCACCACATTCCTGGTTCCTTCTTCGGCGCACTCGCAGTGTTTCAGCAGTAAGGCCCAGATGTTTTCCACGTATGGCTTGAGACCCACCACCGACGCAGAGCTAATGATTTCCTTTAAGGAGTGAAGCAGAAGATACTGCCTCTTGGGCTGACTGGTTATCTCCTGTAGGACGAACGGGAGGTACTCGGGAAGGTTGCCCACGCTGATGCTGCCCAGGGCGTAGGAGGCCGCCGATTTGACTTCCTCGCTAGGAGAGGAGAAGGCTTCCAAGATGACGGATTTGAGTTCCAGCTGCCCGCTCAGGTCGATGTGATGGCCGACCTCCCCGAGAGAAAGCAGGGCCAGGAGGCGGATCGAGTCGGTGGACCGGGAGTTCTTGACGTCCTGGATGAACTGGCCCACCACGGCCGGTCCCTCCTTGGGGCAGGCCCGGGTCAGGGCGGCCACGCATTTGGCGATGGAGTAGTAAGACTGCTTGTGAGTCAGTGCTGTGCTCTGGGAGTAGACGGGGCCCGTCAGCATCCGCAACAGGTCCATGTACCCGAGGTTACTCGTGCCCGTCACCACCAGAGCTTGGAAGAATTCCAGCATGGCACTGAGCGCTCCTCCCTGCAGCAGAGGGGACCTCACGAGCCCGATGAGCTCGTCGAGGATGGACCCGCTGATCTTCGAGAGGGAGGAAGGGTACACCTTGGCGAGGGTGGTGAGGAAGCTGATGGCCATCTGGGACACGTGCATGTCGCTCTCGCTGATGAGGGGCGGAAGCTCGTCCAGGACCGCGTCGATCATGGCAGCCGTCAGGCTGTCGCTGTAGTTCTTGATGAGGATGTCCAGGGCCGAGAGGGTGCCCAGTTTCAGGGCCCGCTGGTTCTTCCGGAGGAAGGAGGCCAGGATGGGGACTCCTTCTCCCAGGACGGGCCTCAGGTCGATCTTCAGAGGTGACCCGGCGATCAGGGTCAGGGCCTTCACCGTCGTCAGCCGGGTGATCTCGTTCTTCAGCCGCTCCAGGAAAATCTGAAGCGTACTAGGCAGGTCGCTTCCGAGGTTATCCCCCAAGGTGCAGATGATCTGGCCCATGCAGGAGATGGCCCGCTCTTTCACTTCCTGATCGATGTCGGCGGCCTTCAGCCTCTTGATGGTGCAGGTGAACAGGTCTTTGATGTAAGGGGTGGCGTCGAAAGGAGAGGGCTGCTCCAGGGGCCGGATGACTTTGACCAGCTGCTGGGTGACCAGGAGGGCCTCCGACGTGATCTTGTAGAAAGGGTCGCCCACGCAAGCGACTACCGGGGGAACCAGCGCCTGCACGTGAGGATGGAAGACTTGAGGAGAATGGTTACACAGGATCACGTACAGGCAAGACAGCGCGTCGATCTTCAGGTTCGAGGAGCTCGATTTGTCGTTGAGGGAGAAGATGACACCTACAGAGTTAAACACGAGAGAGGGGCGCGGTCGTCAGCGGGTTTTTTTTTTTTTAAAAAAAAGTCAAAGTTCAGGCCTTAACAGTAGGCCCATCCCATCGGGCTACCACCCCTTCTGATCGCTGCGGCGTTAAAAGTGACCAGACGTTAACTCAATTTCTCCCCGTGACTCCAGGGTTGCGGAAACACTCCCCACATTGGACTCATGGATCGTCTTACCTGGCACAAGTACCGGAATATGCTGGGTCAGGGCCCCGGGTAACACGTTCACCAGTTCCGTCAACATGTTAAAACAACACTGTCGCGTCTTCACACTTTTCTCCTTCATCTGTTTATGCAGCGCTTTAACAATGTTGGGAACCTGTAATTATCACACGTCTATTAGCTAGGTCGGCAGTTGGGATTTTTTTTTTATGTCTGATCATTGAAAATTGGAGACAAAACTCCACAAATCACTTATTCCCTGGGTCTTCCTTGGAATTATTGGCCGCTTCACAGCTATATTAACAAGAATAACTGCCATTTCCCACTGCTGACATAGGTAGGAACTTTAAAAGTTATGCCCAGGTTGTATAAATTTATTCAGTCGATGGTACTTCTTGAGTGCTTACTACGTGTAGAGCACTGTACTAAGCGCTTCAGAGAGGACAACAGAGCAGAGTAAGCAGACACATATTACTGAAAGGCCGGTTCTACTTTTCGCTTGAAGATCATGTTATGTAATCGCACGCCAAAAAGCTTATTGGATAATAATAATAATGAAGGTATCTGTTAAGTGCATACTATGTGCCAAGCACTGTACTAAGCGCTGGGGCAGCTACAAGGCAATCGGTTTGTCCCACTTGGGGCTCACAGTATTAATCCCCATTTTACAGATGAGGTAACTGAGGCACAGAGAAGTTAAGTGATTTGCTCCGAGTCACAGAGCAGACAAGTGGCGGAGGTGGGATTAGAACCCACGACTCCTGACTCTCAAGCCCGTGCTCTTTCCATCATGCTCCCTTCAAGGGATCACAAGTCATCTCCGATACCGAATAACTTGGGAAGATGGAGGGCTATACCGAAGTTTCCAGATAAGCGAATTAGACCATTACTGCACGGTGAATTGGAAAAGAACAGATGATAGCGATGGAGATTAGAAACAAGGTAAGTGAACAAGAGGATTTCCAAGAAAAATCGAACAGGTGCCATCCAGCCATTTTGATCATTGTGCTTGGGATCCAAAGGAGGATGAGGTAAACAGAGGGGGGAAGCTGCCATCTGAGACCATCCTGTTTATCTCTGATGCCTAGGGGCCCCTCAAACCCCTCCAGGCCCCGAGTTTTATCTCAATGATTGGAGCATAAGCATCAGTGAAACCTAGGGGATAGGGGAGGGGGAGCAGAGAGACAGGATGAGTCAATGGAATTTTTGGGGAGGGTTGGGAGAAGGAAGTAACAGAGTCCGAACAGTTCAGTCAGTAGAGCATCAGCCTTATACTCGGAGGGACCAGGGTTCAAATCCTTATGTTTGAGCGGATATGCCTAGTGGAAGCAGCGTGGCCTAGCGGATCGATTGAGCAAGGGCCTGGGAGTCAGAAGGACCTGGGTTCTGATCCCGGCTCCGCCATCTGTCTGCTGTGTGACCTTAGGCAAGCCATTTCACTTCCTCTCTGTGCCTCACTTACCTCAACTGTAAAATGGGAATTAAGTCTGTGAGTCCCATCTAAGACACGGACTGCGTCCAACCTGATTAGCTTGTATCTACCCCGGTGCTTGTACAGGGTCTGGCACAAACTAAGCGCTTAATAAATACCATTAAAAAAAACACACCCACACAAACACAAAAACCAGAGAGCCAGAGATGGTGTGATGAGAGAGAAATAACACAGCCATTCAACAACTCTCCTGCTCACCTCATCAGCATCAGCCCTCTAATCTTAGGAAGCAAGTCCTTAAAACTGTTGGGAAGATCTGCATTATCTGTAATTGTTTTTGTGATAAACTATGCTTTACCAATCAGATTTTCAACAACAGTCTGTTAACTCAACATTAAAGGTCTCTGTCTAATGTAAGAGTTATTTTTGAACAGTGTCTTGGGTTCTTTGTAGTCCTCCTAAAAAGAACTATCAGTCAAATAAATACCTGACTCAAAAGTGTAAATAGCAAACTATAAGAACTATGCGTCTGCCAACCCTTCAAAGGTTTAATTGATGCTTTTTCATCAAATGGATGAATTGGGGTGCGTCAACTGAAGAGAGCACTTTGAGGAGATGTTTATGGGCTAGCTTAAACCAGAGAGACAAAAACTGCTCATTATTTAACAGATGATTCCAATTCCAGTATCAACTAAAATTAGACAAGATTTTCCTCCCACGACTGCTAATGAAGTTGCGCAAATATACACCGTCCAATTGTCATTATTTCCATTACTAAGGCCAGGTGGGAAGCAGCACGGTCTAGTGGATAGTAAATCAGTCATATTTACTGAGTGCTTACTGTTCACAGGAGCATTATACTAAGAGCTTGGGAGAGTACAAGATAAACAGGCACTCCCTGCCGACAGCAAACCTACTGTCTAGAGGGGGAGACGAACATTCATATCAATAAATTACAGATATAGACATAGAACATGAGCCTGGGAGTCAGTAGGTCATGGTTTCTAATCCTGACTCTACCACTTGTCTGCTATGTGACCTTGGGCAAATCACTTCACTTCTCTGGGCTTCAGTTCCCTCATCTGTCGAATGAGGATTAAGACAGAGTCCCATGCGGGACCTGGACTGTGTCCAACTTGATTACCTTCTTCTGACTCCAGTGCTTAGTACAGTACCTTGTACGTCGGAAAGCACTTAAATACCAATTTTTTTTCTTTAAAAGGCCAGACAAAAAGACCAAAAAAACTACCTGGTCCCCAAAGTTTCCTTCCCAAACCACTTCTCCGCCTCTAAACCAACCTGACTCTGAAGCATCGTCAAGGGTGTTTCTCCCTGTTCCATGGCGTCGGGATCGCAAAGCCAGCTCTGAACGGGACGTGTTTGCTTCAGAAGGGAGAGATAGGCGTGGAAAACATCTGCTTTCACATTCTCCTCCCGCTCTTTAAACCTGGCTATCAAGGCAGGGGACACTGTCTTGTAGAATTCCGGAAGCATCTCGTGGCGTGTGCTGACCACGGCGTCCAGGCACTTGGCAGCCGCGCGTCTTACTTTCCAACTCATGTCATCGTCGTCGCTGTATTCGTCATCGCTCCCTAGACAGGGGGTTGGAAAATTCAGGAGGCTATTAGTTTGGAAAAATGTAATGGTTTTAGCAATCCAATTTCACGGACTACAGAGAGGATCCCTCTTTATTAAGTCACATACATCAGCTTCTAAATCAGTCCCACTTTTACTATTGAACTAGGAAAATTGGCTAGTCCTGAAAGAACTTAGAGTCATGGCCAAAAAATCGTACATAGATTGACTTTTAATGATTTTATCTCCTGCCCTAGAACACCTCCATATGCTCCAATGCCTATTTTGACATCTTTTTAAATTAATACTTATTATTAATACTAAATACTTATTGAGCACTCACTGCGGGCAATGCACTGAACTAAGTGCTTGAGAGAATACGGCGTAACAGGCAGCTCAGCTCAAAGCTAGTGAAAAGTCCAATTGCAATTGTCATTTTCAATGACAGACACAAATAATAACGTCTGAAAACATAAGCTATAATCATGAGGGGCAAATCCTCTTTAAAAACAAATAACGTCTGAATGAAAACATAAGCTATAATCATGAGGGGCAATCCTATTTAAAAACAAATAATGATAAAGCTTACATGTAGAGTACGGGAGTGAAATCTGCAGTTTGGGTCCAGTGCAAACTACAGCAAACCAGAAATCATATGCCACTGGGACACAATTCCTACTTTCACAGTTCAGAGGTGCTTGAGCCCCCACAATCCCCACGCCCCCAGCCCCGAATTTTGTTATACAGGCATTTACCATGCCAACACAAACTGCTTAAAAGATCAATGAACAATCCCCAACGGTAAATACAATAGCTGAGTGTAGACTACCCTATGGATGGCAAAAATCTACCATCCGTGGGGCCATCACTGTTGCTAACTGTAGTTTTTCAATTTAGGTTTCAGTCAGCACGTAGTCAGTACCTACGTGCAAAGTCTCCTTTGGTCAACTGCACAGACACCTTGCTTTGGAAACTCCGTACGCTGCACTGACAATCTAATTTGAAACTTCCAAGAAAAACACCTTTAGGGTTTCAATCAGTGGCCATGCAGAGATCTAATAAGAAGGGATCGTATGAGAATTTGTTTTTTTAAGATTGGTCCACTTTTGTACAGTCATCAAGCTTCACAGTCATTCATTCAATCATATTTTTTGAGCACTTACTGTGTCCAGGGCACTGTACCAAGCACTTGGGAGAGTACAATATAACAATAAACAGACACATCCCCTGCCCACACTGAGCTTACAGTCTGGAGGATCCAGGCACATCTGAACATCGGTTCAGATCTGACCCCAGCCACAAATGTCCTCTGAAAAGCCTTCCTCGTCTCCCATGTTGCATAAAGACCTGAGGTAACTCATGTCATGTCTACTTTAAGTATGCATCTAGTTTAACAGCCACTGAAATTACCCCCAAAATTTTATTAATGTCAAATACACTCATCTAAACTGATATTAAATTGACAAATCTAAACTGATACCATGCTAGCTGAATTCTTGTACCAGAGAGTAATTTTGGTACAGTTCAATTTAGAGTTCTACACCTCATCAATTTTAATTTCCCAAGTACCTTGATCATCATCATCAGCACCATCAGCATCCATCGCATTTTCGTCTTCATCCTCATCGTCATAATTATAATTGGGATCATAGGTAAGGTATTTAAGACAAATGTTTATAATGGTAGACACATGAGGATACACTTCCTTTGGACATCTGCAAAATGAACGTTTATTTTCACAACTCAAATATTTGTCTTTGGTGGAGGAAAATTAATGCCTGGGACTTCACTTGTTATCAAAGCACAGTACAGCCCAATGCAGTTATACTCCTATAATAATAATAATAATAATAACTGTGGTATTTGTTAAGGGCATACTCTGGGCCAAACACTGTTCTAAACGCTGGAGTAGAAACAAGTTAATTGGGTTGTCCCACACAGGGCTCACGGTCTTAATTCCCGATTTACAGATGAGGGAACTGAGGCACAGAGAAGTGAAGTGACTTGCCCAAGGTCACAGAGCAGATAAGGGACAAAGTCAAAATTAGAACCCAGGTCCTTCTGATTCCCAAGCAACTACTCTATCAAATAGACTCTGTGTATTCCAAAGAGGTAAAACACGGGCATGTGATCTGCCTTCTTGCCCCTAAAAATTTTCCAATCCAGTCAAGGATGAAGTTCATTAACAATGCAATAAATGGTATTTGTTCAGCGCTTACTATGTGCCAGGAACTGTACTAAGCATTAGGGTGGATACAAGCAAATCGAGTTGGACACAGTCGCTGCCCCACATAGGGCTCACGGTCTCAAAGAGGTAACCGAGGCACAGACAAATGAATTGACTTGCCCAAGGTCGTGCAGCAGACAAGTGGCAGAGCCAGGATTAGAACCCATGACCTTCTGACTCCCAGGCCTGTGCTCTACCCACTACACCATGCTGCTTCTGTGCTCTGCAGAACTATCACAGCATTCACGGCAGCCAATAAAACTCGACTAAATACATTTTGTGATGGGAGTTGTTTTGTTTTTTTTTATCATTCACCTATTAAAAAGCAGTATGAATATTGGTGATCAGCACACTTTACCTCCAGTCCATGTAGTATACCTTGCTGTTCTGTCGAGTTAAAAATCAGAAACTACTGCAATTTAAAAATCGCAATCAATGGTATTTTTTGAGCACTTACTGTGAGCAGAGCACTGTTCTAAACACTTAGGAGAGTATACCACAACAGAATTAGCAGATATGAACCCTGCCTATAATGTGCAATAGTGAATTGTTTGGAAGTCGCAACTGAATAAATCATTAGGGTGACTCATTTCTCTCACCATCCCCAGCTTAGACATGAATATTGTTTGACCCTACTTTAAGAACAAAATCCACCCCGAAACAAGCAGAAAACAAGAAGGCTGAAATTCGCCTGAAACTAACTTACCTCCTGACAAATGACTCGAAAGCCTGAATGCAGTATTCTCTCAATTCATCGTCATCTACATTACAAAATTTTACGACCAAAGGAATAATTTTTTCAAGATATTCACCTAAGGGAAGAGTATGTGTCATCTTTAATTGTAGCTATAATTTTTTTTTTTTTTTAACTGTAAGACAAGTCTCTCCGAGTAACTCCTTACCGATTCTATGACCAGCTTGTCTACTGATCGCAGCAATACATTGTATGTAGGTTCTTGTGGTTGACATGGAATCGTTTTTGGACAGTTCTGTCAACAGATGCTCAATGAGATCTACAAAAACTATATTGCCGCAGCTCATAACCAGGTGGCCAAGAGCAATGATGGTTCTTTTCCTCACTGCAAGCCTGGGACTGGTTAACTGGGGGAGTAGGCAGGTCAGAATTGAAGGATGGAAATTCACAAGCAGTCCTCCTTGCCTTAAAACAAAATGAGAAGAGAAAAAAAAAATCAACTCAGGACAACTGTTTGGCTGAACGCTTTCTGCAAGAGAACGGACTTCACGCTACTTCTAAAATACATTGAGACACCACTTTTGGGCTTTTCTGGGGTGTTGGAGAAAAGGTGACCAAGTGAGACGTGATAACTTCTCTAAACTCTTGCTTGCCGTTAACTGGGAGAGGAGGAGGGAAAGATTCAAGGCACTTGTGGGGGAAGAGGAGAGGAAAGGATTGGGTACTAAAAGGATTTGTTTGCCATGCTGAGTTCCCCACATTACTGCTATGATTTTAGGACTAAGCTTCTTGAGGGCAGGAATTGTGTCTACCTACCGTACCGTACTCGCCTACGTGCACATCACAATACTGCACAAAAAAACCCCTCATTGACTGAGGGTTTGTAAACAACATAAGTAGTCCATGATGCAGCAAAAGGGGCTGGGTAGCTGAGTACTGCATAATTTTTAAATTTGTACTTATTAAGCGCTACCTTTGTGCCAAGTACTGCACTAAGCCATGGGGCAGGTGCAAGGTCATCATACAAAGTGCAGTTCCTATTCTTCACAAGATCAATCAGTGGTCTCATTTAGCGCTTACTATGGTGCAGAACTCTGTACTAAGCACTCAGGAGAGTACAATATAAAATAATTAGCAGACATGTTCATAGGACAGAGCACACGCTTTGACAGAGCCACTCAAATTGCCTGCCCCTACTGAGAAAGGATAATCTAAAAATAAAAAAGTCTTCATCGTTATTTACTAAACAGATACAAATAAGCAAATTTACCTGCTCAACATATCAGCCATAATATCCAAGGCTTCTAGCTGGACAGAGACATCCTCTTGTTTTGCTATGGCGCTTGTAAGGCGGCCCGTAATCTTTTTACAAACATTAGCTGCTAAGGCAGATCCTGCAAGAATAAGGAATATCTAGTTAGTTGAGGGTAAAAATTCCTACCCGAGAAAGCTGCCGTCTATCTTGGGAATCAGTTGCTGCAATTTATTTTATTTCACCAATCTCTGGCAACTGCACTAATTTTTAACACGCTCCTGAGACCTCAGAAATCTACAGCAGACCTGGAGCATCATCACGAGATCCAACATTAATACCAACGAAGTAGGGGATGTTTTATTTATCAAGTGGAAGAAAATATTTCGATAGTTTTCTGGTTAGAAGCAGAAGGAAGAGAATTACTTTGGCAGAAGGGTTTTGTGGGACAAAACCCCAGAGAAATGAAAAAAAAAGTAATTCTAGGCTTAAAGCTGTACAAAAATTATAGGCGACAAATGACAATGCTGATTCTTTCCCTCGCGCCGTCCAGTTTTCCGACAAGAAAGCCAAGGTGAAACTTTCACCCAGCTCATTTTAGCAACAACTATGATCCTGGGGTTTTACAGCAGGAAATGACTTGAATAGTTTAAAAAAAAACACACTAATTAAATGCGAAAAGAAAGCAACCAAGAAATGTTTTAAGATTTCAGTGAGTATGATCTCTACATAAAGAGCTATGTCAAAGAAAAGCAGTATATTTCTTACCACTGGAAGCTGGGGGGAGTTCTCCAATTACAGTTTTAAGGCCAATACTTGAAATGTCTCGCAGTTGCTCTTTGTCAGACAGCATGTTCGTACAGAGGGTATCTACTATGGTCTCCACTTGGTACTCTTTCACTTTACTCACCAAGGGGCCAAGGCTGCAATTTAAAAACGCAAAGAAGAATGAAGTTACGAATGGCCACCACGAACTTGGGGACACAACGACAAAATCTTAGAATAGATCTATCCCATATCTAATGAGACCAACTCTGCCATTGCCTTAGTTCACTCTCAGAGTCCCTGAGCCCCTGTGGAAAGAGCCTAACCCTCTCTTCCATACAGGGGGCCTTACAGGTGTAGAGAGGAAGAGAACGATTTTGGAGGAGGATGTTATTGGCAGCACGATCCTACAGTGGTTGGCTAAGAGCCCTAAGGGCTACCAACAATGTATTCCACATTGTGAGCTGGGAAAACTATTCCTTCATGGGGTGTAATCTGCTGCTTGCAAAGTTTTGTCACTGTTTTCACAACTGCTTCCTCTTGAGGTTCACCATTCTTGTCCTCGCCTGGTGATTCTCGGCCACGCAGGTCTGCCTGCTGCTGCCAGTATGCCACACTGTTTGAAGCCATTTCAGTATTCTCAACCAGTTACACCCGCCCTACTTAAACACATCCCCCTTCTCGTTCACCAATCACTGTCCATTTTTCTCATGAATCCCATCCAGTGAAACGCTGCCTTAAAGCTGAACGGGCTTTGTCCTGGACCCTCATCGTTGGTAACCTTGTTCTGTCATTTGATTCTGAGTATGGTTCATAGGTGATATTGCCAAAACTCTAATTTGTGTTTGGTCTGCCCAAGGTCCATAAAGTCGGACACTATTGATCCTCCCAAAGAGTTCAAGTAGGAGACTTTCAACCTTCTCAGTAGTCCTCTAGCTCTGGTCAGTTTTGTCCTCTTCCAATCAATCCGATTAATGGTATTTACTGGGCGCCAGTAGGAAGCACTGTAGTAAGCAACTACAGCACTTCTTCTTTTCTCAAATTTCTGTATTAATGGATCTGCTAACATTCGGATTGTCTATCAGGATTCTGAGAGCTCTCTGACCACACGCGGCTAGTTAGAAGGCACTTTCCAAGACAAACTACAGCATTGGGCCATATCGTTCCATCATCGCTTGAGCATTTTTAGCTTCAAACGGAGGCTCACCTAAGCAGGCTCGTTTAATATTCCAGGTAGAGTTATTTACGGAAAATATATGTGAAAATCCAACACCACTAGCATTTGTTTTACAAACAGGCCCCATTCACATAGCATGTGAAAACAGCTTTAAAAATTACATTTTAAAAAATATTAGCAGTTTGTGGGTATTAGCCTCCAGACATCCTAAATCAAAGCAAATAGGCTCCTACCACGAAGCATTAGCCAGCTTGAAGAGGAAAGTCTCAGAAGACTAAAAAATTAAATGGCCTGACTACTTGTGGCAACCCAAAAAGAATGGTGCATTGTCATAATTCAAAGCAATCCCAAAATGGTCATTTCCATTGATAACTTTGCACTCATTGAGAAGCTTCGGGCTTCCCGGTGACCAATAAAAATACCCTGCAACTAGGTTAACTAAATATTATGTCCCTGGAATGCTATGTCCATGACACAAATATTATGCCACTGAAGAAACTGGATTCCATGCTGAGCTCCAACCCCTTCCCAATCAATCTGAGCTTCTATTTGGCTGGAGAAGAATCGGGAGGCTGGTGGTGGAATGCCTCCGGGATCCCTCGCAACTCAGTTTTCCAAGGCAGTGTTAACTCAATGGCATCAGAAACTATTATGCCGGAAGTTGGGCTGACCTGAGCAGTCCAAAATTCCCAGTTAAGTAGTTCTCTGGTCACAGTGCCAGCTCCCTATGTGGGACTCTGACTGGGTCTGCCATCAGAGAAGCAGCGTGGCCTAGTGGCTGCGGCCCGGGCCTGGGAGTTAGAAGAATCTGGGTTATAATCCCACTTTTGCCTCTTGCTTGCTGTGTGACCACAGGCAGGTCACTTCACTTCTCTGGACCTCTGTTTCCTCATCTGTCAAATGGGGATTAAGACCGGGAGCTCCATGAGGGACAGGGAATATGTCCAACCTGACCTGCTTTTATGTACCCCAGTGCTTGGAATGGCGCTAGACACATAGTAAGTGCTTAACAAATACCAGCATTATCATTATGATTATTATTACTGGCTGAACTCTCCTAAGTGCGAACTAGTGGGGTGGCAGACCTTAAGTTTAGGTGTAGCTGAAATCCAAAAGCAACTCTTTCTGAATTCTTGTTTTTTAAATGGTATTTGTTAAGGGCTTACTAGGTGTCCGGCACTGTACTAGGCGCTAGGGTAGATACAAGCTAATCAGGTGGGACACAGCCCATATCACCATGGGGTTCCCAGGTCTTTTTTCTAGACGTTGGAGAATATCCTTCTCCAGAAATCTTTACAAAGAGAACAGATCCTCATGTGTCTGGGATAGTTTGGTTACAGCTTTGCCTGGAGTCATAAAAATAGACTAGATGTTCTAAGGTTTCTTCCAGCCCCATGTTTCTAAATTTGTAAATATGCCCAGGTGCCAATATGCCACGGGAACTTTCGGTTAACAAATATTAACTTTACAGAACTGGAACCTAGTGGGACAAACCCATGTTCAATAAATGAAAGGAAGTCTGAAAACAGGCTTGAAAGGAGTCCTTGGCAAAAAAAAAAAAATCAAGGAAAAAGGCAGCCACCTGCTTTGAAGGTTACTGCAATTCAAAAGGCAGAAAAATCATTCTAGAGCTTCCTCCTTGTCCAATTTGACTGCTAAAGAGAATACCAGAAGGCAGATTCGAGGGGAATGAGGGAAAATGGAACCCAAATGTTGATTGTTCCCCCTGAAAGCCTGCAAAACAGCCACATGAACACTGATTGGGGATGGGGATGGTGCGGTTCCTGAGGGGAGCAACGGCTCCACCATGCTCGCGTCTTCAGGACCGAGGACCCGTGCAAAGGAATTGATTCTAGTGCTAGTGGTTGGCACAGCTTCACTTGCGCGCTCTTATCCTTGCTAGTCACGGCCCCGGCCAAGCACACGAAAATGAACAATACTTAAACTGAGTGTGGTCTGGCCAATCAAAACAATTCCATTCTGTATAATGATTTAATGATTTTCTTTTAAATGGTATTTGTTAAGCACTTACTATGTGCCGGGCACTGTACTACTATATGCCAAGCACTGTAACTAAGTCCTAGGGGAGAAACAAGCTAATCAGATTGGCCTGTCCAAGTCCCACATGGGGATCACATTCCTAATCCCCATTTTGCAGTTGAGGTAACCAAGACACAGAGAAGGCAAGTGGCCTGCCCAAGGCCAGACAAGTGGCCGAGGCAGAATTTTCTTGATTGAAAACAAAATCAAAAAAGAACAAAAAAAAAAAATCAGGTTACTTACCTGCAACTGAGGTTCTCAAAGACACAGATCACATGCTGGCTTAGTGATTTGCACACAGTAAGCACTCAATAAATACTACCTAATGAACTGGGATGGCGGGGAGATAACTTGAGGCTAGGCTACACATCAGGCCATACTTCCTGTTTGGGGGAGGGGCTTTACCTTTGAAGTCAGAGACTGTGATGTACAGCACAGAAAAAAACTTACCATTTGACAGCCAAATTTTGCACTTCACCATTCTTGTCTTCCAGTAATTTCAAAATCATCTTCACTACTTTCCTCTCACTGTCATCATCCAACTTGATGGAATCCTTCTGTAGCTCTGTCATCAAATCATTGGTAGCCATAAACCTATTGAAAAAAACATTAATCAAATGGGAATCACCACATACGGGTAACTTTTTTTTAAAAGTCGATATAACAGTATTTATTATTTATTATTATTATTATTTATGCCAAGCACTAAACTAAGCACTGGTATAAAGTACAAGATAACCAAACTGAACCCACTCCCTGTCCCACACTGGGCACAATCTAGGAGAAAGTGCAAACAGGTATTTTATCCCCATTTTATGAAAGCAGAAGCCAAAGCACAGAGCAGTCTCAAGTGACTCACCCAAGTAACAGAGCTCTTTCCACTACGCCAACCACTGTTGTCATAATTTCACTTTAGTTATACCTAAGCTTACCACTGCAAGTCAAGCTCAGCAGGTATGATAAGCATCATTTCTGTAAAATTACTGATTGGGAAATCTTCCAACAAAGTGATCAAATACTCTTTTTTTTGCCATGTTTACCCCTACCAAGACAATTTAATAAAATATTTCTGCGGCAGAAGTCATCCGTCATTTCCTCTTTCAGCCCCGCGTTTAGAAAACCAGAACAAAGATCTTATCTTTCGTGATTTTTCTACCAAAGCTTAGGATGACTTAGAAATCACAGAAGTAAACAAAAGTCACTGGATTAGATCAGGCTGGTACCTAGATGACCTGAATCGATTACAACTTTTGGCATACCACAGTCAAGAATACCAATGGATTTTATCAATTAATGGTATTTGAGTGCTTACTGTGCGCAGATTTTACCTACTTAATGAACTCTGCAACCTGGTATTACTATTTGTGAGGCCATATTATTAAGGGAAATAGCAATTTTTTTTAAAAAAATGAGACTTTTAAAAAAAGTCTCTACGTAAGAGACAGTCACTTGCAAGACTTTCAGTTGTAGGTGGGAACAACTCTCTCCTAAATTTCTTCCATATATTTATGCAAGGACGAGGGGTGTACAGTACTACTGTTAAATAAGGGAATCTGAAAATGTCTGAAAACACAGATGATGCAAAACTAAGTTATTAAATGACTAAGTCATGAACTAAAAATCTTTAAATCAATATCGCTTAAAAATGGCACTGTTCAGGGAATGAAAAATGCACGTTTGCTGCTGGTATGCTAAAAAAAAAGCCATTTCAAGGACGCACGATATAATTTAAAATGCGAAACCTATAATCATTCATTAAAATATGTTATGACCAAATAATTAGTCATAACAAAGATCAGTAAAAGTAGGGCTGTCAGTTTCCATGTCAGGTTAACTTCCATATTCAACATTTTGTAGACATTTTTCTTCTGCATTGAAAATTTTTCACGTGGATTTGCAAATACAGTTCATGCTTGTAACTACCAAATACCAGAGGAGACATTTCATTTTTAATAAAATTACTTCTTGCACGGAGCCCTACTGTTTTTAGGTGAAGTCTATTTTTTCAGGCAGTGGGGCCTACTGAAGAGTCAGGAGACCAGGGTTCTAGGCCCAGCTTTGCCTCTGGTCTGCCACGTGACCTTGGGCAAGTCACTGCAACTCTCTGCCTTAGTTCTCATCGGTAAAATGGGGAAAACATACCTGCTCTTTCTAACTTTTTAGATTATGAACGGCATGTGCGACAGGGACTGTGAACTAATTATCTTGTACCTACCCTAGCACACTTGGCACCTAAACAGCACCTAACGCCACAAAACCATTTATTACTGTTTCAACCCTTGCTTAAAACTGGCCCAACTACAAGAGTGTGTGTACTTTCCCCCCTCCCCTTGGCAAAACTTGAAAAAGACAAGATTCGGAACTTTCTGCGGTGCAGAAACGGGATCTCTAGCTCACGATTCCAACAGCCGGGGCTTGAGATTTTCAACTTGGAAATCACACGATTCTCGAGGAGAAGTGGCTATCAAGGGCACCCGGGTGTCAGTTTGAAACGAAACGAGTTATTGAGATTTGAAAACTATATTTAGGATCCCAGTGGAGCTGACCGGGGGCAGTGAGCTTCGCTCCGACTGCTCGGAATAGCTGGCCTTTAGGGGCTCACAATCTGGCAAGGGACTCTTAGGAACAGTGACTTTGGGTAGTGGCCGGGGGGAGACACCTGAGTGCCGTCTGCAGGTGTCAGCCCACAAAATCTCCCCACCCTTGTTCCCGCATGGGCTACACCGGGTGGATCACGGCCACTTCCGCAGAGGAACTGCTGGCTCAGCTGCAAAATAAAACAACGCTTCTTGTGGTGGACCCAATGACATGTTCACGTCTCTAGTTCGGAAGACCGCGATCATCACGCGGACTGAGTTTCCTGAGATCACATCGTGGGATGAAGGCGTGCCCAGACAGTCGTATTTATTGAGCGCTTACTTTCCGCCGGGCACTGTACTAAGCACCTGTGAGGGTCTAACATAACAACTGAACAGTCACGTTTCCGGCCCATAACGAATGTAGAGGGGGAAACAGGCATGACTCTGAAAAAAGATTACAGACACGTGCGCCCTGGCCTTATGTTCTGGAATAATGGCTCCACTCCACGCCCGACGCTGTGGTGCCCGCCTGTGTCTCAGCTGCTGCCCAGCAGGTCATCCTGGGAACCTCCTGAGGGTGTGCCCAGGGAACAGAGGAGCGACGTCTTTGATTGTGAGGTACGGGCGTGGGTGGGCTTCCTTGGCTGGCGGCTCTCCCGTGCCTTCTCGGGACAAAGACGGCCAAGAGCCAGGACTCCCCGGCAAAGTTCATTCATCCGATCGTATTTATTGAGCGCTCACTGTGTGAGGAGCACTGTCTAAGCACGTGGGAAGAGCTCGGTAGAACGAGAAACAGACACATTCCTGCTCGCAACAAGCTTACTGTATGGAGGGGGAGACAGACATTAACGGAAATAAATAAATGACAGATATGGACATAAGTGTCTCGTCTACTCCTGCCTCCTGTCTTCCCAGGCTCAGGGCAGGAAGAGACATGTCTGTGTGTCTGTCACCGTTTTCTCTGCCTCCCCCTCTGTAGACTGGGAGCACTCTGGACACCTGGGGATTTGCTACCCTTATACTCTTCCCCAGGATTTAGTTCAATGCTTTTTTTGTTTTGTTTTATGGTATTTGTTAAGTGCTGACTCCAAGCCCCGAACTGAACTAAACACTGGGGTAGGTACAAGTTAGGATGGACGGAGTCCATGTCCCATATGGGGCTCAGTCTTTAATCCCCATTTTACAGATGAGGGAACCGAGGCACAAAGAAATGAAGTGACTTGTCCAAGGTCAGGCAGCAGAGAAGTGGCAGAGCAGGGATCAGAACCCAGGTCCTCCAGGCTTCCAGGCATGGGCCCTATCCACTAGGCTGGACCGCTTCTTAACATATTTAGTCCCCCTCGGGACTGTAAGCTTGTTGTGGGTGGGGAACGTGTCTACCAACTCTGTGTTCAGACGGTGAGCCCGTCATTGGGCAGGGATTGTCTCTGTTGCCAAACTGTACATTCCAAGAGCTTAGTACAGTGCTCTGCACATAGTAAGCGCTCAATAAATACTACTGAATGAATGATACTGTACTCTCCCAAGTGTTCAGTACACTGCTCTACACACACAATATACGACCGACTGATTATTTAGCAAATATAGTCAATAACAATGATAGCGAGAAGAGAGTGTGCCCAGCATTCACTCTTCATGAGCCGAGCAGAAGAAAGTTGAGAAACACGGATATACATTTCTACAGGCTTTATCTCGGAGTGGCCTGCGAATTTGGAGGAAGAGTAAAGCCCTATCTTGCCCACATTTCTGTTAAAATTTTATCCTATTTTCCTGAATTTTCTTTCCTCTCTCTCCTCCTGTTACCTTCTCTGCTCGGTTCCAAACCAAAGCAGAAATAAGTCAGCCCACCCTAAGTAAGAGTGGGTCTGGGAGGACACAGCAGGCTTCTCTCCTCCACCTCCTCCTCCTCTCTCCCCTGGTCTGAAGTTCTTTGACTCATCGCTGCTGTTCATGGCTCGAGGTGGGAGAAGAGAAAAAGGCTCCTTTCACATGCAGAATTTTCAATATAGTGGGAGGATCCCATAATAACTCAATTTCAGAGAGGCCACTGTGATTTTTTTTTTGGACCCTAGAACCAGCACGATAGCACGGCCCAAGTGTGAGGTCAAGTTCTCCAGGTCTCACTCAGGTTTCTCTTCCCCGGTTTTCCTAGTTGTGGAGGTCCCAGAATCCCTATAAAGCAGTGGGTTGGGAACACCATAATGGATGGCCAGCCCTGAGAACCATAAATGATTAAACAAACTTGTAGATAAATATTTCAGAAAGGGCCCTGAATATTTTTGTGAGATAGAAGAGTTAAAATAATTTAAAAGGAGGCAAGACTTAAAGGCAACCAAATATTTGAATGACTTGGGCAAAAACTTGGGGAGTACAAGCCACATCCAGCTCAAATGCAGGGGAAAACATTTTTACAATTGCAACAAGATATGGATTCAACAATATACTTATGATTTCTACCCACCTGGAAAGAGCCATCAATTACCATCCACAAGACAAACTTACGGAGACTTTTACTTGAACTTTCAAATCATTCTTGCCACGCAAAAGGGAACTTACTTTAAAGCAAACCAGGTTATTATAATTTTTTAAAGTTTCAGCTTCTAAAACAAGTGACCGTCACTCAGAAAACACGGTATACATCATTGGGATCTGCCGCAACGAAGGTTGGCACTACACGCTTTGGTTACTACACTGTTGGGAAGTTAGGGATGTTCTTCCATCAAAGCGAGCCATGTTTGGATATATGATGCGGTGCGGGATGAAATGTTGGCATGTTCCTCTGCACATGGTAGGCGTGGTGAGTTGTGCAAGGCAAGTATGCCTTAAATCAAGATTTTACAAGATTAGAACTCCCAGTATAGAAGAACTGGTTGTAGCTAGAAAAGCTGTCAACTGAATGGCTAGGTAACAGTAAAAGAAAGGTTCAAAACAGTACAGCGTTTAATGAAAGGCATATTCCGACAGTTTCAGTGTTAATCTTCTAAGTTTATCGGTCGCCATTAGTTTATTACTCATCTCGCACTGTGTGACAAACTGATTTTCCGAGTAACGTTTTGGGTCATTCTATCCAGTCAGGCTAAAGAGACAATAATTCTCACTCAACTTCACCATCATTCTTAATTATAACAGCTCTAGAATTTATAACTGAGATCACATCACAAAATTCAAAGCAGACCTTAAGTAATAGGTTTCAGGCCACTGAAACAGTTTTAGAAGTTGGGCGACTATAATAAAAGAACTCATACTCTTCCTTCCAAACATACTAAATGTTTCACAGAGAGTCTGGCAGAGTTTAAATGATTTTTGTCATTTTTACGACATCCTACATATTTTCTTTATTCCATTCAATATAAACCACCCGTATACAATTAAGTAGAATGCTTCAATGTTTGCAGTATGATACTATGCTTTGATATTGGGTTGCCAAATTGTAAGATTACAGACGAAGAAATTGATTATTTTCAGAAAAAGAGACTATTTTAAAGGAATGAGACAAAGAAGAGAAGGAACTAAAACTCCCTGCAAGTTTGCCATCTTTGAGCGTATGCTTCCAATTATTTAACAGCAAACAAGACTCAAGTAAGGTAATGAACACAGTGTCAAAGAAATATATTTTAATTCCGATTTTTAACCTGGGAAGATCACTGTGAATAACTTCATATTTTCATACAGACTATACTCTTTCAAATCATGTTCACACCAAGCCACTGCCCAGTAAATACACTGTTTTAGTGTGTCTAGACTTAAAAAGTAAGATCAAAGTACGGAAACTTTGAAATCGGAGATTCCCTCCCATCTCCTCCAAAGCAGGTCAAAATTTTCTGAGAAATCACTTGTGTGGCTCCAAACCCCAAATTTTTATTCTTAAATATTAAATTTTGGGTAATGGATGACAAATCTTTCTGATGGGTGCATAAAGCACTTAAGTTTAATTCACGTTAACAAAGATCGTCAAGTTTTCAACCCCGTTTCTTTTTTAGTTTTAGTGTTTCAAGAACAAGGAAAGAAGACAACTATGCAAACTACATTTATATTCCGAAAACTCCGAAGTCAGGAAGGAAAAGAAGCATTATAAGAAAACTCTTCCCCAACTTTCTACAGGTGAATAACTGGCCCAAAAGTTGGCTTCGTTCACCCCTGAGTCAAAAACCCCATGCCTGTTTGCTGTTTATCTGCTTGAGTCTGATTTCTTCTGGCAAAATCTTGCCACCCCCAGATTCCTGTTTGCTAATTATCCGTCTGGCCAGAGAGGCATTTCTCTAATCAGATCGGGTTAAATGTTGAATCCTCCTAGAAAGGCGACACGCCAAAATCTCTCTTCTAGTCTTTGCTGGGCACTGTCACCGGTACTGGCAGGCTGAGAGCAATAATAATAATAATAATAATGGTGGGACTTTAAGTCCCTGTGTACCAGGCTCTGTACTGAGCGCTGGGGCAGACAGAAGATCATTAGCTCTGACTCAGTCACTATCCCACCAGGGCCTGCAGTCCTATGAAGAACCGGTACTGGACTCTCATTTTAAAATCCATCAGGGCGCATTTACTGAGCTCACACTGTGTGCGGAGCACTGTACTAAGTGCTTGGGAGAGTACGATCGAGTTGGTAGACACGCTTCCCGCCCATGACGAGTTTATAGTGTAAAGGGTGAGCTTACGGGAGGGGAAACCGAGGCCCTGGGAAGTGAAGTTGTCTCCGCGCCTCTAGACTGTAAGCTGGTTGTGGGTAGGGAATACGTCTGCTTATTGTTGTACTGTCTGGCGCTTAATACAGTGCTCGGCACGCAGTAAGCGCTCAATAACGAAGAATGATTGAAGTGTATGTGTTTGGGGGCGGGGAGGAACGTGTGTGCGGGGCCTACGAGGAGGGAATGGGTTCGGCGGGTGCCAGTGGGAGGATGCAGGGCGGCAGAGGCGATGCCCCCATTCCCCGTCTCCCTCCGGGTCACCGCATGGCCGAGCCCCCGGGGAGGAAGCCCCCGTGGGATGGGCTTTCCCGACTTTCTCCTCCCGGCCCCAGCCCCGATCAGCCAGTCCATCCTCTCTCTGAGCGCTGTACTACGCGGTTGGGAGAGTACATTATAACAGAGTTGGCAGGCGCAATCCCGGCCCACAATCACCGCGTGATATTTATTGCACGTCTACTGTGTGCGGAGCACTGTCTTGGGCGCTAGGGAGTATACAGAGTCCTTCCAACCCTTCCCTGGCCACAGCGAGTTTAAAGTTCATCTGTGGTAAAAATGGGGATTAAGACCGTGAGCCCCATGTGGGACAGGGACTGTGTCTAAACTGATTATCTTCCATCCGCCCCAGCGCTCAGAACAGTGCTTCATTCATTCAGTCTTATTTACTGAGTGCTTACTGTGTGCAGAGCCCTGTACTAAGCACTTGGGAGAGTACGACACTGAACAGACACATTCTCTCCTCGCAACGAGCTTACAGTTTAATTCTTGACACACTGTAAGCGCTTAAATACCATCATTATTATTACCGTTGGCACTTATTATGTGGGCAGCACTGTACTAACCGCTTGGGAGAGGACACTACAACAGTCGGTAGACACGCTCCCTGCCCTCAACGAGTTTACAGTCAATCTGTGGTATTTACTGAGTGCTTACTCGGTGCAGAGTGCTGTACTAAGCCCTTACCAACTCCCATATGGTACTCCCTCAAGGGCTTAGTACAGTGCTTTGCCCAGAGTAAGGGCTCAATAAATAGGACTGAACTGAATTACTCTCCCAAGCGCTTATGACAGCATTCTGTACATGATAAGCGCTCAATCTGCACACAGCAAGCGCTCAATCATTCAAACATTTATTGAGCACTTACGGTGTGCAGAGCACTGTGTAAGGACTTGGAAAGTACAATACAGTACAGTCAACAGGACTGAACTGAATTCCTCCCGGGCTCTTACTACAGTGCTCCACACACAATAAGGATTCAGTCAATTCAACTCTATTCCTCCAAGTGCTTACTACAGCGCTCAATAGCGCTACAGTAGTATATAATAGTCGGTAGGATCGAATGGAATTCCTCTCAAGTGCTTATGACAGAGTTCCAAATACAGTAAGCGCTCACCAAATAGGACTGACCTGAATTCCTCCCAAGCGCTTACCACAGCGCTCCACACACTAAGAATTCAGTCAACAGGACCGAATTCCTCCCAAGCGTTTACTACCCTGCTGCACACACACTAAGTGCTCAGTCAACTGGGCTGAATTCCCCCGAGGCGCTTACTACACTGCCTAACCGTTCAGTCAACATGACTATCTCCCAAGAGCTTACTACACTGCTCCACACTAAGCACTTAGTCAATAGGACTGAATTCCTCCCAAGCGCTTACTACACTGCTCCGCACACAATAAGCGCTCAGTCAACATGACTACCTCCCAAGTGCTTACTACACCACTCCACACACACTAAGCGTTCAGTCAACAGGACCGAATACCTCCCAAACGCTTACTACATTGCCTCAGCGTTCAGTCAACAAGACCGAATACCCCCAAGCGCTTAATACAGTGCTCCAAACACGCTAAGCATTCAGTCAACAGGACTGAATTCCTCCCAGGCACTTACTACACTGCTACACACACATACACACACTAAACATTCAGTCAATAGGACTGAATTCCCCCCAAGCGCTTACTACGCTGCCTAACCGTTCAGTCAACAGGACCGAATACCTCCCAAGCGCTTACTACACTGCTCCACACACACACTAAATGTTCAGTCAATAGGACTGAGATGCTCCCAAGCGCTTACTACACTGCCCCATACATAGTGAGCGTTCAGTCAACAGCACTGAAATCCTTCCAAGCACTTACTACACTGCCTCAGCGTTCAGTCAACATGACTAAAAACCTCCCAAGCGCTTACTACACCGTTCCACACACACTAAGCGTTCAGTCAACAAGACCGAATACCTCCCAAGCGCTTCCTACACTGCTCCACACACACTAAGCATTCAGTCAATAGGCCTGAAATCCTCCCAAGCGCTTCCTACACTGCTCCACACACACTAAGCGTTCAGTCAACAGCACTGAAATCCTCCCAAGCGCTTACTACACTGCTACACACACACTAAGCGTTCAGTCAATAGGCCTGAAATCCTCCCAAGCGCTTAATACACTGCTACACACACACTAAGCGTTCAGTCAACAGCACTGAAATCCTCCCATGCGCTTACTACACTGCCTCAGCGTTCAGTCAACAGGACCGAATACCTCCCAAGCGCTTAATACACTGCTCCACTCGCACTAAGCGCTCAGTCAATAGGCCTGAAATCCTCCCAAGTGCTTACTACACTGCACCAAACACACTAAGGGTTCAGTCAAGCGGACTGAAATCCTCCCAAGCGCTTACTACACTGCCCCAGCGTTCAGTCCACAAGACTAAATACTTCCCAAGCGCTTAGTACACTGCTCCCCACGCATTAAGCGTTCAGTCAACCGGACTGAAATCCTCCCAAGCGCTCACTACACTGCCTCAGCGTTCAGTCAACGTGACTAAATTCCTCCCAAGCGCTTAGTACACTGCTCCACACACACTAAGCGTTCAATCAACAGAACCGAATACCTCTCAAGCGCTTACTACACTGCCTCAGCGTTCAGTCAACAGGACCGAATACCTCCCAAGCGCTTAGTACACTGCTCCACCGCACTAAGCGCTCAGTCAGTAGGACTGAATTCCTCCCAAGCGCTTAGTACACTGCTCCACACATACTAAGCGTTCAGTCAACAGAACCGAATACCTCCGAAGCGCTTACTACACTGCTTCAGCGTTCAGTCAACATGACTAAATCCCTCCCAAGCGCTTACTACACTGCTCCGCCCGCACTAAGCGCTCAGTCAATAGGCCTGACATCCTCCCAAGCGCTTACTACACCGCTCCACACACACTAGACGTTCAGTCAATAGGCCTGACATCCTCCCAAGCGCTTACTACAGTGTCTAAGTGCTCAGTCAACAAGACTAAATGCCTCCCAAGCGCTTAGTACACGGCTCCACACACACTAAACGTTCAGTCAGTAGGCCTGAAGGCCTCCGAAGCGCTTACTACACTGCCTCAACAAGACCGAATACCTCCCAAGGGCTTACTACACTGCTCCACACTAAGCGCTCAGTCAACAGGACTGAAAATCCTCCTAAGCGCTTACTACACTCCCTCAGCGTTCAGTCAACAAGACTAAATACCCCCCAAGCGCTTACTACACTGCCCCCCACATACTGAGCGCTCAAGCAGACTGAATTCCTCCCAAGCGCTTACTACACTGCCTCAGCGTTCAGCCAACATGACTAAATCCCTCCCCAGCGCTTACCACACTGCTCCTCCGCCCCCCCCCCCACGCGCTCGATGGAGAGAACTGAGGTGATTCCTTCCCCCCCGCCCCCCCGTGCAGCGCCTACGACAGTGCTCCGCACCCAGCGAGCCACCCCCCCAGGCGCTTAGGACGGCGCCTCCCCTCAGGCCGGGGCGGCAGGCGCTCAGTACAGTCCTCCGTGGAAGCTGAGGGGAGTCGGGGGGGGGGGGAGGGGAGCCAACGGCCGGGCCCCGGGCGGGGAGGGAAGGCCGGGCCCGCGGTGCCCACCTGAAATCCTTGTCGCTGGACGTCATCTTCTCCAGCAGGTTGGAGATGTGGTAGGAGGCGCTCGCCATGTTGGCGGCCGTCGGGTCCCGCCCGCCTCGGCCTCCTCCTCCTCCTCCTCCTCCTGCTGCCTCAGCGCGCCGCGGCCGGGCCTACTGCGCAGGCGCACGACCGGGCTTAGCGCGCAGGCGCACGACCGGGCCTAGGGCGCAGGCGCCCGCGCAGGCGCACGGCCGCTCCCCCCGGCGACTCCCCTCCCCCCCTCCGCCGCCCGGCCGGGCCTCAGGCGGCCGGGGCCGGGTTCATGCGCCGCGGCCACGATCCGCTGTCGGCTCGGCGGCCTCTCTTCCCTCCCTCTCTCCCTCCCCGCCGCTTCCACTCGGCCGAGCTGACCCCGACCCGCCTCTGCCCCCACGCGCACCGCCCTACGGAGAGCCGCGGGGGCCAGAAGCCGGAAGGCCGCCGGGCGGGGCTGCGGCGCCGCGCGCGCTTGCGCGTCAGCCGCAGCCCTATAGGCCCGCGGAGACGTCAGTCAGCGGCCGTCGCCGTGGCAACGGGAGGGCGGGAGCTAGTTAAACTGAGCGCGCCCTTTCCCCCTCCCCCCCCCCGGCTGGTTTAGCGAGACTTCCGAACAGCCGTCGGAGGGTCCCGAAGAAGACCCCGAGTGGAGACTCTGAAGAGGGAGAAAACGCCCTCTAGGTGCCATCGGAGCGGAGAGATCGGCTCAGCGATCGGCCAAGGGGCGCGCCCGCCGCGACCTATCCCAGCGTGCCGCGCGAGCCGGCGAAGACTACAACTCCCAGCATGCAGCGGGGCCTGGCCGGGCCGGCCCCTCCTCGGCTTCCGTAGCGGCTCGTTCATTCCTCTTTCTGCTGATTCTGGGCTTCCGGGGGGAAATTTGACTGTGCGCGCAAAGGCTTCTGGGCCCTGGTGGTTCTGCTGGCCAGTTGTGCACCTTAGGCATGTCAGGAGGCTGCTCAGTACCAAGTCACTGGAAAGTCACTTGTCTGCACCAGTTTCCCAGGATTTGCAACCCCTCAGCCCTTCCATCAACCAATTATTGATTGAGAGCTTATAATAATGTTGGCTTTTGTGAAGTGCTTAATCCCCATTTCACAGAGGCGGTCCCTGAGGCCCTGAGAAGTCGAGTGAGTTGCCCAAAGTCACACAGCTGACTAGTGGAAGGGGTGGGATTAGAACCCACGACCTCTGACTCCTAAGCACGTGCTCTTTCCATGGAGCCATGCTGCTTCTCTGTTTATGTAATGTGGGTATTTGTGAGGTGCTTACTGTGTGCGGAGCACTGTTCTAAGCACTGGGGTAGATACAGGGTCATCAGGTTGTCCACAGTTAATCCCCATTTTAGAGGTGAGGTAACTGAGGCATGGAGAAGTCAAGTGAGTTGCCCAAAGTCACACCGCTGACTAGTGGAAGGACTGGGATTAATAATGTTGGTATTTGTTAAGCGCTTACTATGTGCAGTGCACTGTTCTGAGCGCTGGGGTAGATACAGGGTAATCAGGTTGTCCCACGTGAGGCTCACAGTTAATCCCCATTTTACAGATGAGGTAACAGGCACAGAGAAGTGAAGTGACTTGCCCACAGTCACACAGCTGACAAGTGGCAGAGCCGGGATTCGAACCCATGATCTCTGACTCCCAAGCCCAGGCTCTTTCCACTGAGCCACGCTGCTTCTACCCATGACCTCTGACTCCTAAGACCATGCTTTTCCACTGAGCCACGCTACTTCTGTCTTTGTAATGTTGGTATTTGCTGGCGCTTACTATGTGCAGAGCACTGTTCTAAGTGCTGGCGGAGATACAGGGTAATCAGGTTGTCCACAGTTAAACCCCATTTTATAGGTGAGGTAACTGAGGCACAGAGAAGTGAAGTGACTTGCCCACAGTCACACAGCTGACAAGTGGCAGAGCCGGTCGAACCCATGACCTCTGACTCCCAAGCCCGGGCTCTTGCCACTGAGCCACGCTGCTTGGAGAGCTTACTAGGTGCTGAGCATGGTACTATGAGCTGGGTAGGGCAACACAACAATATCATAAACACATTCCCTGCTCATAAAGAGCTGGACAGTCTGGAGGGGGAAGGAGACATTAATTGAAATAAATAAATGACTGGTGTTTACCTAAGCGCTGGGAGGGGATGGAGGAAGGGGACAAGTCAGGGTGACGCAGAAGGGAGGGGGAGAGGAGGAAAGGAGAGCTTAGTCAGGGAAGGCCTCTTGGAGGAGATGTCCCTTCGGTAAGGCTTTGAAGCGGGGGAGAGTCACTGTCGGATGTGAAGGGGCAGGACATTCCAGGCCATGGGCCTGGGAGTCAGAAAGTCACAGATTCTAATTCCAGCTCCTCCACTTGTCTGCTGTGTGACCTTGGGCAAGTTGCCTCACTTCTCCGTGCCTCAGTTAATGAGATGTTCTTCCCCTTGATTCTATCTATTGCCATTGTTCTTGTCTATCCGTCTCCCCCGATTAGACTGTAAGCCCGTCAAAGGGCGCGGACTGTCTCTATCTGTTACCGACTTGTCCGTTCCAAGCGCTTAGTACGGTGCTCTGCACATAGTAAGCGCTCAATATATACTATTGAATGAATGAATGAATCTGGAAAATGAGGATCGAGACTGAGTCCCATGTGGCGCAGGGACTGTGACCAACCCGATTTGCTTGTATCCACCCCAGCGCTTAGTACCATGCCTGGCACGTAGCACTTAGCAAATGCCTTGCTAACTAGTTTTTATTGTTATTATTCCAGGCCGAGGCAGGACGTGGGCGAGAGATCGACGTGGGCAAGAGCGGAATCGAGGTATCCATTTTGCCTCTTGGTTTTAAGCGTTATGTTTCAGCAAAAATGATGAGTTGGAAAGGACCCTGAAGCTATTTGGGTAGGCCGCAGTTGATCAGCCTCGCAGCGATCAATTAATCAATGGTATTTATTAAGTGCTTACTCTGGGCAGAGCACTGGACTAAGCCCTTGGAAAAGAACAATGTGTGACGAGAACTGTGTCCAACCTGATTAACTAGTATCTGCCCCGGCGCTTAGAACAGTGCTTGACACATAGTAAGCACATAACAAATACCGTCATCATTATTATTGTTACAACAGAGCAAAGCCAGTTGCCACGTGTCCTGCATCAGCCTTAGTGGACGGACTACGTCGAGTGTGATTTCCATAACGGCAGATGGCAGAATTATTATTGAATTATGTGGTGTTTATGGGGATACATGTCTCCAACCAAATGAAAAGACGATAGCTGTGCAGCTCTTCCGTTTGGTCTGAAACCTGCTGCCTTGTCATTGTCATGCTCTGACAGTCTCCCCAAAGGAAACACAGGCCTTTGATTTTTTTTTACTTCGGTTGATCAATAGTATTTATTGAATAGCTATAGTAATTGGTATAATAATGGTGGTATTTTTTAAACGCTTACCATGCACCAGGCACTGTCCTAAGCACTGGAGTAGATACAAGATAATCAAGTCTCTGCCCCACATGGGGTTCATGTTGAAGGGAGATTTAATCTCTGTTTTACAGATGAGGAAATTGAGGCAGGGGGAGCTTAGGTGACTTGACCAAGATCACATAGCAGACAATAACATTAATATTATCATTATTATTGAACAGGTATTATCATTCTTATTTTAACTGTGGCATAGAGAAGTGAAGTGACTTGTCCAAGCTCACACAGCTGGCAAGTGGCAGAACTGGGATTAGAACCCAGATCCTCTGACTCTTAGGCCCAGGAGGGAATCTGCCCATTAATTATTTGTACTTTTTTCCCAGAGGCCCATTACAATGCATGGTACCAAGGGGGACACAATAAATACTCAGTAAATACAAACCATACTATCTGATGACCCCTTTTCAGTTTTCTCTGGTTCTTCGTCCACTTCTCTTCCCTAAACTGGTGCTGTTGAGGACTTTTGCTACACTTTACAGTCTCGGGAAACCAATCCTTGGCTCAGCTTCATGCATCGTTGCCGTACAGATGACTCATTGCCACCTAATGGAAAGAGCAC
Source organism: Ornithorhynchus anatinus (assembly GCF_004115215.2). Taxonomy (NCBI): domain Eukaryota; kingdom Metazoa; phylum Chordata; class Mammalia; order Monotremata; family Ornithorhynchidae; genus Ornithorhynchus; species Ornithorhynchus anatinus. Next base: position 16,589,471 of record NC_041741.1, on the reverse strand, counting down.
AGGGCCAGAAGTAAGGAAGTAAGGAAGGATGGATTAAGACTGTGAGCCCCATGTGGGACAGGGACTGTGTCCAACCCGATTTTCTTGTATCCACCCCAGCGCTTAGTACAGTGCCTGGCACACAGTAAGTGCTGAACAAATACCACAGTTATTATTATTACTAATAAGTAAAAGGTTGAGCTCGTTGTAGGCAGGGAATGGCCCTGTTTACTGTCAAATTGTACTTTCCCTAGTGCTTAGTACAGTGCATTGCACACATTATACCCTTAATAAATACAATTGAATATATGAATGAATATTGATTCAAATGTCTTTGAGTGTTATCTGTGGATTTTAGTTGCCCAAACAGAGTTTTCTATACCTCAAACAATCTATGTTTTGTTCACCTGGAATTTTTCCAAAGTGGTATTTATTAAGTGGGTTTTGTTTGTTTTACGGTATTTGTTAAGCCCTTACTGTGTGCCAGACACTGTACTAAGCTCTACGCTAATCAGATTGGACACAGTCCGTGTCCCCCATGGAGCTCACAAATCTCATCCCCATTTTACTCATGATATATGTGGCAGGCACTGTACTAAATCCTAGGGTAGTTGCAAGAAAAGCAGGTCCCACATGGGGCTTCTGAGGCAAAGAGAAGTTAAGTGACTTGTCCAGGGTCACACAGCAGCTAAGTGGCAGAGTCAGGATTAGAACCCAGGTCCTCTGACTCCAAGGCTCTTGCTCTTTCCACTAGGCCATGCTGCTTCTCTTCCTGTCTTAAACCGATTGATCCAGTTAGCCAGGCAGGCATCACGGTAAAAGATCGTTTGGCAATCATTTAACACCAACTCTTCCACGAAGGTTATTGAGAAAGTAGAATTGTGCCTTTTTAAAGCAAACTGGGTGAAAATTAATTGTGCCAACAAACCTGAAGATAGATTATCCATTGACTAATCTTTGAAGTCTAATTAATTTTTGTCGAAGGTTAAATCTGATGTAGTATCAGGAGAAATAATTTATAGTGCCGATTGTGTTTGTTTCTGTGCGTAGAACTCCTCTCCCTCAAATAAAACCACCCTAAATGTTTCTTGATTTGGATCATTTGTCACAAGTAAATTCAATTTAGATGGGGGAAAAAAGGCCTGGATAAAAGTAATTCCAAAGAGATTTGTTTCCAATTGACTTCCCAGCTCTAGCGTTACCTACGCTCTGCACTCTGTTGAAACAAGTACTAGGTAGTCTTGGTTAATTCTTAGAGAGGCTTTAAATACTCTCGACTATTCTACCCTTAGAAATTAATTTCCTAGATTCTAGAGATGTATTTCCAGAATGTTGAAGATAATTTCGGAGGTCGATTGTGCTGGCCTGAAGGAGCACCTAGAACCACCCTCATTTCCATAGCTTTTATAAAAACTGTACTGAAATAGTAATAATAATAATAGTACTCGGTTAATGCTTGCAATGTACCAAGCACTGGTCTAATCACTGGGGTAGATACAAGGAAATCAGGTTGAACACAGTCCCTGTCCCACAGGGGGCTCAGGGTCTTAATCCTCATTTTACAGATGAGGTCACTGAGGCCCAGAGAATTGAAGTGACTTGCCCAAGGTCACACAGCGGACAAATGGCCGAGGCGGGATTTGAACCCACTTCCTCCAGAAGAACTGCCATCTAGTATGGAACAAGGAACTGGTTTTTCAGGAGGGAGACTAACTAATCCATCATTCTCCATGGGAGATTCCCTCATTAAACTTTGAACTCTAACGATATAGCAACCCCCTCTAGACGAAGCCTGCAGGGCTAAAAATGTGAAAGCGATGATCTGTCTTCCTAATGGATCATGGGAGAAAAAAACCCTGTAAAATATTAACAATCATGGATTTTAATCCAGCATAACAGGCCAAAGCTGTGAGGAAAGGAAGGGTGTCTTGCCTCATCAGTCGCTCGAGAAGGCTCATTGAGTCATTGCCGCATGCAGAGCACTGTGCTAAGTGTTGTCCTGGACATTTGTCCAGAGTCCTAGAAAAACATCAGATGTGCAACGGTCCGTCCTTGAGCAACATTAGCTATAGGATCAAGGAATAATGTGGCCTAAAGGGTACAGTATGGGCCTGGGAGTCAGAAGGACCTGGGTTCTAATCCCGGCTCTGTCACTTGTCTGGCGTGTGACCTTCGGTGTGTCACTTCACCTCTCTGTGCCTCAGTTACCTCATCTGAATAATGGGGAGTAAGATTGTAAGCTCCTAGTGGGACATGGTCTGTGTCCAACCTGATTATCTTGTATCTACCCCAGTGCTCATTATAGTACCTGACGCATAGAAAGCGCCTACCAACTACCATGGAAAAAAGGATCAATTTCACCATCTCTTCATCAGTCATCACCATCAATAATATTTATTCAATCCATCGACTGTATCTATTGAGCACTCACTGTGTGCAGAGCACTGTACTAGGCACTTGGGAGAGTACAATATAAACAATGACAGACAATTCCCTGCCTACAGTGAGCTTACCGTCTAGAGGAGGAAGCAATCGTTAATATAAATAAATAATGTATAATATATCATTTCTAGGGATGTAAATGAATGATGTAGAGTGAATACCAAATGCCCAGAGATCACAGATCCGAGGACCTAGATGACACAGAAGGGAGAGGGAGCCGGGGAAAAGGGGGATTAATCAGGGAAGGCCGACTGGAGGAGTTGGGAGTTCACTAATTCTCCGGGGAGAATTCTCTAAGGAGCCCATCTAGATCATGTCATGGCCCGTCAAGTGTCTCTTTTCCCGAAACTCCAGTCCTGGGGTTTACGTGGGACAGGGACTGTGTCCAACCCTATTTGCTTGTATCCGCCCCAGCGCTTAGTACAGTGCCTGGCACACAGTAAGCACTTAACAAATACCACAGTGATTATTATCTCTGTGAATGCCAGCTCCCGAGCTAGTGAGAGGCCATATTCATTCATTCATTCAGTTGCATTTATTGAGCGCTTACTGTGTGCAGAGCACTGTACTAAGCGCTTAGTATTTTGGGGAACTATAAATTTGGGAAAAGAAAGAAAACCAGATACCTTTTGTGTCTGAGCCACATGACTTGGTTTTCTTTGTATCCTACCAGTGTGAGTAGCATCACTTTCCCATTTTATTAGAAAGTCATTTGAGCCTAATGACATTTTTAGAAATGAGGATATTTTTAAATCTACTGATGTATATTTCAGGAAGCACTGTTTATTTAATCTGGAAACATAGTGGGACTGGAGACAGTGGGAAATTAATTACTTGGTTTATAACCAGAGGCTAAATATAGTTATGCAGTCCACTATACAAGTTTCTCTTTTCATTAGCTTGTTTTTGGAGTAAGAGATTATATAAATGAGATTAGTTTCCGGGGCTAAAGAAAATGCAAATATACAGGATAGCTTTCTAGCTTGCCCCCTCCTATCTTCTCTTGCTGATTTACAACTATAACTCAGCAAATTCACTTCGCTCATGCAACACCAACCTGTTCACCGTACCTCTATCGCGTCTACCTCGCCGCCCACCCCTTGCCCACATCCTGCCTCTGGACTAGAAATCCTTTCCCCTTCATGTCTGACAGAAAGTCACTCTCCCCACCTTCAAAGCTTTATTAAAATGACAACTTGCCCAAGAGGCCTTCCCTAAGGCCTAATTTCCCCGACTCCCTCTCCCTTCTGCGTCAAGTCATTTAACAGCTCTGCATCTCAGTTACCACTGTCCAACCTGATTATCTTTTATCTACCCGAGCAGTTATTACAGTTCTTGGTACATAATAAGCTCAATAATAATAAATATAATAAATGTTAAGCACTTACTAGGTGCCAAGCACTGTTCTATTTCATTTCATTCATTCATTCATTCAATTGTATTTATTGAGTGCTTAGTGTGTAAAAATCACTGTACTAAGCACTTGGGAGAGTACAGTGCAACAATACACAGGCACATTCCCTGTCCATAGTGAGTTTACAGTCTAGAGAGGGGGAGACAGACATTAATACAAATAAATAAATCAAGATGTGTATATAAGTGCTGTGGGGCTTGGTGGGGGGAGAACAAAGGGAGCAAGTCAGTGTGATGCAGAAGGGCAAGGGAAAAGAGGAAAGGAGGGACTTAGTCTGGGAAGACCTCTTGGAGGAGATATGCCTTCAATAAGGCTTTAAAGAAGAAGGGAGAGTAACCGTTGGATGTGAGGAGAGAGTAGGTGTAATTTATTTATTTCTAATAATGTCTGTCTTCCCCTCTAGACTGAAAAGACATTGCGGGCAGGGAATGTGTCTGTTTCCTGTTATAGTGTACTCTTTCAAGCACTTAATACAGTGCTCTGCACACAGTAAGTGCTCAATAAAAACGATTGACTGACTGTTGCTGCTGGTACTTGACTCTTTTAGACCTAGGTGGGTGAGAATATGTGTGCCAGGGTGTGGGAAGCAGCGTGGCCTAGTGGAAAGCACATGGACCTGGGAGTCAGAGCACCCGGATTCTAATCCCACCTCCACCCTTTGCCTGTTGTTTAATCACAGATCTCCTGACTCCCAGGCCCGTGCTCTTTCCACTAGGCCACTTTGTTTTTGTTTTTATCATTTTTGGTTGGGTTTTTTTTTATGGTATTTGTTAAGTGCTTACTATTTCTGAACTAAGTGCCGGGTTAGATGCAAGATAATCAGGCAGACATAGTCTCTGTCCCATAAAAGGCTCACAATATTAATCCCCATTTTACGGGAGAGGAAATTGAGTCCCAGAGAAGTGCCTGGCGCCAGAGGTGGACCTGGGATTAGAACACAGAATGGAATTTGAAGGCAGAAGCAGTGGCCTAGTAGAGAGAGCACAGGCTTGGAATCAGAAGAATCTGGGTTCTAATCCTTGCTCTGCCACTTGTCTGCTGTGTGACCTTGGGCAAGTCATTTCATTTCTCTTTGCCTTAGTTACTTCATCTGTCCATCTGGGGTTAGACTGTGAGCCCCATGTCAGTAAATCAGGCAGTCGTATTTATTAAGCACTTACTGTGTGCAGAGCATTGTACAAAGCACTTGGGAGAGTACAATATAACAATATAAGGGATACATTCCTTGCTTACAGTGAGCTAAAAATCTGGAAGGGGAGACAGACATGAATATAATAAATAAATTACAGATATTTACATAAGTGCTGTGGGGCTGGGAATGGTGATGAATAAAAGGAGCAAGTCAGGGTGACATAGAAGGGAGAGGGAGAAAAGAAAAAGGGCTTAGTCGGGGAGGGCCTCTTGGAGGAGGAGGTGTGTCTTCAATAAGGCTTTGAAGGCAGGGAGAGTAATTGCCGTTCAGATATGAGGAGGGAGGGTATTCCAGGCCAGAGGCAGGATGTGGGCGAGAGGTTGGAGGTGAGATAGAGGAGACGGAGGTACAGTGAGAAAGTGGGAAGTAAAGGAGCAAAGTGTGTGGGCTGGAGTGTAGTAGGAGAGTAGCGAGGTGAAGTAGGAGGGGGCAAGGGGATCGAGTCCTTTAAAGCCAATGGAAAGGGGTTTCTGTTGGATGTGGAGGAGGATATGGGATATGGACTGTATCCAATCTAATTAGCTTGTAACTATCCCGGCCCTTAGTACAGCATCTGGCACAGAGTAAGCGCTTAACAAGTACCCTAAAAAAAACCCTGATGGCTCTCAGACCTGTACTTTTTCCCCTAAACCACCCTGCTTCTCCTCACTTAGACGACTGGCTCCATCCGCTAGAAACCCTACCACTGTAGACCCCACCCTATTTTGAGCTCCAACAAAAGGCGTCCTTTAAGCAGGAAAGAAAAATAGGAGTTGGGGACTCTTGCCCCGGCTTCAATTCCCAAACGGACATAACAAGACATGACGTGGAGAGATTTCCTCCATGCAAGGTCAGTGAAGTAGCGACCTCCTGAACGGTTTGCTCTGTGCGGGACTCCAGGCTTAGGGTCTGAGCCTCATTACTATTCCTTGGACTTTCGAACCCCGGACTTGTGGAGATTGACAGTGGCGCTCCTGGGCCCCTGGGGCTGCTGAGTAGGAAATTCCCGTTGTTCTCAGGGTTTGCCTTATCACTTGCCGTACGAAGCGGCTCTGGCCAGTCTGTCTCCGTGGCTTGGGGAGCCAGAAAGGGAGTTTGTAGCATCTGGCTGCAGCACGAGAAACAACGAAGCTGCGAGGCCTTGTGGATGGAGCATGGGCCTGGGAGTCAGGAGGACGTGCATTCTAATCCTGGCTCTGCCACTTGCCTGCTGGGTGACCTTGGGCAAGTCACTTCACTTCTCTGGGCCTCAGTTACCTCATCTGGAAAATGGAGATTAAAACTGTGAGCCTCAGGTGGGACATGGACAAAGTCCAACCTGGTTAGCTTGTATCTATCCTGGTGCTTAGAACAGTGCTTTATACAGACTAAGCGCTTAGCAAATGCCATCGTTATTATTATTATTAGTGGAATTAGCACAGGCCTGGGATTCAGGTGACCTGGGTTATAATCCCGCTTACCTGCTTCGTCACCCGGTGCCTCAGTTCCCTCATCTGCAGAATGGGGATTCACTGACTGTTCTCCCTTCTTTTTAGACTATGATCCCCAGGTAGGTCCTCTATTTACCCCAGGACTTATTACAGTGTTGGGCACATATGAAGTGCTTAACAAATATGATTAATATATTGAACACTTACTTCGTGTAGAGCACTGGACTAAACATTTGGGAGAGTATAATACAACAGAATTAGCCCATAATATCATTACTGTTGTTATTATAATTATTGCTATTGTTATTATGTGCTTACTCTCTTCAGATCACTGATCTAAGTGCTTGGCAAAGTAGAATAGAGTTAGAATGCAAAACATCTTAAGATCAAGTGTTCGTTTAGGAAGCGGGAGTGGAATGTGTGTGCAAGAGCAATACATAAATAGCAGGCTCTTGAGAGTGAATGGCATTCTCTGTAAGTACACTTGTCAGTGAGGAGTGAAAAATGGAATAGAAAAGTGGACTGAGCCCCCTTAATCGTACTTGTATTAGCAAAGGGAGGCAGAGAAGAATTGAGCAAAGACCTCAAACAAGCAGAAACAAGCACAGAGATGAACCAAATGCAGACAGGAGCAGAGAATATCTAACTAGTGGTCATTTTGTTTCCGGGTGAACTAAAGCAACATCTGTTGACGATAAGCAGAGAAGCAGTGTGGTCTAGTGGAAAGAATACAGGCCTGGGAATCAGAGGACCTGGCTTCTAAACCTGGCTCTGCCACTTGTCTGCTGGGTGACCTTGGGCAAATCACTGAACTTCTCTGTGGCTCAGTTACCTCATCTGTAAAATGGGGATTAAGACTGTGAGCCCCATGTGGGACACGGACTGCGTGTGACCTGATTAGCTCGAATCTACCCCAGCGCTCAGTCCAGTCTGGCCTTAACGAATACGATTTAAAACAAAATTACGTAGTGCTGGATATTTACCTACTTTTGTGAAAGACTTAAGAACCGTCCGTGTATCAGTTGCTGTAGGAAAATAGAGTGAGTCTGTGGGTGACATTGGGAAGGTCGCCAACTTTTAGAGCACGTTCGATGGAAGCCAGCGATTTTGGAAATCATCGGTGAGTGAAGTAGGATTTCTGTCTCTGAAGGATCCATGTGATTGGTGAGATTGCTCCCTTCTTAAAGTTCCGTCTCAAGAAGACTCATGCCAGCCAACCAAATCCACAGCCATTCCCCAGCTGTCCAGCAAGGGCCAGTGCTGATTTACATTTAATTTTATGGGAGTCAAAGTGTGGGAGAACAGACCTTAGCCAGATCCCAGCATAGAACGTGTAGTGGATAGAGCCCGGGCCTGCGAGCCAGAGGTTCATGGGTTCTAATCCTGCTCGGCCATTTGTCTGCTGCGTGTCCCAGGGCTAGTAACTTCACTTCTCTGGGCCACAGTTACCTCATCTGTAAGATGGGGATTGAGACCGTGAGCCCCGCCTGGGACAGGGACTGTGTCCATCCTGATTTGTTTGTTTCCACCCCAGCACTTAGTACAGTGCCTGGCACATAGTAAGCGCTTAACAAATACTGTAGTTATTATTATTATTGAAGTTCCTCAACAGCTTTCTCACAAGGGTCCCTCCTCTCCCCAAATCAACTCTTAACATGTGAAATGTGAAACCCCCTTCCACCGCCCCCACCAATGGACCCTTGGGCTCTCTCCCTATTATTCTCTGAGGTTTCTTCCCCTTTCGGGGGTCTTTGCTCCGAAACTGGGCCCCCCGCTCCTTCTTAAGCTTTTGTGGAGAATTCTAAGTGCCATAACTCTAAGAGCCAATACTCAATACTGTCCGTGGCCACCCAACTCTTGACCTGTCATGGGCTTCTGGCTACCTCAGTGATTATCAATTAATCAATCAATGGTACCTACTGAGCCGTTACTGTGTACAGAGCACTGTATTAAGTGCTTGGAAGAGTCCAGGAGAGAAGGAAGACATAATCTCTGTTCACAAATACCCACTGATTGTCTCCAAGAAGAACCCGTAATACCCATTTCAGACTTTTTCTCTTCAGTGTATGGTTTGAGAACCTCTTTCTAACTTCTCTACTTTTATTAATAATTATAAATGAGAGCAATAATAACAATAATGTCATTTTAAAGCATTTACCATGTGGCAAACCCTGTATTAAACGGTGGGGTAGATACAAGATGATCAGGTCAGACACAGTTAATATACTATTACTACTACTACTACTAATAATAGCATTCATTTGGTGCTTACTATATGCCAGGCACTGTTCTAAGCTCTGGGGTAGATACAAGCTAATCAGGTTGGACACAATACCTGTTCCTCATGGATGCACAGTCTTAATCCCCATTTTGCAGATGAGGGAACTGAGGCACAGAGAAGCAAAGTGACTTGCCCCAGGACACACAGCAGAAAAGTGGTGGAGTCGGGATTAGAACTCCCAGGCCCGTGCTCTTTCCACTAGATAGTGCTGTTCTCCCTCCTACTTAGATTGTGAGCCTTATGTGGGGCAAGGACCACGTCTGACCTGCTTAACTTGAATCTACACCAGCACTTAAAACAGTCCTTTAGCCAATACCACAAATAAATAAAAAGAATTGTATCACCTCTATCCCAGAAATTGGCATGTAAGTACTTAAAACTGCCATTATTCTCTCAAATTAACCGGCTCTTGGGGCTACGTCTGATGTTAATAAAGCTCAAACACAGCAATTTTTGTTATTATTTGGGATTAATTATCCATCCAAAAATACTTTCCGAACTATCTTTATAACCATAAAATGCTTGGAATGATTTTTATGTGTTATTCTATCCCCCAGGCCCGAGAGGCAGGTGTCCTTGAGTACTCCTGTGGGCAGACCAAAAAATAATCAAGGCGAAAAGAGGTTAAATAGCATCAAGTTCCAGCAGTGAGTCAGCAAGGGAGCGGAGATTAAAAACTCTGCTTTCTTGGATCGCCGATTGCCCCTTGGAATGCTGAGTCACACTGCAGTTTTATAAGCAAATGATATCTATCCCAAGTTCCTGGAATCCGGCCGAAAAGGGGTGGATTTTCCCTCGGCCGGGAGAGAGAGGGAAAGACATGAATAATTTGGTTTCTGATCTGGCAATCTGATTAAATGAAGAATCGCATAAGCGGAAACCAAACGCGCCAGACTTTACTGCATTCATTTCTTATGTCAATCAAAACACTGCCTGTCAGGAATAATATTTGTTTGTTGGGGAGTGAAGAGCTAACAGCTGTTTGTCTCTAACGTAGCTCAGAGAGCTACAGTTCTTAGCTGCTAGCGAGCTGATGGATTGTAGGTTCGTTGTGGACAGGGAACGTGTCTACCGACTTTGTTGCACTGTATTCCTCCAAGTGCTTAGTACAGAGCTCTGCACATAGTAAGCGCCCAATAAATACCATTGATCGATTAGGATTTAAGCAGTGTTTCATAGCAAGAGGTTTTTCACGTTAGGCTCCCAGGTGACCATGTGCAGGAAACAGGATAGCGAAGACACAGCGCAATGTCTGGTGATGATAATAATAACAATAATAATGATAATAATAATTGTGGTCTTTGTTAAACACTTACCATATGACAAGCACTGTATTAAGCACAGGACTAGGTACAAGTAGGTATACTTCTCTCCTCTAATGCCAACTTGCTCACTGTACTCTCATCTATCTCGCCGCTGACCACTCACCCACGTCCTGCCTCCGGCCTGGAACACCCTCCCTCCTCATATCCGACGGACAATTACTTTCTCCCACTTCAAAGCCTTATTGAAAGCCCATCTCCTCCCAGAGGACTTCCCTGACTAAGCCCCAGTTTTCCTCTTCTTCCACTCCCATCTGCATCACCCTTGCATTTGATTTGCTCCTTTTTGTCACCCCTCCCTCTGTCCTTCAGCATTTACATTCATATCTGTAATGTATTTACTCACCTTAATCTCAGTCTCCTCCTCCAGACTGTAAGCTCATTGTGAGAAGGAAACATGTCTTACTAAATTCAGTCAAAATTTGATTGATTGAATGAATGTCTACCAACTCTGTTATATTGCACTTTCCCAAGCACTTAGTACAGTAAGCGCTCCATAAATTCGATTGATTGATAGATACAGGATAATTAGGTCAGACACAGTCCCTAGCCCACATGGGACTCACAGTCTAAGGGGGAGGGAAAACAGGTACTTAATCCCCATTTTACAAGTTGAGGAAACTGAGGCATAGGGAAACTAAGCGACTTGCTCAAGGTCAGCCAGCAGGCAAGTGGCAGAACCAGATTTAGGAGCCAAGCCCACGCTCTTTCTACTAAGCCAAACTACCGCTGACGCCTTTCAGAGAAGCCCTACCTTTGGGGTTAACCAGCAAATTCCTGAGGCTAGGAAAAAGCAAGTCGAAGGCCAAAAAAGGTCAGAAGCTCTTTCCACTGGCAAAGCCATCCTCCTGATTGACGTGTCATACAGGTTTTAAACTGACCTGATGTAAGCTACCTCACCTCTGGCAGTTGATGGCCAATAACAGCTTTCTTCTCTTTTCTGGCTCAGCCCCAACCAGAGACAGCGTGGCCTAGTGGATAGAACACAGGCCATAGAATCAGAAGGACCTGGGTTCTAATCCCGACTCTGGCACTTGTCTGCCGGGTGACCTTCACTTCTCTGGGCCTCAGTTACCTCCTCTGTAAAATGGGGATTGAGTCCCATGTGGGACATGGACAGTGTCCAACTCGTTTTGCCTGTATCCAACCGAATGCTTAGTACAGTGCCTGGCACATAGTAAGCGCTTAACAAAAAACAGTTATTATTATCATTGAATGCTTATTGTGTTGCAGAGCACTGTGTACTAAGCGCTTGAGAAAGTACAACAGAGTTGGCAGACACGTTCCCTACCCACAACACGCATACAATGTTCACTCCAGCTAACACCTCAAGGTGACCAGCAAGGGCATTGAAAGCCAACCAGCCAGTCAGTCAATTGTATTCACTGAGCACTTACTGTGTGCAGAGTACTTTAATGATGATAATAATAATAATAGTAATAATTATGGTATTTGCTAAGTGCTTACTATGTGCCAAACACTGTACCAAGTGCTGGGGTAGATACAAGCAGATCGGATTGGATACTGTCCCTGTCCAGGTGGGGCTCACAGTTTCAATCCCCATTTGACAGAGGAAGTCACTGAGGCCCAGAGAAGTGAAGTGACTTACCCAAGGTCACACAGCAGACAAGTGACAGAGCTGGGATTAGAACCCGTGACCGTCTGACTCCTAGGCCCGTGCTCTATCCACGACACCACACTGCTTCCCTACTAAGGGCTTGGGAGAGTACAATACAACAATATAGCGGATACGGTCCCCACCTAGCATTTCCATTGCCATTGGCCATCCGTAGAACGAATTTAGCTTCTGCCTTCCCATCTGATAAATCAAAGCACGGCAAGGAAAGAAAGATGACAAAATGGCATAATAGTGAGTTAAACAAAAGATAGATTTGGAGGAGGGGGATCGACACAATCAACGTGCTTATTGATCTAAGGTGGTCTCTTTTGCTGGTAGAATTTTAATAAGACTCAGAACTCACTGCCATAGATGGGTTTCAGGTCCAATTTAAAGGCTGCTAGGATGGAGAGCTGAATCTATGTCAGGTAAAGCGGCGTTTTGCATACTCATAAAGAGTCTTGTGATTCCAGAAATAAAAGGAATTCGCTCAATTCCTGACCTTCATTCCTCTCCATCCAACCAAACCTTTGAGCTGATTGCAAAGCAGATACCAGCCTTAAACATCACACCAGGGCAGGGTGACCTTCTTTTCTCTGTTGCAAAAGTCCTCTGGCAAAACACTCTTTAGAGGAATCCATCAGCCTATAATTGACGCATCTCTTTTTCAAATAGTTCTGAGTGTTAACACGTTACCATTGCACAGTCACATTTCATTTCAGGCCCAGATAACTTAGAAGTTGGAAAGCGAGATGATGAATCTGTTTCTAATTCAGTTATTTGCAAACATCCTTAAATTACAAATTATAAATTAGGTTTTTTGTGTGTATATATATTATATTGTCTGAGTCTGAGTATTTTATTTATATATATACATATACAATTATATTATTTTATATATATATATATAAATTACTGTCTTCCCCCTAGGCTCATTGTGGGCCGGGAATGTGTTTGCCAACTCTGTGTATTGTGTCAAGCGCTTAATAAAGTACTCTGCACCTAGTAAGTGCTCAATAAATACCTTTAATGATGATGATGATGTTTTTAAAAATGCCCCTTTTAAACCAATTTAGTAATTCTCCCAGGGAAACACGATACTCTTGCCACAGAAATAGATTTCATATCCTACTTGGTTTTGGAAAACATCTCATTGATAGTCACTGATTATCAATGCGCCAGAAGTGATTTTCTTACTGAAAACAGTACAGCCGTAACCTAGTGGAAAGAGCCCGGGCCTGGGAGTCAGAGGACCTGAATTCTAATCCTGCCTCTGCCACTCGTCTACTCTATGACCTTGGGTAAGTTACTTTACTTCTCTGGGCTTCGGTTTTGTCTGCAAAAATGGGGATTCCATACCAGTCCCCCTCCTGCTTTGGCTATGAGCCCCTAATATCAATAATTGTAGTATTTGTTAAGCACTTACTTTGTGCCGAGCACTGTACTAAGCACTGGAGTCGATACAAGATCCACAGATCCCACATGGGGCTCACAGTCTAAGTAGGAGGGAGAACAGATATTGGATCCCCATTTTGCCGATGAGGAGACTGGGACTGAGAGAAATCAAGTGACTTGCCCAAGATTACGCAGCAGGCGAGTGGTGGAGGCGGGATAAGAACTCAGGCCCTCTGTCTCCCACGCTTCTCCATCATTTCTGGAGGGAGATTCTATCATCACATTTAGGTATTGATTGTATCTGCATTGTATCTGAATATAATGCCCACCCTACAAAAAAGTCAGTATAGTTCTGGACCATCTCTGTCTTTCTCTAACACCCTTTGCAATTCTGTACCTTTCCAATATTCTCCTAGGAATCGTCAATTTCTCCTTTCCTTTTAGAATTCTTAATAGTTGTGCAATGATATCTCTTTATGCAAATCAGATCTCCCATCCCACCTTTAAGAATCTCTGCACGTAGTCCGCTACTGCAAGAAAATAAGGCTTAGATTTCCTTACCTGATAGTTCTCTAGTGATTATGGAGAATTTATTATTGCTATTATTATCATCAGCATCATTATTGCTGTTTTTACCGTGCCAGGGAGGCGCTTGCCAGTTTGCAGAGCAAGAAGGAAGCAAGGTCTGGTGGGCTTGGGATACTGGGCAATTTTCCGGGTGAATCCAAGGAAACCCAGCAGTACAGAGGTTGCAGTTCGCTCTTTCTTTTATGGATCATCAGTGATGTAAGCAAATCTTGCCTGAAGAGTTGGAAAAAAAAGGTGATTGGAAGACCTCACTAAACTAGGAGGAGATCTGTATTAAGGAGAAGAGTGAAAGTGAAATAGAAGGAGGAAACTAAGAAACAAGTAGGGGAGAAGAAGGGGAAGCAACAGGGAAATAGGAAAAAATAGAAGTGATTTGAGGTGGGACTTTTTTTTTTCCATTTTTCATGGGTTCACACACAAGCACTTACACCAAACATGCATGCATATCTACACGTACACACCACACAGTAAGTCATTTGATTCTCCCAGCATCTCCTAGAGTCTTGTCAGCCCAATTTGCAGCATAAACACCATCAAAAGAGAAGTTGCCCAGGAACTCTACTAAGCACTGGGATAGATACAAGCTAATCAGGTTGGACACAGTCCCAGCCTTAATCCCCCTTTAACAGATGAGGGAACTGAGGCACAGAAAAGTGAAATGACTTACCCAAGGTCACACAGCAGGCAAAAGTCGGGGCGGGGTTTAGAACCCAGGTCCTCTGCCTTTCAGGCCCGGGCTTTTTCCACTAGGCTACACTGCTTCTTTAACTTTACTTTGTAAAGCCAAACCAGAATGGAGAGGGCCTCCCAACGATTATTGTTTTGTCAAACTCGAGGGTACCTTGATAGATTCTCTAAAACAGCCCTGCGTCTGAGCTGGGCCATAGAACCCTGGACTTTCTCTCATTACTCCGACAAATTCTAGGCATGCCCGTGCCTATTTGGCTTAGAAATGGGACACTCCTGGTCTACTAACCCAGCTGGGATATTAAGTGGCCAGCAGCGAGAGGTGGCTGGAATTTTATGTCCCTACTATCAAGGTTACATTACCAGTAGTTTATAACCATCTAGAATTCGCCAAGAGAATCAGCCTGGCTTTCCAAGTGTTAGCAGAATTGGAGAATCCTGTGTCTGGGAACATGGATGATATTTTTGTGATCCTATTAGCCCTATTTCCCAACTCTTAGTAGCCCTCTCGGAATTTCTCAGCCTTTCTCAGCAACAGTAAAGGCTAGAAGTAAACTTCCATTTGAGGAGCGTAACTTCTGACTCGCTTGGCATTCAGGACGAAACTGAAATTCTGCCATATTTTTGCCGCATATTGATTGGAGAGCTGCAGCTGCTGAAATTATACTTTATTGTTAGTGCAGTGCTTTCAGCTGAGGAAGCCATTTCCAACGCGTTTCTTTCCAACACGGCTTTATATTAAGCAAATCTGTGCAGCACAGAGGGTCTCTGGCAAGCTATTTCCTTGAGGAGACTACGAGGGCGGAAGCTTCAGTGAGGAGCCAAGATGGAGTTCAATAGTGAATGATTCTGGCCCTTGGAGAGTCATTTTCCTTTTGAGGAACTCACTCACTGGTCCCAGCTTTAAGATAAACCCAATTTTGATGCCTCAAATGCAGAAGGCCATCCGAGGCTAAAGATCGTAAAGGATTTATTTACTTCATTTCAAGACCCTTTAGTCCTGAATGAAAAATAGCTCGTGTTATCTGAAAATAGTGAAATAATGTTTGCCCTGCTGTTCCGAGGACTGATTGAAATGGAGAAAATAGTAATAATCCCAGAGGCCATCTGAAAGACCAGAAAGACAATGATGAATAGACAAATGTTATTAAGAACCAGGCATCTTGAAAAACAAAGCAAGGTTATCACCTACTCTGACTCTAATTGCACAGTCCAGAGCGGTTAAGAAATCACTGAAAGGAAACGCCATCTTTCTAAAGAACATTCTGGCTTCAGATGCCTTTCTTGGGAGAGGGTGAATACAATGAGACTAAGTTTTCTTAAGAAATCAGAGATATCGACTTGTTGTGGATGATTCAGTCCATCAGTAAATCTGTCAAGCAGTCAATGATACTCAATAATAATGATGGTATTTGGTTTGTTAAGCACTTACTTTGTGTCAAGCACTGTTCTAAGTGCTGGGGTAAATACAAGGTAAAGAGGTTGGACATGGTCCCTGTCCCACATGGTGCTCACGGTCTTAATCCCCATTTTATAGATGAAGTAACTGAGGCACAGGGAAGTGAAGTAACTCACCCAAGGTCACACAGCAGACAAGTGGTAGATCCGGGATTAGAACCCAGATTCTTTCTGACTCCCAGATAATTAAAATTCCAAAGACACCCCTATAAAGGTGGGAAGTTGAGTGCAGAGCAAGCTGAAGTCTTCAGGGAAGGTTATGTCTACCAGCTTCCTTCTTCCTGTGGTCCCTGAGAAGAGGATTCAGGATGACCCTTAAAAGATCTAAGGGGGAACCCTTTTGAGATCCTGACCGCATTAGCCTTCTTCTCGTCCAAAGTCCTCTGCTCCAGCTGGGAAAAAATGTCCACATTATAAAATTACCTTTCAGTTTAGTTCATCTGGCACAGAGCCATCAGCAGTGCAACAGAGGCCCTTCCATCCCATGCCAGAGATTAAATACAACAGTTAATTTAATTTTCAGGTTCTCTTTTTCTTTATTGCTTTTACATGGAAAAGTGATTAAAGTGGAGTTTAAATCAAATGCAGAAAACCTCATCCCTGAGAACAGTTGCAGGTTACAAATTCCTACACCCTCCCCCAAAAGCAAACAGGGTGCAAGGGAAGGTTTCCATTGTACTGACTTCAGCTTGAAACGGGGCTAATCATCGGCTCATCAAAGCCGATTTAGGGACCGAGGCATGCACTTATTAAAATTAGAGTGAAAAGGCAATTTTATAAATTAATTGGGGCCGAGGCCAGTTCAGATCATCAAAAAGTTAGATTACCAAACAGCTCTGCAGGGATATCTTGAATAGGCATATGGCCAATTTCGTTCAGTTTTCCAAAATCTTTTCCAATTACCTGAGTTCACCATAGGTTATTCAACTAACCAAGATTATTGCTTTTTTATTATGATATTCAAGTGAGCATTTATTATCATTATATTTTTTGAGTACTTACTGTGTGCAGGGCACTGTATGAAGCCCTTGGGAGAGTACAGTACAACAGTGTCGCCTCTTCCAAGAGGCCTTCTCTGCCAAGGCCTTCACTTCCTCTTTTCCCACTCCCTTCTATGTCGCCCCGATTTATTCCCTTTATTCACCACTCCCTCATCCACACAGCATCTATGTACATAGCCACACTTTATTTATATTTAGTGTCTGTTTTCCCTCTAGATTGTCAACTCATTATGGGCAGAGAATGTGTCAACAACTCTTTCATTTTGTCCCCTCCCAAGTGTTTTATGCAGTCCTCTGCACACAGTATTCATTCATTCATTCAATAGGATTTATTGAGCGCTCACTGTGTGCACAGTACCATACTAAGTGCTTGGGAGAGTTCAATGCTGTGTGACCTGGAGCAAGTCTCTTAACTTCTCTGGGCCTCTTTCCTCACTGGAAAAAACAGGGATTAAATCCCCTTTCTCCCTCCTTCTTAGAATGTCAGCCCCGTGTGGGACAGGGATTGTGTTTGACCTGATTATCTTGCATCTATCATAATCTTTAGTACATTTATTCATTCAATAGTATTTATTGAGCGCTTACTATGTGCAGAGCACTGTACTAAGCACTTGGAATGTACAAATCGGCAACAGATAGAGACAGTCCCTGCCCATTGACGGGTTTACAGTCTAATCGACTTACAGTATAATCGATAATCGGGCTTACAGTAGTATAGTGCTCAGCACATAGTAAGCACTTAACAAACGCGTAGTAAGCGCTTAGCAAAAACCACTACTATTATGGCCTATGCCTATTTTTCAGATGTCTGCATTGACCCTGTCCTGGGAGACCCATTTATTTCTCACCATCAGGACACTCTACAAATGATCAATGCAAATTCACTGAGGTCACTGGATATCTGATCCAAAGGTCAAGTCTATTCTAGTGTACCAGGAGATAATTTGCATTTGTCCATCTCCATTTTTTTCTGATCATCAGCCCTGCTCTATAATGGAATCATTGTACATGAGCAGATATCTGCCTCGAATTCTGTCCGCCAGGAACCGAACATTCAAAAATAACAATGTCTCCTTTAGCAATTTCTCCTAAAGACCCCATTTAATGGGAGTTGAGTTGCAGAATGAGTTAAGTTGGAAATGAGGAACTGAGACACAGAGAACTTGTGACTTGCCCAAGGTCACACAGCAGACAAGTGGTGGAACTGGGATTAGAACCCAGGTCCTTCTGACTCCCAGGCCCATAATCTTTCCACTAGGGCACTCAGAAGGGCGAACATCGAAGCCAGAAAATGGTAAATAGAAGGAGGTGGCTTATTCAGAGATGCCCTGGCTGTGTTTTTGGTGAACACACCTGAAAAGACACACACACATTCATTCATTCAATAATATTTATTGAGCGCTTACTATGTGCAGAGCACTGTACTGAGCGCTTGGAATGTACAAATCGGTAACAGATAGAGACAGTCCTTGCCCTTTGATGGGCTTACAGTCTAATGGGGGGAGACGGACAGATAAGAACAATGGCAATAAATAGAATCAAGGGGAAGAACATCTCATTAAAACAATAGCAAATAAATAGAATCAAGGTGACCTACATCTCATTAACAAAATAAAC
Source organism: Ornithorhynchus anatinus (assembly GCF_004115215.2). Taxonomy (NCBI): domain Eukaryota; kingdom Metazoa; phylum Chordata; class Mammalia; order Monotremata; family Ornithorhynchidae; genus Ornithorhynchus; species Ornithorhynchus anatinus. The sequence continues at coordinate 16,571,068 of NC_041741.1, read as the reverse complement.
ACACACACACACATAATCACAGGATATACACACAATCACAGGCAGTGGCCGAACCATTTAACACTAGAGGAGCAGCATGGCCCAGTGACATTCCAAATCTGGCCGTGAAGCTTGAACATATGAAAAGAGATGCAGATCCTAAAATGATGCCCTCCAGGGAGTGAAAATAGAAGCCCCTCAGCTCCAGAAAAAAGAAACCCCTCAGAGCCTGAAAAATAGCCCTTCAGCACCTGAAAATAAAAGCCCACCAGTGCTCCAGTACCTAATGCCAAACCCAGTGATGCCACCTGACCCTCAGAGGAATCCCCTGCCCTCTGGAACCCAAAGTGCCAGCTCTCACCCTTGGTCTGTGGGAGTTTCCTCCACCTCCAGAGCGTCCAGCTGCCCCCGAGATCAAAACTGCAACCACACCCAGGGGCACCGACTACTCTCCGCAACCCCTTCCTGCCATCCCTGCCTCCCCTTTTCCCTTCCCCGTGGCTGTTTGGCAGATTTGGAAGATTAGAACTGTGGCACTAGATTTGGAAAAGATCATTCCAAATCAAAGTTCTCCCCCTTCCCCTCCCCTTTCTTTTCGATTCCTAGTACTTTGTAAAAAAAAAAGTTCCTTTTTATATGACTAAGCAGATGTGCAATGCTGATTCTGTGTAATTATGTTTACCATCCTGGATGCTTGATAAAGCATTTGAATGCCAAACGCTGTTCCTCCAATCTAATTAAAACCAATAGCCAGAATTGATTTCCAGTTCTCTCCCTTCGTTTATTCCGTGCTACAGATGAGCAGTGGTTGCTTGTGAATATACTTTTTGTTGCTTCCCTTTGCCTTGATTTTATCCCCAAAGGGATCCTGGTCAGGAGGAGAGGAACTTATCCTTTGGAAATTACTAAGATTTTACTGGAAGATTGTAAGCTCGTTGTGGGCAGAGAACGTGTCTGCCCACTCTGCTACACTGTCCTCTGTCAGGCACCTAGTACAGTCCTCTGCACACAGTAAGAGCTCAAATAAATACAATTGATTGATTTACTGATGGAATGATAGTGGCAAGAGTGCACCCCTGGACGTCAGGAGAGCTGGGTTCTAATCCCGTCTTCACCTCTCGCCTGTGCGTGAATTTAGGCAATTCTCTTAACTTCTGGGTGCACAGAGATTGTTGCTTCATCGTTTTTCTTATGGCATTTGTTAAGCCTTTACTATGTGCCAGGCACTTTTCTAAGCACTAGGGTAGATATGAAAAAATCAGGTTGAACACAGTCCCTTATCCAGATGGGTCTCACAGTCTTTTTCCCATTTTTCAGGTAAGGGAACCGAGGCCCAGAAAAATGACGTGACTTGCCCAAGGTCACAAAGCAGACAAGTGGCGGAGCTGGGAATAGAACCCACGTCCTTCTCACTACCAGGCCCGTGCTCTATCCACTAGGTCACACTGCTTTACATCTGTAAAATTGGGGTGAAATACCTGTTTTCCCTCTCCTTTATAGACTGTGAGCCCAACTTGTAGAGTGACTTTGCCCGACCTGTGTATCTTGTGTCTTTGCCAGAGTTTAGTCCAGTGCTTGGCACATAATAAGCACTTAATGCACATCAATCAATCACTGGCATTGATTGAGCGCTTACTACATGCAGAGCACTGTACTGAGTACTTGGGAGAGTACAGTACAAGAGAATACAGCGAATCATAGTTATCATTATGGTTATTAGGAACATAAAGGTTATTAGGAACATAGCAGCAGACAAGTGGCGGAGCTGGGATTAGAACCCATGAACTCCTGTCTCCCAGGCCCGTGCTCTAGCCGCTATTCCACACTAAGGTATTTTGAATCGAGCAATTACACCCATTGGGAAGGGGATGGGATGCGGAATTCCGGAGCAGCTTTTCAGTGGTTGAGTTAGAAGCATGAATGCAGCTGTGAGAACCTAAAAAAATCAGCCCCCAGAATAACCAGTGCCTCTGTGCCTCAAGTACCGGCAGGCCCGATGGCACGTGGCCAGAGCATTTAAATTCTTCAGACAGCTGCTAAAGAAGCAGCTACAGAAACAGAAAGAGTGCATTAATGGGAGGCCAGAACGGAGAAATTCACGCCAAGGAATTAATTTTACGAAAGTTCACTTCGGGCCTAATATCTGCACTAGGCCTGCACGCTTCTACAAATCGTTTAGTACAGTGCTTCGCACTCAGTAAGTGCTCAATAAATATGATCGAATACTAACCGAACCTACTCCAAACTCAGTGTCTTATATCGGCTGCCGGGCTTAGTACAGTGATCTGCAGACAGTAGATTATAGCTCCTTGCGGGAAGTTCCAACCTGATTTATGTTGTACTCTCCCAAGCGCTTAGTACAGCACTCTGCACACAGTAAATGCTCCATAAATATGATTGATTGGTGGATAGTAAGCACTTAGCAACGACCATAATTAATTGATTAATCATAGCCACCACAAGCCAGCTTTTTGAAGGCATCAATAGAAGAAATAAGAAAGCTGGTAGAATGAAGCATTAGTTAGGAAGCTTGTACCATTGAATAATTGAAAATCCTGCTCTGGGAGATTAGAGAGCCGTGAAAGAGGCAAAGGCAGTCCATAGCCAAATGGTTGGTGTGCTGCTAGCAATATAATATATTATAATAAAACCCGGCTTCATTTCTCTTTCTTTTCTTTTCATATCTTAGAGTGAATTGAAAACTGATCAAGTGAAAGATGGTGGTGGTGGGTAGGGAATGGTGAGGGCGAGATGTGAGAGAGGTAGAGAAAGTGGGACGGGCTACTGGGATGGGCCCAGGAGTCAGAAGGACCTGGGTTCTAATCCCGCTCTGCCACTTTTCTGCTGGGTGATTTGGGGCAAGTCACTTCACTTCTCTGTGCCTCTGTTCCCTCATCTGGAAAATGGGGATTAAGACTGTGAGCCCTGTGTGGGACAGGGACTGTATCCAACCCAATGATCTTGTATCTACGCCAGTGCTTAGAACAGTACCTGGCACGTAGTATGCTTAATAAATACCACAGTTATTATCATTATTATTATTATTATTATTATTCTAGCAGATAACAGGGTGGGATAGAATCGAGGTATGAGGGATCGGAAATGCATTTTCAGGCCTGCTTCCTGGAGGAGATTAAGGAACTCTGAAAACCTCTCTCTTCTCATTCTATTGGCTGATGAAGACCACGTATCTGTTTTCTGGATGGAAAGATTTAGACAGCTCTGGAGTTCTGAGAACTTTATTTGCACTTTTCTTTTATTCCCGGGATACTGGAAACATAGTAGCAAAAGTAATAAATCATTTTTATTAGAAGAACGAGCCAGGATTCGAATATTTGGCTTATTCATTTTATCTGGGGCTCAGGCATAATAATCTGTGTCCTGGGAATTTCCTCTGCTCTTATGGTGTGGGAAACAGAAGTACCTCTTGGGTGGATTTGTTTCTCTTTATTTATTTATAATTAGCAGAACTTGCCAACTTTTTTACGCTCAGAGTCCAAGAGGAATGATAACAATAATTATGGTACGCGTTGAGTGCTTACTACATGTCAGGCCCTGAGGTAGATACAGGATAATCAGAACAGGCACAGTCCCTATCCCCATGGGACTCGTAGTCTTCAATCGATCAATTAATCAATCAGTGGTATTTATTGAATGCTTGCTGTGTGCAGAGCACTGAACTAAGCACTTGGGAGAGTACAATAGAGTAGTACGACGGAGTTGGTTGACACATTCCCTGCCCACAACGAGCCTTACAGTCTAGAGATAAGGATGAACTGGTGTTCAAACCTGATTTTACAGGTGAGGAAACTGAGGCACAGAGAAGTTAAGTGATTTGCCTACATGTACGCAGTACTGTATCAAGTGTTTGGCAATAGAGTAAGAAGACATGATCCCTGCCCTGAAATAGACTATAATCTAGTGAGGGAGCTACAGACTAAATGAGGAGAAGAAAGGAAAAAGGGCTACATCTACAAGAGTTAGCATTCGGTGGATAGGATTTGCAAGATATGTAGATACACGAATATGAAGCAAGACTGAGTACTTTAGTGCCTTAAGTTGGCACAGAAGGGGACATCCTGGTGGAAAGAGCATGGGCCTGGAAGTCAGAAGAGCTGGGTTCTAATCAGGACATCTGAATGACCTTGGACAAGTCACTTAACTTTTCTGGGCCTCAGTTACCTCACCTGTTCAATGGGGATTAAGACTGTGAGCCCCACTTGGGATATGGACCATGTCCAACCCGATTATCTTGTATCTATTCCAGTGCTCAGTCCGGTGCCTGACACATAGTAAGCTCTTAACAAATACCATAAAAAAAGAAGTGCTTAAGAAGCGGTAGGGGGAGATATAAAGTGGGAGGTGAGATGTGAATAGGAGAAGATTGTAAGCTCCTTGAGAGCGGGGATCATGCCTAGCAACTCTACCAACGCTCATCATCAGGTGACCTTGGACGAGTCATTTAACTTTTCTGTGCCTCAACTGCCTCATCTATAAAATGGGGATTGAGACAGTGAGTCCTATGTGGGACAGGGATTGTGTCCTGCCTGATTAACTTGTATCTCCTTGCTTAGTAGAGTACCTGGTATATAGTAAGTGCTTAACAAATACCATTTAAAAAAAAAGAACTTACAGTCTAATGGGGAAGACAGACATTTAAAGGCATTAGGGATAAGCCCTTTCTTCCTGTACTGTCCTCTGTGGGAATGGAGAGTCTATGCTAGGTTTCCCTTTAAGATGATACGGGCATGGAAAAATTGGTGTCACTTCCTCTTCCAAAAGGTGATCTCAGGTAAACAGAACAAGTCTCTCTTGGGAAGATAAATTTTTTCCCCGTCCCCTGCCGGTCCTCTGAAACTATTAATACATCCAGCTCCGAGCCGACGCTAGCCTAGCCCTACGTGAAATCTTCTCCCGGGGTACAAGAGGTCGTTGCCTCATGTCTATCTGAGCTTAAGCAGAAACAGCATGTCGTAGTGAATAGAGCATGGGCCTGGGAGTGGAAGGTCATGGGTTCTAATCCTAGCTCCGCCACTTGTCTACTGTGTGAATTTAGGCAAGTCACTTCACTTCTCTGAGTTCCCTCATCTGTAAAAAGGAGCTGAAGACTGTGAGCCCCCATGTGGGACAGGGACTGTGTCTAACCCGATTCGCTTGTATCCACCCCAGCGCTTAGTACAGTGCCTGGTACATAGTAAGCGCTTAACAAATACCATAATCATCATCAAGTGGTAGAGTCAGGATTAGAACCCAGATAGTTCTGATTCCCATGCCCGGGCTTTCTTTTTATGGTATTTGTTAAGCGCTTACTATGTACCAGGCACTGTACTAAGTGCTGGGGGAGATCAGAGAAGCAGTGTGCAAGTGTGCCATGACCCATTCACAGATAAAAGCTCACCATCAGCAGCATTTTCTTCTTCAAACTGAAAGACAAATCAACACACCCACATCCACACGGAGATATATGACTTTGATTTTCATCCTCATTTAGACAAATTCTGTCTTCATTAGGAAGTTGACAATAGGTACGTCACTCTTGGCATATTATACAAAGGAGCGGTTAAATATAGATTTTACCCTGGGAGAGATTACATATGAACCTGAAATATCAAAGAAGAGACAATTGTACAGATTCCCAAAGTCATCAGAACTGAATGTTAGCAAAAGGAAAATATATGACTTTGGTATTTCAGTTTCTGCCATTTCCAACATGAAATGATCTGAAATGGAATAAAATATTTGGGGGAAAAAGGTATCAGGTGAATTGAACCTGAAGCTCATGCAATATAGGTGAAAACTGATTTTTTCCAAATCAATAATGGTTAATGAAATATGTATGGGGATGACTTCCTCCTTTATTTCTCTGCTAAAAGCTTCCTGATGTTGGTTATAGACTGTCAAGTGTGAGATGGGGTGACTGAAGGAAAGCACCCTTTTATTGGAGTCTTCCTCTTCCTGCCTTTGATAACAAGGAGAGAAAAAGGCGGCTGCTAAAATAGTGCTACTCTGTGACTTCTTCTGGGCTAATGAGTCTAGTTTAGAAGCTGATTATCTAACCTGAGAGAGATATATCGCTGACTCCAGCCAAGATTTCCACTATACCAACATGGCGCTTCATGGGTTCCTTGACAGCACTCACCCCCCGCTGGGGTGCTTTTGACTCAAGCCCGGATGGGGAAGGAGAAATGGACAACTCTAAGGACGATCAGAATGAGTATTTATAAAAAAAGTATTTATAAAGTGCTTTCTGTGAGCCAAAGCACCACGCTAGACACAAAATACTCAGGAGTAGAGTGGCTTGACTGTAAGCCCGTCAAAGGGCAGGGACTGTATCTGTTACCGATTTGTCCATTCCAAGGGCTTAGTACCGTGCTCTGCACATAGTAAGTGCTCAATAAATACTATTGAACGAAAGAGCATAGGCCTGGGAGTCAGAGGACCTGAGTTCTAATCCCAGCTCTGCCACTTGCCTGCTGTGCGACCTCGGGCAAAGCACTTGCCTTCTCTGTGCCTCAGTAAAATGGGGTTTAAATCCTCCTCCCTCCTACTTAGACTATGGGACAAGGACTGTGCCTAACCTGATTACCTTGAATCTACCCCAGTGCTTAGAACACAGTAAGCACTTAACAAATACCGTAAAAAGAAAAAAAAAAGATAAGGCGCAGTCCGGTTCTCGCAGGTAGAGGAATTGGGTATCTTACCCCCGGAAACTGAGGCACAAAGAGGTAAAGTGACTTGTCCCAAGCTACATAACTGGTCACTAGCAGAGATGGGATTAGATCAGCGGTTAGAACAGTGCTTGGTACAAAGCAAACACTTAACAAATACCATAATAATAATTATTATTATTATCCTGGCTCTCTGTGTTTTTTTTAATGGTTCTTTTAAGTGCTTACTAGGGGCCAGGTGTTATACTAAACGCTGGAGTGGATATAAAATAATCAGGTCCCACATGTGCCTCACAATCTAAATCAGATGGAGGAGGATTTAATCCCATTTTACAGATGAGGTAACTGAGGCCCAGGGAAGATAAGTGACTTGCCCGAGGTACACGGCAAATGAGTGGTAGGATTAGAACCCAGGTCTCTGCGTGCCCATTATATTGTTATACTCTCCCAAGTGTTTAGTATAGTGCTCTGCGTGCAGCAAGTGCTCAATAAATATGATTGACTTGAATGACTAACTTCCAAATCCATGGTCTTTTCCTTAGACCATGGTGCTTCCCACAAGTGGAACAGAGCTTGAGAACTATATTGGTTTACTCTCCTTCAGGCTTTTCTCATGTTCTGTCTGAAGCTGCCCCTGGTCCCTCTAGACTGAAACCTCGTCGTGGGCAGGGACCGTGTCTGTAATTCGACCTTGTCTGTTAGACTGTTGTATTGTACTCTCCCAAGCACTTAGTACAATGCTCTGCACACAGTAAGTGCTCAATAAGTACGATTCACTGAGTGACTGACTAGTGTATCTAATGACTCTAACCTTTTCCACTCCTTTGGCCTACTGGCTACAAAAAATTAACTTCATTCATTCATTCAATCGTATTTATTGAGCACTTACTGTGTACAGAGCACTGTACTAAGCGCTGGGCAAATACATTTCAGCAACAATCCCTACCCAGTAACGGCTCATAGTCTAGAAATCTTGAATCTGGAAATCCCTCTAGCGTCTTCCTCTCTGAAAGACCAAGCTAAATGAAATGTTGAGCATTTCGGTGAGGGAAAATGTATCTGCCTCTGGTAACCTGTACACTCTGAGTTGATGATAGGAAGGACCAAACTATGTCCTAAGATCTCTTTCCTGATAAGTTGGAACGACTACCTCAATCAATCGATTGAGAAGCAGCGTGGCCTAGTGGAAAGAGCAGGGGTCTGGGAGTCAGAAGGATCTGGATTCTAATTCTGCCTCTGCCAATTCCTTGCTGTATGCCCTTGGGCCAGTCACTTAACTTCACGTAACGTCTCTGTGCCTCAGTTTCCTCAGCTGTAAAATGGGGATTCGGTACTCATTCTCCCTCCTACTTAGACTGTGAGCCTCAGGCGGGACAGGGACTGTATCTGACCTAATTAAGTCATATCTACCCCAGCACTTAGAACAATGTTTGACACATAGTAAGCACTTTAATACCATAAAAAATCTTGATTGTATTTATTGAGCACTTTCTGTGTGCAGAGCACTGTATCCAACACTTGGAAGGGTTGGTAGACATGTTTCCTCCCCACAGGAAGCTTACGGCCTAGAAGCCTACACTGCATAGTTTCCTAGTTGCATCCTAGTTCCTAGTTCGGAAGCAAGGTCAACTGTCGATGTAATTAATATCTGTTTGTGCAAAAGAGTCCAACGGCGATCCTAGGAATGATGTCTCCCATCTATATGTGGCAAAGTTTTCATTCCTGAGTGTTCCTTGTCTACCATCAAAAGGCCCCGTGATTCCCTATATGGCTACATGCTTCTGCTCTATTTTGAGAACCTTTAATTATTAGCTTTTTAATATTAGCCCTTCTAGCAAGGTGCCTTCAAACTCCTTTTATGCTGCTCAATTTTCCATTTGTGCCTTACTTGCCTTTCTTTATGGATTGTCCTACTCCTACTCAGCTGAGCTTTATGGTTTTTAAAATATGATTTTATTTTTTTTCTACCTGTGAAGACCCCTTTAAGTCTGCCGGTTAGCCAGGCAGGGTTTCTGTTTGATTTCCTATTTTTAAATCTTGTGAAACCAATTTTCCTGAGCTATTAATACTGAGTTTTTCCAACAGTCTCCAGGTTTTTGTAAATGGTTTTCTTTGTGAGCAACTTCTTTCTGTTTTTAACCAAGATTCATATTTTATCTAGGTTCCCATTCTGTAATGGACTATCTCTAGATTGGGGTTTTTGGGGTTTTTTGGCTCGCCATCCCCAGCCAGAATGTTCAGTTTAATCACGCTTGGCACATTCTTACTGAGCAGTTTTCATTTGCAGCTGGGCCTGGGAATCAGAAGCTCATGGGTTCTAATCCTGGATCTGCCACTTGTCCTCTGTGTGGCCTTGGGCAAGTCACTTCACTTCCCTGTGCCTCAGTTACCTCATCTGTAAAATGGGGATTAAAACTATGAGCCCCATGTGGGGCAGGGACTGTGTCCAACCCAATTTGCTTAGTACAGTGCCTGATACATAGTAAGTGCTTAACAAATACCAGTTGTTATTACTTGGTGCTGCCACTTCAGGAGTAAATTCAGTTTATCTACTTTCCTTGTGAGTTTTAGGAATAATTGTGCCCCAAGGAAGGGATTAACCCTATCCAAAAGCCAACCCTTCTCGTCTCCCCTTGGTGAGTTATTCAGCCAATCTAGATAAGGAGAATTGAAATCTCCTGTTTTACTACCAACTGTTATTGTACAGTTAACCAGTTTCGTATAATATATCCTGCTTCCTTTTCTCATCTTGGTCAGGGGGATTATAGTACAGCCCTACAGGCAGTGGGATCCAAAGTACTCCTCTTTTATGATATTTTTATTTTATTACTGTTTAGGTCTGGCCTGTCAAAATCATGCATAAGTTGCTTCTATAGTTCTGCATTCTTTCTTCCATTCTTTACATAAGCTGTAAACTCCTAATAGATTATTGGTAAAACAGTAAGCAACCCAGTATTTTTTGTTTTGCTTGATTGGCATTCAATCACTCAACCAATCATATTTGTTGAGCACTTACTGTGTGCAGAACACTGTACAAAGGGCTTGGGAGAGTATAATATAAGACAGTTCTTAGAGATACATTCCCTCTTTACAATCAATCAGTCAATCAGTCAATCGCATTTTATTGAGAGGTTACCAAGTGCAGAGTTCTGTACTAAGCTTAGTTGTCCCTTGAATCTGGGACCACCACCGTCTAGACTACTAGTTCCCTCCCTCTAGGCTATAAGTTTGTCGTGGGCAGGGAGTGTATCTGTTATATTGTACTCTTCCAAGTGTTTAGTACAGTGTTCTGCACAAAGTAAGCGCTCAATAAATATGATTGATTGACTGACTCAATTGCTCTCAGGGTCGCACTTGATAGTTTCCAGTACTCTACCAATCTTGACTATGGGAGGGAGTGTCAAGCAGAGGCATAATAATAATGATGGCATTTGTTGAGCTCTTACTATGTGCCAAGCACTGTTCCAAGTGCTGAGATAGATACAAGGTTATCAGGTTGTCCCACGTGGGGTTCACAATCTTCATCCCTATTTTACAGATGAGGTAACTGAGGCACGGAGAAGTCAAGTGACTTGCCCAAAGATCCACAAAGATCACATAGCTGACAAGTGGCAGAGCCAGGATTAGAACTCATGACCTCTGACTCCCAAGCCCGTGCTCTTTCCACTAAGGCACGCTGCTTCTCCTAAGCCTCGCTGCTTACCCATTCCATGCCTAGCTTGGCCAGTGGCTAGCGAGTGGAAGGCAATCTGCTACAAGTCCAAACTCACCCATGCTGGGCAGCAACGGCACGGGAGAGAGTCGAGGGTGGATACTCGATTTTACTGCACGGAAGGAGGCAGTGGTAAACCTCTTCTATATTTTTACAAAGAAAACTCTCTGGATCCACTACCAGAAAGATTGCAGATGGAGAGTGGGGCGTTCTGGGAGAGATGTATCCATGGAGTCGCTACGGTTTGGGGACACTCAAATCCCTTTAGAGAATCCTAAAGAATCCTTCTTTAGAGAAGCAGCATGGCTTAGTGGCAAGAGCACGGGCTTGGGAGTCAGAGGTCCTGAGTTCTAATCTTAGCTCTGCCATTGATCAGCTGTGTGACTTTGGGCAAGTCACCTGACTTCTCTATGCCTCAGTTACCTCATCTGTAAAATGGGGATTAAAACTGTGAGCCCCTCGTGGGACAACCTGATTACCTTGTATCTACCCTAGTGCACAGAACAGTGCTCGGCATGTAGTAAGCACTTAATAAATGTTATTATTATTATCCCCTGGACTCCCTCAGCATCACCCTGATTTGCTCCCTTTATTAATTTCTCACTCCCAGCCCCACAGCATTTATGTCCGTATGTGCAATTCATTTATATCTGTCTCTCCCTCTGGACTATAAGGTCACTGTGGGCAGGGAATGTGTCTCTTCTTCTAATGTACTCTCCCAGGTGCCTAGTACTGTAAGCACTCAATAAATACAATTGAATTAATGAATTTTCTCATCTGTAAAATGGAGATAAAATACCTGTTCTTCCTCCCTTTTTCAAGGTGTTTGCTATTTTCTTCCTTAATGACCTTAAGACAAAGACAGAGAGGTCAGACAAGTGGCAGAGTCAGGACTAAGGTCCCCTTGTTTTAATCTCCGTTTAGGTCTGTTTCCAGAGAAGAATTACTCCTTCAGCAGCAGTTCCTCCACCATTTTTGCACCTTCTCAGTGTGCTTCTGTGAAATGGGTTCAGGAGATATTGGAGGGAACACATCACCAGGTACATAGACTCACAAGTGTGCTATTTGGGGGTTTTGTTTCAAATAGTATGTGTTAAGCGCACACTATGTGCCAGCACTGAGCTGAGAGTGTGGTAGATCCAAGCTAACTAGATTGGACACAGTCCATGTAACTGAGGCACAGAGAAGTGAAGTGACTTGCCCCAAGATCCACACAGCAGAGGAGTGGCAGAGCTGGGATTAGAACCCAGCTCTTCTAAATCCCAGGCCCATGCTCTTTCCACTAGGCCATACTGCTTCTTCCTATGTTCCCAGCGTAGCTATACGATGTCATTTGTGCCCCAGAGAGAAGCTCGCTCTTTTTTGAATATTGCAAGTTGACTTATTACAACCAGCCCATTATTCAACATTTCCATTAATATATTTTTATTTCATTCCGACTGTATTCCTTCCTTTATCTTTACCTCCAAGAAGTTGCTGCCTAAGATGCTTTCACTGTATGCACGAGGTGTGGGTGGACTGGGGGGGAAAAGGAAGGGAATATATCCTCTAATTCTGTTATAGTGTGTGGCTCAGTGGAAAGAGCACAGGCTTGGGAGTCAGAGGTCATGGGTTCTAATCCCGGCTCTGCCACTTGTCAGCTGAGTGACTTTGGGCAAGTCACGTAACTTCTCTGTGCCTCAGTTGCCTCATCTATAAAAATGGGGATTAAGACTAGGAGCCCCTGTAGGACAACTTGATTACCTTGCATCTCCCCCAGTGTTTAGAACAGTGCTTGGCACATAGTAAGCACTTAACAAATACCATAATTATTATTACTCTCCCAAGTGCTCAGTACAGTGCTCTGCACATAGAAAGTGTTCAATAAATACAATTGATGATGATGATGATTATGATGATGGGAGGTAATTCTCTGTCTGGATTATTTACTGGGGACTTCACACAGCTCTTTAACAGCAGTTTATCTCTTTTCCCATCAGGAGAATAAGGCTTGATACAATGAATCACAATAATTATGGTATTTATTAAGCATTTACTATGTGTCACGCACTGTCTCCCTCCTACTTAGACTTTGAGCCCATGTGGGTCCTGATTTTTTTGTATCTACCCAGTGCTTAGTACAGTGCTTGACACATACTTAGTATCACAATTACTATCCACAATTATTATTATGATTATTACTAAGTACTTGGGTAGGTAGAAGATAATCAGGTGGCACAGTCCCTGGCCCACATGGGACTGTGAGGGAGGGAGAACAAATATTTCATGGCCATTTTTCAGATGAGGTAACAGAGGCACAGAGAAGTTAGCAATTTGCCTAAGGTCACAAAGCAGGCAAGTGACAGAGCTGGGATTAAAACCCAGGCGCCCCAACTCCCAGACCCGTGCTCGTTCCCCTAGGCCACGCTGCTTCCCCCCAAATTACTGGGAAAATAGTCCCTTCCCTTATCATGTGTGATAAAACATTCCCTTATTCATAAAGCATCCCATCTCTTTTAATCTGGAGCGCCTTTAAACCCAATAGAAGCACTTCATCTCATCACCGCTTTATCTGAAGAATTTAAAGGAGAAAATTGACAGAGTGGGAGATTATATCCCAAGAGCAGGCAGAGGAGAATGAGTGCAGGTAACAGAGAAAATGTCAGAGGAGAAATTCCTCACTTGATGCTGCCAAAGAGCTTCCTTCATAAGAATAGCACACGGCGGTTCGTGCCAATTTGAACTGTGTGGCAGGGTGTGGCAAAGAGATACCGAATATTTGGACCGGTTCGGATCGAAGCACCTGAAAAGGGAACTCTCCTGAACTAGTGAGCGTGAAGTTGCGCTGGAGGGTGACAAGCAATGGTTTTTCTAGGCTTGATTCCTGTGAGGAAGCGGGGGCAGGGCAGTGAATGGCGATCGACTGTGATGCTCGTAGACTTATCACAGGGCAAGCAGCCAGCGGCCACCATGGTGCATTCTGGGACCCTCCCCCACCTCTTCCTTTCTTGTTTAAACATGAGAGAGAGAAAAATTTTTCCAACGGCTTCCTCGCTAAGAAATGCAGTAATTCCATCCCACCTTCGGAGCTGCCAGAGCTCAAATGTTCCTTTGGAAAGATGCTCTGGAGAGTGTCTATCCTGGCTCAAGATTCCATTTATTAAGTAAAAATAATAGGAATTGCGATATTTGTTAAGCGCTTACTATGTACCAAGCACTGTTCTAAGCCCCTGGGGAGATACAAGGCAATCAGGTGTAAGCCCACATGGGGCTTACAGTCTTAATCCCCATTTTACAGATGAGGGAACTGAAGCTCAGAGAAGTCAAGTGCTTGCCCAAGGCCACAGACAGGCAAGTGGCGAAGCTGGGATTAGAACCCATGACCTTCTGACTCCCAGGTACGTGCTGTATTCACTTCGCCATGCCATTACAGTCAGGTTTACCTAGGTTGCCCTAGATAGTAAGCTCATGGTGGATGGGGAATGTGTCCATTAAATTGTTCTATTGGACTCTCCCAAGCGCTTAGTGCAGTGCCTTGCACACAGTAAGCGCTCGATTAATACAATTGAATGAATGAATGAATGAATGAATCTGGGTCATGGACTGTGTCCAACCTGATTATCTCATATCTACCCCAGTGCTTATAACAGTGCCCGGCACTTAGTAACAATTACCATTAAAAAAGCCAAAAAACCAAAAAACTGAATTGATGAGAACTCTCCCAGGACATGAAACATTACTGCCTCTTTTAAAAATAGGAATATTTTTCTAGTGGGGGTCTGAAAGGGCCTTTGGTAAATATAAATTCAGGTCCCTATAGCCTAGTAAAGGCTACATTTTTAATCGTCTGTAATAGAGAATACTTTTAATGGCTGGAGAGAGAGCAAGTATCTACAGTGGTTTACTGTGACCCAAGGCGAGGGAAGAAGGGATGTGCCAACTCTAAAAAAAAACCGAAGAAAGTGAAAATTACCTAATTTACTTTCCTCTCAGGAGTTCCAGAGAAGGAAGGCTCCAGGGGTGGGAGAATAGGGCTTTGATAGGGTGGGAGAAGACGAGGACTGGAGAGGGGCGATGGGGGCAAGGAGAGGGGCACTTACCCTCTGCTACCAACCCAGGGAAGCAGCATCGGCCAAAGGTGCCAGCCCAGCGTAAACCAGAACCACTGGCATTTGGGGAGTGGTCTCGGCACCGTCATTAACCGTAGGCAAGTCACTTCACTTCTCTGGGCCTCAGTTCCCTCACCTGTAAAATGGGATTGAGCCTGTGAGCCCCACGTGGGACAGGGCCTTGTACCCACTTCAGCACTTAATGCAGTGCCTGGCACAAAATAAGCACTTAGCAAATACCATCATCATCATAATATTATTATTATTATTATTGACTCTACAGTGGAGATTGTAACCTCAGTGTTGGCAGGGAACGTGTCTACCAGATCTGTTGTTTTGTAGGCGCTCAGTAAATACCTCTGATTGACTGATTAGCTGATCTGGGCTGGGAAGCAGCCCAGTGGCTCTTAGGTTCTTTTTGGGGTGAGGCAGAAGGTTGGCTGGTCTTCCCTTGGCTCCAGGGTCAGAGGTCAGAGGCCAGCGAAACCTTTAAGGGACTGAACCTAGACTATCCCATAAAGGGAGAAAGCCTTGCCTACTACAACCCAGCCCGCACAATTCACTCCTCTAATGCCAACCTACTCACTTTATCTCATCTCTCTCGCCTCTGACCTCCCGCTCACGTACGGCTTTTGGCCTGGATCGCCTTCCCTCTTCATATCCGCCAGACAATGACTCTTCCCTCCTTCAAAGCCTTATCGAAGGCACATCTCCTTCTAGAGGCCTTCCCCGACTAAACCCTCATTTCCTTTTCTCCCACTCCCTTCTGCGTCTCCCTTCCACTAGGATTTGCACCTTTGATTCTTCCCTCCCTCAGTCCCACAGCACTTGTGTACATAGCCATAATTTATTTATTTCAAATTATGCCCATCTCCCCCTCTAGTCTCTAAACTCACTGAGGGAAGGGAACGTGTCTACCAACTCTGTTATATTGTACTCTCCCAAGCACTTAGTACAGTGCTCCGTACACAGTAAGCACTCAGTGGATACTATTGATTGATTGATACTCTTCCAAGTGCTCAGCACAGTCTCAGCACATGCTATGCATTCAGTGAATACTACTGACGGATTAATTGATTGGGCTGGTGCTTCTGGTTGTTGAGTGTTGCTTTCTGACTCTGCACAGAGAAGTTAATGACCTAGGAATTTAGAAAGTGTTATATTTGCTGCCAAGCCCTAACTAGACTGTAAACTCCCTCTTGACCCTAAACTCAACCTTAGGGAACCCTAAATTCCCTGCCGGAATGGGCAGGGAAAGTTTCTAACAACTTTGTTATAGTGTACTCCTTCAAGCGCTTAGTACAGTGCTCTGCACACCATACATATTCAATAAATAGCACTGAAGGTGATGAGGATGATGTAATTTTGCCTGGTGGAGCCATGCTCATTCTGAGAGTTTTAGATGTGGTACTTACCTCCTTCTCATCCTACCTCTATGACTCAGATCCATCTCAGTTTCCTTTCCTGGCTCCTCTTTGCATCCTTACTCTTTATCTCAGATAATCTGTGGTGGAGAAGTGACACTGTGTGGTTAAGATCATTTGGGGCGGCTATTTCTTCCTCATAACTGCAGATACTGCCTGCGTGTTAATACCGAGCATTTTTAGAGAAGCAGCATGGCTCAGTGGAAAGAGCACGGGCTTGGGAGGCAGAGGTCATGAGTTCAAATCCCGGCTCTTCCACTTAGCACCTGTGTGACTGTGGGCAAGTCACTTAACTACTCTGTGCCTCAGTTACCTCATCTGTAAAATGGGGATTAAGACTGTGAGCCTCATGTGGGACCCGATTACCCTGTCTACCCCAGCGCTCTGCACATAGTAAGCGCTTAACAAATACCAACATTATTATTATTTTATGCTATTTGTTAAGCATTTTTGATGTGCGAAGCACTGTACTGAGCACTGGGGTTAACACAGTGTGGGCTACTGGGTAGAGTATCGGCCCGAGACTCTTAAGGATCTGGGTTCTATTTAAGGCTCCTCCACTTGTCTGCTGAGTGACCTTGGGTAAGTCACTTCACTTTTCTCTGTCTCAGTTACCTCATCTGTAAAATGGGGATTAAGACAGGAAACCCTATTTGGGACAAGGACCATGCCCAACCTGATTATCTGGTATCTACCCCAGCGCTTAGTACGGTGCCTGGCACAGAATAAGCACTTAACAAATGCCACCATACACACATACAAGATCTGATCAGGTTGGACATATCCCATGTCCCACATGGGGTTCAGAGTCTTAATCCCCCATTCCCATGAGGGAACTGAGGCCTAGAGAAGCAAAGTGACTCGTCCGAGGTCATACAGCAGACAAGTGGCGGTGGTGGTATTAGAACTCGGGTCCTTCTGAATTAGGCACAGGCATCCGCAGCTCCTGGGAGAGAATCGTTAAAAACCTGTCTGGCGAAGCTTTTCACAGGTAACCTGAAATTTAAAAGTGTGTTCCCAGAATGGAAAGGATTGCTACCTCAACTTTCCTTAAGAAACAATAGGTAGTTTATCTCTGAAGGCTTTCAATCGTATTTATTGAGCGCTTACTGTGTTCAAACTACTGTACTAAGCACTTGGGAGAGTATAACAACAAACAGACACATTCCCGGCTCACAACAAGCTCACAGTTTCCAGGCATGTTAGACGTGAACTCATGCAAGTGTAGGCTTGCCCTGAAATGAATGAATGTAGTAATTCAGTGTTCCTGGGAAAAATCAAAACACTTCCCAAAGTTAAATCAGTCATGGTTTTCAGCAGTCACATACGGGTTTTTCATTCACAACTTGGAAACAGACACGTTGCACAAGTAACTGGGTAATAACGAGTAACTGGGTAACTGGGTAGTAACTGGTATTTGTTTACGAGCTTCTATGTGCTACGGTACTAAGCACTGATGTAGAGACAAGATAAAAGATTATCGGGTTGGACACGAGAAAGTACAAGGGTAGCAGCATGGCCTGATAGAAAGAACAGGGGCCTGGGAATCAGAAGTCCTGAGTTCTAATTCTCAGCCCACCGCTTGCCTGCTATGTGATTTTGGGCAAGTCACTTCACTTCTCCGTGCCTCAATTTTCCCATCTGTAAAATGAGCCTTCAATACCTGTTTTTCCTCTTTAGACTGTATGCCCCAAGTAAGACAGGGACTGTCTGACCTGATTAACTTTTATCTACCCCAGTGCTTAGAAAAATATTTCTTATGTAGTAAACACTTAACTAATATTATTATTGTTGCTTTTGTTGTTCAGAATCTGGTAGCCTCACCCTGGGCTGGATCTCTGCTGTTTCAATTGCAAATTCGTTTCAAGGGTATTCTTTTTATGATTAAAGAATTTATTCCGAATAAGGAGAAAAATCTATTTTTTTTAATGAGATGTATATCGCCTTGATTCTACTTATCTTGATGAGTCTTATTTTTGTTTTGTTCTGTTTTGCTTTGCTGTCTGTCTCCCCAGTTTAGACTGTAAGCCCGTCATTGGGCAGGGATTGTCTCTATCTGTGGCCGAATTGTATGTTCCAAGCGTTTAGTACAATGCTCTGCACATAGTAAGCGCTCAGTAAATACTATTGAATGAATGAATGTTAGAGGCAAGTTTTCTTGATAAACAGAAGTTTTCCTCTTGAATATTTTGACCGATCTGTGCTTTCAAGGGGGAGCTAAAATATATCACTCTACTGGAACAGCCACCCTTATTACCCCCAAAATGAGAGGCTCAGCTCTATCTGAGCAGGTTTATATCTACTTGAGGCTTGGAAGCTTCAAAATGAGTTCAGCTGGAAAAAATTGTAATTTGCAAAAGAGTGGGCCTTGCTTCCCAGGACTTGGAACAGAGAACAGGAATTAAAGCTTGTTTCTCTTACTTGCAGTATTTGAGAGAAAATGGTTCCATCACGCTAATCCTTCTTATGTACCCAGTGATTTAGTGTTCTGGGAAAGTGTAAAAGCTTTGGTTCTAAGTTAAAATTAGCTCACTGAGACTTCAACTTTTTCTGAGTATTGCACCCTTCTTTTCTAAAGGTGTTTTAAGAAATCTTTAACAAATAATAATAATAATAATAAACACCGTGGCACTTGTTAAGTGCTGGAGTAGGAGCAAGATAATCAGATTGGACACAGTCCAAGGGGGAGGGAGAAAGGGTGTTTAATCCCCTTTTTACAGTTGAGGAAACTGAGGCACAGAGGAATTAAGTGATTTGCCCAGGGTCACACAGCAGGCAAATGGCAGAGCTGGGATTAGAACCCAGTTCTCATGACTTACCCCCCGCCCCGTGCCTTATCGACTAGACCATACTGTTCTTTGTTATTTTCTCTCATTTCAAAAGCTGGCTTTCTCCAGCCCTTGTTAAGCCTATGTAAATCATCACTAAACTCCATTTCCCAGAATGGTGAGATCCAAAATACACCTGCCGGCCACCGAACAATGAATTAGACTTATTGTTTCCTATGAGAAGCAATATTGTTCCTATTAATGGGTAAGCAAGGTGAAACAGCCACAGAAATAATCTTCCATTCAGGAGTGAATATCAGTCTATCAGTGGTATTTATTGAGTGCTTATGATGTGCAGAGCACTGTACTAAACTCTTGGGAGAGTACAATACAACAGAATTGGTGGACACCATCCCTGCCTACAATGAAATTACAGTCTAGAGAGAGAAAGACATTAAAATAGATAATTTATAATATATAATGATGAGATATGCTCATAAATGCTGCAGATACAGTGCTATCTTTGGAGTTTTTGCAGGAAATTTGACTTCACTCTTCTAACGTAGACACGGCATTACTTTTTGATGCAATATCCAGGCAAGGCGCTCGTGTGAGTATCTTTTGAAGGGAAGTTCATCCAAATCCCTTCTAAAACTATAATTTTCCTTGCCCATTTCAGGATCGATGTTGCGCGGTTTCAACGGGACTTGATTTTTCTCCTTCCCAGCCTGGAAGGTTCTAGCTTTGAGCCGTCTGCTCCTGCCTGGTTCTCCTCGGTAGATGATGTAATGCCGGCAATGAGAAGAACCGTGCATCCCTGGAGCCAGTGGCCTCTATGGCTACCAACGAAGTGTTCCCTTATGCCACTAACAAGGCATCGAGAGAGGTAGGGAAAGAAGAGAGACATTCAATACCAGACACCTCCTCTGACAGGAAGTGTTCTAGCTCACCCACTGCTGCCCGGCACGGAGGAGTTTTGACTTGTAGCAGGTGGCCTTCCACTCGCTAGCCACTGCCCAAGTTAGGAATGGAATGGGTAGGCCTCTGCTTGACTCTCCCTCCTGTAGTCGAGACTGGTAGAGTCCTAGAAACCCTCCAGGTGTGTCCCTGAGAGGGGCTTACCTGCTTAGCATGCCCAAAACACTTTTGAAAGCTCAAATTGTTCAGAACCAGGAGTTCCGTTTTGGCCCTCCTGGATGAAGCCTTTCGTAGATATTGATGTCCAGAGAACATTAGTCTGGTCTGGCCAAAACTTGTTATTCATGAAATGATGTTAGTTATTATCCACTCCCCTCTTCGCTTCCAGGTGTTGTCAAATTGCCTGTTCATTATCTAAAGAATACAATCCCCGGTGGTTGCCTGGCCCTTGAGTTCTTCTTTTCTTTTCCCCAACATTTCAATCTATTTTTGAATTCCTGAATACGTGGGCAGGGTTTTATGAAACAACAATCTGAGTATTTGGGGTGTTTTGTAATCTGTCCCTAACATTTCACAAAATTGGATGAAAAGAATAGACCTTAAAAAAAATGTCATGCTTCATTCTTCAGTACATCATTATGCTGTCCTCAAGTGCTTCACAATAAAATAACTGACTAAGGAGTTTGATGAGTGCTCCAGTAAATATAGAAACTTTATGTAAATCCGCTTGTCACATCAGGGGACAAGGAACAGCAGGAAAAATCTGTTTATGCTTTCTTTGATATGAATTGCCATTTTCCCTCAACATCAGATAACGTATTGATTTTAGTATTTCAATTCTTAATTTTCCACAAATCATAAAACCTTAACAACTCCTCCAAAGCCCAAGTGAAACCCAATCAATTTCCTCGGCTCTTTGAATTTGTCCAAATCAAACAACTATTTTATTGGATTTTTCATAGGCAACACATGGCAACACATTTATCCCCAAGATGTTTATGCTTGTTTGAGAGGTTCCACGTACAGTTTAGATAGGCAAAAATTACAGGGAAGTTTAAATGCTTAACCTTCACTACAGATGTAAGCTCCTTGAGGGCAGGGATTACGTCTCCTAACTCTATTGAATGCTCCCAAACACTTAGTACAGTGCTCTGCCCACAGGAAAAATCAATCAATACCATTGATTGATTGACTTTATGCACTTGATATTCGCCCTACCCTCAGCCCCACAGCACTTATGTATATATCTGTAATTCATTTACTTATATTAATGTCTGTCTCCCCCCTCTAGACCGTAAGCTCACTATGGGCAGGGAACGTGTCTACCAACTCTTTTGTATTGTACTTTCTCAAGAGTGTAATACAATATGAACATACAGTAAGCGGTCAATAAATATCATCGACTGATCGATCGGTGCCCTTGCAATACGTGAGTAGCCCTGTGAACGCTATCCGCATTCTGCTTGCTCAAGGAAAACTATTCTACCGAAGTGAATTTTCTTTAGTAAGACTGGGTACTGAAAAAGTTCACTTTATATTTTATGCATTATGCAATAATGTGGACACTTTATTTTGAGAGGAAATGGCAGCCGTAGGAAACTGCCTCCATAAAATTTCATTTAAGGGAGCTCGGTTTTTTTCATTTTGTCATGCTCTTATTCTTTTTACCTTCTGTGTGCTGGTTTTACTGAGAGTTGCGTGTCAACAGAAATAAATTTGACAGAGTATGAATTCGGGCAGCTGAGCCTGGGAGGATCTCTTCAAATCATGGATTGTTTGGTATTTTCACAAGGCAATAATCCTCTGCAGTTCATCAAAAAGGGCATATTCTCACACCTGCCTGGAGATCCGTCAACACAGAGTCTTCTGGAGCAACTGAGAATTGAGGAGAAGCAGAATGGCCTAGTGGATAGAGCACGGGCCTGGGAGTCAGAAGGATGTGAACTCTAACCCCAGCTCTGCCACTTGTCTGCTGTGTGACCTTGGGCAAGTCACTTCACTTCTCTGGGCCTCAGTTCCCTCATCTGTAAAATGGGGATTAAAACTGTGAGCGCTATGTGGGACCAGGACTGTGTTCAACTCGATTAGCTTATATCTATTCCAGTACTTAGAACAGTGCCTGCCACACAGTAAGCGCTTAACAAATACCACAGTTATTATTAACTGTTCATCTAAGGGCAATCTTTCACATGCACATCACGCGACAGGGATTGTCAGTAGTCTTATTGGCAAAATTCTGGCTCAGGGTTAAAAACAATCTCACTCTCTTTAGTGCCACCTTTGAACCTGAAGGACGAATGCAATATGGACTAGCATCTTATGGCTGTGGCAATTGAACAATTGGCTCCCTATTGTCTTCTCACCTTCCCATTCTGGGCTGGGCTAGAGGAGAAGGCCAGGGATTGCCACACTGAAAGCACTGTAACATTGAGAAAAGGAGCAGAGAACCATGGGACTGTCTTGGTTCTACCTATTCAATCAACCAATCAATTGATCAATCTATCATTTATTGAGCCATTACTGCAGGCAGAGCACTGTACTCTCTAGAGAGTACAATATAATAGATTTGGTAGACATGTTCCCTGTGCAAAAATGACCTTTCGGTCTTGAGGGGGAGACAGACATTAATATAAGTGAATAAATGATGGATACCGACGTAACTGCTGTGGGGCTGATGGAAGGATGAATAAAGGGTGAAAAGCCAAGGGCAAAGGCGACACAGGAGGGAGTGGGAGAAGAGGAAACAAGGGCTTAGTCAGGGAAGGCCTCTTGGAGGAGATGTGGCTTCATTAAGGCTTTGAATGTGGGGACAGTAATCGTCTGTCGGATATGGGGAGGGAGGGCGATCCAGGCCAGAGGCAGGATGTGGGAGAGAGGTCGGCAGCCAGATAGACGAGATCGAGGTACATTGCGTTGTCTGTTCCGCTCCGCTTTTAAAAGTATTGAATCGTGGTGCTTTCACCTTTTCTCTTAGGAGACTTTCCTAATCAGTGGTTTTCAATTTATCGAATTCCCCCCTAGGGTAATCAGAGACAGAGCTAGCTATGCTGTTACCTTCCAACTTGCATTTAGTTTCCACCCACCCCCACTATTGAAAGGCTAACTACTAACTAATTCCTTTTCCTTTCCAGTGTTTACTCTCTTCAAATAGTGAGAGGTTGTTCCCAATTTCTCTCATAGGGACTGCTGGGGCTTAGCCTGTCTGTGCCTCCGACTGCTTTCGTCTTTAATCAGAAACCCAGTTCTCCTTTCTCTTCAGCATTTTATCGCTGTACCTTTTTCAGGTCCTCGAGGGACTAACCTTGAATTTATTATCCGAAGCTAGCCGTCATGTAGACAGGAAATATTAATTTGATTTTCCTCGTCGGTACGTTTATTTGTAGGTATTCCTAAACTGCCAATAGTCTGTGCCCTACCATACTTCATTCTAAAGAAACATCATATTTACTATCCACTCTCACCAATCTGTTTCTTTCAGAATTATAGCTTAAAGGTATTCCCAAATCCCTTTCCAAGTGGTTTTCACCAATGTACTTGTTTGTGTTTTGGGAAGCTCTCCTTTCCTTCTAAGCTCTTTGCTGATCTAATATCTGTGGTATTTGTTAAGGGCTTACTATATACCGAACACTGTGCAAAGCACTGTGGTAGGCACAAGTTAATCGAGTCAGATCCCGGCTCCACCACGTGTCTGCTGTGTGACCTTGGGCAGCATGGCTTAGTGGCAAGAGCACGGGCTTGGGAGTCAGAGGACTGGGGTTCTAATCCCGGCTCCGTCACTTGTCTGCTGTGTGATCCTGGGCAAGCCACTTCACTTCTCTGTGCTTCAGTTACCTCATCTGTAAAATGGGGATTAAGACTATGAGACCCACGTGGGGCAGCCTGATTACCCTGTATCTACCCCAGTGCTTAGAACAGCGCTTGGCACATAGTAAGCGCTAAACAACTACCATAGTTATTAGTATTATTATGAAGTCAGTTCACTTCCCAAGGCCTCAGTTACTTCATCTGTAAAACAGGGGGTTGAGAATGTGAGACCCATGTGGGACAGGGACTTTGTCCAACCTGATTAACTTATATCTACTCCAGTGCTTGGCACATAGTAAGTGCTTAACAATTATTATTATTATCCCAGTCTAAGGAGGAGGGAGAACAGATATTTCATTCCCATTTTACACCTGAGGAAACAGGCAAAGAGACTTTTAGTGACTTGCCCAAAATCACACAGCAGGCAAGTGGCGAAGCCGGGATTAGCACCCAAATTCCCTGACTTCCAGTCTTCTTCACACGAGGCCAGTCTGCTATATCCCCTGAGTCATTTCTCCCCCCAAATCCACCAGGTAATGCTTGCTCTCTGCAGCTGTCATTTTTAGAGAAAATATACCTCTGTTAGAACATACCACCTTGAGGTATTTTCTTCCCATCATACTTGATTTCTTAATATCCCAGCCTGGTTTTCTTGAAGTCTATTATCCTGCTACAGAAAATGAAGGAGCTGCTATCTCAGGCCTCAGGCTATCCAGTATTAAAGAAATATGAACCCAAGTTCAGTTCACTGGGCCACTTTTTGCGATTCTTTGATCTATTCGGATAAGGGTACTGTCTCGCAGATACACATAAAGAAATTGAATCCCCCTAGATTACTGCCCCATGAAAACTCTGAAAACATTGGGGAGTCGTAAATTCCAACTGTGCCTCTATTTCTCTGGGGGAAAATGTCTTCCAGGCATTCTGTCTTCAATGAAGTTTAACCTAGCTTTTAGGTCACCAAACCAAACTTGAAGCCAGGTTATCAGAATGATAAACAGCTAGTGGAAATACTCGTAATGAAAACCATTCGAATGTGCAGGTGGTGGTTACATTTATCCAGGAAGCACATGTAGATAATCAAGGCCAAAATCGTATGGGCCAAACTTCATGTTTTTCCCTTAATCCCTAAAATGAAGGGTAATCACCCACAGGGGGAGAAGGAGAAATCCCCTCTAGTAGGTAAACTCCTTGAGGGCAGGGAGCATGTCTACCTACTATAATGGATTGTTCTTTCCCAAGTGCTTAGTTCAGGGTTCTGCACACAGTAAACCCTCAATATATATCATTCATTGATTGATGGATCTACCAATCTTCTCTTTTTCATACCTCTTGTAGGTTCTAGCCTCCCCCCTACTCCTGACTCTCTTCATGTTGTCTAAAAATCCTCAATTCTTCCTTCACTTCCTCTTCGGGTCCTCAGATTTTCCCTACAAACTCACTCCAGCTGATGAACCCCTGTATTGAAGGGGAATCTGGTAATCTGTTACATCAATCGGCGAAACCTCCATCAATCAATCAATGGTATTTTTTCATTCGCTGTATGCAGAGCACTGTACTAAGCGCTTGGGAGAGTACAGTGTAACAGCATTGGCAGACACGTTCCCTGCCCACAAGGAACTTGCAGTCTATGGAGGGAGATGAACGTTAATAGCTTGTGGTGAGTCAGGAATGTTATCTACCAACTCTGTTGCATTGTGCTCTCCCATGCGCTTAGTACAGTGCTCTGTATGCAATAAGTGCTCAATAAATATGATCGATTGATAAATAAATTGCAGATCTGTATATAAATGCTGGGGGATTGAGGGTGGGGTGAATAAAGGGTACAAATTCAAGGGCAGAGCCCTTTACTAAGCACTTGAGAGAGTGCAATACAATAAAGTTAGGAGGCAGGGTCCCTGACCACAAGGAGCTGAGATGTCTAAACCAGCACGTGCCTCACATCAAAAACTCTGCTGTTTCGCTATGTATTCTACAAAGTTTTTGCGGCCGACGAGAGAGGATTCTCATCTTCAGAGTGTGGCTTGTGTGGCTCGCTCCTGGTTGAACCACTTTGGTTTGTCTTTCATCTGGGGTTTCCTCATCCCCTTCATCAATCGATCAATTCATCAGTTGATTGATTGCTGTGTGACTTTGGTCCAGACACTTTACTGCTCTGCACCTCAGTTCCCTCATCTGTAAAATGCGGATGAAGACTGTGAACCCCAAATGGAACAGAGACTGTGCCCAACCTGATTAGCTTGTATCTACCCCAGTGCTTAGTACAGTGCCTGGCACATAGAAAGTGCTTAACAAATACCATAAAAAGAAATAAATCTTATTTATTGAGCACTTACTGTGTGCAGAGCACTGTACTAAGCCCTTAGGAGTGTACAATGTAAACAGTACAACAGAGGTGGTAGACATGACCCCTCCCCACAACAAATTTACAGTTTAGAGTGGGAAACTGTAAACTCCTTATGGGCAGGGAACATGTCTGCTAATTCTGTTATATTGTACTCTCCCACACGCTTAGTACAGTGCTCTGCTCATAGTAAGCACTCAACCAATACCACTGATTGATTGATTGATGGAGGATGATGACTCCAAGCTCAGCGCTCTCTGCTTGCCAGGCAGCAAAAACAGAAAGTCCTTCATGTGTGACAGAAGCCAAAGATTCTTGCAGCAGCCTAAATTGGTTTCAATACAGACTGTGTTCTTCTGAACAGACTTTCCCTTCAGCTGCTCTAGAAGTTCCTTTTTTCCCCCAGGAAAGGCCCACTCGAACACACAGTATTCAAGCAGTGTTTTTGCAGGGAAAAAAAAGCCAAAACAGGTTGAGCATGAGAGCTGAAAAGCAGTGAGTTATAGATGATGCAATCAATCTATCAATTGTATTTACTGAACACTTACTGTGTGCAGAGCACTTTACTAAGCATTTGGGAGAGTTCAATATAACAGAGTTGGTAGAAACATTCCCTGCCCACGGTGAGGTTACAGTCTAGACGGGAGACATTAATATACATGAATACATTGTGGATATGTACATAAGTGCCATGGGGCTGGGAGGGAAGCAAGGCAGAGTGATGCAGAAGGGAGCGGAAGAGGAAATGAGGACTTAAGCAGGGAAGACCTCTTGGAGGAGATGTGCCTTCAATAATGCTTTGAAGGTTCTGGAGGGGATGGGGGGTGTTGCATAACTATCAAGATTTTTGGCCTTTGGGACAAGGAAGATGATGGTACTTTCCAAAGAGATGGGGAAATCAAGCAGAGCTCAAGCAGGGAATGTGACTGTTTGTTGTTGCACTCTCCCAAGCACTTAGTACAGTGGTCTATACACAGCAAGTGCTAAATCAATGCACTTTAATGAATGAATGCATGGATTCTGAGGGAAAGATGAGAGGTCTAGGTTTGAAGCTGTTGAGTTTGAGATATAGGTGGGACATTCAAATGGGGATGTGCAAAGGTAAGAGGAAATGTGGGCTTACAATTTAGGTGAAGAGCTCTGTTGGAAATGCGGACACAACACCCGAATTCCTTGGAGAGGCAGTGTGACCTAATGGAACGAGCACGGGCCTGGGAGTCCGAGGAGCTGGGTTTTAATTCCGGCTCTGCCATGTGTCTGCTGGGTGACTTTGGGCCAGTCACTTAACTTCCCTCGGCTGTAAAGTGGGAATTAAGACGGTAAACCTGTAAGCACTTAACAAATACCACAGTTGTTATTATTTTTATTATTAGAAAGGCGATAGCTCATCATCCTTAAGAGGGGTTATGCTGTAGGTTGCTAAAATGTAGACCACCCCCAGGGGCTACTACAACCCAGCCTCCACACTTGGCTCCTCTATCACCAACCTACTGACCGGTCTTCAATCTTATCTCTCTAGACTTCAACCCCTTCTCCCTCCCCCTTGACACCTGACAGATTACCACTCTACATTTTTTGATGGTATTGGTTAAGCGCTTACTGTGTTCTAGGAACTATACTAAGCGCTGGGGTAGGTACGAGGTAATCAAGTTGGATACAGTCCTTGTCCTACATGGGGCTCACAGTCTTAATCCCCCTTGTACAGATGAGGGAACTGAAGCCCAGAGAAGTGAAAAGACTTGCCCAAGGTCATATGGCAAACAAGTAGCAGAGCTGGGATCAGAACCCAGGTGCTTCTGACTCACAGGCTGTGCTTTATTCACTAGGCCACGCTGCTTCTCTAACCTTTTGGGGTAGAAATATATATACATACACGTGTATGTATATATATAAGGGAAGAAAATAGGGGGTCAGGAAGGAGCTTTTGATTAGACATACAAGGAAGCACAGAAGCCAAGTCAAGTCCTCTGGGAGAGTGTGACTGCCCTTCACAACGTCATCTCTTCTCCCTCTAGAGCTCCGTCAGCTTCTTTAGTGAAGATTGCCTCTGCCAAAGGAAGCAGAACGGTTTCCTGCAGGAGAAGATAGCTTATTCGCTGAGGGAAAAGCGATCCTATCTTTCGGATTCTACAGTTATTACATTTTCTCTGGCAATATCGGTCGAGAAAGGGGAGGTCTGGAAGGTTCTTGACACAGGTGGATGGGCAGCATCTTTTTTTTTTAAGTTGTGTGTTAAGCAGGTACTACGTTCCAGGCACTGTACTAAGTGCTGAAGTCACATCAGAGGGCCAGGATGATTCTCACAGCAGAGCTGACTTGCCCTAAGACTTGAAGTCAGTCATCTGTATTTGAAAGCCCACATACCCTGTCCAACCATAAGTGTTTTGCTTTTTTTTTTTTTAAAAAAAGGTATTTGTTAAGCAGTGCCAGGCACTGTACTAAGGGCTGGGGTAGACATACAAGCTAATCAGGTTGGACACAGACCTTGTCCCACATGGGGCTCACAGTCTTAATCCCCATTTTAGAGATGAGATTACTAAGGGACAGAGAAGTGAAGTGATTTGCCCAAGAGCACACAGCAGACAAGCAGCAGAGCCTGGATAAGAACTCTGATCCTTCTGCTTCTCAGGCCTGTGCTCTATCCACTAGGCCATGCTGCTTCTCAGTGTTTGTGTCCAGTGATGCAATTTCTCTTGGACTGGAAGAAGTGGATGAACTAGGCAGGAAAAGATATGGGGGGAAGTGTGGGAGAAGAGGAAATTCACCCTCCTCTACCAAGAGTGGATCCCTCCGAGTTCCACATTGGAACGCAGTAGCGACCATATGCTACCACCTTGGCACCGCGCGGATGCCACGGCTGTAGGCATGGGTGCGAATTGAGTGTGTGTGCCTCGGAGGTTTTGCTTTTGTGAGTACATAGTGAATATGCACCTGGGAGTGTGTTTTGGTGTCTTGTGTGACAGTCTGCTATGTTTTTGTGAAGCTGTGGCTAAGTGTGTATAAGTGTGACAGTGTTTGGGGATCGGTGCGTGGAGTGTGCGGGCATCTGTATCCATGTCTACGAGTAGCTATGTGAGGGTGAGAGCCAGGCATACAGGGTCAGAGACAGAGACCAAGAGAATGATTCAGAGACAGAGAGTGAGCAAGACAGACTGAGAAGGTACAGGAGAAACTGAGACAGAGAGAAGCAATGAAGAGAAAAAGATGGGGGCGTGGGGGGGGAAGAGAGAGAGATAGAAAGGAAAAGAAGGGAGGGGAGAGAGGGAAATGGGGGGGAGAGGGGGAGGGAGAGAAGAGGAACAGAGAGGAAGAGAGAGGGAGGAAGAGGAAAAGGAGAGAGGGAGAGGTGAAAAGAGATCGCGAGGAAGAGGAAAAGAGGGGGAAAGAGGAGGATAGAGGAAAAGGAGAGAGGGAGAGGTGAAAAGAGATGGGGAGGGAGAGGAAAAGGGGAGAAAGAGGAGGATGGAAGAAAAGGAGAGAGAGGAAAGGAGATGGGGAGAGTAAAGGAGGGGAGAAAAAGAAAGATAAAGGAAAAGGAAAGGGAGAAAGGGGAGAGAGGAAGAGAGGGAGAGAAGAAAAGAAATGGAGGGAGAGGAAAAGAAGGGAGAGAGAGGCAGATGGGGAAAAGGAAGGGAGGGAGTGGAAAAAGGGAGCAAGGAGAAGAGGAGGAAGAAGTGGGATAGAGGAAATAGAGGGAGGGGAGGGAAAGGGGGACAGAGAGACGAAAAGAGATGGGGACAGAGAGGAAGAGGAAAAGGGAATGGGGGAGAGAGACAAAAAGAGATAGGGACAGAGAGGAAGAGGAAAAGAGTTGGGAGGAAAAGAGGAAGGAAGGGGGATAAGAGGGGAGAGGAAGTGGGGAGACAGAGGAAAAGAGATGGGGACAGAGAGGGAGAGGAAAGGGAAGGGGGAAAGGAGGGAGGAAGGGAGAGGAGGAGAGGGAGGGAGGAAAAGAGAAGGGGAGAGGGAGGGAGGAAAAGAGAAGGGGGCAGAGAGGGAGAGGGAAAGGGAAGGGGGGAAAGGAGGGAGGAAGGGAGAGGAGGAGAGGAAAAGAGAAGGGGACAGGGAGGGAGAGGGAAAGGGAAACGAGGAAAGGAGGGAGGAAGAGAGGGGGAGAGAGAGGGAGAGGGAAGGGGGGAAAGAATGGAGGAAGGGAGAGGAGGAGAGGGAGAGAGGGAAAGGGAAGGGGGGAAGGAGGGAGGGAGAGGGGGAAGAGGAGGGAGACAGAGAAGGAGAGGGAAAGGGAAGGGGGGAAAGGAGGGAGAGGGAGAAGAGGAGGGGAGAGGGAGGGAGACGGAGAGGGAGAGGGAAAGGGAAGGGGGGAAAGGAGGGAGGAAGGGAGAGGGGGAAGAGGAGGGGAGAGAGAGGGAAAGGGCGCGCGCGCGCGGTGCGGGCGGTGGGATTCGCTGTGGGTGCGGGGCGGTGCGGGGCGGGGCGGGGCTCGGGCAGCTCCTGAGCATTGTGCCGCGCCCGCCCTCCCCAGCCCGACCAGCCCCGGCCCGCGATCCCCAGCCCCGGCCCGGCCCGGCCCCGCTCCGCTCCGGCCGCACCTGCCGCTGCCGGGAGCGCGGAGGGAGGGAGAGCCGCGGCCCCGCCCCGCCGCCCCCCGCCCCGCCGCCCCCCGCCGCCCCCCGCCGCCCGGGACGGGGATGGGCCCCGGCCCCGCCAACGCCGCCGCCGCCGCCGCCGCCGCCGCCACGCAGCCCTCGGCCCGGCCCCGCTAAGAGGAGGCGGCGGCGCCCCGGGCCCCCGCGGCCATGCCGGGCTGGAAGAGGAACATCCCCACCTGCCTGCAGGCGGAGGAGCAGGAGGGAGGTCAGCCTGGAGGCGGAGGGCGCGGGGGGCCGGGGCCGGGGCCGGGGCCCGGCAACTTCACTTTGCCAACTTTGCTGGGGCTCGGCCGCCGCTCCTTGCCGGCCGGGGGGCCGGGGGGAGGGGGGCCGGGGGGAGGGGGGCCGGGGGGTCCCGGGCGGAGCGGCCGGGAGCGGCCCTGCGCTGCACGTCCCGCCCGCGGCCTCCTGAGCTCCACTCCTGCAGATCTCCAGCTCGCTCGTTCAGGGCTTCGCTGGCCCCGGGCTTGCTGATCCTGGGTCGGCCGGACCCGGGAGTGCTGGTCCTGGGCTTCTTAGCCCCGGATTTGCTGGTCCTGGGCTTGCCGGTCCCGGGCTTTGTTGGACCAGGGCTTGCTGGTCCTGGGCTTCTTAGCCCTAGGCTTGCTGGTCCTGGGTTTCTTAGCTCTAGGCTTGCTGGTTCCGGGCTTTACTGGTCCTGGGCTTCTTAGCCCTAGGCTCGCTGGTCCCGGGCTTGCCGGCCCTGGGCTTCTTAGCCCTAGGCTCGCTGGTCCCGGGCTTGCCGGCCCTGGGCTTCTTAGCCCTAGGCTCGCTGGTCCTGGGCTTTGCTGGCCCTGGGCTTCTTAGCCCTAGGCTCGCTGGTCCCGGGCTTGCCGGTCCTGGGCTTCTTAGCCCAAGGCTTGCTGGTCCTGGGTTTTGCTGGTCCTGGGTTTCTTAGTCCTAGGCTGGTTGGTCCTGGGTTTCTTGGTCCTGGGTTTCTTGGTCCTAGGCTTGCTGGTCCTGGGCTTGCCGGTCCTGGGTTTCTTAGCCCTAGGCTGGTTGGTCCTGGGTTTCTTAGCCCTAGGCTTGCTGGTCTTGGGCTTGCCGGTCCTGGGTTTCTTAGCCCTGGGCTGGTTGGTCCTGGGTTTCTTAGCCCTAGGCTTGCTGGTCTTGGGCTTGCCGGTCCTGGGTTTCTTAGTCCTAGGCTGGTTGGTCCTGGGTTTCTTAGTCCTAGGCTTGCTGGTCCTGGGCTTGCCGGTCCTGGGTTTCTTAGCTCTAGGCTGGTTGGTCCTGGGTTTCTTAGTCCTAGGCTTGCTGGTCCTGGGCTTGCCGGTCCTGGGTTTCTTAGCCCTAGGCTTGCTGGTTCCGGGCTTTGCTGGCCCCGGTCTTTAGTCCTGGGCTTTGATGGCCCCGGCCTTCTTAGCCCCAAGCTTGCCGGTCCCAGGCTTGCCGGTCCTGGACTTTGCTGGTCCCGGGCTTGTTGTTCTTGGGCTTGTTGGTACCGGGCTACTGGTCCCGGCTTTGCTGATCTCGGGGTCCGGTGGCCCCTTGCGTGGCTTTCTTGCCCCTCGGGCTCTCAGCCTAGCGGGTCCTTGGGGTGGGAGATGGGCCCTTTTCGGCAAGACCCCGTGTAAAGCTGCAGGTGTGGGCACCTCGTGCGCCTCCTGCCCCTCGTGCCCCACGTGCCTCTCCCACACTCCCCCGTGCGTTATCACTGCACACGGGGCCGGAGGGGCCTGGGACGCTCCCACTGGGGGGGCATTTGCCCCTGCACCACACTCTGCCGGAGAGGTCCATCCCACCACACCCAAGGCCGCGGTGGGCCCCATCTCCTCTCACCCACCCTGCTGGAGAGCGGTGTCACCCTACAACAGGTGCGGGGGGGGGGGGTCTCCAGATCTCCCCATCCCCTCCGCAGGAGGGGACCCCCTCTTGCCAGGGCTTAGACGCCCCTCCTTTCCTGGCATCCCCAAGGGTCAGCCTGACCCTGTACCAGTCAGGTCCAAAGCTGCAGAGGTAAGGCCCTGGGGGGCGAGAAGGGGAGGGGGAAATTGTACTTTTCAAGCGCTTAGTACAGTGCTCTGCACACAGTAAGCTCTCAGTAAATACAATTGAAAGAATTAATGAGGGGGAGGGCAACGCTGCCGGGTCACAGTCGCGGTGGGCACGACTCAAAGCCCACCCTGCCTGCAGCGGGCAACCGGGCCCCCCGGCCAGCCTCGTGTGGCTTCTCCAAAGTTTCGGGTTCTGGGCACGTTGCTGCATAAGGAAGCCCAAAGGTGCAATCTTGCGTTCCTCTGTAGTTGGCACAACCCATCTTTGGGTTAAATGCGGATGGACGGATGACTGACTCGGGGAATTAAACCCTCTAATTGCTTTCTTGTTAGATTCAGGAGTTCGTGACCGTGAGGCCGGACTTGGGACGCGCAGGTTTCGGCAAGGTTATCTTATATTTCCGCATCCCGTCAACCGTCTGAGGGACCGGGCTTTTGTCTAGTGCTGGAAGCCTGCTAAGGAAATGTTGTCTTTTTGGTGAGGGAAATGGAATGAGAACAGAACTGTTCATTTGGAACCCAGAAAAGGCACCCGAAATAAGCTTTGTGATCAGTTCGGAAAATTCTCATCCTGCTACCTGAACAACGTGCAGCTCTAGGCAGTTACCTCGTATTGACCCCCAGCACTGCGCATAGCGTTTTGCCACAGAATAAGGGCCTAATATCGCTGTTGTCGTTATTATCCCATTTTTAAAAATCCTCTTGGCGGCAGTATGTTTCACAAGGAACCCGATAGACACGGAGGTTTGGACTGTTAAAAGAGGTTTGGGTGTCCTTTAGAAAAATAGCAGAATGTGAAAGACGATCGTTTAATCTGGGCAACAGAGATAAGAACCAAGCATTCCTACAACTACATAAAAATCTGAGTCAGAAAATTGGC
Source organism: Ornithorhynchus anatinus (assembly GCF_004115215.2). Lineage (NCBI taxonomy): Eukaryota > Metazoa > Chordata > Mammalia > Monotremata > Ornithorhynchidae > Ornithorhynchus > Ornithorhynchus anatinus. The sequence goes on along the minus strand of NC_041741.1, from coordinate 16,537,879 downwards.
AGGCTCCCTTATCTACAGCCCAAGCATGCAGCATAAAGTGAGATACTCATCGATCAATCAGTGGTATTTATTGAGCGCTTACTGTGGGCAGAGCACCATACTGAGCGCTTGGCAGAGCACAGTGTAACAGGACCGATAGACACCTTTCCGGCCCATAGCGAGCTTAGAGTCTAAAGGGGAAGACAGATATGAAAACTGTGGATGTATAATATGGAAAAGGAGCAGTGTGGTTTAGTGGAAACGGCTGGGATTTCTTTTCCACTTTAATAATTAGCCTCCTACTGTTTGTTTTCCTATGCGAGAATTCGGAATTGATTTGTGATTGTCTTTGGACAATGGGGTGTTTTTTGTTTATGTTTCTGTGTTTGCTTTGCACAAACCAAAGTTCAAGTGAATTTAGTTACCTAAGAGTTTCTGATGCATACTTCGGTGAATGTGGCTTATGTTCACCCTGCGATTCTTTTATGATCATTAAAGTGCTGAACGTTTCTTTCTGTCTTACAATGAAATTGCCCCCTTTTCCTTGGAATCCAGACAGTTTGGGCTTAAGCTCTGCCAGTAGCAGTTTGTATTCAATTGGCAAATTAGTAATACTGTGAGATAAAGTAGATGTGGCAAACGTAGTCTAGAGTGGAATTCATCAAGATGTGAATGACAAATACTGTACCATGCAGTTAAACTCTGGTTTCAGGTTGGTTGTGCCGACGCTCTTTCGGGAAAATATTTCCATTCTAAAAACCCATTATAGAGACCATCCTAGCATGAAGAATTTTTATGTAGATTTTTATTGAGCTAATTCTTTTTCTGAGACCAACACAGATTAACTCAAGCTACCTGCATAAAACAGTTGGCCATAAACTTATAGGAATGAGTAAATAACACGGAACCTGTCAGGCTGGCAGAGTGAATGGAAAGTTTCACTTTTCAGAGCAAAGAAAAGATTTTAATTTTGCGGCTCTCCATTTAAAAAGCGGTTGGCTGTGCTGCACAGATAAAGTCTGTAATTGCCCAACGTCATGGTATCATTAGTGGTATTTATTGAGTGCTTATTGTGTGCAAAGCCCTGTACTAAGCGCTTGGGTGAGTCCAGTACCAAATAGTTGGTAGACACGTTTCCTGCCGGTGACCAGCTTAGAGGCCAGCCTGGGAGATAGACATGAAGACAAATAATTTAGAGCATATGATTTATAAATGCCATGGGGTTGAGGGTGGGATGGATATCAAATGCCCAGAGGTTACAGATCCAGGCCTAGAGGTCGAAGGACCTGGGTTCAAAATCTGCCTCCGCCACTCCTCGGCTGTGTGATCTTGGGCAAGTGGCTTGACTTCCCTGGGTTTCAGTTACCTCGTCTGTAGAATGGGGATTCAGACTTGGAGTTCCATATGGGACTTGAATTGAGTCCAACCTGATTAGCTTGTATCTGCCCCAGTGCATAGAAGAGTGCCTGGCACATAATAAGTGCCTTACAAATACCATAAAAATGAAAAAGGATAATAATAATTAATAATCATTTTGGAATTTAGGAGTCAAATGTTGTGGGGGTAAGTAAAAGAATTCTACAGACTCCCAAAGTGCTCACAAGGGTCTATGACACCAGAGCTCCTCTGAATCCATCGAAGGAAGTTGGGTCGACAATTACCTAGACACGTCCCGACCTGAGAAGGCTTGGTCAAAATGAAAATGATCCGTCACCGTTGAGGTGGCTGGCTCCATTTAATTTTGTTTGCCCATCCCGATTTTTCCACCCAAGATTTCCTGACAACGGTCTACACTGCTCCTGGGCCGGTGGAGAGTAGGGAGAGTGAATGTAGCCATGTTAGCCTGTTCCTCCTCAAAGTCCTCTAGAATAGCACCATGTGTGAGCCTATCATTAAGATGCTTAGTACTGAGCAATGGAAGGGCAACATCTGGGTTGTTGCAGTGAAAGCCGTCGTTTCTAAAATGACATATAAGGACTCGCCCTGGAAGGTGACGTTTCATTAAAATTCACAGCACATTTTCTTCCTCTCCTTATGATTTTCCGCCTGCGCTACTAAACCCAATCCAGTTAGAAGCCACCTAGAACACTTTTTGAGCAAAAAATAGAAGAACGATGTTTCTGGAATTCCTCGTGTTCAACATCCCTTCCGATCGAGTTAAATAAAATCGTTTTATAGGCTCTCGTGTCTGCTGCAGAGCTCACCGTGCGATGGAAGTGTAAAAGTTGAGAGATTGATGTGTGATGCCTTTTCTGTATCTTATCATCAATGGTAATTTATTGTGGACTTAGTACTGGATGCAGGGCACTGTACGTTTTCCCTTTGGCGATGCCTGGTTTATCGGTGCCTATTCTTCTGTAGTCTGAAAGTGGGTACTCGTTACAGAAAATCAAGGAAGCCTGCGTAAAAAGGGAGATTTTCAGTATCTGTGGGAACAGGCAGACTTCCCTGTTTTGGTTTGCTGGAGGTGAGGAGGGAAACCCCAAGAATTTGCGAATATTCAAGAGCTTGGATGGTAGAAAATGAACTCTGATTGGATTTCACACTTAGATTGGAATGTTCCCACATGGAGAGAGAGAAAAAGGCTTTTTCTGTGTTAGGATTCAGTTCCTCTAGACGGTAATCTCGTTGTCAGCAGAGAATGTGTCTATTTTTATAATGTACTCTCCCAAGCGCTTCGTACGGTACTCTGCATATAGTAAGCGCTCAGTGACTACAATTGAATGAATGAATTATTCTCATGGGTTCTGATTGTCTACAAATGGACTTGAAACCATTCCCCTTGAGTTTCTAAGCTGCGAGTCTTGATTCCTGGTGCCTTTTAAAATATTTCTTTAAATATCCTTCTTCCAGGCAATTAAAAATTAACCACATTTTTTTTACCCCCAAAGGGAAGAACAGGTATATAGATATGTTCTTGCGGCAGACTTTTGTTGTTTTTTTTTCATGTTTGTATTTGTTTCCCGAGTTAAAGGGAAGCAAATACAAAAGAATAAGCAGTGTGGCTTAGTGGAAAGAGCGTGGGCTTGGGAGTCAGAGGTCGTGAGTTCTAATCCTGTCTCCGCCACTTGTCAGCTGTGTGACTTTGGTCAAGTTACTTAACTTCTCTGTGCCTCAATTACCTCATCTGGAAAATGGGGATTAAGACTGTGAGCCCCAACTGATACCTTGTATCTCTCCCAGCGCTTAGAACAGTGCCTGGCCCACACTAGGCGCTTAACAAATACTGTCATTACTTCCTCTAGATTCTAAGTCTGTTGTGGGCAGGGATTGTCTCTCTTTATTGCTGTATTGTACTTTCCAAGTGCTTAGTGCAGTACTCTGCACACAGAAAGCACTCAATAAATATGATTGAATGAATGAATGAACATGTACTTAGGTATATTCTTGGGACAGACTTTTGCTTGTTTTTTTCTGGTTTGTATTTGTTTCCCTAGCTAAAATATGTGTACATATATGCTTATGTACACATTTTAGGAAGCAAGCTTTTTTTGAATGGCATATAAGCGCTTACTATGTGCCAGGTATGGTACTAATCACTGGGGTAGATTCATGATAATCAGTTGGACACAGTCCGTGTTCCACGTGGGGCTAACCGTCTTAATCCCCATTTTGCAGATGAGGGAACTGAGGCCTGGAGAAGTGAAGTGACTTGCCCAAGGCACATAGCAGACAAATGGCGGAGCCAGAATCAGAACCTAGATCCTCAGACTCCCACTCCCGGGCTCTTTCAAGTAGGCCATGCTGACTTCTCAAAATTTTGTTTGGCTTTTGTGGAGGAAGAAGGAATGTGTGATTTGGGGAACAAAATTTGTGGAGGTTTAATGGTAAATCTTTTAGTTTATTTTCCAAATGAGCTTTACGGCTGATTCCATTTTCTTGAGAATGGATCACATATACTGGTCATGTCTCCTGATGCGACTGTATCATGCTGTCCCACGTGCTTAGTACAGTGCTCTGCACACAGCACAATAAATACCATTGATTGTTTGAGAGTGGGCACATTTTAGGCAAGGGATGGAATCCCTGCAATCGGCTTGCAAACACTACACCAAGCTTACAAATATTCAGGCTTTTAGAGTGAGTGGAAATTTGTGACTATTTTCATCTGAGGCTTCTGGAAAGAATTTGAGAAGGAAGAATTAAGGAAACTCTTGCCTGATTGCATAGAGAAATGATATCATGACATATTTTAGTTTTCAGGCTAATATGTGGTACTTGCTTGATCAGTGAGTTGAAGTTTGCTTAGTATAATAAAGGTTTGGAATGGAGACACACTATAAGTATTAGACTAAGCGGAAAATTTGCCTTAGTGAAAATAAGAGGGTGCATTTTCCCACAGCAGGCTTTTTAACAAAATTGGAAATGATTTCTCGAATGACTTTGTCCTGAAAACTGAGATTTCACTAGACTACAAATATTTTAGGTTAGGGTAAGCGAGTGGCATTGCTCTCCTTAATTCATAGCAGTGTGCCCTTACTTTGAGAGAAGCAGCGTGGCCTAGTGGATAGATCACGGGCCTGGGAGTCAGACACACTGGGTTCTGATCCCAGCCCTGCCAGTTGTCTTCTGTGTGACCTTGGGCAAGTCACTTCTCTGTGCCTCAGTTCCCTCATCTGCAAAATGCTGTTTAAGACTGTGAGCCCCACCTGTGTCTAACCAGTTTAGCCTGTATCTACTCCAGCACTTAGTATAGTGCCTTGCTCAGAAGTAAGCACTTAACCAATACTGTTTTTTAAAAACAAGATCGAGATGATGCTTCAGCTTGCACCTCGTAAGCCTTGTACACAATCAGTAATACAGTACTGAAGGCTAACACTGAATTTTTTTTTATATTTGAAAGTGCTTACTCTCTGTCGAGCACTATTTTAAGTGTTGGGCTAGATACAAGTTGATCAGGTGGGACACAGTCCCTGTCCCACATGGGGCTCACCATCTAAGTAGGAGTTAGTACTGGTATTGAATCCCCTTTTTACAGTTGAGAATACCGAAGCACAGAGAAGTTAAGTGACTTCCCCAGGTCACACAACAGGCAACTGGCAGAATCAGGATTAGAACCCAGGTCCTCTGAGTTTTCGTGGTAAAAATATGGAAGTGGTTTACCACTGGCTTTTTCCGTGCAGTCAACTTGAGTCTCCGCCCTCAAACGTGGGTGAGTTGTGACTTGTAGCAGATTGACTTCCACTCGTTAGCCACTGCCCAAGCTAGGAATGGAATGGGTAGGCGTCTGCTTGACTCTCCCTCCTGTAATGGAGGTGCCATCCAGAAAGGGGAGAGGGAGGTATAGCCTCAGGGAAATGAGTCTGCCCCTCCAGCATATTCGATAAAGGTGATCAAAGGGGAAGCACCCTCATCTTAAGAATTTTGGTCCTTGTTAAGTGCCTACTCTGAACGGAGCCTTGTACTAAGTGCTGGGGTAGCTACAAGGTCATCAGCTTAGACTCAGTCCCTGTTCCATTCGAGGCAAGAGGGAGAACACCTGTATTAATGTCTGTTTCCCCCTCTAGACTGTAAGCTCATCGTGGACAGGGAATGTGTTTGTTTAGTACTCTCCCGAGTGCTTAATACAGTGGTTTGCATAGAATAAGTGCTCAATAAATATGATTGAATGAATGAATAAATTTGGCAGATGAGGAAACTGAAGGTGTGGAGAAACGAGAAGCAGCAATACCAATACCACTATTATTATTATTAAGAAATAGGGATTATCATGAAAATTGGGGTAAAGGTGACTCTCCTTGACCAAATGGACAGGTGATGAATGTTACTTAGAAATATCCATTCACGTAAAAAGGTATAGGTTTTCACTCCTCCAGTTCATTGCCTTTCCCTGGAAATAAAACACACTTGACCATGAATGCAATAGGAGGAGGAAGGTGCTTTGGATCAATTTCAGTTGTAAGAAGGTAATTGTTGGCTGATGAGCTTCCCACCGAGAAGATAAGGCGACTTTTCAAACTCATTGTTTTGACAACAGTGCTGTACTAAATCAGAAGGTTGATCCAAAACACACCAGGAAAAAAGATGTCCACTACCTTAGAACAGTAGAATAGTGCTTGTGCAAAATTGGTCTCAACGAAGAAGCAGTGTAGGGCCTGGGAGTCAGGGGACCTGGGTTCTTTCTTCGGTTCCGCCTCTTGTCTGCTGTGTGACCTCACCTAACCTCTCTGGGCCACAATTACCTCATCTGTAAAATGGAGATTAAATCCTGCAATTTAGTCTGTGAGCTCCACATGGGACAGGGACTCTGTTCAACCTGATGATCTTGTATCTTTGCCAGCGCTTAGAGCAGTGCTTGAGGCTAGACAGTGCTTAACAAATACCTTAAAAAAAAACAATGTAGTGCACATCTTAATGGCAAGAGCTTAATGGAAAGGGAGTCAGAGGTTGTGGGTTCTAATCCCGACTTTGCCACTTATCAGCTGTGTGACTCTGAGCAAGTCACAACTTCTCTGTGCCTCAGTTACCTTATCTGTAAAATGGGGATTAAGACTGTGATCCCCACGTGGGACAACCTTATTACCTTGTATTTACCCCAGTGCTTAGAACAGTGCTTGGCACGTAGTAAATGCTTAACAAATACCATCATCATCATTATTATTATTATTAACTTGAAGGAACCACCTCAGTGCAGCTCAAAAGGAGAGTGTATGGTTTTCATTGCACGTGACATCTTTAACAAAAGTTCATCGCCCATTTTATAATAATAATAATAATAATAATGTTGGTATTTGTTAAGCGCTTACTATGTGCCGAGCACTGTTCTAAGCGCTGGGGTAGACATAGGGGAATCAGGTTGTCCCACGTGGGGCTCACAGTCTTAATCCCCATTTTACAGATGAGAGAACTGAGGCACGGAGAAGTTAAGTGACTTGCCCACAGTCACACAGCCGACAAGTGGCAGAGCTGGGATTTGAACTCATGAGCCCTGACTCCAAAGCCCGTGCTCTTTCCACTGCGCCACGCTCTGCTTGATGGACTTTCAAAGCAGTAATGTGACTTAGTCGATAGAGCTTGGGGTGGGAGTCGGAAGGACCTGGGTTCTAATCCTGGCTGTGCCACTCGTCTGCTGTGTGACACTGTGTGAGTCACTTCATTTCTCTGTGCCTCAGTTCCCTCATCTGGAAAATGTGGATTAAGACTGTGATGAGCCCCATGTGGGACAGGGACTGCGTTCAACCTGTTTAACCTGTATCTGCCCCAGTGCTTAGAACAATGTTTGGCACACAGTAAATGATTAACAAGTACCATTATTATTAGTAGTATTATTAATAATAAATGAAAACACCTTGCAGTTAATCCTCAGGTGCGGTATCACTAGACAATGTTTTGAACAGTTGAAAACTGCTGATTTTTCTTGCTGTCATAGTTGCTGAACTGGCAAACAGTATGAAAATGTGAAAGAAAAGTAGCAGTGTAAATTGCTTAAATTTGTGCCTGCCTAGCCACGATTCATCAACTGAGGAAAAGAAGTTTGTGAAATTTAATTTCCACCTGTTAGTATGTTTAAGTAAAATGCAGCATGAACTAACTCATACACATTTTGATAACTGCTTCCCCATAAGTTGAACTGCCACAAACAGAATTAGAGTTCAATGATCCGTTTTCAGTGTGTTTTTTTAAATGGTATTTGCAAAGCGCTTACTCTGTGCCAGGCACTGGGGTAGATACAAACTAATCAGGTTGGACACAATTCCTGTCTCACCTGGGGCTCACAGTCTGAATGTATATTTTACAGATGAGGTAATTAGCCCAGAAAAATGACTTGCCCAAGGTCATGCAGCAGATGAGTGACAGAGCTGAGTTTAGAATCCAGGTCCTGCTGACTCCCAGGTCTGTGCTCTATCCACTATGTTACCCTAATTGCCTTTTTCAGTGGACCTTACATCTGACCTGCATCATCTTTGCTTAAGCCACCGTAGGTTGACCATCATACAGAAATGTCAAGAGACCCAACACAATTTACATTTGTGGACATGCCGTATGACAGATAGAGTAAAGGCTAGGCAGAGTGATAAGGTAAAATGGACCATTAATTCATGAAAACTAGGGGCTTCAAACTCTGTATTCTCTAGAGACTGATATATTGTTTTAGAGACTAATAAACAACCATCTCTGTTTAGAGTGTTATCCTAGGACTTTTCTGTGATAATGTTGTGGAACATGAAGCTCAATTTCTTTTGGCATTCTCGTTGTGAGCAGAGAATGTGTCTATTAACTTGGTTGCATTGTACTTCCCAAATGCTCTGCACACAATAAGTATTCGATAAATACCATTGATTGATTTCATAGCATTTTTTTTGTATATATCTGTAAAATATACGTTAAAAATTATTCATATTAACGTCTGTCTCCCCATCCAGACTGTAAGCTCATTGCGGGCAGGGAACATGCTTACCAACTCTGTTGTACTCTCCCAAGCGCATAGCACAGTGCTCTGCATGCAGTAAGCGCTCAATAAATACCCATGATGATGATTCTGGCAGTTTGCAAGTGTGCCTTGGTTTTGCCCCTTATGTTCTGAGTGGTGTTATGTAGAATGCTCTGTGTTTGATACGCATCAGTTCACTGCACAGCTGTTCTGAAGCAACACACACATTTGGCAGATCAGGGCCTCAGAATGTGTGTTATTCAAGCTATTGTTCCCAGGGCAGTGAAAAGCCGTGGAAAGAGCATGGATTTGGGAGTCAGAGGACCTGGGTTTTAAACCCCTTTCTGCCATTTGCTTGCTCTGTGACCTTGGGCAAGGCATTTCTCAATTTTTCCTGTCCTGTGTCCAACCTAATTCACTTTTATCTACCCCAGTGATTAGAACAGCGTTTGATACATTGTAAGAGCTTAAGAAATGCCCACCACCACCCCCCTGCCCGCCCCCCCAAAAGCTAAAAAGCCCGAATTCAGGTGAAAATCAAATTGATATGAGCAAAGCTTCGGCTTTGGTGGGTCACACAACGTGTAGTTTAGTGGAAAGAGAGCAGGCCTGGGAATCAGAGGATCTGGGTTTGAATCCTGGCTCCACCTTCCACCGCTGGCCTGCTGTTGACCGTAGGCAAGTCACTTTCTCTGTGCCTCAGTTTCTTTCTCTATTAAATGGGGATTCAACAACTGTTCTCCCTCCCTCTTAGGCTGAGTTCATCATGCAACATAGGGACAGTCTCTTTCCTGATTATCACGAATCTACTCCCGTCAATCAATCTTATTTGTCGAGAGCTTACTGTGTGCAGAGCACTGTACTAAGTGCGTGGGAGACTATAGTATAACAGAATTGGTAGACATGTTCCATGCCCACAGGGAGCATACAGTCTAGTGTGTAGTACAGTCCTTGGAACATTGTAAGCACTTAAATCCTATCTTATATTGGTTTTACGTTGATATGTAGGTTTACTTATCAACATAAAATACTGTATTACATTGGTTTTACGTTGATATATATGCTTACATATTAATGTTAAAACCAATATACATTCCAAGCGCTTAGTACAGTGCTCTGCACAGAGTAAGTGCTCGAGAAATATGATTGAATGAATATAGTATATTAATATCTAAATTCATAATCTTTCATTATTGATCCATATTCATATGGCTAGGTAAACCTGAAATTTAAGAAATGGGTTTAACTGTATTGTTTTTTTTTCACTTAAAGGACTTGTCTTGGTCCAATTCCTGTATCTTGGGCACACATTAGTGCACTTTTCATTATTTCCCCTGGGACACTATATTTCATTTAACCGTCTTTGAGTTAACACTCTATTTTCCTGGAACCAATTAAGAGCACTAACCTGAACGTTACCGGTAACTAGTTCTCATAAATGACTTAAATCACAGGTATAATTAAAAGTGCTTAATTAAAATTATATTTTAATAAAGTTTTATGTCTTCTCTGCTCATTATGTTAAGATTCACATTTTTCTTCTTAGACTTCTGTTTTTCCCTTTTGGCCACACTGCCGGATGTGTGTTTACGTCTCACCAAGATCAACATTGCTGCTTTTCTGAAAGCCTCCTGGTAGTTGGAAAAGCCTATTTTTTTCCCGTCAAGTGGAAACATGACCCTGAAATGAAGGTTAATATATTGTATTTCTAAACCACCTCCTTGTCCTCTAAAGAAGGAAACTAAAGAGTATGGATGTGTGTTGCTGTATTGTACCCCATTTCTGATTCACCTTCTTGTCCTATAAAGAAGTGAATTGAAGAAATGTGTTTTATGTACATCAATACATTTATCTATATATACAGATGCACATATTCATTCACCGTATTTCTTAAGCGCTTACTGTGTGCAAAGAACTGTGCTGAGCACTTGAGAGAGTACAATGTAACGATAAAGACATATTCCCTGCCCATGCAGATATAATGATGTTAGCATCTCCTGGGCAGGTAATGTGTCTACCAATTCTTTTGTATTGTCCTCTCCCAAGTTCATAGTACAGTGCTCTGCAGACTTTAAGTGCTTGATAAATACCACTGACTGATTTGATCCTTCAGACTGATAACCCTGAGGCAAATGAAGGTCATGTGAAATGTCCTTGATGATTCAGTCAATGGTATTTAATAATAATAATAATAATAATAATGATGGTATTTGTTAAGCACTTACTATGTGCCAAGCACCATTCCAAGTGCTGGGGTAGATACAAGATAATCAGTTTATCCAACATGGGGCTCACAGTCTTAATTCCCATTTTGCAGATGAGGTAACCGAGGCACAGAGAAGTTAAGTGACTTACCCAAAGTCACACAGCTGACAAGTGGCAGAGCCAGGCTCAGAACCCACGACCTCTGACACAAGCCGGGGCTCTTTCTCCTAAGCCACGCTGCTTCTCGCTTGGGAGTGTACCAAGTGTGCCAACGAGTTGGCAGACACGTTCCTTGGCCGTGATCTTCTGACCCCCAGCCCCGTGTTCTACCCACTACGCCATGTCCCTTCTCCGGGACCTTTTAAAGTGATCTTGGCGTGCTGTTTAAGTGCTTGGGTGTACTGTTCTGCTCCCTCAACACCACTCCTTAGTCATATGGCCAGTGGTATTTATTGAGTGCTTACTGTATGCAGAGCACTGGGGAAAGTACAATACAACAGAATTAGCAGACATATCGAGCTAGCCCAGCCTACCGCTCATTCTCCAGAGTGCCAGGTTCAGCCGCCTTTGCTACTAATAATTGTTTTATTTAAGTGTTTACTGTGGGCACATTGTGGGAAGGGAACACATCTGCCCACTCTTTTGTATTAGAGTCTTCCAAGTGCTTAGTACAGTGCTCACTGTAAGCACTCAGTTTAATACCATTGATGATGTCAAGCAGTGCGTTCCTCGCTTAGGTAGAAGCAACAGAATCAGATCAGACACAGTCTCTGTTCCACGTGGGACTCACATTCTAAGGAGGGCAGGGAATGTGTCTGTTTATTGTTACATTGTTCCCTTCCAGGTGCTTAGTACAGTACACACTCAAAAGATAGGATTGAATGGAAGACTCTGCTTTTAAAAAGTAGTTAATAGAGCAGGTTTTTAATGCAACACGTTCCCTGCACTCCAAGTATTAAAAGAGGTTTCCACCTCTCAATTTTTAAAAGGGTTCTTGGATATTTTATCAGTTTGAATGTTACAACATTTAAGGGAGCTTATCCCAACCTTTTCCATCCCGTGAAAGCAAGGGAAAGGTAGATCTAATAAAAAGAGTAAAGCATGTGGACATTTTAATTTAACTGCAAATGCTGATAACAGGTTTGCAATGTACTGCTTAACCAGGTAAAACTGGAAATATGCTTCTTCATGAAAATAATTTAATATGGATTTGAATTAATCCTAACAAATGGAACACTTTTGTGGGGCAAAGAATGATTATGTGGATTGTTCATACCTAAAAAAAGTGAATAAAATTTTATGTGTCATATTTATTAGTACAGCAATGTAATAAATAGGAATTGTGTTGTGGCATGAATGGATCCAGATGTACTCAACAGATTAAAAGGTCCAGCAAAAATGCCATTTTGATTAGATGGAGGCAAGTATAAGACCTGGTATAATGCCTTAGGCTTCTTATTTATAAGCAGTGGGGACTGTCTTAATATAATTAACATTCAGAATATGGCTATTTAGGATAATGTCTTTTTCCCTTTCCCATTTTTAAGCAAAAATGAGGGAATTTAAATCCACGAATTAGTTCTGTTTCCTGTAGTGAGGATACCGTGAACCCAACTAAACTTTAATTATATTCTAAACTGCTTTATAAGTTCACTTTTGGTAATTGATTGTGATGTGAAATGGCTTCTATGGATGTCCTCTTTGTTCATCCAAGTTCTTTCATACGTAGGTTTGGTTTAGCTTAATTCCAGTCCAAAAATTAAGATACTTTAAATTAAACAAACTCCCAAGATATATCTGCAGGATGGGTTTTAGCATCAGATTTTAAGTAGGAGCAGCATGGATTAGTGGATAGAGCACAGACCTGGGAGTCAGAAGGACCTGGGTTCTCATTCCAGCTCCGTCACCTGTTTGCCACGTGGCCTTGAGCAAATCCCTTCACTTTTCTGGGCCTCAGTGACCTCATCTGTAAAATGGGGATTAAGACTGAAAGCCCTATGTGGGACAGTGACTGTTCAACCTGATTAGCTTGTATCTACCCCTTGACCCTCAGTAAGCATTTAACAAATACCGTTATTATTATCATTATTATTGTTATTACTATTACAAATCAAATAATCCAAAATACAAAGAAGCATCATGGCCTAGCAGAAAGGGCACGGGCCTGGGATTGTGAGGACCTGTGTTCTAATCCAGGCTTTACCATTTGCCTGCTGTGTGATCGTGAACAAGTCACTTAACTTCTCTGAGCCTCAGTTCCCCCATCTGCAAAATGGGGATTCAGTGTCTGGTCTGTGTTCTATGTAGACTCTGAGTCCCCCATAGGACTTGATGATCTCATATCTCTCCCAGTCCTCAGTATAATGCTTGGCACCTAGTAAGCACTTAAAAAAATACCACAGTTCTCGTTGTTATTTTTCAATTATTCTCTTTCATCCTGACACATTCACAGGTTTACTCAGATAAAACATTGTTTTATTTATTCATCGGTCACTTTACTTGGTGCTGGGCTTGATAGACTACAGTCAGATGAGGCACATTCTCCATTCCATATGGAGCTCAAGGTCTAAGGGAAGGAAAAAAAAAAGGTTAGTTCATACTCATTTTATAGATGAGAAAACTGAGGCATAGAGAAGGTACGTGACTTGCCCAAGGTTGCCCAGCCGGTTACTTATTTCATCTCTGTTCTTTCTCTTGTTCCTACTCTTTGTAAATACATATGATCCTGGAGGACTGGGAGTATGGAATTTGTATCTTTTGAACCCGCCCAAACGCCTATTACAGTGGTCCTCGCTCATTACGTGCTCACTGATTGACTGCTTGATTAATTAGAAATGATGACATGGTTACATTAAGGGGCAAGTCTACAGGTGGTGTTGGAATAGAGGCAAAGTGCCGACCTCTGGTCTGGAACACCCTCTGTCTGCGTAGCCGGCAGATCATCACTCTCCTCCCGCCACTTCAAAGCGTTATTGAAGGCACATCTTCTCCAAGCATTCTATAAATATGATAGCATGATTTAAAACTTGAATAATTTAAATCAAAGGAAAATTGACCTTTCAGTGCACTACTCCCATCAAGGAAAGCATGATATGGTCACCTGGTGCTTACCTCTCAAAACATATGTTATTTCTAAAATTAAACTGTAGCCTCCTTTTTTTTTCAAATGATAGTTGTTAAGCAGTCACTAAGGGTCAGGCATTGTACTAAGTGCTGGGATAGATACAAGATAATCTGGTTGGACAGAGTCCCTGTCCTGTATAGGGCTCACAGCATTAATCCCCATTTTACAGATGAGGAAACTGACCGAGAAATTAAGTAATTGCCCAGAGTCTCCCACGTGGTGGATCTGGGTTTATTTTGTTTATTTATTTTTATGGTATTTGTTAAGTGCTTACTATGTGCCAGGCACTAGTCTAAGCACTGAGGTAGATACAAGATAATCAGGTTGGACCCAGACCTTGTCCCGTATGGGGCTCACAATCTTAATCTCCATTTTACAGAGGAGGTCACTGAGGCATAGGGAAGTGAAGTGACTTGCCCAGGGTCACACAGCAGACAAGTGGCAGGATTGAGATTAGAAGTCAGTCCTTCTGACGCCTAAACCCATGCTTTATTCACTAGATCGCGCTGCTTCTCTTGAGCATTCCATCCTGGTTTTTTTGAAGTATATTAAGAATACTTTGAATCAGCTAGGTATCATAAACCAGAGAGTCAGACACCTTCATCTGTAAAACAAGATTCAGTATTGTTTTTCCTCCTATTTAGACCATGAACCCCTGATTAATTTCTATCCTCGGCACTTAAAACAGTGCTTGGCACATAATAAATACTCAGTGCATGCCAAAATCATCCTCTAAATATGCAGCAATGTACCAGCTCCCAGAATACATCACTCAGCTCTCCATTTTGCTACCTAGTGCCCCATGCCTGTTTCTCTGACTTCCTCGACAATAGGTCTTTCCATCTCAGGACTGAGGTAGAGAACAGTCGAATCATTTCCTCTCCACCCGGGAAGAGAAGGTATTATAATATGCCTCGTGGTACATTTATCAATCAGTGGTATTTATGGAAAACTTACTGTGTGCAGAGCACTATACTAAGCGCGTGGGAGAGTACAATATAACAAAGTTGGTAGACACGTTTCACTGCTGCCCCCCCTCAAGCGTTCTGGGTTTTTTCTTACCTTGCCAACCCAGTGGACAGGGAGGATGAACTGATGCAATTTGATCGTGACATTCTTGTTATGAGCTTAGAGCAGTGCTTGGCACATAGTAAGCGCTTAACAAATGCTGTAATGAATTAGAGAGCTGGCATAGGGTGTCGATTCTCGTGGGTTGCGAGGGCCTGGGCAGAGCTACACAAGGCAGAGAAAATGGTTTCCAGACATACAGAAGAGCTCACTAGTAACGTGGGCCATGAGGGAGGTATTTGGCGTGGCTTATGCTGTCGAGTTGTTTCCGATCTATAGAGACTCCATGGACGCATCTCTCCCGGAACGCCCCACTCTCCATCTGCAATCGTAAAAATTTGTACGATTTTTCTTGGTAAAAATTTGGAAGTGGTTTACCATTGCCCTTTTCCGCGCAGTCAACTTGAGTCACCGCCCTCGACTCTGTCCCGTGTCACTGCTGCCCGGCACAGGTGAGTTTTGACCCTGTAGCAGATTGCCGTCCACTCTCCAGCCTCTGCTTGACTCTCCCTCCTTTAAGTAGAGGCTGGTAGAGTACTGGAAACTCTCCAGGTGCCATTCTGAAAGGGGGAGGGAGGTAGGTATAGCCTCAGGGAAATGAGTCTGCCCCTCCAGCATACTCCATAAAGGTGATCAAAGGGGAAGCACCCTAATCTTAAGAATTTTAATGTCTGTTTCCCTCTCTAGACTGTAAGCTCATTGCAGACAGGGAATGTGTTTGTTTATTGTTGTTGTACTCTCCCAAGTGCTTAAAACAGTGCTTTGCACACAGTAAATGTTCAATAAATGATTGAAAGAATGAATGAATTTGGCAGGTGAGGAAACCGAAGGTCCAGAGAAGTGACTTGCCCAAGGTCACACAGCAGGCTTGTGGCAGGATTAGAGCCCAGGTCCTCCGACTCCCAGACCCATGCTCTCTCCACTAGGCCATGCTGCTTTGGTCTTGTGTCTAAAAAAGCAGACTAATACAGGGTCTGTTCATAAACATCATTTATGTGGGATGAAGATTAATCTGCCCAATTTAATAAGGAATCTTTTCACTTAGCTCCATAATGAGTTCAGGGGTCAGTGCACACAATAACACACTATCTTCGTGACAATTAAATTGCTAATGATTATATCAGGTAAATAAGCTAGCGTTGCTCATACTATATCCACTACACTAGTCTTCTGGGATCTGGAGAAAATGTCTGTTAGGACAGCTATGGAGTTCACTAACCCGTATCTTCCTTTCTGGGCAGGAATTTGAAAAAAAAAAAATTACAAACTCGTATCTCGAGAAACAGAATCTTCATATTGCTCTTCGTATTTGTTCTTGGTAGAAATGATGTTAGGTGATTCAAGGATAGGTGGTGATTAAAATATGTAAAACAAACAGCATGACAATCATCAGCTCCTTCAAGAGCTAGGAACTAGCTAGAGCCAGCATAATAATGCGTAATAATAGCGATCACAATGGTTATTTATTTTGGACCTTGAAACCAACTTCCATTCCCCCATATTTAAAGGTATTTAAAAAGTGAAAGCTCATTTATTAATTCTTATAGACTCCTTTTGAAACTCACAGGCAGCAGGTAGTATCATTTTCAACTTCTATCGATGGAAGAAATTAAATGACTTCCACCTTCCCCATGCCCACCTAAAACACGAGTGATGGAAATGGGAACTGGGGAAGAGAACCCAAATCAATCAATCAATGATATTTATTCATTCATTCAATCATATTTATTGAGCACTTTCTGTGTGCAGAGCACTGTATTAAGCGCTTGGTAAGTACAGTACAACAGAATTAAATATCTCCTCTTCCAGGCTGGCATTTTAGGGATGCTAATTCTTTCCAGTGATGCTAATTCTCTAAGGCAGTTGCCTAGGCATGGTATTTTTCTTGGTGAATGCCATCCTAGATGGCTGGCAATTTAGAAAGTACTAGAAGAGATTTAGTAATTACCTTCTGAAATTTGAAAAACCTGTTCAGCTCCTGAAGTGCATATGGCAGTATGAAAAACTCTCAAAATGCAGATGATCTGTGGAAGGCATAGTTTTTTTTTTCATTCATTCAGTCATATTTATTGAGCACCTCCTGTGTGCAGAGCATTGTACTAAGTGCTTGGAAAGTACCATTTGGCAACAGAGACAATCCTTACTCAACAACGGGTTCCCAGTCTATATATTTTGGTGGAGACGGGGTTGGGGGGAGAAAAACACTATAAGCAGCACTTGGGGAATGATCGTGAAAATTGTTGGCTTTTTGACCCCAAGCATCTCCAAGCTTTTATAGATCCAAATTAAAAGGCAACCTCTTAAGAGGTTACGAATCCTATTTCTTGCAATTGACTCAGCTCGTTCTATACATTTATGACAAACCCTACCAAAGTCAGGGCCTAAATTCACCTGCTCCTTGTGGGCAGGGAACATTTCCCCCAACTCTGTTGTGTTGTACTTTGCCAAGCACTTAGTACAGTGCTCTGCACACAATAAGTGCTCAATAAATACTACTGATCGATCAAAATGGGCTGCTCTTCATCAACTTTGATTCAGCAGGTGGAAATGAGGCCAAGGCATGTACTTTTCTAAGGGTTAGGATAGTGGGAAAGAGAGAGTCAGGTAGGTGTTCGGGTTATTGAGGAAACACTGTTGAGAGGTCAGAATGGTTATAGTGTTTCTTTTTATTGTATTATGTACTTACTGTATGCCAAGCACTATACTAAGCACTAGGGTAGATACAAGATAACCAGGTTGGACACAGTCCCTGTCCTAAGTGGGACTCACAGTCTCGATACCCATTTTACAGATGAGGGAACTGAGACCCAGAGAAGTGATGCGACTTGCCCACGGTCACGCAGCAGACAGGTGGAGGAGCCAGGATTAGAATATATGACCTTCTGACTCCCAGATCTGTGCTTTATCCACTACACCCATGCTACTTTTGGGCTAACTCACGCATCTGACCAGCTAACTTGATTCAGTTATGTCATCCCCCACCTGAAGAATTCTTTGTCATTACGAACTGGTTTCCACCAGATCATTTCACAGACGTTGCTTACTGGCATCAATAAATCAATGGTATTGATTTTTTAAATGGTATTTGTTAAGGGCTCACTATATGTCAGGCACTGTACTAAGCTCTGAGGTAGATAAATGATAAGTTTGGATGTAGCCCCTTTGGGGCTCACAGTCTTAATTCCCATTTAAAGATGAGGTGACTGAGGCACTGAGAAGTGAAATGACTTGCCCAAGGTCACACAGCTGACAAGTGGAGGAGGCAGGATTAGAGGCCAGATTCTTCTGACACCCAGGCCGGGTCTCTACCCACTAGGCCATGCTGCTTGTCAATGATTCTCAATGACAGCTGCCTTCCAATGTTCCCCTTCTTTCTCTGATCACATTTTGAAGGTGCCCCATTAAGGGCATTTATTTAAACACCAAATCTTCGGTAGGAATGCAGCTGCCTTCATTATTGTAGATACTGATTTGTGGGACTGGATTTCTATGAGGTGCCCTTCCAATCTTAATTCAACATCAAGACTAATAATAGCCTCATAAAAGCACATGCTATTCAGGCTAGTGTCTCTGCGAACAGCTGGCTGTCTCTTTGTGTCCTGAAGACAAACAAATGCAGGCCTTATAACTAGATGATGTGAATTTTAAAGCCTACCCTGGCTAATGATACTGATGGTAATCATTATGGCATTTAAGTGCTTACTATGTGCCAGGCACTGTACTGAGCACTGGGGTGGATATAAGCACATTGGTTAGTAGCTGAGCCCGGTAGAGTGCTGGAAACTCCCCAGGTGCCATCCTGAGAGGGTTCTAGGAGCTTACAATCTATCAAAGGAATTTACAATCTAGTCCTTTGAGAAAAGGGGCCTTTGGTGGACTTGTAGCAGTCTTCCGTAGGGTTTAAAAATGCCAGTAAAGAGCTCAAATTGCACCCAGAAGCACATTGGATCTCCCCTTTGGCTCCATTAGAGAATGGAAATGTTAAGTTCTTAAAGCCTCCACTATTCTTCTGGGAGAATTCTTTTGCTGCCTTACAACTGTAAGGTCATTATGGGCAGGGAACGTGTCTGCTCTAATTCTGGTGTATACTCCCAAGCGCTTAGAGTACAGTGCTCTGCACATAACAAGTGTTTAATAAATACCATTGTTTATGAGAAGCAAAATGGCCTAGAAGAAAGACCCAGGCTCCATCTCTGATACTGTCATTTACATGCTCTATGAACCTTGACTTCTTTAGGCCTCAGTTTACCTATCTGTAAAATGGGGCTAAAATATTTAATCCCTTTTTCTTCTAAGGCTGCAAGTCCCATAGGGGACAGAACTGTGATTATCTTGTATCTACCCCAGTATTTGTCACATAGTAAGCTCTTGTAAGAGCCTCAAAGACTCAATAAATCCACTGATTGGTATACAGCTAAAGTTAAAGACAGATTCCCCCATCTTGAGGTGCTTATATTGTAAAGGGGGAGAGTGGAAGGCACAGGTGTTCGACGGTCCGTTGGAGTACAATGCTCTGCACACAGTAAGCACTCAATAAATGCGATTGAATGAACGAAAGAATGAATGAATGGAGCAGGAGGAAAACTATCGATACAATAGCAAGAGTATAGAGAAATGAAATACATGGAGTATATAAATCCTTATTGGTGTGAAGTGAGGGTCTTACGTACTTAAATGCATCGGTGTGGTTGGTTCAGTCCTTCGTATTTAATGAGTGTTTACCCTGTTCAGAACACTGTATGAAGCGCTTGGGAGAGAACGATAGAACAATAAACAGACACATTCACTGCCCACAACAAGCTTACAGTCTAGAGAGGAAGACAGAAATTCATAGAAATAAATAAATTACAGAAATGGACGTAAATGCTGTGGGGCTGGCAGGGGGGATTCTCCAGAAGAAAGAAAGCCCTGGCCCGGTGGGGCTGTGAATACTATTTCAGGGTGCTGAAGTCTGGGGTGCACTGTGCGTGGAAAAAAAACGTGGAAAAGAGAACATGGGCATCTATCAGTGAACCATTTTCTCTTTGTTAAGAAGCAGCGTGACCTGGTAGAAAGAGCACAGGACTGGGACTCAGAGGACTGGGGTTCTAATCCCAGCTCTGCCACTTGCCTGCTGGGTATCTTTGGGCAAGTCACTTAACCTCTCTGTACCTTAGTTTCCTCACCTATAAAATGGAGATGAAATGGCTTTTCTCTCTCTTCCTTAGACCATGAGTCCCATGTGAGTCAGGGACTGTGTTCTGATTGTATTATTTCAACCACGGGGCTTGACTTAGAAGAAGCTGTTAACAAATACCACAAATAATAATTATTGTTATCATTAATAATAATGATAAGTGGTTTACACTTTGCAAAACTACAATAATCAGGAGGGTTAATAAGAGACAGAGGAGTGCCTGCTTACTGTTTCACGAATACTGCTTGTTTGTAATGCAGTTTTTCCCTTTTTTTGTTGAGGGAATATTTCTGACCTTAAGAAAGAAAGAAAAACACTTGAAAAGGCCCAATAAAATTCAGCACAGGGGAGAATCTTATTGGAAAGGCTTTTAGGGATCTGAAAATAGAAAATCCCAAGAGAAAGCTTCCTTCTTTCCATAACTACCACTTAGCTCAGGTAACTGTAATGAAGAGGTTTTTATCCCTCTTAAAGAATTCTGAATGCAAGGTGTACTTAAGTGCAAAACAGCACTGGCCTCCTCTTACCCTCCCGTAGTGGAAACAATGATTTGCTTGTAATACACCTAGTTCTAAAACACGAGGGTTGTGTTTTTGAAGAATCTCATGTTATGGGAAAATTACATTCGAATAACCACTGATTCGATGGAAGTTTACGGTTAGGCGTTTGATGATTCAAAAGACTTCTGTTCCTGACATGAAGGGGAAATTCATCTACAAACACACACATCTCTATACACATGAACACAGACACACACACATACACATTTCTGTGCACACAAGCACCCATATTCATTCATTTATTCAATTGTATTTATCGAGTGCTTACTGTATGCAGAGCATTGTACTAAGCACTTGAGAGAGTACAATACGGCAATAAAGAGTGACAATCTGCCCACAATGAGCAGAGATTTAACTGCTCAGTTAACTGGGGCAGTTTAACTGGTGAAGGGGTTGGGCCTAGACACAGCACTTCTGTTTATTAGAACATTGCTTGGCACATAGTAAGCGCTTAACAAATGGCATCATTATTATTATATCGTACCCTCCCTAGCGCTTAGAGTGCTCTGCCCACAGTAAATGTTCAATAAATACGATTGAATGAATGAATGACTACATCTGACCTGATTATCTGGTATCGACCCAAGGCTTAATACACTGCTTGGTAATAGTAAGTGCTGAATAAGTATCATTATTATTATTATTAATAATTCTGTTCACTTTAAAGTACTACGTGGCCCCTGCCCTGAAGGAGCTTACATTCTAAAGAGAAATTGAAGAACAGTAGTTGGTAGCAGTGGAATCTTCTGGAAGAGCTAAGGTGAAAAGACAGAAGTTATGGGCTTCATTGCTTGTCGTGAGCCCATGTGGACTGTTTAACCTGGCGATCTTGTAGCTACCTCAATGCTTGACGCAGTGCCTTCACATAGCAAGCCCTTAGGTAGTACAAGAAGTATGGTTAGAGGACTTTATTAAGCACTTGGGAGAGTACCATAGTTCCTGGCTATTTGAAGCAGGAAGAACAAGTACCAGGCAGGCAAAGGAAGCCTTTTAAGAACCCGCCGTCAGTACAGCTTCAAGGACCATGTTTTGTTTGACTATTCCTTGGGGGTGATCATGGTGAAATCAGATTCAACTGGTTTGCTGCAATTCAGACTAGAACAGCAACTCATTCTGAGCAAAGATGTCAGGCCGACTGCGAATCTTTTAAGAAACAGGATAGCTCGTCATGGGCAGGGAACATGTCTCACAGCAGTTGTACTTTTGCAAGTGCTAGGCACATCGTAAGCGCCAGGTTTTGTAGATAGTGGTGGCAGCTGCTAAGCATCCGGGGCTTGATAGACTGTACTGGAAGCTCATCACGGGGAGGGAATGTGTTGGCTAATTCTGCTATGTTGTACTCTCCCAAGCGCTTAGTATGGGGCTCTACACATAGGCACTCAGTAAATTCCACTAATTGATTATGTCACAGCGAGGAAAGTGCTGTCAGTTGGGCATTAGCCTTTGCAGCCGTGATGCACAGAGTCATTCATTCATTCGTATTTATTGAGCACTGACTGTGTGCAGAGCACTGTACTAAGCACTTGGGAACAGACACATTCCCTGCCCACAATGAGCTTGCAGTATGAGGGGGAGACGGACAGTAATAGAAATGGATAAATGACAGATAAGTACATAAGTGCTGTAGGACTGGGAGTGGGAGGTGAGTAAAAAGAGCAAGTCAGGGCAGAAGGGAATGGGAGAAGAGGAAAGGAGCGCTTAGTGAGGGTAGGCCTCTTGGAAGAGACGTGCCTGCAATAAAGCTTTGAAGCAGAGGAGAGTCATTGCCGGATGTGAGCAGGGAAATCGCAGAGCAAATTGCAGTTAGGCATGTCAACATATAATGGGAAGGAGAATGATTGAAATATTAATTATTGCACATTTGCGAATGTGCCGTTCTTCCGGGGTACTAGAATTCATTCATTCATTCAATAGTATTTATTGAGCGCTTACTATGTGCAGAGCACTGTACTAAGCGCTTGGAGTTTACAGTTTGGCAACAGATAGAGACAATCCCTGCCCAATGACGGGCTTAGAATGAAGGGGAAGGTTCTGATCACTGAATTTTACAACTTGTTCAGTGCTTTTAGTTTAGAGACAAACAAGATGCAAATTATTGGATCGCTTATTGTATGCAGAACACTGAACTAAGCGCTTGGGAGAGCACAGTGTAACAGAGTTAGTAGATCGGTTCCCTGCCCACAGTGAGCTCTGTGACTCTTGGATTATGTGTGGATTTCTATTATAGATGCTGATGAGTGTTCATTGTTCCACTGGCTTTTAAAGATGACATTATCTTGTACTCTACATTTATTTTTGTGGTTGTGGTGAACACCTTGGCTGTTTTGCGTTTAAAATGTGGCTCGAAGCAAAGGTGCCAATAATCTACCACAGATATTCTTAGAGCGATGCATTTTTTTTGACAGCATCCTCCTAGATGTGCAACTAGATGGAATTTAGGAACGCTATTGGAATTGAAATGTTTTTAGAACAGCAACTTTGGAGTTCAAATTCTGGGGAACCTTATGTGAAGTGGCTCAAAAGTAAAATATAGTTTCAAAGTGTGCTTATTATCTTGCTCTCTGACGATGAAGGAAAAGAGAGCTATTTGTGGTTGCTATCAAAGCTGTGAAGCCCTGCATAGGCAACTCTGGGGTGAGGGAGAGCTGCCAAATGAGGAGTAAAATGTGTTTGGAAGCCTATAAAGAGATTTGAGGCAGTAGCCTAGCGGAGACAGCTTGGGTCTGGGAGTCAGTGGACCTGGGTTCTGATCCCAGCCCTGCCCTCGGTCTGCTGTGTGATCTTGGGCAAGTCACTTCACTTCTCTGTGTCTCAGTTCCTTCATCTGCAAAATGGGGATTCAATACCCATCCTCCCTCTTATGGAGACGGTGACCCCCATGTGGAACAGGGACTGTGTCCATCCTGATTAACTTGTGCCCATCCCAGTGCTCAGTACAGTGCGTGGTACAAAGTAGCAAGTTAACACCTGCAGACTTAAATTCAGTTCAGGCATTTATTTTTTTTTACAGTATTTGGAAAGTGCTCACTCTGTGCCGGGCACTGTACTAAGCACAGGGGTAGACACAAGGTTGGACACAGTCCATGCTGCATGTGGGGCTTACTGTCTTAATCCCCATTTTGCAGATGAGATAACTGAGGCCCAGAGAAGTGAAGTGACTTGGCCAAGGCCACCCCGCAGACAAGTGGAGGAGCAGGAATGAGAACACAGGTCTTCTGACTCCCAGGCCCGTGCTCTATCCGCTAGGCCACACAACAGTCTTGGAAAAGGTGATAGTAGTTATAGGAGAAACTTTGAGCTTAAGTCACTTAACTTCTCTGTGCCTCAGTTCCCTCATCTGTAAAATGGGGATTAAGACTGTGAGCCCCACGTGGGACAACCTGATTCCCCTATGTCTACCCCAGCGCTTAGAACAGTGCTCGGCACATAGTAAGCGCTTAACAAATACCAACATTATTATTATTATTTTGAGCTCTGAGGGATTTGATACTGAACTACTGTCTGGAAATTCACCTTTAAAGTGGATTAAAATTTGCTGGTTAAAAACTGTGTGTCTTCTAATTCCTTTGTATTTTCCCAAGCGCTTAGTTCAGTGCCCTGCACCTAAGCTGGTGTGCAATAAATTTGATTGATTTTATGTTAAATGTTTCAAAAATAGCTATGTTGAGTCACTCTTCATTTTTTTTATTATTAGGAGTTGCTGTAAATTTGATTTGATTTTGCTGCTTCTGTGGATTTGGGCTTGTCACTGTCCTCTCAAATTAGAAGAGCAATAGGCAGTTATGACTGCATCGTTCTTAGATGCCTACATTGCAGTTGAGGTGTTAAACTGGGTCATTTTAGATATTTCCTTGACATGAAGGCGTACTGATCTCTCAGGGCTCTCTACGAAGGGCAGCCTGGGGTCCATTTTATACCTGTTTTAAACGGTATCTGTTAAGCCGTGATGAAGCATTGGGGCAGATACAAGATCATTAGGGTGGACACAGTCCCTGGCCCACGTGGGACTCACAGTCTTAATCCCCATTGTGCAGATGAAGAGAAGTGAAGCAACTTGCCCAAGGTCACATAGGAGTCGAGTGGTGGAGTTGGGATCAGAATACAGATCCTACTGACTCCCAGGCTCCGTGCTCTATCCGCTAGGCCAGGCTGCTTCTCTGCCTTTGGGTCTCCAATCATGGTTGGGGGTGAGGTGGGGAGAGTGTGTGTGTTTGTGTGTATGTATGTGTGTAAGAAATACACACACGCTCTGATTTTAAGCTTCTGCAGTATTGCCAGCTGCTGAGTAAACATGACTGGCTGATGAACTTATCAACGGACATAATTGTACCCACCATTGGGTTGTAATTGGGTATCAGATTTGGTGTCTATGAGGCCCATAGCAAGGCAATGCCAGGTACCCAGGAAACAGAGCCAGGGAGATGTGCCAACACAGACCCCAGGAGAGGGAGAGAGAGGGAGAGAGAGAGGGAGAGGCAAAGGGGAACTAGATAGAGGCCTGCTAGAAATCACAGCTTCACCCTCCCCTCTCTTCCCTAGGCAGAGTGACTCAGGGACAGGAGAAAAAGGGACTCAGGGAGGGGAATAATAATATTACTACTAATAATTGTGGTATTTAAGGGCTTACTCTGTGCCAAGCGCTGGGGGAGATTCAAGTTGGCCAGGTTGAACACAGTCCCTGTCCCACATGGGGCTTACAGTCTCAATCTCCATTTTACAGATGAGGGAACTGAGGCACAGAGAAGTGAAGTGACTTGCCCCAGGTCACAGGGACGGTGGACGGAGGGGAAAGAAGAGGGAGGAGGGACAGGGAAGATAGGTGTGCACGAGAGGGTGGGATGCATTGCTGACCAAGTGGGATTCATTTATTCATTGAATTGTATTTATTGAGCACTTATAATGTGCAGAGCACTGTACTGAGTGTTTTGGGAGAGTACACTACAACAATAAACAGACACATTCCCTGCCCACAATGAGCTTACGGTCTAGAGGGGTGGATTCTTCTAACTCTACCTAGCTTAGTGTATAGAGCCTGGGCTTGGGAGTCAGAAGGTTGTGGGTTCTCATCCCAGCTCTGCCACTTGTCTGCTATGTGACCTTGGGCAAATCACTTCAATTCTCTGGGCCTCAGTTCCCTCATCTGGAAAATGGGGATTGAGACTGCGAGCCCCACATGGGACAGGAACTATGTCCAACCCAATTTGCTTGGATCCATCCCTGTTCTTAGTACAGTGCCTGGCACTTAGTAAGCACTTAACAAATACTATAATCATTATTATTATTATATTACTCTGAGGAGGCCTGTATTTCTGGAGATGGAAGTACCACTGGGGGGCTCAGAGGCCCGGCTGATTTTAGCTCATTTGGGTGGGTGGCTTGTCTGTCCTTGTTAGGCCTAGGCTGCAGTGGTCTTATTAGTGCAGGTGTGACCCAAGTCTGGAGGCTGGGCAGGTGCTATTTCCTGAGGCGGAACGGGATACCAGTTTCAGAGTCGGCCAGGAATGTATCCAACAGGAGGTTTGATGGGTTCTAACCTTGCCTCCACTATTTGTCTGCTGTATGACCTTGGGGAAATCATTTCCCTGTGCCTCATTTCCTCATCTGTAAAATAGGAATTGCGATTGTGAGTCCCATGTGGGACATAGGCTGTGTCCAACTTGATCAGCTTGCATCGCCCGTAATGTTAAGTCCAGTGCCTGGCACATAGTAAGTGCTCTCCCCTAGCGTTTTGTCCAGTGCCTGGCGTTTAGTAAGTGCTTAACAAATACCATTAAAAAAAGAGAGAGGGCAGAAACTGCTCCAATTCCAGCATCAAGCTGTGATGTCCCAGCCTTGCATTGACACCACCTCTACCCCTCTAGTGAAGCTGAGCACCGTAGAGTGAGACAGACTTATATAGATGGGTCCTGAATTTCATTTTTGGTGGAAATTAATACCTCTGCAACCCAGCTCCTGGGGTTGAAGAAGAATAATAACAGTGGTATTTGTGGTACTTTTCTGCTGTGTGACCCTGGGCAAGTCACTTCTCAATGACTCAGTTCCCTCATCTTTGAAATGGAGTTTAAGACTGTGAGCCCCGTGTAGGATGGGGACTTTGTCCAACTCTATTACCTTGTAGCTATCCCAGCGTTCAGTATGGTGCCTGGAACATAGAAAAGACTTAACAGATACCATGAAAAAGCACCAACTATGCATCAAGGACTGTACTAAAGCTTGGGGTCCACCCAAGATAGGTCCCACATGGGGCTCACAGTAGGAAGAAGAACAGGTATCGAATCCCCATTTTGCAGAGGAAGGAACTGAGGCCCAGTGAAGTGAGGTAATTTGGCCCAGTTCACCCAGCAAACTAGTGGCAGAGCCGGTTTTAGAACCCAGGTCGTCTACCTCCCAGACCTGTGCTCTTTCCATGAGGTGACGCAGGCTCGTCCTGACCCACAATAATCACATCAAAAATGTGCCTGTTTCTTTGGTTTCAGATGCCTACTAGAGAATTCCCGTCAAGAGGCTTTTCAGAGTTCAGTATGGCTTTCAACTAGATAACTTTCCAATTCCCGTAGATTATGATGGCAGTAAGTCATAGGGAATATGCTAGTGGACCTGACACAATCAGGATTGATTTTAGGGCATCTCTAAGGCTTTTGGGCTTTATTCAATTCAAACTCAAAAGAAATTCACTGGGGAGCAGTTTCATCTCTATCGGCATTTCCCCTTGGAGGACGTGCTTCTATTTTAAGCACTCCCTAAGCTTGATAAAAAGTCATCTAGCCAAGACTGAAATAACTCAAGTGCCTTGTACGTCACGGATATCGATCAGCTTCGGGGATAATACCCAGCATCGTTAAGTGTGGCAAAAATTCTGCCTGTCGGTTTCCCTCGTGTGAAACTTGAATTTCTCTCTTCGCTATGTTTTAAGTCCAGTCGATCAATCCACCAATGGTATTTATTGAGCACTTACTACATGCAGAGCTCTGTACTAAGCGCTTGGGAGAGTACAGTGCAACAGAATCAGCAGACACGTTCCCTTCCCACAATGAGGTTGCGGTCCAAGAGCGGGGAGATGGACATTAATGTCCATGCCTTGTAAGAGTTTTAGGCCTGGAGCTTTGGGTCCTGGAAAATCCCGTTTGCAGATGGGGCAAGGGTTCACTTCAGCTCTTGTTTTAATTACCTCTTCTAATCTTTGCTTCTGTAACGGAAGAACCTTTTAATTATATTATGGTAGATTTCGTCAGAGCCAAGTGAGTAGATGATAATATGATCAGGGTGTTAGCTAACTAATCCTGTGCACTGCTAATACTATTACGGAACCCACAGAAATGCCTGTTTCTCTTCCATGTGCGATGATGCGTGCCTTATGCTTTCTACCAGTTTTCCCTTCCTCCCTCTGTTTTAAGTCTCAGCGTTGCTGACCTCACACTGCTCTGCCATTCTCCATTGATGTCTCTCGCTTTTATCGTCAAAGTATGGCTGTCTCCCTGTGTGTGTGTGTTTACGTGTCTGGATCAGAGCATATTATGTGCGCTTAAGTGCATTTCTCTGAGCTGGGGTGTAAGAGGGAGAGCTGATGAAAACCTGGGAGCTAATGGACCACAGTTCTTTATTTTTGATGGGGAAAGAAATGGGTAACTGTCGGAGGCTTGATAATATTTTTTAAATGTGCTTCCTCTGTGCCAGGCACTGGACTGAGCGCTGTGGTACGTACATGTTAATCAGGTTGGACACGGTCCCTGCCCCACAAGGGCTCCCAGTTTTAATCCCCGTTTTCCAGATGAGGTACCTGAGGCACAGAGAAGTGAAGTGACTTGCCAGAGAAGCATCGTGGCTTTATGCGTAGAAAATGGGCCTGGGAGTCAGAAGGACCAGGTTCTGATCCCAGCTCTGGCACTTGACCTTGGGCAAGTCACTTTGCTTCTCTGGGCCTCTGTTACCTCATCTGTAAAATGGGGATCAAAAGTAGGAGCTGCATGTGGGACATGGACTGTGTCCAACCTGATTAGCTTGTAACTATCCCAGAGCTTAGAACAGCGCTTGATGCATAGTAAGGGCTTAATCCATACCATCATTATTATTATTATTAAGAGGTGGAACCGGGCTTAGAACCCAGGTCCTTATGACTCCCAAGCCCATTCTCTATCCACTAGGACATGCTGCTGTATTAAGCACTTGGGAGAGTATGAACTAACAAAGTTGGTAGACGTGTTCCATGCCCACAACGAGAGACATGAGATATTGAGCAGGTGCCATAATAATAATAATAATAATGATAGTAATAATAGTAATAGTAATAATAGCAATAGTAATGATTATGGTACTTGTTTAGCGCTTACTATGTGCCAAGCACTATTCTAAGCTCTGGGGCAGATACAAGCTAAACAGGTTGGACACAGTTCCTGTCCCGTATGGAGCTCACAAGCGTAATTATTATTATTTTACAGATGAAAGAACTGAGCCCCATTGAAATGGCTTGCCCAGGGACACACAGCAGACAAGTGGTGGTGCTGGGATTAATAATAATAATAATAATTATTATTATTATGGTATTTGTTAAGCACTTACTATGTGCCAAGCACTGTTTTAGGAACTGGGATAGACACAAGGTAATCAGGTTGTCCCCTTGGGGCTCACAGTCTTAATCCCCATTTTACAAATGAGATCACTGAGGAGCAATGGGATTTGCCCAAGGTCACACAGCAGACAAGTGGTGGATGCGGGATTAGAGCCCAGGTCCTCCGACTCCCAAGCCCATGCTCTTTCCGCTAAACCACGCTGCTTCTCACGTTTTTCCGAGGCTTTGCTCTATCCATGCTTGCACTAGGCCATGCTGCTTCTCAAATGTGGGACAGGGACTGCCCCAATCTGATTATGTTGTACCTAGCGCAGTGTTCAGTACAATGCCTGCACGTAGTAAGTTCTTAACAAATGCCAAAAAAAAAATCGATACGCGCAGTGGAACGCTGCCTCTCTACATCCTGTTCCGTGGGAAAAACCGAGGCTTGAGACATCAATGCCGTTCTCTCTATTGTCTGTCAGAAACAGAAGTTTAAACACATGCATATTCGTTTATGACACCGGTTTATGATGAGCGATTTCTTCAGCCGTAGTACACTAGGCTGTTGTTTTATTCATGAGTTAGGCTATTTCCGGGAGAGATTGTGTGAGTTTTCCATTAGGTTTTCTCGAGCTGATTTCCCACCACACTTGGCTCCTCTAACGCCAACTTCCCTTCTGGACCCCGATCTCGTCTATCTCGCCGCCAAGCGCTTACCCACCAGCCTGGAAGTCCCTTCCCTTTCTCTGACAGACCACCACTCTCCCCGTCTTCAGAGTCGTATTTAATCCTCCAAGGGGCCTTCGTTG
This sequence comes from Ornithorhynchus anatinus, assembly GCF_004115215.2. Taxonomy (NCBI): domain Eukaryota; kingdom Metazoa; phylum Chordata; class Mammalia; order Monotremata; family Ornithorhynchidae; genus Ornithorhynchus; species Ornithorhynchus anatinus. The sequence continues at coordinate 16,508,039 of NC_041741.1, read as the reverse complement.
ATTAAGCCCTCTTTTCCCCGACTCCCTCTCCTTTCTGTGTCTTGGGTCTGTAATAAGAACAATGATAATAGTAATGGTATTTGCAAAGCGCTTACTATGTGCCAGGCACTGTTCTAAGCGCGCACTTGATATTCATCTTCCTTTAGTCCCAACAGAACTTATTTACGTATTTGTAAATTTATATTAATGATGTCTCCTCTTCTAGATAGTAAGCTCTTTCTGGGCAGGGACTGTGTCTAATAATGCTATTGCATCGTGCTCTCCCACTTAGTAGAGTGCTCTGAGCACGGTGGGTGCTCAATAAATACAGTTAGAGTGAGTAAGCTAATCCTTCTCCATTCTTGTTTCTATAAAAACCAACTGGCAGGGACTGTATCTGTTTATCGTTATAGCCTACTCTCCCAAGTACTTAGTATTTGTTCTCCACACACAGCGCTCAGTAAATACGATTGAAAGAATGACGAGACGTTTCTGAAGAATTGCTTGGGACAACTCCCTCCTCTTCCCTTCTTCTCCTCTTTTCTCCTCCTCTCTCCCGTTCCCCCTCTCTTTTCCTTCCCCTTCTGCTCTCCCTCTTACTCATCCCCCTTCTTCCCCCTCAAGTCACTTGACTTCTCTGGACCTCAGTTCCCTTATCTGTAAAATGGGGATGAAGACTGTGAGCCCCGTGTGGTACAGGGACTATATCCAAACTGAATAGCTCATACCTTCCCCAGCACTTAGTGCAGTGCCTGGCACAGAGTAAGCCTTTGACAAATGCCATCTAAAAAAAGGTGGGGGGAGGGAAGAAAGAGCCAACAGATGGCTTGAAACTCCTTTGGCTCAGCCTGAAGCAGTCTAACAAGAATTTGTGTGTGTGTATGTGTGCGTGCATTTGCATGCAGAGAAAGAGGGAGGTAGAAATTCCCCTACACTGACTTCGAGGCAACATGCCAGAAATAACGAGTCAAAACAAACAGAAGGAAACACTTTTTCACCCAGTGGATGAAAGCATATGGAATGTGGTTTTTGCTTTTTTTTTTTTTCTTTCCAATGGTTCTTGTGATACATTTACTATGTACCAGACACTCTCCTAAGCCCTGGGGTAGAGACTGTGAATCTGTTGTAGTCAGGGATTATCTCTCTTTGTTGCTGAATTGTACTTGCCAAACAGTACAATGCTCTGTACCTAGTAAGTGCTCAGTAAATATGATTGGATGAAAGAATGAATCTAAGTTAAGCCGGTTGGACATCGGCACACAGACGAGGTCGGAAAGAGTAGGGTTTAATTCCCGTTTTTAGATGAGGTAACTGAGGCACGGAAAAGTTAAGCGACTTGTCCAAGGGAAACCACCTGGCCTAGTCAGTCAGTGGTATTGAACACTTAGTGGGTACAAAACACTGTCCTAAACACTTGGGAGAGTCTATCATAACAGAATGGGTGGACCTGATCCCTGTCGTCCAGGAGGCAGACATTAAGAGATATGAGACTCTGACCCAACTGTCCTGAAATTTTGAATTCCTTCTGTAGCGAAGGAATACTACAGGACCTAGAGAATACTAGAGAAACAGCATGGCTCAGTGGATAGAGCATGGGCGTGGGGATATGAAAGATAATAATAATGTTGGTATTTGTTAAGCACTTACTATGTGCAGAGCACTGTTCTAAGCGCTGAGGGAGATACAGGGTCATCAGGTTGTCCCACGTGAGGCTCACAGTTTTAATCCCCATTTTATTCATTCATTCATTCATTCAATAGTATTTATTGAGCGCTTACTATGTGCAGAGCACTGTACTAAGCTCTTGGAATGTACAAATCGGCAACAGATAGAGACAGTCCCTGCCCTTTGACGGGCTTACAGTCTAATCGGGGGAGACGGACAGACAAGAACAATGGCAATAAATAGAGTCAAGGGGAAGAACATCTCATAAACAGATGAGGTAACTGAAGCACAGAGAAGTGAAGTGAATTGCCCACAGTCACACAGCTGACAAGTGGCAGATCGGGATTCGAACTCATGACCTCTGACTCCCAAACCCAGGCTCTTTCCACTAAGCCACGCTGCTTCTCTAAATCTAAATCTAAACCTAAATCTACCCTAAACTATCAAAGCTTACTAATGGGAAGGCTACCTGAATGATCCTGTGGGCTAAGTTGAGTTAGTGATTATATCCCGAGTACAAATTGAGTTCCATGCAGGTAAATGTATTGTTGTGGGCAGGAATGTGTCTGTTATTCTGTGGTACTCTCCCAAGTGCTTAGTATACTGTGTTGCACGCAGTGCGTGCTCAATAAATACAATTGAATGAAGTCACTATTTATCCAGCTCAATGAAAGGGACCTGAAAGAAATTAAAAGGTTGCTCATCATCCTCAAGAACATTTACTGTACACCTATGAACCCTGCTCTTGAGGCAGGCAAGCGTCAATTGCCAAATGCATGAGATAATTGGCTAGATAAATTATTTAAATAGATAAATAATTCAATAACAGTTATATAAAGTAAAGAAATATATTCAAGTATGAAGGTGACCAAAGGAGAGTATGTCCAAGAAGGCGGGACATTAAACGTGGAAGACCTTTCCGACAGGACAGTCTAGGAGTCAAGTGTAACCTGTATTGCCATAGTTGAGATTTGCTTTGACCTCATGGTGTCCTGTACTGTTTTTAAGAGGGTAATTGACTTTGGTGTAGATCAGTCAATCAATGAATGGTTTTTATGGAATGCTTACTGTGTGCAGAGCACTGTACTAAGCGCTTGGGAGAGTACAGTGCAACAGAGTTGATAGACACGTTCCCCACCCACAACAAGCTTACAGTCTAGAGGATGGCATTTAAGATGTCACCAGATCCTGCTGGTTCTCATGGTATTTGTTAAGTCCTTACTAAGTACCAGGCACTGTTCTAGGAGCTGGGGTAGATACAGTATAATCGGGTGGGAAACAATCCCTCTCCCCAATGGGGCTCAGTCTTAATCCCTCTTTTACAGATGAGGGGATTGAAGCACAGAAGTGAAGTGACTTGCCCGTGGTCACACAGCAGCAAATGGTAGAGCCAGAATCAGAACCCAGGTCCTTCTGACTCCCAGGTTCTGTCCACTAGACCATATGCTTCTCTTCACAATATTGCTAAAATCCCCCCTTTTCTCTCTCTCCTAACTGTTACTATGCTGATTCAAGCACTTACCATATCCTGCTTTTTTTGTATGTGTGCAGAGCACCGTACTAAGCACTCGGGACAGTACAACAGAATTGGTAGACACGTTTCCTGCCCACAAGAAGCTTCCAGTCTCACATGAACTATGTGTCTTAGTGCCTTGTAACGTCTCTTATTTGCCAAACGCACAGAACACACATAGGCCTCACGCTTGGCAAAACGGAGAGCTTTCCCAAAGAGCAGCAAAGCGGTAAGGAATAGCAGCAGAAAAGTGTTGGAAGAAGAGCTTATCAGTGGGGGATTGCTGTATGTAAAATTGGAAATCACACAAAGGACTTCATAATTCTATACACTCATCATGGAGAGAGGGGCCTGATCCTTTTCACTTAATAACAAAAGGAATTCATTCGTTCAGTCATATTTATTGAGCGCTGACTCCGTGCAGAGTACTGTAATTATAATGATGATGGTATTTGTTAAGCGCTTACTATGTGCTAGACATTCTACTAAGCACTGGGATGGATATAGGCAAATTGAGGTGGACACAGGCCCTGTCCCATGTGGGGCTCGTAGTCTCAATCCCCATTATACAGATGAGGGAACTGAGGCACAGAGTCCTCAACGTCCCACAGCAATCAACGTATATATATACATATACATATATACATAGGTGCTGTGGGGCAGGGAGAGAGGGGAAGAGCAAAAGGAGCAAGTCAGGGTAACACGGAAGGACGGGGGAGCTGAGGAAAAGTGGGGTTTGGTCTGGAAAGGCCTCCTGGAGGAGGGCATTGAAGCGGGGCATTGAAGCAGGGGAGAGTGATTGTCTGGTGGATTTGAGGAGGGGGAGGACATTCCAGGCCAGAGGTAGGACATGGGCCAGGAATCCCCATTAAAATGACTTTTCCTCTCCAAAACAACGTCCCAAAACAAAACAAAAGAATTTTCCTCTCCAAACAACGTCCCACAGCAGACAAGCACTTTACTAAGCGCTGGGGAGAGTACAGTATAACAATGAACAGGCACATTCCCTGCCCACAATGAGCTGACAGTCTAGAGGGGATGGAATTGCTGTAAGATAATACCTTGTTGTGGATAGGGGACGTGTCTACTGACTCTATTCCGTTGTACTCTCCCAAGTGCTCAGTACAGCGCTCTGCACAGTAAGCGCTCAGTAAATACCATTGATGGATTGATGGAGCAACAGTATGTAGAAGTCAAGGGTTCTAATCATCCCAGGCGGTGCTCTCTCTGGGTGACCCACACTAAAGTTTCATTAGGGGCTTTGTGATACGTCAGTCGCCGAATTCAGATTGATCTCTCCATGAATATTTGTTGATTTAAAGGCATTGTGTGTTGTACTCATTTTGCGACTGACTCTACTGTTTGCCAGAACTGTGTTTCGGGTAGAAAAATAGCTGCATTAGTATCCTTTTGGAATAAGCAGCATTCATCTCATCTATCAAAATGACAGTAGTTATGCTATAATAATAGCACAAGTACCGCATTTGCTTCAATTGGGTTTGAATTGTACACCGTTCATTTAATATCCAATGCCTCCAAGATTCTAATCTCCCTGTTTCTCAAATGATTTATAACTTGCTACATATTCACCTCAGGAATTTTTTTTTTTTTGCCCCTAACGGGTAAAACTTCATCACTTGTATTCTTGATAATAAATTAAATTACATTATACATACTGTACTCACATTTGATTGTTGGGTTCATCAGTAGACAGCTAACAGTGATGAAGAAAATAATCACCGTGTCGTTGATCATGAGAAAAATTAGTGACTAGGAATAATAGCAGGTGTCTGTGATGGAGAATGAGCTTGGTTGCATGTGATCCAATCAGATTTTCGGTGGTCTTTGTGGATTAAAAAAATTATAATAAATTGTGGTATTTGTTAAGCGCTTACTATGTGCAAAGCGCTGTTCTAAGCGCTGGGTGATACGAGGTGATCGGGTTGTCCCATGTGGGGCTCACAGTTTTAATCCCCATTTGACAGATGAGGCAACTGAGGCACAGAGAAGTTAAGTGATTTGCCCAAGGTCACACAGCTGACTAGTGGTGGAGCCGGGTTTAGAACCCATGACCTCTGACTCCCAAGCCCACGGTCATTCCACTGAGCCAGTGTAAATGGATTCCTTGATGCTCATGAAAATAAGGCCCTGCGTCCTTAGCTGCTTATCTGTGGCCTAGTGATTAAATCATGTGGCTGGGAGCCAGAGGACCTGGGTTCTAATCCCGGCTCTGCTACATGCCGGCTGTGTGAACTTGGGCAAGTCAGTAAACTCCTTTGGTTTTCCCCATGTGTTGTAGATGGCCTAATATATTCTCTGTGATGAGTATATAGGGATCACTACACAACATCAAGACGTGTGCCTTTTGGGATTCATTCATTCAGTTGTATTTATTGAGCACTTACTGTGTGCAAAGCACTGTACTAAGCATTTGGAAAGTACAATACTGCAATAAAGAGAGACAGTCCCTGTCCATAATGGGCTCACAGTCACGGGGCGCGGGGGGAGACAGTCATCAATACATGTAAAAAGGCATCAATATAAATAGAATTATAGATATCTACATATATGCATAGGTGCTATGGGGCGGGGAGAGAGGGGAAGAGCAAAAGGAGCAAGTCAGGGTAACACGGAAGGAAGGGGGAGCTGAGGAAAAATGGGGCTTAGTCTGGAAAGGCCTCCTGGAGGAGGGCATTGAAGCGGGGCATTGAAGCACGGGAGGGTGATTGTCTGGTGGATTTGAGGAGGGGGAGGGCATTCCAGGCCAGAGGGAGGACATGGGCCAGGAATCCCCATTAAAATGAATTTTCCTCTCCAAAACAATAGCTTGCCGTTTCTTCGTCTTTAAAATGGAGATTCAATACCTGTTCTCCCTCCTGCTTAGACTGTGAGCCCCGTGTGGGACAGGGACTGTATCCAGCCTGATTAACTTGTTGTCGTGGTTGTTGATACTTATCAAGCCCTTACTGTGTGCCAGGTACTGCACTAAGCGCTGGTATACGTACAAGTTTGTCAGCAGTCCTTATCACATGTGGGGCTCACAGTCTCAATTTACAGAGGAAGGAACTGAGCCCCAGAGAAGTGGAGTGAACGGCCCAAGGTCATACAGCAGACAAGTGGCCGAGGCAGGATTAGAACCCAGGTCCTTCTGATTCACAGGGCTGGGCTGTATCCACTAGGCCTTGCTGCTGCTTTGAAAGCATAAATGAGTGCCCCCGGGGCCAGTTTCTTAAAAACAGCGGCAGTCAATTCTCAGAGGAAGGGATTTCCCGATTTCTGATCAGACTAGCAGCAGACAACTTGTTTTTCTGGTTCTAGGAATACATCTCATCCAGCTCTTATTAAAAAAAATAAAATACTGACTGGGCTATTGGAAAACTTACCTCTCCCAGTTTTAAGATATTAAGTCAGCAAGGATTATGCTGTTTGGCTTCTTCTGTTCCTTTAACCTTCCTGTCATCTGCATTGCCACTGAAGCTTGCGAATTAACAGTAAGCAGCTTTGTGAACAGTGAACTGAGGAAGGAAAGGTGTGATTACTGCCATGCAGATGTAGGGCTAAGACCTGGTGAGTCACTGTATGAACGTTAAACGAATTCAGTCAATTAATGGTATTCGTTGATACGATTACTGACCTTATTATATTGATTATTTATTGATACTTATCTGGCAATTACTCTCCCCCCCTTCAAAGCCTTATTGAAGGCACATCCTGCACTAAGCCCTCCTTCCCTTTTCTCCCACTCCCTCTGCGTCCACCTGCACTTGGATTTCCTCCCTTTATTCACCCCTCCTTCAGCCCCAAAGCACTTATGTTTATATCTGTAATTTATTTACGTTAATGTCGGTCTCCCCCTCAAGATTGTAAGCTCATGGTCGGAGGGACTGTGTCTACCAAACAGCGTGCCGGCGCTTAGAACAGTGCTTGGCACATAGTAAGCGCTTTACAAATGCCATCATTATTGTTGTTATTACCAACTCTGCTGTATTGTACTCTCCCAAGCGCTTAGTATAGCAGTCTGCACACAGTAAGCGCTCAATAAGTACCACTGAGTGCTTACTATGTGCAGAGCACCGTACTGAGCACTTGGGAAAATACACTGCACAGAATCAGCGGACGTTTCCTGCCCTCAACGAGCTTACAGCCTGGCGGTTCTATTAGTGCTAAAGAGGGAGTTGAACTATCTAGTCAGTCACGTAGCAGATAAAAGTCCCAAACAACAAGACTTTTTATTTTGAAATAATGTTGTTTTCATTCATTCACTCAATCGTATTTATTGAGTGCTTACTGTGTGCAAAGCACCATTCTAAGTGCTTGGGAGAGTACATTTTAACCGCAACCGTGGTCAAATCACTTCGCTTCTCTGGGCCTCAGTTTCCTCAACTGTAAAATGGGGATGCCCGTTCTCCCTTTTGCGTAGACTGTGAGCCCCATGCTGGACAGCGACTTGTCCGACCTAATTAATTTTTACCTACCTCAATGCTGAGAAGTGTTTGATGCATAGTAAGAACTTAACAAATACCATAAAAAAAGGATGAATTAGAATGGGAGATTGAACTGTGATCAGCCAAAGTTGTTTCCCGAGTTCTTTGGGTAGGAACTGGAGGTCGCTAGCTAACCTAGCCAAGTGAATGAAGATCAGGGATTTCAGGAATATAACCTGTTGAATGGGAATTTTATCACTGAAACCAGATTACTCCTTACCTCTTTAGATCTCTCTATTCCCAATGTTTTGCCTTTGGGATAGCACACATTATAATTTGAGATGGTAGGTCTGAGGTTGTCAGATGTGACCTGATATAAAAACCCAGTAATGGTGAACATAATTTTTCTTTAAAAGTGCATTTGTTGGCTTAATTGAGGCCTGAGGTTTTTCAAAATCCCTTTCAATTCCATGTTGAAATTTTCCTTAACAGAATGTTCTGGAGAATATTTGCTCTTTTTCAGCCTGATAAAATCTGTACAGTTAGCATTTCCTGGCATAAACCGACATCAGAAAGTTTCATTTGCTATTAATTGAAATATTGGTTCTATGTCAGGCTTAGTAAATATTGTGGATTCATCAACCTCCCCTTTGTGTGAGAGCCAAGAATTGGGGTTCAGTGAAACTCCGGGGCCATTTTACAAATGGTGCATATGTCACCATAACGAAGGAATTCCAATTGTATTGCAGCTTGAAATATGGTGTTAGTTGTCAAGAATGGAGTTTTAAAATCCTATTACCAAATTCAGTTGCAGGACTGATAGAAATATGTAATAGTTCAGATTGAAACATGTTCACTTATTTGCCTTTCATTATGTTTCTAATCAGTCAGAATTAAATAATAAAGTATTTTATTACATTTGAATTCAATCTCACGCGGAATAGGTTAGCATTGGAAGTTTTACGTATTATTTTGATTTAAAATGGTTTCACTTCAGTAGAATATTGGTTCAGGTGGGAGGGAGACAGTAGTCTCAATCAATTGGTAATGCTAAAAATGTAGTCAACATTCACTGAATATTGTGAAGACTTAATTTACATTTCAAACTCACCACCAAATAATAATTATGGTTCTTGTTAAGTACTGACTGTATGCCAAGCACTGTTCTAAGCCCTGGGATAGACACAAGTTCATCAAGTTGGACACAGACCCTGTCCCATATGGGGCTCACACTCTTAATCCTCATTTTACAGATGAGGTAACCGAGGTCAAGAGAATAATAATAATGAGTATGGTATTTGTTAACTGCTTACTATATGCTAAGCACAATACTAATTGCTGGGGTAGAAACAAGCTAGTCAGGTTGGACACAGTCCATGTCCCACACGAGGCTCACAGTCTAAATCTCCATTTTGCTGTTGAGATAACTGAGTTCTGGAGAAGTGAAGTGACTTGTCCAAGGTCACCCAGCAGACAAGTGGTGGAACCAGGATTAGAACCCAGATCCTTCTGACTCACGGGCCCGGGTTCTGTCCATTGACCCATGCTGCTTCTCACATTGCAGCATGTTAACCGTATTACTGGTGAATCATTTTATCCTTGTCTTTGCCATTGTGGTAAAGGGAATGGGGGTAGAAATAGATCCCAGCTCTGCCACTTTCAGCTGTGTGACTGTGGGCAAGTCACTTAACTTCTCTGGGCCTCAGTTCCCTCATCTGTAAAATGGGGATTCAGACTGTGAACCTCACGTGGGACAACCTGATTACCCTGTATCTACCCCTGAGCTTAGAACAGTGCTCGGGACATAGTAAGTGCTTAACAAATACCAACATTATTATATCTAACATCATCATCAGTGGTATTTATTGAGCACTTAAAGTGTCCCGAGCACTGTAATAAGCACCTGGGAGAGTACAACAGAGCTGATAGACATGTTCCATGCTCACAACAAGTTTACAGTCTAGAGTCTAGATCTAACCATCAGTTAATTAATGATATTTTTTGAGCACTTAGTATGTGCAGAACACTGTAATAAGTGCTTGGGAGAGGACAGTACAACAGATGAACAGAAAGTATTAATGGGAGTTTTAAGACAAAGACGAACCTGCCTCAGGCTGCATGGTTTAATGCCCTCCCTTCAACATAAAGGGCAGGATTTCAATTACTATTTTGAGAAATGGATGCATTCAAAGGCATACCTAGTTTTTCCAGATCTGGGGCTCAATAAAATTGCAAATGTATTAAGATCCGGGGAGAACGTTTTCTTTGAAAAATATCCCTTTTCTTCTTTTATTCAATTGTCAAGAAAAACAGTATGAATGTATTCCACCCTTTGTGTTTCTGCATGTTTGCTATTGTTTAGAAAGTTCAATGGATGGTCTTGAAAATAACCGCTCTATTTAAGTAACCTCCCTAAGTGTCGGAAAGAACGTGTGTTCTCACACTGGCATACAAAGAATCCAATCAATAGCTGCTGCTGATGACGGTCAGTGGGATGGAGACATTTCGAAGACTTCCATCTGTAAATATGCTAGGGATCCTGAAATGAGGGTACAAATAATCAGGGTACAATTGGGAAACGAGGAGAGTTCAGCTTCTCGTTCAGCTCAGCTACTGACTTTTATGAGAGGGAGCATAGCCTAGTAGAAAGGAAGCGCTCAATAAATACGATCGAAGGAATGAATGGAAGGAGCAAGGGCCTGGAAGTCAGATGACCTGGGTTCTAATCCTGGCTCCGCCACTTGTATGTTGGGTGACCACGGGCAAGTCACTTTACTTCTCTGTGCCTCAGCTACCTCAGCTATAAAATGGGATTAAGACTTGAGCCCTATATGGGACAGGGACTTTGTCCAACCTGATTTGCTTGTATCTACCTCAGTGCTTGGTATGGAGCCTGACACATAGTAAGTGCATAACAAATACTATTATTATTAGTATTATTATCCTTCCTGGTCACTCTGTAAAGCCTAAGGATGATTGGTGAGGCTGGTGTTGACTGATCATGAAGGCATGGAATGTGTCTGCTATATTGTTGTATTGTCCTCTTCCAAGCACTCAGTACAATGCTCTGCATATAGTAAATGCTCAAAAAATGCAATTGATATTTGTCAAAAGACAGACAAGGCTTTTTGAGTCTCTTTTTGATCTCTTGTCTATCTAGGCATGTTGGGAAAAAGTACTGACCTCTAAGCGTGCACATCTCCATCTTTTTTTTAATTTATTGATATTTGTTAGAGTCTTACTGTGTGCAAGGCACTGTACTAAGCGCTGGTATCAATGCAAAATAATCAGGTTAGACAGAGTCCATGTTCCACAGGGGTTCGCGATCTTTATCCGTCTTTTATAGATGTGGCAACTAAGGCATAGAGGATCTATCACTCAATCATATCTACTGAGCACTTAGCTTATGCAGAACACTGTGCTGAGTGCTTGGGAGAGTACAGTATAACAGTTATATGGCACATTCCCTGCCCACAATGAGCTTAAAGAATAGCCGGGGAGACAGACATTAATATCAATAAATTTCCGATGTGGACATAAGTGCTGTGGGACTGAGGGAGGGGTGACTTGCCCACGGTCACAGAGCAGTCAAGTGGTGGAGTCAGGATTAGAACCGAGGTCCTCTGACTCGCAGGCCCGGGCTCTTTCTATGCTGGTTCTCATCTTCATTTTTCTCTGTAATAATAATAATAATAACAACCACAACAATAATAATTGTGGTACTTGTTAAGTGCTTACTATGTGCCAGGCACTGTACAAAGCACTGGGGTGAATACAAGCAAGTAGGGTTGGACACAATCCCTTTCTAATATTGGGGGAATTGAGTTACAGAGAAGTAAATCGATTTGCCCAAGATGACACAATGAACAAGTGGCAGAGCTGGGATTAGAATTTAGGTCCTTCCATCTCTCAGGCCTGGGCTCTATCCACTAGGCAATCCTACTTCTCTGCAAAGTTATAAAGGTATTTCAAGGTCCCAGAAAGATCCCGGGTTTCACGGAAACTTTGGTCTGAGCAATAAGATTGGTTATAATTATTACCTTTCATGGAGTTGGGTTAATTTTTTTTTTAGAAACATCTTCTCCTCTAACACTCACACTGGGTTTCAAATAGATGTGCAGTTGATTGTGCTCAAGAATTTTTAACTTTTAAAATTGTTCCCATGAGGGTATGGCCAGTGTTTTAGGAAGGCTGATTGGTATGTAGGAGAGATTGTTTGCAAAAAATAAAAGTAAATAGTGTTGGAGATGGAGGGAACAGTTCATTTTCTCAATTTTGCTCCAATTTTGCCAGAATGTCATCTCTTGAACTAATATCATTAACGGGACCCAGAAGACATTATAGTCTAATTTTTCATTAATGTTGCAAGAGAGTGCAGCTATCAGAGGAATCGTTTCACTAATGGAATTTTAAAATTAAATGCCACGTGGGTAGACACTCAGATATGTGTTGAGTATTTGAGAATGCTAGAAATGAAGTTTGATTTATAAATGAAAGGTAAAGATGAAAATGACAGAATTTTAGAGTTTTTAGAAGCAGGAGCATGGCCTAGTAGAAAAAGACCTGGGAATCAGAGGACCTGGTTTCTAATTCTGGTTCTGTCACTTGTCTGGTTTGTGACCTTAGGTAAGTCACTTCACTTCTCTGGGCCTCAGTTACCTCATCTGGAAAATGGGGATTAAGTCTCCGAGCCCCATGTAGGACAGGGCCGGTGTCCAACCCGATTATCTTGTATCTTTCCCGGCATTTAGTAAGCGACTGATAAGTGTAACCTTGATTAAATAATTAAAAAAAAAGCATTTCGGCATTAGAAATTGTGGCAAAATTAGGTAAGTAGCCCCCAAACCTAATTATGCATTCTGACATCGAAGCACCCCAAGACCCACAACTCTTTGCCTTCTGGTTCAGGATTAAGAGCCTGGTTGAGGTATCAGTCTGACATTTTATTTAGGGCTGAATTTCTTGTATTATGGTATCAGTTAAGCGCTTACTATGTATCCAACACTATCCTAAGCGCTGGAGTAGGTACACGTTAAATAGGTCGGATGCAGTCCCTGTCCCACATGAGGTTCATGGTCTAAATAGGCTGAACAGGTAACCCAATTTTTACAGTTTAGGAAACCAAGGCCCATAGAAGTGAAATGACTTTCTCAAGGTCACCCAGCAAGCAATTGGCAGAATTGGGATTAATACCCAGGTCTTTCCGACTCCCAGGCCTGAGCTCTCTCCACTCGGCCATCCTGGCTCTCCTTAGCCCACAGTGCTTCTCAGCGTGTTACACAATTGTTACAGTGAGGATCCCATCAGTAGTTTGGCAGGGCAGTGAATCAGTCAGTCAATCGGTAGTATTTATTGAGTGCTTGCTATGTGCAGCGCTCTGTACTAAGTGCTTGGGAAAGGACAATACAACAATAAACAGACACATTCCCTACTCACAATGAGCTTTCACCACGATCGGAACTACTTGTATATTGTGTGACCTTGGGAAAATCACTTTACCTCTCCTGTGCCTCAACAGTACACCTCTGAGGAGTTTCTTTAGTTTCCAAGCGGAAGCCTGGGTGTTAGTGAAACACACGTTGCTTTCTAAAGTTTCTAGGCCTCAGAGAGCTTTGGGGCAGCAGATTTCCGCAAGTCAGTCCTCTCTCAGGCATTTTGCCTTCTACCAGCTCTACTCACAACTTTCTTTTCATTATCTGTCTCCCTCTCTAGGCTTTAAACTCGCTATGGGCAGAGAACACATCCGCTAATTCTATTGTATAATACTCTCCCAAGTCCTTACTACAGTGCTCTGTACATAGTAAGCGCTCAATAAATATAATTGGTTATATATTGGTATGTATGTTTTCTTTTGTACATATCTGTACTTTATAGGAATGTCTGTCTCTGCCTCTAGACTATCTGCTCCTTGTGGGCAGGGAATGTGTCCATTCATCATTCTATTGTACTCTCCCAAACACTCAGTACAGTGCTTTGCACACAGTAAACACTCAATAAATATGACTGAAAGAATGAATTGATCGATTGATCGTTCATTGTCATCAATGATATTTATTGAGCACTTACTATGGGCCGAGCCCTATAGTAAGCTCTTGAAAGAGTGCAGTTTAGCAGAGCTGGCAGACACATTCCTTTCCTCTGTACACTGAATTATCTTGTGTGGAGAGTCGACATTCTTCACACTGCAGATTATTTTTCTGCAGCTCTCCCCCTGCTTCTTCACCATGACTTTGCGTCCCTAAGGCCAAATAGCAGTTACCTTTTTTCCTTCACTCGTATCTGGTATAATACTATAGGCGTGATCTGATACCCACATTGATTTTCACGGGGAAGCATCCTCCAATTTCCGGTCCTTCAGAATTTCCAAATCCTCGGTTTACTATTCAGATGGAGTTGCCGGTACCGGGTGTGGAATAATCAAGCCTGACCTCAATTAACCTGGATTGGATTTTGCCATTCTTTCTCTCCATACCTAACTTTATTTTGCATCATAATTAAGTGCAGTACACTGCAGTATAAATGTGGAGTTGTGCAGCCTCTAAAACTTACCTTTTTTGGGGTTCATTCAAGGGCATAGTCCGGTTGATATTCAAATGTGTCATTTAAGCCTCACACTTTCATCAGTTAAGACTGCTGTTACAAGAAATTCAAGGAATTAGGTTGCGGGGGCTTAGGTGAAAGCGTGAGGACTTTGACTTTCCTGGAAAGATGAGACATTTTCATATATGATGGTACCCTTAGGCCTGATCTTAAAGCACAGGATCAAGTGACATTTTGACAGCAAGTAAATTTGGAATGTGCTCATGTCTCCTAACCCTTGCACCTGGATATTAATAATAATTATGTTATTTGCTAAGTGCTTACTATATGCCAGGCACTGTACTAAGCGCTGGGGTGGATACAAGCAAATCAGGTTGGACACAGTTCCTGTACCACGTGGGGCTCAAAGTCTCAATCCACATTTTACAGATGAAGGAACTGAGGCACAGAGAAGTAAAATGACTTGCCCAAGGTCACACAGCAGACAAGAGGCAAAGTTGGGATTAGTCCCACAGAATTTATGTCCATATCTGAAAATTACTTATTCATATTAATGTCTGTCTCTCCCTCTGGACTGTAAGCTTACTCTGGGCAGGGAATATATCTACCGACACTCTTCTATTGTATTCTCTCTGGTGCTTAGTACAGGGCTTGGCACAAAAAGCATTCAGTAAATACTATGGATTTATTGGTTACTGAATCTCTTATCTTCTCCTAAGTGAAAAGCAGCATGACCTAGTGGAAAGAGCTCAGGCCTGGAAGCCAGGGGACCTGGGTTCTAATCCCAGCCCTTCCACTTGTTTGCAATGTGACCTTGGTCAAGTCACTTCACTTCTCTGTGCCTCAGTTACCTCATCTACAAAGTGGGGATTAAGACTGTGAACCCCATGTGGGACATGGACAGATTATCTTGTATCTACCCCAGTGCTTAGTTCAGGGCCTGGCACATAATATCAATCAATTAGATTTATTGAGCACTGTGCTAAGTGATTGGGAAAGTACAATATGTTGTACAACGTTGATGGACACGTTTCCCTACCCATACTAGAGAAGCAGCATGGACCAGTGTAAAGGACACAGGCCTTGGAGTTGGAGGATCTAGGTTCTAGTCTAGGCTCTATCAATTGTGTGCTGTGTGACCTTGGTTAAGTCACTTCACTTCTCTGTGCCTCAGTTTTCCTCAACTGTAAAATGGGGATTAAATACCTGTTCTCCCTTCTCTTTAGACTGTGAGCCCCATGCGGGGAAGGGACTGTGTCTGTCCTAATTAACTTGAACCTACCCCAGTGCTTTAGAACAGTATTTGACCTACAGTAAGTGTAACAAATACCATTAAAAAAGACCTTACAGTTTAAAAGACTGTGAGCACTTAGCACCATAAACAAGTGCATTGCTCTGTACAGAAGAAGTACTCAAATACCACTGACTGATAGATGAATGTGATGGATTATTAGAAAAATCAAAGGCTTTTTTTGGTTTTCCTGAATGCAAACCATATTGCAACTCACCCAAACACTCTTAGTTATCCTTATTGATCCTACGCCACATGAATTCATCAGCTAATTTCTAGTGAACTGTTTCGCATTGTGCTGCGTATAGCACCAACTGAATTCACGTGGTCTAATTTGTTTAACGAACAAAGAAGATAAAAATGAACATGAGCGTTATAGTCATTCTGTGGTAGTGAAAGAGAAGCAAAGAGGAGCTGAATTTCCCACAGTGAAATGAATTTATTTTCACCAAAGAGTCAGTTGGAATTGGTTGGCATTAAGGATGTAATATGCCTCTAAACCTGTTTCCGTATTTTGCTCCTTCTACTTACGTGTGCAAACCTGCCCATTCCTACCTTCTTTCACATAATGGACCGGAGAATCGCTATTAAAAATGATCCTCTCTGTGGCAATTAGGTACTAAATCGACGGAAAAGCTGAGGTCAGCTGGCTTACTTCAGTGAAATTCGAGTGAATGGAAATGATTAGAATGGGACAGGTGGCGATGTGGCATTGAGGTTGGCTTTCTGAATTCCTGTTTCATGTAGAAATGAGGGAGGGAAATGGGTCTTGTTGTTTAAATAATGGCGTAGATGTTGTCCAGGGGCTGGGCTATTTCTTTCAAATATCGAAATATGAAATATTAAAATTGAAAGTGTTCTGCACTCCATTTTACATTCATATTTCTTTGTTATATTGGACATTTATAAAAAAATACAGGGGAGTGGGAGGGGGTAGGAAGAAAAATGAATGGGAATGAGGGCAAGAGTTTGAGGTGCAGGGGACTAGGAAAATCCCTAGGAATTATGTTGGGGAAGGGACAAAGAGAGGGATATGGTGGGATCGATGGGATTTATTATGATTATTATTATTAATAGCCCACGACACTGGTGTTCATAATACACCATTTTTTTCTCCAACCATTGCCTGCCCACAATGAGCTGTCAGTAAATTTAATTGATTGTCTGGCTAGCTGTCCATCCCATGGCACCAGGGTTCATAGCCTCCCTGAACCTACATGTCTGTCTTTGGACCCCTCCACCAGGCCCTCATCCAGTAGCTCACCCTCACCCCTTCATCTCTTCCCTAAGAGTGGCATTTGTGGTATTAAGTGTTTCATATGTGCTAAGCACTAGGGTAGATACAACATAATAAGGTCAGACACAGTCCCTGTCCCACATGGGGCTCCCAGTCTAAGTAGGTGGGAGAACAGATATTAGAGAAAGTGTGGCTCAGTGGAAAGAGCCCGGGCTTGGGAGTCATAGGTCATGGATTCTAATCCCGACTCCGCCACTTGTCAGCTGGGTGACTTTGGGCAGGTCACTTCACTTCTCTGGGCCTCAGTTACCTCATCTGTAAAATGGGGATGAAGACTGTGAGCCCCACATGGGACAACCTGACCACCTTGTATCTCCCCCAGTGCTTAGAACAGGGCTTTGCACATAGTAAGCACTTAACAAATACCATCATCATCATCATATTGAATCCCCCATGCTTAGCAAATGAGGAAATTGAGGCATGTGATGTTAAGGGATTTTCCTTAACAAGACCACACACAGCAGGCAAGTGGCAGTGCTGAATTTTGAACTTAGGTGCCCTTTGATTCTCAGACCTCTGGTCTTTCCACTAGGCCATGCTGTATCTCGTTATTATTATATTTGTTGTTATGGTATTTGTTAAGCACTTACTATGTTCCAAGCACTGTTCTGAGCGTTGAGGTAGATACAAGGTAATCAGGTTGGACACAGTCCCTGTCCCACACGGGGCTCACTGTCTCAATCCCCATTTTCCAGATGAGGTAACTGAATCCCAGAGAAGTGAAGTGACTTGGGCAAGGTCACACAGCAGACAAGTGGCAGAACCGAGATTAGAACCCATGTCCTCTGACTCCCAAGCCCTTGCCACTAATAATAATAATAATTGTGGTATTTATTAAGCACTTACTATGCGCCAGGCACTCTACTAAGCACTGGGGTGGATACAGGCAAATAGGGTTGGACATAGTCCCTGTCCCATGTAGGGCTCACAGTCTCAATCCCCAGGTAACTGAGGCCCAGAGAAGTGAAGTGACTTGCCCAAGGTCCCACAGCAGACAAGTGTCAGAGCCAGGATTAGAATCTAGGTCCTTCTGACTCCTAGGCCTCTGCTCTATCAACTGTGCTCTATCCGAGGCCTGTGTCTATCCTCATTTGCTTGTATTCACTCCAGCACTTAATACAATGCCTGACACATAGTAAGTGCTGAACAAGTATCACAATCATTATTAATTATTGGAAGCCGAGACCCTGCTTTTCTTTGTTTTCTTAATAACTTCTTGTTTTCTTGTTCAGCATCTCAGAGTTGAACTTGAGGGTTGATAAAATATATTGGCAAATAAAAGGTTTGCACATTAGAAATCATGTCATGTAGAAACATACAGTGGTAGTTTGTCATAAATTAATCTTGACAAACATGTCCAATAATGTAAATTTTAATAGAAGCATAACCTGAGGTTTCATGATTGTCAAAATTAACAGTAGAGCACCAGCTCCTTTTTAAACTATTGAATCCCAATGCAAAATGTTTCCTAGTGAAATTTTCAGGCCGACAGTTTTTTTTCAAAATGTAGCACCTGCTGAACATACTCTGCTGGTCAGTAGATTTTATTTTCTCAGATCAAGCACGGATTATGGTCCAGAAATAATTTTTTCTTCATATAATAAGAAACAAAAGGCATCATTAATGCATTTTGTGATCTTCTTTACAAATCATATTCGTGTATGTGATGCGGTAATGGGTGACAGATTTTTTAAGGAATGAACATCCATTTCATAGTTAAATATTCAGCCTATAAAACCCCTTGGAGGACTATTGGAAAACCCTGAGCTATAGGGACCTTCAATCTGGTGAGTTAAAAAAAAAAAAAAGCCTGTACTGATTTTGTGGCAAGCTTAAATGCTAATTGTGTTTTGGGGGAGCCCTATTGCCTTGGTGGGCAGAGATTGTGTTTTCCTAGATTTAAGTTTTGAGGTTTCTTTGTGGTATTTGTTAAGTGCTCATTGTGTGCCAGGCACTGTTCCAAGCACTGGAGTAGAAACAAGCAAAAGATATTTGCTTGACTGGGTATATGGTAGAGAGTTGGTATATGCAGCCCCATATGGGACAGGGACTCTGTCCAACCTGATAAACCTCTATCTACCCCAGCGCTTAGAACAATCCGTGGCTGATGGTAAACACTTTAGCAAATACCATTTAAATAAAGGTGGGGGGGAGATTTTTAGGAAAGGGGCAGTGTAGTGGAGAGATTTGAAATGAAGCATAACTACTCTGATGTGGGAAGGGCTTTGAAGAAAATGATGATGTGTTTGCGGCTGTGTTAAGAAAGTACTTTCTCTATTTTTGAAAGGAGCTGAGTGAACAGGTGGGAAAAGGAGTAGGTGAGGGATTTCTTTCCGGGGGGTCCCGTGGGGCAGAAGGCTGTAGTAACCGGCTTAGAGAATTAACTTTACACTAGCCTTGCCATCAAAGATTATCAGGGTTTCCAACTAAGAAATCATTCTTAGGGTAATTGAAAGAGTCATCCTATTAATCTCTTGATTAAAGGAACAGATCCATAGGCTTTGCTGCATAGGTAGAAGCCAAGGCTTCAACTAGAACCTGAACTAATATTTAAATTCTGCAGAGGGCAAGCCAGTTTGACCTGTAAAGTGCTAATCATTGTCATAATTCCTTTTAAGAGAACAGTCTAATCAGTCAGACAGCCTTAAACAATTAATTATGTATGCTTTAATAACAATCAGTGGGTTTTCATCATCTAAGAAGACTTGATTATAAGGTCTTCTATTTTAGTATGCTCGAGTGGCTCATGCATTTGCCAACACGAATGTCCCCAAGAAAAGAACAACCTTGAGAAAATAAATCCTAATGGGAGAAGAAATCGAAAAGTCTCTCACTGGCAAATCTGCACAGGAGAGGTCCAGGGTCCATCTGTCAGAAAAATCGATCTGTAAAAATAGAGCGTTTCCACAGCCAGTATGTAGAGGAGTCTCTTTGCAGTTTTTAATGGTATTCGTTAAGCACTTACTCTCTGCCAGGCACTGTACTAAGCGCTGGGGTAGATACAGGCAAATCAGGTTGGACACATATTATCGTCTGTTTATTCACAGTAATGTCTGTTTCCCGCCCTAGACTGTAAGCTCGTTAAGGGCAAGGAACGTGTCTGCTTATTCGGTTGTATTGTACTCTCTCTCAAGCTCTTGAGTACAGTGCTCTGCACATAGTATATGTTCCATAAATACCATTGATTGGTTGACACAGTCCATGTCCCACATGGGGCTCACAGTCTTAATCCCCATTTTATAGATGAGGTAACTTAAGGCCCAGAAAAGTTAAGTGACTTGCTCAGGCTCACATGGCAGACAACTGGGTTTTCATCATCTGGGAAGACTTGATTATAAGGTCTTCCATTTTAATATGCTTGAGTGGCTCATGCATTTGCCAACGCAAATGTCCTCAAGAAAAGAACAACCTTGAGAAACTAAATCCTGATGGGAAGAGAAATCAAAAAGTCCCTCACTGGCAAATTTGTGCTGGAGAGAGATGCCACAGATGTGGTCCAGGGCCACTTCAAATCTTTAAGAAAAATTGGTCTCTGGAAAATATCCAGCGTGTTCCCATGCCCAGCATAAGGGTGAGGGGGTCCCTTTGCAGTTTTTTACCATTATTAAGGCGCCTACTTTGTGCCAGGCACTGGACTAAGCACTGGGGTAGATACAAGCTAGTCAGGTTGGCACAGTCCCTGTCCCACATGGGGCTCCCAGTCTCAATCCCCATTTTTAAAGATGAGGATACTGAGCCTCAGAGAAGTAAAATGACTTGCCCAAGGTCACCCAGAAGACAAGTGGCAGATCTGGAATTAGAACTCAGATCCTTCAGACTCCCAGGCCCATGGTCTATCCACTAGGCCATGCTGCCTCTCAGTGCAGTACAGTGCAACAGATTTGGTAGACACTTTCCCTGCCCACAACGAGTATACAGTCTAGAAGAGGAGGCAGGCATTAATATAAATAAATTGTGGTTATGTACATAAGTATTGTGGGGATGAGGGTTGGGTAAATACCAAATGCCCAAAGGGCACAGATCCAAGTGCAAGGGTGACACAGAAGGAAGAGGGAGTCAGGGAAAAGGGGGCTTAATCAGGGATGCCCTCCTGGAAGAGATGTGTGACCTTAATAAGGCTTTTGAAGGTGGGGAGAGTGGTGGTCTGGCGTATTTGGAGGGGGAGGGAATTCCAGGCCAGAGAGAGGACGTGGGGAAGGGGTCAGTGGCGAGTTAGATGAGATCCGGACACAGTGAACAAGCTGGCGCTAGAGGAGCAAATGTGCGGACTGGGCTGGATTTGGAGCGGTGAGGGGAGGTAAGGAGTGAGCTGATTGAGGGTTTTCAAGCCAATGGTAAGGAGTTTCTGTTGATGTGGAGATGAATATACAACCACGAAAGGTTCTTGAGGAGTGGGGAGACAAGGAGTTGGGGAGACATGCCCTGATTGGTTTTCTAGGAAGACTGAGGGCAGGTGGAAGCAGTGGTGTGGAGGGATTGGTAGAAATTTTGGTGAGACTCAGATGGCATCATATACTTGTCTATTTAGCCTTAAGATAAGGGTGAATATGTAAAAGAGGCCACTGCATTGGAAAGTGAAAATCATTTTAAAAAGGTACATGCGAATCTACCCGCACCCTCATGCCATATTGAAAATTCCCAGCCCTAAATTGGTTCAAAATCCATGTTTGTGTTCCAGCCAGTCAGAACTCATTTTGGGAAACACTTCAATGGGGATTGGAAATTTTGAAGAGAAAATACATTTTTAGTCCAATTAGACTGAGCTCTACTTCATCGTGTAAATAATAAGCTTCAGTATGCCCGCTCTGTTGAGCGCATGCTATATTATGCTGAGCATAAATCATTGATGCAAGGTAATTAGAGAAGATGTACTAACTCACCGAGTCCATTCTCCGCATGGAGCCGCCATCTAGATTCAATAACATTCTATTCCAGCCAACGGGGCATAAAGCAGAAGGAAACAATTTCACATCAAGCTCACTCTTGCTCCATTTTGGGTTTCTGTTTCGGGAGTTTGGGGATTTTGTTCTCTGAAGCTGCTCCCCTCAAAATCCGTCATAGTTGAAAGACAACCAAGTTGAACCCCTTGTTAGTCGAGTTTAAGGTTGATGTTCTGAAATCTGGCCCTCTGGATTTTGATATTTCATCTAATAAATACGGGCTCCACGGTGATGCGTTCTTCTGGGAGTTTCTCAACTCAGCTTGGGTCTTCTTGTGTTCACTGGGGTGTCACGTAAGCTCCTCTCGACTGTAAGCTCACAGTGGGCAGGGAACGTTTCTGCTAGTTCTGTTGTACTTCCCCTAGAGTTTAAGTACATGCTCTGCAATCAATCGTATTTATCCAGTGCTTTCTGTGGGCAGACCACTGTCCTAAGTGCTTGGGCGAGTACAGTATAACAGACACATTCCCTGCTCACAACAAGCTTAGGGTTTAGAGGGGGAGCTATTTATTAATATAAATAATAAATTGCAGATGTGGACATAGCTGTGGGGTTGGGAAGAGGGATGGAATCAAAGGAGCAAGTCAGGGTGACACAGAAGGGCCGAAGGAAGTGGAAGAAAAGGAAGAGAGGGCTAAGGGAAGGCCTCTTGGAGAAGATGCACAACTATTATTATTTTAATGGATTCCCATTCCTCTTTGCATCTAGCAGAAACTCAGGATCATGGGATTTAAGGAAATCTTTCAACTCTCTAGCTCAAATCTCACTCATTCCACAGCCTGAAATTTTTCACATGACTTGGTCTCTTGAGCAAATGGAGGTCTTTTTCTACTATGGCTGTACTACTCTTACAAAATATACTGTAGTCCACTCACTCGTCTACCATAAAGAATTACAATGAATAATTAAAATGGAACTAGAGTTATTAAAATAGTTACAACTCCCAGGTTTGCAGCATAGTACGCCTGATTTTTTGCCTGCCTCTTACTTGCTAATCTTGGTGATAAGCCGTGGACTTTTGAGTTATTAATGCAAATTAACAAGGTTATGGTGAAATGTTTTCTAGGGTTGCATTTCAGGACTAGGGTAGTCATTTCATCTTCAGGCCTTTCTCTCCCTCTCTCTCTTCCTTCTACCCTCCACTAGATTGCTCTAGGAAATGAACTTGATTTGTTTTTTAATATCTCTGCAAAGTAAATAGACCAGAACTGTGTACATTGATAGTATAAAAAAAAACTGTTCGTTTTTTGTATCGAAGCAAAGTTCACCCAGTGCTATATTTTGCTACACAAACCAGCCAAGACATGCTTCATTACTATTTATGAATTAAAAGGTCAGTCATAGGAAATACATATAGAATGGCAGAAAGTACACCAAAGGGAACCTTCAACTCTGTTTTCATCCACCTTCTTGTTATGGAATAGGCTACGCTGAATTTCTTTAAAGCCTTATTGAAAATCACGCCTCCTCCAAGAGGCCTTCCCCAAACTAAAGCCCCCATTTCCCCTATTCCCTCTCCCTTCTGTGTCAGCCATGCATTTTAAGTATTTACTTTTCACCCCTCCCTCAGCCCCAAAGTTCTTATGTACCCAGCCATCATTTATTTTAATACCTGTCTCCCCTTAGATTGTAAGCTCTTGGTGGGAAGGGAAAGTATCTATCGACCGTGTTGTATTTTTCTGGGGTAATGCACTTGCACTGCTTTTGATCACATTCTTCTTGGGATTTTTTTTTAAGTTCATTCATTCAGTAAAATGGGGAGCAAGACTGTGAGCATCACGTGAGGCATGGACTGTGTCCAACATGATTAAATAGTCTCTACCCCAGTGCTTAGTACAGTGCCTGGCACATAGTGCTAAACAAATACCATTTGAAAAAAAAAGAAAAAGTGAAAACTCACTATGTGGTGAATTTCCAAGAAATGTAGCAGAATGGTGGAATTCTGGGAATCAATAACAGCAGTGGATAGGCCATTTTAGAGTTCACGGAGGGTAAGGCCCTTTGGAACAAAGGCGATGAACAATTTATCAGGTGAAGAGGCAGACATACAATGCCAAAAGCAAATTAAAGACCAGTTTTCACGCATCTGTAGTATCGATAGAACACACTGATCCCACGTAGCTCACACATTACTGTTTTCAGACATGTTCACTTCGGGGATTGAAGCAGTTTTGAAAATAGATGTAAAAATGTATGCAGTACAATGAAAACAACAAAAATAAACCCTGTTTTTATTATTTGGAAAAATCCAGTTTCTCAAGCTGTGGGCTCTAATAGCCCAAGTGATTTTATTGCTTTCTTTAAACACCCAGGAAGGGGGAAAAAACAGCATTGTTTCTACTTTTCTGCGGCTCCATGGTTAGTTTTCAAATTAGAAGCAATGAACTGCTGGGGCAAATGATTACAAAAGGAAAAAAAGAAGCATCTGGATTTCTGACACCCAGTGGGAGCCCCTGGAGAGAGATAGAACTTCATGTTTTTTTGGTGAGCATAATAATGGAAAGAGCTGTTTCCTGAATTTAGCTCTAGCAGCATGGCCTAGTGGATAGAGGTCGGGCTTGGGAGTCAGAAGGACCTAATAATAATAATAATAATGTTGGTATTTGTTAAGCACTTACTATGTGCAGAGCACTGTTCTAAGTGCTGGGGTAGACACAGGAGAATCAGGTTGTCCCACGTGGGGCTCACAGTCTTCATCCCCATTTTACAGATGAGGTAACTGAGGTGCAGAGAAGTTAAGTGACTTGCCCACAGTCACACAACCGACAAGTGGCAGAGCTGGGATTCGAACCCATGACCTCTGACTCCAAAGCCCATGCTCTTTCCACTGAGCCACGCTGCTTCTCTCATTAGGACCTGAGTTCTAATCCCGGCTGTGCCATTTGTCTCCTGGGTGACCTCGGGCAAGTCACTTCACTTCTCTGGGCCTCAGTATCTTCATCTTAAAAAATGGGGATTGAGACTGAGAGCCCATGTGGGACAGAAACCGTGTGAACCTGATTATCTTCTATCTACCTCAATGCTTAGTACAGTACCTGGCACAAAGTAAGCTCTTAACAAATACATTGTCTCTGCGCTGTCTGTTATCATTCATCTCTGCTATGGGCTTTAAGCTTGATTCTTGTATTTTTAAATGCTCCCATTGTCATTTATTTCCAATTTCTATTGTTAGAACCCTGACTGTAAGGTCACTGTGGGCAGGGAATGTGTCTGTTTCATTTTAAATGCCACAAAAAGGGCCATTTTTTTTTTCTGTGGAGGAGGAAGGTCCCCTTCTCTTGCTGTCTTCTTTCCTTTCACGGTATCGCTGCACCAGGGACTTTCATAATTGATGGGTCCCAGAAAATTGTGTAAATTACTTATGGGTTTGGCCTGAAAGAAGTCTTTTCTTGGAAGGAGGTGTTGTGGGTGATTTAAGGAGGAGACTCAGAATTCCTGACGGAGACCTCAGGACAAGTCACTTAACCTCTCCGTGTGTCATCTAGAAAGTGCTTTATTGATCCATATTTCATTCATACTTTCCATTTCTAAATCTTTCAAAAACCGAGTCAGGGGATCTGGCTGAGTCAAAGAGTGAATATTGGCAAAGTAAAGGGAGATTCTCAGAGGAAAACGGTGGTGGATGCACAGGGGTTAGAATTCATTATTCCCAAGCGTCACTATAATTTTGCGTGTACTTTCTGGTGTCTAATTTTCATTGGAAATGATTATCTTGATAAGATTTCAAAAATGGGTCAATTATTTTAGGCCAAAATAGGAAATCTCCAAATATTGGCACTCTCTGGGGAAAGTGCAAATTTCTCCTGATATTTTCCAAGTCACAGAATAACAATTATAATAATTACATAATCAATAAGTCTGGTATTTGTTAAGCACTTACTGTGTGCCAATCAGTTGTATTTATTGAGCACTTACTGATTGGAGAGCACTGTACTAAGTGCTTGGGAGATTACAGCACAACAATATAGGAGACACATTCCCCGCTCACCACGTACCAAGCACTGTACTGAACTCTGGGATAGATAGATATGGGACTCACATTCTTAGTAGGAGGGAGAACAGATTTTGGACCCCCATTTTGCAGATGAGATAACTGAGGCCCAGAGAAGTGAAGTGACTTTGCCCAAGGTCACACAGCAGGTAAATGGCAGAGCTAGGATTAGAACCCAGATCCCCTGACTCCAGGCCCAGGTTCTTTCCACTAGGCTACACTGCATCCCAATTTGAGACTTAAGTACAGCCTTCCCCTCCCTGTATGAGAATAATGTCATTCCCCTCCCTCCCTCCCTTTGTCCAGAAGGTTTTTAGGAAATGGGAATAGGGTTCAGAAAGAATTTAGGAACAAGAAATACCTGGAATTCAGTGGAAATTTGCAACCTCTAAACTGGCAGTTGAACTGGCAGTTCCTGTTTGTGAGGAAATGCTGGAATATGGGGCATGCTAATATTTTATTGAAGAAGGCTCAGGAACCTCCAGCTGTGAGCAGAAAATCAGTTTTTCTGTAGGAGAAAGAAGCAATGATCCCCCTATGGCCACATCTGATTTTAGCATTCAGTCATAACCCCCTTACCAGCACATCTGCATAAGTCTTTGGATATATATACATGTGTGTGTATATATAGATATTTCCATCAGGATAACATCCTAGCTGCAGAATCCCAATTTTCGTATAAAATATTAGGGGCAGAAAATGTGTGAATCATTTCACAAACCTCCAGAGATGGTCTTTGTCACAGAAGGTGGGAATTTTCTTTTTCTACTCTTGCGTAGTAAATTTTATCCAGAAGATGGCACTGCTGTAACCAGGAAATGATGATTCCTCGGGGATTGTCTATTTTTAATGTATAACTACTTATTCTATTAATATTATAGTCTCAGGTATGACATTGTGCTGTGAAATATGCAGCATTAAAATGGTTAGTGATATATAGATCTCTAAGCTATCCGCATGTTCTAATATAGTATAACCCTGCCAGAGGAGCAGCGTGGCTCAGTGGAAGGAGCCCGGGCTTGGGAGTCAGAGGTCGTGGGTTCTAATCCCGGCTCCGCCGCTTGTCAGCTCTGTGACTTTGGGCAAGTCACTTCACTTCTCCGGGCCTCAGTTACCTCATCTGGAAAATGGGGATTAAAACTGTGAGCCCCACGTGGGACAACCTGATCACCTTGAATCCCCCCAGCGCTTAGAACAGTACTTGGCACATAGTAAGCGCTTAACAAATGCCATTATTGTTATTATTATTAAGTAGAATGGGAATTGTTAATGGGTTCTAGGTTTCTAGTGGTTAATAGATAAAGATTGACAAATAACTGCTCTCCCCAACTTCAAAATGGTATTGAGGGCCCATCCCCTCCAAGAAGCCTTCCCCGATTAAACCCTCCTCTCCTCTTCCCCCCGTGGCTTCTGCGCCGCTATCGTTCTTTCATTCATCCTCTCTCCCATCCCCACAGCGTATATGTATATATCTGTCATTTATTTACATTAATGTCTGTCTCCTCCTCTAGACTGTGAACTCGTTGCAGGCAGGAATGTGCCCATTTGTTGTTGTATTGTCCTCTCCCTAGCGCTTAGTGGAGTGCTTCACACACAGTAAGCGCTCAATAAATACAATTGAATGAATGGGATGAATGAACCCAGGGGTTGATAAGTAGAGGCATGGCATAGGGGAGATTTTGGCCAGAGAGAGGGAGTTGTATTCTTAAAGGAAATGGAGCTGGAGTAATCAGTGATCCAGTGTGGGAATTAGCGGGTTAGGGGGTAGGTGGTTTGAAGATGTCGTGGACTAGTGGGAAGAGCATTGGCCTAGGAATCAGAGGACCTGAGTTCTAATCCCTGCTCTGCCGGTTGCTTGCTGTGGGACCTCGGGCAAGTCACTTAACTTCCCTTTGCCTCAGTTTCCTCAACTTTAAATTGAGCGTTCAAAACTTGTTCTGTCTCCTACTTACTGT
The DNA here is from genome assembly GCF_004115215.2 of Ornithorhynchus anatinus. NCBI lineage: Eukaryota > Metazoa > Chordata > Mammalia > Monotremata > Ornithorhynchidae > Ornithorhynchus > Ornithorhynchus anatinus. Next base: position 16,480,444 of record NC_041741.1, on the reverse strand, counting down.
GAGCCCTGTGTGGGACCGGGATTGAGTCCAACCCAATCCCACATGGAGTTCAGTCTTTATTCCCCATTTTACAGATGAGGCAACTGAGGCCCAGTGAAGAACAGGGCTTGACAGATAGTAAGCCTTTAACACATGCCATAGTAATCTCATTCCTTCAGTCATATTTTTTGAGTACTCGCTGTGTGCAGAGCACTGTACTAAGCGGTTGGGAGAGTACAGTCTAACAATAAGCAGGTATTTTCCCTGCCCACAGTGAGCTAATGTTTCTATTCCTATGTTATTATATTCCTATATTATGATACCCATCAATAACAGAAAGTGCTCCACCCATCAATCAAGGGTATTTATTTAGTGCTTATCCTATGCAAAGCAAAACTTTGTCACTCATTTTTATTTTACTTTATTGAATATTGTGAAATTGCAAAGGATCCAGACCAAGGTACCCAAAAGGACAATATAGTAAAACTGAGGCAGAGGCTGGGGTAATAAAAATAATGGCAGTGTTTGTTTAGTGCTTACTCTGTGCAAAGCACTGTGCTAAAGATACAAGATAATCAGGTCAGACACAGTCCCTGTCCCACATGTAGCTCACAGTCGTAATCCCCATTTTACAGGTGAGGGAACTGAGGCACAGAGAAGTTAAATAGCTTGTCCGAGGACACGCAGGAGACAAGTGACAGAGCCAGGATTAGAACTCAGGTCTTCTGCCTCCGATTAGGCCACACTGCTCCTCACTGATGCCAGATGCAAGCACACAACCATTCCATCCTATACCAGATCTTTTTGTGCCAATTTTTGGATTGTGTTACATCCAGGATTAGTCAAAGGTATTTACTGAACTACTACTGTGTGCAGAGCATTGTACTAACCTCTTGGGAGAGTACAATGTAACAGAGTTTGGAGACACATTCCTTCCCCACAATGAGCTGACAGTCTAGAGGCAGCTTACGTATTTACTGAACACATATTGTGTGCAGAGCACTGTACTAAGTGCTAGAGAGAGTACAGTTCATTCATTCAATCGCATTTATTGAGCACTTACTGCGTGCGCTCTGTGCACAAGGAGCGTCCTTGTTTTCATTCATTCATTCATTCAATAGTATTTATTGAGCGCTTACTACCTGCAGAGCACTGTACTAAGCGCTTGGAATGAACAAGTTGGCAACAGATAGAGACAGTCCCTGCCGTTTGACAGGCTTACTTGTTTTCAGGATGGATATGAATTTAATACGCATCTTGGCACCCCAGGGGTTACTTGTCTCCATTGAAGGTAGTTGGGAGGCAGTGTGGCCTGAAAGAACACAGGCCTGGGAGTCAGAAGACCTGGGTTCTAATCCCGGCTCTGCCACTTGCCTGCTGTGCCTCTTTGAGCAAGTCATTTACCTTCTCTGTGCCTCAATTTCGTCACCTGCAAAATGGGCTTGACATCCACTCCCCCTGCCTCTTAGACGGTGAGCCCCACGTGAGGTTGGGTCTCTATCCTATCTGATTTGCTTTCATCCACCCAAGAGCTTAGCACAGTTCTTGGCCCATAATAAGCCCTTTAATAGGCATGATGGTTATGAGACGATACTCAAATTCAAAGAGCTAGAAAATGGATTATTTATCAAAAGAATAATTAGCGTTCTTACTAGTGCAATAGTAGTTGCTGATAATAATCGTAACGATGATATTTGTTAAGCACTTACTGTGTGCCAAGCACTGTTCTAAGCGTTGGAGTAGATGCTAGGTTGATACAGCTTGGGCACAATCCCATTCCCACATGGAGCTTTCGGTCTTTATTCCCCATTTTACAGATGAGGCAACTGAGGCCCAGTGAAGTGACTTGCCCAAGTCACCCAGCAGACAAGTGGCGGAACAGGGATTAGAACTCAGGTCCTTCTCATTCCCAGGCCTGTGCACTATCACTAGGCCACGCTACTTTGGGCAGAGCACTGTACTAAGCACTTGGGAGAGTACAATATAACAGATGTATTCCCTTGCATTGATTGAGGGTTCACCGTGTGTGTGCGGAGCAAGCACTTGGGAGAGTCCGACATAACAGAGTTGACAGACCTGATCCCTGCTCGACTAGAGAGGAAGGGGGACACTAGGAGATCTGGGACTCTGACCCAACTCTCCTTTAGCCTTATATTGGTTCAGCAGCGGTAATAACAGCTGAGAAAGGATCCATCATTAAACTCTGCCAGACATTAAATCAGATGAGCTTCCTTTAGGAATACGGAGCGATTGAAAAGGTTAAATAACCTACAGTTCCACAAGTTAAAATATTACTTTTCTTGCTAATGAGAAAAATATCCGTAATTAGCCTCTTATGCCTTGTTTAGTTTGTTTCCGCGCAGTTGTTTGCGCCGTAATTGCATTTAATGCCCTCAAAAGCCAAAAAAAGAAATCTCGCCTTCCAGCCTATTTGGCTGCTGCCGGTCCTGGTAGCATATTCCAATATTCATAATCCCAGATGGGAAGCATGGAGTGTGGGGAATTTCCCAGTGGAGACGTTGGCTGGGAGATGGAGCCCTAGGGGAGGGAAGAGAGAGGGAGGGAGGAGGGAGGGAGGAGGGAGGGACTTCAATTTTGAAGGTTTTAAGAGTGCGGTTTGGTTGCTCATTCAGACACAGTGGGAAAATTCAGTTTCTTCTAGAGGAATTATTCTGAGGATCGTGTGAATTATATTGCCTTCCCTTTTTGGAGGTAAAAGCAAAGGAGTTTCTGTCATCTTCCAGCCCCTTCAACAACTACATACTCCTAGAAGGATGAAATACCACTCCCTCCAGACTGTAAGCTCCTGGTGGGCAGAGAAAGTGTCTACCCACTCTGTTGTATTGTACTTTCCCAAGCGCTTAGTGCAGTTTTTTGCACATTATAAGCACTCAATGAATGCCAGTAATAACATAGTTCTTGCTAAGTGCTTACTTTGTGCCAAATACCATTCTAAGCGCTGGGGTAGGTACAAGTTGATTAGGTCGGACACGGTCTGATTAGGTCGGACACAGTCCCTGTCTCACATGGGGCTCGCGCTCTTAATCCCCATTTTCCAGATGAGGTCACTGAGGCCCAGAGACTTGCCCAAGGTCACACAGCAGACAGGTGGTGGGTTTGGGATTAGAACCCACATCCTCATGACCCCCAGGCCCATGCTCATTGGTTGATTGATTGGATTAATTGATCTATGTCACCTTTGTTCCACTTGTGCCCTTTGCACTTGAACTACCTTTTCTCTTGTTCCGAAAATTCCCAACTGCTGGTTTGCCGTTGTGGTGAATTCTGAGGTCAATAAAATGGTTCCCTTTAATCCTTTGGGATAAAGCAATGATAGCTGCATTTTTTTTTTCTTTCCAGATTTTTTAGGCAAGACAAAGGTCTACTTGTTTTTTTTCTGACTTTCTTATCCATAAGTGTTGAGCCACCGAGTCTGCTTCCAGAAAGTGAACTACCAATCTTCCCTTTGTTCTGTTGTTCATTCATTCATTTACTCATTCATTCAATCATATTTATTGAGCACTTACTGTGAAAAGCACTGTACTAAGAGCTTGAGAGAGTCCAGTGTATGTTGTTCACAAAAATAAGCCAAAAGGGCATGGGCCTGGGTTCTGATTCCAGCTCCTCCTTTTTCATTGCATCATTCAATCATATTTACTGAGTGCTTACTGGGTGCAAAGCTTTTGCCTGCTGCATTACCTTGGACAAGTCACTTAATTTCTCTGGGCCTCAGTTTCCTCATCTGTAAAATAGGGACTCAATGTGCATTGTTCTATGGGACAGGGACTGCCTGACCTGATTAACTCAGCACTTAGTACAGTGCTTGACACATAGTAATTGCTTAAGAAAGGCCATTATTATTATTATTATTATTATTACCTTCCATTAAAATCTTGCAAAGCTAGTAAATGTAAGCCCGTCAAAGGGCAGGGACGGTCTCTATCTGTTACCGATTTGTATATTCCAAGCGCTTAGTACAGTGCTCTGCTTACTACGGTAAGCGCTCAATAAATACTGTTGAATGAATTGTTCCTCCAGGCAGAGACCACCACCTTTGCCTGCTCCACACCCACGACCAAATTCCACTGGGGTCCTTGTGGGCAGGGAATGCATCTGTTTTTTGTTCTATTGTACCTCCCAAGCGCTTAGTACAGTGCTTTACACACAACCAAGTGCTTAGTACAGTGCTCTGCACATAGTAAGCGCTCAGTAAATACTATTGAATGAATGAATGAACAATAAACTCTTAATAAATACAATTGACGGAATGAATCAATCGCCTGACCCACATCTTTGCTGTGTATATTGGCCAAGGAGGACAGGTAAAAGGTATAAGTGTTCAGTCAGTCAATCAGTGGTATTTATTGAGCGCTTATCATATGCAGAACACTGTACTGAGCGCTTGGGAGAGGACAGTGGAACGAAAAACAGACACATTCCCTGCCCACAATGAACCTACAGTCTAGAAGGGGGGAGATAGACAATAATTAAAAAACCCCCACCATATTACAGGTAGGTACATAATTGCTGTGGGGCTGAAGGGGGGAAGAACAGAGGGAGCAAGTCAGGGTGATGCAGAAGGGAGTGGGAGAAGAGGAAAGGTGGAGCTTAGTGAGGGAAGGCCCCCTGGAGGAGATGTGTCTTCAGTAAGTCTTTAAATAATAATAATAATAATTACGGTATTTGTTAAACGCTTACTATGTGCCAGACACTGTACTAAGCACAGGGGTAGATACAAGCAAATCAAGTTGGACACAGTCCCTGTCCCGTGTGGGGCTCACTGTCTCCCATTTTACATATGCAGAAACGATCTGGGCATGTCACTGCCCTTCTTAAACAACTCCAGTGGTTGCCTATCGACCTCCGCTCCAAACAAAAACTCCTCACTCTAGGCTTCAAGGCTCTCCATCACCTTGCCCCTTCCTACCTCTCCTCCCTTCTCTCTTTCTACCTCCCACCCCGCACGCTCCGCTCCTCTGCCGCCCACCTCCTCGCCGTCCCCCGGTCTCGCCTATCCCGCCGTCGACCCCCGGGTCACGTCCTCCCGCGGTCCCGGAACGCCCTCCCTCCTCACCTCCGCCAAACTGATTCTCTTTCCCTCTTCAAAACCCTACTTGAAACTCACCTCCTCCAAGAGGCCTTCCCAGACTGAGCTCCTCTTCTCCCTCTACTCCCTCTGCCATCCCCCCTTTACCTCTCCGCAGCTAAACCCTCTTTCTCCCCTTTTCCCTCTGCTCCTCCACCTCTCCCTTCCCATCCCCACAGCACTGTACTCATCCGCTCAACTGTATATATTTTCATTACCCTATTTATTTTGTTAATGAATTGTACATCGCCTCGATTCTATTTATTTGCCGTTGTTTTTATGAGATGTTCTTCCCCTTGACTCTATTGCCATTGTTCTTGTCTGTCCTTCTCCCCCGATTAGACCGTAAGCCCGTCAAACGGCAGGGACTGTATCTGTTGCCGACTTGTTCATCCCAAGCGCTTAGTACAGTGCTCTGCACATAGTAAGCGCTCAATAAATACTATTGAATGAATGAATATAAGGCACAGAGAAGTTAAGTGACTTGCCCAGGGTCACACATGAGACAAGTGGCAGAGCTGAGATTAGGACCCATGACCCTCTGACTCCCAGTCCCTTACTTTTTACCCTACACCGTGCTGCTTCTGCTCTGAAGCCGGGGAGAGCAACTGTCTGTAGGTTTTGAGAAGGGAGGGCTTTCTAGACCAGAGGCAGGACATGGGCGAGGGGTCGGCGGTGAGATCAAGGCACAGCGAGGAGGGGTGAGATGAGATCGTGAACACTGGAAGCCCCCATGAGCATTTAAAAGAACCACATTTCCCACCATGAAATAACAGTTCTAGAGAAGCAGAATGGATGATTTTGATTTTGAAAGTCACTTGGAACTAGAATTCTGCTGCTCAAGGATTACGTTTCAAGCTTATAGTGAACATGTAGCAGTAACAATGATGTTTTGCAATAACTCTGGTCTCTGAGGAGTTCAGGATACTGTGCAGAGTGTTTTGGGGGGGTTTTTTTGTTTGGTTTTTTTTTAGTCTTAATTAATTCCCTCAGCCCCTCTATGGTGCAGCTAGGGAAAAGTACTTCTATTTTTATCAGTGGGGGCAAACTGCCTAAGTAACTTGTATACAGGAGTGTTGCCTAGTGGTTAAAGCAAGAGTCTGGGAGTCAGAGGACCTTGGTTCTCATCCCGGCTCTGCCATTTGCCTGCTGTATGACCTTGGGCAAGACACTTCACTTCTCTGTGCCTCAGTTACCTCATCTATAAAATGGGGATTAAGACTGTGAGCCCACGTGGAACACAAACGTTGTCCAACCTGATTAACTGGTGTCTACCCTAGCACTTAGAACAGTGCCTGGCACATAAAAATGGTTTACTACCACCAATAAAAACACAAAAACTGAATGGGCTGAAAAATGGCAGGTGTCCTTCAATCTGAGCTACAGGAAATAGCATTCTAATCCCAACTCTGCCACTTGTCTGTTGTGTTACCTTGGGTAAGTCACTTCACTTCCTCTGTGCCTCAGTTACCTCATCTGGAAAATGGGGATTAAGATTGTGAGCCCCTTGAGTTCGTCCCTCTGGACTGTAAGCTTGTTGTGGGCAGGGAATGTGAGTATGTATTTTTGTATTGTACTCTTCCAAGTGCTTAGTGCAGTGCTCTGCACACAGTACGTGCTCAATAAATACGATTGAATGAATGACTGAGGGACATGGACTGTGTCCAAACTGATTAGTTTGTAGGTACCCCAGCCCTCAGAACAAGGTCCGACACATAGTAAGCGCTTAAGTAACTTAAAACTTCCACAGCTTTGAAGACACAACATGAGCCTCCACATCCCTCACATCCACCCTAGGTAATGATTAGTGAACTCTTTGGAAGGTTCTGTTTAATTACAGAGACTGTTCCTAGAGCATATGATGGCTTCTACCTTTTATTTCAATTTCATGGGGTCTTTTGGCATTTGATTTCCTATCAGTTGTGTGTTGTATTGTACCCCGAGATGAAAACCAAAATAGAAAAGAGGAAAGCCACGGGAACATTACAGTGATTCTGTGGCCAACTGGCAGTGCTCTGAAATTGTTGATATCAGTAATTCTGTGCTGCAGAAAGACCTCTCTCTCTCACTTGTTCTTCCTAAAATTACAAGCTGGAAACGCAACAATGAAAATGGCTTTTAGTTCCCCTAAGTGCTTCCCCATTGTCCAGCGGGGATATGTCGTTGTCCTTGGCTTGGCTCCCAGATCTTGTTTTTGGACCAGCCTCTTTGCCATTATAAAAATACAAGAAAATACTACTCAGCGTCCTTAAAAGTTAGCTCTTCCAGATCCCTCTCACAGGCAGAATTCTTGCCAGAATCCTTTCTGCTCAGCTTGGGGAGCAACATGGCCTAGTGGCTAGAGCACTGGCTTGAGATTCAGGAGGTCCTGGGTTCTAATTCCAGTTCCACCACATCTGCTGTGTGAACTTGGACGAGTCATTTCACTTCTCTGGGCCTCAATGACCTCATCTGTTAAATGGGGATTAGGAGTGGAGCCCCATGTGGGATAGGGACTGTGTCCAACCTGATTATCATCTGTCTACCCCAGGACTTAGTACAGTGCCTGGAACATGTAGTAAGTGCTTAACAAAGATGGAGGGGGGGAAAAGCTTTCTCTACTTCCTCCTCTTGTGTCCTTGGGTAGTGGATTCTGATTGTGTTGACAATTTATGGCTTTGCGTGCCTGAGACTTAAGTAACCGAGACATGGAATTCTCCAGATCCAGTATAGATTTCTCTGGGTAGGAACAGGATCTTGGGAAGTGACTTTCCTAAGATCACACAGTAGACAAGTACTTGAGTTCATGGTGAAGCTCACTGTGGGCAGGGAATGTGTCCATTTATTTTTGTATCGTACTCTCCCAAGTGTTGAGTATAGTGCCCTGCCCACAGTAAGCACTTAGTAAATACAGTTGACTGACTGACTGTCCCTGAGGGAGTAGCAGGGGGATTCCTGATCCAGATGGATGGGAGGCTGTTTGCAGTCACTGACCCTGCTTTCCAGATATCGCCGCTGTGACCTCCCAGAAAATCTGGGCTGAGTTTGGAAGAAGAGAAGCAGTAGAGCCTGGTGGAAGGAGCCCGGGCCTGGGAGTCAGAGGACCCAGGTTCTAACCACAGCTCTGCCAAGCATCTGGTGTTAGATCTTGGGTAAGACACTTCACTTCTCTGTATCTCAGTTCCCTCATCTGAGAAATGGGGATTAAATCTTCCAATTTAGCCCGTGAGCTCCATGTGGGACAGGGACTGTATCCAATCTGATTAGCTTGTGTCTACCCCAGCACTTTAGTACGGTGCCTGGCAAATAGTAACCGCTAGCAGGTACCTTAAAAAAAGAATAATAAAAGGCCCAAGATCAGCTGCAACAGGCAGGATTGGAACCTTCTTCGCTCTGAAGTCAAATTTTCAGCGTTGGCAAACCCCCAGTTAAAGAGAGGAGTCTGGGAACCCTTGATGGGTGAATGTCACCTGACTAACCTGTTAAGCAGCACAGCTTAGGGGATAGAGCACGGGGATGGGAGTCAGGACCTGAGTTCCAATCCTGCCTCCACCACATGTCTGCTGTGTGACCATGGGCATGCCACTTCACTTCTCTGGGCCTCAGTTACCTCATCTGTGAAATGGGGATTAAGATGGTGAGCCCCATGTGGACCAGGGACTGTGTCCAACCTGATTACCCTGAATCTACCCCAGTGCTTAGAACAGTGCTTGGCACATAGTATATCCTTAACAAGTACCATTTTCATTTATTATTGCTAATAATGAGTAGGCAATTGGGCTCAGAGTGGGTTAAACCCCATTCTGCTGATGTGGTCCTTTTCTGCTCTGCGCTTCCTGAGATCAAGGAAGGTGGTTCTTTGTTCGGAAGAAATTTTGATGTTTTGGCGGCATCTGTGCCGAAAGCACTAATGATTTGCAGTGTTTAAGAGTAATACCGTTTTACTTGCAGTGATTCCGGGCTTTGAATTAGAAATAGAATCATTTCATATTTTGGTGGTAGAAGAAATGCATGGAAAGCTGGCCCACGTTTTCCATTAATAATTTAGAGTGAATGTTTTAGAAGCACACAGAAGGATCCTAGTAGATGTCAGTATTCAGATGGATTTAAAATGCACTTATGTAATGCATCTTAGCAGTTTGGATTCCATTGATAAGTTTAGCATGTTTACTGAGGGAATTTTAAAACACACACTATTCCTCTAGATCGTAAGCTCCTTGTGGGCAGGTCACATGCCTGCCTACTCTCTTATACTTGCCTAGGCACTTAGCACAGTGCTCTGCATACAGCAAGCACTCAAATATTATTGATTGATCAATTGATTGAAGCAGATAGTGTTGGATAACTAGGCTGCATTGGATGCTATTGGAAGTGACATTACTTTGCATTTACCTTAAATTTCATTCTCCTTCTCTGTAGTTGGGAAACTGATTGTTAAGGTGGTTTCATCAATCAGTCAGTGGTATTTATTGACCGCTGACTGCGTGCGGAACACTGTACTAAGCTCTTGGGAAAGTATAAAACAGAGTTGATAGGCACGTTCCTTGTCCACAGTGGTGAGCTTCTCTCCTTGGAAAGGCGTTACATTTGCTACATAAAAGTATTTTGGATCAGGTTATATGGGACGTACTCTACTCAATCTGTGACTGATGAAGGTGTACGTAAAATGGGCCAAAGTGAAAGGATCAATTTGACTCATTACATGATAACATTTAGCAGTCATTTTTCTCGTCCTCCGCAGGTAAAGTACTTTTCTAATAGACTTTAAGTGAGATGAAGAAGCCTTCACAATGGTTTGATCTGAAATCTAGATCTTGCCCATTTATAGATTCAGATGAGCAAGGGAAACAGTTATGATTGATTCCTCAGTCTGAATTTCAAGTGACTTGATTTGGGGCCTTGGAGAAGTGAGAGTTGGCATTATCGTTGAGTACTGATATAGTGCATTAACCTTGGCAAAGCCTTACCAGTCATTTTCCCAAGTTCCTTGGCTAGAGAAGTACCATGGTCTAGTGTATAGAGCATGGACTTGGATGTCAGAAGGCCCTGGGTTCTAATCCCGCAGCTGCCACTCGTTGGCTTTGTGACTTTAGACAAGTCACTTCACGTCTCTGGGCCTCAGTTACCTCATCTGTAAAGTGGGGATATGAGATGGGAATAAGTCCAACCTAACATGCTTGTATCTACCTGAGTGCTTAGTACATGTCTGGCATATAGTAAGTGCTTAACAAATAGCAGACTAAACCCCCCTTGTCCTCAGCTCCTCCTCCCCTCCCCATCGCCCTGACTCACTCCCTTTGATCTACTCGCTCACAGCACTTGTGTAGATATGTACATATCTATAATTCTACTTATTTATATTAATGCCTGTTTACTTGTTTTGATGTGTGTGTATCTATAATTGATGCCTGTTTAATTGTTTTGATGTCTGTCTCCCCCCTTCTAGACTGTGAGCCCGTTCTGGGCAGGGATTGTTTCTGTTGCTGAATTGTACTTTCCAAGCGCTTAGTATAGTACTCTGCACACAGTAAGTGCTTAATAAATATGATTGAATGAATGAATGAATGAAATACCATAAAGTCAGCTGAGCCTTCAATTCCTTTTTTACCTTGGTCAAGTCACTTCACTTCTTTGTGCTTCATTAACTCATCTGTAAACTGGGGATTAAGACGGTAAATGCCATGTGGGACGGGGACTGTATCCAATCCTAACCCTACCCCAAGCACTTGGCGCAATGCCTGGCACATAGAAGGTGTTTCAGAAAAAGGAAGAAAAAAGGTCTTGGATAGAACAGTTTTTTGGATCAAAAACTAACAGAGGACACTAGAACTCAAAGTCATGGACTTGGTACCCTCGCCTTTCTTGAGTCTGCAGTATCCCAGCTTGTGCTTTTAATTGGCCCCGTGAAAGTACAGTCTTAGGAGAGGAGATGAAATGGAGATTTTTCTCTAGGAAACATTGTAAAGGAGCTTAATACATTCCTAAGAGTTAAACAATATGAATCTATGAAAGACAAGGGTTGAAGCACAATGAACACCGTTACAGGATCAACTAATGCTGTAAATAGTAACTAGTATTAACTTAGTAATGAAAATAAGAGTAATCAACAGTAGCTAGTAATAGTAACTGGTGATGTGAATATAGCCTTATTAAAAGCACATCTCCTCCAAGAGGCCTTCCCCAACTAAGCCCACATTTCGTCTTCTCCCAATCCCTTCTGCGTCGCCCTTGCAGTTCATTCATTCATTCATTCATTCATTCATTCATTCATTCGATCGGATTTATTGAGAGCTTACTGTGTGCAAAGCATTGTACTAAGCATTTCAGAGAGTACAGTATAACAGACAGACACATTCCCTGCTCACAGTAAGTTCACAGTCCTAGAGGGGGAGACAGGCATTAATATAAATAAATTACAGTACATACAAATGTAAACATATGTGTTGTGGGGATGGGAGGGAGGATGAATGAAGGGAGGAAGTCAGGGTGATGCAGAAGGGAGTGGGAGAAGAGGAGAGGCGGGCTTAGTGAGGGAAGGCTTCTTGGAGGAGATGTGCCTTAAATAAGGCTTTAAAGCGAGGAAGCAATTATCTCTGATATGAGGAGGGAGGGCCAGAGGTAGGATGTGGGCAATAGGTTGGTGGTGAGATAGATGAGATGGAGGTACAGTGAGAAGGTTAGTATTAGAGGAGCAAAGTGTGCGGGCTGGCTTGTAGTAGGAGAGTAGTGAGGAGAGGTATGAGGGGGCAAGGTGATTAAGTGCTTCAAAAGCCAATGGTAAGGAGTTTTTGTTGGTTGCGGAGGCGGTTGGGCAACCCCTGGAGTTTCTTGAGGACTGGAGAAAAATGGTGTGAACGTTTTTGAAAGAAAATGATCTGGGCAGCAGAAATGGAGTATGCAGTTGGATTTGCACCCTTTATTCACCCCTCCCTCAGCCCCACAGCACTTATGTATATATCTGTAACATTTATATTACTGTCTGTATCCCTCTTTAGAATGTAAGCTCGTTGTGGGCAGGTAACGTTTCTACCAACTCTGTAATATTGTACTCTCCCAAACACTTAATACGGTGCTCTGCACACAGTGAGTGCTCAGTATATACTATTGATTGATTACATTTCTATCAGTAATGAAGTGTTTTGAATTAGATGTATTATATACTTATGTAAATAGAGAAATTTTCAAAGTTTTGTTAACCAGTAGTATTTTATCGAGCATCTACTGTAGGGAGAGCACTGTACCACGGCATTGTGATAGTGCAATAAAATGAAAATCCCTGCCGGCAAGTAGCTTACAGTCTGAGTGGGATAAGCCAGATTCTTGAAATCCAGCTGGAGGAGTTATAATGCATCTTACCTTTCATATCCTATTCAGCAAAAAGGCACTTGGTGATAATAGAATAGTGACCTTCCGCCATCTAAGATCTTTTGGCATTATCTAATCCTAAATTGAATTGGGTTCTAATCACTAAATTCGAGTCAGTCAAAATGCTTTAAAGAGAGGGGAGAGGAAGTGTCTAAACCAGGGTGATCTTTGCAATAGGGAAAGACTGCTGTACCCGTTTCCTGTATTAGGATTCAACAGGGCTCTAATGAAAGAGTATAAAGGAAGAGAAGGGATTGAAAGGAAAGATTGTGCCATTCAGTGCTAGCCCCGAGAAGAGTTAAAATCAGAAAGCTTGATTTTCCTGCCAACCTTCTGCTGGAGGAATGAGGGACAAATCTTGAGTGGGCTGTCAGGATCAGATCAGGGGCAGGATTGGGAAGAGAAAGGGGAGTTTGGAAGGAGAGATGTGGAATGGAAAGAGCACGTTCCTGTGAGTCAGAGGACCTGGGTTCTAATCTTGGCGCTGCCACTTGTCTGTTGTGTGACTGTGGGAAAGTCACTTCACTTCTCTGGGCCTCAGTTGCCGTATCTCGGAAATGGGGAACAAGACCACGAGCCCCATGTAGGACAGCCCCATGTAGACAGGATAATCAGTCCAACCTGATTATCTTGTATCTATCTTAGTGCTTCGTACAGTCCCTGGCACATAGGAAGTGCTTAACAAATATCACTAAAAAAAAGAATAATAATAAAGTCCCTGCATCCATGGAAGCAAATAATATTACCCTTGCTAAATCCTTCCCCTGCAATCTTTTTCATAGATTGTTGCTTAGCACCATCTCCCTGCAATCTTCAGAGATTCTTTTCTTGTTTAGCCACCTGGCTACGTCTAAGAAGATGTGTTCTCAAGCTTTTGAAACCACGCATGTGCAGTACATAATGAATTTTCCCAAAGTAGTAGAGAGCTGCATTTGACCCAGAGAGCTGTCCTACATCTCAAGCCCAGCAGGGCTTATGATTTTGAAAATCGTGTGGCTCCTTCAAGACCCAAGTAGTCTGTTATCAGATCACTTGTGTTAGATCAGGGGACCTGCATTCTAATCCTGGCTCCGCCACATACCTGCCGTGTGATCTTGGGCAGGTAATTTCCCTTCTCTGTGCCTCAGTTGCTTTATGTGTGAAATGGGGATGCAATGCCTGTTCTCCCCCCTACTTAAGACTCTGAGCCCCATGTGGAACGTGGACTATGTCCAGCAGGATTACCTTATATCTACCCCAGCCTTTTACTCAGTGCTTGGCACATAGTACGTGGTTAACAAATGCTATTATTATTTTTATTATTATTAGTTGGGGCGGGTCCAGATGTGCCTCAGCCCCGCTCCAGGGAGCAGTTTTGTGGGAGAGGGAACTATCCCAGGGGTCTGGTTCCCGCTTCCTCCAGCTGATCAGGGGAGCCTATGGGAGAGGTCTCAGGGGATGGGGTTGGTGTAAGAGGGCTGTGGCACTTTGCTGATCTTTTTGAGGGCCCAGCTGACCCCTGGCTGACCAGCCTAAAATCCCTTCTGATTTCCTTCCTGCCTTCTCCACCACCTTGGGCTATGGCTATGGCTGCTAAGGGGTGCTTCCAAGGAAAGTGCTGCCTCTGGCTTGTCGGATGGAACAGAATTGCCTTCTCCCTCTCCCCTTCTGTCTTCTCTACTTCCTCACTTAATTCAGTGCCACCCCCCTCTTCTCACTTTCTCAATCCCTTCTCTTCCTCTCCTGCTCTCTTTTCCTTTCCCTTCCCCCTCCTTTCTCCTCTCGTCATCCCTCCTTTCCTTCCCTTTTCCTCTTCTTCCCTTCTCTCCCTCCCTTTCTCTCCTCCCTCCCTTCTTCTCTCCCTCCCTTCTTTTCTCCTCTCCTTCCCCTCTAACCTTTCCTCCTTTCTCCTCTCCTTCTTCTCCATCCCTCCCTTTCTTTCTCTTTTTGGGGAAGCAGCATGGTGTAGTTGATAGAGCAGGGGCCTGGGAGTCTACTGGCTGGCCTTGGTCAAGTCACTTCACTTCTCTGGGCCTCAGTTCCTTTTCTGTAAAATGGTGATGGAGACTGTGAGCCCCATGTGGGCCTGGGACTGTATCCAACCCAATATGCTTGTATCCACCCCAGCACTTAGTATAGTGCCTGGCCCATAGTAAGAGCTTAACAAATACTACAATTACTATTTTTCTCTTCTCCCTCCCTTCTCTTTTTCTTCCCTTCTTTCCCGTCCTTTCTCTTCTCTTCTCCTCTCCCTCCCTTCTCTTTTTCTTCCCTTCTTTCCCGTCCTTTCTCTTCTCTTCTCCTCTCCCTCCCTTCTCTCTTCTTTTCCCCTTCTTCTCTCCTTTTCCCCGTTCCCTCCCTGTGGTTCCATCTCCTTCACTCCAGTGACACTGAACTCTCCAGGGTCAACCAATGACCGCCTCTTTGCCAAATCTAATCAAGTCTAAATCCTGCCAAATATTATGTTTGATATTAAAAATCCTATCTAGCAATTTATTTCAGAGTCTATCTCACCCAATAGATTGCAAGCTCTTTGATAGCAGGGATCACATCTACTAACTCTGCTGCACTCTCCTCCGTGCTTAGTACAAGTGCTCTACACCGAGTAAGCACTGAATATATACTACTGATCGATAGAGTTGTAAGATATAATCATTTGCATATGATAAAGATGCTTGCAATTTTTGGTAAGACTAGAGTTCCATGGAAAATCAAACTAAAAGGGACTAGAAGCTAGAAACAGATATACCGGGCTTTTTATCGACTCACTGCCTGCTACCTGATTTTCACTTGACCCTCCATAATGTATTTTTGATTCTGGGCACATGAATAAGTGCTGATTAACTCAATCTCGTCCAACCTTGAGCACCATCCCCTCTCCACAGCTGGTCTGTGATTCAGCCAGAAGTGTTTTTCTGGACTAAGGACAAGAGAAGTCAGTGACTGATATAACTCCTAGCAGTCTGAATCGACAGCTTAATAATAAAAAAAAATAATTGGATCCTCTCCGTACCCAACGAGCAAGGAATTCTTTGTGTTCTGGAAAAAAAAATTGAACCAAATGCTATAGCAACATGCTAATCCCCAGAAAACGTCAGTTAACAAGCACTTATTAAGACCCACTGGATGTGGGAAATTTTCCCTGCCTTCTAGCACCTTGCAGTGCAGTGGGGAGATTGACAAAAGAGCAAACAATGACTTCGGAGGTCTGTTCACCAACAGACAATAATTGCAAGAATGAGATGAGAGGGAGAAGTGTAGGCCCAGCACTGGATATTTAACTGCTTCTCTCCTCTTCTCCGGAGTGTCATGGGCAAAGGTTTGTTGTAGAAGAGCTTTTCTCCATTGTCACCTCCCCACTGCATTGCAATGTCTGCCCCGCCCCCTACCCCAGGCCCGACAAAGTGCTCCAACAGCGTGGCTCCAACACCTCTACTTCCATCACTCTAATAATAATTATGGTATTTATTAAGCGCTTACTAAGTGTCAAGCATTGTTCTAAGCAGTGGGGTACATATGAGTCAATCAGGTCCCTCATAGGGGGCTTGCAGTGAAAGTAGGAGGAAGAACAGGTATTGAATCCCCACTTTCCAGATGAGGGGACTGAGGCCCAGAGAAATGAAGTGACTTGCTCAAGGTCACACTCAGACAAGTGGCGGAGCTGGGATTAGAACCCAGGTCCTCCGACTCCCAGCCCTGTGCTCTTTCCACTAGGGTACACTGCTCCTCATGTGTTACTTTGGTACAACACCCAATTCTGCCACCTTCATCTTAGAAAGGGGGAGAGACACACATAGCCCTTGCTTCCACCATCTTTATGAGGGGTCGTGGTATAAGTCCCTCTGATGCGGCAGCTCGAGCTGGTCACTTCCCTCATGTACTGAAGCCAGTCTTGCAGAAGTACATCTTGGATATTAGTGGGACAAAGAGGAAGTGATGTTGAGCTGGAACTATTTCATGGGGGAAGTGGACCATGAGCTGTTATTTAAGAGAGAGAAGGAGGTGGTGGTGTAGCAGGAAGCACAAAGGTGTTCTTCTTTGCATGTAAGGGACTTTGGGCCAAGAAAAACAGTAGGACCTTGGAGAAATAGAATTAAGTGCTTACTGTGTGCAGAACATTGGTCTAAGTGTTGGGAGAAAATACACCAGAGGGAATTAGACATGGTCCCTGTCCCTCAGGGGACTCACATTCAAAGAGCAGAAAGAGCAAGGGACTGGAAGTTTGGAAGACTCTGAGTTCTCCACTTGCTTCTCCACTTTCCTATTGGGTGTCCCTGGGCAAATCATTTACCTTGCTGTGCCTCAGCTTCCTCACTTGTAAAATGGGGCTAAAATCCCTATTCTCTCTCCCTCTTAAATTGTGAGCTCCAGGTGGGACAGTCAAAGTGTCTGATCCAGTTGTATTCAATCTACCCTCGCTCTTAACACAGTGCTTGGCATGGATAAAACACTTAATAACTAGTTATCATTATTATTCTATTAACAATTAGAAAAGTCCAGGGAAGACTGAGATAATTTGAAAGTGAAATCAAGTTTGTCATCAATTTCCAGAAAAGAATATATCTTTATTCCCTACCCTATGACCTGGGTACTGAAATGAACATCCATGGAAGTTAGGTTTCCTATGCATGAGTTACAAATTGAGAGATGAGCCAAGTATTATCCCATAAGCTATAAAAAATCGGATTTTGCAAATGAAATAAGCCTACTTCACCCCAAGAAGGTTCAAAGAACTCTGGTAATGATGTAGATTCTGTGATCAAATGAACATTACCTTAAAGAAAGGATTAGTTTGAGATGGATGATTGTTCATTCACGTACCCGAAATGTTTTACCATATCTGCCAATGGAAAAACAAACTAGGAAGTCGAGTCTAAAAATAAATGCTTAATTTGTCTCACTGAGTACCTAACATTTTA
The DNA here is from genome assembly GCF_004115215.2 of Ornithorhynchus anatinus. Lineage (NCBI taxonomy): Eukaryota > Metazoa > Chordata > Mammalia > Monotremata > Ornithorhynchidae > Ornithorhynchus > Ornithorhynchus anatinus. The sequence goes on along the minus strand of NC_041741.1, from coordinate 16,463,137 downwards.
ATGTCTGAGAAAAATATTAGAATTTTTAAAGAGGAACCATGGGTATATTAACTGGTTATGTTGGAAAGAGTGAGAACTCTAAGAACAAATAAGGCAAAAAGGGATTCACATTAGAGATTGTTCTAAGAAGAGCTTATTGGTGGCCACATTATCCAATTTAGGCTAAATTGATAAAAAGCCAAAGCCTCTTAAGCGGTGTTTCAAAGACCCCACTTGTAAATACGTCCTAATATGGAAATCAGCCAAGGAGGGAAATGATAAATTATGTCAAAATGTTGACATAATATCGGAGAAACTTTATGTGGGGAAAGCGTGCGAGTGCGGGATACAATTTGCCGCATGCGAATTCTTTTTCAGTATAAGCAGAACTGATTAGGGGATTTAGGATTAGAGGACCAACCCTGAAATAAGAGAATGGTAAAATCCCCATTTTACCAATGAGAGAACCGAGGTCCAGAGAAGTGAAATGCCTGGACCAGGGTCACACAGACAAGTGGCAGTGCTGGGATTAGAACTCGGGTCCTTCTAACTCCCAGGCTCGTGCTCACACTCCACTACTGCTGCGGCCGCTTACTATTCCACTACTCCACTGCTTTGCAGTAATTAAATGAGTTTATTGTTATTATCCTATCAGCTCAATACCATTGGCGAGCCTTTAAAACCCTGACACTAGACCACAGTGTTATAGGGGGAATTAACTTGGAAAAACAAATGAAATAGTACAGTTGTCAACCACATTCTGACAATGTAGCATAACCTTTTACTGATAGCAGAGCCCCTATCGGTCCCGTTAAACCTACCCTTTTGTTGGCTCAGTTATCCATCCACTTCCCATGAAACTGTTGTTAGGTAAACTGGACTTCTTGCGTTTTCATAAGGTACTCTTAGAAAGTGTTGGATTATTGTTTGCCCTATAGCAGGAATAATCTCCATTGCTTGACAGGATACTTGAAGTGAATAGTCACAGAGATTGTTTGAACTCTTCAGGTTTATTTTCTTTGCTAGGCGATCTCAGCGGTGTTCTTTTTTTCTAATTCTCACAAGCAGTGGAGATGATCCTTTAATTACACATTGAGCGGTCTTGCGAACCTTTCCAAGTTGGGGATTCTTGGGTTTTATGACTGATGGAGCCTACATGCTTAAATCCCAGGACATATGTGTAGGAGTAAACTTCTTAAAAATCCAGCATGATTTGTGAATAGATTTTTCTTCATTTGTTCATAGATTAATTGGAATTACATGGGTTTGGGGTGGAAAGGACTAAATTTATTTAATCCATCCTTCAGTGGTATTTATAAAGCACTTTTTGTGTGCAGAGACCTGTACTAAGCACTTGGGAAAGTACAATACCACAGAATTAGCAGATACGTTCCCTGCCCTAAACAGGCTTACAGTCTACCCCCATTATTACGTGAGGCACAACTATTTTTATTGTTTAGTGGCACTGATTGGAGGAAAGAGGCAGGAAGGAAACAGTGTGGCCTAGTGGAAAGAGCACTGACCTACGAGTTGGAGGACCTGGGTTCTAATCTCTGCTCTACCATTTATCTCTGTGTGACTTTGGTGAAGTCATTTCACTTCTCTGGGCCTCATTTTTGTCATCTGAATTTTTTTTTTATGGTATTAAAATGCTTCCTATGTGCCAGGCACTGTACTAAGTACTGGAGCAGATACAAGTTAATCAGATTGGGCACAGTCTGTTTTCACATAAGGCTCTCACCCTCAATCCTCAATCAGATGAGGTATCTGAGGCACAAAGGAAGTGAAGTGACTTGTCCAAGGTCACATAGCAAAGAAGTAGTGGAACCAGGATTAGAATCCAGGCCCTTCTGAATTCCAGACCCATGCTCTACTAGGCCAAGCTGCTTCTCGAGTGGGGTTTAAATACCATTTCATTCTTTCATTGTCATATTTATTGAGTGATTACTGTGTGCAGAGCACGCTACTAAGCAATTGGGTGAGTATAATAGAACAGACCCATTCCCTGCCCACAACGAGCTTACAGTCTAGTGCTCTCCCTCCTCAAACTGTGAAACCAGTGTAGGATGGGAACTGTATCACCAGCACTTTCATAGTGCTAGGCACATAATAGGTGCTTAGCAAATACCATTATTATTATCTTTGTTATTATCATACGTTAGGTGAGTTTACTTGGATTTTTCTATGCATTTAGCAGAGGGTCCTCTCTTTTCCAAAATTCCTCACCTCACCTCATGCAAACACACTGTCTTCTCCCTCTGGGGTGCCTGCAGCAGAGAGAACCATCTTCGCTGCCTCACAAAAGGTCTTTCAGAAAAGACTGTGGAGTGAAGAGCCATTATTTTCCCTCTTGGAGTCCAAATCAGTTCCATCATACACATAAAAAGCATCCCTCCCCTCAGCCTCTTCCTCTGCAGTCACCTGCCAGACTTTAGGCTGGCAGATATGTAGTGTTGGTCGTACACTTTTTCTACCGGGGAGAATCTGTAAACATAGGGTGTGCACCTGCATATATTTAAAACAAACCTACTACTGACTTTTCAGCTGCCTCCCAGGGATTACAAAATTCTTTGGACAGTTCTAAACCAGAGAAGGATTAGATTTGGAAGGTAGCTAGTGCAGTTTATCAGAGTACTTGAGGTGTATAGGGCCAAAAATCAGAATGGAGCAATTATGGGAGTATACTGGTGATGATGATATTTGTTGAGTGTTCACTATGTGGCCGAGACTGTACTAAGCGCCGAGGTAGATACAAGGTACTGAGCTGGAACTCAGTCCCTGACCCACATGGGGCTCACGGTGTAAGTGGGAGGGAGAGCAGGTGTTGGAGCCCCATTTTACAGGTGTCAACCGAGGCACAGAAGTTGGGACTTCACAACATCGCTAAAATCCACCCTTCCCTCTCCATCCCACTACTGCTTTAAATAAATAATAAGAGCATTAATTTATTGATTAAATAAATGCAGTCTTTTCCACCCCAAACCCATGTAATCCCAATTAATCTATGAACAGATGAAGAAAAATCTATTCATGTATCATGCTGCCATGGGAATCCAAGCACTAATTCTCTCCCGCCTGGATCACTGCACCAGTCTCCTGGCTGACCTCCCTGCCTCCTGTCTCTCCCAACCTTATTAAATTGCATCTCATCTAAGAGGGCTTCCCTGGCTACACTTTCATTTCTTCCTCTCCCACTCCCTTCTGCATCACCCTTGCACTTGGGTTTGAACCCTTTAATTAGCCCGCCCTCAGCCTCAAAGTACTTACGTACATATCCATAGTTTATTGATTTGTATTACCGTCTGTCTCCTCCTCTAGACTGTAAAGCTAAGTCAAAAGATTTGGGCTACTACAGAGTCAGAAGACGTAAATTCTACTGACTGCCTGCTGTGTGATCTTGGACAAGTCAGTCAATCATATTTATTGAGCACTTATTGTTCTCACTAAACTCATTAAACTTACAGAGCACCATATTAAGCACCTGGGAAAGTACAGTGTAGCAGAGTTGATGGGCGTGTTCCCTGCCCAAAATGAGTTTACAGTCTAGAGGGACCCAGCTGGGAATAATTTCTTCGGTTTATTCCGTACTTCATAGAGAACTATATATGTTCCACAGATAACCCACCCCACACACCCTCCCACCCCACCCCACCCACCCCCACCCCAAAGAGATGTCTTCCCCCATGTCTTTGAAGCCATGAAGATGTTAATGCTAGCAGCAAATCATTAGCTAAATAAGTCTCTATTGAAGACATAGGCAGAATCCTCCTTATGTGACTTGATTAATCCACTTAGGCTGCCTGCTCCATCCATAATTTAGCTGCCTGGGCTCTCATTGAATTAAGGCATGGGGGTTGAATTTGCCTGCTTGGAATCAAGCTTTTTTTCCTTCATTTTCAGTGTTGCAGCAGTTGTAGCTGGTTTACTTGGACTTTTGTAGCTTCGATTTTGAGCTCCCCAGAATGAATTAGCCTTTTACTGTGGCACAAGAAAAGTGGAAACATGTTCACCCTGGAACTCTTTCTGTTAGAAGAATAATGCAATCTGTAGGGCTGAAATCACTTTTTAGACATCTTTCCAATTTTGTTTCCCTTGGTAGCTGATATCTATGTAAAATTAGGGCAAATAATAAAAATGAATATTGGGTAATAATAATAATTATGGTATTTGTTAAGCACTTACTATGTGCCAAGCAATGGTCTAAACCCTGGGGTAGATACAAGGTAATCAGGTTGTCCCACGTGAGGCTCACAGTCTTTATCCCCATTTTACAGATGAGGTAACTGAGGCACAGAGAAATTAAATGGCTTGCCCAGGTCCACAGCAGACAAATGGGATTAGAACCCATGTCCTCTGACTTCCAAGCCCATGCATTCTTTTCCACCACTGTACCCTTGAAGCGTGCCATCATTATCTTTGGTGGTATTTACTGAACACTTTCTGGGTGCAGAGCACAGTATACTAACTGCCTGGGTGAATACAACAGAGTAGATACTAACTACGCAGGAAGCTGTATATTCTCAAGTGATGTACAATAATGGCTTATGAGGGACAAAACCTCAAGATGCCAGGGAAATATTTCAGGTTTTAGGGGAAAAGGATATGAGCCACACTAATAAAAAGAAGCAAGGCAAATAGAAAGATGAGTGGCTTTAGGGAACGTGACTGCCAACTCCGTTAGAGCGTACTCTGCTGAGTGCTCAGTACGGTGCTCTGCACACAGTAAGCACTCACTCAGTAAATACAATTGATTCATCGATTGATTTTTAGTGAGCGGAAAAATGGTGTCCAGAACTTTCCCTTTGGCATATGAAGAAAACTCCCAATTTGCTCAGTGGGAGTAGAAATGGAGGATGTGTTGAATAGGAATCAAAGCACAGTCTTTTCTTTTTCTCTCTCCCTAGTTCTTTTCCTCTGTTTCCTGCTTTATTCCTCTTCTTATTTCCCCACTGTGTCACATAGTTACTGGAGGAAAAGTTAGGAGTATAAATGGGAAAGTTGGGAATGTTAATCTATCCCTATCTGTTAGGAAACTCGTTGTGGGCAGGGAATGTGTCTGTTTATTGTTGTTTTGTACTCTTGCAAGTGCATAGTGCAGTGTTCCTCGTACAGTAAGCGCTCAATAGATACTACTGAATGACAGGAAGGGCAATGTCATATTGTTCCTCTGGGCATTTTCATGCCATTGTCAGCCTGCATTGGACACTGATTTGACCCGGAAATGAGTCGTTATTTCTCAATTATTAATACTAATAATTGTAGTATTTCTCAGTCGATCTCATTTATAGAGCACTTACTGTGTGCAGAGCACTGTACTAAGCGATTGAGAGAGTAGAACGTAACAATAAACAGACACATTCCCTTCCCACAACGAGCTTACAGTCTAGTAGGGGAGACAGACATCAATAGAATAAATAAATGAACGAGATGTATGTTAAGTGTTGTGGGGCTGAGGGGGGGGGTGTTGAATAAAGGAAGCAAGTCAGGGCGACACAGAAGGGAGTGGGAGAAGAGGAAATGGGCCACACTGCATCCGTGGGGTTCTCAGCCCAGTTCCGCTCTACACCGTCGAGGAAACCCCTCTTGCATCCTTCTTTCCACCATCTCAGCAGGAAGAACAGCACTTGCATTGGAAGATCCGGGAAGCAGCCCAGCCTAGTGTATTATAACAATAGCAATAATAATTCTAGTATTTGTTAAGCGCTTACTATGTGCCAGGCACTGTACTAAGCCCTGGGGTGGATACAAGCAAATTGGGTTGGACGTAATCCCTGTCCCATGTGTCAATCCCCATTTTACAGGTGAGATAACTGAGGCACAGAGAAGTTATGTGATTTGCCCAAGGTCACCCAGTAGACAAGTGGCAGAGCAGGGATTAGAACCCATGACCTTCTGATTCTCAGGCCCATGCTCTATCCACTGCACTGTGCTGCTACTTGTAAGTAAAGAGCATGGGTCTAGGAGTCAGAGGACCTGGGTTCTACCCTGGCTTCACCATTTGTCTGCTGTGTGACTTTGGGTAAGTCACTTTCCTTCTCTGGATCTCAATTACCTCATCTGCAAAATTGAGATTTAAACTGTGAGCCCCACATGGGACAGGGACTGTGTCCAACCTGATTTGTTTGTATCCACCCCAGCGCTTAGAACAGTGCTTGGCACATAGTAAGCACTTAACAATATACCACAATTATTAATAAGTAGAAGGAAGAACAATTCTGCTAAGGACTTCGTTTACTGTCGTGTTGTACTCTCCCAAGCACTTAGTAAGGGTCTCTGCACACAGTTAAAGCTCAGTAAATGCGATTGAATGAATCCACATTTTGCAGATATGGGAACTGAGGCCCGAGAATAATAATAATAAAAATAATAATGATGGTATTTGTTAAGTGCTTTATGTGCCAGACACTTTACTAAGATGGTTACAAGCTCTATCCACTACACCATGCTGCTTCTCTGTGTGGGACCTGATTACCTTGTATCAACCCAAGCACTTAGTACAATGCGTAGTGCATAGCAACTGCTTAACAAATACTACATTACTAATTATTATTACCTCATGCAGCTTTGGGAAGGCCAGGGACTCTGCTAGTTGTTGCTGTTGCCACGGGTATGTTGTGGGCTTTGAATAAGAGCGTGAAATTCTGCTCCTCTTAGCCGCAGCCCTCTCCCCCACCTATATTTATAGAATGTGAGCCTCATAGGCTTTGAGCCCCTGAAAAGAATAGGGCTTGTGTCTATTTCCCACCTGTGCAATCTTTCCCAGCGCTTAATACAGTGCTCTGCAAAGAGTAGATGCATAATAAATGCTATAAGTACTAAGTGGCAGAGCTGAAACTACAATCCAGAGAAGCAGCACTAGAGTGGATAGAGCACGGGCTTGGAAGGTAGAAGGACTTGGGAGGTAGAAGGACCCGAGTTCTAATACTGGATTCATCACTTGTCTGCTGTGTGACCTTGGGCAAGTCATTTAACTTCTCTGTGATGCAGTTCCCTCATCTCTAAAATGGCGATTATGATTGTGAGCCCCATGTGGGACATGGACTGCATCCAACTTGATTAACTTGATTAATGGGTATCTACTTCAGTAATTAGTACAGTACTTAAGTGCTTAACAAATATTTTAAAAAATCCAAGATTTCTGACTTCCAGCGCTCTGCCTCTTCCACTTGGCTACACCACTTTTTCCTCACCCCCATCTTAGACTGTAAGCCCACTGAAGGCAGGAATCATGCCTACTAAGCAGTACTTTTGTACTATCCCGAGGGCTTGGTATAGTTCTCTGCACAGAGGCACATCCAATAAAGACAAATGACAATACTCCAAACCACGACAGAAGCTGTTTTCAGCCAAGTAATTGAAGAAATTCTGATTGGAAATGTTCTGTGTTTTTTATAAATGGAAAAACTTGACTTCCTCAGTTTTCTGATGATTGGCATTGCTCTTGAGGCTATGGTTTTAAAATGTTTATCTCTCAGAGATGCAAAACCTTTTTCACGAAAAAAAGTCATTTGCAATTGCAAGGCAAATTGAGTAGGCATATGTGGTCTACCACAGTTTAAAAGATGCTATCATCTTCCATTGCTTCACGCACTGAATGTTATATCCAATTTAGGCACTCACTCAATCGCTCATCAGTTTTATTTAGTTTTGACAACTATGTCAAGTGTATTCAAGGAAAAACCTACTTGCAAACAAAAGATATTTTGTATTTTATGGTTTTTCTTTTTCATCTCTGGACTTTCATCAATCCATCAATCAATGGTATTTAATGAGTGTTTACTGTGTGCAGAGCACTGTACTATATGCTTGGAGAGTGTAATACAACATGAGTTGGTAGACATGTTCCCTGCCCGCAAGAGAACTTACAATCTAGAGGGGGAGACAGACATTAATATAAATAAATAATGGCTATGTACCTAAGTGCTGTGGGGCTGCGGGTGGAGTGAATACCAAATTCCCAAAGGGCACAGATCCAAGTGAATTGGCATTGCAGAAGGTGAGAGGGAGTTGGGTGAAGGGAAGGAGGCATAATCAGGAAAGGCCACTTGGAGGAAATGTCTCCTTAATAAGGCTTTGAAGTTGGGGTGAATGGCGGTCTGGCGTATATGGAGAGGGAGGAAGTCCCTGGCTAGAAGGAGGACGTGGAAAAGGGATCGGCGGTGAGATCGAGAAACGGTGGGAAGGTTGGCATTAGAGGAGTGAAGTGTGCAGGCTGGGCTATAGTAGGAGATCAGTGAGGTAAAGTAAACTGGGGCAAGCTGGTTGTGTGCTTTAAAGCTGATGGTGAGGAGTTTCTGTTGGAGGTGGAGGTGGATGGACAACCACTGGAGGTTCTTGAGGAGTGGGGAGAAATGGACTGACAGCTGGTTGGTTTTTGTCTTTATTTTAAGAAAAATAACTATGGTAACTATGGTATTTGTTAAGCACGAACTATGTCCCAGGCACCGTACTAAGCGCAGGGGTAGATACAAGCAAATCGGAAAGCCTAAAAGAAAAGCGTAAGACAAAAATAAAATAAAAAGTGAGGGAATGTCTCTTTGCTAAAATTGTAGAATTTGCAAGAGAAAGCACTGAGAATTATTTGTCAGGCTTGTAATTAAAGGTATTTTTTATTCATGACTTAAAGAGGCAGTGGAAAGAATACAGGATTGGGAAACAAGGGATCTGGGTTTTAATCCCAACTCCTCCTCTAGCATGTTGGGACATCCTGGGCAAGTCACCTCTTTGGGTTTCAATTTCCTTATGTGTAAAATGGGGATAAAATACTTGCTCATCCTCCCCCCTTTTTTTTTTTTTACTGTAAACCACATTTTTGGAATAGGAATTGTCCCATCTGATTATTTTATATCTACTCTGGCGTAATTAGCACAGTGCTTGATAGAATAAGCATTAGTAGATACAATCATTCTTATTTTAATACATTTTTGTTCAAATCATGTTCCCCTAAACTAGATAAAGCCCAACAAGTGTTGGCTTCTGTTGCCAAACTAAAGTACCTCTCATTAGATGTTCTCTGCCTTTGCCTGATTAGCTATTGTTCACTTACCTGTTTGTTTTTTAAGTCGGTGTGATGTTTTCAATCAATATCTCCACCTCTCTAATTAGATACAGGATATCCTGTTCTTCCGCTTGGATTTTTCACTTGTCACGGATGAGCAGATGAGTTTATTCGAGCTGTCTTGGAGGTAATTGAATTAAAAATGAAAGAAGGCCCTTCAGGATTCAGCTTCGGAGTGGAAAATATGGTTGAATTCTGGGCAAGAGCCCCAGCTATGTTTCATTTTCGTAGCGTTGTTTCTCAACTGTTGGGCTTGTGAGCATCTCACTGTTGGCTACTAATCACATGCTCAAGGGACCTTATCTGCTAATTCCGTTGAATTGTCCTCTCCCAAGTGCTTAGTTCAGTGCTCTGAACATAGTGAGCACTCAATAAGTACCTTTGATTGGTTGAGTGATTGTTGGACTGGAGGAAAAAAAGCAGATTGGGACTGAAGAACATGAGATGTCATTCCAAACTCAGATGGGTGGCCCATCTTGTCAGCATTTTGTCTCTATCGTACAATCGTATTTATTGAGTGCATACTGTGTGCAGAGCACTGTACTAAGCACCTGGGAGAGGACAGTATAACAGAGTTGGTAGACATGATTCCTGTCCACAACGGGAAGCAGCATGTGGTGTGGCCTAATCGATAGAGCGCGGGCCTGGGAGTCAGAAGGAACGGGGTTCTAATGGCGGCTCTGCCACTCTTCTGCTGTGTGACCTTGAGCAAGTAAGCACTCAGTAAATACAGTTGATTGATGGGACTGTAGTAAGCACCACCAACCTCCCCACCCTGTCACAGAGAAGGGTGAAATCCTAGGGGTAGGCGATTTTTCCTCAATTGCATCCCTAGCCCCAGAGGAGTGGTGGTTTTATGGAGTTCGAGTAATGGCAGGTGTCTTTGGTCTTTGTCTTCCTTTCTGTCCTCGGTGTTTGTGTTTCTGACCTGATCATCTTGTATCTACCCCGGCACCTAGTACAATGCTTGGCGCATAGTGAGCGCGTAACCAGTACTATTATCATTATTCTGTAGACTATGAACCCGTTATGGGCAGGGATTGTCTCTCTCTATTGCTGTATAGTACTTTCTAAGCACTAAATACAGAGCTCTGGGCAGGGATTGTCTCTATTGCTGTATTGTACTTTCTGAGCGCTTAGTACAGTGCTCTGCACATCATAAGCGCCCAGTAAATACGATTGAATGAAGGAATATTAAGAATTGGGAATCAATGTGGTCTAGCGCAGCGAAGACCGTCCTGGGAGTCAGAGCACCAGGGTTCTAATCCCAGCTCCATGTCTCACCTGCTGTGTGGGAACTTGGGCAAGTCACTTAACTTCTCTGGCCCTCAGTTTCCTCATCTGTAAAATGGGGAGGCATTACCTGTTCTCCTTCCTACCTGAGTTGTGAGCCCCAGATGGAACAAGGACAATGTTTAATCTGATCCTCTTGTATAAAACCCCAGTGTTTAGTACTATGCATAGCATAGCGTAAACCCTTAACAAACACCATCCTCATTATGCTCATAACTGCTCCACTTGGATTTTTGGGGAGAAAATGAAAAAGATTTTTTTTTTGTCCAACATAATCATAAGCAGTGTTAGGCAAGAGGGAAGAAAAGGAACAGAAGGGTTAGAAGACCTTAAAGCAGCTGTGCTAGATTAATTCATCAAGCGTGTTATGGAATACATCATTTAGGAGAGTGCAGTAGAAATAAGAAATGTGGTCTCAAATGCTCTCTTGACTTCTTAACCCTTTCAACTTCCCTTTCCTTCTCCCTTTCTTCTTTTCTTTGCTCTTTTCCTCTTCCCTTGTTGCTAGGCTTATCTTTTTTTTATATATATAATCTATGTAATAGAGCTCTGTTTTAACGAGCCCAAAATGGTGCCCCAAAAGGACGATGATATAAATAAATACAGTAATCCCTAATAAATCTAATTTTGTCTAACCATATTCACGCTGCAAACCTAATGCCTGCGGATACATCTTAACCCTGAGGGGTTGAGCTTCGTTGTCAGTTCATATTAAAAGATAAGTGGTCCTGGTGTTGAAGTGATTCATGGAAGAATTCCTTTTACTGTAGGAATTTTTGCACCAAGCCATCTCTTCTGCTTCCATCCCGTACTTCTGAAGTTAGGTCAGCTTGAAACAGGAAGCAGCGTGGTAGAGCATAGGCTTGGGAGTCAGAAGGACCTGGGTTTTAATCCTGGCTTCTCCACTTGTCTGCTCTGTGACCTTGGGCAAACCACTTTGCTTCTCTGTACTTGTCACCTCATCTGTAAAATTGGGATTAGGAATATGAGCCCTGTGGGGGGCAGGGACTATGTCCAACCTTGTAACTACCCCAACGTTCAGTACAGCACCCAGCACATAATAAATGCATAACAAATACCTTTTTTTTTTTAAAGTACTAGCCTGGGAACTAGAGGATCTGGGTTCTCATTCCGGCTCCACCACTTTTCTGCTGTGTGACCTTGGGAAGTCATGTCACTTCTCCGTGCCTCAGTGACCTCATCTGTAAAATGGGGATTAAGACTGTGAACGCCATCTGGGTCAGGTCCTGTGTCCACCCTGATTAGCTTGTATCTACCCCAGTGCTTAGTGCAGTGCCTGGCACATAGTAAGTGCTTAAAAAATACCATAAAAAGTGACCACTGTCTCTGGCTGCTCTGATTACTTTTCATCCATAAAATCTCATTAGTTTTATGATTTTTATTTCATCCTGCATCCCTACTCTTGTGTTTGTCTGTTCATGACTATCATGAATTAGCTGCTGATCCATCTGTTTTGTCAACCCTGAAAGAGTCAGTGAGTGTTTCATCGGTTAACTTTGTCCTCATACTGTCCTCTTCTTCTTTTTAAAACCTACTGATCCTTAAACTTCCTAATAAAATCCTTTGACTTTATTATTTCAGAGCTTGTTTATTCCCACCTGAGCTGATTTTGACAGTCTCCCGACCTTCTACTCAAACAGCAATCTCATTTATGTTGTGAATATTCACCATGGACAAGCAGGCACATCAATAGAACCCTAATTTTCAAGCTTCATGTCTGAATCTGCCTATTGCATTTAATTTGGTCCTGACCTCCTTTGGGTTGAAATATTTGGGAGGATTGTTTAAGTCTCACTCTTATCTTCTCAATTCAGGGTGATACTGTAGGGTATGTATTAATACCAAAGTTCTGAACATCAATTTGAATTTAATTTAAAAAAAAAGTCAAGAAGTCAATGTTTCTACCCAATGATATGCATTGTTTTTGGTGACAGAAGAAAAAACAGGGCAGATGATGTTTTGTGTGTCTGGCTGTACTTATGTGTAAGCATTAACAGGAACATGCAAACCTATGGTAAAGATGTGAGTATATGTGCACTGAAAACATTAACTGGACCCTGGAGATGTGTGTGTGCGCACACGCAGTAAACATTAACTGGATCATGCAGAGCTCTGTGTATCTGTGTGTGTGTTTGTGTGTATGGGCACAGTAAACTGGAACTGGACCCTTTCTCCCTTTGACTTTCATGTCTTAAAGAAAATATAATAGCTTGGGTTTGACTTTTGTTCTCTTTTTACATAATGCTGTATTCACCTGAATGTTTTAAATATAGATTACTCTGGTATTTGAAATAATAAAATAATCTGAAAAGAGAAAAAAATAGAAATGTTCAATTCCTTTGGCTTCAATAAAGTAATATTTCATGACCTTTTCCAGTTCAATTGAAGCCACCTAGTGCTTTCCAAAGGATTTGGTTATTGTATGAATAAAGAAGCTGATTTCATTTTTTCATTATCTTAAGCACAATTGTTTAGCTTAGTGCACAGGCAACCTCTTAAACTTCAAGTAAAGAATAAAGGCTTTACTATCCAACTCACTTTAGGATTGTGACCTAGGGTGTTATTTGACCTTCAGAATTACCAAGATAACCCATCAGTGATATTTCTTCAGTATTTACTGTGCATGGAGCATGGTACTAATTGCTGGGGAGAATACAATACAACAGAGTTGGTGGACACATTCCCTGCCCTCAGCAAGCTTATAAAATCGTGACTCCTAAATTAAGGAAGCAGCAATTTCCCACTGAACAAAATGAATGGTGCTATTTTTCCATAGTGAGGTTTATTGAGAATAGGGACTGAGTTTAACTGTAAGGATCTGTATATATAAATGCTTTGGATGACTTTAGTTATAAGTGGATGGAACATTCAAGCACAGGCAGAAACAAATAAGTCAAGAAAGAGTCATTCTCATATTTGAAGGATAAACACTGTCTGGCAAGAAATGATCAAAAATGCATGGAAGAGCAGCTAATAGTGTTACACTGTCCTGGTGGGATTGACTTCAAGAAACATCTGTTGTTTCTTTAACTGCTAACTAATTCCTGTACTATTCCTAACCATCTCCCCCTGCCCCATACCGCCCCCCCCCCCCACCTTTTAATGGCATTTGTTAAGCGATTCCTATGTACCAGACACTGAACTAAGTGCTGGGGTATCAAACTAAGCAGTTTGAACACTGTCCCTCTCCCACACAGATTTGGATAGTAAAGCCTTTATTTTTTCCTTGAGGCTTAAATACTTTTTGAGTGTCAGAGGATGACTGTGCATTAAGCTAAACAATTGTGATTAAGAGAATGAAAAAACAAAATCCACTTCTTTATTTATTCATTAACCCAATCCTTTGGAAAGCACTAGGTGTCTTGAGTTGAACTGGAAAAGGTCATGAAATGTTACTTTATTGAAGCCACTGGAATTGAACACCTCTATTTTTTTCCCTTTTCAATTATTTCAAAGTTTCAAATACCAGAGTAAGCTATATCCCCTTTTTACAGATGAGCTAACTGAGGCAGAAGGCCCATGGCAGAGCCAGGATTAGAATCCAGGTCCTCTGACTCCCAGGCCTGGGCTTTTTCCATTAGGTCACGCTGCTGCTTCTGCTCACATCTCCCAAGTATGCCCATTCATATTCCTAACCCCTTCAATTCATATTCCCAAACCACTTCTAGTTTCTAGTTCATATCCTAACCCATTTTGTTCACACTCTTAAAACATTTCCTTTGTATTCCCAACCCATTCTGCTCACATTACTTAAACCATTTCATTCATATTTCTAACCCATTTCCTTTCCTCCTAACCAATTACTGTAGAATTTGTAACCCCATCTGTGCCTATTTCCTCCTGATTCCTGTAATATTCTTAACTCACCCCATTCATATTTGATGAATTCTTGGTGTATTCCTTCTTATTACTGATGTATTCCTAATTCTAGTGGATAAAGCTTGGACCTGGGAGTGAGAAGGACCTGGGTTCTAATGTCGACTCTGCCACAGTTCTGCCATGTGACCTTGGGCAGATCACTTCTCTGTGCCTCAATTACCTCATCTGTCAAAATGGGAAATAAGGCTGTGAGGCCCATGTAGGATAAGGGACTGAGTTCCAGCTAAAGAGCTTGTATCTATCCCAGCGCTTAGTCCATAAAAAAAATTCCATTACTATCTTGATTATTTTTTTCCAGTTTTTGCAATAAGGTTTACAATTTCCCTTGCTCTTTCTGGGCAGTTTAGAAAGTCTGGCTTCCTAGATGAAGACCCAAATGCCCTAGGTTCTAAACTTTTCAGCAATTGGGAATTTTTCAAATTTTTTTTCTTGGGGCAACTCTGCCTCCATTCTATTATGGAAATCATTAATGGTGCTATTAACATCAGCCTCATAGAAGAAAGAAAAGTTCGACCTCTCAGGTAAGCTGAAGAGCAGATTTATCTGCATTTACCTAGAAAGGACATGCACATTAGAAGAACCCAAACTAGATGCACTTTGGACCGGTCAGTCAATCAGTAAAATTTATCGAATGCTTGCTGTGTGCTGAGCACTGTGCTAAGTGAATGGTAGAATGCAGTGGAGTTGGTAGACCTGTTCCCTGCCCTCAAGTAGCTCATTATGTAATGGAGGAATTTGCAATCTGGTGTGTGAGTTTATCTGAAATGTTAGCAAAGCATCATTTATTTCAGGAACTCCTGCTGTTTTTGGGCTTTCTATTATTGTGTTTGGCACTTGCAAAATGAGCGGAATTGATTTGAAATTGCCCAAGCGTGGGAATCAAAAAGGAGCAGGGTTGTGTAGCTGGATATTTGCAACACAAAAAGCCTACACAAAGATGCAGCCTTTTCCCCTTTCTATGAGTGTTCTTTCCATGCAGTGTGTGTGTGTGTGTGTGAGAGAGAGAGAGAGAGAGAGAGAGAGAGAGGCAGGCAGGGGGGATTAAGTTCCCTGATTTTATAGCCCCATTAATAAGGAAACAATGGGTCTAGTTTTGGGTTGTTGTTGTTTTTTAAGAGCTGGGTTTAATCAGGTTGGACACCATCCATGTCTCACATGGGACTCCCAGTCAATCCCCATTTTACAGATGAGCTAACTGTGGTACGGAAAAGTTAAGTGACTTGCTCATGGTCACAGAGCAGATAAGTGGTAGAGCAGGGATTAGAATCCAGGTTCTTCTGACTCCAAGGCCCAGGCTCTATCCACTAGGCAGTGCTGCTTCTCTAGATAAGGGAGGCAACAGTGCTGCAGCTGAGATGGTTAATCAGTCAATCAGTGGCATTTATTGAGTGCTTACTATGTGCAGAGCACTGTACTAAGCACTTGGGAGAGTAAAATATGACAGAATGAGTGGACACGTTCCCTACCCATAATGAGCTTACAGTCTGGAGGGGGAGATGATCCAAGTCAACAGTTTCGAAAGCAGCAGGGCCTAGTGGTAAGATGACAAGCTTGGGAGTCAGAGGACGTGGGTTCTAATTCTGGTTCTTCACTTCTCTGTGCCTGTTACCTCATCTGTAAAATGGGGATTAAGACTGTGAGCCCCATGTGGGACAGGGACTGTGTCCAACCTTATTACCTTGTAATAATAATAATAATGATGGTATTTAAATGCTTATTATGTGCCAAGTACTGTTCTAAGCGCTAGGCACTGTTCTACAGAGTCTGTAACTGATCTACATGAACTGTATCCACCCCAGTGCTTTGTACAGTTTTTGGCACATAGTATGTACTTAAATAATTTATTATTATTATTATTGTTAGCATTATTATGATGCTTGCAGCTCTTGGAATATGGAAATCCCCTTTCTGTAAGTCATTATCCAGAACAAAGGGTGAAGAGTGGCTTTGGAAATTAGATTGTGTCTGAGTGGTTTATTTTATCTGTCCCCCAGGGTTTAGCCAAGTGCTCAGCATATAATACATGCTTAATAAACTCTCTTATCTAACAAATGATGGTGAGTTTTAAAGATTTTTACTCCAGCGTCAATATAAATAATTTATGGAAATGTCCATAATGCTGTGGGACTTAGGGTGAGATGAATATGAAATGCCCAAAGGGTACCGAGACAAGTGCGTAGGCAACACAGAAGGAAATGGGAATCGGGGGAAAAAGAGGGCTTAGTCGGGGAAGGCCTCTTGGAGGTGATGTTACCTTAATAAGGTTCTGTAGGTGGAGAAAGTGGTGGTCTGGAGTATTTGGAGGGTGAGGAGAGAGTTTCAGGCCAGAAGGAGGATGTGGGAAAGGGATCGGCGGTGAAATAAGATGAGGTTGGGGCCCAGTGAGCAACTTGGTGCTAGAGGAGCAAAGTGTGTGGGCTGGGCTGGAGTAGATCGCTGAGTTAACCGACTCTGTTGTATTGTACTCTCCCAAGTGCTTAGTATAGTGCTGTGCACATAGTAAGCCCTCAATAAATACCATTGATTGATCGATAGGAGGTAGCAAGTTGATTGAGTTCCTTAAAACTGGTGGTTAGGAGTTTCTGCTTGATGCAAAGGTGAATGGGCAACCACCAGACGTTCTTGAGAAGTGGGGTGATAGGGACCGAATGTTTTTTGAGAAAAATGATCCCGGCAGAGAATGAAGTATGATTGGAGTGGGGAGAGACAGTAGGCCGATGCAGTAGTCAGGGTGAGATAGGATGATATTGTTGTATTTTACTCTCCCAAGCGCATAGTGCTCTGCACAAAGGAAGCACTCAATAAATACCCTTGAATGAATGAGGGTTACAGTCATTCTGGTGGTCTCGTGTAGTCACTGTTCAGTATTCAGTGCAGTCAGTCAATTGGTGTATTCAATTGTATTTATTGAGTGCTTTCTGTGTGTGAATCACTGTATTAAGCCCTAGAGAGAGTACAACCCAATCCTACACAGACACAATGGGCCTGATAATTCTGTTGTATTGTACTCTCCCAAGCGCTTAACACAGTGCTGTACACCTAGTAAGCGCTCAGTAAATAAAATTGATTGCTTGATAGACACATTCCCTGCCCACAAGGAGTTTACGGTCTAGAGGGGGAGGCAGACATTAGTATAAATAAATTACAGATATGCACATAAGTGCTGTGGAGCTGTCATTTGATTCATTGATTCGCCCTCCCCTTGCTTTTACCAAGCTTTGAACCCAGAAGCCCTCCGCTCACCAGAAGGTCTGTTCAATGTTAATTGATTATAATCTTTGTAAATTAGCCTATTTATTATGACCACAGTTAATCCCTTTACTGAGAAATAAATATCCTTTTGGTCAGCCGGGTGTGAAGATGTAGAAACGATTAAATCGTGTCCTCCAGCAGGCAACCTGGAAACACATCCTCAGACTGCACCTTGACCTTTGTGCCAGGAAATTGGGTTTTGCTTCCATATTTGTGTTGTGGCTAACTGGGAACTGTTCATTTCAAAACAGTGGTAATTTATTAAGCATTGGACCCAAGTCCACAAAAGTAAATATACTTTGAAAGGGAGCGATTAATTTTCTACTAGGGAGTCCCAAGCCACATCATGTTTTGGGGATTCATTTTGAATATTTTTTTACTATTCAAGAATCAACTAATGAGAAGCAGCATGGCCTAGTGGAAAGAACATGGGCCCGGAAGTCAGAAGACCTGAGTCCTAATCCTGGCCCCGTCACTTGTCTGCTGTGTAACCTTGGGCAGGTCACTTAATTTCTCTGGGCCTCAGTCACCTCATCTGTCAAATGGGGATTGCAATTATAAACCCTGTGTGCGACGTGGACTGTGTTCAACCTGATTAACTTTTATCTACCCCAGTGCTTAGCACAGTGCCTGGCACATAATAAGTGGTTAACAAATACCAGTTTAAAAAAAACAAACAACTTTTAAATGAAAATATGCTGATTAATTGAATTTAGGAACCACCTAAAAATGCCACCATTAATGAAGATATGCAGAACACGCTTGTGAGGAAATGATTAAATGCCAGATGATGGCAAATTAATCTTCCAATTATCAATATTTGCCTAGGTGGCTTTTACAATTAAAAAGAGTTACAAGGATTTTTTTAATGTAAATCATTTTTAAGAATACATTTTCAGTGGTACTCTTATTTTTTTGCCAACTCTGCAAATAAATCTATTAGCTATAAACTATTAAAATGAATTTGATATATGTCTTGTATATTAAATATCTACCCCTCTAGACTGCAAGCAATTATGGGCAATTGATCAATCAATGAGTTACATTTATGGAGCATTTATTATGTGCAGAACACTGTACTAAGTGCTCGGGAGTGTACAACACAACAGAATTAGCAGACACGCTCCCTGCCCATAATGACCTTGCAGTCAGTTTGGGAGATAGACATCTGTATAAGCTGCATAACATCAGATTAGTTTTAATATTTCATATCTAATAGATTTATTTGCAAAGTTGACGAAAATAAGAGTGCCATTGAAAATGTACTCTCAGAAATGATTTGCATAAAAAATCCTCGTAGTTGTTTTTAGACATAATAACCACCTAGGCAAATATTGATAAAAAGATGAATTTGCCATCATCTGGCATTTAATCATTATTTTCCTTTCAACCGTGTTCTGCATACCTTCATTAATGGTGGCATTTTTCTTCCTAGAGGACTGCTTTCCTAGGGGGTCTGCTGAAATTACTGCAGATTATGTAGGAAAAATAGTTTTCATTAAGAAAAGAACAACAAAAAAGTAGCCCTGGGAAATTTAACACAGGATTCCTCAGAATCTCTTATTTTCCAACCTGATTCACTAATTTGACCCATTCCCTTTGCTAATTGCTTGTGTGGTTTGTTAAATAAGGCGTACCTAGCCACAATCTTGAATATCAATAAACAGGGCCACCTTTTGCCGGCCTGCAAAATTCTCTAACTGGCAGGCCAAAGCAGTTCACCCATGTGTGAAGCATTTCAAGGTCAACCACTATGGACTGCAAGATTCCTAGCTAAAAAGACAGAGGATGGGCTGTGTTTATAGTTTGATAATGTTTGCTTACTGAGCGTGAAATGAAATTTAACTGTGGCATGTCTGTATTTGTAAATTTATTATGGCTGTTTAGCTTTCTTGCGAAATGAAATGTCAGCCAGTCATTCCTATCATCCCAAATGTGCCCGGTTGTGATGGGCCCAGATAACACAGCTTTTTCACACTACCAGGTTCCAAATGTTTTCTCAGTTTGCCTCTCCATGTAAAACGCATTATTAATGTATTAAGTAAACAGCTGAATGTGGCAGAAGCCTTTCAAAAATGAAATGACAGCATCCTTGACGACTTGCAAAGCTGAAATGCAAAGGACTCCATCTAAGTAGTATCTCAGTTAACTGAAGCACGGAGTAAAAGAGCTTGTGTTTTCTCCTCAAGACCGTACAATAAATATCTGGGAGAAGTATCAGCATGGTCTAGTGGAAAGAGTGTAGTCCTGGGAGTCAAAGGACCTGGGTTCTGATGGTACTTGAAAAGCACTTACTCTATAGCAGGCACTCTATTAAGCACTGATTCCAAGATAATGAGATTGGACAAAGTCCATGGCCCATATGGGGCCCACGTCTTAATCCCCATTTTCTGGATGAGATCACTGAGGCACAAAGAAATGAAATGACTTGCCCCAGGTCACACAGCAGGCAAGTGGTGGAGCTGGGATTAGAACCCGCAACCTCTGACTTCCAAGCCTGTACTTTTTCCCCTGGGCTGTGCTGCCTGCCGCCTTCTCACCTCGCCAAAGTTTTTGGGTGAATGTTTTCTCCTTCTAAGATTTTATTTAGGCTTGGGAAGGATGAGGAGAGGCTTGGTTTCAGAAAAAAAAATTGATTTAGATTTAAATTCATTAATTTCAACGCATTTCCATGACTCGGTTAATCAATCATTCGTTCAGTCCTATTTATTGAGCACTTATCATATGCAGACCACTATATTGAGTGCTAAGAAAAGTGCAATACAGTAATAATAATTATGGTATTTGTTAAGCACTTACTGTGGGCCAGGCCCTGTACTAAGCGCTGAGGTAAATACAAGCAAATCGGGTTGGACACAGTCCCTGTTTCTTGTGGGGTTCACAGTCTCAATCAAGTTGTAGACAGTTAAATGAAAGTATCCTTTAAACTGCATAATCCCGGAGAGTGCGTAGGCCCTCTCTAGGGTGTTATAAACTCTCTCCTGGCTGGAGGAATAGATTTTCCTTTGTGTGGATCACGTCTTTACCCTCCTAAGCAGTGTTACTTACATTAACATTGCACATTTTTATTTTTCTCCTATCCCATCTGTGCTGTGTTTCATTTCCCCATTATCACTTTTTCCTATTCTTCCATCAGCCTCCTCAGCCAGGTTTTTATTTTATTATTATAAAATAGTTCTGCATTTTTACTCTTCACAAGGTCATATTCACGATTTTTGTTTTTATCTGCATACTGAGTTCCCCTAGAGCACTTCATCTAGCCTTACATGGTTAGTTAACATTCCCACCTGAATCTCTCTTATCTCTTTTCCCCAGTCCAGCTCAAAAATCTTTGACACTACATATTCTAAAATCAAATAGATTTCATTCTCCTCACACTCTCCTGGGACTGGCTTTATCTTGCTTATTCCCAAATTTTATGTTCTCTTTGACCCTCAATTTCTTTTGCAAGTGCTTACTTTATAATTCCTCATTCTTTTGTCTTCTTCGGTATATCCTTCCCATCTAAATTTGTGTTAGTCATTTTTCATGCTTTTCATCTATAAATTTTTCTCTGCATTCTAAATTCCATTTTTGCTGGCCATATTTATTGAACAGGTAGAGTGTAGAACATTGTACTAGGCACTTGGGAGAGTACAGTGCAAATAAAAGACACACACTCTTCTCTTGGGGAGCTTACAATCTAATGACGAAGGTAGGCAGGTTTAGATTATATGATGATAATAATAACTGTGGTATTTAAGTGCTTACTGTCTAAAAGCACTATACTAGCTCTCCCCTTCTAGATCGTGAGCTCATTTTGGTCAGGGAATGTTTCTGTTGTACTCTCTCAAGCACTTAGTACAATGCTCTGCACACAGTAAGCACTCAATAAATGTGGTTGAATGAATGAACAAATGAGTGCTGGGGTAGATCCAAGTTTATCACGCCCCATATGGGACTCAGAGTCTACTAAGTAGGAGGGAGAGCAGGTATTGAATCCCCATTTTTTCAGATGAGGGAACCGAGGCCCAGAGAATTTAAGTGACTTGCCTGAGGTCACATAGCAAGTGTCTGGCAGAGTCAGGATTTATAGGTATAGAGTATGCAGGAGGGAAAATAGAGACGCAACCGGTAGGAGATGGAGTATGGAAAGAAGAATGAAAAGTAGAGATTTTGAATTATTGCATACGCAAGGGCTGAGGATAACTGGAAATAAAGTAGAGATTATAAATTACTGTGCATGTAAGGGCTAAGGATAGCAGGGAATAGCCATGAACAAGCTTGTTCTGCAGTTATTTGGTAGCTGACCAGATTTGGTTCATCTAGAAGTACAGAGGAACTCAAGATTTGTTCTATCAACCTCCTCCTACCTATTGGCACTTTGCAAATCCCTATCATTTTCCTTTTTCTGCCTCTTCCACTTTTGTTCCCCAAATTTCCTGTCCTCCTAAATGCCAATTCTCAAATTTAGACCTCCTTAACAATCCTCCTACGTGGACCTTTTAACTGTGTGAACAATCTCCCAAATAGCTATGTCTTCCGGTCCCCTTGAATAATGACGATAATATTAATGTCTGCTCTAGAGTGTAAGCTCGTTGTGGGCAGGGAATGTGCCTGCTTATTGTTGTATTGTACTCTCCCAAGCACTTGGTACAATGCTCTGCACACAGTAAGCACTCAATAAATAGGATTGAACAAATGAATAATAATAACACCATAATGATAATAATAATTGTGGTATTTGTTAAGCACTTACTATGTGTAAGGCACTGTTCTAAGCTCTGTGGTGGATACATGCAAATCAGATTGGACACAGTTGCTGTCCCACATGGAGCTCACAGTCTTAATCCCCACTTTTAGACTGTGAGCCATTGATAAGTAGGGATTGTCCCTATTTGTTGCCGAATTGTACTTTCCAAGTGCTTAGTACAGTGCTCTGCACACAGTAAGTGCTCACTAATACAACTGAATGAATGAATTTTACAGGTGGGATAACTGAGGCCCAGGGAAGTGAAGTGACTTGCCCAATGTCACACAACAGATGTGGCAGAGCCGGGATTAGAACCCAGGTCCTTCTGACTATGCTTTATCCAGTAGGCCACACTGCTTCTCACAGTCCCAATAATGACTGTGGTATTTAAATGCCTAGTATGTACCAAGCACTGAACTTAGCCCTTTAACAGAGAGAGGATAAGCAGATTAGAAACATTCACTGTTCCACACAAGGTTCACAGTCTAAGGGAAAAGGGGGATTTTATCCCAGTTTTACAAAGGGGGAAGCTGAAGTAAAGAAGTTAAGCGACTTACCCAGGGCCACACAGCAAGCAAGCAATGGAGCCACAGTTAGAACTCAGGTCTTCTGACTCCCAGTCCTGTGCTCTTTCTACTAGTCCACTCCGTTTCCCTTTTCTTTATTCATTCGTTCTATTTATTGAATGCTTGCTGTGTGCGGAGCACTGTACTAAGCAGTTGGGAGAGTACAATAAAACAATAGACACGTCCCCTCCCCCCCCCCCCGTTTACAGTCTTGAGGGGAGAGCTAGTAAAATAATAATAATGATATTTGTCAAGCACTTACTATGTGCCGAGCACTGTTCTAAGCACTGGGGTAATCAGGTTGTCCCACGTGGGGATCTCAGTCATAATCCCCATTTTACAGATGAGGTAGCTGAGGCATAGGGAAGTAAAGTGACTTGCCCAAAGTCACAAAGCTGACAAGTGGCGGAGCTGGGATTAGAACCCACGACCTCTTTCCACTAAGCTACGCTGCTTCTCGTGCAATGCAGTATGTAACCAACATATCTGTGTCAGTGGTATTACCATCGTTTTCTCTCTGCCCCTTTCAGCGTAGGCTTTAGCTAAGGACTTATCGAGCAAGTCAGAGAACTGCTTCTCTTAACTACATATCTCTCGCTCTCCATCTTCCTAATGAATGTGTCTTGCTTCTGAATACCCCACTGCTCTTTGTACGCTTTGGCTTTCATTACTCCAGCAAAATAGAACACCTTTTCTCCTCTTGTGTTGTCTTCTCTTTTATTGACACCTCTCTTGCAAATGTTATTGCCTTACCAGTAGTTGAGGTTGTGCAGATCTTCACTTGGTACTTTAATGATAAAAATAATAATAATAGTGGTACTTAAGTGCTCCCTGCCAAGGACTGTTCTAAGCACTGGGGTAGGTACAAGTTAATCGGGTTGGACGCAGTCCCTGTCCCACATGGGGCTCCCAGTCTCGGTCCCCATTTTATAGATGAGGTAACTGAGGCCCAGAGAAGTGAAGTGACTTGCCCATGGTTGCACAGCAGACACCTGGCGGATCCGGGATTAGAACCCAGATCTTCTTACTCTCAGGCCCAGGCTCTTTCCACTAGGCTATGCTGCTTCTGTGAGCCACAGCGAGTATCGAGCGGCAGGGACGGTTACCAACAGCGAGATGGAGGAAACGTCGTCACAGAGCATTTTCACCTCAACATAGCGTTCGACGTGAAACTCGACTCCCATTAAGGATATGTATCGAGGGCCTTGTTTGTGAAGAGCACTGTGTGAAGCATTTAGGGAACATACTAAAGCAGATTTAAAGAGGCAATCTCTGAATTGAAGGAGTTTATACTGTAACAGGGAAGCCAGCAGGATAGCCAAACAGCTGCTTTATGTTAACCCACAGGAAGGCGGAGCAAACGTTTTAATTACATAGTAAAACACACTTTTCAGCAGTAGACAGGTGGAAAAAAAACAGGAGCAGATAAAACAGTGTGGCTTTGGGATTTTAGAAATTCCCAGGGACCATTTGTAAAACAGTGGCAGGCACTGCAGTGACAAATGGAAGACTGTAGAAGGAATTATGTAGCCAATTTTACCATAACACAGGAATTGTGTTTCTGAAGAACCTTTATTTAAAAAACAAAAAAAACACAAAACCTGATATGTAAGTACTTACTATGTTCCAGGCACTGTTGTAAGCGCTGGGGTAGATACAAGTTAATCAATTTGGACACATTCCTTGTCCCACATGGGGCTCAAAGTCTTAATCCACCAATTGCCTGTTGTGTTACTTACTTGGGCAAGTCACTTAACTTCTCTGGATCTTAGTTTCCTCATCTGTAAAAATGTGAATAAGACTAGGAGCCCCATGTGTGTCAGGGACTGTGTCCAAATTGATTAACTTGTATCTACCCCAGTACTTAAAACGGTGCCTGGAACATAGAAAGTGCTTAAGAAATACCATATAAAAAAAGTCCCCATTGTACAGAAGAGGTAACTGAGACCCAGAGAAGTGAAGTAACTTGCCCAAGGTCACCCAGCAGACAAGTGGCAGAGCTGGGATTAGAACCTTCTGACTCCAAGGCCCATGCTCTATCCACTACCCTGTGCTGCTTTACCGCCTTGAATTTTGTTGCTCTACGTACTGTATGATGCCCCTCATATGCACAGAACTGTTTCTTCTATCATCACATTTTGCGGTATCCAGATAGGCATGCATTATTGGAAAAGCGTTCCTTAATTCCACAATAGTGTTCTATCCCAAATGCCTAATGGCGGGACTGAGTGAATTTACATACTCCAATGTTTTTAGGGGGGTTTTGGTGTTTTTTATGGTATTTTTTAAGCATTTACCTTGTACTAGGAACTGTACAAGAACTGTGTCCAACCAGATTTGCTTGTATCCACCCCAGTACTTAGTACATTGCGTAGCAAATAGTAAGTGCTTAAATACCACAATTATGATGATGATGATGATGATTATACTAAGCACTGGGGTAGGTAATAAGCTCAGAGTCTTAATTCCCATTTTACAGTTAAGGGAATTGAGGCCCAGAGAAGGGAAGTGACTTGCTCAAAGTCACAGAGCAGACAAGTGGCGGAGCCAGGGTTAGAACTCGGGTCCTGCAGACTTCCAGGCCTATGCTCTATCCATTAGGCCATGCTGCTTCTCTATGTGAAATATAAGCCCACAGAACTCATGCACATATAATGTAATTTATTCATTTACGTTAATATCTGTCTCTCCCGCTAAACTCTAAGCTCCTTGTGGGCAGGGAACACATCTGTTGTATTGTACTCTTCTAAGTGCGTAGTACAGTGCTCTGCCCACGCAGTACGTGCTCAGTAAATATCATTGACTGATTGATTAGATCTTTTCAGTCATATCCTTTGCACTTGGTTAGCATCTCACTGTCACACCCCTCAGGATTCATTTAATTGCACTTACTGAGCGCTTACTGTGTGCAGAACACTGGGCTAAGTGCTTAGTCCAGTGCTCTGCACAAAGTAAGCACTCAATAAATACGATTGAATGAACAAAGCGTTTGGGAGAGTACCACAATAAATAGACAGATTCCCTGCCCACAAGGAGAATAATTGGCGTTAACTCTCTCTCTCTCTCTTCCGCTCTCTCCTTTATATAAGTGTGTGTGTGAGTTAAACACCTTGACAGTGTTTTGATTTGATAGTGGATGCTTAGTTAATGTATGATAATGATTCCACCTCCATGATTCAGCTTGGCTCTTACTGGGCATGGAAATCCCCTTTCTTTTGGCTAAATTTAAAATTTTACCCCATGATTACCACTGAATACTCATCCTGGGTTTTGAAATTATTTTGTGTTTACTCCTGTCTTTTATTTACAGAGTAGAATAATCTCTTCTGTCTTTCATTTCACCTTGTAGTTAATATTCATATCTACAGATATGAACGAAAAGGAGTTTACTAAAGTAATTATTTAAATTGTGTGCTATTATACCAGTAAGCATGGCAAATATTTGCAGACAGTAGTATCCACCTTTTTAACGAAAGCACAGGCGCCAGTATTTTGTTATTCTTGATTCAGCCAAATGAAGAAATCAGAAATGAAAAGTTTCAGAACAAATGATTGCTTACACAAAACTTTAATTGCATCTTTTTGCCATGCTTTAAGGATCGTCTCATTTTCCAGCCTCGTTGCTGAGGCACAAACGAGGAAGTCTCCCAGAAAAGTGAAGTGTTTGGAAGTATTAAAGGGACCTGTAGGTTTTTCAGTTTCCTGTGGATGGAGTGAGACAGCACATAATTGAATAGTTCCACCTCTGACTGCGAGGGGTCCACTGTGTTGTCCACTTCGAAGTCAAGGTGGAACAAAAATCACTAAGGGGAACACAATGACTTAAAAAAAAGTGGTCCCATCCAGGATCAGGTATAAGTTTGGTCTGATGATCGGAGTAATGCTATTTGTTAAATGCTTACTATGTGTCAAGCACTGTTCTAAACACTGGGGTAGATACAAGCTAATTGGGTTGGTCACAGTCCCTGTCCCACATAGGACTCACAGTCTTATTCCCCATTTTACGGATGAGGGAACTGAGGTCCAGAGAAGTGA
Source organism: Ornithorhynchus anatinus (assembly GCF_004115215.2). Classification (NCBI taxonomy): domain Eukaryota; kingdom Metazoa; phylum Chordata; class Mammalia; order Monotremata; family Ornithorhynchidae; genus Ornithorhynchus; species Ornithorhynchus anatinus. Next base: position 16,436,322 of record NC_041741.1, on the reverse strand, counting down.
AACGACTTGCCCATTGTCACCCAGAAGACAGGTGGTAGAGCTGGGATTAAAACCCAGGTCTTTCTTACTCAGGCCCAGACTCTAGCCACTAGACCATGCTGCTTCCCTATTGTGTGCCAAGCACTGTATTAAACATTGGTATAGTCACAAGACAAGCAGGAATCACTCCCTGACCGACCTGGGACTCATAGTCTTAGTAGGAAGGAGACCAGGTGTTGAATCCCCATTTTATCGATGGAGAATTGGAGGCACAGAGATGTTAAGTGATTTGCCCAAGGCAGGAAAATGGCAGAGCCGGCATTAGAACCCAGATCCTCTGGCTCCCAGGCCTGGGCTTTAATAATAAAATTGATAATGGTAATAACATTGCTAATGAGACTACTAATAATAGTGGTATTAAGCACTTACTTGTGCCAGGCACTGTACTAAGTGCTGGGGTGTATATAAGCAAATCAGGTTGGACAGAGTGCCTGTTTCACATGGAGCTCATGATCTTAACCCCCATTTTACAGATGAGGTAACTAAGGAACAGAGAAATGAAGTGACTTGCCCAGGGTCACCCAGCAGACAAGTGGTAGAGCCAGGATTAGAACCTAGGTCCTTCTGACTCCCAGGCCTGTGCTAGGCTATGCTGCTTCCTTTTTATTAAGAACCAATTGGGGGAATTCTCATCCTTGAGTTTCCTAAGCTCTTTGTGAGTTTGACATGATGAATTTCATTCCAGAATTTTCCCTGGAGGTTTCCTGATAGGGAGGGAGGGAGAGACAGCAAACCATTCACACCGGATTGAGAAAAGCTCTACTAATTGCACACCTCTGCTGAATTTGAGCAAACCTTGCTGTTACGTTTGAAATTACAGTCATATGTCAAAGACTGCTGGCAAGCGCAGAGTGAAAGGAAGCTCAAGAGGTGAGCTCCATCTAAAAACGCATTCCTCATCCTCCAGGAAAAATTCCGGTCTCCTCGCTGGGTGGCTGTGGCTTGGTTTTTAAAGTTTCACAAGTCAGCCGGGATTGGCCGCCGAGTCCTTTTTTCTAGTGTCCGTCCTTCAAAGCCGGAGCGCTCTTTATTCGCTCGCTGTCGCAGCCTACGGAGGGCCTTTCAGAGAAGCGCATTTTCATATTGGAGCCAATAACAATTGGAATCCATCAATACCCAGTGGGTAAACGTGGCGTTTTTAAGCAGCTGCTCAGCCTTGTTCCTGCTGCTCCAATTAACACAAGCGGCCACACTGGTCCCTGCAAAGCTGGCATGGGAGATGGATGAAACCATGCTGCCACTCATTAATATAATATGTGGAAGAGCATAGAGAGGGCATCGGCGTTGGCCTCTCTCTGAACAAAGGGAAACCTAATGGTGGCTTAAACATATGTCGGCGGAGAGTGGGTGCAGGGAAAGGGTGATTAGCCAGCAGGGAAAAGCCCGGGTTCTGTTGTCAGATGTGGTTCAGCCTATCGAATAACGTGTATCCCCGCCCCCTCCTTCCCCTCTCCCCCCATTCCCTCCGTACATCCCTCTCCATCGCCCCTGCTCCTCTTCAAACGATGGAGAAATCGGAGAGTGAAATCCTAGTGCCGGGATTCCTCTTGCCGCTAGCCAAAGCTCTTGAACTTTGTTCCGTTCCACTTAGAGCATCTCAAGATGGAATTCTCTGCTTCCCCTCTTCCCCCCTTTGGCTTTTCGAGATAATCTCTTTATCTTTTATCGGAAAACCTTTCCGTCTGGGGTTGTGAAGGAGAGATGTTTTTAAGAGAAAAGGGTAGCGCCTTTGCAAAACTGAAATGATCACCCCTTTTTAGGGCATCACCAAGGCGATTGAAAGAGTTCTGCTTCCCAGCTTTTTTTTTTTCTTCTTATTGTCCCTTCCTGCTTAAGCAGTTCTTTGTGAAGCTTAGCTGTTGGTTTAGGCTGGCAAAAAGGGGAAGCAGGCTGGCAGTGGAGGTGAATGAGAGAAATGGAGCGCTTCTTGGGTTTTGTCAAGCAAATCAGGAGATCTAGGAGGAGAAAAGGAAAAAAGTACCTGCCAGAAGAGGATTACCAAGAGGGCTACGAGGATGTCTATTATTATGCTTCTGAACATTTTCGAAGTAAGCACAGTCTTTCTTCTCTCCTGTCCTTGTGTGTACTACGCTTTGAGTGGTGCTTTTATCTTAAACGTAGAAGGTGGTTGGGAGATCTTTCAGCTCTTTTTGAGTTTTAAAGTATTGGATAAGTAGACCTGGCTATGAGGTTGAAGACTAGCTACAAAAAAACCCAGAGGTTTTGTTTGTATGGTGGGGTCGATTAGCATGTTTCAGGTGCAGTTGCTGGGTTATGCTCCATCTGTAATGAGCCTTTTGTTAGAGCTCCCTGAGATTAATCAGGGAGTCCTTCGATATTTTTCTTCCCACCTCCATAATGGTTTTTCCATTTCAGAAAAATAAAAGCTGGGTTTGGGGGAAATAATAGGACAGGCACAAGTTGAAGTTGCCTTTTAATGTTAGCACTCTTGCTGGCTAGTCAGTTATTTGTGGTTGATTTGACGTGTTCTTCCTTGAAGCAGGCAGTAACTCAAGTGTCTTTTTGAGATCACATTCATCATTTCGGCTTTTGAAATTAGGGAGCCGTAGCAAAAAACAATAACAACAACGTGCAGGCATGAAGATGTCTGCTCTTGGCCTTAAAGTAAGAGTGATTTAAAATGATTCCTAAACCTGTCAGGGCTTTGATTTCATGGTACACCTTTGATGTATCCTGGTGGATTAAAAATACCCAGAAATTCCCAAGAAACAATGAGGAGGGGACTAGCAGAACAGTATCTCTGAGCTAGGGATGATGAGAGTTATTTATATATAATTTTTGGACAATATGGACCAGATTTTTTTGTCCTTTGTGAATAAAGAGATTTTCAGGGATTTGTTTTCCATCCTACTTTTTTGGTGCATAGGAGTAACAGCAGTTTTAAACACACGCCAATTGAAATGATGACAGGGTGAGCCTTGAATAATTTAGTCTCCTGTTTTTTGTTGAACTGGATTTGTTTTTAGAAGGCTGAAGTTCTAGCTGTGATTCAGAAAAATCGTAATGTGAATTGTTCCAATTTTTGATTACCCATCCATGGTATTGATTTATACAGACCCTAACCATTCAAGCTAGTTTGTCCAAAGTGGATCTAAGGTTTACCAGCTGTTTCTGTTTGTATATTGAATATGTTTCTATCCTTGAAGGTTTTTCCTTCTGTGAGATTTACCATAAGAACAATAATAGTAATTGGGGTATTTGTTAATCGTTTAGACCGTAGATTCTAGACTGTATGCTTGCTGTAGACAGGGAATGTGTCTGTTATATTGTATTCTCCAAAGCACTTAGTACAGTGCTGTTCACACAGCAAGCACTGAATAAATGCATTTGATTGATTGGATATTTGTAAAGTGTTTACTCTTTGCTAAACAGTAGGTAGATAAAGTCCTTGAGGGTAGGCTTATGTCTACCTATCCCTCTGCACTGTAGTTTAGTCAGAGTTTAGTACAGTGTTCTGCATACAGTACACATTCAATAAATATTATTGATTCAATCAATCAATTGAATTTATTGAGCACTTACTGTTTGCAGAGCACTGTACTAAGTTCTTGGGAGAGTACAATATAACAGAGTTAATCAAAAGGTATAAGTTAATCAGGTTGGACACCATCCCTGCTCCACTTGGAGCTCACAGCCTTAAGTAGAAGAAGAACAGGCATTGAAGTTGAAGGACCTGAGAAGCAGAGAAGTTAAGTGGCTTCCCCAAGGTCACCCAGCAAAAAGGTGACAGAGCCTGGATTAGGATCCAAGTCCTCTGACTACCAGGGCCGTGCTCTGTCCGCTAGGCCACACTGCTTCTCGTATCACAAGGTTCGTCGATTCTGATAACAGACCATCGGTTTACAAAATAAAGTGCAGTGAGAGATTCGGTCATCAACACAACCGCAATGACAACTTTCATTTTTGGGAAACTGGAAGATTGAAGAAAAGCCGGGAAATATCGAGACTTGATTCAGTCCCACAAAATTGATTCCCTCCTTATAGCATTTGAGAGTCAGTTCTCTCAGGTTCAAATGGTGTGAATTGGTTACTTTTCAGATGTGTGGGATTTCTGTGGAGCCATCCAAGTAATCAATCCATAAGTAATATTTATTGAGCACTTACTGTGTGCAGTACTAACTGTGAACACTGTGCAGACACTCTCACTGCCCACAATGAGCTTACAGTCTAAAGGAAAACTCTAAGCTACAAATGTGGAAAAATAAGACAACTAAAACTTATTAGGCCTATTCTAGTTTTGCTTTGATCTATCAGGGCTTATCATGGCTCCAGTCAAACAACCACCTGCCTTACAATATTCAGTTCTAAAAAGTTACAAGCATATTGAGCTTGGAATTCAAAACAGTATTTTAAATATTTTTAGGTATAAAAGTCTCGCTCTTGGCATTTCCTTGTTCATCCATCATCAAACAGGATAGAGTCGTTTGCTGAGATCGCGTTAAACGTAATTGGTTCTCTCTGCACCTTTATTTTTGTTTTGTTTCTCAATGGTTTGGGACTTGGTAAGTGTGGTATCCATCTAAATTATATTACTGGAGAAAATTTCAAAGGATGATGCCGACCTTTAATATACTCTTACGTCTTTCAATCTGGTTTAATTAGATTGCATTTTCATTCTAGCTTAGATCATTCTTAGCACCCTTGGATAGTTCAGAGTAGTCATTCTTAATCATGCTGTATAAATTCACAAAGTAGGTTTTGAAAACTATGAATAAGATTAAGGCTGAATGTTTTATTGTATTTACTGAAACAGATAGTAGTTTTGTGTAAATGGTGCTGGAAATCTGCTGCTGACAATGTAGCGGAAGCGTTTTGTTAAATTAGCTTTAAAGTGCTGTGTTTTTTCCTTATTTTTTTGTTGTTTTGGGAAAACAACATTCTTATCAGGCATATCCTGTATGAAATTTGGAATCAGGTTGCTGCTCTTATAAGTTCAGTCAGAGAAACTTCAACTGGAAAGGACACAAGGGTTTATCCAGAGGGGCTTCTCTTCCTTTGATATATTAGTACACTGCTGAATCAATTGATCAGTGGTTTTTATGGAGCACTTACTACATGCAGAGCACTGAGCTAAACACTTGGGAGAGTACAACAGAGCTGGTAGACACATTCCGTGCCTACAATGCACATTTTTCTTGCCAAGGTTAGGCCAATTCTTTGACATCCTCTAGACTGTAAACTCACTGTGGGCTGGTAATGTGTCCATTGTATTGTTATGCAGTACTCTCACAAGAATGTAGTACGGTGCCCTGCACACAGTAAGTGCTCAATAAATACGATTGACACCCTAAATGATGGCGCTAACATCTGTTCTCTTGAGTCTGTCAATTCAATAACATTTTTTTCTCCTGAAATTTAATATTGCGCACCATAATTTTTTGCCAATACAGAATGCAAGAGTGGGCAGCATTTATTTCAGATCTCACTAAGTGAAAATAGCTTAGAGAATTGAGAATGCGACTTGCCTCAGGTACTGCTCATTTACCTTAGTGTTGTTCTGCAGACACTAAGCACTCAATAATGACAATGGACTGACTGACTTCATGCCTTAGACCTCAACGTAGGAGCCTCACAGCTGAGCTTCGTGTGGTACCAAATCCTTTACTTCTGTGAGCTTTACTTCTGTAACTACCAACTGTTTCTACCACTGATTGATCAATTCATTAATTCGGTTGTATTTATTGAGCGCTTACTGTATGCAGAGCACTGTACTAAGCACTTGGGAGAGTACACTACAACAGTAAACAGACACATTCCCTGTCCACTGTAAGCTTACAGCCTGCGGGCTGGGTGTGGAGACAGATATTAATATGAATAAATAAATTACAGATATATACATAAATATTATGGGGCTGGTGGGGGAGAAGAGCAAAGAGAACGAGTCAGGGCAATGCAGGAGGGAGTGGCAGATGAGGAAAAATGGGGCTTAGTCTGGGAAGGGCTCTTGGGGGAGATGTGCCTTAAATAAGGTTTTGAAGTGGAGGAGAGTAATTGTGTCTTAGACAACTGATGAATGACATTTCAATATAATCTTCCTCTTGTCCACCTTCTCCCTTTGTCTTTGTCTTTTATTTCCCCCTACTTTTTTATTCAGTCTGTCTTTCTGCTCTTTCAGCCCTCAGCACACAACCCGTCTTACCTTGAGCTCCCCAGAGATTGTCACCATGCCTAGATCTTAGGGAAAGGTGTTGGATCGAAGATCTTGGAAGAGCCAAGCTGATTTAAGCTTGTGTGCAGCACTTTTAACTCGATATATCCCAAATGAAGTAGAATTACCAGGATCATCTTCTTAAACAATGGAAAACTTTTGCCAGGATCTGCGCTCTTTTATTTCTCTTTTCTTGGAATTAACTTTCCTCTAATATTATATTTCCAGTTGTGTAGCAGTTAGCCTGGTCCTTTGATCCAAATAGCCTTTTTTTTAATAACTTTAGCTTATCATCAAATGAAAAAATGTATGGGATGGCTATTCTGTTTCTGTGTAACCTTAGGATGGTTATTTCAAAAGTAGTATTCCTCCTACATCAGAAATGGAAAATAACATAATTGCTTATTCCCTTAGGTTCCCTAATTCTATTTGCAAGATCAATTATCGACAAAAGGAAATTCTAGGTTATTTATTCAGAATTAGCTAATATGGATCAAACTTCTAAAGAGACGATACACCAAATGCAAGCTGCATATTCAGTAAATCAATCAATCATTTATTGAGCACTTATTCTGTGCAGAGCACTGTACTAAGCACTTGGGAGAATATATTCTAACAATATAACAGGCACATTTCCTGCACACAAGCTTACAGTCTAGAAGGAATGAACAAATAATGAATAGTGCTTTTCTCCAGTAAGAGTTCATGGCTTTTGCGCTGTCCATATAATGCTTTCTTTAAAGTAATATATTGCTTATTAATAATGTCCTGAAGAAAATTGCTCATTTCATTGTTGGGTCATGGTGTTAGTATTTGGTTACTTTAGTGGAAAGGAGTGTTCTGTTGGTAAATACAGATTCCCTAATTGTTAGGCTTTTAACTTTGTAGACAGTTTAGAAAAAAAAAATTTGCGTCATTGATTTCAGAGTAGCAGATTTTGCTCCATTTCTAGATATTCTCTACAGTTATTTTGGTGTTTCTTGGCAGCATATAAATGTCACAAATTGAGTTTAAATTTTCCCTTTTATTCCCCAGGATTTAGTAAAGAAATAATCAAAAGCACTTTTTGGGTATTTCTGATACTCATAACACCTTTATTCCCCAAAGATGTTTTACAGCCTCATGTCCTTTCCACTCTTTAACCATACAGCTTTGGATTTCCTATGGCAGGTTTTGATGGCACAAAACAGTGGATCACCTTAAAATTAGAACACCTAATTTGGGTTTGGGGTTTCTTCAAGGTCTTTGCCTTGGTAAAATAGTCAAATTTCTATTTTAATAAACGTTTACAATCCTCACCTGGATGCATGGCAGATGCCTACACTCTCCAAGGATTTACCATTTACAAGAAAATTGATGTCACTTTATCAATTAGAAATATAATCAATTCACTCATTATTTGTATTTAGACTCCACGGGGTGTTTTCACTACTGAAATGCTTTGCCTCTCTGCCTTTAAGTTAGCTGCAGGTAGCCACATTGTACTGAAATGCTTTATCGGTGATTGATTTGTAATTTTTTTTTAATTATGTATGTTTGGGCTGAAAGCCTCTCAAATGCACCATGTTACAACAAAGCCTAATTGCTTGTGGATTTCAGATATGGATTATATGTCACAAAAATTATTTCCAGATCCTGAGCAGATGTTTTCAAAGGTCATGCAAGATTCAGCTCAAAGGTTGGAAGGGTCTCATGGTTGTCAGAGAATTGGCATCTTTATAACCATGTTTCCATCCTCAGTAGAGCAGTCAGAATGATAGATAGTTCGTCATGCGTTTTGAGGTTTGGGATCCTAAATAGAGCTCTACATTAATGACATAAGATATGATTCAGCAGTTGAATGGGTAAGGAGCCCAAATTGGAGTTTTATCAACATTTGCTAACTGGTATTCACAGAAGTACACATCAGCTTCGGTGTAACTTTCCAAGCGCTTAGTATAGTGCTCTATACACTGTAAGTGCTCAGTAAATATGACTGAATGAAGTGCTCCCTCCTCACATCTGACAGACAATCGCTCTCCACCCCTTCAAAGCTTCATTGAATGCACATCTCCTCCAAGAGGTCTTCCCTGACTAAGCCCTATTTCCTTTTCTCCCCCATCCTCTGCATCACCCTGACTTGCTCCCTTTATACATCCCTCCTCCCAGCCTCATAGCACTTATGTACCCATCTGTAATTTTATGTATTAGCAGTGTGGCTCAGTGGAAAGAGCATGGGCTTTGGAGTCAGAGGTCATGAGTTCTAATCCCGGATCCGCCACTTGTCAACTGTGTGACTTTGGGCAAGTCACTTAACTTCTCTGGGCCTCAGTTACCTCATCTGTAAAATGGGGATTAAGATTGTGAGCCCCATGTGGGACAACCTGATTCCCCCGTGTCTCCCCCAGCGCTTAGAACAGTGCTCTGCACATAGTAAGCGCTTAACAAATACCAACATCATTATTATTAACATTATTATATTAATGCCTATCTTCCACTCTATACTATAAGCTTGTTGTGGGCAGGGAATGGGTCTGTTTATTTTCTGTTGTACTCTCCTAAGTGCTTAGTACAGTGTTCTGCACACAGAAAGGGCTCAATAAATACTACTGACTGAAAACATGAGGCCATTTTTTAAATAGTATTTAAGCGCTTATTAGGTGCCAAACAGTACTACTCACCAGGGTAGATACAAGATAATCAGTGGTATTTATTGAATGCTTACTATGTGCAGAGCACTTTACTAAGCACCTGAGAGAGAACAATACAATTAGCAGACCCATTCCCTGCCCGTAATGAGTTTACTCAGTCCCTGTCCCACAGAGGGCTCACAGTCTTAATCCCCATTTTATAGATGAGGTCACTGAGTCACAGAGAAGTGACATGCCCAGGGTCACACAGCAGGTAGGTGGTGGAGCCAGAATTAGACTTCAGGTCCTCTGATTTAGGTAACATTAGGCCATGTTCCTTCTCTTATTGAGGACACAGCTCCTTCAATAGGCCTTCCCTGATTAAATGGTTGAATTAACCCCTTGTTTCCCCAACTCCCCCTCCCTTCTGTGTCACCTGTGCAGTTGGCTCTATATACCCTTTGAGCACGTGATATTCACCCTACCCTCAGCACCACAGCGCTTATGTACATATCCATAATTATATTAATATCTTTATTCATTTCCAACTGCCAGTTAATGTCCAACTGCCCATCTAGACTGTAAGCTCGTTGTGTTCAGGGAATGTGTCTTCCAACTCTGTATTGTACTTTGCCAAGAGCTAGGTACAGAGTTCTCCACTCAGTGAAAGCTCAGTAAATACCACTGATTGATTAAAATGTTTTATAAATAAAAAGAAGGTCCATAAAGTAAGCATAAGCCACCTTTTTCATTCCGCTTCTACAGTTACTGTTTCAGAAAAACACCAGTTGAATAATTGGCTAGTAGAGGTGAAAGACGGTCTTTAGTTAAATATAACCAAACAGTTTCCTGAAGTAATTGCTGAATTAGATGCCCGGAGCTTCAGCTGGGGGTAGGAGTTTTGCAGGTGCAAAGAATAAGGCTGATTAGTGAAGCTTTTCACAGGGGGCTGCAGTGGCAGCTGTAGGGCTGAGTCAGAAAAGTCCCGGCAAGTATGGGAGTGGGAGACATGGACTCCTGAGGGTCTCGGCCATGGCTAGCTAGAAGAACAGGGGTCTGCCGCAACTCCGCAGAGGAACCGGGCTGTTCCCAGCTAGCGAGGACACCATCCCCGTACGACCAGCAGTGGAACAGGTACAGGTGTATCCATTGGACTGAATTTTCACTTCCATTCTGCTGTCCGGAAGCAGTCCTAGAGATTCTTTCGGTCTAATGGATTCTGCTGTAGTGGTATGGAGGGTGATGAAGTACCATCTCTGGGTATCTGAACCCCAGTGATGCGGAAGAAGTGGTTTATAATGTATGTCTCAATTTTATGGTCTCTTATTTTTGCCAGAGCATGAATTCCATTTATTTATTTTAACCTAATAGTGAATTATAGTAAATAATGGTATCTGTTAAGCTGTTACTATGTACCGGGCAGTGTACTAAGCGCTGAGTTGGGGAAAGGAAAACGGGTTGCACTCAGTCCCCGTCCCATGTAGGGCTCACAGTCTTCATCCTCATATTGCACATTAGGGAGCTGAGGCCCAGAGAAGTGATGTGACTTGCCCAAGGTCACTCGGCAGAGAAGTGATGGAGGTGGGATTAGAACCCAGGTTCTTCTCACTCCCAGGCATGTCCCACTAGGCCATACTGCTTTTGGAGTGGCCATCACGGACTTCAGTTTTTCAACTTTGTAAACTCGGTTTGGGCAGGGAAAGTGTCTATTGTACTGTACCAAGTGCCTGGTAAAGTGCTCTGCACATAGTAAGCACTAAATAAATACAATTGAAGGAATGAACTTAGGTGTTATAGTCTAGTGGTAGCAGTAAAGGTCTTTATTGAGCATTTTTGTATATGCTGAGAGGAGCTGTGATGAGATTAGACTGTAAACCCGTCAAATGGCAGGGACTGTCTCTGTTACAGATTTGTACATTCCAAGCGCTTAGTACAGTGCTCTGCACATAGTAAGCGCTCAATAAATACTATTGAATGAATGTATGCTATGTGCTGAATTGAACTTCAGAATAAGTGGTAAGCTCAGTATGTGCAGGAAACATGTCCACTTACTCTCTTGTACTTTACCAAGCACTTAGTGCAGTGTTCTATACATAGTAAGTGTTCCATAAATGCCCTTGATTGGTCAGACAGACCCTTATTGTTGTTGTTACTGTATTTGTTAAATACTATGTGTCAAATGCTAAGGTCTAGGGTAGGTAGAAGTTAATTAGGTTGATATGTATCTATAAATAGTATATAATAATAATGTTGGTATTTGTTAAGTGCTTACTATGTGCAGAGCCCTGTTCTAAGCACTGGGATAGATACAGGGTCATCAGGTTGTCCCACATGAGGCTCACAGTTAATCCTCATTTTACAGATGAGGTAACTGAGGCACAGAGAAGTTAAGTGACTTGCCCACAGTCACACAGCTGACAAGTGGCAGAGCCGGGATTCAAACTCATGACCTCTGACTCCCAAACCTGTGCTCTTTCCACTGAGCCACGCTGATTCATTCAAATTAATGTTTGCCTCCCTCTCTACACTGTAAACTCATTGTGGGCAGGGAGTGTGTCTATCAACTCTATTGCCTTGTACTCTCCTTAGCACTTTGGATAGGGCTCTGCATACGGTAACCACTCAATACTATTCATGAGGAGGAGGAGGTTGGACAAAGTCTAAGTAGGAAGGGGAACAGGCATGAAAACCCCCTTTTACAGTTGAGGGAACTGAGGCCCAGAGAAGTGTAATGACTTGCCCAAGGTCACATAGCAAGTACTTGGCAGGGTCAGGATTAGAACCCAGGTCCTCTGACTTCCAGGCTCATGCTCTCTCTGACATTCAGAATCAGACACTTTAGAAGAGAGGAATAAATTCTAGACAACAGGGAACAGGCACTAGAAGTCACCTAAGATTCAGGAATCAATAGCAAAGGGAGGAGAAGGGTCTAAGAACAAGTAAACAGTAATTGATTATGGTGTCTTTCCCTTCTTAAAACACAGACCTAACCATTGGAATTACCTTCCAAGTTTTTTCTTTGACCCTAAGGGAGCAGGGAATTCCAGGGCAATGTAAAAAGCAAGCAGGCAGACATCTCACCTGCAAATGTGGTCCTTATACTTGGTCTCAGTCAATAATTTTAACCAGCTTTTTAGGCCATATTCAATCGAGTATTTATTGAGCATTTATTATGGCCAGAGCACTGTACTGTACTGAAGAGCAGCATGGCGTCGTGGCTCTAGCATGGCTCTAGCACAAGCCTGGGAGTCAGATGGTCAGGGGTTCTAATCCCAAATCTTCCACCTGTCTGCTGGGTGGTTTTGGGCAAGTCACCTAACTTCTCTGTGCCTGTTACCTCATTTGTAAAATTGTATGAAGACTGTGAGTCCTTTACAAGACAGAGACTGTGTCCAACTAGATTTACTTGTAACCACCCCAGCACTTAGAACAGTGCCTGGCACATAGTAAGTGCTTAACAAAGACCGTAATTATTGCTAAGCATTTGGTAGAATACAGTACACAACAGAATTAGCAGGCAAGTTCCCTGCATATTACAAAGTGTAAAGTCTAGAGGACATGCTTAGTCATGTGTACATCTGGTCCCCAGGAAGATTTTGCTATTTGTCCCATAAAACCATAAAAACCTGAGCAGTCTCCATAGGGTCTCTCTGAGTGTTGTTTTTGGCTACTTATTTTTCTGTCATAAATAACTGTGCTTACCTAGAAGATTGGTAGCCTGATGCTAATTCATCGCTTTAGAGACATTAAGCTTTGCAAATACCTATAAATGTGGAAGGAGGAAATGCTTATTTTGCTTTTTTAGAGTCTAGCATATTGCATGGACAGGTTGAAACTCGAATTGGCAAGTTCACATCTAGAATTTTGGCTGTCTAGAGCCAAGGTTCATAGTGTTCCAAGATATTTGGCATATTCTTTCCTGTGTGTTGCTCAAATAGAGAAGCAGTGTGGCCTAATGGGTCGAGCATGAGCCCTTGGAGTCGGAAGGAACTGAGTTCTAATCCCAGCTCTGCCACTTGTCTGCTGGGTGACCTTGGGCAGACCTTCTTTGTGCCTCAAATACCTCATCTGTACAACTGTGAGCTCTGAGGAACAGGGAGGGACTGTGTCCAACCCGATTAACTTATTTCTACCCTGGCACTTAGCAAACAATTACAAAATAGATGAAGGATATTATGTTCATGGAAGGAATAGACAGTTACTTTCTCTCCTATTTTGTTAATTTACCTTTATAAGCCCTGTAACTCTGATGTTTGTTTATTATGCCCAGAGGCAAAATGTGGATGAATTTTAAAAAGGAATTTGTTAGGATTTCATCATTTCAATTGATTTTGACCCTGTTCATTAAAATTGAACTAAACTCCTTGGACCTCTATTATCAGAAATACTACCTTTGGCCCGTTATTCAATAGCCATTGACTAAGTCCGATGCAATTTAATGTTGATTTCTCTTTAAAATTCAGTTATTGTTACTAGCACCTTGTGTTTCTGTTTGAATTGGAATATCTTCAAGTGTTGAAAGTTTGAACTTTTTAAAGCCAGATGTCAATCTCACATTTCAATCTGAAAAATTGTAAAAAGATCAGATTGTTTAGTGGTGGGGGGAAGTAACATAATTGAAAGTGTACTAAATAAATTGGTACATTTAATCAATCAATGGTCTTTGAGCTCACTGTGGGCAGGGAACATTTCTACCAACTCTGTTATTATGCTCTTCCACATGCTTAGTGCAGTGTTCTGCTCACAGTAAGCAGTTAGCAAATGTGATTGATATCAAGCCCCTATTATGTACAGAATATTGTGCTAAGCACTTTAATCCAACTCCCCCACAACCCAAATCTGTAATCTAATTGAAATGGACCATCAAGTGGAATTTTTATTTTAAAGTCAGTTCTACTATACCATGGGGGTGGGTGGAGATTAGAGGGTGGGATGACAGAGGGAGCCATTTACCTTAGCAAAGACCACTGTGTTATTGAGAAACTTTTTTGTAATACTTGATGTCTAATCACTAACCCTGATTATGGTTTTTGCACACACGTGCATGGTAAATGGGGGTGGAGGGGTTGGTAGAATATGCCTTATCAGTTGCTATTATTGTAGCCTATTATCAGTTGTGCACTCTGCAGTTTAGAATCCAATGATTTGGAAGTTCTTCACTGAATCAGTGTTATCTCCTGCCTTAGAAAAGGACCTTGTGCATCAGCAGTCCATTTCTGTCAGGATAGAAGGCAATACTCAGGTGTCTTATAAATCTTCAGATTGTAAATCCACTAAGGGCCCTAGTGGAAAAAGCCTGATCTTAGGAGTCAGAGGACCTAGGTTTCAATCTCAAGTCTACCAGTCGCCTGCACTGTGACCCTGAGCAAGTCACTTAACTTCTCTGTGCCTGTTTCTTCATCTGTAAAATGGGTATTCATTGCCGGGTCTTCCTCTCTCCTTTAGCCTGGGACAGAGACTGTGTGGGACAATAACCAAGTCTGATCAGTTCTTAGTTCAGTGTTAATGATTATTAATGTTATTAATATTGTTAAGGTTTGCTAAGCTCGAGTAGAAACTCAGTTAAATTATCCAGGAAATAACATAGCATTCATACTGGGGAGGAAACTGAGGTTTGAATCCATTTGGCTCTTCTAAACTAATAGGGAGGTGTGATATATCTTATTTCCCAGACTTTGGTCACAGGACAAGATACAGCAAAAGATGAGCTTTATCATGAAATGGGTCAAGAAGCAGCTTTGATCTGGATTTCTGACAGTCATTCAAGTGGAAAGCCTTTCATGGTATCAGTTAATCATATTTACTGGGCACTTACTGTGTGCAGAACGCTACACGCTTTTCCAGCCAGCCAAGCTGGAGGGGGGGAATGGCTCATTTACTGAAGCGAAAGTATTGATAGAGTTGCTGGATCAGCATGGTTTAGTGGAAAGAGCCCAGGCCTGGGAGTCAGAGGACCTGGATTCCAAACCCATCTCTGCCATTCACCTGCTCGGTGACTTCATTGCTCTGGGCCTCAGTTTTCTCATCTGGAAAATGGGGTTCCGATACCTGTTTTATCTCTCCTGTCGACTTAGCCCCATTAAGTGCAGGGACTGTGACTGGTCTGAAGGTATTGTGTCTGCCCCAAGCACAGTGCTTGGAAAGTACTAAGTGCTTAACAAATATTATTATCGTTATTATTATTATTATTAGCATTATATAATGCCTGATGTCCTTGAACACCCTCTAGGAATGTCATCTAGTCCAAGCAACCTTTGTTCCAGACACTTTATTGAAAGACTTCAGTATTCTGATGTGGTTTGTGAAAGGGCGATATTGGATAATTATAGGAAACATCCTAGGTTGTTTCTAGCAGTATCCAAGGCCTCTTACGGACAGTTTTCAGGAACTACTTTCTCCTTGTCCTCTCCCAAGTGCTTAGGGCAGTGCTCTGCACACAGTCAGGGCTTAGTAAATACCACTGATTGACTCATAAGGCATCTCTGTTCCATTTTGGGGGAATTTGGTGAAACTTTGTGTGTCCTCCATCTCCACCAACCTCATGTTTTTGAAATCATTGCTTGTGGCCTCACTCTGTCAATGCCTTTCTCTGGTTGTGTCTGACTGTCCTTTCTCCAGACACAAAATGGCTTGCCTACAGATGTAGCCATTTGAACTGCACCCGATGTTTTTGCCAGTCCTTTGCTACTGCAGTGATGCACATAAAAGTGCAGGTGTGGGCACTTAGAGAAATTTGCCATTCAGCTGAAGTTGATCGGAGCTCACAAGTCTAGGTACTTATCCAGAAGCACTGATAATGACACTCAAAGCTGGGTACCAGTTCTTGAAAATTTCTTTAAATGAGAGTAGCAAGGCTTATGGCATTGACAACTCATCTTTTCTTCAGAAAGAAAAGTTGTTCCGCTGTGTAATTAAGTTTGAGTTAAATGTGGATTAGCACTGTGCATAGTGGATAGAGCAAGGCCTGGGAGTCAAAACATTCATGGGTTCTAATCCTGGCTCTAACTCTTGTCTATTGTGTGACCTTGGGCAAGTCACTTCATTTCTCTGGGCTCCAGTTACCTCACCTGCAAAATGAGGAATGAGACTCCGAGCCCCACGTGGATCAGGGACTGTGTCCAACCCTATTTGCTTAATCCACCCCAGGGCTTAGAGTGCGTGGCACCCAGTAAATGCTCAACAAATACCACATTTGTTGTTGTTATTACTGTTGCTTTTTCTTCTGGCTGTCACTCAGTTTCGGCATTCCACCTTCTAAATTCTCCCATCCCCTTAAGAAAGGTGCCGGCAGTCACTCCTAGTGTGACAATCGAATGGAAGGAAAGAAATTGCTCTGTCATTTGAGAACATAAGTCTATGGAAAGCGGTTGTTTGGTTAACCTAGCTCCTTGGGAAAGGGAGTGAATTGGAAGGAAAATACAGTTGATACAGTGCCTCAGAATGAGACCTATATATCAGATGTCGGATATACTCCTGAGATAGAATCTGAGTCTCTCGGGTGTTCTCTAGGGTGAATCTGGAGTGAATTAATTCTATAGTTCTGTATTTTCTGACAAGTTGGCTATCTTGTTGCTTTCATTTTCTTTAATGATCTATGGTATTTAGTGAGTGCTTACTGTGAGTGGAGCACTGTACTAAGCACTTGGGAAAGTACAATATAGCAATACAGTGAATAGTCTAGTGACACCTCCAAGATCATTCTGAGTTTGTTCCTCTATTTTTATTCTAACGCGTCAGTGGAACATAATTTTTCTGTCTTTTCTGTTTCTCTATAGGGGTTCTGATGATATGACTTTCCACATCTGGCACTCTTCTCTTCCTCTAGGGAATATGGGCCCAGTGTGTTTTTTGTTTTTTGGGTTTTTTATGGTATTTTTTAAGCCCTATATGCCAGGTACTGTACTACATGCTGGGGTAGATACAAGGTAATCAAGTTGAACCCAATCCCTGTCCCAAATGGGACTCTCAGTCTTAATCCTCCTCATCTTCCCTCCCAAACCCGGTCCTCTCCCAGACTTCCCTATCACCGTGGATGGTACGACCATCCTTCCCGTCTCTCGGGCCCGTGATCTCGGTGTCATCCTTGACTCGTCTCTCTCGTTCACCCCACGTATCCTATCCGTTACCGAGACCTGCCGGTTTCACCTTTACAATATCGCCAAGATCCGCCCTTTCCTCTCCACTCAAACGGCTACCTTACTGCTACGGGCTCTCGTTATATCCCGGCTAGACTACTGTGTCAGCCTTCTCTCTGACCTCCCTTCCTCTCTCGCCCCGCTCCGGTCTATTCTTCACTCCGCTGCCCGCCTCATCTTCCTGCAGAAACGATCTGGACATGTCACTCCCCTTCTTAAACAACTCCAGTGGTTGCCTATCGACCTCCGCTCCAAACAAAAACTCCTCACTCTAGGCTTCAAGGCTCTACATCACCTTGCCCCTTCCTACCTCTCCTCCCTTCTTTCTTTCTACCGCCCACCCCGCACGCTCCGCTCCTCTGCCGCCCGCCTCCTCGCCGTCCCTCGGTCTCGCCCATCCCACCGTCGACCCCTGGGCCTCGTCCTCCCATGGTCCCGGAACGCCTTCCCTCCTCACCTCCGCCAAACTGATTCTCTTCCCCTCTTCAAAACCCTACTTAAAACTCACCTCCTCCAAGAGGCCTTCCCAGACTGAACTCCTCTTCTCCCTCTACTCTCTCTACAACCCCCCCTTCACCTCTCCGCAACTTAACCCTCTTTTCCCCCCATTTCCCTCTGCTCCTTCCCCCTCCCTTCCCATTCCCTCAGCACTGTACTCATCCGCTCAGCTGTATATATTTTCATTACCCTATTTATTTTGTTAATGAAATGTACATCGCCTTGATTTTATTTAGTTGCCATTGTTTTTATGAGATGTTCTTCCCCTTGACTCTATTTATTGCCATTGTTCTCGTCTGTCCGTCTCCCCCGATTAGACTGTAAGCCCGTCAAATGGCAGGGACTGTCTCTATCTGTTGCCGACTTGTTCATTCCAAGCTCTTAGTACAGTGCTCTGCACATAGTAAGCGCTCAATAAATACTATTGAATAATCCCCCTTTTACAGATAATAGGAATAATTATAATTGTGGTATTTAAGTACTTACTATGTGCCAAGCACTGTACTAAGCACTGAGATAAATACAAGGTAATTAGGCCCCACATGAGGCTCCCAGACTAAGAGGGAGGGAGAAGAGATATTGAATTACCATTTTGCTGATCAGAGAACTGAGGTACAGAGAAATTAAATGCCTTGCCCAACGTCACACATTGATAGAGCTGGGTTTAGAACCCAGGTCCTTCTGACTCCCAAGCCCACGCTTTATTCACTAGGCCATTATGTAAGCAGGATGAAATAAACTCATATTCCTGGATTCAGGACCTTTTTCACATGGAAATCCAAGAAGTGCCCCATGCATTATTAAACTTAGCTTTTGTGTCTTAATAGCACCATGAAGCAAATGATACCTGTTTTTGAAAGGATATTTGATGAAGTAGCATGGCCTAGTGCAAAGATCAGGTCCTGGGAATCAGAGAACCTGGGTTCTAATCTTGACTCTGCCACTTGTCTGCTGGATGACCTTGGATAAGTCACTTCTCTATACCTCTGTTAATTTCAGCTCCCGTTAGATCCTCTAGACTGTGAGCTCACTGTGGGCCGGGAAGTGGCAGAGCTAGGATTAGAACTCAGGTTCTCCAACACCCAGGCCATTACTCATTCCATTAGTCCACACTGCTAAGCATTGTATCTGTGATATTGTTGTATTTTACTCTCTGAAGCACTCAGTATAGTGTTCTGCACACAGTAAGTGCTTAATAAATGCAGTTGACTGACTGAATTATGCATTGGCAGGTGCGTGGCACATGTCCTCAAATTTCTAATCTAACGGGAGCTGAAATTACAACTTGTTATTCCTAGTTGAGTCTCTCCAGTCAGTTCCTAAGCCATTTGGACCTCACGGTCGGTCCTGTCCTTGGCATCCTTGATTCCCCAAGGTGGTTCACCCCCTGTGGGGATGAGTCTCGAATATGTTACCATGGAAGCAATTGGCAAGACTACAAAAGCCGACCAACTGGAGCCGAAACATCGGTGAGTGAAAGCAGATGTGCTGGAAATGGCCGCTTTGCTAAATGCCCAAACTTATTCAATCGTATTTATTCATTCAGTCATATTTATTGATGCTAACTGGGTGCAGAGCACCATATAAAGAGCTTGGGAGAGTACAATATAACAATAAACAGACATGTTCCCTGCCCACAATGAGCTTACAGTCTTTGTCATTGAGAAAGTTGGGTAAAGAAAGAAAGACCTATCAAATGGGTGCCAGCCAAGTGAGATTTGAGTAGGACATTGTAGTTGGTTAATTTTACAGTGCATTTTTTTTTAAATTGTAGTAGTTCTTAAGTGCTTACTATGTGCCAGGCACTGAAGTAGATAGAAGCGCTGGGGTGGATACAAGATAATCAGGTTGGACACAGTCCTTGTCCCTAAGTAAAGCTCATGTTTTAATCCCCATTTTACAGAGGAGATAACAGAGTCACAGAGAAGGTAAGTGTCTTGCCCTAGGTCGCAGAGCACTTTTTAGGGAAATGCCTCTCCTTGCCTTTTCAATATAGAATCCCATGGAATACAGAGATAATGATGTTCAGAGCCCTAGATGGAACTGCAACTCCCCCAAGCATCTGAGGATTTTTGAACCCATCTCCCCTCACGAGATCGGAGAAGCAGCGTGGCTCAGTGGAAAGAGCACGGGCTTTGGAGTCAGAGGTCATGGGTTCAAATCCCAGCTCCACCACTTGTCAGCTGTGTGACTGTGGGCAAGTCACTTCACTTCTCTGTGCCTCAGTTACCTCATCTGTAAAATGGGGATTAAGACTGTGAGCCTCACGTGGGACAACCTGATTCCCTTGTGTCTACCCCAGCGCTTAGAACAGTTCTCTGCACATAGTAAGCGCTTAACAAATACCAACATTATTACATTACTATTATCACCGGATCTTCAGATCTCCAGTCTCTGCTGCCACCTAAACTGTAAGCTTATTTTGGGCAGGGAACGTGTTTTGCGACTCTGTTATTGTACTCACTGAAGTGCTCCGTTCAGTGCTGTGCATGCAGTAAGTGCTCAATAAAGACCATTGATTGAGGTGTCGCAACCAGGAACCTTGCCTCAAAGTGTTAAGTTCTTCCGTTGGAGTAGTGGAGCCCAGTAAAATTGTTTAGGTGAGCATACTTTCTGTATTGAACAAAACAAAGATGCCGCCCAACTCCTTGAGAAACATGTGGCATAGTGGAAAGACCACGGGCTTGGGAGTCAGGATGTGCTCCTAACTTGTGTGACCTTGGTCAAGCCACTTAACTTCTCCGTGCCTATTTCCTTACCTATAAAATGGAGATTAAGACAGTGAGCCCCACAAGAGACAACCTGATTACCTTGTATCTACCCCAGCACTTAAAACAATGCTTGGCACATAACGCTTAACAAATGCCACAATCATTATTATTGATGGGGGCAGGTTTCTGTATGAACTCCTGAGTAGCACTTATGGTAATATCCGTAATTTACCTCACCAACTCTGTAATTTTGTACTCTTCCAAAGCACTTAGTACAGTGCTCTACACACAGTAAGCACTCAGTAGATTCCACTGATTATTTTTATGTCCATCTCCCCTTCTAGACTGTAAGTTCCTCATGGACAGGGATCAGGTCTACCACCTCTGTTGTACTTTTCTGGAGGCTTAATACAGTGCTCTGCATAGTGTAAGCGCTCAATAAATACAATTTATTGATAGTTGTCACCCACTCCAAATGATTTTTTTAAGTCGTATCACTAGCTACTACTTTGACTAGCATTTCACAAAAAGCCTTTTTAAGGAAAGAAAAAACTTTTTCATCACTCCTGAGTGGAACTGAGCCTTGCTTTATAAGCCAATTTGAGATAACGGTATTCAACATTCTCTGGTTTGACTTTTGCCCTCACATCTCTGCTCTTGTGAGATAGGCTGTTGTTTCAACAGGAATGAATGCACTCTAAAAAACAAAGAGGAAAGCTTATAAACTTCACTTCTTAAATATGTGTCTGTGGAGCTTGTGTGTATGCGTTCAAACCTTGTGAATGAACTAGGAGGGAGGATAATTAATATTAAGGCAGAGCTTCTCCATCAGTCAATCAATGATATTTATTGAGCACATACTATGCGCAAAGCACTGTACTAAGTGTACAACGCAACCATATAACAGACACATTCACTGCCACAAGGAACTGTCTAGAGGGGGTGACGGAGTAAATAATGGATAGGGAAATTGGACTTAAGATATCAACCTTTAGCTTGTCTTTACCCCAGCGCTTAGTGCAGTGCCTGTCACATAGTAAGCACTTAAGAAATAATAAAAGTGCTGCAGGGACGCTGGAGAGGGGTCTATTCTGCCTAGAGGACTCAGTATTTTTGCCTGTCCCTCAAACCATTTTTTTAAATGGTATTTGTTAAGCGCTTACTCTGTTCCAGGAACTGTATCTAAGGACTGGGGTAGATATAAGCTAATTGGGTTGGACACAAATCCCTGTTCCACGTGGGGCGTGCTGGGTTTTAGAAGGAGGAGAGATAAGTAGGCAGGAGGAAGAGAACTAATAGAGTGCCTTAATACCGAGGAGTTTCTATTTGATGGGAAGATGTATGGGCAATCACCGGATGGTTTTTAAGGAGCAGGGAGATGTGCACAGGAAGAGCTTGTTATTTTCATTTCGAGATCAGTTTGGAACATTTAGGTTTGATAGCTCTCCAGCTGCAGTTTGAGTTGTGAAGCTCCCCGAATTGGTCTGTTTTAAATAATGTTTAAGACATCTGATGAGGAACCAAAGAGTGAAAGACCTTGGAATGACCAAGAACGTTACTGTGGAGGCATATTGGTTTTTCTAGCTAAAAATGTTTTCCTTCTCAAAAATGATGAAGTTCAGATAGAATCTAACCTATTCTAGTTTCTCTTTTCAAGGACAAGACAGATGCATGATGATATCTGCACAGTCCGTTCCCCCCCCGCCCCCATGATGTACACATAGTAAGCACTGGATAAATACCACTGACTCACCTTTTCAGGATGGATTTTTCATAATAGTTATTGAGTTCAGAGCACATCATATTTGGGTTTGTCACCCTCAAGAACAAGCTGGGTGTGTTGTGTGCCTAATCATATATATTGAGCACTTCCTGTGTTCAAGGGACTGTACTAAGCTCTCAGGAGAGTACAAACAATAAAAGGAGTAAATTGTTGTTGATTGGATCAAGCAGATCTTCTGGGTTCCAATATTTTTCACTAGCTAAAAGGCAGTGTAATTTTTTTCAGTAACAATATTTGTGACAACATTATGATGTGCGGTTTCAAAAATATTTGGATGGCACTATTAAAATGTTTCTTTGCACTTCCTTGGTGACTGTTACCATAATAGGTCCATTTTTGATTGGATTATTATTTGAACCGCTGCTAACTTTTATCAAATACCAAAGCATTCCGGTCACTCACTCAGGTTAAACTTTGGTAAGGTAATTTTCATGTAGCTTGTGCTATCTGGTTGACGTAAAAGTTGCCTGGGAAGCATCGT
This sequence comes from Ornithorhynchus anatinus, assembly GCF_004115215.2. Taxonomy (NCBI): domain Eukaryota; kingdom Metazoa; phylum Chordata; class Mammalia; order Monotremata; family Ornithorhynchidae; genus Ornithorhynchus; species Ornithorhynchus anatinus. Next base: position 16,413,897 of record NC_041741.1, on the reverse strand, counting down.
GGCCTAATGATTAGAGCACAGGCCTGGGAGTCAGGAGAACCTGGGTTCTATTGCCACCTGTGCTGTGGGACCTTGGCCAAGTCACTTGACTTTTAAGTGCCCAGGTTTCCCCATTGTAATCCCCACTGGGGATTAAGACTCTGAGCCCCATATGGGACATGAACTATGTCCAATCTGATTAGCTTACATCTACGCCAATGCTTAGTATGATGCCTGGCACATTGTAAGCCCTAAACAAATACCATTTGAAAAAACACACTGGGTGTTTTAGGTCAGACATAGTCCCTGTCCCACAGGGGGCTCATATTCTAAGTAGGTTGGAAAACAGATATTGGAATCCCCATTTTACAGATGACAAAACTGAGGCACAGAGAAGTGACCTGCCCAGGTTCACCAAGCAAGCAATTGGCAGAGCAGTTGGTAGAACAAGGTAGAACGAGGTAGAACAAGTCAGACCCTCTGACTCCCATGCCCGGGCTCTTTCCATTAGGGCATGCTGCTTCTCTGGCTTCTCCTTCTCGCCAGTCTTGCCCTTTTGGATCTACAGTTGCGTAGTCTGTTTGGCAAGTAAATACACAGTGTCCTAGCCACCCACGGCAGGTAACAATGGCCTTGTTAGACAATGAAAGGACTTTCTGCCCGGATTTGCAATTTGTGTCACTTGAATAGCTGGGTAAAAACTCTTAGGCATTGAGGAGAAAAATAGAAAGGAAACTCTTTGATAATGGGAGTTCAAAATGCATGTTTAGCAGATGGCATTGTCGTTTGTGATTTGTATATAATTATTCTTCAGTTTTAGGTGGTACTTAAGTTCTCGGCCCGGAATGAGAAGATTCGTTCGTCGACATCATCATTATCCCTTCTGACATGTGCTTTAAGTGACATTAATCTGTGTTTCCTTTCCCGCAGTTGTAATGGTGGGGTTGTCTTCCATGGCTTTATTATGTTGTCATGTTTTTCAGAGACTGTCCTCACACTACAAAGGAAACACCTCATGTGGGGATAAACTCTGAAATAACTGAAGTTTAATAGTCCTGCTAGGGATTCTACAGTGTTCCTTCTATTGGCTTCTATCTTCTTGTCATGATGTGCTGTGGGTTGTTATCACAGACTGATGGTTTTGTAATTATATGACACATATTGCACTTTAACTAGCATTTCTGGGGTACTAATTGTCGGAAAAGACTATAATATTTACAATTTCCTTCCTAGAAATGTTTTGACCTACTTCACTTCTCATTTGCGGTGGTAGGAGGTTCACCAGAGTGCATATAGTGAAGTGAGGTGGGTCTTGAGGAAGGTTAGTTGATAAACAGAATTGGAATTTAAATCTATAGCTCTGAGGGAGGGTTTTGAGGGAAGCTTTTACGATCTAGGAAATCAGGAGCCTTTGTGGCCTAGTGGGTTCTGTTCCCCTCTGGGTCATTTGCGTGCTGTGTGTGACCTTGGGCAGTTCATCCTCTTCTCCACATCCTGCCTCTGGCCTGAAACGTCCTCCCTCCTCATGTCCAACAGACAACGACTCTCCTCTTTCAAAGCCCTTTTGAAGGCACATCTCCTCCAAGAGGCCTTCCCTAAGTCCCCCCTTTCCTCTTCTCCTTCTCCCTTCTGTGTCACACTGAGTTGCTCCCTTTATTCATCTCCCCTCCCAGCCCCACAGCACTTATGTCCGTATCTGTAATTTTACGTATTTACATTACATGTGTCTCCATCTCTAGATAGTAATTTCATTGTGGGCAGGGATTGTGTCTGTTATATCACACTCTCCCAAGCTCTAAGTACAGTGCTTTGCATAGAGCAAGTGCTCAGTGAATACAATTAACTGTCTGACCCACTTAGCTTCTCGTTGCTTCCTCTGTAAAATGGGAATGATACCTGATCTCTTTCCCTCTTGGACTGTGAGACTCATGAGGGACAGGCACTTTGAGCAGATTGTATTGTGTATCTCCCCTGGATACCTCGGTCCTTGGCCTAGTTGTAAGTGCTTAAGAAATTGTCTGTCTTATGCCGTCGAGTCGTTTCCGACCCATAGTGCTGCACGGACACATCTCTCCCAAAACGCCCCCATCTCCATCTGCAACCATTCTGGTAGTGGATCCATAGAGTTTTCTTGGTAAAAATACTGAATGGTATACTACTGCCTCCTTCCACTCAGTAAACTCGAGTCTCTGCCCTCGACTCGGTCGCTGCTGTCCAGCGTGGGTGAGTTTTGACTTGTAGCAGATTGCCTGCCACTCGCTAGCCACTGCCCAAGCTAGGAATGGAATGTGTAGGCCTCTGCTTGACTCTCCCTCCCATAGCCAAGACTGGTAGAGTACTGGAAACTCTCCAGGTGTGACCCTAAGAGGGGGCTTAATAAGTGCCATTAGCGCTATTGATAAATTGGAGTGGCTTGCCTTCTATTGGCAGGAGAAGATAAAGGTTGGATACTCTGGAGAAACATCACGATACTGGCATACAGGGTTTTAGGGAACAAGGAGTCAATCAATAAATCGTATTTATTGAGCTGTATCAATATTGGTTGACTGAATGTTCTAGCTTAAAGAAGAATGCACAGAAAATGTGTCTGCCAACTTTGTTGTGTTGTACTCCGAAGAGAAGCAGCATTGCCTAGTGGATAGAGCAGAAGCCTTGGAGTCAGAAGGATCTGGGTTCTAATCCTGTGTCCCATACTGGTCTGCTGTGTGACCTTGTGGCATTCACTTCTCTGTGCCTCAGTTTCTTCATATGTAAAATTTAAGCCCCATGTAGGACAGGGACTGTGTCCCACCCATTTACTTGTATTCACCTCAGCGCTTAGAACAGTGCCTGGCACATAGTAAGCACTTAAAAAATACCACAATTATCATTATTATTATTACTATACTATACTCTCCTAAGCACTTCAGTACTCGGCACATAGTAAGCACTCAGTAAATATCACTGATGTTGATAATGCACGAGTGTATTGTAAGAGTCATTTTTTAATGGAAACTTTCTGATAAAGACAAGTAGCTTCTCTGTCTTTTAAAAATCAGGCCAATTTTGTTGGATTAGCATGATAATTTCCAACCAAAGATGCATATAATTAATGTTCTTCAGGTTCAGTATCTTTTTAGAGTGTGGTGTCTATGTAGAACATTTGTTAAATGCCATTTTGTACCTCTCTGTAGAAGGGTTATAATCGAGTTTTTGAACTTTGTGTGCTGCCCTTTGGGGATGAGAGAAGACATGCTTCCAACCTCTCCGAGAATGCCATTCTTGAAACTGCACATCTTTCTTTATTAGGATCTTTGTTCTTGGGCCCTTGTTTTCAAAATTCCTTCCATTAATTAGTTGGAATGTTGTCCTTGATTAGCGGAAAATTCACCAGGCTACGGTTGAGATCTGTCACAGGGAATATGGTTCTGTCCTCTAAAATCAGAAACCAGCAGAGACTGGATTTATGCTGTGATGGTTGAATTAGATAATTCTCATTGAGAAGCATCAAAAGGAAGAGCTGAAGTCTGTTTGTTTCTCTAACATCAAATAAACAGCCTTCTCTGTTTGGTCGGAGATATAATATTGGGGCAAATGGGTCACTGATCTAAGCCAGTATGGCCATTTTTATGTTCTTATTTGGGGGCTCTAATTTATCCAAATGGAACCCAATTCTGCACTGCCTGTAATTAGGGGTTTGAGTAAGAAAGTTGGAGACCAAAGGCCTTAAACAACTGTATTTTCTTCCTGAATGCTGTCTGCCTCTCCTCAGCAGGGATATCATGTCTACAAAATCTTTTGAATTGTACTTTTTCTGAGAAGCAGTATGGGCTAGTGGGTAGAGCATGGGCCTGAGAGTCAGAAGAACCTGGGTTCTAGTCCTGGCTCTGCTACTTGTCTGCTTTGTGAACTTGGGCAAGTCACTTCTTTTCTCCATGCCTGAGGTAAAATGGGGATTAAGTCTGGAACCCCCTTGTGAGACAGGGATGGTGTCCAAGCTTGTATCTGCCCCAGCACTTAGTAAAGTGCCTGGCACACAGTAAGCACTAAAAAAATTCCATAAAAAGTCAAGAGCTGATACTTTCTGCAAACCCAGAAGGCAAAAGCTTGAGTGAACAGTGGGAATTGTGTTGAATTGACACATTTGTTTAGCAAGAACGATGATGGATTAGCAAATCACATGGACAATTGTACTGTTTTCTCTGATATGTCAAACAGAATTCCACAGGAGCAAATTGAATTAAGGCAGTCAGGAATGCAATCTTGGCTGAAATCAAGAGGGAAATTAGCGAGGCCAGGTTTGCTGCTGTGATCCTGGAAGGAGCATACATACCAAATGACATACCAAATACATAGCTAAACCGCCATCACCATGAGATCTGAGATACAGAGGCGTGATTTATGAGATACTGGCACACAGTGATTGGCAACAGCTTGTCAGAACGGATTTCCTTGGGTTGAGTGAATTCATGAGTAAGTTTATTAAATGAATTTGTTTCACGCTCAAGTATTTTGACCAGTATTAAGGAGGCAGTAACAAACCATTTTGGAGAAATTTAAAGACAATCTGGGTAAACAACTTGTTCTTGGGGATTTCACTTGGAAGTACAGAATAAAGAAGCAACATGTTCCCAGCTCACAATCAATCAAAGGTATTTGATTTATGGTACTTGTTAAGTGCTAAGTGTCAATCACTGTTCTAAGCACTGGAGTATATACAAGTTAATCAGGTCAGACACAGTCCCTGTCCCACATGGGCTCACAGTCTTAAGAAAGAGGGAGAACTGGTATTGAATCCCCATTTTACAGTTGAGGAAACTGAGGTTCAGAGTAGTTAGGTGACTTGCTCAAGGTCACAAAGCAAGCAATTGATAGAGCTGGAATTAGAACCCAGGTCCTCTAACTCCCAGGCCCGTGCTCCTTGCACTTGACCATGCTGAGTGCACACTGTTTCCAGAGCACTATACTAAGCATTTGGGAGAATAAGATATAACAGCTTTGGTCAACACGTTCCCTGCCCACAAGGAGATTATAGTCTAGAAAGGAAGACAGGCATTAGAAATAAATTACAGATATGTACATAAATGCTGTGGGTCTGAGGGAAGGATGAAGAAGGGGTGCGGCAAGGGTGATGCAGAAAGAAGTGTGAGAAGAGGAAGTGAGGACTAGTCAAGGAAGGCCTCTTGAAAATATTCAGGTCCCACATGAGGCTCTCAGTCTAGGAGGGAGAAGAGGTTTTGAATCCTCTTTTTGCTGATGAGAGAACCGAGGCCCAGAGAAGTGAAACGACTTGCCCAAGGTCACACAGCAGACCAGTGGCAGAACTGGGGTTCACACCCAGTTCCTCTGACTCCCAGCCCCACGCTCTTTTACCTAGGCCATGAAATTCCTTCTTTCCCTGTAGTAAGCACTGAAAAAGATACAAGAAAATTAGAGTGTTCATAGTACCTGATCCACATGGGGCTCACAGTCTAAGGTGAATGGGAGAACAGGTAGTTGTGGAAACTGAGTTAAAGGAAAGCTAAATGACGTGTCTAAGGTTACACAGCAGGCAAGGAGAAGAGATGGGATTAGAATACAGATCTTCCAATTCCCAGGTCTGTGCTCTTTCCACTTGGCCATACTTCTTCTGGTCAATTGTCCTTCCTTTGCCAATACCCCACTCATCTGAAGTTAACTCCTTTTCTTTGAAGAAATCAAGTTGGTTTCTTAAGTTGGTTTCTTCTGCTGAGAAGCAGCGTGGATCAGTGGAAAGTGCACGGGCTTAGGAGTCAGAGGTCACGGGTTCTAATCCCAGATCCGCCACTTGTCAACTGTGTGACTTTGGGCAAATCACTTAACTTCTCGGTGCCTCAGTTCCCTCATCTGTAAAATGGGGATTAAGACTGTGAGCCCCACGTGGGACAACCTGATTCCCCTGTGTTTACCCCAGCGCTTAGAACAGTGCTCTGCACATAGTAAGCGCTTAACAAATACCAACATTATTATTATTATTATTATTATTATTCTCTGTGCCTCAGTTACCTCATCTGTAAAATGGGGATTAAGACTATGAGCCCCTTGTGGGGCAACCTGATTACCTTGTATCCCCCTCCAGCTGTTAGAACAGTACTTTGGCACATAGTAAGCGCTTAACAAATACCTTTATTATTATTATTATACAAGATAATGAGCCCATTGTTGGGTAGGGATTTTCTCTGTTGCCAAATTGTACTTTCCAAGCACTTAGTACAGTGCTCTGCACACAATAAGCACTCAATAAATATGACTGAATGAATGCACAATGAGGGCATTCACAGTACCTGATCCACATGGGGCTGATGCAAATATTTTTATTTGTAATTCCTGCATTTGAGAGTAAGCTCTTTTCACCTACCCTCATCCCCACAGGACTGATTGCCACAGGTAAACTAAGAACCCTGAACATCTTAATTTGACTTGTTGCATAGGCTATAAACTCATTGTGGGGAGGGAACATTTCTAGCAACTCTGTTAAATTGTGCTTTCCCAACCGCTTAGAACAGTGCTCTCTACACTGTAAGAGTTCAATGAATACGATTGATCGTGCTCCATTGGACAAAATTCAAAAGGATCTGTAGACACAAAATGGGAAATACAACCCTCGGTCTGTCTCCTCCTCTAGTCTATAAGCTCCGTGTGGACAGGGAGCCTGTCTTCCAATTGCTTAGTACAGTGCTCTGTACACGGGAAGTGCTCAGTAAATATTGATTGAGATGAAATAAAAGAGGGTGGCATCTCACAGTGCGCTGTTGAGATGAACCTGCTTTCTTTGAGGATGTAGTCCAGTGGTAATGTATCAATGCCCATTAAACTGTAGTCTGTAAGCTCGTTATGGTCAGGGATCGTGTCTGCTAATTCTCTTGTATTCTCCCAAACACTTAATGCAGTGCTCTGCACATAGTAAGCACTTAATGAATATCTTTGATTGAATTAGCAATGTCTTCTCTAGACTGTCAGCTTGTTGTGGGCAGAGAACGTCAGCTAACTCTGTATGGTGCTTTCCCAAGTGCTTAGTAGAATGCTCTGCACGTAGGAAGTGCTCAATAAATACCATCGATGATAATGAAAGTGGCAGAGCTGGTATTAGAACTCAGGTCCTAGACTTTCAGACCCCTGCTCTTTGCACTAGGCATCCGTCATTTCACAGTAAGAACTAACTTGGGGCTGGCCAGAGAAAGGGAGAGAGAGCCTTGTTTTCTTTACTTGTTTTTATTTTGATTTCATTTTTTAAGGTATTTAAGTGCTTACTGTGTGCCAGACCCTGTACTGAGTGCCTGTTATCTCTATGGAGATGTCTGTCTATGCACTAAGGATTCTTTTCTAAAAACAAGACAGCCAGGGTCTCATTTCCCCACCAAATTGCTCAGCTCTTTCACATGCTAATCCTTTCGTCTAGTTCCTGTCAATCAAGGTTAACTAAGGCGACTTCATGGCCTGAAACCTCATAGGCTTTGTCTTTATCAATTCTTCCCTCACATCGGAGCATGGAGAAGTGTTTGGTCGTCAAGGCCTCGTCCCTGGCCTAGTCCCTTTTTGTCTGTCAATTATTTCCAGTTTCTTCCTCTGTCTCAAAGAGACTCCTCTGTTCCCCTGGGGATCAAAGCATTCCTGAGCTCCACGACCTCCTGACTTCCTTCTCTGCCCCTCCTCATCCTCCTCATCCTCCTCCTGGCCTCCCTGAGCATCTGGGATTTTGGAAAGGCTGGATTTTTCCCGGTTTTCCCAGGCCATTAGATCCTGAGACCAAGTGTTTTTAATTCTGGCTCTGACACTCGTTTGCTGTTGAACCTGGAGCGAGTCACTTCACTTCTCCATTGCTCAGTTCCCTCATCTGTAAGATGGGAATTAATGCTGTGAGTCCTATGTGGGACTTGAACTGTATCCAACCAGAGTAACTCATAGCTCCCTCAGTGCTTAGTACAGTGCCTGGCAGTGGGATAACTGAGGTACAGAGAGATTGTGACTTGCCCATGGTCACACCACATGTGAGTGGTAGAGCTGGAAGTTGGATGCAGTGAGCTCTTTGTGGGCAGGTAGCTTGTCTACCAACTCTGTTGAACTGTACTCTCCCAAGCGCTTAGTACAGTGCTCTGCATGCAGTAAGTGCTCAATAAATAGCAATAATCGCTTAGGTCTCCTGACTTTTAGTCCCAAGATATTTCCATTAGGGCATGCCAGCTCCATTTTCAGTGTTCTTCCCTCCTGAAGTGACTCAACTAGCCCACGGCTCTCATTTCAATTGTCAAAATAGTCCTATGAATTAGGCTCGCGTTTTTGTCTTCGAAGCAAGCCTTAATCAGCTCTTTCAACGCATTTTCTCTTTCATCGTACCATCTTCTATCATTGCTTAAGGATAGAGCAGCGGGCTTCCTCTAATGGGTTTTTTGTTTTCCGTTTCTTACTCACTTTTCATGGTTATACTCCTTCTGTGATTACAGTGATTTCGGCACACTCTTTCAGGGAACATTTATATGGGAGATGCCTAAAATGATCACTAGCTTTCCTGTTTCATCCAAATAATTTTCTTTTATCTCATCTCCAAGTAGTCGGTCTCCTGTAAAACCTAAGAAATATCATCGTTAGTTTTGTGTGACTTTTTAAGACCCTCCCTGTAATAATCCTTTACTTCTCAGTGGTAAATTTATCGTTCTCGATCCTTTCTAATTTTCAATGAAACAAATCCACCCCCAGTTTCCTTGTAAATCATTCTTACACCACCTCTTTTCTCTCGTTTTAAAAATAAGCACATAATTGAAGTTTTTGGTTGTAAAACTTTGTACAAATAGCAACCAGTAAAAATTGACCTCCCCAAGTTTCGCCTTACTTAAATTTCTATATCTCCAGGTTTCACTAGGCGTATTTGTTTTCCAATAAAGATAAACAAACAATAAAATAATAGTAATACTTTGAAATTGAACAGTTCCTACCTTCCAAGAAGCTACAAATTGATCTCAGTAATAGTGCCAAGCACTGTTCCAAACACTGGGCTGGATGCCAGTTAATCGGATTGACACAGTCCCTGTCCCCCATAGGGCTCACAGTCCTAACCCCCATTTTACAGATGAGGCAATTGAGACACAGAGAAGTGAAGTGACTTGCCCAAAGTCACACAGCAGACAAGCAACGGAGTGGCATTAGTTCATCTTTAATTTAGGGTTTAGGATATTGATTGGATTTTGGAAACTGATAAATGTTTTAAGACCATTTTAAGGTCAAGATTCTGACACCGCTGCTTCAGGTAAAGGGAGATCAACCAGAACACATTTATGGATCTGAATATCTCAAAATGAGAAGCAGCAAGGCCTAGTAGATATGACACAGGCCTGGAAGTCAGAAGGATGTGCGCTTAAATCCCAGTTTAGCCACTTGTTGGCTGTGTGACCTTGGGCAAGTCACTTCACTTCTCTATGCCTCAGTTAACTCATCTGGAAAATGGGGATTATGACTGTGAACCCCACATGGGACAGGGACTGTGTCCAATCTGATTAGCTTGCATCTACTCTAGCACTTAATACAGTACATGGCACATAGTAAGTGCTGAACAAATGCCATTTAAAAAAAAAAAAATCATTTGGAATCCGTCATCGAAAGAATTCTCCTCCCAACTAGACTTGCTGTGAGCTCGTTGTGGGCAGGGAATGTGTCTATATTGTACTCTCCCAAATGCGTAGTACAGTGTTCTGCACACAGTAAACGCTCAACAAATATGATTGAATGAATGAACTGCAGAAAGAACTCTGATTTGTTGTTTCTACTACTAACAATAATAATAATAATAATGGTATTAAGAGCTTACAATGTGCCAAAGCATTGTACTATGTAGTGGAGTAGATACAAGATAATCCTTTTGTCCCACATTGGGGCTTTCAGGCTCAAGGAGAGGGAAAACAGGTATTGACTCCCTTTTTTTTTTTTTCCACAGATGAGGAAATGAAGGCATGGAGACATTAAGTGAATTGCCCAAGGTCACACAGCGGATAAGTGGCTGAACTGAGATTAGGACTCAGGTCTTCTGACTCCCAGATCTGCGCTCTTTCCAATAGGCCCTGTTGCTTTGCTAAAATCCTCCCTTTCCTCTCCATCCAAACTATCACGTTCATCCAAGCACTCACCCTGTCCCACCTTGATTACCACATCAGTCACCTTGCTGAACTCCCTGCTTCCTTTTTCACCCCACTCCAGTCCATACTTCACTCTGCTGTTTGGATCTTTTTTCTACTGAAACGTTCAGTCCATGTTTCTCCATTCCTCAAGAGGCTCTGATGGTTGCCCATCCACCTCCACATCAAACAGAAACTCCTTACCGTTGCCTTTGAAGCCCTCCATCACCTTACTCCTCCTACCTTATCTCTGATTTCCTACTACAACCGGCCTGCACATTTTACTCCTCTGATGTCAGCCTACTTACTGTACCTTGATCCTATTGATCCCGTCTCCAACCCCTCACCCACATCCTGCCTCTGGCCTGGAACTTCCTCTCCCTGTGTCTGTCAGATCATCACTCTCCCTCCCTTCAAAGCTATATTAAAAGCACATCACCTCCAAGAGGGCTTTCCTGACTAAATCCTCATCTCCTTTCTCCCACCCTCTTCTGCGTCACCCATTCACACTTGATTCACCCCACCTTCAGCCCCACAGCATTCATGTACATATCTGTAATTTATTCATTAACAATACTGTCTGTCTCCCCCTCTGACCTGCAAGCCTCTTGGAGCAGGGACTGTGTCTACCAACTCTGTTATTTTGTAATCTCCCAAATATTTAGTACAGTGCTCTGCACACATGATAGAGAAGCAGCATGGCATAGTGGATAGAGCATGGGCTTGGGAATCAGAAGGTCATAGGTTCTGATGCCACCACTTGTCAGATGTGTGACTTTGGGCAAGTCACTTCTCAGTGCCTCAGTTACCTCATCTGAAAATGGGGATTGACTGTGAACTCCACCTGGGACAACACGATAGCATTGTATCTTCCCAAGTGCTTAGAGCAGTGTTTTGCACATAGTAAGCAGTTAACAAATACCATTATTGTCTGCTCTGTGACCTTGGGCAAGTCACTAAACTTCTCTGTGCCTCGGTTACAAGTGGGGATTGTAACTGAGCGCCCTATGTGGAACAGGGCTGCGTCCAACCTGATTTGCTTGTATTCACCCCAGTTCTTAGGACAGTGCCTGGCACATAGTAAGTGTTTAACAAATACCATGATTAGTATTATTAATCATTATTGCTTCCCAGTGCTCACATTTAAAGGCTCATGTCCATTTTGTAGCCTTGTGTGGCATTGCTTGTCATGTGCATGTGGAAAAGTCAATCACTGCTTTTTAACCATGATGTAAGGATCTATAGGCAGCCTGTATATTTTCATCCCTGCAATATTGTAGAGCAGATATGTTTTCCTTAAAGTTGGCGTGGACCATTAGGAACAAATAAAGCTTCCAGGCACAATTGAATCACAACTATCGGCCCCAGTATCCATCCCAAACACATTTTTATGGCTCTCTTGAAAATAGGAATATAAAACCGTAATTGCTGACACACAGCCTTAATGATAACAGTGTAAGTGTGTTGCAGTAATTAAGAGCGGGTTTTTTTTTATTGGACCTTTGAGAGACCAGTGTATGGGAATTCCTGTCTGAGGATTTACGAAGAATGGAACTTAATTTCCTACTGCTTTTGGAGGGTGGCTCATTCATTTCCTTTATGTTTGCCTAGCTTTAGTCCTTTCTTTAACTGGGCCGTGCACTTTGTAGAAAAGGCAAAGAGTGGCGCAGTTTGGAGAGCCAGATAGGTCTTGAATTGTCACACATGAAATGCTTCATCTGTTTTTTCTTTAATGGTATTTGTTAAGCATGGTAGAGAATAGTGGACAGAGCCCAGGCCCTGGCTCCACCACTTTCTGCTGCGTGACCTTGAGCAAATCACTTCACTTCTCTGGGCCTCACTTCCCTCATCTGTAAAATGGGGATTACGACTTTGAGCCTCTGTGGGACAGGGACTGTGTCTAACCCGATTATCTTGTATCTACCCCAGAGTTTAGAACAGTGTCTGGCACTTAGTAAATGTTTAACAAGTGCCTAAATTATTATTATTGTCTTTATTATTAAATGCTATGTCCCAGGCATTGTACTGAGCACTGGGGTAATTACAAGCAAATCAGGTTGGCCACAGTCCATATCCCACATGAGATTTACAGTCTTAATCTCTGTATTGCAGATGAGGGAACTGAGGCACAGAGCAGTGAAGTGACTTGCCCAAGTTCCCACAGTGGACAAGTGATGGACCCGGGATTAAGACCCAGGCTTTCTGCCTCCCAGGCCCTTGCTCTATCCACTAGGCTATGCTGCTTCTCGTCTTCCTTTAAATGACTCAAGGTGGCCTTGTTGGGTGGTTTGAGAATTGCCTCATGGTCAGTGGGTGTTGGAGCATGGCCTAGTGGTTAGAGCACAGACTTGGGAGTCAGACCCACCTGCGTTCTAGTCTCGGCTCCGCCGCTTGGCTGCTGAGTGACCTTGGGCAAGACGCTTAACTTTCTGTGCCTCAGTTTCATCACCTGCAAAATGGGGTAGCAGAACCTGTTTTCCTTCCTACTTAGACAGTGAGCCTCATGTAGGGGACCTGATTATTTTATACCTACCCCAGCCTTTGGGTAAAGTGCTTGACACAGAGAAAGTGCTTAACAGATACTACAATCTTTATTCCTATCATTATTTTTATTATCAGTATCATCATCATTATTCTGCAACTTTTTGATCTCTTCTGCCTTATACTGCAGGAAACTGCAGCCCTCCACTTAGTGACTGGTTTACCTTATTGCAGAATAGCCCTCTGTAAAGAGCACGTGTATTTCCCACCCCCCAAGTACGCTCATTGTCCTGTTCCGGATCTTCGGGTGCTAATTCTGGTTCAGTCAGCCAATCCGTGGTATTTATTGAGCCCTTACTGTGTGCAGAGCACTGCACTAAGAGCTTGGGAGTCTACAGTATAACAGAGCCGATAAACACGTTCCCAGAGATAATGTAAATAGTAGGCAGTTTGGCCCAAGTATCTGAAAACCAGATACACAGGGTTTCTACATAAGCTTAACCCCCATGGACCTAAATTCCAGTTTGAAAGCAGTGTGTATTCTGGATGGCTTAATGCATCTTTTACCACTTGTAAATAATTAAAGCACTCATCTTAGCCCCATCTATTTTGAATCCTGTTTAATAATAGAAAAAGAGAAGGTTTCTCATTGAATAGATCTTTTTCTGGATCATTATAACCTGGATTTTCTGTGTGTCAATTTAATGGTAATCCTTAACTGTGCTGAAATCCCCTACCAGAAAAAAAACAACATCCCAAATCAATACATTTTTCACTTTCCCTAAGGAGTATGGATGTTTCTGGCAGATCTTCTTAGTGGATTGTGATCTTAGGTGTAAGAAAATGACATACGATTTCTTTTGTTGGTCAAGTTTTGTGGGAAGAATAGTGAATCAGTGTTTATGCAGCATTTTCTGTCCTTGGACTTCCAGGCACTTGATATGGACTGGTCCTCCACAACTTTAATCCTATTTTCTGTGCCTCAGTTACCTCATCTGTAGAGTGGGGATTCAATCTTACTTCCTCTTATTTAGACTATGAACCCCATGTGGGAAAGGGACTGTGTCCAACCTGATTGGCCTGTGTGTGCCCCAGCGCTGCTGAGCCCTGGTCTAAGTGCTTAACAAATACCACAGTGATTATTGCCTCAGGTACCTCATCTGTAAAATGGAAATTAATTCCTACTCCCTCCTACTTAGACTGTATGTCCCATGTGAGATGGAGACAGTGTCCAAAATGATTAACTTGTATCTCCCCCAGCACTTAGAACATTGTTTGGTACATAGTAAATGCTTAACAAATACCACAATTGTTATTCGTGCTGCAGTTACCTCATCTGTAAAATGGGGATTAATACCTACTCCCTCCTACTTAAACTGTGAGCCCCATGTGGGATGGGGACTGTGTCCGACCTGATGAACGTGTATATACCCCAGATCTTAGAGCAGTGCTCAGTACATAATAAGTGCTTAACAAATCCAATGATACAAATATTTTACAGATGGGAATACTTGAGGAGTGGAGAGATGAGCTGATTTAACTGGGGATTTTTAAATCCTAAACAGAGCCCAGATATCCAGGTTAGTGCTTTGTATGCTAGACCATCCTTTGCGCTCAGAAATAACCCGAGCTTAAAAAAACTTTTCTCTGATACTGTAGCTGAGATTTTTGGCTGAGGCTTTCCTAAAAAGGAGGTAGACAAAACACTTTTGAAAGTCCATGCTATTTAGAGTTTCTTCCGCCTAGCATCTGTTGTATTCCTCTCTTTCTCATCCTGAGCAAATCATCAAGATCAGACAGTTGCTCCTAAGAAGTTTGTCTCTTCCTGTTGTTTTTTCCTCACAGATTGATCGATCATCAGCATCTATGGTATTTGAATGCTTACAAAATGTAGAGCACTGTACTAAGCCCTTGGGAGAGTACAGCGCAACGGAGTCGGCTGAACTGTTCCCTGCCCACAACAAGCTATAAAGTCTAGAGGGGGAGCCAGACATTAATGTAAATTAATCATTTAGAATATATAAGTTAAAGATAGATACAAAAATGCTGGGAGATTCAGGGGTGGGGCAAGTATCACATGCCTAAAGGTCACAGATTCAAGCGCCTAGATGATGTTGAAGGGAGAAGGAGCTGGGGAAGAGAGAGTTTAGTCTGGGAAGGCCTCTTGGAGGAGATGGGACCTTAATAATGCTTTGGAGAGTGGTGGGCTGTCAGATGTGAAGAGGGAGAGAGTTCCAGGCAGGAGGGGAAGATGTGAGCAAGAGATGGATGGCAAGAGAGATGAGTTGTAGGTACAGTAAGTAGGCTGGCATTTAGGAGTGAGGTGTTGGTTCAGTTGGTATTTGTTAAGCGCTTACTATGTGCAGAGCACTGTTCTAAGCGCTGGGGTAAACACTGGGGAATCAGGTTGTCCCACGTGGGGCTCACAGTCTTAATCCCCATTTTACAGATGAGGGAACTGAGGCACAGAGAAGTTAAGTGACTTGCCCACAGTCACACAGCTG
The DNA here is from genome assembly GCF_004115215.2 of Ornithorhynchus anatinus. Lineage (NCBI taxonomy): Eukaryota > Metazoa > Chordata > Mammalia > Monotremata > Ornithorhynchidae > Ornithorhynchus > Ornithorhynchus anatinus. The sequence goes on along the minus strand of NC_041741.1, from coordinate 16,398,833 downwards.
ATTTGGGGTCCAAGATTTCCAGGCCGGGCAGTATAGTAGGACACCCCTCCCATGCAATTGTATAGGTTCCAAACCGGGATTAATATTAATAATGATAATAGTAATGGTATTTGTTTAGCACTTACCATATGTCAAGCACCGTTCTAAGCAGTGGGGTAGATGCAAGTTAATCAGGTTGGACAAAGTCTCTGTCCCACATGGAGCTCCCACTCTTAATGTCCATTTTACAGAGGAGGGAATTGAGGCTCAGAAAAGTGAAACGACTTGACCAAGATCACCCAGCAGACAAATGGAGGAGCCGGGATTAGAAGCCAGTTCCTTCTCACTCTCAGGCCCTTGCTCTATCCATTAAGCTACGCTGCTTTTCGTACCTCATTACCGCTGACCATGGGAAACAGAGTGGAATGGTGAGCCTCACAAACCCATCTCTCATTGAGGGAAATCCTCTTTTCTTAAAGCGGGATTTGGGACAACTGGGAATTCTCTTAGAATGCAGAGGGTGTATCCTTGAAGAACCTCAGGGAAGCAGCAAGGGTCTGAGAGTCAGAGGATCTGGGTTCTAATCCCAGATCTGCCACTTTCCTGCTCTGTGACCTTGGGCAAGTCACTTCTTGTCTCTGGGCCTCATTTTCCTTGTCTGTCAAGTGGGGATTCAACATCCGTTCTCCTTCCCCTTTAGACTGGGAGCCCCATGGGGACTGTGTCTAACTTGATTATCATGTACCTTTCCCAACGTGTAGTACAGTGCTTGGCACATAGTAAGCACGTAATGAATACCACTATCATTATTATTATTATTATGAAAAAGTCACATTCTGGTAATCATTAAGTAGATAATGAGGTCAGAGTATTTGATTCACAAATACCACCATGATCAATATTTTCTGATCCAAATTCCTATGTTACGGAGATGACCACTTCTAGCAGAAAGCTTTTTATCCTTACTCTTGTTACTTTCCTTTGTTAAATACTGTAAAGTTGCAAAAACCACAAAATCAAAAAGTACCCTTTTGTGCATTACTGTTTATCTGAAGCAGATGATGATGATAATAGTAATAATTGTGGTATTTAACACTGTTGTACGAAGGACCATACTAAGCTCTAGGGTAGATAACAGAGAAGCTCGTCTTTAGACTGTAAGCACATTGTGGGTAGGGAATATGTCTTGTTTATTGTCGTATTGTACTCTCCCTAGTGCTTAGTACATTGCTTTGCACAGAGTAGGTGCTCAATAAATACAATCGAATGACTAGGAAGAGGGTAGGATGTGTAGCAACATCACACTGTGACCAAAGTCACAGGCATGAACACTTCATTGTTTCGCCAACTTGTGGATCATGTTGGACCAGAACAGAGGGAAGGGTATTTCCTGATTATTGTTATTAATAAAAATAATAATGATGATTGTATTTGTTAAATGCTTACTATGTGCCAAGCACTATATTAAACATTGGGGTAGATACAAGACTATAGGTCCCACATGGGGCTCATGTCCTAAGTAGGAGGGTGAATGGGCATTGAAACGCCATTTTACAGATGAGGGAACTGAGGCTCGGAGAAGCTAAGTGACTTGCCCAAGGTCAGACTCCTCCCAGGCCTGTGCTCTATCCACTAGGCGATTCTGCTTTTCATGCTGCAGTTTTTATTTTTCCATCAAGTTATAGCCAAGCAGCATGGCATAGAGGATAGACCATGGGCCTGGGAGGCAGAAGGTCATGGGTCCTAATCCCAGCTGTGCCACTTCTCTGTCATGTAGCCTTGGCCAAGTAACTTCTCTGTACCTCGATTACCTCATCTGTAAAATGGGAATTGAGACTGAGAGCCCCATGCAGGACAGGGACTTTGTCCAACCCGATTCGCCTGTACAGTGCCTGTCACATAATAAGCGCTTAACAAACACCACAATTGTTATTAATTATGAAATCGTGTAATGAAAACAGTTGTAGCAGAACTGTGTAGATTGTGTATTTGCCAAGTAGTTGTTTACCTTTGAACTGGGTAATATACATTTTATGCCTCGATTATTGTTAGTCTCTATTGTGACAAGACCTTCATTCTTTCAAAACTCCATCCTGAAGGCCTATAGGAGAAGAGAATCAAGAGTGGAGAAACAAGAATTCCAGTCTTTAATATCGTTTGGCTATTATGCCGCAGTTCTGTTGAAACGCCCTGAGAAGTGTTCGTTAATGTCATTTATTATAGCTAAGGGCAGCGCAGATGGTTTCTAACAAAATTATGGCATTATTCAGATTTGCCTCCTCGCTGGGGGTTCAGTTTTATCCAGATTATTAACATGAAGCGGGAGGGTCTGGTTTGATCATTATTCCATTGTGGCATTTTACAGAATCTGCTGCCTCCAACACAGTGAAAACTTATTAAAGGAATATTAATTCCGGGCTCATAGATGGCCCGGAGAATTCATTTATTTCCATTCCAGAGCCGTGTCAGACACCCGCTCTGTCAGATTCCAGCTACCACCTCCCCTTCCAGTGACTCATTTCTGGATGGTGGAGTCGGTGACTTAAAGCAGAAGGTAATTGATGTGCTCTGTTCAACCACTAAGTCTTGAATCCTTGCCAAACATTGGGCTGCTCTGAACTTTACTCCTGAGGCAAAAATTCTCTGGCACCAATAAAGACTTGGTGGGTAAGGGTTTCTATGACCTCTGCCTTTTGTGGAATCAGGTTAAATGTGGGTAGGGAACATATCTACCAACTCTGTTGTACTTTCCTAAGAGCTTACTATTCATTCAGTAGTATTTATTGAGTGCTTACTATGTGCAGAGCACTGTACTAAGCGCTTGGAATGTACTAATCGTTAACAGATGAGACAGTCCCTGCCCTTTGACGGGCTTACAGTCTAATCGGGGGAGACGGACAGATAAGAACAATGACAATAAATAGAATCAAGGGGAAGAACATCTCATTAAAGCAATAGCAAATAAATAAAATCAGGGTGATGTACATCTCATTAACAAAATAAATAGGGTAATGAAGATATACAGTTGAGCAGATGAGAACAGTGCTGAGGGGATGGGACGGGAGAGGGGGAACTTACAACAGTGTCCTGCACATAGTAAGCTCTCAAATGCCGTTGATCGGTAGGATTAAAGTAGCTATAAATGGAATCCCCTCAAGAATGCAGGAGTTGACTAGCAGACACTTGGATTTGTCACTCTTTTTCCAATACTGTTACATTGGGTTATTTTTCACCAATTTGTACTGTATCCAGTAACTCATTCTGTGGAAAATAATTAGAAAGTAAACCCTGAACTCCTATTTGATCTGGAACTAGATTTCCAAACACAAAACAGTGGAGTAATCCATCAATCACACAGAGTTTGGGAGAGTACAAGAATAATAATAATTTTGATATTTGAGTGGCCACCACTGTAATAATTGTGGTATTCAATAAGTGCTTACTGTATGTCAGGCACTGTTCTAAGTGCTGGAGTCAATACAAAATAATCAAGTTGGATACAGTCCCTGTCCCTCATAGTGCTCAGAGTCTTAATCCCCATTTTACAGATGAGGTAACTCAGGCATAGTGAAGTGACTGTCCCAGGATCACACAACAGACAAGTGGTGGAGCTGGGATTAGAACCCAAGTCCTTCTGACTCCCAGGCCCATGCTCTGTCCACTGGGCCACACTGCTTCATTGTATTTACTAAGTGCTGGGGTAGATTCAAGATAATCAGGACCCCCATAGGGCTCACAGTTGGAATAGGAGAAATAAACCTGATACCTGTCCTCAGGGAATAGATTTCCTAATGTAAATTCAGTGTGATAATCTGTCAGAGTGCTTTGGAGAGTGCAAAAGAGAAAATGGACAAGTTCCCTGTCCTCAAGGAACTCATTAATTAACCAGTCAGGTTTGAGTTTTACAGTGTGCAAGACACTACTAAAAGTGCTTGGGCAACTACAGTACAACAGAGTTGGCAGACATGTTCCCTACCCACAAGGAGCTTGCAGTCTAGAGAGAGAAAAAATTCAATAAATTATGAGTATGTAGATAAGGTCCCCCCTTGGGGTCGCACTCAGAGAGTTTCCAGTCCTCTACTAATCTCGGCTACAAGAGGGAAAGTCAAGCAGAGGCCAGTCCATTCCATTCCTGGCTCAGGCAGTGGCTAGTGAGTGGAAGGCAATCTGCTCCAAGTCAAAACTCACCCGTGCTGGGCAGCAGCAGCATGGGAGAAGAGTCAAGGGTAGAGACTCAAGTTTACTGTGCGGAAGAAAGTAGCGGAAAACCACTTCTGTATTTTTACCAAGAAAACTCTATGGATCCTCTACAACAACAATTGCAGATGGAGAGTGGAGTGTTCTGGGAGAGAGATGTCTGAGGTGTCGCTATGGGTCGGAAACAACTCGACGGTATAAGACGAGACAATGTACCTGAGCATTGTGGGGCTGAGGTGACTATCAAGTGCTTAAAGGATCCAGATCCAAGTGTAAGAGTGACACAGAAGGGAGTGGAAGACCTAAACCTGGGAAGACCTCTTCGAGGAGATGTGTGGTGTAATGGATAGGGCATGGGCCTGGGAGTCAGAAGGTCATGGGTTCTAAACCTCGCTCCACACTTATCTGCTCTGTAACCTGGGGCAAGTCCCTTCACTTCTCTGTGCCTCAGTTCCCTCATCTGTAAAATAGGGGTTAAAACTGAGCCCCATGAGGGAAAGGGACAGTGTTCATCCTGATTTGCTTGTATCTACCCCAGCACTTAGTACAGTGCCCGGCACATAAGCGACATTTAGCAAATACCACAATTACTATTAGTAGGAGTAGGAATCGTAGTATTTATTAAACACTAACTGTGTGCGATGAACGGTACAAAGGGCGGGGAAAGAATATACAGATGGAAATTAGACACAATCTTTGGAAAATCAAAACAGGAGCTGAGACCTGCCAATGGACACATAAGGAGAGTTGAAACAAATGCACTAAAGCACCTTAACCTCTGTGTGCTTCAGTTACCTCACCTGTACAGTGTGGATTAAAACTGCAAGTCCCAGTTGGGACAGGGATTGTATGCGAGCTAATAATCTTTTATCTACTCCAGTGCTTAGTACAGTGCCTGACAACATAGTAAGGGCATAATAAATATTATTGATAAATAACAATAATGAAAGTTGTCTGTTGTTGGCACATATGCTTATGTTTCTCCTAGTTGGCACTGCTTAGAGCTAATTAACTTTCTTCAAACCCCAAAAATGTTGGTAAATATAGAAAGCAGGAGGGCAGTTCCTATACATAATTTGAGATTTTTTTGGATCACCATTATTCTTAAACTATAACCTAATTTGTTTGAAAATTAGAAGCGATTTGCATGAATTAATTACAAAGTCAACAGTAATTACAGTGTAATTACCATGATCATTATAATAACTTTCACTTTCACAGGCAGCTTTGTCAGTTCAATTTGAAAGACCTTTTGAAGATTAATTTCTCAATCCTCTTTTAGTTGTATTGTATAATCATTTGGGTAGTAAGTTTCTCTGTTCTGCAAAGCAACTCTTTTCTAGGTGGCTAATCCTTGTTTTCATTTGTCTGGTTTTCCTCCTTTCCAGCCATTCCCTTTACATTTATACATCTTTTTGAGCCTGGGTGATTTGAGGGCAGATATTCTAGTGACTTGGGAGAACTCTCATCATTCTGAGCCAACTGGTCACTCTCTGGATCATAGGCAGAAATGGTGATCTCTTAAACACAAGGGTAGATTTGACTGCCCAGCTCAAATTGATTCATTCATTCAGTAGTATTTATTGAGCGCTTAGTATGTGCAGAGCACTGTACCAAGCGCGTGGAATGTACAATTAGGCAACAGATCGAGACAATCCCTGCCCAATGACAGGCTCACAGGACCTTTAAGGATCTTGTATTGTGCTCCAGTAATAATAATAGTAATAATAATTGTGGCATTTAAGTGCTTACTATGTGCCAGGCACGGTATTAAGTGCTGGGGTAGATAACAAGGTAATTAGGTTACATAGAGTCCCTGTCCCACATAGGGCTCCCAGCATGGCTTAGTGGATAGAGCACTGGCCCAGGAATCAGAAGGACCTGGGATCCACTCTCGGCTCCGCCAGATGTCTGCTGTGTGACCTTGGGCAAATCACTTAACTTCTCTATGCCTCAATTACCTCTTCTGTAAAATGGGGTTAAGAGTTTGAGCCCCATGTGGGACAGGAACTATGTAACCTGTATCTACTCCAGCGCTTAAAATAGTAAGGAGGTAACTGAGGCCCAGAGGAGTGATGCACCTTGCCCAAGGTCAGCAGACAAGTGGCAGTGACAGGATTAGAACCCAGGTCTTTCTGACTCCCAGGCCCACACTATCCACTCAGCCAAACAATTAGCACAATGCTCTGCATATAATAAGTGCTCCTTTAAATACGATTGATTTTAAGGAAGTGCCATGCCCCAAGGAGGGTTTGTGATTTGAACTAACCTATGTGGAGCTCTGTGCTTAAGCTGTTGGCATGTATGAGGACCTGCTGCCCTCTACCTTCAGACTTCAGGAAATTATTTTCCATTTCCACTTTTCTGCCGCAAGGATGTATTAGAATGAAATGGGCTCCCTTCTGGCTCATTAGGTGCTGCTTCTTCCCAATGTAGGATCCATCTCAGCAGTGGAGTAGAAAGCAGGAGGGCAGTTCCTATACATAAGGAACTGTATCTGTAGAGTGGCCCCCAGAAGACTTTGGGCCCATCCTCTAAAGAATCCCAAATCCAGTGCCGAAACTGCGGCATGGAATTTTGCCTCTTGGACCATTTTAAGCAATGTCTGATTTTCCTTTCTCTAGCTGGCTTCCCGTCTCATGGAATAGCCCCTTGTTGGATTTTCAAAGAGAAAGAGCAAGTGTGTCGCCTCACAGAGAAACAGCGTGACTTAGCAGAAAGAGCTCAGGCCTGAAAGTCAAGGGACCTAGGTTCTCAACCGGACTCTGTCACCTATCGTCCGTGTGACCTTGAGCAAGTCGCTTCACTTCTCCGGGCCTCGGTTTTTTCATCTGTGAAATGGGGATTCTGGGCTTGTCTTTTCTCTTACTTACACGATGAGCATCATGTGGACCACGGACAGTGCCCAACCTGATTACCTTGTAACTACCCCTGTACTTTGGACAGTGTTTGACAAATTGCAAGTGCTTAATAGATAGCACAATTGCAGGGAATGTCTTTCAACTCTGTTGTACTCTCCCAAGCGCTTAGTGCAGTGCTTTCTGCACACAATAAATGTTCAACAAATGTGAATGATTGACTGTCTGTGATGGGGGAATCCATCAGACTCCAACATCATTTCAAATTAAATCTAGACTGTAAGCTCATTGTGGGCAGGGCACGTGTCTGTTCACTGTTGTGTTGTACTCTCCCAAGCGCTTAGTACAGTGCTCCGCACACAATAAGTGCTCAATAAATTCAATTGAATGAATGAAAGAAATCAATCTTTGCCCCAGAGTGTAACAAGGAGTTTTAAAACAGAACAAGATCCAATTTTAAAGGAATTTGGCAGGAGGGATTGTGTTTAATATTTCATGCATCCCTAAGTACAAACAGAAATGATTTGGGGCATTGTGCTACAGGTGGTGGCTGCAATTGGCTGCGGCAGTTGACTGACAGTAGTTCCCCCTTGTGGGCATAATAATAATTACCAAAATTATTTATAATTGATTATTTGTTTAGCGCTTACAGATAATCCGGTTGGACACAGTCCCTGTCCCATCTAGCACTCACTGTCTTAATCTCCATTTTCAGAAGAGGGAATCGAGGCACAGAGAAGGTACGTGACTTGCCCAACGTCACATAGACAAGTGGCAGAGCCAGATTTAGAACCCAGGACCTTCTGACTCCCGGGCCCGTGCACTATCCACTAGGCCATGCTGCTTCTAATATGGCATTTTATTCATAATTATGGTATCTAAGTGCTTATTATAAGATAAGCACTATTCAAAGTGCTGGGGAAATTACAAGATAAACAGGTTAGACATAATCCCTGTCCCCCATAGGACTTACAGTCTAAGTAGGAGGGAGAACAGGTATCATATCTCCATTTTACAGTTCAGATATCTGAGGCCTAGAGAAATGGAGTGACTTGTCCAGGGTCAGCTGGGATTATAACTCAGGTGCTTCTGACTCCCAGGGCCATGCTCTGTCCACTAGATCACGCTGCTTTTCAATGTTCACTCAATCCGTGGTATTTGAGTGCTCACTGTGTGAAGAGTACCGTACTAAGTGCTTAGGCGAGTACAAGAAACAGAATTGGTAGACTTGTTCCCTCACCACGGTGTCCTTTATTTTGATTTTTCCCTTACGTAGAGTGCCCCACTGACAAGTCTCTCTCAGACGCTTTTATTTTCCTGCAACTTCCAACACTTTCATTTGCAAACTTCACGTTGACTGTTCTGCTTTCTCTTGTTTTACCAAAATCGATTACCAAATTTGCAGAGAAACTGGTTGCAGAAGCCTGCAGACACAATAGAATCGTGATTTTTTTCAGGGAAGATTCTGTATTTAGCCAGTAGAGGGTGTCCATTAACACAATTTGTGGCAGGGGAGAGATTATTCCTGTGATCAAAATGAAATGTGTGCGTGAGAATTCAATATAATTCATACCCAGCTATGTCTTTTTGGCCTTCTTTGGACACAAGCCCTCAACAGCTTTCTTTTCTAATATCAAGAATAACGGAAGAGAGTAGAGCATCGTTAGTAAGCTGTTATTTTTAGATGAAATTTTAGTTCAGAATAGTTCTGCAGCCACTCTAAAAATGTAGGCATTTCAGCTTTCCCCTACTTGTAATTTACTAGAATATATGTCCCCTGCCCCCCCCCCCCCCCCGCTAAATTGTAAACATCTTGAGAGCAGGGATCTTGTCTATGTTCAACTGTACCTTCTCAAGGAATTAGTGCAGGACCCTGCATTCATTCAGTTCATTCATTTACTTGTACTATGTGTAAACCATTGTAGTAAGCACTAAGGAGAGTACAATATAACAGTAAACAGATTCCCTGCCCACAGTGATCTTATGGTCCCAAAGCTACCCCCCCCCCAGTAAATACCATTAATTGCTATTATGAGAATTGTAAGTATTCCTTACAAAGGTCAATCTCCCTGTCTTTAAAGCCTTATGAAATCGCACCTCCTCCAAGAGGCTTTCCCATATTAACCCCTCATTTTCTCATTACCCTCCCTTGTGAATCGCATATGCATTTGAGTCTGTGCTCCTTAAGCACTTGGTTAATCACCTCAGCTCCACTGCATTAATGAACAGATCCTTTTGTTCTGCTGCTTCCCCTATCTGTAATTTAGTCAGTGTCTGACTTCCCCCACTGGAAACTGTTGGTGGGCAGGAGTTGTCTAGCAACCCTCTTGTACTACCCCCAGTGCTCAGTGCAGGGCTGAGTAAATACCACTAGTTGTTTTCCCTCTTGAAAAAGGTAGCCGGGCTACTATTGTGCTTTCCCAAGTGCTTAGTACAGTCCTCTGCTCAATAAATGCGGTTGAATGAATGTTTGAAAGGCTTGTATGGAGCTTCTGTGTAATGGTAACAGTGTGTGTGCTGTGCACCTCAGGTTTCCGAACCCCCACAAACACACCTTCTAGTTGCAACCACTTCTCTAAGTCTTTGCAATGTAGCACATATTGTCACATCTGAACCCTTTCCTTCCCCCATTCTCTTCCTCACCAGGCCCTGCAAACCTCCTTTCTGCCAGTGGGAAAAATAACCCTCCTGCTACTCCTGAGAGTCAGAAGGACCTGGGCTCTGGACCTGGGCTCTAAACCCGGATCCACCACTTTTTAAATATAATAGCATTTAAGTGCTTATTATGTGCCATGCAGTGTACTAAGCACTGGAGTAGATACAAGATAATCAGACAGGCCATAGTCCATGTCCCACATCAGGCTTACAGTCTCATTCCCCATTTGACAGATGAGGTATCTGAAGTGAAGTGACTTTCCCAAGGTCTCCCAGCAGACAAGTGGCAGAGCTGGAATTAGAACTCAGGTCCTGACTGCTTCCCACTGTCTGGTGAAGATGTCAGTTAACTTCTCTATGCCTCAATTCCCTCATCTGTAAAATGAGGATTAAGACTGTGAGCCCCATATGGGACAAAGACTGTGTCCAACCTGATTAGTTTGTATCTACCCCAGCACTTGGTAGAGTGCCTGGCATATAGTAAGCACTTAATACCATAAAAATGCATGTTCTCTGCGGCCAGTGTTTTATATTGTCCTGTTGCCCACCCAGCTTCAGTTGTCATAATAAATGTTGGTATTTGTTAAGTCCTTGACATATGCCCAGACCTGTACTAAATGCTGGAGTAGATTCAAGATAATCAGAGCAGAAACAGTCCTGGGGGTCTCAGCCTAAGAAGGAAGGAGACAGAACAGACCTCCATTTTACTGGAAACTGAGGTACAATGACATGCCCAAGGTCACACAATAGAGAAGTGACAGAGTGGGATTAGAACCCAGCTCCTCTGACTCTCAGGCCCTTGCTCTTTCCACCAGACCATGTGGATTTGCATATTAGAACACATGGAGGGAGGATTTGTTCGATCGTATTTGCTCTGCACACAATGTGTTCAATACTGTACTAGGTGCTTGGTAGAGTTCAATAACAGTAAACAGATTTGCTCCCATAAATTACACAGTGTGAAAGCCCTGCTTAAGTGGCACATCCCTCTGGACTGGAAGCTCATTGCAGGCAGAGAACATGTCTGCTAGACTCTTCTGTATTGTACTCTCCCAAGCGCTTAGTACAGTGCTCTGCACCTACTAAGCACTCAGTAAATGCCATTGATTGCTTGTGGTTGCATTGACAGTCATTAAGCTTAATTGTGGTTATTGTGCGTGTTTAAATCCAAAGGTAGGCAAGATTTGAAGACCAATTTTGAAATATATTCCAGTGCTGCTTGATTTTGGATGGAATTCTGTGAAGGGTAATTGGATTAATAAATACAAAAAGAACAACACTTAGGTTTCCCGGGGGTTTTTGAACAAGATTTCACTGCGCGGGTATTCTGTCCATGTTATATATTTATGTGATTGGTGTCTTCTAATTCTCTCATTTGAGTGTTTGTGAATTTAAATACCTTGTAAGTAAATATTGGCAATGATAATCTTTCTTGTTTTTAATCTATAATTTATCACTATGAACAGGAAATGTTATTCTAGATGGTGAGAAAACTGGGCTGAGAAGGCAAACAGGAGTCTCCTATTATAAAGAGACTCTTATTATTAGGAGAAGCAGTGTGACTTAGTGGAAAGAGCATGGGCTTGGGAGTCAGAGGACTTGAGTTCTAATCCTGCATCCGCCTCTTGTCTGCTGTGTGACCTCGGGCAAGCCATTTAACTTCTCTGTGCCTCAGTTACCTCATTTGTAAAACGGACTAAGACAATGAGCCCCACATGGGACAACCTTCTTACCTTGTATATACCTCAGACCATAGAGCAATGCTTGGCACATGGTAAGCACTTAACAAATACCATAATTATTATTATCATTATAACATTCTTTTTTAGTGTCAGTGCTATTGAATTTTAATGCCGGTAATTTGTCCGGTACCCTCACACTTAGAGAAAATGTTGCAAACCTTGTTATGGGCAGGGAATGTCTGTTGTTGTACTCTCCTAAGTACTTAGTACAGTGCTTTGCACACAGTAAGCGCTCAATAAATATAATTAAATGACAGTAACCCTCTCCCCACTCCCTCCCTCCCCCTACTCCTCTTGCTCCTCTGGTACACATGAGTTTCAAAGATGAAACTCCTTCCCCTTTGTCAGCCTGGATCTGACACATCTTGTCTCCCTACTGTGCTGCTGTCATTGCTCTCAGAAACAGACTTTTATTCCCTCCTTCATACTTGGGAATGGGGAAGGGCAAATATGCAATAAATTTGGTAATTATCAGGCCTCCAGTTTCATTAGTGCTGTTTCAGTGAACTAGATTGGGTGAGTGAAAGAGCAGTAGTTATTTTTTTAGGAAGACATGTATGTGAGAATGTGTATGTGTGTAGAATATATATTCATTGTCATATTCATTAAGCACTTACTGTGTGCAGAGCACTGTATTAAGGGCGGGGGAAAGCATAGTACAAAAAAGAGTGACAATCCCTGCCCACAACGAGCTCACAGTCTAGAAGAGGGGCAACGGACATCAGTACAAATAAATAGTATGTGTGTGTATATGTGAGTATATTTCACTCAGTGTTTTTAGCCACTTAAGTGTTTGCTGTAGTTTGGGACCATTGCTTGAAGGCAAACATGGTTTAACAGAAAATGTCTAAACTTTCAGCTTCTTGTAAGGCTTCTGAGAACAATGTTCTCTTTCCCGAATACAGACTCATCAATCAATCAATCCATCAGTGGTATTTATTGAGCACCTCCCCCTCTCATTCTTAGAGAAGCAGCGTGGCTTAGTGACGGGAGCACGGGCTTGAGAGTCAGAGGTCATGGTTTCTAATCCCAGCTCCGCCACTTGTCAGCTGAGTGTCTTGGTGCCTCAGTTCCCTCATCTGTAAAATGGGGATCAAGACTGTGAGCCTCAAGTGGGACAAGCTGATAACCTTGTATCTCCCCCAGTGTTTAGAACTGTGCTTGGCACATAGTAAGCACTTAACAAATACCGTCATCATCCGTCCTTTTCTCCCTCCTTAACCAGAATGATTAATTAGCTTACATGTGACAGTAGCTTCCTTTTTTCATACACTGCTGAGAGAGAGCATTAACTTCCACGAGAGCTTTGATCTGCAGTGAAATTACCCTCCCCCCCACCAATTCTCCAATTTCCTGCTAAGATGATGCACTCTCTGATTTTAATAAATAGAATTGACTGCTACAGTAGAGCTCTAACATTTCAAACAGCAACCTAGATGTATTTTCATCATCTTAACTGTTTTCTCGTCCTTTCCCTGTCAGGAGTAAGCCTTTGTGGTTGAGGCAGGTCCATTAACATTGCAAAATTCCCTGAGCCAAATAAGTTGGCAGAAAGGATCTGTTAAAAGCCCTTTTCCCCAGTTATGACATCCTCCCAGACAACAGGCTAGATGGATAGTGGAGAGGAAGGTGGGCTTTCAAACTTAGAAATGGCCACATATTCAAAAAGAGGAAAATCAAATAAATGACACAAAAGTTTCACATTGCAAATCATTAGTACATACCCTGTTGGGAAACTTAGTTTGTCCTTCAAAATGATGGCTTTGTCTACTATTGGAAAAGTATGTGTACTTCCTTTTTTCATTTTTTCTTGTTTTAATATCCACTAAGAGCTTGGAAATATTTCCTCCCTGTGGTTTTAGTCAGCAGAAGTGGATTTTTTTTTTAATTTTTTTGTCTCTCATAGAAGCCAAAACTACTGCTCTGTGTAATATTTTTTTTTTTACTATGGGAACCAGGAAGCGCTTAACAAATACCACAATCATATTATTAGGAAAGTGGGTAAAGCCCCTCTAAAATCCCACTTCCTCCAAGAGACTTTCCCTGATCAACCTTTCTTCCCAGTATCATTTGATGTTGATGGTATTTGTTAAGCACTTACTATGTGCCTAGCACTGTTCTGAGCACTGGGGGAGATATAAGGTTTTCAGGTTGTCCCAGGTGGGGCTCACAGTCTTAACTTCTCTGTTTCTCAGTTACCTCATCTCTAAAATGGGGACTAAGTGACTTGCCCAAAGTTACACAGCTGACAAACAGCTTCCCAACGCCATCTCAGGACTTTTGCACCATTTCATCACTTAGTAACAGATCTTCCTTTGGCACTTCTGTACCTCTTGATTTCTAGATTCTATTATCGATCCACTTCTTTCTTCTATCGGAAAAGATTTTGTGCCATCTCAGGGAGATTATGAACTCCTTGAGAGCAAGGATTGTGTCCTCTTCTATCGCCCCCTCCAACACACTTGGTACAGTGGTCTATACAAAGAAACTCAATATATAAGGTTGGTTGATTGACTGATTGGAGCCCTTTGCATAAACTCTCCCCAGAGGTCTAACAGAGGCTTAGCAGAATCTTCTTTCATGAATGAAAATCCATTTTGTTCTCAGGGTATTTGAAATGAATACCAGCCAGTGATCTCATAGAACAAACTCTTCTTCAATAACATTCTACAAGCTCTTATGCAGAGCTTTTACTTTGAAAAATGATGGATTTTTTTTTTCTTTTGACATAATGCCCAGAGCTTGAAAGTCTTCTACAAGTCTCTCTGAAGGGCTGCGATTGTCATTTTTACAGATACAGGTGTAATAGGCGTAGTAATATTCACAGATTATTTACACTTCAGTCAGAGCTTCATTTGAATCATTTCCATGCATGTTACACAAGCAGTTCTGTAACATTTTCACTAGTTGTGTCTCTCCACTCTGTTGATGGTTATTTGATGTTTTGTATGTTTCATCCAGAATCACTGCAACAAACCTGGGTTTGCTCATTTTTCTATATTTTAGTCAAGATTGTATTTGTGACCATTTTAATTAGCTCTTTAAGTTCTGTGTTATTTCAGAGAAAATGGTACAATTTCCCACGTGACTTGCTCATTTATCAATGTTCTTTGTTAAGGGCAAGGACAGCTATGCCCATTTTGCAGACAAGAGGGAACTGAGGTCCAGAGAAGTGAAGTGACTTGCCCGAGGTCACACAGCAGACATGTGGCAGAGCTGGGATTAGAGCCCAGTTCCTTCTGCCTCCCAGGCCCATACTCTATCCACTAGACCACGCTACTTCTCTATGGGCAGTGTATCTCTCTTTTTCCTGAGGCATTCATGTTTCTGTACAATTGCTTGTCTCTGCTCATCAAGTTGTTTCCAAATATTTTCCAATCAAGTGAGCACTGAATATGCTTCTGCAAGTACAGTGCCCGGCACATAATAAAGCCCTTAAAAGTACCATACACCCAGAGTTCCATGCAGCCTTTTCACTTCCAAATGTGAGGCACGGCCAACAAAATAGATTGTTTTTCCTAGGGCAGTCTGATAGGGTCATTTCCTGAAATGTGTGTGTTTACTGTTCCATTGAACTATCCCAAGTGCTTAGTGCAGTGCTTTGCACACAGTAAGTGCTTACTAAATGCAAATGAGTGAATGAATGGTAGGCACCAGGTGTCTGAGAATAAAGAAGACCTGCAAGAGGCAGACAGGCTCACCCAGAAGGCTTTGAGTAAAGTCCTTGGGTGGGAGAGACCATTTTTCTTTTTTTGGCTTGTAATATGCAAAGAGTAAATGCTTTTAGACCTCCAAGGGCTCTGCTTAATCAGACTACAGTTTCAAGAAGTATATCTTCATTATCTTTGGAAGGTCTGCTAGAAATGAATGGTTCAGTGAAACTAGGCCATTTGGGAATTTAAGCAGGGTTGTTTGCTAAACAGATTAGGAAACTTTTTTTTTCTTTAGTTTTTTTTTTTTTCCTTCATGGCATTTGTTAAGCATTTAGTACAGTGCCCAGGTGGATATAAGCAAATCGACTTAGACACAGTCCATGTCCCACATGAGGCTCACAGTCTACATCCCTAATTTGCAGATGAGGTAACTGAGTCACAGAGAAGTGAAGTCACCCACCGGACAGGAAGAGGAGTAGGGATTAGAAGCCAGGTCCTTCTGACCCCAGGCTCATGTTCTGTTCACTAGCCCACACTGCTTCTGTAATAATAATGTGTGGTATTTGTTGAGCGCTTGCTATTACTAAATGCTGGGGGGAATACAAACAAATCGGGTTAGACACAGACCCTGTCCCAGGAACTGTGTTCAACAAGGGGCTAACAGTCGCAATCCCCATTTTACATATGTGGTAACTGAGACATCGAGAAGTTAAGTGACATGCCTAAGGTCACACAACAGACAAGTGGTAAAGCTGGTTTTAGAACCCAGGTTCTTCTGATGCCAATTCCCATGCTTCATCCAGTAGGCCATGCTGCTTCTCTAGTCTTCACAGTCTCAGACTGCAGAAGGAATGTTCAGTCAGGTATTGTTCTGATCAGCCAAAAACACCCACACAGACACACACTGTGGTAAAGTCTCACCATTGGTTCCATACCCCAAAGGATAGCCATGTGTATTTTTAATCAAAATGTGCTGTAAGAGCATTAGAAGGGGACACTTTTCAAACCAAAAGTGAGTTTAATATGCACACACAGGAGGACCTGTGTTCTAATTCTGACTCTGCCAGTTAATAATAATAATCATAATGAAGGTATTTGTTAAATGCTTATGTGCCAAGCACTATTCCAAGCGCTGGGGAGAAAAAGGTAATCAGGCTGTCCCACGTGGGGCTCACAGTCTAAATTCTCATTTTACAGAGGAGGAAATTGAGGCACAGAGAAGTTATGACTTACCCAAAGTCACACAGCTGACAAGTGGAGGAGCCAGAATTAGAACCCACGACCTCTGACTCCCAAGCCCGTGCTCTTTCCATTAAGTCGTACTGCTTCTTGCCGTGTCATCTTGGGCAAGTCACTTAATTTCTCTGTGCCTCAGTTACCTCAACTGTAAAATGGGAATTAAGATTGTCAGCCCTATGTGGGACGGGGCAGTGTCCAACCCAATTATCTTGTTTCTTCCCTGACAGTACAGTGCCTATTACACAATAAATGCTTAACTAATATCACTTTTAAAAAAAAGGGAATGCCAGGGAGAGTATCTTTGATGGATTGTGATTAAATAGCAATGAATCTCTAGGTATAGGCTTTGTGATTCTGTGATGTCTCCTCTAGAGAAAAATCACGGTTCAAAAAGGGAGCTGCTTCCTATGCCATTGACCCCACACTGCAAAGACAATTACATTCTAAATGGAAAAAAACCTCTGCAACATTCAGTCAAAAACTGTACAGTGATTGACCAGTGAACTGTATCTCTGTCTTTTGCATCACTTGCTAGTTGTTAATCTTCATTTGGAGAAAATTTACTGGATTTCTTCCTGTACCGATCTTTATACATCTAGCACGATTAAAGTGGGCATGGTTTGAGTTCCACTATTTTCACTCTAATCTGTTAAAGACTTGTTTTCTCTAAGTCAAAATAGATGCCTGAAAATGTTAGGGCTTTTTTTTTTTTTTTGTACAACAAAGATCATAAGGAAAATGAATATCCAAGCAGTCTGATATGGGTGGAGAAAGTGACTTAGAATTGAGAGTTGAGTTCTTGTTGTCTTAAGTGCAGTGTAGTTTGGGAAGGCAAAGCAGAATGCTGGAGGGGAATATTAGTATCAGAAGCAGGAAGGTTGGTTTTATAACCGGCTGAAATAGTTTAGGGCTTTGTAAGAAATTGGAATTACAAAAGCCTTTAACTGTGCACTGCAGCATGTGGGAATTGGTTGTAAAACCTAGACAACCGTTAGTTTAGAGATTACAGTAAACCCCACAGACACTGTAATTACACATGTTCAGGCAAAATCCACTATTAGTCGGATTGTAAGAGTTACTTCTTCATAAGCCCAGGCACGTTCAAAGAAAAAAACTCTCCTTGGTTCCGATTGCATCTTCTTCTCTCACCAGTACCTCTCTGACTTGGTGCGAAAAACCATCCTGAGTGTGTGTTTCTTCATATTTGGGAAACAACGGGGTCTCAATGAATCATCTTGACAGAGGGAACCAGGAATAAATCTCACTGGGTTTACCGAATGATAACACATCTCTTTCCCTTTTATTTCATGAAAGAAGAAAATGGAAAGAACGCGGTGCTACTGCGAGAGAGCTTTTGGAATTGTTTTTAGTAATCTAAAAATTAATTCTTTTGTATACCAGGCTGAAAAGCGCCACCGTCAGCATATAAATGAGTCAACGGCACCTAGACGCTCCTTGCAAATCCAGACAAATCGCTGACATTCTCTAGCTGTATTGTGCCAAAGTGCTTTTTTTTCTTTATCCATTTTGTCCTCAGGTCTGGATTGGATAAATCACTCTACTATTTAGGTTGCTTGGCATTTAATCTAGGTCTCTGAGGCTACTTTGTAGCTTCCCACTGGACAGGAGAACTTAATGCTTGGTCTCCCTATTGTGTGCTGGTGGATCAGTTAGTGCTTACTGAATGCCTTCTTGGAAGGATATAATGGAGTTAGAAGACGTGATCTCTGCTCTCAAGGAATTTATAACCTAGCAGTGGAGACACTAAAAATATTCACAGAAGGAAAAGGAAATATGTACTAGAGGGAAGTGCTTAATAGGTGATGGAATATAGGTGCATGCATTCTGTAGTTAGTAATAATAGTAATAATTGTGGTATTTGCTTACAGTGATAATAATTGAGGTATTTAAATGCTTACTGTGTGCCAAGCACTGTACTAAGCACAGGGGTAGATACAAATTTGTCAGGTTGGACACAGTCCCTGTTCCACGTGGGGCTTGCAGTCTCAATCCCCATTTTACAGATGAGGAACTGAGGCACAGAGAATAATAATAATTTGTGGGATTCAAGTGCTTATTATGTGCCGGGCACTCTACTAAGCACTGGCGTAAATACAAGTTTACCAAGTTGGACACAGTCCTTGTCCCACATGGGCTCACAGTCTCAATCGCCATTTTACAGTGACTTGTCCAAAGTCACACAGCAGATAAGTGGCGGAGGCTGGATTAGAACCCATAACCTTCTGACTCCCAGGCCGTTCTCTATCCACTACACCCTACACCCTGCCGCTTCTCTAGTTGCCAGTACACAAGTATGTAAATGGTGCAGGACAGGCAATTGGGTGGGATATAATCTGAGGAGATTAGATATGAATTGTGGAAGACTTCCTGGAGGGATCTGTGGTTGAAGAAGGGCTTTTGAAGTTGGGAAAGCTGTGGTCTGTCGGATTGGAAAGTAGAGAGTTCCAGACTCCGCTGGGAGGATGGGAGCAAGACAGTCGAGCAAGACAGCTGGGGAAGAGGTGAGAATGAGAAAGGTTAACTTGAATGGATTGGGGGGGGGGGGAGTGGGGGAATTATAAATGTATATATGTAACAATTATATTATAAATTCTTTATAGTAATATCTGTCTCCCCTTCCAAACTGTAAACTCATTGTGCGCAGGCAACATGTCTACCAACCATGTATTATAGTATTCCAAATGCTTAGTAAACTACTCTGCATACACAGGGATCAGGATGTCTGCTTGATTTGGCAGTGAATAGATAAGCTTTGGAGAAGGGTTTTGAGGAGTGGGGAGATGTATGCAGAATGACTTTTTAGAGAAATGGTCTAGGCAGCAGAGTGAAATAGGGACTGGAGATGATATAATCACAATTACAACAGTGGTATTTGTTAAACACTTACTCGTGGCAAGTATTTTATTAAGGGGTAGATGCAAGATAATCAGGCCCCATGCGGAGGTCACATTGAAGTAAAAGGGAGAACAGCTACTGAATCCCCAATTTGCAGCTGAGGGAACTGAGGCACAGAAAATTTAAGTGACTTTCCCAAGGTCACAGCAGAGAAGTGTACATAAGAGTGTAACCATAATTTGTTCATTTATATTGTCTGTCTCCCCCTCTAGATTGTAAGCTCATTACCCACTGTCACACACACAGTAAGCGCTTGGTAAGTACGATTGATTCAAGTGGCAGAGGCAGGATTAGAACCCGGTCCCGGTCCCCTGCTCCTGCCGGACCTGTGTTCTCTCCTTTAGGCCACGCTGCTGAGGTAGTTGGGAGAGGATGAATATCCAGGCCAGTGCAAAAGTCATTTGGATAGAGAAGCAGGGACAGATCTGGGAAATGTAGCGGCGGAAAAACAAGAGCGTTTGACAGCAAGCTGGCTAAATAGAGTCAAGAATTATGTCGAGGTTCTGGGCTTCCGAGACCAGGAGGTTGGTGGTGTAATCTGTGATGGGGATTAGGTGGAGGAGAGGATTTGGGAGAGAAAAGCGGAATTCAGTTCTGGACACTGAGAGATTGGCATCCCAAATCGGACATCTTCCTGGAGGCAGGAAGAAATGTGAGATTGCACAAGTAAGAGATCATGGCTAACGAGATAGCTCTGAAGCAGCGTGGTTTAGCAGATGGAACCCAGGCCTGGAAGCCAGAGGATCTAACAATAATAATAATAGTGGTATTTGTTAAGTGCTTACTATGTGCCAAATTCTGTTCTAAGTGCTGGGTTAGATGCAAGGTAATCAGGTTATAATAATAATGTTGGTATTTGTTAAGCGCTGACTATGTGCAGAGCACTGTTCTAAGCGCTGGGGTAGGTACAGGGGTATCAGGTTGTCCCACGTGGGGCTCACAGTCTTAATCCCCATTTTACAGATGAGGTAACTGAGGCACAGAGAAGTTGTGACTTGCCCACAGTCACACAGCTGACAAGTGGCCGAGCTGGGATTAGATACAGGGGTATCAGGTTGTCCCACGTGGGGCTCACAGTCTTAATCCCCATTTTACAGATGAGGTAACTGAGGCACAGAGAAGTTGTGACTTGCCCACAGTCACACAGCTGACAAGTGGCAGAGCGTAAGGGAACTGAGGCACAGAGAAGTTAAGTGATTTGCCCAAAGTGATTTGCCCAAAGTCACCCAGCTGATAAATGGCGAGGATGGGATTAGAACCCACGACCTCTGACTCTCAAGCCCCTGATCTTTCCACTAAACCATGCTGCTTCTCATCTGGGTTCTAATCCCAGCTTCACCACTTGCCTGCTTTGAGACCTCAGACAAGTCCCTTCACTTCTCTGTACCTCAGTTTCCTCAGTTGAAAAATGGGGAATTGATACCTGTCCTCCCTCCTATGTTAACTGTGAGCCCCATGTGGGACAGGGACATGATTAAATTCTATCTACCTCAATGCATAGAACAGACCTCAGTGCATAGAACAGTACTTGACGTGTAGTAGTTGCTTAATAAATATTAAGAGAAGCAGCGTGGCTCGGTGGAAAGAGTCCGGGCTTTGGAGTCAGGGCTCATGAGTTCGAATCCCAGCTCTGCCACTTGTCGGCTGTGTGACTGTGGGCAAGTCACTTAACTTCTCTGTGCCTCAGTTCCCTCATCTGTAAAATGGGGATTAAGACTGTGAGCCCCACGTGGGACAACCTGATTCCCCTATGTCTACCCCAGCGCTTAGAACAGTGCTCGGCACATAGTAAGCGCTTAACAAATACCAACATTATTATTATTATTAAATAACATTTTAGGAAAGGAATCCACATGGGTGGTGGTTGAGATATGGGAGTAGATAAAGATACCCATCTTCTTTCTGCTAGTGGTTCATGCCTAGGAAAATGAGTGAGATAAGCATTGTCATCCCTTGCCTTACATGGCTAGTGGTTATTTGCAAGGCTGCTTCAGTTAATACTGTCCACAGAAGTTAGAGAAGGGTTTGAAATTTTTGGCCTTCATTTTCCAATCGGAGAAATTTAGGGGGCAGATTTAGCTAATTCAATTCAAATATGCTTAAGGAGCCTCCTTCTATTTAAACAACTGACTTTCTGACTGGACCAAATGTGATTTTATTGGGAAGGGTGTGTTAACCATTCCCAACCATATGCTAAGGCTTGACGATTTAATGAAGGCCATTGGTCGGGTTGGGCAATTTTAGGGAGAAGTGATAGAATCGATATACTTCTCTCGGCATGGCAATTTGCCTTATAAAGGGAGAGTTATTGGGATTGACAGCTGAACAACAGTCCAGGTGCTCAGAAGCTGTGGATTCTAATGTCAACCTCACCACTAATTTACTCTGGAATTGGTCTTTCTTCCCTGGCATGGTTACTCCAGGGCCTGATGGAACAAACCAGTTTGGGATTTGTCCAGGTGTTGGAAAAGGTGGAGTTGAGGGAATAGAGCATGGCCTAGTGGAAAGAGCATGGGCTTGAGAGTCAGAGATGTGGGTTCTAATCCCTCCTTCGCCACTTGTCTGCTGTGTGACCTTGGGCAAGTCACTTCACTTCTCTGTGCTTCAGTTACCTCATCTGTAAAATGGGGATTAAGACTGTGAGCCCCATGAGAGACAACCTGATCACTTTGTATCTACCCCAGTGCTTAGAACGGCACTTGGCATATGGTAAGCGCTTAACAAGTACCATTATTATTATTATTACTTCTCCGGGCCTTAGTTCCCTCATCTATAAAATGGGGATTAAGACTATGAGCCACATCTGGGACCTAGACTGTGTCCAACTTGATTTGCTTATCAGTGCCAGGCACATAGTGAGTGCCTAACAAATGCCTAATTAAAAAAAAAAAGGACACTCGGAAGATTCAGAAGCTTATACTGTCAGTCCTTTCCTCGGAACTACATTTCCCAATCAATCAGTGGTACTTATTGATCATTTAAGATGTGCAGGTGCCTTGCAAGGTATATTAATTTTTTATTTTTTCTGGGTCGGCTAATCTTCTTGCCTAGTCTGTAAACTCGTGGGCATGAAAGGTGTCTACCAACTCGCTCATTTTGTACTCTTCCAAACAATACCGTGCTTTGCACAGAGTAAGCACTCAATACATTTGGTTGATTGATTTGAACTGCTTTTTTTGGAGGTGTTCACTCACATGGCAGGCGAAACTGTCCAAATATGACTAATTCTTAAATCTCCAGCCTCATCCTCTCAACCACCCTATACTCTCCATGCCATTTCCTGCCGTTAAGACATCTTCACCAGCATTTTAAACCTCCATTTGAAACACTTTAAGCATTTTAAACTGGAACTTCCCATCTTTCCTCCTCAATCTTTTCCTCTTTGTAAGAGCCCAGGACTAGGAACTTAGAAGGCCTGGGTTCTAATATCTTCCCTCTCTGCCACTAGCATGCTCTTGGGCAAGCCTCTTAAACTAGTTTGTGCCTCAGCTTCCCCATCTGTAACATGGGGATTAAATACCTCTTCCCCTTCCATTTTAGCCTAGGAGCACTAGTGCTACAATCGGATGATCTTGTTTGTACCCCAGATCTTTACACAGAGCTTCCCATATAGTAAGCACTCAATTTTTTTTAATCATCCGCGTTAAGCACTTACTATTTTCCAGGTGCTGCACTAAACACAGGGTAGATACAAGCTAATCAGGTTGGACACAGTCCCTGTCCCACTTGGGGCTCCCAGTCTTAATCCTTGTTTTACAGATGAGGTAGCTGATGCACAGAGAAGTGAAATGACTTGCCCAAAGTCACAGCAGACAAGTGGCAGTTCCAGGATTAGAACCCAGATCTTTCAGACTTCCAGGCCCATACCCTATCAACAAGGCTATGCTTCTTCCTTGATTTTCATTAACATTATTACTGGTTCAACATTTCCTCTCCATCTTTACTACCACTTAGCAAATCAAGCCCTCATCATATTCTGGCTGGATTACTGAAGTAGCATCCTTCCTTTATACTATTCTCCCAAGCACTCAGTTCAGTGCTCTGCATATATGAGTGCTCAATAAGTACTATTGACTAACTCCTCTTCTCCCCACCTCCAACCTCTCCCCAGTTCATTCTGTCCTATGTATAATTGCACATGGCATCTTTAAAAATGTCATTCAGAACTCCAAAACTCCCAGGTCCAAAACTTCTACTAACTACTAATTCTCCCATTCAACAAGGACATATAACCATTCACTTCTGGACTTTTTCATCAGCTATTTCCCTCTTATCTTCTCTCTTCTCTACTGCACTACTCCAGCTCAAGCTGAGCACTAAATACTCTCTGTCTAATTATTATTATTTATGGAATTTGTTAAGCACTTACTACATGCCAGGCACTGTTCTAAGAACTGGAGTAGATACAAACTAATCAGGTTGGACACAATCCACGTCCTACATGGGGCTCCCAGTCTTAATTACCATTTTACAGATGAGGTAACTGAGGCCCAGAGAAGTGAAGTGACTTGCCCAAGTTCACACAGTAGACAAGTGGCAGAGCTGAGAATAGAACCCAGGTCCTTCTGACTCCCAGGCCCATTCTCTATCCACTAGACCACTCTGCTTCTCTAATAATAATAATAATGTTGGTATTTGTTAAGCTCTTACTACGTGCAGAGCACTGTTCTAAGTGCTGGGGTAGATACAGGGGAATGAGGTTGTCCCACATGAGGTTCACAGTCTTCATCCCCACTTTACAGATGAGGGAACTAAGGCACAGAGGAGTGAAGTGACTTGCCCACAGTCACACAGCTGACAAGGGGCAGAGTCAGGATGATATGTGCTTCACGAAGTTCACCAATTGCAAAAATACATAGTTCTTGAGACGGCTTCCTCATTCTCCTAACTTTGAAGCTATGCTCCCCTCAGTACAGCTACGCTGAATGGAACTGTCTGTAGACTGTAAAATGGGAATTAAAACTGTGAACCCCACGTGGGACAGCCTGATCACCCTGTATCTACCCCAGCGCTTAGAACAGTGCTCTGCACATAGTAAGCGCTTAACAAATACCAACATTATTATTATTATAGACTGTAAGCTTGTTGTGGGCAGGGAATGTGTCTATTACATTGTTGTATTGTACTCTCCCAAGCGCTTAGTACAGTGCTCTACACACAGTATGCACTCAATAAATACAATTGGACCTCAAGAGAATCAGTGGTATTTTTTGAGTGCTTACTGTGTGCAGAACACTGTACTAAGCGCTTGGGAGAGTACAGCGCAACAATAAAACAGGCGCATTCCCCGCCCACAGTGATGATCACGAGCATCGGTTCTTTTGAAGAGGCGACGAGGATTTTCTTTCCCAGCCTCACCCCCACCAGAGTAACGTTCTTGCTTCCTAAAAGCTGATTCCTCTGTCTCTGCTTCTCCGTGAAAGCACGAGTGCGGCATTCCCTGTGGAAAGACAAGCGAGAAAGAGAAGCAGGGGAGGGGAAAGGAGGGATAAAGCGGGAAATGAAATTTGCTAAAAGGCACAGCCCCTTCCTCTGAAACGGAGACTGTTGACCAGGCCGGGGAGTATAGCAGGGAAGATTACAGAATGGCTTCTGGTGGAATCGCTGTCCTTATTTTGTGCCGCCTGATGCTTTCTTGCCATTAAAGCGACCCAGAATTACTTTTTTTTTTTTTTAGCCATCGGGATTTGGCAGGAGACAGCGGCAGTGGATGCTAGGAGTAGTAGTTGAATGACACAGCTTTGTTAGATGACAAGCAGCTGATCTCCGCATCAGCCAAGAGGAATTAAGCTTTGTCACTCCCCACTGGGATTACCTTTCTTCTGCTATGTGCACAAGGAATTCATATGCTGCCTCTGCTTCCACCGGAGCAGAGCCTTGAGGAGATTTTGCCCACCGAGAGCAGTAAGCGAGAATGATAGCCGTCTCTTTCAAATGCCGTTGTCAGATCCTGCGAAGGCACACCAAAGGTATCGTGCTTGCCCGGCGTATTTATTCAGGGACCATGACAGATGCCGAAATCGTGGTTTAAGAGTGTTACTTTCAAGTGTGATTGCCTTTACAAGGTATTGGCAGACAAAGAACTAAGTGTGTGTGTGTGTGTGTGTGTGCGCTGGCTGGGATATGGATGTGCATATGAATATAGGTAGGGTTTTGCTTTGCTTGTAGCGCTTAGCTGCATGCGAGTTGGAATCCTCAGACTTGCCTCTCTTTGTCGAATGACTTCATTGCTTGGTTTCTAAGTCTCAGCTGAAGTTATCATGCGAGATGGTCATTTTGCGCGTAATTAACTGGACGGTAGTACTCGGACATGTGTTACTCTAGGACGCATGTAGCACATTGCAGCTAGCAGTTGCACGAGGCTGACAGCATGAGGATTCATAAAATGACCGGTTGGCATGTTAATATTCTATGGGAGTTTTCCACTGGCAGTTTTTGGGGTCTTTTTTTTTTGTTGTTGTTGTTGTTTTTAAATCCTGTCTTTACAGGCTTTTCCATTTAGGGAGTGACTCTGTTTCTGCCACTTCGTGATACTAAGTGTCATTAGAGCACAATGTTTATTTGTAGGTAGAGTGTATTGCTCTTCACATGCTCACTCAGGGCGGTGGCCTTTGGTTTTGTTTTGTCTTAAACTGTTCAATTATTCAGCCACCTAGCGAGCCATGTGTTAAATTTAGAGCTCTTCCATTTACCCAAGTAGAAGACATTAATTTTAAAACGAAGAGATGGGTATTGTTTAAATCCTCTGTTCTCTGGGCATTCATTGTGTACGTGGAAGGGCTAAACTTCTATCAGTGCTTTGAAAAGGCTGGTATTTATTAAAGAAAAGTTTCCACGCTAATCAGGGAGGCTGCAGATAGCTTTGTCTTTAGATGCATAGTATACTGTAAGGTCAGGTTATTAAGAAATGTAATTATACTTTAGAAGCTGTGCCCCATAAATATGGTAATGGCTAATGTTTCATCAATTTAGCCTGACAGAGTGCTTTGCTCACCAGCAGTGCAGCCAGAAATGCAATTAATATTTTATTTTGCTGAAGAAAGAACATGAAGCCAAGAGTGGATACTAGATTTTTTAAGTCAGTAGATGGGAAAGGGAATGAATACTGTAGCCCTTCTAATCTTGTACAAAGTCCTTAGAAAACAGTGTGAATCCTTTGAAAAGAATTTCTGTGAAATCTTTCCCAGGACAGAGCACTTAAAAATAGACTCTGTGTGTGTGTGTGTGTGTGTGTAGGTAGTCCTTATCTTAGAATCTTTCCCATTTTCTTTGTTTAAAACTCCCATTCCTTTAAATGGCTTTTTATAAGGATTATTATTCTTTATTTCCTTGCCTTCAGTTTTGCTTTATTGGCAGAATTAGTGGAACACATCTCTTTCTCCGAAAAGTTTCTCACCTAAATTTGCACCTTCTGTCAGCGCTGAAATTGTTTGATCCCCATGTACGAGTGATTACTTTCTAATCAATATTTCTGTATATCCTCTGAGGCATAAATGTTTTTACTATGCAGTTACCATTTCTTTGCAGTATTTTTCAAATCTCTACAACTCCTTCTCCAGATTGCCGGTGGAGGGAGGGATTGAAGTGGGATTTAAATATGCATATCAACACAGCTTTTATCCATCTAGATAAAAGGGACAACAACGTCTAACATGAATCTCAAGTTCATCAGGTCTTTCTGAAATCTCTAGAGGTGCGATTTCACTTCTGCTAGGTAGACATCATAAAAATGACATCATTGAACAATAACTTCTTTGCCGTAACACGGTCGTTTTCATTATCTCTACACTTGACAAGCTCGTTTGCCTGTTTCCGAGGATGGGATCTGCCGTTGCTTTGTAAATGCCTCAGTTTTCCTGCATTCCCAGTCCTTCGAGGAGGCAGACCAAAGCCCCCAGCTGACTTAGCCTGACAGCCTTCCAAAATAGCAAGCTCTATTCTAGGTAGTGCCTCTCTTGGGACCGTCTGTACTAGGCTTAAAAAAAAAATGGACAGGCTTAAAAGAAAATCCTGAAAAATTCAACACAGTTGGTAGTAAAGATGACGAATTCCAAGGGCAGGAGATGTGCAGATATGACCATAAGTAAGTAGGCTTATGTACAAATTTAATGAGTGCAATGGAATACCATTTGCTCTTCTCCCTACTTAGGAATGCAGATACCATATTGTTTTAGATCCCACAGTGTAATGAGGAGGACACACTTTAAAAGAGCTATGTTCCAAGAGGATAAAGAGAATTCAGGGGCTTCAGTTCTCCAAAATGATCTTCTGGTATATGATTAATGTCACCTGCAGCTCAAAACAGTGTGACAATTGCAGCTTGATTCCAACCTTTGAAAAAAGACAAGGATGGAAACACATACACATAATTCCAATGTGTTTTCTCTGTGGTGTTAGCAATGACTGTATTTTTTTTTCACGGTATCTAAGTGCTTACTAGGTGCCAGGCATTGTAGTAAGAACTGGGGTAGATGCAAGATAATCAGGTTAGACAAAGTCCCTGTCCCAAATAGGGCTCACTGTCTCAATCCCCATTTTATAGCTAAGGTAAGATGAGACCCAAAGAGGTTCACAGTAATAATAATGGTACTTGTAAAGCACTTACTATGTGCCAAGCACTGTTCTAGCACTAGGATAGAGACAAGTTGCCGATGGTCGCACAACAGACACCTGGCTGAGCTGGGATTAGAACCCAGGTCCTTCTGACTCCATGGTCCATGCTTTACCCGCTAGGCAACACTGCTTCTCCAAACCCTACTGAACCTGCCATGATTTGAACACTTAGCCTTCTGATTTTTCTTTTCTTCATTTTGATGTTAATAGTTTCTGTTCTGAACTCAAAACCCAATGCCATTTTCTATTGTACTTAGATGAGGTGACTTTTTTTGAAACACAAGACTTTCACATTTTGGTTGTTTCAACAATCAGCACAGTGCTCATTTTGGATCAATCAGTGATATTTACTGAGCATTTACTGGGTGCAGACCACTGTACTAAGTGCTTGGGAAAGTACAACAGAGTTGCTAGACATCTCCCCTGCCCATGAGAATGGTGGAATTAGAAGCAGTGCGGCCTAATGGTAAGACTGTAAAGCTTGATGTGGGCAGGGAATGTGTCTGTTGTTATATTGAACTCTCCCAATCGCTTAGTACAGTGCTCCGCTCACAATAAGTGCTCGATAAATATGAATGACGGACCAGACTGAGATCTGGGAGCCAGTGGACCTAAATTTTAATCCCGACCAGTTGCCTGCTTGTGAAGTTGGACGAATCACTTTAACTACTGTGCCTGTTACCTCAACTGGAAAATGGGGCTTAAATCCTAAACCCTCTATGTAGACTGTGAGCCCCATGTCGGACCTGATGGTTTTGTATCTACCCCAGTGCTTAGTACAGTGCTTGACATATCATAAGTGTTTAAATACCACTATTACGAGCTTACAGTCTAGACTTTTCCCTTTTGCTCCCAGGATCTCTTCTCTTCCTGTTGCCACATAAATGTTTTTTTCTTTTGTTCCCACCCCATTCAATTAACATATTTCAGTTGAGATCACTTTTCTTTCTTATTTCACTAGTTTGTTGTTTTTTTTTTAACCATTCAACTCTGAAGTTCCTTATTCATTTCTGGGCATAATTCTGATTTTCTCACCCTCCTTGCTTATAGTTTCTTTTATGGTTTAGTGGCTAGAGCACAAGCCAAGGAGTCAGAAGGACCCGGGTTCTAATCCCTGCTCTGACATGTCTGCTTTGTGACCTTGGGCAACTTGTATCTACACGGTGCTTAGTACAGTGCTTGGCACATAGTAATAATAATGGTATTAAGCGCTTACTATGTGCCAAGCACTGTTCTAAGCACATAGTAAATGTTCTACAAGTACCATTATTATTATTAGGAACCTCTCTGGGCCTCAGTTACCTCATCTGTAAAATAGAGATTAAGAGTGTGAGCCCCATGTGGGATAGGGACTGTGTCCAACCTGATTAACTTGTATCTACCCCAGAGCTTAGAACAGTGTTTGACGCAGAGTAAGCACTTATCTAGTACCATAATAATAATTATTATTATTATTATTGTTTCTCTGGATCCCCCTCCTGACACCTAACATTTACAGAGGCATGCCTCATCTGTCACCTGCACAACCTCCTGCTTCCGTTACAGCTCCTGCCTCTCGAAACAGCTTTACTCTCATTCCACCTCATTAATTCCCATCTCTCTTTTCAAATCTCACCTTCCTCCTTCGCTCCTCTCTCATAATTTCTCACTCTCAATTTATTATTTGCCATTCCGGCCTATAAGCTTTTAAGGATTTCGTGTCTGTCAGAGGCACTGAGCAAGATCAGGTTTTCTCATTTTATGTCTTGATCCATCGGCCGGTTGTAGAACAACTACAGTAAACAGAATTGGCCGTCGTTGAAGTAAGACAAGATGGCCACCCGAATAGCCTGGGGTCTGGTTAGCAAATCCGGTCCAAGTATGTCAAGGGGGTATTGATTGAGTGTCCACGGTCTGCAGAGCGCTGTGTTATGTGTTGATGAAGATGTGATCCCTGTCCTCAAGAAGGATTTGGTCTAGCAGGGGAGCAGACTTGAAAGGAAATTACAGACAGGAGGAAGAAGGACAAGGGGACAAGGACAGAAGTTACTTAGAAACAGCTGTGAATAAATACCTGTTCCCGCCCCACATTGGGAGCCCCATGTAGGAGAGGGACTGTGTCCAATCTAATTAACTTGTATCTACCCCAGCACTTAGAATGGTGCTTGACAAAAGCTATAATAATAATAACTTCTTATTTGCTATGTTCTGTTCTTCACGAGATTCCTGTTGAAAGTTTACCTGTTCTAAAGAGGTTAATATTTAGGAAAGCGTTTGATCTGATTAGTGGTCTAATTTATGAATGGAACTGATCTGAGTTTTTGGCAATGATGTGTTTACTCCCATCGCCTCCTCTAGAGGACTTTGTGGACAGGAATCAAGTGCTGAATATCACCCCGGTTATTATTATTAATAATTGTAGTAGTAGTATTCATTCATTGTTGTATTTACGTACTGAGTGCAAAGCACTGTACTAAGCGCTGGGGAGAGTACAATACAACAACAGACACCTTCCCTGCCCACAGTGAGTTGTGGCAGAATTACCATCACCATGGAGTTGCCACCCACTCCAGGGTGGAATGTCTATGCAGCAAACAAAGCCCCTACTTAGCAATTTCATAGCAATGAAAGAAGTCACTACCTCATTCCACCTGGCCAGAGGAAGCTGCCGCATTCAGGAGGAGAAGAAAATGCAGCCTCTTGGCTCTGCAGGTGGAGAACGAGGCACTCTGGCGGGATCAATCCATCAATAATATTTATCGAGTATTTACTGTGTGCAGAGCACTGGACGAAGGGTTTAGGAGAGCATAATACAACAGAGTTGAGAGAGATGTTCCCTGCCCATAAGGAGCTGAACAGTCTAAAGGTGGACAGAGACGTTAAACGGAATCATGGATATGTACATAAGTTCTGTGCAGCTGAGGGTGGGGTCAGAT
Source organism: Ornithorhynchus anatinus (assembly GCF_004115215.2). NCBI lineage: Eukaryota > Metazoa > Chordata > Mammalia > Monotremata > Ornithorhynchidae > Ornithorhynchus > Ornithorhynchus anatinus. The sequence continues at coordinate 16,368,066 of NC_041741.1, read as the reverse complement.
AACTTAAATTCCATAAAGAAAAGAAAGGAAAAAAAGAGCTGATATTTTTGACTATCAGTCCACTGCTTTGCTCATAGGTCAATTCTCCTTCCTGAGTTGCAAACCATGGCTGGGAAAAATGAAAGTCTTAAAAAAAAGTTAAGCACATATTATGTGCCGGGGACTGTACTAAACACTGGGGTAGATACAAGGTAATCAGGTTGGACACAGTCCTGGTCCCAAATAGGACTCACAGTCTTAATCCCCATTTTACAGTTGAGGTCACTGAGGCCCAGAGAAGCGAAGATCACCCTGCAGACAAGTGATGGAGCTGGGATTAGAACCCAGGTCCTTCTAAGTCTCGGGCCAGTGCTCTATCCACTAGGCCACACTGCCTCTCTTGGATGACATTGAGGCTTATGTGAACTTTCTTGCTGGAAACTTCAGGGGAACCAGTCCAGTTCATTCCAGCTCTTAGAAATGTGATTGGCACATAGTAAGAACTTAACAAATACCACTACTATTATTAATATAATCCACTGCTTTGTTGTAGCTCCATCAGAACATTTTGGGAAGATTGGGTTCTCTGGGGCTGGGGGTGGGCTTGATGGGACGTGGTCCTTGCCACTTAGCATGGTGGGAAACCACAAACACCACATTGAGGTCTGGTAGTGGCTTTTAGGAGCTGAAATGCATCAGCCTGAGAAGGAAGAAATTGAGAAAATGAAAGCATAAATGAGCTGTTCACTTGGATCAGCATAGAAATGACCGGTTGTAATGAATATATAATACCGAAGTACTCAAATCCAGACCTCCATAAACATTATCGTTATTATCATATCATTATCATCAATATGCTCTGTTACAGAAACAAGTTGATCAGATAGAGCACAGCCCCAAACAGGGTTCATGGGTCTGAGGAGGGGGAAATAGGAATTTAATCACAGTTTTAATCCTCTAGACTGTAAACTCACTGTGAGCAGGGAACGTGTCTATTAACTCTGTTGTATTGTACTCTACCAAGCATTTAGTTTAGTGCTTTACACACAGTCAGCACTTGAGAAATGCCATTAATTAATTTTACAGTTGAGGCAACTGAGGCCTAGAGAAGTTAAGTGACTTGCCCAAGGTCACACAGCAGACACGTGGCAGAGTCGGGTTAGAACCCGTGTCCGCTGACTCACAGGCCCATCCTTTTGCCACCTATAGTTTCTGCCATCGTTTTCAAGCCTGCCTTTCAGTCACCCGATGTATGGATTTCCTCCATTCTCTGGATCAAAGCTAGAAAATAGACATGACACCTGTCAATGACTGGCCCAAGGCGCTTTCATCTTATTCCATCTGGCCATCAGACTAGAATGATAGGACAGAATTGATAGGTAGCGAGAAGGAGCATTTCTTCTCTGTGATGGATGCCTTGCCATAGAATCCTTTTCAGGAGAAAGAAATCTTTTTCGGCCTTTTGTTAGTTTCGAGCATCAAAACCTGCACGTCACGGCGAGAGGGAGGTTGATGTGGAAGTTACTTTATTTCTGGTTCAGAATTTAGATGAGTATTTTCCTCCCATCTTTCCAAATAAAAGTAAGTCAAGCTGTGCCACTTGACAGTGGTTTTACCAAGGGTTCTCCAGAACATCCAGGCCTACGGAAAACAAACCACGTCGTCTCCCAAGTGCTTAGTACAGTGCTCTGCACAGAGTAAATGCTCAGTAAGTACTATTGATTAGTTGATTGATGGAGGCCCAGCCCTTTCTGGGCCACGGTGAGAAGCAGTGTGGTCTAGTAGAAAGAACAAAGGCAAGAACAAAGGTCTGGGATTCATAGGACCGAGGTTCTAATCCTACCTTCCTCACTTACCTGTTGTGCGCTGATCTCATCATGGGCAGGAATGTGTCTGTTGTTATACTATACTCTCCCAAACCCTTAGTATGGCGCTTTGCACCCAGTAAGGGCTCAATAAATATGATCGAATGAATGAATAATTGATTGAATGACCTGGACAAGTCATTTAACTCCTCAGTGCCTCCATTTCCCCCATCTCAGGGTTGCACCTGGAGAGTTTCCAATACTCTACCAGTCTCGACTATGGGAGGGAGAGTCAAGCGGAGGCCTACCCATTCCATTCCTAACTCGGGCAGTGGCTAGCGAGTGGAAAGCAATCTGCTACAAGTCAAACTCACTTGTGCTGGGCAGCAGCAGCGTGGGAGAAAGTCAAGGACGGAGACTCATTTACTGCATGGAAGGAGGCAATGGTCAACCACTTCCGTATTTTTACCGAGAAAACTCTCTGGATCCACTACTAGAATAATTGCAGGTGGAGAGCGGGGCGTTCTGGGAGAGATGTGTCCATGGTGTCGTTATGGTTCGGAAACGACTCGACAGCATAAGACAAGCCTCCATTTCCTCATTTGTAGAATGAAGAGTAAATCCACTTTCTTCCTCCTACTTTGAGAGCCCCACGTGATTCTCTTGGATCTATCCCAGCGCTTCATTCACTACACGTCACATAGTGAGTGCATTACAAGCCCATCATTATTATCCTAACCCTATTGTACTCTTCCAAATGCCTTCAGAGTGCTCTGTAATCAACCGATCCAACAGTGGTATTTATTGAGCACTTACAGTGAACAGAGCACTGTACTAAGCGCTTGGGTGAGGACAATAGAGTGGGTGCCTTGGGCAACTGACAATAGTAGTAGTAGTAATAATGGTATTTATGCACGTACTATGTGCCAGGCGGTGTACTAAGCACTGGGGAAGAGACAAGATAATAATAATGTTGGTATTTGTTTAGCGCTTACTATGTGCTAAGCACTGTTCTAAGCGCTGGGGTAGATACAAGGTAATCAGGTTATCCCACACAGGGCTCACAGTCTAAATCCCCATTTTACAGATGAGATAACTGAGGCAACAAGAAAAGTTAAGTGACTTGCCCAAGGTCACACAGCTGACAAGCAGCGGAGTGGGGATTAGAACCCACAACCTCTGACTTCCAAGCCCGGGCTCTTTCCACCAAGCCATGCTGCTTCTCTTGTACTTCTCTTAAACTGTACTAAGTGCTTGGGAGAGTACAGTATAACAGAGTTGGTAGACACATTCCCTGCCAACAATGAGCTTACAGTTTAGAGAAGCATTGTGATCCAGGAACCAGGGACTTAAGTTTAAATCATGGCTCCACCACTTGTCTGCTGTTTGACCTTGGGCAAGTCACTTCACTTCTCTGGGCCTCAGTTCCCTCATCTATAAAATGGAGATTACGACCGACCGTGAGTCCCATGTGGGGCAGGGACTGTGTTGAACCTGATTAACTTGTCTCTACTCCAGTGCTTAGAACAGTGCCTGGCACGTAGAAGGGGGGATAGACATGAATACAAATAAATAAACTACGGATATGTATGTAAGTGCTGTGGGGCTGAGTGGGGGCGATTAAAGGGTGCAGATAGAATTGAAAGAGCGACACACTTAATGCAGTGCCTGGTACTTAGTAAGCACTTAACAAATAACTTAACAAATACTGTAATTATTAGTATTAGAAGTGAATGGGAGAAGATGTTCTAGACAGGAACCTGATCAGTTGGATTATATTGCTGTCTTGAAAAGACGGTCTGTTTCGGCTCGATGTTGGTGATTTTGAAAGTGATAAGATAAATATGTGGAGGCGTGGAATGATATAGAAATATGTAGATGTGTGTGTACATTCATAAAAATGATGAACTAGTATCAATAATAATAATGCTTGCTGTTCATTGTGTATTTTTATTCTTTGAAAGAACTTTCACATCAATTTTCATTTTATCTTCTTAGTACCCCTGTGAGGTGGGAAACCTAAAGTTGGGAAAGAAAAACTTCGTTTTCATCTAGGTGGTGTAGCCAGAATTAAGAGGGAAGAACTAACCATATTTATTGAGCATATGCTATGGAGCATTAGATAGTAAATTCCTGGAGGGCGGAGATGGGATCTTTCACTTGTATTTTATTTTTCAAGTACCCTAGTGCTCTCCACACAGTAGCTGCTCAGCAATTGATGGGTTCATTGTTTGGAGAGCATTTTACTTAGGTGAATGGACAATGCACAAAAGAAGTAACAGATGCAAATCCCTCTAGACTGTCAGCTCCTCCTGGACAGGGAATGTGTCTGTTGTCAAATTATTGGGGATAAATAAATTGGGGATTAAGACTGTGAGCGCCACATAGGACAACCTGATTACCTTGTATGTACCCCAGTGCTTAGAACAGTGCTTGGCACACAGTAAGCGCTTATCAAATACAGTCATCATCATCATCGGGGTCTTTCACCAAGCTAATCATGTTGGACATAGTCTATGTTCCTCCTGGTTCCCAATCTTAATCCCCATGTACAGATGAGCAGACTGAGGCCCAGAGAAGTGAACTGACTTGCCCAAAGTCATGCAGCAGCCAAGTGGTGGAGGTGGGATTAGAACCCAGGTCCTTCTGACTCCCAGGCCCATGTTCTATCCACTAGACCACACTGCTCTAATCCTCGATTTCCTCATCTGTAAAAAGGGGATTCAATACCAGTGAAGGACACCGGGGCTTAGTCAAGGGCTTCACACGTAATAAGCACTTAACAAATACCACAATTGTTATCGATTTTTTTTCTTTTTTTTAGTTCCTTTAGCTGCTCTTCTTGCTTGGGGTTCAGGTGACTCAAATGGGTTTCCTTCTCCAGCCTGGTCTTCACCCTGCTTCTGAAGCTGTTGGAGAGTGAAAGATAGTTTTAATAATTTTTTTTAAAAAAGGTGAAATCATGGTTTTTTGAATCGCCCATGGAATTTTACACTGAACAGAAGGTTTTCCCTCATTATCCCAAATTATAAAATACCACTTGACACATTGCTAGGGTGCTTTGGAATTGTTATAAGCCTACTGTTATCATCCTAATGTTCTAGTTTGCAGTTTTCTCCAATTAGGCCTGGTGTGTTAAAGGAAAGCAAATATTTTCCAGTTTTTTGGGTAACTGTATTTGGCAAAATGGTCTTATCTGTGTTGAAGGAATAATCTGTGCATGCACTGGATCAGAAAAGCGAGGGAGATTGAAAACTTCAATTTCAATCACTCAGTGGTATTGAGCAATTACTGGGTGCAGATCACTTTAATAAACACTTGGGAGAGTACAATACAAAAGTTGCTAATTACATTCCCTGTCCACAGTGAGCTTATAGTCTAGAGGGACAGACTGAAGAAATCATCTGCCCAGCTTCTTTTCCCTTCTGTGTCATCTGTGCACCTTTGAGTACTTGATATTCTCCTCACCCTCAGCGCCACAATTCGGTAAATATCTGTGAATTCATTTTAATGTCTGTCTCCTCTTCTAGAAAATAAGCTCCTTTGGGGCAGGGAATGTCTCTACCAACTCCTACATTGTACACTTCTAAATGCTCAATACAGTGCTCTGCATACATGAAGCACTCAATAAATACCACTGATTGAAGGAAACTTCCTCTCTCATAAACTGTAAGGGTGGAAAATGTGGAGAGTTAAAATGTGGCGATTGAGCTGTCCAGATTTTGTGGAAGATCATGACATATGACTTTCACCCTATATAAGGGTGATCCTTTCTTCTGAAGAAATAATAATGTTGATGATAATAATTATGGAACGTGGTAAGCACACACTATACATCAAGCACTATACATAAGCACACACTATACTAAGCGCTGAGATAGATATAAGTTGATAAAGTTGGGCACAGTTTCTGTCCCACGTGGGGCTTGTTGTCTAAGTGAGAGATGAACAGGTATTGAATCCCCACTTTACTGCTGAGGAAACTGAAGCCCAGTGAAGTGACTTGCCCCAGGTCAGCCAGCAGGAAAGTAGTGGAACTGGGATTTAGAACCCAGTTTCTTTGACTTTCTCCTATGCTATGCTTCTTATCGACTCCATCTATCCTGCATCCAGCTGTGGTGTCTTTCTAAAATAATAGAAATTTTTATTTCTATTTTATTTCTATTTCTATTTATTTCTAGAAAAATAGAAATAAGAGCACATCACTCAAGCGGCAGACCCCAAAAATCAATGAGGCAGTATGGCCTAGTGGGTCTGGGAGTTGGAAGGATCTGGATTCTAATCCTAGCTCTGGCACTTGTCTGCTGTGTCACTTTGGACAAGTCACTTCACCTCTCTGGGCCTATTACCTCATCTGTAAAAATGGGGATTAAGACTGAGAATCAGGTGGAATTTGGACCTTGTCCAAACTGATTAGTTCGTGCCCACCCCAGCGCTTAGCATAGTGAATGGCACATAGTAAGCGCTTAACAAATGCCATTGAAAAGAAAAACCCCCACTTCTTCCAAACCTTGTCTTTCCCCTCTTTCGAAGCCTCTTAAAAGGTCACACCTTCCTAAAAGTCTTCCCTGATGAACCTCCCAAATTTCTGGTCTAGCTTCCCATCAGCCATTTTAGGACCTGGAGCCCTGCTGCTTATGAAATCACTTTATTGCTTTCTTGTATATCATTTTCATTTATTCTCTTGCCAACTCCCAGTAAACCATAGATGAAATTGTATCCGCTGATTTTCCCCATTACCAATCGATAATATTTTTTGAGCATTTACTGTGGGTAGACCACTGTACTAAGCACTTGGGAGAATACAGTTCAACAGAGCTAGTAGACATGTTTGCCCACAAGTTTACAGTCCAGATGGGGAGTCATGAGCTCTTTAGGAAAGGAGATTGTGATTTTTACTTCCCTTACATGGTCTGTAGGCATTTAGGACAATATACTGGACTCAGTATATAGTTTATACATCTGGTTAGGACATCATGATGATGGTTACCGTAAAAAAAAGATTTATTTGCCATTCCCTAGCCATCTGCCTCCCACCTTGGAGTGAGGAAATTAATCAGTGGCATTTATTGAACACCTACTGTAGTGGTGTTTTTTTTAAATGGTATTTGTTTAGCGCTTTCTGCGTGCCAGGCAGTTATCTGAGCCCTGGGATAGACACAGGTCTAATCAGGTTGGACACCGCCCCTGTCCCACATGGGGCTCACAGTCTTATTCCCCATTTTACAGATGAGGTACCGTGTGTAGAACACTGCACTAAGCACTTGGTAGAGTACAGTGAAGCAGAGTCCATCAACACTCTCTCTGCCTACAAGGAGCTTTCAGTCTAGAGAGGGAGACAGACATTAGTATAGATTGCGATTCTCTGGAGTTTAGCCGGCACAGGGATTAATGTTACAAAGGCCGTGGCATCCACTGGGCCTTTTTATGATTGAAAATCTATTTGTCACTAATTGTATCATTTCTCTAGGGATGTTGCCTGCAGGTTTTCTAGACTGGAATGCTTCTGTAAAACAAATCAGATTCTCACACTGGGCACATATCCATTCTACATCTGTCAGAGAAATGTCTTTACAGTATTCATTTTCAAAGTGTGAGCGAATTGGCTTCCAGCTAGAATATTTATTGATGGGTGTTTTGGGTTTTTTCTTCTCATCTTGGCGGTCACGGTCTTACTTCTTAAGCGGCAAATATGCTGGCTCCCTCTTTTTACTCCAACCTTTATGAACCTGAAGCGCATCCAATGTTCCTGGGTTATTCCCTTTATGGACGAAACTGACCAATTACTCCCCTGACCGATTTGCATTGAATAATAAAACACCGTGATTGTAGGAATTGATTTTGCAATTGATTTTTCTCCCAATGTTTGTTTCAGCGATTTTGTTCTTTTACTCTGGTGGTAGATGGACCAGTTTCATTACATCTTTGTCTTGCCCAGGAGATTGAAAACACCATGAGGGTAATGGTGGCATCTTTGCCTTCTTTTGTATATTCTCCAAGCACACAGTAGATCATTCTGCATATAGTAGCTCCTGTTGTTGAAATGAAGGCGTCATTTGCAAAAGGTCCAAGAGAATGGCTACAAGGACAGAGTCCACATTAGTTTGGGGGTTGTTTTTGTTTTTTATGGTATTTGCTAAGCAATTACTACATACCAGGCACTGTACTTGAGTGCTGGGGTAGATACGAACTAATAAGGTTGACACAGTCCCTGTCCCACATAGGGCTCACAGTCTTAATCCCCATTTTACAGATGAGGTAACCGAGGCTCAGTCAGCCGTATTTTTTGAGTACTTACTGTGTGCAGAGCAGTATACTAAGTGCTTGAGAGAGTACAGTATAATGGTAGAACAGATACATTCCTTGCCCACAACAAGCTTATGGTCCAAAGGGGGAGAAATGAAGTAACTCACCCAAGATCACACAGCAGACAAGTGACGGAGCCGGAACTATGACCCAGGTCCTTCTGTCTCCCGGGCCCTTGGCTCTATCCACCATGCCAGGCTGCTTCTCTGGTTTTCTTTAGAAGGCAGTCACTTCCAGGTGGGGAGAATAAGTGTAAAAGCTACCTTTAGCAGACCTTCTTAGCCTTACATTTCTTCATTTTTCATCCTTCCCCTGCATTCCCATAGTTCACTTCTCCGTTAGACTGCAAATTCCTTGAGGGCAGAGATTACGTGTGCTGCATTGCACTCTCCCAAGCACTTTGTACAGTGCTCTGTGTATGGCAAACGCTCAATTCGCGCCATCAATGGATTCTCCATTTTTTTAAGCATGTGCTCCTGCTGTGATTTATTTTTTCCAGCTGGACTGGATATAAAGAGTTAATTAGTCCCCCTCACTGTTCTTCTACATCAGCGGTAACTGTGCACCCCGAACAGGTCCGGGAAAGAATGGATGGAAATGTAGTAGGTTAGGCAGGAGTGGTTTTCCTCTTTCAGTTTTGTTCTCAGCTGCTTCTCCCACACACTGAATAAATCATTCAGTGGCATTTACTGAGTGTTTCCTATGTGCAGAGCACTGCCCTAAGCTCTTGGGAGAGTGCAGTACTACAGAGTTGGCAGATACATTCCCTGCTCAAAACAGAGCAGCGCAGTGGAGAGGCAGCATGGCGTAGTGGAAAGATCCTGGATTTGGGAGTCAGAGGACCTGAATTTTAATCCCAGCTCTGCCCCTTGTTTGCTGTGTGGCCTTGGGCATATCACTTCTCTTCTCTGGGTTTCAGTTTCCTCATGTGTAAAATGGGGATTAAGACTGGGAGCCTCACTTGGGACATGAACTTTGTCCAACCTGGTAAATTTGTTTCTACCCTAGGATTTACTATAGTGCCTAGAATATAGTGAACTCTTTTAACAATTACCAGAACCGTAAGCTCGTTATGAGCAGGGAACGTGCCCACTAATTCTGGTGTGTTCTCCCAACTGTTTAGCTCTGCAAAGAATAATGTTCAATAAGTAGCACTGAGTGATTTTTTAAAAAATGTGTGGGTAGTGGAAAGGTTTCCCCTATCTTAACATCTGTGATATCGATCATGAAATCAGGAGGCAGGTGATTACTTCTTTAAGCAAAGCGGGAAAATGCTTCTGAAAGAATAATGCAATTTGAGAAGAAGCATGGCCTAGTGAAAAGAGCATGGGCCTGGGAGTCAGAGGAACTGGGTTCTAATTCTGGTTCTGCCAGTTGCTTGCTGTGTGACCTTGAGCAAGTCACTTAACTTCTTGGTGCCTCAGTTCTCCTGTTCTCCCTCCTATTTAGATTGTGAGTCTCATGTGGGACAGGGACTGTGTCCAACCCACTTAATTAGCATCTACCCACGCACTTGGAACAGTTTTGGACTCATAGTAAGCGCTTAAATTCAATAAAAAAAATTATAAAAGAAATAACAGGACAAAGTGGTGAGGTTAGTTTCCCAGCACCAATCTGCAATCCAACAATTGGAAAAAAAGAAGAGGTTAAGTCAGTCTCTTCATGGGATTTCTCTGAGTGAATGAAAAGTAAAAAATGAGTGGTTAAGATAACTTCCTACATCTGTCACCATCCGGAAATGTTAATGGTTTTTGGGATAATGAATTCTGGCTCCATCCTCCTTCCTGTTACTAGCTAAAGGACACATTCTGTGTAAAGTGTCTCCTCCTGTAAAATGTTTATCTGGGAAGGTCAGATCCAAGTAAGATGGAATCCCAACCAAATTGGGAAACTCATGCAGTTCTTGGAAGAATGATAGGAAGTAGAATTAGACTGTCAAGTGTCATTTTGTGGAAATTGGAGGAATAAAATCAGGGAAGGTTTCTCCCTATTTCAGATGTGAAATATATAATAGGGCAGAAATAAAAGCCCTAAAAACCTTCTTCTCTCTAGAACATGAGCTCATTGTGGCCAGGGAACATGTCTATTAATTCTATTGGATTGTACTCTCCCAAGCGCTTAGTACAGCATTCTGCACCCAGTAAGCACTCAAATGCCATCAATTGATTGATATTGCTGCAGCAGCCCCTTACAATACCTTGCAACACCCCCGGATTCAGCTAGGAGTGAGGATTTCACCTCGTTGAGGGCAAGGACTGTGTCTTCCAACTGCATTGCACTCTCCCAAGGGCTTAGTACAGTTCTTCACACAAAGTAAGCCCTCATAAATACCAGTGATTGTTATTGTCAGAAGTGCTGTGAGACCCATCTCTTGTAAGTCACCAATGTGGGGGGAGGGGACTCCCTGCATTGTTAAATGGTGTAATGCCCCTTGATTGAACATGTTAGACTGCAGAGTGGAAAGAGCGTGGGCCTGGCGGTCAGGACCTGGGTTCTAAGTCGGGCTCTGCCACTTGTCTGCTCTGTAACCTTGGACAAGTCATTTAACTTCTCTGGGCCTCAGTTACCTCATCTGCGAAATGGGGATTAAGACTGTGAGCCCCATGCGGAACAGGGACCTTGTCTAATCAGATTTGTTTGTATCTACCCCAGCACTTTGTCCAATGCCTGGCACATAATAAGTTCTTAACAAATGCCACAATCATTATTATCATAATTATCATGAACAGTGAGAATCAGGTTGATCTCATGATGTAGCCTCTGTTCTTCAGGGTGGACCAGTTTATGCCTCTTTAACATGAACCTTTCCCTGGGCATTCCTCATCTTCTCCTAGGACCCCTAAAGTTGCTCTTCCCATTCTCTAGATTACAAACTCATTGTGGGCAGGAAACTTGTCTACCAACTCTGTTGTGTTGTACTCTCCACAGTCCTTATCTCTTTTCAGTCAGTTGTATTTACTTAGCACTTCAGTGTGTGCAGAGCGCTGTATTAAGCAGTTGGGTGAGTTCAATGTAGCAGTTTCAGGTGCGCAATCTAGAGGGAATCTAGACTGCATCTACCATTGTGCTCACACATAATAAAGGCTTATCAGTCAATCATGGTGATTGAGCACTTAGTGTGTGCAGAGCACTCTATTAAGCACTTAGGAGAGTACAATATAACAATATGAACACATTCCCTGCCTAAAACAAGCTTACAGTCTAGATGGGGAGACAGACGTTAATATAAATGAACAAATTACGGACATGTAATAAGTACCCTGGGGATGAGAGCGAGGGGATGAAGAAAGGGAGCAAGTCAGGGTGACACCGAAGGGAGTGTAAGAAGAGGAAAAGGGGAAGGAAGGCCTCTTGGAGTAGTTGGGCCTTCGATAAGGCTTTTTAAAAGGGGGAGAATAATTGTCAGGTATGAAGGGGGAGTGCATTCCAGGCCAGCGGCAGGATGTGGGTGAGAGGTCGGTGATGAGATAGACGAGATCGAGGTACATTGAGTAGGTTGGCGTAGGAGGAGCGAAGTGTGCGGGCTGAGCTGCAGTAGGAGAGTGGTGAGGTGAGGTAAGAGGGGGCAAGGTGACTGAGTGCTTTAAAACCTATGGTAAGGTGTTTCCGTTTGAAATCTATAACACTAAATAATGTTATTATCATTACTATTACCACTACTATTTTTATAATTAAGTGAAAGGGAATAGCTGAGGTTAAACCCATCCCAGTCCTTAAACCTTTGAAGGTTGACACATTCCCTGATAGAGATAAAGCCTTGTTTTCGTGGTTTGAAACCGGACAGGAACAGAGGAAGAGTCCGATTTGATACCCATCTTTACCCAACACCTGACGTGCCAAGACTTCTTTGGAATTCATCCTAAAGAACTGCTGGCCCTCATTCCAGGAATTCTTTATTCTTTTGGAGGTGCAGTTGTGAAAAGGAATCTTTGGGAAAATGAGGGATTGCAAGTTGAATCCACAGAGACCACCTGTCACTGGCTAATGGATTCAGAATGTTACATTGGATAGTTAGTTCATTCAATATTGGCCCCCTGAGTTGGGATTGCCATCAAAATTTCATTTGGGCTTCTCTTCCTTTTAATATTTATGTGATTCTACTCTGCAGTTACAAGCACAGTTGTGCTCTGATTATAATGTCTTCATATTTGTCAGATCCTGCAGACAGTGGTGAGGTGCTATCTAAGTGTCCTTATTTATTCATGATTTCCTCCTGTATGGCTTTAAAACCTTCAAAAAATTTAGGACGTGGTCACAGTCTAATACTTGTTTAGTCTATAGAAGCTGTGATGGAACTTAGTGGTTATTTTTGCTTCTAAGATGTTTGTTCCTAAGAAGGGCGGTATTTGAAGCGAACACTTTTATTTTGCTTAGTTTTAAAATGACATTGCCAGCCTTCTCAAAGGAGATGTCGTGACTGGTGCTCACCGAATGAATTTCTTATCTGTTCTAAGTGTAACCTGGTCATACTGTTGTTATGAATCAGTCAATAGTGTTTATTGAGCACTCACTGTATTAAATGTTTGGGAAAGTACAATAGGATTAGTAAATGTGGCCCTTGCTGTCTAGGATCTTATTACAGAGTTCCGATAAATCATAACATGGAAGGATTATCATTGGGCTGATCCAGTTTTATGAGAGTTATATTTAGCTGGGGTTCTGAAAATAATACCATCAGCTCCCGTGGCCTCAACTACCATCTCTGTGCCAATGATTCCCAAATCCATCTCTCTGCCCTTGATCTCACATTTTTAGGATCTCACATTTCATCCTACTTTCAGGACTTTTTTTTTTAATGATCTTTGTTAAGCACTTACCATGTGCCAGACACTGTACGAAGGCCTGAAGTAGATACAAGCTAATCAGGTTGGGACACAATCCATGTCCCACAGAGGGCTCACAGACTTAATCCCCATTTTATGGATGAGGTAACAGAGGCACAGAGAGGCAGAGTGACTTGCCCAGGGTCACATGGCAGACAAGTTCAAAACAGAACTCCTTGCCTTCCCACCCAAGCCCTGTTTTCTCCCAGACTTTCTTGTCAAGGTAGACAATAGTAATCATTCCTCAGTGGTATTTATTGAGAGTTTATGCAGAGCACTGTTCTAAACCTTTAGGAGAATACAGTGCAACAGAGTTGGTAAACATGTTCCCTGCCCCCAAGGAGCTTTCTAACTGTCTCACAAGCCCATAATCTTGGCATTATATTTGACTCATCACTCTCCTTCAACCTACATATTCAGTCTGACACCAAATCCTATCAGCTCTACCTTCATAACATCTCGTGAATCTGCCCTTTCCTCTCTACTCAAACTGCTACCACGCTTATCTGAGCACTTCTCATATCCCGCCTTGTCTATTGCGTTGGCCTCTTTGCCGACCTCCCTGCCTCCTGTTTCTCTCCTCTCCAGTCTGTACTAAACTCCACTGCCCAGATCATTTCTGTATGAAACGGTTTAGTCCACTTATCCCCACTCCACAAAAGCCTCGAGCAACTGCCCAGCCCTCTCCATATTAAGACTGTGAGCACCAGGTGAGACAGGGACTGTTTCCAACCCGGTTGGCTTGTATCCATCCCGGCACTTAGTACAGAGCCTGGCACCAGGTAAGTACTTTACAAATACCACAATTATTATGTAGACTTTGAAGTACACAGTCAGCTTGCCCCTTCCTACCTCACTTCAGTCGTTTACTACAACCCAGACTGCACACTTCAATCTTCTAACACCAACCTAATCACTGCACCTCTCTCTAACCCTCAGTCTCTAGCCCAAGACCACTCTTGAGGCTTTATCTCCCTCCTACTTCATATCTGACAGACCATCACTCTCCCCATCTTCAAAGCCTTACTAAAATAGTGGAGGGGGGGCTAGCTCAGCAAAAAGCAACTAAACCATAGCCCACCTCAACACTTTGAAGTTTCCACAGGCCAGTGGCTTTTAAAATCTGTTGAAAAGTGTGTGTGTATGTGTTGCGTGTGTGCTCCTTTTCATGTTTAACATTCCCACTTCAGTTCTTATGTTTCTGTACCCTTCCTCAGCACTTCTGTGATATTTCTTAAGCACTCACTACATGTCAGGCAATGTATTAAGCAGTGGGGTAGGAACAAGATAATCCAGTCTGACACAGTCCTTGTCCCACGTGGGACAGACTAAGCAGAAAGGAGAACTGTCTTTGAATTTCCATTTTTGTGATGGGGAAACTGCGGTCCAGAGAAGTGAAGTGACTTTCCCAAGGTCACACAGCAGGTCAGTGGCAGAGGCAGGTTTAGAATCCAGGGCTTCTGAGTCACAGGCCTATGGTCTTTCCCCTAGGCCACACTGCTTCTCTGCATATAATACAGTTATACATTTTACTTCTACCTCTCTGATGATCATTATTCTCACGGTCCCCATTATTTGTAAATAATTTTGTATGCCTGTCTACCCCCTTCAGTTCATAAATTCTTTATGGGCAGGACACATGTGCTTTGCATCTGTTTTACTTTGCCAAATGCTTACCAACATTACTACCACCTCTACTAATAGAGCACAGCTTGAGCTGGAAATTATGAAATTACTTATATGAATGACTCTTCATCTTCATCTTCCCTGCTGCTCTGTCTAATCCTGCTAACTATATTCGTTATAAAACAGTACCAGAAAAGAAAGCTCCATTTTGTAATTTAGGGAAACACAAACCAGTTCGGGTTGGTACATGCAGGAGGCATAAATACAGTTATAAAGCTTAGTCTGTTTTACTAGGAACCAGGCTACTATCACAAATTCCTGATTTCCGTAACAGTGCATCTTAGCTAAAAAGTTCCATTCTCCTCATCCACTCTAGATTTTTTTTCTTTCAATGATATTTTTAAAGCATTTACTTTGTGCTAGGCACTGTACTAAGCACTGGGGTAGCTACAAGCTAATCAGGCTGGACACAGCTCATGTTCCACATGGGGCTCACAGTCTTAATCCCCATTTGACAGATGAGGGAACTGAGGCCCAGAAAAGTGAAGTGACTTGCCCAAGGTCACACAGCAAACAAGTCTCACTCCCAGGCCTGTGATCTTTTCACCAGAAAACCCAGTCTTTTCCATGATTTTGTCCCAAGAATTAAGAATAAGCGATATTAGAGCTCTGGATTCTCTCGTTCTGGGCAGGGAATGTGTCTGATATTTCTGTTATATTGCGTCCTCCCAAGTACTTAGTACAGTGCTCTGTACATAGAAAATGCTCAGTAAATACCATTGATTGGGTGTCAGTGAGTCTGAAAATGAGTTGGCTAGCAGTTGGCAAGGGAGAAGGACGAGAAGCGATAAAGTTAAATAATCTACTGACTGGATCCTGAGGCCTCAAAGAATCCCCTGTTGTAAATGTTGCTTTGGAAATAATTTTATTACTTTAAAAACAGTAGGACAGATTTGTGAAGGGGTGACCTTTTTGTTCACTCATTTACTAAGCGCTTACTGTGTGCAAAGCTCTGTACTGGGAGTTTGCTTCAGAGGAATGTTTGAAGGTTACCTCGTTTTTGGTTAGGACAGACTTCCTTCCCTCTCTGTTTATGGCTCTTTTTGAAAAACAATTAAACAGAAAAGTGACTGATATGCATTTTCTTTCTCCTTGCAAAAAAAAAAAATGCTGCTGAAATGGCATTTAGGTCTGAAGCTGTAGTGTCGCCTCTCGATCAAACCTGTGTCATTCTTGAAAATATTACCCAATGGCAAGGTAGTAGATCTTGAGTCTCAGTTGATATTATGCAAATGGATTTTTCTGTTCACAGTGCATCTGTGAGATGATATGGACTTTTCTGCACCTCTGATAAAACTGGGATTTATGCTGCCCATTCCCTTAAGCAGTAAAGTCATTTAATATCTCTGAATTTTGCTTGCTTAGGTATCCATCCCACTTTTGCCCTGAGTCTTGAAGTTTTATTCGCTTTTTATTTATGCCCTCCTGCTTCTCCCTCCCTAGAGTTATCATTTCATAGACACCGAACCTGTGAAATGGTAAAATAGCGCGAAGCAAGACTTGCATGAGAATGGGGGGAGCCTCACTGATGAATATTGGGATGACTAAAGTCTAAAAAGAGAAAATTGGTTGAAGAAGCACAGAGATATTTCTTGAGAGGGAACGTCTATCATCTTACCTTTCCTCTGCCTGGCTCAGCTTTGGAGAGTTCTTTCAGGGAACATCCCTCAGCTATTCACATCCCTCCATACTTATAACAATAATAGTAATACTAATGATATATAAGTGCTTTTTATATGCCAGGCAATGTCTAAGTGCAAGAGGTAGATACAAGGTTGGACAGTCACTGCCCTCATGGGGCTCACAGTCTTAATCCCCATTTTACAGATGAGGTAACGGGCTAAGAGAAGTTAATTAATTTGGCCAAGGTCTCACAGCATTCATTCATACAGTTGCATTTACTGAGCATTAACTTTGGGCAAAGCACTGTACTGAACCACAAATGGATACTTTCCCTGTCCACAATGAGCCCACAGTCTAGAAGGCAAGACAGACATGAATGTACATAAATAAATTAAAGACAGGTGGCAGAGCCGGGAGTAGAACCCACAACCTTATGACTTTTTGCCCGCGCTCTATCAGCTAGGCCATGTTGCTTCTATTTTTTATTTTTATGGTATTTGTTTAACTCTTACTATGAGCCAAGCACTGTTCAGAGCGCTGGGGTAGATGCAAGGTAATCAGGTTGGGTACAGTCCCTCTCCAACATGGGGCTCACAGTCTTCATCCCCATTTTACAGATGAGGGAACTGAGGTCCAGAGAAGTGAATGATTTGCCCAAAGTTACATAACGTCCCAGGGTCAGAGCCGGGATTAGAAACCAGGTCCTTCTGACGCCCAGGCCCGTGCTCTATCCACTAGGCCAGGCTGCATACAATTTAGAGTGGTGTCCGTTCAGGAGATGTCTGGCATTTGTACAGCGCTTTCTCCATGCCAAGTGGAAGTAGTAGTAATGGTAGTAGTAGTAATAAATAAAGTAATATAAGTAAAAGTAGTAGTAATCCCAGTTCTGCCACTTGTCAGCTGTGTTACTGTGGGCAAGTCACTTCACTTCTCTGTGCCTGTTATCTCATCTGTAAAATGGGGATGAAGACTGTGAGCCCCACGTGGGACAACCTGATTACCCTGTATCTACCCCAGCACTTAGAACAGTGCTCTGCACATAGTAAGCACCTAACAAATACCATCATCATTATTATTATTGTTAATTGGATTTATTAAGTGCTTATTGTGTTCAAAGCACCATAGGTGCTGTGGGAGAATAAGCAGTGTGCTAAGCGCTAGGGTAAATACAATACAGTGAAGTCAGCTCACTCTTATCTCAGACCTCACTCACCCTGAAACCCTGACTGTGACTGTCCATACCTTCAAAAAGAGCCAAACTGTGTGAAACACTGGAGGGAAATGATTAGAAACGTGATTCTATTTATTGCTATTGTTTTTGTCTATCTGTCTCCCCCAATTAGACTGTAAACCCATCAAAGGGCAGGGACTGTCTCTATCTGTTACCAATTTGTACATTCCAAGTGCTTAGTACAGTGCTCTGTACATAGTAAGCGCTCAATAAATACTAATGAATGAATGAATGAAACGATCCCCCTTTAGACTTAAGCTCCTTGTGAGCAGAGAACATGTCTACCGACTTTGTTATATTTGACACTCCCCAGCACTTAACACAGAGCTCTGAACACCTTCTCTTGTCTTATGCCGTCGAATCGTCTTCGACCCAGAGCGATGCCATGAACACATCTCTCCTAGAACACCCCACCTCCATCTGCAGTCATTCTGGTAGTGAATCCATAGAGTTTTCATGGTAAAAATACAGAAGCAGTTTACCATTGCCTCCTTTCACACAGTAAACTTGTCTTCACCCTTGATTCTCTTCCATGCGGTTGTTGCCCAACACGGGTAAGTTTGACATGTAGCAGATGGCCTTCCACTGCCCAAGCTTAGGAATGGAATGGATATGCCCCTACCTGCCTCTCCCTTGTGTAGTCAAAACTGGTAGAGTACTGGGAACTCTCCGGGTGCAATCCTGAGAGGGGCTGAACACCTTACACCCCATACACTCCAGTCCTCTGCCGCTCACCTCCTCACTGTGCCTTGTTCTCGCCTGTCCTGCTGTCGACCCCTGGCCCATGTCCTACCATTGACCTGGAATGCCCTCCCCCCTCATATCCACCAAATTAACTCTCTTCCCCTCTTCAAATCCCTACTGTGAGCTCACCTCTTCCAGGAGGCCTTCCCAGCCTGAGCCCTCCCTTTTCCTGTGCCCCTCCTCCCCTCCCCGTTGCCCCTATTCCCTCCATCTGCTCTACCCCCTTCCACTCTCCACAGCACTTGTGTATATTTGTATATATTATTTATTATTCTATTTTATTAATGTTTTGTATATGATTCTATTTATTTTGATGGCATTGATGCCTGACTACTTGTTTTGTTTTGCTGTCTCCCCCTTTTAGACTGTGAGCCCATTGTTGGGCAGGGATTGTCTCTATTGCCAAATTGTACATTCCAAGCGCTTAGTACAGTGCTCTGCACACAGTAAGTTCTCAGTAAATACAAATGAATGAATGAGTGAGTGAATGTCATTGATGGTGATGAGGATTCTCCCTCTAGACTCTAAGCTCATTTTGGGCAGGGAAAGTATCTGCCATCTGTTATATTGGACTCTCCCGAGTGCTTAGTACTGTGCTCTGCACACAGTAAGCACTCAATAAATACCACTGATTGATTGGAACATTAAACAGCAACCATATAGAACTAGGAACCCTGGAAACATTTTCAAGCACCGATGATCTTCACTTTGAACGTGGAACTGGGTTTGGAGCTTGGGTGGTGATCACTGAATGTTGTGGTTTGAGATAAAAGCTTATTCCTGATTTAAATAAGGGCTCCAGGAAGAATGAAACATTTTGAGTTGAAGAGGAAGTTCAGCTGTCTTCCATGGAGATATTGAAACTTGAACTTCTCTCCTGTAAAATAGCTCAGTTATGGAAACACATTTTATTGCAGCTATTTTACGTTCCTCTCTCCAATTTGGTAGTTAACGGTGGGTTTCTCTTTCGAATATATTTGCACATATTAGCTGTTGCCGGAATGGATTTTGATATAAAAATTACATTTGAATGTTCACTGGAGTTAGATGCTGAAAACAAACGTTGTAGTGTTTCATGATTATAATTAGAGGTTATACTTCTATCAGCTGTAACTCATAGAACACTAGTATCCAGGCAATTGCTGTATGGAGAAGGTGCGGAATTAAATGTCATAAGACTGTAATGGCATTTGCCTCACAGAATAGTTCATGGTGGAGATTTTGATCATAGTGAAATACAGGTCATTCACAGATTACAGTATCTTCCAGTTATATTGTAATTGTGTGTTCTGTGTGCTGGAAATGATGAAACATTACATTAGATGTAACCATATATTTTAATATTTCTTGTTTACTTCCCAGAAATGGTCTAATTAACCAAAACAAATAGCGTTTTTGTGGGTTTTTTTTTAATACTGGCTTTCGATTTGACTGAAATTGTAGCCAGGCAACCCTGAATTTCACTTCTCAGGAAAAAATGAATGAATCTCATAGATGCTAATATAATTATTGGATGGGAAAATGGGACAGTATTTTTCTATGCTTATTGTTTTGGAATGGGTTACCATTTCTAACGGTTAACGTATTTTAGAAAATCTTTTTATGTTTTAGAAATACATGCTGAACATATTGTGATTTAATGTGCCTAGGTAATACAATTCTGTGTTGGCGTGGGCAGAGGGGGAGTTATATGTATTTGGGAATGTAGCTCTAATTTCTTACCATTAACATCGTTTAAGAAATTGTTTAACATTATAAGTAAGACAATAAACACTTATAAGTGTAAGCAGCAGTGAATAAAGAATGGGTCTGGGAACCAGAGTACCTGGGTTCTAATTCTGACTCTGCCACTTGACTACCAAGTGAGCTTGGGGAAGTCACTTATCTTCTCTGTGCCTCAGTTTATTTAATTATTAAATGGGTAAGAAATACCTGTTCTCCCTCCTATTTAGACTGTGATCCCCACGTAGATCAGGGACTATGTGTAGCTTGTTTAACTCATATCTACCTCAATGCTTAGAACAGTGCTTGATACATAGTAAGTGCTTAATAAATACCAAAAAAAAGTAAAAGCTGCCCAGATTGTGATTTGTCAGTCAATTATATTTGAGTGCTTACCATGTGCAGAGCACTGTACTAAGTGCTTGGGCGAGGACAGTTTAATGATATGACAAGCACATTCCCTGCCCCCAATGAGCTCCCAGTCCAGAGAGGGAGACAGTAATATAAATGAATAAATGACAGATAGGTACATAAGTGCTGTGGGGCTGGGAGGGAGGATGAATGAAGGGAGTAAGTCAGGGTGATGCGGAAAGGAGAGGGAGAAGAGGAAAAGAGGGCTTAATCAGGGAAGGCCTCTTGGGGGAGATGTGCCTTCAATAAAGCTTTGAAGAGGGGGAGAGTATTTATTGGATATGAGGAGGGAGGGTGTTCCAGGCCAGAGGTAGGACGGAAGCCCTCTACACTATAAACCTGCTGTGGGCAGGGATTGTGTCTCTATGGCTGTAATTACTTTCCCAAGCACTTAGGACAGTTCTCTGCACACAGTAGGCGCTCAATAAGTGCGAATGAATGAATGAATGAATGACATGGGCGAGAGGTTGGTGATGAGATTGAGGAACAGAGAGAAAGTTAGCATTAAAGGAGTGAAGTATGAGGGATGGATTGTAGCAGAGTCCTGAGGTGAGGTAGGAGGGGGCAAGGGGATTGAGTGCTTTAAAGCCAGTGGTGAGGAGTTTCTGTTTGATGCGGAGATGAATGGGCAACCACTGGAGGCACTTAAAGACAGGGCAAACGTAGCCTTAATGGTTTTTGTAGAAAATTGATACAGGCAGCAAAGTGTGGACTGGAGTAGGGAAGAGACAGGAGACTGGGAGGTCAAGGAGGCTGATAGGTAATCAAGGCAGGATAGGGTAAGTGATTGGATTAAAGTGGTAGCAGTTTGGATGGAGAAGAAAGGGCAAATTTTAGTGATGTGTAGGTCAAACAAGATTTTATGATGGATTCATTCAATCGTATTTATTGAGCACTTTGCTGTATACAAAGCACTTGTACTAAGCACGTGGAGAGAGTAAGATATAACAATAAACAGATCCACTCCCTGCCCAAAACAAACTTACAGTCTAGATCGAAAATGTGGGCTGAATGAGAGAGGAGTCAAAGATAACACCACAGTTTTGGGCTTGTGAGACCGGAAGGATGGTGGTGCCATCTACAGCGATGGGGAAAGTCAGGAGTAGGACAAGGTTTGGGTGGAAAGATAAAAAATAATGTTTTAGACATGGCTGAGGTGACAGGAAGACATCCAAGTAGAGATGTCTTGAAGGTAGGAGAAAATGTGACCCTGCAGAGAGGGAGAGAGATCAGGACTGGGGATATAGATTTGGGTGTCATCCACATGGGGGGGGAATTTGAAGCCATGGGAGCGAATGAGTTCTCCAAGGAAGTGGTGTAGATGGAGAATAGGAGACCCAGAACTGAACCTTGAGGGGCCCCCCCCTCACACCTATGGTTAGGAGGTGAGAGACAGAAGGAGCCCATGAAAGAGACTGAGAATGAGCGGTCAGAGAGATAGGAGGAGAACCATGAGAGGACAGTGTCAGTGAAGCCGAGGTTGGATAATGTTTCCAGGAGAAAGGGGTGGTCGACAGTGTCGACGCAGCTGAGAGGTTGAGGAGGATTAAGATGGAGCAGAGGTTGTTGGATTTGGCACAAGGAGATCATTGGTGACCTTTGAGAGGGTGGTTTCTGTGGAGCGAAGGGGTTGGAAGCCAGGTTGGAGAGAGTCACCTAGAGAATTGGAGGAGAGGAACTTAGACGGCTCACTCAAGTAGTTTGGAGAGGAATGGTAGGAGGGAGATGGGGGAGCGGATAATGGGATCAAGGGAGGGGTTTTTTTTAGTATATGGGAGATACAGACATGTTTGAAAGCAGTGGGGAAGCAGCCATTGGAAAGCAAATCAGACCAAACACAGCCCGTGTCCCACAAGGAGGCCACAGCCCAAGAGGACTGAAACTATTATCGAACTTTCAAAACAGAAGTGAGTTTTCTCCCTTCTCATGCTGAATCGTTTGTATCCCAATCAGCACCTGCTCTCAGATTTCTTTAAGGATTCTGTGCTAATGATCTGCTAATGGTTTCACTGCAGCTCTCCACCAAGGATGAAGCATGATAGTAATCTGTTGTTTAAGTATCCAAATTAAGCTCTCTTTTAATCCATTAGGCCTTCATTCCCTGAGGCTTCTTTTGAGGATTTTTTTTATTTGGTAGATCTGGCGGGGTGGGGGAAGATAGGAGAGGAAATGTATGGAGCAGAGATTTGACTTCCAGAAAGAGGGAGAAAGGTTCAGAAGGGGAAAAATTGGATCTTTACTGTCTGCTTCTCTGCTTCTTTCCCCCTCCTACCTCCTCCCTTCCCCATCCACCACACTCCCCTGGTTATCACCCAAGATTCTGCATTTAGCCTTCTTAAAGGGAGCTGTCAACACCTTGGCAGTACTACTCCCCAGCATATAGTCAGAAGACAAGACAAACAGAGACCTCTTCCTTGCCCAGGAGGGTTTACTCCAGAATGCATGATCACAATCACCTGGACAGCTCATTATAGGCAAGGAACATGTCTTGTTCTTCTGAGATATCGCCCAAGTACTGCACCCAATAGACCTCAGATAATTTTCCATTACTGCTACTATGTGATCACAAAGAGTTACACCAATATTCCTGTCCTGAGGGTGGCCATAAACACCATATATAGTTGCATTATTGCCTCCACCACATAATTGCCCCGGCCCAATTTTTTGAAGAAGGAACAAGAGATTATTTGGGTGTTGCTTAATGTATAATTGTAATACGTGGGCTACTTAAGTGCTTACTGTGTGCCAAACACTGTACTGAGCAATGGGGTAGATGAAATGTAATCAGGTCAGAAACAGTTTCTGTCCCACGTGGAGCTCACGGTCTAAGGAGGAGGGAGAGCAGGTATTTATCCCCATTTTACAGATGAGGTAACTGAAGCCCAGAGAAGTGAAGAGACTAGCCCAAATTCACACATCAAGCAACTAGCAGAGCTGGGATTAGAACTCTGGTCTTCTGATGCCCAGACTTATGCTGAATTGCTCTAGGCCATGCTGCTCAGGAGGAAGAAAGGCTAAAAATTTGACAAAAAAATGTGACCACACAGCAGAGACAAGCTTGAGCCTAGGAGAGAGGTGGTTTGTTCATTAAAATGGGTCTACTTCTGGGAGCTGATTAATTGAGTGCTTACTGTGTGTGAAACACAGTGCCAGGTATTTGGGAAAGTATTAGATTTTGCTGAGGCTTGTTCCTTGAAAGATCGAAATTGGGGCTGACCGGCTGTATAATTGCAAACGAGGATCAAAATCAACCAGAGAAGCAGCGTGGTCTAGTCGATAGAGCACAGGCCTGGGAGTCAGAAGGACCTGGCTTCTAATCCTGGCTCTTCCACTAGTCTGCTGTGTGCCCTTGGGCAAGTCACTTTACTTCTCTGTACCTCAATTTCCTCCTCTGTAAAATGGGGATTAAGATTGTGAGCCCCATGTGGGATATGAATTGTGTATCTACCACAGTGCTTCATACAATGCCTGCCACATAGTAAGCACTTAACAAATACCATTAAAAAATCCTACATCTACTGCATTTAAGGAATTATTAGAGACTCTAGACACTATCCAATTGCTAGGTGTGTGTAGGCCCCAGCAATTATGCCTGAACCAGATTCCCAAGCATGACAAGATCAAAATCGGGTTTTAATTGGTACCACACATTGGAGAAGATCATCACAGCAAATGCTGAAGTTGAAGTTGGCCAGGATTTAGTTAAAGCCACTGACTGCCAAAGACAAGTGGGCGATCTGGCTAGCAAAAGCCAGACACCATATGTTCGGGCCTTGTGGCTTCCTGGAACTCCTAAATTAAGATAGTGACCAAATTAGCTTACTCTAGTGTCCTTTTACTCTAGGAAAATAGCATAGGTTGAGAGAAATCCATCGAATGAACTTATTCAATGCAGCATGGCCTAATGGTTAGAGCACAGGCCTGGGAGTCAGAAGGATCTGGGTTCTATCCCCGTCACCCTCACTGGTCTGCTCTGTGACCTTGGGCAAGTCACTTCACTTCTCTGAGCCTCAATTCCCTCATCTGTTTAATGGGGAGTCAGACTGTGAGTTCCACGTGGGACAGGGATTGTGTCCAACCAGATGGGCTTGTATCTACCCCAGCACTTAGAACAGTGCTTGGCATATAGGAAGTGCTTAACAAATACCATCATTATTATTCCTTCTAGACGGTAAGCTCTTTGTGGGAAGAGAATGTGTTTATTGTTGTATTTTATTCTCCTTGGTGCTTAGTACAGGGTCCTGCATGCGGTAAGTGCTCAATAAATACAATGGATTAATTGACCGACCTTAGATATACATCACAGGTTGAGAGAAATAAATCGATCACGTGAAGCTCTCTGTTAGCTAGTTCTCAGAGAAGCGGGCCTTCATAACACTCATAAACACTCATAAAACAGTTCATAAACACTCGGGAAAGCTCGGTGGGTAGAGGCGTTAAGTCTCTTCCCAGAATTCTCCATGATTCTGGTGGGTGAAGTTTTCACTCTGCCAGGCTTGTAGTTCAAAAAATTAATCAGATTTATTGAGCACTTACTGTGTGCAGAGCACTGTACTAAGGGCTTGGGAGAGTAGAATATAACAATACAACGGACACATTCCCTGCCTACAACAAGCTTACAGTCTAGGGGGGAGTTACAGATTTGTACATATAAGTGCTGTGGGGTTGGGAGGCGGAATGAATAAAGGGAACAAGTCAGGGTGATGCTGAAGGGAGTGGGAGAAGAGGAAAGGAAGGCTTAGGGAAGGCCTCTTAGAGGAGATGTGCCTTCAATAAGGCTTTGAAGTGGGGGAAGATTAATTGTTTTTGAATAGAAAGAGGAAGGGCATTCCGGGCCAGAGGCAGGAGATGGACCAGAGGTTGGTGAAGAGATAGATGAGATTGAGGTACACTATTGGAACGAAGTGTGCGATTATGTACCAAGCACTGTACTAAGCCCTGGGGTAACGTCAACATAATCAGATCCCCCATGGAGCTGCCACACTGAGCAGGAGGGAGAAGAGGGATCGAATCCCCGATTTGCAAGTGAGGTAACTGGGCACAGAGAAATTAAGTGACTTGCCCAAGGTCATAGCAGATGAGTGGCAGAGCCAGGATGAGATCCCAAGTCCTCTAACTCCCAGGCACAGGTTCATCCCACTAGGCTTCACTGCTTATAGATGTGCACTTGTGTCTACGAGAGGTCAAGACACAGAGACATACCCGCGATCTAATCTCCCTCAAGTAGAATTTCAGGGGCCCTTCCTAATAATTATAATGGTGACTTTTGTTAAGCACTTTCTAGGTGTCAAGCACTGAACAAAGCACTGGGGTACATGCAAGATAGATTGAACACTGTTCCAGTCCCACATGGGGCTCACAGGCTTAATTCCCCTTTTTACAAGTGAGGGAACTGAGGTCCAGAGAAGTGAGGTGACTTCCCCAAGGTCACCCAGCAGACAAGAGGCAGAGCCGGGATTAGAACCCAGGTCCCTCTGACTCCCAGGCCCATGGTATGGACAGGTCAGTCAGGTTGACTGCGAATCCCTGTCCCACATGGGGCTCGCCATTCAGCCTTATTTTTCCACTGCATTCGGCCTCTTCTGAGCAATGTGCTAATTTAAACTTGAAATTCTTCAATCGTCTGAAACCCGACGATATGGAAAGTGTTCATTTTATGCTGGTCGGGCGAGCCTCCCAAATGAGGACACCAAATTAACCTTATAGTAAGTCCCTCAAAAGGAATTGCTCACTGATGGTAAAATAAATCGCTTTGCCCCCGGGCGGGCTTCCAGTACCTACATTTGCGTTTGCCAGCGGATGATTTATGATACCTAAAAGTACTGGCCTTTTGCTCCATCTCCGTTTTGAAGCACTGAAATGGGAGCATCCTCTATTAACTATTGTTTTGTTTGTGGATGTCGGCAAATCCTCCAGTGATGGCACCTTGACCTCCCCAAGAGACTCAGGCCATAGCTAAGGACCTCATCCCTTATACTGTCGCTATAGCAACCACCTGTGTGGATTGGGTGGGTTGGTGGGAGGGGGGGAGATTATGTACTCTCTCACTATACTGGGATCACTTTAGCCATAAATAGTAAAAGAGAAAATAAAATCTTTGCAGGCACTTGACAATGTGCCTGTTTTAGGCAGACATAGGCAGAGATAGCCCTGTATGCCTATTTTTTATAGTATTTCTTAATAATAATGTACTGGTTAAGCATTAAGTGCTTACTATGTGCCAGGCACGGTTCTAATCACTGGGGTAGATATGAGCTAGTCAGGTTGGACACAGTCCACATCCCACATGGGGTACACAGTCTTCATCCCCATTTTACGGATGAGGGAAGTTAAGTGACTTGACCAAAGTCACACAGCTTGGAACGGGTCTAAAACCCAGGTCCTTCTGACTCCCAGTGGGCAGTGATGGAATTTGGGTTGAGTGAATAAATGCACACATTCCCTCCTTTTAGCAGTGATCTCCTGTGGAATATCTACTGCGATCCTTGGAATCGTTCGCCTTATGGATCACATCAGCCCCAGTGGAGAAGCAACAAACGAGGGGGAGGAAGAAAGATGGTGTTTGTTTATGTTGTTTTAGCCTGTGTGCCTTTTCTGCACTAAACATGCTTACTAGAAAGAGCTCAGCATGAGCATCAGGGGTCTGGACCTCTAGTCCTAGCTCTGCCACTTGCCTGCCATGTGACCTTGGACAAGTCACTTAGCTTTTCTGTGCCTCAGTTACTTCCTCGACTAAAATGGGGATTAAATCCTCCACCCCCCCAACTCAGATCATGATGCCTATGTGACACAGGGACTGGGTTCAACCTGATTATCTTGTATATATCCCAGCGTTTAGAACAGTGCTTGACACATAGGAAGTGCTTAACAAATGCCACAATTATAGTTATTAAATGTAGAACCACTTTCTTGGTTACAAGTTAACTAAAAGGCTTTGGCCTTATGCCAGAGTGGAGAAAAAAAAGGCAAGGTTTTCTCAAGTACAAAGATAACCTCACCCTTTTTTTCCCCTCCACTCTAAGATCCAGCTTCTCATAATTGAAATAAAACTGTCATCTCTGAAAAGCTCATCCGAAGGGAGAAGTCGGGGTGGGCGACAGTGCTCTGATTCGTGCACGTTTCAGTTTTTATGACCGCTGTTTACATAAATATGACATTTTCAGATCATGCACACATGCTTTTACTTACCTCAAGCAAGGCATCCCTAATTGTCAAAGACGCAAATGTCGGCTCTTTACAGTCCCCAGAATAGCCATTATGTGTTGTTTTCAGTTCATATCATAATAAATTTAGAATGTTTCATTAAATATCATCTTAAACTCAATGGAAAGTAATAAAGGCATCTGTTATTGTGTGAAGGAATTTGTAGGCAGAGAGCACTTCTAATTAGCTCACCCATTGTTGTTTAAAATATGCATCTATAGATACAGAACTCTCACACAGTTCATTTCTTGTTCATTGAGGTCTGCATGTAGATCATTCCAGATACAATGTTAACTGTTACTGGTATTTTCTGACTGGAATTTTGTAATGAATTCATCCCTTATGAGGATTTTCTTTCGAAACAAACTCTATCGTTTATTATCGCTGTTCTGAGGCTTCTTGATTGTGAGCTACCTGAAGGCAGAGATTAGCTAGATGGAATGGACAGAAGGACTGTAACATTTGTCAACCGGGGACTTTGGTAGGAAGGAGGAAGGATCTATGTGTGGTAAAAAAGTTGGGGTCTTAGGCCAGTCACATTCTCCCATCCAGCGTTCTCGGGGGGCTGGGAGGAGAAATCCTCATTTGCCTTGTCCACATTGTTTGGGCATAGAGGAAGCAGTGAGGCCCAGTGGAAAGAGTATGGCCCTAGGAATCAGAGGACCTGGGTTCTCATCCCAGCTGTAACAACTTCTTGCTGTGTGGCCTTGGGCAACTCACTTAATTTCTCTGTGCCTTCCATTTCCTCAATAGTAAACTGGGGAATAAATACCTGTCATCCCTACTACTTAGATTATGAGCCCCATGCAGGACAGGAACTGTGTCTGACCTAGTTAACCTGTAACCTACCCCAGCGCTTAGAACAGTGCTTGAAATGTAGTAAGCTCTTAAGAAATACTGTAAAAAAAAAAAAATGCGGACACGGCACACTCAAGTTGGGAAAATAGGGGATCCAAAAAGCCTACCATCCAGAGGAGAGACACAGATGTTATCCAAATGCCCAAAAGGTAGAGAGAAGTGGTGTGGCTTAGTGGATAGAGCATGGGCCTGGGAGTCTGAAGGATCTGGGTTCTAATCCTGGTTCTGATGATCTTGAGCAAGTCACTTCACTGCTCTGAGCTGCCTCATTAGTAAAAGGGGGGTTAAGACCGTGAGCCCCGTGTGAAACAGGGACTGTGTCCAACCCACTTAGCTTGTATCTATCCCAGCACTTAGAACAGTTATTGGCACACAATTAGAGAAGCAGCGTGGCGCAGTGGAAAGAGCACGGGCTTTGGAGTCAGGGCTCATGAGTTCGAATCCCAGCTCTGCCACTTGTCAGCTGTGTGACTGTGGGCAAATCACTTAACTTCTCTGTGCCTCAGTTCCCTCATCTGTAAAATGGGGATTAAGACTGTGAGCCCCACGTGGGACAGCCTGATTCCCCTGTGTCTACCCCAGCGCTTAGAACAGTGCTCTGCACATAGTAAGCGCTTAACAAATACCAACACTAATTAGTGCTTAACAAGTACCATAATTATTAGTAGTATTATTATTACAGATCTAAAGCCCAGACAAAGGTCTTGTTTTCAGTAAACCACTTTGTGTTCCACCAAAAAAAGAAAAAAGAATCCATCCAAGGAACTTTTCGTGGTAACTTGCTTGCTAATTGAACCACAAACCTGGGAAAATGAGTTGGCTTTCTTCATGCTGTTAGGAAAGCAGCAGGCTGTTTAACCTCACAAAATGCCTTGTCTAAATCACAAAGTTAAGGGATTTGCTGTCCTAGCAGGTGCCTCGATTCAACATTATGAAATCCTGGCACCTGTTTATCCAGCCTGGATAATTTCATCCAGAGGAAATTAAAATTGCGAGGAAGCTATTGAAGAGCAGAAGCTTTCCAGTAATGCACAGCTACTGAGAAGCAGCATGGCCTAGTGGATAGAGCCTGGGCCTGAAAGTCTGAATAACTCTAATACTTCTAATCCCATCTCTGCCACCTGTCTGCTGTTTGACCTTGGGCAAGTCATTTCACTTCTCTGGGCCTCAGTTACCTCATTTGTAAAATGGGGAATAAGACTGTGAGCCTCACATGGGACAGGGACTGTATCCTACCTGACAACCTTGGTAGACACAAGTGTCTACCCGAGTGCTTGACACATAGTAAACGTTTAACAAATACCATGATTACTGAAAAAAAACTAGACACTGGCAGCGTAACTGGGTCTCATGTTTATAGCGTACTCTCCCAAATGCTTAGTACAGTGCTATGTATATAGTTGATGCCTAATAAATGCCATTGATGATGATGACTCTTCTGGCATGTTATCATTATATTAAGTACTTATTATATGTGGTCTAGTGGATAGACTACAGGCCTGAGAATCAGAAGGACCTGGGTTCTAATCCTGGCTCCGCCACTTGTCTGCTGTGTGTCCTTGAGTAAGTCTCTTTGTTTCTCTGAGCCTCAGTTACCTCATCTATAACATGGAGATTCAGACAGTGAGCCCCATGGGGGATCAGGACTGTTTTTAGCCCAATTTGCTTGTTTCCGCCCCAGCACTTAGTACAGTGTCTGGCACATAGCAGACACTTAACAAATACCACAATGATTATTATGTGATAAACATTATACTGAACACTGGGATAGACAGAAAATAATCATTTTGGACATAGTCCCTGTCTCCCAGGGGGCTTGCGATATAAGTAATAGGGAGAATAGGCATTGAATTCCAGTTTTCCAGGTGTTTAAACTGAGGCACAGAGAAGTTAAGTGGGTTGCCTAAGGTCACACAGGCAGCTGGCAGAGCCCAGGTCCTTCTGACTCCCAGGGCTGTTCTCTTTCCACCAGGCCACACTGCTTCTCTGTCTATATGTCTGTCTCCTCCCCTAGATGGTAAGCTTATTGTGGGCAGGGAACATATAATAATGTTGGTATTTGTTAAGCGCTTACTATGTGCCGAGCACTGTTCTAAGCGCTGGGGTAGGCGCAGGGGAATCAGGTTGTCCACGTGGGGCTCACAGTCTTCATCCCCATTTTACAGATGAGGGAACTGAGGCACAGAGAAGTTAAGTGACTTGCCCACAGTCACACCTACCAATTCTCTTGTACTGTTCTCTCCTAAGCACTTATTACAGTGTTCTTCACACAGAAAGCGCTCAATAAACACCATTGGTGGTGATGATGATCTCTGGGTATCCTTTAGCCTGTGAATCCCATGTGGGATAAGGACAGTATCTGGTCTTCACATGTAGTATCAACACCAGTGCTCAGTACAGTGCCTGGCCCATAGATAACACTTAGCAAATGCCATAGTTAGTGTTTTGTGCATGACCTGCCTGGTCCATCACAGATCCCTCCCTCCATTTGTGAACTGCAAATCAAGGGGCAAGTCAACCCAGGGACCCAAAACTAGCAATACTCTTCCTCCCATTGAACCTACTGGGTGGGAAGAGGGACTGGTTCTTTCATTCATTTATGGTATATGTTAAGCATTTACCTTTTTAAATGATATTAAGTGCTTATTATGTGCCAAGCATTGGGGTAGATACCAAGTAATCAGATTGGACACAGTTCATGTCCCACGTGAAGTTCACAGTCTTTCACCCCATTTTAAAAATGAGGTGACTGAGGCCCAGAGAAGTGAAACGATTTAACCAAGGTCACCTGGCAGACAAGGGGCAGAGTCAGGATTAGAACCCAGGTCCTTCTGACTCCCAGGCCCAGGCTCTATCCATTCGGCCACACTGCTTCTCTCGTTCACTGTTTGCAGAGAATTTGGAAGAGTACACTACCACAGAGTTGGTGGATCCTTTCCTGCTCACAAGAAGCTTACAGTCTAGAGAGGGAGAAGCATCCGCCTTGTGAGTTCATGAGGAGAAAATTCACTTGGAGTACGGAGTCAAAATAATCGAACCCCGTCTGCCTCGCGTGAGTGAGGCCTGCTAAGTAGTCCGGCCAAATTAGGAAGAGGGGGACAGATGGCCTGGCCCCCCACATCGATATCCTTCTGTTTACAAAGTATGCTTGACTAAATCCATTCAGCCACCCGCGTTGTGTCCGGTTCTGTGGCCTAGGTCTTCTCTCCAGCCTCAGGGAAGTGGGGCACCGGAGAGGGGTGAGTCCTTCTTCGTTGTGGCCAACGTAAAGACCTCGTGACAGGGAGAGTTCATCTGAGAGTGACAGTGATCATCTGGCAGTTAAGATGCCATCAGGGAAGGTTTTCAGTTCCAATTCCCTCAGACACTCTTAGTAATCATGTGCCGCATTTATTCCAAGATGCTCCGCCTCAGTGACTGAAAACTGTCTCGTGGCCCATCGTGAGGTTCGGAAAGGTTGGCTCGTTACCGGCCCGCAATCCAAGTCGATTTTGAAAGTCAGTGATGTGAAAACTAGAATTCCTCACAGGCCAATGCTAAGGTTTTGAGGTTTCTTCCCCCAAATGAATGCAGAGTAGAAAGAGAAGCAGATCGTCCTTGGGATTTTTTTTAAATCAATCAATAAATGCTTATTTATTGAGTGTTTACTTTTTTTAAACGTTCTTTGTTAAGCACTTACTATGTGCCATGTACTGTACTACGGGCTGGGGTAGATACAAAGTAATCAGGTTGGATACAGTCCATGTCCCACATGGGGCTCATGGTATTAATCCGTATTTTACAGAGGAGGGAACTGAGGCACTGAGAAATGAAATGACTTAACCAAGATCACACAGCAGACAAGAGGCAGATCTGGGATTAGATTCCTAGGACCGTGCTTTATCCACTGGGCCTTGCTACTTCTCACTGCACTTAACGGTGCCGAATTTGGCCACGAGGAGCTTACAGTCTCCAGACAGGGGACTTAACCCAGTGTTCAGGACACTGTAAGTACTCAGTAAATGCCACCGAATGATTAGGAAAAAATATGAGAAAAAGAGGTTCCTACGAAATGTTTAGTTGGTTTTATTCTGAATGTTTCTGGGTGAATTATGGCCCCTTCTTGCACAGAGAGACAGGATACTTACTGAATGAGTCTTTCATTTCCAAAGTGAACTCTAATTTGTCTGCTGACAATATAAAATCCCATTTATTCTCTCCCCATTTGTAGTGAAGAGAAGGTATTCAACTTTCAGAGGACAGACTGGAGAACTCTAATAAGATAAATGTTCCATTTTTCAAGAGTCCCAACAAATAAAGTCAAAGATGTTTTCATTTCATATGACAAGCCATGCTGTTGCCATATAGTGTATGCTTGATTGCTTACAAGGGAGGGGCACAACTGATAACCTGCCAATTATGGGAAATGAGAATCAATCATTTGTATTTATCGAGCACTTGCTCTGTGCAGAGCACTGTACTAAGCAGTTGGGAGAACACCATATAAAAGAGTTGGTAGTTATGAACCCTGCCCACTTGGAGCAGCCTAGCAAACGGGCGTTAAGAGGAGCGAAGTGAACGTGCCTGGTTGTAGGACAAGGGAGGCTTTGTTAAAATCCTTCTTTAGGCTTGAACGATCTCTTCATTCCTCAAAGCAGTTCAGTCCTACTGTATCTAGCAAGTGTGTTTTTCTAGGTCTGTCTCTTAAAGCAGACAGATCTCTCTCCATACGGTCAGAGAACAACTGCTTTCTGAGATGATAGCGTACTTTAAAGCACGGCTCCCTTTTTGTGACAAAATGACTTTCCGCTTCATGGATTTTAGGAGAGGAGTCGAGCTCGGCTGCTGTTTAAGTGTTCACGGTCCTCACAGCAGAGTAGCGAGGCGGTAATTCTGTGTTTTCAGCATGCTGTAGCTGTCCTTCTTTGAGGGCCTTCTCCCTCTCTAGTTTGGTCTGAGCCAGAAATGCCCACGTCTCTTTCTGGTTGCCTCCTGAAAACGCTACAGGAGATGGGGCTGAGAAGCAGCGTGGCCCTGGGTTCTAATGCCGGCTCTGCCACTTGGCAGCTGTGTGACCTTGGGCAAGTCACTTCACTTCTCTATGCTTAAATTCCCTCCACAGTCAAATGGAGATTAGGATTGTGAGCCCCATGTGCATCCTCTAGACTGTAAAATCGTTGTGGGCAGGGAATGTGTCTGTTTATTCTACTGTACTCTCCCAAGTGCTTAGTACAGTGCTCTGCACGCAATAGGGGCTCAATAAATACAATTGAATGAATGAAGGAATGTGGGACAGGGACTTTGCCCAACCTAATTAACTTGTATGTACCCCAGTGCTTAGTACAGTGCCTGGCACAGAGTAAACGTTTAACAAATACTGTAGAAAAAAATCCGTCAATCGGTAGTATTCAGTGAGCATTTACGGTGTGCAGAACATTATACTAAGCACTTGGAAGAGTACAGTCCAACAGAGTTGGTAGACAAGATCCCTGTCCACAACGAGCTTCGAGACTAGATGGAGAGGCGCACAGTAACGTAAATGAATAATTTACAGATATGAAAATAGGGTGATTTGGGGCTGAGGATGGGGTAAATACTAAGGGTACAGATCCAAGCGCATAACTAGCACACTCCCCCCACTTCAAAGCCCTACTGAAAGCTCACCTCCTCCAGGAGGCCTTCGCAGACTGAGCCCCACTTTTCCTCTGCTTCTCCCCTCTAGATCGCCCCTACTCCCTCTGTCTGCTCTACCCCCTTCCCTGCCCCACAGGACCTGTGTATATATATGTATACATAATTTTATTATTCTACTTATTTTATTAATGATGGGCATGTATCTATAATTCTGTTTATATTGATGCTATTGATGCTGTCTACTTGTTTTGCTTTGTCTCCCCCTTTCTAGACTGTGAGCCCGTTGTTAGGGATTGTTTCTATTCGTTGCTGAACTGTACCTTCCGAGCGCTCAGTACGGTGCTCTGCACACATTGATTCAGTCATATTTATTGAGCGCTTACTGTATGCAGGAATCGAGGAAAAGGGGACTTAATAGGGGAAGGCCTTCTGGAAGAGTTGTGACCTTAATAAGGCCGTGAAGGTGGAGAGAGTAGTGGTTTGGTGGAGGGAGAGGGAGTTCCAGGCCAGAGGGAGGATGTGGGAAATAGGTGGTGGCAAGATAGAGGCATAGTGAGAAAACTGGTATAGTGTGTGGGCTGGGCTGGAGTAGGAGAGCAGTGAAGCTAGGAGGGGGAAAGCCGATTGAGTGCCTTCAAGTTGATGGTAAGGAGTTTCTACTGATACAGAAATGGATGGGCAACTGCTGGAGATTCTTAGGAAGAGGGGAGACGTAGACTGAACTTTATTTTAGAAAAATGATTTGGACAGCAGAGTGAAACATGTCAGTCTTATTTATTGAGCGCCTACTGTGTGCAGACTTTGGGAGGGTAAACTCTAAGAGTAAGAACATGTCCGCTAATTCTGTTGCATTGTACTCTACCAAGTCCTTAGTACAGTGCTCTGCACAGAGTAAGGGCTCAGTAAATACAATTGATTGATCTAAGAGTGCTTAGAGGTCTTGGGGAATGTTATGACCCAGGAGATATCTCATGGGGTGTTTTCAAGTAAAATTCCTTGGAGAAGGTAGAGTTTAGAAAGCCGTCGAAGACGGCAGAGAGTCAAGATGAGATGAGATTAGCTATAGATCTTTAGATGTAAAGATGAGAGTCAAGAAGAAATGTGTTTTGATGCAGGTCGAGTTGGGAATCGAAAAAATGATGGTTTCCAGCTTGGAAATTATTGAAACCATATCTCAAAGAAAGCATGCAGCATGCCTGAGGAAGTACGATTTATTTTTTTTCCTCACCCGATTGTCTTTGTGATTTCCTTAATCCTGTCTTTTGTGTTATTGCTTATACGTCTCTTGTTCGTTGTAATAAGTACTAGGGGATCGGACCAACCTTTAGTGCATCCTGAGGGGAATTTGGTATCTCGATTTTTGAAGCATGAACCACTTAGTTCGGTGAATTAATGTGTTCAGATGATTCAGTTTTGTTTCTGAATTAGTTCCTCGTAGTGGTTAATAGTTTGCTCCACAAGATCATTTTCTAATCTTTTAATTATTTCCCATAAAATCCTGTCCGTTATGGCCCGCAAGGACCATTGAGCCCCCTCCATTCTCCCTGGGCCATTGGCTAGATTTTTCTGTGACATCAATTCCACTTAGGCACAGATATTTTAAGGATGACTCCTCTGGCATATCTTTTCATCCCTTTGGCTGTTCAATCCCAACCAGGAAGGGCCCTCCTCTTCTGTTTTAGTTGAAAGATTTGTTCCCTTATCAGATTATTTTTTATGGCATTTATTAAGCCCTTACTATGTGTCAAAACACTGCTTTTTGTGATGGGGAGGTATAAGAAATTAAGTTGGACACAGTCGCTGTTTCACGTAGGACTCACAGTCTAGTAGGGAAAATGGGGATTGAATCCCCATTTTCCAGTTGAGGAAACAAAGGCTCAGAGAATTGAAAGGACTTGACCAGGTCACCCAGCAAGCAATTGGCAGAGCCGGGATAAGAACCCGGGTCCACTGACTCCCAGGCCCGTGCTCTTTTCATTAGGCCACACTGCTTCTCAGGACAAATTCCTTCTCTTCCCAGACTTCCGTGATTACCGTAAGGGAATGTACAATATGCAGGTCCGCCCTTCCACGCTTCCGGTCTTTTCAGCATCTCTCCAAGTCACCTTATCCTGTAGGCACTGGTCTTGTTGTAGCCCTAGTTCTGTTAGTTTATTCTCTCTCGAAGAAAAATGCCTAAAACTCTTCATAAGTATTCCACCCCAAATCCTCTTTCACTCAGTAATCTCTGTTTAACTCATCTTTCCCTCAAAGTCTTGACTTCTCCAAGCCTTAACTGTTGATGTCTCCCCAGAAGACACCTTCTGTCTGTGTTTCTTGTTTCCATCCTTTTCGTCCTCCTGCCAAATCTCTTTCCGGCTTCTGATTGCCCGCTCCAGACCGTAACCCGTTTCTTGTTACTTCTGCTTCTCTTCAGCACAAAGCATTCACTGAGCACCCAGCTGCTGAAATTGGCATCTGTTCTGACCTAGCCACTCCAGATCTGACGTCTCTTTCAGATAGGAGGATCCAGCTCAGGCCTAGAAGACCCTTCACCTGCAGCCCCTTTCCCCCCTTTTATTTAAATGATATTTGTTAAGCACTTACTATGTGCCTGGCACTGTACTAGGCACTGGGGTAGATTACAAACTAGTCAGGTTGGACACAATCCCCCGTGTGGGGCTCACAGTCCTAATCCCCATTTTCCAGATGAGGTCCCTGAGGCACAGAGAAGTGAAGAGGCTGGCCCAAGGTCACACAGCAGACAAGTGGTGGATCCAGGATTAGAGCCCAGATCCTTCTGACTTCCAGGCCTGGGCTCTTTCCAATAGGCCATGCTGCCTGTCCCTCCCTCCCTTTTTCATTTCTTTTTCTACTTCACCTCGTCCAGAGTCTCAAATCCCTTCTGAGCCCTTGCAGAGGCTTTCCCTGACTCCTTCATCTTCACAATCATCATCAATGGTATTTATTGAGCACCTATGATGTGCCAAGCACTGTTCTAAACTCTAGGATAGATATATAATAAGGTTGGACACAGTCCCTGCCACCCCATAAGGCTCACTGTCTGAGTAGGTGGGAGTAGGATTTACTCCCAGTTTTACAGATGGGGGAACTGAGGCACAGAGAAGTTAAGTGACTTGTCCAAGGTCACACAGCTCTCTTTTATCATTGTCACACAGCTCTCTTTTATCATTACTGGGAAAGGCAGTCTACACCCCTCTTCCTTGCCCTCCCCCTTAGATTCATTGACTTCACTTAGGCTTCCCCAGTAGCTCGTTGTGGCCAGGGAACGTGTCTACCAATTCAATTGATGTGTACTCTCCCAAATGCTTAATACAGTGCTCGGCACACAATAAGCACTTAATAAATGGGATTGATATGGAAAGTTCTGAACAGAAGTTTTCCCCAAACACCCATCCTCTTCCTGGCCTTCTGGAAGGGATGTTCATCCTCTAGCCTGTGGGTAGAGAACGTGTCTGCCCACCCACTCTATTGCATTGTTCTCTCGCAAGCGCTTAATACAGTGCTCTGCACATACTAAGGGCTCGAGAAATGCCACTGATGCCGATGGCCCCAGTGGGACTGAAGCCCTTGAGAGGGGAACCCCAGGATAAATGGATTATTTCCAGTCAGTCCATCATATGTATTGAGTGCTTACTGTGAGCAGAGCACTGTGTTAAGCACTTAGGAGAGTGCTCTACAACACCCTGCCAGATTTGATCATCCTCCACTAACCCATTCTGTCTCTCATCTTCCTTCCTTCTTGGGTTTGGGATCCGAACGGAAGGATCTTGGGGTGGAGTCTGGAGATGGGGAGTGTCAGAGTCTTCGCCGGGCCCAGGTCAGGATGGACATTAACCTCCCCCTCCGTTGTGCCTTTTCAGATGAGAGTCCCTACACTAAATCTTCCAACCAGACAAAGCCACCCGACGGAGCACTGGCTGTGAGGAGACAGAGCATCCCAGGTAGACCTGCAGTTGAATTTGCGTTCTTTTCACCGATTTGCGACGCTGTAGGGGCCCAGTGAGTGTGAACCCGCGGCGAGCAAAGAGCTCATTCTCTCTGCAGGGGAGTGGCAGCGGGCCCTAGTGGAAAGATCACGGGGCTGAGGGTCGGGAGTCCCGAGTTCTAATGCCGGCTCCCCCGCTTGCCTGCTGGGTGACCTTGAACCAAGTCACTTCCCTTCTCTGGGCCTCAGTCTCTTCATTAGGAAAAGAGGGATGAAATGGCTAGTCTTTCTTCCCTTCAGACTGCGAGCCCCATGTGGGTTTGGGACTGTGTCCGCTCTGATTGGATTGTTTCTACTGCAGCTCTTGGCATACAATAAGTACTTAAATATCACAATTATGATTTTTTTAAAAAAATTGTTTTATTACAGTCCCCTTTAGACTGTCTGCTCATTGTGGGCAGGGAAAGTGTCTACCAACTCTGTTGTATTTTACTCTGCCAAAAGTTTAGTATAGTGATCTGCACAGAGTAAACGCTCAGTAAATACGATTGAAGACCTTGGGATCCATGCCTGTGGAGTCCCCCAGATGGGGATTGATGGGTCAGGCAGTCAATCAAAATGGTATTTATTGAGTGCTTATTGGGTGATGGGTCAGGCAATCAATCAAAATGGAATTGAGTGCTTACTGGGTGCAGAGCACTGTACAAAACTCTCAAGAGAGCATGGTTCTGTGTCATTGGTAGAAGTGATCCCTGTCCTCCAAGGAAGCAGGGTGGCTTAGTAGAAAGAGCACAGGCCTGGGAGCCAGAGGACTTGGGTTCCAATTCCAGATCTGCCACTTACCTGCTGGTGTCCTTGGGCAATCCAATTCACTTCTCTGTGTCTCATTCCCCTCATTTGCAAAACGGGGATTCAATCCCTGTTCTACCTCCTACTTAGACTGTGAGCCCCGTGTGGGACCTGATGATCTAGTATCTGCCTCAACACGTAGTACAGTGCCTGGCACAGAGTAAGCGCTTAAGAAATGCCATAAGCGGTATTATTAAGGATCTTACAATGTAGTCAGGCAGACACAAAAATAAATTATAGTTAGCTATTGTGGCAGAGTGTGAGGAATGAGGCAATCAATGGTATTTACTGAGCACTTATTATGTGCAGAGCACTGTTCTAAGCTCTTGGGAGAGTACAGTACAACAGAATCAGTAGATACGTTCCACAAGGAGTTTCTATCAATCAATTAATCGATGGTATTGAGCTTTTACTATGTGCTGAGCACCGTACTAAGCACTTGGGAAAGTACAATACAACGTGGCCTGGGGGTAGAGCATGGATGTGGGATTCAGAAGGACCTGGTTTCTAATCCCAGCTCCATCACTCATCTGCTGTGTGACCTTGTCGAAGTCACTTAACTTCTCTGTGCCTCAGTGACCTCATCTGTAAAGTGGGGCTTGAGACTGTGAGCCCCAACTCGAACAGGGACTGTGTCCAACCTGATTAGTACAGCACTTAGTACAGTGCTTGACATGTAGTAAGTGCTTAACAAATACCATATTATTATTACTATGGATTTAGCCGACATATTCCCTGCCCATAACAAGTTTACAGTCTGAATGAAGAACGCCTGGAAAGCCTTCTCCAGCCCAGACCCTTTTTGTACGTGTGCTCGTTTTGATGCAGAAAATGAATATTTTCTGAAGAATTTTTAGTGTGGGTCATTTTTCATTTCCTTAGCAAGCTGTAATCTGGTTTCTAGTTATGTGTTCGGCATTCTCTGATAGGAAACGAGAAGTGTGCCTCTCTGCTCTGGCCAGAGGCACTGCATGGATTTCAAAATTACGTTGGCTGGAAA
Organism: Ornithorhynchus anatinus; assembly: GCF_004115215.2. Taxonomy (NCBI): domain Eukaryota; kingdom Metazoa; phylum Chordata; class Mammalia; order Monotremata; family Ornithorhynchidae; genus Ornithorhynchus; species Ornithorhynchus anatinus. The sequence goes on along the minus strand of NC_041741.1, from coordinate 16,328,285 downwards.
AGTGCTTTATGTCCTTCTAAATCACCTCACCTGTATATATACTAATTTGCAACTTTGCTTGGGAGAAACAAAACTTGTTAAAATGGGACTTCGGGTGGTGCGGCCTGGAAGAGAGTGAAAGTTGATATTTCCAAGGATGTCTGGGTCATTCATTCTTGGCTCATTCATTCATTCAGTCGTATTTATCGAGTGCTTAGTGTGTGCAGAGCACTGTACTAAGCACTTGGGAGAGTACAATATAACAATAAACAGACGCATTCCCTGCCTACGACAAACTTACAGTCATTTCTCATGCAATACTGTAAACTAAACGTTAGTCTCCTGGAGGGCAAAGATTGTCAGCCTTATCCCAAGCGCTCCGTACAGAACTCTGCACACAGTAGACACTTGGTAAATATTAAGGATTGAGGGATTACAAGGTTCGTGATTGTGTGGTCCTCCTCTAGACTGTAAGCTTCTTGTGGATGCGGAGCATGTCTCCCAACTCTCAGTTGTTTTTTACTCTCCCAAGCGCTTAGTACAGTGCACTGAACCCGGTGTACACTCGATAAATGCTATGGTTTGACTGGTTGCGAGGTTGGTGATAAAGTAAATTCGTCCTCTAGGATATAAGCTCCTTGTGAGCAGGGATCGAGTCTAGGAGATTATATTCTCCTAAATGCTTAGGACAGGGCTCTGCACCAAATGAGTGCTCAGGAAGTACCATTGATTGATTTTGATTGACTATGGATGGACATTAGTTCATCCAAGTCTGGGCTTCTCAGGAGAGGCAGAAGCTGAAGGAAATTTGGTGGTTTCTCACGGAAGGAAAAGCCATTTCAGGTCTGTCAGGCTGCTTGGTGTGGAACTACAAATGGATGTCATCTCTGCTGGATTCACTGTCATCTTATGTGTAAATTTCACTCCTAGGAGGACCAGAGTTCATACAATGGATTGGGCCATTTCTCCCTAAACTGTCTTTCCTATTGGATTTTTTTAAAAATTATCATTTGTTAAGCACTTACAAAGTGCCAGGCACATAAGGCCCTGCTGTTCTTAACTGTCTGGCGTAGTATAGAAGCAGCGTGGCTTAGTGGAAAGAGCACAGGCTTGGGAGTCAAAGGGGTTCTAATCCTGACTCCGCCACTTGTCAGCTGTGTGACTTTGGACAAATCACAACTTCTCTGTTCCTCAGTTACCTCATTTGTAAAATGGGGATTAAGATGTGAGCCCCACCTGGGACAACCTGATTACCTTGTATCTACTCCAGTGCTTAGAACAGTGCTTGGCACATAGTAAGCACTTAACAAATACCATCATTAGTATTATTATAGAGAATTAGCCATCTCACCACCACCTTGGGAAGCCTAGTTGAAAGAGCCTGGGCCTGGGAGTCAGAAGACCTGGGTTGTAATCCCGGCTCTGCCAATTGCTTACTGTGGGACCTTTGGGCAAGTCACTTAACTTCTCTGTACCTCAGTTTCCTCAACTGTAAAATGGGGATGCAACACGTCTTCTCCCTGTTTCTTAAGACTGAGGCTTTTCTGTGCCTCAGTTATCTCATCTGTAAAAAGGAGATTGAGATTGTGAACCCCACGTGGGTCAGGGACTGTGTCCAACCAGATTACTTTGAAGCTACCCCAGTGCTTAGCACAATGCCTGGCACATAGTGAACGTTTAAAATATACCACAATTATTATTACTAGTTAGGTGTATGTCCCTCTATTTCTTTATTGCTGCAGTATTTCTACACCAGGACCAGTTCTGAGAATGGGATCAGCCACCCACTCGCAGTGATTTGCATACCGGACATGTGATTTCGGGTGTTTTGTCCCTGGGTCCCTCTGGACAGCCTCATTCATTCAGTCATATTTATTGAATGCTTACTGTGTGCAAAGCACTATACTAAGCGCTTTGGAGAATACAACGTAACAATCAATAGACACTTTCCTTGCCCAAGATGACCGCACAGTTAAGAGGCAGATCCTGGCCTCTTCCCCTGTATCCTCAGAAATAATAGTGTTTAGGTTCCAAATTAAAGCTTGCCACTCAAAAAATCCACCCTGCCCACCACGAAATGCTTTTGTTTAATGTTAGTCCAATGAGCAGGATTTAAATTTTGATGTCCTCATATTATATGGGTCCTTCTTGAGGTTCAGGAAGAGGGGATTGCTTCAACAATTGCTTTGGGCCCTAGGTCTGATCGGTCTGCTGCCCCGCCCAGAGTTCTCTTTATCCTTCAAGAAGGGAATGGATTAAATGTCTCTCTGCAGGGTTGGGATGCATTATTCATGGCGACTTGTCATCTTCATCCTGCCCCCACATGGCACCGCCTGGAAGAAAGCTGACTTTTTAAGACTTGGTAAAATTTCTGGCAGTAAGGGGAGAGTGGAAATGACCCGAATAATGTGATGACACCTAAATTTAAATCCTGCCCTATAGGTTAACATTGAATAAAAAGCATTTAGACTGGGGTTTTTTTAATGGAAAATGTATCAAAGCTATTATTATTTTTGCAGTGGTATGTATTATTAATAATAAGAGGAATAATAATAATTGTGGTATTTGTTAAGTGGTTACTATGTGCTAGGCACTGTTCCAACCCGATTCAAGCTACTCAGGTTGGACACAGTCTCTGTCCCACATAGCACTCCCAGTCTTAATTCCCATTTTACAGATGGTGTAACCGAGGCCCAGAGAAGTGACTTGCTCAAGGTCACACAGCAGGCAAGTGGCGGAGCCGGGATTAGATCCCAGGTCCTTCCGACACCCAGGCCTGTGCTCTAGCCACTGGGCTGTACTGCTTCTCATCCTACTTGTGAGACTGGAGGGGAGGAAGCCGGGATGACCTCCCAGCTCTGGCTTCTGGTCAGGCTATTTCTCGGAAGTCCTGCATGTCACAGAAGGGGAGGTCTGACTGATTTCAGCTCTTCCTTGAGTGGCTGCGACTGGAAGCCATTAGATGACAGACTTGAAATGAGGCTGTTTTCCTTACCCCGGTACCAGACAGGCAGAGTCTGAACTGGACCCTTTTTTAAGGAATTAGTTACACCCTTAAATCAATGGTATTTGATATGGTGGACCACCCCTTTCTTCTGGAGACATTATCCAACCTCAGCTTCAAGGACCCTGCCCTCTCCTGGCTCTCCTCCTATCTCTCTGGCCACTCATTCTCAATCTCTTTTGTGGGCTCAATCAATCATATTTATTGAGCGCTTACATTGTTCAGAGCATTGAACTAAGCTCTTGGGGTTCCTCTTCGGCCTCCCAACCCCTATCTGTGGGAGTCCCTCAAGACTCAGTTTTGGATCCCCTTCTATTCTCCATCCACACCCACTCCCTTGGAGAACACATTTGCTCCCACGGCTTCAACTACCACTGCAACCTCCCAGATTCACATCTCCAGCCCTGATCTCTCTCTCTCTCTGCAGCTTCACATCTCCTCCTGCCTTCGAGACATCTCTACTTAGATGTCCTGCCATCACCTCAAACTCAACATGTCCAAAACAGAAGTCCTCATCTTCCCACCCAAATTCTGTCACTGTACTTAGACAGTACCACCACCCTTCCCATCTCACAAGCCCCTAACCATGGCATTATGGTTGACTCATCTCTCTCATTCAACCCACATAGTCAATCTGTCGCCAAATCCCGGCAGTTCAACCTTCGGAAAACTGCTAAAATCCTCCCTTTCCTCTCCATCCAAACTGCTGCCGTGTTAATCCAAGGACTTATCCTATTCCTCCTTGATTACTGCCTTGGCCTCCTTTTCCTCCCTGCCTCCCGTCTCTCCCCATACTTTACTCTGCTTTCTGGATCATTTTCCTACAAGAAGCGTTCAGTCCGTGTTTCCCCACTCCTTAAGGACCTCCAGTGGTTGCCCATCCACCTCCACATCAAAAAGAAAGTTCTTACCGTCTGCTTTAAGCCCTCAATCACCTTGACCCCTCCTACCTCACTTCGCCACTCTCCTACTTCAAACCAACCCACACATTTCATTCCCCTAACGCCAACCTACTCGTTCTACTTTGATCTCATCTATCTCGCCGCTGACCTCGCTCCCACGTCCTGCCTCCGGCCTGGAACACTCTCCCTCCTCATATCCGACAGACAATTACTCTCCCAATCTTCAAAGCCATAATGAAGCCACGTCTCCAAGAGGTTTTCCCCAACTAGGCCCCCATTTCTCTTCTCCTGCTCCCTTCTGAGTTGTCCTTGCTCTTGGATTTGCACCCTTTATTCCCCCACTCCCTCAGTAATTTTTTCTAGCCTCTTGACTATAAGCTCATTTAGGGCAGGGAATGTGTCTATGATGTATCGTATTTTCCCAAGCACTTAGTACCGAGCACTGTAACTACAATAATCGCTTAATAAATACGGTTGATCGATATTGAGTGCTTATTATGTGCAGAGCTCTGTACTAAGCACTTGAGAGAGTTAATGGATACATTCCCTGTCCACAACAAGCTTACGGTGTAGAGGGGGAGGCAGACATGAATATAAATATGTAATTTATAATATGTAATTGAAAATACGTACATAAGTGCCGTGGGGTTGAGACTGGGGCGAATGTCAAATACCCCAAGGTCTCAAATCCAAGTGTCTAGCACTGTTCTAAGCCTTGGGGTAGATGATGATGATGGTATTTGTTTAGCCCGTACTCTGTGTCAAGTACTGTGATAAGCGCTGGGGTAGATACAGACTAATCAGGTTGGACACTTGGGGCTCAGTCTTAATCCCCATTTTCCAGATGAGGTAACTGAGGCACAGAGAAGTGCAGTGACTCACCTAAGGTCTCCTAGCAGACTAGTGGCAGAGGTGGGACTAGAACCCATGTCCTTCTGACTCCCAGGCCTGTGCTAGTTAATCCAGCTGGATATGTTCCCTATGCCACAGGGGACTCACAGGCTAAGTACGAAGGAGAGCAAGTGTTGAATCCCCATTTTTCAAATGAGGAAACAGAGGCCCAGAGAAGTGAAGTGACTTGCCCAAGGTCACACAGCAGGCAAGTGGAGGAACCGGGATTAGAACCCAGGTCCTCTGACCTCCAGGCCCGGGCTCAATCCCTCTCTAGGCTTGGTGGCTTCCCCAGTGTGGGCTTGTTCATGTGAGTCATTTCCGTCTACCTGGCTTCAACTGGACAATTCCCTTTACCTAAGACCGATAGGATAAATGGATGACTGTCGTGCAGCATTGAGCTGTGGAAGCCCAAGAGGTTTTCTCTCTGTTTCCCTCCTTCCCTGAGAAAAGGCTAATAATATTCTAGGGATCCAGAGAAAATGCCCAGTCAGCAGAAGAGGATGAATTCTAGGCTTAGCCATTAGTCTTATTCATCATAAAGCAGCAAAACGAAAGAAGTTGTGAAAGATTTCGACTGGAGGAATGTTCAAAATTCTGATAATGAGAGGGGACTAATAATTGTGGTATTTTTTATAAGTATTCATTCAATAGTATTTATTGAGCGCTTACTATGCGCAGAGCACTGTACTAAGCGCTTGGAATGAACAAGTCAGCAACAGATAGAGACGGTCCCTGCCGTTTGACGGGCTTACGGTCTAATCACGGGCTTAAGTACTTATGCTGTGCCGAGAACTGTACTGATCAGTCAGTGGTATTTACTGAATGCTTTCCCGAGTGCAGAGCACTGTACTGAGTGCTTCAGAGAGTCCAGTACTACAGACGTGGGAGACATTCCCTGTCCATAAGACGCCTACAGTCTAGAGGGGGAGACAGATATTAAAGTAAATTATGGACATCCTAGGATGATATTTGTTAAGTGCTTACTTTGTCTCATGTACTGTTCTAACCAGTGGAGTAGATATAAGATAATCATCAGGTTGGACAGACAGTCGTCATCCCAGCTTTACAGATTAGGTAACTGAGGGCTAGAGAAGTGAAGTGACTTGCCCAAGACTACACAGCAGACAAATGGCAGAGCTGGGATTTAGAACCCAGGTCCTTCGGACTCCCAGGCCTGATCTCTATCCACTAGTGCTGTGGGGCCGAGGGAGGAGTAAATATCAAATAGTTACAGGGTGGCGCATCCAAATGTGAAGCAGCGAGGCTCAGTGCAAAGAGCACGGGCTTGGGAGTCAGAGGTCATGGGTTCGAATCCCGGCTCTGCCACTTGTCAGCTGTGTGACTATGGGCATCACTTCTATGGGCCCCAGTTCCCTCATCTGTAAAATGGGGATTAAGACTGTAAGCCTCACGTGGGACAACCTGATTACCCTGTATCTACCCCAGTGCTTAGAACAGTGCTCTGCACATAGTAACTGCTTAACAAATACCAACATTATTATTATTATTATTAAATGCAAAAATGATGCAGAAGGGAAAGGGAGCAGGGGAAATGAGTGCTGAAAAAAGGCCTCTTGGAGGAGGGATGATTTTAGTAAGGTCTTGAAGGCAGGAAAAATTGTGATCTGTCAGATATGAAGGGAGCGAGAGTTCCAGGCCAGAAGGAGGATGCAGGGTGGTGGAGAGACAGATGAGATTGAGGAACGCAGAGTAGGTTAACTGATTGAATGCTTTAAAGCCAATGGTGAGGAGTTTCTGTTTGATGTGGACAGACAGGCAGTCTCTGTCCCACTTGGGACTCATAATCTAAGAGGGAGGGAGGTGAGGAAACTGAGGCCCAGAGAAGTTAGCACCATGCTCATCATCACCCAGCAGACAAATGGCGGCAACAGAATTAGAACTGGGGTTCCGTGATTAAAGGAAGTAGAAATGGGATTCCGGTGGGATATTAGGTAGGAGTTTGTAAGCTGATTGAGTACTTTAAAGCCAGTGGTACAGTGTTTCTGTTTGGTGTTCATTAAATATAGTTGACTGACCTGCCCCAGTGCTTTTTACAGTGCTTGGAATAGAACAAGTGCTTAACAAATACCATTGTTACCATTATTATTAGTATCATCACTGTTGTAAGATTGCAAGCTTTTTGAAGGCAAGAATTGTGTCTTCTACCTTCACTGTACTCTCCCAAGGGCTCAGGACAGAGCTCTGCACAAAGTAGGTGTTCATTAAACACTATTGACTGGTATGCCCCGGTGCTTTTTACAATTTTTTTATGGTATTAAGCATTTAGGATGTGTCGGGCACTGACCTAACCACTGAGGTAGATACAAGCCAAGCTAGTTGGACACAGTTCCTGTCTCCATGGGGCTCACAGTCTTAATCACCATTTTACAGGTGAGGTCACTGAGGCACAGAGAAGTGAAGTGACTTGCTGAAGGTCACACAGCAGTCAAATGGCAGTGCCGGTATTCTCAGTATTCCCCTGACTCTCCGGCCCATGCACTAAACCACACTGTTTCTCCCGCTCCGAGCCCCTGGCTTACACCCTCCTTCCTGGAACTCCCATCCCTTGTTTGTTTGTTTATTTTCTAGTATTTGTTGAGCGTTTACTATGTGCCAGGCACCGTACTAGGCACTGGGGTATATCCAAGCAAATCGAGTTGGACACAGTCCCTGTCCCATATAGGGCTCATACTCTTCATCCCTGTTATACAGATGAGTAACGGAGGCCCAAAAAAGTGAAGTGATTTGCACCAGGTCACACAGCAGACAAATGGCAGAGCTGGGATTAGAAGCCCAGGTCCTTTTGACTTCCAACACAACAAGTGCTTAACATATTATCATTATTATTATTTTCTTTAATTTTAATTATATTGCAAGCTTCTTAATGAGAAGGGCTCAGGACTGTGCTTTACAGAGAAAAGGAGCTCAATAAAACTATATATTGATGTTTTTCTGAGGATGCCATCGTGAAAAGAATCCAGGTATCTCTTAGTCGGCCATCTTGGTGCATACGCAGCATGGAGATTATTTATGAGCTGTGGATCCTCGGATATTAATATATCCAGGCGCTTGGGTTCACACACACAAAAGGGTTTTTTTAGTTGTTGTAGTCATATTTTTCTGATCCAGAGCCAAGAATGTAGCCAACGTTCGTATTAGGGTGGAAGATGCATCAAGCTGAAATTCGGGAGGCAGGTATCCGCTAGCCAGGACCGATGGAATATAGGTCAGCTGGAAACTAGAGACCCTTAAAGGGCACAATCTTTCTCTGGTCTCACATGCTGTACCGCAACTGAATATGTCCATGTCCCTGGAGTCTTGGAAAGAGGGGATGTCCCTGCCAATTCTTAACAAAAGGAAGTGGAGAGAAATTCAGGATTAATTCGCACCCAGATGCTTTAGGAAAAAGGTTATGCAAAGTTTAAGAGAATACTGGAATGTATCAATATGGAAATGCAAAACCAAATTTAATTCTGGCAAAGACACTCGGTGGTTTGCATATAGAGTTTTCACTGAACAGCCGACGGGCTAGCCCGGTGCATTTCCGTTGTGTGCCGAATCAAGATGAAATCCCCTGGGGGGGAAAAGAATGAAGAGTTTGATTTGAATATCCAGGACTACGGTGAAATGAGAGAATAATTGAAATGACCTGAGCTACTGTTGTCTCTTATCTCATTTGGTGAAACGGAAAAATCTAATAAACAGACTCATGAGTGGCAAAGGTAGGGAAGCCAAAATTGTAATTTGGGGAAATAGTTCTTCTCAGTGATTTAAGAGGAATGAGTCTGTTACCTCACCTAGGGCGATTCTCTCACAGTTTGAAGGTTTGAGTCTCTGGCGGTATACACTGAATCAGCATTCAGAACGCCTCGTTCCTCTCCTCGATCACCTCCAGTGGCTTCTTAGTTCTCCCTACATCAAATGAAAGCCGCTGCCAAACTAGGAACAACGTGGCCTAGTGTAAAGAGTGTGGGCCTGGGAGTCGAGGCACCCCAGAACTGCCATTTGCCTGCTGCATGACCTTGGGTAAGTCATTTGACTTTTCCGGGTCTCAGTTTCCTCATCTGTAAAATGGGGACTCGATAACTTCTCTTCCTCCTATTTATATGGGGAGCCTCGTGGGGGACAGAGGTCTGGCCCGCTTAACTCATGTCTACCCCAATGCTTAGAACAGTACTTGACACATGGGAGCCTTTCATAAATAACGTAACAGTGATAACCTCCTGGCTGTATTTCAGTCTCCAACACATCATGCGTGCACTTCTGCCTGACTGGAACCTAGGAGCTGGAGCACGGGCCTGGAAGTTGGAAGGACGTGGCTTCTAATCCCGGCTCTGCAATCTGTCCGCTGAGTGACCTTGAGATTGAGTGGTTTGGGGTCTTTAGATTGGTGTCTCACCTCTAGATAGGTCAAGGAGTGAGGGCAGGGGGGTCTGCGAGCCCCTCTCTCAGTTCTCATGAGAGTCAGTCAGTGGGATTTATTGAGCACTTACTGTGTGCGGAGCACTGTGCTAAGCGCTTTGGAGCGCACGCAAAAACAATATAACAGCCCCTTTCCGTGCCCACAGTTAACTTACAGTCTAGAGAGCAGCAGCAGTTCCGCCAAAGGGGTACAGGGTTCTGGCTGGAGAGCAGCGGGGATAAATTGACTTGTTGGGGACAGGGAATGTGTCATTATATTGGACTCTCCCAAGTGCTTAGTACAGCACTCTGCGTATAGTGAGCACTCAATAAATATGATTGAATGAAAGAAACTCCAGGCCAGAAGAGGCTGGGCTGAGATCAAAGGAACCTGAAAAGCCTTGACAAAACCCTCATTCAAATTGCACCAGGCAGGTCCTCACATTCATTCATTCATTCAACAGTATTTATCGAGCACTTACTATGTGCAGAGCACTGTACTAAGCGCTTGGAATACAGCAGATACAGCATATACAGCATATACACAATCCATAACAACAGCAGATTGTGTTCACACAATCCATAACCCACAAGGGGCTCACAGTCCCAATCCCCTGTAGAGATGAGGTAACAGCAGCACAGAGAATTTAAGTGACTTGCCCAAGGTTACCCAGCAGACAAGGGGTAGAGCCGGGATTGGAACCCAGGTCCTCTGACTCTAAGACTCCTGCTCTTTTCACTAGGCCATGCTGCTTCTCCTTTACTGAGGGCTTACTGCATGCAAGTTCATAGAAGTTCAAAGGCTTGCCCAAGGTCACACAGTAAGCAAGTGGTGGAGCTAGGCCTGGAACCTAGAGCTTTAGACTCTCGGTCCCATGCCCGGTGGGGACAGTTTAGCTGTTACCGGTTTGTACATTCCAAGCGCTTGCTCCCTATGCTTCTCTGCTGCAGAGAAGCAGCGTGGCTCAGTGGAAAGAGCCTGGGCTTTGGAGTCAGGGCTCATGAGTTCGAATCCCAGCTCTGCCACTTGGCGGCTGTGTGACTGTGGGCAAGTCACTTAACTTCTCTGGGCCTCAGTTCCCTCATCTGTAAAAGGGGGGATTAAGACTGTGAGCCCCACGTGGGACAACCTGATTCCCCTATGTCTACCCCAGCGCTTAGAACAGTGCTCGGCACATAGTAAGCGCTTAACAAATACCAACATAAGTGACTTGTTCAGAGAAGCAGCGTGGCTCACTGGAAAGAGCACGGGCTTTGGAGTCAGAGGTCATGGGTTCGAACCCCGGCTCTACCACTTGTCAGCTGTGTGACTTTGGGCAAGTCACTTAACTTCTTGGTGCCTCAGTTACCTCATCTGTAAAATGGGGATTAAGACTGTGAGCCCCACGTGGGACAACCTGATTCCCCTGTGTCTACCCCAGCGCTTAGAACAGTGCTCGGCACATAGTAAGCGCTTAACAAATACCAACATTATTATTATTGTTCAAGGTCACACAGCAATTAACTGGCCAAACACGGGATCAGAACCCAAGTCTTTGATTCCCACCTTTGTGCTCTTTCCACTAGGCCACGCTGCTTCTCTGTTGATTGATTCATTCTCTGGGCCTCGCTTTTCCTCATCTGGGAATATCTGTTCTCCATATCAGACTGTGAGCCGCTCGTAGGAGAGAGACTGTGTCCGATCTGTGAGCCCAGTGCTTCGTGGAAAACCTACCTGGCACATACTCATCACTCAAAAAATAGCACTCGCTATTTTTCCGCCAGAGGTTCTGCAACAAAGCAGTCTGTGCCCCAGGTCTCTGGCATTTTAGAGGGGCTGCCTCCACTCATAAATCGTGGACGTATAATTAAATATTAGAGATAAGTAAGTGGTTCCCCCAGAAGAGGTTTGAATTTCGTTAATTGCCTTTGCAGATCCAAAACTGACAAATGCCTCTTGTCTCACCTGGCTTGCTGAGGCAATTAATTAACTACGGCTTCTCCTGGGCTCGGGAAGGTTTTTAGAAAGTGCTCAGGAAGCTGGGTCTTTGCAGGAACAGGAGAGGGGACTTTTATCCTAAACAAAGAATCTGCCTCTGAGGCCAGATTCCCATGGGGGCAAATCTCCAAGGCAAATGGAATCCCAGCTAGAGAGAGGAAATATTTATCCAGACTTCAGAAGCGACAGAGAAATTGGTTCTAATTTTATAACAGCATTTCTAGGGGAAAGATCCTGGGCCTGGGAGTCAAAGGAACTCGGTTCTCATTCTGATTCTGCCAGTTGCCTCCTGTGTGACGTTGGGCGAGTCACTTCACTTCTCTGGGGTCTCAGTTTCCTAATCTTTAAAAAGGGGGTTTGGTATCTGCCCTCCCTCCCCGTGAGACTGTGAGCCCGATGTGGGACAGAGACTGTGTCTGACCTGAATATCTTGTGTCTAGCCCAGCGCATAAAACAGTGCTTGGCACCTGTCATCATCTTAGAGTTGAACCCGGATGAAAGAACGAGCTTCTTGTGGAGACGTTCAGCCGTACCCCCACCTTGGGGCATATCAAGGAAAAGTTGGTGCTTTCCTGGAACTAGTAAGATCTCTTAGATGAGAGATGTTTGTGAGAGAGCCCTCACTGTGGATCTACCATAGAATCAAGCAATCAACCAATGGTATTTATTGAACGTTTACTGTGTGCAGAGCACTGTATTGAACGCTTGGGAGAGTACAGTGTAACAGTTGGTAGACACGTTCCGGTCCTTTATGAGCTCTTCCTGGGTGCAGAGCCCTGTCCTAAGCACTTGGGAGAGTACAATATAACAGGATTGGTAGACACATTCCCTGCCCACAGGGAGCTTACAGTCTAGAGGGGGAGACAGACATTGATATAAAAATATAAATTATGTATATGGCCATAAGTGCTGTGGGTTTGACAGAAGGGTGAATAAGAGGTGCAAATCCACGTACAAGTTGGTGCAGAAGAGAATGAGAGAAGAGGAAATGAGGGTTCAGTCAGGGAAGGTCTTTTGCCGTCATCTTCAGGAAGAAAGAGCTAATACAACATGCTAAAACTATTGATTGTAATCAATTTATCAGCCAACAATATTTGAAGAGGAGAGTTGGAAGGCAGCTTGGCATAACAAGCAACTGTCTTTTGTTACAAACTGCCACCCAACTTTCATAAAGTTAGGAAGATAACGTCTGTCCAGACTCTGCCTCAGCGGGTGGGGGAATAATAATAATAATGGTATTTGTTAAGTGCTTACTACCTGCCAAGCATGGTTCTAAGTGCTGGGGTAGATATAAGGTAATGAGGTTGGACACAGTCCCTTCCCCACATGAGGCTCACAGTCTTAATCCCCATTTTACAGATAAGGTAACTGAGCACCGTGAAATGAAGTGACTTGCCCAAGGTCACACAGCAGACATGTGGTGGAGCAGGGATTAGAACCTAGACGGATTTATTTATTCTGTTAAAGAGGACTCCAGTAGGAAAAAAAACATGCATAATTCTGGAGTTTCTTCTCCGCTAACCTGTATTTTTCACTTCACTAATCAATCTCTATGCGTTCCCCGGGGTTTAATGTATGCATAATGATCCAATGCCGTAGAGAAATGAAGACGAATGCATTTGTTTGCATGAGCTAACTTATTCTACGGCCGAGCTTTCTGAACAAAGCACTGCGGCGAAACAGTGAAACATCAGGACATCAAAATGTACTGGCAATATTTTTTCTTGGGTTTTTTACATTGCAGATATTTCCCACCAGATTAAACTAGAACTTGCAAAAGGAGACCATCTTCCAGCATTTAGTACAGTGCCCCAGAGCTAACTACAGTGCCTGACATTTAGTAAGCGCTTCAATTCCATAATTATTATAGTAGAAGCAGCATGGCCTAGTGGATAAAGCACGGGCCTGGGGGTCAGAAGGACCTGGGTTCTAATCCCAGCTCTGACCCATGTCTGCTGTGTGACTTTGGGCAAGTCATTTCTCTGGGCCTCAGTTACCTCTTCTGTAAAATGGGGATTGAGTGTGAGCCTCATGTGGGACAGGGACTGTGTCCAGCTGATCAACTTGTATCTACCCCAACGGTTAGAACAGTGCTTGGTACATAGTAAGCGCTTAACAAGTACCATTATTATTTTCACATAGAAAGCACTTAATACTGTCGCTACTATTACTACTATTATTCGTTGTTAATGCCGGTGACCTTGGAATCAGCGGGTATCTGGGGGTTTCCTTTGTCTCCCTGTCCTTCGAAACATTATTAGACTATGCAAGTAATCTAAAGATTCAAATCCAACCCTCTGTATTTACCGGAGGAAAATTGAAAAACGCAATTGAAAACAGCAAAGCCCCCAGTGAAGAACATTATTTAGCGATCGCCTCGCATACCTCATTTCCTTTCCTGTTATAGGATATTTGCTACTGGTTCATTGGTGTTCCAGCACTCCCGCTCACTCTCTGGCTACTGAAGCAAGCCAGTAGATGACCCAATCAAATGCATTTATTGAGCCCTCTGCAGTGCAGCTGCAGAGAAGCAGTGGGGCCTAGTGGGTAGAGCCCGGGCCTGGGATTCAGAAGGACTTGAGCTCTAGACTGTGAGGTCGAATGGGCAGAGAACACGTCTGCTAATTCTGTTGCCTGATACTTTCCCAAATGCTTAGTACGATGCTGTGCACACGGTAGGCATTCAATAAATACGGTTGATCGATCGGTCGATCATGCCGGCTCTGCCAGTTGTCTGCTGTGTGACCTTGGGCAAGTCACTTCACTGTGCCTCAATTTCCTCATCATGGAAATGGGAATGAAGACTGTGAACTCCATGTGGGACATGTACTGTATCCAACCTGAATAGCTTATATCAACCTCAGCACTTAGTACAATGCCTGGCACATAGTAGGTGCCTAACAAATGCCATAAAAAAAAATTCTGTGCAGAGCACACAGTAAGTGCTTGGTGTAGAGTACACCAGGCACACTTTTTTTTCTCAGCCCAAGGTTTTTCTCCCCCCAAAAATAAATAAATATGAAAAGGATGGATGGGGAGCTTGGGTGTGTCAGTCAATCATATTTATTGAATGCTTATTGAGTGGAGAGCACTGTACTGAGCATTTGGGAGAATGCAACACAACAGTAAACGGACACATTCCCTCCCCACAGTGAGCTTCCGATCTAGTGGGGCAGCAGAGGGAGCAAGTTAACCTCCCCAAACAGAAATGCCCTGGGACATTACTTTCCATTGAATAATGCCAACGATTGTCTTTTAACAGAGGAATTCAAGGGTTCGACGGTTGTCGAATTAATGAAGAAAGAAGGCACCACCCTGGGGCTTACCGTGTCTGGTGGCGTTGACAAGGATGGCAAGCCGAGAGTATCCAACCTCCGCCAGGGAGGCATCGCTGCTAGGTAATCGCCTTCTCCAGTTCCTCCTGAAACAGAAATGTTCCCCAGACTCACAGCCACCCAGACAACACACATAAATACACACACACACATACCAATCAATGTCCTATTCATCAAGCACCTACTGTGTGCAGAGCACTCTACTCAGCGCTTGGGTGAGTACAGGGTAACAGAATCGGAAGACACGTTCCCTGCCTGCAGTGGATTTTCGGTCTGGAGGTGGAGATGGACGTCAACAGAAATACATCAATGACGGATGTGGACATAAGGACTGTGAGGCTGAAAGGAGGGGGGATAAAGGGAGCAAATCAAAGTGCCAGGGCGACGCAGAAGGGAATGGGAGAAGAGGGAGTGAGGGTTTAGTCAGGGAAGGCCTCTTGGAGGAGATGGGCCTTCACCATAGTCCCAAAACCAAGCTGCATCTCAGAAGCAGCATGGCGTAGCTCGGGCCTGGAGTTAGAAGGCCCTGGATTCTCATCCTGGCTCTGCCACTTGTCAGCTGTGTGACCTTGGACAACTCACTTCTCTGTGCCTCAGTTATCTCATCTGTAAAAAGGAGATTGAGATTTTGAGCCCCATGTGGGTCAGAGACTGCCTCCAACCCGATTTCTTGTTTCCACCCCAGCGCTTAGTACAGCCCCTAGCACATAGTAAGTGCTGAACAAATACCACAATTATTAAGTCACTCATAATATATATGTACGGATGGTACCATCATCTGCTTTTAGGGAGAGCAGGACATACACTAAGCAGTGAGGATGTTTCTGCCAGTCTCCAAATTTTTCTTTTCTATTTATGATATTTGTTGAGCACTTACTTTGCGCCAGGCACTGTAGTAAGCACTGGGGTAGGTACAAGATAATCAGGTTGGACATAGTCCCTGTCGCACGTGGAGCTCAAAGTCTTAGCCCCCATTTTCCAGATGAGGGAATTGAGCCACGGTCACAAGCAGGCAAGTGGTGGAGCCAGGATTAGAACCCAGGTCCTCCTGACTCCCAGGTCCGGTCTCTATCCACTTGGGAAATTAAAGAGGATCCTGCCTCCACCATTTGTCATTCAGGCAGGCTCCAGCAGCTTCTGACCAGACCCGACTTGATCAGCAGCCCTCAAATAATTTATAGCGTTTGGCTAATAGCTTCAATCCAGCCGACTTTCGATTGCCAGTGGTGCCAAGCAACTGAGAGAGCGGATAGAACGGAAATCCACCGATAATCCAATAGCCACATTTTCATTTCAGTCTCCTTTCCTCATCAGACTTTGAGGAGAGAGTGATGGATGGATTTGGCTGGGGTCCTCTGCTCCCTTGGGAAGAGAGGCTATGAAGCAGGGACTGATAAGCAGAAGGGCAAATGGCAGCAAGAGGCGAGGATAATTCCACAATGTAGATAATCCAGCACTGCTTGTCTCAGAGCCATTTGTTTAAAAAAAAACACCTGCTATTTTATTGCAGTATCACAAAATCAGAGCCAATGAGGTAGAAAATAAGGCCGCAAACAGTCTGCTCTACAGAACTGGTGGACAGACAGATGGGTTTGACTACAGGAATTTCCTGGTGAAAAAATTCCTTTTGGGGCTCTCTCTGAGTGGGACAAATCCCAGCTCGGAGTTTGGAGCTGCATTGGATCCCCGATTACGGTGTTGGAGTCACATATTACTCGCTCTGCATCCCAGCTCTGTCACCTGTCTCCTTTGTGACCTTGAGCAAGTCACTTCATTTCTCTGGGCCTCAGTTCCCTCATATGGGAAATGGGGATTGAGACTGTGACCCCTACATGGGACAAGGGACTGTGTCCAACCCGATTTGCTTGTACCCACCCCCGGCACTTAGTAAAATGCCTGGAATATAATAGGTACTTAAATACCCCAATTATTATTATTATTACTATTCTCCCCCACCCCATTACTGCCTGCTTACCCGACTAATCTCATTGTGAGCAGGGAACGTGTCTACCAACTAACTCTGTTGAGTTGGATTCTCCCAAGCGCTTAGTCCGGTCTTCTCCACACAGTAAGCACTCAATAAATAGCATTGATTGATTGCTGGGTGGGTGGGCAGGCAGCACCCCCTGACTCTGAGCCGCTCTCCACTGCCCCGTCCCTCCAGGGGCCCCGAAGGGGGCACATGAGTTGGCTTGACGGACACCACCGCTTGACAAGCAGGGCAGAGAGGCCGGGACTCCCGCCTTCCCTCCAGAGCATTGCTGTTGAAGGGTCAGCAGCCCACCGTCGCCAGGCAGGCGGGTGGATCCCCCAACCCCTGGGAAGCCCCAGGCCCGATGTCCGTCTCTCGGGGAACTGAGGGGCCCTGGAGCCCCTCCCACAGGCTCTGGTGGATGGTTCCAGGTAGCAGTCCCCTGTTCTATCTTGGGAGGCGGGGGTCCCCACCTCTTCAAAGAAGGGAATTCTCCCCAACCATGGGGGCCACGACGGAGAGGATGGGGCTCCTGTCCACTACTGGAGGGGCTGCTTGGTGAGGGGGAGTGACCTTCCTGGAAGAGTGGCCTCTGCCTGCTCGCGTCCCGGAGGGGAAGAGAGAGGAGAGAAGGGCAAGGGAGACAAGGAGATGGGGAAGGGTCTCATCTCTGCTAATGGCAGCCTGTTACTCCTCCCCTCCATGCTCTCCTGCTTCCTCTCCCCTTCCCTTTTCTTCTCTCTCCCCTTCTCTTCATCTCTCTCCCCTTCTCTTTTCTTCTCTACCACCTTCTCTCTCACCTTCTCCCCTTATCTCCCCTTCTCTATTATTCTTTCTTCCCTTCTCCCCTTTTCTTTTTCTCCCTTTCTCCTCTTTCCCCTTCTCTTCTTCCCTCGCCTTTCTTCTACTCTTCTTCCTCCCTTCTCTTTTTTCTCCTCTCCCCTTCTCCTCTTCCCATCTCTTTTCTTCTCCCCTTCTCCTCTTTACTCTTCTCTATTCTTCTCTCTCCCCTTCTCTTTTTCTCCCTTTCTCTTTTCCCCTCCTCCTCTTTCCCTTCTCCTCTTCCCTTCTCTTGCCTTCTTCCCTTCTCCTCTTCTTCCCTTCTCTTTTCTTCTCCTCTTCTCCCTCTCCTTTTCTTCTTCCCTTGTCTTTTCTTCTCTCCCCTTCTCCTTTCTTCTCTCCTTCTCTTTCCCTTCTCATCTTCCCTTCTCTTTTCTTCTCCCCTTCTTCTCTCTCCCCTTTACTTCCCTTCTCTTTTCTTCTCTCCCCTTCTCCCTATCTCTTTTCTTCTCTCTCCCCCATCTCTTTTCTTCTCTCTCCCTCTCCCTTCTTCCCTTCTCCCCCCCTTCTCCTCTATTCTTCTCTCTCCCTTTCTCCTCTTCCTCTCTCTCCCCTTCCCTCCCCCATTTCTCCCTCCCTTTCTGTTTTTCCCATTTCCCTTCCTCTTTTTCTTCTCTCCTTTTGCCTCCATCTCTTTTCCCTTTCCCCTCTGGCAGCCCCAGCTGTCACTCCAAAGCAGCCTCACAGCCCATCGGTGTTAACCACCTACGCCAACCGTGGGATGCAGTATTTTATTTTCTCTGACTCTTCTGCCCCAAAAGGTTGCCAACAACTTCCCATCTGGGGCCATTAAGGCCATGACAGATTCTGAAAATCTGGCAAGGCGCCGAGTAAAACATCTCCACCAGGGGTGTTCTGTGTGACTGTTCTTTCCAGCAGTGCCCATGTGACATTTATTTCTTTTAAGGACCAGATGGAGGGGGCTGTTACTTCCTCCTCCAACTCAGGCAGGCAGGCTTCCACGCAGCCAATATTGTATTTCCTAGGAGCGACCAGCTGGACGTGGGAGACTACATCAAAGCCGTCAACGGAATCAACCTCACCAAGTTCCGCCACGACGAGATCATCAGCCTGCTGAAGAACGTCGGCGAGAGGGTGGTGCTCGAAGTGGAATATGAACTTCCGCCTGCCTGTAAGTTCTGCTTCACGATATTTGGTAGGCGCTTACTATGTGCCAAGCATTGCTCTAATCTCTGGGGTAGATACAAGGTAATCAGGTTGTCCCACGTGGGGCTCACAGTCTTAATGCCCGTTTTACAGATGAGGGAACTGAGGCACTTGCCCACATCAAGATTACAGGTCAGATTAGAACCCAGCTCCTGTGATTCCCAAGCCCATACTCTTGCCACTAGTCCATGCTGCCTCTCTACCGATACATATGCGAGGTGTCAGAAATGTGGGACCTCATCACTGGGTGTTTGCTGACATCCTGTGCCCCTTTAATCAATCCATCAGTCAGTGGTGCGTATCAGTCAATCAGTGGTATTTATTGAGTGCTTACTGTGCAGAGCACTGTACTCAGCACTTGGGAGAGCACAATGAAACAAAGTTGAGACTCCTGTTCCCTGTCCACAAGGAGCTTACAGTCTAGAGGAAAACTTGGACAGACTCCCCAAAGGAGTCTCGATACCTAGCAGGGTGGAGAGCACCTAGCTTTGCTTGAGCAGCGGTGTGGCCTAGTGGATAAAGCACCGCCCTGGGAACCAGAGGATCTGGGTTCTAATCTTGGCTGTAATCTTGACTTGGGCAAGTCTCTGTGCTTCAGCGACCTCCTCCGTAAAAGAGATTAAATCCTCCTCCTGTGTAGACTGTGAGCCCCATGTGGGGTATGACTGTGTCCAATCTGACTAGCTTGTATTGATCCCAGTGTTTATAACAGCGCTTGGCACATAGTAAAATGCTAAACAAGTACCATTAAAAAAACAGAGCATATGCCTAAATATGACAATTCTTATTATTATTACTCAACCTTCGGATTTCTCATTTTTTCCTTCCTCTGAGAGGAAAAAATGCCCATTTTTAAGAACAGAGCTGGTATGAAAATGCACAATTACACGATCAAGGCAAATAACTTCCCATTTTCTAGATATAAGTGGTCGAAGGAATCAGAATTTCTTCTACGTTTGAACTTCCTTGCCATGTTGTTGCTATCTGTGCCCGTGGAGTCCTTTCAGTGGCAGGAAGTGGGGGGCTTTTCTGAAAGAGAGCCCCTCAGTGAAGTTAGAGAAGCAGCGTGGCTCAGTGGAAAGAGCACAGGCTTTGGAGTCAGGGCTGATGAGTTCGAATCCCAGCTCTGCCACTTGTCGGCTGTGTGACTGTGGGCAAGTCACTTAACTTCTCTGTGCCTCAGTTCCCTCATCTGTAAAATGGGGATTAAGACTGTGAGCCCCACGTGGGACAGCCTGATTCCCCTTTGTCTACCCCAGCGCTTAGAACAGTGCTCGGCACATAGTAAGCGCTTAAATACCAACATTATTATTATTATTATTAAGTTAGAATTCCAGTGCGTGGGGAGGGAAATCCTCTTCAATCAATCAATCGATCAATCAGTCTTCTAGGGAATGCAGTCAATAGCAAAAGCTAGGGGCAGGAGAGCAAACCCTTAGGCTAGGAAAAGAGAAATGGAAGGCAGAAAGGATGTCTCACACACACAACTTCCACAAAGCCATCCTCAGCCACTTCAGTGTGGATCTTTTGAGCTAAGTTTGCGGAAAGTTTCTCCATCTCTCAGAAAACACCTAAACTTACAGCAAAAAGCAGACACAGAAATGACTGATCCAGTGACCTTTCAGAGGAAGAAAAAGCAAGGGCTCTTCAGGCCACAGAACTGTGGTAGATCAGCATGGCATAGAGGATAGAGCCTGGGCCTGAGAGTCAGAAGGTCGTGGGTTCTAATCCTGACTTTGCCACTTGTCTGCTGTGAGAATATAAGCAAATCACTTCACTTCTCTGTGCCTTGGTTACCTCTTCTGTAAAATAGGGATTGAGATTGTGAGCCCCATGTGGGATAAGGACTGTGTCCAATTCAGTTTGCCTGTATCCACCCCAGTGCTTAGTAGACTTTGCTTAACACCACCACCATTATTATTCTTATCAAGTCAAACTCAGCAGAACTTAGCCATTTAGATTTTCTCATTTGTTAGTAACATAGTCCCAGCACTTAGAAAATCTTCACCTGTCATCTCTTTTCCCTGCCCCTTTATTGTCTAACAGTAATTGCAATTAGGCAGTAGTTTATCGTGTCAAATCATCTTTGTCTCGGCACCACCCTAATTCCCTGTGACCAGCCTTGATACGGAAATGAGGATGCTGTTTGTTCTGACCAAGGGGCAGGAAAAATTACTTTGGGAACTCAGAGAAGTAGAAGTGCTTGAGGTTCCTTTCCCTTTTTTGAAGTGAGGAGGTGGACTCCTTTTAAAAACAAATTAAGAGAAGCAGCATGGCGTAGTGGATAGAGCACGGCCTGGGATTTGAAAGGCCTGGCTTCTAATCCCAGCTCTGCCATTTGTCTGCTGTATTGTCCAAGAGATTGGACAAATCTCTTAACTTCTTTGTGTCTCAGTTACCTCATCTGTAAATGAGGATTAAGACTGTGAGCCCCATACAGGACATGGACTGTGTCCTTGTATCTACCCCATCAATTAGTAATAATAATAATAATGATGATGATGATGGTATTTGTTAAGCGCTTACTATGTGCCAAGCACTGTACTAAGCACTAGAGTACAGTGCCTGGCACATGGTAAGTGCTTAACAAATGCCATAAAAAAAAATTTTGATACCAAAACTAGTAAAGATCTCCCTTCCCATTGTGGCACTGATCTTTAAGATGGGTGAATTTAGGACACTAAGCCAATCAGTGGTTTCTGTTCAGCTTGTGTGTGAGTTGCATTAGAGATGTAATTGTTCCAGTCAAACCTGTAATTCACAATACACAACTGAGAAGAAGTGTCACCTACTGAAAAAAGCACGGGCCTGGAAGTTCAAAAACCTGGCCAAGTCTGTTGTGAGCCCTTGGGTAAGTCACTTAACTTCTCTGTGCCTCAATTTCCTTCTCCGTAAAATGGGAATTAAATCCTACTCCCTCCTGCCTAGAATGTGAGCCCCAAGTGGGACAGGGACTGTGTCCAACCTGATTAACTTATAGTCCAACCTGATTAATTTATGTCTACCCCAGCACTTAAAACAGTACGTGGAACATAGTAAATGCTTAGCAAATGCCATAATTACAACTATTACTAATGGTGTCCTGTGAAATTCATTCGTCTACTATGGTGTATCATTTCAACGCTGGTCCATTTATCCCACAATAGGAATGAAAGTCTATTTTCATTCAAATGAAGGTTGCTGGTTAACAAGAATATGAGGTGACATATTTTTAAAATGTTTGATTCCAAGGATAAGAAAGCCTCAAAAACAGTCTTAATTAACACTCTTTTTTTCTTTTTCCCTCTTCCTTTTTGCATTCAGCTGTACAAGGATCTGGCGTCATTTTCAGAACTGTGGAGGTCACTTTACATAAAGAAGGCAACACATTTGGGTTTGTAATACGAGGTAGGTTGCCGATTTAATTGACCGATCAGACTGTAAGAATCCAACAGCCGTATATTAGGTGAACTGAGCACTCTTCTTTCAGAAGATTTATAATACTCATATATATTCGGATGTCCCCCCACACACACACCACAAGAGTCACCCCTTTGTGCGATCAGCTCTAACAGTGAGCTAAAAAGAAATCAAAGACCTTACCTAGTGAGAAACAGCATGTCCTAGTGAGAAAAGCCCAGCCCTAGGAGTCAGAAGGACCTGGGTTCTAATCCTGGCTCTACCACTTGTCTCCTATGTGACCTTGGGTAAGTCACTTAATTTCTCTGTGTCTCAGTTTCCTCTTCTTTAAAATGGGAATTAAGACTGTGAGCATCTTGTGGGACAGGACAGTGTCCAAACGATGATCTAGTATCTATCCCAGCACTTAGTACAGTGCCTGGCACATAGTAAGCACTTGATAATGCAGCTGTTATCACTATTATTAGTGTCTCTGAAATGAGGATAAGGCTTTTTCAGCCTTGCAACATTTGCTTTGTTCTTCGTTTTCTTCTTTCAGTCCTTAGCTTCAATCCTAAGGCATCTATTTCCTGATTGGTGACTTGGGGCAAGTCACTTAACTTCTTCGGTCCTCTGTTTTCTCTTGTGTAAAATGGGGATTCAACACCTCCCTTTTCTCCCTCCCTTTTAGAGTGTGAGCCCCTATGTGGGGCAGGAATTGTGTCTGATCTGATTAGCGTGTATCTACTGCAGGGCTTAGCTCAGTGTTTGGCATGGTCAGTGCTTAATACTACAATTTTTTTATTATTATTATTATTAGCATTATTATTATTACTGATAGACCAGTGTTGGTATTCCCAGACTACCAAACATTCTGCTTGTTTGATTATTATTATTATTATCACTGGTATATTGGCTGTCAGCTCGTAGGGAATATGTCTGCTAATTCTGTTGTATCGTACTCTCCCCAGCACTTAGTATAATGCTCTGCACATAATAAGCACTCAATAAATACCATTGATTATAGTTATTATTATTATTGTAGTAGTTAAGTGCTTATTATATGTCAAGCACTATTCTAAGCCCTGGAGTAGATACAGTTTAATCAGTGTGGACATAGTCCCTGTCCACATGGAGCTCTCACTCTAAGGAGGGGAAACAGGCATTTAATCCCCATTTTACAGTTGAGGAGACTGAGGCACAGAGAAGTTAAGTGACTTGCCCCAGGTCACCCAGCAAGGAATTTTGCTTGCCAAATTACAAACTGAGTGAGCTTTCCTCACCAAATTTGATTAGGTCAGGCGTAACCTAGTCTGGTACACCAATCAATTAAAGATATTTATTGAGTGCTTACTATGTGCAGAGCACTGTACTAAACACTTGGGAGAGTACAATGCAAGAGAATTAGTAGGCACGTGCCCTGCCCATAATGAGCAGATTAATATACCACTGACCCAATCAATACAGGTTTAATGACCAGAGTTGAGTGCAACAATTTAGTCTGCTTCTCAACTAAGAGAATGGCTTATTCCAGTCACTCTAGTTTTGCTGCCTCTCAGGAAAATATAGTGCATTTGGCGAGCATTCATTTAACTGGTTTTCTTTGGTGCGTGATTTAGGGTCCTGACTTTGGCTTAGGGGCCTGGTTTCCATTTCGCTGAACATATTTTGGGATTCACATAGCTTGTCGCACTAAAATGAATTTCTAATGGAGACAACAAACATGAATCACTATGCTTTACACTGTCAAAAACTATCGTCAGAGTTTTAACGATATAGAAATCACATCCATCAAGAATACCGCCATTTGTGTTAAAAGTTACAGCTCCCAGCCTTTAAATGTTCCTTGATGAAACCCCATTAAACAACCCAATTTCTACAAACCTAAATCTCCCGGTCTAACTTTCTACCATTATTGGGAACCCAGAAGAGTGAAATTAATTAGGGAGAGAAATCCCAGAGAGGTGGAGCTCACTGATTGTTACGTTGTAGTCTCCCAAGTGCTTAATACAGCGCTTTGAACAGGTAAGTGCTCTATAAATGTGACTGAATGAATGAATGACTGAAGAGAAGGCTGTCAAGCAGGTTTTAAACAGTCAATTCAGCTTTCATTGTGATAATGGTATTTGTTAAGTACTTACTACGTGCTGAGCACTGTTCTAAGTGCTGGGGTAAATACACAGTAATCAGGTTGTCCCATGTGGTCTCCATTTTACAGACTAGGTAACCTAGGCACAGAGAAGTTCAGTGACTTGCCCAAAGTCACACAACGGACAAGTGGCAGAGCCAGGATTAGAACCCACGACCTCTGACTCCCAAGCCTGTGCTCTTTCCACTAAGCCACGCTGCTTCTCAGTGTGGGCATTGTGGGCAGGGAATGTGTTGTATTGTACTCTCCCAAGTGCTTAGTACTGTGCTGTGCACACCGTAAGCATTCAATAAATGCCACTGATAATAATAATAATAATGATGTTGGTATTTGTTAAGCGCTTACTATGTGCAGAGCACTGTTCTAAGCGCTGGGGTAGACACAGGGGAATCAGGTTGTCCCACGTGGGGCTCACAGTCTTAATCCCCATTTTACAGATGAGGGAACTGAGGCACAGAGAAGTTAAGTGACTTGCCCACAGTCACACAGCTAGACAAGTGGCAGAGCCGGGATTTGAACCCATGACCTCTGACTCCAAAGCCCATGCTCTTTCCACTGAGCCATATTGGATCCGGGCCACTCAGGGCTACTGATTTCTCCCACTGTTGTCTCTTTTTCTTCTGGACTGTTTCCAAGAAGGAGGAGGAATTTATTTCCAGGCCAGCTCCCTCCTTCACTGAGATGCAAGAAAATGCTCTGCTGGTGAATTATTTGTTGTGTTGAAGGCCCCTCTTCTGATCATGCCAGTGATTTACACTGAGATCAATACAATGCAGCCAGAGTTACTGAAACTCAATTCTCTGGTTACTGAAACTCAATTCTCTAGATTTTTCAGGAGATCTTTGTGACCCAAGAGTCTTGAGTCAAATAAACCCTGCTCCTTGAGATTGTGGTACTTTATTATCCTGGTATTTGTTCATTCCTTCATTCAGTGATATTTATTGAGCACTGACTGGGTACAGAGCACTGTACTAAGAGCTTGGGAGAGTACAAGACACCAATAAACAGACACATTTCCTGCCCATAACGAGCTAAGCGCTCCCAATTCCACCACTTGTCTGCTGTTTGACCTTGCGCAAGTCACTTCACTTCTCTGTGCCTCAGTTACCTCATCTGTAAAATGGAGATTGAGACCGTGAGTCCCACATCGGGCAGGAACTGTGTCCAAATGGATTTACTTGTATCTACCCCAGCGCTTAGTTCAGTGCCTGGCACATAGTAAACGCTTGACAAATACCACAGTTGCTACTAGGTTCCAAGCATTGTTCTAAGCACTGGGGTAAATCCAGCTTAATCAGGTTGGGCACAGTCCGTGTCCCTCTTGGGGCTCATGTAAGCCGGAGGGAGGAGGATTTAATTGCCATTTTACAGATGAGGTCACAGAGACACAGAGAAGTGAAGTCACAGCCCAGGGTCACACAGTAGACAAGTGGCAGAGTTGGGTTGAGAACCCAAGTCTTCTGACTCCCAGGGCCATGCCCTTTCCACTAGGCCACACTGCTGAGATGTCCGGGACTCTTCCCCAATCCCAGAGAATTAGTCAATCGTATTTATCGAGCGCTTGCTGTGTGCAGAGCACTGTAGTAAGCCCTTGAGAAAATACAATATAAATTAGCCATCCCTTTGAGAGTGAGCTATAAATGGAAAATGATGCCCATCGTTCATTTTACAAAATGGAAACCTCCCCATTTAAGGGTAGAGAAGATAGCAAAGTAGTGTAGGTGACAAACATTTAATTATTTTCCAACCTGCTTAATCTTTAACTCATCAGAGACTGTACATCTAGTTAGAAGCTGTCCTCTAGTTTGCAAGCTTATTGTGGGCAGGGAACATGTCTGCCAACTCTATTATATTATACTCTCCAAAGCACTTAGTACAGTGCCCTGAACAAGTAGACGCTCAATAAATATGATTGATTAGAGAAGGAGCATAGGCCTGGGAGTCAAAAGAACTAGGTTCTAATCCCCACTATGCCAGTTGTCTGCTGTGTGACCTGGGGCAAGCCACTTAACCTCTCTGGGCCTCAGTTTCGACATCTGTAAAATGTGAATTTGATACCTATTCTCCCTCCCATTTATTTGGCCAGATTAATATGTATACATCCCAGTGCTTGACACATATTTAGCGCATAACAAATGCCTTGATATTATTCTAACAGGCCAAAAACGATGAGTCTTTTCAGGGGGTGAGGGGAGGGCATGCCTAAAACAGCTCAGATTTTTTCCAAGTAGTTCGCAAACTCATCAGGGATGAGGAATGGGTAGATGGGGCATGGAAGATGTCAGCAGGGAATTTAAAGGTCTGGGATAGTTAGTGAGGACAGTAGGCACTGGAGTCAGTAAGGGAGAAGAATTATTACCAAACGTTCCGGAACTCTGATTTAAGGAAGAAATTTGGGCTTACGATTTATCGTAGCGTGAGTAATTCCACTTGATGAGGAATTTTAGGGTTCTTTCATGTATTTGATTTGTAAAGAGCTTTTGAAAATTAATTCTCCAACAGCAATAAAAAAGAAGTTAAAAGTGAGACTCTTCACTTAAATTAAGGAATCAAACACCTTAATGTAGCTGTTGATTAGTTGGACTGAAATCAATAATTGGCAGGACAAGCGAAGAATCAGGGAAAACCTCCTGGAGGAGATAAGACTTTTAGAAGGACTGTGAAGGTGGAGAGAGCCTTGTTGTATTGTACTCTCCTAAGCGCTTAGAACAGTGCTTTGCACACAGTAAGTGCTCAGTAAATATAATTGAATGAACGAAGATACGAATGGGGAGGCCGACCTGGGTTGGAGAGAGTGCTTGAGCAAGAAATTAATTAATCAGTGATATTTATTGCACCCTAAAGTTGTGCAGAGCATTATACTAAGCATTTGGGAGAGTACAATACAACTGAGATGGGAGCCATGTTCCCTGCCCACAACGAGCTTATGACAGCATGAGAGATGAGCTGGAGGTATTGGTTATTTCCAAGAAATTGCCCAAGTCTACCAATATCAGATTTCAAGCTACCTAAAATTTACTCCTTTCCTGTCCTGTCACAGAACTAGCTAATGCCCTGAAAATGCAGAAATGACCAGTGCTCTGAGTTGAATTTTCTATTTTCATTCAAGTTCCGCTTGTCTGCAATCTGATCCCTCTGAGATGCAGCCTATTTCTCCTTTAGTTGAAAGTTTGTGATGACTTGCACAACGACTGCTTGTCAGGGATGAATAAATAATGAACTCTAGAAATCTCCTTATTCCCCAAGTAAGCAGACTTGAAGAACGTAGTGATTTGCCCCAACCTTCGGCACTGCTGATCAATGAAACCGGCATTTCAGGTCACATTTTGGAACTGCATTTTTGAAGCAGCCTCAGTGAGAGCTCTGAGGCTTAATCGTTTTTGGTTTTTTTTTCTTTCCTAGGAGGAGCCCACGATGACAGAAATAAATCCCGTCCTATTGTAATCACGTGCGTTCGACCTGGAGGGCCGGCTGACAGGTGAAATTGATCTTTTTTCCAAAGGCTCTCCGAGTGGAGACGGAAAAGGAGGGTGGGCTGTTTTGGCAGGAAATTTGATAAACGAGATAGTTACGAGTGCATGTGGTGTTCTTACAAAGCCAATATTTTGAGATGTCTAAATTAGGCTTCGAATCATAAGAGATTCTTGTAGAAGCGGGACATCTTGGAGGCTTGCTGTGTCTGAACCGAGCTCATGTACTGTCAATAGTAATTGTGGTATTTATTAAGCGCTTACTGTGTGCCAGGAACTGTATTAAGTGCTGGGCTGGATACGAGCAGATCAGGTTGGACACAGTCCCTGTCCCACATGCGGCTCACAGTCTACATTTTACAGATGAGGTAACTGAGGCCCAGAGAAATGAAGTGACTTGGCCAAGGTCACGCAGCAGACAAGTGGCGGAGCCAGGATTAGAGCCCACGACCTTCTGACTCCCAGGCCCCTGCTCTATCTGCTGCGCCATGCTGCTTCGTATTTGAGTTTCCGAAATGAGATCCGCCACAGCCGTCATGCCGACCTTTCCGAACTCGTGACCTAGAAAAAGTGGTGTGGCCAGACAAACACCAGAGGATTCCTTAGTGGGACTCAGACCCACTCAGACTTTCAGATGCGTTTTCAGATTCATCCATTCAGTCATTTAGCGTAGACCTAGTTTCTCTCCATAAGGTCCCATAGAAGGAATGAAAGGAAAGGTGTGCTGGTTAACAGTTAGTTACCCCGGATTTTTAAATGCTTCTACACCCTTTTAAGAGTCTAGGAGCTAAGAGAAGTTAAGCTGTAAGCCAAATCGGGATGAGAGGTATTTCCGTTGGGACAGCTTTTAAAAAGAAGCAAGTTGTTCTTTTCTATTTTCTTTCTCATTTCTGGTCTCTGACTTGACTTGTCCTGATTCCTCGGGAGAAAAGCAATTCCCAAACTCCTTTGTGAAATCAGGAGTTCTAATCAACAGTACGGTGACTCGGAAAGGGAAGAAGAGAGAATGGTAGGAATGGAAGAAGGGATGATATTTTTGGACATCTTATGGTTTCTCTGTGTAGTCATCCCAAAAGATGGGGTTTCGTATCTTCTTAGTATCTTCTTTTGCAGGTGGTGTTTATTATTATTATTATTATGGTATTTGTTAAGCGCTTACTATGTGCTGAGCACTGTTCTAAGCACTGGGTGAGATACAAGGTAATCAGGTTGTCCCACATGGGGCTCACAGTTATAACCCCCATTTTACAGATGAGGTAACTGAGGCACAGAGAAGCTAAGTGGCTTACCCAAGGTCACACAGCAGACAAGTGGTGGAGCCGGGATTAGAACCCCTATCCTCTGATTCCCAAGCCCATGCTCTTTCCACTAAGGCACGCTGCTAATTCTCGCATCTCAGCTACTCTGCCTGTAGAGAGGGCGAGTTTAATTTCAGTGCTTGGAGGCAAACCGGTTGGGGGTTTAGCAGTTATTAATTTCTTCTGGGACCTTCCAAAACATAAAGCGCTATGCGCAGAGCACTGTTCTGAGCTCTTGAGAATGCAACAGAATTGGCAGACATGTTCTCTGCCCACAACGAGCTTATGGTCTAGAGGGGGAGGCAGGCATTAATCTAAATAAAGATTATAGATGTGTAGGTAAGTGCTGGGGGGTTGAGTGTGGGGCAGATATAAAATTCGCAGAGGTCGCAGATCTAAGTGCGGAACATGTGTGCCTTCAGCATGAAAATGGGGAAAATATTTACCCGCCCCTTACTTTTGGTGTGAAGCTAAATGACGGATGGTTAAGATTTTCCCCAAACAAATAGAATAGTTCTCATCCGTATCAGCGTTTTCATTCACTCACCATCCCTCTTGGAGGTAAATTGGTGATAAAACGGATGAAAGATAATGTTGTTTCAGCCCATTAACTATTATTTGCCGTAGGCAAGTTGACAGTGGCTCCGTTCTGAGCTCTTGTAAATAACAACTCTCAGACAACAGAAAAAGAGCTTGGCCAAAAAGGCTCTCTTCTTTCTGTGGTGGTCCAGAGAGCGGTACTTATTAACCTCTTGACTTTAGGTATCGGATTCCAGCCCCAAATTTCCAATTAAAGCCATTTCCCATTCAACCCAGCCTCTTGATCCTCTTCTGTCCCAGGCGGGTGTTTGAAGCAAAATGCAAATGTCACTGCTCTCAGAAAGGGGGGCAGGACGTCGCTTTGGGACGGAGACTGAAAATGCTGATCTATAGGAGATGGAACAGCTCATGCATGTGATTTTTTCTTTCCACTTAAGAGAGGGCACCATCAAAGCCGGCGACAGGCTGTTGAGCGTCGATGGAATCCGTCTCCTTGAGAGCACGCATGCGGAAGCCATGAGTCTCCTCAAACAGTGTGGGCAAGAAGCGACGCTGCTGGTGGAATATGACGTCTCCGTGATGGGTAGGTGGAAAATGGTCTTTTTATTTCTACGCATTTTCTAAATGATGATGCTAACTCAGCAGCAGTTAAGCCTCTTGTTAGAATTAGTGTTCTTCCTTCATTCCCTCCCTCAGCAGTTGAGGCTCTTGTCAACAGCCGCTCATTAACCCCGGTGCCTTTGGTCACAGGTGAGCCGTGTTTGACATTAATTTGGGCAGTGGAACTGTTCATAAATCCTACCTGGGCAATCACTTTGACTAGAGTTCCCTTGGTAGGAGATGAAGCAGCATGGGCCTGGGAGTCTGAAGGACCCGAGTTCTAATCCCAGCTCCACCCTCGCCTGCTGGGTGACCTTGGGCAAGTCACTTCAGTTCTCTAGGCCTCAGTTTCCTCATCTGTAAAATGGGGAATAAGACTGTGAGCCCCATGTGGGGGACAGGGACTGTGTCCAACCGGATTAACTTGTATCTACCCCAGCACTTAGTACAGTGCCTGGCACATAGTAAGCACCTAACAAATATCATAAAAAAAATCCCAGGAGGGGACAGCTTTTAGGTGTCTCCCCAGCGATTTGGAGCAGGTTAGAGGTTTCCTTCTACTCAGGTGGCTTACTGGGTGCAGAAAATGTGTCTGTTTATTGTTATATGATACTCTCCCAAGCGCTTAGTACAGTGCTTGGTGCATAGTAAGTGCTCAATAAGTACGATTGATTGATGGCTCTGTTCAGAGCTCTTGTAAATAACATCTCCACTCTCAGGCAATGGGAAAAGAGGTTGAGCAAAGAAGTTCTCTCCTTCCTGTGGTGACCCAAACTGCTGAGCCTACCAGAGCCAGAAACTACCACCACTTGTCTACTCTGTGACCTTGGGCAAGTCACTTTACATCTTTGTGCCTCAGTTACTTCATCTCTAGAGTGGGAATGGAGACTGAGAGCCCTATGTGGGAGAGGGACTGTGTCCAGCCCGATTAGCTTGTATCCACCCCAGCGCTTAATAATAATAATAATAATAATGTTGGTATTTGTTAAGCGCTTACTATGTGCCGAGCACTGTTCTAAGCGCTGGGGTAGACACAGGGGAATCAGGATGTCCCACGTGGGGCTCACAGTCTTAATCCCCATTTTACAGATGAGGTAACTGAGGCCCAGAGAAGTTAAGTGACTTGCCCACAGTCACACAGCTGACAAGTGGCAGAACTGGGATTCGAACTCATGACCTCTGACTCCAAAGCCCGTGCTCTTTCCACTGAGCCACGCTGCTTAATACAGTGCCTGGCACATAGAAAGCGCTTTAACAGATGCCATTAAAAAAAAGGCCCAGGATGGGGCAATTCTTAGGTGTCTCCCCAGCGTTCTGGAACATGTTATAGCCTTCCCTTCTATTACTGTTGTTATTATTTATTATAACAATAATAATAATGTTAATAATAATAATAATGTTGGTATTTGTTAAGCACTTACTATGTGCCGAGCACTGTTCTAAGCGCTGGGGTAGACACAGGGGAATCAGGTTGTCCCACGTGGGGCTCACAGTCTTAATCCCCATTTTACAGATGAGGGAACTGAGGCACAGAGAAGTTAAGTGACTTGCCCACAGTCACACAGCTGACAAGTGGCAGAACTGGGATTCGAACTCATGATCTCTGACTCCAAAGCCCGTGCTCTTTCCAATGAGCCACGCTGCTTCTCATAGCATAGCTGCTTCTCAATGAGCCACGCTGCTCTTCTAATGTTGGTATTTGTTAAGCGCTTACTATGTGCAGAGCACTGTTCTAAGCGCTGGGAGAGATACAGGGTCATCAGGTTGTCCCATGTGAGGCTCACAGTTAATCCCCATTTTACAGATGTAACTGAGGCACAGAAAAGTTAAGTGACTTGCCCATAGTCACACAGCTGACAAGTGGCAGAGCCGGGATCATTACCAGAGCACTCGCGTGACCCAATTTAGCCAGGGATTTTCGGTGGCATCAAGTTTCCATGAGACAGCTCCGGGGAGAGAGGAATTGGATGGAAATGGAGACCCTCCTTCCGCCTAACAGGGAATCTCAGGACAGTTGCCATTGGAAAACTGGGAAAGAATAAGGGGGGACGCCCTCGGAGAGCAGCATGGCAGACTTCCTTATCAGTGGAAAAGAATTCTGTGTCTGTTCCTCCCTCTGTCCTAAAATACTAAGTAGAGATTTGCATGTCAGCAGATAGAAGCACCTATAAAGCGGTGGTCTATGGTCTACTTTGTATAATGTTGACTGGAGCAGGAATAAAACACCATGAGAAGCTTTGGGGTCAGGAATTAAATCCAAATTATACCGTAGACATCTCTCACAGTCAGCAGACATTATGCCATCGGGCCCTGCCAGTAAAGTTCGGCCAAGAGGGGAGGGAGGCTAATTTAACACCAAGAGAGACCCCCTTCATATCACAGTCCGTTTGATTCATGTCGACCACTTCTAGGAATATGCTTAATCCATCTGCCGGGCTGACACATCTCTTAGAAGTATGGGGTTTCGGAAATGGTTTTAGTCTCAAAAATGCTAGAAGTTGGAAAACTTCTCCATTGGATAAATGGTGTGATTTGCCCTCTGCAAGGAGAGTGCAGGTCTGCCCATCCCTTCTGGGGAGAACCATAGAGTTTTTGAGAGATTCTGTCAAGTGCCTGACTGCAGTGGGGTGGAGATGGTGATGACTGAAGCAGCGTGGTATAGTGGATAGGAGAGCAGGCCTAGGCGTCAGAAGTTCATGGGTTCTAATCCTGGCTCCGTCACTTGTCTGTTGTGTGACCTTAGGCAAGTGATTTCACTTCTCTGGACCTCAGTTACCACATCTGTAATAAAAAAAAAAATGGAGAGCCAGAAACTACCATCACTTGTCTGCTGGGTGAGCTTGGGCAAGACACTTTACATCTCTGTACCTCAGTTACTTCATTTGTAGAATGGGAGTGGAGACTGTAGGTCGGGGACTGCGTTCAATTCAATTTACTTGTAACCACCCCAGTGCATAGTACAGTGCCTGGCACGTACTAAGTGCTTAACAGTTACCGTCATCATTATCATCATCAGCTGGCTCGGGGCAGGCGGATGGAGAAGGTGGCCGGGTGTGTTATAGTGAGGTCCGGGGTGGGGGTGGGGGAGCAGGAAGCGGGGGGAAGCCGGGGGCTGCCATTAATGGTGGCCATGGGATAGCAGCAGTTTAAGAGATGATATCAATCAATCAGAGGGGAAGCAGAGTGGGAAGCCTAATGGATAGAATACCGGCCTAGGAGTCAGAAGAACCTGGGTTCTAATCCTGGCTCTGCCACTTGTCTGCTCTGTGACCTTGGGCAAGTCACTTTGTCTCTCAGGGTCTCAGTTTCCCCAGTTGTAAAATGGGTTTACCGGTTCTCCCTCCTACTTAGACTGTGAGCCCCATGTGGGAGAGGGACTGTGTCCCATCTAATTAACTTGCATCTACCCCAGAACAGTGCTAGACAGTTGATGATAATAATAATAATAATAATGGCATTTGTTAAGTGCTTACTGTGTGCCAAGCACTGTTCTAAGTGCTGGGGTAGATACAAGGTAATCAGGTTGTCCCACGTGGGGCTCACAGTCTTAATCCCCATTTTACAGATGAGGTCACTGATGCCCAGAGAAGTGAAGTGACTTGCCCAAGGTCACCCAGCAGACAAGTGGCAGAGCTGGGATTAGAACCCATGTCCTTTGACTCCCAAGCCCATAGTTTTGCCCCTAGGCTGTGCTGCGTGACAAATGCCATAAAAAAAAAGCAAAAAACAGTGCTATTTATTAGACTCTTATTAAACAATATACTAAGTGCTTGGGAGAGTACAGTAGAGTTTGTAGACAGGATCCCCGCCCTCAAGTTATAGGTAGGGGACACAACAGACAAAATAGAGTATAAGGATATAAATGCTTAAGCGCGGCGGGGATAGGGCGAATGTCCAAGTACTCGGGGAGAACGGAATGAAGTTCATAGGTGAGGTTGCAGAAGGGACAGAGGATAGGGTGCAATATGCCCTTGTGAGTAGAGCACAGGTCTGAGCATCAGAAGGACCTGGGTTCTAATCCCAGGTCTGCTAGTTTTCTGTTGTGTAGCCTTGGGCAAATCACTTGACGTCCCTGGGCCTCAGTGCCGTCATCTGTAAAATGGGGATTAAGACCGTGAGCCCCAGGTGGGACAGACCGTGTCTAACCCGATTCCCTTGTATCTACCCCGGTGCCTAGCGCGGAGTAAGCGTTTAACAAATACCACATTATTTAACTATTTTATTATTAAATTGGCCAACCAAATTGAGGTCCAGATTACCGCAATACAGTTTCCCACAACCACCCATTCCCGTTAGCTTTGGAAACCTCCATATCTTCATCTGTGGTTGACAGTCAGTGAAATTGGTTACTTATTCCATTATTAAGCAAATGTGTGCCTGAGAAGGTTGAAGGAGAAGATAAATTATTCACAGTAGTAAAACAATTCAGCAGCAAAAGATTCTGTAAAAGCCTGAAAAGTGATTTTCATCACAAGACTAGGGAAGATTTACTTGGTTTAGGTCAAGTCCCTTGTGTCATGGAGGTGAGGAGAACCATGGGAAGTTAGGGGGAGGGCATTGCCAAGGTAACAGGGGAAGCAGTGTGGCCTAATAGAAAGACCACGGGCCTGGGTTCTAATCCTGGCTCCGCCACTTGTTTGCCGTGGACTCGGGCAAGTCGCTTGACTTCCCTGTGCCTCAGTTACCTCATCTGTTAAACGGGGATTGAGACCATGAGCCCCCTGTGGGACAGGGACTGTGTCCAACGCGATTATCTTCAATCTACCCCAGCACATAGTACAGTGCCTTGCCCAGTAAGTGCTTAAAAATGCCATTTAAAAAAAAATAAAGAGAAAGCAGGTTCTGATCTAACTGATGGGGTCAGATAAAGCACACTGCAGAGAGCAGGTGATCCATTTGTAGGTGATCACATTGACTGAATATTAAAAAAAAAACAATGGATAAATGGATCAGCCAACGGTAATTTATCATAAGCATCCTGGGTACCTCACACTGGCCTAGAGTCACCTAAATAAATCCTTCCAGCGTGTAATAACATTTTCAGTCATCCACTGCTCCTCGCAAGAGGCAAGGGCCATCTTCTGTATCTTTTGGGGAACCTGATGGATGCAGCAATGATTGTAAAGTATACCGTGTGTCACACAGCTATACAACAGCTAAATTTCCAGTTCTATCAATCTACGGCAGGACAGGCACCCAGGAGAGCCGGAGGAAGACATTAATGCAAATGCCGAAACTGGCACAGGAAGGAATATAACCTTGCCTGGGGTAGGAGATGCTCGCTTGCTTTCAAAGTGTCGGCCCTCATCTTTTCCCTTCAACCGAGGATTTTGATCGGTGTACATCCGCTTGACCTCTGCTCTGAGACCATCAGTCACCCTGTTTCTGAAAGCCAGGCTGGTCGGTCTTCTACCGCTATCTCCGGCTACACCGCGAATTTTGGAATTGCTTTGCTCTGACTTAAAGCAGTTTTGATTCTTATTCCATTTCCGCTTGCCAGAGCCATTAGTAGGGTATCCGACTCGCTTCATTCTGACTT
This sequence comes from Ornithorhynchus anatinus, assembly GCF_004115215.2. Classification (NCBI taxonomy): domain Eukaryota; kingdom Metazoa; phylum Chordata; class Mammalia; order Monotremata; family Ornithorhynchidae; genus Ornithorhynchus; species Ornithorhynchus anatinus. The sequence continues at coordinate 16,292,839 of NC_041741.1, read as the reverse complement.
GCTCCCTTTATGCGTTCCCCCTCCCAGCCCCACAGCATTTCTGTCCATACTTGTAAGTTATTTCTTTATTTAATTATTTACCTATATGTCTGTTTCCTCATTGAGACTGAAAGCTTGTTGTGGGCAGCGAATGTGTCTGTTTATTGTACTCTCTCCCAAGCGCGTAGTACACCGATCTGTACACGGTAAGCGCTCGATAAATGCAATTGAATGAATGAATATCCTATGGTTACCCCTGTCCTTACGTAGCGTGAACAGCAGCAGTGGAGTGTAATGAGCGTTGCTTCAGTGGGGTAGACCAAGGTCAGTAAGCATGGCACATAGGAGAAGAGGATGGACTGCTTTATATTAGAAGCACTTGGGTCTGTAATCCCTGGACATTTGATATTCGCCTCTCCCCCAACCCTACCACACTTACGTATATATCTTTAAATTGTATATTATAAAGTACTTATTCATATTAATATCTGTCTCCTCCTCTAGAATGTAAGCTCTTAATGGGCAGGGAACGTGCACGCTAATTCTGTGGTAATCGTACTCTCCCAAGCGCTTAGTATGGTGCTTTGCAGATGGTAAGCGCTCAATAAGTACCGTTGATTGATTGTGGGGAGGGAATGTAACCGTCCATTGTTATGTTGCAGTGTTGTACTTTCCCAAACACTTAGTACAATGCTCTGCATACCAGTAAATATGATTTAATGAATGAATGATTGATATAAGCTCTTTGTGGGCAGGGAACGTGTCTGCCAACTCTGCACACAGTAAACGCTCAGTAAATACAATCGATTAATGGATTGATAGATCAGAAAATTCCACAGAGGATGCAGGACTCACGCCCTAAAGGAGGTTTGGTGCTACAAATGCCTGGTATCTTTAACTTGACTCTTGATGCAGTCCAACTGCCCAAGACTTTTTTTGAGTCTCCCAAAAAGCCTATAACCTTATCTATTTGGTTTCCTATCCCTTTTCTCATTACTTTCTGCAGTGCACTTATCATCATCCATGGTATTGATGTGAGTGGTTACTGTGTGCAGAGCACCGTGCTAAACAAAGGCTTAAGAGTGCAATACAACAGAGTTGTAGACACGTTCCCTGCCCACAGTGAGTTTACAGTCTAGAGGGTTGTGTTCTCTTTGGGTCGCGTTGCTCAAAACGACACACGGAATCGCAAATGAGGACGAATCATAGTTCCCCAACAAAATCCACACCTCATATATATTTTAGAGACAAGATTGTTTGGTCGCTCAAACTTTTTTTTTTTTTTTTTTTGGAAAAGATAGGCAACTCCTTTTGGATACAAAGTCTGTAAATTGAAGCCTTACCTAAACCAATATATGGAAGAACTGCTCTCACACTTAATTAGGGAAAACAAGTCATTTGAAGTAGGAGCTGTGATTTAGCATTCAAAGGCTGTTTACTCCATTGTCTTAATCTATTTAGCAATGAAATAAAATGGCCATTTAAAATCGGGGAACCTCTTCCAATTCAAATGTCGCTGGAAGAGTACTCCAGGAACTTCTGGAATGCTGACGAGCCACATGCAAATAAGATACATAAAACATATATATACATATTTATATATATATATATATACAAGTACACATATATATGTAATAATAAATACCATCATTTGTTAAACTCTTACTATGTGCCAAGCACTTTTCTAAGCTCTGGGGTAGATACAAGGTAATCAGGTTACCCCACATGGGGCTCACGATCTTAATCCCCATTTTACAGATGAGGTAACTGAGGCACAGAGAAGTTAAGTGACTTGCCCAAAGTCACACAGCTGACAAGTGGCAGAGGCAGGATTAGAACCCACAACCTCTACTCCCAAACCCAGGCTCTTTCCACTAAGACACGCTATATATATATATATATATATATAATACGTAAGATATTTATATTAAAGATTTCTTTCCCTCTCCTCTTCCCCTTCCCTTTCCCCTTCAGTTACCTCATCCGTAAAACGGGGATTAAGACTGTGAGCCCCATGTGGGACAGGGTCTGTGTCCAGCCCAATTTGCTTGTATCCACCCCAGCTCTTAGTACAGTGCCCGGCACATAGTAATCGCTTAACAAATACCACAGTTATTATTTTTAATATGTATATAATCCCATGTCTGATTTGATTATCCATCAACCAATGGTATTTATTGAGCACCGAGTTTGTGCCGAGCACTGCGCTAAGCACTTGGGCAAGTTCAATACAGTGGAGTTGGTAGATTTGTTCCTTGCCCACAAGGAGCTTACAGTGCACAGGACCCCCATCCCATACATCTTCTGTGTGCCCTAATGAATACCATCAAGCAGCCCTTGGCCAACAGGGCCAGTATTCTACTTTGAAAGAAAAGATTACTTATTTTCTTGGCATTGACACCGTTAATCCGTTTTAGAATGGCTGCTGTTTAATGAGAGGGGCAGCTCGTAGCTGGTCTCATAGCTTCTAAGGTCACATCTCCTCCAAGAGGCCTTCCTTGATTAAGCCCTCTTTCCCCAACTCCCTCTATACCCTTGGCTCTGTGCTCTTTGAGCACTTGATTTTCCCCCCTCTCAGCCCTGCAACACTGAAGCACATAACTGTAACATATTGATTTATCAATCTATCAATCCGTGGTATTTATTGAGCACTTAGTATTCACAGAGCACTGTACTAAGCGCTTGGGACAGTACACAACAGAGGTAGCAGACATGTTCCCTGCCCATAAGGAGCTTAGAGTCTAGAGGGGGAGACACACAATAATATGAATCAATAAGTAATTTATAATATATAATTGAAGTTAAAGGTATATACTTAAGTGCTGTGGGGTTGGGTGAGGCGAATTTCAAATGTCCAGTGGATACAGATGCAAGTGCATAGTCGATGCAGAAGGGAGAATAAGCTGGGGAAAAGAGGCCTTAATTGGGGAAGCCCTCTTGGAAGAAATGGGACCTTAATAACGTTTTGAAGGTGGAGAGAGTGGTCGTGCGGCATGCATGGAGGAGGAGGGAGTTCCATGCTAAGGGGAGGATGTAGGAAAGGGGTTGCAGTGAGATAGACAGGATTGGGGGCACAGTGAGTAAACTGGCGCTAGAGCAGCGGAACCTGCGAGCTGTGTTGTTCCTATTAATGTCCGTCTCCTCCTCTAGACGGGAAGCTCATTACGGGCAACCCAAGCGCTTAGTATCCTCTGCACACAGCAAGCGTTCAGTATATTCCATTGATCGATTGACTGCTACTGTTTGCCCCATATCCCCACTAGAACGACAAGAAGCATTTGGAAAAATCAAAAACAGAGCGCGACTTGCTCGTTTACCAAGAGGTTTCAGTAGGGTCCATCTCAAGAGAAGACCCATGAAATAGTTGGGACCCTTCTCTGAAGATGGAGGGGGGAGTGTTAAGAATTATCGTCTTTTGCAAATGAAGAAACTGACAGGCAAAAAAGGGTCCTATTTATCTGATGAACGCGAGCCAGGCAAGGTTGTTATTAAGATGCAGAAAGTCATTTTCGTTACCTTGGGGAGGTTTTAATCAAGCCATGGGTCCTGATTAAAATGCACCCTTCAAAAGAGGGAAAACTGATTAACAGAATAAAAAATCTGAAACGTTTGCCATGCAAACATCCATCAGTGTATCTTATGCAATTATGTCGCCCATAAATCAGCACACTGGGTAAGTGCTTCGGTCATGGTGTAAATATCTTAATGACCGAAACATCTTTAACCATGAATAATTTATATCTGCATGATTCATTTGCCTCACGCATCTTACTTCACTGGGATCAGCTAACCCTCCCCTGCTTGGGATGTGCCTTCATCTATTTCCTTTCTTACTTCTTCTCCTGTTTTCTTTTCTCCATCCGGCCTTTTTGAATACCGCTTCCTCATTCAACCCCCAATTTACTTCATCTGACTTTTCCCAAGCGCTCGGTACAGTGCTCTGTTCCCAGTAAATGCCTGATAAACACCATGGATTGATCGATGGATTTTCCTAGGTGCCTTGCCAGTCATCTCGGAAGCAATCCAAGGGCATTTCTGAGCCTACTTTCCATAAAACCCTTTGGGAGCAGTCTTGGAGCATCAGCTTGGGAAATTGATTGGATTTCACCAGGTGGCACTGACATCTCTTTTGAGCTGTTAGGGGAATGGTTATTGTGAAAATGATTTGGCGGCAGGAAAGGCTAGCATTCCCAATGAAGCATTTTCCCTTGCAGGCTTACGGTGGCTCCTCTACTTGTCACAATGCCAAAAAGAACTTCTGTGGGTTTAGATTTCCCAGGCGTAGTTAATCTGGTTGAGCATTTGATAGTCATCCCACCCTCAGCCCAACAGCACCTCTATACATATCTGTAATTTATTTCGGTGTCCGTATGCCCCTCCATTCGTTCATTCGTATTTATTGAGCGCTTACCTTGTGCAGAGCACTGAACTGAGCACATAGGAGAGAACGATACAACAGTAAACGGACGCATCCCCTGCCCACAGTGAGTTTACAGTGCACAAGACAATCTAATTCGAAATCTTTCATTATTGGTACATATGCCATTGCTATTTGAGCGTGTGTTACCACATCTGTTATATTTTTTCATTGTCTTTTAATGTATTAGTATTGGTTTGGTCAAGTTTTTTTCTTTAATCTTGGGAGCACATTCATGCGCTTTCCTCTAGGTAAAACGTATACTTTGTTTAGTGCTCTTTCACTTAGCACTCTGTTTTCATGAAGCTAATTCCAAGTGCTCGGTAGGGTATAGCAGTATTTCCAGTGATTTCTTTGCTTGTTTTTCAAGCTGTTCTCTAATCTTACTTAATGGAAAAGAGGAATCCCACCACTTGCATTTCTCTAACGCGGAATGAACTTGGGTTTGAGTTGATCGCCTTCTATTTTAAGAACTGTGAAATGGCTCCATTAGCGCAGTAAATGTCCCTACCCCCTGCAGCAGGCCATTTTGAGCAGGTTTCTACCAGGCCATTTTGACTGTGGGTGATGCTACAGGAAAACACCTGGACCAGTTTGGTGAGAATGATTCCGAGATGGAGCTACTATTTTGAGCGTGATCATCAGTCTAGTGGCAGCAACCCTCAGGCACTCTAACTTCAGGGAAAAGGATGTCAGAGAAGCCTGTGTCGAGGAATTGGGGAAGGAGCTAAGATGTCTAGGTGACGCCTTTTAAAAAAAACAAGTTGCACCAGCCTGAGCCACATGCAGAACTTCTCTGCATCGCTGAAGAATGTGTACCACCTCTCACGTATACTCTCAGCCCCATCTGAAAGAGAGAAATAGCGCCTCCCTACATTAATTCATTCAGTCATATTTATTGAGCACTTACTGTATACAGAACACTGTACTAGGTGCTTGGGAGAGGACAATATAACAATAAGACACATTCCCTCCCCACAATGAGATTACAGTCTAGAGGGAGAGACAGACATTAAATAAATGAATAAATGACAAATATGTACCTAAGTGCTTTGGGGCTGGGAGTGGGGATGAATAAAGGGAGCAGGTCTGGGTGATGCGGAGGGGAGTGGGAGAAGAGGAACTCTTGGAGGAGATCTGCTTTCAGTAAGGCATTGAAGCGGGAGAGAGTAATTGTCGGTTTTGAGGAGGGAGGGAGGTTCAGGCAAGAGGCAGGGTGCGAGTGAAGGATCGGCGGTGAGCTAGAAGAGATCGAGATACAGTGAGAAGGTTGGCATTAGAGGAGTGAAGTGGGTGGGCTGGGTTGTAGTAGGAGGGTAGCGAGGTGAGGTAGGAGCGGAGGAGGTGAGGAATTGAACCGAAATGGTAAGGGCAAGTCTGCTGTTTGCCTTGACACCCACCTCCACCATAGAGGATGATTCTCCACATGAAATAGTTGACCCGAAAGGTGAAATTGCAGCGCATGCTCCATCCATTTTAATGTCTTCCTGGCAGCTAAAGTGGTGAAGAATGGCAAAATTCCTCGAGCTGATGTTACCCCGCTGAGCTCTAAAGCCTGGGATTTACGATCTGTTCAAACACATTCACAGCCTCTTTCCCTAACATGTGGAAAATGGAGGAAGTGCCACAGGATTTCTGAGAGGCCAGTCAATCAGTAGTATTTATTGAGCGCTTACTGTGCACAGAGCACTGTTCTTTAGCACTTGGGAGAGTACAACAGAGTTGGTAGACACATTTCCCGCCTACAGTGAGCTTACAGACTAGAGCTGGAGGTGGGCATTAATATAAATAAATTATGGATATGAACATAAATTCTGTTGGGCTGAGAGAGGGGAAAATATCACATGCCCTAAGGTTTCACAGCCAAGTGTGTAGACAACGCAGAAGGGAGAAGGAATAGGGAAAGTGAGGGTTTAGTTGGGGAAGGCCTCTTGGAGGAGGTGTGATTTTAATAAGGTTTTGTGAAGGTGGAGAGAGTGATCGTCTGCCAGGTATGAAGCGGGAGGGAGTTCCAGGCCAGAGGCAGGATGTGGGCGAAGGTTCGTTGGCGAGATGGTTGAGATGAAGGTACAGTAAGTTGGCATCGGAAGAGCAAATCATGCTGGGTGGTAGTGAAAAATCAGCGATGTAAGATGGGAGGGGGCGAGCTGATGGAGTGTTTGAAAGCTGTCAGTAAGGAGTTTCTGTTTGATGCCGAGGTGGGTGGGCAACCACTGGAGGTCCTTGAAGAGTAGGGAAATGCAGACTGAACATTTTTGTAGAAAAATGATCCAGTCAGCAGAGTGAAGTGTGGACTGGAGTGGGGAAGAGACAAGAGGCTGATGCAGTGGACAAGGCAGAACAGCATAAGCATGCAAGGTCTAAATTAGACAGTCAGTAGTATTTATTGAATGCCTACTGTGTGAAGAGCTCTGTATTAAATACTGGGGAGAGTCTAGTAGATGTAGAAGATGAAGTCCCCACCTGAGTTGTTCACAATAATTTTAGTTAGGATGCAGAAAGTTCATAAACTTTGACCCAAGAACCTACTGTATACATCCTTTAAACATGAGTTCATTGGCGTCAAGAGAAGCAACTTGGCATAGTGGAAAGTGCACCAGCTGGGAGCCCGAGGATCTGAGTTCTAAATTTGGCTCTGCCACATTCCTGCTGTGTGACCTGGTACAAATCACTTGACTTCTTTGGGCTGGAGTTCCCTCATCTGCACCTATTCACCATCCTACCTATAATATGAGCCCCACATGGGACCTGATTATCTTGTATTTACCTTTGGACTTAGTACAGTACCTGGCATATGGTAAGCGCTTAACAAATACCCCATATATTATGAATAAAGGGTCTGGAGATGGAAGAGAAGAAATTTACAAATCAAAGGCTCAGGCCTTATAGCTACTTTGTTAGCAACAGAGATCATTTGGGCTTTTTCGTTTCAGGTTTTTTGTTTTGGTTTGTTTTTTTAATTGACGGATTGGTCACTGGTGTTGACACAGAACTGAATCGCCTCTTCTCGTATGTTTTCTGGCAGATTCTGTGGCGACCGCATCCGGACCGTTGCTCGTTGAAGTTGCCAAAACTCCCGGCGCCAGTCTTGGAGTGGCTCTAACTACCTCGATGTGCAGTAACAAGCAGGTCATCGTCATAGACAAAATCAAACCTGCAAGTATCGCAGACAGGTGAGTGCCAGAGCTCTGGCCTCCTGCATCAGAAGTGCGTAGAAACTGTCAAACCAAAAAGCTTCATTGCCATTTTGCCCGAATTCCGCTTTTGTGAGGCCTTTCTCGTTGTACCTCATTTTTGTCCATGTCATCTCCGACTTCTCTCTCCCACATCCTGCCTCTCCCTCCCTCTTCATATCCAATAGACAATTACTCTTCCCAGCTTCAAAGCCTTATCGAAGGCCCATCTTCTCCAACAGGCCTTCCCTGACTAAACCCTCCTTTGCTCTTCTCCCACTCGCTTTTGTGTCACACTGACTTCCTCCCCTTATTCATCCACCATCCCAGCCCCACAGCACTTAGATACCTATCTGTAATTTTATTTATTTCTATTAATGTCTACCTCCCCGTCTAGACCATAAACTTATTCTGGGCAGGGAATGTGCCTGTTGCGTTATTTGTATTGTACTCTCCCAAGCACTTTGTACAGTCCTCCGCACACAGTGAGTGCTCAATAAATATGATTGATTGATTGACTGACTGAGTGACCCACCAGCCGGCTGAGTGTCCCGAGATGGGATTCTCCCTTTAAGGGTTTCCCCGTTTGGTTTGATTCTTGGACCCCCAACAAAAAGACCCACCAAGTGGCCCCTCTGGCATGTAGCGGTAGAAACTCTCCTTGTTCTTCTGGAGTATTGTTTTCAATAATAGTGAATAATAATTGTGGTATTCGGTAAGTGCTTTCTTTGTGCCAGACCCTGCACTTAAGGATTGGGTTGGATACAAACAAATGGAGTTGGACATGGTCCCTTTCCCATCTGGGGCTCACAGTCTCAATCCCCATTTTACAGATGAGGTAACAGGTCCAGAGAAATGAAGTGACTTGCTGGAGCTCACACAGCAGACAAGTGGTGGAGCTGGGATTGGAACCCGTGACCTTCTGATTCCCAGGCCTGTGCTCTATCCACTACACCAAGCAGAAGGTCCCCCTGGATCTTTGGTCTCTTAGGGTGTGGAATATGGTGGCTATTTTTTGAGGATTTTTTTGTTTTTTTCGATACGCCCCCTTCCCCTCCCCCACTGCATACAATTCATTCATTCACTCAAATGTATTTTTTGAGCTCTTTCCCTGTACAAATCACTGTGCTAAGTGCTTGGGAGAGTACAACAGAACAATAAACAGACACATTCCCTGCCCATAACAAGCTTACCCACCCTTCAGACATTTTATGGCCATCGATCTGTTATGCTCTCCAGTTCAATGGCGGAAGCTGCTCTAATTTCTCCCTCTGTTTTTTGGGTTGCTTTCCCCATCCCACTGCGGATTCCCAGAAGTAAAGAGGTTATCCTCTTAATTGGAACACTGGGGTGCTGGCTGCTACGTTTGCATTTCTCAACTCATCTAATCTCTTGAGTGCAGCAAATAAAGCAGCTAGCCCAACTCCCCCTTGCTTTATAATGCTGGCCCTGGTTGCATTAATTATTGAACCGCCTTGGTCATTCCATCGCCATTTAATCAATCGATCTATTGTATTTATAGAGTGCTTACTAAGTGCAGAGCCCTGTACTAAGGACTTGGGAGAGGACAATACAAAAGAATCAGCGGATGCCTTCCCTGTCCACATGAGCTTACAGTCTAGAGATGAGCCTACAGCTTACTAATACGCACTTGACTTGGAGTGATTCAGAAAAGATAAATGAGCCCGGGTGCTTGTGTGAGAGGATTCAGATCAAATCCTGGGGGCCTGATCATCCCTAGGCTCCTTTTTATTTCTGCTGTCATTCATTGATGTACCGTGTTCAGTTCCCTTCTGCCCCTACTCTAAGGTTTGTGTTAAAAAACCAAAAATTTAATGAATGACGATTTCTCTGTGGCGCCGACTTCCCTTTTTTTTTTAAAGTAAAAAACCCTCCTATAATTCTCATGCCAATATGAAGGAAGTGCAAGCCACGTTCAGACTGTAAGCTCGTTGTAGTTAGGGAATGTGTCTGTTAAACGTTGTACTTTCCCAAGCACTTAGTACAGTGCTCTGCATGCAGTAATAATAATAATAGTAATTGTGGTATATGTTAAGCGCTTACTATTTGCCAACCACCGTATACTAAGTGTTGAGGTGGGTACAAGCAAATCGGGTTGGGCACAATCTCTGTCCCACATGGAGCTCACAGGCTCACTCCCCATTTTACAGATGAGGTAACTGAAGTGACTGGCCCAAGGTCACACAGCAGATATGTGGTGGAGCCGGGATTAGAACCCATGACCTTCTGACTCCCAGACCCGTGCTCTATCCACTACGCCATGCTGCTTCTCAGTAAGCGCTCAATAAATATGATTGAATGATCGAATGGAAGGAATCATCCTGAGTTTTTCTTTTTTCTGTAGATGTGGTGCATTGCATGTGGGAGATCATATCCTGTCCATCGATGGGACCAGCATGGAATATTGTACCCTCGCAGAAGCAACCCAGTTCCTTGCAAACACGGCAGACCAGGTCAAGCTGGAGATCCTGCCCCACCACCAGACCCGGCTAGCACTGAAGGGGCCTGAACATGGTAAGAGGGGCGGTGTCATTAGGCCCCCTTTTCCTTTGACTTTCCCCATTTCAGGTAACGATGCCTCCAGCTACGAAGCCGAAGAAAGGTTCAGTGCTACGGGTTGTCTTCACGGGCTTTCCTTCATCGTCGGAATCCCCTGAGGCTGGAGTTACGTTTAATGAGTGAAAACCACCTATTACTGTCTCAGCTTTTAGATTTCTAGTCAACATAAAGAAATCCTTTGCTCAGAAGTGGACAGCGAAGGGCTCATTTGGCTAGCGATGAAGGCTTGAGCAGCTAAAATTCCTCTCTAAATGATGGAAAGTGGAAGCTGGTCTTTATTTGTTAAGCGCTTACTATGGGTCAAACACTGTTCCAAGCACTAGGGTAGATACAAGTTAAGCAGGATGCTATTGAGGGGCCACTTACTGCAGAGTGAGCAATCAGACATTCTGGCTTTTGGTTAAGTTGGCGCTCCCAACCTTTGCTGGCTGGATGGGATCCAGTGAGATATTTTTAACTTCAAGGAGCCACCAGTGTTTTGAGCCTGAAAAGTAAAAGGATATTACACTTCCCAGTGGTTTTAAAAACATTTCTCCTCTTTCACCCTTTATATAATATGTGAAACAAAAGAAGGCAGAGCCTGTTTCCTCTGTATTCTTTACACCCAGTGAGGTATGGCTGGTTTGGCACTCTCTTTTCCCAAACGCACCCTGGCCCAATGGAAAGAGCCCAGGCCTGGGAGTCAGAGAACCTGGATTTTTATCCCGGTTTCAGGTCTTGACTGCTATGTGATCTTGGGTGAGTCTCTTCACTTCTCTGGGCCTCAATTCCCTCATCCGTGAAATGGGGATGAAGACTGCAAGCCCTGTGTGGGACAGAGGTTGTGTCCAACCTGAATAGCTTGTATCTACTCCAGTGCTTAGTACAGTGCCCTGAATATTTAACAGATACCATCTTAAAAAAAAAACAAACCAAAAACCCACAAGCTTTGTCCAACTCTTGTACAGGTGGCCAGAAACAATCAGGACTCTTCCAGGCAGGTAAAGGTGACCGCTGAATTGGGCTTTCGGCCTTGGAGCTAATTTGGATAATGCCTCTTCCTCCTCCCCAAACCCTCTGCACCTCTCCACTGATAAAAGGATTCAGATAACTTTCCATTGGGATGAGTCAGCTAAATGCAGCCTTTTTAATTAAATAGAGCTCAGACAGTCCTGAAACTAATGAAAGTCTACAGTACCTACCACATTACTCTTATCAGATTTTAATTTCCCACTGCGGGTAGAGTACAGAAATCACGCAATTTAGGCAAGATTATCAAGAAAAAAATGACTGGCATCAGCCCACAGTATTTGAATGGAAATGAGAAGAAACTACAGTGAGAGTCCAGACCTGGAGAATAGGTCAAGTTCCCTGATGATTTCCTACACCCAGATTGAGGGTAAAAGAGCCCTCTTAAAACACAGGTTTTTCCAAAGTATCGATTGACTGTTGCCTACAAAGAATACACAGGGCTCTGCAACCCTATCGTGAGATGGTTGCCCCTTGTACTTGGTCTTAAGGGTTTTTAAACAGTCTCTTTTTAAAGTCATTTTTTTATTTGTGTTTCTTAAGCTTAGTGGTTTTCTACCTCCTCTCTTCCTCTTCCATTTCATAAAAACAGTCACTGGGAAAAGTTGGCTTATTCCAGGTGATTTAGTTTATTCCGTTATAAATTTAAGCTGGTAAACTTGCCCTTTATTCTTTTATATGTTGGAAAAATACCAAGTCATGTTGTTCTGTTCTCATTGCTGTGGGTTAACTTCACCCTCACAAGTCACTGACTTCTCAGGCTTTCAACTTTTGAAAAAGAGAGACGTCCATCTTGGAACTATGGACTCCATCAGAAAGTGGTCCCCATTCAGAGGCTGATTTGCCATGTGACTTTAGTTTTTTTATGATATTTGTTAAGCCCTTATTATAAGCCAGGCACTGTACTGAGCACTAAGGTAGATACAAGGCAGTCAGATTGGACACAATCCATGTCCCACATTCATTCAGTCGTATTTATTGAGCACTTATTGTGTGCATGGGGCTCACAGTCTTCATCTCCATTTTTCAGATGAGGTACCTCAGGTACAGAGAAGTGAAGTGACTTGCCCATGGACACACAGCAGACAAGTGGCAGGTCCAGGATTAAAACTGAGATCCTCTCACTCCCACGCCCATGCTCTTTCCACTAGGCCACGTCGCTTCCGATTTAACAGGGGAGATCAACTCTCCATGCCTCAGTTTTTTCATCTGCATGTGGAGGCGCGGGGGTGTTTGAAGAAGGAGTTTTAAATACCGTTATTTTAGAAAAGAAATTGGCTTTAGTTAGAAGAGTTTTATAAATGGACTGGTGAGAACAGATACACATATTTTAAAGCCATTGAAGAAATTCAAATGAAAAACGCAGAAGGCAAGCAAAGTGCCAATCGTATTACATTTTTTGGAGAAGAAAGCAGTCTTGATTGTATTGATGGAAAGGAGTATTTCTGAGGGAAAGAGCAGAAAGATGGTCGACATGGCACTAAGTGGAAACTCTGCCTTCTAAATAAGACTGATTTCTGTGAATGAGTTAGGGGATTGGGGCTGAATAAAACTAGCCTCGATAATCAGTTATTCCCTTCCAAAATGAAATATGACTTTTGAAAAATCACACCAACACTAAATAACACATTGAGATTTTTGTTTTCTCTTTATTAGCCGGGACCCGAGATAGGCGTCTTGGGCTGACATTTGATAGAAATGGTTTATTGTTGCGGATAATCAGATGCCAGTGATAGATGCTGACTAAATTAAAATGTCAGTGCCGTAAATTGAGCCGGCGGAGGCAACGGCTCCTCTGACTCACAAGCAGATGTGATTTATCGTTTCTTTTTGATTTTTCTCCCCAAATAAGCGGCGCTAACCGGGGGAGATTTGCAAATTTTAATTAATAAGCATATATCGCGGCACCTGATGGGATTGAGTTTTAAGTTAAAAACGGTTTTCACGTCAGCCGCTAAACACGGGGCAAGATTAGAAATTGATTCAGTAGTCGAGTCTAAGGAAGGGCCGAGGGCCGGATTGTCGTCACACGTTATCTTGGCGAAGACGGGAGGTCGCGCCGTCGGTGTAGATCTCGGCTTTGCTGATCGTCGAGAAACAGCAAGAGGCGAAACTGGGTTTAAAGTTTTTCCTTTGCAAGCTATTTTCATTTTCGTTGCATTTTGCCATTGATTCGTGTGATTCAGTTACCTCTCCCTCTTCTTTGGTTCTGTTTATTTTTTGTTCGTTTTTGTTGTGGTGTTTTCTGATTTCCTGTCATCCTCCCGTGTGGCAGCGAAGGTTGAGCGGAGCCTCAGGCCCCTTCCTTGGCCTTGGGATTCCTGGGGTAGCAACTGCAACAACCTGCCGAGCCTCCAGCCTGACCGTGGCAGGATCCCGGCCTGGAAATTCCAGAAACCGCCACCTCCAAAAAGCCCTCGTAATGTGCCACTTTCTCCTCCTACCTTTTTCTTTTGGAGTCCCCTCCCCGACCCGTCTCCCTCCTCTCATTTCAGCCACTCTATCCTTTTCTTTTCTGGATGCGCTCCTAGCTAGACGATATTTGGAGCTAGGAAGAGGTAGGCCAAAAAAGGTCGTTTCCAACCTTTAACGGGGCTCAGATGGAGATGGTGCCGAGGCTGAGGAACGCGGGCTAGGATTGGCATCCTCGGATATGAGAAATGGCTTGTCGAGCTCATATCAGATATTCCCTAAAACAATGATTAGTAGTAGTGGTCGTAATAGCTGTAATAGTAGTCGTAGTGAAAATAGTAATAATAGCTATAGGAGTAGTAGTGATATGAGTAATAGTGATATAAGTAGTAGTGATAATAGAAGAAGTATTAGTGGAAAGAGCCCGGGCTTGAGAGTCAGAGGTCCTGGGTTCTAATCCTGGCTCCGCCACTTGTCAGCTGTGTGACTTGGGGCAAGTCGCTTCGCTTCTCTGGGCCTCAGTTCCATCATCTGTAAAATGGGGACTGAGACTGTGAGCCCCACGTGGAACCACCCGATCACCTTGTATCTACCCCCGCGCTTAGAACAGTGCTTGGCACATAGTAAGCGCTTAACCCATGCCATCATTAGTAGTAGTAGCAGTAATAATAATATTAATAGTAGTAAAAGCACTTGCTAAGTCCTTACTGTGTGCAAAGCACTGTACTGAGCATGGGAAAGAGTCCTGGGTGAGACCCAATCGATGGTATTTATTGAGCGCCTTCTGGGTGCAGAGCACTGTACTAAGCGCTCGGAAGAGGCCAACGCAACAGAGTCGATAAGACCTGTCCCCTGCCCAATTAGATGGGGTCCCTGGCCCTTGAGGGACCTTCCAGTCTGAGAATAAAGGGAGGAAGAGGACTGATGACAGACACGTGAGGGGAAAAAAAAAATCCACGTTAAAGACAAGGACAGGGATCAGTGCGTGAGGCTAATGAACGCAACCCTCCGTCTCCTGGGTGAAGAAGGCTTTCCCGTCCTCTGTTCCTTGCTTGAAGCCAGATGGCTAATTGCTTTTTTTGTTCTCCTCTGAACCGGAAGATTCCCGCCAGCCCATGGCTTTTGGTTAAGGACGACTCGGTCATTTCAGATCAGCCAACGGGGCCTGATCTCATAGTAATTATGGCATCTAAGTGCTTACTATGTGCCAAGCATTGTTCTAAGCGCTGGGGTAGATAGAAGGTAATCAGGCTGTCCCATGTGGAGTTCAGGGTCTTAATCCCCATTGTCCAGATGAGGTAATTGAGGCCCAGAGAAGTGAAGTGACTTGCCCAAGGTCACACAGCAGTCAAGTGGCAGAGCCGCGATTAAAACCCCCGTCTTCTGACTCCCAAGACGATGCTCTTTCCACTAAGCCATGCTGTTTCTCTGATAGTCCTCCAGACCGTAAGCCCAACGTGGGCAGGGAATGTAACCTTTATATCGTTGTGTTGTACTCTCCTAAGTGCTTAGAACAGTGCTCTACACACAGTAAGCACTCAATAGATACGACTGATTGATTAGTCTGGGCCGTCTCGGACGTTTTCCGTTTGTTCCCGGGAGGTGGGCGGGTGGATGCCTTGCCCTCTGTGCCTGGGACCATGCCGTGCTAGGCCTTTGTTTTCTTGCAGCAGCCTTGGTGACATCCTCCTTCTCACCTACCTCCATGAGCGCTTATAGCCTGAGCTCCCTGAATATGGGGACCTTACCCCGCAACCTCTATTCCACCAGTCCTCGCGGAACTCTGATGAGGAGGAGACTGAAAAAGAAAGATTTCAAGAGCTCACGTAAGTAGGACTGTAATAATAACGGTGGGACTTGGTAAACACCCACTTTGTGCTGTTCTAAGCGCCGGGGTGGATGCAAGCAAATCGGGTTGGACCCGGTCCCTGTCCCGCACAGAGCTCATAGTCTTCATCCCCATGCTACAGATGAGGGAACTGAGGCACAGGGAAGTGAAGGCACGTGTCCAAGGCCACACAGCAGACGTGCGACTGCAAGATTCTGGGATGGTCTATGGGAACCCGCTGTGCGAGGCAAAGGGGAATGATAACAGGAGCATTCTGTGGGCTAAAATATTGGAAAATGGGAAATGATTTCTTTCTGGTATTTGTTAAGCACTTACTATATTCCAGGCACTGTACTAAGTGCTGGCTTAGATGCAAGGTTGGACACAGACCCGTCTCACATGGGACTCACATTCTTAATCCCTATTTTACAGAGGAGGGAACTGAGACACAGGGAAGTGAAGCGACTTGTCCAAGGCCACACAGCAGTCAAGTGGCAGATTCAGGATTAGAATCCAGGTCCTGCTGACTCCCAGGCCAATGCACTGGCTAGTTGCTAACTAGGGGCATTGGCTTCCTCAAGCCTTCTTGGTCTAAATGGCTGCTTGTTTGTTGTTTTCCAGGAGGCAAGGCAGTTTTTGGCCTGGGAATATATATATTTCTTTTTTTTTTTTTTTGGTATTTGTTAAGCGCTTACTATGTGTCAAACACTGTTCTAAGTGCTGGAATACAAGTTAGTGAGGTTGGACACAGCCCCTGTCCCGCATGGGGCTCAGTCCAAGTAGGAGGAAGAACAGGAGAACTGAGGCCCAGAGAAATTAAGGGACTAGCCCAAAGTCACGCAGCAAGCAATTGACAGAGTGGGATTAGAACCCAGAGCCTCTGACTCCCAGGCCCGTGCTGGATTAGTTATGCTTGTTTGACAGTCAAATTGAGGTGCACCCAGCTTTCATTGGCTTAATAACCAAGATTGAAGATGAGGACCTTTAGGTAGATTTATCTAAAAAGATCACTCTCCCACCTTGAATCGTGGAGAAACAGCATGGTCTAGTGGTTAGAGCGTGGTCCTGGGAGTCAAAAGGATCTGGATTCTAATCCTGGCTCTGCCACTTGTCTGCTGTGGAACCTTGGGCAAGTCTATTCACATCCCTCTCTGCAAAAGGGGGATTAAAATGATAAGCCCCAAGTGGGACAGGGACTGTGTCCAACCTGATTAGCTTGTATTTCCTCAGCTCTTAGTACATTGCCTGGCACGCAGTAAATGCTTAATACCATTTTTTTAAAAAAGAAATAGTGGGGATTACTTTAGCAGCGATAAAACATCTGTCCTGTATGCATTTTTCCTGCTTGCACTCAGTCTCCTCTGCTACATGGCATAGTTGATAGAGCCTGGAGACAGACGGTTGTGGGTTCTAATCCCAGTTTTGCCACTTGTCTGCTGTGTGACCTTAGGCAAGTCACTTCACTTCTCTGCACCTCAGTTTCCTCATATGGAAAACGGGGATGAAGACTGTGAGCCCCATGTGGGACAGGGACCGTGTCGAACCCGATTTGCTCGAACCCACCCCAGTGCTTAGTACGGTGCCTGGCACACAGGAAGCGCTTAAGAAATACCAGAATTATTATTATCATCTCTAGTATCGCTCGCCTCCAGCACCGTTGGCCTCGCCGGTCAGGTAGTCCACACGGAAACCACGGAGGTCGTGCTGACGGCAGACCCCGTAGCGGGATTTGGAATCCAGCTCCAGGGCAGCGTGTTTGCCACCGAAACGTTGTCTTCCCCACCGCTCATTTCCTACATCGAGGCCGACAGCCCAGCAGAGAGGTGAGCCACTGGACGACGGCGGGAACTTATTTCCGCTCCGCACTTGCCCCTTTGAATTTTGGGACGGGGCCCACGGTGAGCAACGCGGGACGGAATGGGTGCTCGGCTCTGACGGAAAGAGGCTGTGTGTTCTCTCTCGGGTCTGAGAAGACCGTGCACCCCCTGGCCTTTATGTTGCAAACAGAAAACCCATTTACAAAGTACTTAAATGCCAGCTTTAATATTTCCTCTGCCAAGAGAGAGGCTCCCATCTATCTCTGCTGTATGCGAGCTCAGACCAAAATCATAGACCACACCGTAGTCCTGAATTGTTAATGGTTTCTTTGGAACCTTTCTGATAATCTTATCTACAATTATTTGTAGCTCTCACATACAGAGTTTGTGCAGGGTTACAATTAGCTTGATCGAAGCTTCGCCTCGGCCAGCTGCTAGTACGGGTTAGTGACGGCCAAACGCTAACCATGCCAGCTGGCTAGGATCGTCTGTAGCCGATACTTAGCCCCGCTGTTGTGCGATTGTGGATTCAGGTGTGGCATCCTGCAAATCGGAGACAGGGTGATGGCCATCAACGGAATTCCGACGGAAGACAGCACGTTTGAGGAGGCCAATCAACTTCTGCGAGACTCTTCCATCACCAGCAAAGTCACCTTGGAAATAGAGTTTGACGTGGCAGGTAGGACCACCCCTTCTGCCTCTGTTGGAAAGCCACGGTAGTTTACTGTGTGAACTACATTGGTTTGTTGGGTTTTTTTAATGGAATTTGTTAAGCGCTTACTATGTGCCAGGCACTGGTGGGACATAGTCCCTGTCCCAAATGGGGCTCCCAGTCTTAATCCCCATTTTACAGATGAGGGATCTGAGGCTCAGAGAAGTGAAATGATTTGCCCAAGGTCACACAGCAGACAAATGGTGGAGTCGGGATTAGAGCTTAGGTCTTTCTGACTCCTAGGCTGGCACCTGAGGACAAATGAGCCACGGTCCACATTTATAATTGAGTTGGCTTGTTAGTGTCATTCTGAAATAGGCATTGTTTTTCTACTAGAAAAAGTTATATTGTACTCTACCCAGTGCTTAGTGCATACAGTAAGCGCTCGATAAATGCGATCGAAGGAACTGTGATGGGCTAATTATAAGAGGAAATGCAATGAAGAAATGGCAAGGCTTCTCATTTAGCCACAAGTTTTATCCTAAAGTTTAATGATCTCTTACTTTGAATACAAATGTGCATTTTAGAGATATGATTCTTTTTTTGGTCTTAGCAGTATTGTTAACAAACCACACATAGTACAGAGGAAAGGCCAGGTTTATTTTACTATGAAACCTCAAACAGTTAAATCCAGAGATTATTTTACTTTAAAAAAAATAAATCCATCCTTAGCTATCAAAGGTTACTAGTGGGAAGGTTTCCTGAATGATCCTCTGGGATAAATTAAGTTGGTGATTTTATCCCAAGTATAAATTGAGTTCAATGTAGGTAAATTTATGTATTTATGTCTTTATTTATTTATAGTAATGTCTGTCTCCCCCTCTAGACTGTGATCACATTGTGGGCAGGAATGTGTCTGTTCTTCTATTGTTCTCTCCCAAGCACTTAGTACAGTGCTCTGCATGCAGAAAATGCTCAATAAATATGTATGAATGAATGAAGGAAATGAACTTGATCTGAACCTTTACTTCTAGTCTCTGTAAATATTTTTCATGAAATTTAGTCACTTAATATTACTTTAGCCACACCCCATCCTTGCTCCTCAACTCTGGCTATTATGAATCAATCATTGCAGTGTAAATGTTCTAGTACATTCCCATTGATGATCCTCTTCCTTTTGCATTACAGAATCTGTCATTCCAAGTAGCGGGACTTTTCACGTGAAACTACCCAAGAAACACAACGTGGAACTTGGAATCACTATAAGCTGTAAGTAGAAGTGAGTTCTTCAAAATGGGGAAATATTATGGAAATGTGTTTTGTTTCATGTGGCTTTCAGATGTTGCACATTTTTATTTACTAAAAATCACCAGCAAAAGTTATAATACCAGGTCCCAATTCAGGCACATGGAGAAGTGTAAAAGTCACAGTGCTATGAAATAAGCAGGGCCTCGTGGAAATAGCTCGGGCTTGGGAGTCTGGAGACCTGGGTTCTATTTCTGGCTCCACCACGTGCCTGCTGTGTGACCTTGGGCCCATCACTGAACTTCTCTGTGCTTTAGTTTTCTCACCTGCAAAATGTGGATCCAGTGCCTGTTCTCCTTCCCCATTAGACTGTTACCCCCATGTAGCAGGGCACATGGACTGTGCCCCACCCGATTTGCTTATATGCACCCCAACTCTTAGTACGGTGCCTGGCGCACAGTAAGCACTTAAGAAATACCAGAATTATTATTATTATTGGTCTGATTGATCGACCCCAGCGCCTGACACGTAGCAACTGCTTCACAAATGCCTTAAAGAAAAATAGAAATCAACCTAAATCAATGTGCATATGAGTGCTGAAGGGAGGTTTATAAATCTTAATGCAGTGGGTCATTGTTAATTGATTTTACCTGGGAAGGAGGCGATTAACTGGGGAAGGCTTCTTGGAAGAGGAGGGATTTCAGAAGAGCTCTAAAGATGGAGAGAGCTGTGTTGTGATGGATTTTTTCTTTTAACGGTGTTTAAGCGCTTACCATGTTCCAGGCTCTGTACGTACCAAGAACTAGGGTAGGTACAAGCTAATCAGGTTAGACACAGTCCGTGTCCCAAGTGGGGCTCATAATCTTAATCTAGACTAAGATCATCGCAGGCAGGGAATGTGTCTGTTATGTTGTTAAATTGTACTCTGCCAGGTGCTTAGTTCAGTGCTCTGCACACAATAAGCAAATATGATTGACTGGCTTAATCCCCATTTTACAGATGCGGTAACTGAGACAGAGGAAAGTAAAGTGATTTGCCCAGAGTCGCACAGCAAACGAGGGGTGGAGCTGGGATTAGAACTCAGGTCCTCCGAATCCCATCCCCAGGCTCTTTCCACTAGGCCATGCTGCTTCTCTTGAGGGCAGAGGCCGCACCAAACAAGGAATAGGGCATGCGTCAAAGAGGAAAATTGGTAAACAGTTGGAACTTGCCGGGACGTGCCTCAGAAACTCCAATTGGATCTTAGAAATTATCCAAATTTGAATTTACCTTTTCCCATTGAATGTTCACTAATGTTTTAGCAGCAGCATTTTCCCTGGAGATTAGATATCTAGGGTTGATTTTATGGTCCTGGAGAGACATTTATGGCACATGAATGTCAGGTATTTCTTTTATCGATGTGACTATTATCACAGCCTGGGTGGACTGTTATTTTCACCTATCGTGCCGTTCCTTGCGATTTCGCGGCTGGGCCGCAGGGAGGGAGGCAGCCGGCACGTGAAAAATCCCAGAGTTTGGGCTTTGAAATTGCCACCTGTCTCACTTCCCGAGTCTCCCAACTGGTCAGACCGTTTCATCGCCTGCTGTTCCCTGCGAGAGCGTTTCTCTGTGAGGCCAGAGAACTGCTGAACTGCTGGTTATGTGTCTAAACAACTCTGCACATAGTAAGCTTAGTACAGTGCTCTGCCCGTAGTAAGCACTCAATAAGTACCGTTGGTCGCGGCTCTTCCATCTCTGGAATCTTAGGGCAGTTTCACTAAGCTCTTGTAGACAGGGAACGTGTACACCAATTCTGTGAAGCGCTTAGTACAGTGCTCTGCACACGCTAAGTGCGCGATAAGTACCACTGGTTACAGCTCTTCCATCTGTGGAATCTTAGGACAATTTCAGTAAGCTCACTGGGGGCAGGCAACGGGTATAGCAATTCTGTGGTATTGCACTCTCCCAAATGCTTAGTACAGTGCTGTACTCACAGTAAGCGCTCAATAAATACCACTGATTGACTGACAGCTGCTGGGGGAAACCTCTTCGACCGCTATTCTGTGCTTAGCACTGAACTAATGACTGGCCGAGATAAAAGATAATCAGGTTGGACATAGCCCCCGTCCCACATGGAGCTCATGATCTTTTTTGTTTTGTCCTAATGGCATTTGTTTAGCACTTACAGTATGCCAAGCACTGTACTAATCGCTGGAGCAGAAACAGGATAATCAGGTTGGACTCAGTCACGTCCCACTTGGGACTCACAGTCTTAATTCCCGTTTTGCAGATGAATTAACTGAGCCACAGAGCAATGGCGTGATTTGTCCTATGTCACACAGCCGGCAAGTGGTGGAGCCGGGATTAGAACCCAGGTCTCCCGTCATCCCTGCTGTGGACATAAGGTGTAACTGAGGTTCCTGCTGTTGTAAGTGGCCCACTATTATAGAGGGGGTCCTCGTTGATTAAAATTGAATTTCATAGTCTCACGAGTTTGTCAAGTATTCAAGATGTCAGATGCATACTGTAAGCATAATAAGAGAAAAATATTAAATCTGTAAACTTGGCCTGTAAACAAAACAAAACAGGGAAGCGATGTGGCCTAATTCCAGTTCTGCTAGTTGTCTGCTGAGTGACCTTGGGTACGTCACTTCACTTCTCTGGGCCTCCGTTACCTCTTCTGTAAAATAGGGATTAAGACTGTGAGCCCCACGTGGAACGTGGACTATGTCCGACCTGATTAGCCTGTAATCAGCCGGTCTCTATTTATTGAGTGTTTACTTTGGTTGGAGATTTATTTCCGGAAGACATTAGGAATGAATATGATCATAGTAATTATAGGAAGAATAATACAGTTTTATTCCGAAGAGCCAGACTAAGATTCTACACACGCTCAACCCCCACACCCCCCCTCCACAGACACAGACATACAGTCTCTCTTTTCCTTTTAAATGTTAGTCTGGTCAAAGCAAAGTTTCTTGGGAATCCAGGTTAGGTTGTAGTACATGGTAACATTTGCTTCTGCTTGGGATGAGTGAAAATTTGATTATAAACTCTGCTTTAGGGACCTTTAAATGGCAGAGACAAAGAAAGTCATTTCAAGCTGTGGACTGGTGAGCCCAATCTCTCATCCAGGCAGCAAGTCGTTTTTTTGGGTGGGGTAATGCCCATTTGGACAATTTTAAGAATGAAAGCCCACATTCAAATCTTCCTACTTCAAAGTGGAGATTTTGTTGTTGTCCAGAGTGCAGGCCTGGGAGTCAGGGGATCTGTGTACTAATCCAGACTCTGCCACTTGTCTGCTGTGTCACCTTGGGCAAGTCACTTCACTTTTCTGAGCCTCTGTTTCTTCATCTGTAAAATGGTAATTCAATACTTGTTCTCCCTCCCACTTAGACTGGGAACCCCTTATGGGACAGGGATTTTGTACAACTCGATCTTGTATCAACCCCGGTACTTTATAGGTGGTAAGCACTTTACCAATACTACTTAAAAACACATTTCATCCTTGCTTTGGGTTTGAAGTAAGTGATCAAGAGAACGAGTTTTCCAACTCCATTGTGTGTGACTCTCCCAGGCGCTCAGTACAGTGTGGTGCACACTCAGTACATGCCTTTGATGATTGATTTGTTTTTAGTTTTCATCAAATGCAAAGATTCTAATTAACTGAAAGCAATAATAATAATGATGGTATTTGTTAAGCGCTTACTATGTGCCAAGCACTATTCTAAGCGCGGGAGTACATTCAAGATAATCAGGTTGTCCCACGCGGGACTCACATTCTTAATCCCCATTTTACAGATGAGATGACTAAGGCCCAGAGAAGTGAAGTGGCTTGCCCAAGGTCACACAGCAGACAAGTGGCAGAGCCGGAATTAGATCCCGTGTCTTCTGACTCCCAAGCCCATGCTCTTAACCTTAGGGCCAAAAAGGTTGTCATTGGAAAAATAATTTCTTGTGCTTTTGATCATAAAGATAAGAAGCATGAAGAACTAGTGGACCCCAAATTACCAAGGGACAGTTTCAAAGCAGTCAATGCCGCCTGAAGAATTGAAACATTCATGTCCCCACCTCGTGCCTGAAATGTGGATTTATGTGTTTTTGCAATCTCTCAGACCATTAATCTCCTTAAAACTGCGCTCTAGCCCATCACGTTCAGTGACGTTGCTGTAATGTTCTCTCATATCGTGCACACTCGGTCCATTAATTTGGCATCAGTTTAGGTTCTCTAATATCCTTGTTTGCTAAATTCTCTCCCAGTGGAAACTTGCCTTGGAATAAAGTTGATGTACAATGATGGGAACTCCAGACAGCTCTGAGTATGAACACTATCATCTTATTTTTTGTTTTCTGTTCCAGCACCATCCAGTCGGAAACCAGGAGATCCTCTTGTTATATCTGATATCAAGAAAGGTAGCGTTGCTCACAGGTGAGAAATGAAATAAGCTCCCACTGGTGGAATGGTAAGGATGGGTTCAGCTGTTTGGGATCGTCCCCTTTCGATTCTTCGGCCGTTCGTTGGACGAGCTAATGATGATGGTATTTGATGATGATGGTACAGAACAGTGTATAGGTATGATGGTATATAACTGTGTGTGTCAAGCACTGTTCTAAGCGCTGGGTTATTCTGTGTGCAGAGGACTGTAGTAAATGCTTAGACAAGCACAGTTCAACCGAGTTGGTAGACACATTCCCTGCCCACAAAGAAATTACAGTCTAGAGAGGGAGACAGACATGAGAACAAATTACAGGTATGGACACAAGTTCTATGGCTGCTTCTTGGTTGATACTGAGGCCATCGAAGAACACCAAGAATCTTGGCTAGCCCAGAACCTCCTGGGGTTCTGGATCGCCCACTCCAGACTCTCTACTGTGAAGGAATAATATTAATTGTGGAATTTGTTAAGCATACTATGTGTCAAGCACCATACCGGGGTAGACAAAGATAATCAGGTCCACGTGGGGCTCACAGTCTAAGTAGGAGGGAGAACAGATATTGCATCCCCACTTTGCAGCTGAGGAAATTGAGGTAAGGAAGAAGCCTCAAGAAACAGCGTGGGCTAGTGGATAGAGCAGAGGCCTGGGATTCAGAACGACCTGGGTTCCAATCCAGGTTCTGCCAATCGTCTGCTCTGTGACCTTCCCCAAGTAATTTTACTTCAGTGCCTCAGTTCCCTCATCTGTAAAATGGGGATTTAGACCGAGAGCCCCCTGTGAGACAGGGACTGTGTCAACCTGATTACCTTGTATCTGCCCCAGCATTCACAATAGTGCTTAACACGTAGTGAGCGCTTAACAGATAGCATAAAAAAAGACTCAAGTTTTAATCTTGTCTCTGCCACTTGCCTGCTGTGACCTTAGCCTAGTCGCTTTTCTTCTCTTTGCCTCAGTTTCCTTCCCGGTAAAATGGGGATTCGATACCTCTTATCCCTCCCACTTAGAGTGGGACCCCCTACAGGAGACAGGGACTGGGTTCAGTGTGCTTCTATTGTATTTATTCCAGCACTTGACACATGTCTGTCCTATGCTGTTAAGTCATTTCCGACCCACAGCGGCACCATGGACACATCTCTCCCAGAACGCCCCACCTCCATCTGTAATGGTCCTGGTAGTGTCTCCGTAGAGATTTCTTGGTAAAAATCCAGAAGTGGTTTACCATTGCCTTCCTCCGCACAGTCACCCTGAATCTCGGCCCTCGATTCTCTCCCATGCCGCTGCCGCCGCCCAGCACAGGGGAGTTTTGACTTGTAGCAGATTTTTTCCAAAAAAATCCCAGAGAGAGGAGTTGAAAATAATGGAACCGTCCTGTGGCAGCCGTTAAGGATGCTTTAGCCTTAGTAGAGTGCCCCAGTACTTTAGCCCAGTGCCTGCCACGTATTCAGCACTTACCAAAAACCAGAATTTTTATTCTAATTAATTTGTGTGGAGTTAACGGCCGTGTGTGACTGCCCCTTTGGTCGCCAGGACCGGGACCCTGGAACTGGGCGATAAACTCCTCGCCATCGACAACGTGCGCCTGGACAACTGCTCCATGGAGGACGCGGTTCAGATCCTCCAGCAGTGTGAGGACCTCGTGAAGCTCAAAGTCCGCAAGGACGAAGATAACTCTGGTAGGTGACCCGAATTGTGCCACCACTGTGTTTTCTTGTCTTGTGCCGTCGAGTCGTTTCCTACCCATAGCGACTCCACGGACGCATCTCTCCCACAACGCCACGCTCTCCATCTGCAATCGCTCTGGTAGTGGATCCAGGGAGTTTTCTTGGTAAAAATGTGGAAGCGCTTTACCATCGTCTCCTTCCGCGCAGTAAACTTGAGTCTCCGCCCTCGACTCTACCATGCTGCTGCTGCTGCCCAGCCCTGGGGAGTTTTGACTTGTAGCAGATTGCCTTCCACGCGCTAGCCCCACCCAACAAACATGGGTCTCAGGGACTGTGTCCAACCCGATTGCCTTGTATCCTCCCCAGCGCTTAGTACAGCGTCTGGCACACAGGAAGCACTTACCAAATACCATAATTATTATTATTATTATTATTATTATTATTATACTCTTTTGCTTCCCCTACCCAGTCCCCCATTTGGCGGCAAGAGCAAATTCCGCTTGGGAATTGAGCCCAAAGTTTTTCATTCGGTTAAATAGGCAGCAGTCGGTGGGCCTGAAAACAACACGGCCAGTAAGTTATGGGGCAATTTTACATCTGTTCTCTTCCGTCGTTAACTTTCTTAACTAGAGCCGAGCAGAGCAAACAAGGAGTCTGTGGTCTCCTTTCATGTCTCTTGCTAATAGTCAGGCTCCTTCTGTCGGGACATAAAGCCTCCTCAGCATGTCCTTCCCATCTGCTTCGCCTACCCCATCTTTTGGAGTCGATGCTACTTTTGTCTTTCTCAAAAGGTTGCTTTTTCCATCGCCCTTCTCTCTCCCTTCCAGCCGTGAATGGCGATGGTAATTAGGCCTTGAACCAGAGGTTCGAAGTGCTCTGCAAATGTACCTGCTATTAAATTCTAAACGTCACCTCCCGGCATGCAGTCGAGGAGCCAGAGAAGTTAAAGATTAGAGATGAGGACAGCACTTCGCCTATAACAAGTTTTTAACAAATACCACAATTATCATGCTCAATTGATCAGTGGTATCTCTTTAATACTCACTGGGTGCGGAGCACTGGACTCAGCACTTGGGAGAGTACGGTGCGATGGAGTTGGCAGTCGCGATCCCGGCTCCCAAGCTTATAGTCTACACTGTAGATACAATATATGCAGATCGGACACAGTCCCCGCTCCCCTCAATCCCCACTCTGTAGACAACACCACCATCCTTGTATCGGTGGCATCATCCTCGCCTCAACTCTCTCCTTATATCCACATATTTGGTCAGTCACCAAATCCTGCCAGTTCTAACCTCACGACCTCTCTAGAACTCACCCTTCTCTCTCTATCCAAACTGTCCTCCAACCTGGTCCATATCCCGCCTCAACTACCTTATAACCTCCTCATTGACCTCCCTACCTCCAGCCTCTCCCCTCTCCAATCCGTACTTCCCTCTGCTCCTCGGATCGTTTTTCTACATAAAACATTCGGTCTGCGTTTCCCTGTTCCTCAAAATCCTCCAGAGCTGCCCCTAAACTCCTGAGCGGCTTCGGACCGCAGTGCGTAGGTGACAAAGAAGAGAAGGATAATAGGGTGGGGAGATGAGAGGTTAATCAGGGAAGGCTTTCTGGAGGAGATATCTTGCCGACGTCTCGCCCGTGTCCTGCCTCTGGCTTGGAATGCCCTCTCTCTTCATATCCGACAGACGATTACCCTCTCCACCTTCAAAGCCTTATTGACGACACATCTCCTTCAAAAGGTGTTCCCTGACTAAGCCCTCATTTCCTCTTTTCCCACTCCCTATGAAGTGCTTCCTATGTGCACAGAACTGAACTTGGGATTCATTCATTGGGTCATATTGATTGAGTGCTTACTGTGTGCAAAGCACTGTACTGAGCACTTGGGAGAGTACAATATAACCATAAATAGACACGTTCCCTGTCCACAATGAGTTTATAGTGTAGAGGAGAGGACAGTACAACAGAATCAGCAGATTGTTCCCTGCCCATATCAAGGTTACAGCCTAGAGGCGATCTTACATTAATATCTGTCTCCCGCTCTAGACCGTAAATTCACTCTGGGCAGGGAACGTGCCTGACCACTCTGTCGTATTGTACTCTCTCGAGTGCTTCGAACAGTGTTCTGCACATAGCAAGCACTCGAGTGATAGTGATAATAATAATGTTGGTATTTGTTAAGCGCTTACTATGTGCCGAGCACTGTTGTAAGCGCTGGGGTAGACACAGGGGAATCAGGATGTCCCACGTGGGGCTCACAGTCTTAATTCCCATTTTACAGATGAGGTAACTGAGGCACAGAGAAGTTAAGTGACTTGCCCACAGTCACACAGCTGGCAAGTGGCAGAGCTGGGATTTGAACTCATGACCTCTGACTCCAAAGCCCGTGCTCTTTCCACTGAGCCACGCTGCTTCTCTTCCACGCTGCTGCTTCTTCATCTTTGAGTGGTGCCATCAAACGAACAGTCCCGCGGCAGTTGAACAGCGAGATGTCATCTACCGAAGCCCGGCTTTTTAATTAGGGAGGGAGCGGAGACATTCAACCGCTCAAATTAAATTATTCGTTAATAAATTGACTACTCGGTTCAAGGAAATGTCATCATGGGTGATGTGCTCCTAACTTTCCTCCCTCCCCCTCCATTCCTTGCCAGATCCGCCTACTTGACAACATGGATGTGTTTCAGAGCCCCGCTACCCTCCTAAATTATGATGATGATTATTGTTATAGAATCTGGGTAATGCTTCTCTGAGTCAGGCAATGTTCTAAGCACTAGAGAAATCCATTCTGAACCTCCCGGTCCCAGGCAACGTCAGCCTCCTTCCCTCGGTTACGTATGTGGGATCTGGGCAAAAAGTCCTGCCCAGTAAGGCTGGATCAGAGCGACATGTGCATCTGTGATAGAAAATCTAAGGCCGATCAGCCAAAGCCTCTCACCGCACCTGAAGGATGGGTGCGTCTGAGATGTCATCTCTGGAAGGGTCCCTCATACAATCACATTTATTGAAAGCTTACTGTGGACAGAGCACTGTACTAGCGCTTGGGAGGGTACAAGCAGTGAGGCTCAGTGGAAAGAGCCTGGGCTTGGGAGTCAGAGGCCATGGGTTCGAATCCCAGCTCTGCCACTTGTCAGCTGTGTGACTGTGGGCAAGTCACTTCACTTCTCTGGGCCTCAGTGACCGCATCTGTAAAATGGGGATTAACTGTGAGCCTCACATGGGACAGCTTGATTACCTGGACCTCCCCCAGCGCTTAGAACAGTGCTCTGCACATAGTAAGTGCTTAACAAATACCATCTTTATTATTATTATTACAATACCACAGTAAACAGGCACATTCCCTGCCCGCAATGAGCTAATTTCTCAGCTCCTGTCTGGCCAGATGGATTTCTTCCCATTGCCTCTTTGGTGTCTGCCACATCGTAAGCGCTTGACAAATACCATTATTACTGTTATTATTCATTCAATCATATTTATTGAGCACTTACCATGTGCAGAGCATAGTACTAAGTGCTCGGGAGAATACAGTATAACAATAAACAGACACATTCCCTGCCCACAACGAGCTTACAGTCTAGAGGGGGAGTTGGACATTAACAGAAATCAATAAATTACAGATGTGTACATAAGTGTTGTGGGGCTATGGTGGGGGGATGAATAAAGGGAGCAATCCAGGGGGATACGGAAGGGGGTGAGAGACAAGGAAAGTAGGGCTTAATCAGGGAAGGTCTCTTGGAGGAGATGTGCCTTCAATAAGGCTTTGAAGTGGGGGGATAGTCATTGTCTGTCAGGTTCATTCATTTCGATCGTATTTAACTTCTCTGTGCCTCAGTTACCTCATCTGTAAAATGAGGATTAAGACCGTGATTCCCATTTGGAACAGGGACTTTATCCGACCCGATTTGCTTGTATCCACCCTAGGGCTTAGAACAGTGCTTGGCACAGGATGTTTAACAGATACCACAGTTATTCTTATTCATTCATTCAATCATTTACTGAGTGCTGTACAGAGTCCTGTACTAAGCGCTTGGAAAGTACAATTCGGCAACAAATGGAGACAATCTCTACCCGCCAACGGGCTCACAGTCTAGAAGGCCCTTACGGGGTGCGGAGCGCTTAGTGGGAGAGTCTCGTGGAAGAATCTAACAGGCGCATCCTCTTTGTATTTGTTGCAGATGAACAGGAGAGTTCCGGAGCTATCATTTACACGGTGGAGCTGAAGCGTTACGGAGGCCCCTTGGGCATCACCATCTCAGGGACCGAAGAGCCTTTCGACCCCGTCATCATCTCGAGTCTCACTAAGGGAGGACTAGCGGAAAGGTAGGCCCCCAGCCAACCACCCCCTCCCAGACTTTAAGCTCGGTGGTTCTGTTTATTGTCGTGCTCACTCTCCCAAGCGCTTAATATAGAGCTCTGCACAGATCACTCGATAAATACGATTGATTGAATGAACGAACCACCCGCGGCCCCTTCCACAAGCTTTCCCGCTGCACTGACGGGTCTGTTTGTTTTCTCCCCCACCCGGGACCTTTCCCAAGCTCTTCCGAAGGAAACGCTTGGCTTGGGGAGTGTGTGGAAGACCTTTGTCCCCCCCCCAACCTTTCTTTTATAGTCAGAGATTGATTTTGGCTCAAAACAAAACCCCGACAGTCAAAAAGTGGTGCTACCGTTTATTAATTTTTGATATATTTTTTTTAAATAACAAAGCTGCTTTGTGGGGGTCTTACAAAGAAAATATCTGAGAGCTGGGGCTGCCGACTAAATTGAATCTAAAGGAGCCCAGATCCTGAGTGGTCTCGGAGCAGCTGGCTAAAGGCATGGGCAAGGTGGCCTCTCTGGGACTCGGAGCCTTCACCGCCGGGGTTATTGAACCTCACGCTTGATATTGTCTTCTCTGTTGTTTTATATTAAGATTATTTCATTCATTCAATCGTACTTATTGAGGGGCTTACTCAACTGAACTACCACTGTACTAACTGCTTGGGAGAGTACAAAATGACAATCAACGGACACATTCCCTGCCCACAGTGAGCTTACAGTCTGGGGGGAGACAGATGTTAATATCAATAAATAAATTACGTATATGCGCGTAAGTACTGTGGGGCTGGGAGGAGGGGATGAATAAAGTCAGGTGACGCAAAAGGGAATGGGAGAAGAGGAAAGGAGGGCTTAGTCGGGGAAGGCCACTGGGAGGATATAACCCTTCATTAAATAGGTTTGAAGTGGGGGGAGAGTCATTGTCAGATTTGAGGAGGGACTCATTCCCTGCTCACGAGGAGCTTGAAGCCTAAAGGGTCCGTGGCTAAACTCTTTACCGTGTATTTTTTTTTTTTTGCCAGCACCTAGTACAAGTAAGCACCTAATCAATGCTGTTAGTACTACTATCGAGCACCGTTACGTACAGTTACTACCCCCAGTACTAAGACGGCCCGTCGGGGAATCGACGAGAGGTGAGCCGGGTGGAGGCCGGAGCGTTCCCATCGTTACCGTTTGTCGTTTCAGGACCGGAGCGATCCACGTCGGAGATCGCATCCTAGCCATCAACAGCAGCAGCCTGAAAGGGAAGCCTCTGAGCGAAGCCATCCATTTGTTACAGATGGCGGGAGAGACGGTCACCTTGAAGATCAAAAAGCAGACTGATGGTGAGAAGCTCCTTGGCTAGGCGGCTACTTTTAGATCGATCACTGGTGGGTTTTTTTTTGGTTTGTTGTTGTTGTCTTTCAGGGTCCCTATTAAGCGCTGACTATGTGTCAAACGTTGTTTTATGCACTGAGGATGTAAAATCGGATGAAGACCGTGAACGCCCTGTGGGACGTGGATTGTGTCCCACCTGATTAGCTTGTATCTATCCCAGCGTTTAGGACGGTGCCTGGCGCATAGTGACTGCTTAACAGTGAGGCTTAGTGGAAAGAGTCAGAGGTCGTGGGTTCTAAACCCGGCTCCTCCACTTGTCAGTTGTGTGACTTTGGGCAAGTTGCTTCACTTCTGTGTGCCTCAGTTACCTCATCTGTAAAATGGGGATTAAGACTGCCAGCCCCACGTGGGATGACCTTATAACCTTGTATCTGTCCCAGGGTTTAGAACAGAGCTCGGCACATAGTAAACACTTAACGGATATCATTTTCTTTCTGAACAAACACCATAGACAAAGAGGAGCTTACGGTCTCGAGGTCCCAAGTGCACTAGGTAACACAAAAGGGAGGGGAAATGAGGGTTTAGACAGTGAAAGCCCATTGGAGGAGCTCAACAATGACATTTACTGAGCACTTAGCACTTACTGAGCGCTTGGGAGAGTCTAATAGAGTTGATCCTCAGCAAAGGGAGATTGCTGAGGGAGAACTGACTTGGCTAAGTAAGTCCTCATCATTTCTTGTCGTTCTAGCCCATTCAGCCTCGAGCCCCAAGAAACTCCCCCTTCCCGGTCATTTGAGCGAACTCAGCGACACCGAGGATGGCACCTCAGCCTCTCTGAAAGCAGGCAAGCTGCCCGACCTTTACTCCACCACCACCGTACCCAGCGTGGACAGTGCTGTTGAATCGTGGGACGGCTCTGGCATTGAAGCCAGCTACGGCAGCCCAGGTACCCCCGGGACCCTGGTCCCACTGCTTGGTGTCCTGTTGTGACTAACTCATTCATTCATTCGAATTTGTTGAGCGCTGACCGTGTGCAGGACACTGTGCTCATCTTCCTCCAATCCTCATCCCGGGCTCTGGGAGGAAAATGGGCCAATGGGAAAGTACCGGAGAATTAGCAGCATGGCACAGTGGTTAGAGCATGGGCCTGGGAGTCAGAAGGTCATGGGTTCGCATCCCAGCTCTGCCACTTGTCTCCTATGTGACCCTGGGCAAGTCACTTCATTTCACTTCTCCGGGCCTCATCTGTAAAATTGGGATTGAAACTGTGAGCCCCACATGGGACAGGGACTGTGGCCAACTCGATTTCCTTGTATCCACCCCAGTGCTTAGTACAGTACCTGGCACTTAACAAATAGCATCATGGTTATTATTATTATTATTATTGTTATTCTACTTGACCGCGAGCTCCATGTGAGACAGGCCTGTATCTGGCCTGATTAGCTTGTATCTATCCCAGCAATTAGAACAGCGTTTGACACAGAGTAAGCACTTAAATCCCAAAACGAAACAAAAAATAAAACCCAAACCCCAAGACTGGCGAACTGCCACTTTCCATAGTATCTTTGGAGATATCGTAGGTGAAAAATAGGTCTGCTTCCACCCCATCCAGCTAACACGTCATCAGACCTATTGCTTTTTGATTCTTTTTTTAAATGATATTTAAGTGCTTACTATGTGCCAGACACTGTACTAAGCTCTGGGATAGATGCAAGCTAATCAGGTTGGACGTTGTCCACGTTCCATGTGGGACCCACAGTCTTAATCTCTAGTGTACAGATGAGGTAACTGAGGCCCAGAGAAGTGAAGTGACTTGCTCAAGGTCACACACGACGGACAAGTGGTGGAGCCAGGATTAGAACCCAGGGTTTTCTGACTGAGGCCCATCCTCTATCCACTAGGCCACAGTGCTTCTCAGCATTGACTATTAAAGCCTTCCAGTAATAATATTCGGGTTACTTATTAGGCGCTTACAATGAGCTTTGCACTGGAGTAGATACTGGATAATCAGATCGGAATCCGTCCCTGTCCCCATTTGGGGCTGCCAGTGTTACAAGGAGGAAGAATAGGTATTTCACCCCCACTGGACAGATGAGGAAACCGAGGCCCCGAGAAGTTGAAAGACTTGTCTGCGACCACACAAACGGGCGTGTTGTGGAGGGCGGGATTCCTCCCCGCACATAGGCAGGCTCTAACTCACACCCCTAGACCGTAAGCTCGTGGCGGGCAGGGAGTGTTTCCATTCTGTTGTGGTCTTGCCCTCTCCCAAGTGTTTAGTCCAGTGCTCTAGGCTCATTGTGGGCAGGGATTGTGTCTGTTTATTGTACTTTCCCAAGCACTTAGTACAGTGCTCTGCACACAGTAAGCTCTCAATAAATGGGATTGAAGGAATGACTGTTCTGCCCAGAGTAAGTGCTCCATAAAAGCGGTCGTTGGATTGACGGGCTGATGGATGACTTTTTTAGGCTGCGGCTTCCAAGCTTCGGGATACGGCTTCAACGCCCACGAATGGAGGAGCCCGAAGCTGAGGGACGGGGCGTCGCCGGTGCCCAAGCCGAGGAGCCAGACGTACCAGGACCGGGGCCTGAACGACCACCAGTGGGGAAGACCTTCCGCCAGCGGGTGAGAGCATTGCCTGGGTGGTCCTACCCCATCAGCGGGGGCTTCAGCTAGGAAAGGCAGACCTTTATGTATAAGATGGCTTCACGTGGAGACCAGTCACGGCCGAATGGTTAGAACCCAGGCCTGGGAGTCAGAAGGACCTGGGTTCTAATCCCGGCTCCACCACTTGCCCGCTGTGTGACCTTTGTCGAGCGCCTGGGAGAGTACAGTCTAATTATCTAACAGACGCATTCCCTGCCCACAGCAAGCAATACTCAGGTGGGAATTAGAGGTGGTCTCTGTTCCTTGGGGGCTCATAATCGTACAAACCTAGGGCCCAAAGAGTGTGTTTTCATTCTTGAATGTGTCCAAGTTTAAAAGAGTGGGCATTTTCTAAACATTGTTAAAGTCACCTCACTGCTCTGTGCCTCAGTTACCTTATCTGTAAAATGGTAGTTATTATTAATTATAATTGGGACATAAGTTAAGCACCTACTATGTGCCAGGCACTGTACTAAGCACTAGAGTGGCTACCAGCAAATCAGGTTGGACACAGTCCCTGTCCCACATGGGGCTCAGAGTCTCAATCCCAGTTTTACAAATGAGGTAACTGGGACACAGAGAAGTGAAGTGACTTGCCTAAGGTCACCCGGCAGACATGTGGCAGAACTGGGATTAGAACCCAGGTGCTTCTGACCCCAGCCTCACACCCTATCCCTTAAGCCACGCTGCTTCTCAGTGCTAGCGCTCAGAGCATCATGCTTCTTTGGCATGAGCTAAGGCGGCCTGGCGAAGCACAGGCTGGGAACTGAGAACCAGGTTCCCTTGGCTCCTCCCTCTCCAGGTGCTTTCCCGTTGCCTGATCTGACCACCACTTAGGGATTCTGGAAATAAGAGAGGACACCTGAACCCAGCGTTTGAATGGAAGAACCGAATCCAGGAAGCCCCCGTGCGGGCGAACACTCGAGTTGTCTAAAATCTCCCGGGGTCTGAAAGGTGCCCGGGTCTTGCCACCTGCTTATCCAGTCACCCTCCCGAAGCTTCCTTTGTTAAAGCCGAAAGAACCCGAAGGAGAAGCAGCATGGGGTAGTGGATGGAGCACGGACCTGAGAGTCAGGACGTCACGGGTTCCAGTCCCGGCTCCAGCCACTTGTCTGCTGTGTGGCCTTGGGCAAGTCACTTCACTTCGCGGTGCCTCAGTTACCTCATCTGTCGAATGGGGATTGAGACTGATAGCCCCAACTTGGGACTGTGTCCAACCCCATTTGTTTGTATCCACCCTAGCACTTGGTACAGTCCCTGGCACATAGTAAATGCTTAACAATTACCATTATTATTAGTAGTAGTAGTCCCAACCCTTAACAAATACAGCAATAGTAAAAACAAATGGGGAAGCAATGTGGCTCAGTGGAAAGAGCACGGGCTTGGGAGTCAGAGGACATGGGTTCTAATCCCGGCTCCGCCACTTGTCTGCTGTGTGACCTTGGGCAAGCCGCTTAACTTCTCTGTGCCTCAACTCATCTGTAAAATGGGGACAAAAACTGTGAGCCCCACGTGGGATTACCTTGTATCTACGCCAGCGCTTAGAACGGTTCTCGGCATGTAGGAAGCTCTTCAGAGATGCCATAATAATAATTATATATTACTAATTGGTAATATCCCCAACCCCTGGTCACCCGACTTGCCTCCAGACGGTTCAGTGTCAGGGCTGGGCTGAGAACCGATAGCACCTCGGGGTTGCAAGCGATGGCTCAGCTCCCGAGCCAAACTGTTCATCGTTGGTTATCGTTCCGGGGCCGGGGCCAGCATCCGCCCACCGAGTCAATCCCTGGAGCTGCTGCGGCTCCTTCGGCAGGAAGCGGGCGGGCGGTTGACACCGGGGCGGGCGGCCTGACCCCTCCGCCCTTTGTCCCCACAGCTCGGCGGGACCCCCGGACGGCGCCGAGGGGGAGCAGGAGGAGAACTTCTGGTCTCAAGCGCTGGAGGACCTGGAGACCTGCGGCCAGTCGGGAATACTGCGGGAACTGGAGGTAGTCCATTAACCCTCTGCCCTCCCCTTCTCTTCAGTTGCTCTTCAGTTTGCCTCTGTCGCACCAGTTCATTGAAAAGCTTTAACCCCTTTCCACAGGAGAAAGCCGACAGGCGTCTGTATTTGCGAAACATGACTCTCTTGGTACCTACCCTTTCTGTTTATATTTTTGCTTGTGAAGCTGCCTCTCCCCGCCCCCGTCCCACCCTCCAGAGAGCCTTTCGGTTGTATCGAACACCGTTGGAACGATCGAGTCCCCCTCCCTCCCCCGCCACCCATCTCCACCCCGAGGCTTGTGACTTGCGGCTTCCGCCGTCGGACACGGCTAACGCTGACTGCTGCACACGCGGCGTTTGGGTCCGGGCGGGAGGAGGGTTCCCCAGCAGCCTCGGCGCTTCTTCCCGCCCTCCCCCGCGCCCCGATGCGGTTGCTTCCTGACGTTTCCCCCGGCATGATGCGGGGCGGACCTGGTGCGGAAATCCCGTCGACTGTTAAGGGGAACATAAGAGGAACTCCCGTCAGCTGGCGTTCCCAGCTGAGCCATCTTTTATTTTTGGTAAACGGTCAGATGTTCCCCGTCACCTCTGACCGCTCGCTCGTGGCAAATCAGGCTCGGAGGCACCGTCGATTGGAGGTCGGTGCGGGTGGGGGAGGCCGGCTTCTCGAAGCAAAACGATCGAGACGATTCCGTCGTTTTCCCAGCGTGGCCCCGGAGGGTGCTAGAACGTTTCCTTTTATGTTCTCTTGAATGTCCCGAGCCGCTGAACTGGCAGAATCTCATTTTCATTTGGGCGTTGGATGGAGTCCTTTAGTGACCGTAAGGAATGCGAATAGCACAGCTGGGGAAAACCTCGGCCATTCTAAGTAATTCCCCGCCCTCGGATCATTTCGCTTCTCCCCTGCATGCCCGGAGGGTAACCGGGATTCTCAAGAACGTTACTCGCAAAGAGGAGCGTAAAGGAAATGTGTCCGTTCTGTAGACTCCATAGCTCCGCCCGGCATGGTACCACAAGGCTTCTGACTTTGGTTTCCATTTCTCAGGGCTCAGTTCAAGGTCGTGGAGGCGGTTAACAGATCCTGGCCCGTGGGAGACCTAAATTGGCATTGCCCTCTCTGGTCAAGTGAAATTTTTGCGAAACATAGAATGGCCACCCTTCTTTCCATTAGCCCTTCCCTCGTTTCAGTTTTGAAATCGACTGCTGAGGGGAACTCAAAGAGACCCACGTCCACAGACTCTAGTGGAGAGGGCCTGGGAGTCAGGAGGTCTCGGGTTCTAATCCCGGCTCCGCCACTCATCTGCTCTGTAACCTTGGGCACTTCACTTCTCTGGGCCTCGATTCCCTCATCTGTAAAATGGGGAGTAAGTGTGGGAGCCCCATGTGGGACAGGAACTCTGACCAAACTGATTTGCTTGTATTCCCCCTGTTCCCTGCCAGAGCTGTGTGGTGCCTGGCACATAGTAAGGGCTTAACAAATACCTCAAATATTATTATTATTATTATTATTATTAACAACTCTAAGACACCGGAGCTGAATTGTCACCTGGGTGGTTCCGGATGGACGCAGCCCCGCTTTTGAACTAGCGGTTTTGTCCAGGTGGCCTGTCCCCCAGGGAGCAGAGCGTACTGGACCCCTGGATGGCTTTCTCCTCCCCGGTCCCTTCCTTTGGCATTAGGACATAGCAAACGTCCCCTCCGCTTGGTGGCCACCAGACGTGACAGTAGCCCCTCTATTCTTCATCAGTCATCGACGGTAGTTCCCAGAAAGAAACGTCGCACCGTCGAATCTAGCTTTAATGTCCGAACTGCCAGAGAGAGCTCACTGGAACTCTAGCAACCTCACGGCTCTCGGGCTTTATCTCCGGGAGGTAGCGGGGGTTGGACTGTGCCCCTCGCCAACGTCGCCCCGTTTGGGTAGCACGGCCCGTTGGCTTATCCATTCTCCGGCCTTCCGCTGCGCCCTGAAGCAATGGATGGATGAGTGGGAGGAGGGGTAGGTGGGCGGGTGGATGTGTGGCTGGCTGGATTGGTGGATGAACGTATGGATGGATGCATTGGTGGGTGGGTTTACAGTTGGGTGGATGGATGAGTGGCTGGCCGGCTGGTTGATGGATGGATCGGTGAGTGGATGGATGAATTGGTGGGTGGGTAAATGAACTGATGATTGGATGGGTGGATCGATTTATGGATCGAAGGGTGGCTGGTTTGGCAGCCGGTTGGACGGACGGACAGACGGATTGATTGGGTGTGGGCCCGGGGAGAGTGGTGCCTCGGTGCGCGAGCAGCCATTTCCCGAGTCCCAGGCTTCCCTCTGTCGACACTGCAGGCGACCATGATGTCCGGGAGCACGGTGAGCCTGGACCCCGAGGCGCTGCCGGTGCGCGGCCCGCTGGAGCGCCAGGCCAGCTTCCAGGAGCCGGGCAGCGCGCGGCCTCACTACGCCCAGCCCGCGCGGAGCAACACCCTGCCTTCGGACGTGGGCAGGAAGTCCGTGGCCCTGAGGAAGATGAAGCAGCAGGAGATGGCGGCCCCCACCCCCGTGGAACTGCACAAGGTCAGAAGCCCCGCCGCCGGCCGGAGGGAGACGCGGTCCAGAGAAAGAGGCGATACTTTCTCGCTAATGACGCTTCGGGCCTAAACCTCCGTCCCGTCTCCCCGGGCTCCGTCCGGGGGGAGAACTGCCGGGGACGCGTTGGCCGCGGGTCGGGAAGCGATGTGGATATACCTGTGGGGAAAATGTATTCAGTCGTATTTAGTGAGTGCTTACCGTGTGCATAGTACTATACAAAGCGCTTGTGAGGGTACAATACAACATTGAACAGACACATTCCCTTCCTACAGCCAACTTGTATTTGTCAGCGGTCTAGGATTTGATCTTCTTTTCCGACTCTGGAAAATGCAGCAGCATTGCTCAGTGGAAAGAACCCGGGCTTGGGAGTCAGAGGTCATGGGTTCGAATCCCGGCTCTGCCACTTGTCACCTGTGTGACCGTGGGCAAGTCACTTCTCTGTGCCTCAGTTGCCTCATCTGTAAAATGGGGATTAACTGTGAGCCTCACTTGGGACAACTTGATTACCTTGTATCTCCCCCAGCGCTTACAACAGTGCTCTGCACGTAGTAAGCACTTAACAGATACCAACATTATTATCATTATTATTATTAGACACAGTCTCAGCCCACAATGAGTTTACGGTCTAGAGGACCCCTAAAAGGAGCCTACAGAGCCCTGGCCCTTGAGATGCTGTCAGGGAAACGGAAGCAACAAAGCACTCCTGTCCCTGCCGCTTCTTCGCAGAGCTTTGGGAGAAACAGCGCAGCTCCTCTTGCGAGAGGAAGTCAAACGAGCTCCTTTTCAACCTTGCGGAGGGCAGAGGCGGGTCCGGAAACGAGGCAGAGAGTTTGTGTTTTCTTGGGGGCATTCGCAGAGGAGCGGGTGGGGTTCGTTCAGGTCTGGAAGGTTTGTGTTAGAGGGAGAAGAGCGATTTGGGCTGGGGGGTGGTGGAGGGGTCTCCCTAACCCGGGCGGCAGAAGCAGTTAAGCCCGAGGGCGGCAACCCACCCCGTGCTGGGGAGGAAGGGTCCCCGTGATCAGCCCTGACAGGGGTTGGGAAGGAGAGAGAGAGGGGAAGGTGGCTGGGTCTTGCCCAGGGCGGCCAAATTGAGGATTTAGTCTTTCCACCCACACAGCGTCTCTGGGTGGACTGAAGAGTCCCCCAAGCTGAGCTGCTGCAAAAATCTTCCTTTGAGGGCCTAAAGGAAAATCCCCGTCCGCCGGTGACCGAGGCCAGAGGCTCAGATGGGGCCTAGTCAGTCAGTCAATCATATTTATTGAGCACAGGCACTGTACTAAGCACTTGGGAGTGAGCAGTAGAATAGAACGGACATATTCGCTGCTAGTGGCTAGAGCCCGGGCTTAAGGGTCCGGAGGACGTGGGGTCTAATCCCGGCTCTACCACCTGTCTGCTGTGTGACCTTAGGCGAGTCCCTTTTCCTCTCTGGGCCTCAGTTCCCTCATCTGTAAAATGGAGATTAGGATGGTGAGCCCCTTGAGCCACACGATCTGTGTCCAACCTGATTAGCTTGTGTCTACCGAAGTACAGTGCCTGGCACACAGTAAGCACTTAAATACTAAGAAAAAAAGTCACTTCCCTTCTCCACGCCTCAGTTCCCTCACCCGTAAAATGGGAATGAAGACAGTGAGCCCCAGAGATTATGTCCAACCTTGCATTCATTCAGTCGTATTTATTGAGCGCTTACTGTGTGCAAAGCACAGTACTAAGCGCTTGGGAGAGTACAGTGCAACAATGAACCGACTGTACTCTCAATGATTGTCCCGGCCCACAGCGAGCTCAGTCTAGAGGGGTAGACGGAGAACCTCATAAGCTTGTACCTGCCTCAGCGCTTAGTCCAGTGCCTGGCACACACAAATACCAACTGAAAAAAGAAATGGAAAAGGCAATCTTGGGAACTGTGGCTCCATGGGGCCCCCTCTGCCAAGCTACTCTTCCCCTGACAGGCACTGCTTTTGATGGGAGCAGCTCCAGAGCCTTCCACCATTCTGTGGCTCTTCGTGCCCCTCATCATAGATGACAGTCAGATAAAGGCTGGTGTAATCAGTCAGTGGTATTTATTGAGCGCTTACTGTGTGCAGGACACTGTACTAAGCGCTTGGGAGAGTACAGTAGATCGGAGTTGGTAGACAGATGCTCCACCCACAGCGAGTTTACAGTCTGGAGGATGAGCTTATGTCCGGGAGACGGCGGGAGGAATGGAAAAGTACCTCACCAGCTTGGAGAAAACGACACCTGGTCCCCAGAAGAAACTGCGATGAGGTTCACTTCCCCTCTTTGATGCCACGGTTATTGTTTTAGTTTTGATTAGCGTGTTGGCTAATTCTGTTGGATTGTGCCCTCCCAAGAGCTTAGTAGAGTGCTCTGCGCGTAGTTAGTGCTCAATAAATGCCATCGATTGATTGAATGAAGAAATAAGAACATACTATTTTAGATTTGCTTTAAAAAAAAAAAAAATGGGGCTGCAAACTCCACCTGGTGGGGGGAAAGCAGAACGGTAGGTTGAATGACCATGTCGTGGCTTCTGTCCCGGGGAGCTTTATGACGGGCTGGACTCTAATAATACTAATAATAGTAATTAATAATAATAATAATGTTGGTATTTGTTAAGCGCTTACTACAGTGCTCGGCACATAGTAAGCGCTTAACAAATACCAACATTATTATTATTATTATTATTACTATGTGCAGAGCACTGTTCTAAGCGCTGGGGTAGACATAGGGGAATCAGGTTGTCCCATGTGGGGCTCACAGTCTTAATCCCCATTTTACAGATGAGGTCACTGAGGCACTGAGAAGTGAAGTGACTTGCCCACAGTCACACAGCTGACAAGTGGCCGAGCTGGGATTCGAACCCATGACCTCTGACTCCAAAGTCCATGCTCTTGCCAATGAGCCACGCGCTTACCATGTGCCATGGTATTAACCGCCGGGAGGGTGGATACAGGCAATTTGGGTTAGACACAGTTCCTGTCCCACGTTGGGTTCCCCGTCTTAACCCCCATTTTACAGGTGGGGGAACTGAGGCCCAGTGAAATGAATTGCCCAAGGTCACACAGCAGAAAAGTGGTGGAACGAGGACTAGAGCCCAGGGCCTTGCTCTATCCACTAGGCCATGTTGATATTCTTATGGTTCTGAGGTTGGCGGCCCTGGTTTTCTCCAGGCGGTAGAGTTAAGACGTAAGCCAGCATGTCCATCACTGCCCTGGACCTGCCTCTAGTATAGTTCATTCATTCAATAGTATTTATTGAGCGCTTACTATGTGCAGAGCACTGTACTAAGCGCTTGGAATGTACAATTCGGCAACAGATAGAGGCAGTCCCTGCCCATTGACGGGCTTACAGTCTAATCGGGGGAGACGGACGGACAAAAACAATAGCAATAAATAGAATCAAGGGGATGGACATCTCATTAACAAAATAAATAGGGTAATAAAAATATATACAAATGAGCGGACGAGCACAGTGCTGAGGGGAGGGGAAAGGAGAGGGGGAGGAGCAGAGGGAAAGGGGAGAAAAGGGGGCTTAGCTGAGGGGAGGTGAAGGGGAGGCAGAGAGGGAGCAGAGGGAAAAGGGGAAGCTCAGTCTGGGAAGGCCTCTTGGAGGAGGTGGGCTCTCAGTAGGGCTTTGAAGAGGGGAAGAGAGTTAGTTTATGCCCACACTCCCTCCCCGTCTCCCGACCCAAGCCCCAAGGGAGGCTGGTAGAAAGCTGCAGACTTCTCAAGCCACCTAAGAGGGAAAGCTGTACTCCAGACCTTTCCCTTTCTTTCTTTAATAGTATTTGTGAAGCACTTGCCATCTGTCAGGGACTGTGCTAAGCACTGGGGTAGATCCAAGCTAATCAGGTTGGTCACAGTCCCTGTCCCACGTGGGGCTCTCAGTCTGAATCCCCATTTTACAGATGAGGGAACTGAGGCACAGAGCAGTGAAGTGTCTTGCCCAAGGCCACTCACCAGGCAAGTCGTGGAGCTGGGGTTAGAACCCATGTCCTTCTGACTCCCAGGCCTGAGCGCTATCCGCTAGGCCAAAATTTCCCCCTCATTAGAATAGTCATAATGATAATAATGGTGGTATTTGTCAAGCACGTACTCTGTGCCAACACTGGGGAAGGTAGGAAACAGTCCCTTTTCCCAGGTGGGGCAAACAGTCTGAAGGAGAGCAGATATTTAATCCCCATATTACAGGTGGGGAAACTGAGGTCCAGAGAAGTGAAATGATTTGCCCAAGGGCAAGCAGCAGGCAAGTGTCAGAGCTGGGATTAGAACCCAAGCTTATGGACTCCAAAGCCAATGCTCTTTCCACTGACTGTAAGCTCACCCCTCTTGGCTTGTAAGCTCGACGTGGGCAGGGACTGTGTCTGTTTATTGTTGTGTTGCACTCTCCCAAACTCTTGGTACAGTGCTCTGCACACAGTGAGCACTTAATAAATACGATTGAATGAATGAATAAGTAGTTGGGAGCTGTGTACCCCTCCTCTCCCCCAGTCCTAGCCTGGCCCTTACCCAGGGACGGGCTAAGACAAACAAAAGTCTGTTTGCAAGGCTGGCCACCTCACCTCACAGAGAATGTGTCTTTTATTGTTATATTGTATTCTCCAAAGCATTTAGTGCTCTGCCTAGAGTAAGCACTCAATAAATACAATCGACTGACTCTTGTTAGAAGCAAATCGGAAACCGTTCTATTCATTCATTTGGGAAGGGGTGGAAGCAGCTTCCGGAGAGAATGTGTCTGTTCTATTGTCAGTTGGACGTATTTAGTGAGCGCTTACTGGGTGTGTAGCATTGTACTAAGCGCTTGGGGGAGTACAATATAACAGACCCATTCCCTTCCCACAATGAGTTTATAGTCTAGAGGAGGTGACAGATGTCAATATAAGTGAATAGAATTACAGATATGTACATAAATGTTGTTACACCATACTCTCCCAAGTGCTTAGACCGCTCTGCCTACAGTAATAGTAATAATAATGGTATTTGTTAAGCACTTCCTATGGGCCAGGCACTGTATTAAGCACTGGGGTGGATTCAAGCAAATGGGTTGGACACAGTCTCTTGTCCCACGTGGGGCTCACAGTCTCAATCCCCATTTTACGGACGAGGTAACGGAGGCACAGAGAAGTGAAGTAACTTGCCCAAGGTTACACAGCAGACAAGTGGCAGAGCCAGGATTAGAACCCATGACTTTCTGACTCCCAGGCCCATGCTCTATCCGCTACGCCGCGCTGCATCTCTAAGCGCTCAATAAATGCCATTGATTCGATCCATCTTTTCTGTTGGTTGGTGCGCCCCTTCCTCCAGATCACTTTGTACAAGGACTCGGACCTGGAGGACTTTGGATTCAGCGTGGCCGACGGGCTCCTGGAGAAAGGGGTGTACGTGAAGACCCTGCGCCCCGCCGGGCCCGGAGACCTCGGCGGCCTGAGACCCTACGACAGGCTCTTACAGGTCAGAGCCCCGTTTTTCGGCCTCCCCGGCCAGGTCTCTCCGTGGATGCGTGGCAGACAGTCTTGGCTTTCCGCTTAGGTTGATCTGGGGACTAAGAGCTCTACAGAGAGTGGAAGGATATGGACATACTGTGGGGGTGGGCTTCAGAGCAGTTTTCAGACGAATGGGAAAAGGCGGACATATAAGTTCCATCTGCACTCCATCTCTTCTCTCTAAGCTCCACCTTCAACTATTCTCATCCACTGGCTCCTCCCACTCTGCTTTCCTCCTAAAAAAAAATCTTCTCGACCTCCCCCCCCCCCCCCCCCCCCGCACCATCCAGCTAATGCCTCATTTCCCTCCTCCCTTCCCTTTTCTCTCCAGCCCCGCTGGACTATTTTGTGAGCCTCCTGGCAGCCCTCCCGGCCCCCCGCCTCTCCCTTCTCCAGGCTGTTACTCCACTGTGCCGCCGAGATGGGTTTTCCCGAACCATCTCCCCACTCCTTAAAACCTCCAGTGGTTGCCCATTTCTCTCTGTCTCAAACACCAAATCCCGACCATCAGCTTTAAGGCAATCAACTCTCTCCCCCTCTTCCTCTCCCACCACACCCCAGCCTACACTTTGCTGCCTGCAAGGGCGGATCTACACCCTGTGTGTGCTTCACTCTCATGTCTGTTTGCTTGTAATGGCATCTAAGGGCTTCCTGTGTGCCAGACACTGTAGTAAGCACCAGATAGATCAGGTTGGACACAGTCCCTGTCCCCCGTGGGGCTCACAGTCTTCATCCCCATT
Source organism: Ornithorhynchus anatinus (assembly GCF_004115215.2). Lineage (NCBI taxonomy): Eukaryota > Metazoa > Chordata > Mammalia > Monotremata > Ornithorhynchidae > Ornithorhynchus > Ornithorhynchus anatinus. The sequence continues at coordinate 16,248,606 of NC_041741.1, read as the reverse complement.
TTACAGATGAGGTATCTGCAGCCCAAAACAGTGATGCGACTTGCCCGGGATCACTCCAAGGACAGGGGGTGGAGCAGTGATTAGAACCCAGGTCCTTCTGCCTCCCAGGCCCAGGTCTATCTGCTAGTTAGCACTGCTTCCCATCCTTGCATGTGTCTCCCTTCAATCAGGTCACTTGTCTCCCTGTCTCTGTAAGTCCTTATAAAAATCACTTCTCCTAAACCACCCATTGCAGCCCTTCCATTCGTGTCTTCGCCCTATCCCTCCCTGCAGATAGGACTCAGCCACAGATCTTTAAATTCCGTTGTTCTCTGCTTCCTATAATGAATTATAGTGCGTCTCCCCCAGCTAGATTTTAATGTCTGTGAGTGCAGGCGTTATGTCTACTAAACTTTCTGACTGTATTTTCCCGAGCCCTTAGTGTAGTGCTCAATTAATGGTACTGTACTGACTGACGGAGCTAGGAGGAAGGAGATATGTACGTGAGTTACCGTTAGGTTAAGTTATGGATGAACGTGCTTTGGAAGGTGACGAGTTACCTAGAGACAGGAGGAGGGTAAAAAACAGGCAAAATTAGAAATTTTGGGGGGAAGCCCCCCAAGATGTGGTTTCAAGGGAGCCGTGTGGTCTGTCGAGATAGGAACAGAGGGTGGGAGTGAGAAGTTGGCAACGGGAGAGATGCGAAAAAGGCACAGCAGGGAGGTTGGAGGAGAGAGAGAGTGGGAGATGGGCAGAGAGAGTCTGAAAGCCAAGGGCCAGGAATTTCTGCTTGGTGGTGCGTTTTGAGGCATGGGGGAAACGTATGCGCGATGCAGTTTTAGACTATCGACCCGGAAGGAGATTGATAGAGTGGCCAGGCCGAACCGGAATAGGTGTGAATTTCAGAAATGTTGTGAAGTAAGAACTGACGGGAAACGATGTGGGGATTGAGACGGAAGAGCGGATGATAATAGCGAGGTTGAGGGGAGGGGAGGATGGTGGCATTTATTGACTATGAGGGGAAAATTAGCAGGAGGAGAGAATGTGGAAGGTTAGATGAGGAATCCGGTTGAGAACAAGTTGCACTTGAGTTGTTGGGAGGGAGATGGGGGCCAGCAAGGTAATTTGGGAACCACAGGAGTAGTTATAGCCGATGATTGAAAAGAGGAACCAGAAAGGAACCTGGAGGGACCCCCCCCCACCCACCCCAGCTTCTCCCACCAAAGCTTTCTCTCTGTATCCAGCAATACTGATTGTGCTGTTTTTTGGTAAGTGTTTATTATGTGCCAAGCACTGTTCTAATTAGTGGGGTAGATTCGAGGTAATCAGGTAGGGCACAGTCCCTGTCCCACCTGGGGCTCACAGTCTTAAACCCCATTTAAAAGATGAGGTAACCGAGGCACAGACAAATGGTGGAGCTGGGTCTAGGACCCATGATCTTCCACCTCCTAGGCCCGTGCTCTATCCACTCTGCCATGCTACTAAAGCCTGGGGGAGAGTCAAGATAATCAAGTCCCACATGGGGCTCCCAGTAAGTAGAAGGAAGAACAGGTATTGAATCCCCATTCTGCAGATGAGGGAACTGAGGCCCAGAGAAGCAAAGTGACTTGCCCCAGGCCCCCACAGCAGACAGGTGGCACAGGCGGGATTAGAACCAAGCCCGTGCTCTTTCCTGTAGGCCATGTTGGTTTGCTGCTCCTTACCAAGGTTTGGGTGCTCTTCCCGGTCAAGCTGTGGTATCGGGGTGCATCTCTACTGTGTCCAGAGCCCCCTGCTGAGTTAGTAGACACAAACCTACCTTCTGAGGGCTTACGGTCTAACAGGATGGATTATCCCGAGGGCTCGCGTGGTAGTCTAGTGTGGAGCGGAGGCGGGAATCCACTAGATTCGCGGTTGGTGAGTTTTGATGCTGACCCGCCCAGGCACCTTGCGAAGAAACAGAAAAATCTACTCTAGGAGTCACCACAGTGGCTTAGTAGGAGATGGAATTTTCTTATTTTTCAGGTCATAGGGTGAGGCTCTCCCACCTCTCCACGCCTGCCCATGCTCCCCCCAGCCTTTTTTCACTTCCCATCCCTTTACACAGGATGTGCACGCTCACCCCTGTTCTAAATTTGCATCCCATCCTCATTCCTACTCCCTTTCTGGATTTTAATGGGAAAAAAATTCCAGCCTTTTCCTATTCTTACCCTCTTTGGTGGCCATGCAGAAAAGGCAGCTGGTGAAGCAAGTGATACTAATAAAGTGCACTAATCCATTTGAAAGCGATTTCTGATTTTTAACCTAAAGTCTCTATATTTTCCATGACCTTTTGTATCTGAGTAACCAAAAAAAAAGTTTTGGGTTTTTGTTTTCTTTTGCTTTTTCAGGTTAACCATATCCGTACCAGAGACTTTGACTGCTGCCTTGTCGTACCTCTTATAGCAGAATCCGGCAATAAACTGGACCTGGTCATTAGCAGAAACCCATTGGCTTCTCAAAAAGGGGTTTCGGGGCAGCCACAGACTTTAGCTGGAGCGGAATGGAGTGATCAGAGCCATGCTTTCCTTCCACCAATTGGACGCGCTCACAGTTTGGAGATCAGAGAACCCACCAACACTTTATAGCAAAACTTTAGCCCCTGGGACAAAGACAATGTATACAAGGTGCTAAAAGATATAAATATATATCCCTTGATGATTTCTGTGAGTTAAGACACAGGTTATCCTACGTGGCATTAACCATAAGCACAGGTCCTTAAATGTCGGCTTATGTTACTTCTCCTTCTTTCTAAAATTAGGTGTTTGGTGCCCGCTTGGCTATGCGAGCGGTTGTTTCCTGCCCCTTGTCAGAGAAAGACTAATGGGCTTTGAAATATTTAGTCCCTGAAAACTCATCTTTATCATTAACTTCTGAAAGAGGAAGGTATTTTCTCTCTCCATTTTTTTTTCCCCTAAAATATCCATTAGGAGAGCTGATGAGAAGGATCTCTCGTCGCCGCTGGAAGATCTCTCGAAGAGAGTCGGAGGCCGCACCAACAGGGATTTTTGCGAACTAAGAATTGGCCCGATGGGAAGGGTGAGAGAACAGTTAGTACTATTCGGTTGCTTTAGAGGGCAGTGGGAGATGGAAATGCATTGCCCGAATCAATCAGTCAAATGGAGCTGAAGTTCTGCTAATCCCTATATGCAACAAAATATCATTCGGGAGGTCTTATGACCATTAAAATTTTTTAAAGTAGTTAAAACTTCTGATAATTAGTACTGTTGGGACAAAAATCCATTTTTTTAATTATAGTATCTGTTAAAGCGCTTACTATGTCAGGCACTGTTCTAAGCGCTGGTGTAGATACGAGCTAATCAGATCGGACCCAAGCCCTTTTCCCACATGGGGCTCACAGTCTGAGAGGTGAACTAAAATGAAAAGAGAATGCAGTGAGAAACGAAGGCAGTTTACGCAAAGCATCGTAATGCCAGACAAATCAAATTTTGGCCACCTCTCTTGGCTTTGTCAATTATAATTCAAGACCAACAGGTTTAAAATACCTGTTTTTATAACTTCCTCACCAACCACCTTTTTGTTCTGAGCCACGCCCCTTTTAGAAATTTAGAAACTGTAAATACATTTTGCAAGAGGAAAAAAAAAAAAAAGATTCTTTCCACCCCTCAAAAGCAATAAAATGACACGGTTGCTTTTATGCTCACCAGCAGCTGTTTTCATTTGTTTGTATTTTGAGTAGTTGCTGTAATGACTATTTAGTGAATATAAAAGATGCTAGAGATGTATACTGACTAGAAACTTCATCTATAAGCGATCATTTTCTTACCTTTTGGTTAATGTCAATAATTCAGACACCACTTAGCAAAAGTATTTCTTAATATTATATTCCTTATCCCTTCACCTTTCTTGTGCACACACAAATGTACCGTTCCACTCATTCACACTTCAGTACTGCCGGGGCAGAGAGAAATGAAAAAACTAAAGCAGAATCAAGTTTAAAAAAAAAACCAACCCCATGAGTCACTTAAATATGTATTTTTATTTGTAACAAACAAGTATTAAACTGTAAAGTATTTTTGTACAAATTTAATACTTTAATAGCATGATATTTATCGTCTTATGTATGGTTTTGGGGAACTCATTGTTGCAGATATTTGTATGGAAAAAAATCAAACCACACAATGGAATAAACGGTGATTTTAAAAAAGCAGACATTTCTTAGCACACCAGTTACTGGCCGCGTTTATTCGAAGCTCACCTCGTCTCACCTCGCAAACGGTTGGCAGGTCCTGATTTGGGTGAGTAGATGTTTGGGGTGCTGTTCCCTCACCCACTTCTGGGACACGAGTTGCTTAGGAAGAGAGAGTGGCAAGAACTCTCTCTGGGGGAGCAGGGGGGTGTGAGGACTGTCCCAGAGCAACTCTCCATTCCATTTATTCCCCTCTGCCTCTGTTGGATCCTCCCCGATGACTTACTTATGACACTGCTCCACGCTCAAAAAGCATCCAGTAAAATCCAGTGAGGGGAAGCCAGTTCAGCCCTGCTCCTTTTGAACGTATGTGGCTTTTACCTCTGTTCCACAGTCCTGCAAAACTTCAGCTAAAACACAATCGTATTTTTCTATAGAGGATTGAGGCGGTTTTACTCCTAAAAGGATCCCTTGGTAAAATGACACGTGTTTTGTTTTAAACAAGTCCTTATGGCTGTGCCTTTGGTAAATCTAAAAGATATAACAAGAAAGAGAAGCAGCATAGCCCAGAGAGAGCACAAGACTGCAGTTAGGAGGCCACAGTTCTAATTCCCAGCTCCGCCCTTTACCTACTGCATGACCCCGAGTCACTACTTTTCTGAGCCTCGGTGTCCTCATCTGTAAAGTGGGCATTAAATGGCTCTTCTCCCTCCTCCTTAAGGCTGCGAACCCATTTGGGACAAGGACTGTGCCTTACCTGATTGTCTTGTAACTACCCCAGCGCTTAGGACAGCACCTGGCTCCTAGTAAACCCTTAACAAATACCGCAATTACTATTACCATCTCTTCTCCTGAAACTAGCTGGGCCAAGTTTTAACGAACCGGAGGAGGACACTGGCTACTCCTGACATCCACCTGATGATCTGCTAAGAAAAGCCGTCCCTAATTCTATCCAGATAATCTTAACTTTAGCTGGCTGATCGGCCTTTCTGACCCGGTGCTAGCCCTCCACAAGTGTTCCTGTTGAGATTGGGCAGGCCAAGGTTGCAATGACCTCCGGTTCTGTCAATGGCCAAATAGGTACCAACGCTTCTGAAAAAAGCTTTTACAATGAAAACGTCTGGGATTGCGGGAGGCAGCAGAGATCTGTACTTCCAATCAGGTTGTCCCAGAAGCTCCTCGTGAGCAGCTCCTTCAAACAATGATGGGGTAGCATCACTGAGCTTTGCAATGCAGCGCTGCTAACGCAAGGTAGCTGAGGGAACCTACAACCAGGTCAGTAGCAGGGGCGCGTACCCAAATGAGGAAACAACCCTAATCCTGAAAATGCAGGGAGTTCTGAGCTCTATGAATTACTTTCTGACACGTAATTAAAAACAGAATTACCCTACCCCTCTCTCGCAAAAAAAAAAAACCGCTCCATTTTAAAATGCACCGTTGTATGGGGGATCCACAAAGTAGAGGTTCGGTTCTGCGTGGTGTCTTTTGCTGGATGGAAGGAAACATCATAATTCATCTGTGCTGTTAAAAAATAATAATTACTGTCCTTCATTGTTTGTGGTTTTGAAGAGCTGCCTGGGCTGCAAGTTTTTCAGACTCAGGTTATCAAATCTGCTGGATACGAGCGGAGATGGCGCTTCCACCACCTGCTGGAATACAAGCAGAAAGGGAAAGATTCAGACACGAGCAAACAATTGTGTTTACTGAGCGCTTACTGTGTGCAGAGCACTGTACTTGGGAGAGTGCAATTCAACAGAGGTGATAAACACACTGAGAGTGGATATGATTGGCTATTTCAAACAAGAAACTCTCAGAATTGCAGTAATGTTTTAGACTTTCTTTGACAAAGAACAATGCTGTTTTAAGACTGTGACCTTGTACCTACCCCAGCACTTAAGCTCTTACTTTGTGCCAGACACTGTATTAAGACCATAAAAAAATAATGCAGTAATGAAAATTGTGGCATTTGTTTAGTGCTATCTACCTATCTACTCCAGTGTTTAGTACAGTACTTGCCATAGAGTAAGTACTTAAATACCAAAAAAAAAAAAGGGGGAGCTAGGGGAGACCTGGGACTACCCTAGGACTGGAGTCAATTTCAGGCAGTGGCACTGAATAATAATAATTATCATACTTGTTAATCACTTACTATGGGCCAAGCACTGGGATAGATACAAGTTAATCGAATTGAACACAGTCCCTGCTCCACAGGGGCTCACACTCGTAACCCCCATTTTACAGATGAAGGAACTGAGGCCCAGAGAGCTGAACTGACTTGCCCACAGTTACACAGCAGACACGTGGCAGAGCCAGGACTGGAACGCCGGTCCTTCTGGCTCCCAGGCCTGTGCTCTATCCACTAAGCTAAGCTACACTCCTTCTCCACTGAAGTTGAGAGATGGTGTGGAAGCTCAGGTTACTGAGAGCTGGACAGTAGCCCCCGCAGGGAGAGCTCCTAGGGCTGGCTGAATCCAAATAAAACTATAATAATAATAATAATAATAGTCATTTGTTAAATGCTTACTATTAGCCAGGCACCGTACTTAGCACCAGGATAGATACAAGGTTGGACAAAGTCCCTGTCCCGTAGTGGGCTCAAAGTCTTAATTTCTATTTTACAGATGAGGTAACGGAGGCCAGGGGAAGTGAAGTGACTTGCTCCAGGTCACAGAGCAGACAGATAGTGGAGCTGGGATTTAAAACCCAAGACCTTCTGACTTCCAGGCCAGAGCTCTATCCACTAGGCCAGGCTGCTTTTCTGACCAGGGCAAGGGACATTAAAGGAAAATAGGGGAGGCAAATTGGCTGCGGAGTCGATGCCAGTCCCTCTAGACTGTAAATTCGTTGTGGGCAGGGAATGTGTCTGTTTATTGTTACACTATCCTCTCCCAAGTGTTTACTACAGTGCTCTGCAAGCTGTAAATACTCAATAAATACAACTGAATGTAGAAACCTTCATTCTCTTGCCAATTTCAGCTAGTTAGTACAGAGAAGTGATTTGCTACAGGTCTGAAGCAGTGTGGTCTTGTGGATAGAGCACAGGGGCTTGGGCTCTGCCACTTGTCTGGTGACCTTGGGCTAGTCACTTCACTTCTCTGGGCCTCCGCTGCCTCATCTGCGAGCCCCATGTGGGATAGGGACTGTGTCCAACCTGAATAGCTTGTATTGAGTCCAAGCTCTTAGAAGAGTACATACAGAACATCTAAAAATGCCCACCTCTTACTTACCACAATGCCTTTTTTGGGGCTCTCGAAGCTGCCTAAGGCAACGCTCCTTTTGGTTCCTTTTGACTGCAGAGTGCTCTCCTCTTCCTCCGCCTCAGAGGCCACGGGGTCCTGTCCGGTGTCCCCCGCGCCCCCACCGGGGTCCATGGTCAACCCCTGGCTTTCGGCGATCCCCCGACGGGCCGGATGCAGGGTGGACGGGGACCCGGGGACCTGCTGACCTTCGCGTCTGCCCGCAAAAGCCTCTTGCAAAAACTGTTTCAAGCGTGTCTTTCTGGGATAGCTCTTCCTGTGGACTGCCTGGCAGAGTTGCGCCTCGTCGGCTATGACGTACACCCTCGCACGGCCTCGGGTGACGGCCGTGTACACGTGTTGCCAGTGCTGGCGGCCGGCTCTGCCCACCACGTACACCACCGTCTGCTCCTCCGACCCCTGCGAGAAGAGACATTTGCATTAGGAGAACAATCCGGAAAAGGAGGAGGCACACTGAACCTTCTTTCCCTTGTCTGGCTGGGATCCCGGAGATTTTAATCTTGACGGTCCCTGGGTGGTGAGGGACTGGATTTGGTGACAAATTGAAAGCAAAAATACAGATCTGCAGGCCCACGTAAATCGGCAGCCGGAGAGCCAAACGTAGAAAAACCAATGCCCAAAGCAGAGTTCATCCCATTATAAAGAACTCAGACCGGGACGCAGCAGATCATTAGGCCAAAGTACTGAGATGAAATTTGTTTAAAGCAATTGTTTCAATCCGCTGGTGTCTGTCGGTCTCCTTCCTCTCTCCAGCCCCTTTGGGAAGAGTCCATTTAGAATCGATTATGGTCGGAATCAACTACTAGGTGATCTGCAATAAGGGGGTCCTTACTCCTCAAGGGGCCTCCCCATTTTGTTTTCTTAATTCCCCAAACCTTGTGACTACATTTTTTTTAGGCACGATTTCAGTCTACTGGAGTATCACATTTAATTTCCATATAAAATCCCATCTTAATTTCTCATCCCCACCCCCTCTATCTTCCAAATGCCCTTTCGGCATTTCTGCACCAACTAATTAAGTACTGGAGAACACACAAGGCATTTACAACCCCAAGTAGCACATAATAAAAATCAGGGTATTTGTTAAGCGCTTACTATAGGTCAGGCACTGTAGTGCTGGACAAACAAACATTATCTTAGTGACCACCCGGGTAGACTAAGTTCCCTGAGGGTAAAGTACTCACCCAAATACTTCTTTCAGTGCTCTTCACAGAGTCGGCCTCCATAAATACTATCGACTAATTGACAGAACTGTGCCTTGTATCTACCTCAGCGCTTAGAACAGTTTTTGGCACAAAGTTCTTACATACCATTATTATTATTCTCAGCCTTTCTGGACCCCAAAGGGCAAAACTGCCTGTTCCCATGGAACTTAACCTTTCTCCCCCTCCCTCCTTCCCTTTTACACCTGAAACGCCTGTGGGTCTGGGACTGTGAACCATCTGATTTGTTTTGTCTCTATCTCAGGGCTTAGCACACTGCTTGGGGCCTAGTATGCCCTTGTGAAATACCATTCAAAAAAGGTTAGAACTCCGCAAGCTCACTGCCCTTTCAAATCACCTACCTATTTTTAGCATTTCCCACAGCGATAATGTGTCAAAATGTTTCCAAGGAATAGGCCAAGCTAAGGGCATATGTTAAATGCTCAGTACCGTGTTCTGCATCTGGTAAGCGCTTAACAAATACCAATAATTGATTGACTAAACTCGACCAACCTCAAATTTGTTCAAGTACCCAGACTGTGTTCAAGCAGTCACGCACTCCCATGCAAAGGGCATGTGGCTGCTTTTCCCAGTGCAACAAAACATTTTCAAAGCCATCGAATGAGTACTAGCCCACTCGCTCTTACCTGAAATGTGTGAATAGTTCTTGCCCATGCGTGTTTTATACGACAGTGTCGTTGTAGTTTTCTAAAATCCACGGTGACCACCAAGCCGGCCATGTTATCGAGGGTTAAAAAGCGTTTTTCTGAAGTCTTATCCACTACATCCTAGAGCAAAAGGTAAAAGAGACGGGTTTATGTGTCATTCGCATTCAGAATTTCATTATTCCACTTGGTGTAGGATTAAATTTAGCTAAGATGCAACTATAACAGCACCTTGTCCTTGGAACCAGGGGTTTTCAGTCTTTAGAAACTGTACCCTACATTTTCTAAGATTTTGCATTAGGAGCTCCGGGTGTCATTGTGAGGGTCAGGCACCCCCCGACTGCTTCAGATCCACACACGACCCCTCCACGACCACTTCCAGTCACCCACTGAATCAATGGAAAGCGGCAGCCGGAGGTGACAAGAAAGCTGTCCCTGCTCTAATGGTTGTGTGGTATTTTAACACTCGTTATTTGTCAAACACCATCCTACTAAGTTCTGGGGTGCATACAGGATAATTATGATACAGTCCCTGTTCTTCGTGGGGCTCACAATCTAAGCAGAAGGGAGAGCAGGTACAGAATCCCCACTTTACAGATTAGGAAACAGGTACCAAGAAGTGAAGCGATTTGCCAGAGGTCATCCAGAAACCTCGTGGGGGATCTGAAACTAGAACTCAGGTCCCCTGCTCTCTCTTTTTCATAAGTGGTATTTGTTATGGGCTTAATATATATCAAGCGTTGTTCTAGACGCTGGTGTAGATACAAGATAATCAAGTTGGACACATCCCTTGACCCACATGGGGAGGAGGATCAAATCCCCCTTTTACAGGTGAGGTAACTGAGGCACAGAAGGGACTTGCCCAAGTTCACAGAGCAGACAGGAGGTGGAGCCGGAATCAGACCTGTGGTCCTCTGCCTCTCGGGCCTGTGGTCTTTCCACTAGGCCACTCTGCTTCCCGCCGCTGTGCTCTGAGTGCCCATTTTGGGGCTCCCTACAGCCCCTCACAAAGCTCAAGCACCTGCCACCTCAAGAGGGTTGGAGAGTCCTTTCAGGGGTTCTGATTCTCTCCCCCAAATTCGTACATCGATTTAAAAAAAGATGCCAAATGGGTTTCCCAAGAGTAGCTCAAGAGCCGACACACACTTAGCTACTCACTGGTAAAGCCAAAGTGAAACCCCGACCCCTAAAATTTAAGTTTCATTCAAGCTCTTCGCCTAGAGAAAAACTCAGCTACCAGAGAATACCTTTTTGCTCTTGTTTTGGAATTATGTTCCTGCTTCACCAAATCAGTGAGGGAGTCCCTTGCATTCTGCCAAAGTCATTCTGCCTCTCCGCTCCTCAAAACAGTAAGGGACAAAGTTAGCCAGATGCCCAACTAAAAATCTCCCTGCTTGTCATTTAAAAACACGAGCCAAGACATCGCAATGTGGCTCCGCCCCTTGTCTGCTGCATGATCTTGGGGCAAGTCACTTCACTTCTGTGTGCCTCAGTTCCCTCATCTGTAAAATGAAGATTAAGACTAGCAACTCTACATGGGACTGTATCCAACATGATAGCTTGTTTCTACCCCAGTGCTTAGTAAAGTGCCTGGCACAGAGTCAGCGCTTAACAAACACCATAAAAAAATAAAAGCATATTCCCCACCCTCAGTGAACAATGTTTAAAACTATTTTTCTTCCCTCATCTTGGTAAACTTCCAGCGATGGGGGGAGAATTCTCTTAAAAGACATCAGCCAGAGATCCACAGAAAGTCTAATACAGATGGATTCTCACTGTGGGAGCATGACTCAAAGCACATTCTATTTCTCCTAACCTAACGCCGTTCTGGGATCAGGGCTCATTTTCTGAAAAGCAAATCGAACGCTAAGAGCACCACCTACATTTGTTATGAAAAATATCTCTCCGTTACACAATCGAGTGTCCGTCTCAAACAATCTGTCGGTTTTACCGTCTCCGTGACCAGGGGCAGCAGAATTTTCGTTCCTGAAGAGTACGCTCTCGTCTCCGTGGCTAGGGCTGGCTTCCTTGCAATTACGAGGTCCTTTTTCAATTACGTCGCTGAGGTTAGCGTTTCTTGTGCAACAGATTTTATCGTCACACTGGAATAGCATTTTGTTTTTATGGTCTCTGGGTTAGAAAGAGGTGGAAATGAATAAAATTGGCACAATAGAAAGTTTCGTTTAATACAATTTTTTTTTTTTTTTTTACCTCTTACACAATCTGCTCCTCTGCCTCCTTCCCAGCCCCTTTGGCACCCTTCTCGATCATCTTTCAACCTCCAGAAATGACAAACATCATTCAGTTCTACCACTAATCTCTTCCAATTAAACAGGTGGCAGAAATGATAATAGGTATAATATATTTACCAAAAACTCAAATAGAGCGAATGAAGTCACCTCTAGGTAAATCAGCCAAACAAATTCTGACCTGGATCCGACCAGCCCTGACAAAGACGTGAATAAGGATGGCACGTACAGTAGATGTTTGAGTTCTCTTACCTGGTTAAGTGGTTCGAATAGTGCTTGCAACAGCATTCATTTATTAGGTCACAGTCTTGCCTAAAAACAACAAGAAGTACTACATGTTTACTGTAGCAATGTTTCCGTAACAAAAAATAAATCATATACCTCCTAGTCTTTCCCCTCTCATTTCCAAGTGCACTCTTCTAAAAGCTTGCATTCACTTGCTGCCTCCCTCACCCCTCTAAACACACACACACACACTTCTTTTTCAAGGGTATTTCTTAAGTGTTTACTACCTGCCAGGCACTGTACTAAGTGCTGGGGTAGATACAAGCTAATCAGGTTAGGCGTAGTCCCCGTCCCACACAGAGCTTACAGTCTTAATCACATCCTTCCTCTTCCCTGGAACTCCATCCCTCTTTGCATCCAGGAGACCACTGTTTCTTGAATCTTTAAAGCCCTTCTGAAGCCACATCTCCTCCAGGAAGCCTTCCCTGATTAATCCTTCACCCCCCCCCCACCCCCCCCAACAACACATAGTCCAAGTTCCACTTCAGCATCACTTGGTACCCACCACACACCCCTGTTCCACTTATGTATAAAGTTTTTACTCTCTTGGTTCCTCCTACCTGAAAAGTACTCGGTGTCTGTCTCCTCTACTAGACTGCAAGCTCCCTGACAGCAGAGATCATGTCTATTAACACAACTGTATCCTCCCCAGGGTTTAGCAGTGCTCTGGACATTGAAGGCGTCCAAATTCTACTGATTGATAAAAATGGAATTTTTAAAACAAGTCTTACTAACTTCCCTTTATCTCCAACCACCACAAACTGCAAATTCAACATAATTTCCTGTAGGTTGGACGATCTTTAGAGAGCAACCGTTTCCAATATTAGCCTATCCATCTTTTCGGTCATAAAATCAGAAACTGTTAAGTGTCAAGCCCAATAAAAATTTCAAAATGAAGAGGAATGATTTCACTGTGCTAATTTTGCGTTCGCTTTACCATGTCCAATTCACCGTCACAGTTTTTGAGACTAGAAACCGATTTAAAAAATCTTCACGTGCTTGGTTACCTTCTGAATGCAATAAACTGTGATTCTTTGGCACTTTTCAGGGCTGCTCCTTCTTTGAGTAAAGTATTTACGGCAGAATCTGAGTATATGGAGACAGATACATTCATATTTCAGACACAGGTAAATCGGCTGGCATTTAAGGAACAAAGTAAAAAATGCAATGCAACATAAAACCGGCTAATGCTTCCTTCCTGTTAAACTTGTTACGGCCAGGGAATGTGTCTGCTAATTCTGTTGTACTGTACTCTCTCAAGTGCTTGGAGAAGCAGCGTGGCTCAGTGGAAAGAGCATGGGCTTTGGAGTCAGGGCTCATGAGTTCGAATCCCAGCTCTGCCACTTGGCTGTGTGACTGCGGGCGAGTCACTTAACTTCTCTGTGCCTCAGTTCCCTCATCTGTAAAATGGGGATTAAGACTGTGAGCCCCACGTGGGACAACCTGATTCCCCTATGTCTACCCCAGCGCTTAGAACAGTGCTCGGCACATAGTAAGCGCTTAACAAATACCAACATTATTAGGACAGTGCTCTGCAAATGGTAGGTGCTTAATAAATACCTTTGATTGTCAGTTTCCTCTTAAAAGGGAAAAACAGAGTCTGAAAAATCACTCACCATACCAAAATACTGCTTAAGTGACCTTTCCAGTTCACTTTCGATTATCTGCTCTTAGGGAAGATTATGAAAAGCCATGGATAATCCAAATAACCCCACCATTATCTGCTCTTAAGGAATAGGAGCATTGGAGGGCTGTGAAAAGCCACAGGTAATCCAAGTAACTCCACAAAATTCCCTAGGCTCCTGGTGGTCAAGGAATGCATGGGTGCCAACTCTGTGGTAGGGGACTCTCCCATGTGCTTAGCAGAGTGCTCTGCACGTGGTAAGCACTCAATAAATACCACTGATTTCTCTGGCCCCACCTGCTGGACCCTTTGGAGCCTCCTGGAAAGGTCCAAGGCCATTTTCTCCGAGAAAAGACACTCTCGTATAGATAGGCACACGTCTTCACCCCAACTGTCATTTAAAAAGAAAACTTACACAAATCGCCTCCATCTGCAGGCAGAAGAATCAAAACGAATCTTCTGTCTTCACTTGGGAATGGCTTTGTGAGACCTTGGAATATTTTCACCTCTGCATCAAAGTTTGGGAGCTTTCGTTCAGAGATTCTTGAACACAGATCACAACACACTGTGAGAATCCAAGCTTTTGGAGGTAATAATGCTCGTGTCACCTCTAATGTATTGTTCGGTCATGATAACGTCAAAAGGGACATTTTCCAAAGCTTACATCGTAACTACATGTCCCGATTAAGAACTAGCTGCAAAAAAAAAGTTGTAAATCCAGTTGAACCCTGGACTGGGGCAGTTAAATGTTCAGTACCTTTCTCTAGACCGTAAACTCCTTGTGGGTAGGGAATAGGTCTATGTTAAATTCTACTCTCCAGAGGGCTTACTACAGTGCTCCACACTCAGTAAGTGATCAATAAATACCATGATTGACCTGATCTTAAAAAATAAAATGAGGAAAGCCATCATGAGAAATATTTGCAAGGCAACTGGGAACTAGACAAAGCCTGGGTAGCTCTATTTTAAATACATCTTATTCTTTCTTGATGACCTTCAAGCACAAACCCCAACAATCAGTGCCCAAAGCAAGGTCAACTGACAAACTGACTGGAGCCAATCAACTGAAGCAGGCACAGGAACTGACATTCAGAGATTTCAGCGCCAATCTACCTCTGAACTAGAGATGAGTACACTCTCTGAGAACCCTCTGCACAAATACAAGGGGAAAACTCGGAGAAGTCCAACAATGAACACAGTAAGACATTAGGACTCCACTCTATTATTCGCTGGTGGAGCACGCAGCTAAATCGAACCAGGGTCCTGTTTGACCCTAGAATGTTGATTTACAAGTCCCAGAGCAAAGGTCAGTCGGTCCACCATAGTCAGGACTCCCTCTGGAAGTGCCTAGGTACGCTAGGGACCCGTCATTCCCCTGCTCTGGAGCTCAGTCATCCCAGAAACCTCCTCCTTCGTTGAAGTTTAGGCTCCTGGAGGAACAGCTCTAGTCACTAGACATTGCAAATATCCATGCAGTGTAGTTTTTGCAGGAGCTAAATTCAGCACCGAGCAATCTGCCGTTTTTGTAGCGAGTGATGTTGGGTTGGGTGTGAGTGCTTGTTTTAGGACAGTTCTTCCTTTGCTGAAGCCCACTTCTGCTGTGACTGTCTTCAGTTTTTTGGGTTTTTTTTTTTTGCGGGGGGAGTTAAATCCTCTAAATTTTTTTAAAAATCAGAACTGCAGTTTAAAGGTGCAAGTTGTTTTGTTTTGTTTTTTTTTTACAAAGATCAAAAATAAAACCCAGAATTTGCTAGGTCTCTGAACATCATATTTCAAAACGATTCTTTAAAGATTTTCCATCTACTTTCTCTACAGGTTGAAAATGATATCAAAAGTGTTATCCACAGAAAAGATAAATGCCTACTTTTGTCTAGGCTAAAAAAAAGAAATAATATTCAATTAAAACAGAGACTCGCGTGCAATAATAATTTATTCTGGGCCAGAAGTAAGGAATGTTCAATTCGTTTATTTCTTTACCTGTTAAAGTTTGAATTGCAGAGCTCAGTGGCAGGGCTGACGGTGGGAACGAGGAAATATTTGGACTATCTTTAAGACTGATTTGATTCACTCTTACATCTAATCGTGCAATTGACCTCAAAGACAGCATTTTCAACACTGACTAAAGTTTCTAACATCTGTTACTTGGAAACTTGTTAATTATGCTGTATTTGCACTAACCCAAGTGCTGAGTAAGCACTCAATAAATTCCATCGTTTGATTACTTTGTGAAAAATCGGAGAAGTCCTAGCTGTCGCAGACTTTGTCTTACTATGAGCACATCATCTACTCTTTCCCACGGTTTTTCCCCAAAGACCGCTCGTACCTTGTGGCGTTGTCTACGATGACCTGAGACTCTGCTCGATGATTCGTCTTCAGCTCTATAGAACAGCCTCTTGTCTTAAAAGCCTCAAACATGTCCATTAGCAAGTTGCCGGGTTCAATGCTTGGGAGCTGCCTGACATCGCCTGGCGGACAGAAGATGGAAAAAAAAGAGTTTCACTAGGGATGAAATGTCCGGTAGGGTGGGGTCCAGGCTACACAGAGTGTGAGGAGGTGGGATGGGAGGTATTAAATTCCCCATATTTCTCACAGTAACAGAAGTGTTTGTTTGATGCTTATGGTATGCTCGTTACAGGCAGGGAACGTGTCTGCTAATTCTGTTGTATGGTACTCTTCCAAGCGCTTAGTACAGTGCTCTGCACATAGTAAGCACTCACGAAATTCATTCATTCATTCATTCAATCATATTTACTGAGCACTTACTGCATGCAAGGTACTGTTCTAAGCGTTTGGGAGAGTACAACATATCTAATAGTATCAGACACATTCCCAGCCCACAAAAAGCATACAGTCTAGAGCGGGAGACAGATACCAACATAAATACCAATAACTGACTGATTATAGTGCCGTACAGATAGCAAGCGCTCAATAAATACCATTGCTGGGGATGATTCCTAAACCACAGTGCCTTCAAAGGGATATTTTAAAAAACCCGTTTTTACTTACCGAGAATAATAAGCTTAACCAGCCGGGCGTGCTGACACAATAACTTTAAAACCGATCTGAAGGTAGTGACTGACACCAAGCTCCCTTCATCCACCACAAGAACCCTCACTGAAGAAAACTTCCAAGACAGTGGAGAGTCACTCCGCTTCCAGGCGTAGAAGCTATAATTGACCTACAAGTGAAAGAAAATTACGTTATGTCCCATTTCAACATGTTTTGTCAAATTTTAGCCTTACTAGAAGTGAATTTTTAATGTATCTTTCATAAACGGGAAGGTCCATTACAAAAGCAATTCCTCCTTTTCCCCCCACCTTCATCTCATAACCAAAGCTCCATTGCAAAACTAAGATCACAATGAAAAGGTCCCTAGTGAGGAGAGGATGGACCTGGGAGTCAGAGGACCTGGGTTCTAATCCCAGCTCTGCTTTTAACCTGGGTGACCTAGGGTGAGTTGCTTCTCTGTCTCTCCGTTACTTCCTCTGTAAAATGGGAATTCAACACTGGCTCTCCTTTCTACTTATGGCCTAGTCCTGGGACTGAGAAGGTCATGGGTGTCTGTGTGATCTCGGGCAAGTTAGTTCACTTCTCTGTGACTCAGTTATCTCATCTATATAATGGGGATTAAGACTGTGAGCCTGATATGGGACAGGGACTACATCCAACCTGATTAACCTGTATCAACTCCAATGTTCAGAACACTGCTTGGCACATAGTAAGTGCTTAACAAGTATCATCATTATTATTACTGCCCCCAGTAACACTCACGCACAGATCTTTAACCTCTTTTGCATCCCCCAACCTGAAATTTATTTTCGTGTCGGCCTCCCCTGCCAGATTGTAAGCCCTTTACGGGGAGGGGTCACGCCTACCTACTCCAGTATACTCTCCTGAGACCATAGTACAATGCTCCTCACAGGGTAAATGTTTAAAAAACACTACCGATTGAATGCCTACGGGGGAATTTTCTCATTTCCACTATCAACGCAAAACCAAGTACAAGTCCACAGTGGGAAATACTAGTCGCCACTCCCTAGGACGTTGAGGGCTCTGTTCAGAGTTGCTTTAGACTACAAAATCTGATAATTTTGAAATGGGGTCTCCGGTGAGAAGGTGGCATCCGGCTTCTGGAACTTCTGCTGGAACATGCCAAAATATAGGGCAGCTTAAGGCATTAAGGAAACCAAAAAGTTGCCCAAGAATTTGTTCTGGGAGAAACATGAATTAGGTACTTCCCTCCAGCAATGAACAATCTTCCATCAACCTGGGCATACAAGGGGATCATAATATTCATAATCACAATAATTATGGTATTTGATAACCATTTACTACGTGCCAGGCACTGTACTAAGCCGTAGGGTGGATACCAGCAAATCGGGTTAGACACAGTCCCTGTCCCACCTAGGGCTCACAGTCTTAACCGAGGCCAAATGGGGGAAGAGAGGCCAGGCCAGGAGAGAACAGAGGTCAGAGAAAGAAAACTTTCGGAGAAAAACAGAGGCAGAAGGTATGACGGAAAAGGTGGAGGAAGAGGAGGTTGCCCAACGAGATCCCCAGATTTCAGCTGCTGGGGGGAAGAGAATTAGTGAATGCCAACACCTCAAGTACAAAATTCTAGTGGTACTTGTTAAGCGCTGACTACGTACCAAGCACGGTACTATACCAAGTGCCGAGGGAGACATAAGGTCATCAGGTTGGACACCGTTCCGAGTCACACGGGGCTCACAGTCTAAGGAGGCGGGAGAACAGGGATTGAGTTCCCGTTTTGCAGATGAGGGAACTGTGACACAGAGAAGTCAAGTGTTTTGTCCAAGGTTCACACAGCAGACAGGTAGTAGGGCCGGGATTAGAACCTAAGCCCTCTGACTCCCAGCCCCGCGCTCTGGAACTCTGGTCACGCTGTTTTCTATAAGGAGACAGAATATTTAGAGAAAACTGCTTTGGTGCCCAAAGAGGCATGTTCTATTGGCGTCTGGATAAAAGATCGTTAGCCGATTTTTATTTATTTTTTTACCTGATGCAGGGTGTAAGCATGAAGGGAAGTTTTCCGTCTCAGCAGACCTGCGGCTTTCCCAGTAGGGGCGGTAAGTAAAACCTCCACGTACTTATCCACAGAAAGCTCTTCGCCTTGGTGGTGATCGCCAAAAACCTTCCATTCTTCAGGCACGTCTCGGTCCGACTCAAAGTCTTCGCAGGCCTTCTTGACTTCAAGTTCCACCATCTGCCTGATGTGACTGAAGAGCCGGCTGACGATCGTCGTCTTCCCGCACCCTCCTTTGCCGCTCACGACGGTCACGGGGTTAGAGCAGATCATTTCTAGGGCGCTCTGCTGATCCTCGTCCACCTCGACGTCCCCCTCAGCTCCTTCTCCCACGTCGCCCTCGGAACCAGAAGGACCATCGCCCGTGCCCCAGACCCCTAGAGCGCCGTTCGGGGGACCCCTCTCCCGAGGGTCGTCACCGTCTGCCATCTTGGCCTTCTGGCTCAGGCCGGATCTCAGGACTTCCTTTACGTCGACTCCTAGATGCCAGGCGGGGATCTTCAGGAGATGGTCGATGTAAAAGGCGATGTCCTTTTCGGCCTGGTGAAGGTCCCACAGGGCGACCCGTTCCTTTTCGCAGACAATTATCCCGTGATCTCTCAAAAATTCCAGGGCGTGCCAGGTATCCTGTACCGCCATCTGCTTCGACAGTTCTCGGGTGAGTCTGTCTTGCTCCACGTAGGTGTCCCCAAAGTAGCTACAGTTCTGCTTCAGTTTGGTGTACGTGATTAAGGCGTTCTTCTGGAGAACGGGAATCGTCTCGAGGAGAGCTTTACACTGACAGAGGGCCGTCCACGTTGCCTCGCATCCAACGAGGCCAAATTCCCTGTAGGTTATCTTTGGGGAAGACAGGCGGAAAGACACATGCCAAGTCAATGGAAGTGCTATGGAAATGAATTCTGATTGTTGGAGGGAAAAAAAAGAGAAAGAAAAAAGGAGGAATGTCTCATTTAAGAGAGATCATTGGGGGAAATGTTCTGATTTCGGAGAAGAAATGAAACAGCTAGTGTGAGGAGAGCCACGAGCTGAGGACTGACCAAAACAACGTAACCACTAGGGCAAAAAAAAAAAAAAAAGAAATGAACATTTACATATGGGCATTTCCGTGGAGCCATTACTTGGATCTGTATCCTTTCGGCACTTGGTGTTCACAGACCCCTCAGATCCACAGCGCTTATGTCCATAGCCGTATCTTATTTATATTAATGTCAGTCTCCTCCTCCACACCGTAAGCTCGTTGAGGGCAGGGAAGGTGTCTAGCAACTACATTGTAGTGTACTCTCCTTAGCACTTTAAGTACACACAGGGAGTGCTCAATAAATACCACTGACTGTTTGGCCTCGGATGTGGTGACGAGATGGACATCCTGAGGACGTCCCACAACTGGCCTGGTAATCTACTGTGAGAGGAGGATCAACTGACCAGGGAGTAAGGCTGAGTCATCAGAGTGTCATATTAGGAGGAGCAAAAAGACACACAAACTGGGGTTCTCTTCCAAAAAACAAGATGTTAAGGAAGCCTGCAGAAAAATGGGAGGATCTGGCAGGCGATTAAAGAGTTTCCCAAGGTCCCTTGATATTATATCAGATACTAGAAAGGTCACCACCATCCTTAACAGGAAACAATATTTCTTCTCCACAAGGTTTATCCCCCACCTCACATTATGGTTAAGCTGTATAAATCACATAAACCCAGTGTCTTTGGGACTTAAGTCTTACCAGGTTTACCAAGATTTTTTGTGTTGGTGGGGTTTTTTTTTAATAACATAAAGAGCACTGCCTATCACTACAATATGTGTGAGTGCATATATAACATTTTCATTTAAAGACAGCCTCCTTGCATTGTAATTCTACATTTGCTTGAGGATCAAAATATTGATTTTTCAGAATAAATGGCATTTTTGCCTACTCCACCCATGCATTAAAAAGACAGGAACCAAATTTTAAAAAGCTCTGGATTTTCAAAAATATTCTCAATGAGTAATTTACAACAGGCAAACATTTCCTTCCCCTTTTGAATTTGTGCCATTTCTGCTTCATGAGGGGAAACGAGAGAAGAAACAAGTCTCACCATTCCTGATAAATGATAAACGGCACTGCAACTTTGGCCAAAAATGCCTATATCGGAGGCTGCCTTTAACTGATGTAGTCACAGACAGAGAGTGTTCTTCAAAGAGCTGTCGGCCTACTTACTTTACTGAATCCAAACTTCCAAGGCTCTGAATCCAAGGTTTCTTGCATTTTTTCAAACATGGGTTCAGGATATCCTGAGCTCAAGAGGTTCTCAAAGATGCTTGGTAGAAGGATCGGAAGAAATTCCACTATCTTCGGAAACTTCAGAGCTAGCACTGCGGTCGAATAAGCAACTGGGGATCAAATCGCCACAGGGATTCGTTATCAAATAAGAATAAACATCTGCTTTGAGACGAGTTTATCGGAGACTACTGTGGTCATACAACTAGCCACGCTTTCATGGGAACAGCTGGTAAAAGGAAGGGCCAAAACGCTTGTGTTCGAAATACCCATTATTGCTACCGTGGGATACATAATACTGGGTAGGGCGGACCATTGATTTCGTTGAGGCTATTTCTTCTTACATTCGTAGAACTACAGAGGCTTGGCTCTATAAAAAAAGAGTGGGCTGGCTGTTGCCAGTGAGAAGGTAGCAAAATTGCTTCATTTTGAAAGGCACTGCTGGTCTGAAGGACCACATGCAGATGAGTAAATCAACCAAACCAAACAGATTTAATGCCAATGTAAATTTTGCTGAGAACACCAGAAGAAAATTACTCTCGAGGATTTTTCTTTTGTTTCCTCAACAAAATTAAATAACCCAGGGTCTCAGAGGCAGAAATCTTACTTGAATTTATCTCCCAGTGTCCATAATTTGATTCGGGGCTGATTTCTATCAGAGTTAAGGTTTTGATTGTAAGAAAATATGGAATAATGTGCACCAAAGAATAAATGTAAAATTACACTAGCAAAAAAAATAATAATAAATTGTCATTAGCCTACAGGGACTCCAACAATCTTGCTACTACTTGATAGTTACAGCTATAATCAACGATAATCAACGCTGCATTGGATATAACACTCAGAAACTGCATTAAGTTATCTCATTTGATTCGCCCAGATCTATTTTTCCATTGAAATTTACTTCCAGGTCTCCATAAATCTTGATTACATTATAATCTTTTCCCCTAGATGTCGGATCGTATGCCGACAATAGCAACGCCAACAAATGCATTCCCTACATCATGAGTGAATTTCGAATATTTTTATAAGATAAAGAATATCAAACATGGCAGGGAACAAAACGCCTGGAATTCACTGTTAAAATTACACTTACTTGTTTTCAAAGGGCCCTGGAATTCATTCTGCAAACTGTCAAGTTTCTTCTGTGATTTCCTTTCTTCTAGAAGACGGTCCATTTCAAACTCATATAGGGCTTTCACGAGACTTTTGAAGTTCGGATATGGAAGCTGCGACTCTTCCGAAACCCACTCCCAAAACTTAGCTTTGATATCATTCGAAAGACCACAATTGTGAAGAAAGAGGGAAAAAATGGATTTTGTGTTGTCTGGTATGTGAGTCTGTAAAAAGTAGGATGGGTAACCCTGTACCCAGTACTCTGATCCCACAAGTTTAACCTCCACCTTCATTCTCCACCAAGGATCCACCAAAGGAAAACGTCCATACACCTTAATTTCTTTCTGGGAGTACTCATCGGCAATTATAACTACAATTAAAAAGAAAACAATTTGGTTACTGTCTCTATTTCAGTGCCATTAAGACAAGAAACTAGCTTTTTTATACATTTCAAACTTGGAATTCTACATCCAGCTACTCTAAATGTAGAGAGGACAAATCTGTTGGAGCGCTGAATAGACTAGAAATTTCTGTCTCCCGTCTTTTTTTTTTTTAATGATATTTGTAAAGTGCTTACTATTTGCCAGGCACTGTATTAAGCAGTGGAGTAGACACAAGTTAATCAGGTTGGACACAGCCCGTCCCACATGGGGATCACGATCTTAATCCCCATTTCACAGATGAGGGAACTGAGGCCCAGAGAAATGAAGGGACTTGCCCAAGGTCACACAACAGACAAGTGGCGGAGCCGGGAT
The DNA here is from genome assembly GCF_004115215.2 of Ornithorhynchus anatinus. NCBI lineage: Eukaryota > Metazoa > Chordata > Mammalia > Monotremata > Ornithorhynchidae > Ornithorhynchus > Ornithorhynchus anatinus. The sequence continues at coordinate 16,226,010 of NC_041741.1, read as the reverse complement.
GAGAACCCAGGTCCTTCTGATGTTCAGGCCCGTGCTCTAGCCCTATTCATTCAATAGTATTTATTGAGCGCTTACTATGTGCAGAGCACTGTACTAAGTACTAAGCCCCTAGGTCACACTACTTCTCTGATTCAGTTCTGGTCCAGCAGAAATTCCAGTCCCTTGTTATACCTTGCCCAGGCCCAAAAGAGGAATACTGGGGGGGGGTGGGGCAGGATGTGAACATGTCCAAAGCCTGACGACTGGGTTTAGGTTTGGGTTTGCCCCACCTCAAGCCAGGGTTTAGGACACAAAAATCACTCAAGGGGCTTGAAAAGTGAATGACCTAATTTAAGAATGATAAGGTAAGATGAACAATAAAAGAATAATTCCAATGGTATTTTAAGGAACACTGACTGCCACATTTTTCCTATCCTCCACCTCTTTGCACACTGAACAGAGAAATCAAAGTGCTATCACCTGTTTTGATTATTTTGTTTACACATACTTTTCTGGCTGCCGCCCTGTTAAAGTTCTTTGTGGGTAGGGGATGGGTCCCTTGTCTGTCTTCCCAAAAGCCTAGTACATATAGTGCATTACACCTAATACCCACAACTCCAAAGCTACTATTACTACAAAGCCAAATAAGCACTAGGATTCTACACATTTCTCCACACTTGGTTAACTTTTGCCATTTTTTTCCACTTTCAAATCTGCCATCATTAGCTGAATCATGACCAAAAGACTCAAAAAGAAACAACTTTTAAATGAAAATGCCATTTTGATCTCCTCCCGTGATTCTTTAAGGCATTCCCTGTGTAATAATCTATTATACTAACAACAACTCTGGCATTGGTTAAGGGCTTACTATTCAATAGTAGTATTTATTGAGCGCTTACTATGTGCAGAGCACTGTACTAAGCGCTTGGGATGAACAAGTCGGCAACAGATAGAGACAGTCCCTGCCGTTTGACGGGCTTACAGTCTAATCGGGGGAGACGGACAGACAAGAACAATGGCACTAAACAGCGTCAAGGGGAAGAACATCTCGTAAAAACAATGGCAACTAAATAGAATCAAGGCGATGTACAATTCATTAACAAAATAAATAGGGTAACGAAAATATATACAGTTGAGCGGGCGGGTACAGTGCTGTGGGGATGGGAAGGGAGAGGTGGAGGAGCAGAGGGAAAAGGGGAAAATGAGGCTTTAGCTGCGGAGAGGTAAAGGGGGGATGGCAGAGGGAGTAGAGGGGGAAGAGGAGCTCAGTCTGGGAAGGCCTCTTGGAGGAGGTGATTTTTAAGTAAGGTTTTGAAGAGGGAAAGAGAATCAGTTTGGCGGAGGTGAGGAGGGAGGGCGTTCCAGGACCGCGGGAGGACGTGACCCAGAGGTCGACGGCGGGATAGTCGAGACCGAGGGACGGCGAGGAGGTGGGCGGCAGAGGAGCGGAGCGTGCGGGGTGGGCGGTAGAAAGAGAGAAGGGAGGAGAGGTAGGAAGGGGCAAGGTGATGGAGAGCCTTGAAGCCTAGAGTGAGGAGTTTTTGTTTGGAGCGGAGGTCGATAGGCAACCACTGGAGTTGTTTAAGAAGGGGAGTGACATGCCCAGATCGTTTCTGCAGGAAGATGAGCCGGGCAGCGGAGTGAAGAATAGACCGGAGCGGGGCGAGAGAGGAGGAAGGGAGGTCAGAGAGAAGGCTGACACAGTAGTCTAGCCGGGATATAACGAGAGCCCGTAATAGTAAGGTAGCCGTTTGGGTGGAGAGGAAAGGGCGGATCTTGGCGATATTGTAGAGGTGAAACCGGCAAGCCAAGCACTGTACTAAACTCCGGGGTTAACCCAAAACAATCAGGTCGGACACAGTCCGTGTCCCAAACGGAACTAAGATTAAGTAGGAGGGAGAACAGATACTCAATCCTTGATTTTCAGATGAGGAAACTGAGGCACAGAAAAGTGACCTTTCCAAGGTCACACAGCAGACAAGTGGCAGAGCTGGGATTAGGACCCAGGTCTCCTGATTTAAAGGCCCGTGCTCTTTCTCTAGGTCAAGCTGTATGCTTGAATTTTATCTTTTATCTAAGAGATATCTTCATATTTGAAACCGTTTCTGCAAATGAATGCGCTATTTAGGGTAGTAATCAACACAACCCTAAATTTCTAGACATTGCTTCATATCCTTAGCAAGGCCAATCCTAAAATCCCTACTTAGCATTCAGATCGTTCACTTCCACGCATTATAGTTTCCCACGGCCTAGCTGACAGACTACGCGCCTGGGAGTCCGAAGGACCTGGGTTCTGATCCCAGCTCCGCCCCTTGTCTGCTGTGTGACCTTGGGCAAATCACTTCACTTCTCTGGGTCTCAGTCACCTCATCTGTCAAATGGGGTTTAAGACTGTGAGCCCCATGTGGGACACGGACTGTGTCCTACCAGATTACCTTGTATCTCCCCGAGCGCTTCGAACAGTGCCTGGCACATAGAAAGTGCTTAACAAATACTATATATATATAAAAACCACTATCTGGGAGTCAGGTTCAACCCTTCCCCATCCCCAGTCAACAGCAAAGTAGGAAACGCCCACATTTTTTTCCTGTTTTTCTACTAAAAGAGATGAAATCTGCAAGAAAATCTTAACCGAAATACTCATCATGACTGGATTTCTGCTCAGTGGGAAACAGTTTCCCATCCAACCTTAATTAAATTTTGCTGAAGCGGTATGGCCTAGCGGATGGAGCCCCGGACTGAAGTGTGAGAGGCCCTGGGTTCTAATCCCAGTTCTGCCACTTGCCTGCCAAGTGAGGGGCAGGGAGCGGGGACGTGGGGGAGAAGCAGTGTAGCTTAGTGGCGAGAGCACGGGCTTGCAAGTCAGAGGGCCTGGGTTCTAATCCTGACTCCCCCAATCAGTGTATTTACTGAGCGCTTACCTTGCACAAAGCATTAAGCGCCTGGTAGAGTACAATACAACAACAGACACATTCCTGCCCACAGCAACATTTCCTACCCACAGGGAGTTCATTTGTCTTCTGTGTGACCTCGGGTAAGTCACTTCTTTGGGCCTCGGTGACCATCTGTAAAATGGGGATGAAGACTGTGAGCCCCATGTGGGGCAACCTGATTAGTTTATATCTATCCCAGCTTCTAGAACAGTGCTTGGCACAGAGTAAGAGGCGCTTAAATACCAGAATTATTATTACTATTATTATTAATGGGGTAGGGGAGGGAACATGAGGGGAAAAGCAGCATGGCTTAGTGGAAAGAGCCCGGGCTTGAGAGTCAGAGGACATGGGTTCTAATCCCAGCTCTGCCACTTGTTCGCTCTTTGACCCTGGACAAGCCACTTCACTTCTCTGTGCCTCAGTTCCCTCATCTGGAAAATGGGGATGAAGACTGTGAGCCTCACGTGGGGCCACCTGATGACCCTGCATCTCGCCCAGGGCTTAGAACAGTGCTCTGCACATAATAAGCGCTTAACAAACACCAATATTATTATTATGACCCTGTATCTCCCCCAGCGCTTAGTACAGTGCTCTGCACATAGTAGGCGCTTAACAAATACCAACATTATTATAATTATTATTGAAATGGGGATTGAGCCTCACGTGGGACAACCTGATGATCCTGCATCTATCCCAGCACTTAGAACAGTGCTCTGCACATAGTGAGCGCTTAACAAATACCAACATTATTATTATTAAAATGTGGATTGAGCCTCACGTGGGCCCACCTGATGACCCTGTATCTCCCCCAGCGCTTAGAACAGTGCTCTGCACATACTAAGAGCTTAACAAATACCAACATTATTATGATGAATACCCTGTACCTCCCCCAGCGCTTAGAACAGTGCTCTGCACATAGTAAGCACTTAACACCATTATTATCATTATTAAAATGTGGATTGAGCCTCACGTGGGCCCACCTGATGACCCTGTATCTCCCCCAGCGCTTCGAACAGCGCTCTGCACATAGTAAGTGCTTAATAAACACCAACATTATTATCTCCTCCATCGCTTAGAACAGTGCTCTGCACATAGTAAGCGCTTAAACACCAACATTATTATTTGCATCAAAATGTGAATTGAGCCTCACGTGGGACCACCTGATGACCCTGTATCTCCCTCAGCACTTAGAACAGTGCTCTGCACAAAGTAAGCGCTTAATAAAACCAACATTATGACCCTGTATCTCCCCCAGCGCTTAGAACAGCGCTCTGCACCTAGTCAGTGCTTAACAAATACCAACATTATTATTATTAACAAAATGTGGATTGAGCCTCATGTGGGACAGCCTGATCACCCTGGATGTACCCCAGCGCTTAGAACAATGCTCTGCACATAGTAAGCGCTTAACAAATACCAACATTATTATGATGCTGCATCTCCCCCAGCGCTTAGAACAGTGCTCTGCACGTAGTAAGCACTTAAATATCATTATTATTATGACCCCGTATCTCCCCCAGCGCTTAGCACAGTGCTCTGCACCTAGTCAGCGCTTAACAAATACCAACATTACTATTATTATTAATAAAATGCGAATTAAGCCAGTGCTCTGCACCTAGTCAGAGCTTAACAAATACCAACATTATTATAATTATTATTAAAATGTGAATTAAGCCTCACGTGGGCCCCCCCCGATGACCCTGCATCTCCCCCAGCGCTTAGCACAGTGCTCTGCACCTAGTCAGCGCTGAACAAATACCAACATTATTATAATTATTATTAAAATGAGAATTAGGCCTCACGTGGGCCCCCCCGATGACCCTGCATCTCCCCCAGCGCTTAGCACAGTGCTCTGCACCTAGTCAGCGCTGCACAAATACCAACATTATTATAATTATTATTAAAATGCGAATTAGGCCTCACGTGGGCCCACCCGATGACCCTGCATCTCCCCCAGCGCTTAGCACAGTGCTCTGCACCTAGCCAGCGCTCCCCCCCATACCATTATTATTATAAAGGAGCCTCCCCCGGCGTCTAGAACAGTGCTGGGCACTTGGGGAGCGCAAAAGACGATGACCAGTGGGGGAGGCGAGCGAGGGTCGGGGTCAGAGGTCAAAGGTCACCAGTGCGTCGGGGGGGGAGGCAGCGGGCGAGCAGCAGGCCGCCGCACATCTCCTCGGCGTCCAGGAACTGCTGCTCGTCCCCGGAGTCGTCGTCGTCGTCGTCGTGGTGGTGTCCGTCCCCGCCCGGCGGCTCCTTGTCGGGCAACAGGGCTCCACACAGGGTGAGGCGGCCCGAAGCCCTCAGGGTCATGGCGGCCGCCCCCCTCAGGAGGCCCGGCCCCGGGGGGCGGGAACGCCGACCCCGACGGCCAATCAGGGGCCGCCCCCACCGGAAGTGCCCGCCCGCGCGCGCCGCGGCGCCCCGGCTCCTGACTGGCGGGGGCGCCGACCAATGACAACGAAGGCACTGGGGGGGGGGGGGAACCCAACCAATGAGAGGGCGTCAGAGCGAGAGCCAATCGGGGGGCTCGCCTGCCAGGAGTCGTTTGCATTGACGGTGGGGGTTGGGTAATCATAATAATGATAATAATAATAATGATGGTAATGATAATAGTAATGATGATGATGACTACAGTAATAATGGTGGTGTTTGTTAAGCGTTTACTATGTGCAGAGCACTGCTCTAAGCGCTGGGGAGATAATAATAATAATAAGGTTGGTGTTTGTTAAGTGCTTACTATGTGCAGAGCACTGTTCTAAGCGACGGGGCAGATAATAATGTTGGTATTTAAGTGCTTACTATGTGTAGAGCACCGTTCTAAGCGCTGGGGGAGATAATAATAATAATAAGGTTGGTGTTTGTTAAGTGCTTACTATGTGCAGAGCACTGTTCTAAGCACTGGGGGAGATAATAATAATAATGTTGGTGTTTGTTAAGCGCTTACTATGTGCAGAGCACTGTTCTAAGCGCTGGGGGAGACATAATGAGGTTGGTGTTTGTTAAGTGCTTACTATGCGCAGAGCACTGTTCTAAGCGCTGGGGGAGAGACAGGGTCATCATCATAATAATCATCGTGTTGGTGTTTAAGTGCTTACTATGTGCAGAACACTGTTCTAAGCGCTGGGGAAGCTACAGGGTCATCATAATAATAATGTTGGTATTTGTTAAGCGCTTACTATGTGCAGAGCACTGTTCTAAGCTATGGGGGAGATAATAATAATGTTGGTGTTAAGTGCTTACTATGTGCAGAGCACTGTGCTAAGCGCTGGGGGAGATACAGGGTCATAATAATAAAGTTGGTATGTGTTAAGCGCTTACTATGTGCACAGCAGTGTTCTAAGCACTAGGGGAGATAATAATAATGTTGGTGTTTGTTAAGCACTTACTATGTGCAGAGCACTGTTCTAAGCCCTAGGGGAGATACAGGGTCATAATAATAATGTTGGTATGTGTTAAGTGCATATGTGCAGAGCACTGTTCTAAGCGCTGGGGGAGACACAGGGCAATCAGGTATTTGTTAAGCGCTTACTATGTGCCGAGCACTGTTCTAAGCGCTGGGGTAGACATAGGGGAATCAGGTTGTCCCACGTGGGGCTCACAGTCTTCATCCCCATTTTACAGATGAGGTCACTGAGGCACTGAGAAGTGAAGTGACTTGTCCCAAGTCAGATCTGACAGGTGGCTAGAGCAGGGATTAGAACCCACAACCTCTGACTCCCAAGACGGGGCTTTTTCCACTGAGCCACGCTGCTTCTCAATATCAATCGATCGTATTTATCGAGGCCTTACTGTGTGCAGAGCACTGTACTAAACCCTGGGGAGAGTCCAATACACTAAACAGACACACTCCCTGCTACAATGACTTAATCCCCATTTTACAGATGAGGAAACAGCCTCAGAGAAGTGAAGTTGCTTGTCCCAGGTCACGCAGGAGGCAATTGGTAGAGCTGGGAATATCAATCAATCGTATTTATGGAGCCCTTACTGTGTGCAGAACACTGTACTAAACGCTTGGGCGAAGACAATTTAACAGAATCCGTTGATTTCAAATGCCAACAAAGCTCCCTCCTGCTTCCCAATCATTTAGATCGATGTTGAAGCCAGCTGTCCGCAGTTATGTGAGGTAACTTTCTCAACAGCTGGAGATACTCTTGTCTTTATCCAGCACAAGAACAGAGACGTTTGATGACAATAATGATGAAATAGCTGCCCTGCTCTCCAAGAAAAACACAGCTTTCAGAAACTAACTTGGTCATTCATCAAAAGCAAATCGCCGTTACTCTGTCCAACTGCGAAAGGGGTGTGGGCTAAAATGGGAGCCATTCCAAATTCCTGCTGGGATCACCCGGGAATGCTGATCCCGGTCAAATGCCCTAAAAGAGCAGTGACGGCCCCACTAAAGACATGTCGGGATGGGGAACAGCTGGGAGCCACTAAGGACCACCTCACTGATTAATCACTCGTATTCGGTGAGCGCTTACTATGTGCAGAACGCTGTTCTAAGCGCTTGGAAGAGTACAGTGCACAGAATCAGCAGATGATGAATTACCCTATTATCATTACCCTATTTATTTTGTCATTACCCTATTTATTTTGTTCATTCAATAGTATTTATTGAGCGCTTACTATGTGCAGAGCACTGTACTAAGCGCTTGGAATGAACAAGTCGGCAACAGATAGACGGTCCCTGCCGTTTGACGGGCTTACAGTCTAATCGGGGGAGACGGACAGACGAGAACAATGGCAATAAATATAGTTAATGAGATGTACCTCACCCTGATTCTATTTATTTGCCATTGTTTTAATGAGATGTTCTTCCCCTTGATTCTATTTATTGCCATTGTTCTTGTCTGTCTCCCCCGATTAGACTGTAAGCCCGTCAAAGGGCAGGGACTGTCTCTATCTGTTACCCATTTGTACATTCCAAGCACTCAGTACAGTGCTCTGCACATAGTAAGCGCTCAATAAATACTATTGAATGAAAAATACTATTGAATTAATGACGGAGTGCGCCGGAAGTCAGTTCCACCGTTGTTCTAAGTGCTCGGAAGAGTATAATGCACAGAATTAGCAGCTGATGAATTAATGACAGAGTGAGCACCAAGTCAGTTCCACCGTTTGCCAGTAAGAGGGAAAATGCCTCAGGATAAGATAGTTTCCTCCAGCTGAGCTGCAAAATTGCAAGCGTTACCTAGCTAGATGCACAATACCAACTCTTGGCTGAAATTCAGACATTATTGTCATCAAACGTCTCTGTTCTTGTTCTGTGAAATTCAGAAATTCAAACAGACTCTTGGCTGTTGCCTAATTTGAAAGACAACAGATTGATTAATCAGTCATATTTATTGAGCATGTACTGTGTGCAGAGCGTGGTATTGCATACTTGGGAACATACAATATAACAGATTTGGTACATACGTATAGTAAATGGAAATGGTTAACAGGAGAGGTGATTACACCATCAATCATTCAATGGTATTTACTGAGTGCTTATGGTGTGCAGAGCACTGTACTGAGTGCTTGAGAGAGTATACTTAAATTAGACAAGGCCAGAAAGAGTGGTCTAACCTGGAAGCCAGAAGGACCTGGGTTCAAATTCTTCACTCTGTCACTTGTCTGCTATGAAACTTTGAAAAAATCATATCGCTTCTCTGTGCCTCAGTTAGCTCAACTGTAAAATGGAGATTAAGACTGTGAGCCCCCTGTGGGATGGGACTGATTTGCTAGTATCCACCCCAGTGCTCAGTACAGTGTCTGGAATGTAATAAACACATAACAAATACTATTATTATTAATAACCAGTCAGGTTAATTTCTTTTCTGTTTCTACTGCTGTGATACAGAGGCTCAGCTCCTAAAACCTTCCCTTCTGCAGCCCTATGACACTGCCTGGCATATAGTAAGCATTTAATAAACGCTATAACAAATTCATTTTTAGGTGTCTAATCCCCCGCATGAAAGCCAACAAAAATAAGCCTCTGCTGTAGTGTCGGATTAGAGAATCACACAAGATCAAGAAATGAAAGGGCAACAATTTTAGAAAAAATAAAGTTTACTTATATAAAAGTATTGTATTTCTTCGGTATTGTAAAAGAAAGGTTAGCCTTTTTCTTAAAGTCTGAAATTCCATTAATGCCAAAGTTCCTGACATTACTTCAATAACACCTCTGCAGTTATAGTGTGTTGCTTCCCTCCGAAGTTAAGGGTTTAGAATTAAGACACCTCTCTGAAATGAAATCAAATAAAAAGATCACCGCAGGTTAAATCTCACTGTCTTTCCACTATCAAAAACAAGTAACTGTAAAGTCACACCAAATGCACTACTTTCTAATCTAATCGGCATTGGAAAAAAAACATATATTTTTCTTTTTAATCTATGAGAGACATGACAGCCATTTCATAAATTCAAGATAATTGCTTTTTTACAAATCGACTTGTAAAATCCATTAAATCTTCTTCAGTTTGACATAACTCAGAGCTCAGAAACCAGAAGAGCTTTATCATTTTAAAAATAATACATGGAATCTTTGATTCCCTGCTGATGGCAAAGCAAGGTCTAGTGATTGCAAATGAAGGGGGTAATTAAATTGATGACAGGGAGGAGTCTTATATTTCTCTGAAGTGGATTGGCAGATTTCTTTACCAACTTCATCTCCCCTGCCACTAACTCCTCATTCTTCCCCACCCGATTCACTGTCCCTTCTGGGTTACCTTTGCACTTGGATACTCATGCAACCCCTCTCCTACTGCACTTACGGATATATCCTTCTAGGCTGCAGCTTCTTCTACCTGTAATTTATTTTTATATCGCAGTCTTAGTAGTAAAACCCCTCTCAGGATGGCACCTGGAGAGTTTCCAGTACCCTACCAGTCTCGACTAGTGGAGGGAGAGTCAAGGGGAGGTCTACCCATTTCCATTCCTAGCTTGGGCAGGGCTAGCGAGCGACAGGCCATCTGCTAGAAGTCAAAACTCACCCGTGCTGGGCAGCAGCGGCACGGGAGAGAGTCGAAGGCGGAGACTCGGGTTTACTGCTTGGAAGACGGCGATGGTAAGCCACTGCCGTATTTTTGCCAAAAAAACTCTGCAGATCCGCTACCAGATCGCTTGCAGATGGGGTTGGGGTATTCTGGGAGAGATGCGTCCAAAATGTGCTATGGGTCAGAGATGACTCGACAGGAGAAGACAATTAATAATAATCATACTGGTATTTGTTAAGCGCTTACTATGTGCAGAGCACTGTTCTAAGCGCAGGGGGAGATACAGGGTCATCAGGTTGTCCCACGTGAGGCTCACAGTCTTCATCCCCATTTTGCAGATGAGGGAACTGAGGCACAGAGAAGTGAAGTGATTTGCCCACAGCTGACAGGTGGCAGAGTCGGGACTTGAACCCACGACTTCTGACTCCCAAGCCCGTGCTCTTTCCACTGAGCCACATTATTGCACAATTAGTGCTACAGTATCAAGTGCTTACTGCAGGCAGAGCATTTAATGACCGTGTCCTCGACTAGAAAGTGAGTTCCTTGAGGGCAGGAATCATGGCTACCAACTCTATTGAACTCTACTCCCCCAAGCACTTAGTACCGTGCTCGGTCCTCAGCAAGTGCTCAGTAAATATCATCGACTGATTACGTCTCTAACGGATACTCTCTACCAGGTGGCATCTAAGATGGTGGGTGCTGTTTGGACTGATCAGACGAAAAGAGCTTTCCAGACTGAAAATCTTGAAACTGGTCAGAGGACCAGTCAGGGGACCTGGGTTCTAATCCTTGCTTCGCCACTTGCCTGCTGTGTGACCTTGGGCAAGTCACTTAACTTCTCTGTGCCTCAGTTACTTCATCTGTAAAATGGGGAACGAGACTGTGAGCCCCATGTGGGACAGGGACCGTGTCCACCCTGATAAACTGGTAGCTACACCAGCACCTGACACATAATAAGCACTTCACAAATGCCATTTTAAAAAAGATCAAAAAGCTACAACCCCTCTCAGCCTTTATATTTCCAAAGTGACAAACTACTTCTCACACAGAACCTGCTTCCACTCCATTGATCGCTTAGTTGCCCCCTGACAAATTCACATGCAGATTTTTGACACTACCTCTCTACATGTAAACTACCTCATTTCAACAATGCCTGTTTCAAAATGAATCCTAGAGCAACAGCCTCGTGGCTCGGCATAATCCTGAGCGATGGCAGTGAGTTAAGGAAGATTGGATTTGTTGCATAAAGGATGTGGCTAGATTTTCCTCAAATCTGTAATGGAAAAAAAAACCCAATAGAGGGTCTTTAGACTTTAATAAAGGCTCTTAGTTGAGACCAGTTCAACCTTTAAAAGAATTGTACTTGAGAGCATAAAACAAGAAGAAATATGAGTAGATCCAGTGCTTAATGGGCCACGGCAGTTGTTTCCAATAGCCTGTGCACTTACAGAGTGACATAAAAACGTCTTTTGTGAGTAAAAAGATTACAAAAGCCACAAGGAGATATTTCTACTTTATAGTAATGAGCTACTTGTAAAGAATTCATCAGCTTTCAGTAAAGCTTTACTGGAGTACTGGGTTTTTGCTCAGTAACTGCTTTCTCCCTTTCACATTTGCCACCTTAGGGTAGCTGGCATCTGCAGGTATGCAACCCAGTAGAAGCATCCTGGCCTAGTGGATAGAGCATGGGCCTGGGAGTCAGAAGGTCGTGGGTTCTAATCCTGGCTCTGCCACTTCATTCATTCAATAGTATTTATTTATTTTTTATTGCCCCTTGTTTGGGAGAGTACAACACAACAACATAACAGACACATTCCCTGCCCACAGTGAGCTTACAGTCTAGAGGGGGAGCCAGACGTTAATACATAAATGAATTATAGATATGTACAATGGTGCTGTGGGATGAGGGTCGGGGGTGAATAAAGGGAGCAAGTCAGGGCAATGCAGAAGGGAGTGGGAGAAGAGGAAATGAGGGCTTAATCAGGGAAGGTCTCTTGGAGGAGGTGAGCCTTATTGAAGTGGGGAAAGGACAGAAATTGTCTGATGGATTTGAAAAGGGAGGGCATACCAGGGCAGAGGCAAGACGTGGGCATGAAGTCGGCGGTGAGATCAACCAGATCGTGGTACAGTGAAAAGGATGGAATTACAGGAGCGAGGTGTGAGGGCTGGGTTGTAGTAGGAGAGTGGCGAGGTGAGGTAGGAGGGGGTAAGGCAATTGAGTGCTTTAAAGCCGATGGTGAGGTGTTTCTGGTTGATGCAGAGGTGGATGGGCAACCACTGGAGGTTCTTGAGGGGTTGGGAAACATGGACCAAACTTTTCTGTAGAAAAATGATCCGGGCCGAAGAATGAAGTATGGACTAGAGTGGGGAGAGACAGGAGGTGGGAGGTCAGCAAGGAGGCTGATGCAGTAGTCATGGTGGGATAGGATAAAAAGGCTTGGATTACCACGGAGGCAGTTTGGACGTAGAGGAAAGGATGGATTTTAGTGATGTAGTGAAGGTTGAACCGATGGGATTTAGTGATAGATTGAGATTAGTTCCATCAATTAATCAATCACATTTACTGAGCACTTACTGTGCACACAGCACTGTGATAAGCGCTTGGGAGACTACACTATAGCAGAGTTGGTAGACACGGTCCCTGCCCACAGCGAGCTTACAGTCCTGGGAATTCACAGCAGCTGAGATTCCCCCTGCATAAACTGACTTTCCAGATTATATGCCAGTAGTTTAGCACAGGGTTATGTCTCTAAGATCACCCCCAAAACCACCACAGAGAATTTGGAAGCAAGCCTTGCACTGTAGCAATCCCTTTATCACCATCTCACAAAATTGGATGGTTTATTACCCAGATCAGCCTGCCGCTTCATACTATGCAAAATGAGCATCTTTCTATCAATCGATGGATCAATCAATTGTTACATTTATTGAGCATTTACAATTGTGTGAAGCACCGTCCTGAACTTTGGTAAGAATCAGCGGCTACTGATTCAGGCAAGAACTCAAAGGCTGTTTTCGCGATGGCAAAAAAATAATTTCAAGTTCTCAATTTCGGAGGAATTTGGGATTTGACACATTCCAGTGATCCAGCAGATAATGTTTAAGGACAGAAATGAACCGCTAAGAGATTTCAGTGCAAAAAAAAAAAATGGCTGTAAAGCTTTTTCCCCTTTAAATTAATCCTGAGGGGATTCTTTTTACAGTCCCCATTACGCTTTTAAAAAACAGATGAGTTAATCTCATTTGCAAATTTCATACATCTTAACTGTCTCCTTATGCTTCTCTATGACTAGTCACTGTAATAAAAGTTGTCTTTCACCATCTAAAGTAACACTTCATAAATACTTCATTATGAGACAGTGATTCGCAGATTAAAATTACAGCCGCACAAAAGCCAATAGAGCTCATCTGATCCAAAGCTACTTCCGGAAGATGTCTAAATTCAAGGGCTCTGCACAATGGCTCGATAACGGAATACATTAAAGTTTGATGGAGGCCGAGGTGAAGGAAATGGTTGCTATCTATTCTAGATTCATTCAAGCTCCCTGTTCCCTCTGGTCGTACTGAATTTGATTAATATGACTGAGAGTCAGCCAAGAGAGTGGGAATGCTCCACATCACGGAGTCTGAATTATTCCTTCAATAAAAGAGCTGTCTCCAGGTTACACAAAATCCTTGGATTTATTCATTCATTCAATCCTATTTATTGAGTGCTTACTACTTGCAAAGCAGTGTACTAAGCACTTGGGCAATAACAAGAGTAGCCACGTGGCAGAGTGGAAAGAGTGGAAAGTGGCTTGGGAGTCAGAGGTCATGGGTTCAATCCCAGCTCCACCATTTCAGCTGTGTGATTTTGGGCAAGTCACTTCCCTGTGCCTCAGTGACCTCATCTGTAAAATGGGGATTAAGAGTGAGAGCCCCATGTGGGACAACCTGATTACCTTGTTCCCTGTCCATAATGAGCTTACAGTTTAGAGGGAGAGACGGACATTCCTATGAATAGATCCGTAACTCAAAATATATATACAAGATATATATGTCCCTGGCTCAGAGTCTTAATCCCCATTTTACAGATGAGAGAACTGAGAGAAGTGAAGTGACTTGCCCAAGTGGTGAATCCGAGATTAGAACCCAGGCCCTCCTGCCTCCCAGTCCCATGCTCTAATCTCTAGAGAACGCTGCTTCTCTTTGCCAGCTTAGAGGCAGCTATTCCCCGATTCCGAAAGGACTGCTTGCAGGCTGGTTGTTTGGGAATACTTGCCTTTTTCTTTCTCTTCAGGGAGAATCATTCTTAAACCACCCTTCGTGTCCTCTTCAGAGTCCCCCCTATAGCCCACGGGTGGACGGTAGCCATCTCCCGACCGGATCTCATGAGGAAAACCGGCAGCCTCGGCCAGGGAGCCGGGTTCCACACAGCCGGCTGTGAAGGGCCAGAGGTAAGCGTCAGATTTGGACGGTCCTCCACCTTCCCCACTGGCCCCGTGGGAAGCATCATCAGTGGCTACTCTTTGGACGCAGCCCAGAAACGTGACTTCGGACTGACTGCATTCGAGTGGGGTTTTCCGGTCCACCCCATGTCGGTTCGGTTCTTCCCCGGAAAGAGGGAGATTTTCATCGTCTTCCACTGGGACGCTCGGTAAGAGGTCTAGGAAAAGAGGGGAAGGAGGCCTGAAGGACCGCAATGACGCGGGGGGATCTTCGGTAAAATACAGAGCCGGACGAGTGCTCTCCAGGGTTTCCAGGACCTGGCATAAAGGAAGAGGCAGAGTCGCCATCAGTCATTTAATTAGACCGCGATAAGAAATTAGGAGTTGATAGGTGGTGTTGCTTTCTGAAAATGGGAGTTCTTTCTAGTCTGTAAGCTCATTAAGGGCAGGAAACGTGTTGTATTGTACTCTCCCAAAAGCTTAGAACAGTGCTCTGCACATAGTAAGCCCACAATAACAGTGCTCTGCACATAGTAAGCCCTCAATATATACCATTGATTGACTGATTTCTCATGAATAGAGTGGATATCTAGTGGATAGAGCCCGGACCTGAGACAGAAGGTCATCGGTTCTAATCCCAACTCCACCATTTATTTGCTGGGTGGCCTTGGGCAAATCACTTCACTTTTCTCAGTTTTCTCTCATCTGTAAAATGGGGATTAAGATGGTGGGCCCAGTGTGGGACAGGGACTGTGTCCAACCCGATTATCTTCTATCTACCCCAGGGCTTAGAAGAGTGCCTGGCACATAATGAGCAATTGACAAACACCACGATTACTATCATTATTATTATCTGAATATTTTCCACCCTCATGAAATTCCTTTTATTTTATTTTTATTTTTTTACTGCTTTTTAATTCTTCAGTTATGAGCCAAATAGGTAAGGCTAGGAGGAATAAAATCTTGTTGAGAATAAGTACTCACCATCTGAGGCTCACTAACTGGTCCAGGACATCGGTTACCACCTAGCTCAAGGACACAGTAGTTCCTACCTCGTGATGGTTCTGTCTCTTTCATGGTATCAATCAAGTAATCACTTAATGGTATTTATTGAGTGCTTCATGTGTGCAGAGCACTGTACTAAGGGCTTGGGAGAGGATGATACAACAGAGCTGGTAGATACTTTCGCTGCCCACAAGCTTACAGCAGAGAAGCAGCGTGGCTCAGTGGAAAGAGCACGGGCTTGGGAGCCAGAGGTCATGAGTTCGAATGCCGGCTCTGCCACTTGTCAGCTGTGTGACTGTGGGCAACTCACTTAACTTCTCTGTGCCGCAGTTACCTCATCTGTAAAATGGGGATTAACTGTGAGCCTCACGTGGGACAACCTGATTACCCTTTATCTACCCCGGCGCTTAGAACACTGCTCGGCACATAGTAAGCGCGTAACAAATACCAACATTATTATTATTATTATAGAAGGGGAGACAGACATTAATATAAATAAATTACTACTATGTGCCTAAGTGCCGTGGGGCTGAGGGAAGGATGAATAAAGGGTGCAAATCCAGGTGTAAGGATGGCACAGATTGGAGTGGGAGAAGAGGAAATGAGGGCTTAGGGAAGACCTCTTAGAGGAGACATGCTTTTAATAACGCTTTAAAGGTGCAGAGAGTGATCGTCTGTCAGATAATGAAGAGGGAAGGCATTCCAGGCCAGAGGCAGGATGAGGGCGAGAGATCGGTGGCGAGACAGATGAGCTCGAAATACAGTGAGTAGGTCGGCATTAGAGGAGCGAAGTGAGCGGGCAGTAGCGGAGTGAGGTAGGAGGGGGCAAGGTGACGGAGGTCTTTAAAGCCGATGGCAAGGAGTTTCTGTTTGATGTGGAGGTGGATGGGCAACCACTGAAGGTTCTTGAGGAGCAGGGAAACACGGACTGAACGCTTCTATAGAAAAAAGATCTGGGCAGCAGAGTGAAGTTTGGACTGGCGTGGGGAGAGACAGGAGGCAGGGAGGTCGGCCAGGAGGCCGACCTTGTCCTTGAAAAAGTTAGTCAATCTCCCTCCGGGGAACACTATCAAGGAGCTCCCCAAGAAAAATTCCATTTTGCACCTCCTGCCCCCCATTGAGTTCAAGTGCACTGCACCTGTGGAGGGGATATCTGTGATTTATTATATCTGTAATTATGTATTAATTTCTTACATCTGTAATTTATCTATTTATTTTTAAACTTATATTCATGTCTTTCTTCCCCTCTAGCTCGTTCTGGGCTGGAATGTGTCCGTTTGCTGTTATACCCTCCCGAGCGCTTAGTACAATACTTTGCACACAGTAAGCACTCAATAAATACGATTGAAAGAATGAACGGAAGACAGGCGGGTACGCACTTCATCCATGGAAGGTCTAGACTTGGCACGGGACGTGGCACACTGGCCAGCTAGCGTGAGCAGTTTCGCAGAGAAATTCCGAGGACACGCCTCCACTTTCTTGTCCAATAATGAGAAGCAGGAATCAAGGCCTCTTTTCTCCATCATCTCCATGAGGAGATCCCTCTGGAAAACAGAAAACAAGGAAACAAAGTGATGCGGTGAGCTTCCACCGGCTCTGGGATCAGCGGCGATAGAGGTGGGAATGGGTCTCAAATCAATCAATCGATCCTATTTGTTGAGCGTTTACTGCGTGCAGAACGCCGTACTAAGCGCTTTGGAGAGGACGATAGAACCAATTCTCACCAGCTGGATGTGTTTCGGCTCCTCCATCACCACCTTGCAACCCGTCAGAACTTCCATAATAATCTAAGACAAAGCCAGAGAGGTGTTAGGCTACCGATTAATTAGTCTTTAATAGTTAATTTTTTTCATTATGTGCCAGGCATTGGACTAGGCACTGGGGAAAATACAAGTTCATCAGGTTGGATGTAGATTCCTGTCCCACATGGGGCTCAAAGTCTTAATCCCCATTTTATGGATGAGGTGACTGAGGCTCAGAGAAGTGAAGTGCCTTGCCCAAGGTCACACAGCAGACACATGGCAGAGCTGGGATTAGAACCCAGTTTAGGTAAGAATAGCAATGACGAATTCATTCCTGGTAAATGAATAAATGAATGTCTAATTCATTTTATTTATTCTAATGAATAATTTTTTATGCTACTTTTTAGAAGCAGCTTATCTTAGTGGATAGAGCACAGGTCTGGGAGTCAGAAGGACCAGGGTTCTAATCCTGCCTTGGCCGCTTGTCTTCTGTGTGACCCCGGGCAAGTCACTTAGCTTCTCTGGGCCTCAGAGACCTCATCAATAAAATGGTGATTAAGACTGTGAGCACCATATGAGAGAGGGACTCTGTCCAACCTGATCTGCTTGTATCCACCCCAGCACTTAGTATAGTGCCCGGCACACAGTGAGCCCTTAACAAATACATTTATAAATAATTATTTAAGTGTTCACTATGTTCCAGGCACTCTTCTAAACACTGGGATTAAATACAAACTAATCCAGATGGACACGATCCATATCCCTCATGGGGCTCCCAGTCTTAATTCCCATTTTAGAGATGAAGTAACTGACGTACAGGGAAGTTAAATGTCTTCCCCAGGGTCA
Source organism: Ornithorhynchus anatinus (assembly GCF_004115215.2). Classification (NCBI taxonomy): domain Eukaryota; kingdom Metazoa; phylum Chordata; class Mammalia; order Monotremata; family Ornithorhynchidae; genus Ornithorhynchus; species Ornithorhynchus anatinus. The sequence goes on along the minus strand of NC_041741.1, from coordinate 16,208,098 downwards.
CACGGTAGATGAGTGACGGAGCCAGGATTAGAACCCAGGTTTTTCTGACTCCCAGGCCCGTGCTCTACCCACTAGGCCACGTTGCTCTACCCAGATTATTACAACGAAATTATTGTGCCCTGATGAGGGAATCTTCCATTAAGAATGACAGGAGAATTAATTCAAGTGCTAAAGGTTTGCCTAACCCAACTTGGATTTCCAAGTCGCTGCCAGTTGAATTCCTGCTAGAGGCAGACTACAGTTAGCATGTAGGCTGGCAGTGGGGAAAAACTTGGCAAAGTGCACACAAAGGTTTTATGGTTGTTGTTTTTTCAGCATGCAGAACCTATTTGCAACCAATGAGATTCCAACATAGTGTTTAATCAAGACCATCGCACTAAAATCAATCAATGAAAGATATTGTTTGAGCGCTTACTCTGTGCAGCACACTGTACTAAGCGGTTGGGAGAGTACAGTTCAGTAGAGTTGGTAGACACGATCCCAGCTCCGCCACTTGCCTTCTGTGTGACCTCGGGCAAGTCACTTCACTTCTCTGTGCTTCAGTTACCTCATCTATAAAATGGGGATCGAAACCGTGAGCCCCACGTGGGACAGGGACTGTGTCTAACTCAATTTGCTTATATCATGATGGTATTTGTTAAGTGCTTACTATGTGCCAAGCACTGTTCTAAGCACTGGGGTAGATACAAGGTAAGCAGGTTGTCCCATGTGGGGCTCACAGTCTAAATCGCCATTTTACAGTTGAGGCTACTGAGGCACAGAGAGGTTTAGGTGACTTGTCCAAAATCACACAGCCTGATAAGTGGCCGAGACGGGATTAGAACCCACGATCTCTGACTCCCAAGCCCGGGTTCTTTCCACTAGGCCACGTTGCTTCCCTTATATCCACCCCAGTGTTTAGTACAGTGCCTGGAACAGTGTAAGTGCTTGACCAATATCACAATTTATTATGAACCCTGCCCACTAAGATTTTGCAGTCTAGACTGTAAACTCTTTATGGGGAGGGGAACATGTCCGTGAATTCTGTTGTACTGTCCCCTCCAAGCTCTTAGTACAGTGCTCTGCTTGAGTAAGCACTCAGTAAATACCACTGATAGAGACAGGGACGTAGACATTAAAGTGAACTACGGATAGGGGAATCCAGCAAGCAGTAGCCTTGGTAGCTCCTACAGTCTTTGGGGAACTCGTTAGCCAGCGGGTTTTCAAATTCCTCTTACTAGAAGGCTTCCTCGGGAGGGTGAACTTCACCCTCGGCACCGATGGCATAGAGCCAGGGGGATTCCCAGAGCCGTATTCTTTCCAGGGAACCAACTGCAGGGCTCTTGTGCAATTCTTTACCTAGTTATCTATCAGAGAAGCAGCACGGGTCTGGGAGTCAGAAGGCCATGGGTAGAGAAGCAGCGTGGCTCAGTGGAAAGAGCACGGGCTTTGGAGTCAGGGCTCATGAGTTCGAATCCCAGCTCTGCCACTTGTCGGCTGTGTGACTGTGGGCAAGTCACTTAACTTCTCTGTGCCTCAGTTCCCTCATCTGTAAAATGGGGATTAAGACTGTGAGCCCCACGAGGGACAACCTGATTCCCCTATGTCTACCCCAGCGCTTAGAACAGTGCTCGGCACATAGTAAGCGCTTAACAAATACCAACATTATTATTATTATTAATCCCAGCTCCACCGCTTGTCCGATGTGTGAACTGGGCAAGTCATTTCACTTCTCTGGACCTCAGTTACCTCATCTGTAAAATGGGGATTGAGACTGTGAGCCCCACAGGGGACAGGGACTGTATTCAACCCGATTTGTTTGTATCCACCCCGGCGCTTAGTACAGTGCCTCGCATATAGTAAGCATTTTACAAATACCATAAAATAATAATTGTTGTTATTCTAATCCCAGCTCTGCCACTTGCCCACCGTGTGACCTTGGGTGAGTCACTTCACTTCTCAGAGCCTCAGGTTCCTCATCTGGAAAATAGCGATTCAATTTGGTCATCCTTCCTACTCACACTGTGAGCCCGTGTGGGACAGGGACTGTGTCCAACCTGAAAAATTTGTATCTTCTCCAGCGCTTAGAACAGTACTAGACACACAGTAAGCACTTATACCACAATTATTATTATCTAACACCGATCCAAATACTCCTAAAAGCTAAAGATTATTCTTTTCCTTAGAGTATACAATATTCCCAATAAAATATCCTTTTCCCCTCTGTCCTATAGATGCCTTTGGGCTCCTCCATTCCCACTTTACCACCTATCAGAACTTCCTTAATGACCTAGATCAAGGCCAGAGAGGCATTAGGCTACAGCTCATACTTACAATTCCAAAGCTGTAGACGTCTGTCTTAGTGGAAAGTCTGCTCTGTCTTAAATACTCTTCGGGCATGTACCACAAGTGCTTTGCTGCATTGTTCTTGGTGCTTACGGTAAAACTGCGGCAGTCAGTCTGGGGTTGCAGATGCACCGTAGCAAAATCGGTTAATTTGGGTTGAAACTGATCGTCCAAAAGGATGTTTGTGCTGAAATCATAATCAAGGAACAGATGAAGGTAAAAAGATGTGGGTTCTAACCCAGGTTCTGCCACACGTCTGCTGTGTGACCTTCGGCAAATCACTTAACTTCTCTGGGCCTCGGTTACCTTATCTGTAAAATGGGGATTAAGACTGTGAGTCCCATGTGGGACAGGGACTGTGTCCAATCTGATTACTTTGTATCTACCCCAGTGCTTAGAACAGTACTTGGCACACAGTAAGCGCTTAACAAATACCATTACCGTTACTACTATTATTAATAACCAGAAAGCAGACTTTGAGTCACGCAGAATTTTAATATGAGGCCGTTGAACGCCACACCTTAGGTAATTCTTAACTTTTAAAGTATGGAGTCCCTGGGAAACGGGGGTGAAGTGGTCAAGCTCACTGCTTTTATTTCTTAAAAATATGATTTTTCACTTCATTTACTGGGACATCGGTCACCTGTGGTCACAGTGACTGTTAATGACTTCATCTTTTCTTGCCCGTTGGTACGAAAGGTTTTGCATTCACCCCACATACCGCTTCATTCCTGATTTCGGCTTATCTAAAATTTCTGTTTGGAGGTTAATTTGTGAATGCTAGCTTATCTTCTAACTTGCGACATCATGGAAATTTCACCTCTGTGCCATTTTCAATTACGAGAAAGAAAAAACATAATGGAAAAACTCAAAGTACTGAAATCACGGAAGCCAAAAGCAAACCGAATCTCAAGTTTAATCCATTGACAAACTACTGGTATGTCATAGGTTTGGGAAATTTTTACATTTTCTGGAGATGAGCTTGTGGGAGGACTTCCCAAAGGTCTAAATCAGAGCAGATGCGATTTCCCAGCCGTCAAAAGAGGGTTTTCCCATGTAAATCACAGGATTAATCTGAATTTAGCTCACTAGTTAACTCTAACCCAAAATTTATTTCTCAGACACTTTGCTTTCCCAAATTGGTTTGGTAGTTTAGAAGTACTGAAAATCAGCCTTTGATGGATAAAGTGTCCCTGATCTTGTCAAAAGGTTGAGGGAAAGGCAGATGATTGAAAACTAAGTAATCATTTCATGTTTACTAATGCCAGTTGCTAATAAATCACTGTTTTTTAGAGAACATATGTTGCAGAGACAGTTCTGTTACAGTTAAATGAGATACTAATACTGTAAATCCTTTCAAAGTTGCTAGCCAGTTCTCTTGAATTTTCAATGTAATACAGAGCAGATATACTGATTATTGGTAATATTTTCATTATTTTATGCTTATTTAGTTTCCATAATATTCTTCTTGTTGTATGTGTCTTCCCTCATTTAGACTGTAAACCACATGTGGCCTGCGACTGCATTTTTTATGGTATTGTTAAGCACTTACTATGTGCCAGGCACTTTACTAAGCACTGGGATAAATACAAGGTAACTGGGTTGGATATAGCCCCTGTCCCACACAGGGCTGCCAGTCTTAATCCCTATTATACAGTTGAGGGGACTGAGGCCCAGAGAAGTGAAGTGACTTGCCCACAGACACCCAGCAGACAAGTGGCGGAGCCAGGATTAAAACCCAGGTCCTTCTGACTCTCAGGTCCAGTCTCTATCCACTAGGCCCTGCTGCTTCTCTTGTGCTGGTGCCTGTCTCACCCTGCTCATATTTATTGAACATGCACTGTGTGCAAAGCACTGTTTTGGGTGAGTACCATAGAACAATAAACAGACACTTTCATCCATCCATTCATTCAATTGTATTTATTGAATGCTTACTCTGTGCAGAGCACTGTACTAAGTGCTTGGGAGAGTGCAATATAACAACAAACAGACACATTCCTGGCCACAATGACATTCCCTGTCCACAGTGAGTTCAGAGTCTAGAACAGAGTCTACTGGAGTAACAAGTAATAGAGTAACAAGTTACCTGGTTATGCTGCCACTGATGACGGAACACGGTTTAGCACTGTGTAAGACCTGGATGGCTCGGGCAACCCCGATCAATACACCGAGGCGAACTTTCCAAGAAAGTGGGGCCGTGTTACCCTAAAACACAGGGCTGGTCGTTAGCCGGCTGACATGTATATTCATTCGATCATATTTATTTATTCAATCGTATTTATCGAGCTCTTACTGTGTGCACAGCACTGTACTAAGTGGTTGGGAGAGTACAATAGAGCAATAAGGAGACACATTCTCTGCCCACAGTGACCTTACAGTGTAGAGGGAACAGGAGGTACTTTAAGCACTGTAAATCTAAAAAGAAAATCAATCGTTCTCCCCGAATCATCCCTCTTTTTTTATGATATTTATTAGGCACTTACTATGTGCCTGACCCCGTTCTAAGTGCTGGGGTAGGTAGAGGCTAATCAGGTTGGACACAGTCCCTGTCCTCCATGGGGCTCATAGTCTTACTCCTCATTTTACAGAGAAGCAGCGTGGTTCAGTGAAAAGAGGCCGGGCTTGGGAGTCAGAGGTAATGGGTTCGAATCCCTGCTCTGCCACTTGTCAGCTGTGTGACTTTGGGCAAGTCACTTCACTTCTCGGTGCCTCAGTTACCTCATCTGTAAAATGGGGATTAACTGGGAGCCTCATGTGGGACAACCTGATGACCCTGTATCTACCCCAGCGCTTAGAACAGTGCTCTGCACATAGTAAGAGCTTAACAAATACCAACATTATTATTATTTTATAGATGGTGGAATTGAGGCCCAGAGAAGTGAAGTGACTTGCCCAGGGTCACCCAGCAAGAAAGTGGCAGATCCAGGATTAGAATTTGGGTCCTTCTGACTCCCAAGCCCGTGCTCTATCCACTAGGCCAAGCTGCCCTAACTGTGGGCCGGGATCGTATCTACTGGCTCTATTCCACTGTACTCTCCCAAGCACTCAGCACAGTACTCTGCACACAGTAAGCACTCAGTAAATACCATTCACTGATTCTGGCTGTGAATTTAAAATGAATAATAATGGAGAGAGCTTTCAATTCACCACGAGATAGAAAACGATTCCCTCCACTGAACAACAGAATGCTTTCACGGGGGGAAAAAAAACCCTAAATTGCCCATCAAATGTTCATTTCAATGGCTTTTCCTGCTATGAAAATAATAGGGCAGTTTCTTAAAGTTCTTAAATTTCTGCCTCATATTAAAAGCCAGCACTAAACTTTATTGTTTATTAATGACACAAATAAGATAGCCAATAACACGACTTACCAAACACTGTAATCTGTCAAAAAGCGAACCATGTCTCATGAACGGATACACCAAACAGAATCTTTCCGCCTCTATAAAGTATGCGGTCAGTTCCAAGATGTTTGGATGATGAAACCTTAGAAGAACAAGAGTTCAATCACAGGAAAACTCAACCTGATTAAAAAACTGTACGGTACTTAAAAAATCTCAGGAAATACTGCTCTAATGTGTTAACAAATGAGCAAATCAAGATCTAAATTTAAGAACGGAAGAATCTACTGAGATTCAGAAGCCCTGCTCTCTACTAGCAGGAAGGAAAAGAGGCTCGGTTTGTGCTGATTTATATCTATATGTATAAATCCAAGTGCTCCACTTTTCACTTCTGTTCGTCTTCGTCATTTATTTTGATGTCCGCCTCCCCCTCTAAACTGTAAGCTCCTGCTGGGGCAGGGAACATATTTACCGACCTTCTCCCAAGCGCTTAGTACAGAGCTCTACTCTACTCACAGTAAATGTTCACTAAGCGACTGATTGATTGCTGCCTCCTTTATATGTAGCTGCCTGAAGACACCCATTTCTTCAGCAAAATGCTTTAGAGTGGAGCAAACCCTTCCTATATTCCTACAATCTCCTTCTAAAGATATAGTGGGGTGTTAATATCATTATTATTATTACTAATAATAATTGTTAAGCCGTTACTCTTTTTTTTAAAAAAAATGGTATTTGATAAGCACTTACTATGTGCCAGGCACTGCACTAAGCGCTGGGGTAGGTACCAGTTAATCGAGTTGGACACAGTCTAGGTCCCACATGAGGCTCCCAGTCTTAACTCCACTCTTCACGTGAGGTAACAAAGACGTGAAGCAATTTGCCCAAGGTCACAGAGCAGACAGGCGACAGAGCGAGAATTAGAACTCATCCTCTGAGTCCCAGGCCCATGCTCTTTCCACTACGCCACGTGACTTCCCATGGGTTAAATAAAGCCCAAACCATGAGCATTGCTGCCTGCTTCCTCCTCCTTCTCTCCCTTGCTGGGGTGTGTCCCTTTAGAACGTCTGAAAAGATCATTTTGAATTAGCCAAGGGTGATGAGTGAAACTATGCAGGCGGGAGAAGCCCTCAGCGATCAAGTCTGCGCAGCTGCAGCTATGAAGGAGTTGGAAAAATCTCATTACTGTCCTCTGTCTCTAAAGGGATTCCAAGTTCCAGAGTGAATTCCCAGAAAATCCTCTCCACTTCAACAGCACCCGATTCCCTTGCCTAAAAGTCGCTCCTCAAAATGGACTAGAGTTGGGGGGAATAGATACTTAACCGTCTTCCAACTGCTATGTCTCAAAGTAAAAGGAATTAAAGCAGTCCTTCAAACCGGCATTTTCAACTCTGGAATCTCATGAATTGTTTTACATTTTCCAACATCATCATCACAAGACTACAGTGGTCTGGTGAAAATACTCAAAGTGAAGTGATTATTTCCAAAAATTTTCTTGGTTTTACTAGAGAAGATCCAGTTCCCATGGAGAATGGGGAGAGGAAGAGAAAGGAGTGGAGGAAACAGCCCAAGCTAGAAAATATACTCACAGGAGTAAAACTTCCAGTTCTGAGAAAAATGGCTTCCAGTATTTCTTACTCTGCATAGTTTTCTCCTAAAAATGATCCAGGAAACAAAAAAGAATTTTAGGAAAATAAATTTCCAGATTTTTCAAAGTCATTGCCTTATGGAGAAATTTAAACTGTTTCCAAATGCATTCACTACTGTTGGGAACTTGCTGCTTGGGATTCCTTTTTAAAATCATGTTATTTCTATTGTTGTGTTTTTGTCAGAAGTTTCCTACATTTTTAGAATTACTGTTATTATTCTTGACCTGTTCTGCAGCACTTACTTCGGTGCCCTGCAGAGAGTAATGGTTCAACAGTACAAAAAAATAATTAATACTAAGCATGATGATAACGATGATAATCGTGTTGTACTTACAGAGGAAATATGCCTAATAAAAATGCATTGTAATCAGAAGAGACCACTCCCTTTCCATAACACCATCCCAACTGTCAATTTCCTGTCATAATAGAGACAGCCCTGTTGTTAGTTCAGAAAGATTCCAGAAGAGACCAGGAAGGAGAGCAACTAGGTTCCCTAGCTCATTCTGACATTTATGCATTATACAATTTTGAAAATATATATAAAAAAACCCTTTTCCCCCTCAAGGGAGGAGAAGCTTATATATTAGAAGGTCCGAGACACTAGGTGAAATGCAGTGGAAACGGAATAGATTACAGGTGTTTGTAGCAACTGGAGTCCATTACCTGTTTAAATAATTTAATGGCATATGTTTGATTTTCAAACTCCATTCTGTAGACTTGGAAAAATTCCCCTTCTCCAATTAGCAAGTCACCGTGGAAGTTTCCCGTTCCTTCTATGATGCTTTTAAAATCGATTGAGGCTTTAGGGCGTATTCCTTAAGAGACGAAAAAGGAATGCTAATCAGTCACCTTGAGGTATAACAATCCTTTTTTATCTGCACCCTTTGTCTTAAACAGGCCTTAAATATTTACCATATGCCGAGATTCTATGTATCAAGCCCCATGAATAGCGTAAGCATTCGGAACAGCGCTCTGCACAAAGTCAGCGATCGTGAGATATCACTGATAGATTGGCTACCATGTGTTCTGCGTTCATCTGGATCTCAAGTCCCTGGGTGCTGCAGAACGAACAGCTGCCCAGCCAACTAAATCAACAGAATTATGACCAAACAGTTCACTGGGGAACACCAAGATTTCAGGGGAGAATGAAAGAATTCCCTATTGTTGATGCAGAGAAAGAAAACAAACAGAAGGTCTGATGGTTTGTGTCCACAACTCTATCTTAACCTAAGTTCCACGCAGGAATATAAAACAAGTCAAAGCCCAACTTTCCTCGAGTTGGATTTTTTCCAGGACTTGAACATGGAGAGTAAGTCATGTGGTTTTAGGAAATTCCATTAATGCTTTCAAAGCAGAGACTGGGAGGATGTACTCTGATTATTAGTAAATTCCAAGGGTTGGTTAGCCAATTCCTCCTAGCCCTCTGTGGGCTGGTTTCCACTGCCTAAACCAACTGGAGATTTGAGGTTCTGGTCATACAAATCTGGCCTTTTGAGTGGAGGAGTTCTTACAGGGGTGTTCCAGTGTCTTGTTTGCTGATTGAGAAGAAAGCAGCAGCAAGGTTTCTGAGAGGATGGAGAGGCGCAATCTGCTTTAATGAGGAAGTGACTGGAGAATGAGACCAGTTAAGTTAAATTCCAGGCACGTTTCCAGTGCATTTCCCCATTATACATCAAACTAACATATCTCACAGATGGAAAGTGACAGGAAATTCCATGCCAGGAAAGGATCACGGTTGTATTTTGCAAAAGCCAGGGGGGCCTTGGTCTCCTGATTTATCATCACCAGGAGAAGCATAAAGCTTCGGCAAAGGCTACAGCACAGGCCTGGAATCAGAAGGACCTGGGTTCTAATCCTGCCTCCGCCACTCGTCTTCTGTATGTGACCGCAGGGAAGTCACTTTACGTCTCTGTGCCTCAGTTCCCTCATCTGTAAAATGGGGATTCATTTGTTCATTCAATCGCATTTCTTGAGTGCTTACTGTGTGCACTAAGCACTTGGAAAGTAAAATTCGGCAACAGAATGATCCCTACCCAATGGGCTCAAAGTCTAGAACGGGGGAGACAGATAAAACAAAACAAAGCAAGTGGACAGGCATCTGAGCCCCCTGCAGAACGGGGACTGGGTCCAACCTCATTAGCTTGTATTTACCCCAGCGCTTAGAACAGTTTCTGGCACATAGTCGGCACTTAGTAAATACTATTATTATTATTATTATTATCATTAATAAAGACTGCAACCATTCCACCTGTATGTTCTGAGGCAATCCAGTGGCAGAAAGATTCTAAATATGGGGAGGAGCTTTTATAAGTATACTGTATACACTGGATTTAAGGCAAAGTATTTTTCTGTCCTGAGTATGTTAGAAATTGCTCATCAAAGCCTCCTTTTAAAAACTTTTTTTTTACCTTGATGCTGGTACTTAGGAGGAGAAAGAACTTCATTACCAACTGCGGAGTCAGCTGTTTTCTGGAAGCGGAAAAAACATAATTCTATTACATAGCCCATTCTAGCACCTCTCCCAAATTAAAAGCTCTTTTCCCAAATAAAAGAGGAGCAGCACGGCCTTGTGGATAGAGCACGGGCCCGGGAATCAGAGGAACTGGATTCTACTCCCGGCTCTGCCACTCGTCTGCTGTGTGTCCAAGGGGCAAGTCACGGAGCTTCTCTGGGCTGCAGTTCCCTCCACTGTACTGTGGTACAGTGGAGTGACTGTGTCCAATCTGATTCACTTGTCTCTACAGCAGGGCTTAGAACAGAACATAATAAATATAATTATATTTATTTATATTGATGCCTCTTTACTTTTGATATGTATGTATCTATAATGTTATTTTACTTATTTTGATGTCTCTTTACTTGTTTTGATGTCTGTCTTCCCCCTTCTAGTCTGTAAGTCCTGTGTGGGCAAGGATTGTCTCTCTCTATTGCTGAATTGTACTTTCCTAGCACTTAGTACAGTGCGCCGCACACAGTAAGCGCTCAATAAATATGATTGAATGAATGAATGAACGGTGCTTGTCACAGCTAAGCACTTAATAAATACCACAGTTAATAAAGCAGGAAAGGAGAAGCTGCTCCTTGATGTGAAAAGCTGGGTCTTTGCTCTTCTGAAGAAACTTAGATTCCTAAGTGGGGGGACCCCATATTAAATGGACACCAACAACCCCAAATAAGCCTGTTAACCTATCTGCTGAGAGAGAGAAGCAGCGTGAGCTAAAGGAAAGAGCATGGTGCTGGGAGGTAGAGGGCCTGAGTTCTAATCCCAGCTCCGCTACTTATCTGCTGTGTTACCCCGGGCAAGTTACTTAACTTCTCTGTCCCTTAGTTCCTTCATCTGTAGATTCATTATCCATCCTCCCTCCTACTTAGACTGTGAGCTCCACACGGCACAGAGACTCTGTCCAACCCGATTAACTTTCATTCATTCAATCGTATTTATGGAGTGCTTACTGTGTGCAGAGCACTGTACTGAGCGCTTGGGAGAGTGCACTACAACAATACACAGACACATTCCCTGCTGTATCTATCCCACCACTTAGTCTGGTGCTTGGTGCATAGTGAGTGCTTAACAATACCAAAATTATCATTCAAGCAGGCCAAAAAAACGATGAGTTCAAGAACAAAAGATTTTGAGAAATAAATAAAATGTCAGATCAGACAAAGGATCAGAGCGGGAGCTCAGAAGCAATCCATCCTGGCTCTGGCCACCGGCCAGAAGAGGGTCCTTAAGTCCCCTAAATGTTTAAAACGCTTCAAATCCCCACCTGAACATCAGATGACTGAGGTAAGTAAGGTGACGCGGCCTGGCAGTCGATCAAAGGAAAAAGTGCCAAGTTCCATCTAGGAGGGATATTACACTCTCTTTTCTCTTTTCTGCCTCTTAAAATCTCCACCGGCTTTGATGAGCGGCAAATAACGTACCTTGGAAGCCCGACTTTGAAATCCATCTCTTTGACAGGTCTGACTTGGCGAAATATTTAGCGATTCTCCTGGAACAGAAAGAAGGGCAGAGTGGGGTGAGAGGGAGACAGAGCTTAGAATGGTGCTTGGCATATAGTAAGTGCTTAACAAATACCATTATTATTAGTGGTATTTTTATTATTATTAACAAACATTAGAATTCACCTCATGATTTCACAAACAAGTCACCTGGGAATTGTGTTCAAGGAGCCATGTGGACTAGGGGGTAGAGTTGCCCCTTTACACTTCCTCCTTGCGCTTTCCACCTTCTGCATCCCTTCCCTAGTGGGAAGCAGTGTGGCCTAGTCTGGGAGCTAGAAGGACCCGGGTTCTACTCCCAGTTTAGCCACTTGTCCTCTGTGTCACCCTGGGTGAGTCACTTCACTTCTCCGACCTTCTGTTTCCTCATCAATTTCAATCTTAAAATGAGGGTGAAGACTCTGAGCCCCAGGTGGGAGGGGGACTGTGTCCAACCTGATTAGCTTATATCTTCCTCAGCGCTTAGAGCAGCGCTTGACACATAATAAGAGATTATCAAATACTATTATTGTTACTATTCTTTCCTGTCCGTATGTCGTGTCTTAAAACGAGGCGGGCCCAGTTGGGCCTAGCCTCTGGGGAGGACTAGAAATGCGACCAGCTCCCGTTCTACACTAGAAGCTTTTTATGGGAAGGGACCCGTTTCCTGATAATTCCCTCGTACCATCCTCTTCCAAGCCCTCAGTCCAGCGCTCTGCACATAGTACACACTTGATAGGTACCACTGATCACCTGATTGATGGCCAACGCTTCCTGGCCGGCTGGATCTACCGGCTAGAAACCAAGGGAAGAAACAGGGTTTCGAAGAAAGAAAGCTTTGGCGGCGCCGACACGTGAGACCTTGTAGAACGGCCTGTGGAGGGGTTTAATTTGGACGCAGTTCCCACCGGGAGGGATGGTTCAGAAGTCTACTGAAGCGATGAGACGCCCCCGGCTCTAGTTTTGCATGGGAATATCAGGACCTCATCCACCTCCACATCAAATAGAAACTCGTTAGCACTGACTTTGAGGCACTCGATCAGCTCTCCCCATACCTTCTTACCTCGCTGATTTCCTACTACAACCCAGCCTTCTCGCTTCATTTCTCTTCCGCCAACCTAGTCACTGTCCCTCAATCTCGTCCATCTCGCCATCGACTCCTCGCCCACGTTCTCCCGCTGGCCTGGAATTCCCTCCCCCACAGTCACCTTCCCCACCTTAGAAACCCTCCTAAAATCACCTCTCCTCCAAGGGGCCTTCCCTGACTAAGCTATTTTCCCTAATAATAATAACAATAATGATGATGGTATTTGTTAAGCACGTACTAGGTGTCAAGTACTGTTCTAAACACTGGGGTAGATGCGAGATAATCAGGCTGGACACAGTCCCTGTCCCAGATGGGGCTCACCTTTTTCATCCCCACTTTACAGAGAAGGGAACTGAGGCTCAGAGGAGTGAAATGACTTGCCAAGGTCGCACAGCAGACGGGTGGAGGATCGGGATTCGAACTCAGGTCCTTCTGACTCCCAGGCCCAGGCTCTATCCATTAGGCCATGCTGTTTCCCTATCCGTCCTCCCCTCTGTGTCGCCTATGGGCTCGGCTGGATACCCCTTAAGGACTTTGATACCCCTTCCCACAGTACTTATATCCCTATCCTTATACTTCCCCTCTCTCTAATTTATTTTAATGTCCGTCTCCCTCTGTAGACTTTAAATTTTCTTTGTCTACAAACTCTACGGCACTGTGCTTTCCCAACCTGCACACAGTAATCACTGGCATTTATCGAGCGCTTACTGTGTGCGGACCACTGTACTAGGCACCTGAGAGAGTAGGATCCAACGGCATCGACAGCCACAATTCATTCAATAGTATTTATTGAGCGCTTACTATGTGCAGAGCACCGTACTAAGCGCTTGGAATGTACAAATCGGCAACAGATAGAGACAGTCCCTGCCCAATGACGGGCTTACAGTCTAATCGATCCCTGCCCTCAACGGGCTTCCAGTCTGCAAGCGCTCAATAAATAACATCGACGGACTCGGACAACGGCCCCGAGCATATCGAAAAGACCCAACTTGCTTGAGAAGCAAATCCGATCCCTGAAATGGAGAGTGAGGTTCTGGGAATCAATCGATCAATTCAATCAACGGCATTTCTGGGCTTTGGAGTCGGAGGTCATGGGTTCGACTCCCAGCTCTGCCAACTTGTCAGCTGTGTGACCATGGGCAAGTCACTTCACTTCTCTGTGCCTCAGTTCCCTCATCTGTAAAATGGGGATTAACTGTGAGCCTCACATGGGACAACCTGATGACCCTGTACCTCCTCCAGCGCTTAGAACAGTGCTTTGCACATAGTAAGCGCTTAACAAATACCAACATTATTATTATTTCTTGAGCTCTTACTACGTGCAGAGCACAGTCCTAAGCGCTTGAGAGAGTACAACAGAATTAGCAGAGACATTCCCTGCCCACAACGAGCTTGCAGTCTAGAGGGAGTGACCGACAATAAGATGAATAAATAAGGACGGTGGGCATTACCTGGGTTGGTGAGGCAGTCGATGGCTCGCTGATGGCCCATGTCCTCCAGGACCTGCAGAAGGTCACCGACGGTCTTGTTTTTCTGCGCCCAGGACCATAGTAATTCTCTCGTCCCGCTCCTCCCCTGTTGAACGTATTTTTCAAAATGTCGAACTTCCAGCCAGTTGCTTGACAGTCTCTCGGCTGCGAAAGTCACGACGGGAAAGGCCAAACGGGAAGGGGGAGGGAGGGTCAGTGTCCCTGGAATGCTATTACACCATCTTTCACACCAGAAAAAGCAATCACTCCACTTTTTCTTTTTCCTCTCTCAAATTTTGAGCGAAGGGAAACCTCATCTCAGGGTGAGAGCGGAGAAGTGTATTCCCCAGAGACTTCCAGTGTCTGTAGAAACACTTAAGTGGAAAACAGCTCGTCTGTCTTCTCTCGAGCTCGCTTCGGGCTGAGGACGTGTCTACCATCTCTGCTAGAGCGTACTCTCCCAAGGGCTCAGTACAGTGCTCTGCACAGACAAAGCACTCAATAAATACCACAGATTGAAGATTTGTGCCCCAAAGCCATACTCTTTTTTCGTAACCGTCTTTTAGCTGCCGATAGGGTACGGCAGTCTCAGTCGCACACAGCCGACACGGTGATGTGTGTGTCAGTCTGTCCTCAGGAGGCTGGGAGAGCAGGGGAACCGTTCGTTGGACCGAATTTCAGTTGTATTTACTGAACGCTTACCGTGTGCAGAGCACTGTACTGAGCGCTTGGGAGAGTACAATATAACAATAAACAGACACATTCCCTGCCCTCAGTGAGCTTACGGTCTAGAGGGGTTACTTCGGCCCTGCACACAGTAAGCGCTCAAAAGATACCATCGATTGATTGATTGGGTGACTACCCCACCCTGGGCGTCCGCACATAGTAAGCGCTCAATAAATACTATTGAATGAATGAATAAAAGACATCACATCCAGACAGAGCAAGGTCTACAACTCGAGTCCTGGAGTTTGTTGCTTTTATGATATTTGTGAAGTGCTTACTATGTGGCCAGCCCTGTTCTAAATGCTGGATTGAATACGATTAATCGGGATGCGAGAAGCAGCGTGGCCTAGTGGATGGAGCCCGGGCCTGGGAGTCAGAAGGATCTGGGTTCTAATCCGCTCATCTGCTGGGTGACCTTGAGCAAGTGACTTCACTTCTCTGGGCCTGAGTTACCTCATCTGGAAAATGGGGATTAAGGCTTTGAGCCCCACGTGGGACAGGGACTGTGTCTAACCTGATTAACTCGTATCTACCCCAACATTTTGAACAGTGCTTGGCACATAGTAAGTGCTTAACAAGTACCATAATTATCTATTATTATTATTGTTGTTGTTATTATCAGGTTGGGCACAGTCCCTGTTCTGAAGTGACTGGGTTATTATTGTCTGACCTGGCCTGCTCTCCTCCTGCCCTCATCATCATCATCATCAACAATGGTATTTATTGAGCACCTCCTGTGTGCAGAGCACTGTACTGTGCACCCTGGGATAATGCAACAGAGCGGGTGGACACTTTTTTGCTTCGTTTTTCACATTACTTAAGCACTTACTATGTGTCCAACACTGTTCTAAGAGCTGGGGAAGGTACAAGTGAATTAGGTCAGGCACAGTCCCTGTCCCGCACGGGGCTCCCACTCTAATCAGGAGGAAGAGTTGGTATGGAATTTCCATTTTACAGTGGAGGGAACTGAGGCCCAGAGAAGTGAATTGACTTGCCCAAGGTCACAGAGCAAGCGATTGGCAGAGTCGGGATTAGAACCGAGGTCCTCTGAATCCCAGGCCCTTCCCATCCTTCCCAGCTGGGCGAATTTAGCTGGGGCTTTAGGGAATTTCCTGGAGAGGATGAGTCTTTGTTTCCATCTTCGGCCAACTCCGTGAGGCATTCCTCCCCAGCGTCATTCCAAACTCTCAGGATTTTCCAAGAGTGGGAGGAGGAATTAAGGCCTTTAAGAAGCCTGCTTGGATGGGAAGACTTACTCTCGAGGAGGACAGAGAGGGGAGGGGTCTGAGAGCTTCCGAACGAGACCGGGGATTTTAGGGGAATTTTAGGAACCAGACTTCGTCATTTGTTTTACTACAAATCCGAGGGCCGCTGTTTGGTTTTCATTCCGAGGGTGGTTTTAGAGGTGCTCTGTGGCCGTTCCTTTTACCAGCCGCTCAGTCAAATGTATTTATTGAGCACTTTCTGCATAGGGAGCACTGTATCAAATGTATTTATTGAGCACTTCTGCATGGGGAGCACTGTACGTAAAGCGTGGGAGTCAGAAGGACCTGGGTTCTAATCCCAGCTCCGCCACTTGCCTGCTGGGTGACCATGGGCAAATTACTCCATTTCTCTGTGCCTCAGTTCCCTCATCTGTAAAATGGGGATTAAGACCGTGAGCCTTACGTGGGACAGGGACGATGTCCAACCCGACTACCTTGTATCTACCCCAGCACTTACAACAGTGCCTAGTACATAGTAAATGTTTAACAGCGTGACGTGATTGGAAGAGCCCCGGGCCACAAAGCTGGCGGTCCCGGGTTCAGGTCCCGGCTCTGACATCTGTTCCCTGCGTGGCCTTGGGCAAGTCACTTAACCTCCCCATGCCTCGATTTCCCCTGCTGTAAATTGGGGGTGATAATACCTGAACCCTACCTCGCAGGGGTGTTGTGAGGATGAATAAAGGAATAAATACGGAACACTTCACGAATCTGTGTGCCGTCCTCACGCCTGGGCCGTGCTGATCTGCTGCTGCTGATCAGTTTAGGTTTAGTGGCAAGAGCCCGGGTTTAGGAGTCGGAGGTCGTGGGTTCTAATCCCGGCTCCGCCACTTGTCAGCTGTGTGTCTTTGGGCAAGTCACTTCACTTCTCTGTGCCTCAGTTACCTCATCTGGAAAATGGGGATTAAGACTGTGAGTCCCACTTGGGACAACCTGTATCTAGCCCAGAGCTTAGAACAGTGCTCGGCACATAGTGAGCGCTTAACAAATACCAACATTATCATTCTTATTATTATCTTCTCTGGAACGTTCCAATTTTAGTGTACGTGCCGCCGAAACAAGGGCCCAGCAGGCTGGTGGACATTTTTGGCTCCTCTGGAGGGGATCTGTGGGCCGACTTGAGCCTGGACTTCTAGCCCAGATTCGACTAAATCAGCAAGTGTGACACCTCATCCTTCTAAAGTTAAAGGGAGGGAGCCGAGGGTCACGTGTGGAGCGTCATTTAAATGGAAAGTTCAAAGCCACCTCGGGGTCATCCCCTAAATAATAATAACAATAGTGGTACTTTTTAAGTGCTTACTAGATGCCAGGGACTATACTAAGCCCTTGGGGTGCATACAAGCAAATCGGGTTGGACACAGACCCTGTCCCACATGGGGCTCACAGTCTTCATCCCCATTTAACAGATGAGGGAACTGAGGCCCAGAGAAGTAAAGAAGCTTGCCCACGGCCACACAGCAGACAAGCGATGGTGTCAGGATTAGAACCCAGGTCCTATGATTACCAGGCCCGTGCTCTATCCCTTATGCCATGCGGCTTCCCACTGTGCCATCCTTAAGCAGCGTGGCTCAGTGGAAAGAGCCCGGCCTTGGGAGTCAGAGGTCTTGGGTTCGAATCCCGGCTCTGCCATTTGTCAGCTGTGGGACTGTGGGCAAGTCACTTCACTTCTCGGTGCCTCAGTTACCTCCCCTGTAAAATGGGGATTAAGACTGTGAGCCTCACATGGGACAACCCGATTACCCTGTATGTCCCCCAGCGCTTAGAACAGTGCTCTGCACATAGTAAGCCCTTAACAAATACCAACATCATTATTATTATTATTATTATTAACTCCCAACCCCACGTATTTCAGCTGGGGAGGGAGAAATTTAATCAGTCACTGACTGTCCACTCCGGTCCAGTGACAGAACTGGCATTAAAATGGGGGGGAGGGTCTATCATCATTATTATTATTATCTATTTAGGCATAATCTTTTTTATATCAACATCTGTCTCCCCCTCTAGACTGTAAGGTCCTTGTGGGCAGGGAATATGTCGATCAACTCTGTTGTACTCTCCCAAGAGCTTAGCACAGTGCTCTGCACACAGCATGCACTCAATAAATACCACCGACTGATTATTCCTGGATAATAAGCAGATCCTGATTATTTCTTTAAATCACTCAACACCCTAAGGATATTCAGAAGGTGAAAAGAAGCTCTCGCTCACTTAGCATGCCTATCTTTCCGGGTTAATGATAACCGCGGTATTTATTAAGCGTTTACTATGTGCCAGGGACCGTATTAAGCGATAATGCCCCGATCTACAGAGGCTTAACGACTGGGGATTTACGCTTCTCACATCCCAGTGCCGCAAATGCAAATAATCTCCTAGCCGGGTTTTGCAGTGATGCAACAGCATCCTATTTGTGTTTTCATATTTGCATACAGCTCCATTCCACACTCCCTCAGAGTGCGGAAAAATGAACTAAAAAATGGAAAGGCCGGCACTGGGCCTAGAGGTGCTCTCCTCTCCCCCTTGTTTTTCCTATGAGTTTCTCAAAGAAATGAAATATTTGAAAAATAAAATTGTACTTTTACCATGAGAAGAGTCAAGCAATTCAAAATTATGTCCTCTTTAATAACCATCGGCAAGCTGCGTAGTTCGTAAAACCGATCAAAAATCATCTAATATAGAAATAATAATAATCATAATGGTATTTGTTAAGCGTTTACTGTGGGCCAGACACTGTATTAGGCGCCGGGGTGGAAACAAGCAAATCGGGTTGGACACAGTCCCTGTCCAACGTGGGGCTCACAGTCTCGATCCCCATTTGACAGATGAGGTTACTGAGGCAAGGAGAAGAGAAGTGACTTACCCAAGGTCACCAATATTATTATTATTAGTCCAGTGCTCTGCACACGGTAAGGCTTCAATAAACACCTCCCGCACCAGCATTTCTTCATTGATCCAATCGTATTTATTGAGCGCTGATTGTGTTCAGAGCCCTGTACTAAGCGCTTGGACAATCGGCAATCCATTCCTTCATTCGTCCAATCGTATGTACTGAGCGCTGTGGGCAGAGCCCTGTACTAAGCGCTTGGGCTATACAATTCGGCAATCCATTCCTTCATTCACCCAATCGTATTTATGGAGCGCTTACTGTGTGCAGAGCACTGTACTAAGCGCTTGGACAGTACAATTCAGCAATCCATTCCTTCCTTCATTCAATCGTATTTATTGAGCGCTTTCTGTGTGCAGAGCCCTGTAGTAAGCGTTTGGAAAGGCCAATTCAGCAATCAATTCATTCAATCGTATTTATTGAGCGCTTACTGTGTGGAGAGCACTGTACTAAGCGCTTGGAAAGTCCAATTCAGCAATCCATTCCTTCATTCATTCAATCGTATTTATTGAGCGCTTACTGTGGTGCAGAGCACTGTACTAAGCGCTTGGACAGTCCAGTTCACCAGTCCACTCCTTCGTGGATCCGATCGTATTTAGTGAGCGCTTATTGTGTGCAGAGCACTGTACTAAGCGCCTGGACAGTCCAATTGAGCAACCCATTCATTCACTCCATCGTATTTATTGAGCGCTTACTGTGTGCAGAGCACTGTACTAAGCGCTTGGACAGTCCAGTTCAGCAATCCATTCCTTCGTGGATCCGATCGTATTTAGTGAGCGAGCGCTTAGTGTGTGCAGAGCACTGTACTAAGCGCCTGGACAGTCCAATTGAGCAAACCATTCCTTCGTGGATCCGATCGTATTTAGTGAGCGCTTAGTGAGTGCAGAGCACTGTACTGAGCGCTTGGACAGTCCAATCCAGCGACCCATTCATTCACTCAATCGTCTTTATTGAGCGCTTACTGTGTGCCGAGCTCTGTACTGAGCGCTCTGGACAGTCCAGTAGGGAGAGAGGATGAGACTCACCGAGGTCCCTCCACCCGAGGGGGCCGTGGGCGCCGTCCAGCAGGGCGCAGAGGCGTCCCAACAGTAGCGGGGGCAGGTCGAGCAGGGCGGTGCCCGCCGGGACGGGGCCCGAGGACCCCATGGCCGCAGGGACCCCTCAGGGGGCGTCCAAAACGGGCCAATCCAGGGCCAGGCGTGTGACCTGCCAGGGGACCACGCTGCCTGCATCCGCTCTGAAATCCATCGGTGGGTTTTGCGGGAGCAGCCCGGGCTTGGGAGTCAGGGGTCGTGCGTTCTAATCCCGCCCCCTGTCCAAGCAGGAGCCGGGGAGGGCAGGTCCAGCCGGGGGGCGGTTACGACACCGCGGAAACTCCGGGCTGGAGGCCGGAGGGGGCGGGGGCTGGGGGCGGCTCCATCCATCCATCCATCCCTCCCTCCCTCCCTCTCTCTCCCTCCATCCTCCTTCCCTCCATTCTCCCCTCCATCCTCCCCTCAACCTCCCCTCCATCCTCCCCTCCATCCTCCCCTCAACCTCCCCTCAACCTCCCCTCCATCCTCCCCTCCATCTTCCCCTCAACCTCCCCTCAACCTCCCCTCCATCCTCCCCTCAACCTCCCCTCCATCCTCCCCTCCACCTCCCCTCCACCTCCCCTCCACCTCCCCTCCACCTCCCCTCCACCTCCCCTCCATCCTGCCCTCAACCTCCCCTCCATCCTCCCCTCCAACCTCCCCTCCACCTCCCCTCCACCTCCCCTCCATCCTCCCCTCAACCTTCCCTCCATCCTCCCCTCCCTCCCTCGTCCCAAGGGAGCCAGTCCCCTGCCCCCGATCCGACCCCCGGGGGGACAGGGGTCTCCACTTTCCTCTCCCCTGTCCGACTCTTCGGCACCCCCCGGGGAGGGTCCTCGACGAGGACCTCATTCCCTTGAAATGGGATGCTGCAAAAGGGCGCTAATAATTAATCATAATCACCATGCTATGTGTTAATTAACGATGGCATTCGTTAAGCGCTTACTAGGTGCCCAGCACTGTTCTAAGCGCTGGGGGAGATTCAAGGTGATCGGGTGGTCCCACGTAGGGCTCACAGTCCTCATCCTCGTTTTACAGAGGAGGTGTTAGTTCATTAATGTTGGCATTGGTTAAGCACTTACTATGTGCCCAGCACTGTTCTAAGCGCTGGGGGAGATACAAGGTGATCAGGTGGTCCCACGTAGGGCTCACAGTCCTCATCCTCGTTTTACAGAGGAGGTCACTGAGGCCCAGAGAAGGGATTAGAACCCATGACCTCTGACTCCCAAGCCCGGGCTCTTTCCACTAAGCCATGCTGCTCCTCTGAAAGCATTCATCCCTTGAAATGGGATGCTGGAGAAGGCTGCCAATAATTAATCATAATCACCATGCTATGTGTTAGTTCATTAATGATGGCATTCGTTAAGCGCTTACTAGGTGCCCAGCACTGTTCTAAGCGCTGGGGGAGATTCAAGGTGATCGGGTGGTCCCACGTAGGGCTCACAGTCTTCATCCTCATTTTACAGAGGAGGTCACTGAGGCACAGAGAAGTGAAATGACTTGCCCAAAGTCACACAGCTGATGAGCGACGGAGCCGGGATTTGAACCCATGACCTCTGACTCCCCAGCCCGTGCTCTTTCCACTGAACCACACCGCTTCCGTATTTGTTAGGCGCTACTGTGTGCCGAGCCCGGTTCTAAGCGCTGGGGTAGATACGAGGTGACCAGATTGCCCCACGTCAGGCTCACAGTCTCAACCCCATTTTACAGAGGAAGGAACTGAGGCGCAAAGAAGTTGAGTGACTTGCCCCGAGTCACACAGCAGACAAGGGGCGAAACCGGGATTAGAACCCACGACCTCTGACTCCCAAACCCGGGCTCTTGCCACGAGGCTGCTCCTGAAAAACCAACAAGTGGATTTCAGAGCAGATGAAGCCAACGTGGTCGTTGGCAGGCCACAAGCCTCGACTTAGATTAGCATATTTTGGACACATAGGGAGGACGAATTCTCTGGAGAATAATAATCACGGGATTCGATAAGCACTTACTCTGTGCTAAGCACTGTTCTATGCACTGGAGACGCTAATGCTAGAAAAAGCCCAGGGAAAACGAGGAAGAGGCAGACTGGAGGTCAGAAGGATAGAGACCATAACAGCGATAAAGAAAGGAACGTTACAAAGGTTGCGGATCACGGCGGAGGACAGGACGTTCTGGGGAAAGTGTTTCCGTGGAATCGCTATGAAGCGCAAATGACTCGGCGATTAATAAGGATAATAATTGCTCTGGTTCTTTCTGCTAGGAAACGATTGAACTCTACAGACTCTCTCCAAAAGGTACATTTTGTTCCCAAACTCAGTCAAGGTTTTAGTCTATGTATACCGGTATATTTCAAGTTTATATACTAATAATAACTGTGGTATTTCTTAAGCGCTTCTTAGGTGCCAGGCGCCGTACTGAGCACTGGGGTGGCTACGAGCAAATCAAGTTGGTATTTTAATCCCTCTCCCCCAAGTGACTCACAATTTCAACCCCCATTTTACAGATGGGGGAACTGAGGCACAGAGAAGTGAAATGACTTGTCCAAGGCCACACAGCAGACAAGGGGCAGATCTTAAAACCCAGGCCCGTGCTCTAGTGTGGCTCAGTGGAAAAGAGCCTGGGCTTCGGAGTCAGAGGTCATGGGTTCGACTCCCGGCTCTGCCACTTGTCAGCTGTGTGACTGTGGGCAAGTCACTTCACTTCTCTGTGCCTCGGTTACCTCATCTGAAAAACGGGGATTAACTCTGAGTCTCACATGGGACAACCTGATGACCCTGTATCTACTCCAGCACTTAGAACAGTGCTCTGCACATAGTAAGCGCTTAACAAATACCAACAATAATTATACCATGCTGCTTCTACCCTATCCAAGAAATCATTTTGGTCTTATCGGTACATGCCCTGATTTCTCAAATGAAAATTTTCCCAAATATATGATTGGCCAAAATATTATCCTACAGTTGGATGGTAGCCTACCATGCCTCACTCTAGAATTAAAGCCGGTTTTCTTCTGGGTCAGATAAACAATAGATTGCTCAGTGAGGGAGAAACTGACTTCAGAGAAGACTAAAATAAAAAACAACAGTTTAAAAAAGGAGAGTTAGATCGATTCTTATAGTGTGAAAAACTTAGGTTCCCAAAATTCATAAAAGGCTCCTCAACATCATTGTAGCTGTGAGCCCGTCATGGGACAGGGATTGTCTCTATCCGTTGCTGAATTGTACATTCCAAGCGCTTAGTACAGTGCTCTGCACATAGTAAGCACTCAGTAAATACTATCGAATATTTTTTGAAATGCTGAAAGAAATGAGAGGCTTCCAAACAGAAGCTACTAGAGGCCACTCACTGGACTAAGCGCTGGGGTAGATTCAGGCAAATCGGGTTGGACATCGTCCCACTTGGGGTTCACGGTCTCAATCCCCATTTTCCAGGTGGGGTAACTGAGGCACAGAGAAGTAACGCGGCTTGTCCAAGGTCGCTCAGCAGGCGAGCGGCGGAGCCGGAATTAGAACCCGTGACCTTCTGACTCCCAGCCCCGTGTCCTACCCGCTCCGCCACGCTGCTTCTCCAACACGGTACTGAGCGTTTTAGTCCCTGAGGCTCACCTTCTAAAGGGGACCAAAAACAGGTATTTTATCTCCATTCTACAAAGGAGGGAACGTGTGAAATGAGGGAAATGAAATGAGGGTATTTTATCTCCATTCTACAGATGAGGGAACAGAGAAGTGAAGAGATTGCCTAAGGTCACCTTCTCAAGCAATTCCCGTATCTCCGGGCTTTAGTTACTGAAAGTCTGTGTCTAGGAGGAAGAAGTTGGTTTTTCAAGTAAATGGGGCCGCTTTGCAGCAATTGCACTGTTCAAGTGCTTAGTACAGTGCTCCGCACGTAGTAAGCGCTCAATAAATACTGTTGAATGAATGAATGGATGCCACCACCCTTGCGCGTGCCCCCGTTTTTTTCTCCTGAAGCTTTGAGGAATAGCTGGCCCCTGGGGTGGCAGGGCTGGGGTTCGCTGTGGCCTCCGGCCACCCTCGCTCAGGACTGCATTGCCCGAAACCCAGGAGGGTGGGGCAGAGAGTGGGGCAACGTGTGGGAGCGAGAAAGAACCCCAAGAAAAGCAGCTTGGCCCACAGGCCTGGGAGTCAGAGAACCTGGGTCCTAACCTCCGTTCAGCCTGTTTCGGTGCCTGGTGTTGTTACACTGTACTCTCTCAAGCGCTTAGCGCAGTGCTTTGCCCGCAGTAAGTACTTGATAAATACGATTGATTGAATTCATTCATTCATTCAACAGTATTTATTGAGCGCTTACTATGTGCAGAGCACTGTACTAAGCGCTTGGAATGTACAAAGAGAGACAGTCCCTGCCCTTTGACGGGCTTATAGTCTAATCGGGGGAGACGGACAGACAAGAACAATAGCAATAAATAGAATCAAGGGAATGAACATCTCATTAAAACAATAGCAAATAAATAGAATCAAGGTGCTGTACATCTCATTAACAAAATAAACAAAATAAAATTGAATGACTGAATGAACTTTGCACCCCTGTAAAATGGGGATTAGACACCTATTCTCCCTCCTAGACCCGTGTGGGACAAGGACTGTTATGCGAGCGATTTACGTTGCATCTACCCCAGCGTTTAGTACAATTCTCAGCACTTAAATATGACAGTTAGTATCATTACTCTCTGTCTCAGTTTCCTCATCTGAAACATGGCGACTAAATACCTGCTCTCCCTCCCCTTTAGACTGCGAGCTCTGTATGGGGCAGGGACCTTTGCCTCTGGTTGCATCTTATCTCCCTCAACACTCAGTACAGTGCTTGGCTTATATTAAGGGCATAAAAATTCCGTCTTGAAGTAGAAACGGCCACACTTGACTGTACCTCGGCCTGTCTTTGAGCAAGACGTGAGGTAACCGAGCCCGGATTTCAAAACAGCCCCATAAATACAGTGTTTGCCAAGAGTTTGTGCAACCGCGAGAGGTGTTTGCGGAGTACGAGGAAATGATCTGCTCAATCCGGTTCTGGGGCAATGAGTTGGGAGGTGCCAGCTCCTTTACTTTCTGTAACAAGGCCTCAAAGCATCTGCTAGGTCAGGGCTCTATAGATCCATCAATCGTATTTATTGAGCGCTTACTGTGTGCAGAGCACACAGTAGAGTACGATAGAACAGACACATTCCCTGCCCACCGTGAGCTAGACAGACAGTAATATAAATTACAGATAGGTACGCAATAAATACGTTAGATTGATTGATTAGTGGGGAAGCAGCGTGGTTCAGTGGAAAGAGCCTGGCTTCGGAGTCAGAGGTCATGAGTTCGACTCCCGGCTCTGCCACTTGTCAGCTGTGTGACTGTGGGCAACTCACTTCACTTCTCTGTGCCTCAGTTACCTCATCTGTAAAATGGGGATTAACTGTGAGCCTCTGGTGGGATGACCTGATTACCCTGTATCTCCCCCAGCGCTTAGAACAGTGCTCTGCTCATAGTAAGTGCTTAACAAATACCAACCTTATTATTAGTGCCGTGGGACTGGAAGGATGGACTGAGGGCGATTCAGGGTGACGCAGAAGGGAGTGGAAGAAAAAGAAATAAGGGCTTAGTCAAGGAAGGCCTCTTGGAGGAGATGGGCTTTCAATAGGGCTTTAAGGGAGGAGGGAGGACGTTCCGGGCCAGAGGAAAGACATGGGCGAGAGGTCGGGGCGGGATAGATGAGATCGAGTACGGTGGGAAGATTGGCATTAGAGGAGCGAAGGGTGTGGGTTGGGTTGTAGTTGGAGAGAATTGAGGTGAGATAGGAGGGGGCAAGAGGATTGAGGGCTTTAAAGCCGATGGTGAGGAGTTTCTGTTTGCCACGGAGGTGGATGGGCAACTACTGAAGGTTCTTGAGGAGTGGGGAAACATGAACTAAACGTTTGTGAGGGAAAACCATCTGGGCAGCAAAGTATGGACTGCGGCGGGGAGAGACAGGAGGCAGGGAGGTCAACCAGGAAGCCGGTGCTGTCATCAGTAATAATGTTGGCATTTGTAAAGCGCTTACTATGTGCAGAGCACTGTTCTAAGCATTGAGGGAGATACAGGGTAATCAAGTTGTCCCACGTGAGGCTCACGGTTAATCTCCATTTTACAGATGAGGGCACTGAGGCCTAGAGAAGTGAAGTGACTTGCCCACAGTCACACAGCTGACAAGTGGCCAGGCCGGGATTCGAACCCATGATCTCTGACTCCCAAGCCCGGGCTCTTTCCACTGCGCCACGCTGCTTCTCAAGCTGGGATCAATTCTTGGATTAACATGGTAACCGTTTGGATGGAGAGGAAAGGATGGAATTTAGCAATGTTCTGATTAACAAATACCATTAAAAAGGAAAGAAAAGAAACTTCGCATGGCTTAGTGGATAGAATCGGGGCCTGGGAGTCAAAAGGACCTGGGTTCTACTTACGGCTCTGTGCTCGTCTGCTGTGTGACCTTAGGCAAGTCACCTTACTTCTCTGGGCCTCAATTAACTCATCTGTAAAATGGGGATTCTTCATTCATTCATTCATTAGTATATATTGAGCGCTTACTATGTGCAGAGCACTGGACTAAGCGATTATGGCTGCGAGCCCAATGTGGGTCATGGGCTGTGGTCCACCCCAAGACTTTTAAAACAGTGCCTGGCACATAGTAAGCGCTTAACAAATCCCAACATCATTATGATTATTCATCATAATAATGATTATTAGCTGTGTGACTTTGGGCCAGTCACTTCACTTAGAGAAGCAGCGTGGCTCAGTCGAAAGAGCCTGGGCTTGGGAGTCAGAGGTCATGGGTTCGAATCCCAGCTCTGCCACTCGTCAGCTGTGGGACTGTGGGCAAGTCACTTCACTTCTCTGGGCCTCAGTTCCCTCATCTGCAAAATGGGGATTAAGACTGTGAGCCCCAAGTGGGACAATCTGATGACCCTGTATTTACCCCAGCGCTTAGAACAGTGCTCTGCACATAGTAAGCGCTTAACAAATACCAACATCATTATTATTATTATTCTCTGTGCCTCAGTGACCTCATCTGGAAAATGGGGATTAAGACTGTGAGCCCCAAGTGGGACAATCTGATGACCCTGTATTTACCCCAGTGCTTAGAACAGTGCTCTGCACATAGTAAGCGCTTAACAAATACCAACATCATTGTTATTATTATTCTCTGTGCCTCAGTGACCTCATCTGGAAAATGGGGATTAAGACTGTGAGCCCCAAGTGGGACAATCTGATGACCCTGTATTTACCCCAGCGCTTAGAACAGTGCTCTGCACATAGTAAGCGCTTAAACAAATACCAACATCATTGTTATTATTATTCTCTGTGCCTCAGTGACCTCATCTGGAAAATGGGGATTAAGACTGTGAGCCCCAAATGGGACAATCTGATGACCCTGTATTTACCCCAGTGCTTAGAACAGTGCTCTGCACATAGTAAGCGCTTAACAAATACCAACATCATTATTATTATTATTCTCTGTGCCTCAGTGACCTCATCTGGAAAATGGGGATTAAGACTGTGAGCCCCAAGTGGGACAATCTGATGACCCTGTATCTCCCCAGCGCTTAGAACAGTGCTCGGCACATAATAAGCGCTTAACAAATACCAACATTATGATTATTAAGTTATATTATTCTCCAGCTTCCCTTGCCCCTGCGGGCTCGGGCCTTCAGGCCCCGTGGGGGGGGGGGGGGAGCAGGTGCTGGCGCCCCATCGATGCGCTCGGGGCTCTGCGGGCCGCGGCGGTTCGGCGGCTCGGCGGTCGATTGCTCCGGCGGCGGCGTGCGGGCTGGGCCGGCCTCCGGTGACGTCATCGCCGCTGCGCGGGCCGGGCAGGCCTCCGGTGACGTCATCGCCGCTGCGCGGGCGGGGCCGGCCGTTGGTGACGTCCCCGCCGACGCCGCCATGACGGGCAGCCCCTGACCCCTGACCTTTGACCCCGCGCGGCCTACTTGGCCATGGCCGACCCCGAGCCGCGCTCGCCGCGGGGCTCCATCGAGGATGATTTCAACTACGGCAGCAGCGTGGCCTCGGCCGCTGTCCACATCCGAATGGGTGCGTACGGCGGCGGCGGGATGGGACGGGGCGGGGCCGGTCCTGGGCGGCCCTGCATTCATTCAGCCAACCATTCATTCATTCATCCAGTCGTATTTATCGAGCGCTTCCTCTGGGCACAGCACTGGGCTGAGCCATGTATTCATCCAGTCGTATTTATTGAGCACTTACTGTGTGCAGAGCCCTGGACTGAGCGCCTGCAGTGTGTCCAGCTCTGCAACGGAGACAATCCCCGCCCAACAAGGGGCTCGGTCTACAAGGGGGACACTGACGACAAAGCAAAATGAGCAGCTATCGATAGCATCAAGATCAGTAGACTCATTCATCAAGATCAATACACTCATTCATTTATTTATTCAGTTGTATTTATTGAGCGCTTTCTCTGGGCAGAACCCTGGACTGAGCGCTTGCAATGTCCAGCTCTGCAACCGAGACAGTCCCCGCCCAACAACGGGCTGGGTCTACTAGGGGGACACAGACAACAAAGCAAAATAAGCAGCTATCGATAGCATCAAGATCAATAGAATCATTTATTCAGTCGTATTTATTGAGCGCTTCCTTTAGGCAGAGCCCTGGACTGTGCGCTTGGAATGTCCACCTCGGCAACGGAGACAATCCCCGCCCAACAAGGGGCTCGGTCTACAAGGGGGACACAGACAACAAAACAAGTAGGCGTCGATATTATCAAGATCAATACACTCATTCATTTATTTATTCAGTTGTATTTAGTGAGCGCTTTCACTGGGCAGAGCCCTGGACTGAGCGCTTGCAGTGTGTCCAGCTCTGCAACGGAGACAGTCCCCGCCCAACAGGGGGCTCGGTCTACAAGGGGGACACAGACAACAAAGCAAAATAAGCAGCTATCGATAGCATCAAGATCAATAGAATCATTCATTTATTCGGTCGTATTTATTGAGCGCTTCTTCTGGGCAGAGCACTGGACTGAGCGCTTGCAATGCCCTGCTCTGCAACAGAGACAATCCCCACCCAACAAGGGGCGCGGTCTACAAGGGGGACACAGACAACAAAACAAAACAAGTAGGCATCGATATCATCAAGATCAATACACTTATTCATTTATTTATTCAGTCGTATTTATTGAGCACTTCCTCTGGGCAGAGGCCTGGACTGAGCGCTTGCAATGTCGAGCTCTGCAACGGAGACAATCCCCGCCCAACAATGGGCTGGGTCTACTGGGGGGACACAGACAACAAAGCAAAATAAGCAGCTATCGATAGCATCAAGATCAATAGAATCATTCATTCAATTGTATTTATTGAGCGCTTACTCTGAGCATAGTGCCAGGCACTTGACTAAGATCCGGGGGAGATGTCTATTGAGAAGCAGTGTGGACTAGTGGATAGAGCACGGGCTTGAGAGTCAGAATGACCTGGGTTCTAATCCCGGCTCTGCCAGTTGTCTGCTGTGTGACGTTGGGCAAGTCACTATGTTTCTCTGGGCCTCAGTTACCTCATCTGGAAAACAGGGATAAAGAGTATGAGCCCCATGTGAGACATAGACTGTGTCCAACCGATTAGCTTGTATCTATCCCAGAGCTTAGTTCAGTACCTGGCACATAGTAAGCATGTAACAAACACCCTTAAAAAATAATAATAATAATGTTGGTATTTGTTAAGCGCTTACTGTATGCAGAGCACTGTTCTAAGCACTGGGGGAGATAGAGGGTCATCAGGTTG
The DNA here is from genome assembly GCF_004115215.2 of Ornithorhynchus anatinus. Taxonomy (NCBI): domain Eukaryota; kingdom Metazoa; phylum Chordata; class Mammalia; order Monotremata; family Ornithorhynchidae; genus Ornithorhynchus; species Ornithorhynchus anatinus. The sequence goes on along the minus strand of NC_041741.1, from coordinate 16,178,562 downwards.
TCCTACGTGAGGCTCACAGTCTTCATCCCCATTTTACAGATGAGGTAACTGGGGCACAGAGAAGTTAAGTGACTTGCCCACAATCACACAGCTGACAAGTGGCAGAGCAGGGATTCGAACCCATGACCTCTGACTTCCAAGCCCATGCTCTTTCCACTGAGCCACGCTGCTTCTCTGATAATAGTAATTGGGGGAGGATGCGGGAAAGGGGTTGGCGGCGAGGTAGATGAGGTAGATTTAATCTGCGTTATACAGTTGAAGAAACCGAGGCCCAGAGAAGAGAAGTGACTTGCCCAGGGTCACACAGCGGACAAATGGTGGACCTGGCATTAGATTTTTCGTTAGGCTGTGCAGCTTCTAGAATTAGAAGGTGGAGTTTCTGCTCCCGGAGATTTTACCAGTGTGAGATTCTACTACACACACACTCATTCATTCACTGATTCATTCAATAGTATTTATTCAGCACTTACTATGTGCAGAGCACTGTACTAAGCACTTGGAGTGGACAATTTAGCAACAGATAGAGACGAGACCTGCCCATTGACGGGCTTACAGTCTAATCGGGGGAGACAGACGGACAAAAACATGAGAAGCAGTGTGGCTCCAGTGGAAAGAGCCCGGGCTTAGGAGTCATAGGTAGTGAGTTCTAAATCCCGGCTCTGCCGCTTGTCAGCTGTGTGACCTTGGGCAAGTCACTTAACTTCTCTGTGCCTCAGTTCCCTCATCTGTCAAATGGGGATGAAGACTGTGAGCCCTATGTGGGACAACCTGATGACCTGGTATCTCCCACATATACGTGTGTGTATATATGTACATATACATATATATGTATTTTTCTTTTTTACTAGCTTTTCTGCGGAAAGTCTACAGCATCCTGTCTCTTCAGATCCTCTTGACTACAGTGACGGCGGCGGTTTTCCTGTACTCGGAAGCAGTGCGGACGTTTGTTCACCAAAGGTAGGCGGATCAACACCAGCCGCTTCTCAGCCTTTAACTGCAGGCAGGATTTATGGTCACGATCGGGGGGTGCCAGGGGCCTGGCGGGTCCCTCAGGCAGGGGAGTGTCTGCATTGGATTCCCTCCCCTGGACACCTCCCTGAGACCCACCACGGGAATCTTGTCAGGCACGGTGTGCCGGCGGGGGTCCCAGACCACCGTAGAGCTTAGGGACTGTAGCCAGGTCGGTGGGAGAGTCGTCTGCTCAGGCCGTTCACACTAGCTTAAGCCACTGTTTATAAGAAGCGCAAAGTTGTCTTGTCTTATGCTGTCGAGTCGTCCCCGACCCATAGCGACACCATGGACACACCTCTCCTAGAACGCCCCACCTCCATCTGCCATCGTTCTGGTAGTGGATCCAGAGAGTTTTCTTGGTAAAAATACGGAAGGGGTTTACCGTCGCCTCCTTCCGCGCAGTAAAATTGAGTCTCCGCCCTCGACTCTCTCCCAAGGGGAGTTTTGACGTGTAGCAGATGGCCTTCCACTCGCCAGTCACTGGCCAAGCTACAAATGGAAAGGGTAGGCCTCTGCTTGACTCTCCTGGCCGTAGTCGAGACTGATAGAGTACTGGAAACTCTCCAGATGCGACCCTGAGGGGGTAAGAAGCACAAGCATCACTCTTTTTTTTTTGGAATGGTATTTGTCAAGAGCTTACCATGTGCCAGGCACTGTACTAAGCTCGCTGATCAAGTTGGACACAGTTCATGTCTCTCGTGGGGCCCCCGATCTTCATCCCTGTTTGACAGTTGTGGGAAATGAGGCCCAGAGAAGTGAAGTGATTTGCCCAAGGTCCCACAGCAGACAAGTGGGAGGGTCGGGATTGGAACCCAGGTCCTCCTGACTCCCAGCCCCATGCTCTAGCCACTAGACCACGCTGCTATTTTAATGTCATAAGCCCAAGAAAGGATCACTGACATTTTTGAAACAGACTCGATGGCTGTAACTCCACCCCGTATCTTTAGGTCCGTTCGACAGATCTTAAACTGTTGAAGAGCTTGCCATTTTAGCCTTCGGGGACAATGATCTAATTATAGAGAACGGAAATGAGCTCGGCGTTTTGAAGTAGCTTGGTGCAGCTTTCGACTGCTCTCCGTTGTTCTGTCTTGCAGCCCTGCCTTGATTTTGGTTTCTGTCCTCGGATCTTTTGGCTTGATTATTGCCCTGACTTTTTACCGACATAAACACCCCACTAACTTATACCTGCTGTTTGGATTTGTAAGTATCCCTGCCGGTTTTCCTCAGGAGCTCGTGAGGTGCGAAGGAACAAATCCAAAGTCCCTGGATAAAATCGGAGGGGCTCTTTGGTGGGGGTTGTCACTCCGGTCAGTGTTTGTGTGTGTGTGTTTCTGTGCCCCCAAATCTGAAAAAGAGGGGCAAGCTTAAGTGATCTGTGTTTCTCAACCAGCTGCTGTCATTGAAACAAGAAAGCCCCTGCTTCCCACCTTTTTAAGTATTTGTTAAGTGCTTACTATATGTCAAATGCTATTCTAAACGCTAGGGTAGGTACAAATTAATTAGTTGTGCTCAGTCCCTATGCCACCGGGGGATCACAGTCTAAGTAGGAGGAAGAACAGGTATGGAATCTTCATTTTACAATTGAGCAAACTGAGGCCCAGAGAAGTGAAGTGACACTTGTCCAGGATCACCTAGCAAGCAGTTGTCAGAGCTGGGATTAGAACCCAGGCCCGAGCTCCCTCCACTTGGCCACACCACCTCACGATGGGGCCCGCTAGGCATTGTCTACCCTCTCTATCGTGTTATGCTCTCCCAAGCACCTCACGCAACTGCTGTGCACACGGTAAGCGCTCAGTGAATCCCATTGATGGACTGACCGAAGCCCTTGTCCTCCATCCTCCTCATTCTCTTCTTCCTCTATCCTTCTTTCCCTCCTCCTTCTCCATCACCCAAGTCCGGAGCTTTCTTGGCCATGTACAGCCTCCTTGGGATGGAGAGGGGGCCAGCGAGTGGCCCAGACTTGTGGCCCCCTTACCCCCAGGCAGGACCCTAGGACCTAGAGCTACAGGGAGAAGGGATTCTGGCTGGACCGAGAGGAAGGTTTCCCCTTTTTTGGTAATAGGTAATTCAGTCCTTGGCCCCTAGTAAGCACTTAAAACAGATACTAAGGAGATTATTATTATTTAAAAAATTGGAACCCCACAGGGAAACCCTGTTAGCAGCTGAAAGGACTTGAACACGTATAGGGTGGCGACAGCCAAGTTGAGATTCCTAGGCCGTGGCCCCTGCCCGATCAGAAATGTGCGGCTCGTGCGACTTCGGTAATCACTAGGGAAGCAGCGTGGCCTATTGGCTAGAGCCCAGGCCTGGGAGTCAGAAGGACCTGGGTTCTCATCCCGGCTCCGCCACTTATCTGCTGTGTGACTTAGGGCAACTCACTTCACTCCTCTGGGCCTCAGTGACCTCATCTGGCCAATGGGGATTAAGACTGTGAGCCCTATGTGGGTCAGGGGGCTGTGTCCAACCTGATTAGCTTGGATCTACCCCAGCTTAGAACATTGCCAGGTACTTAGTGAGCGCTTAACAAATCCCATCGTTGTTATTAGCCATCGCTGTTATTTCTCCAAATCTTTGTGTGAAAAGGGGTTCTTCCCCAGAATATTTAACATAATTTTGAGTGAATGAACGAATGAGAGCTTTGGCTCATATGTATGATCTGGCCTGAGTAAGGCCCTGCTCTGTGTGTTTCCCACACAGACCCTTCTGGAAGCTCTGACGGTAGCTGTGACAGGTGAGGCCCATTTCTCGGGAGGGGAGAGTGAGGGAAGGGAGGGAAGACGGGGATGGGGGGTGGTGGGGGTGGGGTGGCAGAGGTAAGGCAGCCCCAAGGGGCTGGGCAAGGGAGACAGAGCCACTGCTCATTCCCAGAGCCGAGGGGTTGAGGGGGGTGGCGTGAATCAGTCAATCATTCGATTCTGTTTATTGAGCACTCACTGTGTTTAGAAAAGCAGAATGGCCTAGTGGATAAAGCACAGGTCTGGGAGTCAGAACGGGGTTACTTTTATTCGGGGCAATGTCTGTCTCCCCCTCTAGACTGCTAGCTCGTTATGGGCAGGGAACGTATCTGCCGATTCTGTTTTACTGTCCTCTCCCAAACGCTTAGTACAGTGCTCTGCAGGTAGTAAAAAGGGTAGGCAAAGCTCACGCCCAGGCTGAGAGTCGGGCCCCCAGGGGATATCCTCTGACCAGAGGTAGGGTAACTCCCGATGATTAAACCTAAAAGGTTAAGACAAAGCGCAGCCCTACTCAGGGCCGAGCCAGAGAGACAAGATGATCCCAGACTGCTGCTGAAAGATAAGATCACAGCATAAATTCATTCAAATCAGTATCGTTCTATCAAATAGCTACCGTTTTAGATTGTGTGTGTATATAAGTATTTCAGCTGACTTCTTTTTTTTTTTATCCTTTTCACAGTAACTTTCTATGAGGTACATGTTGTCTTACAAGCGTTCATGCTGACTGCAGCAGTATTTCTTGGATTGACTGCTTACACTCTACAGTCAAAAAGAGACTTCAGCAAATTCGGAGCAGGGTAAGTCCCATTTTAGGCTCTAAAGATTTATGTTGGAAAGTTCCGGGAAACAGGAAGAAAAACATCCGAATCCTTGCAAAGCACGAGTCGATTAGGTGGTTTTCATTTGAATGGGATTTGTTGATTTACTTTTTATTCACAGCACGTTATTTGGAAAGCAGCTTTTTTCCCCAAAGTTTGTGTGTGTGCATCAAGATGAAAGTAAAGATTAATCAATCAACCGATCAGTGGTACTCACTGAGCGTTTACTGTGTGCAGCGCACTGTACTAAGCGCTTCGGAGAGTACAGTGTAACAGAGTTGGTAGATGCGTTCCCTGCTCACAACAAACTTACAGGCTAGAGGGGGAAACAGACATTAATAGATGGATATGATTGCCTTAGGGCTGAGGGGGGGTGCATAGAGGGGGCAAATCCAAGCTCCGGGGTGATGTAGAAGGGAGTGGGAGTGGCAGGATATGTTTGAGGAGAGATGGCCAAAGTCACAGAGGGCCGTACATGGGAGAGCAGAGCGATCGGGGTGAAGCGGAGCAAAACTGCCAGAATGGCATTTGGGAGAATCCAATCGGAGGAGGAGAGAAATCAATTAAGGAAAGCCTCCAGGTCCGGGTGGGGTTTCCGCAAGCCTTTGAAAATGGGGGAGCGCCGATTTGAAGGGAGAGGGCGTCCCAGGCAGATGGAAGGGTGATGGGCAGGGGGTCGGTGGCGGGAAAAACCAAAATGAGGCCCAGTCAGGGTAACCCGAGGAGATCAAAGAGCGTGGGCTAGGGTGTAGTGAAGAGGAGAGAGTGGATCATTCGGGCTGAGGCTATGTGGTGGAGACAAGAATGGGTAGCCACTGAAGGTGTTTGAAGAGTGTGGGGAGATGTTTTGTAGAATGACTGTAGAAAAATGATAAAGGCACCATAAGTGAAACCTGGTCTGAAGAGGGGAGAAACTGGAGGCGGGAAAAACACCAAGGAGGCTGCATCGGTATGACGAGCACCTCTTGGACCAACCTGAAATAGTGTGGTCTAGCAGAAAGACCACAGGCCGTGAGTCAGAGGACCTGGCTTCCAAACCCAACTCTGCCACTTGCCTGCTCTGTGGCCTGAGTCAAATAACTTCACTTCTCTGGGCCTCGGTTTCCTAATCCATCAAATGGGGTTTCAGTACCTGTTCTCCCTCCTACTTGGACCGTGAACCCCATGTTGGGACAGGGACTGCCTCCGACCTGAGTATTTACCCCAGTGCTTAGAACAGTGCTTGACAGTAAGTGCTTAGCAAATACCATTTTTTTAAAAAGAAAAAAAGAGGAGGAGCCAATAAAAAAGACTGATTGAGAAGAGGTGGCCATTGAGGCCAGAGGAAAATCTGGAGACTTCTGTGTGGGTAAAACTGAGGTTAGATAGCTGTTTTCGGTGTGAGAGAGTGATCCAAGGTTTCATAGGGAACTGAGCATCAAGGAAGATTAGGATGAAGTCTGTATGATTTGGCAAGGAGGAAGCCCTTGTCCTTGGAGAGTATAGTCTCAAGGCAGTGAAAGGAATGGGAACTAAATCTGTGAGGGTGAAGAAGGGAGTTGGAGAAGTGGAAATGGAAACAGTGAGTAAATTCAGTCTATTCAAAGAGTTTGGGACTTGAATGGGAGAAGGTATCTGTTATTTTTCCCTGGGTTAACCCAAGTTATAGAAATGCAGTCTTGTTCAGGTCTGGAAATCTTTTTTTGTTGTAATCTTCTTGACAGAAGATTGGATAGATCTTTCTAAGGATGGACATTTGTGTTTTGAATTAAAGGAAAAAGTGGAATGTTTTCGTCAATTTGAAAGACTAGCGTATTCTTATTTACTTCTGCTGTTGTCGTTTCAGCCTCTTTGCTTTCTTGTGGATTTTGCTCCTGTCAGGATTTTTGAGGGTGAGTTACTTCAGAACAATTACTCTAATTCTATTTCTTGACTTAAATTTCTATCGGTAAGAGTTTAGCTGAGGAGCATAGTATATTCTTTAAAGTCGGACAGGTATATCCTTAGAGCACAAGAGCAGTTTGGAACGCTCATGTGATCAGTCTGTTCATCTGTATTAATCTTTTTTTAAAAAAGGTTTTCTTTTTCTCCTTTTCCTTTCCTTAATCTGTTATTTCCTCCTTGTGCGTTATCAAAGTTGGCCATTCTGAACTGAACTCTGATAATTGTTCTTCAGTTTGCCTTCGTTTATCTGACATAGTTTACGTTTGTTATAGGAGAATAGAATGAATAAACCAAAACGCAATATAGCCATCCCTCAGCTATTTATTAATAGTCAATTTTCAACTCCAGTTCTTGAATTTATGAAGTGAGATAGGTGCCTTCCTTGACCAAAAAAATGATCATTTCAGCCCAAATGCATGACGTTTGTTTACGCTCTTGACTTCTTTCAAAGGCTTAAAAGATCTGGAGGCACAATCACCAAATTAAACGTCAGACATTTATTTCCCCTAGGGCTCAGTTTTTACTTATTTGTAAAGGGCACCTAGGTGAGATGGTTCTGAAGTTGAAAGCTTGGTTTTGGCATGGTGGAGGAAGGAATTTCAAATCAATCACCCTCCACGCTCCGTGGAGTTGTCTGGTCTCTCTCTGCTCCATTTTGGGAAGGGAAAATCAGGCAGTCAGTCAGTGGTATTTATCAGGTACTTGGTGCGTCCGGAGCAATGTAGAATACACTAGAATTGGTAGGCCCACAACGAGCTGACAGTCTAGAAGAAAAGAGATGATTCCATCACTCTCCGCCTCCGCTTCTCCGTGAACGCGTCTTCTTTCCAGGAACTACTTCTGACAGTGCAGTTTTTGAGCTGTGGGGTGTAGACACCTTAGTAAATGTTTCCAAATACCTTTCAAGATGGGTCCTTGGAAGGATGACACAATTTACTCAGACTCTCATAGGAGAGAGCGAACCGCCCCCTCCCAAGAGGAATTTAGCTCTGTAGGGATTTGTCTGTCCACGAGCTGGAAAAGGGAGTCCTGTCCAGTTAGAGTTATCAACCTTCAAAGAAGGGAGGGTAAAAGGCATAGTGGGAAACGGCTGGGATGTGGGATGATCTGTCAAATCCAGGGAATTTGGCAAGCTGAAGGCAGGCCTTTAAAAATGCTTCTGGTGTCCTCCAGGCCAGTAGCAAGCAGAGAAGGTGGGGCTTTAGTTTATCACTATTTTTTCTTCTAATATTCAGCCAAGGGAAGTTCATGAATATACCGGCAGAGGCCATTGTGAACATTCAGGTAGTAGCAAGTAGCTTTCAGACCTTTCTCTCACAAGCCCTTTTCTAATTTAAATGTTTTGTTTTTGTCTTTTGACCACAGTTATTTTTCTATAGTGAGACAGTGGAGCTGATCTTTGCTGCACTAGGGGCTCTCCTTTTCTGTGGATTCATCATCTACGACACTCACTCACTGATGCATAAACTCTCTCCCGAAGAGTACATACTGGCTTCAATCAACCTTTACTTGGATATCATCAATCTGTTCCTCCACCTGCTGCGGGTACTAGAAGCAATGAATAAAAAATGATGGAAACATCGCACGAATTAGAAACTCTGGGAGGCAACTGATTAAATAACCTTGGCTGCGCTGATCAATGAGGGTGACGTCTAAGATTTGGAGATTAAAAGCTAAATCCAGCACTATCTTGTCCGCTACTGATTCGAAGCGTCCGAATTGGGAGGGGAGGGAGCCGGGTCGGAGAGGACCCCGGAGATCGGGGGGAGTAGAAGCCGCGGAAGCCACAGGGAGGGACGCCAAGCCCCGGATGCCAGCAGCCTGCCGGGAAGTGAAGCTAGCCGCCTCGTGGGAACCCGGAGAGAATCGGGGGACTGTGGGAGATTCCCGAGGAGGGCCGGGAGTCCCAAGGAGACCGGAGACAGAACCAGGAAAGTGGGATGGTCTCTCGGGGAAGCACTCAATAAATACCCCTGATTGATGGATTGGGAAATTTCTCCTGGAGGCGTTTGAGGAGAGATGTGACTTGGCAAGCCTGAGTGGGGAGGGTTCTCCGAGAAGGGGGAAAGGGATGGTGGTGGATCCCTTTAGACTGTAAGCTCACTGTGGGCAGAGAATGTGAAATGGGTCTGCTTATTGTTTGTACTCTCCCAAGTGTTTAGTACAGTGCTCTGCACACCGTCAATGCTCAATAAATACGATTGAACGAATGAATAAGAGGTTTTACGACAGCAAAAGCCTCGCACATCAAAGTTTTCAGGGAGTACGGAGGCCCCCGCCCCCCGTATTCTCGACACCTGCGGCTCAGAGGAAGGTGGGGGTTTGGGGGGCTAGTGTAGGCTCCCCCCGGGTCCTGCAGGCTTGTGGGGACTTGTCCTTGATTTTTTTTAAATTTCTACGGTATTTAAGAGCTTGCTCTGTGCCAGGCACTGTTCTAAGCACTGGGGTAGAAACAAGGTAATCCTGTTGGACACAGTCCCTGTCCAATATGGGGCTCTCAGTCTTAATCCCCATTTTACAGATGAGGAAATGGAGGCCCAGAGAAGTGAAATGACTTGTCCAAGGTCACAAGCAGACAAGCGGCAGAGCCGAGCCTATCACCCGAGTCCTTCTGACTCCCAGGCCTGGGCTGTAACCCCTAATGGCTGCTTCTCATCGTTGAGCAAGACCTAGGCAGACCCCTGAAACGGCTGAGGGACCCAGGGGTGGCGTCCGTGATGGGGCCCGGGTTCGGGCCGTAGAGATGGTGGAGGGTCGGGTTGTGGGGAAGACTAGATCTCACACTCCTCTGGGAGACACTAGCTCTTGGCCAAAAGTTCCTGACCAGGAGGCTTACCTGCTTGACCCGGGGAGACCTCGCCTCGCGCATTTTCCCCCCAGGCAGTCAATGTAGAGGGTCCCGACTCACCTGACCATCCGGTGGAGCCGTCAGTTGGATCCGGGTCAGCTACAGGTAAAGACTGTACGAACGGGAGAGGAGAAAAGGCTCAAATGGTATGGCGGTAGACATGTTCCCTCCTCCAGACTGGAAGTCACTGTGGGCAGGGGACATGGTGACCAACTCTTAGGTCATATTCTCCCAAGCGCTTAGACAGTGCCCTGCACCTCGTGAGCATTCCGTAACTAGGACTGATCGATGGACTGATAGATCGATCTTGGCTCCTGGATCTTGCCTGATCTACCCTGAAGCGGAAGTCCCAGGAGCCTAGCTTGAAGCTGCCACCGTCAGACTAAGAAGCGTATACGGCAAGTGATCGGGGTGGGGAAATGGAGTTGTAACGGCCACCTAGACAAGGGATGGGGAAAGAGGAGAGTAGAAAAATACCTCAGTCCTGTGGGACTGGGGTGAGTTAAAGTGTTGAAGGAGCACACAGTTCAGTGCCCCACGGCTGACAGGGCCCACGGTGCCCCCAAACCCAGGCTTGCCCATCCCCAGCACTGCCCGAGGACTTCAACTCTCGGCATGTTCCCTGCAAGAGACAGCCAACCTCCAGGCCCCAGACGGCCAGCCTAGCCAAGCTCTGCTCTTTTGATGAACAAATCCACACCCTCCACCATCCCCTGAAACAAACACCAATCCCTCTTCCTCCCCTCCCTCCACTGATCTCACATCTCCATACCTCCCAAGCCCTGGATCATCTCCACAATTCCTTCCTCTGCTCCTAAACTCGGGCCACTGTAAGATGGAAACGCGGACGGCAGGCTGAGTTCCGCCCCCGAGCTATAAAATGCATCTTCCCACATGGCTCCCTTTACTTCTCATCATTTCCTCATATCCACTGGCCCCCGCCGTTAAATCCAGCTCTCTAATTTCCCTCAGAGATGCCCCCGCTCCCACCTCAAAGACCCTACTTCCTCATCTCATTGTCCAAGACCTCACCAACTACTTTGATGTCCATAAAGCCATCAGGTGTGGGCTTTTCAGAGTCTACCAGTGACTTCCCCAAATTCCACCCCTTTATCCACTCACTCTGCTGTGCCATCTCTCCAGAGATCTCCCCCCTTCATCCATGGCTCCCACCCCAATCCTTCTCACTTTTTAAAACCAACTGCAACCACACTTCTTCCCTCCCTGATTGCCATCTTCAACTGTACTGTATCCTCCCAACCGCTCTGCACCTAGTAAAAACTCAATAAATACCACTGATTGATTGATAATAATAATAATTACGGTACTTGTTAAGCACTTACTTTGGGCCAAGCACTATTCTAAGCACCGGGGTAGATACAAGTTAATCAGGTTGGACACAGTCCTTGTCCCACAGGGGGCTCACACTATTAATTCCCATTTTACAGTTGAGGTAATTGAGTCCCAGAGAAGTGAAGTGACTTGCCCCAGGCCACACTGCAGACCTGTGGTGGAGCTGGGAAGAGAACCCAGGTCCTGCTGACTCCCAGGCCTAAACCACGCTCCTTCTCCTGCTTCAACTGTCCTCCCCTCTCGCATCTGCTCCTCTGGTTTAAACTAACGCCTCTCTGCAGAAGATGCCCAAATCTACCCCACTAGACTTGGCTACTCTCCCTTTTCTGTAATCTTGCATTTCCTCCTCCCTCAAGGGCATCTCTATTAGGATGTCCCACTAATACTTCAAGTTCAACACGTCTAAATTGAACTCTTCCTTGCCAAATCCCCTCCTCCCACAATTTTCCCATCGCAGTTGTCAACATGGCCATCCTCCCTGCCTCTCAAGCCTGCGAACTTGGCATCATCCTTGATTCCTCTATCTCTTTCAACTCCCTTGTTTAGTCTGTCTCTTAATCTTGCCGGTTTGTCCTCCAAACTCTTACCATGATCCACCTCTCATCTTCCCTCCTAAATCCTCCCCACCTCTCAGCTTTCCAACTCCGCTGATAACAGCCCTGTTTTGAAGTACACAATCTTGCAATTTGTCCTTGACTCCTCACTGTTGTTCTTTTCTCACCTCCAATTTACTGCTAAAACCTGACTATATTTCCTTAAAAAGATTTTGTGGATTCCACCCCTCTCCTCTCTACCCACATAGACACGACCCAGATCGATAATACTAATAATATGGTATTTAAGAGATTACCCATGGCAAACACTATACTAAGCAATCCATCATATTGACTGGGCACTTGATGAGTGCAGAGCGCTGTACTAAGCGCTTGGTGAAGCACAATATATTGAAATATATTGAAGCTTGGGAGTCAGAAGACCTGGGCTCTAATCCCCCCTCTACCACTTGTCTCTCATGTGACCATGGACAAGTCACAACTTCTCTGTGCTTTTGTTTTCTCATCTGTAAAATGGGGATTGAATCCTATACCCCATCTAGACGGTAAACTCATTGTGGGCAGGGAACAGGTCTACCAACCATGCTGTACTCTCCCAAGTGCTTAGTACAGCGCTCTGTACTCGTAAGTGCTCAATAAATGCCAATGATGACGATGATAATGATACAAAATAGCAGAGTTGGTAGACCTGTTCCCTGCCCACAGTCTAAGAACAAGGGTAACTGCAGAATTATCAGGTTGGACTGGGGCTCACAGTCTAAGTAGGGGGAAGAACAGGTATTTAATCCCTAATTTTGCAGATGAAAAAATTGAGGAATGGGGAAATTCTGACTTGCCCAAGGTCACACATTAGGCAAGGGGCAGAGCCAGAACTATTATTATTTTATCATACAATACATTCTATTCATAATATATATTAATATAATAATGGTATTTGTTAAGCGCTTACTATGTTCCAGGTATTATACTAAGTGCTGAGGTGGATACAAGCAAATCATGTTGGACATAGTCCCTGTCCCCTATTGGGCTCACAGTCTTAATCCCCATTTTCCAGATGAGCTCCCTGAGGCCCAGAGAAGTGAAGTGACTTGACCAAGGTCACACAGCAGACACGTGGTGGAGGCAGGATTAGAATCCATGACCTTCTGCCTTGCAGGCCACGCTGCTTCTCTGACTTCAACCCTGAGTTCAGACTACGCCACTTTGCCTTTGGCCCAGGCTCCCCACAAGCTTCCTGCCCTCTGCACTCAGAGTGAAAGTAAACATATTTTCTTTCCCTTATAGCCCAGGTGTCGAAAACATCGGCGTGTCTGAGACAAAAACTCTCAGGACAGCTTCGTTATCACCTTCCCCAAGGGTCTAGTTTAGTGCTGAGTGATATTTCAGAAACCTTCCTTCTATCCTCTGCAAGTACTTACTTAGTCCAGTGTGGCGCACAGAGTAAGCACTTATCAAATACCACAATTATTATTTGTAGTCCAGGGGTGCGGCAGAGGGGGACAGGGAGGGTGCGAGACAAACCTTAGGAAACCCCAGACCAGGACGTAGAACTCAGTCCAGTGCTCTGCACACAGTTAAGGGCTCAATAAATACCATCGATTGAGTGAGGGATGTTCAGATGTATTTTGCAGAGGGAGCCTAGTTTTGGGTGCCATTTTGAGCAAATAATAATAATAATAATAAATAATTGTGGCATTTGTTAAGTATCTACTATGTGCCAGGCACTGTACTAAGCACTGAGGTGGATACAAGCAAATTGCGTTGGACACAATTCCTGTTCCACGTGGAGCTCACAGTCTCAATCTCCATTTTACAGATGAGGTAACTGAGGCCCAGAGAAGTGAAGTGGACTTGCCCTGGGCTACATAGCAGGCAAATGGCAGATCCGGGATTAGAACTCATGACCTGGAGACTCCGAAGCCCGTGGTCTGTCCACTACGCCAAAGAGAACGTGTCTGTCACCTCTGTTGTAGCGTACTCTCCCAAGCACTTAGTACAGTGCTCTGCATACGGCAAGCACTCAATAAATACCATTTATCATCATTTACCCTCGTGTTTGGGCTGTAAACTCTTTGTGGGAAGGAAACATATCTACCAACTCTGTTACCGATGGAGAGCAGAGTGAGGGAAGCTGTAGCAGGCGAGAGCCGGACCTGTAGAAAAGGTAACTTCATCCCCTTTCTGTCAGCACAGGCCTGCGGCTGAGTTGCCTAGTGGAAAAGAGCAGTCCTGCCTCTTTCTCTGACCTGCTACCGGACCTTGGGCTTAATTATGCCTCCATTTCCTCATCTGTAAAATGGGGATAGTAATAATAATTGTGGTATTTGATCAGCACTTACTATGTGCTGGGGTAGGTAGAAGCTAATCAGCTTGGACACAGTCCATGACCCTCATGGGGTTCACAGTCTTAATCCCCATTTTGCAGATGAGGAGACTGAGGCACAGAGAAGTTAAGACTTGCCCAAGAGATACCTGTGGAGCAAGGACTGTTTGTCTTCTCATTATCTTGTACCATTCCAGCACTTAGCACATTACTGGCTTGGTACATCTCAAGTGCTTAATAATTACAATAACTAACCATACATAAATGCTTAATAATAATTTATGATAATTATGGTACCTGTAAAGCGCTCACTATGTGCCAAGCACTATTCTAAGCACTGGGGTATGCACAAGCTAATCAGGTTGGACACAATCCCTGTCCCACATTGGACTCACATTCTTAATCCCCATTTCTTTTTTTGCAGATGAGGTAACTGAAGTCCAGAGAATAATAATAATTATGGTATTTGTTAAGTGATTACTATGTGCGAGGCACTGTACTAAGCACGGGGAATTAAGTGACTTGGCCAAGGTCACAAATACCTTACCCCAAATAAGTGCTTATTAGGTTCCTACTCTTAATCCCCATTATTTACAGATGAGGTAGCCGAAGCCCAGAGAATAATAATAATTATGGTATTTGTTAAGTACTTCATTCAATCCGGTTTATTGAGTGCTTACTGTGTGCAGAGCACTGGGCTAAGTGCTTGGAAAGTACAATTCGGCATCAGATAGAGACAATCACTATGTGCAAGGCACTGTACTAAGTGGTGGGAAGTTAAGTGACTCGCCCAAGGTCACAAATACCTTAAATCATAAATAAGTGCTTATTAAATACCTTAACCAAAAACAAATGCTTAATAAATACCATAACCTTTCCAGTAATCTGGACCACTGAGCCATTCGGGATTGAAAGCAGCAGCGTGGCTCAGTGGAAAGAGCCTGGGCTTCGGAGTCAGAGGTCATGGGTTCGACTCCCCGCTCTGCCACTTGTCAGCTGTGTGACTATGGGCAAGTCACCTAACTTCTCTGTGCCTCAGTTACCCCATCTGTAAAATGGGGATTAACTGTGAGCCTCACGTGGGACAACCTGATCACCCTGTGTCTCCCCCAGCGCTTAGAACAGTGCTCTGCATATAGTAAGCGCTTAACAAATACCAACATTATTAAAGCGGGGGAAAAATGGCACGTTTTCTTCTCAGTCCTTTTCCGTGACTTCCAGGGGTGTCCGTGACTTCCAGGGATGTCCATACTGGGATTCTGGACCTGGGAAAGTTCTCTGGATCCAGCAGGTGGAGCCCCAGCTAAAGACCAAATCTTGGGTCTCAGAGCAGAGCTAAAACCGGGAAGGCCACAATGAAGAGGCTCAGTCTTCCCTTTGGGTGACAGAGTCTCCCAAGGGCCCAGCCCAGTTCTGCTCCCGAGACGAATTTTGGCCTGAGAAGTTTAGGAGCCAAATCGAGCCGAGCTACAAGTGATCAGAACCCGAACTGATGAGCAGTTCCAGCTCCTCCTCAAATCTGACAGACAATGACTCTCCCCACCTTCAAAGCCTTATGGACGGCGCACCTCCTCCAAGAGGCCTTCCCAGACAAAGCCCTTCCTTTCCCCTTCTCCCACTCCCTTTGCCCTAAATCGTTCCCTGGGTTCTTCCCTGCTCCCAGTCCCGAAGCACTTATGTCCATATCTGTCATTTTATTTGTACTGATGTCTGTCTTTCCCCGATCCTCTAGACTGTAAGGTCATTGTGGACATGGAATGGGTCTGTTTATTGTTGTATGGTACTCTCCCAAATGCTTAGTACAGTGCTCTGCACACGGTAAGTGCTCAGTAAGTATGACTGAATGAATGAATGAACTAGTAAATGGAGAGAAAATACTTTCCGAGCTTCCTGCTTTAGGGGAATAGGAACGACCCTGTGTCAGTGTAAATCTATGCCCATCAATCAGTGGTATTTATTGAACACTTCCTGGGTACAGAGCACTGAACTAGGGAAGCGGCTTGGCCTAGTGGATAGAGCACAGACCTGGGAGTCAGAAGGACCTGGATTCCAGTCCCGGCTCCGTCACTTGTCTGCTGCTTGATCTTGGACAAGTCACTTCACTTCTCCGGGCCTCAGTTACCTCAGCTGTAAAATGGGGATTAAGACAGTGAGCCCCTTGTGGGACAGGGACTGTGTCCAACCAGATTACCTTGTATCTACCCGAGCGCTTAAAACGGTGCCTGGCACATAGAAAGCACCTAACAAATACCATCATTATTATTACTAATCACTTGGGAGAATACAACAGAGGTGATAGACACCATCCCTTCATTCAGTCAGTCATATTTATTGAGCGCCTAGTGCATGCAAAGCACTGTACGAGGCGCACAATATATCGATAGACACTTTCCCTGGCCGCAACGAACTCAGTCTAGAGGGATCTAGATGGATAGGCACATTCTGACTGAAGCCGGGGGTTTCTGGTTGAATGAAAAAATCCCATTTCGTTGGGGGATTTAGGGGGTGTAAAAAAAAGTTGATTTTTCTTCAGCTGACTCTGTGGACCAGGTGCTGGAAAACATTCCATTCAGAGCATGGAAGTCCCATACAGCTTCTTCGGTCTCCCCTGACCATAAAAAACATAAATCTTGCCTCCTTGCAAGTTTGGATTAATGAGGTTTTCTTTTGAATACCCTAAACAAGGCCTCCTTTGGTTTGTAAACTTCAGATGCTCCCTGGTGCTTCTGGGAAATTTTAGCTTTTGCCTTTCTAATGACAGGGTATTATTCTTGAATTACATTCATCTTACTGGTAAAAAACAACAACAAACATTTACCATAGTCTGAAATCTCCCCATTTCGGCTGATGCTAGGCATGGTTTGCATCCCACTGAAGTTCAACTTTACGTATGGAAAAATAGGACTGTCCATAAAGTTCATACCCAAGCATCTGCTTTAAACAATGAATGGAAGTAAAATCCTCCTAATTTTCATGTCAGGAAAGGCACAGTTTTGTGTCTCGGTAAGGGTATGATATGCAGAATGCATTTCATTTCAACAGACGGTGAAGCACTCTGGCATTCTGTTGTCTTATGAAACACATTCACACTTTGGGCCTTTCGAGTTTTCAATAGCAGCACATCTCCTAAACGGTCATAGTCATGTGGACATTGTGTATCACCGAACGGTAAATACTTGTACAGATGGGGACATATGGTATTTCTGATCCATGTAATAAAGTACATTTGTCAAGTATCTTGTGATCTACATACCTTTCAGCTGGTACTTTATAAATCTGTTCCATCAGAGGGCTCCTTTGTACCGCGATGGATGAAGCTGCTTTCAATAAACTAATATTTTGTCTTTTATATGGAATCAACAGGGAGTTTTGTAGACTTGTGCCTCTGTGGAGAAAACATTCCACTAAGCTTCTTTTGCTATTGACAATCATGAAAAAAAACAGCTCGGGAGAATCACAGATGTTCAAGAACATATGGTGTTTGCTCCCTAAAGTCAGCTGAAGATCCTTCCTATCGCAATCAAGTAACTGCAACGTGGAGACAAAGAACTCTTCCATCAGGGTGTGTAGAAGGGACCGAAAGCAGAGGCCTAGTGGGAAGAGCACAGGCCTGGGAGTCAGAGGCCCTGGGTTCTAATGTTGCTCTGCCACTGACCTGCTGTTGATCTTGGGCAAGCACTTGACTTCTCCGTGCCTCAGTTTCCTCATCTGTAAAATGGGGATTTAACAATACCTGTTCTCCCTCCTCCTTAGACTGTGAGCCCCATGTGGGACAAAAAGTGAGCCTGATCTGATTATCTTGTATCTACCCAGTGCTGGACACATAGTAAGTGCTTCACAAAACCACTATTACTATCATCGTTATTATTCCCTGGAAATCCAGGTTCATTTCTGATCCCCAATTCCCTTTCCCAGAAGCCTCCATTCCCTCTCCCCGCCCACCCATTGCGGCTGAGACATCGTTGGCCCTCAGACTGGAAGTTTCAGGGTCTTCCCAGCCAAAGCAGAGATTGACACCCTTGTCTGCTTAAATTCAGGAAAATCCTCCCTTGGACTTTGACTTGACTTTAACCTCACTGTCGGCTTTCCTTGGACTGTTGAGTGAGGGCTAGCGGTTCCCTCTTTGGAGCGGGAATAGGAGTCCAAAGAGGTTGTCCTGAGAGATCAGCTGACCCGGCCTTCAAGCCCTACTGCCCTGACTCAAATGGTGGACAGGTTTCTGGTAAGAATAATAATAAATGTGGTATCTGTTGATCACTTACTATGTGCCAGGAACGCTGGTAGGCCTGGAGGCACCAACTCTGGGAAGCCAGTGATGGCGGCAGAAAGAGTATCTTCTCTGGCTTTGGTTGTTTGGCGAGAGAGAGAGTGTGTGTGTGTGTGTGTCTCTTTGTGAGTGTGGAGGACAGAAAGGGCACCTCAAAGTCCAGTGCGTGGAATTTGGTAAGCATGAGGAAGCAGAATGGCCTAGCGGAAGGAGCACGGACCTGGGCATAAGAGGAGCTGGGTCCTAATTCCAGCTCCGCCACTTGCAGCAGCGTGACATCAGACAAGTCGCTTTACTTCTCCGTGCCTGTTTTCCTAATCTGTAAAATGAAGATTATATCCTGCTTCCTCCTACTTAGACTGTGGGGCTCACGTGGGACACGGGCTGTGTCCAACCTGATTATCTATCTACCCCAGGGCTTAGCAAATACCATAGTTAGGGTTACTATTCCTCCGTGCAGTTTCCACAGACCTTGACACAGTCGTGTCTGGACTCTGAAAGCCACGTAAATTGGGACTGCCTGAAAAGGTTCATTAAGAGGCCGGGAATACTTGATGACAGCATGACTGTCCATAGCAAGGCCGGGGATGCCCTAACGGATCCATTCCCCACGGCTTAAAGGGTAAACTGAGTTACAGGGCAAAGGCTGTTCCTTAGCATCCATGCTCTATTCGCCTGAACCCAGCTGTGCTGAGTGGGGTATGTGAGGAGGGTGAATGACATCAAGATCATTAGCTTGTATCTGACAAAGTGCTTGGGAGCTTACCATACAACAATATAATAGACACATTCCCTGCCCACAATGAGCTTACGGTCTAGAGGGGAAAACAAGATATTAATAAAAATACATTGTCTCGTCTTATGCTGTCAAGTTATTTCCGACCCATAGTGACACCACGCTAGTGACATCTCTCACAGAACACCCTGCTGTCCATCTGCAATCATTCTGGTAGGGGATCCATAGAATTTTCTTGATAAAAATACGGACGTGACTCACCATTGCCTCCTTCCACGAAGTAAACTTGAGTCTCCGCTCTCGACTCTCTCCCATGCCGCTGCTGCCCAGCACGGGTGAGTTTTGACTTGTAGCAGATGGCCTGCCACTCGCTAGCCACTGGCCAAGCTAGGAATGGAATGGACAGGCCTCTGCTTGACTCTCCCTCCCATAGCTGAGATTGGTAGAATACTGGAAACTCTCCAGGTGCGACCCTGAGAGGGGAAATAAATTACAGATTATTAAATAAGTGCTGTGGGGTTGGATGGAGGGGAGGCGGAGGTGAATTAAGGCAGGAAGTCAAGGTGAATCAGCCTATCAGGGCACTGAATTTTGCCTGCCTCTCGGCTGCACCAGCATCCTGGTCCTCCTGACATCCCGGTCCTCTTTCCTTCGCAGAGATGAGTTCTTGAAAGAGACATCTTTCTCTCTTCTTTTTTTTTTAAATGGTAGTTAAGTGCTTACTATGCGCCAGGCACTGCACTAAGCACTGGGGTAAATAAAAGATAATCAGTCTAGACTAAGTCCTTGTCCCACATGGGGCTCACAGTCTTAATCCCCATTTCACAGCAGAGGTAAGGGTGGCCCAGAGAAGTTAAATGACTTGCCCCAGGTCACACAGCAGCAAGTGGAAGCAGCTTGGCCTACCAAAAGGAGTAAGGGCCTGGAAGTCAGGGGACCTGGGTTCTAATTCTGACTCTTCTGATTGCTTACTATGTGATCATGGGCAAATCACAACTTCTATGTGCCTCAGTTTCCTCAACTGTAAAATGGAGATTAAATACCTATTCCCTCTACTTAGATTGAGAGACCCATGTGGGACAAGGACCATGTCCAACTTAATTCACAGTGTTTGACACATAGTAAGTGCTTAGCAAGTACTATAAAAAAACTTAGCAGAGTCAGGATTAGAACCCAGGTCCTCTGACTCCTAAACCCGTGCTCTTTCCATTAGCCGACACTGGTACTCACCCGTCTTACATATGCTCTGTCATCTGAACTGCATCGTGTCTCCTAGAGAGCTCAAGCTTTCAGGGAGGCAAAACCTTTTATAGGCATTACGAGTGTTTCTTCTTGGGTGGTCGGAAGTGGTTGAACCATGTCCGATGTTTTGGCATGAATTTTCTTAAATACGTACGCTCCATTTTCCCAGCTCAAATATGTCATTATAAATGATCTTCCTCCCTAATAGCGTGTTCCATTTAAATGTAAAATATAGAAAAGATTCCTTTCATATTAATAACAACTTTCACACATATCACAGTTGCTTCACGTTGAAAGATCCCGAATGTAAATTAAACGTGGAAATCTCAACCAACTCTATTGCCTTATACTCTCCCCAGAGTACATACAAAGCACCGGAGAAATACCAATGATGGATTGACTGATGGATTGAAAAAGAACGTTTCCGCACGGGGAACAGTGTAAAAGTTGATCGTCAGCCCTAACCGTCAAGTGTCCATAACTTTAGGGGTCGGGAGTTAAAAAAGAACACGTTTCTGATCGTAAAACACTAAAGGAAAGGAAATATGCTTGTCCAAATACTGCTGCATTTCAGTCAAAGGTTTGCTTAATATTTTGAGCACAGCCCGAGGATAAATAATCTCTGACACAGGGACTATGTGGGATTCTCATGGTGCCATCTGTTGGCCAAATTATTAAGTAAATTGACGACTCCAGGAGGTGAGTGGATTGAGAGTTTTGGAGGTGAAATTTCAGGGTCCGATTTCAGATCCAACACAATCCTCCTCTCAGCGGAGTAACGCAGAGGACCAGTTTTCCTAAAAGTCTCCCCCAGCACCCTCTTAACGGATCCATGACCCTGAATCACCGCACCCTGACCCCCCGCTAGCTGCCTTGCTCGGGTTAATTCTCCCAGCAGCGAGGCTTAGTGGAAAGAGCCCCGGCTTGGGCGTCGGAGGTCATGGGTTCTAATCCCGGCTCCGCCACTTGTCAGCTGTGTGACTTTAGGAAAGTCACAACTTCTCTGTGCCTCAATGACCTCATCTGCCAAATGGGGATTAAGACTGTGAGCCCCGTGTGGGATGACCTGATTACCTTGTATCTACCCCAGCACTTAGAAGTGCTTGGCACATAATAATAATAATGTTGTATTTGTTAAGCGCTTACTATGTGCAGAGCACTGTTCTAAGTGCTGGGGTAAATACAGGGCAATCAGGTTGTCCCACGTGAGGCTCACAGTTAATCCCCATTTTACAGATGAGGTAACTGAGGCACAGAGAAGTGAAGTGACTTGCCCACAGTCACACAGCTGACAAGTGGCAGAGCTGGGAGTCGAACTCATGACCTCTGACTGTGAAGCCCAGGCTCTTTTCCACTGAGCCACGCTACGCTTAACAAATACCATCATCATTATTACTATTATTAGGGTTGAATCCCCATTTTACAGAGGAGGTAAGTGAGGCACAGAGACGTGAAGTGACTTACCCAAGTTCACAGCAAGCAGTTGGCAGAGCCGGGATTGGAATCCAGATTCTCTGACCCCCAGGCCAGGGCTCTTTCCGCCAGGCCACGCCGTTTCAGGACGTGAGCTCCTTATAGGCAGCGAACACACCAGGAATATCAGCGGTACTCTCTCCAGAGCACTTCATGCCATGCATTGAGCCCAGAGAGTGCTCAATAATGACCTCAACTACCATCGCTGCCTCGATTCCCTACAGTAGGACTTATTCCCCTTTGGAAGAGTGTTTGCCTTGTCTCGAGGGCTGCGGGAAGGGGCCGTCCCGTCATGCCCCTTTGTTGAGCTGAGCTGATCTTAGAACCTCCACCGGCTTCACGAAGGATAACAAAAATGACTCAACGAATATTTGTATTAGCACGTGTTAAGAAAATGTTGAATTTTCCTAGAATGACAAGAAATTCCTTAACCTAATCCATAGCTTAGGCCCGAATCCAAGATCGTAGGAACGGGGTAGATTCCCTTTGAATGGAAATGTGCACCTCCCTGTAGAGCTCTTTGTAGCTGCTGCTTCCAAATCAGGCTTTGGAAGGATTATTTGGTGGGAAGCAGGGAGCAGAGGGAATTCCTCCAGGCCAGCCTTTCCGGTTTGGCATCCGTTTGGATCTCTGTCTAAAAAGGGAATAAATTGCACACCGAGACAAAAAATTGTCCATCCTCTGTTACCGAGTGTCAGGAAACAGACGGATATTTAATGGAACCATTTCCTCCACGTGAGGAAAATGGGAATTGGGGGGAAAAAAAATTCTCACGTGTCATCACAAGCACACACTTGGAACCTTTGAGGGGGATTGATTTCCAAAAGAAAACACTGCCTTAAACTGTTCAATGTTCAGATAGTGAAAGGAAAGGAAGAGTAAAAAGGCCAACACATAAAGCGGCGATCTCGCCTCTGACCCGTGACGGACTCGGAGTCTCCACCCTGGGGATTGGCACGTCCGGGGGGGTAACTGAAAGCAATCCGGGTGCACGAGGAGAGAAAGAGAGGAGTTTGTTGAAGAAAGAGCAGTGCTAGAAAGAGGCCGCTCTTCTAACTGGGCAAGGGGGAACCAAATTATTTAGAAAAGGAACTGGGTGCCTCAAGTTCTCTGCGTAATCCAAACTAGCGGTTTTAAGGCGATCGATCCTCTCACAGTCCATCCCTCCAAACTCCCTGTGGTGGGAGGAGAAATCTCCAGAAGTAGGGGGATTGCCGGCTCCTGGATAGGCCTCCCCCGCTTCTACACTAGGCCCTGGGCTTGGGTGCGAGCAGGGAGGCGAGAGCAGGTACCCAGAACCCAGACAGGGCTTTCCCAAAAGGCAGGCCCACTTTTCCTCAGTCAGCCGAACCTCTGCTCCTTGCCCAGCACAACGACTGTGTGCTTTTTATGGGCAGGCAACATGACTGCTAATTCCATTGGATTTTACTCTCCCAAGAGCTTAGTCCAGTGCTCTGCACATAGTAAGCCCTCAATAAATACCACTGATTGACTGATTGATTGACAAGCCGGCGAGGATGAGAATAGTCTCCAAGTTGCCCACCTCTACCACCGTGTTTTTCTGAGATGGCGGCAGTGGCCAGGACTCCCCAATCCATCTCCCCCTCAGGAATCCAAGCCTGGGGGGCCAAGGCGGGGTGGGAGACGGCCCCGGGGACTCGTCCTCCCTGTCTCGGCCGTGCTCTTGGGCCACCGCCGTGGTCCGTCCCCGCCTGTTCTCCCGGAGACCTCCCATCATTCCGGCGCCAGCTAGGAAATCTTCCCCAGATTCCGTGGACTGTGGAAGTACTTAGGCCCGATTAAGCCTAATGGTTTCCCGCGGCCCCTCCTGCAGAAACGGTTAGCGTCCTGCTAAACCGCATCCCCGCTTCCTTCTCAGTCTGCTCCCCATTTTCTCATTTCACATCTCAAGGGCCGTTTTATTACGGGAGGTGAGGGACGTCGGTGCAGAACCTGATTCGATTTGCAGTAAGAGTGGAACCGGACGATGAAGGGATTAGGGAATCGCCCCGTCTTGACATCACTTCATTTGACCAAACTGAGGCCTCTAAACCTCCCTCCTCAGGATCAGGATGGTTTAGGAGAGACGAAAAGATGAGGAGAAATGGACAAACACAACCAATAAGAAACTTTCAGCCTAAAGGAGAGTTATCGGTGCCTAATGAATGGCTTGGGCTCCACTGACTCTGTTATTTCCTTCCTTGGGGTTCAGTTTCCAGCTTCCCCAGATCCCACAGTTTTAGATCAGAGATTCCAGGGGCCAGTGACTGTGCCCCACTGATCACCTTCACCCATTTCCCACTCCTCACTGCAACACTTAGGACAAAGCAAACACTTCCCTAGTCTAAACAGTTTTAATCTGCCCATATTTCTGACTGACTCTTCAGGCTATAACCATGAACAGGGTCCCTCCAATGGGCCCCAAGAAACCTGCAGTCCAACAACCAGCCAGCAGATGAACTGACCCCAGAAGGGGGAAGTTGTCACAGCTCTGGCTTAGAGAGGGCAAAGTGGACATTTTTCCCTCTAGAACCAGTGCCCTTCCCGCCATCCTCCTTCAATCCCGGCTACCTCACCCATTCCCAGCACCCTCCCAGAACAATTCCAATCCATCCATCAATCAATCGGTAGTATTTACTGAATGCCTACTGCGTACAGAGCTGGGCGCGTATAATAAAGCCGACACGATACCTGAAAAAGCAATCGATCAATCGATCACTGAGTATCTACTAGGTACAGAGCATGGTACGAGCACCTGGAAGAGAGGAATGGAGTTAGAAAGCATGATCCCAGACCTCAGAGTTTCCCATCTAACAGGGAAGGCAGCCACAAAATGGATTACAGATAGGAGGAAGAAGAGAATGAAAAGATGGCTATGTGGATGATTACGTGCTTACAGAGTAGAGCTCATAAAATGAGATGTCCAGAGAGCTATCTGTGTTCATGAAGGCCCAGGTGCTGCTCTTGCGTCAGCCCCGTACTAACATGGCTCTTGTTGTCAGGCCCGATCGACGAAGCCTCCAGGCAGGCCGGGGCCTCTGACTCAGGAAGGGAAGTTTTCTTGGGGTGGAGGAAGTGTCTCTTCAGTCCCCCTTCTCCCAGGATGTGGACCATATCCAGGGAAAGATCTGGAACCCAGAACTTGGGGAAAACTGTGTCGGGGCCTTTGAGCATCAGACTCCCCGGAGGGTAGCAGACAGTGCTCCTCCCCAAGCATCGTTTCGGCTTCCGGTGCTCCCGGCTGGGTCGGGAGACGGGGGTAGGGCCCAGCCCAGGGCCCCGACCCCTTGCCCCCTGCTGCCACCACTACCTCACCCCATACAAAGACAATGAGACCCATCATGGTGGACTTCGAGAACCAAGGGCCAAGAGCATTTTTGCAGGGCCCCGGGATCCCCTCTGGTCGGGCTAGATGCGCCGATCATCTGTAACGTTTGAATGGATCTCCTGTTGTTGAAACGCAGCCAACGCAGGAATTCTAGTGAATTCTCCCTCCAAATTACATTAGGATCAAATGCGATCGTTCGAAACGCTCTCCAGATGTCGGGGTCGAATTGGATATAAGCTCCAAATCGCAGCAGAATCGACACGAATGGAGGGAACTTATCGGAAACGGTCTGACCTTCATTTCACTCTCCAAGGAACTAAGAGTGCTCTCCTCCCACCGTTGTGTAGTCCTGACAGATCCAAGAACTGTTCCAGCTCAGAGAGCTGGAGCGACTTATGTCTCCGACGCCCAGAACTTCTCCATCTGCCCCGGGAGCTCAGCCAATCATAACGCGAGCCATTGATTCCCGCACACATTCTCCAAGCGATGGGAACCGCGGCTCTAATTTAATATCAAGGCTATTTCACCCCCCCTCCCTCCCTGCCCCCAAGTGAAATAGAGGGCAGTGTTACACGTACCCAGGTCTTGAAGGGGTTCAGGGAGTTGAGATAAATCATTAATCCAGTCATGCGAGCCGCCATGTGCCCACGGGCTCTGAGCTTGGTCAAATTGAGCTTGATCTGGAAAAAGTCACATTCTCAGAAAGCAAAATTCTCAATAAAACCTTCCAGACTGAGCCGTGACTTGGGCTCCTGGTGCCATTAGGAGTCTGGCGTTTCTGCCATCAGATGAACCATCGCTGGGTCGCTATCAAATAGGAAAAGAGTCAGAAAAATACATTGCCTGCTTAGAAGCAGCACGGGACTGGGAGTCAGAAGGACCTGGGTTCTAATCCTGGCTCTGCCACATATCTGCTGTCTGACTTTGGGACAGTCACTTCATTCCTCTGGGACTCAGGTTTCTCATTTGTAAAAGGGGGATTGAAGACTTGGAGCTCCATGCGGGTCGGGGACTGTGTCCAACCTGATTACCTTGTATTTACCACAGTGCTTGCCACATAGTAAGTGCTTAATAGAATAATCATAATAATTTCTATTACTATCATTATTAGACATGCAAGGCGAATCTAAAACCCCTCAGCCCTATCTTAAATATGCACAGATTATTTTGCACTTCAGAATTTCACAGCCCCATTTTTGCCAGCCTAGGTTTTAATCTCGACTCCTCCATGTGCCTGCCGTGTGACCTTGGGCATGTCACTTCATTTCTCGGTGCCTCAGTCTCATCTGGAAAATGGGGATTCAATGCCTGGTCTCCCCATTCCTCGGACTGTGAGCCACATGTGGGACAGTGACTGCATCCGACCCAATTAACTTGTTTCCAACCCAGCGTTTAGAACAGTGCCCGACACATGGTAAATGCCTAGCAAATGTAATAATAAAAATAATGATGGTGATAAGTTTGAAGTGTCATTGAGGCATCCACGTGACTATGTCCTGAGGAAGGAAGAGATGCGGGGGGGTAGATTAGATGACAGATCAAAACTGGAATAGATTTGGCAGTGTAGGTTGGGGTGGTAGTCAAAGCCATGTTAGGGGGTGAGCTCCCAAAGAGAGTAGTAAGTGCAGAGGGACAAGAGAAGGGGCTCCAGAGCAGCCACATTTAGAAGAGCAGAGGTATGAGACCAGACAGGGAACAAGATGAAGTCAGGGACATAGGAAAACCAGATTAAGGACCTTAGTAACTGTGGCATTTGTTGAAGCGTTTAATATGTGTCAGACACCGTACTAAACGCCGGGATGGATACGAGCAAATTGGGCTGGATACAGTCTCTGTCCCCCATGAGGCTCGCAGTCTTAATCCCCATTTAGCAGATGAGGTAACCGAAGCACAGAGAAGTGAAGCGACTCGACCAAGCTCACATAGCAGATAAGTGGTGGAGACGGGATTAGAACCAGGTCCTCTGACTCCCAGGCCCGGGATCTATCCACTAGGCCACACTGCTTGCCTGAGACAGGAGGGGATTTGGAATCTGGTGGACAAGATGAGGATGAGGGCTGCGTTAGGGAGAGAAATTATCGACAAAGATTCCCACCAAAACATTTCTTTTGTAGTATTAGTAGCACTTACTGTTTGCTGTTTGTGGATGACTGTACTTAAGTGCAGGGAAAGAATTCTCACGTGGACACGGTTTAATTATCCGGCACTCAGAACAGTGATTGCCACATAGTAAGTGCTTAACAAATACCATCATTATTATTATCACGAGACGGGAGGGATTGTTCTCTTATGGATTGAACACAGGCTAAGAAGGGAGCCAAAAGGAGGGAGAAATGCTTACTATTTGGATAAATTAATCAATGGTATTTATGGAATGCTAATTGTGTGCAGAGCACTGTATTAAGTGCTTGGGAGAGAACTACACAATAGGGAAGTAGACATGCTACCACCCCTCAGGGAGAAGGATCCAATCTGAATGGCTTTTATCTACCACAGCGCTCAGTACAGTGCCTGGGGCATAGTAAACCCTTAACAAATGCTCTCTACATAAAGGAGTTTACAATCTAAACTCGTAAAGAGTGGGGTCCCCAAGAGATTGGAAAGGTTTTACTGCATGTTTTTATAAAGGATCCAGAAGAGGAAGTGCATAATGAAATCTCCATTTTTGCAGATGACTCGGAACTTTTCAGAATGCTGGAATACTGTGCGGCTGGAGAGGAAGGGCAAGAAGACCTTGTAAAATAGAGAAAATGTCCTGAACTTCACAAGGGACTGGATCTAAGAATAGTATCCAAGGGAAGCCCTTTGGCCTAGTTGATTAAAGAGCTCCATTCTAAGCATCTAAGAACTTGGGTTCTAAGCCTGACTCCACCACTTGCCCGCTGGCTAACTTTGGGCAAGTCACTTCCCTTCTTCTCTAGTTGCGGGCAGGGAATGGATCTGTTTATTGTTATATTGTACTTTCCCAAGTGCTTAGTCCAGTGCTCTGCACACAGTAAGTGCTCAATAAATAGGACTGAATGAACTCTTCAGTTTTCTCGTCTGAAAAAAGGGGATTTAACAGCTGTTTAACTTCTTAGACTGGGAACCCCATGAGGGACTGGGACTATGTCTGACCTTATTATTTTGTATCTACCCTAGTGCTTAGTACAGTGCTTGACAATTAATCAGTGGCAATGAACATTTACTAGGTGCAAAGCACTTTATTAAGCAGTTGGGAGAAACAACAGAGTTGGTAGATGTGATTTGGGTCTTCAGGTAGTTTACAATCTAGTAAGAGCTTAACCGATACCACAATGTTGATTACTAGGTAAAACAATTTTTGATTCTATTTATTCTTGATTCTATTTATTGCTATTGTTTTTGTCTGTCTCTCCCGATTAGACTGTAAGCCTGTCAAAAGGCAGGGACTGTCTCTGTTACCGATTTGTCCATTCCAAGCGCTTAGTACAGTGCTCTGCACATAGTAAGCGCTCAATAAATACTATGAATGAATGGACAATGTTCGTTCTCAGTATCCCTCCCCGCCTCTTACCTTCTCTTCATCCTCTTCCACTCCTTTTCACCTTTTACCCCAAGAGGTGCCAACCCACGGGGCAAACCACCAGCAACCAGTGGAATTGGCATAGTAGTGGTGAAGTTAATGGTACTCACTCCTTCCTGGACCACTTCTTTGCTGCAGTATCTTCGCCCTCAGAATTTTCTGAGGCTTTAGAGGAGCAGCGTGGCCTAGTGGAAAGAGCACGGGCCTAGGAGTCAGAAGGACGTGGGTTCTAATTCCGGCTCCACGACTGGTCTGCTGTGTGACCCTGGACGAGTCACTTCATTTCTCTGGGCCTCAGTTACGTCATCTGTACAGTGGGGATTAAGACGGTGAGCCCCACGTGGGACAGGGACTGCGTTCAACCCAGTTTGCTTGTATTCGCCCCTGCTTCACAGTGCTTAGCACAGTGTCTGGCACACAGTAAGAGCTTAACATATATCATTGTCATAATTATTCCGGGCCAAGCAGGCAGCGGTAGCTAGCAGTTCCCATCCTAGGAGCTGGACGGGGGCCCGGATAGCTGATCTCTCAGGACAACTCCTTGGCCCCCAATCCGGCTTCATTGAAGGAATCGTCGGCCATCACTCGTGAGTCCAATCAATCATATTTATCGAGCATTTATTATGTGCAGAGCACCGTACTCAGCGTTTGGGAGAATACGACATAATGATATAGCAGACACATTCTCTGCCCACAATGAGCTTACAGTCTAGAGGGCAGTACAGTTTCTTCCAAGCTTACAGTCTAGTCCCAAGGGAAGCCGACGGTGAGGCTTAAAGTTAAAAACCAAGGGAGGGCTTTCCTGAATTTAAGCAGACAAGGGTGTCACGGGTGTCCCAGCTTTGGCTGGGAAGAGCCTGGAACTTCCAGTCTGAGGGCCAACGACGTCTCAGCTGCAATGGGTGGGCGGGGAGGGGGAACGGAGGCTTCTGGGAAAGGGAATCGGGGATCAGAATTGAACCTGGCTTTCCAGGAAACAATAATGATGATAGTAATGATATTTGTGAAGCACTTGCTATGAGTCCAGCACTGGGTAGGTACAAGATAATCAGATCAGGCTCACTTTTTGTCCCACATGGGGTTCATAGTCTAAGGGGGAGGGAGAACAGGTAGTGTCAAATCCCCATTTTACAGATGAGGAAACTGAGGCACAGAAAAGTCCAGTGACTTACCCAAGATCAACAACAGGTCAGTGGTAGAGTCAACATTAGAACCCAGGGCCTCTGACTCCCAAGCTCATGCTCTTTCTACTAGGACTTTACTTTCGGTCCCTTCTACACACCCTGATGGAACAGTTCTTCGTCTCCATGTTGCAGTGACTTGATTGAAATAGGAAGGATCTTCAGCTGACTTCAGTGAGCAAATCCCACATGTTTGTGAACATCTGTGATTTTCCCAAGCTATTTTTTTCACGACTGTCAACAGCAAAAGAAGCTTAGTGGAATGTTTTCTCCATGGAGGCACAAGCCTACCAAACTCCCTGTTGATTCCATATAAAAGACAAAATATTAGTTTATTGAAAGCAGCTTCATCCATCGCGGTACAAAGGAGCCCTCTGATGGAACAGATTTATAAGGTAACAGCTGAAAGGTATGTAGATCACAAGGTACTTGACAAATGTACTTTATAACATGGATCAGAAATACCATATGTCCCCATCTGTACAAGTATTTACCGTTCGATGATACACAACGCCCAAATGACTATGTCCGTTAGGGAGTTGTGCTGCTATTGAAAACTCGAAAGGCCCAAGTGTGATGAGTTTCATAAGATAACAAAATGCCAGGGTGGTTCATTGTCTGCAGATGAAATACACTTTATCATATAGAGACAGAAACCTGTGCCTTTCCTGACTTTAAAATTAGTATTTTACTTCCATTCATTGTTCAAAACAGATGTTTGAATATGACCCATATGGACAGTCCCATTTTTCCATAAAGTGGAACTTCAGTGGAATGCAAACCACGCATAATGACCTCAGCAAAACTGGGATGATTTCAATCATGAACATTTATTTTGATCACTAAGATAAAGTAATTCCAGAATAATGCTTTGTTAGTAGATCTGCAATATCTCATGTTTTCCAGAAGCAACTAGGAGTATAACCTGGTGGAGGATGCCCAGTTTGGGAGTCGAGACCTGGGTTCTAAATCCTGCTCCATCACTTTCCTGCTGTGTGTCCGTGGTCAAGATACTTAACCTCTCTGTTTTCTCATTTGTAAAATAGGGATTAAATACCTGTTCTCCCTCCCCTCTAGACTGTGAGCCCCATTTGGGATAGAGACTGTGTCCGATCTAACTGCACTGGATCTACCCCAGTGTTTAGAACACCACACGTACCAGATACCATTATTATTAGCCGAAGTTTACATACACAGTAAGCACTCGATAAATACGATTGAAAGAATGAGTCCGCCTGCCGGGAGCCCGGCAATCTAATAACAAAATATAGCACGTGCCAGGCACCGTACTAAGCTCTGAGGTAAATACAAGATAGTCGGGTTGGACACAGTCCCTGTCCCACATGAGGCTGCGGTCTTAATCCCCATTTTACAGATTTGGTAACTGAGGCCCAGAGAAGTGAAAAGACTTGCCCAAGGTCACAAAGTAGACAAAGAGTGGAGCCGGAATTAAAACCCGGGTCCTCTGACTCTCACGCTTGTGCTCTTTCCGCTAGGCCACGCTGCTTCCCCTGTTCTGTGTCTGTCTCCCAGGCTTTTGGTGCTTGAAGCCCAGAACTTACCGGAGGATGAAGAATCTGGACGGACGGGAGAGTGACAGAGGAGTCGAACAGCTTCAGGCCCCCTCCACACGACTTTGAGATTTAAGGACATCTGTGGCGATCCATAGAGAGAACTATCGAAGCATTGAAGAACTACTGAAGAATGGTAGTGAAGGGAGATGGGGAGAGATACAGAATGAAAGTCTTAAAGAAGCCATTTCCTTTCCACAGAGGTTCTTGTGGGAAGGGAATGTGTCTGTTTGTTGTTGTATTTTACGCTCCCAAGCGCCTTAGTACAGTGCTTTGCACATAGTAAGCGCTCAGTAAATACGATTGAATGAATAAATGGCACTTTGGTCAGCCGGGTTAGGTAACGGGGAGAGGGCAGGGCCGGGCAAAAGTGGGGTGATGAGGTGGAAAAGGCCGAAGCAGCGGACAGCAAAATAGCTGTTTCCGCTTAGCCTCTTCCATTGAGAATAGCCTTCATTGCCTCCCCTTAGGATGAGTAGGGACTAAAAAGGATCCACCCCACTGATTTCTCCACCACCTTGCCCCCTCCTACCTCACTCGCTCCTCTCCCACAACGCAGCCCACACTTTGCTCCTCCAATGCCGACTTTCTCGCTGTACCTCCATCTCGTCTATTTTACCGCCGTACTCTTGCCCACGTCCTACTCCTAGCCTGGAATGCCCTGCCTCCTCATAGCCAATTACTCTCTCCCCCTTCAAAGCCTTACTGAAGGCACATCATGTCCAAAAGGCCTTCCCTAAGCCCCCCTTTCCTCTTCTCCCTCTCTCTTCAGCATTACCCTAACTTGTTCCCTTCATTCATCCTCCCCTCCCAGCTCCACAGCATTAAATGTACATATCTGTCATCTATTTATATTAATGTTCGTCTCCCCCTCTGGTCTGTAAGCTCGCTATGGGCACGGAACATGTCTGTTTATTGTGATATTGTACTCTCCCAAGCGCTTAGTACAGTGCTCTGCATACAGTAAGCGCTCAATAAATACAACTGAAAGAATGAATGAATGCATGAATGACAAGCAGCCTAGGCAGACCTGGTTAGGAATGAATCTTTCTCCGTGGCTCGGATTTACTTCTGGGTCTCTCTGGGGTTCTGGAAGTGGGCACTTTTATCTACTACACAGCTTTCAATGCATCTGTTGGCTCTCCCTCTTTAAATCATTAAGCCCCTTGGGGGCAGGGACTGGGTCTTCTACTTCTGGAGAAGCAGCATGGCGAGGTGGATAGAGCACAGGCCTGAGAATCAAGAAAGTTATGGGTTCTAATCCCAGTTCTGCCACTTAGCTGTGGGCAAGTTATTTTACTTTTCCAAGACTCAGTTACCTGGTCTGTAAAGTGGGTACTGAGACTGTGAGCCCCATGTGGGGCAGGGACTGTGGTCCAAATGGATCTGCTTGGATCTACCCCAGCGCTTAGTACAGTGCCTGGCATATAGTGAGTGCTTAACAAATACCATAATTATTATTACCAGTGTATTCCCAAGCACTTTGGACACCCCTTTGCCCACAGAAGCTCGACGAATACCTTTGATGAGGAGAATCTGGAACAGTGTTGCTCACTTGTTGGCCTCGACTAAAGCAAGGTACTTGACTGAACCTAGGTGAGCTTACCATTTTTATACATTTTAATAAGCATCAGGCAACTTAATCCAAGAAACCCTCCTGGTCTTTAGTGTCATCATCTCCATCCCCTTTCCTTCAAAAATAAAAAAAAGGACTTTTATCCAGACGTAATAAAGAACGATACAGACTTCTCAGTTGTGCAGTGTAGTTCAAGTGAGATTTTAGTAGTAAGCAGGAAGAGCAAAACAGCATTTAACATCGCTGTCTGAGAAACTCATAATATGGCATGTCATCTCCTTGAAATCTGACATCTCTCTTTTGAAATTAGGAATATTTTAAAAGTTAAAACTGCAGAGAAAATGGCATGGAGTTACCAAACTGGAAAAGCATGAAATCCCTATACAATTAAAATGGCATTTGTTGAGACAGGTGTGTTACCATAATCCAAATCAGCTTTTCACACAAGACAGTGCACCTGTAACTCAGAACCCTCAAATCCAATATGTTGAATTCATGTTCAAGTAAAAGGCTGAGTCAAAATTTAAAATCACCTCTGCTCCAATCAAGTTACATTCTTTTTTTTTTTTTTTTTTTTTAAAAAAGACTGACATACCACCCCTAGGAGATTTCCTCTTCTTCTAGAGGTTCTACCATGCCAAACCCTTTGGTGCCTTTTTTTTGCCTTTGCCCTTTTCCCGTTTTGCTTTCAGCCTCTTCCTCTGTCTGGGATTCATCCAAATCGGGTACTGTCCATGCTGGTCTAGGAGACTCTTTTTATTTCTTTTATTATCCGTTTCCATCTTGCAGACACCTGCCAGAAGGAATTAACCATTGAGAAAGCTTTAGTAAAGCTACAGGAAAATCACGAGCTCAGATGTACTCTGCCCAAACTGGGGACGCTTCGGGGGATGAGAATTTGAGCTACCATAGTGGCTCTCGCTGAAACACGGGACTTGGGGTCCCCAAAACGTGAACGGTGGAATTAAGAGGACTGGTTATGGTGAGGTTCTCCCGACTCCGAAAAACAATTCCGGGCAGCGGAGGGGGAGGATTCGTCTTCTGCAGATGAGAGTCGCTGCTGACGCGCAAGGCTGAAGACGTGTAACTTCAATCCTGGGGGTGGGGGCAATAGCCAGGAAACTCCTGGAGGGGGTAATGGGATGTTTTCTCCTGTCACAGGTGTGCACAGGTCCAGCTCTGAGCAGCAGCAGTAAGCTGGAGAACTGCGGGGCCTTTTTCTCCCCTCAGCCGGACCTGGCTCTCTGAGGAATACTGAATAGCCAAAAGTAAACTACTCGTTCCAGGCAGCCCCCACGCCAAGTAGGATTTTGAAACCACAGGATCTGTGCTGTAATGAGGTCCCTCTGTTTAACACTAGGTAGACAGGAAAATTGCGGGAGGTTCACGTAAGCAAACAGCTCTCTAAGAATGGCCGCAACATAGGGCTTTGGGGGATCTTTACAAATCTGTGCAAGGGCTTCTGACTGGAAACCCATCTCCTCGCTCCTGGAAATATCGTTCACACTGAGGGGTTGGGATGGAAAGGTTTTGAAGGTGTTCCTCTTTCCCCGCCAGCAGAAGACCCGTGTACTCTTTAAGTGCTTTGAAACTCACCCCGGACTCAAAACTTATATCCATATCCTCCTTCTCCCAAGTACAAGAACTTACCCTCTGGCTCTTTCATTACAGAGTCTCCTTTTTCTGTGATGTGTTTGGGCTTCACCACGGTTGCTATCTCATCCACCTCTTTCATTAAAACATCGCCATCTGTTTTTAGAATATTCTTTAGGCGAATGAGCTCCTTCGGGGCATTCTTTTTCCTTTTTTCTGCTCGCATCTTCCTTTTCCACTTGCTCCTTAAGCTTTTTGCCATTTTCCCCTGAGCAGTGATAGACATAAAGTTACCATCCTAAACAAATATTGTGGAGCGGTAGCACTCATAAAAGGATTCTGCAAACGCTTACTAGGTGCACAGCACTGTACTAAGCACCGGGAGAGATGACAAGGATTGGGAATTAGATAAGGTTATCAAATTGTATTGTTATAATACCTGTTATATTGCACTCTCCCAAGTGCTTAGGACAATGCCCCGCA
Source organism: Ornithorhynchus anatinus (assembly GCF_004115215.2). Lineage (NCBI taxonomy): Eukaryota > Metazoa > Chordata > Mammalia > Monotremata > Ornithorhynchidae > Ornithorhynchus > Ornithorhynchus anatinus. The sequence continues at coordinate 16,144,003 of NC_041741.1, read as the reverse complement.
CACGATAAGTGCTCAATAAAGACAAGTGATCGATTAATAAAGTCCCTGGCCCAAGGGGTACCTGAGGTAAGAATAAGAGAGGAATGGGGTCTGGCACCCACTTAACCCCTGCTCCCTTCCTCTGCTCTTCCCCCTTCCCCTCCCCACAGCAATTGTTCATATCTGTATACATTATTTATTACTCTTTTATTATGTGTTTATATCTATGATTCTATTCATCTTGATGGTACTGACACCTGATTACTGTTTTGTTTCATGGTCTGTCTCCCCCGTTTAGACTGTGAGCCCGTGGTTGGGCAGGGATTGCCTCTATATGTTGCCGAAGTGTACCTTCCAAGCGCTTAGTACAGGGCTCTGCACATAGTAAGCGCTCAGTAAATATGACTGAATGAATGAACTTCGCCATTACCTAATCTGTAAAATGGAGAACAAAGCTGTGAGGCCCATGTGGGACAACCTGATTACCTTGTATAAATAAATAAAATAAATGGTGGTATTTGTAAAGTGCTTACTATGTGCAGAGCACTGTTCTAAGCGCTGGGGTAGATACAGGGTAAGCAGGTTGTCCCACATGAGGCTCACAGTTAATCCCCATTTTACAGATGAGGGAACTGAGGCACAGAGAAGTGAAGTGACTCGCCCACAGTCACCCAGCTGACAAGTGACAGAGCCGGGATTCGAACCCATGACCTCTGACTCCCAAGTCCAGGTTCTTTCCACTGAGCCACGCCCCTCCCCTATCCACCCCTGCGCTTAGGACGGTGCCCGGCGAATTCATTCAATAGTATTTATTGAGCGCTTACCATGTGCACCCCTTCCCCCCCCCCCCCCCCCCCGCTTGTCAGCTGTGTGACTTTGGGCAAGTCACTTCACTTCTCTGTGCCTCAGTTCCCTCATCTGTAAAATGGGGATTAACTGTGAGCCTCACGTGGGACAACCTGATTACTCTGTATCTCCCCCAGCGCTTAGAACAGTGCTCCGCACATAGTAAGCGCTTAACAAATACCAACATGATTATTATTATTGTGAGTCAGAGCTCATGGGTTCGAAACCCTGCTCTGCCACTTGTCAGCTGTGTGACTGTGGGCAAGTCACTTCACTGGGCCTCAGTTCCCTCATCTGTAAAATGGGGATTAAAACTGTGAGCCCCACGTGGGACAACCTGATCACCTTGTATCCCCCCCAGCGCTTAGAACAGTGCTCTGCACATAGTAAGCACTTAACAAATACCACCATTATCATGATTATGTGCAGAGCACTGTACTAAGCGCTTGGAATGGACAATTCGGCAACAGATAAATCCCTGCCCATGGACGGGCTCACAGTCTAATCGGGGGGAGGGAGCCGGACAAAAACAACAGCAATAAACAGAATCAAGGGGATGGACATCTCATGAACAAAATAATAATGTTGGTATCTGTTAAGCGCTTCCTATGTGCCGAACACTGTTCTAAGCGCTGGGGGAGATACAGGGTCATCAGGTTGTCAAAGTTAATCCCCATTTTCCAGATGAGGGAACTGAGGCCCTGAGAAGTAATAATGTTGGTATTTGTTAGGCGCTTACTACGTGCCGAGCACTGTTCTAAGCGCTGGGGGAGATACAGGGTGATCAGGTGGTCCCACGTGGGGCTCACGGTTAATCCCCATTTTTACAGATGAGGTAACTGAGGCCCAGAGAAGTGAAGTGACTCGCCCCCAGTCACACAGCCGACAAGTGGCAGAGCCGGGAGTCGAACTCATGACCTCTGACTCCGAAGCCCGGGCTCTTTTCCACTGAGCCATGCTGCCGAGGTGACTTGCCCACAGTCCCACAGCTGGGATGCGAACTCATGCCCTCTGACTCCCCAGCCCGGACTCTTTCCACTGAGCCACGCTGCTTTTCTAATAACCGTAATTATGGCATTATTATTATTCAAGGTGGGCGGGGGAGATGAAGAAGAGCCCCCCCACCCCCCTGCAGGACAGGCCCGAGCGTGGGGTCTGGGCGAGCAAATGGAGCCGGTCCTGGGGATCCGGGGGGGCCCGGGGCCCGCGCTCGAGGCCTGCCCGGCTCCCTCTGGAAACTCGGGGGGTCCTGGATCCCCGGGGAGGCTCCTCCCACCGGCCCCCGCCGCCCCCGCACTCACCGGAGCCTCGTGCGGCCGCTCCCGCCCGCACCGACCCCCGCAACGTCCCGCAGGGCCTCAGGCCCAGCGCTTATGTCAAGGCCGAAGGCGCGGAGGATGCCGGGAGCGGAAGCCCAACCCGCCGCGCCGGGAGGGCGGGACTCCGCAGGCGAGGCCGTTGCCCGGCAACCAGCGACGCCAGGCCGCCCGCGCGCATGCGCACCGGCCCTGCGGCCTCCCCCCCCCGCCTTAATAGACTAATAATAAACGCTTAATAGACTAATAATAATCTTCTAAGCGCTGGGATAGATACAGGGGAATGAGGTTGTCCCTCGTGAGGCTTCCAGGCATCATCCCCATTTTACAGAGGAGGTCGCAGAGGCCCAGAGAAGTGAAGTGACTTGCCCACAGTCCCACAGCTGACAAGTGGCAGAGATGGGGTTCAGAAACCATGACCTCTGACTCCCAATAATAATAGTAATGTTGGTATTTGTTCAGCACTTACTATGTGTGGAGCATTCTTCTAAGCGCTGGGGAGATACAGGTCATCAGGTTGTCCCTCGTGAGGCTCCCAAGGCTTCATCCCCATTTTACAGAGGAAGTCGCAGAGGCCCAGAGAAGTGAAGTGACTTGCCCACAGTCCCACAGCTGACAAGTGGCAGAGCCGGGTTTCGAACCCATGACCTCTGTCTCCCAATAATAATACTAATGTTGGTATTTAAGCGCTTACTATGTGCAAAGCACTGTTCTAAGCGCTGGAGGAGGTACAGGGTCATCAGGTTGTCCCACGTGAGGCTCACAGTTAATCCCCATTTTACAGATGAGGTAACAGAGGCACAGAGAAGTTAAGTGACTTGCCCACAGTCACACAGCTGACAAGTAGCAGAGTCAGGATTCGAACCCATGACCTCTGACTCCCAAGCCCGGGCTCTTTCCATTGAGCCACGCTGAATCCCTCGGCCCCTCCGGGGTCTGGCCCCCGGCTGAGGGCGCTGGCCTCCATTGACCACCCTCAGCCCCAGTGCACTTATGTACACATCAACAATCGATCAATGGCAGATGTAATAAATAAATAATTCCAGATATAATAAATTATAGATATTCCCTCCACAGAGATCTCAAATGGGGGCAGAGGGTACAAAATGGAATTTTTCTTGGGGAGCCCCCTGTTAGACAGTGTTCCCCGGGAGGACATCCCCTTGATTCTATTTATTGCGATTAAGTTGTCTTGTTTTTGTCCGTCTGTCTCCCCAGATTAGACTGTGAGCCCGTCACTGGGCAGGGATTGTCTCTATCTGTTGCCGAATTGTACATTCCAAGCACTTAGTACAGTGCTCTGCACATAGTAAGCGCTCAATAAATACTATTGAATAAGAATAAGGGAGGAGGTTAACTTTTGCAAAGACAAGTTCAGCCTCCTGCCTCATCTCTCTGCCTCCTGTCTGGCCCCAGACCAGTCCAAACCTTCACTCTTCTGCCCCGATTATTTCTCTATAAAAACATTCAGGTCACGATTCCCCACTCCTCAAGAACCTCCTGTCTTTGCCCATCCGCCTCCACATCCGACAGAAACTCCTTACCGTTAGCGTTAAAGTAGCCAGTCGCCTGCCCCCTCCTACCTCATTACTCTCCTATTAATAATAATGTTGGTATTTGTTAAGCGCCTACTATGTGCAGAGCACTGTTCTAAGCTCTGGGGTAGATATAGGTTAATCACGTTGCCCCACCTGGGTCTCACAGTCTTCATCCCCATTTTACAGATGAGGGAACTGAGGCACAGAGAAGTGAAGTGACTCCCACAGTCACACAGCTGACAAGTGGCAGAGCCAGGTTTCGAACCCATGACCTCTGACTCCCAAGCCTGGGCTCTTTCCACTGAGCCACGCTGCTTCTCTACTACAACCCAGACCACGCACTTCTCCCCTCTAATGCCAACCTACTCACTGCACTCTTGATTGCTAGATTGATTGATTTCCAAAGTAGCTCCTTCAGCTTTTTGGGAGCAACTAGCTCATATTGCAGGACGGTGGCTAAAACATCCTGAGCTAGTTGTTCTGGAGGAATTAGAAGTTGCGTGGTCTAATGGAAAGAGCACGGGCCTGGGAGTCAGAGGACCTGGGTTCTAATCCTAGCTCTGCCATCTGTTTGCTGTGTGACCCTGGGCAAGTCATTTAACTTCTCTGGGCCTCAGTCACCTCATCTGTAAAATGGGCATTGAGAACAATAGTGGCATTTAAGTGCTTACTATGTGCCAAGCACTGTACTTAGCGCTGGGGTATATTCAAGATAATCAGGGCTCCCGGTCTAAGGAGGAGGAGGGAGAGCAGATATTGAATCCCCATTTTGCAGATGAGAAAAGCGAGGCACAGAGAAGTTAAGCGACTTGCCCGGTTAAGACTTACCCCAGGACTGGCACAGGGTAAGTGCTTAATAAATGCCATTAAAAAAGGAAACGGAAAATCAAAGCCAGTTCTGCAGCTCTACTATTTATTTAATAATAATAATGGTATTTAAGTGCTTACTTGGACGCAGTCCCTATCCCACATGGGGCTCACAGTCTCAATCCCCATTTTACAGATGAGGTCACTGAGGTACAGAGAAGTGAAGTGGCTTGCCCAAGCCCACACAGCAGCAAAGTGGAAGATTCAGGATCAGAATCCATGGCCTTCGGACTTCCAGGCCCTGCTCTAGCCCCTACGCCACGCTGCTTCTTTATTTATTTGCCTACTTTCCTCTTGTTTGTCTCTTCAGCAGTTTATTTTGACTGGCAAGCCATGGATTGCTTCCAGACACTAAGGCACGTGTGGCATCCTCGGGATTGTACCAGCCACATGGCACAAGATAGCAGTGTCAAGAGTGCATTCGGAAAAAGCCTGTCTGAGTCCACCTGCACGTCGGGGGTTTCTCAGCGGGGTGGAGCGGGGCATCTCCTGAGCCCCCCACCTGCCCCGTGGTCTTTCTCTTCCCTTCCTGGGTCTTTCTGAACTTAGGGGCTGTTTCCGAACTCCGCAACTCGACAGCAAGGGCTGGGGCGGATATGGTGGGGTGGGGAAGGCTGGGACTTAAAATTAAAAAACCCACCAAACACAGAGATGTCTGACAAAGATTTCTGGTGCCACATCTAGAGACCGGCTGAAAAACAGAAGTGTCCGGTCTCAAGCCGGAAGAATGGCCACCCTAGCTTTGACTTAGTCCCTTTCCCCCTCTCCACTTGCCAATTTAATCTTGGTTCTGCAACAGAGAGCCTGTCTTGGGGGAGGTAACTCTACTGTTTCCGCTCTGTAATCTATTTTAATGTCAGTCTCCCTGGATACTGTAAACTTTGTGGGCAGGATCACATCTACCAACTCTGTTGTATTGTACTTTCCCAAGCACTCAGAACAGTGTTCTGCGCACAGTAAGTGCTCAACAAATACCATTGATTGATTGAGAGGTAGCCTGGCCTAGTGGGAAGAGCATGGGGTTGGGAGTCGGAAAACCTGGGTTCTAATCCTGACTCCACCTCTTGACCGATATGTGAGCTTGGGCAAGCCACTTAACTTCCCTGTGCCTCAATTTCCTCTCCTGTAAAGTGGGGATTAAATACCTGCTCTCCCTCCTCCTCAAACTCTGAGCCCGCTGTGGGACAGGTATTGTTCCTGGTCTGAGTTACCCGCTACTTAGCACAGTGCTCGGACCGCAGTAAACACGTAACAAACACCGTCATTATGACGGACCTGCGACTCAGGATTTTATATATTTTGACATGTCTGTGTGGGCCCATGGTAAAATAACATTTTTTAAATGATATTTGTTAACCACTATGTGCCAAGCACTGTACTAAGCCCTGGGGTAGATACAAGCTACTCAGGTGAGACCCACTCCAGGTCCCACATAGGGCTAGCAGTCTAAATCCCCATTTTACAGATGGGGTGACTGAGGCACAGAGAAGTTAAGTGCCTTGCCCAAAGTCACACAGCAGACAACTCGCAGAGCTGGGGTTAGAACTCAAGTCCTTCTGCCTCCCGGGTCCGTGTCTATCTGTTTGGCTACCCTGCTTCTCTAGCTGAGTACAACATTCACTCAATCTTTCCCAATGAATCAATGGGGATTTGTTAAGTACAAACATCCAGGAAGGTAAGCCAGATAAAGTAGGGGGAGACCCTCACATCTTAACATCTCTTAACTTCTCTGTACCTCAGTTTTCTGATCCTTAAAATGGGAAGAAGGTACCTACTCTACCTCTTAGATTGAGTCATATGTGGGTCAGAGACGGAGCACTTCTCTAGCCCAGTACAAAGCGCTTAGTATGTACCACAGCTAACTGTCCAAGAAGTCCACATTCAGCTGTGTGACTGTGGACAAGTCACTTAACTTCTCTGTGCCTCAGTTACCTCATCTGTAAAACGGGGATGAAGACTGTGAGCCTCATGTGGGACAACCTGATGACCCTGTATCTACCCCAGCGCTTAGAACAGTGCTCTGCACATAGTAAGCGCTTAAAAAAATACCAACATTATTATTATTATTATTAGTGGGGAAGGAATGGGGGGAGGGAAGTCTGAAAGACCCCTTTCCCTTACATTCTCATACTCCTGTTTGGGATAAATCCTCACGAATCAGTCAATCAACCAGTGGTATGTATTGAGCACTTACTGCGTGCAGAGCACTGTACTAAGCGCTAGGGAGAGTACAATGCGGCAGAAGTTGGAAGACACGTTTCCTGCCCACAAGGAGCTTACAGTTTGGAGGACGGAGGGACCCTCCCACCACTATATCACCCATGTTTAACAGAAATTGCACAGAAAAGACTTCTCATTAACCATTTCGGTAACTACATTGTCAGGAGCTAAAAGACAGTTACCCCCTAAAATAAAAAAAATCTGTATACGGTCTGTCAGCACAACTTGCAAATTTTTTCAAATTCTTATTTTTGTGCCAAATCTTCAATACAAGACAGATGAGCTGTTTTCCACTTAAGTGTTTCTACAGACACTAAAAGTCTCTGGGGAGTACACTTCTCTGCTCTCACCCTGAGATGAGGTTTCCCTTCGCTCAAGATTTGAGAGAGGGAAAAAAAAAGGCAGAGTGATTGCTTTTTCTGGTGTGAAAGATGGTGTAATTGCATTCCAGGGACACTGACCCTCCCTCCCCCTTCCCTTTTGGTCTTTCCCGTCGTGACTTTCCCAGCCGAGAGACTGTCAAGTAACGGGCTGGAAGCTCGCCACACTGAAAACGACGTGCATCAGGGGAGAAGCGGGACGAGAGAATTACTGTGGTCCTGGGCTCAGAAAAACAAGACCGTCGGTGACCTTCTGCGGGTCTTGAAGGATGTGGGCCCTCAGTGAGCCATTCGCTGCCTCCCCGACCTAGGTAACGCCTATGGTCCCAGAATCCCCTTCCCCATTTCAGGGATCGGCTTTGCTTCTCGATTAACACGGCCGGCTGATTCTCACGTGACCTGGATGCTTTCGAAATGCCTGGGTCCATATTCCGTGTCCTGCTATTCCCGTTCATAGTTAGAACAGGGGACATCTCATCGCCTCAGTGGACATCTGAACCATCCCTCCCGGTGGGAGCCACGTCCACATTAAACCCCTTCGCAGGCCGTTCCGCAAGATCTCCTGTGTTGGCGCCGCCCAGGCCTCTCTCTTCGGGAACCTCATTTCTTCCCTCGGTTTCTAGACGGTAGATCCCTCCGGCTGGCCGGGAAGCTTTGGCAAGCAATGAATCAATTGATCAGTGGTATTTTTTGAGTGCTCATTATGTGCAGAGCTCTGGACTAAGGACCCGGAAGAGGATGGTACGGGAAAATTACGGAAACGTGTCCCTGCCCAAAAGGAGCTTCCAGTGTAGAAGGGGAGCTAGCCCTCTTCAAGCCCTCCCGAGAGGCTCATTTTATGACATGACACACGGACAGGGAATAATAAAAATAATAGTATTTGTTAAGCTCTTATTACGTGTCAAGCACCGTTCTAAGTGCTGGGGCAGATACAAGCTAATCGGGTTGGACACAGTCGCTGTCAAATATGGGGCTCGCAGTCTTCCTCCTCATTTTACATATGAGGGAACTGAGGTCCAGAAAAGTGAAGTGACTGGCCCAAGGTCACACAGCAGACAAGTGGCGGAGCCGGCATGAGAACCCAGGTCCTTCTGACTCCCAAGCCTGGGCTCTACCCTCTAAGCCAGGCTGCTCCCCACTAGAGAAGGGATGCAGCAGGCAGGAAGGCAGTCAAGCGCGAGGCAGAAGTGTAAAGGGACACATTTGGCAGAAGAGTGTCCAAGGGTAACGGCTAGTTTACCCCTCTGGCGGAACCGGCCCTAAGCGCGATCAGTCAGTAGGTAGGTCATATTTATTGAGTGCTTACTGTGTGCAGACCACTGGACTAAGAGCTTGGGAGACTACAATAGAACAATAGAACAGACATAGTCCCTGCCCAAGATGAGTTTACAGTCTAGAGGGGGAGACAGACGCGATTAATCCTGCTCCTTCAATATCAATGATCATTTTCCCCACATCTTTCATTTCTGTTCAGACAGGATTCTTGGTGGTAAGCAACGGCAGGGTCAAGAGTGTTTAATGGATGAGGTCAACTCTGATGCTCCTACCGCTTTCTGACTTGGGTCTGCCGACTCATGCGGTGGATAACTGTGTGTTTTATTGCTGCTGCTGTTCTTTTGCATCTGTCATTTATTTATTTATATCGATGTCTGTCTCCCCCTCTAGACTGTAAGCTCGTTGTGGGCAGGGAAAGTGTCTGTTATTTTGTCTTGTTGTACTCTCCCAGGAGCTCAGAACAGTGCCCTGGACACAGTAAGTGCTCAAAAAATAGCTTTGATTAAATAAGAATGATTGACTATAAGCTCATTGTGAGCAGGGAACCTGGCTACCAACTTTGTTATAGTGTGTCCTCCCAAGTGCTCAGTACAGTGCTCTGCACCCAGTAAGTGCTCAAGAAATATAATTAATTGATTGACCGACTGATTTACTGATAGGCTGAAAGCTCATCGTGGGAAGTGCCTACCGACTCTGTTATATTGTACTATCACAAGCGCTTAGTACAGAGCTCTGTACACAGTAAATACTTAATAGATACCATTATTTTATGGTACTTGTTGAGCACTTACTATGTACCAGGTACTTTACTAAGTGCCGAAGTAGATACAAGTTAGTCAGGTTGGACACAGCCCTTGTCCCAAAAGGGGCTCACAGTTTTTCATCCCCATTTTACAGATGAGGTAACTGAAGCCCAGAGGAGTGAAGTGACTTTCACATAGCAGACAAGTGGCAGAGCCAGGACTCTAACCCAGGTCCTTCTGACTCCCAGGCCTGTGCTTTATTCACTAGGCAACACTGCTTCTCTCAGCCCATGCTGCTTCTCTCCCAAGTGCTCAGTTGTACGGCACATGGTAAGTATTCAATAAATATCATTGCTGAATTGATCGCTGGATCGATCTCGGTGGCTAAGCAATGTCTGCAAGGATTTTCTGGGAGCGGGGGCCGTTGTGGGCGGGGGGACACCCATGGTCCTCAAGCTCACAGTTTGTCAGCTGGTAGGAACAGCAGGGCTCGTGCAGGAGAAGCAGTGTGGTCTAGTGGATAGAACACTGGCCTTGCAAGCAGAAGCACCTGGGTTCTAATCCCCGCTCTGCCACTTGTCTGTTGGGTGACCCTGGACAAGTCCCTTCACTTCTCTGTTCCTCAGTTCCCTCATCTGTAAAATGGGGATTAAGACTGGCAGCCCCATGTGGGACAGGGACTGTGTCCAACCCGATTTCCTTATATCCACCCCAGTGCTTAGTACAGTGTCTGACACATAGTAAGCACTGAACAAATGCCATAATTATTATTTTAATTACCAAATTTGGAGCCTGTGGGCACAAGCTGGCTGGCATCACTGGATTAATGATTTATCTCAACTCCCTGAGCCCCTTCAAGACCCAGATAAGCATAACACTGCCCTGTATTTCACTTGAGGAGGGGAAGGAAGTGTGTGTGTGGGGGGGGGGGACTTCCTAGTCGTAATATTAAATTAGAGCCGCGGTTCCCATCACTCGGAGAATGTGTGCGGGAATCAATGGCTTGCGTTATGATTGGCTGCGCTCCCGGAGCCGATGGAGAAGTTCTGGGCGTCGGAGACAGAAGTCTCTCCAACGCTCCGAGCCGGAACGGTTCTTGGATCTATCAGGACTACACAACGGTGGGAGGAGGGGAGGGGGACACTTAGTTCCTCGGAGAGCAAAATGAAGGTCAGACCCTGTTTCCGATAAGAAGGTCCCTCCGCTCGCATCGATTCTGCTGCAATTTGGAGCTTAAAGAGTTATATCCAGTTCGACCCCGACATCTGGAGAGCATTTCGAACGATCGCATTTGATCCTAATGTAATTTGGAGGGGGAATTCACTAGAATTCCTGCATTGGCCGCACTTCAACTACAGGAGATCCGTTCAAGCATTACAGACGATCGGCGCATCTAGCCCGGCCGGAGAGGATCCCGAGGCCCTGCAAAAATCCTCTTGGCCCTTGGTTCTCGATGCCCACCATGATGGGCCTCATTGTCTTTGTATGGGGTGAGGTGGTGGTGGCAGCGGGGGGCAGGGGGTCGGGGCCCTGGGCTGAGCCCTTCCCCCCTCTCCCGACCCAACCGGGAGCACCGGAAGCCGAAACCACGGCTGGAGAGGAGCACCGTCTGCTACCCACCGGGGAGTCTGATGCTCAAAGGCCCCGACACAGTCTTCCCCGAGTTCTGGGTTCCAGATCTTTCCCTGGGAGCAGCCACATCCTGGGAAAAGGGGGACTGAAGAGACACTTCCTCCTCCCCAAGGAAACTTCCCTTCCTGAGTCAGAGGCCCCGGCCCGCCTGGAGACTTGGTCGATCGGGGCTGACAACAAGAGCCGTGTTTGTACGGGGCTGACATAGACGCAGCACCCGGGTCTTCACGGACACCAATAGCCCTCTGGACATCTCATCTTATGAGTTCTATTCTGTAAGCACGTAATCATCCACACAGCCATCTTTTCATTCTCTTCTTCCTCCTATCTGTAATTCATTTTGGGCCTGCCTTCCTTGTTAGGTGGGAAGCTCCGTGAGGTCCGGGATCGTGCTTTCTAACTCTATTACGCCCTTGCAAGTGCTCGTGCTATGCTCTGTACCAAGAAGGGTGCTCAGCAAGTATATATATAATGGTATTTGTTAAGTGCTTAACTATGTGCCAGGAACTGTACTAAGCGCCGGGGTGGATACAAACAGATCGGGTTGGACAAAGTCCCTGTCCCACGTGGGGCTCACAGTCTCCATCCCCATTTTACAGATGAGGTAACTGAGGTCCAGAGAAGTGAAGTTAGCATTTGTTAAGTGCTTACTATGTGCAGAGCACTGTTCTAAGCGTTGGGGTAGATACAGAGTCATCAGGTTGTCCCACGTGAGGCTCACAGTTAATCCCCATTTTACAGATGAGGTAACTGAGGGACAGAGAATTTAAGTGACTTGCCCACAGTCACCCAGCTGACAAGTGGCAGAGCTGGGAGTCAAACCCATGACCTCTGACTCCAAAGCCCAGGCTCTTTCCACTGAGCCACGGTGCTTCTTCAAGTGACTTGCCCAAGGTCACACAGCAGACAAGTGGCGGAGCCGGGATTGGAACCCATGACTTTCTGACTCCCAGGCCCGTGCTCTACCCATTACGCCATGCCGCTTCTCTTAAGTACACCGATTAATTGATCAATTGCTTTTTCAAAGATGTGTCTGCTTACTCCTTTGTTCTCGCAAAGCTCTACACACAGGGAGCATTCAATAAATACCACTGATTGATTGGTCGATGGATGGATCGGAATTGTTCCCGAGAGGATGCTGGGAATAGGTGAGGTAACTGGGGTTGAAGGAGTAGGGTGGGAAGGGCACTGGTTCTGGAAAAATGCCCACTTAGCCCATCAGAGCCATGAGGATATCCCCCACCCGGAGTCACAGTTCATCTGCCGGTCGATTGCTGCTCTGCAGGATGTTTGGGACCCATTGGAGTGACCCTGGCCATGGACATAGCCTGAGGAGTCAATCAAAAAGGTGGGCAAATCAAAGCTACTTAGACTAGTGAAGAGTTTGCTTTGTCCTAAGCGCTGCGATGATCAGCGGGGAATGGGTGAAGGTGATCACTGGGGCCTGCATCTCCTGATCTAAAAGTGTGGGATCTGGGGAAGCTGGAGAGTGATCCCCAAGGAAGGAAATAACAGAGTAAATGGAGCCAAAACCATTCACTGGGCACCCATAACTCTCCTTTAGGCTGAAAATTTCTAAATGGGTTTGTTTCTGTCTGTTTCTCCTCCTCATCTTTTCGTCTCTCCTAAAACTTCCTGAGCCTGACCCTGAGGAGGGAGGCTTAGAGGCCTCAGTTTGGTCAAGTAAAGCGATATCAAGACGGGGCACTTCCCTAATCCCTTCATGGTCCGGTTCCGCTCTTACTGTGAATCGAATCAGGTTCCCTGCTGACATCCCTCACCTCCCAGAATACAGTGGCATTGAGATGTGAAATGAGAAAACGGGGAGCCTTCCGAGAAGGGGAGCGGGGTTGCGGTTTAGCTGAACGCTAACCACTTCTGCAGGAGGGTTCGCGGGAAACCATTAGGCTTAATCGGGCCTAAGTATTTCCACAGTCCACAGAATCCGGGGAAGATTTCCTAGCTGGCGCCAGAATGATGGGAGCTCTCCGGGAGAGCGGGCGGGGAAGGAGCACAGCAGTGGCCCAAGAGCACAGCAGGGATGGAGAGGACAATCCCCGGGGCCGTTTCTCCGGCCCCGCTTCAGCCCCCCAGGCTTGGATTCCTGAGGCGGGACGGGGTAGGGAGTCCTGGCCGCCGCCGTCTCGGAGAAACTCGGTGGTGGAGGAGGAGGACGCGGGGACCACCCAACTTTGAAGCTGTTCTCATCCTTGCTGGCTCGTCATTCAATCAATCAATGGTATTTATTGAGGGTTTACTATGTGCAGAGCAGTGGACTAAGCCCTTGGGAGAGGACTGTCCAACGGAATTAGCAGAGATGTGGCTTGCCCATAAGGAGCGTGCAGTGGAGAGGTTGTGATGTGAAAACAGCGGAGGTTCGGCCGACTGAGGGAAGGTGGGTCTAGCTTTTGGGAAAGCCCTGGCTGGGTTCTGGATACCGGCTCTAGCCTCCCTGCTCACACCCAAACCCAAGGCCTAGTGGAGAAGTTTGGGGCCTATCCAGAAGCAGGCAGTCCCCCTACTTCTGGAGATTTCCCCTCCCACCACAGAGCAGTTGCGAGGATGGACACTGAGGGGATCGATTGCCTTAATACGGCTAGTTTGGATTACACAGAAAACTTGAGTTACCAGTTCCTTCGCTAACTATTCGATTCCCTCTCGCCCAGTTAGAAGAGAGACCTCTTTCTAGCACTCCTCTTTCCTCGACAAATACTTCTCTTTCCCCCCTTGTGTACCTAGATTGCTTTCAGGTGCCCCCCCCCTTCCCGGACATGCCAATCCCCAGGGTTGAGTCTCAGCGGCCATCACGGGACAGATGAGAGATTGCCTCTTTACGCGTTGGCTTGTTTCCTTTATTCTTCCTTTCCCCGTCACTATCTCAACGCTGAATATTTTAGGGCAGTTTTCTTTAGGAAATCAATCCCCCTCAAAGGTTCCGAGTGTGTGCTCGTGATGACACTTGAGGTTCCCCCCCCACACCGATTCCCATTTTCCTCACGTGGAGGAAATGGTTCCATTAAATATCCCGTCTGTTTCCTGACACTCGGTAACAGAGGATGGACAATTTTTTGTCTCGATTCACAATTTATTCCCTTTTTAGACGCAGATCCAAACGGATGCCAAACCGGAAAGGCTGGGCTGGAGGAATTCCCTCTGCTCTCCGGTTTCGACCAAATAATCCTTCCAAAGCCTGATTTGGAAGCAGCAGCTACAAAGAGCTCTACTGGGAGGTGCACATTTCCATTCAAAGGGAATCTACCCTCCTCTTACAATCTTGGATTCGGGCCTAAACTATGGATTAGATTAGGGTATTTCTTGTCATTCTATGAAAATTCAACGTTTTCTTAACACGTGCTAATACAAATATTTAAGAGTCATTTGTGTTATTCCATCGTGGAGCCGGTGGGGGTTCTAAGCTCACATCAGCTCAGTGAAGGTGCACGATGGAATAACCCCTTCCCTCGGCCCTTGACACGAGGAAAACACTCTTCAAACAGGGGTGAGTTTCATTGTGGGGAGTCTAGGCAATGGTGGTTTTAACTGTGAGCTTTACTGAACACTCACTGGGCCCAGTGCACGGCATGAGGGGCTCAGGAGAGAGTACCACCGATATTCAAGGTGTATTCTCTGCCTACAAGGAGCTTCCATTCTGAAGCAGGATGGGCCTAGAGAAAAGAGCGTCTCCCTGGGAGTCAGAGGACCTGGGTTCTAATCCCGGCTCTGCCAACCGCTTGCCGCGTGACCTTGGACAAGTCGCTTCACTTCTCTGGACCCCAGTAATTTCATCTGTAAAATGGGGATTCAATCCTACTCTCTTTTACTCGGACTGTGAGTCTCAGGTAGAACAGGGACTGTGGCCAACTTGATTAACTTGTAACTACCTTAGTGCTTAGAGCAATACTTGACACAGAATAAGTGCCTAACAAGTACCATTATTATTATTAGTAGTAGTATTACCATTATCATTATTATTATTGCAATTCTGAAGGACGAGGTAGTCATGGAAACATTTTCGAAGAGATTATTTGGAAGAAATAGTTGATGACTATCGATCAATCATACAGATTGACAAGTGGGGCTAAAACAGGGTATGAATGAATAATGTGAGTGCCAGAGGGGACTGCTGGCACATAGTGACTCAAGGGGTTGGGAGTTAATCAAGGAAGGCTTGTTGGAAGCAGTGGGATTTTAATCAGGGTTTGAAGCAGGGGAGAGCTGCTGTCTGTCGGAGTGGTGGGGAAGAAGGAGGGAATTCCAGGTTGGGAGAAAAACGTAAGCCGGGAGAGATGGCGGTGGGAGAGATAGCGACGAGGTCCAGTGAGAGAGTTTGCTTGGAATAATGATAATAATAATAATAATGTTGGTATTTGTTAAGCACTTACTATGTGCAGAGCACTGTTCTAAGAGCTGGGGTAGATACAGGGTAATCAGGTTGTCCCACGTGAGGCTCATAGTCTTAATCTCCATTTTACACATGAGGCAACTGAGGCACAGAGAAGTTAAGTGACTTGTCCACAGTCACCCAGCTGACAAGTGGCAAAGCCGGGAATCGAACCCATGACCTTTGACTCCCAAGCCCGGGTTCTTTCCACTGAGCCACACTGCTTCTCTAGAAGTGAACAGAATGAGTTGGTGGGAAATAGCGAATAAAGTGAGCCGATACGCAGGATGGGGAGAGTTGAAGGAAAGCCCGGAAACCGGTTGTGAGGTGTCTTTAAATGTGGAGAGAAGTGGGAAGACAATCAAAGATACTGAGGGAAACACGACAGGACGGTGGCTTGCTCAACTATGACTCCCGCAATGAGCGATAGGCTTCCGGGGACCTTTCTCCGTCAGATCCCTCCTCCTAAAACCTCGCTTTCCGAGCCGCCTTTCATAGGCACTGGCTTCCTGGTAGCAAGCAGGGAGAGGCTGGACGCAGGGAGGCCAGTGGTTGGGGGGATAGGATAGTCCAGCCGGGTTGTACCAAGGGCTTGAACCACGGCGGCGACAGTTTGGGAGGAGAGGAAAAGGCAGTGCGCTGTTTCGTAGGAAGAACGGTCAGGATCAGCAGCGGACGTGAGAGTCGAAGGACAGTGAAGAGTCATGGATGACACCAAGGCTGTGCGTTTCTGGGATGAGCGGACGGTGATGTGATCTATCGGGGTGGGGCAGGGAGGAGGAAGAATAGGTTTAGGAGGAAGGATGAACGGTTCACTTTTAGATATGTTAGTTTAAGGCACTGGAGAGACAGTCAATTGGAGATAATAAAAATAATATTTGTATTTACTAAGTGCTTACAGTGTTCAAGCACTGTACTAAGTGCTGGATTAGATACAAGGTAATCAAGCCCACACGGGACTCACAGTCTAAGTAGGAGGGAGAAAAGGTGTTGCATTTTACAGATGAGGGAACAGGGAAGCAAGTGACTTGCCCAAAGACACACAGCAGGCAAATGGAGGAGTCGAAATTAGAACCCAGGTTCTCTTACTCCCAGGCCCATGCTCTTTCCACTAGGCCAAGCCATTTTTCAGGTGTCCTGGAGGCAAGAAGGAGATGTGGGATTGATCGTTCGCCGAGAGGTTGGGACTCGGAGAGGTAGATTTGGGGCGTCATCCATGTCGAGTTGGTAGCTGAAGCCACGTGAGTGATTAAGCTCTCTAAGGGAATTCGGGTAGAGCGAGAAGGGTGGAATAATTAGGAGATATTCTCTGCAGTCCTGAAATACAGTTGACTTGTGCAGAGCAATTCAAGTGACGTGATATATAGTTCTAACACAGACCGAGTGAAAACGGCGGTGAAAATTTCTGGGACCCTGACATCCTCTCCTACATCTGACTGCAAAGATTACAGCCCTGTAAAGGAACAATGGGTTCTAATCCCCCACTCCTCCACCAGTCTGCTTTGTGACCTTAGGCAAGACTCTTAAATTCTCTGGGCCTCAATTACCTCATCTGTAAAATGGGGATGAGGACAGTGAGCCCCATGTGGAAGAGGGACTGTGTAAAACCTGATTTCCTTGTATCCACCCCAGTGCTTAGAATGGTGCTTGGCACAAAGTAAGCGCTTAACAAATACCATAATTCTTCTTATTATTAAGAGATTCTGAGCAGGTGTAATCCAGTAAGCGTTTAATGAATACGAATGACTGACTTGCTGCTGCTACAGGCCCAATAACCACAACTGTCACCATTTTTCTCTGTCCATCTGATCGGGAGCCCTGAGCCAGATGGTTGATCCCAGAGAGGAAAGGAAGATGCGGGGTGGAGAATGAGGGATGAGAGAAGGACCCTCTCTGTCTTTTCTGCAAGTCCCTTTCCCCATCTCCGGGCCAAGACCGACAAGACTTGCTCTGGGGGGTTTTCATCTCAAGAAAACTGGGAGAGTCGCTCTTTCTCCGAGTCCTACTGGGAGAATTAGCCCCAGAAAGGCAGCAAGGGGTGGTCAGGGTGCGGGGATTCGGGGTCACGGAGCGGTTAAGTGATAATAATGTTGGTATTTGTTAAGCGCTTACTATGTGCAGAGCACTGTTCTAAGAGCTGGGGTAGACACAGGGTAATCAGGTTGTCCCACGTGAGGCTCACAGTTAATCCCCATTTTACAGATGAGGTAACTGAGGCACCAAGAAGTTAAGTGACCTGCCCACAGTCACACGGCTGACAAGTGGCAGAGGCAGGATTCGAACCCATGACCGCTGACTCCCAAGCCCGGGGGCTCTTTCCACTGAGCCACGCTGCTTCTCTAAGTAACTTAAGTAAGTCGACTAAGTAAGTGCTGTGCGAGGTCAGCGCAAGACACCCAGTTAGAAGACGGCAAAACTTTTAAGAAAACTGGCCCTCTGCATTACTCTGCTGAGAGGGGAATTATGTTGGATCTGAAACTGGAACCTGAATTTTCACCTCCAAAACTCTCAATCCACTCACCTCCCGGAATCCTCAATTCTGTTAATAATTTGGCCAATAGATGGCACCATGAGAATCCCACATAGCCCTTTTTTCCGAGATTATTCATCCTCGGGCTGCTCCCAAAATATTGAGCAAAACGTTCACTGAAATGCAGCAGTATTTGGACAAGTAGATTTCCTTTCCTTTAGTGTTTTATTATCAGAAACTTTTTCTTTTTTACTACGAATCCCTAAAGTTATGGAAACTAATCTGGATGGTGAGGACTGACTATAAACTTTTACAGTATTACTTGTGGGAAAATTTTTTTTCCAGCTCTAATTTATGTTCCCGTTCTTTTAACGTGAAGCTTAGTGGTTATATATGTTAAAGTTGCTATAAACCTTAGGGGAGCATTTTCTAGGTTCTCTATTTGAATGGAACACACTATTAGGGAGAAAGATAATTTATAATGCCATATTTGAGTAGTGAAAATGGAATGTATATATTTCAGAAAATTCAAACCAAAACATCTCTCCCGGATCATCCACCTCCAACCACCCAAGAAGAAACACTCGTGACGCCTATGAAAGTTTTTGCCCCTCTCTGACCTGTTCCCTGTGCCTTGTCCACATTTTTCTCTCATCGTTGGCCTTCTTATCACTCCCTCAATCAACCAATCAGTCAATCATATTTATTGAGCACTTATTGTGCGCAGAGCACTGTACTATGCACTTAGGAGAGTGCAGTGCAACAGATTTGGTAGACACCCTGCCCACAAGGAACTCAAAATCTAGAGGGGGAGACAGACATTTATTCAAAGAAATAATTTATAGTACATAATTTAGAGTAATGTACATAAGTTCTGTGGGGCTGAGAGGGGAGTGGACTAGCAGTTGCCTGAAGGTCACAGATTCAAGTGCACAGATGATGCCTGTCTACTTGTTTTGTTTTGTTGTCTGTCTCCCCTCTTCTAATAATAATAATGATGATGGTATTTGTTAAGCATCTTACTATGTGCCAAGCACTGTTCTTAGCGCTGGGACAGATACAAGGTAATCAGGTTGTCCCCCGTAGGGCTCACAGTCTGAATCCCCCTTTTACAGATGAGGGAACTGAGGCCCGGAGAAGTGAAGTGACTTGCCCAAGGTCACACAACAGACAACTGGAGGAGCTGGAATTAGAATCCAGGTCCTTCTGACTTCCAGGCCCGTGCTTAATCCACTAGGCAACGCTGCTCCTCCATGACAACGTTACCATCCTCCCTTCCTTCCTCGCACACCCACGATTTCGACATTATCCTCGATTCCTTTCAATCTTTCAACCTCAACATTCAGTCAGACTCACTAAATCTTGTTGAGTCTTCTTTCACACGATATCTGCAGTCTGCCCCTTTCCTCTCCTTCCAAGTTTCCAGCTTCCTTGCTGACCTCCCCGCCTTCAGGTTTTCCTTTCTCCAATCCATACTTCATTCTATTGATGATAATGATGATGATGATGATGATGATGGTATTTTGCCCAGATTATTCTTCAAGAACCTCCTGCCCATATCTCGTCACTTCTCAGAACCCTCCAGTGGTTTCCCATTCCTTGCTGTATAAGCCGAAACTCCTGAACATCGGCTTTAAGGTACTAATTCAGTCCCTCACCCCTGTAGGACAGAGACTGTGTCCAGCCTGATTATCTCTTATCTACCCCAGCACTTAGAACAGTGCTTGGCACATAATAAGTGCTTAACAAATACCACCATTATTATTATTATTACCTTACTGGGGCAGGATCAGTTTGTGGCTTCACCAATCCCACCTGGGGTTGAGTGAGTTCCTAGAGAAGGAGTGTGGCCTAGCGGATAGAGCACAAGCCTGGGAGGCAGAAGGTCCTGGGTTCTAATCCCGGCTCCGCCACTTGTCTGCTGTGTGACCTCGGCCAAGTCACTTCACTTCTCTGGGCCTCAGTTACCTCTTGTGCCAAAGGGAGATTAAGACTGTGAGCTCAATGTGGGACAGGAACTATGTCCAACTTGATAAGTTTGTAACTCCTCTATGGTTTAGTGATCTGTGTCTAACCAGATTAGCTAGCGTCTACCCCAGTGTTTAGTACAGCACCTGGCACCTTTTAAGCGCTTAAAAAATACTATTAAAAAATATGGTTCCCAGGATGCCCATTCAACCCAACGTCATGGGGCTCGGAGACCCAGGTCCCAAGTAGAAGTCAGGCTTCGGGAACATAGATTTCTCTGGAAGTTTCACTGATCCTTTCGGAGCAGAAAGAAGGATGTGAACCAAGAGCCAGTTTGGCTTCTGCTGGTTAGAAATACGAGGAGAAAAAATATTAGTGTTTCCCAAATGGAAACAGAGCCCAGGTTGTGGGGAAAGTCGCTTTATTCTCAAACTCCCAGACGGATATTTCAAATGACAGACCATAAAACGGAGTATGAAGACCATCAAGTGCTCGCTCGATGGCACACGCCTGCTCTAGCCAGAAACGCAGAAGAGAAACCAAAATCAATGAGTCATGATTAAATAATAATAAATAGGAAAAAATTTTCCTTCGCTTTATTTTCTCGAGTTGGGAGACCTGAAAGGGTCCATTGGTTCGAAGGAGCCAAAGTCAGTTGAGCCTCTCTCCACTGGGGTGGGAGAGAGGAGGTGAGCTCGTTGTGGACGGGGAATGTGTCTGTTTATTGTACTCTCCCAAGAGCTAAGCACAGTGCTCAGCACACGGTAAGCATTCATTATATACGATTGATTGACTGAGATGAGCTCGAGTCATCAGCTTTCTTTTCCGCCTACTGATTCTTGCTCCTCTCCTGCTACCATCCAAACTGCCCGCTTCACTCCAACTACTTGCAACACCAGCACCAAACTACCTACTGTCCTTCTCTCTCATCTCTCTCACCTTGACCTCTTGCTCATTTCCTCCACCCTGCCTGGAACTCCCTCCCCCTTTGTAGTCAACAGACCCCCACTCTCGCCCTTCACAGCACCTCTGAAAACCACACCACCCCCGGGAAGCCTTCTCTGACTAACCTCATCTCTCCATCCTATTTTCTCTCCTTACTGCTTCATTCATTCAATTACTACTATTATCATTATTTGATTTTAAGTGCTTATTAACAGTCCCTCTGAAGTGCGTGCTCACTGTGGGTGGGGAACCTGTCCATTCATTCAATAGTATATATTGAGCGCTTACTATGTGCAGAGCACTGTACTAAGCGCTTGGAATGGACAAATCGGTAACAGATAGAGACAGTCCCTGCCCTTTGACGGGCTTACAGTCTAATCGGGGGAGACGGACAGACAAGAACAATAGCAATAAATAGAATCAAGGGGATGAACATCTCATTAAAACAATAGCAACTCTGTTGTACTGTACTCTCCCAAGTGCTTAGCACAGCGCTCTGCACATAGCAAGCACTCAGTGAATATCATTGATTGAAGGAAGACATGATTCTGAACCTCTTTCCTCAGCTTCCCACCGGAAAAATTGGGGAAAATAAACACGGGGTCCCTTCCTACCTGACACCAAGAAATGAGATTATACATACTTTGAGTTTATTGGTAATTAATCAATCAATTGATCAATGATATATCTTAAATGCTTAGTATGTGCAGAACCCTTGATCAAGAGCTTTGAAAAATATAATAGAGTTAGCAGATATGATCCCTGTTCTCAAGAGAAGAAAGGAGGAGAAGAAGAAGAAGAAGGAGGAGGAGGAGAAGAAGGAGGAGAGGAGAAGAAAAAGGAGAAAGAGGCAGGAGGAGAAGAAGGAGAAGGAAGAGGAGGATAAGGAGAAAGAGAAGAAGAAGGAGGAGGAGAAGGAAAAGAAGGAGAAGGAGAAGAAGAAAAAGAAGAAGGGAAGACGGAGGAAGAGGAGGAGAAAAAGGAGGAGGAGAAGGAGAAGAAAAAGAAGAAAGGGGAGGAGAAAAAGGAGAAGGAGAAGAAGAAGATGATGAAGAATAAGAATTACTGAGGTATTTGTTAAGCGCTTACTATGTGCCAAGCACTATACTAAGTGCAGGGGCATACACAAAATAATCAGGTCCCACATGGGACTCACAGCCCAACTAGGAAGGAGAAAAGGAATTGAATCCCCATTTTGCAAAGGGGAGAACTGAGGCCCAGAGAAGTGACATGACTTGCCGAAGGCCACACAGCAGACAAGGGGTGGACCAGGACCGCAACCCAGGTCCTTCTGACTCCCAGGTCCGAGCTCTTCCCACTAAGCCTCGCTGCTTCGCCAGTGTACCAACTGTCCATGAATTTAGAACAATTCCTTCTTGAACCTATTGATGTCTTCCGCCTGCACAACTTCTCCGTGGTAACGAATTCCACATGCAGCACATGTTTGGTCCAGACTGAAAAGGAAATGCCCTGATCTAGCAACACTTCTGGCAATCCGGTCAGCCCAGGCCGAGGGAGGGACACCACTAACCAACACGAATTTCTTCAGGGGCACCTTCGCCCTGCACAGGTATCGCCGAGGGATCTTTCGATCATTACCAGTCAGTCGCTCGATGGGATTTATTGAGCGTTTACTACGCGCAGAGCACTGTACTAAGTGATTGGGAGAGTACAGGGCAACACAGTTAGCAGACACGTCCCCCCCATAATGAGCTTACAGTGTACGTAGTGTATGCTACCATCGTCCTCCTCATCTACATCCGTGATATTAGTTAATTGATTTTGGTATTTGTTAAGCACTTTCTATGTGTCCAGGCACTGGGGTAGGTACAAGTTAATTAGGTCGGACGCAATCCCTGACCCACATGGGGCTCACCGTCCAAGTAGGAGCGCCTAGTGGATGGAGCCCAGGCCCGAGAGTCAGAAGCTTTGAGTTCTAATCCCGGCTCTGCCGCTTGTCTGCTGTATGACTTTGGGTAAGGCCCTTAATTTCTCTGTGCCTCAGTTTCTTCATCTACAAAATGGGGATTCAACATCTGTTCTCCTTTCTACTTAGACTGTGCACCCCGTGGGACCTGATTATCTTGTGCCAATGCCAGCACTTAGTACAGCCTTAGCATGTAGTAAGCTCTTAACAAATACCATTATTATTATTATTACTATGGAAGATTGTGAACAGCGTGGTGGATCGGTTGTTGGGTCAAACAAGTCTGAGATATTTTCCCTTCTGGGCCAAACATTTCTACAAAGACCCTGATCTTGTGGTGAAAATGAGAAACAGTTCATTTCAGACAGAGTAATCTTCGAACAGCGGATTTGTTTTTTCAACAGAGCACACTTAAATCTGTCCGAAGCAAGACGGAAAAAGACTGTTGTCTGAGAACTCAAAGTCAGGGCATGCGAATAAGTGCCCCACAGCACTTATGTACATATCTATAATTTCTTTATTCATACTACTGTCTAGACTGAGAGCTCACTGTGGGCAGAGAACAGCTCTACCAACTCTTACATTGTACTCTTCCAAGCACTTAGTACAGTGCTCTGCACACAGTAAGGGCTCAATAAATACCATGGATTTATTGATTGATGACTGCCAGCCATTTCGTGCGGGTCATTCATTCATTCACTCAGTCGTATTTATTGAGCCCCTACTAAGAACTTGGGAGAGTACAATATAACAATAAACAGACATTCCCTGTCCACAAGGAGCTTAGAGTCTAGAGTGGGAGACAGTAATAAAAATAAATAAATTACAGATTTGGACATAAATTCTGTGGGGCTGGGAAAGGGACTTGAAGAAAGGCGAGCAAGTCAGGGTGACGCAGAAAGGAGTGGGAGAAGAGGAAAGGAGGGCTTAGTCGGGGAAGACATCTTAGAGGAGATGTGCCTTCAGTAAGACTTGGAAGTGGGAGAGAGTAATTGTCTGTCGGATTTGATTAGGGAGGGCGTTCCAGGCCAGAGGCAGGACACGGGCGAGGTGTCGGCGGCGAGGTAGACAAGTTTGAGGTAAAGTGAGAAGGTTAGCATTAGAGGAGCGAAGTGTGTGGGCTGGATTGTACCTAATGAGCAGATACGTTCCCTGCCCACAGTGGGCTTACGGTCTAGAGGGGCTCAGTGATACATCTCCAAGATGCAGTGAACACCTTGGATGGGGAAGGTGCAGGCTTCTCTCCCACCACCACCGGTCACTAGATGAATTTTCAATCCTCCTGCCCCTGTGCTTACAGAGCCATTTCGCTTTAAATCCCCCCGCAAGCTGCAAAAACCAGCCTGAATTATGTAATTGATAGAGCTTCACCACCCTAGGGGTTGGGGTGGGGGTGAGGGGGCGGGAACAGGAAGCCCCTTCCTCCCACCCCTGCATTACATACCGCTCTGGAGTGTCGAGTTGGAGCCCGGAGCCGCCGTGAGATGGAGAGTTAAGAATATCGTATTCAATTGAAACTGCAGGGGAATTTGAGGGAGGCCAAGTGTAATTACTTTAGTTGGACGTGGGCCAGGACGACAGATAAACACAAGCGGCTTTGAGCAAATCTCTGCCAACCAGGTGACGGAGACTCGGGCAGCACGTGGTGCCCCCCGCCCCCAAAGCATGCTGGGACAAGGGGTTAGGGCAGGACTGGGGAGGAGAGGAGGGGCCTCCTTGTCAAAGAGAAATAGCCTTTCCTCTAAGATTCAGTTGTCTGGGAGGTCCACCCCTCTCACACCAACCCAGAACGGCCTCTCTCAGACGGTCGGAGCTGACAGCACAAAGTGGCACGGCTGCCAGACTAAATTAGGCGCCTGTCATTTTTCTTCTGTTGTCCAAGATTCCAGCAACAAAACAGCAGGGAACTCCCCAGACACATTTTCCCTCAAAACATATTCATTTCTCTTTGCGCGAAAATGCCTGAATTGTGTCGTCCAAGTTAAACAGGACAGGAATTTCCCCATAAGTCAAAAACAATATTAATTCTGAGCCCACACATTTTTCTTCTTGTAAGGTACGCGTGTTTAAAGGGTGCACGCACTGCAGACATGCAGTAAGATGGAAAGAGCACCGGGTGAAAAAACAAGAAGGGAAACGCAACAGAATTCATTTCTTCAAGGGGGATTATTTGAGGGGTTGCTGATCTGATCGGTATGAACGCCGGAATGAGCCTTTTTCTCTGTGGTCTGTTGCACGAATAATTCTGGTGGACTTTATGTCTCAGGTTGAGATTGAGAATTTCTGCGCTGCTCAGCTCTTCAACTGGCATTGCCCACGGTGGATGAGGAGGGAAGACGCACAGGTTGTCTGAGACCAATAGTGTTGCCCAACAACACTGACAAGCCCCCCCCACCCCCACCCCCACATCCTGTGTAGACAACACAGAAATCCCGTTTCACTGACATAGCCAGATTAGCAGAGGACCCTTTTTCCCATTTAGACAGCAACTGGGAGTTTGATAAATGATGGCTCTTCTAACGGCCGGTGGCTCATGTAATCAAAATAAAATCACGACTATTTTCTCCTGCTTTCTTTTTTATCCCCTAACTGTTTTTTCAGCCACTCGGCCCAGGTTTTCGTTTTCACGGAGACCCACGCTGACCTCCGAATATCTGATATTTTTCAGTTAATATTAGGGTCCATCTGGTTTGAATTGAACATTCTTATGAGTCATTTTTCTGAGATAGGAACACTGCACTCCAGAAATCTTCCATTAATATTTTAACATTTTAAATCAAACATTGAAGAGTGCATTACCTAAGTCTTGGAGCAATTTAGGAAAACTATCCTATCCCGGGTGCATGCTTCTACATCATTTGTATATCTACGTATTAATGGCATTTGTTAAGCACTTTTTATGTTCCGGGCACTGTATTGAGCAGAGGGGTAGATAGAAGGTTGGACACAGTCCATGTCTTACATGGGGTTCACCATCTTAGTCCCCATTTTACAGATTAGGTAACTAAGGCACAGAGAAGTAAAGTGACTTGCTTACTATGTGCCATGCACTGAACTGAGCACTGGGGTAGGTACAAGTTAATCAGGTTGGACACAGTCCGTGTCCCATGTGGGGCTCACTGTCTTAACTTCCATTTTACAGACGAGGTAACCGAGGCACGAAAAAGTTTACTGCTTTGCCCAAGGTCACAGAGCAGACAAATAGCGGAACCGGGATTAGAACTCAAGTCTTCCGACTCCTAGGCCCATGCTCTTTCCACCAGGCAATTCTGCTTCTTTATTTAATGTCTCTAGAGTGAACACTGTGTCTGGAAGAAAGACACTGATCCCATATTTGTGTGCGAATTTTTGACTGTTGGCCAGTGCAGAATTCCTCCAAAACTCATTATCAATCAATGGTATTCGTTGAACACTTACGGTATGCAGAGCACTGGACCGAGCATTTGGGAGAGTTCAATATAACAGAGGTGGTAGACATGTTCCCTGCCCACAAGGAGCTTACAGTCTAGATGAGGAGATAAACATTAAAATAAATTAAGGATACGGACATAAATCTGTAGGCGACTAGACTGTAAGCCTGTCATTGGGCAGGGATTGTCTCTATCTGTTGCCGAATCGTACATTCCAAGCGCTTAGTACAGTCCTCTGCACATAGTAGGTGCTCAATAAATACTTTTGAATGAGTGAATGACTGAGGGTACTCCACCAATGTTTTGGCAGTAACGTCAGGAGAAGGAATCTGGGTGGTTTTACAGGGTTCTACAGGAAATAAAGCTTCTGCTCTTACTTCCACTTGACACCCAACTGAAGTAAAAAATAACAAAAGCCACACTTTTATTTGTCCATCCGCTCTGCTTTTCTTACTTCTGTTTTTTTTACTTTGTTATGGTATTTGTTAAGCGTTTACTACGTGCTAAGCACTTTACTAAACGCTGGGGTAAGAGATACAAGGTCATCAGGTTGGACACGATCCCCGTCCCACATGGGGCATACGGTTAAGTCGGCGGGAGTAGACTTTAATCCCCATTTTACATATGAGGTAGCTGAGACCGACGGAATTGAAGCGACTAGTCCAAGGTCACACAGTAGACAAGTGGCAGAGCCGGTGTTCGAAACCAGGCCCTCTGACTCCCACGCCATGCTCTTTCCCCTAGGCTACGAAGTTTTCCGAGTGTCCTCATTTTGAAGATTGAGATCATTCTACCTTTTTTGAAAAGCAGTATTTCTCAAAGTGGCCTTTGGGGATGTGAATTTGGGGGATGAGGGAGGAGAGCCGGGCGACCTGGATTTCTGGCCCAACTCTGTCCCGGCCTTCTCTGTGCCTCAGTCTCCTCATCTGTAAAGTGGGGTTTCAATACATGTTCTCCCTCCTACTTGGGCTGCGGGCCCGATGTGGGGCAAAGGGACCTTGTCCCACCTGATTGTTATCTACCACAGCGCTTAGTACGGTGCTTGGCACGGAGTCAGAACTTAACAAACGCCACAATTATTCTGGGGAGGTGGGCCAGAGGGAAGGGCAAGGGAGAGGAAGAGAGGCATTCGAGGAATTTACATCCGGAAATAAGGACAGTGGACGTTTTGAAAAGAGTGCGGAATCGATGTGCGATCTGTCTACAGATCGACTCCACACCCCTGATAGAACTGAATACTTCTCAAAAACGAACCAGCTGGGTATTTGGATGGATTATTTGTCTGCACTGAGCGGAAACATGCTCAAGCAAGTTGAGTCCCCAGATCGGCCGCTTTGAAAACCTCGCCGGAGAGGAAAAAAAGAGAGGTTTAAAACAAAGATCTTTTCAACTAAACGCAGGACTCCCTCCCTTCCCCCTAAGTGGCTTTGGTTTTATTGTTATCCAACGCATTTGTGTTTTTTCATCGTTTTCACAGAAAATGGCTTTCTTCTGTTTGCTGGGCAGTAAATCGTCTATTCCTTATAGCGGGGCCTTCATTGGTGAATTGTACGTCCTGGAAACTTGATACTCCTGTGAGAGAATTCAAGAGGCGAAGCCCATTCCTTTCCAAATACCTTGGCCTATGCAGCCTAGTTTCTATTCTGTGTTGAGTTCAAACCAGCCTGATTGACAACGGCGACTTTGTGATTCCGGGAACATTGTCCCCCTCTGGCCGTGTCCTGAGGTGGGCTCGGAAGATCCATCAATCAATCGATCAATCAGCTGTATGTATTAAGCACTTGCATTTATTGAGCACTTATTGCATGCAAAGCACTGTGCTAAAGGTTTGGGAGAGTACAATATAACAAAATAGCAGACTCATTCCCTGCTCTCAACGAGCCTACAGTCTAGAGAGGTAGACACCATAGGAAGTAGAGGAGTATGAGAAGCGTCATAATGATAATAATAATAATGATAATAAGGATTGTGGCATTTGTTAAGCACTTACTATGTGCCAGGCGCTGGGGTAGATACAAGTAAATTGGGTTGGACACAGTCTCTGTCCCACCCTAGACTCACAGTCTTAATCCCATTTTACAGAGGAGGCAACTGAGGCGTAGAAAAGTGAAGTGACTTGCCCAAAGTGACATAGCAGACAAATGGTAGAGTCAGGATTAGAATCCAGTGCCTGGCATGTTGTAAGTGCTTAATACCATTTAAAAAAGAGAGAGAGAAAAAAGAACACCAGATGTTAAGACAACTGGTGCCATATCCATACTGGTCCAGGGGGTCACTGGCCAGTAAAAAACTGGGCAACTGGCCACTCTGCTAATATGCCCTTCAGGATCAAGTGCACGAAAGAATAGAGCCTTGCTGCATTGGTAGGTGTGATATTTGTTAAATGCTTACTCTGTGTCAAACACTGGGGTACAGAATAATCAGGTCAGACTCAATCCCTGCCCCACGTGGGACTCCCAGTCTAAGGGAGAGGGACAACAGGTTTTGAATCCCCATTTTACAGATGAGGAAACTGAGGTAACCCAGCAGGCAAGTGGCAGAGCCAGGATTAGAATCCAGGTCCCCAACTCCCCAGCCCAGCCTCTTTACTCTTAGGCCACACTGCTTCTCTAATGGGTCGTTCCATCCAGGGCCTGTCTCTATTTTTGAGCCCGTCTTTCGGTATCGCGATCGTCCCAAAGCCTCCGCTCAAACACCGCGACCCCTCTCGAGATGGCTCCCTTCCAGCAGTCTACCCACAATCCCAGAGCTGTTCTGCTGCAGTGTTTGAGACCGCGATTCGCTATAACTTGAAGTTGTTTATTCTTTTCTCCTTTTATGGGTCCGGGCTCAGGTCACTTTCCAGTAGCTTCTTGCGTGTCCTGCCGTCATCTGTTTCCCTCCCGGAGTTCATTTGCAGTGAGCATTGCTTCAGTGTTGGTGAACTGTTTGGGTCTTAGATCTCTTTGGAGTCCTGCCACTTCAGGAGCTGATTAGCCTCGCGGATAGAGCACGGGTCTGGGAGTGGGAGGATCTGGGTTCTAATCCCAGCTCCGCCACTGTCTGCTGTGTGATCTTGGGCAAGTCACTGAACTTTTCTAGGCCTCAGCTTCTTCAACTATAAACGGGGGATTCAATATCTGTTCTCCCTCCTACTTTGAGTGTTAGCCCTATATGGGACAGGGACTGGGTTTGACCCAATTAACTCGAACCTTCCTCAGCACTCAGAACAGTGCTTGACACATAATAAGTGCTTAAAAACCACCCCAATTATTATTATTATTACTGGTGCTGCATACCTTTCCCAGATGGCATTGGTAAAAGTTCTCTGAAAGCTGTGTGTTGAACTGACAGCCCCAGGGTTTTAGTACTTAGTACTTAATGCTTAAGAAACACCACTATGATTATTAAAAGATTTGTGTTTTTATGGTATTTTTAAGCACTCACTATGTATCAAGCACCTTCTTAAGTGCTGGGTTAGATACAAGTTTATCAGGTTGGACACAGCCCCTGTCCCACTTGGGGCTCACAGTCTAAGTAGGAGGGAGAACAGGTATTGAATCCCCATTTTACAGCCGAGGAAACTGAGTCCCAGAGAAGTTAAGTGACTTGCCTGAGGTCACAAGGCAGGCAAGTGGATGAGCTGGGGTTAGAACTCAGGTCCTCTGACTCCCAGGCCCCTGCTCTTTCTGCCCCAAACACCACTCCCCACTGGCTCTAATGATGCTTCCAACGGACCGTCTGTGGAGTGGTGTCTATGACTAGGCCCCGAAATTCAGCCTGACAAATTTTATGGGCGTTATAGATTCATCTTTCGGGAGTCACATGCTTTTTGTTCGGTAGGGTGATGGTGTTGCTTTAAAACTCCAAAGAGAAGCCAAGCGGAGCTTCAGCCATGTGTAGTTTGTCCACCATACGCTTTACATCCACCTCAAAACTGTGAATGATTCTGTGTAAAGGGAAAGGCAGGGTGAAATCGCTTCCTGACATCTCCAGAAGGTTTGCGATCCTTCCAAGAGCTGTGTGCTGTGCTAGTTATTATTTTTTTCTTCCTTTCCAGGCCGAGTCTCACACTGTTGTTTTAGTCACAGCCATCTCTGGAGGTTAGAGACGAGCAAAGTGCTGACTAACTTGGCCTTTAGCGGGACAGCAGTTCCTAAATAAACTTTCTATTCTACCTCCCGCCTTCCTCCTCCAATCCTTCTCACCCTCTTCCTCCTCCTTCTCATCCTCTTCCTCCTCTCCTCCTCTTCCCCTCTTTCTCATTCTTTCTCCCTCCTTTTCATCCTCTTCCTCCTCCCTTCCTCCTCCTCCCTGCTTTCTTGTCCTTTCCCTCCTCCCTCTCATCCTATTCCTCCTCTCCCTCCTTGTCATCCTCCCCTCTTCTCTCTCCTCCTCCCATCCTCCTCTTTCTCTTCTCCTCATTCTCTTTTTCCTCCTTCTCATCCTCTTCCTTCTCCCCTCACTCTCCTCTTCCTCTCATTCTCATCCTCTCCTGCTCTCCTTTTCATCCTCTTCTCCCTCCTTCTCATCCTCTTTCTCCTCCTCTCTTCCTCCTCCTTGTCTCCCTCATTCTTGTCCTCTTCCTCCTCCTCCTCTTCATCCTCCCCTCCTCTTCATCCTCCTCTTCCTGATCCTCCTCCTCCTCCTTCTCCGCATCCTCCCCTTCCTTCCGTCTCCTGCTCTTCTTCCCACACAGAAACCAAACTGAATGCTCTTTAGACATTTTCACATTCCTCAGCACAAGGACAAGGAGAGTTTTCCCTTCTCCCCACTGCCCGCCGACGCCCGGCTCCCACCCCTTGCTGGTTCTATCCGGGTGCCTTACCTTACCGAGCCTGCTTGGGTTGCAAGCTTTTGCTTGAGAAAAGCCGGGAGGGGAAGGAGCGAACAACTCGTAGTGAGGGAGTGTCGGCTTGGCCCGCCGAGGGATCGTGGGATCGTGTTCTCTCGACCACCCAGGGTGATCCCGATCTGGGCGGGCTCTGGGTCTTTCTCCTCATTTCTTTTACTTACGCTGCTTGATCCGAAGTTGCCGGGTGAATTTAAAGGACCCGGGCCTCACCCAGCTTCCCAGACAGTGGCCCAGAAAGCCCCCATAGGTCGGGAGTTTGCTTGAAAAAGGCGTCTTTGTTTTCTTTGGCCTGGTCACGGGCCGGGCTAGAGGTGGGTGGGTGGGTACGTCTGGGGAAGGATGTGGATGGGGGCTGATGAAAATTGGTGGGAGCCGCCAGTACCTCTCCGCTTTGCTGGAAACCCTGAATAATCATCAGATGAATGTGCACAGGATCTGTGAACGCGGTTCCAGGCGGCAGTCCGTGTCAGGATTTCTGTACACGGTTCCAGACGACTGCTTGTGCAAGGATTTGTGTGCATGGTTCCAGACGGCAGCCCGTGCCAGGATCCACGTGTGCAATTCCTGATGTCAGCCTGTATCGGGATCTGTGTACATGGCTCCAGACGGCAGCATGTACTAGGATCCGTGTACACGGTTCCCAGTGGCGGACTGTGCCGGGATCTGTATGGATCCTGATTCCAGATGGCAGTGAGGGAACCAGTGGGTCGGGAGGGAAAATTTCCTAAAAACAGGGCAGAGCAGGGAGCAAGTCACTTCACTTCTTTGTGCCTCAGTTTTCTCACCTGTAAAGTGGGGATTGACCGTGAGCCTTAAGTGGAACATGGACTGCGTCCAACCTGATTATCTTGTATCTAACCCAGCACTTAGTACAATGCCTGGCACATAGGAGCTTAATACATACCGTAAATCCCCCATCCCCCATCCATTCATTCAATAGTATTTACTGAGCACTTACTATGTGCAGAGCACTGTACTAAGCGCTTGGAGTGTACAATTCGGCAACAGATAGAGACAATCCCTGCCCAATAACGGGCTCACAGTCTAATCGACGGGCTCACAAAAACAGAGCTTTAACTATAACTGTAATCCAGCTATACTGTACTCTCCCAAGCGCTCTGCATACAGTAAGTACTCAATAAATATGATCGATTGATTATTTAGATGTCCTCTGAATTAGAAGACACGTCTGTTTGTGAGATTCACCTCTGAGTGTATGTGTGGTTGAAAAGGCCAGTTCATAGTCCTCGTGCTTGTACTGTCTTGTACTCTCCCAAGTGCTTATTACAGTGCTTTGCACACAGTAGGCGCTCAATAAATACGATTGAATGAATGTCCCAGCCTCAGGGTACACATTGAAAAGCTTTCCTTTGTTGAGTTGTCATGCTGAATGTCGGCAGTTCTGGTGCTGATTTCCCTTTTGCTTTCTTGTATCTTAACTAATCCCAGCTCTGCCACTTACCTACTTACTTAGAGAAGCAGCGTGGCTTAGTGGAAAGAGCAGAGGCTTGGGAGTCAGAGGGCGTGGGTTCTAATTTCAGCTCCGTCATTTGTCTGCCGTGTGACCTTGGGCAACTCACTTCACTTCTCTGGGTCTCAGTTTCCTCTTTTGTAAAATGGGGATTAAGACTGTGAGCCCCATATGAGACAACCTGATTACCTTGTAACAATCCCAGTGCTACGAACAGTGCTCGGCACATAGGAAATTCTTAACAAATACCATTATTATTATTATTATTATTAGCTGATGTGTGACTTTGGGTAAGTCATTCAACTTCTCTGTGCCCTCAGTTTTCCCACCTGTAAAATGAGGTTTTGATTGCTGACCTCCCCGCTGCTTAGACGGTGAGCCCTGTGTGGGTCAGGGGCTGTGTCTGATTGAATTGTATTGCACCTAACACAGTGCTTGGCACATAGTAAGCACTTAGGAAAACCAAGGTCACACAGCAGGCAAGCAGCAGAACTGGGATTAGAACCCAGGTCCTCTGACTACTTGGCCCGTGCTCTTTCCACTAGGCCACGCTTCTCCTGCCTCTCCTCCAAAGTGGACAGGGGTAAACCTGGAGAGGATGAGCACAGCAGAAATCTCTGCAGAACTACTGTGACATCTGAACCACAGTTTGGAAAAATATCGAGTGTTCTGGGAGGATTTCTTGGGAATTTCTCTGCTTTTTTTGTTGAAGAAGCTCTTCTTGATCCCTAAAGTCAGTCCGAAGGAGTTCATTTCTTTGCCAGTGAGATTGATAAAGCAAGTGAGCAGAAGCAACATGGCTTAGTGGATAGAGCACAGGCCTGGGTGTCAAAAGGACCTGGATTCTAATCCTAGCTCCATTTCTTGTCTGCTAGGTGACCTCGTGCTAGTCATTTCACTTCTCTGTGTCTCAGTGACCTTATCTGTAAAATGAGAATTAAGACTTAGAGTCCCATGTAGGACACAGATGGTGGCCAACCTATCTTGTATTTACCCCAGCCACTTAGTAGAATTCCTAGTGTTTAGTAAGCGCTGGAAGAAAAAAAATGCAGAAGACGTCACAACTGAAAATGGTTCATTTCAAACACCGAGAGGGTGTTAAGGCCCAGGTCAATGACAAAAGACCTAAATCTAAATGTCATCATCCAACTGATTCTCTAATCTTCTGTCATCGAAGTTCAATTTTCTGATCCGCCAATCCTCGACAAGGAAAGAGGGATTGGAAGGATGGTGGACCGATTGTATTCCTCGTCTCTGCTTCTAAAAATGAAGTTCTCTGATGGATCAACCTAAATCACTCAGATTTGCTGACTTTGTCGACGGGATGGAGGCTAATTCCTGGAGCTGTCAATGAACACATTTTCTCGACAATTTGGCCTTTTAGAGGTTTAGCTCTAAGCATTTTATTATTCTGATTGATTGGCTTTTGGTGATAATCCAGTACTTGCAGGCTGAGTCTTCAGTTAGCGAGTGGGCTTGTGTTCGGCAGAAGCTGCATAAGGCTCTTTCTGGGCCGGTATTGACTGCCACAGAAGGAGGAAGAGGTTAAAAGAGAAATTCACGATGAATGCAAGGCCAGAAGGATGTTGGAGTTTTTGACTTCTCCGTTAATTTTTTTGAAATGCTGACACTTCTCACCTTTTGCTGACACCTACTCGATTCTGATCTAAATATGAGTCATACTTTTAGGCACTTACAAATGAAGATTTTACAATGTTTTCTAACATTCAGGCGGTTCATCGTCTTGAACACTGGGTTCTTGGGTATTGATTCCACATTTTACTGATGTGGAAACTGAGGCCCAGAGAAGTTTAATGACTTGCACAAGGTCATACAACAGGCAAGTGGAGGAGCCAGGATTAGAGCACAAGTCTTCTGACTCCCAGTTCTGTGATCTTTCCGCTAGATCACACTTTTTCTCCAGAAAGGGAAGTGTCCTGATCAGACAAAACACTGACTGGTATTCAGATCTGAAGGTGTTGACTTTTGATGGACAGGTAGGCAGAATGCCCTGAGCCCTGGCACTTAGATTTGCACCCTTTATTCACCCCTCCCTCTGCCTCACAGCACTTTTGTACCTATCCATAATTTATTTATACACTGTAATGACTGTCTTCCCCTCTAGACTGTAAGC
This sequence comes from Ornithorhynchus anatinus, assembly GCF_004115215.2. Classification (NCBI taxonomy): domain Eukaryota; kingdom Metazoa; phylum Chordata; class Mammalia; order Monotremata; family Ornithorhynchidae; genus Ornithorhynchus; species Ornithorhynchus anatinus. The sequence goes on along the minus strand of NC_041741.1, from coordinate 16,109,667 downwards.
TTGCTGTGGGCCGGGAGCGTGTCTATCAACTCTGTAAATTTTACTCTCCCAAGTGCTAATTACAGTGTTCTGCACACGATAATCACTCAATAAATATTACTGATTGATTGTGCAATTGATACAAAGGCCTCTTTGATGGTGGGACTGTTTTATCTGTAGCAGCCAGAGAGAAGAGAGGGGCTTCAACTGGTCCATTCATTTGAGAACCAGAAAACTGAGAATAGCGAACACCGGGTACAGATAATCCTTCATGTTCCCAAGTCAATCAATTTATTTACTGAATGATTACTGTGATCAGAGCACTTGATTACTGTGATCAGAGCACTGTGCTGAGTTGTTGGGAGAACACGATACAAGAGAATATGTTAGAAATGTTCCCTGACTTCAAGGAGCTCACAGTCTAGGGAACATACGATTATTCTTTGCCAGGAACCAGGGAAAAACTTACCTGTCCTGCTTTGCATTCTAATTGATCCGTTAAAGGTGAACGGATGAAGTAAATTAGCATCTTGTCGCTACTCAGCACTTGATGATATGCAAACTATCTTGCATAAACATCCCCAGAAATCTTTCTCCCTCTCAGGGGACTTGAGGTAGGTAGAAAGGATCCACGGGGAGCGAGACAATAATCCTCCTTCACTTAACCAGACCTGACTGTCATTTGGAAATGTTGAAACAGAGACAGCTATCAATCAATCAATAGTATTTATCAAGAGAAGCAGCGTGTCCCAGAGGACAGATTACAGACCTGAAAGTCAGAAGGATCTAGGTTCTAATCCCCGCTCTGCCACATATCTGCTGGGTGATCTTGGGCGAATCACTTCACTTCTCTGATTTTCAGTTACCTCATCTGTAAAATGGGGATTAAGAATGTGAGCCCTATGTGGGACATGGTCTGTGTCCAACCTGATTAGCTTGTATCTACCCCCAGTATTTAGTACAGGGCTTGGCACAGAGTAAATGGACAACAAATATCATAATAAAATCTCTCTGAGCTATTGTAATAATCTCTTCGGAAAATAGTTTTAAGCAGCATTGAATCCTGGGTTGGCCCGAATTTAACTATTAAAAAAAAAGAAAAAATCTCCCCCCCGCCCCACTTTCCCAAATGTTTCTATCACGAGGCAGCTTTTATGTGAACAAGTTTTTCTTTCCTTAGAAACCAAGAAACCAGAATTGTAAGGGAAACTTATGTATTTGCTTATTGCCTAAGCAGGCTACAATTTGGAGCTGTATAGAAATTCTGAAGCTGAAACTTGTGTGACTAGGTATTCAAGTTCACCATTCAACGTAGCCTTTGACTCAATTCCCGCCTGAACCAAGCAGGTAGGATGGGTGAATTCCAAGACCTTCTAATCCTTGGAGGGGAGCTTCTGCCTACAAGACTGGCCCCATCATGAGGCCGTCCCCCAAGTTCCACATGGCACTAGCATGACATGTTGGGAGCTCATACGTTGCACATGAATGACTTAGATGACATTTTATGGGACAGTCTTTCGCCGCCACTAACCCTACAGTTGCTCGTCCTCTGAGGGCTTCGGGTAGCCCAGCTTCTAGACCCTGTTAAAAGGTTTGCTTCCTGTCCGTCGCCTTCTTTGAGAAAGGCAATGGCCATTTTTGAGAGAAACAAAAGACTCCTGGTGGCCCCCTGAGGAGCAGCTTACTTCACCTGCCATTAGAAGCTTGACTGTCCTGGGTCCCCCTTTATCATTTTTGAGCTCATTGGTTTGCTTGGGGTGTGAATAGAAAAACCAGGAAGGGGAATGTTAGAATTCAATTCTCGATAATGTCTTCAGGCTAACGGAGAATCTCCATCTGGGAAGCCATTAGGACGTTTGATGCTGCACCGCAGCTGCTTCTTTCCATGACCTCAGTCCTCAGTCCTGGATGTCATATTGCACGTGGATATTTCTTGCTTTTTAGGAGTGATGAAAAGCAGCTTAGTCTAGTGGAAAGGGCACAGGTCTGAGAGGTAGGAGGTGTGGATTCTAATCCCAGCTCTGCCACTTGCTTGCTGTATTTCCTTGGGCAAGACACTTAAATTCTGTGCCTCGGTTTCCTCTTCTGTAATCTGTTTTCCCTGCCCCTTGGGCTGTGAGTTCCATTTGGGAGAGAGACTGAGTAGAACCATCTTGTATCTATCCCAGTATGCAACCCAGTGCTTGGCACAACCCAATGCTTCACAACTACTATAATTATTATGCTTCATCTACCATCCCTTTGCGACTGAATCCCAAATCACCATGTACATATCCGTAATTTATTTATTCGTATTAATTTCTGTCTTCCCCTCTAGACACTGCTCACTGTGGGGATGGAATGTGTCTATTGTACTGTTGTCTTGTACCCTCCCAAGTGCTTAGTACAGAGCCTTACGCCCAGCGAGTGCTCAATAAATACGATTGATGGCTTGTTTGATTAATGGGAGTTGAGCCAGAGGTGGAGGGATTTACATTGCTTCTGATGCAATCATTGTTCCATGTGGCACACAGATGCTCATGAAGACGGGCATCACATCTGCAGGAAAACTGCATCCTCTCTTCTCTTGTATGTTTGAGATCCCCAGCAATGAAGCGGGTAACGTAACAATTCAAACACCGACCATTTGCACTTCTCCTTTTCTTCTGAGGGTCGCTAAGCTCTAGGCAAGTGTTTGCATGCTTATCTTCGCCATCCCCTGTGGATGGTCTGTGGGGAGGTTATTTGCAATTTCGGTTGCTGTGTGGAACAAGTGTCCTAGGCAAATGGAACTCGTCTATTTCAGAATGGACAATTAGGTGCTGTGGGGGAGAGGGAGAGAGAGAAGGGGCTTGTAACATTTGTAAGCTCATTGTGAAAGGGGAACGTGCCTACCAACTCTGCTGGATTATACTTTCCCAAGTCTTAGTACAGTGCTTTCACAGAGAAGTGCTCAGTACATACCACTGATTGATTGGCTATGGAAAAAGCACAGGCCTGGCAGTCAGGAGACCCAGGTTCTAAAGCTGGTTCTGCCTCTTGTCTGCTGAGAGACCTTGGACACATCGCTTAACATCTCTGGGCCTCAGTTTCCTCATTTGGAAAATGGGGATTAAATACCTGCTTTCCCTTCCCCTTAGACAGTTAACCCCATGTGACTTTGTCGGACTGTGTCTGATCTGATTCTACTGAGAGGTAGCCTGGCATAGTGGATAGAGCAAGGGCCTGGGAGTCAGAAAGTCATGGGTTCTAATTCTGACTCTGCCACTTGTCTGCTGTGTGACCTGGGGCAAATCACTTCACTTCTCTGTGCTGTAAAATGGGAATTAAGACTGTGAGCCCCAGGTGGGCTTGTATCTTGTATCTACCCCAAGCGCTTAGAATAATGCTCGGCACATTGGAAGCGCTGAACATACCATAAAAAATTTTTGATTACCATAAAAAATCAGCCGGTTAAGTGAATCCATAAATAGATACTTTGCTACATACCTAAGTGCTACGGATGGTTTTGGGGACGACATCGGGCTGGTTGAATTTAATCAAGGAAAGCCTCCTGTAGGAATTGGATTTCAGGAGGCTTTGAAGGTGGGGAGAATTGTGTTCTGGCACTTGACACCCATCAAGAGACCCTGAGCGATTTGCTTTCCTTTCGAGCCTTTCTTTGGGAACTGGGTGGGTGGTGGTGGGGTGGTTGGGGAGGTGGGCGTGAAGAGTAGGTATCAAGGAAGTAAAATCGGGCCTGAAGGTGTCTGTGCGAAAGTTGCTTTTGACCAACAGCAGGGGATTGACTTACTTTTGGTGAAAAAAAACCCCAAGATTTCCTAACAGTTTGGGTGCTGAAAAGAAACTTGAAAGGAGGTCTACAAAACAAAGACTACGGAAAATGGCAAGAAGGAGCAAGAGGGTTGGAGGAACAAGGTGAGAAGACTGGACACTCTGGATCTTGTAATTTTGCACCAGATATCACAGTTTGAGGGATTAAGGGTTTTAAAACTGCTCTGCAGCAATGACTCAAAGACACCCTCTAGGGAGGAAGGCTAGAGAAGAAAAGGGGCTAGATAAACTGTGGAATTTTTTCTATCTTTTGGTTTCTATGGTTCTTAGAAGTTCACTTCATCTTCACATTAAGCGTTCACACATTGGGCGCCGAACAGATCGACCTGGAGTATTTCGAATGTGCTGAGATACATTTTGCTCAAAAACCTCCCAAGACTCCCACGTTCTGAAGTGAGGATCAGCAGTTACTTTTAAGTTTTAATAAGTTTCACATGTTTCGTAGGGAAACTGTGTTTGGTTACTTCTAACCTTTAATTAGTAGCCTCTGGATTGGTGTAAACCAGACACGGGGATGTTATTAGTGTGAACTGAAAGCTCTGTGTGTGTAACTCCATAACAGATCAAAACAAACCCGGTGCGCTCTGACAGCATTAAATCCCACCGAGACCTGACGCAGGATATAGTTTTCACTTGTAAAAGAAAATTGTAATTCACAAGCCCTGAGCCAGATGTCGAACCCCAATAGTTCAGCTTCATTATCCGCCTCCGCAGAGTAGGTGGTTATTTGAGGTGAGGTCGAACGGACCAGGGTTTTTAGGTTGTAAACCAGACTGGGGAAGCGGACAAATTAATCCTGGAAATTCTCCGTGGAACTTTTGATCTTTCAAAATCATTCGGAAGATGGAGCAATTGATTTAGAAGGGAAGATTATAATTTTTTTCCCTTTGGGTCCTAAATGCTCACATTCCAAGCGTCACTTCTTTGTGGTGTTTAGGGGGAAGAAAGGTGATAGAGGCAAAAACAAAATCTGCTAAAACGAAGTAAAATGGGGCGGGTTTGAACTCAGGAATCTGCAGTGCCTCCTTTGAGTATAGCTAGATCCCCAAACACAAGGAGAAAATTGAATTCAGGGGAGGGACATTGAAGAGAGTTTGCTTGACTTACCTGTGGTTTTTCAGCTGCACACTATGACTGTGGCAGAAAGAATGCAATTATTCTATCCCATAAGCATTACTTGGTGGAAAGGCGGGGAGGTGTTTCTAAAGCCAAGTTAACTGACAGGGGCTGCTAAGGGTGAAAGTATTAGATAACATTCAACCTTTAATACGCAGACCAACTCACAAACGTGTCAGGCGAATTTGCTCGGTTAGAGAGAATCTCTTACAGCCGTATTTAAGATGAGCTTGTGAACTCCTGATCTGTCTCTGACCTGGACTATTGGAGAGCTGCCTCTAATGGTTTCAGTATTGTGGACCTTCCAAGTTTCATATTATCCAGATGATTACGCTCCTTTGGCTAAAATGATTGATGCGCTGATCTAACAATCCTTTCAGTGTCAGCAAGCTGGGTCTGTAGAATGCATGGCCTCCCTGTGGGGCTCAATGATTGTTAGAGAAGCCAGTCAACTTGTCAGGGCAGGGACTGAATTCTCCCACCCCTCCCAAGTAGAACTGTTCCCTTTTGACTTTTCCCTATTTCCGGGGTGAGAGATACCTTTACATCTGCTTAAGGCAGGAACTACTGTCCTGTTCACCCTGTTGCTAAAACTTCCTTTCAAATACTGTAAGAAAGAAGTTCTCTTTAAGGAAACTTTCTCTTTTTTCTCTCCTTCCCTCTTTCTCTTTCCCTCTTTCTTTCTCTATCTCCATCTCTTTCCCTCTCTCCTTCCCTCTCCTTCCCCTTTATCTATTTCTCTCTTTCCTTCCCTCTGTCTCTCCTTCTCTCTTTCCCTCTCCTCTCTCTTTCTCCCTCCCTCTTTTCCTCTCTTCTTCCCTCTCTTTCTCTCATTCTCTTTCCCTTTCATTCTCTCCCTTTCCCTCCTTCTCTCTCTCTGCCTCTATTTTCTGCTTTTCTCTTTTGACCGTCCCTGCCAATTTTTGTCTCTATGTATCTATCCCTCTTTCTCTCTCTGTTTCTTTCTCTATTTGTGGCTCTGGCTCTCCATGTCTCTCTTTCTCTGCCCTGCCTGATCTCTACCTTTATCTGTCTCTTTTTCAGTCTCTTTCTTTCCAACTGTGAGTCTGCCCCTATGCCTGTTTCTCCTTCTGTTTCTGTCAATCTCTGTCTCTCTCTCTCCCTGTTTCCCCCCGCAACCCCCACCCAAACACACACACACACACATCTTGGGCCTAAATGGACCCAAACAATCCCATGTTCTAAGGGAGAATGTTTTCTTTCATCAACACCAGAAGCAAAAAAGTTGTCTGTTTTTTTTCTAAACTGGTGTTTAGAGTTGTCCAGGAGAGAGAGAGAGAGAGTGTATGTGTGTGTGTATACCAAGCAATAAAAGCAAGCAGGCTCACCTGAAGCAGGCTCTGAGCACTGGGAATAAATGGGAACCTTGTCTGGAATGTGTCTTTCTCCCAGGCAGCTCCCTTCCGCCGCACGCCCCCCCCCCCCGCCCCCCCCCCCCGCCAACTTCCATGGAAACAATCAGTGGTATTTATTGAGGTATTTATTGAGCACTTACTGTGTGCAGAGCACTAGGCTAAGCGCTCGGGAGAGTACAGTATAACAGAGTTTGGTTGACACTTTCCCTGGTCAATTACTCCCCCCTTCTTCAAAGCTTTACTGAAGGCATTTCTCCTCCAAGAGACCCTCCCAGACTAAGTTCCAATTTTCCTCATCTCCCACTGCCTTCTGCAGCGCCCTGACTTGCTCCCTTTGTTCTTCCCTCTCTTAGCCCCACAGCCCTTATGTATATATCTGCTATTTGTTCAAATAAAAAATATTTGTATTGATGTCTGTTTGTATTGTCTTTCTTCCGCACCCCCCCCCCCCCCCCCCCGCCAATCTGCGAACTCGTTGTGGGCAGGGATCGTCACTCTTTATCGTTGTACTGTATTTTCCCAAATGCTTAGCACAGTCTTCTGCACCCAGTAATGCTCAATAAATACCACTGATTGATTCCTTGGAAGTGAGACGGGGGGACCTCCAGCCCTAACCATTGCAACAAAAATTCAAGCTAACAACGTCATCTACTTTTTGGAATTCAATCAATCAACGGTATTTCTTGAACACCTAGTGTATGCAAAATGCTGCATTAAGCACTTAGTACAAATGCTTAGTACAGTGCTCTGCACATTGTAAGCACCCAATAAATACTATTGATTGATAGTTTGGATGCTGAAAAGTTAGTCATTTTCATGTGGTTATCTTTTCATTAGAATGTAAGTTCCTAGTAAGCAACTCTGTCATATTATACTCTCCCAAATGCTTAGTACAGTGCTCAGCCCACAGTAAGCATTCAATAAATATGCTTGCTTGCTTGACTGATTCAGAGGCAGGGAGTGGCTTCAGTCTCTATGTTTTTGTATATTTGTAGGGGCTAGTATAGTGCCACACACAAAGTAGGCACTAAAAATATGAATTTCATTACTATCATTGTTTATAATACTAGAGGCTTGATGATGGCAGAGTTTCCTTTAAAGTGGAAGAGAAGAGTTGCCATTCTCCAAGTGAGCAATGGGGCAATGGATTTAATGGCAAAATTCCAAATGGGTTTACAAGAAATGTTTTTTAACCTACCTGGCTTGGGGCCTTGCTTAAAGACCCATTCTGTACAATTACACAAAGCATCTTTGACGCTCAAGTAAAATTCACTTCTACTCAGTGTGGTTGCTTGCAGTGACTACAGCTTCTATGCCAGTTATTAAAAACTAAAATGGGAGCAATAAAACAGTAGTATACCTTGGTTGATTGCCTCTGAAATTGACTAGTGGTCAATCCCCTAAAATACCTCTTGCTTTGCCATTTGCATTTTGGTTTTTCTAGGGGCTCATTACTTTTGAACCCATACGTAAAGGAAAGACTTTTAATACTCAGTATTTTAAAACCATCCTCTCTTAGATTTTTGAAAGGCTACTGCCCAATTCTATTTCCTCGATAAAATCCCTTGGACTCGATTACTCATCTTGATGAAACATATAAGAAATATATTATCAGCACCCTGGCTTCACATTCACTGCTTAGCTCACTGCAAAGCAGTAATGTCTGCACAGTTAAGAGAGAATGTGCGATATATCATATTATTAGAGGCCCTCGATATTATCATTCTAGCGAGCCCCGAGTTTTACTATTTTACCTGTTTTTTGAGCTCACTGTGGGCAGGGAATGTGTCAGTTATACTGTTATATTACAGGCTCTCAAGTATTTAGTACGATGCTCGGCCCACAGGAAGTGCTCAATAAATACATTTGCTTGATAAATTGATGATTGATTGCTTTAATTAACTTTCAAGAAGAATTTTGTGCACCAGATGGGTGTTTTAGAAATAGCCTGGCAATGATATTGCTTTATAAGTATAGTTTAAGTAAGCATTATTTTATCAGTAACTTTCATTTTAGTCCTTTAGGATTGAGCCCAAAAATTTAATTTGGAAAGATTTCAGCTTCTTAATCTTCAATCAGTCAATCAGTGGTGTCAGTGGCTCAGTATTGAAAATGATCAAACCAGACACAGAGTCCATTTCTTTATGGATGGGGACGGTATAGGTCGTCTGAAAACCAGATAGCTCAGCATAAAAATGGATAACTTGCCACCCTCCCCTGGTTTGGATCCATTGATCAATCCATCAGTCAAACCATCAATGGTATTGATTGAGCACACACTATGTAGAGAACACTCTACTGAGAGGTTGGAAGAGTACAGGAGAATAGAGGTGGTAAACATATATTCCTGCCTATAAGGAGCTTAGAGGCTAGAGGGGCAGACAGCCTTTGAAATAACTTTCAAGCAGCCTGATTCTCTGATAAAACTGTTGCTGACTGTGTCCGCCAAGAAGCAGGGTGTTGCGATCGATGAGATTCCTCCTGTTCTGTTCTTTTCTAATGCATGTACCCACCAGACTGTTAACATCCTCAAGGGCGGGGACCAGATCTACAAACCCTGTACTCTTTTGTACTCTTCCAAGCTCTTGGTTCAGTGCTCTGCCCACAGCGACTACAAACTCAATACCATTGATTGATGCATTAATTGATTGATCAATGGATCCAAACCAGGATAGGGTGGCTAGTTATCCAGTTTTATCCCAAGCTGTTGGATGACCTACCCTAACCACCCAGTACTGATGCAGAAATGGCCTCTGGTTCTGGTTAGATCCTTTTCATCACTAAGCCTTCCTCTACCATGGAAGAAGACACGGGTATGAGTATGAGTTTGTGCTGAAATAGTAGGGTGCTTAAATCAATACGTACAGAAGTGCTAAGGCATGTCCAGGAGTACACAAATGCATAGTTGAGACACAGCTTTAAAGGAATAATTAAGCAGTTATAACCTGGAGGGAAAGAAACATGAATCATGGAAGGCTTTTTGGAGGAGATGTGATTTCAACAAGGCTTTAAATAATAATAATAATGATGGTATTTGTTAAACACTTACTGAGTGCCAGCACCGTATTAAGCGCTGGGGTGGATATAAGCAAATTGGGTTGGACACAGTCCCTGTCCCACATGGGGCTTACTGTCTTAATCCCCACTTTACAGATGAGGGAACTGAGGCACAGAGAAGTGAAGTGACTTGCAACAAGGTCACACAGCAGACAAGTGGCAGAGCCGGGATTAGAACTCAGGTCCTTCTGCCTCCCGGGCCCAGGTTCTATTCACTAGGCCACGCTGCTTCGACGGGGAGGGCTGTAGTCCAGTGAATTTGAAGGGAGTGGGAATTTCTGACCAGGAGAGGAGAATGAGAGGAAACGGTGGTGGCGGGAGGGATATTTTGAGAAGAATCAAGAAGTTGAGCTGGAGTACAGGGGGAGGAGAGAGTGGGTCAGTAATAGATGGAGTCCTTTAAAGCTAGCAGTCAAGAATTTCTGCTTAATGCAGTCAATCAATCAATCCATGGTATTTATTGAGCATTTACGATGTGTAGTGCACTGTACTAAGTGCTTGGGAGAGTACAATACAACAGAATTAGCAGGGATATTCCCTACCCATTAACAAGCTTACATTCTAGAGGGGTAGACAGACATTAATATGAATAAATGAGTAACTTATAACATACAATTTAAAGATTTGTACATAGCTCTGGGGTCTGGAGTGGGATAAAATATCAAATGTCCAGAGGTCACAGAGCCAAGTTCTTAGATGACACAGAAGGGAAAGTGAGCCAGGGAAAAGAGGGCTTAATCAGGGAGGGCCTCTTGGAAGAGATGTGATTTATTAAAGTCACATTATTAAAGCATTATTAAATGCTTTGAAGGTGGAGAGAGTGGCGATCCGGCATGTATGTGGGGGAGGGGGATTGGGTAGCCACCGAAGGTTTCTGAAGAGTGGGAAGATCTGTGCAAATGGACATTTTAGAAAAAGAATCCATCGAGCAGAGCAAAATCTAACTACTGGTGAAGATCAAGATGCTGATGTGCTCTGCTATGATTCTGGTAAATAAAAAAAACCCCCAAAACGAAACGGATTTCCATTCCCAGCCATCATCTGACCACCGATTTCCTCAAGTGTCTGCTTCGGCTGTGTGTGGCTGCTGGCAAGCCTACGTTCTGGAAAGACCTCAATTTCTGGAAGCTAATTTAGAAAAGCAATTTCAGGGAACCCCCTACCAAGCACGAAATTCCAGACCCAAGCCCTAAGCCGTCTTTGGTTAAGTGCAGAATAATTGGTAGCTTTATTAAGACTTGTGCTTCTGTGTGTCACTCACGGGCCAGAGCTAAACCACCTCACATGCATTTTATTGTGTTCGGCGGAGTCTGGAAACGATGCGATGTGTCGCGTTGTGCACTACCGATCCCTGAATTTCATTGCTTCCATTAACACTGCACTTTCCACGAAGTCAACTCTGACGGATTGTCAGGGCAAATTATTTTTTCCAGGGCGAATGTATCACACACCAAACGTTTGCATTGATATGATAATGGCTCCAAAGGTGCTTTTATGATGCAGTCCCCTGCACCATTCTAATGGTAATCCGTGGAGAAACAATTCAGGGTGCTTTTCTTCTGGTGAGATATCTAGGCTCTCCCCGACTTTCTGCACTCCCCTGGTTTGAGACCCTTTGTCCTCCTCTCCATCCTTCTGGCAGCTTCTCAGTGGCCTGGAATAGTTTGCTTTTGAAGGGGGTCTCCAGGCATCTCCTCCTCTCCAGAGGCTGCCAACCCTCAGGACAGAAGCTGGGAGAAAGTCCAAATCATGGCCCCAGTGATACGGGTCGGGAAAATCAAGGCTGGTCTCTCATCTGCTTGTATCTTACTTTCCTGCCTTTAATGAACAGAAATGAGTCTTAAAAAAAAGGTGTCCCCTTCGGGCACCCTGGTGGCAGAGCGAACTGGCTTTGGGGAAGAAGATTCGATCTCCCAGGCCTCTGGTGCTCTTGGGCCATTTTATTCATTCAGTCGTATTTATTGAGCGCTTACCGTTTGCCCAGCGCTGTACTAAGTGCTTGGGAGAGTACAGTACAACAATAAACAGACACATTCCCTGTCCCAATGAGCTGATTAACAGCCAGAGATCCTCCTCTCCCTCTCACCCCCCCAAAATGATAAGAACTTTCTTGGGCCAACACTCCAAAGGAGAGCCTGCCTATTCGACTATTTCCCCTCTCCCTAGTCTAATCATCATAATAATAACTGTGGTACTTGTTAAGCACTTACTACGTGCCAAGCACTGTTCTAAACAGCAGGATGGATACAAGTTAATCAGGTTAGACACAGTCCCTGTCCCACATGGGGCTCACACTCTGATCCCCATTTTACAGATGGGGTACTGAGGCAGAGAGACGTTAAGTGACTTGCTCAAGGTCACACAACAGACAGGTGGCAGAGTCAGGATTAGAATCCAGGTCCTTCTGACTCCTGGGCCCGGGATCGCTCCACTAAGCCATGCTGCTTCTCTTGCTTCTATTTCAATGTCTGTCTCTCCCCGTAGACTACCATAAACTCCTCGTGGACAGGGATTATGTTAACTGCATCTGTTGCTTTGTACTTTCACTCATTTAATCGTATTTATTGAGAACGTACTGTGCAGAGCGCTGTAACAATAATAATTACAATAATAATAATGGTATTTGTTAAGCACTTACTATGTGCCAGGCACTGTTCTAAGCACTGGGGTAGATACAAGATTGGGTTGGGCTCAGTCCCTGTACCACAGCAGGGCTCACAGTCTTAATCCCCATTTTACAGATGAGGGAACTGAGGCACAGAGAAGTTAGGAGACTTTCTGAAGGTCACCCAGCAGACAAGTGGTGGAACCGGGACTAGAACCCGGCTAAGCACTTGAGAGAGTACAATATAACAGTAAGCAGACACATTCCCTGCCCTTTCCCAAGCACTTAGTATAGTGCTCCACACACAGTAATCACTCAATCAATTCCATTGATTGATTGATTCCTTCAAATCCCCATGACTAAGCTTGACAAAGCCTTGACAGGAAGTCCTGCCTGCAGGTTCTAACCTGGAGTCCTCCTCCTTCAAGTCAATGTGATCTAGTGGAAAGAACACAGGCCTAGGCGTCAGAAGACCTGGGTTCTAATCCCAGCTCTGCCGCTTGCCTGCAGTATCACCTTGGGAAAGTCACTTGACTTTTCTGTGCCTCAGCTCCCTCACCTGTAAAATGGGGATTAAGATTGTGAGCCCTGTGTGGGATAGGGAAAGTGCCTAACCCAATTATCTCTTTTCTACCCCGGTGCTTAGAACAGTGCCTGGCACATAGTAAGTACTTAAATACCATTATTATTATTATTATTCTCTGTGCCTCATCTCCCTCATCTGTAAAAATGGGTCACCAATACCTGCTCTCCCTCCTACTTAGGTTGTGAGCCTCATGTGGGATAGGAATTTTTCCGACCTGGTTATCCCAGTGCTTAGTTCTATGCTTGGCACACAGAAAGCACTTCACAGACACCACAACTTTTTTTCAGTCCCATTTCCTCTCAAACCATTCTTACTGGATCTGAAGAACAGCTGGTCTCCACCCTCCATATCCAAGCCCGTCACAAGCCTTGAAGATGCTTATTGCTTTCTCTTCTCCTGGCATTGATTAAAAACTAAATAAACGATTGCTTCCAGGCATTCCTGCCTGTAAGACAGAACAATCTTGCTGAATTGGGAAGTCCAGTGACAGCCGTTTTTGCTGCCTGCAAAAATCAGGCAGCACACAGTCAATCGTATTAGTTGAGCTAGACGGAAAACTCATTGTGGGCAGGGAATGTGTCTGTATACTGTGGCAATGTACTCTCCCGAGCGATCAGTGCAGTGCTCTGTAAGTGCTTAATAAATACCACTGAATGAATTTAGTGCTTCCCGTGTGCAAGAGCAGTGTACGAAGCGCTTGGGAGAATATCGAGACTGTGAGCCCGATGTGGGACTGGTACTGTGTCCCACTTGATTTGCTTGTCTCCACCCAGTGCTTAGTACGGTGCCCGGCACGTAGTAAATAATAATGGTGGTATTTGTTCAGCGCTTACTATGTGCAAAGCACTGTTCTAAGCGCTGGGGGTATACAGGGTGATCAGATTGTCCCACATGGGACTCACAGTTTTAATCCCCATTTTACAGATGAGGTATCTGAGGCCCAGAGATGTGAAGTGACTTGCCCCAAGTCCCACAGCTGGCAAGCAGCAGAGCAGAGATTCGAACTCATGACCTCTGACTCCCAAGCCCAGGCTCTTTCCACTGAGCCACGCTGTAAATGCTAAACAAATATCATAATTATTAATTATTATTACAGTACAGAGTTGGTGGACACGTTCCCTGCCCACACAAGCTCAATATCCGGAGGTGAGTTCAAGATTTACCAGATTAAGCTTCCTTTCCCCGAATCCCACTCTCTTCTCCTTCATCGTCACACTTTTCAATAAAACCTGGAATCCGTTCAAGAAACAAAGTGGCATGCCTCTTTTCCTGTCGTTCACTCCTAATGGAGCTATGCTCCGTGGGAAACTCTGCTAGCCAAAGGGTTTGTCTTGATGAAGTAATTCAACCTTTCAAGGAGTGTCCAAATTATTTAGCAGAACTGCAGATCGGACAGTACGATACAGTTGGCAAAAACAATCCCTAGCCTCATGAAGCTTAAGTCTTGTCAGAGAAACGGTCATTATAATAATTTACCGGTAAGGGAATAAAAGTGAGTGGGGGTGGGGAATAATCATCATCATAATAATGGTATCTGTTAAGTGTTTACCATGTTTTAAGCACTGTACTAAGTGCTGGGGTGGATACAAGCAAATTGAGTACCTAAATGATTATGGGCAGGGAATCTGCTAATTCTGTTATATGGTACTCTCCCAAGCGCTTACTACAGTGCTCTGCACATAATAAGTGCTCAGTAAATAATCCTGATAGATTGACTAATAAGAAGGTGGACCTAATTGCATGGGTAAGGCAGTAGGGAGGGAAAACAGGCTTTTGTACTGTTGCATTGTACTTTCCCAAGCGCTTAGTACAGTGCTCTGCACCCAGTAAGTGCTCAATAAATATGATTGAATGAATGAAGGTTGGAAAGATGAGAGATGAGAGACCATCTAAAGGTAAGGAGACAGTGTTCCTTCCAGAAGGGACAACAATTTTACGAAAATGTTCTGTGGTTCACTCTAAGCAGTCTACACAGAATAAATCAAACCAGCAATAGTATTGATTGAGCACTTACTGTGTGCAGAGCACTCTACTAAGCGCTTGGTAGAATACAGAGTTACTAGTCAGGATCTCTGCCCACAAGTTTTCTTCTGAACTGATGGTCAACTTCGTCATGCATGTGGCAGGGAGGAGAGATAATGATTTCATGGGTGAAAAATGACTTTATAGAAGGGGCAGCTTTAAAAAGGGAAATAAAAACCGTGAAGAGAAGGTAGTGAGGAATATTGGTTTGGGAGCCCCAAGAGAGGGGTTTCTGTTTGATCCTTTTGGATCTGGTCTGGATTACCCTGAAGATTTCTTTTTATTGTCTGTTCTCTCCTGGGAATGTCAGAACCTGTCCTGGGAAGCCATTCCCCAGAAACCACCCCCTTTTGGTGACTTACACCGGACAATGCTCTCTCTCCTTTTTAAATTTTCATTTAAATATTTAATACGTGCTTACCGTATGCCAGAAGCTATATAAGCTTTGGAGTAGATCCAAGATAACCGGGTTGGACATAGTAGTCTATGTCCCACATGGGGCTCACTGTCTTAATCCTCGTTTTACAGATGAGGGAACTGAGGTACAGTAGTAAAGTGACTTGACCAAGGTCGCACAGCAGACACTAGAACTCAGGTCCTTTGACTCCCAGGCCTGGGCTCTTTCCGCTACACCGTGCTCTTCTCATTCATTCATTGGATCGTATTTATTGAGCACTGTACTGAGCGCTTGGGAGAGTTCAGAATAACAGTAAACAGACACGTTCCCTGCCCACAACTAGCTCTCTTGCGTCACTGGGTCCTCCAGTTATTGGGGTTTCCCCAGTGTTAGGAGTCAGCCTAAGACTTTGATTTTCCCCAAGCTTCTTCTTGCCACTCCAACAATCCATTTTTTACTCCCATTTCTCTCCCTCCCTCTCCCTCTCTCAATCTCTCTCTTTTTTTTGTCTCTCCTCTCCTCTCTCTCTCTCTCTCCCTTCTTTGCTCAGGCTAGCTGAAGACATTCCCATTTTTGGATGTAAAATGGCATTTTTGGGGCATGACACTATTTACACTTTTGATTGGAGATTTTCATTTTCTAGTTTTATCACAGCTGACATAATGAACAATGTCAAGTTTTTAAACGATATTGTGACAACATTTAAACTTGTTATGTTTTTGCCTGTGGATGTAATCAAGACAGCGTGCTTGGTATTGGTTTATTCTTAAAAAGCAAAGTAAAAGCAGATGAGGGGTATTTATAGACTCATCAGCCAATGAATGGATGAAAGGGAGAGAGAAATTAATGGGTAAATGTCAGCCGGGCTGAAAGAGGTTTGCACTGTGAAGTTCATTCCCAGACCAACTATTTGGAATTAATTCCAAAGACAGCGTTCCCTTGATTTACAGTAGGGGGAAAAAATTGACATCGAAAGACTATTAAAATGGAATTTGAAAACCAGTGCGGGAGGAATGCGTTGGAAGTAAAATTCTCAGGTCACACTGGGGGTCGATCGTTCCGATTTTTTTCAGACAGGGTTTTCTCTGCATCCTGGGCTCTCCCTGGAGACTGGGGCTCCTTTGGCAGTGGGAGTAGAGGTGGGGAAGAATGAAGGAGGATGCAGGGGTTTCGTTCTGACTACTTGAAAGCTGTTTTGACTGGAAACCAGAGAGTCTACCCAAACGAGAAGGGAAGAGAGCAGATGACAGACCCACCAAATGTACAGGGAAATTAAGTCCAGAAGTGGACAGAGAAGGAGGACGAAAGGGAAAACTGAAGGGTGTCCGAGAAGCAGCTTGATCTAGTGAAAAGAGCACGGGCCTGGGAGTCGAAGGACATGGGTTCTAATCCCACTTCCGCCCCTTGTCTGCTGTGTGACCTTGCACAAGTCACTTTGCTTCTCTGTGACTCAGTTACTTCATCTGTAATATAGGGATTAAGACCGTGAGCCCCATGTGGGACGCGGACTTGTGTCCAACCTGATTATTTTGTCTCTACCCCACAGCTCGGTACAATTCCTGGAACATAGTAAACTCGTTACGGGCACGGGACGTGTCTGCTAATTCTGTTGCATTGTACTCTCCCAAGCCCTTTGTACGTCGCTCTGCTGTAAGTGCTCAATAAATACCATCGATTGACTGGTTGATTAACAAATACCACTAAAAAGAAAAAAAGATCCATTTCTCCTCCTGCCTGTCTAAGGTCAGGCAGCAGATTTCGTTGATTGCAAAGCGAAATTCCAAAGGTACCCCGACTTTTCTTCAGATGTTTATCATTAAGCCCAGGTGAGGCAGCACACAAATTCTCACCGGCTCCGCAAAAGGAAGAAGGGCAGAGAGGGGAGGAAATAGGCTGGCTGTGGTGTCCTATTTTAAACGTACAGAGTTTTGAGTGGCAATCAATAGCTCAAGGCTGATGAGAGTCTCCTGGGATGCTCAAGTTCAGTAGAGGGTTGAAGACGGATTCGGAGTTCACCCCGTTGGCTCCTTCACTTTGGCTCAGAGCTGACGTAGACACTTGCCATTTTCTCATTTCCGAGTTCGGTTTCTTCCTAATCCCTGGGGCGGCAGAAACCGAGACCCAGTGGAAAGGAAATCAGACTCCTCTGGGGTCCACCCGGCAGTAGGAACTGCATCGCTAAAGGAATGAAACGTGTCTGACCATCTTATACCTACTCCAGCACTCGGCCCGGTACTTGGTGCACGATAAACGCTTAACAGATACCTCAGTTATCATTATTATCGATGCTTCACCAATTTACAGTCATTTGTACTCTCCCAAGCACTTAGTACAGTGCTCTGCGCACAGTAAATGCTCAATAAATCAAAATGAATGAATGAATGACAGGGAAAGATGACCTAAAGCAACAGCACTCTTTCCTAAAGATTTTTTTTTAATGGCATTTGTTAAGGGATTATTATACGCCATGCACTTTTCTAAGTGCTGGGGTAGATACAATGTAATCAGGTTAGGCACAGTCCATGTTCCATATGGGGCTCACAGCCTTAATCCCCATTTTACAGATGAGTTAGCTGAGGTACAGAGAAGTGAAGCGACTTGCCCTAGGTCACACGCAGACGGGTGGTGGAGCCGGGACGAGAACCCAGGTCCTTCTGACTCTCAGGCCTGTGCTCTAGCCACTAGGCCACGCTGCTTCTCTTTGCATTACTAGCACTCAGCCACTGAAGGCTGCCAAATCTCAGACGGTGTGACCAGTTCTTTGTGAAAATCAGGCACTCTTTCTCTTTATAGACCAGAGTCCGGTCACAACTTCTCTGTGCCTCATTTCTCTTATCCCCAAAATAGGGGCTAAATACCTGTTCTCCCCTGCCTTACGAGTGGGACAAGTTCTATCTCAGCACTTAGTACGGTGATTGGCATATAGTAGATGCTGAACAAAGTAGATGCTTAAATACTCCGAAATCATGATCGGTTTTTTTTTTTCTGGGCATCGCTGATTAAAAACTTCTAGAGTCGAGTGGACCGATTGTTTTCACTCTGTCTGGCATAACATGACTTCCAGAAATACTTTAACATGGCTAAGAATGAAATTTTTGAAGTATGTAAACAAAAGTACAGCCGGGGCAAGGAAATACAGTTATCTTAGCCATATATGTACTTTAGGCATAAATTGCATAATTTTCTCGGAAACTCTGTGTAGAAACAACATGTTAATTTGACTAATTGCCTTCAGCTGTATGAATATCAAGAGCAAAGATGAATTTTGGTCTATGCAGAAGTCGGTAGAGTTGATAAAGTGAGCAGTATACATTTTTCTTACAATTGAAAAGTTTAAAAATTTCCTCTTCAAACTGAGCTCAATGTTATCTTCCAAACCAGTAAAGGAATGCAAGAAGGTCAGAGAAATAAGGGAAAAGAAGGGAAACTTGAGTCTCAAAGAAATTCTCTTGCAATAAATTTATTATTTGTGAAGAAGACTTCCCTCAAATGCGGTCAGTACTGCGGCATATCATTCCCACATGGAGCCAGTGGTGAAAAGGCTCAGGGGTTGTGGAAATCATATTTATAGTTATCATCTGTTTTCTTTAGCTGTGGCTGTCAAAGGGAACTTTTTTCATGCCATTTACAATGCACTGTTGTTAGGCATTCAACCTGATAATCAATCAATCAATGATATTTATTTGAGCGCTTTACTAAGTGCAGAACACTGTACTAAGCGCTTGGGAGAGTACAGTATCACAGAATTAGCAGACACGCTCCTTGCTCATAATGAGCTTACAGTCTAGAGGGGGAGACAGGCATTAAAATGAATGAATAAGTAATTTATAATATGTAATTTAAAGATATGTTCATAAGTCCTGAGGGGTTGGGGGTGGGGCGAATATCAAATGAGAAGCAGCATGGCCTAGTGACTAGAGCATGGGCCTGGGAGAACCAGAAGGTCATGTGTTCTAATCCTGGCTCCACTACTTATCTGCTGTGTGACCTTGGGCCAGTCAGTTCACTTCTCTGTGCCTCGGTCTCATCCTCTGTAAAACGAGGATTAAGACTGTGAGCCCCACGTGGGGCAGGGACTGTGTCCAACCCGACTGGCTTGTATCCGCCCCAGCGCTTAGTATAGTGCGTGACACATAGCAAGCGCTGAACAGATACCATAATTAATTAATTAGTTAAATGTCCAAACGTCAGATCCGAGGGCACAGACGACTGCAATGCGATGTTGGCGGTGCTATCTGGACTGTAAGCTCCTTGTAGGCGGGGAAAGTGTCTACCCACTCTGTTATACTGTACTCTCCCAAGTAAGCGCTCAATAGATACCACTGATTGATTGGAGTCCTACTTCCAGGGTGTTCATTTAGTCTGGTGGAGGAGAATTCCTATCCCTGTTAGGATCCTATTTTCTGTATCTGTTGGCAGGAGTTGCCTTGGTGGGATGGCAGTCATTCATTCACGCATTCAGTGGTATTTATTGAGCACTTAATGTGTGCAGAGCTCTGTACTAAAAGCTTGGGAGAGTACAATATAACAGAGATGGCAGACATGTCTCCTGCTCACAAGGAGTTTACAGTTTAGATCCTCTTCAGGCTATAACTATGTTTATATTAAAGTCTTTCTCCCCCCAACCCTAGACTGTAAGCTCGTGGGTGATGATGATGGTATTTGTTAAGTGCTTGCTATGTGCCAAGCTCTGTTCTAAGAGCTGGAGCACTGTTTGTTGTAGGCAGGAAATATGCCTATTTATTGCTTTATTGTACTCTCCCAAGGGCTTAGTACAGTGCTCTGCACACAGTAAGCACTCGATAAATACGACTGAATGAACTACACTCTGCTGTCCAGATCGTCTTTTTAAAATCTCATTCTGCTCACATCTCATTCTTCTTCCCAGATCTCTAGTGGCTAAACATTTCCATCCAGTAGACACTTCTGACAATTGGCTTCAGGAGCTCTCCTTCCATAATTGTTTACTTCACTGGCTACTCCTCAGCTCTGCTCTTCACTCCTCCCGAGGACGTCTTTTTACGTGGTGTCCCTTGCAATTTTTCTGTGTCTTGACTCCTTCTTCGTGGCCTTCTCCTTGACTGGAACTTCCACCGCCTTCAGATCTGTGAATCGCAACTCATCCTCTCTCTTCCAAGTCCTCCTGAAAACCCACCTCCTCCAGGAAGCCTTCCCGATTTAATTTCCACTAATGGCCTAGAGGATAGAGCTCGGTCCTGGGAGTCAGAGGACCGGGATTCTCATCCCAGTTCCACCACTTGTCTGCTATGTGACCTTGGGCAAGTAGCTTCACTTCTCTGGGCCTCAGTCCTCTCATCTGCAAAATGGGGATTCAATGCCTATT
The DNA here is from genome assembly GCF_004115215.2 of Ornithorhynchus anatinus. Classification (NCBI taxonomy): domain Eukaryota; kingdom Metazoa; phylum Chordata; class Mammalia; order Monotremata; family Ornithorhynchidae; genus Ornithorhynchus; species Ornithorhynchus anatinus. The sequence continues at coordinate 16,089,372 of NC_041741.1, read as the reverse complement.
CTTCTTCCTACTTACACTGTGAAACCCATGTGGGACTTGATGATCTTCTATCAATCCCAGCACTTAGTACAGTGCTTTTCACATAGCGTACACTTAACAAATATCACAATTGTTATTACGTTTTTTTTAACAGGACTCGGTACTGACTAGATAAGTGCTCACAGGTGAACTGAAGTCTTAATTCTGTATACCGACGGGGTTGCAAATAAAGGACCGATTGAGGTTGTAGAACTGCTTTGATGTGAATTCTTTTGGCAAGCAGTCATACCCCGTCACTATGCTGCCCACATAACGTTAGAATTTATAAATCATACAAATCATAATGCGTCTGACGCATCATATCCAACCCGTCCAGATGAGAGAACAATGAGAGTTCTTTTCTTTGTAAAATTTTCATTTTGGTGGCATTTCTGCTTTATAATAAATTCCAGTCTAATATGTCCAAGACATGCTTTCTATAGATTTTTGACTTTCTTTTTGTAGTTATGTACCTCGTGGCTTCATGCTTGTTAGGAAAATTATTATGACTGTGGATGTTTGAGGTCCTATTTATTGACTGGGGGATGGGGGCAAGATCTGAAGAGAAGATCCACTAGTGTGACTTAGTGGAAAGAGCATGGGCGTGGGAGTCGGAGGACCTGGGTCTTCATCCTGGCTCCGCCACTTGTCCGCTGTGTGATCTTGGGGAGGTCACTCAACATCTCGGTGCCTCAGTTCCCTCATCTGCTAAATGAGGATTCAATACTTGTGCTCCCTCCTACTTAGACTGTGAGCCCTACATAGGACCTGATGATCTTGTTTCTACTCCAGAGCTCAGTACCGTGTTTGGCTTAAGAAATACCACAAAAAACCCAAATCTAAGGTGACCTTACTTTTCCTAGAAGCATGCTTCTTTTAAAAGCATTTTTTTCCTTTTAAATTTGTGGTAAATGAACGGATGCATTTCATAAACCATACGGGACCCCGGAAGCATACACTTGGTCCCAACAAGCCTTCAAAGTCAGTACTGACTTTGGGCAGCCCAACAAAATATCTGTCTCTTAAATTGAATGATAGAATTAAGGGTTTCGGTGTACCATATAAAAATTCTTGAAGGGTAGTAGACTGATTCAAAATGTAAGGGACTTAGTAAAGTGAAATAAATATTCAAGAAACTCCAGAGTTTCATAGTACCGTTCACCCTCAGTTATTCATTTAAGGGTAGACAAGGATTGCATGGAAGAAGGGAATCCACATATCGTTGCAAATCATTCTTTAAATCAATAGCGTCAATCCCATTCTGTACCAAACTTCTTCCAGTGAGGCAATCCAGAAGCCCAACTGAAAGACAGGCTTTTATAATAGGCTTTCAAATCTCTTCATTTGGGGATTCTTTGAACAGTCAGAATCAAATCTCTCATGCACTTCATCAAGGAAAGTGGATAGAGCATAGACCTGGGAGTCACAAGGTCATGGGTTCTAATTCCAGCTCTGCCGCTTGTCTGCTGTGTGATGTTGGGGAAGTTACTTCCGTTCTCTTTGCCTCTGTTCCCTCACCTGTATAATGGGGATTAAGATGGTGAGCCCCATGTGGGAAATGGCTTGAGTCCAACCTGATTAGCCTGATGCATGCTAAGGGATTAACAAATACAGTAAAAAAAAGAAAAAAGCGACACCATTGGTGTTAAAAAATCACCCCCAATGTGAAAAGAAATAGAATAATGGGAAAATGATAAGAAACACTTATGTCTTACCTAAAATAAAGCCAAAACCTATTTTTTAAAAGCTTCGGGGAAAATGGTCTATCTCTTCATGAGCTTAAAAACATAGTTACAGAGGACTTCACGGCACTGAGTCTATTAGGTACAATTATGCCAGGAACTTCCCAGATAGTTCTCAGCTCCATTTAAAACAGAAGTCTCCTATCAAGCAATCCTTTGAAATTATTTACTCTTTTATGCTTGTAAAGTATGGAAACATAATACTTTTAATGGAAACCCTAATAAACGGCACATGCTCCGAAGTGTCTAGTGATGGGCTTTTATAGGTTAGGATTCTACGTCACCCGAAATTGGCAGGCTACACTTATAATCCCAGTAAATGCCCCAGTGAGGTGGGAGATGATGTCGGGTGAATGAAACAGAGAGGGGAAGGTCTGGGCCATTGGTGCTTATTGAAGATCGATGGTTGTTCGAGCAAAAGCTTAAAACTTTAAGCGGGGAAAGTATAATGCTCCAAATGCCAACAGAAGTAACAATTTGAAGGAAGACTTTCTGGGGAGTCAGAGATAGCTTTGTCAAAGGCTCACTTCTCCGACCTTTACCCGGAGAGGGTATTCTGTGGACAGCATGTGGTGAAATTCCCAGGGTAAAATAGTTTTAGCAAATAATGAAAACATGAACAAAGAATTTGAAAGATTTAAACAACGAGAAAAGAAATTCTTACTAAAACTGAGTTCTGATCAAGAAGTCAGTAGAAATCCCCAAATGTATGTTTTTGCATTAAATAAATACATTTAAAGCATAGTTATGGATTTCTTAAGTTCTGTAATTAAAAAAATTAATATTCTCTACAGTACGCTACTAGCTTGCTCTGAAGAGTTCTCATTTAGGACTGAATTTGATTTAGCCAGTATTCCATATGGCAACTAATTGGTAGGCCGATTTATTGACTTCTTGATGTGACAACATATTAAATCTGGCTTAAAGTTCTCATAGAAATGATGTTAATCATTTGTGAATATACAGCTAAATCAGCTGATATCAAGAATTTAGATATTTATTTATTTATTTATTTATTTACTTAGTCATCTAGATCTTCACCTAAACACATAGAGTAACTTGATTAAATTGAGAAGCAGTATAGCCTAGCAGAAAGAGCAAAGGCCTGAGAATCAGGGAATCTAATCCTGACTCTGCCACTTGTCTGCTGTATAGCCATGAGTAAGTCACTTCCCTTCTCTGTGCCTCAGTTTCTTCATCTGTAAAATGGGCATTAAATACCTGTTCTCCTTCCCCCTTAGATTTTGACCCGAGTGGGGCAGGGATGAAGTCTGATCTGAATATCCTGTATCTACTTCAGCACTTGACACATAGTAAGTGGTAGACAAGTACTATCACCATTATCATCATTATGGTTATATTGAGAGCACTGGATTTAATAAGCTAGAAATGAATATTAAATGCCATTTGAAAATTAGCAGTGCATTTTTGCATGCTATCTCATGCCTCACAGATTCAGGAATCTACAACAAATCTATTGTTATCCTCTATTTTGATTTTTCAAAATGAGTGTTTTCTGTCTTGTTTAAACTGGAGTCGCACCCAAAACTATCTCATTATTGCTACTCAATCGCTACTTATCCATCACTATTTACTGTTAGTCACTATTTATTCAGTTTTCACAAATAATTTAGACCTCTCCCATTCAAGCAGAGACAGAGAGCCCCAGAGAACCCATCTCTTTCTGTAGCAGGCAAGGATTTACCTGGATAGATTCCTTATTTACTCTTGGGTTACTATATACCTTGTTCCCTTTTAAATTAGTCTTTGAATCAGGGAATCCAATACCCCAAAATGCCCTTAAAAAATGGATCAGGAACTGTGACTTCCTCTCTCAGGTCTTTAGAACTGTTTTGTTGGTTTTAAAAAAATAAAAATATACACTCACTCATATATAATCCCTTGAAATATATGTTTTCTCCTTTCCACCCCTCCACAACCCTACATTTTGTTAGATTCCTTTGATCTTCTGTTTGACCTCTCCTTCATGGAAAAATGCTCATAAACCTACAGATAAAGGCTTTCTTTACTTTTAGATTTATTCCAGAATGATAAACAACAGACAGATCTTTAACAAAAGGATTTTAAGAGCACTTAGGCCTAACATGCTATTTTATTTGCTCATCATCAAAAAAAGGCTTGTCTTCCTGTAGACCCTGTTAAAAATGTTCAACTCGCTTCTGTGAAGAATTCCACTTTTAACTGGCCAGAGAAGTTTTGGATGGTAGTTACTTTTTTTTAAAACTACTAAAGAGTCATCTCCAAAGCAAGTTCTTTAAAAGATTTTATGGCCCAGCTTGAAATGATGCCTGAAATGGCTTCAACTGTGTGATTAGACTAAATTGGATCTTCTGACAAACTTGTCACAGTTACGCTTTCTGACTGCAGGCATGTCAGAAAGAACACAGATGGAACCTTAGCAAGTTGCTGCAGGTTTTAATTTCAGGATAAGAACAGGCCACAAGATGTTTGTGTGAGACTTAACTCTTCCTCCTAATCTATGATTAATAATAATAATAATAATGTTGGTATTTGTTAAGCGCTTACTAGGTGCCGAGGACTGTTCTAAGCGCTGGGGGAGATACAGGGTAATCAGGTTGTCCCACGTGGGGCTCACACACTTTTAATCCCTATTTTACAGATGAGGGAACTGAGGCACAGAGAAGTTAAGTGACTTGCCCACAGTCACACAGCTGACAAGTGGCAGAGCCGGGAGTCGAACTCATGACCTCTGAGTCCGAAGCCCAGGCTCTTTCCACTGAGCCACGCTGCTTCTCTGCACCTCTATTCCAGCTTCTTCACAACATCCAATCAATCAATCATTCGCATTTATTGAGCACTTATTGGGTTCAGAGCACTGCACTAAGCACTTGGTAGAGTACAATATAACAACATTTAGACACATTCCCTGCTCACAGAGAGCTTACACCCTAGGCAAATGAATTATATTCGTAGGTTTTTGTGGACACCCCATAATAATCAGCCAATAGAAGAGTAAAAATAGTTTCCTACCATTTGGTGTACGCAGGTTACAATTATACCACCTGCCTACAAGTTAAGAGTGGAATGCATTTTACCACTTTATCATTCTATAATATTATTCTTTGTGTAATCTTTCTGATGGTATGTAGTAAACATTTACTATATGCCAGGCACGTACTAAGCACTGTGGTAGTTAGAATTGATACACTCATTCACTCGATCCTATTTATTGAGTGCTACCTTTGTGCGGAGCAGTGTATTAAGTGCTTGGGAGAGTACGACAGAACAATAAACAGACACATTCCCTGCCCACGATGAGCTTACAGTCTAGAGGGGATGGTAGACACCAGTGGAAATTAATGCATTGTTATGGGGCTGGGAGGGAGGATGAATAAAGGGAGCTAGTCGGGGTGACGCTTATCAGGTTGGACGCAGTCCTTGTCCCACTTGGGGGACAACGAAATTTTCCATAATTTATATTTTTTATCATTTTGTCATTCTAAATTCAATGTATCTGTCCATATTTTTCAAACTTGCTCAAGTCATTCTGCCGTCCACCTGTCAGCTCAGCCTCTAGACTGTAAGCTCACTGTGGGCAGGGCATTTGCCTGTTAACTCTGTTGTAGTGTACTCTCCCAAGAGCTTAGAACAGTGCTCTGCACATAGTAAGTGCTCAATAAATACCACTGATTGATTGACTGATGAATGGTTCTTAAGTCTCCTAGGGAGCCGCTGTCTCCACCCAGCTTCCTGGAACCCAAGAAGATTTTTGTGCTCAGAATGAATCGAGCTGGTACAACTCTTGTTCCACAGAAACCTCAACTGCCTATCTTGTATCTACCCCACATTTGGCACAGTGCTTGGCACATGGTAAGCACTTAGTAAATACCACAGTTATCATTATTACTGGAAACCTGTTCTACTTATGAGCCTTTTTCTAATGTCTGCTACTCCCTCAAGCCCATAAGCTCGTTATGGGCAGGGAACGTGTCTGCTAATTCTGTTGCATTGTACTCTCCCAAGTGCTCGGTACAGCATTCTGCACCTAGTAAGCACTCAATAAAAAACATATTTCTGAGCATTCTTTAGTCCTCTGGAAAAGACCAGCTATACTAAGGGATTTTTTTATGAAACCTGGCTGCCTCTCACCCCCTGCCTGGATGCGGTACTTTAATAATTGTAATAATACTGGCAATTTGAAAAGCTTACTGTGTGCCAAGCACTCTGCCCCATGCTTAGTACAATATTTTATGCGCATTAAGAACCGAACAGCCACTGATTGATTGATTGAACGTTCGACCAGGGCCACTTATACGTTCTTCTAAACATCAAGTGTCGTCAGTACCTTTAGAAGCTTTTTGAGAAGCAGCTTGGCTTAGTTGATAGCGCACCATCCTGGGAATCAGGAGGACCTGGGTTCTAATCCCGGCTCTGCCACCTGTCTGCTCTCTGACCTCGGGCAAATCACTTAAATTCTCTGTCACCAGGTTCCCTCATCTGTAAAATGAGGATGAAGACTGGGATCCCCATGTGGGACAGGCACTGTGTCCAATTTGATAAGCTTGTATCTACCCCAGTGCTTAGTATAGTGCCCGGCATATAGTAAGGGCTTGGCAAATACCATAAACAAAACACCCAAAAAACTGCCCAGAGCTCAGATTCAGGTTTCAGGACTATGTGCCCGAGACCAGCCCTGACACTTCATTTGAGAAGACGAGTCAGAAGAGACCCAGTAACAGACAGGGAATTCCTAAAGGCCTGACGTGAAGACTTTTCATATATGTCTGTGGCACCCAGTGATAAATAAAAAAAAAATAGCCTTAGATCCAGTAAAGAATGGCACAGAGAAAGCCAGACAGACACATCTGTTTTTTTCCATAACAGAAGAACAAGATAGTCGTGAGATGAAAAGCCAGCACGGTCCCAAAGAAACACCAAGCCACTTCTTTTTACAACTTTTCATCTCTCCAGTAAGACACTGATGTTTTTCCTCTCTCTAAAGTATATGCTCAGTCTTGCTCATCTTTCAACGCATTTATTTCCCCTCCAGGGCTCTGAAGCATGGAAGTCCCTCCTTAATCTTGGAATCTTCTTCCTATAACATAAGATGTCCTACGGCCGCTTGAATTTGGGTGGCCGCGAAGACCAGGGGAGACCGATCATAATAATAATTGTGGTATTTGTTAAGCACTTACTATGTGCCAGGCGCCATTCTAAGCACTGGAGTGGATGCAAGCAAATTGGGTTGGACACAGTTTCAGTCTCATGAGGGGCTCACAGTCTCAATCCCCATTTTCCAGATGAGGGAAATGAGGCACAGAGAAGTGAAGCGACTTGCCCAAGGTCACACAGCAGACAAGAGGCAGAGCCAGGATTAGAACCCATGACCTTCTGACTCGGAGGCCCGTGCTCTATCCACTACGCCATCCTGCTTGAGCTTGCTGTGTAGGATCAGTTAAGAAGAGACATCGCTGCCACTTTGCAATACTACAGTCCAGAGTCCTGATCCTGGTCTGATTCCCAATCCAAACAGGGAGCAGTGAGGTTGGGATGGAAACTGAGAGACCCCCTCGGTGGAATGGGAAGCTTTCCTTTGCCAGGTGAGACACAGGCACAAGAGGTGTATAATAAAGGGAATGTCCAAGCTGTCTCCCAAGGCACAGAGTATATGGTGCTTTTAAAAAATTTTTGTTACTTAATGGTTTTTGTTAAATGCTTATTATATGTCAGGCACATTTTCCAGATGAGGTAACTGAGGCCCAGAGAAGTGAAGTGACTTGCCCAAGGACACCAACAGACAAGTGGAGGAGCCAGGATGAAAACCCAGGTCCTTCTGACTCCCAGGCCCGGGCTCTATTGACGAGGCCACGCTACTTGTCTTATGGGCAGGGATTGTGTCTACCAACTCTGCTATACTGTACCCTCCCAAACGCTTAGTACAGTCCTCTGTACTCAAGTAAGCAGATTGATCGATCGATTGATTATTCCAGCAAGGGTAACACACCCAGGAATCAGTCGGGACTAAGTATGGGGTTTAGGGACAGAGATCCCAGGCACCAGGTGCTGGGATTCTTTCATGCGTTCATTCAATTGTATTTATTGAGCGCTTACTGTGTGGAGAGCATTGTACTAAGTGCTTGGGGAGGTACGATATAACAATAAACAGACACATTCCCTGTCCACAACGAGCTTAGGGTCTACAGCGGGAGACAGACATTAATATAGATCGATAAATTACAGATATGGACATAAATACTGTGGGGCTGGGCGAGGGAATGAATAAAGTGACTCTATTAATGATATTTGCCCCTTTAGATTAGAAGTACTAAATGCAGTGGCCAATGGGTGATGGGGCAGGAGATCGATAGCTGGCCTTTGGCGAAGCAGCATGGCGTAGTGGATAGAGCACGGGGCTGGGAGTCAGAAGGACCTGGGTTCTAATCGTGACTCCACCACTTGTCTGCTGTGTGACCTTGAGCAAATCATTACATTTGTCTGGGCCTCACTTATCTCACTTGTAAAATGGGGATTTGGACTGGGAGACCTATATGAGACAGGGACTTTGTCCAAACTGATTAGCCTGAATCTACCCCTGAGCTTAGAACAATGCTTGACACATAGAAAGTGCTTAAGAAATAGTATCATCACTATTATTATTATTAAAAATCAAACTGCACCAGCGATCCTTTAATCCTCATTTTATGGATGAGCTTATTGACCGAGGCTTCCTCCTAAAAGAGGCTAGTCAGTTGCAGGGTTTGGGGTATAAATGAGCGTCAGGAAAGTGAAATACCCATGGATAACACCAGTTTCCTGGAGTGGGGGCAGATTCACTTGAAGCATGAGAATATCGTTTGCAAATGAAGCAGTGTGGACTAATAGAAAAAGCATAGGCCTGGGTGTCGGAGGACCTGCGTTCTAATCTCGGCTCCGCCACTTGCCCACTGTGCCACCTCGTTTAACTTCGCTGTGCCTTAGCTCCCTCATTGGTAAAATGGAGAATCAGTACCCATTCTCCCACCTATTTAGACTGTGTGTGCCATATGGGAGTGGGACTGTGTCCAACATGATTATCTTGTACCTACCACAGTGCTTGTCACGTAGTAAACCCTTGTACATAGCACAGTTATTATTAACTGAGTCCCGTGGCCACTTTAGGGTCCATAAACTTTGGGCTATTTCATTTCTCCACTCTGAAAGTCAGAAATATCAGTGCTAAAAGGAGTTCCTCAAGGGGGCCTAGAACTAGTTATTTCACGTTCATGTCTCTCCTCGTTTCCTAGAGCACACATGAAAACATTGAAATATCCACGAAGAAATGTGTCCGGGCAGAGGATGTTTTAAACCAGCTGAAGATTCCTGGGGCCCTTTAGGCAAGGGAAAGACGTGAAAATCCTCTTCCGCCCTTGACCATCTGAAGAAGAATCGGAGAGCAGACTGCTATCGGAGGAGAGCAACCAGCACTGTGAGTGCCAGTGTTCTGGAGTGAGCGGATCAAGTGGGGAAAGGACTGTTTTAATTGGTGCAGTAATAATGATAATAATAATAATTATTATTATGGTACTTGTTAAGGGCTTACTATGTGTCAAGCACTGTTCTAAGTGCTCAGGTAGATACAAGTTAAGCAGGGTGGACACGGTCCCGGTTCCACGTGGGGCTCACACTCTTAACCCCCATTTTACAGATGGGATAACTGAGGCCCAGAGAAGTGAAGTGACTTGTCCAAGGTCACAAGTGGTCATGTATAACCACAGGGAAGGGGAGCAGTATCAAAATGCTGGCCCCAGAGAACTGGATTTCCGCCCTGGGGTATTGAACCCGCTGATCCCAAGATGGTGCCTCGAGGGGAAGCAGAAGCCCATCAGAAGCCCAGGAGAACCAAGCATGGGAAGAACCAGGCCAGGAGGTTCTTGATCAGAACTATAGGAAGCCCAGATGACGAAGTACATTTTCATCATGAGAGATCTGGGTGGTCACTGGACCTGAGCAAAATATACTTCATCGTCGCCACTCCGATTCTTCATGGAGAAGCAGCGTGGCTCAGTGGAAAGAGCCTGGGCTTCGGAGTCTGAGGTCATGGGTTCGATTCCCGGCTTTCGATTCCCGGCTCTGCCACTTATCAGCTGTGTGACTGTGGGCAGGTCACTTAATTTCTCTGTGCCTCAGCTACCTCATCTGTAAAATGGGGATTAACTGTGAGCCTCATGTGGGACAACCTGATTACCCTGTATCTACCCCAGCGCTTAGAACAGTGCTCGACACATAGTAAGCGCTTAACAAATACAACATTATTATTATTCATTCATACATTCATTCAATCGTATTTATTGAACACTTACTGTGTGTAGAGTACTGTACTAAGCGCTTGGGAGAGTACAATACAACAATAAACAGACACATCCCCTTCCCACAATGAGCTTGCAGTCTAGAGGATGCAGATGGCTAACGGAGCATTTTTTGCAGGGGGAACAAGGCAAAGAGGAAATTCCACCTTAATTGGGTGTAGCCACAGCAGTTAAGAGACCCGTTTCTCATCCTGTGTGATTCTATTTGAGAATGAACTAAGGATGTCATTATCGTTAATAGTTGTGGGAGAACTCTCATAGAGTTATGTCAGATTAAAATCTGGCCATTGGGATTATTTATTCAAGCTGGTCCTTCTAAAAGAGAAGCATTCTCTTTTAGTAAAAGGTACCAGTGCTCCAACTGTGTTTCAAAGAAAAGCTTAGTTACTGTTTGAAACAAGTTTCCCCCAACAACCAACTGTAGCCTTAAAAATAACATATTATCCACTGTAGGAAGAATAACACTCAAGTTGTTTTAAATTTATTCAGGGCTCACAAGCATGCATGAATACTTAATGCCGTATTTATTCTATTTACTCAGTGCCTATCATCTGGAGAGCTGTAATTACTGTCATAATTATTACCACTATTCTGGGTACTTACCGACTTATTAATGTGTGCTGACAGTGTCTTGGCACAGCAGAAAACATGAAGGGGGACTCAATTCTTGTTTCTAATGATGCTTAATTGAGACAATTATCTACTGGTTCCTCTCAGGAGAGGCGGTGTTGCCTAGTGGATGGAGCCCGGGGCCGGGGAGTCAGAAGGACCTGGGTTCTAATCCCCGCTCTGCCACTTATCTGCTGGGTGACCTTGAGCAGATCACTTTGACTTTCCTGTGCCTCAGTGACCTCGTCTGTAAAACGGGGATAAGGACTGTGAGCCCCATGTGGGACAGGGACTGTGCCCAACCTGATCGGCTTACATCCATCCCCATGCTTAGTACAGTGCCTGGCACATAGTAAATGCTTAACAAATACCACAATTATTATTAAAATGGCCAAAGCTCGCTGTACAAAAGAGTGTGCAGAATACCAGATTGGCATTTATTGACTTCAGGCTCCAGTTCAACCCTCTAAATTCCTGAATAATAATTAAGGTACTTGTTAAGTGCTCACTATGTGCCAAAGCACTGTTCTAAGCACTGGGGTAGATTCAAGTTAGGATGGACACAGTCCCTACCCCACATAGGGTTCACACTCTTAATTCTCGTTTTACAGATGAGGGAACTGAGGCCCAGAGAAGTGAAGTGACTTGCCCAAGGTCACACAGCAGATATGTGGGCAGAGCCGGCATTAAAACCCAGTATCTTCTGACTTCCAGGCTCTATCCACTAAGCCACACTGCTTCTGTTTAATGGCCTTATCATCCTCATCCAGGGTATTTATTGCGGGTTTTGGGACAGGAAGCTGTACTGGGTTCTTGGTGAGGGGTGGAGAAAAGGAATTAGGGGTAGCCTCTGACACTCAGGTTCCCACAATGTAGGGCAGGAAGACAAACAAATAAGAAATTAACATTATCATTTATATTTTAACAGTGGTACAGGATTTCCAGAAAAGATCCCTCAGAACAGTACAGAAGGCTGAGCAGCAGCATGGCCTAGCAGATAGAGCACGGGCCTGGGAGTCAGAAGGACCTGGGTTCTAATCCCCGCTCTGCTACTCTTCTGCAGTGTGACTTTGGGTAAGTGATTTCACTTCTCTGGGCCTCAGTTCCCTCAGCTGGAAAATGTGAGCCCCACGTGGGACACGGACTGTGTCCAACCTGATTAGCTTGTATCTACCCCAGCGCTCAGTACAGTGCCTGCCACTTAGTAAGCACTTAACAAATACCATAAAAAAGATCGCTCTCCTCCACCTCCCTCCTGTACCTACGACTCACCCTTCCCTAAAACAGTCAAATGAGCAGAATAAATTGGTTCATCCAACAGCCTACCATTTTTTGATGAGCACAGTTCTTTTCACCCTCTCTGCTCTTGTAGTTAGGACAAGCATCCCTTCATGTATCATATTATTTAATTACTGGATTAAGCTTGAGAATATCAGATTGTTCCTTAAACATTTCAAAAGGAGTAATACACTGCTCATCTCCCCTCAGGATCGCACCTGGAGAGCTTCCAGTACTCCACCAGTCTCGACTGTGGGAAAGAGAGTTAAGCAGAGGCCTGTCCATTCCATTCCTAGCTTGGACAGTGGCTAGCGAGTAGAAGGCAATCTGCTACAAGTCAAACCTTACCTGTGCTGGGGAGCAGCGGCGTGGGAGAGAGTCGAGGGAGTCAAGTAGACTGCGTGGCAGAAGGCGATGGTAATCCGCTTCCGATTTTTTACCAAGAAAATGCTACGGATCCACTCCCAGAACGATTGCAGATGGAGGTGGAGCGTACTGGGAGAATGTCCGTGGAGTCGCTATGGGTCGGAGATGACTCGACAGCATAACACAAGACAAGAATACACTGCTCATGCATCTTGGAGGTACTCATTTTAATCAATGTCAATCAATGGTATTTATTGAGCACTTACTGTGTGCAGAGCACTGTACTGAGCACTTGGGAGAGTACAATATAACAAGAGTTGGGAGACTCGTTCCCTGCTCACAGCAAGCTTAGAAGACTGTAATGCGATGAGATGAGTTGAAACCTTTCCTCTACGTACCTGATTGTGTTAGCTGGAGATTAAGCAAATATAATTGTTCCGTGACTTATTTTTAAGGTTTGTGTTGAGTGCTTACTATGGGCCAGGCACAGTACTATGCTCTGAGGTAATAATAATAATAATAGTGATGACGGTATTTGTTAAGCGCTTACTATGTGCCAAGCACTGTTCTAAGCACTGGGGAAGATAAAGGGTAATCAGGTTGTCCCACCTGGGGCTCACATTTTTAATCCCCATTTTACAGATGAGGTAACTGAGGCACAGAGAAGTGAAGTGATTTGCCCAAGGTGACATAGCAGACAAGTGGCGGAGGTGGGATTAAAACCCATGTCCTCTGACTCCCATGCCCGCGCTTTTTCCACTCCCACGTCCCACATGGGGCTCACCGTCTCAATTCCCATATTACAGCTGAAGGAACTGAGGCACAGAGAATTTAAGTGATTTGCCCGAGGAGACACTGTGGTCCATTATCTTAAATAAGGAGTCTACATCAGTCCGCTTAGTTTCTGATTTAAAAAGAAAAATGCCTCAGGGGATTTTGTGAATCTTGTGGGTTTGGGGGCAGCGTTAAAGACAGGGAATGGAATCATAATCTCTGGTGGTCCTGAATCGTGGCCTGTAGTAGTCTTTCTGGCAGAGTTTTATTTAATCCTTTCAAATCTATTATTAATAATAACAGTAATCGTGGTATTGAGGAAGAGCTTATTGTGTGTCAAGTAATGTAGTCAATACTAGGGTTGATATAGTTACAGTCCTTATTCCTCAGGGGGTTTACGGACTAAGAGGGAGGGAGAACAGATATTTTATCCCCTCTTTACAAATGAAGTGACCGAGGCCTAGAGAAGTAAAGTGACTTGCCCACAGTCACACAGCAGGCAAGTGTCAGAGCTGAGGTTAGAACCCAGGTCCTCTGACTTCCAGGACCATGCTTTCCACTAGAGTTTGCTAGAGGGTCTTCTTCAACTGAAAAATAGGATGGAATCTCTCCTAACTAGATCCACGCCCACATGCCATTCTGTGAAATAATGCTTTCTGGTTTCTAGAAATCCTGCCACATCACATGCATTGTGGTTCTGACTGAATCTTTGGCATTTCAGTGACATATGTTGACATCTAGAATATCAGGCAGGCAAATTCAAATGAGTTCCTGAGGCGTTGGGATTTATTCGTTAGCAATTTGGAGTTGAAAGGACATATGTACAAATGGGGAACATCGATTCTGTGGGAGTTGGGGTAAGGGTTTATTATCATTATTATTATTATCAACAGCAACAATAATAATAATTAGGGTATTTGTTAAGCACTTACTACGTGCCATGCACTGTACTAAGGACTGAGGTGGATACAAGCAAATGGGGTTGGACACAGTCCCTGTCCCAGGTGGGGCCCACAGTCTCAATCCTCATTTTACAGATGACGTAACTGAGGCACAGAGAATATAATAATAATAATGATGGTATTTGTTAAGCGCTTACTCTGTGCCGAGCACTGTTCTAAGTGCCGGGGTAGATACAAGGTAATCAGGTTGTCCCACCTGGGGCTCACAGTCCCAATCCCCATTTTACAGATGAGGTAACCGAGCCGCAGAGAAGTGAAGTGACTTGCCCAAAGTCACCCAGGTGGTAAGTGGCAGAGCTGGGATTAGAACCCACAACCTCTGACTCCCAAGCCCGGGCTCTATCCACTATGCTATGCCTGCTGCTACCACCCTCTAGAGCAATCCGTCAATCAGTGGTATTTACTGAATGCTTGGTGCTTGCAGAGGACTGCATGGCTCGGTGGAAAGAGCTCGGGCTTGGGAGTCAGAGGTCATGGGTTCGAATCCCGGCTCTGCCACTTGGCAGCTGTGGGACTGTGGGCAAGTCACTTCACTTCTCTGGGCCTCAGTTACCTCATCTGTAAAATGGGGATTAACTGTGAGCCTCACGTGGGACAACCTCATTACCCTATATCTCCCCCAGCACTTAGAACAGTGCTCTGCACATAGTAAATGCTTAACAAATACCAATATTATTATTAAGTGCCTGGGAGAGGACAATAGAGTTGCTAGAAACAATCTCCGCCCTCAAGGAGTTTACAGCCTAGCAGGAGAGACCTTATCAATAATTTACAGGCTTGAGGGTCAGAAGGACTTGGTTCTAATCCCAGCTCTGCCAGATTTGCTGTGTGACCCTGATCAAGTCGCTTCACTTCTCTGGGCCTCAGTGACCTCATCTGTAAAATGGGGGTTAAGACTGTGAGCCCCATGTGGGACGGGACTGTGTCCAACCTAATTAGCTCGTATCTCCTATTGGCATTATTATCTATTATGGTATTTATGAAGTGCTTTGGCACTTAGTAAGCACTTCATAAAGACCGAAACTATTGTTAGGGTTAAGTGCAGGGATCTGCTTCCAAATAGAATATCCTACTGGACAAAATGGGTCCCTTTGAAATAATAATAGTGTTGGTATTTGTTAAGCGCTTACTATGTGCAGAGCACTGTTCTAAGTGCTGGGGGAGATATAGGGTAATCAGGTCATCCCATGTGAGGTTCACAGTTAATCCCCACTTTACAGATGAGGTAACTGAGGCACAGAGAAGTTAAGTGACTTGCCCACAGTCACACAGCTGACAAGTGACAGAGCCAGGAATCAAACCCATGACCTCTGACTCCCAAGCCCAGGCTCTTTCCACTGAGCCACGCTGTTTTATAGCTATTGGGTCCCATTAGCTCAGTGGCCCATCAGGGTCCTTGGTCCGAGAAGAAAGCTTTAAGAGAGAGCAGGTTTCAGAGAGATTGAAAGTCAGAGAGTGTCAACACAAACAGCCCAAGAGACGGTGAGGAAATAGCTACATCCTTGAAAACAGTTCCCTGCTATTAAGCCGTAAATTATCTATTGTTTACCAAGAGGCTGTCTGGATTATTTCTCAGTCTAGAGCTAGTGAGTGCAGAGGAGTGAGTGAGGAAAGATGCTTATTTAGATATGGAACAGCCTTTTAAAACACAGAGAATGCCACTCACCAGGGGAAGTGATTTATAAATTAGTTGTTTTTTTCTGTAGTATTTGCAAAACATGTACTATTTGCCAGGCACTGTACTAAGCGCTGGAGTGGATACAAGCAAATCACACTGGGCTCAGTCCCTGTCCCACATTGGGTTCAGAGTCTTAATCCCCATTTCACAGATGAAACTGAGGCCCAGAGAAGTGAAGTGACCTACCCAAGGCCTCACAGCAGACAAGTGGCAGGGCCGGGATTAGAAGCCATGACCCTCTGACTCCGAAGCCCATGCTCTATCCATTACACTGCTTCTTCTACAGAGAGTTACATCAGAATGCAGTTTTGAAATTCCACTGATCTTTCATTAGATCCACAGAGTGGCTGGAAAACCCCGGAGGGAAGCCTGGTGAACTGGATTGAAACAAGAGGGTTAAAATATTTTAGGAACTGAAATTAATTCATTCCAACTGCGTTTCATTACAATAACAGATGGGAAGCTACGTGGCCAAGTGGATAGAGCTCGGGCCTGGGAGTCAAGAGGACCTGGGTTCTAACCTCTGTCCCACCACTTGTCTGCTTGTGTGACTTAGGACAAGTCACTCACTGCTCTGTGCCTCAGTTACCTCCTCTGTAAAATAAGGATTAAGACTGAGAGCCCCATGTGGGACACTGACTGGGTCCAAGTTTACACTTAACCCAGGGCTTAGCAGAGTGCCTGGCAAATAGTAAGCACTAAACACATACCATTAAAAAAAATGACAACAGATGAGATTCCGTTTTGCTTCATCTAAGTGCTTATGTTAACAGTAATAATAATAATAATTACGGTACTTAAGTGTTTACTATGTGCTAAGCACCAGGGTAGATACAAATTAATCAGGTTGGACATAGGCCCCTTAGCATTTACACACCAGCCAGCTTTATACACCAGTCAGTGGTATTTATTGAGCACTTACTGTGGGCAGAGCACTGTATAAGTGCTTGGAAGAGTACTTCCACTGTTGGTAGGCACATTTGCTGCCCACAAGGAGCTTGCAGTCTAGAAGAGAAGACAGATACTGAAATAAAATACAAATATGTACGTAAATGTTGTGAGGATAAGGGTGGGATGTATAAAGGATGTACATCCAAGAGTGAGGGTGATGCAGAAGGGAGAGGGAGTAGGGGAGATGAGGGCTTAATCGGGGAAGGACTCTTGGAGGAAGGAAGGGAGAGTGATGGTTTGTCTGATAAGAAGGGGAAGGGAATTCCAGGCCAGAGGCAGAGTGTGGGCAAGGAAGGGGTTGGTGGCGAGATAGATAAGAAGGAAGTACAGCGAATAGGTTGGCATTAGGGGAGCTAAGTGAACACTCTGAGTTATTGTACAGAATCAGCGAGGTAAAATAGGAGGGGGCAAAGTGACTGAGCGCTTTAAGGCCAACAATAAGGAGTTTCTTATCAATGCAGAGATGGATGGTGAAGAGGTGAACCTTTGGATCACCAAAGGTTCTTGAAGAGTGGTAAGACACGGACTGAATGTTTGCTTAGAAAAATGATCCGGGCAGCTGTGGATGAATGCTTTTTTTAGAAGATCTGGGCAGTAGAGTAAAGTATGGACTGGAGTAGAACTGACAGGATTTGATGACAGATTGAATATGCGGGTTGAACGAGAGAGAGGAGGCAAGATTAATGACAAAGTTACGGGTCTGTGAAACAGGGAGGATGGTGGTGCTATCAGCAGTGATGGGAAAGTCTGGGGAAGGGCAGGGTTTGGATGAGAAGATTTCTCTTTTGGACATGTTAAGTTTGAGGTGTCAGTGGGACATCCAAGTAGAGATGTCCTCAAGGCTCAAGAAAATGGCAATGATTATATGTGGCACATGTGCGTGTGTTTGTGTGTGTGTATACACTTCCCTTTAAAATAGACTGGGACTAAGGAGGTGGATTTATTGGGAATGTTTAGGATATTTGTTTTACAGATGAGAGAACTGAGGCACAGAGAAGTGAAAACAAGTGGCAGAGCTGGGATTAGATCGAACACAGGTCCTTCTGACTCCCAGGCCTGTGCCCTACCTACTAAACCACGCTGTTTCTCAGGTTCTTCCCCTGTATGTGCTCCTCTTCTTTCTTTGAAGTAATGTCCTACTGTCCTTTTGATATCTGCTTTGCTCTGCAAGCCTCAGGGAGGCTGGGAGAAAATGAGCTCAGAGAGATCTGCACAATTGCAACAATTCCCTTTGGGTCTTTGTTTTCGCCCCATCCTCGGCCCTACAGTACCTATGCACATATTTATAAACTATGTATTATAAATTACTTATTTATATTAATGTCTGTCTCTCCCCTAGACTGTGAGCTCATTGTGTACTGTGAACATGTCTACCAACCCTGTTGTAGCACTTAGTATAGTGCTCTGCATTCACTAAGAGCTCAATAAATACCACCGATGATGATGATTCCTCCGAACATCATTCAATCGATCCATCATTCAATTATTGAGCGCTTACTGGGTGTAGAGCACTGTACTTGAGAGATTACAATATAACGGAGTTGGTAGGCACGTTCCCTGCCCACAGTGAATTTAGGGTCTCGAGGGGGACACAGACATTAATATAAATAAATATGTTATGGATATGTACATAAGGGCTGTGGGGCTGGGAGAGGGGTAAGTAAAGAGAACAAATTCAAGTACAAAGGTGACAGAGAAGGGAGTAGGAGAAGAGGAAATGAGGGCTTAGGGAAGGCAGCTCAGAGGAGACGTGCTTTTAATAAGGCTTTGAAGGTGGGGGGAGTAATCTGTCGGATACGAAGCGCGAGGGAGTTTCAGGACAGAGGCAGGATGTGGGGCAGAGGTCGGAGGCGAGATGGACGAGTCCAAAGTGATAGATGAGTCTGAGGTGAACGTGAAAATATTATCCTTCCTCAGTCTATCGCTTCTCTCTTCCTTCCTACCTGGACTTCCCTGAGCCACAGACAGAAGGATTTAGATATTAATGCTTCAATCCCCAGTCACCTCTGAACAAACCTCCTTCCCTGTTTGACAGAACTGAGAGACCAAGTAGAGGAATCAAAGCACGTCGGCTCCCAGAGGCTATTATGTTTATTGTGCTGAACAGACGGTGATAATCCATAAAAGGAACATTTTAAACAAGCAAGCAATTCAAAGTACAATCATAGGCAGCAATTCTATATGAAGAACAAAGCAAAAAAAAAGTTAGAAGACACTCAAGGAACGGGAAAAAGTAAACTGCAGTAAAAACGTCTCGATACTTTTCTCCTGCAAACACACCTATCTTGCAGAAATGGTAGAAAAGTTAAATGTCCAGTCTTATCTAGCAGTGACCAATGACAGCAAAGAACAGTCCTATAAAATTTATCTCCCATAAAAATAAACTATATATATAAAAAATTTTATGATGTTCTTGCTGATCCAATGGCCACAAGCATTTTTTTCAGTCTGAAAAATGAGGTATAGTAGGCCCTAAGAGGTAGTAATGTGTTTGATTGTACAATATATAGAACATAAAAGATTAACTTCACCAGAGCTGTGAGACTCTCAAATGGGAGTCTTCCAAGGGTGGCCAACGTGCATCGGGGGCTTTTATTTCATCGGCCGGAGGCCGTGGGCCATAAAAACCCAGCCCCGAAGCCTTGACGGAACGTGGCGCTTTTAGACCGCGTCTTGTTTTTCTAACGCTCAGTTGACGGTGACACGTCTAGTTTTCATTTTCCCATCAGCTCTTTTTCAGTGATCCACAAAAGCGAGCCATCTGCCAGTCTCAAAGAGGCATGTGTGTCTTGAAATGACCTCACTGAAGAAGCCAGGAAACAGTATTTGTTCGTTGCATTTGGCTTCAGTCCTAAAGCTATAGTGACACAACCCTTCCTGAAAAACTACCTCCTGTGGCCCAGTTCGTAATACAATGGCAAAAAGGAGACATACTGACTAGGAGAAGAGGATAAAAACTCTACATAAGAAGCATTTAAAATAAATCTGGTTGAAACATATTACAAAAATCACATTTGTGTAAAATACATGGAAATGCCCATCGAGCGTTTCCTTACAATCTACTAATTTTCAACACATTTATGATTGCATTATGCAAAAGCTGAGCTTGTTGCTTCCCACCTACAAAGCTTCAAGTTTCTTTGAAGGTTTTTTTTTTAATATGAAAAAGTAAATTTCAAATGTGTTCTTTCCTAGCAACGTTCTTTTCCAAAAAAGAAAAAAAAAATGATCGTTTTGATGAGCGATTTAGTTGCAGTCTTAACTGTTTCAAACATCTCAGAACTAATGCTGAAAGTAACAAGTTCGATTCATTTAGAGTCTGGAGGTAGGTTTGTCAATCAATTAGTCCATTTCTGGAAATGATTCTTTTGAGGTACGAACTTGGACAGTAATATTTAAACATTACAGTTCAATGTTTATGTCATGTAGTGTATTGATATCTGTAAAACCTAAGAGCAATTCAGTACAAAAATATATTCAAGTTAACAGTACATTACACAGAAATCTAGCAGAAAATAGGAATAAGTAATTAAAATTGGGGAAAAAAAACACCCAAAAAGAAAAATACATAGTCATGCTGAAACACGCTAAAGAGGTTGCTTCTCTAACTGCAATGACGTGTTGGAGTCGAAGTGAGAAAATGCAGCTGACCAGAATAAAATGTCCTGCATCGGATGTGTATATAGCAGCATGTATCGAGCTGTAATAGACATTGTAAAATCAGAGGTAGTATTGAATAGTGGGAATAATATTGCATCTGTTGCTAAAAGTGCTGTTTTGAATGAAAAGATGGACTCTTGTAGCTGAGGTAAAAAAAAAAAAGACAACAATAAACCAGCAAACCATCCTATGTCAAAATGCTCTGCTTGAAGTAATACATCAGCTCATTTGAGGTACGTGTGGCATTCGCTCTTATACTGAGATTTATGAGATTGAAACACAGAGATGAGAGATGTATTCCCTTTGAAAGACTCTTATTGGAAGTGCGGACTGGCTAAAAAAATAAGTGTTTCTCCCTTACTTCAGGGACAATGATCACTCGGGGCAATTCTCGGGCACCCGAGGTACCTTTCTATTACCTTAAAATGGCAAGAGGCTCCTATTAATGGATTTAAACATAGTTTAAATTGGATTTAAAATAGTTTGAGAATGTCTAAGGAAGGAGAATCAACCTAAATAGCATTTGGCTCTGTAAAAATTCGACCCAATTGAGTGTTTCCTCTGAGGAGTGGGGCCAAGAGGATGTTTACTCCTTTGGCAGATTTTTTTGTACCCATAAATATGTAATGTACGTTTGTGTTCTTCCCTTTTGCAAAATGAACGTAACCTTTTTCTTGTTCAAACGCTGGCTGAATTCAGTGACGGGTCAGCCTTAACTCTTTCCTAAAATAACAGTAAGTGAAAAACATCAAGTCAAAGTCTACAAGATAACAAATAAAAAAAAAATAAAAAAACAAAAGGAGTAGTATCTATCCCTTATCTTTGGTGTTCTAAACGGGGAGTTTACTAAGATAGGGAGTGGGTTGTTGGTGGGTGTTAAGGCCTACCGGTGTTACACACCAAAGCCTTTCCTATAAAGAATGCCCATCATCATTCATATTACATTTCTTGTTTATATGCAGTGCAGTGAATGACTAAACCTGATTCAAAGCTTTTCTGACCCATTCACCCTTTCTTAGCAGCTCAACAAACTATTAGTAGGTTAAGAAAATAGAAAACAGTAATTAAACGTTGCATTGTTAATCTGTGTCCCCCTGGTGTTACAGCAGTTTTTCATTAACCCTGGGGCTGTAAAGGAATTGCAAAGAAGATGGTTAATACAGTCCTTTTTAAGGTTAAGAATTTTTTTCCCCCCCAGGCAAAAGTGGAAAAGACCTGGCAATAGAAAATAAGTGGTCATGGCATTGTCGTCTTCCTTCCAGAGACCCAGCTGCTGATGAGGTAGAAATGAAGTGTTGTGGTCTCCTAGTCTTCCTCTGCAGATTCTTGTGAAGATGTTTCTTCAGTCTCTTCCTGGAACACATAAAGTGGGCCATTACTCCTTTCTCCCTGGCCTGTCCGTAATCCCGAAATCACCCCCAAACCCAAACAATCTTCCTTCGGCCTAACGGGGCTTAGCCTGATGGATGGTATGATAGTTTCCATAACCGGCAGACCACCGCACTCCTTCTAATACCTTCGGAGTCTTATTAAAATCACATCTCTTCCAAGAGGCTACACCCTCTTTTCCCCTACTCCCTCTCCCCTCTGTGGCACCCTGGCACTTGGATTTGTGCCTCTCTTTCACCCCACCCTCAACCCCACAAAACTTCTCTACATATCTGTAATTTATTTTAATCATCCGTCTCCCCCCGTAGACTGTAAGCTCCATTTGGGTAGGGAACATGCCTGTCGACTGCTAGACTGTACTCTCCCAAGTGCTCATACGCACTCATACCGCTCAGTAAATACTATCCACATAGTATCATCCACAGCGCTCTTTCTTGCCAAGAATGGATGCCCTATAATTGATCCATTGTTATCCCTTTGCAGCCTCTGCTGGGCTGAGTTGAGCCTCATGTGGGACATGTTTCTGATCTGATCCTCTGGGATCTACCCCAGCGCTTAGTATATTGCTTGGCACAAAGTATGCACTGAATAAGTGCCATTATTATCACTGGTCATTGCGTTGTTGAGTTGGGTCCGACACTGTGGTTGTGAGACTTCAAACCCTTTCTTGGCTTGTCTCATGCTGTCGAGTTTGGCCCCGACCCATAGCGACGCCAGGGACACATCTCTCCCAGAATGTCTCACCTCCGTCTTCTATCGTTCTGACAGTGTATCCACAGAGTTTTCTTGGTAAAAATACAGAAATGGTTTACATTACCTCCTTCAAGCTCTTTACCATCAGTTTTAAAGCACTCGATCAACTCTTCCCCTCCTACCCCCTTCACATAAGACAGACCACCACTCTCTCCACCTTTAAAGCCTATTAAAAGCACAACTCCAAAATACCTTCCCTGACTATGCCGTCATCTCCCCTCCTCCCTCTCCCTTCTGCCTATGTACTTGGATCTGTACTCTTTAAGCACCTGATATTCACCCTTCCTCCAGCTCCACAGGATTTATGTACCTATCCACAATTTATTTTAATGTCTGTCTCCCCCTCTACACTGTAAACTCCTTGTGAACTGGGAACGTGTCTACCAACCCTGTTATATTGTAGCAGAAGCAGTGAAGCCTAACGGGTAGAGCGTGGACCTGGGAGTTTGAAGGACCTGGATTCTAATTCTGGCTCCGCCGCTTGTCTGCTGTGACCTTGGGTAAGTCACTTAACTTCTCTGTGCCTCAGGCACCTCACCTGTATAATGGGGATTAAGATTCGGACAAGGCCGTGTCCAACTTGACAAGCCTGGGTCTACCCCAGGGCTTAGAAAAGTGCCTGGCGCATAGTAAGCGCTTAACAAATACCTTAAAAAAAGTACTCCCCCCAAGTGTTCTAGACAATGCTACACATTCAGTAAGTGCTCCATTAATACCACTGATTGATTGATCAAGCATCGTGGTTTCACAGTGCAACAGATGGCTGGATATCAGGTCCATATTTGCAGGGGCATGGAATTATCTTTGCCAGCACAGAAAGACCCACTTGTTTTAAAAGATTCATTCATTCAATCACATTTATTTAGTGCTTACTGTGTGCAAAGCATTGTACTAAACGCTTGGGAAAGAACAATACAACAATAAACAGTGAAAAAAGATGACACCCCAGGTGAATGACTCTCCTCCCTCCCCAATCTGGCACTAGAAATTGTTTTGTCTCTTGACATCTTCTTCCCATTTCTTTTGGTTTGTTTTAAAGAAGCTTGGTAAATAGGAGCTGTTCCCCTATTAGAAGTTCAACAGAATTCTGCAAGGGGAAGAAAGGGTGGGAGGCAGCCTCTGACTTAAACACCTCTAGAGAACTGCAATATTCAATGGTATTTATTGGGTGCTTACTGTGTGCAGAGTACTGTACTAAGCACTTGGGAGAGTGCGACCAAACAGAGTTGGTAGACACGTCCCCAGTCGGAACAGAATGGAACAGAATGGTCCTCTTTGGGTGGTCCAGGAAATTCTATGTAGTGTGCACTTGAAATAATCGTGATATCCATCAAATGATTACTATGTGCCAAGCACTGTACTGAGCACTGGGCGAAGATACCAGATAATCAGGTTGGACACCATTCCTATCCCACATAAGGCTCACAGACTAAGGGGGAGGCAGGACAGGTATTAAACCCCATTTTACAAATGAGGAAACTGAGGCACCCAGAAGTAAAGTGACCTACGGTCCTACAGCAGAGCAGTGGCAGAGTCAAGATTAGAACCCAGGTCTCAGACTCCTAGGCCCATGCTCTTCCCACTAGACCTCACCGCTTCTCTAGTCTTCCGGGTTCTCTGCTTCGCACCATCAAAACGTTTCCTCTCTCTCCTCAATCAACCAATCAGTGTTATTTATTGAGCACCTGCTGTGCACAGAGCACTGTAGTAGGCACTCGGGAGAGTCCAATACAACAGAATTAGCGGACAAATTCCCTGCCCATAACGAGCTTAAATCCTGGCAAGTCGACATGCCACTTGTTAGCCGAGACCTCGGTTTTCATCCAACGCCTCACGTCCTATCCGCCGAAGGCACGTTTCAAAGCTCTAGGACCTGGATCTAAACATTTCCCCGCACCCCAGGCTGAGACCCTATAATAACGGCGGGCTAAGAACAGCTCGGAACAGTCTTCATATTTTAATAGATTTGATTTTCCACATGGCTTCATTTTGTCTGGGTGGCTAACTGACACAATTTATAACTGTCTTCCTTTCCCAGGCCATTACAGTATACCATTCAGTAGAGCAGGCCTTAAAGCTTGTCTGCATTATATGACCAAACTTCCATTCATTAGTGTTTGAAACACTTCAGCTGTGAAGGGCTCCTAAATGATACCATGTGTGACACTGCCTCACAAGAGCCGCTTCGGGGAAAGAAAACACACAACCCCGGGGCTTTAATCATAGGCCACTGCTTACTGCAATCCCTTTTCAAAAGGTTTCAAACTCCCCTCCCTCCACACCCCTCCCAAAAGCTGCAGAAAGCTGTAAATCCAGGGAATAAACACACGGACAAATGAATGGATGACAGCTTAAAAAATATAACCAGAGCAGTATCTAGCCATGAGGTTTCACACTGGTTTTGTTTAGTCTGCTTTGGGTTAGGTGGGAATTGTGGAAAGCATGAAGCCAAGGCCCCCTGCTCGGCTCTGGACCTTGAGGATTTGAGCCCGCAGGGTCACACCTCTAGTCCAGGCCAGGGCCAGGCTTGGGGGGACCTGTCTCGGAGGGGGAGAGGGCACGGCCGAAGCCAAGGGTGGGCACGGGAGCCCGGGGCCAAAAGAAGGCCCGATTTGACCTCGCTTCCCCTTTTTCATGTTGAAATTAATATTAATTTTTTTTAAATTAACATTAATATTCACGTGTGTCTCCCCTCTAGACTGTACACTCGTTTTGGGCAGGGAATGTGTCTGTCGATTGCTGTATTGTACTGTCCCAAGCTCTGCACTCAGTAAGCGCTCAATAAATACAACTGATGGACTAACTGAATTCCAGAATGGGACTAGGCTGCAAAACAGGTCTATCCCTATAATCATAATAATTGTGGTATCTGTTAAGCGCTTACCAGGAGCCAAACGCTGGAGTAGATACAAGGCAATCAGGTCAGGCATGGATGCTATCTCACATGGGGTCACGCGTAAGTAGGAGGAGAATGGCAATGAATCTCCATTTTAGAGAAGGAAACTGAGGCACAGAGAAGCGAAGCGATTTGGCCGAGGTCATGCCGCTGGAAGGTGGCAGAGCCAGAATTTGAACCCGGGTTCTCTGACTCTCAGTTCCAGGCTCTTTCCACTGGGCCACACTGTTTCCCACAGAAACTCACTTCTTGTCACGGTACGAGATGTATCATCAGGGTTGCACTGCCGCTGGCCACTGATTTGGTGTAGTTTTCACTTTCAAGCGCTGCACAAAGTAAGTGCTTAATAAATACTACTGTTTCTAAAGAGCTCTGGGCGTCTGACACTCCCTCTGAACTGGTGACCCATTACATTCACCGATATACTCCTCTGGGTTTTCGTGATCTCTCAGGAACCCCCTCGAGCGCTCAGATCGGGAAAGAAGTACCTCTTTCAGTCAGTCAACCATATGTACTGACGTTAACTGTGTGCAGAGCAATGTACTAAGCGCTTAGGAGAGCACAGTGTGACAGTAAACGGTCACAGTCCCTGCCCACAATAAGTTCACAGTCTTTCGAGCCTCCACCGATATAACCCAAGCGTTTAGTACTGTACTCTGCACACGATGAATGCTCAATCAATACCATCAATCGATTGGTGGATAACCCCCAATACTGTCTTTTCAGAGTTCAGCGAGTTCACGAAATGTCAGCGGATTGTGCGGTTGTCTGAGGACGGCTCAGCTGAAAATATGTCTCATCTGTTGTTTGCTTTTCCTTAACACTCCTTAAAATAACAGAGTGGATGTTTTCGAATGTCCCGCCCTGCTGACGTAGAAGGACTTTGGATAAGTCCTGATGGATGAAGTCCGGGCCCGAGAGTCGGAAGGACCTGAGTTCTAATCCTGATCTGCCACTTGTCTGCGGTGTGACCTCGGGCAAGTCACTTCACTTCTCTGGGCCTCAGTTGCCTCATCTGTAAAATGGGGATTAAGACAGTGAACCACATGAAGGACAGGGTCTGTGTTCAACCTGATTAGCTTGTATTTACCCCAGCATTTAGTATAGTGTCTGGCACATAGTAAGCACTTAACAAACACCAAAAAACAAACCAACAAACAGCCCCCAAAGAATACTCACCCCATCCAATCAAGCAATCCACAAGAGTTATTGAGCACTTACACCTGCATATATCTTTATATTCTGTTTTCTTTCCCTACTTTGATATTCAGTGTCTTTCTCCCCCGTTAGACTGTAAAGTCCTCGAGGGCAGGGATCGGGTCTACCAACTCTACTGCACTGTACCTCTCAAGCGCTCAGTCTAGTACTCTGGACACAGAAAACGCTCAGTGTGTTGTCGTACTCTCCCAAGCACTCAGCACTGTACTTTGCACACACTACGTGCTCAATAAATACGATGAATGACTGAATGAAAGCAGTCCAAGAAGGAGGGAGAAAAGATGCGACTCCATTCAAAACCAGGTTAAATTTCATTATCACTCCTGGCAATATCGGAAGTGAAAATGGAGGAATAAATACTTCGGCTATACTGTGATTTCAAAACGGATGGGCCCTCCACAAAATTCAACTTCCATTCATTCGCCATATCCCTTCAACTGTTCTGCCAGCAGAGACGTGGAGGCTAAGATTTCTTCTGCCTGTCAGGATTTGAAAAACAATAAACCCCAACCACACCTGACTGGCTCCACGTTCGGAGCCCTGCTGAATATTCTGCCAAAGTGATCGCCGGCCTGTTTCGGCCTCGAGGAAGGAGCTTTGAAGTGAGGAGAAAGTGCGTGAAATATCGTCTCTCGGTCCCACTCACACCTCATTGGGGTCTAGTTATGTAGCAAGGCTGAATCGCCGCTTTCTGGTCTAACCTGCTTTACCCATTGGCGAGCGCCTTCAGGAAGGTAAGATATAAGAAGGGTCTTTCACAGTGGAAATGCTCAGCGGTATTTTTATAACCCATCGGCCACTAAGGCCTCTAGGCATCGATGAAGAAAATGGATCCTTGCAGCAGAAGAGGAAGGTGTTATTTTGTTTTTTGTGCGGGTGGGGTGGGGGTCGGGGGGCAGAAGGGAGGAGGAAGGGAAACTAATGAGGGAGAAGGGAAGGAGAATTAAACTGGAGAACTTTATGGTGATGGACAATCTCATGGATTTTACCTTTTATACCGGCTCACAAAGGGACGACTCTTGCTCGCTTGGAATTCTCTTCCTGAAAAGGAGTTTGGAAGGGTCCCAAAGAATCAAAAACATATTTTGGAACTCTCACCTACCTTTTGATTTGGTTCAGTGGAGTTCTCGTGGGATCTACTTTGTGCTATAAAGCAGTTAATTGATTTTTCTTTTTTTTGAAACACACTAATGCTTGGAGGACTTGTAAAATGCTTTTAAAAATGTCTGAAGAGTTTAATCATAGCTCTTACCACACAGACACTGGCGAGGTTGTGTGCTGGCATGGAAACACAGAGAGCTGAAGTTCTGGGTTTAATTTTCAGTTTCAGACTAAACAGCGGATCTGCAGGCTGGGGATTCCGAATGGAGAATGGGGAAGTGGATGATGGTTGTGCTGCATACTTTATTGATCCTAGAACCATGGAGGTTGTGTAGTCCAGCGAGTGCAAAAATCACACAAGTTGGTGTTGGTTTTAATAAGTTTTTTTTCTTTTTACTGCACAGAACGCTGCTTCCTGCTCTTTTACTATGCAATGCTGCGGGCTAAAAATATATCCATAATTTAAGCCATCTTGCCAATAAATCTGCAAATACCTGGTAATCCAAAAAGAGTAGTTATGGTTTAATGGCCTACTCTTTTTTTTTTTTGTCATCTTAAATACGTTCAGCTCCTCGGGCGGCAGAATGACACGTTCAAGGGTTTTTTCAGATTTCTCAGCGTCCCTGGCCCATGCCATCAGCTCAGGAGCAGAGAGACCTCTACCACCTCCAGCATCGAAAAGGAATGGAGGCGTTTGAGTTCCATCTGCTAAGTGACTCTCATTACCACAAAGCGGGGCTTTCCTCTTCCTCTGTCAGATATTTTCATTTAAAACGGATTGGGGTGGTTTAACTTAATGGAAAGTGATTATTTCCTCCAACTAGAATCACTTTAGGGCAATTTCTTCTCCCCTTTTATATGGAACATACATAAACCATACAGCCGCCTAGTCCAGGAACTCCTGATGCAAATGCTGTGACTGAAACGCTTTTTCTAGGGGGCTAAGATGAAGAGAGAGATTTATGGACTGTGGGCCTTATCTTGCCTTTACATCACCCTTTTCACATAAAGAACACACAGTGCTCGAAACTGTTCTTGGAAGCATGTCCTTGGCTTGGGGGCCATGCCTGCCATTTTTTTTTAATAGTATTCATTAAGCACATACTATGTGCCAGGCACTGTACTAAGCACTGGTGTAGATGCAAGCTAATCAGTCCCTGTCCTGCATGGGGCTCACAGACTTAATCCCCATTTTATAGATGAAGTACCCGAGGCACAGAGATGTCAAACAGCAAACAAATGGTGGAGCTGGAATTTGAACGTAGGTCCTTCTGACTGCCAGCCTCTGCTCTACTCACTAGGCCACACTGCTTCTCTTAGAGTCTCTGAGGAACCAAGAGGGGAGTTGAACTCTTAAGCCCCATTTTGTGTTTTCGTTCTTCTGACCCCTGCTTGCCGATAGGCACTCACTTTAACATCCAAACACAAAGTCAAACCCCTTAAGAAATCAACATCTCTATGGCAGGCAATAGTAAATGTTTCTACCAATTCTGTTCTATTGTTCCAGTGGCTCAGTGGAAAGAGCCCGGCCTTGGGAGTCGGAGGTCATGGGTTCGAATCCCAGCTCTGACGCTTGTTAGCTGTGTGACTGTGGGCAAGTCACTTCACTTCTCTGTGCCTCAGTGACCTCATCTGTAAAATGGGGATTAAGACTGTGAGCCTCCCGTGGGACAATCTCATTACCCTGTATCTCCCCCAGCGCTTAGAACAGTGCTCTGCACATAGTAAGCGCTTAGCAAATACCAACATTATTATTACTCTCCCAAGAGCTTAGTACAGTGCTCTGCACACAGTAAGCCCTCAAAAATAAAATCGATTGACTGACTGAAGCCGCTGTAACTGAAATCCACACTTACGAATTATCTATCTTTCTTGCTGATTCAGTATGGGAGGCCCACCAGTGTATATTTCTCACAGTTTAATATTCGCTGAACTCTTACTATGTGCCAAGCACTGGGGTAGATACAAGATAATCAGGTTGGACACAGTCCCTGTTTACCCTGGGACTCATTGTGCAATGGGGAGGGAGAATACGTATTTATTCTCCATTTTCCTGATGAGGAAACTGAGGCTCGAAGTCGGACCGCTGGCAAATGGTGGAACAAGGATTAGAACCCAGGTCCTCTGAGAATTTACATGAGTTGCTCAAGGTCACACAGCTGGCAAGTTGTGTTGGGTAGGGATTGTTTCTGTTGCTGAATTATACTTTCCATGCTCTTAGTACAGTGCTCTGCACACAGTAAGCACTCAGTAAATACGATTGAATGAATGAATGGTGGAACGAGGATTAGAACCCAGGCTCGCTGTCTTCCAGTCCCGCCCTACATCATGCTGCTTCTTCTTGCTTCCTGTTGACCCTGCTGAACTCGGTCTTAACCGCATCCCTCCACAGAAATTTCTCACCGTCTAGTACAGCGTTCTGCACACAGTGAGCGCTCGATAAATGCCACTGACTGGTTGACTGATTTTACAGATGAAGGTACTGGGGCAGAGAGAAGTTAGGTGAGTTGCCCAAGGTCACACAGCAGGAAGGGGCAGAGCCTATCTTTCCCCTTCCTTTCTGCAGATGGGAATGGTTACTCCAGTTTCTGTGTCCTGGCTTGAAGAATAGAAAACAATGGATGGTCTAATAATCCGTATCCCAAAGTATCTGACAGAGGTTGGTTTAATTGAACATTCACAGTTTCCAATTCTGGTTATTTCTTTTTTGGGCCATGAATCTTATATTTAGTGGGCACCAGGTATTTAGTGTGTAATAAACCTAGGGCACAGAGAGAGGCTTTCCGGGGAAGATTCCATTGCGCTGAGCAGTGGGATGATTCATTTAGAAAAAAGAAAAAGATTCAATGTTCTGCGACTCTGTTACAATGGCCTAATGAGCTTACACTGTACGGAGTATTATTTAGGGTTATTTTAGGGTAAAAACTATTTATGAATTCCCTATGATGAGTCACCCACTTGTATTTTCCTTTGCTAGCGATTCACATTTTCTATAATAATAATACGTCATACTGAAGGGATGTGTGAGCACATCAATCAATCATATTTATGGAGTGCTTACTGTGTGCAGTGCACTGTACTAAGCGCTTGAGAGAGTACAATGCAACAACGTAACAGATGCATTCCCTGCCCACAACAAACTTACAGTCTAGAGGATATATTTTGAGTTTGTTGATCTTCATTTTAAAAACTTGGCACTTTTTACAAAGACCCGTATGAATTTTGATGCTTTGTCCCTTACTCATGAAATGAGATATGAACCCCTCCACCGGCACTAGACTTCTGGGAGGATCCCACACAGTGACGAAGTTTCCTCCAGTGACAAAGAAGCATTCCCTCCCAGTCCCATTTGAAAATCAAGCCCCACACAGATTGGAATCGAGAAGCAGTGTGGCTCACTGGAAAGAACACACGGGCTTGGGAGTCAGAGGACCTGGGTTCTAATCTAGCCTCCACCACTTCTCCGCTGTGTGACCTAAGGCAAGCCACAACTTCTCCGTGCCTCAGTCACCTCATCTGTAAAACGAAGATTAAGACTGTGAGCCTCACTTGATTAGTCTGTATCTACCCCAGTGCTTAGGACACTGCCTGCCACATAGTAAGTGCTGAGCAAATGCCATTAAAAAAAAGTCCCAAGAAGACTACAGAGGTGGGAATGCAGTAACAGAGCTAAAAATAACAACAACTCTAAGCCAAGTATTTCAAACCCAGAAACCTGAATCTTTGACCTGCTTGGGGTTTATAAACAGCGACAAACTGAGCGATGTTCTTTCGCTTCTGTTTAGAAGTTATGTCATCTGAACAACAAGACTTCCTCTGCCAAGAAACAGCTGACTTTCTACCCTGCCAATATCCCTTTAATACAACTGTTAAGTACTTCATCTGCTTACACAACCAGCACTAACTGCTAATAGCTGTTTAGATTGGCTTCCTTCTCTCCCACACTCCCCCTCCCACCCTCTTTCCCCTTTCCTCTCTGAGTTCCTTCCAGACCCATGAGAATTCGGAGCCTCCGCCCCCACCCCCTTTTTTTTTGTCCCTTTGAGTCCATTTTCTTGAGGCCCCAGGATTTCTTTCCCCACACAGCCAGATGGTACTTCTACATCACTCCCCTCCTCCTTGCTGACTCCTGTCAGAGAGGAGCTCTGAAATAAAAATCTGCAAAGGAAAATCTATCTATATATCTATCCATCTAGCTATATATATCTGAGATCCATTTACTATTCTACAGCCTTGTAAATATGAAAATTTTTAACAAGACACAGAAATGCTGAAATAAAAACCTGGATTCCTCATTCCAAAGGAATACACACACACACACACACACACACACACACACACACACATATCTATATCTATATCTATATCTATATCTATATATATATATATATATCTGGGATCCACTTACTATTCTGTAGCTCTGTAAATAAGAAAATTTTCAACAAGACACAGAAATGCTCCCTACCCACCTTCTCTGGGAAGTCAGAGGGACTAGAGCCAGGAAAGTCAGGACTTGATTGCTCCTGGGGGAGAAGAATTACTAGCCTCAAGGAGATGGAGGTGGCAAAAGCTTATCTGCAAGGAGGCATTATTATTAGGAGCCATTCATCTCCCTGCATTAACCAGCCTCTCTACGTCTCTACGTTCAAGGTTAATTTTGGAGTTAGAATGCCTTCTCTGTCTCTCCTTTTTTGTGTCTAGACAAAAAAAAAAAGGCAAAAGGCAAAGATTCCAACTGCCTTCTTTTTGAACGAGATTTTGGCTGCAATTCATCAACGTGCTGTTACTCCAAAATGAAATCTCTCATTTTGTTCCAAACAATGTTTAGGTTGTCTGAAATATAAACATCCTTACAACTGCCCTTGAAGTCTTTGTGAAAACATTCAACATTTGCTTTTTAAAAAAGAACGATAACCAAGTCTTTCTGAGTTTCCTTTGACATAATACATACCACCCACAAGAGGAGTTTCTTCGTCATCATCAATGGAATTTATTATTTGCAGAGCACTGTACTAAGCGCTTGGGAGAGTACAATCTGGCAGAATTGGTAGGACATTCCCTTCCCACAGTGAGTTTACAGTCTACAGGTAAAAAAGATGGGTGAATTAGAGGGCAATGGAAGCTTTGTTCATTCATTCATTCAGTTGAATTTTTTGAGTGCTTCCTGGGTGCAGAGCACTGTACTAAATGCTGGGGAGAGTACAATACAACAAAAACAGATATATTCCCTGCCCACAACGAGCTTACAGTCTAGAGGACTTTACTATGAAGGAACTTTCTAATTTTGAGCTGGGGTGAAGGATGAGGTCCATTATCTATCAGCTCTTTAGTATCGACTGGATGGACCAAGGACAAAAAACAAGCAACAGGGAAGGAAATCGGGAGAGAGTTAATACACTTTTGCCCTTTGTATTTAAGGGTTTTCTTAAATTTGACTAATCTAGAAGTGAGAGAATCATGTTGGAGCAATGTCTGACTAAACACTCTCTTCCAATCTCAGCTGTGGGCCCAAGGGTTAAGTATTTTAAAAGGTTTTCAATAAAGTGGAAAATCCTTTTAAACATCTGACTTTAAACTTTTCAAACTCCACCCCCAAGGATGGACTTCATTCTTGGCAAAATAAAAATAGGAATCCTATTAGAAACAACCCCTCCAGCCCCGCCCTAATAAACTTCGTGATGTTTCTCTACAAAAAAAACAACAACCCCAACTTCCTTTCTATTAAAGTTAAGAATGTAATCCACACGGCTGAGGATACAGCTGTTTCAAATGGCTAAAAAAATAGGAAATAGGCTAATTTCTGTTTATTGCTTACTTCATCACTTTAAACGAAGATGTAGCAGAGCTCACAAGAGGATTTTCCCCTCCACTGGCTCAGGGGATAAAAAAAGTTAACGTGAATCCCTGAGATTAATATTTTGGTTTTTTTAACGACATTTGTTGAGCACTTACTACATGATAGGCACTCTACTAAGCACTGGAGTAGATACAAGCTAATCAGGTCGAACCAATTCCGTGTTATTCACTCATTAATTCAATCGTATTTATTGAGCGATTACTGTGTGCAGGGCACTGTACTAAGCACTTGGGAGAGTACAATTCAACAATAAATAGACACATTCCCTGACCTCAACGAGTTTACAATCTTAATTCCTATTTCACAGATGAGGTAACTGAGGCCCAAAGAAGTTAAGTGACTTGCCCAAGGTCACACAGAGCAGACAAGCGTTGCAGCCAAAATTAGAACCCAGATCCTTCTGACCCCCAGGCCCCTGCTCTATCCACTAAGTCACGCTGCTTCTTATTTTCCCATTAAGTCTTTGAGAATTCACTAGCAGTTTGTAGTTAGTGGCACCTGATGTACTCTTGCTCTCCCTCTCTAAAGGCGAATACACCAAAGAAGTCAGGGTTGGAGATGTTTTCTCTTATTTTGAATGCTTTTCTAGAGAAGGAGCATGGCATAATGGATAGAGCCCAGGTCTGGGAGTCAGACCGTCACGGGTTCTAATCCCGGCTCCGCCACCTGTCTGCCGGGTGACCTTGGGCAAATCACTTCACTTCTCTGGGCCTCGGTTACCTCATCTGTAAAATGGGGATCGAGACTGAGCCCCACATGGGACAGGGACTATGTCCAACCTGTTGTGTTTGAATCCACCCCTGTGCTTAATAATAATAATAATAATAATAATGTTGGTATTTGTTAAGCGCTTACTATGTGCCGAGCACTGTTCTAAGCGCTGGGGTAGACACAGGGGAATCAGGTTGTCCCACGTGGGGCTCACAGTCTTAATCCCCATTTTACAGATGAGGGAACTGAGGCACCGAGAAGTTAAGTGACTTGCCCAAAGTCACACAGCTGACAAGTGGCAGAGCTGGGGTTCGAACCCATGACCTCTGACCCCTGTGCTTAGTACAGGACTTGGCACATAGTAAGCGCTTAACAAATACCACCATTATTATTATTAGATTTAGGATTCCACCCACATGCTTTGCAGCTTAGAGGCCTGGACTGATTCTGAATTCATCACGTAGAGTTAGCTGGGACAATCACTCACTGTGATCGGAGGCATCAAATTTGAAATTCAGAGGTTGCTGGATGGCAGGTGATATTCAGTGTCTGGGGAAATCCATCTATTGGGAGGGAAATTCTAACCTCGTACGGGAAGGACCCAACTCCTGAAAACCTTGATTATTTTTTTTTAAATGGTATTTATTAAGCCCTCACTATGTAGCAGGCATCATGCTAAGCACAGGGGAAGATACAAGATAATCAGGTTGGACCAAATCCACATCCCACATGGGGCTGACAGTCTTAATCCCCATTTTACGGGTGAGGCAACCGAGGTACAGAGAAGTGAAGCGACTTGCCCAAGGTCACACAGCGGGCAAGCGGTGGAGCCAGGATCAGAACCCAGGTCCTCTGACTCCCAGCCCTGTGCTCTTTCCAGTAGGCCACGCTGTTTCTTTGAAATGGTTTTGCTGCATAAAAAAAGGAATAAAAAGTCATAAACTGCCATGTGAACCAGTGGTAAGACCTGCCACTTTTCCCATTGTGTCACTTCGGTTCTCAGTTCTTCACATGCTCCGAACACTCAGGGCTTCAGGGAAATAAGTGAAAGCAGCTGACAGCCTCTACACATTTTACAACCAGCGGAAGCTTTGGAAGTGACCGCATTTTCGACTACCTTGATCCCCAGACTTTGAGGACGCTGTACTTTCGTGCTGCCTTTTATGTTGTTTTGTATTTATATGATTTCATCTTATCTGTCGGGTCTGTCGCCAAACCCTTACCCACTTCAGACTGTCAGTCCCTGGAGGTTCGAGGATCATGTCCAACGTTCATTCATTCGATCGTATTTACTGAGTGCTTACTGTGTGCAGAGCACTGTACCAAGAGTTTGGGAGAGTACAATATAACAATAAACAGACCCTCAGTTCAGTTCTCTGTACATAGGAAGTATTTAATAAATAATAATAATGGTATTTGATAACATTAACATCTGTTACCATCAACAAATGGTATTTGTTTAGCCCTTACTTTGTGCCAGACATTGTACTAAGCGCTGGGGTAGATACGATCAAATCAGGTTGTTCACAGTCCCTGTCCCACATGGGGCTCACAGTCTCAATCCCCATTTTACAGATGAGGGAATTGAGGCCCAGAGAAGTGAAATGACTTGCTCAAGGTCACACAGCGGACGAGTGGCGGAGTCGGGATTGGAACCCAGGTCCGTCGGACACCCAGGCCCCTGCTCCATCCACCAGGCCACGCGGCTTCTCTGTTCTACAGCTGAGGCTACTGAAGTCCAGATGGCAACTGACTTCCCCCGGTGAATAGCTGCAGAATCCAAACTGGAACCCAGAACCCCTGGCTCCCGCCCTAGAACTCTTTCCCCTAGACATGGCCCTCCTTCAGATAGGCCGGAACTAAGGGAAAACGCTGGATACTCCGTAGACGCATCTGAACGTAACTCCTTAAAGGCCCGTTGACTGAAGAAGGATATGATTCTAACGTAATCCAGACTGCCACATGGAAAAGCCATCTGCGAGACTATTTTGAACAGATGGAAAAGGAAGAGATTCCTCTGAATGTAGTATAAGATTTACATTATCCTCCATGAACTTCCATGTAGTCCCCATGTTTATATAATTTATCACTATTTCCTTAGACGGCTCAGATTAGCCCACATGAGCTCATGTTCTTGTTGTGAATTCTGAGTCTGAACTCTTTCCCTTTAAAGGGCCATTCAGGAATTTAAAAAGCAAGACAGATGGGCTGGTCAATATAACCATCCGATCCGAGGCTTTACGCTGCCGGATGCCGATGACTGACTTGAGGGGCGTGAAAAGTCGGACTTCCACTTGACCTTCACCTCCGCCTGGGATGGGTCAGAGTCGGACCAAGTCCGCTACATGTCCCACTTGTCTGCTGTGTGATCTTGGACGAGTCACTTTCCTTCTCTGGGTCTCAGTTCCCTTATCTGGAAAATGGGGATTATGACTGAGAACCCCATGTGGGACACGGACTGTTTCCAACCGCATTAGCTTGTATCGACCCCAGCATTTAGCACAGTGCCTGCCACATAGTAAACGCTCAACAAATCCCGTAAAAAAAAAAAAAATTCTAAGAGAATTGGAGTTGAGCTCCTTCAGGGACAATTCCAGCTTCCTGAGTGGCTTAGGGCCCACTTCTGAGTCTAGCATAGGTTTTGCTACTAAATTACATAATTAATGAGAAACATCTTAGCCCAGTGGATAGAACACAGGCCTGCGAGTGAAAAGGACTCAGGTTCTTATCCCGGCTCCGCCGCTTTGTCTGATGCGTGACTTTGGGCAAGTCACTTCACTTCTCTGTGATTTAGGTACCGTGAACCCCCATGTGAGGCAGGGACTGTCCAACCTAATTAGTTTGTATCTGCCTCAGTGCTTAGGACAATGCCTGGCACGTAGTAAGCGTCTAATGAATACCATTAAAAAAAATCAGTCGGCTCTTTGGAAAGCGATAACCATAGCGTTCCAAAGATGAGTGAGAAAACGGGACCGTCGTTGGAAGAGAAGTGAGTGCAATCTAAACCCTGGATAGGTTCTCTCCCAGACAGTGGGGCTTGGGAGAATTTGGTTCCTGGAGGCCGCCAGGTCGTTGTGGGAAGGGACTGTATCTGTTTATTGTTGTATTGTACTTTCCCAAGCCTGTACTCTGCAAGCTGTAAGCGCTCAATCAATACGATTGATTGACTGATTGGCTCGTCTTGTGGCCATGGCTTTTCAACAGCTCCAGCTCTGTTAGCAGGAGTCATTATTCCCATTTTACAGGTAAGGAATAATAATTACTGTGGTCTTTGTTAAGCGCTTATTATGTGTCAAGCACCATACTAAGCGCTGGGGTGGATACGGGATTATCAGGCCCCACATGGGGGCACAGTCTATGCAGGAGGGAGGACAGGTACTGAAACCCCATTGTGCAAATGAGGGAAGTGTGGCCCAGGGAAATTCAAGTGCCAGAGCCAGAATTAGAACCCAGGTCCTTCACCTCCCAGGCCCGGGCTCTAGGCACTAGGCTACACTGCTTCTATTATTAAAAAACCTAAAGGAGAGTGTTCAGAGTTGTTTCGCCACTCATCTGCCGTGAGACCTTAGGTAAGTCACTTCACTTCTCCCCGCCTCAATTACCTCACATTTAAAATGGAGATTAAGACTTTGAGTCCCAGGTGGGACAGGGACTGTGTCCAACCCGATTGGCCTATATCCACCCCAGCGCTTAGTACAGTGCCTGGCACAAAATAAGCACTTAACATATACCACCATTATTATTAGTGGTAATAAGTGGAACCTCATTTGTCAACTTGCTATTATTACTTGTCAACTTTCTGCCTTTGTCACAAAGAGGTTCATTATTTTAAACAGGGTACATTTTTGAGAATAGTGCTATGTGAATTTAAATACCAGATTCCTAAGTTAAAGGATATTATTTTCTGGTGATTTTTATGCTGAATGATTTTGTTTCATTTTTGGAGTCTCCTGGGCAACAGTCCTGAGGAGTGAAAAAAACAATCAGTGATTCTTACCTGAGCAGGCTTCTTCTGAATCACCTGTTGTGGCTGAGGAAAAGAAAAAAGGGAAAAAGTCAAATCTGGGTAAAAACTTTTCATTGAATTTAGATCCTAGGTTTCATATTAAAATGATATACAAAGATAAGGGGATAATACCAAGATTAAAGCTAATCTACATTTCAGATACAGTCTCTTCTGCTATTAACACTTGTTTTTATTACATGGTTTGGATATAACAATTTAATGGAAGATATAGGATGTGTTCTCCCCAAAACATGAGTCTGTTCTGGGTATAACATGATTAACTTTGGTATTTGTTACATGCCAATCACTAGACTAAGCCCCGAGGGAGATACAATATAATCCAGTCAGACACAGCTCCTGTCCCACATGCGGCTCACAGTCTAAGAACGAGGGAGGACAGATGTTTAACCCCCCATTTTAACCGATGAGGAAACTGAGGTACAGAGAAGTTTACTTTCCTTTGTTTTATGGCACTTGTTAAGTGCTTACTATGTGTCAGACACTGTACTAAGCGCTAATCAAGTTGAACACAGTCCATGGGGCTTACAGTCTTAACCGCGTTTTAATGATGAGGTAACTGAGGCACAGAGAGAACCCACTGTTCTGAGCTCTGGGGCAGAAACAAGCTAATCAGGGTGGATACAGTTCCTGTCTCACATGGGTTCACAGTCTTAAATATGAGGAAAAACAGGTATTGAATCCCCATTTTGCAGATGAGCGAACTGAGGCACACAGGAGTTAAGTGACTTGCCTGACGTCACACAGCCGGCAAGTGGAGGAGCCGGGATTAGAAGCCAGGTCCTCTGCCTCCCAGGCTTGTGCTCTTTCAGTTAGACCGTGCTACTTCCTCCCTCTACTTTCCTGCTGATTACACCTGGGCACATGTTTACTCCTAAACCCCATCAAACTCTCAGATATTTTTGCAGACTGACATGATCCGATTGGTGAAAAATCCCTCCCTCCTTCCCCACCCCGAAAAAACACACCCCGCCATTTCTTTGGCTGGTACGCTGCATTCATAAGACTCCTGCCTGCTGCCGGTCAATGCGATCTTCTGAAAGAGCTGCCAACTCCCTCAGTGTTCCATGAATTAGGTCTTGACACTTCAATGAAGGGAAAGACAATGTCTGAAACCGGGCCAGCTCTGGCTGTCTGCCGAGACTGTGTTGCAGAAATTCTACCAGCTGCCTTCACGCGGCACTTCAGGCTTTTCAGCCTCTTGAATACTTTCAATGCGAGCTGGGGTTGAGTCTGCAATGTTTTTTCAGCCTCTGGCCTCGGTGACTCCGGTCTGTACCCAGAAAGCTTTTGGTTTGATTTTGTTTTGTTTTGATTTTTATGAATGGATTTGGTGGGCTGAAGCACAGCACTGTGTGCCATTCATAAAAAGGGAAGGAGAGACACCGCACTTCCGCTTATGAGAAACTCGTCTGATTACATGTCATATCTGTTAAGGGCATATTATGTCCCCGGTGCTGAATTAGGCGCTGGGGTGGATATAAGCCAATCAGGTCAGACACAGTCCCTGTCCCACAAGGGGAGCACAGTCTTAATAATCCATTTTACAGATGAGGGAACCGAGGCACAGGGAAGTGAAATGACGTGCTCAAGGTCACACAGCAGAGGAGAGGTGGAGCTGAGATTAGAACCCAGGTCCTTCTGACTCCCGGGCCCGGGCTCTAGCCACTAGGCCATGCTGCTTTTGATACCGGATATATTTCAAACTCCTACTCTCCCCTGGGACATTGGACCACTGGATGACAGAGTATGACACTGATTTTGCCATGTAAGGATTTTTGATGCTAAAAGCATTTTCCTTTTGCCTCTTTTTATGGAAGAAAGAAATGATATTAGCTATAGATTTTTAGATTCCAAATGTTCAGTAATCATATGATATTTTTTAAGTGCTCACTAAATTGTGCTGACTGTGCTAAGCATTGGGGCAGCTACAAGACGATCAGGTCGGACACAAGTCCCCATCCCACATGGGGCTTACACTCTAAAGGGGAGGGAGAACAGGTATTTGACCCCCATTTTACAGATGAGGAAACTAAGGCTCAGAGAAGTTAAGCGACTTGTCCAAGATCACACGGCGGGCAAGTGGTGGAGCAGGGATTAGAACCCAGGTCCTCTCACTCCTAGGCCTGTGCATAGTCTACTAGGCCACGCTGCTTCTAGGTAGAAAAAGAAGACACTCCCAGCCCTACGCTCTTTCTCACGCTGCTTCTCACGTTTGTCCGTGAGCTGCACCTGGATCTGTGACCTTTGGACATTTGCTATTCACCCCACTCCCAACCCCACAGCACTTATGTATATAGCTTCAAATTCTATAAGTTGCTTATTTATTCACATTAATGTCTGTCTCCCCCTCAAGACTGTAATCTTTCAATATGATTTATTGGCCTAAGTGGGCAGGAGATCAGGTATCAAATCCCTACGCTGCCGATAGGGAAACGTGACCCGCCCAAAGTCCCCCAGCCGATGAGTGGTGGAACTTGGATTAGAACCCAGGTCCTCTGACTCCGAGGCCCGTGCGCGTTCCCCCGGTCAGCGCCTGTCTTAAGCCATCGAGTCGTTTCCGACCCATAGCGACACGTCTTTATCAGAACGCCCCGCTCTCCACCCGCAATCTTTCCGGTGGTGGATCCAGAGAGTTTTCTTGGTAAAAATACGGAAGTGGTTGACCATCGCTTCCTTCCGCCTAGTCGACTTGAGTCTCCACCCTCGACTGTCTCCTACGCCGCTGCTGCCCGGCACAGGTGAGTTTCGACTCGTAGCAGATTGCCTGCCACTCGCTAGCCGCTGCCCAAGCTGGGGATGGAATGGACAGGCCTCTGCTTGACTCTCCGTCCCGTAGCCGGGACCGGTAGAGTCCTGGAAACACTGAGAGGGGTGCTTCCCTTAATTATGTGGGAAATCTCCCGAAACTCCGACTGTGGATCTGCCCCGCTGTCAATCATTTGTTTCTCCAGGTAGAGTTCCCCGCTGAGACTTCTCAGCTGAAGACTATCTTCTCCCCGCTGAGGTTGCGTAGGCACCTCCGGGCCCGGCCGTTGGTAGCTCCAAAAGTAATGTTGCTTTTGTCTAGGTTGTCAGCAATACCAGCCCTCCACCTCCAATATATTTCCAAAATATGTGACATCATCCCAACTCTCTCACTACAAATTAAGCATTGCCTGCCCTCTAGCGGGAGGAGGCCACGAAAGAATCCAGAAACCCAGTCACCAAACCAGTTTCTCTCCTCCGTCCCATGTGCCAGCTGGCGCTAAGAGCCGAAAGAACTCCGTTTACATCCGATTTTCTCCTCTGTGCAGTTTTAGAGGATGGTTGCGCCGCGTATGTAGACATGTGGCCACGGATAAGAAACATGTGGCTGTGTACTGCCGAGGAGATTTTTGTAGTGCTCTGTACAGAATCTCATAAGAAGTGATAAATCTATGGGGAGTTTTGGCAAAATCTGCGGAATTTCTGCTTGGTGTGGGGGTGGGAGAAGAAGCTGGGGGGGGGGGGTGTCTTCATTTTCGATTCTCTCTGGCCTTATTGTTCGACTTGACTAGTAAAGGCAGAAGTGGGATCATTCCCAAAGTATTTATTGGATTATTAAAGCAAACTGCCCTCACGGAAAACACTGTTTATGATGTTCAAAGATGAGAGTGGCTTCAATCTGCTCCATTTTAGGGCCCATTAGGGCTAGTCCACATGCTTCTGGCAAGTGGCCACCAGATCCTCAGTGGGGCAAATGTGGACATCAGAGTTGTGTTCTTTCGTTTTGTCTCACAAGCCCCCAGGGCGATGGGGGAAGAATTACCAGAGGGACCGAATGAGGCAGTGGACTGTCTGTGTGGAGCACAGAGGAGAACTGGTTGTGGCCACACCGCCCCATTGCCTGGCCTGGACTGTATGTGAAGCAGTATGGTCTAGTGGACAGAGCGTGGGCATGGGAGTCGGAAGGACCTGTGTTCTAATCCCGACTTCTCCACTTGTCCGCTGTGAGACCTTGGTAAAGTCACTTCACTTCTCTGGGCCTCAGTTACCTCATCTGTAAAATGAGGATAAAGACTATGAGCCTCATGTGGGACAGGGACTGTGTCCAACCTGATTAGCCTATATCTACCCCACTGCTTAGAACATTGCCTGGCACTTAGTAAGCGCTTAACAAATACCATCATGATCGTGATCATCATCATTGTCATCATCAGATTAAAGTACCGAGCAAAACATTTACCAGTGATGAAACACCACAACCTCACAGCCTCCGCCTCTACCCGGGAAACGGTTCAGCCCATGGGGTGTTACAGAGAATCAATCAATCAACTGTATTGAGTGAGTGCTTACTCTGCGCAGAGCACTGTACTAAGCACAATCCAGCAAAATAACAGAAGTTCTCTGACTCTTTCCATCTTCCGTAGCCGCTCTCTTCACCCACTGCTCCCCAGCTCACACTCTTTGCTCCTCCGGAGCGAATCAGTCCAACAGTCAGTCACATTTATTGAGCACTTACTGGATGCAGAGGACTGTACTAAGCACTTGGGAGAGTACAATATGACAAATTAACAGAGCTGACAGGCACATTCCCTGCCCACAACGAATTTACCGTCTAGAGGGGGAGACAGGCATTAATATAAATTACGGAAATGTACAAATGTGCTGTGGGGCTGAGGAAAGGGTGATTAAAGAGAATAAAACAAGGTGACACAGAACAGAGTGGGAGAATAGAAAATGAAGGCTTAGGCAGGGAAGACCTCTTGGAGGAGATGTGCCTTCAGTAAAGCTTTGAAGGTGGGAAGAGTGATTGTCAGATACGAAGAGGGAGGGCATTCGGGCCAGGGACAGAATGTGGGCAAGAGGTTGTTGAGGAGATAGATGAGATGGAGGTGCAGGGAGTAGGTTGGCATTAAAGTGAAGTGTGTGGGCTGGGTTTTAGCAGGAAAGAGCAGTGAGATGGGGTGGGGCAAGTTGATTGAGTACTTTAAAGCCGATAGTGAGGGGTTTTTGTGTTGGGGAGGGCGGGGTGTGGGGGGAGCGAGTACTTAGCAGGCCGGAGACACCAAAGGTTATTAGTGGATGACTTTACTCTCCATGG
This sequence comes from Ornithorhynchus anatinus, assembly GCF_004115215.2. NCBI lineage: Eukaryota > Metazoa > Chordata > Mammalia > Monotremata > Ornithorhynchidae > Ornithorhynchus > Ornithorhynchus anatinus. The sequence continues at coordinate 16,045,993 of NC_041741.1, read as the reverse complement.
AGTAGCCAAAGCAGTGTAAAGGGGGATCTTCCTGAAGATAGTTGTCAGAATATTACTGGGTGCCCAGCACTGTACTAAACATTTAGATTTAAATGCTATGGGATTGGCGAGTAACTCGGTGGCTAGTGAGCCCACCCTCAAGTGCATAGGACAATTTAGTAGGGAGGGAGAATAGGGTGGGGAGATGAGAGATTAGTGAGGGAAAGCCTTCTGAAGATGTGTTTTTAATAGGGTTTTGTAGATGGGGAGAGTGGTGGTCTGTCAGGAGTGATTCGTTCATTCATTCAATCATATTTATTGAGCGCTTACTGTACGCAGTGTGCTGTACTATGTGCTTGGGAAAATATAGTGCAGCGACAAAGAGTGACAATCTCGGCTCACAGTGAGCTCACAATCTAGGGGGCGGTGGGAGGGAGGCAGACATCAATACAAATCAGCAGACTTCAATTTAAATAAATAAATGACAGATATGCACATAAGTGCTGTGGGGCTGGAGAGGTGGAAAGAGCATAGGGAGCAAGTCAGGGTGACACCGAAGGGAGTGGGCGATAAGGAAAATTGGGGCTTAGTGATGGGCTAAGGAGTTCTAGGCAAGAGGGAGGCTGTGAGCAAGGGGTTAGTAATAATAATAATGGATTTGTTAAGCGCTTACTATGTGCGAAGCACTGTTCTAAGCGCTGGAATGGAGACAGAGGCACATTGAGTAGGACGATGTTAGAGGAGTGAAATGTGCAGTGGGAGAGGACCAAGGTCAGAGGAAATATAGATTAAGGCCACAGGTGCTAGGAGGTTACCTCTATTGGGATAGGTTTTAGGAGATGCTGACTGAAGACAGGAGCCAAGTTTTTACTTCTGAGATAAGAGAAGGGATGAAAATGAATGGAATCAAAACAGAAAAGACTGACTTCAAAAATGTGTGTGCGTTTGGGTGGTATGGAAGAGAGAGAGGAAGAAGACGAAAGGGAGAGAAATGAGAAAATCGAAAGAAATGGGCCAAGGGAGAGGGAGCTATTAGGACTATCGGAAGATTTAAAAGCAAAATGTTTAATAGAAAATAAATCATCAGTCCACCCCAGGCCAATGAAACCTGGCTGAGAAACAAGGAAACTTTCCATTACATTGTTCTGTTCAAAGTTTAACTGGAAACTGAGAGATTCAAATTAAGCTTTGCAAAAAAAATTAAAAGTGTAAAGCTGTTGTGGGCATGGTTATGAACACCCACAGATAGTCGCAGCTCACTTCTGAGTTACAGCAGTGAAACTGTTCTTTCTACTTCACCCCAGAGGCTTTGGATCTGGAAACTGATACGAAGTCCCTTACAGGTGGAGTAACAGACAATGTGGCTTCATGAATATTTTCACCTCAGCTTCCTGGGATTCTCCATTGCAAAAGAGCTAGGTTGGGAGAGACACATCATCGCTGCTTCAGTGGACAAAAAGCCTAAGCTTGCTCCAAACATTCTTATGAATTTATCCAAATGTGGTACAGGTCTAAACTGGACTACAGATGTTTCCATCCATATAAAGAGCTTTCTGGCTGTATCAAAACAAGTACTCTACCTATGCATAGTGAGCAGTATCTAGAGAGGAAGATAAATCTTTAAAGGAGGGGTAGATTTAGAGAAGCAGCATGGCTCAGTGGAAGGAGCACGGGCTTGGGAGTCAAAGGTCATGAGTTCGAATCCCAGCTCTGCCATTTGTCAGCTGTGTGACTGTGGGCAAGTCACTTCACTTCTCTGTGCCTCAGTTACCTCATCTGTAAAATGGGGATTAAGACTGTGACCCCCACGTGGGACAACCTGATTCTCCTGTGTCTACCCCAGTGCTTAGAACAGTACTCTGCACATAGTAAGCGCTTAACAAATACCAACATCATTATTATTAGAACAAACTACAGATACATCCATACAAATATAATGTATGGAATCCACTTACAGAAAAACATGCAACACATAACTGACCTAATGATTTCCACTTTGAACATCCAGACCCACTACTACCAAAATGTCTCTGGTCCTGAAATTCCTCTTTGATTACTTGACAAAGCATTTTTTCAATTGTCTTTTCCAGAACATTTTGGCAGTTAATACTTCCCAAACTGCTAGTTAAAATTTGAATCGAGCATGTAGCGCCGAGACACTGCTTTCTGGCTTTCTGACTCCAAGTTCTTTTTATAGCTAGGGTCACCAAGTTCACATCGAGACTGAAATGAGATAAAATGGACCAGTCATCTTAACTATGTGATCTTTAAAGTGTGATCGCTCAGAATGTGTAAGGATGAGAATTTGATTCTGAATTATCTATCAATTTCAAGACCCTGGACCTCAATCTAAACCTAAATCTAGTCTATACTGACCCTTTGCCTAAAAAGTGCTTTTTTGGTACTGGTTTTGGACTGACAGAACAAATCCAGTTACCAATCATCTTGGAGCAGCCCACCTTTCAATCTGTAAAATAGTTGATAGAATAACAACTCAAACCATTTAGCTCTACCAGTAACTGGCTATTTCTTCCCACCACTTTTTTTAGGATATTTGTTAAACAGTGTGTGCCAAGCACTGTACTAAGCACTGGGGTAGATACAAATAGATCGGGTTGGACACAGTCCGTGTCCAACATGGGGCTCATGGTCTTAATCCCCATTTTACAGATGAAATAACTGAAGAGAAGAGAAGTTAAGTGACTTACCGAAGGTCACACAGCAGGCAAATGACAGAGCCAGGAGTAGAACTCACGTCCTTCTGACTCCCAGGCCCGTGTTCTATCCACTAAGCCATGCTGCTTTCTCACCATTTTAACATTCACCAGTTACAGGATGTCTCAGGTATCCTGGTCCTCCAAAAGAAACCCTTTCTTTTGCTCTCGAGAACTCATGGACTTACACTTTTTCATTCCGCCTTCTGCATTTCAAACACCTCCATCAGTTGGTCTCTGTGTCCCTGTACCCAGATGCTTCAAACTCAATCGAGCCACCAAAACACTACACTGGCTCAATTTAAAGGGCTAACTTTTAGCCCTTTAAAAATCAATCTAGGGTATTTACTGTGTGCTTACTCTGTGCAAAGCATTGTTCTGGGGAGAGTACATTGGAGTTAGTAGACACAATCTCTGTCCTCAAAGAGTTTACTATTTAGCCGGTTTACAAATCCCCAGGGGACTCTATCAGTCGATCAATTAATCGATCACTCAATCAATCCTACTTAGACTGTGCACCCCATGCAGGACAGGGACTGTGTCCAAACTAATTCATTCATTCAATCATATTTATTAAGCCCTTACTGTGTGCAGAACACTGTACTAAGCGCTTGGGAAAGAACAATACAATAGACAGTGACAATCCCAGCCCACAACGAGCTCGTTCCGTTGTATCTACCCCAGCACTTAGAACGGTGTTTGACACATATTAAGCGCTTAACAAATACCATAAAAAAAATCAGCACTTACTGTGTTCAGGGCACTGTAATAAGCACTTGGAAGATTACAATACAATAAAATTCATACACACATTCCCTACCCACAGCGAGCTTAGTATAGAAGGGGATTTGCTTGATTTCAATTAATTGTATTTATTGACCACTTACTTTGTGCAGAGCACTGTACTAAACAGAGGGGAAAGTACACTCTAACAGGGTTGATAGACATGTTTCCTGTCTGCAAAGAGCTTACAGTCTTGCTGCAATGTTTAGGGAGAGTGAGCCAGCCCCTGAGGTGTTTGAAAGCACAAATGCTCTTAAAGCTCATCACCCACATAATAACTGTGGCATTTGTTACCACAGCTACGCTACAAGATAATCAGGTCAGACACTATGCCTCCCCGTTCCACCTGGGGCTCACGGTGTAAGACAGAATAATAATTAATAATAGTAACTGTGGTATTTGTTAAGCGTTTACTATGTGCCAGGCACCATAGTAAGCGCTGGGGTGGACACAAGTAAATTGGGTTGGACACAGTCCCTGTCCCACCTGGAGCTCACAGTCTCGATCCCCATTTTACAGATGAGTTATCTGAGGCACAGAAGTGAAGTGACTTGCCCAAGGCCAAACAGCAGACAAGTGGCGGAGCCAAGATGAGAACCCATGACCTTCTGATTTCCAGACCTATGCTCTATCCATTAGGCCATGCTGTGAAAATGAACAGGTATTTAATCTCCTTTTACAGATGAGGTAACTGAGGCACAGAGAAGTTAATTGATTAGCCCAGGTCACACAACAGACAGGTGGTGGTGTTGAGGTTAATAATAATGATAATGTTGGTATATGTGCAGAGGACTGTTCTAAGCGCTGGGGTAGACACAAGGGAATCAGGTTGTCCCTCGTGGGGCTCACAGTCTTAATCCCCATTTTACAGATGAGGTAACTGAGGCACAGAGAAGTGAAGTGACTTGCTCACAGTCACACAGCTGACAAGTGGCAGAGCGGGATTCGAACCCATGACCTCTGACTCCAAAGCCCGTGCTCTTTCCACTGAGCCACACTGAATCCAGGTCCTTTTGACTCCCAGGCCTGCGCTCTTTCCACTAGGCCACACTACTTCACATCTACAGCGTCGGCAGATTGGGTTTAGAATAGTTTAGGATCAGACGTTGCCATCCCCAGCCCCAACGCCCACTCCTTTTCCCAATTTGTAACAGTCTAAGAAGAGAGTTCTGGGGACTTAGTTCTTCATTCCAGGTATGCTCTTCCCCTCAGAAAACCCAAACGAGCTTAGTTATGTAGGAGGGAAGCAGCCCTCCTTCCTTTGTTCCTCTAAACACCTTCGGAAGTTTCTTACCTAGTAAAAAATGTCTAGCCACGGCAGGAGAAAAAGTCTCACGGGCCCAGACAAAGGGCACCTTTTTCAAAATTGGAGGCGGGTCGAAGCATTTTCCGAATAGGTTTCTAATCTTCGTTGGAGGTTCGGCTAGGTCAAAGAAACTGTTGTTGAGCGTAACGTGACACCGTTTGCTTCGGCTCCAGGAGTGCCTGGCTTCCAGGGAGCCCAAGGTACCAATCTATAAAACACGATTTCCTGATTTCTCCCAGCATTCCGGTGGGGGAAACCCGCAGGTACTAACTGCCATTCCTGTTTTACAGCCGGAGAAACGGAGGCACTGAATGATAAAGTACCTTGTCCACAATCTCACAGAGGGGGTGTTGATTCTACTTCCTCCTAGCCCCAGGACAGTGCTCAGTCAACTCCCCCTGACTTTTGGTAAGACAAGAGGCAGCAGCTCGGGACTATGAATCAGATGACATGGGTTCTAATCCTGATTCTGCCATTTGCCTGCTGTGGGACCTCGGGTCTCTGTGCCTCAGTTCCCTCATTTGTCAAAAAAAATTTTTTAATGGTATTTTTAAGTGATTACTATATGTCAAGCACTGTATTAAGAGCTGGAGTAAATACAAGTTTATCAGGTTGGACTTAGTGCCTGACCCTCATAGGGCTCACAGTCTAAATATCAAATCCCCATTTTAGTTGAAGAAACTGAGGTACGGAGAAGTTAAGTGACTTGTCCACGGTCACCCAGCAGAAAAGTGGCAGGCAAGTCCTCTAGACTGTAAGCTCACTGTGGGCAGGGAACATGTCTACCAACTCTGTTATACTGCGCTCTCCCAAGTGCTTAGTACAGTGGTCTGCACAGAGTAAGCGCCTAATAAGTACCATTGATTGAGTCAAGTGGCTGAGTTGGGATTAGAACCCAGGTCCTCTGATTCCCTAACTTCTTTGGGCCTCATTTATCTCATCAGCAAAATGGAAATTCAATATCTGCCCTCCTTCCAACTTAGACCGTAAGCCCAAGTGACACAGGGCTTGTGTCCAACCTGATTATTTTGTAGCTACCCCAGAACTTATTAGAATGCCTGGCACAGAGTATTTATCTAACAAATGCCATTAAAAAAGAATTTTAAAGCAGGTAAAGTGATACCAGTGGCCTCCCATCAGTTTACAGCAATTTAGTTGGGCCCCCCTGAAAGCCGCAGACATTTTCTTTCATCTCCTTAATCTTTGTATTTCCTTAGAAAACTTAGGGAAAAATCAATTAAATTGAGACTTAGGTTTGAACCCGCAAATACGAATTGGAAAAGGGACTCATCTTACAGCAGTGTTTGTTTCCCCCTTTTCTTAAGAGCAGTTAAAAAAAAAAATTGGTTTATTACCTGCCCCGGTATTTTATTATTTTAGAAATGTTCAAAATCAAATTGACCATAAACACCACAGAACTATGCATCAGTGATTATTTCAGTCTCCTATAACTAAAACGAAACAATTTGAGACTTCAGAAGAGGTTAGAGATTAGCGGAACAATCGTTGGCTTGGGACAGAGAGAAGTGTATGCTTTTTGTCTCGGATGTATACGTGCATGAGAATCTCTCCTCTCACTCACTTATGAAATTAAATGTTTAAAGATTTTCCTGGGTTCAGAAGGACTTCTCAAAATCAATATTTTCTATTTCTTTCCCTGGGTGACCGGTTTAATAATGATGGAGGTATTTGTTAAACACTTAGTGTATGCCAAACACTGGAATAGTTACAAGATAACGCCAGTTACTTAGACCATAAGGCTTTTTGTTTTAGTGGTATTTAAGCGCTTATTATTTACCAGGCACTGTCCTAAGTGCTAGGATAGATACAAGGTAATTGGGTTGTATACAGTCCCTGTCCCACATGGGACTCATATTCTTAATCCCCATTTTACAGATGAGGTCAATGAGGCACAGAGAAGTTAAGTGACTTGCCCAGTGTCACACAGCAGACAAGTGGCAGAGCCTGAGATTCGAATCCAGGTCCTTCTGACTCCCAGACCCATGCTCTACCCATTAGACCACACTGCTTCCCTAGTTAACCTGATTAACTTGTACCTACCCCAGCACTTAGAACAGTGCTTGACACATCGTAAGGACGTAACAAATGTAATATTAACAATAATAATACTGTCAGACATGGTCTCTGACTCTCATGGGACTCGCATTCGAAGTAGGAGGGAAAACAGGCATTGAGCCCCCATTTTACAGATGAGGAAACTGAGGCACAGAGAAGTTAAGTGACTTGCCCAAGGTCACACAGCAGGCAAGTGACTGAGCCGGGATTAGAATCCAGGGACTCTGTCTCCCAGCCCCTTGGTCTTTCCACTAGGCCACGCTGCTTTCTTCAAACTAATTTTTCAACATTCTGTTTTACTTATGAAATAAGGTAGAAATGTTGTTATGGGATTGATGCATTACTCTAAATTCAATATCAGCAAAAATTTTGTGTTAGAATAAAATTTCAACCACATAATTTTACTGGAATTAAATGTCTGAGTCAGTGACATGTAAGACAAATAAGCATCTTAGCTAATGGCTATTTTGTTTCATTCCCATTGGGTGAAAAGTTGTGATTGCCTTTTGGCCAATAATGGACGAAGTTGTCATTTCTCAGCCTACATCAGGCTCAGCACTGTCCAAGGTGGTTGAAAAGGAAAAGATTTCAGGTCAGCTGAGCTGCTAGAGCTGCCTTGTCATTTTCATCATCAACAAATGGGTCACCCGCATTCCTGCTGGATCGGTGCTTCTGCCGTCATATCCACCAGTCGACCACTATCCTCACCTTCAAAGCCTTTTTGAAGGCAAATCTCCTTCAAGAGGCCTTCCCCGACTAGACCCTCATCTCCTCTTCTCCCACTCCCTTCTGCTTTGCCCCGGCACTTGGATTTGCACCCTTAATTCACCCCTCCCTCAGCCCCACTGCACTAATGTACATATCTGGAATTTATTTCCTTGCAATAATGTCTGCCTCCTCCTCTAGTGCTTGGGAGAATACAACAGGATTGATAGGCATGTTCCCCACCTGCGATGAGCTAGCTCACGGTATAGAGGAGGAGAATTATTATTATTATCCCACCTGATATGCTTGTAGCTACCCCAGTGCTTAGGACTGTCCCTGGCACACGGTAAGTGCTTAACAAATACCCCCTACCGAGTGCTCTGCACCCAATAAGTGCTCAAAAAATGCCAATTTTTGCCAACTGCCTGATGTCACCAGGCTCCCTTTTAAGTCTCTGGCCTAGGGTTTCCTCTAGTTCCTCCCAGTATTCATCGTGGGTGAATTTTGCCCACGCTGTGGATCCTCTGGGGGCTAGGCCAAGGGGTAGACGACATGTTTTCTTTAGATCCTAAACCAGCCGTGTGACTTTTATTTTGCATCCTGCCCAACCAGCCAGCATTCTCCACTTTGATCTCTGTCTCAGGGTTTTGGCGGGAGAAGACACAAGAATGGCACCCGTAAAAGTGTATAAGCGCTTCCCATAACCAGGGACTACCAAGTTTTGGAGGTCCTGGCCATGCTTGCTTTTCCATTTGGACTCTACTCCGTTTCCTAAGCCACGGGCTCTCAGGTAAGACGTTTCCTAAATATCAGGGGTCTCAGAGGTGGGTGGCTAGTAACTCCCCCAGCTCTAGCCCCATTTTCTGGAGACAGGACTAAACCTCCACTGACTTCTAATGGGAGTCAACTGGGGTTTTGTTTGGGTAAGAGGGAGAGCAGAACGTGAGGGTGTGCTGGGGCTCATGTCCTCTCTTTGTTCTGTAATAACTGTTCTCTTTGTTTCATGTCACCCTTTCTCCACCCGTCAGTTCCTCTCAGGGAGCGGCTGAGCGCAGTGAATGAGTTGTACGGTGAAATGAGATGTTCGTCTTGAATGCCTTTATCTGTGCTGATGCAGTGGTGTCCAAGTGCTTGGTGCTACATAATAGATGTTTTGGTCTCTCTCCGGGCTGACTGCCAGCTTTGTGAAGGTATCTGTGATCTGAAGGGTTTTTGTTTTTTCTTTTTTTGGAGGAAGGATATTTGTAAGGTGCTATCTTTTATCGTGACTGCCGTATCCAGGAAACTGAAGCTGTTGTCAGCATACTCCAGAGACAGCTAAAGGGGGCTGCTGAAGTCTTGGGGATTTTACGAGGAAGTTTAATCCACTCGATCCAAATCAACGCTATGAGGTGATATCGCAACATCGTCGACTTTCATGGAGTAGGAATGCTGGTAATCTGTTCTTCAGATTTTTTTATTTTCTTAAGTGCTTATTACGCACCAGGCACCGTACTAAGCGCTGGTGAAGAGACAAGCTAATCAAGTTAGACACAGTCCACGTCCCATATGGGGCTCACAGTTTCAATCCCCATTTTCCAGATGAAGGAACTGAGGCACAGAGCTATTAAGTGACTAAAGCAGACAAGCAGCGGAGCAGGGATTAGAACCCAGGTCCTTCTGACTCCCAGGCCCATACTCTAACCACGGGGCTGTGGTCTGTTGTTTCTTGTGAAAAGGATCTTTTATTTTACAGAATCCCAGTTGATTCCCGCCAAGCAGACTGTGAGATATGGCATTCCCACTTACCGGCAAATGTTTCGTTATCTTTTCGAAGATAATTGCCAGCAAAGCATAAAATGAGGGAAAATAATTTGGGCTTTTGTGATCGAACCTGTTTTTGCCAGGTAAATCACAAAAGCGTATGAAGTTTGCTTAGCCGTAACTCAGGTGGTGAGCTGGGTTTTCTAACTGAATAATAATTGCATTTACATGCAGGTATGGTGTTACAAGCAGGAATTTAGGAGAATGCAGACTGTGAATGAGTCTTTACAAACAATATTTTACCCATTGCCCGAGCAGAGAAAAGTGGAGAAATTTGGTGGCAGGACTCTCCGACTGCTTCAAGAACAGGGGGACTGAATCCGTCTCAATCAATTAATCAATCAGTCACTCAGTGGTTGGCAGTTACTGACAATTACAAATCTGCTTCGTAACGGCCTAGCTGACCATTAATTAACACTTTACACTATTTGAAGGAGACAAAGCCCCGAGAAGCAGCATGGTCTAATGGCTAGGGCATGGGTCCCCCGCTTATCTGCTGTGTCACCTTGGGCAAATCACTTCACTTCTCAGTGCCTCACTGACTTCAACTGTAAAATGGGGGCCAAGACTGTAATCCCCATGTGGGAAGGGACTGTGTCCTACCTTAGACAGAGAAGCAACGTGGCTCAGTGGAAAGAGTACGGGCTTGGGAGTCAGAGGTCATGAGTTTGAATCCCGGCTCTGCCACTTGTCAGCTGGGTGACTGTGGGCAAGTCACTTAACTTCTCTGTGCCTCAGTTACCTCATCTGTAAAATGGGGATTAACTGTGAGCCTCACGTGGGACAACCTGATTACCCTGTATCTATCCCAGCGCTTAGAACAGTGCTCGGCACATAGTAAGCGCTTAACAAATACCAACATTATTATTATTATTATTACCTTATTAGCTCGTATCTACCCCAGCACCTAGAACAGTGCTTAACAAAGTCAATGCTTAGCAAATACTATTATTATTACTATCATATGAAGGGCTTTTACTAGATGTGGACAGCCATGTCACCCTAAAATATGACTGAAATTGGCACATAAATGGATTAACGAAGAACACATTATCAGATTATATACTTATCTTTATAGGTCGGGGGTTGGTTTGGGGTGGTAACTAGGAGCAAAGTTGCTAATTTCACCCCTCTCTCCTGCCATCCCCCCAACCTGCCATCCTTATGTCTCTCACTCCTGAATCAATCAATCAATCAAAGGTATTGAGTCCTTATTGGGTGCAGACTAAGCGCTTGGGAGAGTACCATACTACAAAGTTGGTAGACTCGTTCCCTGCCCACAACGAGTCTAGACCTTACACTTCAATACCAGGGAATGTTGTGGCTTGAGTTGATCTAATTTTTCCTCGTAAAGTCAGGTAAAATGCCAGGGTACATACAAAACCTGGAGTGTCAATTGTGTCCTTTCTGTTAGAGAGAGAGTTCGGTTTTCCATAACGCCCGGGGTCTGGACTCAGAAGGTACAATAGAGCTGGAAATTGGAGCTAATGGTGGTGGAGGCCTAGGATAGAGCAGAAGCAAATTAAGGATTGCATGCCAGGGAGGCAGCATGGCCTAATAATAATAATAATGTTGGTATTTGTTTAGCGCTTAACTATGTGCAGAGCACTGTTCTAAGCGCTGGGATAGGTACAGGGTAATCAGGTTGTCCCATGTAGGGCTCACAGTCTTAATCCCCATTTTACAGATGAGGTAACTGAGGCACAGAGAAGTTAAGTGACTTGCCCAAGGTCACAAAGCAGACAAGTGGCAGAGCCGGGATTCGAACCCACGATCTCTGACTCCCAAACCCGGGCTCTTTCCACTGAGCCACTCCGCTTCGGGCTCCTAGGCCTAGTGGAAAGAGCACAGGCCTAGGAGTCAGAGGACCTGGGTTCTAATTCTGGTTCTACCGCTCGTCTGTAGGGCAAGTCACTTAACTCCTCTGTGCCTCAACATCTGTAAAATGGGGATTAAGACTCGGGAGCCCATGTGGGACATGGACCATGTCCAAGCTGATTAGCTTGTATCCACCCAGGGTTTAGAACAGTGCCTGGCACATAATAAGCACTTAACAAATCCCATCAAAATAAACAAACAAAAGCTAAAAGAAATCCATAGAAAGAGCCAAGGAACTGATCTCCAGGAGGATTGCCATCCACTGATTTCTCTTGAGCTCTTGCAGCATGGCCTAGAGGAAAGAACCTAAGGCTGAGGGTTGGTTATATGCACCCTAACTGCATGCACTTAAATCAGTACACTTTGGGTACTTGGGATTCTTCTCCCCCACCCCAGCCCCTCCTCACTCATGTACTTATCCATCATTTATTTATTTTATATTGAAGTCTGCCTCTCCCTCTAGACTGTAAGCTCATTTTGGGCAGGGAATGTGTCTCTTTATCATTATATTGTACTCTCCCAAGCGCTTAGTACAGTGCTCTGCACACAGCAAGTGCTCTATAAATACGACTGAATGAACGAATACATGCCTTTACCTGGTTCTCATTTATCATTAATTTTTGTGGTATTTGGTAAGCCCTTACTATGAGCCAAGCACTGTACTAAACGCTGGGGTAGGTACAAAAACAATCAGGTCAGACAGAATCCCTGTCCCACATGGAGCTCACAGTCTAAGTAGGAGGAAGAAGAGGAACTGAATCCCTCTTTAAGGAGTATATCAAAGCATGATTTCACACTCATGGCTAAAGAATAGGCAGTAAAAGCTGAAGCTTTCAGACCGCTTACCTACTAATTATTATTTTTTTTCTGTTGAAAACCCCAGCTCCCACATCCTTTCCCATTGTTCTCCATGAATTATGGGCTTAAAAAAATATATATCCAAAAGCCAAATGTGTGTTTCTCTTAGTGGCGCTGCTCTTTAAACCTACCCCACCAAAAACCAAAAAAAAAAAAAGTTTCTCATTGTTTCATTGAACATGTTGGGCCTTGGTCCCCTGTGCATTTTCCAAAGTCAACTTATAATGTCAATTTCCCCAGAGGTTGAAAACAATTCATTAGGAAATAGCACCTGCTGCTTGGGGCTTTAAAAGGAAGTTTGCATTTCCATTTTGTAATGTATTTTACTTCTGGTAAGGGGGGGAGTCAGTGGAGGGGGACATGACAACCTAGTTCACTGTCTCAAAAGCACAAAGATCCTTTGGCGTGGTTCAGTGGAGAGAGCCCGGGCTTGGGAGTCAGGGGTCATGGGTTCGAATCCCGGCTCTGCCGCTTGTCAGCTGGGTGACTGTGGGCAAGTCACTTCACTTCTCTGTGCCTCAGTTACCTCGTCTGTAAAATGGGGATTAACTGTGAACCTCACGTGGGGCAACCTGATTACCCTGTATCTACCCCAGCGCTTAGAACAGTGCTCTGCACATAGTAAGCCCTTAACAAATACCAACATTATTATTATTATTACATTGGTGCAGGCAGAGAGAAAGAACACAGTGCAGGTCGCTACCCTGTAAGCTCGGCGTGGGGAGGGAAAGTGTCTGTTTATTGTTGCAGCGAACTCTCCAAAGCGCTTAGTACAGTGCTCTGCATGCACAGTAAGCTCGCAATAAATAAATACGATTGAATGAATGGATGAATGATTTAGAATTCTGGGACCACCAGCAATCAAATGAAGCCCATGCCCAAGCAGAGCAGTGTGGCCCGGTGATAGAGAAGTACTGGGAGTCAAAAGGCCCTAGGTTCTGATTCCGGCTTGTCTGCTACGTGATCTTGGGCAAATCACTTCACTTCTCTGGGCCTCAGTTACCTCATCTGTAACCTTGGGATTAAGACTGTGAGCCCCAAGTAGGACAGAGACAGGGTTCAAACTGAATTCCAGATCATTTTTCTACAAAAATATTCAGGATATGTCACCCCACTTCCCCCAAAACTCCAGTGGTTGCCCATCCACCTCCACATTAAACAAAAACTCCTACTCTGCCCACAGCACTAATGTGTATATCTGTAATTAATTTTAATGTCCATCTTCCTCTAACAAGGACTGTTAGTTCCTTGTGGGCTGGGAAATAGCATGGCTTAGTGGAGAGAGCAAAGGCTTAAGAGTGAGGAGGACCTGGGTTCTAATTCTGGCTCTGCCAATTGCTTGATGGGTGAGCTCGGGCAAGTCACTTAGCTTCTCTGTGCCTCAGTTTCCTCAACTGCAAAATGGAGATACCTGTTCTCCCTCCTACTTAGACTGTGAGCCTCATGTGGGACAGTGACTGTGTCTGACCTAACTTATACCTTTCCCAGAACTTAGAACAGTGTTTAACACGTAATAAATGCTTAACAAATACCATAATCAATCGATTAATCAATCAATTGCCCTCTAGACTCTATGCTTGTTGTGGGCAGGGAATGTGTCTGTTATACTTTAATACTGTGCTTTCCCAAGTGCTCAGTACAGTGCTCTGCACACAGTAAGTGCTCAATAAATACGACTTGACTGAGCACAGACTGTGTCAACAGTATTGTACTCTCCCAAGTGCTTAGTACAGTGCTCTGCACACAGTAAGTGCTCAATAAACACCACAGATTGATTATGTACCAAGAGGGAATCCTATCTAGACAACAAGAGTACTTCAGTGATTTTCTGAACGTGACCCCCGTTAGCAAGCAAGTGCTATAAAACACAGAAACCGGCTAAAATGGTAAGGGATGATCTCAGCCCGTTCTTCTGAGGAAGAAGCTTCCTCAGAGACCCCCCAAATTGCAGAACACCTGGATCTCGTGATATCCCTGCAATGATTTACAAGCATGGCGGGGATCTAACCCTTAGACATCTGCATCAGCTCTTCCTCAACATATGGAGGACAGAGGGACTGCCACAAGACTTCAAAGATGCCATAATAACCCCCATTATGAAGAAGAAAAGTGAGAAAGCTGATGGTGTAGACTCTCTCTGGGAGCCTCACCGCTTTCCATTGTTGACAAGAGTCTACCCAGATTCCTTCTGGCCTCCCCATTAAAGAGTCAACTAAGGACTATCTGAATGGCGATATGGCTTCAAAGCAGAGAGACCTAGTGGATAGAGCCCAGGCCTGGGAGTCAGAAGGTTGTGGGTTCTAATCCTGGCTCCGCCACTTGTCCGCTGGGTGACCTTGCGCAAATCACATCAGTTCTCTGGGCCTCAGTTCCCTCAACTGTAAAATGGGGATTGAGACGATGAGCTCTATGAGCTCCAACCCGCTTTGCTTGTATCCACCCAGCACTTAGTATGGAGCCTGGCACATAGTAAGCGCTTTACAAATACCACAATTACTATTATTATTCAAAGTGGTACGGAATACAATAGGTGGCATCATCATCGGTATTTACTGAGCGTTTACTGTGTGTAGAGCACTGTACTAAGTGCTTGGCAGAGTACAGTGCAACTGAGTTGTTGGGCACGTTTCCGGCACACAACGAGTTTACAGTCTAGAGGAGGAGACAGCCTTTCATATAAATAAATGATTTATATTTTATAGCTGGTATAGCAAAGTGCTGTGAGGCTGAGGGCGAAGGGACCATCAGATGCGTACTTGTTTATGCTCGATTTGGAAAACACGCAGGGAATGGATCCAAGATGTGTAGGGTATGTTTATAGGTCTGAAGCTAGCACATGGCAATATCCACTATCTGGAAATAGCTCAGCAAGTTTACCTATCTTGTTTTATTTACCCAGATCCTTAGGTTAGTCAACAATGCTGGCCAATAATCTATTCCCTGCCACAATGAATCCCCCCCTCCCCAGACTCTAAGCTCACTGTGGGTAGAGAACATTGCTAGCCACTCTGTTATTCTGTACTCTCCCAAGAGCTTAGTACGATGCTCTGCCCCAAGTAAGCGCTCAATAAATATGATCGATTTATACAAGGATTTCACTGTCAATCCATCGTGAAGCCCTTCCTTCTCAATTCCTGAGGCACATAACACAAGGAGATATACAAATTATTCTCATTTGCTTCGCAGTGTCAGACAATTCTAGGGACAAATAAAAAGCCTGATGAAATTCAAGGTTATGAACCCACCTAGGAAACCCTTTAAACAGCTAAGATTTCTTAGGTAACACACAACTTTGACAAATTCTGCCACCAGGAAGGAATATGTTCTAACGACGCACACAGACACTGAGGAGGAAACAGAATTAAAACGGTTAGTGTCGTTTCAGGGATTTTGATGGCCCGAATATGGTGAGAATCTAAGTGATGGTCATTCAAATTAACCCTTCACATAGAACTCACTTTGGGCAGGGAATGTGACTGTTTGTTCTTGTATCGTACTCTCTCAAGCACTTAGTACAGTGCTCTGTACAGAGTAAGTGCTCAATAAATACTATTGCCTGATTAGCTGATGGAAAGCGCTCAAAAAATACCATCGATTGATTGACTGATTTGATGAAATTCTAGAAAGCTATTTCTCCTGGCAAGTGGAAGTACCATAAACAGAGGGAGATAAATTCAGTTCCAGTTGAACGGATATTGGTCTTCCATGCATAAACTGATTAACAGGCACAGCAGCCATTTAGCAATTAGTAGAATGCTCAGCACATGGTAAGTACTCCATAAATACCATTGATCAATTATGCTTTGGGAAAAGCAGGATCATCTCACAAACTAAGGTTCAGCTTATCTGTCATCCATCAGTGGTATTTATTGAGCACTTACGATGTGAAGAGCACTGTACTAAGTGCTTGGGAGAGAACAAAATACCAGAGTTAGCCAACATGTTCCCTACTTATAATGGCTATGTGCAGAGCACTAAACTATGCACTCAGGGAGTACAATGGAACAGAGGTAGTAGACACGTTCCCTGCCCACAGTAAGGTTACAGTCCAGATTATTTAGCAAATGGCGTGGGATGGTACTTTTAAAATCTGTCTGATAAAACTAACCCTTGTGTTGAGAGGATGCTCGCCCTCTAGACTGTAAACCCACTGTGGGCAGGGAATATGTCTGTTTATTGTTGTATTGTACTCTCCCAAGCACTTAGTTAAGTGCTCTCCACAAAGTAAGCTCTCAATAAATATGATTGAATGAATACTAAAATAATAATAAAAGTCACTGGGATCCCTCTTCTTTCCAAGACAAAGTTAAGGCAAAGCCCCTCTAGTTAATCCACTGGTTCCATTTAACCAGCAAGGAATTCTATTTATCTATTTTGATGCTATTGATGCCTGTCTACTTGCTTTGTTTTGTTGTCTGTCTTCCCCTTCTAGATTGTGAGCCCATTTTTGGGTAGGGATTGTCTCATCTGTTGCCGAATTGTACTTTCCAAACGCTTAGTACAGTGCTCTGCACACAGCAAGCGCTCAATAAATACGATTGAATGAGTGAATGACACGCTGACTTCTTAGGTGGGTGAAAAACGTTCAACTTGGCTATTTAAGGTGTTGAAGCCACTTCTTTTATTTCCATGGATGGCCAGGGAAGTGTGTTTGGAACCAGAGGGGAGCATTTTCTTAGCTACATACCTTTCCCTCTCGGAGCTGTGAGTAAGGACTCATATGGTGGAGAAGGAAAACCCGGGCTGACTAGTTTCAGGTTATTACGCGGCACACAACGCGGCATTTCTTCCCTTCCTGCTGGTGGCAGTGGTCTTGTTAACCTTTCATTTGTGAACTCGGCAGTTAACGGAACTGTAAACTGGCAAACAAACTGATTGAATGCAGGTTGAAAGTGTGGAGAAAAACATCTGTTGATGGATAATTAAACATGCTTTTTAGTGCTGAACCTTTAGGTCCTTATTTTTGATACTTTAAATAAGCATAAATACCAACTCTCTGCCATCTTTAACTAGGGCTCCCTCAACCACAGTTGGACCATTCCTTCAGCTTGCAAGAAATTGCAGAGGAGCAGACTCTATATTCATAGTTTTATCTTAGTGTGGTCCAGGCGAAACTGATTTTTTTCAAGCCAAACTGTTTTTAGACTTACAAAATAAAGCCTGCCATTTGCCAAAACCAGAATGCTCTAAGGAACGTGTCGACCAACTCGGTTATACTGTACTCCTCCCGGCACTTTGGTACACTGCTTTGCACACAGTAAGTGCTCAATAAATACGTTTTTTTGCTTAAAAATGAGAAACTTTAAATGTAGACAAGGTAGATACACTTGTCTACAAGTTCCTTGAGGGTAGTAATGGTGCCTAAGAACTCTATTGTATTTTGCTCTCCAGATACTTCATACAGGACTCTGCTCAGAATAAGAACTCCTGAAATACCATTAATTGATTGATCACCACCAGTCAAAGCACTGACAAAGATCCCTCTGGAACTATTTAGAAAGTACTGTATTTACTAGAGTTTTTGGAAATAACCCATTTTCTTTTACTATTTGGAAAAAGACTGAAGTTTCAAACCACCATATAATAGTCTATTTTTTTTTGCAACGAATACCGCTAAAAGTGATAAGTAAGCCAAGGGCGGTCAGAACAGCTTGGAGTTGAGTTTTAGGGAACTTTCACTGGAGGGGTTTGGAGGTATTTACACTCTGATTTCTATCATCCTGAGGAGAAGAAAGCCTCTGGTGTTTAAGTGAGTACTAAACGAATAAAGGAAAGGAGAACAGAGATAATAAAATGGGTTGTGATGAATTTTAGTGAAATTATAGAGCTTCCCAAAACGGCTGTCACAGGGAGGATACACAAGGCATTTCCACTAAAAACCAAACATCAATCCATATGCAGTTTTACCTTAGTCTTCTCTCAGCAGTTCTATTTTTTCACTTTTTAGCCATTTCCTTCTTTCCTCCCACCATATGCATATGTTCACAAAAATATGGACCCACCTCCCCTGTGTTCCCCCTCCCCTTTCCATTGCCCCAACCCGCTCCCTTTGCTCCCCGCCCCACAGCACTTGTGAATATATGTACATATTTATCGTTATAATTCTATTTATTTTTATTAATGATGTATATATATATTTCTGCTTATTTATAATGATGCTACTGATGCCTGTTTACTTGTTTTGATGTCTGTCTCCCCCTTCTAGACTGTGATCCTGTTGTGGGCAGGGACTGTCTCTATTTGTTATTGAATTGTACTTGCCAAGCGCTTAGTACAGTGCTCTGTACACAGTAAGTGCTCAATAAATGATTGAATGAATGAATACGGACTTGTACCTCCAGAACCGCGACACTTTAAATTGTCCTCGAAGACCTCCACATCCCTTTGAAATGTCTGACTGCTATTTCTCAAGTGTCTTGAAATATTTTACAAGTCTACAGAATAATGATAATAATAATGATTGTGGCATTTATTAAGTACTCACTATGTGCTAGGCACTATACTAAACACTGGGGTAGATACAAGCTAATTGTGTTGGACACAGTCCCTGTGCTACGTGGGACTCACAGTTTCAGTCTGCACTTTTACAGATGGGGGAATTGAGGCCCAGAGAAATAAAGTGACTTGCTCAAGGTCACACAGTAGACAAGAGGGAGAGCTGGGATTAGAACCCAGATCCTTCTGATGCTCACTAGGCAACTCTATTTCTCCTCCCCACAACCTGGTTAGGCAGGTAACTATTAGCCTGGTACTAGTGATGGGTCACAAGGAGAAATCTTTTTCAGAGGCCATGAGGAAACAGAAATCTAAATCACAGATCTTCAATCAGTCAATCAATCAATCAATCATACTGTACAAACTGCTTGGGAGAGTACAATATAACAGAGTTGGTAGACACATTACCTGCCCATAATGAGCTCGGAGTCTAGAGGGGGAGACGGACATTAATAGAAATTAATAAAATTACAGATATGTACCTAAGTGCTGTGGGGTTGGGAGTGGAGGACAAATAAAAGGAGCAAGTGAAGGTGATGCAGAAGGGAGTGGGAGAAAAGGAAATGAGGGTTTAGTCAGGGAAGGCCTCTTGGAGGAGATGTGCCTTCAATAGGCTTCAAAAGTGGGGAAAGTGATGGTCTGGCGGATATTCGTTCACTTATTCAATCGTATTTATTGAACGCTTACTGTGTGCAAAGTGTTTGGGAAAGTACGATATAACAATAAACAGACACATTCCCTGTGCACAACAGGCTTATTATAGTCTAGAGGGGAACATAGACTTTAATAGAAATAAATAAATGAATTCCAGATATGAATATGAAGGGGGAGGGTGTTCCAGGCCAGAGGCAGGACGTGGGCGATTGGTCAGAGGTGAGATAGATGAGATCAAGGTACAACGAGGCTAGCATTAGAGGAGCCAAGTGTGTGGGCTGGATTGCAGTAGGAGAGTAGCGAGGTGAAGGAGGAAGGTGACTGAGGGAGGGAGGAAGATTTGAAAGGGACCAGGATAGGTAGTTCTTGCCTTACAAAGGAGTCTGCATGAATGATACCGAGTCCGCAATGTATCCCTGTGGATTTTTGGCAGCCTAAGCTTTAAATTGCTCCTTAAGCTCTGTCAGAGACCTGCCCTTTCCGGTCTCTTACAGCTGCCATTCCTTCTTCGGGGGAGAAGCATATCATATTTCTCATTAGACCAATGGCTTAATCAATCAGTGGTATTTATTAAGTGCTTACTATGTGCAGAGCACTTTACTAAGTGCTTGGGAGAGTACAGTGCAACAGAATTAGCAGACACGACAATACTAATAATAAAGGCACATATTAAGCGCTTACTATGTGTCATATACACTGTACCAAGTGCTGGGGTAGATACAAGACGATCAGGTCCCGCAAGGGGCTCACAGTCTAAGTAGGAGGGAGAACGGGTATTGAATCCTCTTTTGCAGAGGAGGGAACCGAGGAAGAGAGAAGTGCAGTGACTAGGTCAAGGTCATCCAGCAGACAAGTGGCAGAGCTGGGATTAGAGCTCAGGTCTTCGGATTCCTAGGCCTGTGCTCTTTCCACCAGGCCATGCTGCTTCTTATCACATTCTGGATAAGACTTCTAGATGGTGAGCCCGTGATCAGGTAGGGATTGTCTCTATCTGTTGCCAAATTGTACTTTCCAAGCGCTCAGTACAGTGCTCTGCACACAGTAAGCTCTCAATAAATACGATTGAATGAGTGAATGAATGAATCAATCAAATGGTTAGTCCTGTACTCTCTGAAACCTCGGAGAAGGAGCCATCTTTACTTGCAAATCATGGGAGTAGATGTTGGTCACGCCTTACCTCTCCTCTCAATCCACTCATGCTCACACTGATAAAACGGCAAGATTGTAAGTTCCTTGAAGGCAAGGATTGTGTCTATTAATTCTATTTTACTTTCCCAAGTACTTAGTACACTGCACTGCATAGAGTAAGTACACCATAAATACTATCGATTGATCTTAATGTCAACAGCATCACCTTTGAAACAAAAGGATACCTCTATGAATTATGTGCCTCGACTGTAACCTCCTTGTGGGGAGGAAACGTGACTCCCGACTCCGTAACACCATATGCTCTCCCAAGTGCTTAGTACGGCGCTCTGCAAACGGTAAGCACTCAATAAATATAACTGATCAACTGAACGTTCTGGGATTAACACTGGATTTCCAAGTGTTGGGTGAAATATCTTTCCTTTATTTATAAACTTTTTTTTACCCATAAGGCACTTTCACAAGACTCAAATCCTATTTGTTCTTCCTACATCCCTGTGAGGCAGAGAGAGGCAGGAATTATCTCCATTGTGTAGACAGGGAAACTGAGGCATGAGGCAGTCAAGTGCCTCACCCAATCAGCCTGCAGGCAAGTGGCAGAGCAGGAATGAGAACAGAGGATTTCTGCCTTTCACACCCAGACCTGTTCATTCAATTCGTTCATTCAATCGGATTTATTGAGCTCTTACTGAGCGCTTACCGTATGCAGACTGACTGACTGAGAGCACTGTACTAAGCACTCGGGAGAGTACAATACAACAATAAACAGACACATTCCCTGCCCACAATGAGCTTACAGTCTAGAGGGCTTGTTCCATTCCGCCAAGCTAAACCCTGCCTATCCATCCATTATGCTTCAATTTTTTTCACGATTCTGTTTCCTCTCACTTTCAGGGTGGAAGGGAAAGGGTGACGCTCTATGCAAGTAGCACGGCAGTGGTACCTGAGAAGCAGCGTGGCCTAGTGGCTAGAACACGGGCCTGGGGGTCAGAAAGGCCTGGGTCCTAATCCCAACTCTGCCACTTATCTGCTGTATGACATTGGGCAAGTCACTTAACGTCTCTGGGCCTCAATCGTCTCATCTGTAAAATGGAGATTAAGACTGTGAGCCCCGTGTGGGGCCGGGACTGTGTTCGACTAGATTACCTTGTATCTACCCCAGCGCTTAGAATAGTGCCCGGCACATAGTAACAAATACAAATACCATTTAAAAAAATGTTTATGAAAAGGATAAGTTCCCTTTGCACCAAGTAGTCTGGCCGCAGATTGCGTCCAAATGGACATTATCTGAGAAAGACTCTGAAATGAATTCCCATTTTTTTGCCAGCCCTCTTGGAGTAAAAACATGCTAGGTGAAATCGGATTCTCCAGCCCTTTTGGTCTGTTCTCATCTTTCTAAAAGACCTATCAGATGAGCAACACTCCTCCTCCGCTGGAAATTTTGGGTCATCAGTTCTAATCCACTGACTATCGCTTGCTATACGGTATTATCTTTCGTAAAGTGCTGGGTATCATTTTCTCAGCTGCACTCTTAAACAGAGGAATTCTTGCCAGGAAATGGATCCAAACAACTCTTACACATTCAATAAAATAAGAAATAATTTGCCTTTTTAACGGTCTCCCCTTTATAGGCATTGCTCTTGTTAGGGCATTTGTGGGAAGTGAACACTCTAAAGTTACATACAGATTTCCAGTCAGACCTCCTATTTTCAGACTCTCTTAATTTATGAAATATTATCCTTCCAGGCTGAAGAACTGTTAGTGCTTGAGCTCCACCCAAAGGTAGAGAAAACTGGATTCAGATGTTTTTAAATTAGAAGAGTGTGAAAACGGGATTCCTCACTAGAAGGTGAACTTCTTGAGGGTAGGGATAATATCTACCAACTCTATTATATTGTGTTCTCCTTTAGGGAACTTAGCCTTTTCGCACATACTTCCACAGAACAGTGTCCTATGAGCAAGTATATAATACAGTGTTGCACACATAGTAAGTGATCAATAAATGCTATTAATTGATTGGTTGATTATGGGGGAGGAAGCAAGTTCAAAAGTGAGGCAGTAGTAAGAAAAACAGGGTAGGGATATTAGAGGTTAGTCCGGAGATGTGTTTTTAGTAATAATAATAACAATAATAATTATGGGATTTGTTAAGTGCTTACTATGTGTCAAGCACCGTTCTAAGAGCTGGGCTAGATACAAGCTGATCAGGATGGGCACAGTCCCTGTCCCACATGGAGCTCACAGTCTTAATCCCCCTTTTACAGATGAGGTCACAGAGGTGACTTGCCCAAGGTCACGCAGAAGACAAGTGGCTGAGCCGGGATTAGAATCTGGGTCCTTCTGCATCCCCAGCCCAGGCTCTATAATAATAATAATAATGTTGGTATTTGTTAAGCGCTTACTATGTGCAGAGCACTGTTCTAAGCGCTGGGGTAGATACAGGGTAATCAGGTTGTCCCACGTGAGGCTCACAGTTAATCCCCATTTTACAGATGAGGGAACTGAGGCACAGAGAAGTGAAGTGACTTGCCCACAGTCACCCAGCTGACAAGTGGCAGAGCTGGGATATCCACTAAGCCACACTGCTTCTCTGAACAGATATGAACAAGGAGGGAGTTCCAGGTGGGAGGAAGGTTGTGAGCGAGGGATCGCGAGTGGGAAAGATGACAGAGAGACACAGTGGGTAGGTTAGTCTTGGAGGAGAAAAATGGGATTTTCCGGGAGCCCACACAGAATAACTGCCTTGTTCTAATTTAAAAACAATAGGACGCTGGGCCGTGGGCCACTTAACAAATATCATTAAAAGAAAAATAGGTGCACAATAAATCCTAATGATCTCTTGTGAAAGTGCTGCAGTGTGTAGGTTCTCTGCATGTTTTCACAAGGGTGCATTCATTTTGCCTGAAATTTGTCTCCAGGCACATTCTTTGAAGCACCAGTGGAATGCTAGTTCTGAGAGACAGAAGGATCACTGGTGTAGACCCAGTAACAAATGCTCCATCCAAACTACCACGTTAATACAGTCACTTTTCCTACTCCGCCTTGATTACTGTAGCAGCCTCCTTGCTGACCTCCCTGCCTCCTGTCTCTCCCTACGCCAGTCCAATACTCCACTCTGCTGCCCGGATCATTTTTCCACAGAATCGTTCAGCCCATGTTCCCCACTCCTCAAGAAACTCCAAAGGTTGCCCATCCACCTCTTCATCAAACAAAAACTCCCCACCGTTGGTTTAAAGCACTCGATCGCCTTGCCCCCTCCTACCTCACCTCGCTACTCTCCTATTACAACCCAGCCTACACAGCTGCTGGAAGGTAAACTCCTTCACCCTGAGGTGATAAGCCTCTGTTACTGAAATGTCGTCCAGAACCAAAATGCCAGCGGGCTTGAGGTGGGGGAGAATCAATCTACGGACCAACAGTCGATGAGGAGTCACTAGGGAGAAAGTTAGGGAGGCTCAATAATACCTCCCTAACCATTACGATTGACATCAATACCTTCAAAGTGTCCTGCTGACGTGGTGAGAGACGGAACGCTCACCTCAGTCCGGCCCAGTATCGGCAGCCTTTATGTTCTCATCCTCTAACTAGAGGGAGGACCAAACGGAAAGCTTAAAGTCTTAGTAAAGCAATGACACAGTGGAAACCTTGGATCAGGGACTGTGTCCTACTTGATTATGTTTTATTTACCCCAGTGCCTCTACAGTGCTTGGCTCACAGTAAGCCCTGAACAAATGTTCATTCATTCGATCGTATTTATTGAGTACTTACTGTGTGCAGATCACTGTACCAAGTGCTTACCAGTCGGTTAGTCGTATTTTTTGAGCGTTTATCGTGTGCAGAGCAGTGTAATAATAATAGTAATTGTGGTATTTGCAAAGTGCTTTACTGTGTGTCAAGCACTGTACTAAGGGGTAGATACAAGCTAATAAGGTTAGACACAGTCCCTGTCCCACAAAGGCTCCCAGTCTTAATCCCCGTTTTACAGATGAGGTAACCAAGGCGCAGAGAAGTGAAGTGACTTGTCCATGGTCACATAGCAGACGAGTGGCGGGGCTAGGATTAGAACCCAGATCCTTCTAACTCCCAAGCTCACACTCTTTCCACTATGCCATGCTGCTTCTCTAAGCGCTTAAGGGAGTACGATATAACAGTATAACAGACACATTCCGTGCCCACAAGAGGACGAGCTTCCAGTTACTATTACGCCCTTCAAAAGACAATAGATTTTACTGACAGAAGATTCTAACTCTTATTTCCCCCTCGTGTTTCCTTTCCTCATTTCACTCCCTTTGGGCTCTGACCCCCTCCGAGGGTCTCTGGAAGCGTGAAACCGAAGTCGATGACGTCCGAGTCTGAGCTAATCTGTCAAAGGGAAACAAACTGGCTTTTACTACTTGAGTGACAGGTGTTAACAGGACGGGGTCCCAGAAATTGTCAGGTGTGGAGGCCCTAGATACTTGTGAAGGTCACCCAGAACAAGACTGAAGCAGCCAGCCCACTGAGCAGCGCTGACACGGGGAACTCCCAACTCGATGGAGGAAAAAAGTCTTTTAGGCCCATCTCCTCAGTAAAGTTTCCGAGGAGAAACTTTCAATAATAATAATAACAACTATGGTATCTGTAAGTGCTTTGCTATGTGTCAGGTACTGTACTAAGCGCTGGGGTGGATACAAACAAATCGGGTTGGGTGCAGTCCCCGTCCCACTTGAAGCTCACAGTCTCAATCCCCATTTTACAGATGAGGTAACTGAGGCCCAGATAAATGAAATGACTTGCCCAAGGTCACACAGCAGACAAGTGGTGGAGCTGGGATGGGAACCCAAGTCCTTTTGACTCCCACATCTGTGCTCTATACATTAGGCCACATTGCTTCTCATCCACGGTCTCCCCCATGTATGCAGAAAACTCCAAGGTCTGTGCTCCTGCCCACCTCCACTCTCTTGGAATTCCCAGGTCTGCACGGGACCCCACGAACAAGACTGAGAGGAGTCAGTCAGACAATCCTATTTATTGAGCGCTTACTGTGTGCAGAGCACTGTTCTACACGCTTGGGAGAGTACAATATAACGATAAACAGGGTGGCCAGGAAGACTAAAAGACTCTCTTCCTTGTTTCATAAGCTCTGTTAGATGCTTATTATGTGCTACACTGTTCTAAGTGTTGGGGTCGATAAAAGATAATCAGGTTGTCCCACACAGGGCTCACATTCTAAGTAGGAGGGAGTACGATTTAATCCCCATTTTACATGTAAGGAAATTGAGGAACAGTAGTAAAGTGTCTTGCCCAACGTCATACAGCAGCTGAGTTTAAAACCCAGGTTCTCTGACTCTCAGGCCCGTGCACTTTCCACTACACCTCACTGCTTCTCCCTTGGTAGAAGACTCTCTCTCATCTCCCTCTCACCCTGCGGTGACTGCTACAGTTTCAGCTGTGGGGAAGCTATTTGGGCCTTGAACCCCCACAGAGCAAGAGGTAGAAAACTGGCAGTCTGGGAACAGACAGAAATGACAGGTTCTTCCCAAAGCTAGGGGGTGGGGGGGTGGGATTTGGGGATTGGATAAGGAGCTGAAAGGGAGTTTGGAAGAGAGGGAAGTAAGGATAAGGGGAGAAAAATGAAAATTATTCAAGGCAGTCTCATTGAGTGATCACTGGTCTGACAGTCAGTACCCTCTGCCAGCTCTGCTGCCTTTCTTCTAGAGGTTGGCATGATGGTGCCTCTTTACCTGGAGTTGCATTTCATTCAGTTGTATTTATTGAGCGCTTACGGTGTGCAGAGCACTGTACTAAGTGCCTTGGAGAGTACAATACAACAATAAACGGACATATTCCCTGCCCACAACTAGCTTACAGTCTAGAGGACAAACTTACATTTTCTTTGTGTTGGGAAAAACCATACGGGCCTCCAGTCAGTTCATCCACTCCCTGCTTGGAGCTCTTGGCAAGAATGCCAGAGGACCGTGGATTTAACGATTCCTTTCTTGAACCTATTGATATTTCTGCCTGGACCACTTCCTGTAGTAATGAATTCCATATGCTCACCACCGAGGGGCTAAAGTGCTTCCTTGTGTTGGCTTTCTCCCTACCGCCTTCAAGTTTCAGCGGGTACCTGGCGAAGATTGGCTGTCCACTCTGCTAGCTGTGGACAGGTCTCCTTGTTCCCTTGGGCCTCCTGTCATGTTGCCAATCAATCCATCAATCAGTGGTATTTAATGAGCGCTTTCGTGGGCAGAGGAATGTATGAGGAGAGTACAACAGAGGAGGTGTCATAAGGTAGAAACGATCCCTGAACTCCCACCTCCTCCATATACGCCAAACCACAACTCTCTCTACCTTCAAAGCATTATTGAGTTCTCATCTCCTCCAAGAGGCCTTCCCTGATTAAACCCTTTTTTCCCCAGTTCACTCTCCCTTCTTCGTCAACTATGCACTTGGCCCTGTGCCCCTTGGACACTTGATATTCGTCCCACCCCCAACCCCACGGCACTTACGTACACATCTTTAAATTATAAACTGTAAGTGATTTATTCATATGAAAGTCCGTCTCCCCCTCCAGACCTAAAACTCGGTAAGGGCAGGGAACTTGTCTGCTGATTCTGGTGTATCGTACTCTCCCAAGTGCTTACTACAGTGTTCTGCACATAGTAAGCGCTCAATAAATACCATCTATTGACCGACTGATCCCTGCCTTGGAGGAGCTCACTCTCTAAGGGAACTGTCTTCTGAAATGTGTAAGTGGGTTCCCAAGACATGAGTTCATTCTCCAGGATCTGTCCCAATGCACTCACAACACCCTGTCACTTTAATCCAACACTCAACCTTTTCATATGTGCACGTATGTGTTTTTTTTTTAAATACAGTCATCTGTACCTTCATTTATCTGTTCAGTGCTCTTGTCTCGTTGTGTTGTTAATCGTATTTATTAAGTGCTTACTGTGTGTCGGGCACTGTATTAAGCGCTGGGGTGGATACAAAGAAATTGGGCTGGATGTAGTCCCTGTCCCACGTGGGGCTCACAGTCTCGATCCCCATTTTACAAATGAGGAAACTGAGGCCCAGAGAAGTCAAGTGGCTTGCCCAAGGTCACACAGCAGACAAGTGGGTGATCTGGGATTAGAACCCATGTCCTCTGACTCCCAGACCCGCAATCTTTCCACTAAGCCATGCTATTTCCCTCCAAACTTGTCTGCGTATATTTCGGGGCTAATAATAATAATAACAACTGTGGTATTTGTTAATCTCTTATTATCTTCCAGTCACGGTAGTATGCTCTGGGGTGGATACAGCCTAATCAGGTTGGACACAGTCCAGGTCCCCCATGGGGCTCACAGTCTTAATCCCCATAATACATAT
Organism: Ornithorhynchus anatinus; assembly: GCF_004115215.2. Classification (NCBI taxonomy): domain Eukaryota; kingdom Metazoa; phylum Chordata; class Mammalia; order Monotremata; family Ornithorhynchidae; genus Ornithorhynchus; species Ornithorhynchus anatinus. The sequence goes on along the minus strand of NC_041741.1, from coordinate 16,018,246 downwards.
TAGGTAACTGAGGTACAAAGAAATAAAGTGACTTGCCCAAGGTCACACAGAAGACTAGTGGCAGAGTCAGGACTAGAACCCAGGTCCTTCTGGCTCCCAGGCCCGTGCTCTATCCATTAGGCCACGCTGCTTCTACTGGTCAGGCCCATTCCCCCAAAATGAAGTCCTAGACTACAGTCAGTGCATTGACACTGAAGAAATGCTCACCACATCTCATCTTCCTCTAGACTGTAAGTTGGGCAGAGAAGGGTTCCACTAATTCTGACGCATTGTACTCTCCCGAGGGCTTAGTACAATGCTCTGCACATTGTAAGTGCTCAATAAATGCGACTGAGTGATCTTCTCTGTCCAGATCTGATGGAAAGAAGGGGTTATGGCAGGCTACACCAATTGCTCTTCTAAAGCAGTCTGAAGTACGGAATCCATAAACAGGGTGGGATGAAGGAACAACTAGAAACCGCAGGCAAGCAGTGAGATTCTCACAGGACATGAAAAGCTGTGTTTCTCAGTTCCAGAGTGGCTAGGTGTTGGGATTTTCAGAATTCAGGCCAAAGGCCCCAGCACGTGGAGGGACCTGTGTCCCCTGATTAGCCTGTATCCATTCCAGAGCTTACTACCGTGCCTGGCAGATAATAAGAAGTTGGGGGTGGGGGTGGGGAGAGATATAGGAAAGAGCAAGTCCACAGTGGGGGAAGCCCACAGGTATCCAGTCTACCAACAGAGCCCTGAACAAAGTAAATGCTCAATAAAGACAAAACAGTCACACATGCATACAAACAGAAAGGCATGCATGCACAGCAACATGCTCAGCGTAGAGGTGAGCCTCATCTATCTCACCGCCGACCCCTCACCTACGTCCTGCCTCTGGCCTGGAACTCCCTCCCTCTTCAAATCCTACAGACAATGACTCTTCCCTCCTTCAGAGCTTTACTGAAAGCACATCTCCTCCAAGAGGCCTTCCCCAACTAAGCCCTCCTTTCCTCTTCTCCCATTCCCCTCTTTGTCACGCTGATTTGCTCCCTTTATTCATCCCCCTGCCCCCAGCCTCACAACACTTATGCACTTATGTACATATCTGTAATTTATTTATTTCTATTAATGTCCATCTCTTCCTCTAGACTGTAAGCTCGTGTGGGCAGGGAATGTGTCTGTTAATTTGTTATATTGTACTCTTTCAAGTTTTTAGTAAGTGCTCAATAAATATGATTGAAAGAATGAATGAAAAGAATGGACAGGAGGGAAGAAGCATTGATGGTGGAGAGGAACAAAAAGAACGAGAAAAGGGAAATGCATTGGCACTTACGGTGTACAGAGCACTGCACTAAATGCTGTATTTAGGTTACTAAATGCTGTAGTTAGGTCCCAGTGAATGAGTCGTTCAAGGGGAGGGGAAGCCAGAGAGACAGACAGAGACTCGGGGAGACAAAGTGACTGTAAACCTGTCCTCCAGACGGTAAACTCATCCTCTAAACTGTAATGATGATAACGGTGATGGTATTTGTTAAGCACTTACTATGTGCCAGGCACTGTACTAAGCACTGAAGTGAATACAGGCAAATCAACACACTCCCTGTCCCACATGGGGCTTCTCTAGGCTGTAAGCTTGTTGTGGGCAGGGAATGTGTCTGTTTAATGTTATAATGGACTCTCCCAAGCGCTTAGTACAGTGCTCTACATACACTAAGCACTCAATAAATGCAACTGAATGAAAGGAGCAGAGAGGACAGGTGATTAGGCTGAAAGAGCACAACCCTCTTCCTACCTTCCTCCTCTTTCCCCAGGTGGGCCAGGAGCTCTGGGGGAGATGGCTTGGCCCTGCAGAGAACTGGGGGAAGGGAGGTTGCCCCCTCAGGTTCTGAGAGAGCCCAGCCCTGGATGCAGGTAGCCCGGGTGAAAGCCATTCCGGGCATCACCACGGGCTGAAGACAACCTGGCTCAAAGTCTTAATCCCTATTTTACAGATAAGGTAGCCGAGGCACAGAGAAGTGAAGCGACTTGCCCCAAGTTTCACAGCAGACAAGTGGCAGAGTCAGGATTAGAACCCAGAGGCTTCTGACTCCCAGGCCTTTTGCTCTACCCACCAGTCAGTCAATCAATCATATTTATTGAGTGCTTAATGTGTGCAGAGCATCGTACTAAGCACTTGGGAGAGGACATTATAACAATAAACAGAGACTTTCCCTGCCCATAACAAGCCCGGAGCAGGCCAGGGCTGGGATGACTGGAGTCTAATTAGCCCAGGCCAAGCGGATTTGGAATCTCTGGCCAGGTGCACCATTCTTTTCTGAACCCCGCGCAGCTCCGAGAGGCTGGCACCCGACCACTCGCTGGGCAAAGTCACGCCAACCAAGGAGCCAGGAGCCAGTACAGGGGTGGGGCCCTTGGTCAATCATAGGAGGAATCTGGCTTCAGGGACCACTGTCTGGAGAACTGTAGTCTGTCAGTCCATCGTATTTATTGATCGCTTACTGTACGCAGAGCACTGTATTAAGTGCTGGGGAGAGCAGAGTGCAACAATATAACAGACACATTCCCTGCCCACGATGAGCTGAGTCTTGGGGCCCAACAGTGTGCCGGGCTTTGCTCATGCTCCAAACCCTCCCACCCAGGTCCTAAGAGCCAGCCGAAGGCTGAACTGCCCCCAAAGATCCTTCTTAGCAACCACTTTCTCAAGGGCACCAAAACAAGGCAGAGACCCTGTTAACCAAAATAAAGAGCAGGTGCCCTCTGTTAATAATGACTGCGATATTTGGTCAGTGTTTTTTATGTGCTGAGCGCTGAGGCAGAGACAAAAAAATCTGGTTTAACACACCCTTTCCCACATGGGGCTCACAATCTAAATAGGAGAGAGAACAGGTGTATAATCCCCATTTTACAGATCGCACAGATAAATATGGGTTTTTTTTTGGTATTTTAGTTTTGTTTTTTTGGTTTTCTTTATGGTGCTTGTTAAGCACTTACTGTGGGCCGGGCACTGCACTAGATCCAAGCTAATCCACGTCTCGCATGGGGCTCACAGTCTTAATCCGTATTTTACAGAGGAGGTAACTGAAGCACAGAGAAGAGAAGCGACTTGCCCAAAGTCTCACAGCAGATAAGTGCCGAAGTCAGAATTAGAACCCAGGTCCTTCTGACTCCCAGGCCTGAGCTCTATCCACCAGTCAGTCAGTCATTCCTATTTATTGAGTGCTTTCTGTGTGCAGAGTACTGTACTAAGCACTTGGGAGAGGACGCTATATCGATAAACAGACACACACTCTGTCCACGACGAGCTTTCACGACCTAGTCCACGCTGCTTCTCGAAGCACAGAGAAGTTAGGTGATTTGTTCAGGGTCACACAGCAGCAAGTGGCAGAGCTGGGACTGGAACCTAATTCCCCTGAATTCATCCAGGCCCAGGCTCTTTCCACGAGGTTCCACTGTTTCTCAGTTCAGAAACTTTGCATTTATTATCCGGTGGCTGCAGAGTTTGCTGGGGGAGATAGCACATTTGGTTCTCAGAGAAGTTTACCGAAAGTATTCTTTTTCCTCTCATCAACAACAGCGGAGTTATAGGGTAATTTTTGATAGACCAGCAAATGTTAATAGAAAAAGAAAGTGGTTCAGGTAATTGCTTTGGATAGAAGGGATGCTTCCAGTTTTTTGATCTTCCTCTAGTTCAAATATATATTTTCGTGGAAGAGGACTCTGTCCTTGATTCTCCGCTGCGAACTTAAGCACATAAGAGCGGAAGTATTGTGGGAATTTAATGAGTAATGGGTACCATATCCTTCCTTGGAATCGCCACTTGCAAATAACATAGATTCCCTTTCTCCCTTTCTTTAGGGAAGGGAGGAGGAATTCTGGGATGGCTTCCTTGGCACAAGGGCAAAGCAGTGTGGCCTACTGTAGAGGTCACAGTCCCGGGAGTCAGAAGGACCTGGGTTCCAATCCTGGCTCCATCACTTGTCAGTCAGTCAACCTATTGAGTGCTTGCTGTGTGCAGAGAGTGACCTCGGGCAAGTCGCTTAACTCCTCTGTGCCTCAGTTCCCTTGTCTGTAAAATGGGGATTAAGACTGTGAACTCCATGTGGGACAGGGACAGTGTGTAACCTGATTAGCATATACCCACTCCAGCACTTATTGCAATGCCCGACACATAGTAAGGGCTTAACAAATACCTTTTTTTTTAAAAAAAAGTCCTATCTAAAAGCTGTTTCTGCAACTTTTTCTCCTGGGTTCTGGGAGAAGCCAGAGAGAGCAGCTGTCAAGGGACCAGAATCATACTCTAGAGCAGATGGAAATCCACTTAAAGGGGAAAGCTTTGAGGAGGTTTGGTCTGAATCACCTGGCCCACAGTTCCTTCTCATCAAAAGGGCCAATAGAGAATCTCCACAAGAGCCCAGGAGGATCACAGTTAGAAACGCCGATCTGCTTTAAATCCATTCCAGACCCATTCTGATTTCCCTTCAAAATCACACAGGTATTCTTGGTCTGAAATATCGAGGACCGATTTCTGTGGCCCTTACCACCCAGATATTGTGAATCTACATCGGCACAATTTAGAGGATTAAGAGGCTAGCCATTACTAAAAACAGTTGTATCGTTAAGCGCTTATTTTGTGCCAAGCAGTGGTAGTAACAAGATAAGCAGATCAGACAGAGTCCATGTCCCATATAGGACTCACAGTCTACATAGGAAGGAGAGCAGGTCTATAATTCCCATTTTACAGACGATGAAACTGAGGCCCAGAGAAGTTTAGTGATATGTCCAAGGGCCCACAGCAGAGCAAGAATTAGAAACCGGATCCTCTGACTCCCAGAGTCCACATTCTTTCCTCTAGGCCACTCGACTTCCGCTGACACTGAATCATGCTGGGAAGGCACTCTGTCTTACTAAAGCCTTTTCTCAATAACGGATGACGTGTTTTTTGTGCCTGAATTACGAAGATGCTCAGATTACGTCACTCCTTTATCTTTCATGCTGACCTACCAATAATAAATGTGGTATTTGTTACGTGCTTACTATGTGCCAGGCACTGTCATAACAATAATTATGGTATTAAGCACTTATTATTTGCCAAGAACAGTTCTAACCACTGGGCACTCTTCTGTACTAAGTGCTGGGGTGAGTATAACGAAATCAGGTTGGACACAGACCCCGTCCCATGGGGGGTTCACAGTCTCAATCCTCATTTTGCAGATGAGTTAACAGAGGCAGAGAGGAAAGAAGTGACTTGCCCAGGGTCATACAGCAGACATATGGTGGAGCCAGGAGTAGAACCCATGACCTTCTGATTCCCAGGCTCGTACTCTATCCACTAGACTTGAAACAGAGAACAGCAAACCCTCTGAACCAACTTGCCTCCTCCGATTTGAAAGTGAACCACAAATAATGCCATTTAAAAAGATTAAACAGAAATTAGTGTGGCCCAAATATCTTGCAGTGCAGGAACAAACTAGAGTGGAAAAGCAATTGGGAGGCCCTATAGGGCGTGCTACACCTTACATCCTTTTAAATTCCGCAGGTAATATAATTTATATTTAACAGGGCAGGTCCCGGCAAAAATTTGTCCTGACGCCAGGCATAAAAAATCACTTTGATGTGTGCTTTCTGGAAGCACTGGGGCTCCAGGCGACAGGGGTTTTACGGAAAGACAGTGGGACGATTCAGATTGACATCGTGGGTCTAACATGATTAAACTGCTAACACGATTATAGAGCATAATACACCGACAAATGAACTGCTTTCTTTCTTTTCTCCCGGAATGGGGGTGGTCAAGGGAGGGCTAGTAGTCGGAAAAAAACCAAGTCAGACAGTCCAGCCCGCAGCCTTAATTGCGGCAGTTTCTTCGAAAACAAAACAGAACCGATCTCTTCCCACCAAGATGCATTCAGAACCAACTCCCGGAACGGTTGAGAAGGCAATTATGGTGGAATTTCGGGTGGGGCCAAGGTGCAGACAGATCACGGCTCACAAACGAAAAAATCTTCTCCTGTAGTAACCGCATTGGACAACAAACAACCTCTCTGCCAACTCAGTTTCTGAGACAAAGACCCTACAACCCAGACCTCCTAAGAGTTCGGAGAAATAAATGATACCCAGGAAGCACGTCCCTTGGGTCTCTCGATTTTGTTCCCAGAAGCGAACGGTGAGGGAAGAGGTCTTTATGGCAGGTGTGAGTGAGGATCCTTGTTATGTGAGGGCCTGTGTTGTGTACTGTCAGAAACACAGAAGGAGGGACTGGGAACAGGCGGTTAGAGGGAAAAATGTCCGGCAGCTGTCGGTGCCACCCAGAAGGAGCGGTGGGATCCGAATGATTTGCCTGGGGAATACTGATTGCTAAATGGTGCGTGTTCTCCTGCTTCTGCTTAGAGAAGCAGCGTGGCTCAGTGGAAAGAGCACGGGCTTTGGAGTCAGAGGTCATGAGTTTGAATCCCAGCTCTGCCACTTGTCAGCTGTGTGACTGTGGGCAAGTCACTTAACTTCTCTGTGCCTCAGTTACCTCATCTGTAAAATGGGGATTAAGACTGTGAGCCCCACGTGGGACATCCTGATTCCCGTGTCTACCCCAGCGCTTAGAACAGTGCTTGGCACATAGTAAGCGCTTAACAAATACCAACATTATTATTATTATTCTGCCGTTCCTCAACCCACAATCCCTCCTCGTTCCACCCCTGCCCACGTGGAATCATCGTTGTGTCACGAGGTGTGAGCTGGATTCATTCCTTTCACTTTTCTTGGGTGAGCGTTGGCCTTTGTGGGCGGACTCCTTTCTTTGGAGACTATTTGGCTCCTACCGTCAGGGCCGAACAACTTCGATTAACACCCCAAGTACTTCAGAGACTCGGTGAAGGAACTGGCTTAGCTCTCTGGCCAACAGCACCACTTCCTATTTACTGAATATTTCCAGGCTGATGGTTTTTGTCATACCACACCTTAGGCACATATTAGCAATCCACACTGACTGAACCCCTTTGTAATTTATTTATATATAAATACGAATATACATATATATAAATGTCTCCCCATCTAGACCGTAAGTTAGTTGTGGGCAGGGAATGTGTCTGTTCATTGTTTTATTGTACTCTCCCAAGCACTTGGCAGAGTGCTCTGCACACATTAAGCTCTCAATAAATACGACTGGCTGACTGACCCACTGGTGAGTGGCATGTACAAAGTGCTCCCCCGACACCCCGATATTAATGCCATTGAATGCCATTTTTTTAATGGTATTTGTTAAGCACCATCTACATGCTAGGCAACGTACTAAGCGCTGGGGTAGGTACAAGCTAATCAGGTTGGACAAGGTCCATGTCCCACATGGGGATCATAGTCTAAATCCCCATTTTGCAGGTGAGGAAACTGAGGCACAGAGAAGTTAAGTCAATCAATCAATTGTAATTATTGAGTGCTTACTGTGTGCACAGCACTCTACTAAGCTGTTGGGAATGTATAATATAACAGAGTTGGTAGAACGACCCCTGTCCACGATGAGTTTTTATAGTCTAGAGGGGCAGACATTAATATCCACATAAATAAATTACAGATGTGGACATAAATGCTGTGGGGCTGAGGGAGAGCTGAAAAAAAGGGAGCGAATCCAAGTGTGAGGGCAATGCAGAAGGAAGCTGGTGAAGAGGAAATGAGGGCTTAGTCAGGGAAGGTCTCTTGGAGGAAGAAATGTACCTTCATTAAGACTCTGAAAGGTGGGGAGAGTGATCGCCTGTTGGATATGAAGAGGGAGGGCATTCCAGGCCAGAGGCAGGACGTAGGTAAGAGGCTGGCAAAGAGATAGACGAGATCAAGATACAGTGAACAAGATCTATCTGGGATGAAGCTTGAAACATACTTCCCTGCTAGAATGAGCTTATTCCATGTTGTTGTTTTTTTCCCCAGAGTAAGTGCAATTTTTCACTCCTGTAGCACGAAATTTACTTAGACAACAATATATATGGCTAGGAAGAGAGATACGTGACTAACTGATTTGTTTTAGTAAGGATCACTGTCTTCAAAGATTGATTCCTCCTCCTAGGAAAATATTTACAAGGATAAGTCAGCTTAGCACTGATAACGCATCTTTGAGCCCGAGCCTCTTCTTTTCGGGGGGGGGGGGGGGGGGGGGGGGGGTGAGGGAAGGGATTGCATTACAAAGCCAGGATTGTGTACCTTATAGACATGGGTCAACTCATCCTTCAGAGATAAACAGTCGCTCTACGTACACTGGAACGGTGTTTGAGAGGAGTGTCGAAAGCATTTTCCTAACATTTAACCTAAGTCTCTTTTGTTGTAGGTCAAACCATGTACACTTCCTGTGCCCTTGTCCCAGTGGTCACAGGAAACAAGGACACCCCTGCCCTGACAACCCACCGAGATGACCAAATTCATGGGTACACACTGCTGCCATCATCTTCCTCAAGCTGACGAAACCTTGCTCTTTCAATAAGTCTTTAGCGACTACTCTTTCTTTGCCTCCCATTATTCTTTGACACTGACCTCTTTGCTTCGCCAATGTATTTGCATCTATCTCGAGATGTCTGCCCCGGATTGCTGAGACCTTCACTTCTTCTTCCTTCATATTTTCTTTTGTCCATCATATATTAAGTTGCCAAAGTGCTTCAGTCCAAAGCTATTTATACATCAGATAGGGCCTAAATTAATTTAGGCCTGTTGCAGCAGGGTGGAGAGAGAAAATGCGGGGTTTTTCTTCAGAGACAAGTACCCAGGTTCCATTTCAGGCACTTAGAACCACACCTGAGTAGTGCAAAGCGTAGGAATAAAACCAAGATCAAGGCAAAACAACAAGGCTAGCAGGAAAGAGTAAACTGTAATTTCTAGTCCTTAAAAAAAATCCTGCAAACAATGTCATCATAAATCCTAATTTTGATTCTCCCATTTTTCTAGGGGTGGCTGAGAACAGGAAACACTGACTCTACTAAATTATATTGGACAGTGATGTTGTAAATGTTCAGAAATTCATTCTGTGCTTTAACAATAGTAATAATAATAACAATTCAAATGCTTACTCCATGACAATGATAATACCCACGATGGTATTTTTAAGCACTTACTATGTGTCGAGCACTATTCTAAGCACTGGGGTAGGTGAGAGCTAATCAGGTTGGAAACAGTCCCATCCCACATGGACTTCACGGTCTCAATCCCCATTTTACCGATGGGGTAACAGAGGCAGAGAGAAGTGAAGTGATTTGCCCAAGGTCACACGGCAGACATATGGCGGATACAGGATTAGAACCCATGACCTTCTGACTCCCAGGCCTATGCTCTATCCACTAGACCATGCTGCTTCCCAAATACTGCAGTACATACAGGATCAGGCTGGACACAGTCCTTGTCTCATATACAGCTCCGAGTCTAAGTAGGAGGGAGAACAAATAGCTCTATTTTACAGTTGTGGAAACTTAGGCCCAGAGAAGTGAAGTCACTTGCCCAAGGTCACATAGCAAGGAATTGGCAGAGCCTGGATGGGAGTCCAGGTCCTTCTGGCTCCTAGGGCCGTGCTCTCTCCATTAGGCCACAATGCTTTTTTGGGTGGGACCAGGTGGGACCAAGCTTTTGAAACCGCTCACCTGGCTTGACATGGTATTTCAAAATATTCACCAGTGCTGCTGCCCAGCTGGGACTTAAGGTGGTGTATGTTTTTGGTTTCTAATCGGAGCATACCCGTGAGCGTGGGAATTCAGTGGCTATGTCTAGGGGGAACAGCATGGTGTAGTGAATAGATCACAGGCCCAGGAGTCAGAAGGTCATGAGTTCTAATCCTGGCTCTGCCACTTGTCTGCTGTGTAGCCTTGGGTAAGTCACTTTACTTCCTTTCTGCCTCAGTTCCCTCATCTATAAAATGGGGATCGAGACTGTGAGCCCCATGTGGGACAGCGACAGTGTCCAACCGCATTGCCTGTATCCACCCCAGTGCTTAGTACAGTGCCTGGCACATAGTAAGTGCTTAACAACTATCACAATTATTATTATTATATCATTTCCCCCTTTCTCTCGTCCACATTAACTCTGGCCTCTGTCCATTCTCCATTCCGGGCCTTTGATGGGCCACAAGCCACAACCTTTATGAAAACTCTCTTAAACTGGCTGACAATCTGTGAGGAAAGTAGATAAGCTCAGAGATCAAGGACTAGAGGCAGCAGCCCTTGAGAGTTGCCACATTTCCATTCCTCTCTGAAGAGTTAATCAGTGGCCAACACAATGGAGTCTCCTTTTCCTACTCCTTTCCAACTCCCAGTTCTCAGTCAGAGCTCTCCTGCCCGCTTTCAAAATCTCCCTGTGCTACCTGCGCTTCAGACCTGATCCCTTCACCTCTTATTCTTTATCCCTCCTCAATCTCTCATTCTCAGTTGAGTGAGAGTTAAATAAATTGAATGAGTTAAATAAACTCAAGTCCCCACCCCCAGGTCTAAAAAAACCCAACCTTCTCTTGATCCCACAATGCCCTTCAACTATTACTGTATCTCCCTCTTCCAATTCTTGTCCAAATTCCTTGAGTGGGTTGTGTACCCCGGTTGCCTTCACTTTCATCGCTAACTCTCTTCTTGACCTTCTAGAGTCAGGGTTTCAAGTCAGGGTTTCACCCCCTTCACTTCAATCTATCATATTTATTGAGCATTTACCGTGTGCAGAGCACTGTAGTAAGCACTCCACTGAGACCCCTTACCCTAAAGTCACCAGGGACTTCCTCACAGCCAAGTTCAAAGGGCTTCACCCGGTTCTCATTCTTCTTGATTCTTGGCTGCATTCAATACCGCTAACCATGCTCTTCTCCTAAATCAGTCAGTCATCAGTCGGTGGTATTTATTGAGCACTTACTATGTCCTGAAACGCCAACAACCTAGGTTCTGCTGACATCATCTTGCCCTTCCCTAATTGGGGTGTTCTGCAAATGTCCCTTCTGGATTCCCACCAGTTCTCACTCCATAGTCACTCCTGGGTGGGTTCTTCCACTCGAATGGTTTCAGCTACCATCTCTGTGGAGTTTACTTCCAAATCTATTCATGACCTCTCTTCTGCTAATCAGTGAGAAGCACCATGGCCTACTGGGTAGAATATGGGCCTTGGAGTCAGAAGGACCTGCGTTCTAATCCCAACTCTGCCACTTGTCTGCTGTGTGACCTTGTACATCACTGAGCTTCTCTGTGCCTCAGTTTTCTCATCTGTAAAATGGAGACTGAGACTGGAAGCCTTTTGGGGGACAGTGATTCTGCCCAACCTGATTGTCTTGTATCTACCCCAGCACTCAGTACAGTGTTTGGCACATAGTTATCGCTTAATGAATACCACATTTATTATTTTCCATTTTTTGGTTTGTTTCTGCATTCCAGTCCTATATTCATGGAATAATAGACTGCCCTCACTCCCAGTAATATCAACACATACTCCATGATGATAGCGAATGACCATTAATGGAAAATAGCTTTCACTCCAAAGTGTTCCTCAGGCAGCCCATCTGCCAGAGCTCTTCAAAAAGTCCCAGATTGATAATATAACTGAAAGAGGAGCAGTTCTCCCCATAGCAATCCAAACAAGAAGGGATGGTGCAATGTTCAGAAAAATCACAGGACAGTCATTGCCTGGCACCTTCTCTCAGGCATAAATCTATAATTTATTCATTTATATTAATGCCCGCCTCTCCTTCTAGATGATAAATTCACTGTAGGCATGGAATGAATCTACCAATTCTGTAACATGTACTTAGTACTGTGCTCAGCATTTAATCGCTACCATTCCCAGCCTAAACCCCCCTTTTCCTCAGCTCCCCCTCCTCTCCCTGTCACCCTGACTCGCTCCCTTTCCTCTAACCGCCATCCCTGCCCCACAGCACTTGTGTATACATGTACATATCTATAATTCTATTTATTTATATTATTGCCTGTTTGTTTTGATGTGTATATGTCTATAATTCTATTTATTTATATTGATGCCTGTTTACTTGTTTTGATGCCTGCCTCCCCTGTTCTAGACTGAAGTAACTGAGGTTCAGAGACGCTAAATGGCTTGCCCAAGGTCACACAGCAGACAAGTGGCAGGAGCCGGGAACAGAACCCAGATTCTCTGACTCCCGGGCCTGGGCTCTTTCCACTAGGCCACGCTGCTTCCCAGTATGGAGAATAGTGGTGAGGACACTACACTGTCAGCTCACTGTGGGCAGGGAATGTGTCTGTTGATGGTTGTGTTGTACTCTCCCAAGCACTTAGTACAGTACTCTGCAATCAATAAATATGAATGACTGACACAGTGGTGTGCAAAACAAGGAAGTGCAGCCCCTTTCTGGGCCTGAGCCAGCCTCAGAGCAGTCAGCAGCCCCCACCCACTCCCCTCTCTCGGGATCGGGATGTTCCAGGGAGTTACTACCAGAACTCGAACCCCACGGGGACCTGGGAACGACTGGCTTGGATCCTCTGTGCCTCAGTTACCTCATCTATAAAATGGGCACTGAGGCTGTGAGTCCCACGTGGCACGGGAACTGTGTCCAACCAGACTGGCGTGTACCTAACCCAGCGCTTAGTACAGTGACTGGCACATAGTACGCACTGAAAAAAATACCATATTTATTATTATTATTATTATCTGCCCTGGGACCCATGTTCTACCTGCCTTGGAACCTGCCCAAGTGACCAACCTCACTTCATACATTTCAATTTCCATTGCTAACATTTTTCTTTGGCAGTTAAGGCAAATAGGACAAAAAATCCTCACCCTTCCAATGGAATTGGATTCTCAGGGCAGCTTCTCTAGATATTGATGGTATTTTGTTAAGTGCTTACTATGTGCCAGACCCTGTTCTAAGTGCTGAGATAGATATAAGCTAATGGGGTTGGATACCTTTTATCTTCCCCAGCGCTTAGAACAGTGCTTGGCACATAGTAAGCGCTTAACAAATACCACTATTATTATTATCATTATTATTACCAACTCTGTTATATTGGATTCGCCCAAGTGCTTAGTACAGCACTCTGCACACAGTGCTCAGTATTCATTCAATCATATGTACTGAGCACTTACTGTGTGCAGAGCACTGTACTAAGCACTTGGGAAAGTACAAAAATAAACAGACACATTCCCTGCCCACAACGAGCTTATAGTCTAATAATAATAATGTTGGTATTTGTTAAGCACTTACTATGTGCAGAGCACTGTTCTAAGTGCTGGGGGAGATACAGGGTAATCAGGTTGTCCCACGTGAGGCTCACAGTTAATCCCCATTTTACAGATGAGGGAACTGAGGCCCAGAGGAGTTGAGTGACTTGCCCACAGTCACACAGCTGACAAGTGTCAGAGCCGGGATTCGAACCCATGACCTCTGACTCCAAAGCCTAGGCTCTTTCCATTCATTCAATAGTATTTATTGAGCGCTTACTATGTGCAGAGCACTGTACTAAGTGCTTGGAACGAACAAGTCGGCAACAGATAGAGACAGTCCCTGCCGTTTGACGGGCTTACAGTCTCCACCGAGCCACGCTGCTTCTCAATCTAGAATCTAGAATCTGCGTCTAGAATCAATCCATCAATCAATTGATTGATTAAGTGCTCAGGTGAACCCCTGCCCCATCCCAACCAATAACCCAATCGCAAGAACATGGGAGTGACACCCCAATATCAAGATGACAGAAGCAGCATGGTCTAGTGGATAGAGGACTGGTCTGGCAGTCAGGAAGACCTGGGTTCTAAACCCGCCTAACCTTTCCCAGCCTACCAACCACCGATGGGCGTGTCCATCCCAGGATAGGCAAGAGACCCCAGAATTGAATCGGATTCCTCATCCAGCATTCCTCTGATGTATAACCAATTAGGAAAACACAGACCTCCCTCAGGCTATACAGCTACTGTATTTCAGCTTGTAGAATGTCCCTGGGCCTAACAAAGACCTGAATTAGTCCATTGACTTATGGGGGTGAAGAAAGGTCAGAAGATCTGCTTCTCCAAACGGCCACGCGGACCGAAAAGAATGTACATTCACAAAGAGGAAGGGAAGGAGGAAAAGACTAAAGAGAAGAGGAAAAAACAGAGAGAGAGAAAGGGAAAGCACTACACTTCCTGACAACAGCAGCTTTGTGAGTTCTCTGATAATGTTACACAGTTTGGTTTACTGTGAAAAGATCCCATTAATGTCTCAGCCCCATCAAACGGCAGCCCCGGTTTGTGAATTGGCGCATATCTGGGCCCAGGGTAAATCCAATGATTAGAGGGAATTTGCCAAAGGGTCTTTGTAGCTGAGAAAAATGCCTTGCTCCAGAGAGGAATGCAGAAAATTCCTGGTAGTACAAGCTCTCCTTTGTTGGCAGTCTGGCGGGATTCTGGAGCAAATAAAGGCACAAAAATGGGATCCTAGACGCAGTGAACATTTGAAGAGAAGATTGTTCAAAGACCTCCTTGAAACCTCTTTTTTTTTTTTAAACTGTACCACTTTGTTTGAGGATGAACTACCCAACTAGACTCAATCCCCTACTTCACTGCATTACATAATCCCGGAGAGGGGTAGCAGAAAGATAACATTCCCTAGGATTCTTTTGTCTGGTGAAATGGGCAGGTAGAGTTGTGGTTTTACATATGCAAGTCATTTAGATATGGCAAAAATTAAAGAAAAGCCAAAACAAGTCATCCATACCACAACAATTTTGTCCCTTTTATTAAGTTGGCAGCATTTCTTCTAAGAGCAGAAGAAAGCGCCAAAAATATCCTGGGCTAACGTCACTTTCGGCACAGAAACACACCTACCCTCAAAGTCGAAACTCTAGTTAGAACAAAACTTTTTGAATTTTAGAGGGAGAAGCACCCCATGTTGCTAGAAATTGGGAGTGCTTTCTTGTAGCTGTTCGCTATAAGAGCTGAGTTGGTTTACTCAGATTTCCAGCCTGAAGTAGATCAAAAATTGACATGTTTTACACTGTTTTTTTTTTGCATAAAACGAGCCCAAGGCCTTATTGATATGCTCACCAAGTGCTTAGGCTGCTATGTCTCAATGCAACCTTGGTTTGTTTGATAAGAAGACTTGAGCATAACCTCTATGGAAGTTCTGGAACAGCATAACGGCTTTTTAAAAAATACTACGTTCAGCAAGGTATTTAGCCTGTTTGAGGTCTTTGGGTTTTTCTTTCTTTTTTTTTTCTTCTCTTGGTTCCAAACTACCTTAATGACTTTTCTCCACTATGTGTGCATAAATGCAAAATGTTTCCCCATAAATTTGTTACAGACTGATTTTATGTTCCATTTTACAGTTTGGTGAGGTAAGGAAGGAGCACGGTAATAATCATAGAGTCATTCCTCGGCTGAAATCTCATAAAATATTATTTATTTGCATCTTTGGAGACTGATTCACTCACATTTTTCAAAATAGTAGCGAAGTGGTTGCAAAAGGTGCTTAGTGTGTTGCCCAGCACGTAGTGCAGCGTCCCAGGATTTAGTAAAGTATTTGGCACAAAGTAAGCACTAAAGAAATATAATTATTAAAAGGTGGGCCTTTACTGCTCTGCAAGTGTTGTTCACTTAACTATTTGACTTAAATGCCACTTTTCCAATTCCAGTGGATTTTTATTTTTCAAGTGGTATTTGACCAGGCAGGGGATTTGGTACTGGGGGCCCTCTAGAAATGACTAAGTATTTCATTCTCTCTTTCATACTTGGCCACAGCATAGCTATGGAAAGCACTCTTCTCCACACCCTGTTTCAGACAATCTAAAAAAAACCCCAAAAACCACAAGGGCAATCAGTGGAACACCCCTCTTAAGAACTACTTTACACTTTCTCTAGACTGTAAGCTCATTGTGGGCAGGGGATGCGTCCACCAGTTCTGTTGCATTGTACTCTTCCAACCACTTCGTACAGTGCTTGGCACACATTAAGCGCTCAATAAATACCATTGATTGAGTCTCTGAGTTGTTCTGGCTGAATGGAGGCGGGACAGGATACTCAACTGATCCTCACACTGAGGAAAAAAAGTGTTTATATTCTAGTCACAACTCTGCATCTATGCCTAAAAGGATAAATTGATTTTTACATTAGCCAAATGAGGTGCATTATTTGAAAACTGCTGAGGAATGGGATGCTTTAAACAGAGGTATGGAGTTCTTTATGTTTTTCTGGTGTTTTCCACCTTACCTGACTAGAAAGCAAGCTCTCTGGAGTTTTCTTTATTTATTGTGGAGTTTGGGTTTCTTGTTTTCAGTGAAGATAAAAATCTCTGTAAGGGAAGCATCTAGGCTGGAAGTGTAGGGAAGTATGTACTGAGGAATCCCTGCAAATAGACTGTCCCTTTCCACTACTACACAACTCTCTGAATTACTGCCAGATGCAGGAATCCTAGAAACATCTTCTGAGAGATAAGAATAGACTTGGAAGAGTAGATCACCAAAGAAATATGCAGTGCCTACAAAACAACCCCCTCCCACCGCCCCTCCCCTCCCCTCCCCCCCCCCCCCACATATCTTCACTTACCAGGCACTCTGCCCATAAATATAGCAGATGGCTGAGTTTTTAAAATACGTGGAAAAACCCCCTAGCCCCTGATTTCTTTTACGCGAAAGAATTCTTCAGCGTGTTTTTAAAATACGAAGCATAAGATGGCATTTGACAGTCATATAACTGAAGCAAATAATGAGAGTGGAATGGAAGCTGCATCACTGAGGAGAAAAACTCATTAGGAAGTTATACTTTTTACAAAGTTCAGGATTTCCTGAAATCATCATCAGTTTTTGTCAGGCATATTGCTAAATATGGATGAAGGAACCAAAAACCCCACTACCTATATGTTATGTTCATCTAGTGAAAACTTTGGGCTGCATATGAGCAAAAACAAAGTTAGAGATAATTATAAGCAACTGTGGAGACTGGTCTAAGTTCAACGGCAACATCTGACAAATATGGGAAGTTCAAAGGTCATATTTTCTCTTTCTACCCTTACCAAAAAACCCCCACTCCTCCTCCTCCCACTGTAAAAGTTGGACAAATGCGTAGAATTCAAATTAGCTGATTCTCAGAACTTTAAGTTCTCAGAACTTCTGTCATGATTTACCTCTTTTATCAGTAAGGATTCACTTAATTCAGAAGATCATTATAAACCTCCTTAATGCTCACTAGAGTAAAGATAAACAAATTAACAATAACAACAAATAAACACATAACAAAGAATGAAGTCGCTTGCTTCCGGAAACAACCTGGACTACATTCATTTATTTTACTAAAACTAGAGCAGCATTGGAAGAAGCAGGGTGGTGTAGTGGAAAGAGCTCAGGCCTGAAAGTCAGAAGATCTGGGTTCTAATCATGACTCAACCACTTGTCTGTTGTGCGACCTTAACTTTTCTGTGCCTCAGTTACCTCATCTGTAAAATTGGGAGTGAGACTGTGAGCCCCATGTGGTCTGCCCAAGATTATCTTATATCTACCCCAGTGCTTAGTACAGTGCCTGGCACATAGTATGCGCTTGGGAGTCAGAGGACATGGGTTCGAATCCCAACTCTGCCACTTGTCAGCTGTGTGACTGTGGGCAAGTCACTTAACTTCTCTGTGCCTCAGTTACCTCATCTGTAAAATGGGGATTAAGACTGTGAGCCCCACGTGGGACAACCTGATTACTCTGTCTGTAGCCCAGCGCTTAGAACAGTGCTTTGCACATAGTAAGCGCTTAACAAATACCAACATTATTATTATTATTATTAAATACCATAGTGTGTGTGTGTGTGTGTTGGGGCGGGGGGGGGGGGGGGGGGTGGTTGGGGGTGGTGGGAATCAGTGCTGCTTAATTTAGCATTTTACAGCTTGGAAAAAACTAAAGGGAAAGAAAAATTTCAGGAATGTTTAATAACTGGAAAGTTTTCGTGAACCTTTCCCGGGGTTTCTAATTGGTATGCAGAGATAAAATAAATACAAATTAAAAATAAAGATATATAAGGAATATGGACAGATCTCTGGAGTCAGGGATAAAAGGAGGTAGTTATAACACCTTAGCACCAACCAAACTGCTGTAAAGACATGGCAAAGGTAGCTTTGATCACAAAAGGTCTTCATCCCTTCCTTAGAGGCTCTCTTGTACTAACAGCAATTAGAAAGTTCAGCTGTAATTTCACCCCTCATTCATACCAGACCTTGTCTCACCTTAAACAGGAAATAGGGGTGGAGGCAGTAGAGCTTGAATATAATAGAACTCTGTGAGCTAGGGCCGGGGCAGTCATCAATATAAACTTGTCACGGACACACTGGGTCAGGGAGAGGAACTTCCTTACACTTTTGATGCAGATACAGATTTATGGCATATGGGAAGCGCTAGCCCTTTGAGCCTAGGGCCCCTAATGAATCCAGAAATGCTTCCCCCATTACATAGAGCTGTACTTTTATTACCGAGCTGGAAGCCAGACTCTCCCGGCCCCCCAAGTCCCCCTCCTTCAGCCCCCCTGGAGACAACACCATTTGGTTAAAATAAAACCCATGGTTCTTGTCCCACAGCTGGCTTGGGCTAGTTTTAAGTTTTAACAACAGGATGGATGGAGAGATGGTGTCCTCAGAAGCCATCCTGAACTGGGCTTGGTGGCGGCCCTCAAATATGACAAAAGCAGGGTCCAGTTGGCGAAACCACTGCCGCCCAAATGACCCCAGGGAGACTGAATGAACTGATACAGGGCAGTGGGACAAGATGAGGGAAGAAAAAAAAAGACCTCGTGAATAAATGGAAAACTGGCATAGCGTTGGTGTTAATTCACTCAAAACAGAATTCAAAGTTGGGCCTAATGGAAGATTTCCTACATGCCACCAGTATCTGATTAAGTGAGTGACTCAAGCAATAAAATCACAGTTGGTATAACTCTTGTCATGATAGAAGGCCAAGTTCAATATTTTCCCTATGAGGCATGCCTGTGCTATAAAAAGAATGTGATGTTTGAATGGGAATGTCTCTCCTTTCTCTGCGCTGGCATGAGCAGCCTTTCCTAGTCCTGCTGCCACATTTCAAGAGGACAGGATGAATCACAATCATGAGGCGCACCTCCTTGCCAAATTCTTTTCTACTGCTACCACTGTGAGCTCCTCTCAGCTCCCTGCCAAGCGGCAACTGTCTCACAGCCAAGACCATCAGCATGATTGTGTGTGGGTGTGTGTGGGGGGGCTTCCTCTCTCGTTCTCTCTCTCTCTCTCTCTCTCTCTTCCCCCGCCAGGAAACAGTAAGCACACTGTTATGACGGAATGACTGAATAGGTAAGAGGAGGGAAAGGTCGGCTTCTAGGCCAAGAAAGTAGATAGAGGAGCCAGAAATGGAAGACTGATGCAGCGGGGTGAGAAAGGGTTGGGGGATGGAGTCGGCTGCCTTGCTACCTGGAGGAGGAGGAGGTGAGATTCTTCCCCTCCTTCCTTCCAGATGTTTTTTCTGAAGGGGTAGTTCACACTCCTTCCCTGTTGGGTCTGAGCCCTTAGGGGTCTGGGGGGACACTTTTTAACAAAGCTATTTTCCCCCCAGTGGGCAACACCTGACGGTGGGTATCATATCCAGGTATCTAAGACATAGATTCACGCTTGATTCCAACTTAATCGATGAGTCTTTTCCACAAAGAGTGTGTGACTGGGGCTGGGGGGGGACGGGGTGCGTATGCACATCATGTTTGTACTTATATACTTATGTTCTGAATATTTAGATGAGCCAGCCATCTTGGAACCATGACTGCTTGATCATGTGGGATATTGGGCTAGGCTCAGTTTAAACTGGGAAGGTGGCCTGTAATAATAAAAATAATAATAATGATAATAATAGTAATAGTTGTTATTATTACCGTGGTTTTTGGTAACCCCTAGAAAGTTATGGGCTCAAATCCTGGCTCCACCACTTGTCTGCTGTGTGGCCTTTGACAAGTTACTTTACTATGCCTCAGTTCCCTCATCCTTAAAATGGGGATTGAGACTGTGAACCCCACGTGGGACGGGGACTGTGTCCAACCCTATTTATTTTTATCCGCCCCAGAGCCTTAGTACAGTGCCTGGCACATAGTACATGCTTTACAAATACCACAATTATTATTAATTATTATTACCAAGCTCTGTGCCAAGCATTAGGCAAGATGTAACAACGGCCTATGGCAGAGGGAAACAGGAACAAGGTAAAGTGATTTGTTTAAGATCTCAAAGCACCTAAGTGGTGATGTTGGAAAAGCCTGGGCTGGGAGCTAAGGTTGTGATATGGCATTGCTTTTCAGTTTTACTCCTCCCTGATAACTTCCTATAATGGGTGTTGGGAGGTGGGGATGGAATGGGGTGTAGGGTGGGGAGGGATTGTGGGAGACAGAGATGAAAGTGTTATTGTATGAGTTGGGAATGGCTTTTGTTTTGTTTTTACGTATTTGTTAAGTGCTTATTATATGCCAGGCACTCTACTAAGCGCTGAGGTAGATACAAGCTAATCCAGTTGGACACAGTCCCCCTCCCACATGGAGCTCACATTTTAAATCTTAATCTCCATTTTTCAGGTGAGGGAATTGAGGGTCAGAAAAGTTTAAGTGACTTGCTTCACAGCATACAAGGGACAGAGTTAGGATTAGAACCCAGGTCCTTCTTACTCCCACACCCAAGTTCCATCTACTGGGCCATGCTGCTTCAAACTCTGCAGAAATCAGTGAGGTAAGGTAGGAGGTGATGAGGTGATTGAGTGCCCTTAAATTCTCTCTTCTACTTGGATTATGAGCTTCATGTGGGAGGAAGACTGCGTCCAACCTGATTTTGTTTTAATGACATTTGTTAAGGACTTACTATGTACCAGGCACTGTACCAAGTGCTGGGGTAGAAACAAGGTCAGGCAAAATCCATGTCCCACATGGGGCTCACAATCTTAATCCCCATTTTACAGATGAGATAACTAAGGCCCAGAGAAGTGAAGTGACTTGCCCAACATCACACAGCACACAAGTGGCAGAGCTGGCATTAGAACCCGGGTCCTTCTGACTCCCAGGCCTGTGCTCCACCAACTAAGTCACGCCGCTTCTCTTAACCTGATTAACCAATCTGATTAACTTGCATCAGCATAGTAAATAGTAAACGCTTAATGCTTAACAAATGCCATAATAACAATGATAATAATAATAATAATCTAGATTGGGCACACTCTGCCTGGGGAACATGTATTAATTCTAATTTTCCTGTCATATTAAATAAATAACGAATGTGAATAATATCATATGGTGCGAGAACAACAGTTCGACTGGTTATTTTGTCTTGTCTCACTGCAATCGTTACTGCTAAACTTGTAGACTGTAAACCCGTAGACTGGGTAGGAGCTGATTATATTGTACCTACCCCGGTGCTTAGCAGTGCTCTTGGCATTTAGTAAGAGCTTAGTAAAGAGGACTTCAGCTCAGAAATCGCCTCTTCATTCATGCTATACAAAAGAGCTTAGGGGAAGGGGATGGTGCATTTTTAAATGGGTCATAAATTTTCCACAGCTATGTCTTAATTCTAGCAGACACGTGATAAATATTAATTGATAGATGATACTGCAAATGTGTAATGCATCACGCTGGGAAAAGCAGAGAAGAGAGAGAGAAGTTAGGGGCAAAAAACGGTCAAGCTTTTTCCCTGGCACCGAAGTATACTATTTTATCACCTCCACAAAAAGACTGCTATTATTATTTGTAAACTGTTTTAAATGAAATACAG
This sequence comes from Ornithorhynchus anatinus, assembly GCF_004115215.2. Classification (NCBI taxonomy): domain Eukaryota; kingdom Metazoa; phylum Chordata; class Mammalia; order Monotremata; family Ornithorhynchidae; genus Ornithorhynchus; species Ornithorhynchus anatinus. The sequence continues at coordinate 15,996,614 of NC_041741.1, read as the reverse complement.
AGATCGATAAATCCAGTTCAGAGACATTCCAAGAGCGTCTAACATTTCCTTTGTTATAAAAGGGAAACAAACTGCTCCCATTAAATTTGCCTGCTTTTGAAAAATCTACAAATCCTGAAGTTTTATTAACACATCAAGAGTTTCATTTTTTCATTTATTTTAATAGCTTCTAGGGTTACTGCTCCTTGACACCTGCTTGAGCTTCTCCCGACTTTCCAAACCGCAGTTCACGGCTCCCTGTTTCTAAAGATAAAGTCTTTAGCACAAGCTGGTTTCCTCCACAACAGAAGTTGCTCAACTCCCTATGTCTCCTCAGTCTCGCCTCAGCTTCAGCTTTAGCCTCACTATATCTACTTTTCAGTTCCCTCTTCTACTGGAGAAAGTTGAAGTATCTCTTCAGCTTCACCTCCTCTGGACTGAACTCTCACAACTCATCTCCACCTACTGTTAGACTGGTCCTACTCTTTTCTGTCCTGCCTCCGTCTCATCCCTAAGCTCCTCTTCGATTTTATGAGATCCCATGTCTGGATTTCTGATAAATCTCCATATATCCATAACCACTTTCCAACCTACTTTTGCCAATAAGCACTCTGTGCACATCTTTCAGTCGCTTTGAAATACCCACTGTTTCACCTTCTTGGCTTTCTGTGCCACGCTCAAACTTAGCTCTATCTTAACCGCTGTAAGGAATTGTCTGCAGAAAGAGAAATAACAGTGGTCAGGTCAATTGGCTAGAGAGAACAAGAACCCGAAGGCATGAAAGCATATACTTTTTAAAGTTTACTTTCAGTGGAATGAATAAGTCCTTTTTTCTCTATTTTTGCATCTCCTACTCATAATTCATTTTAATATCTTTCTCCCCGTCTAGACTGTAAGTTTATCGTGGACAGGGATTGCGGCTCCTAGCTCTGGTGTATCATACTTTCCCAAGTGCTTAGTACACTGCTCGGCACATAGTAAGTGCTCAATTAATACCATTAATTGATTGACTGATTGATTGAGACGTATTGTGGGTCTGAGGGTATGGTGTCTATCAAGTGCTTCCAGAGCACAGATCCAAGCGCAGAGGCTATGAAGAAGGGTGAGAGTAGGGGGGGAAGGGAGATTATTTGGGGAAGTCCTTTTGGAAAAGATGTGATTTTATTAAGGCTTTGAATGTGGGGAGAGGGGTGATCTGTCATATATGAAGGGGAGGAAGTTTCAGGCCAGAGAGAAGATATGGGTAAGGGGTTGGCCATGAGATTGATGAGACAGAGGTACAACAAGTGAGCTGGAGTTAGAAGACAGAAGTGTGTGGTACAGTTGTAGTAGGAGATCAGTGAGGTAAAGTAGGAGGGGGTGAGGTGATTGCGTGATCTAAAGTCAACGGTTAGGAGTTCCTGTTAAATGTGGAGGTGGTTGGGCAGCTCTTGGGTATTCTTGAGGAGTGGGGTGAGGTAGACTGAAAATGTTTTAAAGAAAATAATCAGGCAGCAAAGTGAAGTAAGGAATGGAGGGTGGAGTCAGTGGGGGGACAGAGTCAGGGAGGTCAGTGAGTAGGCTGATGCAGTAACCAAGGCGGCATTGGAAGTTGAAAGGAAAAAAACAGAGGTAGAGGAGAAGGCACATTTCCAGTTTATAGTGACTAACCTACATTGGAAAGAATAAGTAGAGTCCCAATTCTTTTTTATAGCATTTGTTAAGTGCTTACTACGTGTCACACAGTGACCTTATTGTTGGGTAGATCAGTCAATCACTCAGTCATATTTATTGAGGGCTTACTATGTGCAGAAAACTGTACTAAGCACTTGGGAGAGTACAAGAGAAATAGCAGATATGTTTGCTGCCCATAACGAGCTTAAGCCTAGAGGATACAAGTTAATTAGGTTGGACCCAGTCCATGTCCTACATGAGGCTCACGGTCTAAGTGGGAGAGAGAGCAGAAATTGAATCCCCATTTACAGATGAGGGAACTGATTCACAGAGAAGCCAAGTGACTCGTCCAACATCACACAGCAGGCGAACGGCCGAGCCAGGATGAGAACCCGGGCTCTATCCACTAGGCTACGCTGTTCTAGATGTGCCAGAGGGGAACGAAGGGCGTTCTATGGTTAGCACCATACAGTCTTTGATTCACTGGACAATGCTCTGCCAACTCTCCCCTCTGGACCACTAGAGTTCATTCAGCAAAGGAAAGAAATTCACTTTCTTCAATTCCCCAACGAAGGTTCCTGCCTGATCCTAAACTTTCATTCATTCAATCATATTTATTGAGGGCTTACCGTGTGCAGAGTATTGTACAAAGCACTTGGGAGAGTACAATACAACAGCGAACAGACACATTCCCTGCCCACAATGAGCAATTTAATAAACCGGCTTCTAGTTAAGGAGGAGATTTTTACATCGGAGGCGTAGGGCTTGAACAAACATTTTGTTTTGGATGTTTCAGAGGGTGGTAAGGAGTGAAGCCCCAACTGATAAATCATCTTTCTGAAAGATCATTAGAATCTCAATGAAGCTTGGGGTGGAGCTTTTTTTTGTGTGTGTACAATTCGCCAGAACTCAGTCCTTCAATGGAATAATATGAACAATGCCGAAAATCCTCTCACAAGCATACTGGTTGACCGCATAAACATGCAATTAAAATTCCTCGGGGGCTTTGAAATGCCTAATTAAAACAGTCTTGCACACAGGCTATTTGTAAGAAAAGGACCACATGAATTACCTGAATGAATATTGTTCTAATATACCACGCGCAAAGTTATAATGCAGCCCTCTCCACTCCTGGATCCTGAGCTACCTGTGTCCCTTCTACATGACACATCCAAGCCATCGAAACAGAGTCCTCTAGCCTCTGAGAACACGTCTACTCATTTTACTTTATCGTTCTCTCCCAAGCACCTAAGAGAGCACTCAGCACAAGTAAGGACTCAAAAAATACCACTGATTGATTAATTGAGTCTGAAATCATCATCATCGTCATCATCATGATCATGATAATATCTGTTAAGAATTTACTAACTGCCAAGAACTGTACTATGCACTGGAGACCCTTGTTTTATGCTGCGGAGTCATTTCCGACCCATGGTGACTCCCCCAGAATGCCCCACCTCCATCTGCAGTCGTTCTGGTAGTGTATCCAGAGAGTTTTCTTGGTAAAAAATATGAAAGTATTTACCACTGCCTTCTTCCGCGCAGTCAACTTGAGTCTCCACCGTCGACTCTCTCCCATGCCGCTGCTGCCCAGCAAAGGTGAGTTTTGACTTGTAGCAGATTGCCTTCCTCTTGCTAGCCACTGCCCGAGCTAGGAATGGAATGGCTATGCCTCTGCTTGACTCACCCTCCCGTAGCTGGGACTGGTAGAGTATTGGAAACGGTCCAGTTGCCATACTGAGGGAATGTACTGGAGTAGATAATAGATAACCAGGTCCCACATGGAGCTCACTGTCTAAGGAGGAGAGAGGACAACTATTGCTCCATTTTGCAGATGAGGGGACAAGAGAAGTTAAGTGAGTTGCCCAAGGTCACACAGCAGGTACGTAGCAGAGCCAAAAGATCAAGCTACTTATTCCCTCTTAAGGTGTGTTGGGTGTCCAAAAGAGGCTGGCAGAAATAAGTGGGCAAAGTAAGGACTGGAAAGATCACGTGTTAGGGTGAATATTTTCTGTATTCTTCATGTGAAAGTAGGAGGAAAACCTTGCAAAAATCACCTTTCTTGGAGAATTGCAGGCGTCTCTTGTCCAAAACTCAAGTGGAAGCAGTTTAGAGCTACAATGATCCGGTCTAGGAGCAGGGCTGGATTTTAGTCATTTTTATTTGCCAGAACCTACTTTTAGATTCACAACCTCTCCCTGGAACTCCTAGCTCTCCCCAGTCCTTTAAGGCCCTGGGGGTTATTGCTCCAGGAAAAGGGAGCAATACGCCTTCTCTGAGCTGCCCCTAGTTTACCAGTTCCCCGACCGATGATGAATATAGCCACAACAAGTATGGGTGTGTATCCCCATCTTGCCCCCTCCTACCTCACTTCGCGTCTCTCTTTCAACAACCCAGCCCGCACACTTCGCTCCTCTAGTGCTAATGTTTTCACTGTGCCTCCATCTCACCTGTCCCATCCTGCCTCTGTTCTGGAACACCCTCCCTCCTCAAATCCTGCAGACAATTACTCTCCCCCAACCCTGCTTCAAAGGCTTATTGAAGGCACATATCCTCCAAGAGGCCTTCCCAGACTAAGCCCTACTTTTTCTCACCTCCCACTTCCGTCTGTGTTGCCCTTACTTGCTCCCTTTGCTCTTTCCCTCTCCCAGCCCCACATACATACATATCTGTCATTTTATTTTATTTATCTATATTGATGTCTGTCTCCCCCCTCTAGACTGTAAGTTCGTTGTAGGCGGGGAATATGACTGTTTACTGTTGTAATGTACTCTCCCAAGCGCTTATTACAGTGTTCTGCACACGGTAAGCACTCAATAAATATGACTGAATGAATGAATGAATTACTTTTAAACCTGGACTTCCACTTTATAAAGTGCATATTTATGCATATTAATATCTGACCCCCCTGCCCCCAGACCCTAAGGTCGTTAGGGGCAGGGAACTAATCTGCTAATTCTGTTGCGTTGTATTCTCCCAAGCACTTAGTAGTGTGCCCTGTACATAGTAAGCACTCGGGAAGTATCATTGTTTGATTGATTGATTGATTGTACTAAGTTATCAGCCCAGTTCAGGTCTATAAAATGATTCTTATCCTCTCCACTATCCTGTCCCAATCCAAATCTCCTGAAGTCCCAAAATGGGTCATATTCATTCAATCATATTTATTGAGTGCTTACTGAGTGCAGTATACTGTACTAAGTGCTTGGGAGAGTACAATACAACAATAAACTGACACATACACAAGGCCTCTTGCTGGGAAATGCTGAGAGTGTTAAAACCCTGAAATAGCTTTGGGCCTAATTCTTTCACATTCTTTCACATTTACCGTACTGTACTTCTAATGTATCTGTTTTGATCTACCCTGCCACCTCTACTAGACTGCAAACCCCCTAAGGTCAGGGATTGTCTTCATCCTGAATTCTACAAACCTCATATTTTTTTTGTGGTATTTGTTAAGCGCTTTCTATGGGCCAGGCACCGTACTAAACACTGTATATAAGCTAATCAGGTAGGACATAGTCCCTGTCCCATTTTATCCCCACAGAGACAGAGAGGCACAGAGATGCTAAGTGACTTGCCCAAGTTCACACAGTAGACAAGTGGCGGAGCTTGAGTTAGAATAAGTTAGGTCCTTCTGAATCCCAAACCCACGCTCTACCATTAGACCACACTGCTTCTCTTCAACCATAGCAACCAATATAACATCCTTTGTGCTAAGAAACCTTGAAAGTCCATGTCAAATAAATACAGGCATTTTCCTTGTGTGGTTTTAACCAAGTGTTCTGTTAGGAAACAGCCACTGGACTGGGGAATTTCTAGCTTACACTCTTTTGAGACTTATTTCCACTCCATGTTTTGATCGGTTTTGGAAATTCCATTTTAGTTTTGAGGTCAGGGGAAGAAGCAGTAATCTTTAATTGCCATTCTGAGGGGGTGTGTGGGCCTTTCTGATCTGCAGCAAATAGTTTTCTGCACTTTTATTCCCAGAGATTGCTCTTATTCCCGATGACATCATCAACGCCGCTGGTGCATAAGGAAAGAAGTGAATGAGGCACACATTAGCTCGGTTGAGAGGAATGGGGCTTGGCTCATGGAAATGGCAAAAATCCAGAGGGAAAATGCTTTTTCCAATTGGGTATGGGAATATGGCCAAACGTAGAGAGCAGATAAAGTTCCACACTACTAGGGGGTCACCTTTACCTTAAATAGCGGAGTTTTTTTGGGACAAAATGTATTTCTCTCTCTCTGAGGAATATGTGCCCCTCTGGATGTTTGTCTAAAATCGATCTCTTTCATTTGGAATTAGGGTTAGGGATCATGTGGGTTAGGGTTTAGGGTCTAGACCTTAGGATTAGGCCTGTACTCTTTACACTAAGCTATGTGGCTTCTCTCTATATCTACTTTAGTTTGTTGTGGACAGGGAATGTGTCTGTTTATTGTTATATGGTACTCTACCAAGCGCTTAGTACAGTGCTCTGCACACAGCAAGTGCTCAGTGAATATGGTTGAACGAATAAAGGAATGCGTATCTCCCTGTGGAAGGAACCTCTCTACCAACTCTATTCTACTATACTGTTGTACTCTCCCAAACACTTAGTAAGCTTCAGTGAATACCACTGATTGACTGATTGATAATTCTATCTTGACATCTTGCTGGGAGAGTATTGACTGATTTGGCTAAAGGACATTTCGGGGAAATCCCTACTCAGACTACTTTTTTCTCACCGGATGGCAAGAAAAAACAATCAGGGAGAAGGATTTTCAGTGGGAAGGTACACAGGGATGAGGACTCCATGGGAGACTCAATCAATCGATCAATCGATCAATTAATCCACCAATGGTACTGACTGAATGCTTACTATCTGCTGAGCAGAGTGTACAATACAGTTACTAATTATAATTGTGATATTTCTTCTAGTCTTCTATTTTGTTCTATTCCCAGCTCTGCCCATTGTTAGCTGTGTGACATTGGGCAAGTCACGTAATTTTCCTGAGTCTCAGTTTCCTCAACTGTAAAATGAGGATTAAATATCTGTTCTCCCTCCTACTCCTACTGGGAGAGGGATTGTGTCTGACCTGATTAATGCATATCTATTCTGATTTATTAGAATTATTATATTTGGATGACTTCCCCAAGTTAACACAACAAACAATTGGCAGGTCCATGCTCTTTCCACTTAGCCACACTGCTTCTCTTTACCCCTGTGAGCTACAAGTGTGAGAAAGGAATAAGAGAACTGAGTTTACTGGGTTTAAATACGACAGAATGCTAGTGTGGAAGGAAATTTTCTTTCAATGACTTTACCCATATATTCTTCCAGGAAGTATGCAGGAAAGGGAGAAACTATTTCTATAGAAACACTCTCATAAACATACCAGATTTTACAGTGATCATTGACTTCTCTCCTTCTCCCTCTTTCTCTCCTCTTATCTGCCCACTCTGGGCTCCAAATATTTTCTAGTCTCACCTGGCTATAACATGACAATAAAAACCATTAACTCCTGGAGATAAATGTTTAGAACATACTTTTATAAAGAGGATGGATTTGTATCCACCATACAGACCAGGGTTTTAGCCCCGGCTCTGCCATTTGTCTGCTGGGTGACCTTGGGCGAGTCACTGTGCCTCAATTGCCTGATCTGTAAAACTAGGGATTCAAGCTGTGAGCCCCATTTGAGACACGGACTGTGTTTCACCTGATTAGCTTGTGCCTACACCAGCGCTTAGTACAGCGCCTGGCACATAGTAAGTGCTTAACAAATATTCATTCGATAGTATTTATTGAACACTTACTATGTGCAGAGCACTGTACTAAGCACTTGGAATGTACAATTCGGCAACAGATAGAGACAATCCCTGCCCAATGACGGGCTTACAGTCTAATCGGGGGAGACAGACGGACAAAAACAAGACAACATAATCAGGTTAAATAGAATCAAGGGGGTGTGCACCTCATTAACAAAATAAATAGGGTAATAAAAATATATACAAATGAGCACAGTGCTGAAGGGAGGGGAAGGGAGAGGGGGAGGAGCAGAGGGAAAGGGGGCTTAGCTGAAGGGAGGTGAAGGGGGGAAGGGCAAGGGAGCAGAGGGCTGAGGGGGAGCAGAGAGGGAGAAGAGGGAGCAGAGGGAAAAGGGGAAGCTCAGTCTGGGAAGGCCTCTTGGAGGAGGTGGGCTAAATACCACAAAAAAGCCCTTCCAAATCCTTCAATATTTGCTGTTTGAATGAATTTGTAATGGCATTAAAGTTTGACTTCAACAAATCATGAGGTTGGCCTTTAGATTCAGTTAATCTTTCTCCCATCCAAGCTCAACTCCATTGCAAGCGGATCGTTTCTTTAAAAATCTCTCTCATGTTTTTAGCTATTTCCCGAGTCCCGATGTTTGCGTGAATGGTGTGATGCCCGGAAAAACAGAAATGAGGACCCCCCTCCTCTTCCCAATCCCCCTTCTCCCACCCCCACAGTCCAGCATGGTATTGCTGCCCTAAGCAGATTTATTTGTAAGCGCACACACAGCTGATTCAGCCGGGGAGGCTTTCCGTTTTGTTTTGTTTTTGCTCCTGGATCTACTACAGACACAAGACATTGGCAGCTTAACCAGAAGCACATGAGAAGAGGCTTCCGCTCTTTCTTTCTCTCTTTCCACAGTCTGTGTTCTTGGCTGCTTCAGTATGAACAGAAAAGGTGGGCTGGTGCCAATTGGCAGAAGCAGAAGAAATTGCAGTCCTTGGTTCTAGTACAAGCAGAAGGAAAGTCAGGCCCACAAAATCTCTCTCTCTCTCTTTCTCACACACACACCCCCCCCAAAACGTAACTAAGGTTGCTTTTGGCAAACTTCAAAACAAGGCTATTCCGAGCTCATTTCCCTTCATCCAGAGTAGGTTTGAGTCCCGTGAGGCAACAGTGTAAACTTAAGCAGCAACAGCTCACTGGGGCAATCGAAGCCACTCGCTGCTTGATGGGTGGTAATCGCAGGCTCTCCGAACCCCGAGACTTTAATGAAACCCTGGCCCCTCTCCCCCGAGACTCCCCCTCAAATCCTCAAAGGAGCAAGGGCGTAAAAGCTAAAGGGAAGGGCATTAATCAATCCACCACTGGAATTTCTTGAGCGCTTAACGTGTGCAGAACACTGTGCTGAATGCTCCGGAGCACCCAATAGAGTTGGTAGGAAGTCTACCAACTCTACACTGTCAACTTCCTGTGGGCAGGTAACATGTCTACCAACTCTGTTGTACTGGACTCTCCCATGCGTTAGTAATTAATTAATGATGGTATCTGTTAAACACTTACTATGTGTCAAGCTCTGTTCTAAGCGCTGGGGTACATACAAAGTAATAAGACTGAACACAGTCCCTGTCCCACGTGAGCTTGCTCACAGTCTTAATCCCCATTTTACAGAGGAGGGAACTGAGGCACAGAGAAGCGAAGTGACTTGTCCAAGCTCATACAGCAAACAAGTGGCCGAGCTGGGATTAAAATCCACCTCCTCTGACTCCCAGGCCTGTGATCTTGACATTAGGTGACACTATTTTAATAATAATAATAGTTGTTAAGTGCTTACTGTGTGCCAAGCACTGTTCTAAGCACTAGGGTAGATGCAAGGCAATCAGGTTGTCTCATGTGAGGCTCACAGTCTTAATCCCCGATTTACAGATGAGGCACAGAGAGATTAAGCAATTTGCCCAAGTCACACAGCAGACAAGTAGCGGAGCTGGAATTAGAACCCATGACCTTCTGACTCCCAGGCCCGTGCTCTATCCACTCTGCAGGGCTGCTTCTCTACAGTCGAGGTAACTGAGGTCCAGAGAAGTTGAGTGACTTGGCCAAATTCACCCAGCAGACAAGGGGCGGAGCCAAGATTAGAACCCAGGTCCTCTGACTCCCAGGACCAGGCTCTATCCACTAGGCCATGCTGCTTTTCCAGGGATTTGCTGGAGTGGTTTTTGGTTTTGTTTTGTTACTATAACCGAAGGATTGCTTCATAATCCTTTAAGTGTTTTATAGCCAACTTTCACATCCTGGCCTCCAGAGCATGATTAATCCACAAACTTCACAGAGGGAGGGCAGATGCTGAACTGGAAAATCAGATATTGCCTCTCTCGCTTTTCTTGCTTGCGGTATTTGTTAAGCACTTACTATGTGTCAGGCACTGTACTAAGTGCTGGGGTAGATACAAGCCTATCAGTTTGGCCACAATCTATGTTCCTTGTGGGGCTCAAAGCTTTAATCCCCATTTTACAGAGGAGGTCACTAAGGCACAGAGAAATGAAGTGACCTGTCCAGGGTCACACAGCGGGCAAGTGGTGGAGTCAGGATTAGAACCCACGTCCTCTGACTCTCAGAACTATGCTCTTTCCATTAGGCCACGCTGCTTCTCCAGCTCTCTCCAGCTAAACTGTCAAAAAAAGACCCAATAAGCAGAATTTGACTGTCTCTTCTCCCCAGGCGGTTCTATCCCCTTAGACTGTAAACTCCTCCACCTAGACAGTAAGGTCCTCCCTCTAGACTATGAACTCCTTGCAGCGGGGCTCAGTGGAAAGACCCCGGGCTTGGGAGTCAGAGGTCATGGGTTCGAATCCTGGCTCTGCCACTTGTCAGCTGTGTGACTGTGGGCAAGTCACTTCACTTCTCTGGGCCTCAGTTCCCTCATCTGTAAAATGGGGATTAAGACTGTGAGCCTCACGTGGGACAGCCCAATTACCCTGTACCTATCCCAGCGCTTAGAACAGTGCTCTGCACACAGTAAGCGCTTAACAAGTACAACATTATTATTACTCATGTGTCTGAATGAGTCTGTTGGCCGTTAATCAGCAATTTCAACATGGCTTAGGGGAAAGAGCCCTGACCTGGGAGTCAGACAACATGGGTTCCAATCCCAGCTCCGCCACGCATCTGCTATGTGACCTTGGACAAGTCACTTCCCTTCTCTGTGCCTCAGTTCCCTCATCTGCAAAATGGGGATTCAATATCTGGTCTCCCTCCTGTTCAGGCTGTGATCCCCACGTGGGAGCCAGTTATCTGGTAACAGCCACAGTGCTTAGTACAGTGCTTGCCACATAGTAAGCTCTTAATAAATATCACAATTATGATTCTAGCTAGGAATCTGGGATTTGGAAGGGCAGTCAGAGCAGGTCCTGGGAATCCAGATACTAGGAATCCTAGTAATCCCAGGAATTCCTGGGAATCCAGATACTAGACTGCAAGCTCTCTGTGGGAAGAGAATGTGTCAATTAAATTGTAATATTGTACTCTCCCTAGTGGGATGGTTAGTAGGATAGCTAGAAAACTAAAAGGCCAACTGCTATTTCCTGGTCAAGAATTTCTTGATCTCAATCAGATCTCAATTGGTTAGATGACATCAGTTTAGGGAAAAAGCATGCCCTGATGGAAAGAGCGTCAGAGGACCTGGGTTCTAATCTTGTCACCGTCCCTTGCCAGTGTGTGAGTTTGGTTAAGTCACATCATTTCTGTGCCTCAGTGTCCTCATCTGTAAAATGAGGATAAAATGCTTGTCCTTTCTCTCTCTCTTAGACAGTGACTCCCATCAGGAACTGTGTCTGACCTGATTGAATTGTATCCACCTTGGTGCTCAGTAAGCATCATATCGATCGATGGTATTCATCGGGTGCTTATCGTTGGCAGGAAACTGTACTAAGCTCTTGGGGCAGTACAAAACAATACCGCTGGTTATAAACGATCCCTACCCACAAGGGGCTTACAGTCTAGAGAAATACCATAATCATTATTCAGGGTGGGAAGAGGAGACGCCAGTCCTGAACTGATACGATTTGGAAGTGCTTCTATTTCCACACAAAACTTCTTCCACCATCTCCAGTGACCTCACATCAGTGTCAAAGGTTTGTGAATGGATTTCTGAACGTGAAAGCTGCCCCTCCCATTGTTAGCTGTCTACATTTTTTTATAATGGCTTGCATACTTTTGATCAACCACTGTAAAATAAACAGTTCTTGCCAAATGTTTTTGTTTTCTTTGACAGCCCAGCAATAATTCACTTGGAATGCTATAGAATATAACAGCACTTTAATGTCATTGTAAAGCTGGCTTTTTTTTATGATTTATGTTGATCAACTGGTTTCTGTGTTGAAAGATGCCAGACTATTTGGGCACCGCTAATGCCTCGACCAACTGCTGAGGGACTTCTTTCCAAACAATTTGCACATGAGACACTTTGTTGCTCACATTTATAATAATGATAATAATAACTGGGGTATTTGCTGAGAGCTTACTATAATAATGTTGGTAATTGTTAAGCGCTTACTATGTGCAGAGCACTGTTCTAAGCGCTGGGGTAGATACAGGGTAATCAGGTTGTCCCATGTGAGGCTCACAGTTAATCCCCATTTTACAGATGAGGTAACTGAGGCACAGAGAAGTGAAGTGACTTGCCCACGGTCACGCAGCTGACAAGTAGCAGAGCCACGACCTCTGACTCCGAAGCCCAGGCTCTTTCCACTGAGCCGTGCTGCTTCCTATGTACCAGGCACTGTACCAGAGCTGGGTTGGATACACTGGGTTGGATAGTAAGCGCTTAGCCGATACCATAAAAAAAAAGCTAATTTGAGGAATCTGAGCAGGAGTTCCTGTATATCATCCCACTGACTGATAATCTCTACCAGGACCTCATCTGAGCAGAGAAATTGGGTTCTGACCGAACTGCACGATTCTCTTTCTCAACTTTCCATCATGGACTTCCTCTCAATCAGTGGTACTTATTGAGCACTTACTGTGCAAAGAGCACCACACTAAGCCCTGGAAAGGGTACAATATAACAGACACATTCCCTGCCCACGATGAGTTTACAGTCTAGAGCTTAGAGCCCTTCGTTGTGGCTTTCCCACCACAGTACGTGATGGGCACGGATGGGTCTCAAGTTGAATTAGGTCAGGGGGACTTTGGGGGCCTTTAATGTCCTGGAGAACCAGAAGCGAAACCTAGCAAAGAGTTTCTCCAGCAGAGAGCAGTGAAACACTGTCGGGAAACAGAAGACCGTAGCTAGGGATGGCCTCAAAGTTTAAGGAAGAGGAGAGGCAGAACTGGCAACCTCACCAAGCCTTGCAAATTCCCCCTCAGAATACTATGCCCCTGGCAGCGTGAAACCAGGTGACACAAGGAAATCATCATGACAACTGCTTCCCTTCCTACAATTTCGAGTAACTCAGATATGTGTTCCCATGCCTCACGGTTCTTGTTCCAGAATAAGCTCTATGTGTATGTGGTGAATGGTGAGCTAATGTTTCCAGGGAAATGTTAACTTGGATATTTGGAGGAGTTTGGGGGAAACAGAGCCGCCCCTTTGTGGAGTTTCTGGAATTGTGAGCCCCTTGGGGGGGGGTGGGGAAAGGGAAGGAGGGGACAGAAATTGCATGTATACCTCATCCCATCACTTAGTACAATGTCTTGCACACAGTAAAGCTATTGATCAACATAAGACAGGAAGACACAGAGCTGGGCTTGCAGAAGCTGAAGCTACAGACTAGTTGTTCTGAAGTCCTGAACTAAACCCTCATTTCCCCAACTCCCTCTGGCTTCTATGTCATCTCTGAATTTATATCTGTATCATGCGAACATTTGATCTTCAACCTACCCTGAGCCCCACAGCACTTAAGTACTTATCCGTATCGCCCTTTTTACTAATGTCTGTGTACCCCTCCAGACTGTAAGCTCATTGAAATTAATTGTGGCATTTCTTAAGTCCTTACTCTATGCAAGGCTCTGTGCTTAGTGCTGCGGTAGATACAAGACGATCAGGTTGGACACAGTCAATATCCCATGTGGAGTTCTCAGTCTCAATCCCCATTTTAAAGAGGATGCGCATTGAGGTGATTCGCCCAAGGTCACGCAGCAGAAAAGTGGCAGAGCCGGGATTAGAACCCGTGACTCTCTGACTCCCAGGCCTGTGCTCTATCCACTACACTTTGTCGCTTCCGTCTGAGCCATTCTAGCTCGCTTTCCAGAAGCGAGAGTCGGAGATCCAGAGTCGTCTTCCTCCAGAACGGTGAGCAGAGCGGCAAGCGGCCTACTCCTGCTACTGCTTGGCCGATGTTGGGAAGCGAAGGCTGTCGTAATGGCTGGTTGCCTTGGGAACACACAGCCTGCTGTTCCGTGTCAGCGCTCAACACCCCCCCCCCCCACACACACTCCCCCTCCGCCTTTCCCAAGGTCTCAGGCAGAAAATCCCTTTTTGTTCTTATCAGTTCAAACAAGAACAATGAATTCCCCCGGCCCTCAAGAATGTGACAAGGTGCCAGCCAACAAAGCCAACAGACAGGTGATGTATAGCCAGTAGGCTGAGACTCCAATTAATCACTTTACAAACTAACCCTGCAAAGAATGAACTTAACCAGCTTGAGAGCTCATATTTTCCCCCCTCCCTCCCTCCCTCCTTTTTAACAGCTATTCACCTGCCAACTCTCCCATATTAAAGCAGGGTTGGGGGAGCCCTGAAACCTCTTTCTCTTACCCCTACGCATGAACGAATACTCTACATAATCCGGGTTGGAAGTGCATTGTCCCAAATCCGAATCCTTTCCCAATCAAAATCGATCGTATTTATTGAGCGCTTACTGTGTGCGGAGCACCATATCGAGTGCTTGAGAGAGTACAGTATAACAATAAAAAGGAGTTGGTAGACACATTCCCTGCCCACGATGATCTTACGGTCTAGATGGGGAAACAGGCATTGATATGAATAAATTATGGCTATGTAGGTCAGTGCTGTGGGGCTTGAGGGAGGGGTGAATAAAACGAGCAAATCAGGGCGAGACAGAAGGGAGTGGGAGAAGAGGAAATGAGGGCTTAGTCTGGGAAGGCTTCATGGAAGAGAAGGCTTTGGAGATGGAGAGAGTAGTTTTTGGATAGGAGGAGGTGGGTCGTGGGCAAGAGGTCAGCGGTGAGAGAGACGAGATCAGCGAGGTGAGGTAAGAGTGCTTTGAAGCTGATGGGAAAGGACTTAAATTACTGGGCAGAGAAATGGATCCATCCTTTAGTCCAAATTGCTTCTTCTGTTTCTTGTCACCAAGCAGATTTCAGAGACTTTTGCTTGTTTTAAAAATCAAATGGGTGCTAACTAAATGGGGAGGGGATTGCCTCTGAGTTAACCTTTTGCTTCCTGGATTCAGCAGGATTGAAAGGAAAACTGGGTATGTATTTATATTACTTCAAAGGTTCGGAGGGAATTCAAGAAGACTGACCGGGATATTTAACCCCACGTAAAGTCACATTTGGCAAGTAAAAGGCATTCTAAAGTGGATCTTTAACTTCCCAGTTTTGTTATGCTCCCCACCCTAGATCGCTATTTTAGTTATAATTTAGAAGGAAGTATGTAGGGTCATTGAATAAAAGAACATTTAACTGGGTCTTTTTTTTATAAGCTATTTGTTAAGCACTTACTCTTTGCCAGGTACTGGACTAAGCGCTGGAATAGATACTAGATAATCACCTTGGATGCAGTCCATGACTCACATGAGGCTCAGTCCTGATCTCTATTTTAGAGATGAGGTAACCGAGGCACAGAGAAGTTAAATGATTTGCCCAAAGTCACACACAGACAAATGGCGGAGTCGGATTAGAACCCAGGTCCTCCGACTTCCAGGCCTGTGTTCTTTCCACTAGGCCACGCTGCTTCTCAGATTTAATTGAAAACCTCCTGGAATCCTGCAAAAGCTGTCCTACCCTTGAGTCATATGATTCATAACTGTTTGTTATTTAAGAAAATAATTACAAAAAACACAAAAGCCCCATATTTCCCCCCATAGGCCAGAACAGTCGGGTAAACCATTTATAAATCCATATTTACACGGTGAACCAGAATGACTCCCCCGGAGAATTTGGCCGCTACCAGTACCACAATTTCACAAAATACCTGCCTCATCCAAAAACACCTTATGTAAGGCCTAAGGGTCAGACATGTAGGAGACACTTTCTTGCAGACTTGCAAATAGCCGTTAGCCCACTTAACCATGATAAGAGTTTTAGCTCTAGCAAGTGTGAAAAAAAATCTGATTTCTATTCAGCCAACTCCCAGTTACCCATACTGAAGGGGGATAGAGAGCAGGAATAAAATCACCAGCAGATCAACCAAAAATCTCAACTAAGCGACAGGTTTTTTACAGTACTTGTTAAGCACTTTCTATGTGCCAAGCACTGTTCTAAAGCACTGGGGTAGATACAAGTTAGTAAGGTTGGAGAGTTCCTGTCCCACATGAGGGCTCAGTGGAAAGAGCACGGGCTTGAGAGTCAGAGGTCATGAGTTCGAACCCCGGCTCTGCCACTTGTCAGCTGTGTGACTGTGGGCAGGTCACTTCACTCCTCTGGGCCTCAGTTCCCTCATCTGTAAAATGGGGATTAACTGCGAGCCTCAAGTGGGACAACCTGATTACCCTGTGCAGAGCTTAGAACAGTGCTCTGCACATAGTAAGCGCTTAACAAATACCAATATTTGTACAATATTGTATATTTGTACAAATACCAATACCAATATTATTATTATTAATTCCCATTGTACAGATGAGCTGACTGAGACACAGAGAATTTTAGGGCACTTGCCCAAAATCACAAAGTGGACAGTTGTGTGAACCTCATTCCAGCTCTTTCTACTTAGATTAGAACCCAGGTTTGAGTTTCCCACCAGACCTCACAACTTAATAATAATGTTGGTATTTGTTAAGCGCTTACTAGGTGCCGAGCACTGTTCTAAGCGCTGGGGGAGATACAGGGTAATCAGGTTGTCCCATGTGGGGCTCACACACTTTTAATCCCCATTTTACAGATGAGGGAACTGAGGCACAGAGAAGTTAAGTGACTTGTCCACAGTCACACAGCTGACAAGTGGCAGAGCCGGGAGTCGAACTCATGACCTCTGACTCCGAAGCCCGGGCTCTTATCCTGTATCTACCCCAGTGCTTAGAACAGTGCTCTGCACAAAGTAAGCGCTTAACAAATACCAACATTATTATTATTATTATTAGCTTGTGTCTACCTCAGTGCTTAGTATAGTACCTGGCACATAGTAAGCACTTAACAAATACCAACATTATTATTATTATTAGCTTGTGTCTACCCCAGTGCTTAGTATAGTACCTGGCACATAGTAAGCGCTTAACAACGGCCATAAAAGAAAAGAAAGAAATTGAAGAGGCCCAACAGGATAGCTTTAAGGCCTGTTTGCTCTTTGAAGTTTATCTCCTCCATGAAAATCCCTACTTCCTTTTCATCGAGACACTCGAAATGACATCTTGCTTTTATGCCAACATGACCTGACCCCTCTGGCACCTAGACCCCCTTTGCTTCCTAGCTTCCACCCCTTCACTTCCTGCCCCACACTACTCTCACTTCCTAGTCGAGACTCTCTCGCTTCCTGCCCTACACTCTCTCACTTCCTCCTCCAGACCCTCTTGCTTCCTGCCCCAGATACCCTCCCTTCAAAGTCTCAACAACTCTAGCTTCCTGCCCTGGAAACTTCACTTCCCAGCCTCAAGTCTCGACACTCCCTGTCCCAGAGCACCTGACTTCCTGGCCCTGATTAGGAAACTAGGTGTCTGAATGACAACCCAAAACCCCCCGGAGAAGTCCGGCAGTGGCCTGATGTCAGCCCTGGGAATAGATTTCCTTTGTGCGAACCTCATTCCGGCTCTTTACGCGTCACTAAGACCCAAACGGGGCTGAGTTGGAGTGTTTTGGGTTTTGTATGGTATTTGTTAAGTGCTTACTAATCATTCATTCATTCTTCCAATCACATTTATTGAGTGCTGTGTGCAGAGCACTGTACTAAGCGCTTGGGAGAGTACACTATGAAAATAAACAGGCACATTCTCTGTGGGACTGTTTTGTCCCTTATGGGGCTCACAGTCTTACAAATTCATTCATTCAATAGTATTTATTGAGCGCTTACTATGTGCAGAGCACTGTACTAAGCGCTTGGAATGAACAAGTCGGCAACAGATAGAGACAGTCCCTGCCGTTTGATGGGTTTACAGTCTAATCGGGGTTGACAGACAGACAAGAACGATGGCAATAAATAGAGTCGAGGGGAAGAACATCTCGTAAAAACAATGAGGCAACTGAGGCCCAAGTGACTTGCCCAAGGTCACACAGCAGATATGTGGCGGAGCCAGGATTAGAACCCATAACCTCATGACTCCCAGGCCCGTGCTCCACCCACTAGGCCATGCTCTTTCTCATTCTCAGACACGAATGAAACCCACTGTTCACATTTATAGTCATCCTGGAAATTGTTTTCCATCAGCATGAGATGGGTAAGCAGTGACCCTTGACTCACCAACTCTTTATTGGCATCATCACCCACCCCACCCCCCTTTAGCAATGGCACCCCCAGCCATTCAGAGCGGAGCTGGCTGAGCGTGCATTCACAAAATCCTAAACTCTTCAAAAACCAGAAAAGGAATAGAGGGAGGAGAGGAAATCCTGAAGCCTGGCTTCCATTAGGTCTGCTGTCTATTTCTTTTTGGCCCAAAGGCTAAAATGACCTGATTTCCCATATTAAAGAAGGGACGGTCAGACAACCTTGGCTTTCATCCCACCACCCAAAATGTGGCCACCAGGGAGGCTAAAGATGGCAGTCACGGTGAAACTAGCCCCTGCAGCAAAGGCTGAGAAACAGTAGCTCTCAGAGGGAAGATCCCTGGCTTGGGAGTCAGAAGGACCCGGGTTCTAATTCTGATTCCACCACTTGTGCGCTGTGTGACCTTGGGCAAATCACTTGGCTTCTCTGGGCCTCAGTCACCTCATCCCTAAAATGGGTATTAAGTCTTTGAGTTTAAAATGGGGATTAAAACTGTGAGCCCCATGCGGAATGTGGACCGTGTCCAACCTGATTATCTTATATCTACCCTAGGGCTTAGCACAGTGCCCGGCACATAGTAAGTGCTTAACAAATGCCACCAGTAATAATTAAAAAAAACAAAACCCAGGTCCTCTGACTCCCAGGACTGCGCCCTTTCTACTATTTCTAGTTGTTGCAGGCACAAGTTTCCATGTGATTTCTGCTGTTGCTATTGACGCTGACATCATCTTGGTGAGTAGCTAACATTTTGTACGTGTGAGAGCATATGTGTTCCTTTCGCCTATGTGTCTTTTTCTCTTTCCCTGCTTCTGTCTTCCTCTCCTGCCTCTTTTGAGCCCCACCCGCTCTATTCCCCCTCTGCCCTCTGGAAATAAATACAGTCACCTTATCCTAGGCCTAGACTAGCTGGGTCTTGTTTTTATGACTGATTTGCAGGGAGAAGCACCTCCACCTGAGGAGCTGGAAACAAAGTGAAAAGTAGCATGGCATAGTGGATAGAGCACAGGCGTGACAGTGGGAAGGACCTGGATTCTAATCCCGGGTCTGCCACTGGTCTGCTGTGTGACCTTGGATAAGTCACTTCACTTCTCTTTGCCTCAGTTCCCTCACCTGTAAAACAGGGATTAAGACTGTGAGCCCCACGAGGGACAGGGACTGTGCCCGACCTGAATAGCTTGCATCTACCCCAGTGCTTAGAACAGTGCCTGGCACATCATTAGTGTTTTAACAAACACCATTAAAAAAGTAAATAAAATGTAAAAAATTGCATTTCCTGAGGAGGACCCCTCCTAATTCCTATTTTACAGATGGGGAAGCTGGAGAGGAAGAGCAAATCAGTGGCTTCACACTGCTCTGAGCTTCACCTGAATCAAACACAGTAGCATGGCCTAATGGAAAGAACACATGCCCAGAAGTCATTTAACCTGGGTATTCCTATTTCTGGCTCTGCCACTTACCTGTTGTGTCACCTTGGGCAAGTGACTTCATTTCTCTGTGCCTCAGTTTCCTCGACTGCAAAATGGGAATTCCATACATGGTCTCCCTCCTGCTTACATGGTGAAGCCCATTGTTGGGATCAGATTATCTTGGATCTATCCCAGAGTTTAGTCAGTGCTTGTCCCATAGAAAGCGCTTAACAAATACCACAATTATTATTATTATTTATCATTATAAAGGGAGGGTAATGAGTTAGCTCTAATACCGAACAACCATAAGGTCATTTCTTCATATTTTCAGTTGGGCAGCCAGTAAAGTGCTCAACAAAACTCTAGAGTGTAAGCTCCTTGTGGGCAGGGAATATGTCTTCCAACTCTGTTATATTGGACCTTTTCCAAGTGCTTTGCATACAGTGAGTGCTCAATAAATATGATTGATTGATTCTTCCCCATCCCACTTAATTCTGAGAGACAAAACAGAGATTTTTAGGCTGTTCTGAAACTTCCCCTTCCATTGTCCTTTGCTTCTGTTTTACTGCAGTCAACTGAAGTAAAAAATGCCAATGCCCCTAATGGCTTCACCGGTCAAATGTGAGAACCCTGAGAGACCCGCACTATGGAAAGAGAGTGTGTTTCCTCAACTGTAAAATGGAGATTAAATACTTGTTAATCAATCATTTGTATTTTTTGAGCACTTACCATGTGCCGAGCACTGTACTAAGCGCTTGGGAGAGGACACTACAACAGAATAAGCAGACACGTTCCCTGCCCATAATAAGCTTACAGTTAAGGGGGGCAGACAGCCATTGATGAATGATGACTGATAAATAATGAATAAATAGCAAGTAAATTATAATGATAACAATGACGGTATTTGCTAAGTGCCTACTATGTGCCAAGCACTGTACTAAGCGCTGGGGAAGATACAAGTCAATTAATGTCCCACATGGGGCTTGCAGTCTAAGTAGGAGGGAGAATAGGTATTGAATCCCCATTTTGCAGATGAAGGAACCGAGGCAGAGAGGAAGTGAAACGACTTGCCCAAGATCACACGGCAGCTATGTGGGATTAGAACTCAGGTCCTCTGACTCCCAGGCCTGTGCTCTTTTCACTAGGCCACACTGCTTCCCAGTAGAGAATGAATGAGTGAGAACAAGCGGGTGAAGCCAACGGCAGCAGAACAGGTGATAGAAAATGAAAGTTTCAGTCTTTTTTCACAGGGAAAAGGGAAGCTGTACAAAAATAAAGCGGTCAGCTCAACACTGGAGAAACTGAAGCCCAACCTACTATTTATGGAAATAAGCACTTAATCCCCGTAGCTTAAAATTCCTCCATTAACATGGCTTAAATAATTGAACCATAGATATTTATTGATTACTCAAGAGTTGACAAAAATCCTTTTATCCCTGTGAGAAACACCGAAAGGAACTAAACCTACTGAGCTTTTGAAAGCACCTTAACTGGTCCTACCATTCTTTTCTGGGCAGTTTAATGGGTTTCCCAGCTCATCCAGTTAAAAACCAAACTGTTCACGCGCTCCTCTAAGCGGTAAGCTCGTCATGGGCCGGGAATGTATCTACCAACTTGGTTATATTGTCCTCTCCCAAGTGCTTAATAAATACAATTAATAATAATCATGGTATTTGTTAAGTGCTTACTATGTGCCGAGCACCGTTCTAAGTGCTGACATGGCATCTGGTTGAGCTCTATGCAATTCTGACCCAGCTGAACTGCTGCTGAATAATGATAGTGATAATAATAATAATGGTATCTGATAAGCACTATGTGCCAGGCACTGTATTAAGCTCTGGGATGGATAAAAGCAAATCTCTGCATTCTTTCACTCAGTCGGCTTTATTGAGCACTTACTGTGTGCAGAACACTGTCCTAAGCACTTGGGAGAGTACAATATAACAATAAAAACACACATTCCTTGCCCACAGTGAGTTTAGAGTCTAAAGGGGAAGACAGACACTTATACGAATCAATAAATTACGGATATGGACTTAAGTGTTGTGGGGCTGGGAGGGGGATGAATAAAAGGAGCAAGTCAGGGTGACGCAGAAGGGAATGGGAGAAGAGGAAAGGAGGGTTTAGTTAGGGAAGGCCGCTTGGAGGAAGGTGCCTTCAATAAGGCTTTGAAAGTGGAGGGGAGAGTCATTGTCTGTCTGATTTGAAGAGGGAGGGTTTCCGGGCCAGAGGCAGGAGTTGGGAGAAGGATCCGCAGCGAGATAGAAGAGATGGAGGTACAGGGAGAAGGTAAGCCTTAGAGGAGCGAAGTCTGCGGGCTGACTTGGCTAATGTGGCTGGCTTTGCCCTTTTCTCCCCAGCCGGGAGATAAATTCACACTTCTGGCAGGAGTGTGCTGGATCTTGTGAACACATTCCCAGTTACAATTCGATTACAATTCCGATTCCCTCTAGATTGAATATTGAATATTGGTACGCTCAATGTGGGCAGGAAATGTCTCCCCCAGTTCTGTCGTACTCTACTCTCCCAAGCGCTGAGTACAATGTTCTGTACACTGTAAGCGCTCAGTAAATACCACTGATTGATTACGGTTATGTTGTACTGTACGGCCAGTCGGCCCACAGACAGATCCAAGATCCACCTATTTGTGCAAGAGGAAGTGGGACAGGGGTTTATTTACGGAAGGCTAACTGTGAGCAGAGCACTGTACTAACCGCTTGGGAGAATACTACACAACAGAATTGGTAGATTCTGCCCTGCCCTCAAGGAGTTTATAATCTAGTGAGGGATTTAGACTGTGAGCTCATTGTGGGCTGGGAATGTGTCTGCTTAGTGTTTTGTTGAACTCTCCCAACCACTTAGTACAGTGCTCTGTACACAGTATGTGCTCAATAAATACAGTTGAATGAATGAAATTTACAATCTCCAGGGATCTTATTCCAGACAAGTAGGCTTAGTACCAAGAATGTCCTGAACTCTTTAAAAAAGAAAGATTATATTTTATGAAGCAGTCCACACAAAGAACAGGGACAGAAGGTATTGAAGGAATGGGACTCCAGCTGTGGGCAGGGATTCTCTCTCTTAATTGCTGAAATGTACTTTCCCAGTGCTTAGTACAGTGCTCTGCACCCAGTAAGCGCTCAATAAATAAGACTGAATGAATGAATGAAAAACAACACAGGTGAAAAAAAGGACTGAAGCAGTTCATCATTTTCATAGCGGTTTCCTGACTCAAGAAGATTTTCACAACCACAGCTGCTGACTTTATCAGTTAAAAAGCAGTAAACTACAGTAGCCTGTTATCACCCCACAATCTTGCCTTAAGGGTGTGGCTCCGTTTTTGACACTTGCAGATGGAGGAGATAGCACCCCCTTAAAGATTACAAAGGTGACATAGGCACATCCTTTCCAGTCATTCAGATCAATCAGTTTTTATTTGAATTAACTGGAGGGAAAAAGGAACAAAGGACAAGGAGATGGGAAGATCCAGAACAGCCTAAAAACAGTCGCACAGTATCAAGTGGGATGGGTAGGAATCAATCAGTCAATTGATCAATCATATCTATCGAGCGCTTACTGTGTACACAGGACTGTATGAAGCGCATGGGAGAGTACAATATAACAGAGTTGGTAGACTTATTTCCTCCTGCTCTGAATCACCTGGTTGGAAGTTGGTCCTCTAGACTCTAAACTTGTTATGGGCAGGGAATGTGTCTGTTCATTGTTACAGTGCACTCTCCCAAGTACTAGTACAGTGCTTTGCACACAGTGAGCACTCAAAAAATACGACTGAATGAGTGAATGAGTGTCACTCACCGAACAAAGCTCCTTGCTCCGGAGAACACATCTGTCCATCTTTAAATGACTAAACGGGAGTTCCTCATCCCCCAAAATAGAATCACGTCTGCTCTGCGAATCATCACTGTCTAGTATTTACTAGAGAAGCGGCACGGTCTAGTGGAAAGACACTGACTTGAGAGTCAGAGGTCCCGGGTCCTAATCCTAACCCGCCACTTGCTTGCTGTGTGATCTTGGGCAAATCACTACCCTTCTCTCTGCCTCAGTTACCTCATCTGTAAAACGAAGATTGTGAGCCCTATGTGGGACAGAGCCTGTGTCTGACCTGATTATCTTGTATCTATCCCCAACACATGATTCTATTTATCTTGATTCTATTTATTACCATTGTTCTCATCTGTCTCCCCTATTAGACTGTAAGCCCGTCAAAGGGCAGGGACCGTCTCTATCTGTTACCGATTTGTACATTCCAAGCGCTTAGTTCAGTGCTCTGCACATAGTAAGTGCTCAATAAATACTATTGAATGAATGAATGAACACTTAGTACAGTAATCCCACCTCAGTCACTTGTCCACTATGTGACCTTGGGCAAGTCACTTCCATTCTCTGGGCCTCAGTTATCTCATTTTTAAAATGGGGAGTGAAACTGTGAGTTTCATATGGGACAGGTACTGTATCCAGCCCGACTTGCTTTTTTACACCCCAGTGTTTAGTATAGTGCCTGGCACACAGTAAGCATTTAACATATACCAAAGTACTTGTTACAGTGCCTGGCACATATAAAGTAAGAACCAGAAAACGTCACGTTGCCCGCTAGAATAGACAGCATTCACACAACTAAGAATAGGGCTATTCAGATTCTCAGAGTAAACTTAAGACATTGAGCCCCATGATTACCTTGTATCTGCTCTGGAGCTTAGAAGAGTGCTTGGAATATAGTAAGCGCTGAAGAAACACCACAATTATTATCAGAACGTCAGTACTGGATCGGATCCATGGTGACATTAGGGTTCTTGAAAGAACGGTGCAGTGGTTGGCTTTCTGAACTGCCATCCGAACGTTTGAGGATCTTACCCAATTGGTCAATCGATCAATGGTATTTATTGAGTGCCTCTGGGTGCAGAGCACTGTACTAAGTGCTTGGGAGAGTACAATACAACAGCCAGTCAACAACAGGGAGCTTACAGTCTAGAGAGGGAGACATCCATATAGCTTTATATAAATGCTGTAGGGCTATCCAGTACTTAAAGGGAACAAATCCAAATGCCTAAGTGATTGAGTTTCCCTTCACATCTCTAACCTTCGTTTTTGCCACCCATTATGGACTGTTTGTCCATGGATTTATCCAAACCTTTCTCAAATCGACTGATATTTTTGGCCTGCAGAACTTTCTGGATAATGAATTCCATCTGTTTACCACCCACTGTGTCAAGAAGTGATTCCTTTTGCTTGTTTTGAACTTTACCACCTTCAGCTTTCAATAGGGACCCCCCCGATCCGGGAGGTGAGAAATTTGAATTGAAGCAATGCTACATCAGACCTGTCTACAGCTTCATGGTTTTGTAATGCATCATCTACCCACTCGGATCTGTGATCTTTGGGCATTTGAGATTCGCCCCATGGCACTTATGTGCATATCTATAAATTGTAATATAAATTATGTTAATGTCTCCCCCTCTAGACTGTAAGCTCATTGTGGGCAGGGAACATTTCCGCCAACTCTGTGCTTTCCCAAGCACTTAGTACAGTGCTCTGCATATAGTATGCTCTCAAAAAATACCACTGATGATGAGGATTTAAACTTTACAACATCCTCTCATTCTTCATCTTTCTAGTTTGGAAAGTCTTTCCAGTCTATCTCCTGCTGGGAGCTTCTCCATCCCTCTGATCATCTTGGTTGACCTTCTCTGTAACTTCTCCAGATCTTTGCTGTTTTCCAAAATACACGCCAACCAGAATGGTAATACAGTAATCCAGGGGTGGATGTACCATGATTTTTGAGCATGACCCAAGTCAGCCTTCTGTTTCACTTAGTACTCTCCAGTATTCTGTGGGCTTTTTGTGGTTGTCACTCCTCCTTGGTCGATTCTGAAGGCAAATTATTCCAAGTTCTCTTTTCTGAACTGTAGTTAATGACTGTCTCCCCGCCACCCCAGAATGTAAGTTCATTGTGGGCAGGGACTATGCTTATTGTTGTATCGTCCTCCCCTAAGCGCTTAATATATCGCTCTGCACACAGTAAGCACTCAATAAATATGACTGACTGAATGAATGAGCCAATTGCCCTGGCTGTAATTTGGATTACTTTTCTCTACATGCATGACGAAGCTCTTAGGCCACTTTTTCACCCACTCGGGTTTTAGGGAGGTGATCCTCCTATAATTTCTCTCCCTTTGCATGGCAAAAACTTTGGAGTTTGCTGCTGACTTGGGAGTTTTCACTGAACACTCCTTCCAGACCTGCTTGGAAAATATAAGACCGAACTAGTTCTTAAGCTCAAATCATGGGGAATCTTACTCTTCAGTCTTTCCTGTCTCCAAAAGAGTGCGTTCATCATCTGTACACTTTATCTCCTACGCCTTACAATGGTTGCTTGATTTTCTTTAAAAAGCCTGGTAAATTTTTCTTTCCCCTGGGCTATATCCTAAACTTTACCCCCTTAGAACTTTCTGCCCACTCACAACCATCTGAGACATTTCTGGCCATAACTCACATATCTGCTATTTAAGTACTAACACATTCACATTACCTCCTTTCCAATCTCTTTCTCCCTTTATCTGTAATTGATTTGAGGTCCCTCTCCTCTGGCTGGAATGTAAGCTCTCTGAAGGCAGGGATCCTGTCTTTTAGCTCTATTGTACTCTCCTGAGATCTTAAACACAGAGTAAGTGTTCAAAGACTATTATTGATCGATGTGGATGTTTGTCAAAGGCCCACTGAAAACCTCCATATAATTATACATTTTTTATGGTATTTGTTAAGCACTTACTAGGTGCCAGGCACTGTACTAAGCTCTGGGGAAGATGAAAGCTATTCAGGTTGCACACAGCCTTTGTACCACGAATGGCTCACAGTCTTAATCCCTGTTTTACAGATGAGGTAACTGAGGTACAGAGAAGTGAAGTGACTTGCCCACATCATTCTGATTTTCGGTCTCGTGCTCCATCCACTAGGCCACATTGCTTCTCTACGTATCCACATATTCCCCTCTCTCCTCTGGTTTGTTGACCCCTTCAAAGAACTCCAGAAATCAGAGAGGTTTACTGATCCATGCTGTCTTTTCCAACATTATTTTGTTTGCCCACAAGCTCCATGGCTTTAACCTTTATCACAGATTCTGTGAATTTGCCAGGGAGTGAAAGTGGGCTCACTAGTTCATAATTCCCAGGACTCTGGAGCCCAAGCCTGAGCGTCAAAGGACCTGGATTCTAATCCCGGCTCTGCCTCTTGTCTGCTGTGTGACCTTGGGCAAGTCACTTCACTTCTCCATTCCTCCATTTCCTCATCTGAAAAACGGGGATTAAATATATGTTTTTTCACCTACTTAGGCTGTCAGCCCTATTTGGGACAGGGACTGTGTCCAACTTGATTTTTACTTGAATGCTTAGTACGATATTTGGCACATTCTAAGAGCTCAACAAATACCATTATTATTATTACTTTTACTATTACTATTAATACATTTTTGGCTACTGTTCTGACCCCCAGTAACAAATCCCATTACTATGAC
Organism: Ornithorhynchus anatinus; assembly: GCF_004115215.2. Lineage (NCBI taxonomy): Eukaryota > Metazoa > Chordata > Mammalia > Monotremata > Ornithorhynchidae > Ornithorhynchus > Ornithorhynchus anatinus. The sequence goes on along the minus strand of NC_041741.1, from coordinate 15,969,719 downwards.
TACTAAGAATGTAATAATTTTATCATTATTCATTAGTTTAAGCAAATAGTAATAATAATGTATTTGGAAGCAGGAAGTAGGAAGAAATAATAACCAAATTGCTTTAGTAAAACAGAACTAAAATCACTAAAAAAACAGCTAACAATGATCCAAAATCATTTAGCAGGCTTCTGGTGAACAACCTTCTCATGCCTGCATATTCCCGCCTAATCCACAATCACCATCCAGCCACACTGTTTCCATAGCCAGCTTCCTGCTTTAGATCTATTTGAAGAATTGTTTATGTTTGCCTTTGATACACCTTGAGAGGAGCTCTTCAAACTCCTTTTTGACTCTTTCCGGTTCAGACCTGGCTTGTCATGAAGGGTTTTCCTAGCTAGTCTTCCCACTTCTGTGAGCTTTTCCATTGTTTAGGGAATAGCTCATTTCCTCTGATGACTTCCTTTTCTCCGCTAGTCCCCTAGAAGTTAGGGTTGACTTAATCTTGTGTTGGTTTTCTCTTGTGGGCACCATTTGTTGGGTTTTTTTAGTGGGATTCATTAAGCATTTACTATATGCCAGGCACCGTATTAAGCGCTGTGGTAGATACGAGCTATTCAGGTTGGACACAGTCCCTGTCCCACATGGGACTCACAGTCTATTATACCTGGGCTTTCAAAATGATACTTTTTCAGACAACGCGCAAACACTTGCTTTGCTAGCTTACCCCTTCAGCTCGGAGCAAGTCGATCAATGGTATTTACTGAGTGCTTACTGTAAACACAGTGCTGTACTAAGTGCTTGGATTAGTGCACTACAGAGGAGGGGGAAGACCCGTTTCTTTTCTGCAAGGAACTTACAGTCTAGGGGGGAGACACATATTAAAATGAATTATGGATTTACTGTGGGGTTGAGAGTGGGGTAAATATCAAGTGCTTAAGCATTTCATTATAGTACCCTTTTATAAAGTTTAATACTCTCTTTTAGAGAAGCAGTGTGGCTCAGTGGAAAGAGCATGGGCTTGGGAGCCAGAGGTCATGGGTTCGAATGCCAGCTCTGCCACTTGTCAGCTGGGTGACTGTGGGCAAGTCACTTCACTTCTCTGGGCCTCAGTTCCCTCATCTGGAAAATGGGGATTAAGACTGTGAGCCTCATGTGGGACAACCTGATTATCCTGTATCTCCCCCAGCACTTAGAGCAGTGCTCTGCACATAGTAAGCGTTTAACAAATACCAACATTATTATTTTGGGGGATTTTGACCTTTCTTCCCTAGTCAATCAGTGGTATTTATTGAGTGCTTACTATAGACAGAGCACTGTACTAAGCACTCGGGAAAGGACAAGACAACAGTTAATAGACATGTTCCCTCTCCCCTGTGAGTTTACAGTCTAGTGTGTAGGTTCAGTTTGAGTGACAATCTATGAGAGGGGAAGGGAAGCAGTATGGTCTAATGGAAAGATCCCAGGCCTGGGAATCAGAGGACCTGTGTTCTAATCCACGTTCTGCCACTTGTCTGCCGTGTGACCTTGAGCAAGTCGCTCAACTTCTCTTTGCCTCAGTTATCTCATCTGTAAAATGGGGGTGGAGACTGTGAGCCCCACAAGGGACAAGGACTGTGTCCAATTCGATTTGCTTGTTTCCACCCCAGTGCTTAGTACAGAGCCTGGCACATCGTAAGCGCTTAACAATTACCATCATTATTAGAGACTTTATCTTTGCTCCCTCCATCAGCACAGCTAATAGAGTTCAATCATCCATTCACTCAATCATATTTATTGAGTACTTATTGTGTGCAGAGCACTGTACTAAGCCCTTGGGAGCGTACAATACAACAATAAACAGACACATTCCCTGCCCACAGTCTAGATGGGGGGAGACAGACATTAATAGAAATAAATTACAGATATGTACATAAGTGCTGTGGTAGGGAGGGATCCTACCCTGGAAATTTTGATTTGGCGCTCTCAGAACCTAAATAGACTATTCGTACAAACACACCTGTGTCTTTCCCTCTCATGAGAGAAACGAACCCGAAGATCCTCACAGCTCAGGCGATTTAAGCTCCAGAGACCTAGGTGTTACCTCGGGCTTCTTGCCTGCAGAATCTCAGCGCTGGAGTCCTGACAACTACTTTCTGGCTCAGATTCCAGCTTGGCCTCAAACCTCTCATCCAGTCTCTGCTCTCTGATTTCCACCCCAGGACTTCTGGTCTCCATGGTGATGGTCTGTCAAGGGTGGGGGCAAGTAGTCCTTGATTCAGCACCCCTTCCTTATCCTCTTACCTATCATTCATTCATTCAGTTGTATTTACTGAACGCTTACTGTGTACAGAGCACTGTATTAAGCGCTTGGGAGAGTATAATAAAACAATAACTGGACACCTTCCCCACCCACAACGAATTTACAGTCTGGAGTGGGAGACAGACATTAATATAATGTCTCTCTCCACAGGCTACCAACTCACCCGTGATACGGAGAGTTGGTCTACCGTGACCTGTCTCAGAAAGGAGTAAAGGAGGAATAAAATTCTGGCCCTATTTATAAGATAGACTGTGAGCACCATGTGGGATATGGACTGTGTTCAACCTGATCAGCTTGTATTTACCCCAGTTCTTAGTACAGTGACTGGCACATCGTATATGCTTCACAAATACCATTGAAAAAACAAGCCCCAAATAACAATAATCACAGCATTTATTAATTGCTTAGATTGTGCCAAGCGCTGTACTAAGCTCTTGGGTAGATACAATTCAGTCAGATAATACATAGTCCCTTCCCAACATGGGGCTCTCCGTTAAAGGGAGAACAGGTAGTTATCCCCCATTTTTCAGATGAGGAAACTGAGGCACAGAGGATTTAAGTGATTTGTCCACAGTCACACATCAGGTAAGTGGCAAAGCCGGAATTAGAACCCAGGTTTCCTCACTCCCAGTTCTGTTCTCTTTCCACTAGGTCAAGCTGCTTCTCACTCTTGTCTTTATCCTCCCCACCACTTGGATGGAATCCCTAAATTCAAATCATAGTGATCTAGTCCCAAGGAATCAATCATTCAATCTTTGGTATTTACTGAGTGCTTACTGAATGCACAGAGCAATGTACTAAGCACTTGGGAGAGTACAGTAGAATTGATACACCCAACCTGGGTCCTCAAGGAACTTACAAACAACATGCTCATCTTGACTTTGAATACAAAGAGGAACCTCCCAAGGAATAACTCTGAAATGTGGCCACAAGAGAGTCGAAAAGCAATTCTTGAGCCTTGGGTTAACACGTCGTGTTTCACTTTCAAACAGTACAAGGGCTCAGCTGAGAGAAAAAGTGTGGATTATTTCCATCTTTCACATGCACAAATTAGAGCAGGCAGTGGCTCTGGGAACTTAAATGAATCAATCAGTGGTTCTAATTGAGTGTTTATTCTGTGCACAGTATTATACAAAGCACGTGGGAGCCTCAACAATCAAGCAAGAACTTCTCTCTGCTTTTCTCATATTTTAGCCGTGGCTGCATTCGGACCTAAAGAAAAATCATTAGCTTGAGACTTTAGGCCAGCTTGATATTTCTTCAAGGTGGCTGTGCCTATTTCAATTAACCCTGAAATATTTCAACTGTATTTCTAACCTCATTTCCTGCCGAGGATGCAGGAATCAGATTGCTGCTAGATCGCTGAAACGGGACAGTTTTAAACACCGTAAACGGTGAAGGTTGTGACCCAGAGCAGATTTCAAATCTCGCAAAAACCCACCCCCCAAAAACTCCAGGATGTGTCCAACAATAGGACCGGCTATTGAAGAGGCCATTAACTTTCCATAAATGAAAGCTAGATGAACCCATGAAAGAAGCATCCAAGCATCTATACTGCCTCTACTTGAAGCTTCTCAGGGCAATAATGAGCTCCACAGACGACATTTCCTTGGGGTTAATGATAGGTTGGTCCCTATCTCCAGGAAATGACCAACTACCTAAAAGCCTCCTTATCATCTGCATTCTCCTGTTGCAATACGGGAAACTTGCTGCTACTATGTGAGACCCTGCTTTGAGAGTTAATTAGTGAGTTAATTAGTAGGCCACCACTGAGCGTAGAGGATGTAATTATCAGAAAGGATGGAGGCTGGCACTCTCTGAAGCCTCTAAGACTGTAGGAAGAGAGGAAGACCTGTGGGAAACAATATAAGCAATTAGAGAAACGGGACTGGAAAATAGCTTGGAATGATACATGGACGAAGAACAGACGCTTCGCTCCTTTCTCCACTCGCTTTCTCTATCAAGGGAAGCCAATTGATTCTATTGATTTCCGACGAACTAATGGATTTCTTCTGAAATAACATCAGCGTGTGGCCATCGAGAGCCGAAAGGGATCCTTTTAACAATCCAGGCTGAGGCACCCACCCTATATATATAATAAGAACATCCATTGAAGTGATTTTTTTGGGTATGAAATTACTGAATTTAATCCTAGACATCTTTTATAGCCCTTTGGGGGTCTGGGTTGTGTCTGAATTCATGGTCACACATTTTTGCCAGTACTGAAGGCACAGCTCCTCCAAGAGGTCTTCCCAGACTACACCCCACTCTTCCTCATCTTCTACTCCCTTCTGAGTCGTCTTGACTTGCTCCCTTTGTTCTTCTCCCTCTCCCAACCCCACAGTACTTATGGATATATGTGTATTTTTATTAATTTGTATTGATGTCTGTTTATTTGTACTGATGTCTGTCTCCCCTCCTGCTAGACTGTGAGCTCATTGTGGGCAGGGTTTGTCACTCTTTATTGTTATGATGTACTTTCCCAAGCGCTTAGTACAGTGCCCTGCACACAGTAAGCATTTAATAAATACGACTGAATGAATGAATGAATGAATATTGAGTGAAGTGCTTTGTACATCATAAGACATCAATAAATAGTATTTACTTACTACCTACAATGTGCAGGGCTCCAAACTAAAGACCTAAGAAATGTTATTATTGATGAACATATGTCAATTGCTCACATGTGTACAAGGGGTGTGTGTCTATGTCTCCTATTTATAGTTAGATTGCTCTCCCCCAAATGACACACTCTAGACTGTTCCACAGACTTTCCCTTTCCTTTTTCAGTAGATGCTTAAATAAAAGCAAGAGAGATTGTGATGGGACCCAGGAAAGAATAAGAAAGGACAAGAGGCTAGGGGCTCATTGTCCTGTCTTATGCCATCGAGTTTCTTCCGACCCATAGCGATACCATGGACACATCTCTCCCAGAGCACCTCACCTCTGTCTGTGATCATTCTGGGAAAAAACCACAAAGTTTTTTTGGTAAAAATACAGAAGCAGTTTACCATTGCCTCCTTCCATGCAGTAAACTTGAGCCTCTGCCCTCGACTGTTTCTCATGCTGCTACTGCCCAGCACAGGTGAGTTTTGACCTGTGGCAGAATGCCTTCCACTCGCTAGACACTGCTCAAGGTAGGATTAGAATGAGAATGGAATGGGAATGCCTCTGCTTGACTCTCCCCCTCCGTAGTCGAGCCTGGTAGAGTACTGTAAAGTCTTCAGGTGCGACCCTGAGAGGGGAGACTAGGGGCTAGGGAGGGAAAAAAGGACCCCCATTTGTCCTGGAGGAAATAATCATTCTTCTAATTCAAGAACTTGACTTCTCTACGCCTCAGTTTCCTCAACTACAAAGTGGGGATTTAATACCTCTTCTCTCTCCAACTTGGACAGTGAACCCCATGTGGGACAGGGACTGTATCTAGCCCAATTAACTTGTATCTAGCCCAGCACTTAGAACAGTGCTTGGTGCATATAAATACATATGTATGTATTAAATGTCAGAAAAAAGAAGAAGAAAGAATGGGCAGAAAAAAGAGAAAAACAGGGAAGGGGGAAAAAGGTGGGAAATAAGGATGAGTTAGGGGAAAAAAATACATTGCAAGCTCCTTGTGGGCAGGAAACATATCTATCGATTCTACTGCACTGTTCTCTTCCAAGGGCCCAGTTCAGTACTCAGTTTATAGTAAGCACTCAATAAATACCACTGATTGATTGATTGACTGATTGGAGGGAGAAAGAAAGGGGAAAGATGGAAGAAAGGGAGCAGGATGGAGGAGGGAGAAAATGAGGAGGAGGAGAGGGAAAAAGGGAAGGAAATGGGTATTTGCCCTCTATTGCTGCATTTTCTCTATTTTTTACCATGACTCCTGGTCCACTGGAGGCTTTAAGAAGTGGCAAGATTTATGCAAAATGATGTTTTAGAAAAACGATCTGGGCAGCAGAGTGAAATAAGAACTGGAGAGGAGAGAGGCAAGAGGCAGGGAGGTCAACGAGGAGGCTTGATGAAGAGGTCGATCCGTGATATGGGTGCTTGGGTCGTCGCTATGATTGCCATTTGGATGGAGAGGAAGGGCTGGATTCTGAAGAGATGAAGAAAGTATCCACAGGAGTTGGTGACTGACTGATTATGGGGGGTAGAAAGAACACCAAGGTAGTGAGCTTGAGATCAAGGGAGAATGATGGTGTTGTCAACAGTCGAAAGAAAGAACAGAGGAGGTGGGGATTTGGGAAAGAAAATGAAGATTTCAATTTTGGACATGTCAAGCTGGTGGGTAACTGACTCCCCAGTGAGAATCTGTGTTCGAATATGGACCGGAAACCAAATTTCCATTCCAGAATATCTGACACCTAGCAACATTAAATCCTCCCCCAAACCCCATGAGTTTGAACTGTCTACTAAAGTACTTGGTTGTCTAAGAGATTTAGATGTTTACATTTCTCTCTCAATTCAATACACTGGGATCTTTCTTTTTGCCTCTAATAGCCTCTGTCCACAAGCAAATCATTTTTTTCTGGACACTTGAAGGTGCTTAAAATATCTCAACACAGTGCCTTCTAGAAGCGATTTCATTTTATTGAGCTAAGAAGGTGTTTGTTGCCAAGAGTAAAGAATGCCACTGCTAATCCAGGGATTTTCATGTTCCAATATAAGGTGTATTTGTTCTCCATAAACGTTTCCCATGCCAAGGTGCAGCTGAAACTTGGACATACAATCACATGGCTGCGTTTCCTTTCTAATAATGGAAGATTAGAATTCTCCCATGGGCTTGGCACACACAGAACTTTGTGTTTATTTGACTCAGATTTCTTTTTATAACTTCTTGAAGTGTGGTCCAGGGGATAACTCACTATTTCTTTCCAAAGAGTGAAGCGGTCACTAAGTGCCTAATCGATACAGCCTCGTCGTTTTTTACAAGTGGAGAAGGTTAGAATTAAGCCTGACTCAATGGATACGATTTCAAGGCCAGTTTCTCACGGTCGAAAGCAGTCAGTCAATCATATCTGTTGCGAGCTTACCGTGTGCAAAGCACTATACTAAGCGTTTGGAAGAGTGCAATACAACAATAAACGGACACATTCCCTGCCTATGACGCCCAGTGGAAAGAGCATGGGCCTGGGAGTCAGAGGAGCTGGGTTCTAATACCGGTCGTCTGCTCGTCTGTCGCTCGTCTGTCGCACGAACTTGGTTGAGTCGCTTTACTTCCCTAAGCCTCAGTTCCCTCATCTGTAAATTAAGGATGAATAATAATGATAATAATAATTGTATTTGTTAAGCACTTACTATATGCCAGACGCCGGGGTGGATACAGGCAAATCAGGTTGGACACAGTCCCTGTCCCGCATGGAGCTCACAGTCTCAATCCCCATTTTACAGATGAGGGAACTGAGGCACAGAGAAGTGAAGCGACTTACCCAAGGTCACACAGCAGCAAGGGGCAGAACCGGGATTAGAACCGTGAACTTTTGACTTCCAGGCCCGTGCTCTATCCACTATGCCATGCTGCTTCTCAGCATGAAGACCATGAGCCCTGTGTGGGACAGAGACTGTGGCCATCCCAATTATTTTATACGTACCTCAGCGCTTAATATAGTGGCTGGCACATAGTAAGTATTGAAACAATAAGTATTTAAACAAATACCAGTAGGAAAAAAAACAAGTGTTGTGCCGAAAAAGGACACTTTGCCAAGTGTAGGGTTCTGAGGGCCTATTTCAATTTCCACTGGGAAGGGAGACCTTTTCTCTGTTTTCTGTCAATCATTCAATGGTATTTATTGAGCGCTATGTGCAGAGCACTGTACTAAGCGCTTGGGAGAGTACACTACAGCAGAATTAGCAGACACATTCCCTGCCCATAGCAAACTTAGAGCCTAGAGACGAGCTTACAGTCTAGAACTTTTCATGCCAGTCTCTCAGGTGGCTAGAGACGTACCCACACGTGCACTTTAGGGCCAGGGGTTTGTTCCAGTAATGTTGGGAGCTGAATGCCAAGTTTACCTCTGTGTCTAGTCCACTCAGTCAGCCATTAAACCTGGGCTTGGCCAAACCAGAACTGGAGAAACAGGGCGGCCTAGGGGACAGAGACCGGGCTTGGGAGTCAGAAGGACCTGGGTTCTAATTCCGGCTCTGCCGCTTGTCTGCTGTCTGACCCTGGGCAAGTCATTTCACTTCTCCATGCCTCCAGTTCCCTCCTCTGTAAAATGGTCTTAAGACTGTGAACCCCATGAGGAACAGGGACTGAGTCCAACTGATTAGCCTGGACCTACCCCTGCGCTTAGAACAGTGCCCGCGCTTAACAAATACCATAAAAAACAACAACAAATTTCTAATTTAGAGGGCTGTCCTCTACTAGATTCTTTTGTTTCTACTCTCAAATTGTATAGAAGCATGAAATGTGTCAACACTGAAATTTCTTAATAAAACCAAATAAGAAAATCAGTAGCTGACCAGATTTTCCAAGGAATTAGTCCCCAACAGGAAACAATACACCACGAATGGCTGGCGTGAATTATTTCTCCAGAAATACTAAGAAGCCCCCAAAATGCTTGTTCAATGTAAGCAGAAGACCACAGAGGTGGAGTTCAAATATGTATTTATATTCTGTGTCGAAAAATCTTCCAAATGATCTTTATAGGATGACTGATGTATCAGTCAAAGCAGACCGAGATTACACATTGGATAAAATTGCTATCTTTTGGCATGAGGGGAACTCCAGATTTTGAGGGTTTTGAGGATCTCACCGATTATTCTAAACAGACAGAATGTAAAGCGTCAAATTTTAACCCTGACTGCTTCATTGATAAATTTTAATGAGTGCAGAAAGAACGCTTCCACCACAGGAAGACTATTATTAAACAAAGTACACAGAACTCCAACTATCCATTCAGTCTGGAAATGGACACACTTAAAATGGCAAATCCAAACAATGTCAGAAAAGTACAATAAACACCATTAAACTCTATACCATTGCTATGAAAGGAATTATTTTGGGAGGAGGGTGGGAGGTAGAAAAGAGACTGTTTGGTTCTATGTATGTGAAGTTAGTTTGGGATGTATATTTAATCAATCCATCTATCGTCTTTACTGAGTGCTTACTGGAATCACAACATTCATTGATTCATTGATTTATTCATTCATTCAATTGTATTTATTGAGCATTTACTGTGCTCAAAGCACTGTACTAAATGCTTGGTAGAGTACAGTACAACAATAACCGAACACATTCCCTGGGCCTGGGACTCAGAGGGCCGGCCCAGTCTAGAGGAAGAGACAGACATTAACATAAACAAATAAATAAATAGATAAATAACTAACAAATATAATAACAATAATAATGGTATTCATTAAGTGCTTACTGTGTGCCAAGCACTGTTCTAAGCGCTGGGGTAGATACCAGGTAATCAGGTTGTCCTATGTGGAGTTCACAGACTTAATCCCCATTTTATAGATGAGGTAACTGAGTTAAGTTACTTGCCCAACGTCACTCATCAGACAAGTGGCAGGACCAGGATTATAATTCACTTCTGATTCCTAAGCCCGTGCTCTTGCCACTAGGCCAAGCTGCTTCTCGTACACTGTATGCTGCACTAAGCACTTGGAAGAGTACAGTACGACAGAGTTGGTAGACATGTTCTGTTCCCTGCCCACAACGAGTTTATAATCTAGACGGGGAAAAAGATATTAATATAAATCATAGATATGTGAAGCCCTGCAGGGCTGAGGGTGGGGTAAATACTAAATGCCCAAAGGTCACAGAACCAAGTGCATAAGCAATGCAGGGAGGAGAGGGAGTAGAAGAGAAGAGGACTTAATCGGGGAAGGCCTTTTGGAGAAGGTATGACTTTAACTCAATTAAACTAATGCAAAGACTGGAGGTTCGAATGACAACTCTACTCTTTTCCCACGAAAGACCAAATAATTACAATAATAATAATAAAAATATTTGCTAAGCACTTACTATATGCCAGGCACTGTACTAAGCGCCGGGATGGATACAAGCAAATCTGCTTGAACCCAGTCCCTGTTCCACAGAGGCTTACAGTCTTAATCCCCATGTTACAGATAACGTAACTGAGGTACAGAGAGGTGAAACGACTTGCCCAAGGTCACACTGTAGATAAGTGGCAGAGCTGGGATTAGAACCCAGGTCCTTCTGACTTCCAGGCCCATGCTCTATCTACTAGGCCATACTGCTTCTCTGGAAGTCAGCTAGAGCACAGTGTAATACACAAGGTTCCGCAGGAGAAATTTTCCCCTGTGTTAAACATGCGGTCTGCCAGTCAGGGCTGCACTGGGTCGGGGGAGGTCTGCACACAGTAAGCGCTCAATAAATATGATTGATGGATTGATTATACCCCAGAAGAGTAGTTGCCCTACAGCTTGAGAAATCCAGGTAAGGGCTTAGTTCTCCTGGTTTGATTCAGCATTAACATTACCAATAAAGGAAGAGAAACCGGCCAACACTTGAGCTCTTATTCATTCATTTGTATTTATTTAGGGCTGTTGGCTGCAGAATACTGTACTAAAGACTTATTGTATGCAAGAGCACTTCACTCAGTGCTTAGGAGAATCCAATACTATGGAGTTGGTAGACGAGAGATGCCTGCCCCAAAAGGAGCTTCCATTCTAGCATTTCTTCATCTTCAAAATGGGGACTGTGAGAAGCAGCATGGCGTAGTGGATAGAGCACGGGCCGGGGAGTCAGTAGATCATGGGTTCTAATCCCGGCTCTGCCACTTGCCTGCTATGTGACCTTGGGGCAAGTCACTTCACTTCTCTGTGCCTCAGTTACCTCGTCTATAAAACGGGGACTGAGACTGTGAGCCCCATAAGGGAAAGGGACTGTGTTCAACCCAATTTGCTTGTATCCATCCTAGTGCTTAGCACAGTGCCTGACACTGTGCTTAAATTCCACAATCATTATTATTATTATTACCTGCCCTCCCTTCTGTTTAGTCCAGGAGCTCCGGGTCAGGCAGGGACTGAGTCTGATTTGACTGCATTGCAATTAACTCAGTGCTTTGTTCATAGTGAGTGCTTCACTATTTCACTTCAAATATCATTACTATTATTATGAAATTGGGGTCCGTGGAACCATTTCTTTAACATTTCAAGACCGTTTCCACCTTAAGCCCCCCTCGGCGTAGGTCCATAAAAGCGGTGCTCGCTACTGTACACGGAAATGTCTGCTTCCAGGGAAAATGAGAAAATTCCCAGATGGCTATATTCCCGAAGCCAGGGCCTCCCTCTCCGATCTGAGAGGCCCCAGGGCCACATTGCACAAGCAGAGGGTCACACTCCCTCCTAGAAATCAAGGAAAGGTAAAAGCGGGTCCAAAGGAGTGAACTACCACAAAGAAGAAAACACGGTGATTGGCAGTTCCTCCCAACTGTAAATAAGGAAATTATACTTCATCGACAGCCTCTGCCACAGGCCAGACTGATAAGGGTTTTCTGAGAAATCAGAATCGCTTTGAACCTTGAATGGCAAAAGATTGCAAAAGAAACAATGTCTTGTAGACGCTATCAGCTACTCCTTGATGAATCCAAGTCATTCCAAATAGGACAGTTCCACTCAGACACCCACCTCTCTGGGCCTTGGTGCTTCTTGCTACGGGAGACTTGCTGAAGCCTGAAAATACTTGGATTATCAAGGAATTTGGCTCATCTACTCTTCCTTTATTGGTACTGTTAATGCTGAGTCAAACAAGGAAAACTAAGCCCCGACCTGGATTTCTCAAGCTGTAGGGCCTCTACTCCTTTGGGGTTCAATCAGTCAATCAATCAATCATATTTATTTAGTGCTTACTGTGTGCAGAGCATTGTACTAAGTGCTTGGGAGAGTACAATCTCACAATACAGCAGAGTTGGTAGACGCATTCCCTGCCCACGATTTGTTTACAATCTCAAGTGGGAGACAGACATTGATATAAATAAATAAATTGCAGATATGTGCATAAGTGCTGTGGGATTGAAGTATAAGCATCAGATGTTAGATTTTTGAAATGAAATTAACCTAGGCAGCACCAACAATTCCCTTTGTGTTATAAATGTCTATATAATGAGTGTAGGGAAGAAAATAAATTGCTTTCCTTTCAACTTGTCTGCCTCTTTAGGTTTAATGGAGAGCTAAAATAATTTAGGAAGAAAGGGAATGTAGCACTGAGACACAAATTTAAAAACCAGCCAGGCTAAGTAGGTCTCGTATGAAGTGCACTCTTGTTCATATTGGAAAAAAAATAGGTTTTTCCTGAAGCCAGGAGTGTGGGACTATTTTCACATGTAGAGTAAAATTGACAGCAACCTCTCAGGGAGGATATTTAGGGAAAACTCATTAAGGGTTACCTTCTTTTTTCACCTCAAAGAAACGGTAGTTCAATACAAAATATTTTCATGTGCAGGACTAGCATTGGCTTTAGAATGGCAGGTGTTCTATAGCACTAAATGAAAGAAAACACAAAACAAAAGTAAGGGAATCCAACGTTCTTCTTCAAGTTTGGGGTTCTGCTGATAGTGTGGTATTGCTTAAGTGCTTACTACATGCCAAAGTACTGCACTAAGCACGGTAAATACAGGCTAATGGGATTGGTTATATTTATATGGTAGACTGGAAGCTCCTCCTCTAGACTGGAAGCTCATTGTGGGCAGGGGCCATTTCTATAAGCCCTGTTGTATTGTACTCTCCCAAGTGCATAATACAGTGCTCTGCACATATAAGTGCTCAAAAAAATACCATTGATTGATTGGATTCATTCACTATTCCTTTAAAGCACTAGCTCATCTTGCCCCCTCTTACTTTTACCTCGCTGCTCTCCTATTACAATCCAGCCCACACACTTTGCTTCTCTAATCTCAACCTACTCACTGTATCTCCATCTCGTCTATATTGGGGCCGATCACTCATCCATGTCCTGCCTCTGGCCTGGAACACCCTCCCTTTTAATATCCTACAGACAATTAGTCTCCCCCACTCTTCAAAGCATTATTGAAGGCACACCTCCCCAAGAGGTCTTCCCTGACCAAGTCCTCTTTTCCTTTTCTTCCATTCCCTTATGCATTGCCCTGACTTGCTCCTTTTATTCATCCCCCAGCCCAGCCCCACATGATTTATGTACATATCTGTAAATTTTTCATTTATATTAATGTCTGTCTCCTCCTCTAGACTGTAAGCTTGTGTGGGCAGGGAATGTGTCTCTTACACTGTTACATTTTACTCCGCACACAGTAAGCACTCACTAAATATGATTGACTGACTGATTGATTCACAAAGGGCTCACAATCTAAAAGGCAAGGAGAGAGCAGGTATCTTAATCTCCATTTTTCAAGCAAAGAAATGGGACACAGAATGGTTAAGTGATTTGCCCAAGATCATCCAGCAGGTTGGGACAGAACCAGGACTGGAACATTTGAACATATTGAGCTCAAAGTGCTGAAGGGAATCTTCATGTGGAGTTGTTCTGCAGTGAGAGGAAATGAGAGTTTGTATGTGGGAACCGACAAAATAGATTTGAGTGTCACCCCCAGAGAATGAAGCTGAAGCCTTGGGAGGCAGTGAGTCCCCAAGAAAGTGTGAATAAAGTGAAAGAGTGAGGGAACCAGAAAAGAGTCTTGAGGGACCCTCTAGAGTTTTGGGGTGAAAGAAGAGGAACCAGTAAAAAAGACTAAGACAGACTAACCTGAGAGGAAACAGAGATAATTTTGTTGATGAAACCAAAATTAAACCTATTCTATCACGCTAGATCGTGCCTGAATTCTAGCCTAGTCTTTTCTCCACTCCCTTAGATCAATCAATCAATGGTATCTATTGAACACTTACTGCGTGCAGACCACTGTACTAAGCACTTGGAAGACTTCAATCCGACACAGTTGGTAGATACGTTTCCTGCTCATTGTGGGAAAATCCCGGCCATAAGCCAGCCCTGAACCTATATGATGGGACAAAAGAAGGAAAACTTATCTTTGCAATTCCCTAGTGTGGCAGGGAAGGTAATTCGGCAGGATCATTACACAATCAAACAAAAACATTTATTAAGCATCTACTGAATTATAGGTACTGTATTGAGTTCTGGGGAGAACAGATCTGAAACAAGAAGTCTGTTCCCTGCCTGAGGGAGAAGACAGACAAGAATCGTTTGCAAATAGTGAAAGTAGTAAGAAGAACAAGTATAAGCAGGAAGCAGGACAAACACATCAGAATGAAACTGCTAAGAACGAAGAGAGGAGAAATGAAGGTCACCAGCCTGAGATCCAATCACGTCTCTTCGGAACCCGGAGACGGGGTGAGGAGAGGAAATCTGGGATGCCCTGGTTCATTCCAGTCTTGCCTGCTTCTGGACTCCACTCTAGACTGACCTTTGAGTCTGCCATGAACCCAGTTTGGACGAGGGATACCACAGTGATAATAATTCTTGAACCAGAGAAGCAACGTGGCTTAGTGGAAAGAGTGCGGGCTTGGGAGTCAGAGGTCATGGGTTCTTATCCCAGCTCTGCCACTTGTCAGCTGTGTGACCTTGGGCAAGTCACTTAGCTTCTCTGTGCCTCAGTGACCTCATCTGTAAAATGGGGATGAAGACTGTGAGCCCCCCGTGAGACAACCTTTCATTCATTCAATAGTATTTATTGAGCGCTTACTATGTGCAGAGCACTGTACTAAGCGCTTGGGATGAACAAGTCGGCAACAGATAGAGACAGTCCCTGCCGTTTGACGGGCTTACAGTCTAATCGGGGGAGACGGACAGACAAGAACAATGGCACTAAACAGCGTCAAGGGGAAGAACATCTCGTAAAAACAATGGCAACTAAATAGAATCGAGGCGATGTACAATTCATTAACAAAATAAATAGGGTAACGAAAATATATACAGTTGAGCGGACGAGTACAGTGCTGTGGGGATGGGAAGGGAGAGGTGGAGGAGCAGAGGGAAAAGGGGAAAATGAGGCTTTAGCTGCGGAGAGGTAAAGGGGGGATGGCAGAGGGAGTAGAGGGGGAAGAGGAGCTCAGTCTGGGAACGCCTCTTGGAGGAGGTGATTTTTAAGTAAGGTTTTGAAGAGGGAAAGAGAATCAGTTTGGCGGAGGTGAGGAGGGAGGGCGTTCCGGGACCGCGGGAGGATGTGACCCAGGGGTCGACGGCGGGATAGGCGAGACCGAGGGACGGCGAGGAGGTGGGCGGCAGAGGAGCGGAGCGTGCGGGGTGGGCGGTAGAAAGAGAGAAGGGAGGAGAGGTAGGAAGGGGCAAGGTGATGGAGAGCCTCGAAGCCTAGAGTGAGGAGTTTTTGTTTGGAGCGGAGGTCGATAGGCAACCACTGGAGTTGTTTAAGAAGGGGAGTGACATGCCCAGATCGTTTCTGCAGGAAGATGAGCCAGGCAGCGGAGTGAAGAATAGACCGGAGCGGGGCGAGAGAGGAGGAAGGGAGGTCAGAGAGAAGGCTGACACAGTAGTCTAGCCGGGATATAACGAGAGCCCGCAATAGTAAGGTAGCCGTTTGGGTGGAGAGGAAAGGGCGGATCTTGGCGATTGTAGAGGTGAAACCGGCAGGTCTTGGTAACGGATAGGATGTGTGGGGTGAACGAGAGGGACGAGTCAAGGATGACACTGAGATTGCGGGCCTGCGGGACGGGAAGGATGGTCGTGCCATCCACGGTGATGGAGAAGTCTGGGAGCGGACCGGGCTTGGGAGGGAAGATGAGGAGCTCAGTCTTGCTCATGTTGAGTTTTAGGTGGCGGGCCGACATCCAGGTGGAGACGTCCCGGAGGCAGGAGGAGATGCGAGCCTGAAGGGAGGGGGAGAGGACAGGGGCGGAGATGTAGATCTGCGTGTCATCTGCGTAGAGATGGTAGTCAAAGCCGTGAGAGCGGATGAGTTCACCGAGGGAGTGAGTGTAAATGGAGAACAGAAGAGGGCCAAGAACTGACCCTTGAGGAACTCCAACAGTTAAAGGATGGGAGGGGGAGGAGGCTCCAGCGTAGGAGACCGAGAATGATCGGCCAGAGAGGTAAGAGGAGAACCAGGAGAGGACAGAGTCCGTGAAGCCAAGGTGAGATAAGGTATGGAGGAGGAGGGGATGGTCGACAGTGTCAAAGGCAGCAGAGAGGTCAAGGAGGATCAGAATGGAGTAGGAGCCATTGGATTTGGCTCCTGATGACCTTGTATCTACCCCAGTGCTTAGAACAGTGCTTGGCACATAGTAAGCGCTTAACAAATACGAACATTATTATTATTATTAACCCTCATGCTTTTTTTTAATGGTATCTGTTAAGTGCTTACTATGTGCCAGGCACTGTGCTAAGCGCTGGGGTAGAAACAAGCTAATCAGGTTGGGCACATCCATATCCCATGAGGGGCTAGATGCGGTAACTGAGGCACAAAGAAGTGAGGTGACTGGTCCAAGGTCACACAACACACCTATAGCGGTGCTACTAAGCTCTCAAGAGAGCTCAAATATAAAAATGATAATAATACGGCTCAATTTCAGAGATCGGTAGTCATAAAGGACAACGGCGGAGACAGATCATTGGATTCTGCGGATAATCCAGAGACATCATTTTGTCATTAGCTGCCACCTCCTGCTCACGACAGTGGTTGTTGTTGTTGCTGAGGTCACCAAGACCGCTATCGTGAAACAACGGAATTGATCTGAGTTTCACTTACTATTCCTGACTCTGACCTGAAGCCGCTAAAAAGAAGTGAAAAGATCAAACTCAGGGAAGCAGAAGGTGGAGGAGGAGGAGGAGGAGAAACAAAGGCCCAGAAGAGTATCCTTTAAAATAAAAAATGTATTTGTTAAGCACTTTTTATGTGCTAGGGACTCTACTAAGCCCTGGGGTACATACAAAGTAATCAGGTTGGACACAGTCCCTGTCCCTCATGGGGATCCCAGTCCTAATACCCTCTGGGAGGCCCAGAGACGTGAAGTGACTTGCCCACGGTCACACAGCAGACAAGTGGCAGAGCCAGGATTAGAACCCAGGTCCTTCTGACTCCCCGACTCGTCCTCCATCCGCAAGAGGCCACTCTGCTTCTCAACCCTTCAAATCAAAGACATCTGCAGGGAAACGTGATGTTACTTTTAAAGGTTCCATGCTTCCGCTATGCTTTAAAGCTTTTAATTGTCCAAGCAAATTTCCCACGGCACAGGCCTATCACACCTTTCTATTTTCCAGTGAGGGTCCTGCCTCAGGCAGATGAAGGAAAAATGCCAAGAGCCACCCAATGACTCAAGGGCCAAGCCTGCACTTTTAGCCTTGAGCAAGGCCCCTTGGCTCTCTACCTAAATGTGTTCAGAGCCACCACAATCTTGGTCCCTGACTAAGCCCTCCTTCCCTGACTAAATCCTCCTTTCCCCTTCTCCCACTCCCTTCTGCGTCGTCCCGACTTGCTCCGTTTATTCATGCCCCCTCCCAGCCCCACAGCACTTATGAACATGTCCTTAATTTATTCATATTAATGTCTATTACACTCTAGATTGTAAGCTCGGGGTGGGGAGTGAATGTGTCTGTTTACTGTTCTACTGTACTCTCCCAGGCCCTTAGTACAGTCCTCTGCACACAGTAAGCACTCAATAAATAGGATTGACTGAATGGACCTGATTTGACTCATGGTGTTGGAAAGGAAAGGTAGTATTTGGCTGGAAGGGGAGCTGGGAGGTGCTGGGAGGGGAGCATTCATTCATTCATTCATTCAATTATACTTATTGAGTGCTTACTGTGTGCAGAGCACTGTACTAAGCGCTTGCAAAAGTACAACAATAAACAGTGACATCGCCTGCTCACAATGAACTCACAGTCTAGCATACATACAAGTACATACTTCCACTGTAACAGCCACCCAAGAGCAGCGTGGCCTAAAGGATAGAGCCCGGGCCTGGAAGTCAGAAGGACCTGGGTTCTAATCCTGGTTCTGCCCCTTGTCTGCTGTGTGACCTTGGGCAAGTCATTTCACTTCTCTGGGCCTCAATTCTTTCATCTGTAAAATGAAGGTTAAGAATGTGAACCCCACGGGGTACAGGGATTGTGTCCAATCTGATTATCTTGTACCTACCCCACTGCTTAGAACAGTGCCTGGCACACAGTAAGCACTTAATAGATGCCACATTTAAAAAAGAGAAAAAAACAGAGCAGCAACTCTAGTGGATACAACATGGGCCTGGGAGGCAGGTCATGAATTTTAATCCAGGCTCTGCCACTTGTCTGCTGTGTAACCTTGGGCAAGCCACTTCACTCCTCCATGCCTCAGTTACCTCATCTGTCAGATGCGGATTGAGACCTTGAGCCCCATTTGGGACGTGGACTGTCTCCAACCAGATTTGCTTGTATCCACCCCAGTGTTTAGTACAGTGGCCGGCACATAGTAAGCGCTTCACAAATGCCCCAATTATTATTATTATTTACCGCAGGGAGGACGGGAGATTTTCCACTGAGTCACGGCTGACCACAGCTCCAACCATTGGCTCCCCTGGGGACATGCCTCTGCTTCAATCATGCAGGAGAAGGAGCAGATAAAGGATGAAAATTGCAGGTGTTGCCTCCAGCCTTACCAGTGGAGCCCAAGGAGAGGCAGGGTTGAGGCTCAGGCTTTGGTTCTGCATGGCCTAATGGATAGAGCCCGGGCCTGGGAGTCAGAGGGATTTCATAATAACAGTAATAATTGTTATATTTGTTAAGCACTTATTTTGTGTCAGGTACCGTTCTAAGCGCTGGGGTGAATACAAGCAATTCGGGTTGGACACAGTCCCTATCCTACATGGGGCTCACAGTCTCAATCCCCATTTGACAGATGAGTTAATTGAGGAATAAAGAAATGAAATAATTTACCCAGGGTCACATCAGAGACAAGTCGGGGAGCTGGGATTAGAACTCATGACCTTCTGACTCACAGGCCCGGGCTATAGGCACTGGGTTCCGATCCCAGCTCTGTTATGTGTCTGTTGGGCAAGTCACTTCACTTCTCTGGATTTCAGTGACTTCATCTGGAAAATGGGGACAAAGATTGGGAGTCCATGTGGAAGAGGGACTGTGTCCAACCCAACTGCCTTCTATCCACCCCAGTGCTTAGAACAGTGCCTGGCACATAGTAAGCACTTAACAAATGTCACAGTCATTATTATTATTACTCATATTTATTAAATGCTTACTGTGTACTTAGAACAGTGCCTGGCACATTAGCGCATAACCAGTACCACAATTATTATTATCATTACTCTATCAATCATATTTATTAAGCACTTACTGTGTGGAGAACACTTTATTGAGTGCTTGGGAGACTACAAAAGAACTGATTTGATAGACATGCTCCTTCCCCATGATGAGCTTACAGTCTAGAGGACGCTAGCCATTGGTTATCAGCTCAACAGACTGTGAGTGTTTAGAGAGTCAGAGGACCTGGGTTCTAGTCCCAGCCGTGCCACTTGTCTGCTGTGTGATCTTGGAGCAAGTCACTTCACCTCTCTGTGCCTCGATTACCTCATCTGTAAAATGAGGATGAAGACCTTGACATCTCTATGGGACAGGGACTGTGTCCGACCCGATTATCTTGTTCCTACCCCAGTGCTTAGTAAAGTGCCCGGCATATAGTTAGTGCTTAACAAATGCCATTTTAAAGGAAGAGAGCAGGGATCATGTCAACCAACTCAATTCTCTTGTCCTCTTCCAAGGGCTTAAAACAGCATTCTGCACACAGTAAGGACCCAATAAATACCACCGATTATTTGATTGAGTCTACCAGCCCCAATCATAGCAGCTGCCGTGGCGATAAGGGGTTTTATCCTTTTCTGCTGCTGCAAGTGATCCACTTATAAATGAATAAGTAAAAGTTTCACGAAAGCTCGTGTAACTGGCATTTCTGTTATTCTCCCAATTCAAGAGCCAACTTGGCCTAAAAGAAGAAATCTACAGTGAACATTCATTTATTCATTCAGTCAGATTTACTGAGCCCTTACTGTGTGTAAGCACTGTACTAAGCTCTTGGGAGAGTACAGTACCATAAACAGACACATTCCCTGCCCACACTAAGCTCCCACTCCTCAGTCCCTGACTTGAATTAACCAGAACATCTCCTTTTCTCTGAGCTGTGAATTCTCTAGCTGCTAAGTACTGATTTGGACAACCGGACTATCTAGTTGAAAGTGTTCCAAATAAGATCCTAGATTAAGAAATAAGAGCATTCCAATCTCAGATTCAATGACTTCCTTAAAATGAGCAATCAGTCGTATTTTTTTTAATTTACCTGTTTATTTTTACGGTATTTATTAAATGCTGTGTGCCAGGCACTGTACTACGTGCTGGGGTAGATACAAGCTAATCAGTTGGACACAGTCCATGTCCCACATGGGGCTCACAGTCTTAATCTCCATTTTATAGATCAGGTGACTAAGGCACAGAGCCGTTAAGTGACCTGCCCGAGGTTGCACAGCAGACGAGTGGTGGAAACGGAATTAGAACCCAGGTCCTCTGAGTCCAAGGACTGTGCTCTAACCACTAGACCACACAACTTCCCTATCTACTTAGTACTTTCTCTGTGCTTACCACTGCATTGAGCATCTGAGAGAGAACAATAAAGTTAGAAGAATAACTCCAACAACCACATTTACTGAAACTCAAGTGGTTACATTTTCAGGAATAATAGCAATAGAAAGCTTATCCTCCCATAATTATAGTTACAAAAGAGCCACATAATCATTGTGGCAGTGTAGTAACATCACTGGGGTAACCGTCAATGCGGTCTTCTTTATAAACCATAATTACTAGGGTATGATTTATCATTTCAAACTATGTTTCAATGATAGCTGATGGACAAAATTATCCTCCAAGTGGGGGGTTCTTTTCTAATGAGAATAATAATAATAATAATAATAATACTAGCCTTTATCAAATGCTTATTGTGTGTCAAGCAGTGTTCTAAGCGCTGGGGTAGATACTAGACAATAAGGTCAGATCCTGCTCCTCATGGGGATCACGGCCCAAGTACTTATCCTTAAATTTTTAAGAACTGAGTTTGAAAAAATGGGGTGATAATAAACTACTAAAAGCTCATCAACCCAGCAGTGGATCAGCTGAAATCCTTGCCTTCAAAATAAAATGGACTGTTATTTGTTACTTTAATTCCACCCCCAAAATAAAATGGATTCTGATTTGTTACTTTAATTCCACCCTCACATCCCACTCCTCAGCTTTAAAGCTCTCGTAAAATCTCCTCCAGCAATATTTCCCCAATTAATTCCCAACACTCCACGTTGTATCATCTGGTTGTATCAACCCAACAGTCATCGCTGGAACTTTTGCACTTCTCTCCAACCTCCACAAATAAATCAGGAGACCTGGGTTCTAATTCTGGCCTTGCCATTTGCCGCTCTAGACCTTGGGCAAAACGCTTCTCTGTGCATCAGTTTTCTTATCCATATACACATGTTCTTCTTCCCCGTTAGATTGTGGAACAGGGACTGTGACCTGATGGCACTGGATCTCTCCCAATGGTTGGCACTGAGCAAATGTTTAACCCGTACAACCCTCATTCATTCATTCATTCCATCATATTTATTGAGTGCTTACTGTGTGCAAAGCACTGTACCAAGCACTTGGGAGAGGACAATATAACAACAGACAGTCATATACCTGCCCATAAAGAGCTCACAGTTTAGAGGAAGTGCTCCCCTTCATTTTTATTACTACTACTATTTAATCGCCAATTTCAATGAACAATTGAAGGCATTTTGCCAGAACACTGGATAATAGTGTCCCTACCTGGAAAATACATCTATGAATTCAAAGTTGCCTGCTATTTTAGCACCCAGGTTCTTCAATAAGAATTTAGCTGCACGTAAAATGGCACCCTTTGCTGGCTCACATACATTGAAGAATGTGTGTTTAAGTAATTTTGGAAACACTTCCCACGTCTCCTTCGCAAATATAATCTTATCTGCCTTTCAAATGTGTTAGTGTTAAAATGTTCTTAGGGAAAATAATTTCACCTTTACAACCCCACTACCAAATATTCTTTGTCCACAGCACATGCTTTCTCTGCCCATTTTCAATAGAATTAGGGAGTTAGGGAATGACATCCTCACAACACGCATCTAATCTAGATGAAGGACGATGCAACGTTGAAAGAAAAGTCCACTTTCGCGCATCCAGCGTTAATCCAGACATATAGACTCTAACCCAACTTGTCCTTAATGTCGGTTTATCAAAAAAGCAACCCCTGCATTTTAGAAGAACTCGGTACAGTTTCTTGTCTTTATGTCAAAGTTAATTTCATCCCTGCCGAACCCAAGACCAAGTTCGGTTACATGCAAGCCATGTTACTGGATACTCCTTTCCAAATGCTTAAGATACGTTTGAGTTGAAATAATGTGGGTGTTGAATCAGAAAATGTTTAAAAAAAAGAACACAAACATCTGGAAAAAAACAACGGAATGGAAATCAAAATACACACTTCTAAAGCTTCAACTTCAAAATCAAGTTTCAAGTTTCCCCCATAAATTGAAGCTTGAGACCCCTAGAAGTAGAACCAAGTTGGTTAAATTTCCAGGAGTTTTCAATCTGACCCACTGAAATGGATTTTATTATAATTCCTTCTTCAGTCTCCTCTGCCCCACCCCCGCCTCATCACTCAAGTTACTGGACTTCTGCAAAATAAGAAAAGCAAAAGCTTCTCATTTGTTGTCTCCCAAAAATTCTGGCTATCACACTAACCACCATCACTTTCCTGAGACCCAACTTCTCGATGGAGAGGAAAGCGTCTGACCTCAAAAAATGATCCTCGTTATCAAAGTAATGGAAATGCCCATTTCTAATGAATGGTACCGAACACATTCACCAAAAAAAGGGAAACAGCAGCCTGTAGTGGCAGCTGGGATTTGTTAAAAGCTTTCTATTGACAAAAAGTAACTTTAAACTCCAGTTATTTGGGTCTGTTTCTTCATCTCCTCCTTACCGTTGCTCTTTCTTTAAATACCATTAACTTCCAATTTTCAAGCATTTTTCCTCTGTCACTAATTTCCTTTCTCTTAAGAAAAAGTCCCTTGTAACAAGACACTAAAGCATCTCGGTCTTATTGTTGTTCCTTAATCTTAACTGCCTTTAAAGTCACCAACCTCCCTCCCTTCCATGGTATCTGGATCTATAATTCTCCAGGAAACTATGGAGGATTTCACCTTGGACCCTTGGGCAGGGAGGTGATTTTTCAGAAAAAAAAGTTAATCGGTGACATATTTTTGATAACTAATCATAGCATATTTTTGTAATTGCCATTATGTAATTATGGGAGACTTTGATTCTTCTTTAATAATAATAATAATAGTGGTATTTGTTAAGCGCTTATTAGTGCCGAGCACTGTTGTAAGCTCTGGGGTAGAGACAAGGTCATCAGGTTGTCCCATGTGGGGCTCATAATCTTAATCATTTTACAGATGAGGTAACTGAGGGACAGAGAAGTGAAATGACTGGCCCAAAGTCCCATAGCTGATAAGTGGTGGAGCCAGGATTAGAATCCACAACCCGACTCCCAAGCACATGCCCTTGCAACTAAACCACTCCGATTCTCACAGTTTCTCACGCTCACACTTTAACCAAAGTGGCAGAATTCTTTAGATCAATCAATCAATTAATGGTATTTATTGAACGCTTACTATGAGTAGAGCACTGTACTAAGCGCTTGGATGACTAAAGGGGTTTAGAAATGAGTGGTATGGTGGCATCAGTGAGACCAAATGCTTTTTATGGTTTCGTTTTAATGATGAGATGGAAAGAAGAGTTGAATGGCACTCAGTGTAGAAACCGAGCTAGAGGAAAAAGCGACAGAGAGATCATTCAATCAGTGAAATTTATTAAATGCTTACTATGTGCAGAGCACTATACGTGCTTGGAAGAGTACAATACAAAAAGACTTAGTAGACGTGTTTCCTTCCCACAGTAAGCTTGCAGTCTAGAGTGGGAGAGATGAGATGAGATAGAATTTTGATCATCTATCGCATCAAAAACCTCAGTTTCTTTGCTAAATGGAAGTTGATGCATTAGGCTGGGTCAATTTTCACAGTTCAAACATACTTTTATAGAAATATCCACTTTATCATTTTCTTATCAATTTTCTAGGAGGAGCCCCAACATCCTTTTGTTTTCCTAATTTTCCCCCTCCTTGGTTTCAGTTTCTATAAATATTTTCAAAACCCCACCATTGGCAGGTCAGGCACAGGACTGAGTTCCTTCCCCTGGAAAACTGAGAATCACAAATGTTAAATGCCTAATTTGAACCGGCAGAAGGTCTGGCTACCAGCATTCAACGGAGGTCTGTGAACCAGTCCCATCTTTGCATGTAGATATTGAAGGAAACGGCAAAAATATTGCTTTTCCATTTGATGAATAACATGTGACACAACCTCTAGCCTCACCAGAAAACTGAGAAAACAAGCTATCTCTGTGTGAGAGAGTGTGTTTGTGTGTGTGTGTGTGTATGTGTGTGTTGTGTGTGTGTATAGATGGAGACAAAGCATTATCTCTCTAAACTGTAAGCTTTTTTGGGCAGGGAACATGTCTACCAACTCTACTGGACTGTACTCTCCCAAGAGCTTAGTACGGTGCTCTGCACACAGTATGCGCTCAATAAATATCATTGATGATCTCCTAGTCATAATGAGCATTTATTTGTGAAGCACTACGTGCCAGGCACCGTACTAAGCACTTGGTTGGATACAAGCAAATCAGGTAGGACATAGTCCCCGTCCCACATACGGCTCGCAGTCTCAATCCCCTTTTTACAGATGAGGTAATCGAAGCCTGGAGAAATGAAGTGACTTGCCCAAGGTCACACAGCAGACAAGTGGAAGAGCCGTTATTAGATCCCGGGACCTTCTGACTTCCAGGCCCGTTCTGTATCCACTACGCCATGCTGCTTCTCTACCTGGGTAATCATCTCTGAGCTCTCTGAGAGACTCCAAGAGAGAACGGATGCTGACTGGCTGTGAGAGGACTGATACTTCACTATAATCAATCAATCCGTGTTATTTACGGAGGGCTTACGCTGTGCTAAAGCACTTGGGAAAGTACAATACAACAGAATTAGTAGATGCATTCCCTGTCCATAATAAGTTTACAGTCTATAATCCCTTCCCAACTCCAGAGTTCATCTCCAAGAGGAGTTTAAGAGAAATGTGTGGCTACACAACAAAATAACCCCAAGGCCAGTCACCACCCACTCTGGTAGAACACTCACCCATATAAGTATCCATATTATCCGACTCAAGCACAATCCACAGGGAAAACACTAAGACCTATTTCAAGCTTATAAGCGACGCTTATACTCACCTGCAAGACCAGTTATTTTTTTCTTTTAAAATCACATGAATCCCTAGAGGATTTGCAGTAAGCCACCTGAACAAATCAACATTCAGTTCCCTGAACCAAGATGCTGGTCCCTTTTTAACTGTGGTTCTCGTGGATTACAAGGGGTCTGATTCCTTAGTTTAGCCTACTGGAAGAAGGAATACTAACCCTACCTCATAGTGGGGGAGAGAAACTTGGATTATTAATCCACTGTGAGGTAAAGATTGTAAGGCACGTAAAAAATCCAAGAAGTAATAACCAATGCTGAAATCAACTCTTTTGTGCAGAAGCCAGTTTATTGTGAACTGCAAATCTATTCCTGTGGAAAATGTCACATGTCTTTTGTATGACCTTGGACAACTTCTCTGGGCCTCAGTTTCCTCACCTGCAAAATGGGGATTAAGAGTTTGTGCCCCTATGGGACAGTGACTGTGTCCAACTTGAATGACTTGTATCTACCCCAGTGGTTAGAACAGTGCTTGCCACATAGTAAGCGCTTAACAAGTACCATAATTATAATTATTATTAAGTTAGTCACTCTTTTCTGCTGGCCACACTTTTCCCCCAAGAACTTCACTGAATGTAATTCTTCACTTCTCATGGTTGTCTAACCTTCCTGGAAAAAGCTAATCCAAACCAAGAAGGAACATATCCTTACCAAAAAATACACTCTTGCCTTTTATTTTCTCTTCAAAGACTAAAATTTTGTATTCTAAAACCAGAAATTTAGCTGGATTTTTATATTTCTTAATTCCCAATGCAGTCTTCTCCCTTTTCATAGCCAATACGTCTAAATTAAATAGGCTTAGATGGGCACTTAAAACCCTTTGCCTCATTTATGAACCTCACCCACAGTGAAGACTAGAAAAGCCTCAAAGCGTGGCAAACCCTTGGGATTCAGGAAATACTCATAGAAAAATTACTCCATAGAATTGTCTTTTATTTTACTTCAGTATGGTAAATTGTGCTCTACCAGTTAAACTTGGAAAAAGTCACCCATCTTGCAACACTTTCACGACTAACTCTGAAATATCTCTAATCACCTGTCAACAATATTCTTTATTTTTAAAGTCCTTGTTAGCACAGGCACAACACAGATATGTCTTATTTGTTCTATCTACTTTTACCGTCGATATAGGGCTATCTTGGGTATTCTCATTAGAGTTCCACTCTTTGAGAAAAGGTGCAGAACGCTTTTGAAATATTTAACAAGATCAACGTAGACTATTTTATACTTGTTACTTGGAAAGGAATCTCATCTTTAAAATGGGACTTGGATGCTTCAAATGGAAGGAATAACTGCAGTGGCATTCCAATAGCAGTCCGGTCAATGAAAAGCAGCATTAAGGCAAAGATCAAACCAGGTATTCTTGAGGAGAGGAGGGGAGAAGAGAATGATTAATTAAAAAAGAGAAAGGTATACAAAGAAGAAAAAGTCAAGCTAGAAAAAGGAAGGTCAAGTAGAGAAAGCGGGAAAAGTGAGACGAGGGAAAGGAAAAATGAGATACTGACCTTAAAATACAACTTTTCCTTGAGAAGGAGTTGGTGGGGTGGGAAGAAGAGGGAAGGGAAAGAGAAAGGAAATCAGGAAGGGAAAAGGGAGAGAGAAGGGAAGAGAGGGAGGGAAGGAGAGAAAGAGAGAAAGGGTAAGGAGAGAAAAAGAAGCACATGAGAGGGTGGAGAGCTAATACACAGAAACTTGTGTGAGTGAGTGTGGGAAGTTTAGGGGGAAAAGGAAATAAGGAGGTGATGAGAGTCTCATTAACTTCAATTATCAATTCAGTGAATTTTTAGTTTCAAAAGAACCAAACATCTGTATGGCCAAAGGATCAAGGTTAGTATACAAGTATGTAACTTTAACACCAGCATCCACAAAGTCACCACCAGAAAAAAAAAAGTCTAGCTGAAAAATTTTTATCTTGGCATTTACTCACCAGACAAATGAAAATCATAAACAGGAGCTAACCAACTAGTTAAATGAAGTTTCTACAAAGAAGTTTACAAAGGCTGAGACTTTTGTGAAGCTTGCAAAAATGGCCATTTAATTTTTTAAGACTTATTTGGATACCTTCCATATGAATTTTATAACCATTTATAATCACCTTCCAAAGTCTCCTAACACCCTTTTAACCTAGTTACTCAATAATTGAACAAGTTATCTCATTGTTACCCAGTCCCTAAGGAAGAAAAAAGGCTCTTTTTATGTTGATAAGAGATACACAAGGAGTCATTCCCAGAACACAAAAGGGTCTCCAAGGAAAAAGGTAGGAAATGTGATAACCAATCTGCCCTTAACCCTTTCAGAGATCCATTAAACCAGTAGGAAACACAAGAGAGATGAATTTAAACAACAAGCAGGCAGGAGATCCACTTCAAAAATAACCTCAAGACTCTTTCATGATATGAAAGGTGAAAACTGGAATTGATGACTTACCCATTTCCTGGGCCGGCCTCTTGGTCGTTTTTCTCCAGTGGCTTCCGCTTTCTGAAAAGCAGAGGGAGGACATTGTTTGGTTACATGGGTCAGTGATTTTCATAACAAAAAATGGTGTTGGGTTGGGTGTCTCCTGGGTTTGAGTTTAACTGTGATATATAGTAGGTGGAAAGCAGAGTGGCTTAGTGGATAGAGCACAGGCCTAGGAGTCAGAGGGACCTGGGTTCTAATCTCAGCTCTACCATTTGTCTGTAGGTGATCTTGGGCAAGTCACTTCACTACTCTGGCCTCAGTCACCTCATCTAGAAAATGGGGATTAAGAGTGTGAGCTCCATATGGGACAGGGACTGTGTCCAACCTGATTAACTCGTATCTTCAACAGTGCTTGGCACATAGGAAGCACTTAACAAGTACCACAATTATTAATTATTATTAAAACTCCTTAATGCTATTTTAGATGCCAAAATTGGAGAGCTCTGAAAGGATACTGTGGCTCTTTAAACAAACTCTTCTACTACTTACCTTTTCCTAGGTGATCTCACTCTCCTATCAAATGTATTTCAATTGATCAATCGTATTTATTGAGTGCTTACTGTGTGTAAAGCACTGCACCAAGTGCTTGGGAGAGTTCAAAATTAAGTTCGTTGTGGGTAGGAAATGTGCCTGTTTACTGTTGTATTGTACTCTCCCAAGAGCTTAGTTCATTGCTCTGCACACGGTCAGCGCTGGCTCGGTGGAAAGAGCACGGGCTTTGGAGTCAGGGCTCATGAGTTCGAATCCCAGCTCTGCCACTTGTCGGCTGTGTGACTGTGGGCAAGTCACTTCACTTCTCTGCGCCTCAGTTCCCTCATCTGTAAAATGGGGATTAAGACTGTGAGCCCCATGTGGGACAACCTGATTCAACTATATCTACCCCAGCGCTTAGAACAGTGCTCGGCACATAGTAAGCGCTTAACAAATACCAACATTATTATTACTATTATTAAATAAGATTGAATGAATAAATGAATGAATGAATGAACAGAGTTGACAGACACATTCCCTGCCTATAAGGAGCTCCTATCATGACATTTTAATATTTGTACACTATCTGGTGGGTATATTTTACTTTTCCTCATTATCGGAGGAATGGTATTTTCCTCATGTTTCTATAGAAAAAATAATTGCCAGAATTAGAGATTGGGAAGGAATAATTTCTAGTACTATCACCTACTATTTCACATTTGCTGTTGAAGTGGGTAGTTCAAATTTAATAATAATAATAATAATAATAATAATGGTATTTGTTAAGCGCTTAATATGTGCCAAGCATTGTTCTAAGCACTGGGGTAGATAAAAGGTAATCAGGTTGTCCCATATGGGGTTCACAGTCGTAATCCCCATTTTACAGATGAGGTAACTGAGCCACAGAGAAGTTAAGCGGCTTACCCAAGGTCACCCAGTAGACAAGTGGCGGAGCCAGAATTAGAACCCACGTCCTCTGACTCCCAAACCTGTGTTCTTTCCATTGAGCCACGCTGCTTCTCCACCTTTCTTCCTCAGGAAAGAAGTCTGATTTGCTTTCTTTTTCATTCATTCAATTGAATTTATTAAACACTTGCCATTTGCAGAGCACTAAACTAAGCACTTGGGAAAGTACAGTACAACAGTAAAGAGGGACAATCTTTGCCCAGGACAGACTCAGAAGTATTAAAATCCCTCTTGAGGGATACAATAAAATACCTGAGAATGGCTGGAAACCCAGCAAGAAGATGGAAAAAAAAAGGGGAGAGCTAGCCAGCCACTTTTCTGGCTGGAGAAATGTAAATAGGTGGAATCTCCCAAAGATCTGAGAGCCCATTTTATTTAGCATTTTCATTAATGTTATATAAAAATAGGAATGCAGGCAGTGAAATCTTCAAGTCTGCAGAAGGCGCTAAACTCTTCCAGGTGTCAAAATTCTATGCAGTTAGGGATTAAACTGCAGGAAGATTTCAATTGTACATTCTTAAGCGCTTAGTACAGTGCTCTGCACACAGTAAGCACTCAATAAATATGACTGAATGAATGAATGCCTGAATGAGAGGGTAAAGAAGTGTAAGTAGGTTTTCCATGTGAGCAGATGCCAAATAGCAAAAGTAAAAAAAAATCAAATTACAACTCCAGAATCTCTCCTTTTAATATTATACTGCACATACACAGTGCACCCCCTTCACATTAATGTCTATCTCCCGCTCTAGACTTTAAGTGTCTTGTTGAAGGTGGTATTGTTGAGCACTGTACTAAGCACTTGGAAGAGTACAATCCAATAGAGTTAGACTGTAAGCTCCTTGTTGGCTGGGAATGAGTCCATCAATTCTTGTTACATAGCAGTCAAGTGACAGTTACCTCATCCGTAAAATGGGGGTGAAGACTGTGAGCCCCAAGCTGAACATGAACTATGTCCAACCTGATTAGCTTGCATAATAATATAATAATTGTAATATTTCTTAAGTGCTTACTATGTGCCAAGCACTGTACTAAACGCTGGGATGGATACAAGCAAATTGTGTTGGACACAGTCCCTTTCCTACCTGGGGCTCAGAGCCTCCAACCCCATTTGACAGATGAGGTGCCTGAGGCACAGAGACGTGAAGTGAGTTGGCCAAGGTCACACAGCAGACATGGAGCAGAGCTGGAATTAGAACCCATGGCCTTCTGAATCCCAGGCCCTTGCTCTATCCACTATGCCATGCTGCCCCAGTGCTTAGAACAGTGCCTGGTTCCGAGTAAGCGTTAACAAATACCATAGAAAATGATGCCAAGCATTATGAAGTGCAGATGAAAGCATTTTATGCACAGCACCCACTTATGCCACAGCCCAGTGGACAGCCTTTGTAGCTGATACAGTCTTCACTTCCTGCTGTTTTTCAGAATTCTTGCTGGTCCTGTCTACCCCATAAAAGTGACTTAGGGCAATCGGTTGGCTTTGAGCAGAGTCAAAAACAGCAAACAGCAAGCAAACAACCGAAGAGCCGAAGCAGTTAAATTAGATGTCTGCAGTGTCTGAACTCAGATAAGCATCAGATGGAACACAAAGCTTTTAGTGAGGATAATTTTACATCGGTACATATGCCAACATAAAGGTATAATGTTAAATTCTTAGCTATATTATGTGTACATACGTACTCTGCTATTGTGCAGGGAAATAGCTCCTGCTAAGTATGCTTATTTTAAAATCATTTTAAACCATATTATTTTGCCATGTTTTGGGCCACTTTTTTTTTAGGGTATTGGCTAAGCGCTTACTCTGTGCCAGGCACTGTAGTAAGCGCTGGGGGGAACATAAGCCAATCAGGATGGACACAGTCCATGTCCCAAATGGGGCTCACAGTCTTAATCCCCATTTTACAGTGGAGGTAACTGAGGAGGTAAGTGAGTTGCTCAAGGTCACACAGCAGGCAAGTGACAGAGCAGAGAATAAAATCCAGGTTCTTCTGACTCCCGGGCCAAGCTCTATCCACTAGGTCATGCTGCTTCTGTTTAATGCATTAATACCTTCTACGTTATATTCTAAGGGAAATAATACTAAATTTAGTGTTCTTCCACATACCATTCTATTTTCATGGAACCAATTAAGAACACTAGCTTGGGAACTCAATGGAAGACTCTGAGTTAGCTCTCTGTCTTCAATCAACCAATCAATCAATGATATTAATTGAACTCTTACCATGCACAGAACACTGTGCCAAGCACTTGGGAGATTACAATAGAGTTCATAGACACAATCCCTGTCGACAAAGAGATTACGACCTAGGAGAATACTAAGGAAAGAGATCTTGAATCGCTTGTGTGTTTCTTTAGGAGTAGAGACAAAATAAAACAAAACAAACTGCCCTGTTTCTTGTGCACCTGGAATGTGCATGCAGGTCTGATTGCATCTTAGAAAAGACAGGGTGCTGGAGAAGGAATTGAGATGAGCTACTAAAATCCTCTGCACACAGTAAGCGCTCAATAAATACAACTGATTGACTAAAATGGTCAGGCAAGGAGAAGAAGGGTAGATGGAGATAATAAGAACTCTTTGGACAACTGAAATGAAGGATGGTGGAATAACAGGTGATGTGACAAGTCTAGAAAATCATGAAGACCACATGCAAAGCAACAAGGACTTTTTATTCGGTAAATCCTACAACACCGTGATGAGGTAGGGTATCTGTAGAAAGTGGTAGATTCATGACAAACAATAGGATACACTTCTTTACATGGTGGGTGGTGAGCATATGGAATTTGTTATGGCAGGAAGTTGCGGAAGCATAAAATATCAATAGGTTCAAGACGGGTTTGGATAAATTCATGGATCATGGGTTCTACTGGGTTATGACAGGGAAAATTTAGGAATGTTGGAGGGAACCCTTAGAAGTCTCAAGAAGTGTTTAGAGAGATCGATGGACAATAGGTTCAAGGTGAGTTATTGGGGGGGAACGTTAAAGACGTTTGATGGTAAATCCCTAACCACGAGGATGAAGTAAGGAAAAGCATCGTCATACCGTTCCTCCCAGAGTCCTTGCTCCTTCTGACAGAAACCCAAGACTGGATTGAACAATCCTTTAATCTGACTGAGTGTAGCACTAGAAACACTCATATACATTCATTCGATCGTATTTATTGAGAATTTATTTGTGCAGAGCACTGTACTAAGCACTTGGGAGAATACAATACAACAATAAACAGACACATTCCCTGCCCACAGAGAGCTTACAATAGTACCAGTAATACTATATTTTCTACAGTGCTGTGTCCAGCCCAATTCTCAGTGTCTTCAGGAAATGTGTTTCACTGCTTCCTGTCCCAGACTACAGGAAAGATTTTCCAGGGTTAAGTTCAATCATCCTTAACTAAGATTATGCTTTTCTTCCTATGCTTCCTCTCAGCCTCTCCTCTTCCTTTCCCTTACTCCTGCTCTCTTCCTTCATCCCTTTCCCCGTTTCTCTCTCCCAGTTATCTATATATTCATAACAAAAGCAAACACACAATGCAAAGTGTTCTTCACCATGCCTTTACTCTGTATTAATGACAACGTGGCTTTTTGCTTTCCTTTATCCAGTCAGATGAGCTTAGGTTAACTGGGAACTAAAATGAGAAGCAGCATGGCCTCAAGGAAAAGACGGGCCTGGAGGTCAGAGGACCTGGGTTCTAATCTCAGCTCTGCCACTAGTCTGCTATGTGACCTTGGGCAAATCACTTCACTTCTCTGGGCCCCAGTTACCACGTCTGTAAAATGGGGGTTGAGACTGTTAGCCTTGTGTGGGATAGTACCTGTGTCCAACCTGATTATTTTGTATCTACCCAATGCTTAGTACAGTTCCTGGTACATAGTAGGTCCTTAACAGCTATTATAAAAAAAAAATTATCTAGCTCCACCATCTTCACTACAAAAGGAGGTTTCCCCCCAACCGCACAATGACAGCCCCTTAAAGTCACCAAAATAGTAATGAGTCCTTTCTGGAGTAAATATTTTAGATAGTTGAAAGTGATAGCATTCCTTTGACCACCTCAACTTCCCTTGATCCTCATTCATCCTTCAGCTTATTTTGGGAGCTGAAAACTCAGAAGAATGCAAGACAGAGCATTCTACTCTCAATAGCTTATAGAGTTACCTACACATATTCTCTAGAGGAGACTTTCACTCAGAACAGGGTGCCTGAAGGTGAGCCATTTGTTTCCAAGTTTACTTGGGATCTGACTGTTCTCCCAAATTGTTCTGGGGAGGTAGTCCACTTGGAAAATAACAGTTTTCCCAAATCATGCTTACGGAGACTTGCTGGATAATGAACATTTAGGATACATACCTGCTGGATAATGAACATTTAGGATGCATACCTGCTGGATTATAATCATTTCAAACCTTTATGGCAGTAATGTCTGACATTGCAGTCTTTAAACTGTAAGCTTGTTGTGTGCAGGGAACATATATGCTAACTCTGTTATCTCCCAAGCCCTCAGTACAGCCTCCTGCACATAATAAACATTCAAAGAATACCACTGATTCATTTTCAATTTGGGAAGTGATGATAATGTGCTTTTCAGAGGAAAAGCAATTCCAATGAAGCAACCCTTTCATTCATTCATTCAATAGTATTTATTGAGCACTTACTATGTGCAGAGCACTGTACTAAGCGCTTGGAATGAACAAGTCGGCAACAGATAGAGACAGTCCCTGCCGTTTGATGGGTTTACAGTCTAATCGGGGTTGACAGACAGACAAGAACGATGGCAATAAATAGAGTCGAGGGGAAGAACATCTCGTAAAAACAATGGCAACTAAATAGAATCAAGGCGATGTACAATTCATTAACAAAATAAATAGGGTAACGAAAATATATACAGTTGAGCGGACAAGTACAGTGCTGAGGGGATGGGAAGGGAGAGGGGGAGGAGCAGAGGGAAATGGAGGGAAAAGAGGGTTAAGCTGCGGAGAGGTGAAGGGGGGGTGGTAGAGGGAGAAGGGGAGCTCAGTCTGAGAAGGCCTCTTGGAAGAGGTGAGTTTTAAGTAGGGTTTTGAAGAGGGGAAGAGAATTACCCTGATATGCACAAAAATGACTAAAGGACAAAATATAATAATTATCACTCAAGATTGTTAAAAGAACAATCTAGCTCGTTAGTAGTTCCGACGAGTGCTAAGTATAAAATAAATCCCTCTCTGAGAACGCTTTTCAATAAAACACATTTTCTACTACAAGTTTTTGTTTTCTCTAAAATCGCATGACTTGGAAGTGCTAACAGAAGTTTGTAAAAATATAAGCCCCCCAAATAAGTATCTGCATTCATTTACAAGGCATCCACCTAAATCCAGGAGTCATAGCTAGTAACACTGGATTTATTACAACAACATTTTACAGGTATCCTGGAGGGTACCATTTTCTAAAAGGCAGGTAAAGGATAATAATAACAATTGTGGTATTTGTGAAGTGCCTATTATGTGTCAGGCGCTGTACTAAGTGCTGGGGTGGAAACAAGAAAATCGGGCTGGACACTTTCTCTGTTCCACATGGGGCTCAGTCTTAATCTCTGTTTTACAGATGAGGTTACTGAGGCCCAGAGAAATGAAGAGACTTGCCCAAGGCCACAGAGCAGACAAGTGGCAGAGCTGGGATTAAAACCCAGGTCTTTCTGACTTCCAGACCCGTGCTCTATCCACTAGGCCAGGCTGCTTCTCTAATTATTATTATTATCACTAATACTAGAGAATACACAATAATGTGTAATCTATAACTATAATACATATATAATGTGTAATATAAAGCATAATGATATATTATTATGAAATATTACAAACCAACCACACCTAGTGTCATTAAATGAAAGGGAAAATGTTCCTATTTCCGACCATCTGACCCCCTATTTCCCGAAAAGAAATGGGATTTGATTGCTCTTTCAGGGTATTGCCAGCATCGGTCTGCAAATGTTCACAAGTAATTACTTGTGCTCTTTCCTCCTAAGCCAGGTCTCTTTCTTCAAACCTTACTCTGCTTTCATTTTCCTGTCCACAGAGCCCAAAGAAAAGAAGTCTGGGTAATTATCCGATTAAGTCAATCAACGCAGGGAGTCAAATTGTACAATTTGAATTTTTTGGACGGATTGATGTGATTGTACCTGTTTGCATTGATGAAATTCACCCGATTTGCCAAGTATTTATTGCATTCTGCATTTGTGGAGCTGACTCTTTTTTTCCCCTTCTTTGAAATTAGTCTCATCCAAGACTCTTCACTGTCAGCTCTCACGTTCGGTCTACCGCCAGATTCCTCTGGTTCTTCCTGTGCAACAGCTCCTGGCTCAGCCTCTTCTTCTCCGTCCAAACTGCTCCTATCCCTGGTACAAACTCTGTTCTTGCCCCGACTGGACTAACACACTAGTCTCCTCTCTGCTTTAATAATAATAATAATTGTGATACTTGCTAAGCACCTACTACCTGCCAGGCACTGTACTAAGCGCTGGGGTGAACACAAGCAAATCAGGTTGGACAGTCTCTTTCCCATGTGGGGCTCACAGTCTCAATCCTCATTTTACAGATGAGGTAACTGAGGGCCAGAGAAGTGAAGCGACTTGCCTGAGGCCACACAGCAGACAAGGGGTGAAGCCAGGAATAGAACCCATGACCTTCTGACATCCAGGCCTAGGCTCATTCCACCATTCCATGCTGTTTCCCACCTCTCCCCACTCCACTGTCCACTACATACTGCTTTTCGGCTCACCTTCCGGAAATGGCTTTTGGTTCAGATCTCCCCTCTCCTCAAGTCCTCGCCTGGCTGTCTATATCACTCGCTCCATAAAACAAAAATTTCTCACAATTGACTTTGACACTTTCTGTCATCTGACTCCACCTTCCCTTGCTACTCCCTTCCCCTCTGGTTCCTCAACTGGAGAAGCAGCTTGGCTTAAAGAATAGAGCACAGGCCTGGGAATCAGAAGTACCTGGGTTCAAATCCAGACTTCACCACTTGTCAGCCAGGTAACCCTGAGCAAGTCACTTAACTTTTCTGTGCCTCAGTTACCTCATCTGTAAAATGAGGATGAAGATTGTGAGCCCAAAGTGGGACAGGGACTCTGTCCAACCTGATTTGCTTGTATCCACCCTAGTGCTTAGTAGAGTGCCTGGCACATAGTAAGCACTTAAATACTTAAATACCACAATTATTATTATTATTATTATGAATTTCCCAGCACAATGAGTTGCATCATCTCTATGTTCAACTCTAATCCTTAAGAACATACATATATACGTTCATTCAATTGTACTTATTAAGTGCTTACTGAGTGCAGAGCATTGTACTAAGCACTTGGAAAGTACAGTTAGGCAACAAATAGAGACAATCCCTACCCATCAGGCTCACAATCTAGAAGGAGGAGTATATATGTACTTTTCAGTACTTGTGTCTATGTGTATTCTCTAGTTGTAAATATTTTTACGTCTGTCACTTCCATTAGAGCGGGAAACGTGTCACATCTTTATTCTGTACCTCCCAAGCAATAAATGCTACTTCTACTACTATTAAATTCAGAACTAGATTTTTACGTTTCTAAGTTGGCAGGTGACACTCATAATAAAGTCTCCCTCTGGGTGACAGTGTGGCTGTTCATTGCCGTATTGTACTCTCCCAAACTCTCAGTGCACTGTTCTGCATACAGTAAGCGCTCAATAAATACGATTGACTGACTGACTGAAAAGCTGGATACCTTGACCATCCCATGTAAATTGTTATTGCTTTTTTAACTTTATGGGGATTGGGTAAAAAATTGTATGAAATAAAGTTGTACAACATGTAATATTTTATGTATTATGTGATTAATATTACATTATATATAATGATATAGTCTTAAATCATTCCACAAGAAGTTGTACACAGTAAGTGCTCAATAAATACGACTGAAAGAAGTTCCTAAAATATACAGCAAATTTTCCATTCTTGAAGGAAATCAGTAGAAGAGGATAAAAAAAGAAAACACAGCCCTCGAGACTGTAAACTCATTGTGGGAAGGGACTGTGTCTATTTATTGCTGTATTGTACTCTCCCAAGCTCTTAGCACAAAGCTCTGCACACAGTAAGAGCTCAATAAATACGATCAAATGAATGAATGAATGAAAACGGAATAGACTACTATGGTTCAAATGGCAAAATAGCATAGTGCTCTTCCATACATCTTGAACTTCTAAACATTTTTGGCCACTTTTTCAATTTATTTGATTTCTACCTTGTGATGAAAAAAAATGGTTTTCCTACAAGTTCTTGCTACCATTTTCTCATGACCAATCAGGAAGGCCTAGAAGGAAGGACAATAAAATAAAAAGTTGAAGATAAAACAGTGGAAAGCAAATACCAAGAACTTTCAAGTAGAACTGAAGACCAGGAGGACGCATGATTAGAAAGAACTTCATTAGAGCACAATGGGGACAATAAAAATCAAAAGTGAATTGTAAAGATAATGGCATAAGGGACTAGTCTTCACACCAATTTTTCTCTTTCACAAGATAAATCTTTCAAAATATATTGAAGAAGCTTCTTTCTAAAAGCACGTCTTATTTAGCCACATTCCCATATTTGAATAGTCTCTAATTTTGGAAAGAAGATATAGAAACCTTATCCCTTTTTCTTCAGTTTTATCTTCCCTTCTACAAGTATTAATCACACTCTTGACTCCTGAAAAGGTATTCTCCCAGGTCTGTGCCCTAAACATATAAATGAAAAAATAAAAATAATTCCCTAGATTGGAGGTTACGAGGGGGTTCTACTCCCCATTACCCACTGCAGTGCTCTCTGTGTAGTAAGTGCTCAATAAATACCATATAGGGGGTTGATTGTTTACATTTCAGAAGGCTTTTTATCAAAATCTTACTAATCTCATCTATCAGGATATAATTTTTATCTTCTAGCTCAAGGGATGACAACATGAGTTGGTGGAAAGTGCTGAAGACAACAGAGTCAGGAAGCACCTAGTCCCAAATCTGCCACTTGACCTCAGGCAAATCAGTAATCTTCTCTGTGCCTCAGCTCCCTCACCTGTAAAATGGGGATGAAATAGCTAATTTGCCCTCCCTCTTAGACTACGAGCCTTGTGTAGAGGAGAGACTATGTCCAATCTGATTATCTTGCATCTGCCTCAGCATAATACCTAGTTTTATTGTTGTATTGTACTCTTCCAAACTCTTAGTACAGTGCTCTGCACACAGTAAGCGCTCAATAAATTTGACTGAATGAATGTTCCATAGTATACCATATAATAAATGCTATAATTACTACTATGAGGCATATAACAGTGAGATAGCATTTCACCTGTATAAATCCCTACTACACCAATGGACCACCAAGATTGAAACTGAGTTCTAAGAGGCTGCGTTGAAGCCTGATGCAATCCACTTTGACTTTTATGATAATCACTGCCGGACTTATCTCACCTTCCATCCCTTTCGACCAAAGCCAGACCTTGATCACAGTAGGTAAGCTTGGGATCGTTTGCCTTCTGAACAAATAGTCCTTGGCCAGGAAAAGACTAAGGTTTTCACATTATTCTCAGTTTATGTTTTGTGTATGTGGAAGTTACTGGAAGACTCTAAAAAATTGGGGGGAATCTGTAATAAAAAAAATGTTCCACCAAGTGAACCTTGGTTCTCCAACTCTTGACTATTCATGTCCTACGAAAAGCATTTTATGAAAGGGTTCCTATGGACTTCATTCATTCCATCGCATTTATTGAGCGCTTACTGTGTGCAGGGCACTGTACTAAGCGCTTGGGAAGTACAGTTCAGCAACAAAATAGAGACCATCCCTGCCCACAGCGGGCTCACAGTCTAGAAACAGGGACAACAGACCCTGACAACAGAGCGGAATCAATGACAGTGGAACCTGTACGTTCTGGTGACACCTGACTTCGAAGCTGTTTTATTCCAAGTTGGCTCAGAAACTACAGTCAGAGACCCTTAACGAGACAAGTCGGGATGTAAATAATTTAAAAGGCTCTTTGGGCACCCATCAATTGCTAAGCAAGAACTCGGTGAGAGAATCCCAATCATATAAATTGTATCTGTCTTTGCAAAATGATGTGTTGAGCTATCAAGATAAAATGTGTCAGGGGGAAAGGAAGACCAGAGAAACAGATAACTCTTTGAACAGAGACTGCTACCACACCAAGTAAAAAGGCCTGACATTAAGGATTTTTCAAAAGAAAATAAGCACTCTCTAAGATACTAATACAATTAGGTTTTACACAACTGTAATTGTGCTGAGACTTCCATAGGACATTTTACTTCATTTGCCTCCCAACCTGGTTATTTCTACCTTTTCTCCAGTCTGACTTCTTATGTTCTGGATCCCCGATAGCTGACAGCGATCATAAAGACTTTAAAACTGACTGATTTGCCTGACCCCGCTCGGAATGGAACCCTCTGCCTTCTAAGGTGACTGGGGTCAGTGCCAGCCATCATCGGCACCAATTTAAACCAGATCGTAGCGAAACCCAAGCCTGCTGTTATCGGGATCCTCGGGAATATAACTGGGAAAGCTAAAAACGGGTTTTTACGCAGCCCATTGTCACTTCGGTTTTGCAGAGTGGGCTTTTCTTACCTCAAGGTCTCTGACATCTAACTCCCTCCAATTAAAACAATCCTCTTCATCCTACCTTAAAGAAACTAACCAAAAAAAAAAAAACTTCTTTGATGAAATGAATTTGACTTACAGATTTACACACGGGGGGTTGCAAACAGCCTATCTGAAGTTCTTTCTTGACAGAAAGCAATTAATTTTTTAACTGCTAAGAAACGTATCTTTCTCTACTCCAAACAGAGCAATGCTCAACAGTTCTGTCCGGAACAAACGTAAGAGACAGGTAGAGTTTCATGGCAATCAATGATCAACCAATGAGCAGCTACAACTCAAACTAAAGAAAAAAACTAGGTAATACATGAAAAAAGGGTCCGTGACTCATTTGTTAGTTGTTACTGATTCTCTACAAAATGAATTCTTTTTTTAGCTCAACTTTTCAAAGAGTTTGAAATAGTAACACCATAAGCTTGGTTCAAGGACAGGGCCTGAGCACTTTCACACTAACCAAAGTGATCATCTATTACACTGTTTTTTCCGGTTTTTTGAAGATTTTGAGCATGAATTTTTTTTAATGGTCATTCATTCATTTTAACGTATCTTTGTAGCTACGGGTAATAAGGACATTTTTATAAGGCTATGACCTGAAATTGCTGTATTGCTGCATTATTAGCTGTCCAATTGGTCTTGCAACATTCTACATGCATTGTCAAGTTCCTCCTCGCTAATTTCCTAACAAGCACAGTTTGTTTTCCAATGCCCCAAGGCCAGTTTACTAAGTCCAAACACAAGTTCTGCGAGTAAAGAAACACCATATACACGGGGACATTTCAAACACATAACCCAATCATGATCCCAGCGTTGGATGGGCCTTTACTGATCCAAAGGTATTTATTTTTTTCCAGGAAAATAAAACAAAGCCCCGGTGCTACACAGGGTTTAGTTAGCATTGTACCAGTTTGAGTAATACATTTTTAATTGTGATAGGTAATTGTTTGCAAAAGAACACCCAATAAATTAATCATGATTGCTTTCTCATATCTGCTGGGGCGGAGGGGAGATTCAGTAGGTGTACATTTATCTTACATATTGTGAACACTATAGTACATTTCAGTGAATTCACTTGGAGAAGAGACAAGCCACACACTTTCCTTAAGAAATTTCAACCATTTTCAACAACTTGTGTTGCAACCCAGTTAACCTATATAGTATCTCAGCAAACTTAACCAACATGGCTTTGACTCTTTAAAGGAACATAAGAGTGTTCAGAGACCTACCAACAAAAGTCATTATTTTTAAACCCCACCCCACCAGCTAAAAGTTTCTTGGAGAAAACTGAAGGGGGACAAAATCAGACACTCTATAAGCAAAAGTTTCAATTCCTACTCCCTTTCACGAGAGTTTTCATAAGAGAACTTGTGAAATAATTATGTTGTGGTGGAAAGAAGAAAAATACTGGGTTTCAGAGAAGGACTTTTTTTTCCTTTGGGGAAAAAGGCAGGGGGATGCAGCTGAAGACATACTTATACTTCTGAAAACTTCCACAATCGTTTTAGATTTTTGAGGAATCACCATGTTATGGCGAATTCTGATCGGGATACCTGTTCATTTGAACATGCTTGTCGTGGAAGAAATTATAACCAGCCAGCTGTGACACAGGGATAGATCAAAGATTAGTTTAATGGTAAATTAGGCATGAGTCTTTTTGGTCAGCTATTCTTTTGCATAGTACTCAGTGGAATTTCCTTAGTCCCAGCACCCCACTGGTGAACTTTTTTAAAAAAATCACTTTTGGTGGGTCAGGTCTAACTAAACTTAATCTGTTCCTTTCAGAGCATAATTTAGACTTTTTGTAAAATGAACATACTAGAATTACCCCCAACCATCCACCTCGGCCCAATAAGCCACATTTGGCTTTTTGAAATTAAATAATGTATTATTACTCTTTTAAAGAGAGGTGTTCTAATTTTTTCGTTTAATCTACTCCTGAAGCAGTTGGGGGAAATGAAGTCAAATAAAACCCATGGGAAATCAGCTCATTTTACATCGTCAAAACGTGGGGAGTTGAAGTATCAGTAACTTCCAGGTATATTATTGATTAAATAGTGTTCGCTGTTACCCAGATACAGAGGAACAACTGCACATTTAAATATACTGGAATACGCTCCTTCGACCAATGTTCTAAACGGTAAAATAAAACAGTCACAAACTCTAGTCACCCCCTAAATAACTTAATATTTATCACTAGTTGCCATGGTAATTTATAACACTGAAAACTATATCAAACATGTAACATGGTCAATGGCCACAGGCAGAAACTAAACCACACAGAAAAATTAACCACAATTGGATGAACATTCAGCCTTTTCCAATTCACACACATAACTGGGGCAAGAGAGGAGACGCATACTCCAGCACCACAGTGCATCTTCAGAGTCTGAGCCTTTGTTTTCAACTTACTACCAGTAAGTTCAGAACTGGTGCTAACGACTTTGTGTTACTGTTGTAGAAATATGACTCCTGCCTTTCTTCTCGAGGCTGTGCACAACTAATTCTTGTGTTTCCCAATGCCCCTCCATTTATATCAAACTGGCAAGTTTTGTTTGACTCCTAAACGCAGGCTTCTTCACGAATGCAAATGGTTCCCTGTGAAGAAGCTATGACTTGAACTTGTGGTTTATATTTTGATCAAGAGACGCTGAATCCTAACGTGACCACTTTCTCCATGGCATCACACCCCCAAACTTCATTACAGAAACGTTCGGCTATATGCTGCCTATATTTGTGAAAGCAGTTGATAATGCAGCTGTGATGGAAGAACCTCACAGTATCTCTTCGAGGGAAAAAAGTATAAT
This sequence comes from Ornithorhynchus anatinus, assembly GCF_004115215.2. Lineage (NCBI taxonomy): Eukaryota > Metazoa > Chordata > Mammalia > Monotremata > Ornithorhynchidae > Ornithorhynchus > Ornithorhynchus anatinus. Next base: position 15,926,782 of record NC_041741.1, on the reverse strand, counting down.
AATAGTGAACCTTTTAAAAAACAATTGATCCAACCACGATTTGCAGACCCGATCCTCACAGCCAGATGACAGGCCCATCGCATTTTAAAAGCTGTAAATTTCAAGAAATGTGCTTATTTCCATCAAGGCATAATTGGATTTACTTCTAATTACCATATGTTTGACAAAGCACTTAGCTTTAACAGACCGATTCGGTTTGAAGGAATAATGTAAATAAGTGAGTGGGAAATGAATCTATGTCTATTTCAAAGGAAACTTAAAAAATCCCAAACCAAGTGAAAAAAAAGTATCTTTTTTTTACCTCCAGTGATGAAGACCGCCCACCATAATAACATCAAGAGCTTTTTCCCTCCTCCTTTTACTTTAAGCACCGGCTAAAACACAAACAGAAAAAAAAACCACACCAATCCAAAACAATGGAATTGTATTCATGTGCTGTGTGCCTGGGATCTTCTGCAACGGAGGCTAGCTCAGATCTTAAAAATGTAAAATGCAGAAAAACCGAGTGTTGGGTTCCCCCAGATGGGAAGGAGCCTTCGTTTTGGACCCAAAAGACCAGCCTGCAGGAATGGACTGAGGAAAGGATGGTCAGATTGGAATCTCTTTCCCTGGAAAAAAAAAAATCTCACCTTTTGAGCCGCTTTAGAGGGACTCTTGTTTTTGCTTCCTTTGGGTCTTCCTCTAGGTCTTTTAGGAGAGGGTTCACCAGTTGGCTCCTAAACACACACACACACACAAACACACACACACACACACACACACGAGAGACCAAAAAAAAAAAAAAGACAAGCTATTGTGGCAAGAATTTTAAAACGCTCCCCCTGACTTCTCAACTGCATTTTCAGCCCCGAGCTGATCGACCGAGCAGTTATTTGGCCCACATGCAGTTCATGTCTAAAAGGATGGTGATACAAAGTTTACAGAAAGGGGAAATGACTATACATTTAACCTAAGTGTTCGAAGAGGAAACTCTGCTTTGCATATGAAAGCCAGCCTTCAGTTCCACTGTAAAAAGGTAACAAAAGAGCAACGTGGTTGCAAAGTTTAAAAACATCCCAAGGTACTTTAAGATGTAGATTTCGACCTACGCATGTGATAAAATGCGGGCAAAGCGGTCATTTAACGCCAACATCATTATCCATTTTACTTCCACATTATCATATAAGAGAAATGGATAGCTATTATCTTAAAGGGTTCGACAGCCTTCCATATTGGAAGTCGAATGCAATTTTCAGCACGCTTTCTCTTAGAGATTCAGAATTACCTTATTTTCTTCTCGTGCCTCTCTGCGCTCTATTTACAACCAGTCTAAGCCTCGCTGTCTTTTGTTAGGTAAACACATTTCTTCAAGAAACTTACTGCTCCGAAAACTTTCCTGGGGGAGTGGACCGAAGGGAAGGAGGTAGTGCAGAGGGGAGGGGAATCAAAAGAAAACAAAAACAGAACAAATCCCCCCCCCAAAAAAAGTTTGAAGCTACTAATTGTTTTGGCCACATTTTTAAATGACTCCTGGGTCTGATTGTAAATAATCAAGTCATTAAAAGGGATATGACTAACCAATTGTGCAGATTCTAAATATTTACCTAGTGAATCATAAAACTCCCGGTTCTAAATACTGAACATTGCATTCGGATTTGCAGGACACGGTGGCACGGCTGATTAACTCTAAGCTTGTTCAATTAAACCAGCCCGAGGTCTTCATTTTAAATTGGAATATACATTTAGGGAGCTGGAAAGGAAGCCTTCCGGGGACCCTCCGAGACACCGTTTTCTTGAAGAACTTTACCTAACCAGAAGTAGAGAAAAATAAAATCCTCCAAACCTTTCCGCTCCGATCTACCTTTCCTTCTGAAATTTTAATTTTTTTGGGGGGGAGGAGGGAGAATCGGGGCGCAGAGGTCCGGGAAGGGGGGAGGGAGGGGGTGAAAGAGACCCTAAAAAGTTGGATAAAGTGTCCAGAGCGGGAAAACTTGGGAGTGGGGGGCGCGTGGGGAGGGGGCTCCGGGCTGGACTTTGTTCCCTTTTGGATTCCCCGAGGATGTGGGGGTCTGGGCCTTTTTTGGGGGGAAGCGAGGAGAAGGGTGGAGAGTTCAGATCCTCCCCTCCCGAGGCCGTTGACACCCCCCCCCCAAAAAGCCCCCAGGAGGCGGATTGTGACCCCGGCTCTGGAGACCCCCCAGATCAGCCCCTCTCCCCGAGACCCCCCAGAAAAACCCCCCACCCCGCCCCCGGGTTGGAGGATTGGCGAGCCGGGAGGTGGATTTGGCTAGCCCGGGCGCATGGAAAGGACCATCCCGCGGGAAAGGAGCGCAAAGGCGCTCTCGAAGTCATCTCCTCTGTCCGCTCACCCTGGTCAGTCCGGGCCGGTCCGGCCAACAAAACCCCCGGTTCCGACCCTCCGAGCCCCTCCGGCATCCGCAGAAAAAAAAAAAAAACAACCCAGGTAGACCCCCTTCCCAGCCTCCCACCCCCTTCATCCATTTACTGGGGGGGATTCTGGGCAGTTTTTTGTGGGGGGGGGAGATGTCCAGCAGCTCCTTGAGGACCTGGATCCGGCTGGAGGGACCCCCACGACCCCGACACTACAGAAAGAGACCCGGGATGGGGGGGGGGGGTCTCCATGCGGGGAGGCCTCCCCGGAGGAGGAGGAGGGGTGGACAGACCCCTCCGATTTGCGGAGTCCAAAAGAGGTCACGCATTCATTCCATAGTATTTATCGGGCGCTTACTAGGTGCACAGCCAGCTCCGGCTCCGCAGGAGGGGTGTTGGGGGGCGGGGGACCCCCGTGGCCGCCGGACCGGCTGGTCCCACCGGACCCTCCCCCTCCATCCCCTCCTCCCCCCCGGGCTCTCTGTGACCCCAGGCCCCTCGCCCCCCAGCTCCTTCCCACCCCCCTACTGACCTGTTGCTGCTTCCTGGGGCGTCCTCGTCCTCGCTTCTGCGGCGGGGGGGCTGCAGGTTGTGGCTGGGCAGAGGTGGACGGCTGGCTGGCTCCTTCCCCTCGGCCGCTCATCCTGCCGCCGCCTCCGCGCCGCCCTCCGCGCTTGCCCGCCCCGCTGCCTCGGACCCGCGCGTCCCCGCCGCCGCCTTCTCCTTCTCCTCCTCCTCCTCCTCCTCCTCTCCTCCTCCTCCTCTTCCTCCTGCTGCTGCTGCTGTTCTCCCTCCTCCTCCTCCTCCTGCTTTCCCTCCTCCTCCTCCTCCTCCGCCTCCGCCTCCTCCGCGGGCTCCCGGAGCCTCCAGCACCTTTCAGGAGGGGGGATGGGGGTGGGGATGGGGATGGGGGTGGGGGGCGAGATCTGCCGCCGCCACCATCCACACCGGACGTCCTGGACCTGCCAAAAAGGAGGGGAGGCTGGGGGGGGGGGGGGGGAGGAGGAGGAGGTATAAAAGAGGAGGAAGGAGGGGGGAAGCAGAAGTAGAGGGGGGAAGGAGGAAGAAGAGGAGGGGATGAGAGCAGGAGGGGTAGAAAGAGGAGGATGAAAAGAGGGAGGGGAGAGAGGAGGGGGGATGAGAGCAGGAGGGGTAGAGAGAGGAGGATGAAAAGGGGGAAGAGGAAGAGGGGTAGAAAGAGGAGGATGAAAAGGGGGGAGGGGGAAGAGGAGGGGGGATAAAGGAGGAGGAGGAGGAAGGAGGGAGCAGAAGTACAGGGGGGAAGGAGGAAGAAGAAGAGGAGAGCAGGAGGGGTAGAAAGAGGGGGATAAAAAGGGGGAGGGGGCAGAGCAGGAGGAGCGGGGATAAAGGAGGAGGAAGGAGGGGGGAGCAGAAGTAGAGGGGGGAAGGAGGAAGAAGAGGAGAGGGAAAAGGAGGAGGAAGAAGGGGGAGCAGAAGTAGAGGGGCAGTATTGTACTTTCCAAGTGCCTAGTACAGTGCTCTGCATCCAGTAGGCACTCCATAAATGCGATTGAATGGATGAATGGGGGGAGAAGGAGGGAGAGCAGGAGGGAGTAAAAAGAGAAGGGAGAGCAGGAGGAGTGGGAAGAGGAAAAGGGGGTGGGGGGAGCAGGAGGAGTGAGAGGAAGGGGATAAAGGAGGAAGAAGGGAGAGCAGAAGTAGAGGGGCAGAGTTGTACTTTCCAAGGGCTTAGTACAGTGCTCTGCAAACAGTAAGCGCTCGATCAATATGATCGAATGAATGAATGAATGAGGGGAGAGGAAGGAAGAATGGGTCGTAGGGGAAGCAGGAGGAAGTAGAAAGAGGAGGAGGGGGATAAAGGAGGAGGAAGAAAGAGGACCAGGAGTAAAGCTCAATACATACTATTGAATGAATAAAGGGGAGGAGGAAGAAGAGAAGGAGGAGAGCAGGAAGGGGCAGAAAGAGGAGGAGAAGTAAGAGGACGAGGAAGAAGGGAGAGCAGAAGTAGGGGGGAGAAGGAGGAAGAGGGGGAGAATGAAGAGCGGTGAAGGAGGAGGATAGGGCCTGACATGTGGGAGAGTATGGGGGTAGTTGGGATTCCATTTGGGAACCAACTTAAAGACAAATCGAGTCAAGGGCAATGGAGGATGGGGGGGACATCATCGGCGGCCCGGGTAGTCCCGGGAAAAAGGTTGGGGTGTAGGGGGAGGGGTTGCTTTGCCTCATTCCCTCCCCCCATTAACAAAGAGCAGAAAAGTCCCCACAGCAGCATTAATAATGAATAATTACAGAGTGCTGGTAATAATACTAATTGTGGTATTTGTTAAGTGCTTACTACGGGCCAATCAGTGTTCTAAGCACGAGGGTAGATTCCAGGTAATCAGGTTTGACACAATCCCCGTCCCACCTGGGGCTCACGGTCTTAAGGCCCATTTTACAGATGAGGAAACTGAGGCACACAGGTGCCACCTTGAGCCCAACCCCTGCATCTGTTTTTAAGGGTTCCCTGCCACCCCTCAAGGATCGGGTCTGATTCCCACTCAGAGTACAGTACAGTGTTCTGCACACAGCGATGACTTAACAAATAACTTACACTATCGATTCTCCCTCTCTCCCCCCAAAAAGTGGCTTCTCACGGCTTGGAAGTCAGAGGATGTGGGTTCTAATTCCGGCTCTGTCACTAGTCTGCTATGTGACCTTGGGCAAGCCACTTAACTTCTCTGCCCTTCGGTTACCTCATGTGTAAAATGGGGATTAAGACTGTGAGCCCCAGATGGGACAACCTGATTACCATGTATCTACCCCAGCGCTTAGAGCAGTGCTTGGCACATAGTAAGTACTTAACAAATACCATAATTATTATTATTATTACAACAAATCCACCATCATCTTGCCTCCCACCCAGGGATGAAAACACAGATCCAGTGGCAAAGGGCTAAATGAGACAGAGACACATGCAAACTGTGGGGTTTCCCTGGTGAGGGTGGGAAACTAGGCATGAGCAAGGAAATTCCAAAGTCGGGCTTCCTCAGTCCTGAGAGCAGGCACTCTCCCTGGAAAAAACTTCCCAGCCAAGTGAGTCAGGGGACTAGAGCCCTGAAAAGCTGGAGACCAAGACAATGCTCATTTTCCCTACTCCCTCTCCCTTCTGCATCACCTATTCACCTGGATCCCTACTTTTAAGCACTGATATTCACCCCACCCTCAGCCCTACAACACTTAGGTCCTTATTCTTATATCCTTCCATTTACACCCCGCATCTGTAATTTATTTCAACGTCGATCTCCCCTTCTAGACTGTAAGATCCTTGTGGGCAGATCACATGCCTATCAACTCTGTTACAATGTACTCTCCTCAGAACACAAAGAGCACTCAGTAATTACCACTGATTGAGTTTTTTATGGTCTTCTTGTTAAGCACTTATCGTGTACCGGGCACTGCTCTAAATGCTGGGTTAGATACAAGATAATTAGGTTGTCCCACGTGGGGCTTAATCCTGTTTTAATCCCCATTTTACAAATGAGGTAACTGAGGCAAAGACAAGTGAAATGACTCACCCAAGGTCACTCAGCAGGCAAGTGAGGGAGGTGGAATTAGAACCCAAGCACTCTCCCAAGCTGTTAGTGCTGTGATGTGCGCACAGTATAAGCACTCAATAAATACGATCGACTGATTGATTGACAAAGAGCAGCAAGAACCATGGGACTTCCTTATTCTAAAACTTAAACTCTAGTACACTTAACTTCCCTAAACTGGAAGAAGACAGTAGTAGAGTCAGAGGGTTTACATCTAACTGTAGGAATGTGTCTGCTTATTGTTATTCTGTACTCTCCCAACTGCTTAGTACAGTGCTCTGCACACAGTAAGCGGTCAATAGATACGATCGACTAACCGACACATTGACTACGCAGCTGTTCTGGGGCTCCCGACAAAGAAGCAGTCAAACCTAGAAGAAATGGTCATCAACTTAGGCAGCTCCCCCAAGTTTAAACTCGCTGGGGCTCGGGGCAGGGGGTTAGGGAAGGGAAATCTGGTGTAGTGCTTGATCCCTCGGCCAGAAGCCGATTGCAGTGTCTGAAAGCGGGGAAGGGGTGAAAGATGGAGCAGGAGATGCCACCCCGTAAAGGCCTATCTGCTCTGCAGCTGGACCTCTAGACCTGGAGGGAGCTGATAGTAATAAAGATTTAGATATCTATTCAACACTTGCTATGTGCCAAGCACTGAGGTAAATACAGGATAATGAGGTTGGACGCAGTCCCTGCCCCACATGGGGCTCACAGACTGGGGGAACAGATATTTCATCCTCATTTTACAGAAGTCCCTGCCCCATATGGGGCTCACAGACTAGGGGGAAACAGATATTTCATCCCCATTTTACAGAGGAAGAAACTGAGGCAAAGATAAATGAAACGACTCACCCAACATCATTCAGCAGGCAAATGAGGGAGGCAGAATTAGCTCCCCTGACTACTGAGCTATTTCCACTAGGCTACACCGATGTTCTACCTTGTGGTGGGTGAGGAAGGCAAGAATATTAAAAGACGGCTGGGTTTTGAAGATTAAAGAAAGAAACCCTTCAAAAATAAAATGATAAAGTAGTAATTTGCTATCAGTGTAAGCTCCCTCCTAAACTATAAACTCATTGTGGGCAGGGAACGTGTCTACCACCTCTGTTGTATTGCACTCTCCCGAGTGCTTAATATAGTGCTCTGCACAAAATAAACACCCAATAAATACCATGGATTGATTGATGACTAGGAGAGAATATCCAGGTGGGAAATAGTCCTTGTGGAAGGGCTCTTGTCCCTCAGGGTGTTTCCGCAGTCTAAGAAAGGACGCATGGCTTCCTGGAGGGTAGGCTGCAGCAATTATTCCTGCAAAATAATGAAGACAGAGGGAAAAAAAATGGAGAGATGGAAAAGGGGGAGATTGGATTAGGAAAGGAGGTTGAAGAAATACCTGGAGGGAAAAAAAAGAGAATTTTTTTAAAAAATGGAGAAGCAAGAAGGAATGAAAAGAAAAAAACACAAGATTAAAGGGAGGGAGATGTGGTTTACCCTGAAATGCCAAGAAGACTGGATAGGAAAAGAAGGATAGGATCCAGCTAGAATGAAAGATAAGGGGAGAAATGGGAAGAGGAGGCATTAAGGTAGCAGGAGACATGAGCTGAGATTTGAACACATTGTGGGCAAGGAACATGTCCACAAACTGCTATACTGTCCTCTTCCAAGTGCATAGTACAATGTTCTGCCCACAGTAAGCACTCGATAAGTACCTCTGATTGACTGACTGATTGACACAGTGTAACAAAGGAAAGAGTGGAGAGTGGTTGAGCAAATACGTTAGAGAAAGTGTGAGATAAGATGATGAAAAAGTATACAATTGGGCAAGTGGGATAGAGAGTTTATGGCAGTTTTTGTATACCTGGTACATCATTCCTTTATAACCACTTTAGCACTCAAAATCATCTTCTTAGTAGTAGTAATAATATTAATACTTCTAATACTAATAATAATAATTGTGGTGTTTGTTAAGCCATATACTGTGCTAAGCACTGGGGTTGGTACTGCTAGGTAGTCCCATGTGGGGCTCCTAGTACTTATCTTTCATTTGTTATCGACAAATTTGTTTGCTATTTCTATCTGTCCTCATTCTGTTTTACTGATACCTGTTGATCAGTTTATGTAACTTTGGCTTCCCCCTCAGAGTCCGAGAGCCTCAAAGGCAGGGACTTTGTCTTCATTCTTCTGCATCTTTTCGTTACCATTCTTTACTTCATTCAGGAAATCTTCATGACCCCAAGGAATATCAGGAGGTCATGTGTGGTTCTAAAATATTACAGCTGACCATGCTGTTTTATTATTTTCAATAACTGTACCTTTTTTTTTCCCCTGAAGTTGATTGGCTCACCTGTTTATATCCAGTTATTGGCTAGATGCCAGAAGTTTTACACAACTGAGAGCTTGCACTGTGAGCCCCATGTGGGACAGGCACTGCATCCAATCCGATTAACTTGTATCTAACCCAGCATTTAGAACAGTGCTTGACACACCAAATGAACATTAGAAGCGGTGTGGAGAAGCAGCATAGCCTTGTGGAAAGATCATGGGCCTGGGAGTCAGAGGACCTGGGTTCTAATTCCATCTCAGCCACACGTCTGCTGTGTGACCTTGGGCAAATTAATTAAGTTCTCTGGCACTCAGTGCCCTCATCTGTAACATGGGGAATGAAGCTGGAAGCCCCATATGGGACATGGACTCTGTCCAACTTGTTAAGCTTGTATTACTGCATAGCTTAGTACAGTGTCTGGCACATAGCAAGTGCTTAACAAATACTATTCAAAAAAAGTATAATATTAAAAATAGTGAAAACTAGTTCTGCTGTTGATTACCTTCCAATCCATAAGATCGGGAGCTCCTTGAAGGCAGGGACCATGTCTAATATTTGCAACGTGTGATTTCAGAAGCCTAGTGCAGTGCTCTGTTCACGAATAGGCGTTCAGTAAATAGTGATGATGATGGTAATGATAATGAGTAAGAAGAACTTCCCTCAGTGTCTGGTGCAGTGCTCCACTTTCAAAAGGTGATCAATAAATGCTGTGGATGGCAATTTCTCTCAGCTAATAGTGGGGAGGGAAATGGGGCTCCTTAGGACTGAGTTGATGAAGTAAACATGTTTTGGAGAATGGGAGAGAAAAAGCAGGAAAGGGATCCAGAGAATATGGGGGGAGTGAAAGGCAGTGGGGCTGGAGGCGGAGGGGTGGGGATGGAGAGAGAGAAAGAGAGAGAAAGAGGGAAAGAGAGAGTTAAGTCAGACACACAGGTGGTGCAACATCATGGGACCAGAAGCAAAATCGGTGAGGAGACAAAGTTGCTTACTTTGGTCCTCTTCTCGCCTGGACAGTTCTGAGTCGCTCCTCACTCACTCTGAGCTGTAGAACTGGCCGCAGTTCGAAGGAGCACAGATTGACTGGACCAAGTACCAGTTTCACTGACCAGTCCAACCCTTGTCCTGTCCAGGGCGAGTCCCATTCTCCTTGCATTTTGGTATTATCCCTCTCTCGAAGCCTTTCTCCCCAGAAGCCTGGCTTAATGAGAATTCCTGGATCGTTTTTCCCAGTAAGGGAAGCACTGAAAAATTCAAAACCGTTTTCCTTCAATTTGGCTTGATTTCCCAACCTCACTCAAGAAAGCCTGTTCTGCCAAGCCAGGATTTTACAGCTTTTGCTGTTTCTGAGTTATATGAACACTATAAAGGTCAAAGTCCCTTTTTAAAAGAGTGAGACAATGTGCTGTCTTTCATTCTCGAATAACCCCCAAATTTCTGAAACAAATTAGGTGCAGTCTTTCACACATCACACCCAAAATTAGCTTTGGGCTGAAACCAAGCATGGAAATTTGCAGCCCAGAATGGATATTTCTTCGAGTTACAAACCACTGAGAGAGCAGGTTTGCAGTAGGGACCACTTTGCAACCATAATCACAGCATTAACTACCACAAAACCTAACTCTGCCAACTCTCTTGTACTGGACTCTCCCAAGCGCTTAGTACAGTGCTCTCCACACAGTAAGTGCTCAGTATATATCATTGATTGATAAATTGATCTGGCATACACACTCTGCACATGGAAGTGTCCATTGGAGATTTATTATACAAATTAGAGAAGCAGAAGGTCCTGGGTTCTAATCCAGTTCTGCCACTTACCTGATGTGTAAGCATGTGTAAATCACTTCAGTTCTCTGTGCCTCTGTAGAGAAGCAGCGTGGCTCAGTGGAAGGAGCCCGGGCTTGGGAGTCAGAGGTCATGGGTTTGAATCCCGGCTCCGCCACTTGTCAGCTGTGTGACTGTGGGCAAATCACTTAACTTCTCCGTGCCTCAGTTACCTCATCTGTAAAATGGCGATTAAGACTGTGAGCCTCATGTAGGACAACCTGATTACCCTGTATCTACCCCAGCGTTTAGAACAGTGCTCTGCACATAGTAAGTGCTTAACAAATACCAACATTATTATTATTAAAATGAGGATTAAGATTATAAGCCCCATATGGGACAGGGACTGTGTCCAACCTGATTAGCTTGTATCTACCCCAGTGCTAGGTACAGTGTCTGGATCATAGTGAGTGCTTAACAAATACCATAAAAAAAATAGGGCAGAGTTTTCATCTAAATTATCCTTTTCCTCCCCATTTCCTTTGCTGCTGATTTTGTTCTATCTGGAAAGGAGAAGCTTGAGGTTCATGATCTGAGTTTGGGTCCAGTTAGCCCCATTTTTTTTTGCAGGGGGAGAAGAGGGAAGGGTGATTCCAGTTGGTTTTGTGGGATCAGCAGCTTATTTGGAGAAGACTTCGATTTGATGCGAACCAGAGATAGTCTGCTAGAACATGGGCAAATGACTAGAGCACGGTCCTGGGAGTCAGAAGGACTTGGGTTCTAATCCCTACTCCATCACTTGTCTGCTGTGTGACCTTGGGCAATTCACTTCACCTCTCTGTGCCTCGGTTTCCTCATTTGTAAAATGAGGATTAAGACTTTGAGCCCCACGTGGGACAGGGACTCTGTCCGACTTCATTAGCATGTGTCTACCCCAGGACTTTGAACAGTGCCTGACACAGAGTAAGTGCTTAACAAATATCATTAAAAAAAATAATAACTGAAAGGAGAGTAGTCCTTCAAAAAGAGAAAGAATGTTCTGACAAAGAAATGCCTAGAAGTGGAGTTGTCCTTTGCCCTTATTATTAGTAGTAGTATATTTGTTAAGCCACTTACTATGTGTCAAGCACTGCTGTAGGTACAACCTAATCAGGTTGGACACAGTCCCTGTCCCACATGGGGCTACCAGTCTAAGTAGGATTCAGTCAGCCAAACACATTTATTGAGTGCTTACTTTGTGCAGATCACTGTACTAAGCACTTGGGAGAGTACAACACAACAATAAACAAACACATTCCCTGCCCACAATGAGCTTACAGTCTAAAGAGGGGGAGACAGGTATCAATACAAACAAATAAATGGCAGATATGTACATAAATGCTGTGGGGCTGGGAGAAGGGAAGAACAAAAGGAGCAAGTCAGAGTGACACAGAAGGGAGTGGGAGAAGAGGAAAGGGGGCTCTTAGTGAGGGAAGGGCTCTTGGAGATGTGCCTACTGTAAGACTTTGAAGGCGGGGGAGAATAATTGTCTGTCAGATTTGAGAAGGGAGGGCATGCCAGGCCAGAGGCAGGGTTTAGGCGAGGGGTTAGCGGTGAGATAGGTGAGATTGAGGAAAAATGAGGTTAATATGAGAGGAGGGAAGTGTGCGGGCTGGGTTGTAGAGAGAGTAGCAAGGTGAGGTGGGAGAGGGCAAAGTGATGGAGTGCTTTAAAGCCAATGGTGAGGAGTTTTTGTTTGATGCAGAGGTGGATGGGCAGTGACTGGTATTTTTTGAGCAGTGGGGTGACATGTCCTGAACATTTTTGTAGAAAAAGATCTGGGCAGCAGAGTGAAGTATGGACTGGAGTGGGGAGAGGCAGGAGGCTGGGAGGTCAGCAAGGAGGCCAATGCAGTAATCCAAGCGGGATAGGATAATGTGGGAGCAGTTTGGATGGAGAGGAGAGGGTGGATTTTAGCGATGTTATGAAGGTGGGACCGACAAGATTTAGTGACGGATTGAATAGGTGGGTTGAATGAGAGGAAAGAGTCAAGGATAACGCCATGATTAAGGACTTGTGAGTCAGGAAGGATGGTGGTGTTCTCTACAGTGATGGAAAAGTCAGGGGGAAGACAGAGTTTGGGTGGGAAGATGAGGAGTTCTGCTTTGGACATGTTACGTTTGAGGTGACGGGAGGACATCCAAGTAGAGATGTCTTGAAGGCAGGAGGAATTGCGAGCCTGCAGAGAGGGAGAGAAATCAGGCCTGGAGATGTAGATCTGGGTATCATCTGCACAGAGATGGTAGTGAAGCAGCGTGGCTCAGTGGAAAGAGCACGGGCTTTGGAGTCAGGGCTCATGAGTTCGAATCCCAGCTCTGCCACTTGTCGGCTGTGTGACTGTGGGCAAGTCACTTAACTTCTCTGTGCCTCAGTTCCCTCATCTGTAAAACGGGGATTAAGACTGTGAGCCCCACGTGGGACAACCTGATTCCCCTATGTCTACCCCAGCGCTTAGAACAGTGCTCGGCACATAGTAAGCGCTTAACAAATACCAACATAAATAAATAGTAGTGGAAGCTAGGGGATCGAATGAGTTCTCCAAGGGAGTGGGTTTAGATGGAGAATAGAGGGGAACCCAGAACTGAACCTTGAGGGACCCTCACGGTTAGGGGGCGGAAGGAAGAAGAGGAGCCTGCAAAGGAGACAGAGAATAAACGGGCAGAGAGATAAGAGGAGAACCAGGAGAGGACAGTGTCAGTGAAATCGACGTTGGATAATGCTTACTCTGCTTAAATTTACCCCAGTGCTTAACAAAGTGCTTGGCACATAGAAGGCACTTAACAAATGCTACACACTTATGTTCATGTCTGTAAAATATTTATTTATATATATAGCATCTCCCTCTCTAGACTGTAAGCTCCTTGTAGCTAAGGAGCACATCTACCAACTCTGTTATAGTATACTAACCCAAGTGTTTAGTACCGTGCTCTGCACACAGTAAGTGCTCAATAAATATGATTGACTGATTGATTACAAGCAGTATGAAACAGTTCCTTTGTCCTCTCTGTTTCTGTTCACGAGGATAGATGTGTAGAGATTAACTGTTACATTGGTTGATTCTTGTAGTTTTGCCCAAGCACGGCACAATATTTTGATGTTAAAAGTCCTCTCAACTCTCGTGGCACTGGTCGATGCATGCATATTAGGGAAGCGTTCCATATTTTTCTGGAATTCATTTTAATGTCTGTCTCCCCTGTCGTCTGTAAGCTCCTTGTGGGTAGGGATCAACTCTACCAACTCCATTGTATTGTACTCTCCCAATCGCTTAGTGCAGTGCTCTGCACAAAGTAAAGCACTCCATAAATACCATTGATTGATCGGCATCAGATGTGAGTTGCCAGAAAAATACAATAATGATTTTGACTTTTTTTTAAACCAGGTCGAAATAGGTGGAGTTTCACGATAAGCTGTCTCACGGCCCTGAAGTGGAGGCTCAAAGGAATCGAAAATCTTGTCCTTCTTTCACCAGAAAACTTTGTTTTATTCAGAATGATATCCAAACATAGAATTAGCTATACATGTTTGCAAAGTAGGAGACTTTAAAGCTTTGTTTTTACATCTAACTGCCAGTGTTGGATGGTTTTCTCTAGTTCGCTGTCTAAGGAGCCACACACAATCGTGTTGAATTTCTCCCCCTTCACTTTCCTGTGGAACGTGTTGTACTTTATCCTTCACTCTTTCAAAAATGTTCCTGATATTTGGGCTAAAATCATTTCAACGTGAGCATTTACTCCCTGAATAATGCCAATAATATTTACTATCGTTAACCTTTCTTATGAAGAGCTCTTTTTCCCATTTTTAAATCATACACCTCCTACTCTCACAATTCAGCCCAAATGTGTTCTCTTGATCCTTTGAGGTTTTTTGTCATTTTTTTAATGGTATCTTTTAGGCGCTTACTATGTGTCAAGCACTATTCTAGGCGGCGGGGTGGATACGAGTTAATCAGGTCAGGCACCGTCCCTGTTCCACATGGGGCTTAAAGTGGGAGAATCAGTATTGAATCCTCATTTTGCAGTTAAGGAAACTGAGTCACAGAAAAGTTAAGTGACTTGCCCAAGGTCCAACAGCAGGCAAGTGGTGGAGCCAGGATTAGAACCCAGATCCTTCGGCTCCCAGGTCTGTACTTTATCCATTAGGCCATGCTGCTTTCCTTAAGCAGTTTGGGGTTTACAGCAACCATACTCTAATTCTCTTAGTTTTTTTTTTTAATTAAAAAGTCAAAGTTAAATCACCTGCCTTCCTCAAACACCCTAGAGTGAAAGTGGTGACTTGCCTTTGAAAACTCTCGACATTCTGCTCTCTGCAGTATTTTCCATTAAAATCTGAAATCAAAGATTTATCACGTGTAGCTTTTCCCTTGTGTTTAGATGAGCAACCACTTAATACAAACCCAGAATTACACCGAGGTGTTTTGATGATGTCACAGTTTTTAGTGGTTTGGCATCGGAACTTTAAGATAGAATTTCCTTTCCAGAGCAGACTTACAAGCCTTTAAAATACACATTTTTAAAACAATCTCATAACCAGAAGACAGCATATTGCATTAGTATCGATATGACATAATATTACATTTTGTAGAACGATTATGTCTGTATTACTATTATGTAACATAATCTGTATTGCTATTATTGCTTCTCTTGGAATATATAATGTCAATAGTCATAGGAACATTCTGAAATTCCATTATAAATAATAGCAATACGTAACAATTTAATCCTGGGGAATTTTGTTTTGAGGTTCTGGTGGCAAAGAGCTCAAACTTAGTTCTTGTGATTTCTATGTAAAACTAGCCCTTATGCCCCAAGAAGATGCATAGTTAGAGAGGTTTACTGTATCTATCTATAATTTATTTGTATCTATAAATTATTTATGTATTTACTTATTTATGTATATCAATGTCTGTCTCCCCCTCTAGACTGTGAGTTCATTGTGGGCAGGGATTGTGTTGTTGTAGTGTACGCTCCCAAGCATTTACTACTGTGCTTTGCACACAGTAACCATTCAATAAATACAATTGATATTATTAATAATAATAAGTGGGGGCATGAGGGGCTAAAAGGCAGTGCTTTATGCCAGCCCAAACCAGTTGTGCAAGCTTTCCACTATCACTGAAACAAGTCATAATAACCAGATGTTACCTCTTTTAAAAAGATTCTATCAATCTCCATCCTATCCCATCACCATGCTCTTCTATGTATTATTTGGAGACAGGGACTATCTTGCAGTCTGTAGTGTATAAATGCCGAACCATCATCAGCGGTTAACTCTTCCCTCCTTTCAGAGGCTTACTGAAGTCACATCTCCTCTAAGAGGCCTTCCCTGACGAAGCCCTCCTTTCCTCTTCTCCCACTCCCTTCTGCATCACCCTGACTTGCTCCCTTTATTCATCCCCCATCCCAGCCCCACAGCACTTATGTATACAGCTGTAATTTATTTATTTATATTAATGCCTGTCTCCCCCCTCTAAGCGCACTGTGGGCAAGGAATGTGTCTGCTTATTGATCTATTGTACTCTCCCATGCACTTAGTACAGTGCTCTGCCCACAGTCAGTGCTCAATAAGTATGATTGAATGAATTGAATGAATGAATGAAAGGTGAAGCTTTCTGACTGAAAAACCTTCTGGCGACAATCCAATGAACAGCTGGTTCACATGGGTGGAAGGGAAGGAGCTGGGAGGAGGCCGTGTTGGGTAGTCATGGTGACGCCCACCTCCTAGCCTCTGGCAATCTCAGGCCTGCATCGATAACAGGCACCCATTGCTTAGGTCATGAAGAGGTTTTACCTGGAAAATTCTAGAATGTGCTGCATCCCTTCCTACGACACGACTGGCAGAGAGGACAGATGGCGAGGGGCCGTGGGAAAATCCCTTGAGCAGATTTCCCATCCCAAGATTCCTCCTTGGTTCACGACAGGAGGTGCCATCATCGTCATTTTCGCCGTCTCAGCACCCAGAAGTTTGCTGGCGATACAGACGAAACATCAATAATACCAACTCTGCCTACGCTAACCCTGGTTGACTCACACCCAGGCTAGTGTTTAGGTTGTTTGGAAAATGGTAGACTCCAGACCCTTGCTTTACCTGTTGGCCAGGGGAAGACATAGCTCACTTACATGATTCTTGTTTGAGAATTGTTTTCAAAGCTGAGAAAAAAAACTCCTCAAAAAGGAATTCTGTTCTTTCTCCTCCTCTTCCTCCACCTTCTTCTTCTCCTCCTCCTCCACCTTCTTCTTTTTCTCCTCTTCTTCCTCCTCCTCCTTCTTTTTCTTCTTCTTCTCCTTCTCCTCCTCTTCTTCCCCCTTTTCCTTCTTCTTCTTTATAATAATAAAATAACAAAACAACAATAATAATTGTGGTATTTCTTAAACACTTATACTGTAGGGCTCACAGTCTAAGTAGGAGGGAGAACAGGGATTGAACCTCCACTTTGCAGATGAGGAAACTCCCAGTCATTTAAGTGGAAAAAGAACTCACTGCAAGTCAGAAAACCTGGGATCTAATCCCAGCTATGGCACTTACGTGCTGAGTGACCTTATCCAAGTCGCTTTTCTTCTCTGAGCCTCAGTTTCCTCATCTGTGAAATGAGGATTCATTACCCGTTCTCCTTCCCCACTAGACTGTGCACCCCATCTGGGACATGGACTTTGTCTTATCTTTTACCTACTCCATCATTTAGTATAGTGCTTGGTACAGAGTAAACACTGAACAAATAGCAAAGCTACTACTATTATTATTGTTACTGTTGTTGTTATCTTCCTTTGGACTTCTGCCCGATCAAAGTGGTTTTCAGATTGGAAAATCTACAGAGCACCAATTTGTCAAAGAGCTAGAAACCTGTCCTTTTCCACATTTGACTCCTCTCTCCCTCCCCACCCAATATTAAAAGCAGGATGTTAAACGTAGTAATATTTTATATGCAATTTTATGATTCTAAGTACTTAACATGACCTACTCATTTTTCTCTGCAATAAGTTGAGATATTGCCTTTTTTTTCATGCCTTCCAGGATTTACTGCACCATATCTAAATATTGGCTGCCATCCACATGTTTTAGATCATTTCTATAATGATCCTATTGTCCAAATGGACGTGTGTGTGCGTTTCTGTGTGTGTGTGCGAGGGGGTGTTTGTGTGCAAGTGCATGAATGAGGGTTGGGGGAGGGAAGAGACAGGAAAGGGAAGGGAAGTGAGAAATGAGGAGGGAAATGTGTGGAATGTGAGACTCAAGAGATAACACTGTATCTATTCTTTTCGATGAGAGAAAACAGGTCATATGGAATTGATAGAACGATGAGTAGGGAAATCTTCCGAAGCCTCTTCATCATCAGAGTCTTCCATGCTTCCTCCATCGGATGGGCTGAAGATGCACTCCAAGTAATAATAATAATAATAACTGCGATATTTATGTTAAGTGCTTACTATGTGCCAGGCACCATATTAAGCGGTGGAATGGATACAAGCCAATCGGGTTAGACACAGTCCCCGTCCCACATGGGGCTCATAGTCTCAATCCTCATTTTACCGATGAGGGAACCGAGGCCCAGAGAAGTGAAGTGACTTGCCCACGGTCACACAGCAGACAAGTGGCAGAGCCGGGATTAGAACCCATGACCTTCTGACTCTCAGGTCCGTGCTCTATCACTACATCATGCTGCTCCCGAATAGCCAGGGGCTGTGGAAGCAGGGGTCTTGAGTGTCCACACAGTGCACATGGCACACATAGTGATCCTTGGGAGCAGATTACCTTCTTCCTCCTCCTGGCTCTCTTACCAAGTTGCTGCCCCCTAAATCTTGGTCCTACCTACCCCAGGACCAATGTAGGGGTGGTGGCTAAAGTCAGTGGATCCTGCTTTTGACCCCAAGATCTGTATCAAGGGCTGAGGGAGCAGTGACCCAGAGTGGAGTTGATCATGGACAATGAACATGTCCATTATGGTGTTATAGCATACTCTCCCAAGCACTTAGTACAGTGCTCTGCACACAGTAAGCTCAATAAATACGATCGACCGACTCGTCTTATTTACTTTTACCAATCCCAGCCTTAGTACAGTGTTTGACACATAGTAAGCACTAAACAATTACCATAAAACAAACAAGACAGACACGTGATAAAAAGGGAGGGTATGAAATGTGGATGGAAGGAGAGACGGAAGGGAAAGACACCCTGGGAATGAGAGGAGACAAATCTGGGGAGTTGAAAACTTGATCCAGTTGAGGAACTCCGCCGTGGGTCACGGCTCCCGTGACCCCAGTATGGATCTTGGGGTCAAAAACGGGATCCGCTGGCTTTAGCCACCACCCCTGCCCTGGTCCTGGGGTAAGTAGGACCAAGATTTAGGGAGCAGCAGCTTGGTAAGGGAGCCAGGAGGAGAGAGAAGGTAATCTGTTTCCAAAGATCACTAGACGTATACTGGGTACACTTTTGTGGAAACTCACAGCCCCCGCTTTCATAGCCCTCAGCTATTTGGGAGCAGCGTGGGGTAGTGGATGGAGCTCAGGCCCGGGAGTCAGAGGATCTGGGTTCTAATCCCAGCTCTGTCACTTGTCTGCTGTGAGGCTTTGGGGAAGTAAGTTAGCTTCTCTGTGCCTCAGTTTTCTCATCTGTAAAATCAGGATTAAGACTGCGAACCCAGTGTGGGACATGGACTATATACAACCTGATTAGCTTGTCTCTATTCCATCATTTAGTAGAGTGCCTGGCTTGTATTAGGCGCTTAACAAATACCACTGTTTTTAAAAAGTGCTTTCCAGTAGCTGACACTCCCATCAGATAGATTCATTCATTCAATCATATATATTGACCACTTACTGTGTGCAGAGCACTGTACTAAGTGCCTAAAATGAAACTATTTGCCCATGGGTTCCAGAATATTCTTCAAACATTTGTCTTGCCCTGTGCAGACTGAACCAGCAAGATGCCACCACGGTCACACTTACACATCATTCTAGGTGAACTCTACCTTTATATGCAGACATGTATGACACAGGGGGCATTTCTAGCCGTAGGCACTGGCACCTGTGAAAACATGAATGAAATATAAACCTTAGTTGAAAGATGTCCATTGTGGTTAAAGTAGAGCATGTTCCCAAGAAAACTATGGAAATCTCCTCTGTAGGATTCCCAAATTGGGCTCAAATGCAATGCAGTAAACCTCTAGCTGCCTCGTTGTGTGATGATTAGCACGTTGGACTCTGAAACTTGCTGTCGGAGTTCAAATCTCAGTGAGACCTTAAAAATTTTTTCTCTAGACTGTAGGCTCATTGAGGGCAGGGACTGTGTCTGTTTATTGTTGTGTTGTACTCTCCCAAGCTCTTAGTACGGTGCTCTGCACATAGTAAGCAATCAACAAATACAATCGATTAAATATGACTGATTGATATTAGTGGCTTTTTATCGGAAAAAGCCGTAAGACAAAGAGCCATTATGCATGGCTCATTAACAATACTTTTTTTCCATCAGAATTCATCTTCTGCTCTATTTTCTTTGGAAATAGGAAAATTGATGTTTATATGAAACACAAACAAATGAGGCAACAAGTTTTACATAAATACAAGAATAACATTTTGCTGTTTGTCACTGTGATATATTTAGTCTTTGAACTCTGTGAGCTCAGATGAAAAAAATGCTTCTCCAGCTCATTTGTAGATAATATATTACTCTATTAAAGCCAATGTAGACTTAGGCTTAAAAAATAGAGGCTGCAGTAATATTTCTGCTTGCCCTAATTAGAAACTAAACTCTTAGAAAGCAGATAGAATGCAATTTTATGGTATTTGTTAAGCACTTAGGACGTGCCAGGCATTGTTCTAAGTGTTGGGATAGCTGCAAGGTAATCAGGTTGAACACTGACTGTTCACACACATAAGGCTCCCAGTATTAATCCCTATTTTACAGATGAGGGAACTGAGGCACAGAGAAATGAAATGACTCATCCACGGTCACACAGCAGGGAGGTAGCAGAGCTGAGACTAGAACCCAGGTCCTTCTGACACCCAATCCCCTCTCTATCCACTAGATCACACGCATTAAGAGGCATTTTGAGGAAATCCCTGTTTCCCAAAAGATCAGCCTGTGAACTTCTGAATCGAAAAATCTTAGGGTGAAATCCCTCTACCAACTCTTTGCCTGTGCCCTTCCTCTTTATAATCAATCAGTCAATGGTATTGATTGAGTCATTACTGTAATGCAGAGCACTGTACTGAGTGCTGAGGAAAGTACAATGCAAAAGAGTTAGAAAACTCAATCCTTGCCCTCAAGAAGCTTACAATGTATTTGGGGGTGGGGGACATACAAAGTGTAATTTAAATAGGAAGAAGCAGCAAATGGAACAATGGACAAATGGAACAATGGATGGATATGTGAAGAGATAAATGCTTAGACAGTAGTGAATGTAACAATTTTCTACAGAAGTGTTAAATGGGGTGATGAGGGAAGAATTGTAGATGTGATGCAAAAGTGGAAAAATCTAGACTGTAAGCTCATTGCGGGAAGGGACTGTGTCTGTTTATTGTTGTATTGTACTCTCCCAAGTGCTTAGTACAGTGCTCTGCACACAGTAAGCACTCTATAAATGCGACTGATGACTGACTGATGTGAGGAGAAGATGAATGAATCGGGAAGAGTCCCTCAGAAGGGAGTTTGAAGAAATGCTCTGAAGATGGGGAGAGCAGAGGTCTGACACTGTAAACTCCTTGAGGGCAGGGATCGTAACTACGTACTTGTTATATTGTACTCTCCCAAGTGCTTAGTACAGTGTGTTGCACATGGTAAGTACCCAGTAAATATGATTGAATGAATCAAGGAAGTGCTATGGTGAGCACTTAGCATGCAGTAAGAGTATTTATTAAATGCTTACTGTTTGCAGAGCACTGGGAAAGAGTATAGAAAGGTGGAAATTAAACATGGTAGGGGTTCAGTAAACACTTCGATTGATTGTTGATATCAAAAGAATCTGGAAATTCTGAATTCTGTGAGAAATGACTACTCACTTCTTGACTGCTTGACCTTCCTTGCTGACCTTCCAGCCTTCTATCTCTGCCTTCTCCAGTCCATACTTCACTCTGCTGCCCAGAGCTTTTTCTAAAAAAAATTTAGTCCATGTTTCCCCACTCCAGTCCACCCACCTCCACATCAAACAGAAACTCCTCACTATTGCCTTTAAAGCATTCGATCACCTTGCCCCCTCCTACCTCACATCATTACTCTCCTACTGCAACCCAGCCCGCATATTTTGCCCCTCTACGCCAACCTTCTCAATTTTGTAACTCGATTTTGTCTAACTCACCTCCAACTCTTTGCCAATGTCCTCCCTCTGGCCTGGCCACGTTAAATCTGACAGACCACCATTTTCCCTACCTTCAAAGCCTTATTAAAATCACACCTCCTCCAAAGGGCCTTCCTGACTAAGCCCTCATTCCCCCTACTTTCTCTTTCTTCTGCGTTGCCCTTGTACTTGCATCTGTACGCTTTACGCACATGATATTTAAGTACAGGAAAAGCAACGTGACTTAGTGGGAAGACCACAGGCTTGGGAGTCAGAGGACGTGGGTTCTAATCCCGGCTCTGCCACTTGTCTGCTGTGTGACCTTGGGCAAACCACTTAACTTCTCTGTGCCTCAGTTGCCTCTCATCTGTAAAATGAGGATTAAAACTGTGAGCCCCATGTGGGACAACCTGATTATACTGTATCTACCTCAGCGCTTAGAACAGTGCTTGGGACAGAGTACGCACTTAACAAATACCATTATTATTATTATTATATTCACCTCACCCTCAGCCCCACAGCACTTCCGTCCATAGCTAAAATTGATTTTAAAACCTGTCTCCCCTTTTTGACTGTAAGCTCTTTGTGGGCAGCTCTAGTACAGTGTCTGGTACGTAGTAAGCGGTTAACAAACACCCAAAATAAAAAGAAGCTGTTGTTGGCTATTGGATCTATCCACCTGTCCTTGGGCAAGCACTCACTTCTCCTTTGTTCCTCAAAATTATATATTACTAAATCCCTCAAAGAAATTAAGCTTAAAGTGTAAAAATAAAATATTGCCAAATTAACAAGGAGAAAAAATAAAACCGGTAGCAATCCTCCTGGCTAACTCACTCGTATAATTTAACAATACATTTTAATCCGTTACATATCTTAATGCATATAATTACTATATATAAATGTAGCTGTCCTTCACATCCAAAGTGTTGCTGCTTGTGGAGGCTTGAGTGTTGCTTGGCATAAAGCTGGGCAAAAGGAGTTTGGTATTCATCAGGTTTGGCAGTAGATGGGGATTGCTTTTAATATTTCAAAGAAATTAAAGCTTAAAATGCAAAGGCTCCATCTGGTAGGGAGAGAGTATTTAGGGATGCGGGTGTAGCCAAAAGCACAACTCGGCAATTAGCAATCCATTCCACACTGCAACATTGTCCTTATTTTTATTTTCATGATATTTGTTAAATGCTCACTATGTGCAAAACACTGCTCCAAATGTTGGGATAGTTACAAATTAAGCAGACCCAACAGAGTTTCTGTCCCACACTGGGCTCATTGTCTAAGTCAGAGGGAGAATAGGAAGAAGTATGGCCTAATGGAAAGAGCACAGGCTTGGAAGTCAGAGGATTTGGGTTCTAATTCTGGTTCTGCCACTTGCCAGCTGTGAGAACTTGGGTTAGTCACTTCACTTCTCTGGATTTCAGCTTTCTGAACTATAAAATGGGGATTCGATATCCATCCTCCCACCTATTAAGATCGTAAACACAATGGGGGTCAGGGACTATGTCTGGTCTGACTGATCTGTCTCTATCCCAGCACTTAGACCAGTGCTTGCCCATAGCAAGAAAGTCACTTAACTTCTCTGTGCCTCAGTTTCCCTCTCTGTAAAATGGGGATTAAATCCTACTCCCTCCTACTTAAATTGTGAGACCCAAGGGGGACAGGGCCTGTGTCCAACCTGATAAACTTGTATCTACTCTGGCGCTTAGAACAGTAAGTGCTTAACCACTGTTATTATTGTTATCACTATTATTACTTAGCAAATGCCATTTAAAAAATATGCATTGAATCTGGATGAGGAAACTGAGAAGTGAAGTGAGAAGTTACAGAGAAGTGAAGTGACTTACCTGAGGTCACATAGCAGATATGTGGCAGAACCGGAATTAGAACTCAGGTCCTCTGACTCCTAGGCCCATGCTCTTTCCACTAAGTCATGCTGTTTCTCTTGAGAAGCCTGAGGGACCTTCAGTGATAGTCCTGCGGAAGGTTATATATGGTAACAGCTTTGTAGATTTCCATTTGACATGTAATTTGAGGCCATGTGGCTACCACCACATGAATTGTGGTGGTACAATGAATTGTACATCGCCTTGATTCTATTTAGTTGCCATTGTTTTTACGAGATGTTCTTCCCCTTGACGCTGTTTAGTGCCATTGTTCTTGTCTGTCCGTCTCCCCCGATTAGACTGTAAGCCCGTCAAACGGCAGGGACTGTCTCTATCTGTTGCCGACTTGTTCATCCCAAGCGCTTAGTACAGTGCTCTGCACATAGTAAGCGCTCAATAAATACTATTGAATGAATGAATGAATGAATGAACCACCCTGCCTCCGACTGTCATTCTGCATTTTGGCCAACTGAATTCTGTTGTCCTCAGGAGCAGCATGTGGATAGAGCCCAGGCCTGGTAGTCAGAGGACCTGGGATCTAAATCCTGACTCCACTACTCATCTGCTGTGTGACCTTGGGCAAATCATTTCATTTCTCTGGTCCTCAGTTTCGTCATGTGTAAAATTGGGATTAAGATTGTGAGCCCCATGTGGGTCAGGGACTGTGTCTAATCCGATGATCTTATATCTACCCCAGTGCTTATTACAGTGCCTGGTACATAGTAATCACTTAACAAATACCATTATTATTATTATTATTATCTATCCATCCTCTGGGAGACAATATGCTGCCTAGGTAGCAGGATTTCGAGATAACATTCAGCTCATGCTTGCCAGAGAAAATCTTTATTTTCATGTCAGGTTTTTTCGGTTCATACTGTTTTACCTCAGGGAGTGAGGGTTAAGGGTATTTTCCAGAAGGGGTACCAAATGGTCTCATTTAGGATCTTGTTGGAAATATTAATAATGCTAATAATAAAGCAGGGAGGAGTCAGAATCATTTTTGCAGTGGGCTCTCACACTTTTCTTCTTGACATCTTTGAAATCCCCTGGCATCTGCCTTGTGTGCTGTAAATTGAGGTAAACCCCCACATAGTAAATTTCCCCTTTGTAGTCTTCCACAGAAATGCCAGCAATTCTCAGTGCTGAATATTACTTTTTCCAGGTTCTGGCAGTGGGTAGTGAGACCCTCCCTGGAGTTGAAACAACATGCTATTATAACATGAGGTCAGATTCTTGATGCTTTGTGGCTTTAAAATATAATCAAAATGCTACATTTCTTCAATACTCTCTCCTCTGGATTGTAAGCTTGTTACGG
Source organism: Ornithorhynchus anatinus (assembly GCF_004115215.2). Classification (NCBI taxonomy): domain Eukaryota; kingdom Metazoa; phylum Chordata; class Mammalia; order Monotremata; family Ornithorhynchidae; genus Ornithorhynchus; species Ornithorhynchus anatinus. The sequence goes on along the minus strand of NC_041741.1, from coordinate 15,902,277 downwards.
GCAGGGAATGTTCTGCTAATTCTCCTGTATTGTACTCTCCCAAGCTCTGAGTGCTCTGCACACAGTAAGTGCTCAATAAATACCACTGATTGATGGACGGATAGTCTGTTATGGTCATGGTTTGCATAATTCTTTGCCTCTCTGCTTTTTCCTCCAACTACATTCCGGGTAACCTCGTAACTGCCCCTTACTCAACTGATCTGCTCCCAGGGTTTACGTTCTGCTTCTCTCTTGCCACTTGGATAACTGGAATACCCACCTTGCTTTCAAACTTTCTCTTGGGTGTTTTGCTAGTGCTCTCTCTCAACTCTCCATTCAGTGGTGACTTGCGTATCATCTGTCGCATTCCTCTCACGGATTCAGTCCTGTGAGTGTTGCTTCAGAGCTGGATTCTTCTCCTGGCTGTCACTTATCTGCCGTGTGACCTCGGGCAAGTCACTTCACTTCTCTGTGCCACGGTTCCCTCATCTGTCAAACAGGAGGGAAGACGGTGAGCCCTATGTGGGATGAGGACTGCGTCCAACCTGATTGGCTTGTATCTACCCCAGTGCTTAGTACAGTGCCTGACTCATAGTAAGCTTAACAAATACCATTTAAAAAAGGGTTGCTTAGCTGGCTGCATTCCAAGACTTAGTTGTAGGTTCTCTTGACCGGCCATTTAATGTTGAACTGAGAGGCCTCTCACCTATCTCACCACTGACCACGTGCTCAAACCCTCCCTCCTGTCTGGAACTCCCACCCTTTCATATCCTCTAGTTCTCTACTCTCCCCATCTTCCAAGTCCTATTAAAATATCATCTTCTCCAGGGACCCCTATATACCTCAAGCACTTTGATATTCACTCTCGCTGCTGACAATACTATTTTTATACTCTGCTATTCCCCCTAGCCATAATCTATTTTAATCCCTGCCTCCCTCTGTAGACTGTAAGCTTCTTGGGGGCAGGAAGCACATCTACCAATTCTGTTGTGTTGTACTCTCCCCGGCACTTAGAACAGTGCTCTGCACACAGCAGCCGCTCAGTAAATACCACTGATTGATTCTCATCCTCACCCTATTTTCCTTCTCTATCGCATCATCTTTACATGTATGTGTATATCCTTATATTCAAACATTCATTCATTCATTTGATCGTATTAATTGAGTGCTTACTGTGTGTCAAGCACTGTACAGAGTATTAGGGAGAGTTCACTGTAACAATAAACAGACACACTCCTTGCCCATCATCTAGGCAGGAAGGATTTGAGCCCTTCCCCAGTCTAATTTATTTTAATGTCTTCCTCCTTCATCACACTGAGAGGCTGTAATGCTTAGTGGATAAAGCACGGGCCTGGGAGTCAGAGGGACCTGGGTTTTAATTCTGGCTCCACTGCACGGACTCTGGGCAAGTTACTTAACTTCTTTGGGCCTCAGCTACCTTATCTGTCAAATGGGGATTAAGAACGTAAGCACCATGTGGAACAGGGACTGTGTCCAATGTGATTAACTTGTATCTGCCCCAGTGCTTAGAACAGTGCTTGACTCAGAGTAGGTACTTAAGTACTATTATTATTATTATTCTGGAAGCTCTTTGAGGGTAGGGACTGAATCTACTTACTAAATTGTACTCTTCCAAGCACTTAGTACAGTGTTCTGCCCCAAATAGACACTTGACAAATGTCATTAATTGATAATTCGCATATTGGGAGATCACTGCACTATACAGACCAGACTGGTGGGCAGGGAGCTTGTCCAATCAACTCTGTTACACTGCACTCTCCCAAGCGCTTAGTACAGCGTTCTGCCCACGGTAAGCGCTCAATAAATATGATCAGTCGATGGATTGATTGAAGGGTTGCTTTCTCTGAGTAAAGCTGGGACAGATGACATTTTAGAAGGGACATTTTAGAGATACTAAAGGTAGCTGGGGGAGGCTGGTGTAACGGCCACTGAAAAGGCCTGAAGACAGGAAAGGAGAGTTTGTAGATACAACACAATCTTTTCTCTGGCAGGCCACATGTTCATTCCACGGAGCTAGCTAACAAACTAATCTGATCTGAACAATATAGTGTCAGGAGGTAGTTTTCTTTTAAGCTTAGGAGGATGTTATTAAGACCTTATGATACAATCACTAGAAAATGAAAACCCTCCAGGGCTTTTGTGATTATGTAATTATCTGGAGTGTTTGAAAGTACAAAGTGAAACCTGAAGCAAAGCTAATACCAGAACCACACCTCATTATTTAATTAATACACTAGAGCACGCAGATCTATGGATATGTAAATAACGATTACGCTTCCGCTGTCTTAAATATATCTTTTAAACAATATTACACCATTCCTCCCCGATCAAAGAATTTACATTTTAAAGGAAGGGCGGCTTTGAGATTAACGCAACATAACTGATGGAGTGGCGAATCGGGGACTTGGGAGCAGAATTTCTTTCCTGCCATGAGAGATGTAAATTGATGAAAATGAACATGTTGTTCTGTGAAAATACTCTACTACTGTTACTCTGATCGGGACATATCCCCCTCAGAAAGACATTAGGCAGAGAACTGGAAAAATGGAGAAGTTGTATTCTTCAGCAAATGCAACGGAGACAAATTCAGGCATCTGTGAAGGAATTCAATACCTGTTCTTCCTCCTAGTTAGAATGTGAGCCCCATGAAGGACCTGATTATTCTATATCTACCCCAGTGCTTAGTACAGTGCTTGGCATATAGTAAATGTTTAAGAAATATTATTATTATTATTAGCTCAGTGCTTAATACAATCCTTGGCACAAAGTAAGAGTTTAACAATTACCAAAATTTCTATTATTTTATTATTATTTTTTCTCTTTTCAGAGGACTTGGAATTTGGAAAACTACAAGAGTCCTGCTTCAAAGGAGTTCACAATCTAATAGAAGAAATAGGGAGATGGAAATTATAAGCATTCAGTGGAAGAAGAAAGTAGAAAGCTTTATTAGTAAGGTGTACGGAAAAAATGAAATCAGTGATAAACTATATGGCGTTTGGAGCATTGATCTATACCTAAGTGTTAAGACTATCTTTTGGGTTGACAGAATCAAGGATTGTGAAAATCAGTTGTGGAATGCCTCTTGGAGGAAGTGGAATTTCTGAAAGGGTTTGTTCCTTGGAATCCCGTAGAGCTTAATTACCTTCCAGTAGAGAGATAATCATATAACACTGATAGAACTTTTTGAAACTGAGCTTATTGTGTGTGTTTCATCTTTCACATATTTTGAGATCTTGTGCAGAAAACCCCCCAGAAAAACAGCCCGGTATCACTCTCAAAGTCTTTTTGAGTAATCCACTGGGAAATTTTCCAGTTCAAACATTTTGTTTTCAGATCAAGTATTGCTCTCAATTTCCCTCTTTGACCTTCTGTGTGTACAGCCACTCCCACTCCAAAAGTTGGGAGAGGCTCATTTGGCTCCTCCCCGACACACACACCCTCTCCAGGGGTCTTGGCTTGAATGTACAAGCGCTTAGTACAGTGCTCTGCACACAGTAAGCACTCAGTAAATGCGATTGAATGAAACAGGCTAACCCATAGGTCAAGCAGGTGACCTACAGGAGGCTCTCCCTTATTAGCAAAGTGTAGTGGATAGGGCATGGGCCTGGGAGTCAGACGATCATGGGTTCTAATCCTGGCTCCATCACTTATCTGCTATGTGACCTTGGGCAAGTCACTTTTCTGTGCCTCAGTTACCTCATCTACAAAATGGGGATTAAGACTGTGAGCCCTATGTGGGACATGGATTGTGTCCAACCCAATTTGCTGGTATCCACCCCAGTGTGGAGTTCAGTGCCTGGCACATAGTAAGCACTTAACAAATATCATTATTATTATCATTGTTAGGAATGTAAGCTGACAGGCACTTCTCTGAAAAAGTCAGAGTTTTTGCCGGAGACTAGAAAATCATGCCGATTCATTCACTCTTCTTCCCCGAAAAAAGGGCAAGTGGGGAACTACTGCTATGAACTAGAATATTTGGGGGACTTATTACTGAGGTTTGCATTTAGCTAATTCTCTCCAGACACACACGCGTGTCTTTGGCCACACTGATTTGCACAGGTTCGGATCGCCTAGTTTTCCTCCATCTGCACGTCTCTGACAGCAAATATTAAATCTACAAGATGGCAAGCAGATGGTGGGGTGTCCCAGCTGGAGAGGGGCCTTGCTGAAATGGCTAAGGAATTCCGAGTCGGCTTGGCTCCTCGGGAGCAGGAATGACCTTTCCAGGATCCTCCTTGACCCCTTCCTTCAATCCATGGTACTTATTGAGTGGTGACTTTGAACTAAACGCTCAGGAAACTACACTATAAGAAACAATCCCTGCCCACAAGGAGCTTATGGGGGGCAGTGAGGCCTAGTAGAAAGAGCACAGGGCCTGGGAGTCAGAAGGCCTGGGAGTCAGAGAACCTGGGTTCTAATCCTAGCTCTGCCACGAGATTGCAGTTTGACCTCTGTTTGATCTCGCCACCGCCTAATGCACAGGTCCTGCCTCTGGCCTGGAATACCCTTCATTTATCTTCGAAGCCTTTTTGAAGGCAGTCTGTTACACTGTGCTCTCCCTAGCACTTAGTGCAGTGCTCTGCACATAGTAAGCACTCAGTAAATAGCATTGATTGATTAAATGCTAGGAAGGGGAATAAGCAGAGGAGAATTAGACCCCGTCCCTGTGGCCCTCCAGGGGGTTTCGGTTGACGAATAGAAGGGGGAGAGGGACGGATGACAGACCCACAGGGAATGTTAAAAAAAATGGAATCACAAAAATATCACATGAAAACTCCTCCATTCCCTCTAGATCAACTGGAACATTTTTCCCAGTCATGATTTCAATTTCCCACTAGATTGTAAATTCCTTAAGAACAGGAATCATTCCTACTGACTCTATTATACTCTCCCAAGCACATAATCGATCAATTGTATTTGTTGAGCGCTTCCTATGTGCAGAGCATTGAACTAAGCACTTGGGAGAGTACTATATAACAATAAACAGAAACATTCCCCTCCCCTAACAAGTTTACAGTCTAGAGGGGGAGACAGAGATTAATAGAAATAAATAAATTATGCATATAATATTATGCTCTGCACTCAGTACGTGGCCAGCAAATATCATGGATTGATCAACTGATTGATTGAAGATAATCCATTCTGGGATCTTTCTGGAGTAGACAAAGAACTAAATCAAAATCAGTGTGCTGTATTTGTGTCCCTAATCCATAATTCCTCTCCCTTCTGTCTCGCTCTCCATCTCTCTATCTCTGTTTCTGTCTCTCCCTCCATGACGGCCCAGGGATGTGTCACAGAGACTCTAGACCGTATGTTGTACCCGCCCAAGAGCTTTGTACAGTGCTTTTCACACAGCAAGTGCTCAATAAGTACGATTGAATGAATGAATGTAATCTTGTCTCTAGACTGTAAACTCAGTATGGAGGATCGGTCACAGTCCCTGTCCCACATTGAGCTCACGGTCTCAATCCTTATTTTACAGATCAGGTAACTGAGGTCCAGAGAAGTGAAGTGACTTGCTCAAGGTCACACAGCAGACAAGTGGCAAGACGGGAGAACAGTTATTGAATCCCCATTTTATAGGTGATAGTCACTCCACCCTCACTCCACCACAGCACTTATATACATATCTATAATTTATTAATTTCTATTAATGTCCGTCTCCCACTCTAAACCGTAAACTCCCTAAAGTCAGGGAACGTGTCTACCAACTCTGTTGTATCGTACTAGGCCAAGTGCTTCATACAGGGGTCTGCACACAGAAAACCCTCAATAAATACAATTGATTGGTCTATTCCCCTTTTGCAGTGCCTTTTACTGATCGTTCACTATGTGCAAAGCTCTGACCTAAGCGCTGGGGAAAATACAGCAGGGTAAGTAGGCACATTTCCTGTCCTCAAGGATCTTGCAGTCTAGCATTAAAATAAATCACAGGTAGGGAAACAACCTAATATAAGGATGTGGGAAACAGCATGGCCTAGTGGATAGAGCACGGGCCTGAAAGTCAGAAGGACCTGGGTTCTAATCCCAACTCTGCCTCTTGTCTTCTGTGTGACCTTGGGCAAGTTACTTAACTTCTCTGTGCCTCAGCCACCTCACCTGTTAAATGGGGATTAAGAACGTGAGCCCCGTGTGGGACAGGGACTGTGTCCAAACTGATTCTCTTGCATCTATCCCAGCGTTTAGAACAGTGTTTGACACATTGTAAGTGCATAACAAATACCATCATCATTATTATTATGTGTATGTAAACTGGGTGGTGGGAGGGGAGCCTTTAGCCTCTAGGTGCTCAGGTACATAGATGTGTGCAGTAAGGAGGGAAAATAAAGTGGGGAGAGTAGTTAGGGAAGGCTTCCTGGAAGAGATGTGATTTCAGTAGGGATTTGAAGATGGGACAAGAAAGGAATAACTTGCTCCTGAATCTTAAGTCACCTAGCGTTCTTAATATTTTGATTCTTTTATGGTATTTATTCATTCATTCAATCGTATTTATTGAGCGCTTACTGTGTGCAGACCACTGTACTAAGCGCTTGTTAACATTTACTATGTGTCAAGCACTGTTGTAAGCGCTGGGGTAGACACAAATCAATCAGGTCAGACACAGTCCCTGACCCACATGAGGCTCACAGTCTAAGTAGGAGGGAGAAGAGGTATTGAATCCCTATTTTATTCATTCATTCATTCAATCGTATTTCTTGAGCGCTTACTATGTACAGATGAGGACGCTGAGGCACAGGCAAGTTAATTGACTTGCCCGAGTTCACACAGCAGGCCAGTGGCACAGCCGGGATGAGAAGCCAGGTCCTCCGACTCCCAAGCCGGTGCTCTTTCCACTAGGCCACACTCCTTGAGCAAAAGCTCCCAAAGTGAAAATTAAAATTGTTTCCTTCACACGTTGGCCTCTCTGACGAGGTCCAGACATTCACGCTTCCCCCCAGCTTTGATATTTCAGGAATCCCAGAGACCCATCGTTTGAAGGAGTTGGACGTCTGAGATAACACAGTTCGATTATCTGAGGAGAGTCTAACTTTCAAGCCACCAGGCAGGAGAAACCTCCAACGTGTATCCCTTTTCCAGCAGGCCTCAGACCACCCAGGCACGCTAGCTGCTGGAGAAGGCAGTGGCATGTTTACTTAATGATGTGAACTGTATAGAACATAGAACACCTGCAATTTCTGGCCTTCACTGGCTACCAACTTGCCACTGGGAAAGCATCTGGGTTTGGCGTCTCGTCCATAAAACCCTAATTGGAGGCTCGAGCCAATAACTCACTTCTGGGCCCCAAAGTCACTTGGTCCTGGGCTAGGCACACCTCCAAAGTGAGTTATTCGGTAACGACCATGAATCATGTCCAGACATCTGGGTAGGGCTGTCTCGGGCCCCAGTGAGTTTTTCGTGAACATTTGAGCGGATTCAGAGTTCCGGCCGGGAGAGCGGAGAGGCGTGGTGGATAGAGCCCAAGCCAGTGAGTCAGAGGACCTGGGTGCTAATCCTGGCTCTGCCACTTGACTATTGTGCCATCTTGGGCCAGCCACTCAACTTCTCGGTGCCTCGGTTACTTCGTCGATCGATCGATGGTATTTATTCATTCAATCTTATTTATTGAGCACTTACTGTGTGCAGAACAGTGCACTAAGCTCTTGGGAGGGTACAATAAAACAGAATTAGTGTATACTTTCCCTGCCTAAAATGAGCTTAGAGACTAGAGGATTTACCTCATCTGTAAAATGGGGATTAAGACAGTGAACACCATGAGGGTCATGGACTGATTGACTTGTATCTTACCCTGGAGCTTACAACAAGGCTTGACACATTTAAAGCACCTTACCTAGCTCGCCCTGTAGACTGTAAGCTCATTGTGGGCAGGGAAAGTGTCTGTTCATTGTCATATTGTACTCTACCAAGCATTTAGTACAGTGCTTTGCACGGAGAAAGTGCTCAATGAATGCAATCGAATGAATGAATCAGGCACGATTAGACTGTAAGCCCGTCAAACGGCAGGGACTGTCTCGATCTGTTGCCGACTTGTTCATTCCAAGCGCTTAGTACAGTGCTCTGCACATAGTAAGCGCTCAATAAATACTACCGAATGAACTTGGATGTGCACCCTTTATTCACCCCACATTCAGCCCCACGTCATGTATATACATATCCGTAATTTCCTTTCTTTAACGTCTATCTCCCCGTCTAGACTCTAAACTCCTGGTGGGCTGGGAATGTGTCTACCAAAGCTATTATATTGTGCTCTCCTAGATTCTTAGTGCTCTGTGCACAGAAAATGCTCAATAAATCCGACGTGAGTTCCTCTACTAAATTGTAAGCTGCATATACGGGGAGAGGAAAGACTTCCAGGCCAGAGGGAGGATGGAGGAAAAGAGTCTTTGGTGAGATAGATGAGATCGGGGCACAGTGAGTAGGTTGGAGCTAGTGGAGTAAAGCGTGGGAGTTGAACTCTAGTAGGAGCCCAGTTACCAACAGTGATTAGACCACAGGGATGGATGTTTAGCCAGTGCTCCTTCATCTACTTCATCTGAGGTAGAAACAAGATAATGAGCTTGGGACACAGTCCCTGTCCCACATGGGACTCACAGTCTTAATCCCCATTTTACAGATGAGGGAACTGAGGTGCAGAGCAGTGAAAGTTCTCGCCCAAGGTCGCACAGCAGACAAGTGGCAGAGTCGGAATTAGAACCCAGGTCCCTCTGACTCCCAGGCCCGTGCTCAATCCACTAACCTGCTGCTTCCCTTTGAGCCTCATGCGGGACAGGGCCTGTGTCCAACCCAATCACCTTGTATCTACCCCAGCGCACAGTACAGTGCCTGGCACCTAGTAAGCACTTAACACCATTATTAGTAGGACCAAGAACACTAGTATCAGTATTGGTACTATTTTTCCCTACAAGCAACTGCAAAGTAGTACACCTCGGCGAAAGGAACCCAAATTAAGAGTACATGGTGGTGATTTTAGAGCACTCAGTCTTGACCCAGGAAAGAGATGTTGGCTTTTTAGTGGATTGTTTCTTTAAGCCACTGGTCACTGACCGACTGACTAAAATATGGGATTGTCTCTATCTGTTGCCGATTTGCACATTCCAAGCGCTTAATACAGTGCTCTGCACATAGTAAGCGCTCAATAAATACTAATGAATGATTACTTCATTCATTCAATCGTATTTATTGAGGGCTTACTGTTGCGGAGCACCGTACTAAGCACTTGGGACAGTTCGTTATAACAATATAACAGACACATTGCCTGGCTACAGTGAACTTACAGTCTAGGGCAGGAGCCAGACATTGATAGAGATAAATAAATCACATATATGTACATAAGTGCTGTGGGGCTGGGAGGGGGGATGAGTAAAAGGAGCAAGTCAGGGCGACACAGAAGGAAATGGGGGAAGAGGAAAGGAGGGCTCAGTCAGGCTCCTGGAGGAGATGAAGTATAGGACGCATCGTAAGTAGCATTGTCTGTACCAGACCCGAAGGTAGCATTCCAAGGGTGGGCACTTGGTGAATTTATTTTACAGGGAAATTAGGACTGCTGTTTCACTGTCTTCCCCTTGACTGATGACTCCCACCCTGTGCAGTCCTTTGTGGCTGCTACTACACATTAAACTGATGGAACGGAGAAGGAAGTCAGTTAATCAATCCATCAGTAGTAGGTATTGGGCAGTTACTATGTTCAGAGTCCTGTACTAAGTGCTTGGGAGAGTATAATAAAGCAGAATTAACGGAAATGCTCCCTGCCCACGGTGAGCTCACTGTCTAGAGGGGAAGACGGACATTACTATAGATAAGTAATTTATAATATATAAAGTCCATTCCATCTCTGCAGTCGCTCTTTGGGGAAGGAATTCACAGATTACCATTTTGCTTCTCGTGTTCGCTTTCCTCATTTGTTCTCACCTTTGAGTTTCCCTTTCTCCCGCCTCATTTCTGGAAGTCTGATCCATCGCTAGCCAGCCTTCCTTCATTCCTTTAACCAATGATAAATGGAAATGAATATACTTTCTCAGAACGAGAGTACAGCTGGAGAAATGTTTTGCCTACTGATACTTGGGGCTGAACGATAGAAGAGGGTATCTTGGGTGATTTCAATCGATCAGTGGTCTTTATCAAATGATCACTGTGATAAAGAGCACTGTACTAAGTCCTCGGGAGAGTACGATATAACAGAGTCGGGGTACATGTTTTCTGCCCACAAGGAGCTTACCGTCTAGGGAGGGAGATAGATGCTAAAATGAATTAAGGAAGTGTCTCTAAGTGCTGTGGGACTGAGGGTGGAGTGACTATTAGGTGCTAAAAGGATACAAATCCAAGTAACAAAGAAGGGTGAGGGAGTAGATTTCAGCGAGAAAACTCAAGAGACAAAGCAAGGGACTAGATGTTTCTCCTCTGATACGAGCAATAGAGCGGGCGGGTACAGATCTGCAATTTATTTATTTAGTTATATGAATGTCTGTCTCCCCCTTTAGACTTTAAGCTTGTTGTGAGCAGGGAACGTGTCTGTTTATTGTTGCATCATACTCTCCCGAGATAGTGCTTTGCACACAGTAAGCACTCTATAAATATGATTGAGTTGAATGAATGAATGAATGAATGAATGGCAGGTGTATGCAGTAATAGAGACTGAACCTGCTTCTGGCTGATCTTTAGTGCCACGTATCCAAAATTCAGAAACTTCAACTGGATTTTGGGAATACTTCTACCAAATCTGCTGCAATGCTCCCAATCGCTAAGTATAGCACTCTACTGATTAACTTCTCTGTGCCTCAGTTACCTCATTTGCGAAATGGGGATTAAGACTGTGAGTCCCACATGGGACAACCTGATTACTTTGTATCTGGCCAGTGCTTAGAACGGTGCTTGGCACCTAGTAAGCACTTAACAAATACCATCATCATTATTATTATTATTATACTCATTCCCAATAACATCCTGAATTTTGTTGACCTCTGGTAAGTTACCATCTCTGATATCAAAACGGAACACTTTCAAAAAATGTGTGGCATAGTGGAAAGAGCACAGACTCAGGAGTCAGAGGACGTGGGTTCTAATCCCAGCCCTGCCACTCTCCTGCAGCGTGACCTTGGGCAAGTCACTTATCTGCCTCAGTTTCCTCATCTGTAAAATGGGGATTCAATACCTGATCACCTTCAAACTTAGTCTGTAAGCTCCATGTGGGGCAGGGATTGGGTATGACCTGATTGATTTGTATCTATCCCAGACCTTAGGTCAGTGTTTGACACACAGTAAGCACTTAGCAAATAGCCCAAATACAACAATTAAGTAGGCCACATTAAGGAAAAGATAATGTGACCCAATGAACTCCATGGCCGAAACACCCGATTCAAGCACTGAGTGTCTTACGGCTAATTGCGAGTTGGTAGAATTATCTTTGCAAGTACTGCAGCTGATGAAGGCATTCTTACCAATGGATACTCAGTGTTGGAAATCAATCAGTCAATCAATTAATGGTGTTTATTGAGTGCTGACTGAGTGCTGGAATAACTACTGGAGGGTCTGCTGCTTCTCACCCCAGAAATAAATTAAGTATTGAAATGGAGAGCATTTCTTACCACCGCCAAGGAAAATACAGCATTAAGGCATCAATTATGGCTCTGACTATAGTCCTGGGCTAGCAAGTTGATTTTTCCTGTGGGAAAGAAAATGGAGATGGAGAAATAAATCAATCTTGAGTCTACCTTCACTTGGAAAGCACCCTTCAGTGACTTAAAATTGATCGTTAGCTCTAAATAATCATTGTCAGTGGTATTTATTGAGCGCTTACTACATGCAGAACGCTGAACTAAGTACTTGGGAGAGTCCAGTACAACAGAGCTGGCAGACATGTTCGTTGCTCACAAATGAGCTTTTACAGTCCAGAGGGAGAGACAGAAATATTTATATACAGATAGTATGAGCACACAGGAAAGCCAGTGCTCTTTCTGAAGGAAATATCATGGAGAGGAAAGAGTTCAAGCAATGGAGAGAAGATTCCATATGAGGAATGACTCCAAACCATGGACCATTCCGAGTCATTGGATAATGACTGTTTGTTGAGTGCAAGCAATAAGGAATTGGAGACTTAATTTTTCTAAAGGTATTTGTTAAGCTGGGGTAGATACAAGCTAATTATGTTGGACACAGTCCATGTCCGACATGGGGCTCACAGTCTCAATACCCACTTTACAGATGAGGCACAGAAACCTGAAGTGACGTGCCAAGGTCACACAGCGGACAAGTGGCAAAACTGGGATTAGAACTCAGGTCCTCTGACTCCCAGGCTCATGCTTTAGCCACTAGGCCATACTGCTTCTCCCCCCCCCCTTCACCTCTCTGCAGCTAAACCCTCTTCTCCCCCCTTTCCCTCTGTTCCTCCCCCTCTCCCGTCCCATCCCCTCAGCACTGTACTCGTCCGCTCAACTGTCTATATCTTCATCACCCTATTTATTTTGTTTAATGAGATGTACAACACCCTGATTCTATTTATTTGCCATTGTTTTTATGAGATGTTCTTCCCCTTGATTCTATTTATTGCCATTGTTCTTGCCTGTCTGTCTCCCCCGATTAGACTGTAAGCCCGTCAAAGGGCAGGGACTGTCTCTATCTGTTACCGATTTGTACATTCCAAGCGCTTAGTACAGTGCTCTGCACAGAGTAAGTGCTCAATAAATACTATTGAATGAAAGGGATGTGTCTGACCTGATTATCTTGTAGCTACCCCAGGACATAGTACAGTGCTTGACATATAGTAAGTGCTTAATGAATAGCACAACTATTATTATTATTATTATACAAGAAAATAAAGTTTGGCAAAGTCCCTATCCCACATGGAGCTCACAGGCTCAGTTTCGTCATCTGTAAAATAAGGATTAAATACCTATTCTTCCTTTCCATTTGACTGTGCACTCCACGTGAGGCAGGAACCGTGTCCATTTGATGTAGTATATCTACACCAGCCCTTATCAGTGCTTGGTAGATAAGCACTTAACAAATGCTATTATTAGTACATAATATCACTATATATGATATTAAATACTACTACTAATAAAAATGCTAAACCTGGGCATACTAATAATAAGAGTAATAATAACCTCTAGACTGCAAAATCTTTGAGGACAGTGTTTGAGGACGGGTCTACCGACTCGGTTATATTGCACTCTCCCAAGCACTTAATACAGTGCTCTGCACATAGGAAATGCTCAGTAAATACAACTGACTGATTCATAAACTGATTAATAGTGGAATTTCTTAAGCACTTGCCATATGCCAAGCACTGTACTGAATGCTAGGTTGGACACAATCAAGGCAAATCAGGATTCCTTTGTTAATTAGATTAGTTACAGTCCCTATTCCATATGGGATATGTCCAAAAGGCAGATGAAGTTCACTCCACTCAGAATCTGTGTAATATCTGAAGTGTCTTCCTTGGAAGCCTTGCCTGACTGGTAGGGCTTGTGTAGCACCCTGTGGATGAGAAGCAGTGTGGCCAAGTAGACGGACCCTGAGTTCTAATCCCAGCTCTGCCACTTGTCTGCTGTGTGACCTTGGGCAAGTCACTTCACTTCTTTGTGTCTCAGTTCCCTCATCTGTCAAATGGGGTTTATGGACTGTGTCTAACCTGATCAGCTTGTACCTAACCCGGGGCTTAGTACAGAGCCTGGCATATGGTAAGCGCTTAATAAATACTATGAAAAAAGCCAGATGGGGTTGTCCAATCCCTCACTCTTGCTGGTTGGGGCATGACCAAGCACAGCATGCCACCCATTTTGCCAACCTGAACAACTCGGGAATGCTTACACTGCTACAAAACCAATGACGGCATTTAATGAAAATGTCACCCGAAAAGAACCATCTGAATGACCTATAAACTGGAGAAAGTGTAGAGGTAATTTAAGGAGGTGAGTGAGTGGAGGGATTACCGAGACAAGCAGCAGATCCAGCATTAGAATCTAGGTCCTTCTGACTCCCAGACCCGTGTTCTACCCACTAAGCCACTAAGCCGCACTGCATCAGCCCCTGACAATAGTTCCATATTCGAGTCATTAAATCAAGTCTCCAAAATATAAATGTGATGCTTTTCCTATTGATCGTCGAGGTTCAACCTAGGGAAAAACCTCAAATGACAAACATAACCTGTAGGCATGGATTTATCCAGGCAGTGGAAATAAGAATAGGTTCTAGGCAAAATGATTGGGATTAAAAGAGTAGTGAAAGCTACATTCTTCTCAAAGGGGAAGACTGTAAATATGCTGTGACTTGTCTTGATGAATCCAGCAGCTAAGCTGAGTGTATATTTTCCGTTGTGCACTAAGCAATTATGTAAACACACCTCATCCAGAACTACCCAATTCCCCAAATGCCGTGTATGACTACTTTTCCAGTACGGCTGCATTTCCTAGAGCACACCGTGTTTTGCGGGAAAATAAAAGGCCCGATTCTTATCCGGGGGTCAAGTTGCGGCAAGCAGCCGCCACTGGAGATTTTCAGGTTGGGTGGTGTTCGGCAGTTGAGGATGACAGGTTTCCTGCTTTTCGCTTTTCCCAAAGCTGGTCTGCCAGGAATGAAGGGCTCTACCTCCTTCGTGCTCCATTTTCTGGTGTTTTTTTTTTTTTGTAATGGTATTTGTTAAGCGCTTACTATTTGCCAGGCACTGTTCTAAGTGCTGGGGTAGATACAAGATAATCAGATGAGGTAAGTGAGGCACAGAGAAGTGAAGTAACTGGCTCAAGGTCACCCAGCAGACAAGTGGCGGGAACCGGGATTGGAAACCAGGAACGTCTGACTCCCAGGCCCGGGCTCTATCCACCAGTCCACACTGCCGTTTCACTATTCCTGAACAGCAGCAAGGCCAGGCCTAGAGATTTCCCATTACCTCAGGGTTGTCTAATTGTTTTATCGTGACTCACCCACAAAGCCCAACCCAATGCTGCTTAGCCCAGCCAACCCAGCCCAACCCAAAGGAGCTGCTACTTAACAGTGATGTAATAATATTTGTTAAGCTCTTAGTACGTGCGAGGCACTGTTCTAAGCACTGGGTGGAAACAAGCCAATAGGGTCGAACACAGTCTCTGACCCGCAGAGGGCTCATAGTCTCCATTCCCATTTTACAGATGAGGTAACTGAGGCACCGAGAAGTGACTTGCCTAAGGTCACACAGCTGACAATTGGCTGAGCAGGGATTAGCACCCATGACCTTCTGACTCCCATTCCCGTGCTCTATCCACTATGCCATGAGTCCATGAGCAAGGATCAGAGTGATGAGCAGCAGTGGAGATACTGGGGAATTCAGCCTATGAGTCCCATGTGGGACATTGACTGAATCCAATCAGATTAGCTTGTATATATCGCAGTGCTTAGACTGTAAGCTTGTTGTGGATAGGGAATGTGTCTGTTTGTTGTTCTATTGTATTCTCCCAAGTGCTTAGTACAGTGCTCTGCACACAGTAAGCGCTCACTAAATACAATTGAATGAATAGTGGCTGGCACATATCAAAAGCGCTTAACAAATATGATTTAAAAAAAAGTCAACTCACCAGCACTGAAGCCATTGTCCTCAGCAACACAATCCCTCTGCCGGGAGGGATAAGTGTGGAGAACAGATAGTGGCATGACTTGCAAGCAGCTGCTGATCTGTGAACAGAAATGGGGCCCATTTTGGCAAGGAGAAGGTGGAGCGCTTTTTGAACACAAAGCAAAGCACTGCCTCAAAACCATTTGACGGAGCCGTGGAGTTTGAAGCAATCCGGAGAGGTGCTATTCTCCTAGAGAAGAGCCTTTGGAAAGATTGGGATCCCAAGAGGTTGTTTCATAAAAGAGCTTTATTTATATTAACATCTGTCTCCCCTTCTAGACTGTAAGCTTGCTGTGGGCAGGGAGAGCTTCTAGTCAGTCAGTCAATCATATTTATTGAGCGCTTACCATATGGACGGCACTGTACCAAGCATTTCTCCCAAGTGCTTAGGACTGTGCTCTGTGCATAGTAAATCAATACCACTGATTGAAGATTTGCATTGGTATGTCAGGGCACTACTGCTAAGAGCCCACACTATGTAATAGACTGTCAGCTGGGTATTAATCTTTTCAGCCACAATCAATCCATCAGCTTATTGAGCACTTACTGTGTGCAAAGCACTGTGTACACAACTGGTTAAACCGTCAATAGCATTGACAAAGGATAATTACGGGCTTGTCGGGGGGAGAGGGGTTGTCTGAATTCTGTTTTTCAAACAGTGCCCTCTCTAGTAATGCATTATACTAGGTGCTTGGGAGAGAATAATGCAATATTTCTGGTAGACCTGTTCCTTGCCCACTAGGAGCTTACGGTCTAGAGTTGTACAAGCAAGTACCTGTTCTTCCTCCTGTTTAGACTGTGAACCCCCTGTGGGACAGGGACTGTCTGATCTGATTAACTTGTACCTACCCCAGTGCTTAGAACAGAGCTTATCACATAGTAAGTGCTGAACAAATGCCATAAAAAAAGAAAGGAAGGAAGGAAGGACGTCCATTAGACTGTAAGTTTCTGTGGGCAGAGATCATGCTTACCAACTCTACTGTATGGTACTCTCCCAGGAGCCTGGTTCTGTGCTCAGTACACTGTAAGTGCTCAATCAATACTACTGATTGACTGTTTGATGCCAGAAACAAAAGCAGTGCCTGCAATTTCACTCTATCACGGCTCAACGTAGAAGAATCTTCTTCTGAAAGCAAACCTCCTGGAGACAGAGATTGAGCACACCCTCTTTCTTCACTAGGGAAATCCTGAGAAGCAGTGCGGCCTAGTGGAAAGAGCAAAGGACCTGAGAGTCAGAAGGACCTGGGATCTAATCTCAGTTCCATAACTTGCCTGCTGTGTGACCTCGGGCAAGGCAAATCACTCCTCTGTTCCTCAGTGACTGCCTCCTTTAGACTGTAAGCTCCCTCTAGAATATAAGCTCATAGTGGGCAGGGAATGTGTCTATCTGTTGATGTATTGTACTCTCTCAAGAGCTTAGTACAGTGCTCTGCAATCAGTAAATGCTCAATAAATATGATTCAATGACTGATTGACTATAAAATAGGGATTAAAACTGTGAGCCCCATGTGGGACATGGACTGCCTGACATTGTAAGTGCTTAAAAAAACCTCCAAAAAACGCACTGCAGCTCGGAGGAAAGTTGCAACTCAGTGTGGGCAGCTGAGTCATTAACAGAGACTAAAAATATACTTCACTTCTCTTTGCCTCAGTTACCTCATCTGTAAAATGGGGATTGAGACTGGGAGTCCATGTGGGACGGGGCTGTGTCCAACCTGATTTGCTTGCATCCACCCCAACGCTTAGTCTGGTGCCTGACACACAGTAAGTGCTAACAAATACCGCAATTATTATTACGATTATTATCTAGGATTTAAATTTTCCAGGTTTCACTTCTGTCCACACCATACCAGGCTTCTCACCTTTCTCTTTCTCCACATCACCAACTTCCTGGAATCAGGAGTCATATCTTAGTCAGCAGCCTGTTTATCCCTTAGGATTTTATTGCTCCCGACGACCTTCAAAAATAGGATTGACTCTTGTCTTTCTGAAATAGTCTAAATGTTCTCTGGCCAGGAGGCTAGGGGAATGGAGCAAATGACCTCTTCTAACTACCTTCCAGAAAACACATGGAATATTGTGAATACCACAGCCTCCCTTGACAGACGTTTCCATTTACCTTTCATGTAATTCACTTGAGTCTTTATGAGTCCTCGAGTCTTCTGGAGAGTGTCACGGATTCACGGCCTCTCCAAATCGCCGGTGCGGTGTGTGGGGCTCAGATTAGCTGGAAGATGTGTAAAAACCCATGTAGCCAGAGAGCTCCCTTTTGGCCTCATGTGTAAGGCGATTCAAGAGTGCAAGTTAATCTTCCCAAAGTCAATTGTAACTCGAACCCACTGCACTGGCTCAAATTCCGACTGTCTGGGATGGCAACATGTGACTAATTTGAGCTTTTTGGCTAAGAGTGTTCCTCTTTGTGCAGACCACACCTCTTCCTGGAGAATTTAGCACAGGAGATTTGGAAATCCTCATTTTCTGCATGGAAATGAGGTCTCTAAAGAGGGGAGGTTGGTGAGGGAGGGGGAGAGAAGGTGGTGGGAGAAACCTGTCCTTCAGATGTTCACGTAGCCTAGCTTGCCATTCAGCCTGGTATTGGAGAGTGGCGGGTTCCAGGCAAGACATGGCCCCCAAATATTTGGAATTAAAATTGGCCTTCCTCTAAGACTTCCCTCCCCAGCGTATCGCTGACAAGCTGGGTTTTAGGTGCTTATTAGACAGCTCCGAATGCTGATTTCCGATTTAAAACTTTTAGTCAGGAGCATATTTGACAGATTTCACTAGAAGAGAATAATAATAATGATGATGATGGTATTTGTTAAGTGCTTACTCTCTGTCAAACACTGTTCTAAGCATTGGGGTTGGTATAAGTGAATGAAGTTGGACACAGTTCCTGTCCCGCATGGGGCTCTCAGTCCAAGAAGGAGGGAGAACAGGAAAACTGAGGCAAAGAGAAGTTAAGTGGCTTGCCCAAGGTCACACAGCAAGCATTTGGCAGAGCCAGCATTGGAACCCAGGTCCTCTGACTCCCAGGCCTGGGGTCTTTCCACCAGGCCACGCTGCTTCTCCTACATAAGACTCTCATATAACACTCCTACGGAACTTGTCTAAGAAGGTGAGATAACATTCTCAAAAGTTACCAAAACGTTCACATAGTAAAGCAACATATTTGAAGACAATTATAAGAAACAGTGTAGTCTAGTGGAAGAGCATAGTGCTAGAAGTCAAAAGGACCTGGGTTCTAAACCTGCGCCACCATTTGTCTCATTTGTTACCATTTCTCTGTGCCTCTGTGACCTCATCTGTAAAACAGGGATTAAGACTGTGAGCCCAAAGTGGGACATGGGCCATGTCCAAGTGATTAGCTTGAATCGACCCCAGCACTTAGTACAGTGCCTGGAACATAGTAGGCACTTTAAAAAAAAGGCATTAAAAAAAGAAGAGGACTCGGTCATGAATTCATGATTGAATAAATGAATGAATGACTGTACTCTCCCAACTGCTTAAAACAGTGCTCTGCACACAGGACGTACTCAGTAAATAAAATTGTTTGATTGATTCACTGGTGGACTTCACAGAAAGAAATTCTCTATTATTGGCTGGTGACCAGATGTTCTTTCTCACTTGTTTGCTCTTCCATTTGATTTGCACCCATTATTCGCCCCAGCCCCACAGTACTTATGTCCACTTCTGTGACCTGCTGTCTCAAGTTCCTCTCTTCCGATTCTCTCCTTGACCCCCTCCAATCTGGCTTCTGTCCCCTTTGCTCCACAGAAACCGTCCTCTAAAAAGTCCCAAATGATCTCTTATTTGCCAAATCCAACGGCCTCTACTCCATCCCAATCCTCCTCAACCTCTCAGCTGCCTTTGATATTGGCAACTACCCCTTTCTCCTGGAAACTTTATCCAATCTCAGCTTCATCGACATTGTCCTCTCATGGTTCTCCTCTTATCGCTCTGGCCGCTCATCCTCAGTCTCTTTCACGGGCTCCTCCTCTGCCTCCCACCTCCTTACTGTGGATGTCCCTCGAGGTTCAGTTCTGGGACCCCTTCTATTCTCCATCTATACCCGCTCCTATGGCTTCAACTGCCACCTCTATGCTGATGATTCCCAAATTTACATCTGCAGCCCTGAATCTCTTTCTCTCTGCAGTTTTGTATCCCCTCCTGCCTTCTAGACAACTCTACTCGGATGTCCTGCCATCACCTCAAACTTAACATGTCAAAACCACTCAAACTCTGTTCTTCCCCTGACTTGCTCATCACTGTAGACCTCGCCGCCATCCCTCCTGCCTCACAAGCTCATAACCTGGGCATTATCTTCGACTGCTCTCTCTCATTCATCCCATATATTCAATTTAGCACTAAAGCCTCTCGGTTCAACCTTCATGACATTGCTAATATCCGGCCTTTCTTCTCTCTCTAAACTGCTACATGTTAAGGCAAGCACGGATCTTATCCTGCCTTGATTACTGTAAGCAGCTCCCTTGCTGACCTCCCTCGCCTCCTCTCTCTCCCCACTCCAGTCCATACTTCACTCTGCTACCGGATCACTTTTCGACAAAAAAGTTCAGTCCATGTTCTCCACTCTTCGAGAACTTCCGGGTGGTTGCCATCCACCTCCACATCAAAGAGAAATGCATACCGTCGGCTTAATAATAGTAATAATGATTATTCTTATTATGGTGTTTATTATTCAATCAGCTTGTCCCTCCTACCTCACAGCTAGTCTATTATACCCACCCACACACTCCACTCCTCTAATGCTACCTTGTCATTTACTTCAGTCTCGTCTATCTCACCGCGGAACTCTCGCCTCACATCCTGTCTCTGTCCTGGAATGCCTTCCCTCTTCATAATCGATAGACAATCACACTCCCCCCGGCCCTCCAAAAAAACCCAAAAAAACCTTTATTGAAGGCACATCTCCTCCAAGAGGCCTTTGCTGACAAAGCCCTCCTTTCCTCTTCCCTCACTCCCTTTATTTCATCCCCCCTCCTAGCCCACAGGCATTTACATATTTATCCCAAAATTTTATTTATTTATATTATTGGCTCTCTAGACTGTAAACTCTCTGGTTGGGCAGGGGGAATCCGACTTGTTAAAACTGGTTATATTTGTACTCTTCCAAGCACTTCAGTAACGTTGCCTCTGCAACAGTAAGCTCTCAATAAATTATGATTGGTTTGGTTGATTGATTCTGAGGAATGAGCAAAAGGGGAAATTGGGATTAAACTTCAAGGTACAGAGTTTAAGATAGCTGTAAAAGAGTCTCTGACAGAGTGAGAAGCAATGTGGGAAAGCAATTATGGCTTAGTGGAGACGAAACACGGGAACCTGAGAGTCAGGAGGGCTTTGGGTTTCTTAATCTGACTCCACCAGTTGCTTGCTGTTGAGAATCAGCATGGCCTAAGGTATAGAACCTGGGCCTGGGACTCCAAAGGAACTGGGTTCTGATCCTTGCTCGGCCAATTGCCTGCTGTATCACCTAGGACAAATCACTTCACTTCTCTGGGTCTCAGTTGCCTCATCTCTAAAATGGGGATGAAGACTGTGGCTCCATTTGGGGCATGGACTGTGCTCATCCTGATTAGCTAGCATCTACCCCAGTGCTTGGAACAGTGTCTAGAACATGGTAAGTACTTAAAAAATGTGAGGGAGAGACAGAGACAGAGATGGGTAGAGAGAGAGGGAGAGAGAGAAAGGGAGAGTGGGAGAGGAGAGAGAAAGAGAGAGGGAGATAGAGAGATGGTAAGAGGGAGAGAGAGAAAGAGAGGGAGATAGAGAGACAGAGACAGACGGATAGA
This sequence comes from Ornithorhynchus anatinus, assembly GCF_004115215.2. Lineage (NCBI taxonomy): Eukaryota > Metazoa > Chordata > Mammalia > Monotremata > Ornithorhynchidae > Ornithorhynchus > Ornithorhynchus anatinus. Next base: position 15,880,890 of record NC_041741.1, on the reverse strand, counting down.
GAGAGAGAGCGGGAGAGTGGGAGAGGGAGAGGAAGAGAGGGAGAGAGAGGGAGAGTAGGAAAGGGCGAGAGGGAGAGAGAAAGAGAGGGGGAGCTAGAGCAGAAGAGAGTGGGGAGGGAGAGAGGGAGATGAGAGAGGGAGTGAGAGAGAGATGGAGAGTGGAAAAGCAGAAGAGGGCGGGATAGAAAGGAGAGTGGGAGGGGAGAGGGAAGAAAGAGTAGGAGAGAAGAGAAAATGAGAGTGGGAGAGGGAGAAGGGAGAGGAGAGTGGGAGGGGAGAGAGAAAGAGGGAGAATAGGGTAGAGAAAGTGGGAAAGGGAGGAAAGAGAGAGGGAGATAGAGAGGGGGAGGGAGAAGGAGAGAGAGAAGGGAGCGGCAGAGGTAGCCCGTGTGAAAGCAAGGGTGGCCGGAGAGGGTGGGTGGTGTGGGTGGGTGGCTTTTTTTTTTTCCCCTGAGCTTTTTTTTTTTCTCCGTCGCCGTCGGCTGGCTCTCGCCCTGAACCCGCTCCGTTCGTCGAGCCCCAGCGCCCCCAGCCCATTCGTGATGGGCGGCCGGACCCCCGGCCCAAGATGCCCCCCCCCCTCCCCCTGCCCCGCCACTGTCCGTCCGGAGGATGACCGCAGGGGACTCAGTCACCAGGGCGATGGCGAGGGGGGAGTGTCCCCCTCGCCCCCCTCCCCCTCCCGGAGGTCCTCCCCCGCCCCGGCACCCCGAGACCCCCACGCCCCCAGCCCCGCTTGGAGACCATCGAGGTGCACAGTCCGGCTGCAGGATTTGGGAGGAGGGGGCTCCCGCCGTGTCCCCTTCTCCCAGACCCTCGCTTTGGGCTGGGGAAGGGGGGCGGTGCGACCCTGCTGAGGAGGGGAGGGGGGGCTGGGGGGCTTTGAAGTCTTCCGCCCCGCAACTCGAAGTGAGATCGATTACAGTGGAACAAGGCGGACAAAGAGAGCCCAGTGCTTTCCGAAAAAGCACTTTCCCACGATCAGGACCGGCCGCCAAGGAGGGACGCATTCGCCGGTCCCCTCCCCTCCAAAAATAAAAAAAAATAAAAAAATAATAAAATAAAATAAAATCCAGCCCCCTTTCTCCCTCCCAACCCCCCCACCCCCTCGCCTTTCCTTTAATAAACACAAGCGCACATACCAGACGCCCCCCCACCCCCTTCCCCTTCTGGCTAGCAAATGGACTTGCAAGGAATGCGATCCCGGAATGGATTAGCAAGTGTGTGTCTGTGTGTGTTTTGTGTGTGTGTGCGTGTGTGTGTGGGTGCAGGGGGTGGGTCGCATGTGGGGGGTGGAGGAGGGGGGAGATTTGGGGCCTGCCCGGAATAGGGCCGGTTTTGTGCAGGTAGGGCGTACAACGCAGGGTGTGTGCGGTGTGGAATGTGAGTAGTGCCAGACGATTTTAGGGGGCTGTGGAGGAGAAAGTGGGCTTTGGGGTGCCACCTTGGGCGGTACGCTGCGCTGTGAGATCGCTGTGGGCCCGGGATCCGCCCCTGCATAGCGCTTAGGACAGTGCTCCGCTCCCACCGGGCGCTCAGTAAATACCGTTAGGATGGGTGGAGCGTCGGATGTGTCAGGCGGGTACAGGCTGCGGGCGATGCGTAGGGCGTTGGCACTCTCGATTGTCGCCTGGTTCTTCCCCGAGCGCTCAGTCAGGGCTCCGCGCGCGGGGAACTGCTTAATAAGTACGATGGGTTGATTACTGGGCGGAGGGAGGGAATGATGAGTGGGCGAGGGAAGGGTAGAAAGCGGTGTGCGTGTATAAATTCAATTGCATTGATTAACGCGTTACTATGCGCAGAACACTATCTAAGCGTTTGGGAGAGAACAATGCAACGATCAACAGTGACAGACCCTGCCCTAGCCTGGAGAGGCAGCGTGGTTAGTGGAAAGAGCAGGGGCTGGGGTTCTAATTCCGGCTCCACCACTTGTCTGCCCGTGTGACTTGGGTAAGTCACTTCACTTCCTCTGTGCCTCAATTCCCCATCTGTAAAAGGGGGATGAAACGGTGAGCCCCACGTGGGACAACCTGATTCCTTGTATTCCCCCCCCCCGCAGCGCTTAGAACAGTGCCTTGGCACATAATAAGCGCTTAACAATGCCATCATCACCATCTATCGCCAACATCAAAACATCACAGTTCCCACGTGGAGTCGGCTTCCACCCCGTTGGCGAGAACCTCCGCTCCCCCCGGACTCAGGTAATAATGTTGCTATTTGTTACGCGCTTACTATGTGCGGAGCACTGTTCTAAGCGTGGGGTGGATACAGGGTAAGCAGGTTGTCCCACTTGAGGCTCACATTCTTAATTCCCCATTTTACAGATTGAGGTCACTGAGGCACAGAGAAGTGACGTGACGTGCCCCACTGTCACACGGCTGCCAAGTGGCAGAGCCGGATTCGAACCCACGACTTCTGACTCCCAAGCCGGGCTCTTTCACTGAGCCACGCTGCTTCTCTACACCGCACAGCGCACACTCTGCACACGGTGGGCTCGAGGAGGCCGGGGCCGGGGGTCACACGCGTGTGTGGGTGCGCGCTGCAGAGAGGAGGTTGAAAAATAGGAGCGGAGAGGGGTGGGTTTCTGGGGAGGGGTGCCTAAAAATCCCCAGCGGCGGCATTCTCCGCCCCCACCCCATACCCCGACCCCTGGGACAAAAGAGGTCTCGGGGCCTAGAGGACAAAGGGTCGGGGGGGGGTCTGGGATCTGGGGGGGCCCGGGCCTCCGGGCAGGAAGCCCCCCAACCCAGGCCCTCCCCTTGGCCCCCAGGCCGGGATCCGGGCCAAGGCGCACAAGGTGTGCCTGGAGCTGGAGGCCGGCAGGCCCCGGAGGGGAGGGGGTTAATTTGTCACTGACATCCAGTTCATTCATAAAAAAAAAAGGCTCAGAGCCCGGGACCCTCGAGGGGAACGGGGGAGGAGGCGGGAGGAGGGAGGAAAGGAGGAGGGTCCCTGTCCTGCTCTGCGCTGAGCAGTGGTTTGTTTCTGAGGGCGCCCCTCCCGCTTCCCCAGACCCTCCCACACTCTCTCTCCCCTTCCCCCTCCTCCCATCCCAGTTTTTTCTCGCCTTCCCACTCTTTCTTTCCCTCCCACTCCTTCTCCCGCCCAAACTTTCCCTCCCATTTCTTCTCCCCACACTATTCCTTTCCCCCATTTCTTCTCCCCCTCCCACTCCTCCACTCCCCTTCCCCCTCCTCCCTTTCCATTTTCCTCCCCTTCCCAGTCTTTCTTTTCCTCCCACTCCTTCTCCCCGCCCACACTTTCCCACTCTTCTTCTCCTCCACCCCCTTTTTTTTTTTTTTTTTTTTCTTTTTTGTTTTACTCTCCCTCTTCCCCTTCCACCCCCTTTTACTTTCCCTCTCCCCTTCCCCCTCCTCCCTTCCCATTATTTCTCCCCTTCCCACTCTTTCTTTCCTTCCCACTCCTTCTCCCGCCCAAACTTTCCCTCCCATTTCTTCTCCCCACACCATTCCTTTCCCCCATTTCTTCTCCCCCTCCCACTCCTCCTCTCCCCTACTCCCTTTTACTCTCCCGCTCCCCTTCCCCCTCCTCCCTTCCCATTATTGCTCCCCTTCCCAGTCTTTCTTTTCCTCCCATTCCTTCTCCCCGCCCACACTTTCCCACTCTTCTTCTCCTCCACCCCCTTTTACTCTCCCTCTCCCCCTTCCACCCCCTTTTACTCTCACTCTCCCTCTTCCCCTCCTCCTTTCCCATTTTCCTAGCCTTCCCACTCTTTCTTTCCCTCCCACTCCTTCTTTCCCTCCCACTCCTTCTTCCCACCTACACGTTCCTTCCCATTTCTTCTCCCCACACCATTCTTTCCCCCTATTTTTCTTCCCCTCCCACTCCCCCTCTCCTCCACCTCCTTTTACTCCCCTTCTCCCCCTCCCTTCTTTTCCCAACCCTTCTCCCCTCCCCCCAGACTGTTGGGCGTCTGGTCAGTGCAGCAGTGGGAGGAACACAATCAATAGCCATGGCCACAAATTCCAGCAGGAAGTGTTAGCAATACCCCGGCGTCTAAACAAGATCGATTGCTCTCCCTCTTTAGCCTGCTGTAGCCGCCTAGCAGGGTTGGGGAGGGGGAGACCGGCTCCTGGGGTCGCCATTGGCGGGGAGAAAATCTTGGCCAGCTTTGGTTTGAGAAGCAGAAAGGGACCACTCTCAAAGCTAGCCAGACCCCCCCTCCTCTTTCCCCAGAACTCCTGCAAATGCCTGGGCCAAGAACCTCTTTCATTCATTCAATCAAGCGTACTTATTGAGCGCTTACTGCGTGCAGATCATGGTACTAAGCACTTGGGAGAGTACAATAAAACAATAACCTGATTTTCCCACACCCGAATAACAGATCACGTGATGCTCCATCCCATCATGACCGCCCCTCTCCCCCAAATGCTGTGGTGGTACTCTGGTGGGGAAGGAGGGTGGCCTAATGGATAGAGCCAAGGCCTGGAAGTCAGAAGGTTCTGAGTTCTAATTCTGGCTCTATTTTCCTGGCTGACCTTGGGCAAGTCTCTTAACTTCCTTGGGCCTCAGTTACCTCATCTGTAAAATGGGGATTAACAATAATAATGGTATTTGTTAAGCGCTTACTATGTGCCAAACACTGTTCTAAGCACTGGGATAGATACAAGGTAATCAGGTTGACGCACGTGGGGCTCACAGCCTTAATCCCCATTTTATAGATGAGGTCACTGAGGCAGATAGAAGTTAAGTGACTTGCCCGAAGTCACACAGCTGACAAGTGGCAGAGCGGGGATTAGAACCCAGACCTCTGACTCCCAAGCCTGTGCTCTTTCCACTAAACCACGCTGCTACTCAGACTGATTAAGAGTGTGAGCCCCACGTTGGGAACAAGGACTGTGTCCAACCTGATTTACTTATGTCTATCCCAGGACCTAGAACAGTGCTTGGCACATAGTAAGTGCTTAACAAGTACCGTGATTATTATTATTATTGCTATTTGGCCTGGATTAGTCTCTAGCATGGGGCAGTGCTTCAGTGCCATGGGCTGAAGCTGGTCACAACCTGTTCACAAGCTGGGTCCAAGCTGAGATTTTTCACCGTGAAAGCTCGAAATGTTGAAGAGGTGGAGAGGCAGTTTACATCTCTCACCAAAAAGTAACTGCAAAGAGCAGAGCAGGCCAGTCCAAAGCCTCTCCTATCCTTTTACTGAGCGTTTGTTTGTTTGTTTCAGGGTACTTGTTAAGCGCTGACTCTGTGTCAAGCACTGTTCTAAGCACCGGAATAGGTACAAGTTAATTAGGGGAGACTGTGTCCTGTTTCCTCATGGGGCTCACAGTCCCAAGTAGGAGGGAAAACAGGGATTGAATCCCCGTTTTACAGTGTCAGAAACGAGGACCGGAGAAGTTAAGTGACTTGCCCAAGATCACACAGCAAGCAATGGAGTGCCAGGCACAGTGATGGCAACAGCTTTTTGCAGAATCAGAGGTCTATTTAGACTGGCATCCCACTTACTAAGTCCCTACAACTTTTGCTGCAATTTCCACCGAAGAAAGTTGATTTTGCCTTTCCCTATGCCAAATCCCTGGCTGCTGCTCCATGCAGTCGGGCTGGGGTAGACAAAGGTAGAAATCTGGCTCTCTGGTTCTATAGTAAGTCTCCTCTTCTACTGAGAGCCTCCTCTTTGGCCTCCCTGCCTCCAGTCTCTCCCCCTCCAGTCTACCTTTCACTGCTGCACCAAATCATTTCCCTATAACACTCGCTCTGCACAAGTCTGATACTCCTCAGAAACTCAAATAGTTATCTATAACAGGGTAGAAAAAGGTCGACTCTATTCATGTTGGGTGGCACAGAGAGGGGATTAGTGTGGGTGGAGATGGACTCTAGACTGAATCTATTTGAACAGTTTTCTTTTGAAGTTTTCCTGCCTTATACTGAACTCATCCCGAGTTTTCCTGTTATCTGCTACCTCCCTCCCCTTTCCCTCCTCAGCCTTGTTGACAAGATTGGAAAGTTAAAGTTTAATTGGGAAGAGGAGATCAAGGTGTCTGAAGGGGCAGAGTTATCCACAGAATGTCTTTCCTGACTCCAGTAGCCTGGTCACCTTAGTTCTCTGTTTTGAGGCAAAATAAATTGTCTTGAGCCCCAGAGCAGGATTCCATGTGGGTCCAGTACTTCTTTCTCCTCCTCAGCTCCACAGAACCCCTAGGTGAGAAGGCAGGAAGAGGGAAAGGGGAATCCAAGATAGGGATCGTGCCAACCAACTCTATTTTATTATCCTCTCTCAAGCACTTAGTACAGTGAGGCAGAAGAAAAACAGTGTGGTCTAGTAGAAAGAGCATCAGCCCGGGCATCCGAGAACTTGGATTCTAATCCCGGCTCCACCGTTTGCCTGCTGTGTGACATTGGGCAAAGCATTTGACTTCTCTGTGCCTTGATTTCCCCAAGTACAAAATGGGGATTAAATCCTAATCCCTCCTACTTAGACTGTGAACTCAATGGGGGAAAAGAAGTGTCCAACCCGATCATTTTGTATCTACTCCAGTGCTTATATGGTGCTCGACACATAGTGAGTGCTTATCAAGAACCATAATTGTGATTATTACAGTGCTATGCACCCCATAACTGCTCAGTGTCATTGATTTATTGATATGTACCTCAGTTGCTCCTGTAGTTATGCTGCTATTGCTTGTCTTGGAGAAGAGAGCTACATCTCTGCTGTCCAAAGGATAATTCTCTTCTGATGTAAGGAACACCTTTGGAGATAAGATATGAGCATCTGGGAAACAGCTGCCTCTCTGCCTTTTTTCTCTTCTGTGTCCCTCCTTCCCTCCCCCTCCCCCCACCTGGTATTTTCTCCTCTCACCACTCTTCTGCCACAGGACTGCTGGACTGTAAACTAAAAGACAGAGATCGAGTTTACCAACTCTATAATAATACTAATAATAGATTTCAATCAATGAAATATATTTATTGAGAGCTTAAAGCTCATTGTGGGCAGGGAATGTCTGTTATATTGGTATATTGTACTCCCCAAAGTGCTTAATATAGCGTTCTGCACACAGTAAGCACTCAGTAAACACTATTGATTGACTGAATGTAATGAGCACTTGGGAGAGTACAATATAACAGACTTGGTAATAATCGTAATAATGATGGTGACGATGGTATTTGTTAAGTGCTCACTATGTGCCGGGCAATGTTCCAAGCACTGGGGTAGATACACACTAAACGAGTTGGACACAGTAGACACATTCCCTGCTCACATTCCCTGCCCACATAGTCTAGATTTAATAGGCATGCTCCTTTCCGTCCTTAAGGAATTCAAAAACTAGTGGGGAGACAAGCATTAAAAGCATCTGAGTAAAAGGATGCATAAGGTTGGGTAGATGTAGTTGTGGGTACTGGGTTCAAGTACATAGGTGACACATTAGGGAGAGAAAAGACGATGTGTAAGGATGTGAAAGATTAGTCAGGGAACTAGTCAGGAAGAGATTAGTCACTCACTTCCTAAATAACAGACACCCTGATTTCATTTAGTCCACAATCGTGGGGCTAGGGCTTGCTCCCCTGATAATAATAATAACAATGGCATCTGTTAATTGCTTACTGTGTGCACTGTTCTAAGTGCTGGGGTAGATGCACATTAATCAGGTTGGATGCCGTCTCTGTCCCACATGAGCTCACAATCTTAATCCCCATTTTACAGTTGAGGTAATTGAGGCCAGAGAAATGAAGTGACTTGTCCAAGGTCACACAGCAGACGCGTGGCAGAATCAGAATTAGAACCCATATCCTCTGACTCCCAAGTCCCTGCTCTTGCCATCCACCCTCAGCATTAACATATATGTGTATTCAATCATTCATTTGATCAATTCACCCCAATATACTGACGTTACTGACTACTATATCCTAGTTTCCTGCTCCTGCTATGCCTACTGATTGATATCTGCTAGTCTCATCCAATTAGGATGTAGGCTCACTATGCCCACAGCAGGGATCCTGAATTTGGCACATGGTTGTGCTTACCAGAACAGTGAGCGCTAAAATACCATCGACTGCTCTGACTAACAATTAAACTCAATAGAGACCAATGCATCTAGAAGATCCTGACTGGTTAGAACTTTGCTTCTGAACCTAATCTTCAAGAAGTGTGATCTAGATAACACTGTAGTATTCCTCTTAGACACAGCTGATTTTCTCTTGATCAAAAAGGTCGTTCCTTGGCACCGAATCCCTAATTTTCTCTTCATCTAATAGGGTAGTACAAAAAAAGGTTGAATGAGGCCAAGTTCAATAATCCTTGCATTCAAAATAATATCCAAGTCATCCACCTAATGAAAATTGGAATCTCATGAGGAGTCCTAGTCCTCCCATCTATGAAACCGCACTATGTTTAGCTCTTGCTTTTTATTATGGGTAGTATTATGGAACCTCAGACCTGACCTAAAATCCAGGTGTCTGCTGCTATGAGCATCTTCTTGCTTTAAGGGACCAAGACACAGCCTTTGACCATGGGAGCTTTGATTGCCAGAAAGAGTCTTCCGACATGGCTATGCAAATTCCACCACCTTTCAACAGGCACATAATAACCACGGTGAAATAGCATGCAACTGTTTTGAGGGGATAGATCCCTGGCAAAGGCAAGCAAATTAGCTACCGGGCAACCTTTCTACTTGTCTTGGATCCATCTTCCTTTATTTTGAGGGCACCCAGGGAGAGGTGAGTTGGTTCTAGAAAACCTCTTCTTCCCAAGTTCCAGTGAAACGAGGGATACCATTCATTCATTCAATAGTATTTAATGAGCACTTACTATGTGCAGAGCACTGTACTAAGCACTTGGAATGTACAATTCGGCAATAGAGACAATCCCTGCCCATTGTCTGGAGATGGTTCTCAGTCACTCAATGAGTGACCCAAGCTGGTGACCTGAAGCAGCCGACTGATGGCCCTGTGGCCAGGTCCTACACCTCTCGACATATGGGTTGAAAGGAGTGTAAAGCTGACCCGAAGATTTGCTCCCAAAGTAGTTTGGCAGCTGATGCAGTATTGATATTGACAAATATCAGCAGTCATTATGACTCGTGTTCTCCACTTTACACTAACCCAAACCAAAACAATGAAATGCAGTATTGATAAGGACAAATATCAGCAGTCATCATGAGTAGTGTACACAACTTTCAACTAACCCAAACTAAAAACAAAACACAGTATCGATACTGACAAATATCAGCGATCACTATGACTAGTGAATGCAATTTTACACTAACCCAAACAAAAACAACGCCACAAAAACCCACAGAAATTTCCTGTGCCTGGATTGCAGAGCTAGTCTGAAAGGTACTACCCAAAAGTGTTTGGGTTAATGTGAGTTATCTGTCACAACACACCAGAGGTCACAGTGGTATTGGGAAGCAAGACGACTTGGCTTATTAGTAGCAGATAATTAATTTTTTCATATTATATTTCATTGAAACCATAACATTATCACTGGGCCTCATAATTTGATTCAAGCAGCTCAAGACATGGTCTGTTCCTCAAAAGAAGTACAATGGGGATTGTGACCGAAAGATGTTAAAATGTGGCAGGTAACCAAAGAAGTTAATTCTGCAATTAAATGCTCTACTGAGCTGGACTAATAGCTGACACTCTTGTTCCATGTAGATTGAATGGAATTGACTCTCAAATTTTGTATTTCCTTAAGTTGTTAAAGCAAGGTGCTCTAGTGGAAAGAGCAGGGACCTGGAAGTCACAGGACATGGGTTCTAATCCCGGGTCTTCCTCACGTCTGCTGTGTGGGCTCAGGCAAGTCACTTCACTTCGCTTGGCCTCAGTTACCTCATCTGTAAAATGGGGATTGAGACTGTGAGTTTCACGGGGGACAGGGGCTGGGTCCACCCTGATTTGCTTGTATGCACCCCAGTGCTTAGTACAGTGCCTGGCACTTAGTAAGTGCTCAACAAATACCATTTATATATTATCATGTATTATAATTATTATTATTTTTGTACTCTCCCAAGGGCTTACTACAGTGCTCTGCACACAGAAAGCGCTCAATAAATATGCCAGACTGACTGAATGCGAAGACAGGGAGCATGCTGGGGAGAGCCAATGGCGAAGGAGGTATCCCCTGTCACGTTCCCTCATTCACCTAACCATCCACTGTGTTTATGAAGCCGGCTGTCCCCTGAACCTGAACTGCCTGCCTGAATTTCTCACTCTCCTCCCCCAGCGGACTCCTTCCCTTTGCTCTTCCATAAATCTCAGCACCGACTCCCACCCGCGGTACCGGGAGTGTTTTCCTTGACTAACACATCCTCTCGGAAATTCAATTTCCAGTCCACCAAGACGCGCATTAAACCAAACATCTGCCTTGTGGATCTGTGTCTGGGTGTACATCCTTCCATATGGTCTATATTGTCCATGAGGCAGAATAGAAAACAGAAAACTCTCCGGGTGCTGCGAAGAGCGAATGTAATAGTGGAGTGAAACACAGCTTTTCTGGTGTGTTCCCAGTGTGAAAAGGACTTTCAGATCTCACGGAGCCATTCTGATAACACGTGGGATGTAGAGTTCATGGCTGTGACATTAAGAGCAGTGATCTGGGCGGTATATAAACTGTGGGTGAGAGTGTTCCTGTCGATCAATCGCGATATGTCTAGTAGATTTCAAAAGCCCCCATGGGTAGGAACAGTATCAACCAATAGTTAATAGAGAATTGAGGAGATAATAGATAATCTAGAAACAACCTGGCTTAGTGGAAAAAGCACGGGCTTGGGAGTCAGAAGACCAGGGTTCTATTCCCAGCATCACCACTTATCTGCTGGGTGACCTTGGGTGAGTCACTTGACTCCTCTGTACCTCAGTCAACTCATCTGTAAAATGGGGATTAAGACTGAGATCCCCAGGTGGGACATGGACTGTGTCCTACTTGGTTATCTTGCATCTGTCCCAGCATTTAGCACAGTGCTTGGCACAAAGTAAGCACTTAACAAATACCATTAAAAACAAACACACAGTAAAACACTAAGCAAGGTGCCACTCCACATACAAACAATAAATGCTTGATAAAATATTAAAAAATAACAATAATATTACATTCATTAAGTACTTATTATGTGACAAGCACTGTACTATGTGCTGGGGTAGGTACAGGACCATCAGATCAGAAACAGTCACAGTGGAAAGATCATGGACCTCGGAGTCAGGGTACTTGGGCCCTAATCTTGGCTCTGTCTCTTGTCTGCTGTGTGATATTGGGCAAGTCACTTCACTTCTCTGTGCCTCAGTTTCCTCATCTGTAATATGGGGAGTAACTTCCTGTTCTCCTTTCTTCTTAGGCTCTGTTCCCAATGTGGAACAAGGACCGTGATTGACGATTATCTTGTGTCCACCCCAAAACTTAGTACATAACAAGTGCTTAATAAATACTACAATTGCTATCATTAACTCTATGGGGCTAGATGATGAAGAATACTAATCAAGTTCACATCTTTCCTTCATTCAGTCATATTTACTGAGCACTTACTGTGTGTAAAGCCCTGTACTAATCACTTGGGAGAATACTATATAAGAACCTTTTGCATTGCCTGGTTTAGTCACAAATTTTCCAATAGCCAAAGTATTTTTTTTTCTTCCAAAGCATTGGTCACGAACTTAATATTTTAAATGGGTTTGAACAGATGGAATGTTATGATTCTAAAGAAAATACTAAGGCATTTTGTAGCCCTTTCTCTGAAACAAAATAAAGGGGCACACTAAAATTCTGGAGGAATTCAAGGTAAGTGGAACAAAAAATTCAAAAGGATTTCTAACTTTAAGAATCTCCTATTTCGGATATGTCAGGGACGGGATCCAACGGTATTAAATCGATTGTATTTATTGAGCATTTACTGTGTGCCCAGCACTTTCCTAAGCTCTTGGGAGACTACAACAATAAACAGACACATTCCCTGCCCACAACTAAGGTTTACAGGCCACGGGACTTTTCTTACATTTCTGTTTGGCCTTCTATTTGCTGCCCCACATATTTCACATTTACTTTCCAAGCCTTATTCAAAGCCTTATTGAAGGCACATCTCCTCCAAGAGGCTTTCCTTGACTAAGCCCCCACTTTCCTCTTCTCCCACTCCCTTCTGCATCGTCCTGACTTGCTCCCTTTGTTCCTTCCTGCTCCCAGCCCCATAGCACTTCTGTAGTACATATCTGTCATTTATTTGCGAGGATGTCTGGCTCCCCAGCTCTAGAGTGTAAACTCGTTGTGGGCAGGAAAGGTGTCTGCTTATTGTTGAATTGTACTCTCCCAAGCGCTTAGTACAGTACTCTATACACAGTAAACACTCAATAAACATGATTAAGTGAGTGAATCAATCCTTTCCTTCTTCCCTTTCTCCCTCTTCTCTCCCTTTCCCCCCTTTTCTCCATTCCTCTCCTGCTCCTCCCCGCCCCTTTCATATCGAGAGCGTCAACACCAATACGGTTTACTTGAATTGATTTAAATAGATGTTTTTACTTGGAAAATATTAAAACAGCAAATGCTAATGGCAAAGACATGCAAACATTTGGTAGGTCTGAATAGCACGAGTTGAATTCATCAAGACTAAAAAGCAAATATTTTTTCTCACTACTGAGATTTAAAAGCTGGTTTTGCTAATCTTTAAAGAATACGTGAGGTTTTATTATAGTTTAATCAACTTCTAGCCAAAAAAAAAACCTTTTTCTTTTAATTTATTCTTGGTGAATTCCCAAAAGAACAAGAAATGAATGACAAGAAGAGAAAACCATTTTTTTCTAACCAGGGAATGTCTGCTAACTCTGCTGTATTGTATTCTCCCAAATGCTTAGTACAGTGTTTTGCTCATAGTAAGCACTCAAAAAATCCACTGATGATGATGATAACCAAGGAAACAAGATATTTTTCCTTTTTACTGTAATAAATGAAGTTGCAATTTTCCCTGCTGGTTTCAAAAAATCGCTTTCATTTGATCTGTAAATATAAAACGAAATTGGTTAACTGATGTTTGGCTGATTATTTTAAAGCTTTCCCTCACCACCTTCCAGCCTACCATATCTAAAATTTCAGTTTCAGTTCAAAGTACAAAATTATTTTGACCAATGAAGAGGTTTTAATGGCATAAATGAAGTGTTGTGTAACACAGAAGAAGGAGGCAAAAGGTCAGGTTTTAAATTTAGCTCGCTATGTCATTTGGTCTCCTTTAGAATCTTACATCATGGTGAGCAGCACTGCTTCCGAAGGAATTCGGAAGAGGTAAGGGTAACTAAGGGATTTCAAAGTGTAAACATAGAGACGCCTTTGGATTTACCTTGTTTTAAAAATGTTTTATTTATTTTTAAATTATGAATTAAAGAAAGTACTCGTTTGGGGGTTTTGGATCCAGTGGGTCAGTGGAGAATTGCTTAGAGAGAACAATTTTGTGAAAATATAGGGTTTTTTTTGGTATAGGTTTTAAATAAACAAAAACATAGCTCAATTTAAAAAAAAGTTAGCACAGACAAGTATTTTCAATTCTGAAAGGCAGCTACTATGTCTCTGACTGCTCCTTCTCAGTCTCCTTCATAGCCCCTTTTCTGCCTCCCACCCCCTAATCTGCATCCCTTTTTATTTTCCAACTACATCCATTCCCTTGGAGAACTCATTTCTTCCACAACTTCAACTACCATCCTTCATGCGGATGATTCCCAAATCTACCTCTCCAGATCTGACCTCTCTCCCTGCAGTCTTGCATTTCCTCCTGCCTTCAGGACATCTGTAATTGGATTTCCTGCTGACACCTCAAATTTAACATGTCCATAACTGAACTCCTCATCTTCCAAGCCAAACCCTATGTGACTTTCTTATCACCTGAACAGCTCCACCATCCTCCTTGCTTCACATGTCCGAAACCTTGGCATTATCTTCCGCTCTTCTCTTTTGTTCAACCCACACATTCAATCTATCGATAGGTTATATTTATTGAGTGCTTAGTGTGTGCAGAGCACTGTACTTAGCTCTTGGAAGAGTACAGTATAAGAGAGTGGTTAGGCGTGTTTCCTGCCCAGGAGGAGATTACAATTAAGAATGGGAGACAGGCATTAAAATGTATTATAGATATGCCCATAAGAGTTGTGGGGTGAATACGAAGGGCTTAAAGGGCATAAATCGAAGTATTTAGAAGGCCCAGAAGGGAGACCGAGTAGGGGAAATGAAGGCTTAGTTGGGGAAGGCCTCCTTTTTTACAGTATCGTTAAGCGCTTACCATGTGCCAAGCACTCTTCTAAGAGCTGGGGTAGATACAAGTTCATCAGGTTGGACATAGTCCCTGTCTCACTAGGGGCTCACCGTCTAAGTAGGAGGGAATAGGATTTAATTACCATTTTACTGATGAGGTAATTGAGGCACAGAGAAGTTGTGATTAGCCCAAGGTCACCCAGCAACCAACTGGCAGAGATGGAAGTAGAACCCAGGGCTTCTGACTCCCAGGCCCGTGCTCCTTCCCCTTGGCCACAAGGCCTCATGCTGGTTCTACCATAACATCTCTAGAATCCACCCTTTCCTCGCTATCCAAATTGTTACTATGCTGATCCATAGAGGTACTATGTTTAAATGGTTCAGAAAGTAAGCATATTTCTTAGACTACATTGAATTTATTCACATAATTGGCCCACTTTTTGACAGAGTTTGTACTACCCTAAAAGAGAGGAGGGACTACTAAGCAGGATGTCTAGCAAGAAGGGGAGCAAGAGAATAAAGAGAAGTAAAAGAAGGAGGAAAGGAAGGGAGAAGGAATAGAAAGTTAAAAGGGCATTTGAGACTGCACTGTATTTTAGTTAACTCCCATCCCCTTCCTTCTCCCCTTCCAACCCCAGTGTGTGTTCACACATTTTTTTAAAAAAAACAAAAACAATCCACAAATTTCACAGTTCGAAGCTGTCTCCTTGGCATCTGGACCCTACCTCTTTACTACTTGGGGGCACATCACTGTGGCTGCTTACAATAATAATCTTTTATTTCTAACTGAAAAATCTGAAGGGGAAGAATTGTGTGTTGGAGGCAATTATGTGAGTAAATATGGTATTCTCCTCTCCAGGGGCATGTACCATCTCATCAAAGCTTTTGTTTTAGCTGTTTTATTCTAGTTTCCTCTACCTCCTCGCATTTATATGCCTTTAATTTTCTTTGCATTTTACCAGGGGATAGGAGAAACCCTGTCCTTCGAAACAACCAAGACACTGACACAAGCATAAAACAAGCTTTGGGAATTTGGGGATGTTTCTGCTTCCTCGCATATCAGTTTGGCTTAAATGAACTCTGACTGAAATATGCCCTCCTCTTCTCCTCAATTAACTTTTCACTCATTCACAAATTCACCGGGTTTCACCCTGGAATGAGACCCTTCATTCTTCAAAGAGGCCAGGTGACCTGCTACAGTTTGCAACTAATCAGAGAAGCAAAAAAAAAAAAAATGCCGAGATCAAACTCCGAGGAAGTGAGGCTATCTGGAAATTCATTTGTAAGAATAAACATTGTCACTTACAACATGCACGTCTGCGGAATCCCCAGGGTGTCTCAAAGGCAAAGATTTTCCAATTTAATTGCCATTTTATTCCACAAAGTGGTTTTCTAGACAGTCTTTTATCTAATCCAAATATCATCTGGTTGCTAGATGAAGGCAACTTCCATAATCTTTGCAAGGATTCAGAGTAGGTTATACAAAACTAGGATTAGGCTAAGTAAGAAATTTCGTAGCCCAATGAAATTTTCTGATGTAGAGTAACAAGAATGCTAAATAATTTTGCATACATAAAGCAGCCGTCAAATACATTTCAGATGTCAAAAATCATTGGGATTGATTTTTTTTTTAAAGATTCTGAAAATGAAGGCTAGGAAAAAATGACTTTTTGACCAGCAGTGATTAGTGACACTGAATGATTTTTGTCACTTGACCGCTTTTCCAATAAAATGTGTCCTCTATACTGTAAGCTCCTTGTGGGCAGGGAGCATATCTATCAACTCTGCTATAACGCACTCTCCCTAACAATACAGTGCACTGCTCATAGTAAGTGTTCAATACCTACGAACGATCGGCTGATTGATAGAGCACAGTGTTGATAAAAATCAAGTTGCTCCTGCAGTGGTGTTTTGCACTGGTGCATGAGTTCTATACCAAATATTTTCCTTAATTTAGGGTTTTTCCAGAATGTAAACTCCGTGTTAAAGGAGAAAGGACTATGCTAGAAACATCTATTTCCATTAATAGATCTATTCTGAAGAAATGAATAACCACATGGAGTTTCTGAAGGCGCTTAATTGAAACGCCTTGAAAATTTATGGGATTGCAATTATAGCCCATTAATGGTTCCTCTTTTGCCTGAAAATGTACCCACATGCTAAGTCTTAAGAACATTTTTCACTTTTAGAGAAAAGACATTTTTACTAGTTACCAAACGAGCCACCATTTTCTTTTTGAGGCGGTGAAAGCGAACGCCTAGGGGACAATCTCTTAACATATGCAATAGAGTGTCAAGACATTGATTACCGTCTGTTTGACCGTTTCGGTTCATAGCAGCCACGAGACTGGCTCCCAATCTGTTTCTCCCCCACCCCTCACTCCCGCCCAAAAAAAAAAAAAATATATATTTTCTGTTGTATAAGTCTAGACGTCAGGTCTAGCGAGGATTAAGAATTATTGGAACCCTTATGTGTTGCAAGTGAGTAGGAGACAGGGCATTCTCTGTGACTCCATATGGTATGAAGTGAGTCTGATGAAGTTTCAGATTGGGCATTAGATAGCAGCAGCAACAGAGCCACACAGAAACTCCAGAATCAAAAACCTCAACGTCGGGCCAGTTTTGCTAAAAAGGTTTCCCGAGGTCCGTTGCTTTGGGGTGAAGCTGCCTCTAATTCCGAGTTAATCGGGACCAAAGTTTCCATTGACACTGGGATGAATTACGGTTTTAAAGGTGGGAAACATGAAAAGCCTAGTTTTGGCTGAGGCTCACTTAAAACTGTGGGGGAGGATCCACATGAGCCCAATTGATTTGATTTTTATTTTGTCTCCTTTTTCACCAGTGACTGTGACCAGTCACTGCAGTCCTTGCTCTAGGGTTTATGGAGCAGTCTCCCTTATGCGTAACACTTGCATTTTTTTAATGTTTTTTTTTTTAAGTGCTTTCTATGTGCCAGGCACTGTTATAAGTACCCGGGGTGGATACAAGCTAATCCGTTTGGACACAGTCCACATCCCACATGGGGCTCACGGTCTTAATCACCATTATACAGATGAAGTAACTGAGGCACCAAGAAGTGAATAATAATAATTATTATTATGGTACTTGTTAAGCGCTTACTATGTGCCAATCAAAGTGACTTGCCCAAGGTCACACAGCAGACAAGAGACCAGACCGGGATTAGAATCCAGGTCTTTCTGACTCCCCGGCCCGGGCTCTATCCACTAGACCATCCTGCTTCTCTCTCCACTCGAGAATTTGTACTTTTTATTCAACCCTCAGCCTCACAGGACTTAGGTAAATATCTATAATTTATTTCCATGTCTGTCTCCTGCTTTGGACTGTAAGCTCCTGGCAAGTAGGGAATGTATCTACCAACTCTGTTGTATTGTACTCTCCCAAAAGCTTAAAACAGTGATCTGTACCCAGTAACTGTTCAAGCACTGTAAGAAGCAGCATAGCCTAGTGGATAGAGCATCTCCCCCTCTAGACCGTAAACTCGTTGTGGGCAGGAAATGTGTCTGTTATATTGTTGCATTGTAGTCTCCCAAGCGCTTAGTACAGTGCTCTGCACAAAGTAAGCACTCAATAAATACAATTGACTGAATGATGGACCCACAGAAGTGATTTGCCCAATGAAGTATGTTATGCACACGTCTTCCGGTCCATACGCCTTGTCTCACCTGACACCATGGATGGACATCTTGTCCTTCACCTTGCTCTTCTCTTCTTTTTCCACCCAGTTAGATAAGAATCTGAGCACACGACTAGAAGTTTGGCTAATTGGGCTAGCTCTGTCTTGTTGGTGAAGAACCTGCTGACAGAGTCCAATTGTGCATGAATCCCAAACCCCGGTAATAATAATAATAACAATAAACCTAACAAGGTATTTTTTGAGCTGATCGGAAGAAGTCCCTGTCCCAGTCTAAGCAGGGCCAAGTGGACAGAGAGCAGGCCTGGAAGTCAGAAGGACCTGGGTTCTAATCCTGACTCTGCCGCTGTCTGCTGTGAGACCTTAGGCAAGTCACTTCACTCTCTGGGCCTATGTTCCCTCATCTGTTAAATGGGGATTAAGGTTGTGTGCCCCACGTGGGACGAGGAGTGTGTCCAAACTGATTAGCTTGTATCTACCCCAGTGCTCAGTACAGTGCCTGCAAATAATAAGCGCTTAACAAATACCATAAAACAAAGGGGAGAGGCCCCTCAAGGGGCTATTTGTTGAGCACAAGCATCGTTTTTACACCCATCTATTATGAAATGTCTGCCGCATTGTAAATGTGGGGAAACCAAAAAATACACTTTAATCTTCTAACTTTAAAGAAATGTCTCCGCAGAGATAGGTAACATGGTCTCCAAAACCTTTCCGAAGATGAAGGCTCAGGTTTCTTGCTGAGGTTGGCGGAGGGCTTCTCGTGGTGATCTCTGGGTGTCACTCTGCGAGGCTCAAGGCACCAGGTGTTTCCTCCTTAAGGCCCCTGTGGTTTGAATGGGGTTTGTAAAAGGGAAGGACTTGATGTAAAATTAGAGGGGAAACGGGTACCCATCCGTGCATGAGAAGTAGTATGGCCTAATGGATAGAGCACGGATCTGGGAGTCAGAGGACCTGGGTTCTAATCCCGGTTCTGCCACTTGTCCACTTGTGTGACCTTGGATAAGTCACTGAACCTGTCCGTGTCTCACCTGCCTCATCTGTACAATGGGATTAAGACTATGAGCACCGTGTGGGACGGGGGCTGTGTCCAACCCGATTAGCTTGCATCTACCCCAGCGCTTAGAACAGTGCTTG
Organism: Ornithorhynchus anatinus; assembly: GCF_004115215.2. NCBI lineage: Eukaryota > Metazoa > Chordata > Mammalia > Monotremata > Ornithorhynchidae > Ornithorhynchus > Ornithorhynchus anatinus. The sequence continues at coordinate 15,861,917 of NC_041741.1, read as the reverse complement.
ACACATAGTAAGTGCTTAAAAAATACTGCTATTATTATTAGCACTTAATAGATACCACAGTTACTATTACGTCTTCCTCTTGCAGGTCCTTCCTTTATAACCAACCTTAATATCGCAGCTCCTGACCCTGTTGTGTCTTCCATGTGACGTGGGAGAGCCTGAGGAATGTCTGGAGGTGAAAGTAGAAGATAGCCGAGAATTACTTTCAAAGGTCGAAAACAATGCACGGCATATTAGCTCGGGATATAGCTAATAATCTTCAAAGTAAACAAACAACAATGAGAAAACCTAAGGGCTATTGCTCATTTTGTCTCAGCTTCTTAAAAGATCAAACACATCGTCATTCTCCCCACGCCCCATTCCGTGTTTGTTCCTAACACTTGGGAATTTATTACACACTCCTTAGTGCACATGTACATACACCACCCCCCGCACACACACGTGAGCTCAAATTATTTATTTTGACCATCCTAGTTGTAGATATTTTCTGTTTGTCTCCCCTATTATAGTATAAACTCCTCGTGGGCAGGAAATCGTGTCACTTCATTACTCCGTACTTCCTAAACGCCTAATACAATACACCGTACCAATTGGGTGCTCGATAAATCCCGTTACTATAACCACCTTCTTCTTCCACTTCTACTACGACTATTAAGGCGCTTCCCAAGGAACTGCGCTGAGAGCGACATTCTGTGTTCCGTCCGCCGATGAATTCGTTCGACCGTATTTATTGAGCGCTTTACTGGGCCCAGAGCACTGTCCTGGGAGTCAGGGGTCGTGGGTTCGGCTCCCGGCTCTGCCACTTGGCAGCTGTGTGACTGTGGGCAAGTCACTTCACTTCTCTGTGCCTCAGTTACCTCAACTGTAAAAGGGGGATTAAGACTGTGAGCCTCACATGGGACCACCTGATTACCCTGTATCCACCCCAGCGCTTAGAACAGTGCTCTGCACATAGTAAGCGCTTAACACATACCAACCTCATTATTATTACTAAGCAGATTTCTTCCAAGTCAAAGAAAGTTTCAAGTGCTGAGAGGTCGATTGTTTTCTCTCTTCCTGGGGTCGATGAGGGGGTGTTATCCCTTGCAACTGACCAACTTTGCAGCCCAGCAGAACGTTTACCGAACTGTGCAAACCATTGGCTGATGTGAAGCTTTTCACTTGCAGTTCCAGAGTTTGACCACTAGGCAGTGTTCTCTCTCTATTATCCATGGCCACCCAGGACCCTATTAAATTTTATCAAAGAAACTTCTAAAGCACCACAACTTCTAAAACCCACTGTCTGGTCCAGTACCATCCCATCAAATGAAAACCGACTGACTTGCATCGATTAGGGCCCATCCTGCCTCTCTGCTGAATCCTCCATCTGGTTTCTCTGCCCCCTCGCAGAGTCGTCACCAAGGGTAGAAAGAGGGGGAAATCAATCAGTCGGTCAGTCGGTTGTATTTACCAGGCTCTTACCGTGTGCAGAGCGCTGTGACAATAATAATGATGTTGGTATTTGTTAAGCGCTTACTACGTGCAGGGCACTGCACAGGGTAATCAGGTTGTCCCACGTGAGGCTCACAGTTAATCCCCATTTTACCGATGAGGTAACTGAGGCACAGAGAAGTGAAGTGACTTGCCCACAGTCACACCGCTGACAAGTGGCAGAGCCGGGAGTCGAACTCATGACCTCTGACTCTGAAACCCAGACCCTTTCCACTGAGCCTAAGCGATTGGGAGAGGACAACGTAGCAACATAACAGATGCATTACCTGCCCATGACGAGTTTACAGTCTAGGGGATTCCTAATAGCAATGCGGTGTTTTTATTCCTCTCTCTGCTTCTTCGGGGGAAACTGATGCTCTGAAAAAAATTCAGTGAAGTCAGGTCATATAGCCACCAGACATGGCCTGCCTTCATGGGAACCTATTACCAAGCCAGCTGGGCATGGATTGGGCTGGTGTTAAATTTGTAATGTAAGAAGGGCCAGGGCTCAGACAAGCAATGTGGCGTAGCGGATAAAGCACGGGCCTGGGAGTCAGAAGTTCACAGGGTCTAATCCCGACTCTACCACTTGTCTGCTCTGTGACCTTGGGCAAGTCACTTCACTCCTCTGGGCCTCAGTTGCCTCATCTGTAAGATGGGGATTGAGACTGTGAGCCCTATATTGGACAGGGACTGTGTCCAACCCGATTTGCTTGGGTCCACCCCAGTGCATAGTACAGTGCCCAATACATAGTAAGTGCTTAACGAATACCATATTTTTTTTTAATGCGAAGCAGGAAAACTAGAGCTGCCATGTCGACCACCTGCCAAGCTCAGAGATACTGGGGCAGTGAAGCGGAGTGGTGGTTACGGATGTTCTCAATCCTAAATCCCTGAAGAAAATAGGCCCCAGAGTAAGTAAGGAGTGTCGGGGCCCCTGTTAGCTTTCACTGGGTCCTAAAAACTCTGTGATTCCTCCCTTTCTTCACTGATTCTATCATATTCACTGAGTACTTACTGAGTGCAGAGCATTGTACTAAGAGCTTCGGAGAGTACAATAGAACAATAAGCAGACACAATCTCTTCCCACAACGAGCTCGACGGTCTAGAGGGGGAGACAGACAATATGAATAATTACGGATGTGTACATAAGTGCTGTGGGGCTGGTGGGAGGTAGGGGGATGAATAAAGGGAGTGAGACTTTTCAAGCGTTTAGTACAGTGCTCCGCACACAGTAAGTACTCAATAAATACGAATGAATGAATGAGTGAGAGAAGAGGATAGGAGGGCTTAGTCAGGGAAGGCCTCTTGGAGGAGATGTACCTTCAATAAGACTTTGAAGCAGTGGGAAAGTAATCGTCTCCCCGCGGTATTTACTGAGTGCTCACTTTATGCAGAGCACTGAACTAAGCTCTTGAGAGAGTACAGTACAAAGGAGTCGGTAGATACGTTCTCTGCCCATGACGAGCTTACAGTCTTAGAGGGGTTACCTCCTCCATTTCCCACCAGACATTTATTTTTAAATGCATTTTAAGAACAGCACTAAAAGGAAGTAAAGTCCTCTTCTTCGGGTGGATTTATGGAGAAACAATTAGAAAACAATTCCATTCATTAGAGTCCTCTGGACTTTCCTTATTTTGTGCAAATGCAGCCTCCACATGGATTTCCTTGGGCCAGGGCTGGCACAAGGCAGGAGTAAAGCAGCTAATCCTAGCAAGACAGGAGGCATGCTTGTAAAAGAACCAAGTTCATTAAGAGATTAAGTCAACTTCACGGGCAGGAAATTTCTTAACTTCCACCCACCCATCAAAGACTCCGGCGGGCGAAAGAAAATCCCAAACCCCTCCGTTAGTGAACAAGAGTTGCAGACTGTAAGGGACCGAGTGTAGCTCCTGCTAAAAGTCCTGGGTTCTAATTATTTCTTAGCGCTTATTGATTTAGAGCGAGAATGTGAGTCCTTCACACATTGAAACCTTTTTGCTGAAAGTAGAAACATCTTAAGTCTACTGCTGCATAGAGGGTAACCCTACTCCCCAAATGTATAGGGGTCTTGGAGAAAATCTTCGGTTAATAGGCTAGACAGGAAACAGAATTACCTCTCACTTCCCTAAGTAATAACGGCCTTCCGAATCGAGTCTGTGGTCCATGACTGGGCAGAGTTAGGTAGTTTCGAATTTGATTGTTTCGACAGCCTGAAGGTCTGACACAAAGAACAAGTCTTTCCAGCGCTCCTGGTGTCTCAATGTTAACAATCAACAGCTTCCAATAGATTACTGAAAAGAAAAACAGCATTTTTTTATCTTTGGTTTGGATCCGAGGAGCTCTTTGAACATTTCATTTATTCATTCAATCATATTCATTGAGCGCTTACGATATATGCAAAGCACTGTACTAAATGCTTGGTAGAGTACAATACAACAATAAACAGAGACATTCCGTGTCCACAACGGGTTTACAGTCTAGAAAACCAGCTTACAGTCTTGAGATAACCTTCTGAGTGGCTGGTGTAAGGTTTGAAATGGAAGAAAACGTTTTATAATTACTTAGGTCATCAAAAGAATTATTGTGTGGGTAAAGGGGCAGAGCTGGGATCAACGATAATAATTTTGGTATTTGTTAAGTACTTACTATGGTCCGAACATTGTTGTAAGTGCTGGGGTAGATAGGAGGTAATCAGCTTGGACACAGTTCCTGTCCCACATGGGGCTCATTCTAAGGCAGAGGGAGACAGGGGAGGAAAATGAGGCACAGAGAAGTTACTTGATGTGCCCGAGGTCACACAGCAGACAAGTGGCAGAGGCAGGATTAGAACCTAGGATCTCTGACCCCCCAGGCTCTTTTTACTAGGCCATGCTGCTTCTCTCAGGAAGTGGGTACCAGCTCCAAACACCAGATGTGCCCATCCCAGAGTAGGTTTATCCCTTCAAAGGGCAGCAAGCTGTCAAGGTGTGTGTGGGTGAGTGTGTGTGTGTGTGTGTGTGTCACTTTCCACTAAGCCACACTGCTTTTCTAAGAACAAAAGAAAAACAAAATATACATTATTATTATTATTGTGGTATTTGCTAAGCACTTACTATGTGTCAGGCACTGTGCTAAGCACTGGAGTAGATGCAAGTTAATCAGTTAATAAATGCCATTTTAAAAAGACAAGCTTCAAACCCAGAAGTTCTACAAGATCTCCAAGTTGAAGATCTACAAGACTTTTGTAGTGTCCAATGTTTTATATGGCTATGAGTTTCCAACTCTAGCAGACACAACCAAGCTTCTTGAAGGCAGGCATCATGTCTATCAATTCTACTGTACCGTGCTCTCCCGAGTGCTTTGCGAAGCTCGGCACACAGAATAAATGATTTAAAGACACAGTATTTAAGTGCTCAGTAAATACCATCAATTCATCTTTCTGGAGCAGTTTTATCAGCATTATCTTCAAACTTCACACAATTTCAAGTGACAGAACAAGACAGTGGTAAGTAGTTAGTAAGTAAGTAAGTAAGTAGTATTTATTGAGTGCCCATTTGGTGCAGTGCATTGTATTGAGAAGCAGTTTGGTGTAGTGGATAGAACATGGGCCGGGGAGTCAGAAAGAAATGAGTTCTAATCCCAGCTCCGTCAGTTGTCTGCTGTGTGACCTTTGGCAAGTCACTTCACTTCTCTGGCCTTAGTTACCTCATCTGTAAAATGGGGATTGAGACTGTGAGCACCACATGGGACAGGGTCCAACTCAATTTGCTTGTATTCACCCCAGCACTTAGTACATTGCCTGTCTCTTAATAGGTGCTTAACAAATACCATCATCATTATTATTATTACTAGGGATCTGGGAAGTACAGAATAAAGAAATGACATATTCCCTGCCCCGAAGGAGCTTCCACTTTAATGGGGCAGAGAGGGATAAAAATATGTACAACTGCAGTGGTCAAAATACAAGATTTCATGTATATATAGTAAAGTAACACAAGTCAGGATGGCAGAATAAATGGTTTAAAGACACCACGAAGCAGTCTCAAACAATGTAAATTAGCAGATGACTCTTAGGAGAACATTACACCTGAGTCCCAGCCTGCTGGACAGCAAATGAAGAAGCTCACACTCCTTGAGCAAAGGCTGGGAGTCAGAGGACTCTTCTTTGCCTTCCTTGTGATCTTGGGTGAGCCACTTAAATTTTCTGTGCCTCAGTTTCCTCATCTGTAAAAAGGGGATGAAATACCAGTTCTCCCTTTTCCTTAGACTGTGAGCCCCATGTGGTGGGACAAGGATTGAGTCTGACCTGATTATCTGTGCCTACCCCAGTGCTTAGAATAGTGCTTGGCACATGGCAAGCACTTAACAGATACTCCAATTATTATTAATTCATTCAATCGTATTTATCGAGTGCTTACTGTGTGCGGAACGCTGTCCTAAGAGTATGATACGACAATAAACAGATACAGTCCTTGACCACAATGAGCTTACAGTCTAGAAAGTTGAGAATATAAGATGTGCGGAGCCCAAAACGTGACAAAACAGGAATTTTTAGGTGCAAACTAATGACCTGATATTCAATTTCAGCTGTCCTCTGTGTCTCACCACCATTAACCCCCTCTCTGGTAGGGGGTATCTTCCCCAGAACACCACCCTCCCTCTTACGTATCTTCATCTCTGCTCCTTATTCTCTGCTGAATTTCAGTGGGTCACCATCAGTCTCCAGCAAGCCTGCAGTATTCTACATTGCTTCCTTCTTTCATTCCAAGGACATCTCCTCTTCCAAGGATAAAGGCGAAAGGAGTTAAGTTCACAGTATAGAGATAGTTGCAGAATTTATAGAATTTGGAATCTTATCTGGGAAGCAACACTATCTCCTTCTTGACAGTCACAACCGTTCTCTTAGCGGCTCTTCTCCACAGCTGCGGGGCTAATAATTTATCTGCATGGTCACCTCCCTCATTAGACTTTGGCTGTGTCCACTTCAAAGTGGAAAGAGACAACTCTTGGACTCCATATGAGATAAGTAACCAACTGACAGGAGCAAGTGAGTGAACTTCTGAGCACTCTGGGGTCATTCCTACTTGGTCAGAAGGTCATAGTTTCTGGGTAAGGAAGGAAAAATGAGAGCATCAGACACCCTTGTTAACTGGATTCCCTGCATCTGGAAGAAATAAATTACCATCACTTATTGTCTTTATTTTTTCTCCAGTGTCAGTTAGTTAGTTCATTATTCCCCCAGCCCCAGGCTGGCAGGGATCTAGAGTGTGAGAATCTCTAGCAAAAGTGTCTTAATTTAGGAATATAGAAATAGGGCCAGAAATGAAAACAAGTCATCACGCCTTCTAAGATCTCCCTGCTCCAGCCACTGAGAAAGTGGTTTTCTATTTCTGCTAGGCTGACCAAGCCCATCTCCTTCATCTTTGAGAAGCAGCGTGGCCTAGTGGAAACAGCACAGGCCTGGGAGTCATAAGACCTGGGTTCTATTCCCGGTTCTGCTATATGCCCTTGACCAAGTCACTTAACTTCTGATTACATTAGTTGTAAATATATTTGTATCTGTCTCTCCATTAGAATATTAACTCCTGGAGGGCAGGGAACAGGTCTTTTTTGCAGTGCTTGAACTCTAACAAGTGCTTAGTACAGTGTGTGGCACCCAGTGGGCATTGAATAAATATAATAGCAATAATAGCAGTGGAATTGGCTAAGCACTTACTACGTGCCAAGCACTGGGGTTGGTACAAAATAGTCAGGTTAGACACAGTCCCTGTCCCACTCACAGTCTAAGTGGGAGGGAAAATAGGTATTTAATTCCCATTTCAAAGATGAAATGAGACATGGAAAATCTAACAATCAGTGGTATTAATTGAACTTTATTGCAAGCAGAACACCATATGAAGCACTTGGGAAGGTACAATATAGTAAAGTTGGTAGACATATTCCCTGTCTACAGGAGATGTTCAGTGACTCGCCCAAGGTCACAAAGAAGAGAAGTAGAAGAGCTGGAATTTGAACCCAAGTTCACGGATTCCCAGACCCATGCTTTTTCCACTAGGTTATGCTTCTCCACAGAGAGTTTGCCTGCCTCTGATAGAGTTTTCATTCAGGGGAGAGTGGAAAACTCAGATATGAGGACAAACCCCACTCCCCTGCCCAGAATTCTCACTACAGGACTGGGAAGGAAAAAATAGGTCAACAGAAGCAGGGAAAATGGAGTATTCTTGTAGTAGTATTACTAAGTGGTTGGGAGAGTACAATATAACAATAAACAGATGCATTCCTTGCCCACAATGAGCTTACATTAGTAGTAATAATAATTGTAGTAGTATTTATTAGTGTTTACTTTTTGCAAAGCAATGTACTGAGAATACTCATATGCTCCCTGCTCTTCAAGAGGCTCACCATCTAAGGACCTGAAGGAAAATGGCAAACTGGCGACAGACACATAAGGAGTGACGAAATGATAAAAGACTAAAACAACATAAAAGGCAAGGGCCTATACAAAAAATAAAAATAAAAACCACTAGTGTAGTGTGACTAGAGGAGCCGAATTTCAGGCTCAATCCATTCATCACTCAGTGGTATTTGTTGTTCTTGTCTTGTGCTGTCGAGTTGCGTCTGCCCCATAGCGATGCCACAGACGCATCTCTCCCAGAACGCCCCGCCTCCATCTGCGATCGGTCTGGTAGTGGATCCATAGAGTTTTCTTAGTAAAAATAAGGAAGCAATTTACCATTGCCTCCTTCTGCGCAGTTAATCTGAATCTCCACCCTCGACTCTCATGTCGCTGCTGCCCAGCACAGGTGATTTTTGATTTGTAGCAGATTGCCTTCCATTCGCTAGCCACCGTCCAAGCTAGGAATGGAATGGAGAGGCCTCTGCTTGACCCTCCCTCCCATAGTCGAGACTGGTAGAGTACTGGAAGCTCTCCGGGTGCAACCCTGAGAGGTGCAGTGGTATTTACTGAGCCCTTATTGCATACAGAGCCCTGTCCTAAGCACTTGAGAGGGTACAGTGGAGTAAGTAGGCACATCCTTGCCCTGAAAGGGCTTAGAGTCTAATGAGGAGACAGACATTAACATAAGTTACAAGTCCAAGACTTGTAGTCTACAAGTTCTAGTACCTCTAGACTGTAAGCTCGTCGTAGGCGGGCAACATGTCTACCAACTCTGCTTTATTGTACTCTTCCAAGCGCTTTGTACAGTGCTCTGCACACAGTATCTGTTCAATAAACACCACTGATTAAGTGATGCAAGGCATACTCACAGTTACAGCAGTGGCTACTGTCACAGCGATTGTAACTGCCATCTCTTTTGTTCTGTACTCTCCCCAGCACTTAATACAGGGCTCTGTTCACAGTAAACGCTCAATAAACATAATGGATTGACTTCGTGAGCCCCATGTGGGACAGATTGTAAACTCATTGTGGGCAGGGAACATGTCTGCTAATTCTGTTGGATTCTCCCAAAAGCTCAGTACAGTGCTCTGCACATTTTAAGTACTCAATAAATACCACTGATTGATAGGAATTGTGTCTGACCTGAATAATAATAATAATATTTTTTACCCACAAATAATTTCTTCCAGAAAACAGTTGAGAACACCTTGTTCACTTCTTCAGTTAGCTGCAGCCCTCTGAGGGAAATACATTCTTGTCACTGATATATGTATTTGCAAGTCTAAATTACTGCAGCAATCATAGGGAATCTGGTCCTCATTTCTCTTTTTCTGCTGCTTCAATCTATCCAGATATTCCAATTTGGCTTCTTAGGTTGCCACCCCTACCTGTTTCCAGACTGGCAGCCTTGTTGTAGCACTGCTTCTTGGAAGAACCGAAAGTGTTATATACTCAGCCCTCGTGCACCTCATACTTGAAGGGCTGCTCAGATCCTCTCAGTTCACTGAAGAAGAGAAACAGTTGCAAAAGGTGACTTGACTTACCCAAGGCATGGAAGAGCTGAGCCCAAGGCTTCTAGCCTTCCTGGGAATGGGGATTCATCAGATTTCTGGGTTCTTGTCTCACGCGCTAGCTGCTATCAAAAGCACCTCTCCTTCGAGAGGCCTTCCCCAACAAGACCTCATTGCTTTTTCTCCCACACCCTTCTGTGTCACCCTGGCACTTGGATTTGCACCCTTTATTCATCTTTCCTCTGGCCCCAAAGCACTTGTGTTCATCCTTGTAATTTACTTATGTTGATGTCTGTCTCCCTCAAGACTGTTAGCTCCTTGTGAGCAGGGAAAGACTCTACCAACTCCACCTTTGCACCTTACCACCGGCTATAAAGCACTCATTCATTCAATAGTATTTATTGAGCGCTTACTATGTGCAGAGCACTGTACTAAGCTCTTGGGATGAACAAGTCGGCAACAGATAGAGACAGTCCCTGCCGTTTGACGGGCTTACAGTCTAATCGGGGGAGACGGACAGACAAGAACAATGGCACTAAACAGCGTCAAGGGGAAGAACATCTCATAAAAACAATGGCAACTAAATAGAATCAAGGCGATGTACAATTCATTAACAAAATAAATAGGGTAATGAAAATATATACAGTTGAGCGGACGGGTACAGTGCTGTGGGGATGGGAAGGGAGAGGTGGAGGAGCAGAGGGAAAAGGGGAAAATGAGGCTTTAGCTGCGGAGAGGTAAAGGGGGGATGGCAGAGGGAGTAGAGGGGGAAGAGGAGCTCAGTCTGGGAAGGCCTCTTGGAGGAGGTGATTTTTAAGTAAGGTTTTGAAGAGGGAAAGAGAATCAGTTTGGCGGAGGTGAGGAGGGAGGGCGTTCCGGGACCGCGGGAGGACGTGACCCGGGGGTCGACGGCGGGATAGGCGAGACCGAGGGACGGCGAGGAGGTGGGCGGCAGAGGAGCGGAGCGTGCGGGGTGGGCAGTAGAAAGAGAGAAGGGAGGAGAGGTAGGAAGGGGCAAGGTGATGGAGAGCCTTGAAGCCTAGAGTGAGGAGTTTTTGTTTGGAGCGGAGGTCGATAGGCAACCACTGGAGTTGTTTAAGAAGGGGAGTGACATGCCCAGATCGTTTCTGCAGGAAGATGAGCCGGGCAGCGGAGTGAAGAATAGACCGGAGCGGGGCGAGAGAGGAGGAAGGGAGGTCAGAGAGAAGGCTGACACAGTAGTCTAGCCGGGATATAACGAGAGCCCGTAATAGTAAGGTAGCCGTTTGGGTGGAGAGGAAAGGGCGGATCTTGGCGATATTGTAGAGGTGAAACCGGCAGGTCTCGGTAACGGATAGGATGTGTGGGGTGAACGAGAGGGACGAGTCAAGGATGACACTGAGATTGCGGGCCTGCGGGACGGGAAGGATGGTCGTGCCATCCACGGTGATGGAGAAGTCTGGGAGCGGACCGGGCTTGGGAGGGAAGATGAGGAGCTCAGTCTTGCTCATGTTGAGTTTTAGGTGGCGGGCCGACATCCAGGTGGAGACGTCCCGGAGGCAGGAGGAGATGCGAGCCTGAAGGGAGGGGGAGAGGACAGGGGCGGAGATGTAGATCTGCGTGTCATCTGCGTAGAGATGGTAGTCAAAGCCGTGAGAGCGGATGAGTTCACCGAGGGAGTGAGTGTAAATGGAGAACAGAAGAGGGCCAAGAACTGACCCTTGAGGAACTCCAACAGTTAAAGGATGGGAGGGGGAGGAGGCTCCAGCGTAGGAGACCGAGAATGATCGGCCAGAGAGGTAAGAGGAGAAGCCACCCCTCCTAGCTTACCGCCTTGATTTCCTACTTCTACCCAGCCTACACACTTTGCTCCTCTAATGCCAACCTACTCGCCTTACCTCGATATCGTCTATCTCACCGGCGACCCCTCGCCCACGTCCTGCCTTTGGCCTGGAACTCCCTCCCTGTTCTTGTATCTGACAGACAATTGCTCTCCCCGCACTTCAAAGCCTTATTGAAACATCTCACTCCCTTCTCTCATTCCCTTCTGTGTCACCTTTGCAATCGGATTTGCACCCTTTAATCACCCCTCCCCACAGCACACTTGGCTTAGTGGAAAGAGCACGGGCTTGGGAGTCAGAGGTCGTAGGTTCTAATCCCGGTTCCACACTTGTCTGCTGTGTGCCTTTCGGCAAGTCGCTTAACTTCTCTGTGACTCAGCTACCGCATATGTAAAATGGAGATTGACTGTGAGCCCTACATGGAACAACCTGATAACCTTGTATCTACCCCAGCCCTTAGAACAGTGCTTGGCACGTAGTAAGAGCTAAACAAATACCATTATTATTATTATATCCATGTCCATAATTTATTTATGTATATTAATGTCTGTATCCCCCTCTAGACTGTAAGATCACTGTGGGCAGGGAACATGACTACCAACCCTGTTATACTGTACTCTCCCTAGCACTTAGTAGAGTGCTCTGCACACCATAAGTTCTTAATAAATACATTTGATTGATTGATTGTTAGGCTGAGCTCCTCTCAAGTGATCTAAGCTTCTTCACTCTTTTGCTTGGCTCTCAATCAATCAGTAGTATTTACTGAGTCTCTACTGTATGCAGAGCACTGTACTAAATGCGTGGGAGAGAAGAGTGCAACAGAACTGGTAGACTCCCTGCCCTCACTGGCTTACACTTCCTCAGTCTTCACGTTTTACTAGCTCTTCCATGACTGATATTGACCTGCTACCATAATGCAAAAGTTTTGTAGAAGAGCTACATAGGACAGCTGCTTGGAATATGCACAGACTAGTTTACGTTAGCCTGTTTTTTCTTGAGAAAGTCATAGTTTAAACAAATGGTTGTGTCTATTTTAATCATTTTTGTCTTCTTTTGAAGTGTTTTTTCAAACATTCGCTTTTTTCTTTAGATTCGAGTTTTGCATTATAAATTAGTCTGCTCTGTCATGTCCCCTTTAAACACAGCTGTTACTACAATGTAAACAGAGTTTTTAAAATGTAGATAAACAGTTACAAGAGGAAGAGTTTCAAGTGTTTTTAACACATGGTCAATTTTTGCTTACTTGGATTCTGTGGTTTGAAAGTTGAATTCGGAATACACTTTTGATTTCACAGATGTCAGGCTATTCAAAACAGCTGCTGGTGGGTCTTGGAAACAGCACTTTAATATCATAGTCAGCACAATTTTGACAATGTCATCTTTTTGAGACTGTATCAGTACTTTTATGTAAAAGGTGCTTTTAGTCCTAATGCAAATAAATCCAAGACTCAGAGATGTCAAGAAGACCAAAAGGATATGATGGTCCTCAGAATAATATACTTTTCACGAGTAAATGATGACTTCAGAACTCATAAAAAGCAGATCAAAGTTAAATTATGAATGGATTTTACACAGTCTACCTCCAGCAACTTAAGGCACGTTACATAACTCCCCATCAAGCAAGGGTGTCTTCAGAGCAAACACGAATACTCACATAAGAACTCAGAATGGATTCAATTCACAACTGAGAAACTCTCAAATATGCATCTGAAGGTACAATTTGCCACCGAATATCATTCATTCATTCATTCATTCAATTGTATTTATTGAGCGGCATTCCAAACTGAAGGTAACAACTTCTGTAGCATTAGTGACTGTTGAAGATACCCTAGCTCTCTTTAAAAATAATGGTCCTCCTCATTATCAATCATTCAATCAATCAGTTGTATTCATTTATTCATTCAATCGTATTTATTGAGCACTTACTGTGTGCAGAGCACTGTACTAGGCACTTGGGAGAGTACAATACAACGATAAATAACAACAAGCTTACAGTATAGAGGACGTGCTTACTGCAGGTTTACTGTGTGCAGAGCATTATACTAAGCACTTGGGAGAATGCAGTATAACAGAGATGGTAGTCATGTTCCCTGCCAACAGTGAGTTTACAGTCTAGAAGGGAAGACAGACATTAATATAAAAAAAATGACAGATATGTACATAAGTGTTGTGGGGCTGGGGGAGGGTGAATAAAGGGATCAAATCCTGGTGACACAGAAGGGACTGGGAGAAGAGGAAATGAGGGCTTAGCCAAGGAAGGCCTCTTGGAGGAGATGTGTCTTCAATGAGGCTTTGAAAGTGGGGAGATATAAAGAGGGAGGTGTTCCAGGCCAGAGGCAGGATGAGGGCAACAGACTGGTGGTGAGATAGATGAGATCCAGATACAGTGAGAAGGTTCATTCAATAGTATTTATTGAGTGCTATGTGCAGAGCACTGTACTAAGCGCTTGGAATGTACAAATCGGTAACAGATACAGTCCCTGCCCTTTGACGGTCTTACAGTCTAATCGGGGGAGACAGACAGACTAGAACAATGGCAATAAATAGAATTAAGGGGAAGAACATCTCATTAAAACAATAGCAAATAAATAGAATCAAGGTGATGTACATCTCATTAACAAAATAAATAGGGTAATGAAGATATATACAGTTGAGCGGACAAGTACAGTGCTGAGGGGATGGGAAAGGAGAGGGGGAGGAGCAGAGGGAAAGAGGGGAGAAGAGGGTTTAGCTGTGGAGAGGTGAAGGGTTGGGGGTTAGAGGGAGCAGAGGGAAAAGGGGAGCTCAGTCTGGGAAGCGCTGGGGTAGATACAGGATAATCAGGTTGTCCCCCGTGGGGCTCACAGTTAATCCCCATTTTACAGATGAGGTAACTGAGGCCCAGAAAAGTTAAGTGACTTGCCCACAGTCACACAGCTGACAAGTGGCAGAACGGGGATTCGAACCTACGACCTCTGACTCCCAAGCCGGGGCTCTTTCCACTGAGCCATGGCATTAGAGGAGCAAAGTGCGCAGGCTGGCTTGTAGTAAGAGAGCAGGGAGGTGAGGTAGGCGTGAGCAAGGTGACTGAGTGCTTTAAGGCCAATGGTGAGGAGTTTTTATTTGATGCAGAGGTGGTTAGGCATTTACTGGAGTTTCTTGAGAAGCAGGGAAACATGGACTGAACATTTTTGAAGAAAAAATGATCTGGGCAGCAGAGTAAAGTATGGACTGGAGTGGGGAGAGACAGGAGGCAGGTAGGTCAGCAAGGAGGTTGATACAGTAATCAAGGTGGGATTGGATAATTGCTTAGATTAAAAAATGTGGTAGTAGTTTGGATGGAGAAGAAAGGGTGTACTTCATCCATTCATTCAATAGCATTTATTGCACGCTTACTATGTGCAGAGCACTGTACTAAACGCTTGGAATGTACAATTTGGCACCAGATAGAGACAATCCCTGCCCATTTTAGTGATGCTGTGAAAGTTGAACTGACAGGATTTAGTGACAGATTGAATTTTGTGGGTTGAATGAAAGAGATGAATCAAGGATAACGCCAAGGTTATGGGCCTATGGGTCAGGGAGGTTGGTGGTGCTGTCTACAGTGATGGGGAAATCATGGAGGGGTCAGGGTTTGGGTGGGAAGATAAGGACTTCTGTTTTGGACATGTTAAATTTGAGGTGTTGGCGGGACACCCAAGTAGAGATGTCTTGAAGGCAGCAGGAAATGCATGACTGCGGAGAGGAAGAGAGATCAGGGCTGGAGATGTAGATTTGAGAATAATCATCATTAAGGTATTTCTCTTACTCAAATGGTGAATTTAAAAACTCATTCATTTAGCTTATTACCTGGAAGATTTCACTTCCAACCCATAAGACATATTACACCCCAAAACAGACAAACCCAAAGGAAAAATATCTTGATGCTTCACTGTAGTCAAGTTCAAAAATGACTGTTCTTCAAATCTTTCAGCCAAGATAAACAAACCTAATTTAGATCGTTCTATATTATTATCCCAGCACAAGTGAGTAAAAAAAAATCGTAGGTAGGAGCTACATTACTGATTTAATTACTATTTATTTGGTTTGGAGAAATAGCTCCTCCTCTAGCCAGATCCCACCACCAACATGACCTCATTTTTGACAAGATCCTCTGACTTGAGCCATAGCCTTTTTCAGTGTACCATAATTAGACACCTTATCCTCCATGCCCCTGAAGCCTTTGAAAAAGAGTAAAACAAGAATTTTCATGTGTTAAGTTATACACCAGAGGGAGTCCCATGTATGTAATACAAACATACTGATATTGCCAAAGAAAAGTCAATTAAAAATTATGTGCTCTCTAAGAGCTGAAAAGCTCAGAAAGTTGTTCTGTAATTCAAAGCATAGAGACATTGCCTCCAAGTATTCATGAAAACCAGGCTTATTCGCTGTGTGGTTTTCGTCACTTGCAGCTATCCAAGACTTGTTCTGGTTGCTTTCCTAAATCTTTATCTTTAAAGAGAAGAAAATCAGATCACTTTCCTGATGTGCAGGTTTGGAAAAAGAATTGTATCTCAAAATATGAGACCCTCTAACCTAAATTTCCCCAAAGCCGCTGTTCCCTTGCCTGGCATTTGCTCACCTTATACACTGGGCAGAGATTTTGCTGAATTCTTAACCACCGTCACCATCTTTTCTATTCCCGGTCCCCAAATCTTTCTTACAGCTTTGTATTTGGACTAGGATGCTTTACTTCCCTCTCTCTCTTTCTCTACCTCTCTCCTTCCTCCCTGCCTCCTTCCTTCCTTTCTGTTCTTTCTCTCTTCTCTCTCTTTCACTTCTCTTTCTGCTTGTCTTTCCCATTACAGCGTAAGCCACTGTGGGTAGGGAGCGTGCCCCTTCTTTATTCTGCATTTCCAAAGCACCTAATACAGCGTATGGCACCAAGTGGGCTCTCAATAATAGTAGTCTTTATTATTATATTACTATTTATTATATTACTATAATAATATATTATTATTTATTATACATACCACCTGTATGACTACTTCTCCTACCTCTACTACTACATGTGGGACAGGGATCGTGTCCAACCCCTTTGGCTTGTGTCCACCCCAGCGCTTAGTACAGTCCCTCACACATAGTAAGCTCTTAACGAATACCCCAATCATTATTACTTCTACTACTACCACCACCGAGCTACACTTTTTCTTCCTTCCTCTTTCATCCTTAGTGCTCAGCCTCGTATCCCATAACTGACGTTATAGAATCTGGTTGCCAAACACGGTCAGCTTAATGACTTGGACAATTAATTTCCATAGGGGGTTTTGAGCCATTGCTGGGATCCTGAGGTCAAGCCCAGCTGCAATTGTGCTTTCTGGCCCTTTTTTGAATTTTTTAATGGGCTTTGTTTTGGCTACCACCTCAGTTTACATATGTAATGGGGTCAAAACCTACAGTCCAATCCTGACTTTATTAACATCACGCAAAGAGGGGACCAACCATTACCTTAGGCGTATTTTTGCTAATAAGCGGAAAGGAATTTCATTGTGCAAGGATGTGATGAATCTAGACAGTCAATGGACTGCTGCTGGTCTTCGTCTGAAAACTCAGACCGCATTAGGCCGTTAGTCACTGTTCTTCTGGGGGAAACCATGTCACTAGCAGACCTTCCTGTTGCCTTTTAACATTCTTAACATGATGGGGGAAGAGGATATCCTAAGGTCAGACATTAAAATGTAAAGTTGTGAAGTGATGATTAAAATGGAACATAATGAAAACTTCACTCTTCATTATCTAAGCAGAATCCAGCCTGGACTGATATAATCATTTCCAGCAGATATTTCAGGTCCTTGAGGAAATGATGAAAAGAAGGCCCTTTCATTTATTATCTTAATTACATTTTCTTTTGCTTTTTTTCTTTTCATTTCCCACTGACCAAGAATAAATGTTCACAGTTAAGCTCCCCAGTTTATTGAAAAATGCAGTTAAATATTCCCAGCTGACTCTGACCCTTTGATTATCACAGGTGCAATTAAGTTTCAGAGGATGGTTTCCAATAGTTCACACCTTAACTAGTCCTACTACCCATCGTCAGTTTGAAACATTGCTGTTTGCACCCCGAGTATAGCACTAGTTTCATAGCACAGTCCCCTGAAAGCCAGTGTGTCTAGTGAAAAGAACCCGGGCCTAAGAGTCAGGAGAGCTGGGTTCTAATCCTGGTTCTGCCTGCTGTGTGACCTTGGGCCAGTCACCTAATTTCTCTGGGCCTCTGTTTCCCCAACTGTAAAATGGGGGTTCAATATCTGTTCTCCTTTCAGCTAGATCATAGGACAGGGACTGTGTCTGATCTGTTTACAAGACACTTGGTGATGGGTAATATGACAGCAGTTACTGTGGATGATTTATTGGCAGTGATTATTATTACTATTTTTGCAGTATTTGTTAAGCGCTTAGTCTGTGTCAAGCACTGTTCTAAGCGCTGGGGAAGAAACAAGCTAAACAGGTCAGACACAGTCCCTGTACCACATGAGGCTCACAGACTAAGTAGGAGGGAGAACAGGTACCAAATCCCCCGTTTTACAGGTGAGGAACTGAGGCAAAGAGAAGTGACTTACCCAAGGTCACACAGCAGGCAAGTGGCAGAGCAGGAATTAGAACCCAGGTCATCTGACTCCCAGGCCTGTGCCTCTTCCACACTGCTCCTCACGGAGGGCTCATATTAAGTATCCTTGTTGGCAGTTCGAGGGTTGATAATGATGATAATGACTTCCACATTGACAGGTGGCATGGATGCAAGATGGACCCGCAGAGGTAAATCAAACTGGTCATCTGGCTTAGCCTTAGGCACCTAGGAGAGTCTGTTGTACCATACTCTCCCAAGCACTAAGTACAGTGGTTTTCACATGGTAAGTGCACAATAGATACAATAGAGTGAATGAGTGAATGAATGAACCTAAGTACATCAAGGCATCTCGTAAAGGTGGGTAATTTGATTTTACAGACTAGAGAAAGGCTCCCCTCTTCTGTGTGATTTACCTCAAGAGAAGACAAATGAATAGCTTTTTGAATTCAAATGCCTTGGGTGATTTAAAAGTTGCCTGTTAGCAATTTTGGTTCAGATTCACATATCAGAATCCACATACTTATTGGCTTCTTCAGGCCATTTTTTCCTTTTTCTACTTGGCATCTTGACAGAAGAGGGGGTTGCATTCTGAGCTGGGAAGATCACTTTACAGTGTTCAGGAGCCTTTAACTAAGCCTGACCACTACACTAAGCACTTGTAGATCTAGAAACCTCATATTTTCTTCTACCATGTCAATTTTTCATGTTTCTAGTTGCCCATGGAACACCTACCACCTCTTTGCAGATTTCTACGTCACTAGCCCTGACCTCTTTTCTTTGCAATCTTGGATTTACCCTTTTCTCCTAGATATCTCTACATTTCTGACCGGACAGTACATTAAGTTGACTATGTCTAACATTGAATTTCTCATCCTCCCCTTCAAACCCTCTCCTCCACCTCTCTTTCTCTGCAGAGCTGACAATACAATCAGAGAGACAGCATGGCCTAGCGGATAGAGCATGGGCCTGAGAGTCAGAAGGACCTAGGTTTCTAGTCCTGTATCCGCCACTTGTCTGCTGTGTGATCTTGGGCAAGTCACTTAAGTCTTCTGCATCTCAGTTACCTCATCTGTAAAATGGGGATTAATCCTGTGAGCCCTATGTGGGACATGGACCGTTTCCAACCTGATTAGCTTATACCTACCCCAGGCTTAGTACAGTGCCTGGCACATAATAAATGCTTAACAAATTCCATAAAAAAACCCCAAAATAGAGAAGTTCTCCCTGACTCTCAAGCTTATATATCTTGACTTCTCTCTCTTTCAACCCCCACCTTTCTAGACTGTGAGCCCGTTGTTGGGTAGGGATGTCTCTGTTTCCATAATGTACTTTCCAAGCATTTAGTACAGTGCTCTGCACAGTGTAAGCACTCAATAAATACGGTTGAATGAATGAATGAATAATGAAACCCTGACACCTTTTCCTCCACAACTTTTCCAGAATCCATTCCTTCCTCTCCATCTGAAAGACCAGCACACTGTTCCAGTTATTTGTTATATTTGATTTTGCCATGACCCCAACCCCACAGGACTTATAAATGTATCTTTAAATTATTTATTATACATTACTTATTTATTCCTGTTAATGCCTGTCTCCTCCTCTAGACTGTAAGCTCGTTGTGGGCAGGAAACATTTCTGTTAATTCAGTTGTATTATTCTCTCCCAAGTGCTGAGAACAGTGCTCTGCACATAGTAAGAGCTCAATGAATACGATTGATGGATTGCTAGATCCCAGTGTGACTCCAGGCTTTTCTCTCTTCTTCCGGTCTCTGCAAACATCAGTCCCTACGTCACTCTGCTGACCAGATCTTATTTCATGCTGAGTACGTCTCTCGACTATTCGCAAGTCTCCACTGGTGTTCCTTCCTCTGCTCGTCAAGGAGAAACTCCTAACCTTTGGCTTTAAAGCACTCAATCAGCTCTCTCTGAAATTACATCTTTCCTGGTTAATCTATCTCCCCACTCTATATCTCCCCTTCTCCCCCCACCCCATCCTAAATGGACATTATAGTTTGCATCATCTGAACACTTGGAGATTCCCACATTCGCATTCCCCCTCCCATCTCCATTGCATTTCTAATAATAATAATTGTTGGTTTTTTGAAGCACCTACTGTCTACCAAACTCTGCACTAAGTGTTGGAGCATATATAAAATAATCAGGTTGGGCACGAGCCCTGTCCCCATTTTCAAATGAGGAAACTGAGGCCCAGATGAGTAATAATAATAAGCAGGGAGAACAGGTGTTGAATCCCCATTTTGCAAATGTGGGAACTGAGCCACAGAGAAGTGAAGTGATTTGCATAAGGTCACACAGCAGACAAGTGGCAGAATAGAAATTAGAACCAGGTCCTCTGATTCCCAGGCCCAGACTCTTTCCAATAGGCCATGCTGCTTCTACGTACATGTCTTTCTTTATACTGTATTTTTCCTCCTATTCAGGTCTAGGAGCAGATGGTCATGGGTTCTAATCCTGATGCTGTCACTTGTCTGCTGTGTGGCCTTGGGCAAGTCACTTCACTTCTCTGGGCCTCAGTTACCTCATTTGTAAAATGGAGATTGAGACTGTGAGCCCCAGGTGGGACAGGTACTGTGTCCACCCCGATTTGCTTGTCTCCACCCAGCACTTACTACAGTGCCTGGCACATAGTAAGTGCTTAACAAATACCACTATGATTATTATAAATAATAATCATAATAATGAATTTTGATGTCTGTCTCCTCCATTAGCGTATGAATTCCTAGACAGCAGGGATAATGTCTACTAATGCTATTAGCACAATGCCCTGCACAAAGTAGGTGCTTTCTATTGATTGATACTTATTTACTCTCTTCTTCCACAACACCCCAACTGGCAACCTTTGTACTGTCTAAATTCCTGTGCCTCACTCTTGTTGTGGAGAGTGGGAGAAACTGAAACCCTTTTGGAAGACAACAGCAGAGACTTACAAGCCTCAAGAGAGAAAAAAGGTCTCGGTGATGGTAAGGAGGAGAGTTGATTGACTTAGGAAGAGGTCAAAGGGTATGAGGAATTTGCTCTAATGGTCCTGACTTCCGCCCTCCCCCCCAACCCCAGGCGGTAAGCTTGTTGTGGGCAGAGAACCCGCCTGCCAACTCCACTGTATTGCATTCTCTCAAGGGCTTAGTACAATGCTCTGCACATAGTAAGTGCTTAGTAAGTACCACTGATTGAATGATTGAGAACCCATGGTAATTTAATATTCTTCCCCCACCAAAATATGGTTTTCACCTTTTAATATACTTTCTACCAGGCACTGGATCCCAGCTTTAGCTAGCTTCCTCCCACTCCCCATAAATCTGGAGGAATCTCAAGTTGCTCATTGGAAGCAGATGGGATTGGAAGCATGGAGTTCTCACCTCCATGTCCATGACACCGGGTTTGAGTGTGCAGGGCACCTATGGAATGCTGAAACCGACAAAGATCGGTGAATCTGTTAAATGATTAAACACTTCTAGGCGTGGTGAACTTTTAACGCGAAAAACAACTTCGAATATCTGAGAACTTGTCATGTTTACTATATTAAATTCCCTTTATGTATCAATCTTACCATCTTATCGACATCGTCATCTGTGATTTCTATGTGCAGAGCACTGTACTAAGTCCTGAGAGAGTCCAACAGTTTTGGCAGACGTGGTCATTGCTCCCAAAAAAGCAGCATGGCCTAATATAAAGAACAGGGGCCTGGGAGTCAGAAGGACCTGGGTTCTAATCCTGATTCTGCCACTTGTCTGCTGCGTGACCTTGGGCAAGTCACTTCTCTGGCCTCAGTGACCTCATCTGTAAAATGGGGATAAGGATTGTGAACCTCATGTAGAACAGGGACTGTGTCCAACTTGATTTGCCTGTATCCACCCCAGCACTTATTCAGTGCCTGGAACATAGTAAGCATTTTACAAATACTAAAACTATTGTTATTAACTACATTATTTCTCACTTCTAGAAATAATAGTAATAATAATCATTTTGCTATTTGTTATCCACTTCCTATACTCCAAGTATTGTACTAAGCATTGGTGTAGATATATAAGATAACCAGATCAAACACAGTCCCTGTCACACATCGGGCTCAAAGTCTAAGGAGGAGGGAGAACAGATACTGTTTTGTTTATAGGTGGTCCTTGTTTCTGGGTTCTGCTTTTAAATGAATATGTTTCTTGAACTTCAGTCCACCTCCACCCGATTTTATATCTATTCTTGATGAAATGGAATCATGACTGTGGTCCCGGAACTAAATACACACTGATGCACACACATGCCATTCTGCACATGGGTATAATTCTCTGCAAACCATTTCTGGCCCATTTGGTAATTGGTTCTTTGTGAACAATAGAACATTAAGAGTTTCAACCCAGTAATAAACAGTTCCTGTGATTACTGGCCTTCTCATGCACTGAAAGGCAGAGTCAATTTTTCCTTGGAAAAATCTGTTCTCCTCTCTGCACTCTGGAGTCCCCGGCCCACACTCTTCACTAATATACTGCTTATGACTAAGTCAGGCAACCCCGCTCCATCGAATACTCTTAGGACCAAATAAGGGCACTCGGCTTTTCAGCAAAAGCCAGGGAAAGCTATAAAACGAAGAATGAGTAAAATATGCATTTTCTTATGGGCCTTAATATTAACCAGTAGAGACTTTAATGCCACTATATCAAAGAAAAAAAAATAAAGTCGGAAACAATTGGGGAAGCTCTGTTGATTTACAGTGGATTTAGCAAGATGGAACCTCTCTCCAGGAATACCGCATTTCAATGAGTCATAATTATTCTATTGTCATAAATAAGCTGAAGTCTCTTGGAGCTGCTGAAATATAAATCTATAATTTCCCCCAGAGGCTCTTTTGGGAATGAGCTACAGAATTTGTGTTGCGCTGCGTCGTTCGGAAGGAAATGAAGAAGACTGCTCAGATGCAGAGTGGATTGCTCCACCAGGAGGGTAGAATTTATATGTTGAGGATAGTCTGCATCTGGAAATTCTCCAGGGCTATTGAGAAAAATGAATGTATGGAATTTTTTAATGGAGCTTAGTACAGTGCTCTGTACACTATAAGTGTTCAGTAAATACAGTTGATTGATGGATTGATTATGGTCTCCAGGAGGGTGGGGCCAGAAAGAGAAGTGAGGTATGCTGGATTCTGGGTGGGGGGAGATGAAAAAGAGAGGGAGGGAGAGAGAGGGAGAGAGAGAGAGAGAGAAAGAGAGAGAGAAGGAAGGAAAAGGAGAGGGAAGAAGGCAAGGGAGGAGGAGGAGGAGGAGGAGGAGGAGGAGGAGGAGGAGGAGGAGGAGGAAGAAGAGAAGAGGAAGAAGAAGAGAGGGGGTAAAGAGGGAGGGGAAGGGAAAGGAGAAAAAGGAGAAGGAGGAGGATGAAAGAGGAAGAAGAAGAGAGGGGGTAAAGAGGGAAGGGAAGGGAAAGGAGAAAAAGGAGAAGGAGGAGGATGAAAGAGGAAGAGGAAGAGAGGGAGAAGAAGGAGGAGAAGAAGAAAAAAAGCGAAGAAGAAGGAGAAGGAAGAGGAGAGAAGGAGGAATGGGTGGAGGAGATGGAGAAGAAGGAGAAGAAGAAGAAGAATTGGGATATTTGTATGCCAAGTTGGAGTAGATACAGCTAAATCAGGTTGGACTCAGTTTCCTGTCCCACACAGGGGCTCCTAGTCTAAGTGGGAGGGAGAACAAGTATTGCACCTCCATTTTACAGATGAGGAAACTGAGGTACAGAGACATTAAGTGACTTTCCCAAGGTCATACAGCAGACAAGGGCAGAGTCAAGATTGAAACCTAAGTTCCTCTGATTTCCTCTGCTCTCACCACTGTTTCTGCCAGGTGGTGCTAATGACGCCTGGCATGGGTGGGCTGGGGTGCTGCAATATACACCCCATCTTTCATCTGGGGGTGGTGATGTCCTGAACGTTCCTGTGCGGTGGCCCAGTAAAGCCATCATGGTACTGGGGGGAAGTTATGGCGGAGGCTGGGGAGGTGACCTAGCTCAGTCACATGGGCAGCAGCCATCTTGACTGAAGTGGCCCAGGTTGGGCTCCACATGAGTGTGAGTTTGTGGTTCAGAATCATAAAATTGAGGTCAGTTTACTAAGCAGCTCTACCACTTGCCTGCAGTGTGATCTTGGGGAAGTCATTTCATTTTTCTGTATCTCAATTACTTCATTTGTAAACTGGGGAATAAGACTGTGAGTCCCACGGGGCACAGGGACCATGTCCCACCTGATTAGCTTGGATCCACCTCAGCGCTTAAAACAGTGCTTGACACATAGTGAACACTTAACAAATCAATAATCATCATTATTATTATTATTTTAAAAAGGAGGCATAAACTGAATTAAGGAAGTAGAACACGAGAAGAAACGGATGAAAATTGATTAGGGATTAGAACCCAACTGTCTCCATTCACTTGTTAAATCTCATTCCTCTTTTTCATTTTATCATTTCCACTTATTCTTTTCCGAGTGGTGTGTTCCCTCCTTATTCTTTGGCGGTCTGGTCTGGTTTGCATGCAGATGTTCCAGGGAGGGGGGTGCTTTCTGTGTAAAGACCTAGTTCTCTCCAACATGTGAGAGTCTCCAGTGTAGTTAGAGCCATGAAGACTAACAAAATTCCAGGAACCAATGTAAAACCACAGTGCTTGGCACATAGTAAGTGCTTAACAAATACCATCATCAACAAAACCAGCTGACATCGACAACAGAGAGAGGCTCAGTGGAAAGAATCCGGGCTTGGGAGTCAGAGGTCATGGGTTCAAATTCTGGCTCTGCCACTTGTCAGCTGTGTGTCTTTGGGCAAGTCACTTCACTTCTCTGTGCCTCAGTTACTCATCTGTAAAATGGGGATTAACTGTGAGCCTCACGTGGGACGACCTGATTACCCTGTATCTACCCCAGCGCTTAGAACAGCGCTCTGCACATAGTAAGCACTTAACGAATACCAACATTATTATTATCATTATTATGTTAAAACCGAGGAATAGACCGATAATTTAATATTAATCATAATTGTGGCATTTGTTAAGTGCTTACTATGTGCCAAGCTCTAGGGTAGATAAAAGATAATCAAAGAAATAGCATGGCCTAGTGGATAGAGCACGGGCCCGGGAGTCAGAAGGACCTGGGTTCTAATACCGGCTCTTCCAATTACCTGTTGTGTGACCTTGGGCAAGACACTTCACTTCTCTGTGCCTCATTTACCTCATCTGTAAAATGGGGATTGAGACTGTGAGCCCTATTCGGGACCGGGACTGTGTCGAATCTGATTAGCTTGTATCTATCTCAGTGCTTAGTTCAGTTCCTGGCACATAATAAGGGCTTAACAGATATCAGAAAAAAACAAACAAAAACCGATCAGACACAATCTTTGTCCCGTATGGGCTTCACTGTCTAAAGTGGGGAGAATAGGCATTTAATCCCCATTTCACAGATGAGAAAACTGAGAGGTACAGAGAAGCTTAAGCGACTTGCCCAAATCATCCAGCAGGCAAGTGGTAGAGTCAGGATTAGAACCCAGGTCTCCTGTCTCCCGGGCTCTTTCCACTAGGCCAAGCGGTTTCTCAGGTTGCTACGAGAGTCAACTTCTGTTAATGGTTTTAGGTGCTTTTATAGACACTGTGAATCAGAAGAGAGGATTTTATGTTGCTCACATTGTACTCCGGTGAATGGTAAATAATATTCTTTTGTAGCCTGCCCAGAAAGACTCTGACAGGGATCTTGCTGACAATGGGAAATTGGTGAGAAACCGCAGTAGTTTCTGCACTGAACTCTCTCTCATCTTTCTTCTTCAAGATGGCAATTATGACCACAACTTTGAAGTTCTGTGGCATCTCCTCGGTGTTCCATATGTTGAAAGAATGCATAGGCAGCCAAGTATGATTAAGTCCTTCCTTCCTTCCTGTAAGAAAAATTGGATCTTACAGCATTCTTATGCTGGAAAGTGGCATGGCTTAGTGGAAAGAGCACAGAGTCAGGAGACCTGGGTTCTAATCCATTCATTCATTAATTCAGTCGCACTTATTGAGCGCTTACTATGTGCAGAGCACTGTACTAAGCGCTAAGGAGAGTACATGCTTCTTGAGAAGCAGCATGGCATGTGAGTGGACAGACCACGGGCCTGTGAGGCAAGAAGTTATTTGTTCTAATTCCTGATCCTCCACTTGTTTGCTGTATGACCTTGGGCAAGACACTTACTTCTCTGTGCCTCAGTTACCTCATCTATAAAATGAGGATTGAGACTGTGCGTTCCACATGGGTCAGGGACTGTGTCCAACCCGATTTGCTTCTATCTACCTCTCCGCTTAGTACAGTGCCCGGCACACAGTAAGCACTCAACAAAGACACAATGATTATTATTACTATTACACCTCTTTCCTCCTGCGTAACCAGTGTGACTCAACTTCTGTGGGCCTCAGTTTCCTCATCTGTAAAAAGGTTATTTTATAGAAGCAGCATGGCTTAGTGGAAAGAGCACGGGCTTGGGAGTAAGAGCTCATGGGTTCTAATCCCGGCTCCATCACTTATCAGCTGAGTGACTTTAGGCAAGTCACTTCACTTCTCTGGGCCTCAGTTACCTCATCGTAAAATGGGGATTAAGACTATGAGCCCCACGTGGGACAACCTGATTACCTTGAATCTACCCCAGAACTTAGAACAGTACTTGGCACATAGTAAGCACTTAACAAGTACCATAATTATTATTATTATTAGCTGTTCTCCCCCACCCTTAGACTCTGAGCCCTAACTGGGGCAGAGACTGTGTCTGATCTGATTGCACTGCATCTTCCCTAGCATACATAGTAAAATTTTAACAAATACCACAGTTATCTATTTATTTTACCCGTAATCTTTTTTCTTACGTTTTTAACTGCCATCATCACCTGTAATTTATCGATCTTTTCCATATTATTTGTCACATCCCATCTGAATTGGGAGCCCCAGTTGAGACAGGGACTGTGTCTGAACTAACTTATATTCACCCCACTGTTTAGCACAGTTCCTGGCACATAGAAGTGTTCAATGAATAGAATCCCTAATTCTTACTCTGGGAATTCCATCAGATCCACGTCTTTTACCATTCTTCACCGTTTTGACTCTAATAAAAATTTCCTCATGAATGAAGATGAGGGTCCCGTCTACCCATTTTAGCAGCTTTCGAAGAAATCTTTGCAGTGATCCCTTCTGAATTGTTCATCTTGTGTTTATCCCAGTGGTTAGCTAGCACATTGTAAGGGCTTAACTCACTGACTGACACAGAGTCAGTGGTGGAAAGGATAAAGGATAAAGGCGTGAATGAGATGACTTAGAAGAGAGAAAAAAATGAGTGGGAAATGTGGGAAAAGGTGAGCTAACAGGACAAAATAAATCCTATGCAAAGAAAGAGGGACATTGAATGAATGTGGGAATGAGAAATTAGGGAAATGACTTCCTAGAAAATTGGTAAAAAAAGAAACCTAGCATGAAAGAGGGAAGGCGTGTGGCCTAGTGCCAGTGCTTAGAACAGTGTTTGACACATACTAAATGCTTAACAAATACCATAAAAAACTACTATTGTTATGATTACAGTGAGGAATAGACTGAAGCTTGTGCACTGGCCTTTTCAACCTTCAAGCAGTCATGAATGGATGTCATTTTCAAAAAAGCATGTGCGTGTGGGGGCTGGGGTGGGGGTGGTGGTGGTGAGGGGATATGCCCAACCTTTGTACTTTCCTGAAAAGATGGAACATCCAGGGATTTTGCAAGACCCAGTGTGGTCATCCATTCTTCCAGAGGGGATTATGAGTCACTTGATGAGACATACAAGAGTCACTAGGAATTAGGCATCAAACATCCCAGCCCCACAGAAACTAGGCCCCTTTTCCTGTTCCGACCTTATGATTCACAGCTCAGGAGTGGTGTAGTGGGCAGGAGTGGGGGCCAGGGACAGAGGAATCATTCTCAGGACAGATTGTTTTCCAGATAAGCATTTCCCACATTTGAAGATCCATCGGTTGGCTTAAAAACCTTAAGAACTTGGGTGATGGTTGACCCTTGTGGCATTCCTGTCCAAGCCAGGGGAGCAGGTAGAAATTTCAGGAGTCACCCTGGGCTCATCAGGAGGCTCCCATGCATGTGTTAATGCAGGACCCCTGCTGCTAAGAGAATTTTTCCGCGGTGTGTATGCATGTGTGTTTGTGCTTGTGTGTGTGTGCATATCATCGTATCCTCCTTCTCTACGTCCCCCTCCTCCTTCTCCTCCTCTTCCTCCTCCTTCATCATCTCCTTCCCCTCTTCTTCATCTTCTTCTTCCCAGAGTAAGGCTCTAGGTTCTGGAGTCCTACGATGGACTTCCACAAAATCATAAGCAGTGAATAGAGCAGGGACCTGGGAGTCAGAAGGACCTGGGTTTGAATTCCAGCTCAGCGACTTGTCTGCTGAGTGGTCTTGGGCAAATCACTTCACTTCTCTGGGCCTCAGTTACTTTATCTGTCAAACAGGAATTAAGATGTGAGCCCTATGTGGGACCGGGATTGTGTTCAATCTGATTACCTTGAATTTATCCCAGCACTTAGAAAAGTGACTGGAACATAGTAAACTCCTAAAAAGTACCATTAAAAAAAGGGTGACGCTGATCCCAGTGCCTGGAGCTGTCTTTGCTTCTCCCTCCTGCATCACCGGCTTGGGAGTCAGAGGTCATGGGTTCTAATCCTGGCTCCGGCACGTGTCTGTTGTGTGACCTTGGGCAAGTCACTTCATTTCTCTGGGCCCGAGTTACCTCATCTGTAAAACGGGGATTAAGAGTACGAGCCTCATGTGGGACAGGGACTGTGTTCAACCTGATTACCTTGTACCTACCCCAGCGCTTAGAATAGTACTTGGCCCATAGTAACGAATACCATAATAATTATTAATATTATTCTGAAGGGATAATCACACCACCATCCATAGTGGCTGAAGCCTGATCCATCAGAAGCTTGAAATCAAATGACTCTACAGTTGATTCTGCTTTCACATTCAATCAGTTAATGAATCAATCATATTTATTGAGTGCTTACCTTGTGCAGAGCACTGTCCTCAATGCTTGGGTGAATACAGCAGAGCAGGTTTGGTAGACATGTTCCCTGCCCACTAGGAGCTCAGGGCCTTGACGGGGAGACAGAAAACAAAAAATAAATTACAAACATTTCCCGAGTGCTGTGGGGCTGAGAGTATTGTGAATAAAGGGTGTGAATCCAAGTGCAAGGGCAAAACAGAAGGGAGAGGGAGTAGAGGAAATAAGGGCTTAGTCGGAAAAAGCCTTTCGGAAAAGATGTGATTTTAATAAAGTGTTGAAGGTGGGGAAAGTGGTGGTCTGGAGGATACAAAGAAGGAGGGAGTTCCAAGGCAGAGGCTAGAGGTGGGAGAGGGGTTGGGGTGAGATAGACAAGTTGGAGGTGCAGCGAGTAGACTGGAGATAGAGGGGTAAAGTGATAATGAGCTTGAGTTCCAGCCCAAACTGGAACAGTGAGAGCTTACATTTCTTTGGTTGAGTATTCTCATGCTGAAGTTATGGGCTTTTTTTTTCTATATCAGGTGTCATGAATTCTCTTACACCCACCCTTTGTTAGTGATGTGCATTAATGTTTTATCACTCCTCATGTGTCCTTCTCCAATCCCTTCTCCCCACTTTTAACTTTTATTAAAAGGATTTATTAAAATCGGGTCTTGCCCTATAGACTGTAAGCTCGTTGTGGATGGGAAACGTGCCTTCCAACTCTATTGGGTTATACTCTCCCAGTAATAATAATACAATAATTGTGGTATTTGTTAAGCACTTATTATGTTGCCAGGCACTGTACTAAGCCCAGGGGTGGATACAAGCAAATCGGGTTGGACACAGTCCCTGTCCTTCATGGGGCTCACAGTCTCAATCTGTATTTTGCAGTTGAGATAACTGAGGCACAGAGAAGTGAAGTGACTTGCAGTGCTCTGCACACAGTAAGTGCTCAGTAAATACCATTGATTGATTGAAGTGTGAGCCTCGCAGGTGTAATTACCACCTTTGTATTTTCTCCCAGTACAGTGCTCTGCATACATTTAATAAAATAAAATAACACTTAATAAACACTATTCCTACTATTACTACCCTACCCTACCTTTCCCTGCCCCATGATGTCCCAAATAGCTAGGCACTGGTCCTCTGATTTGGAAAGGATTCAGACCCAATCTGATTTAGGCAGAGAAAAAAAATCCTTCCTCTAATATCCCTTCCACAATACTCCCCTTCTACACCAAAATTACAAACTCCATTCATCAGTTTAATCAGCCCTCACATTAAATGGTCTCCAAAGTACAGGAATGAAAGCCGAAAAAAGTTAGGAGATCTCCAAAGAAAATAGTTTAACCAAAGTCTGCATTCCCTTTAAAGAATTTCCTGGTGATGGAGTGGGAGGGAATCTATAGCTTTGGCCGGTAATTGGCCCTTCCAACAATGACATCTTTCAAAGGACTTTACTGGTGGCTCCAGTCTGAATTTGGCAGGGGGCTTCAGGGGGCCTAGTTTCCCCCAAACCCCAACTGCAGATTCCTATCCGTGGCTGTGGTTGGTGAGCCTCCAGGGACCAGAGGGTAAGGTGTTTTTTTTTTCTCCCTTTTGTACATGGTATATGACAAAGTGAGGGATTAATGGTACTAAGGTGTCTTAGACAGAAAGATCCAAATTGCAGGGTCTAAGATCAGGAAGCAGCCTGGCCTGGTGGATAGAACGTGGGCTGGGATGGAGAAGGACCTGGGTTCTAATCTTGGCCCAGCCTCTTATCTGCCTCAGTTACCTCATCGTAAAATGGGCGTTAAGGCTGGGAGCCCCACATGGGAGGGGGATTGTGTCCAAACTGAATGCTTAGTATAGTAATAGTAAGCTTTTAGCAAATGCCAGAAACAAACAAAAAAATAAAAGCAGAGTAATCTCAGTTCTACCATTTACCTGCTGTGTGGCCTTGGGCAAGTTACTTCACTTCTCTGGGCCTCAGTTCCCTCATCTATAGAATAGGGATTATGACTGTGAGTCCTGTGTGGGACAAAGACTGTCCTATCTGATTAGTTTGTATCTATGCCAGTGCTTAGTTCGGTGCCTGGTTCTTAGCAAGCACTTAACAAATATCATTTTAAAAAGGGAAAAAAGCTCTTTCCTGTCTTTTCATTTCAAATTTTCCTTTCCCTGAGAGCAGACAGACCTTCCTTGGAAGAGTGATTATGATGATGACTGTATTTTTTAAACGCTTACTATGTGCCAAGCCCTGTACTAAACACTGGATTAGATAGAAGATCATCAGGTTGGATACAGTTCCTGTCCCCCATGGGACTCACAGTCCAAGTAGGAGGGAGAACGGGTACTGAATCCCCATTTTACAGATAGGGAAATAGACCCAGAAAAAGGAAGGGACTTGCCCAAGGTCACACAGCAGGCAAGTCTCAAATCTAGAATTAGAACCCAGGTCTCTATCTCCCAATCCAGTGCTCTTTCCTCCAGACCATGCTGCTTCCCTATTTATGAAGCATTTCCTTTGTGCGGAGCCCTGTTCTAAGTACTGATCGTGGACACGATCTCTGCCCGAAAGGAGCTTTAGGAAAAATCTTGTGACCCATTTCTACTGACTCTGCATATTCTCCCTCACCTGGAACTCTTCTGCCGCTTAGCGTGTGACACTCCCGTTATGCCTGAGTGGATGAAGAAACCTGCCAAGACACGAAACTCCATGAACGGAGCTTTATACTCCAGTGCCGGTAGCTTCAGTTGTAAGTTGTTAATCATCGGGACCGTTGGAAGTCAGAGAAGCAGCTCTTAAACGGGATCAAATTTGCCAGCACAATCCTGGGCTGATGGGTCACGAGAGCACTTTAGCCGTTTTGGATTTGGAGGTGTTTCTTCACGCGCTGGCCTCCCTTCCGAAGTAGAGATGAAAATCTGGTTGTTTCCTTGCCTGCCAGGGACTGGGAACATGGCAGAGAGCTGCTTTTCTGGGTGTCCACCTCAAAGTTCCCTGGCTGGGTACTTTTAATTCTGTCTTGCACACTTAGGATTTGATTTTGAAAGTCCATCGCATTGACCTGTTGATCAAATCAATGAGTGGAAAGTGAGAATTTGTACCAAAGGGAAGAGCAGCAGATTTCCTTCAGAAACACCACTAGGAAAGGTAAATGGGGACAGCGAGACACACGTTGACATTTACTCTGTCCAGTCTCCCCGTTGAGGTTGAAGAGAAAAGCAGCTAACTACAACCCGTGGGAAGATGAGTTTGGCTCACTGGTGTGGGCAGAGAACACGTCAGCCAACTCGGGAGTATCGTACAGTGCTCTGTATGTAGTAAATGCTCAATAGATACCATTGATGATGAGGATGATGGTGATGATGATTTAGATGGGGGGAGGAGAGCATTTAGCTCCCTGATACTCCCAGGTGGAGAAGCAGCATGGCCTAGTGGAAAGAACCTAGGGCTAGAAGTCAGGAGACTTGAGTTCCAATCCTGGCTCTGCCAGTTGCCTGCTGTGTGACTTTGGGCAAGTCACTTAACTTGTCTGAGCCTCAGTTTCCTCATCTGTAAAATGGGGATTCAGTACTTGTTCTCCCCTGGGAAATCAGGAACCAATCAATCAATCAATCAGTGGCATTTATTGAGGGCTTACCATGTGCAGAGCTTTGTACTAAGCACTTGAGAGAGTACAACAGTCTACCAACTCTTTTACATTATTATATTGTACTCTCACCTAGGGTTTTTAGACTGTGAGCCCCAGGTGGGACAGGGAATGTGTCCAACTCGATTAGCTTGTATTCACCCCAGCGCTTAGCACAGTGCCAGCACCTAGTAAGCGCTTAATGAATACCATTATTATTATTATTATTAATAGTAATTGTGGTGTTTGCTAAATGTGTGTCAGGCACTGTTCTAAGCACTTGGGATAGATGCAAGGTAATCTGGATGGACACAGCCCCACATGGGGCTCACAGTCTTAATCTCCGTTTTATAGATGAGGGAACTGAGGCCCAGAGAAGTGAAGTGCCTTGCCCATGGTCACACAGCAAGCAAGCAGCGGAGCCGGGTTTAGAACCCAGGTCCTTCTGCCTGCCAGCTACATGCTCTAGCCACTAGACCATGCTGCTTCTCAAAGTACAAAGGCTACAGA
Source organism: Ornithorhynchus anatinus (assembly GCF_004115215.2). Taxonomy (NCBI): domain Eukaryota; kingdom Metazoa; phylum Chordata; class Mammalia; order Monotremata; family Ornithorhynchidae; genus Ornithorhynchus; species Ornithorhynchus anatinus. The sequence continues at coordinate 15,829,027 of NC_041741.1, read as the reverse complement.
GTCCTTGCATAATTCAACCGGCGACCTAAAGACAAACTGCCCTGTCGAGAGAGGTCCCACATCCATAGTGAGCTTCACCACCCTGTCGTGACAGGAGACCTCTAGCGTCACCTTTCTCATAAGAGCTGCACGCTTCAATCAGCAGGCTAGATAGAAGTTCTTTGTCCGTCTGCCGTGACAGTCGGCCCTTTCTCCCATGGAGTCTATATTAGGAACAGGAAACAAGCTAAATTCCCCAACCAGACTTCTCGTTGGACAGGGAGAATTCTCCCCAAAGAGCAGTCTCTCACAGTCCATGAAGAACGGTTTCACTCGGCCAACTGAAAATCCCAGGTCGACAGCGTTGGGCATTATATTAGCTCAGACTTATTTTCTTTGGGAATTCCATTTATCCTTGAATCACTTCAGGAAATCCAAAGGTTCCCATTACACGCGGATGAGTGTGTTTCCTTCAAAAGGTAGAGAACTTGCCATCTCCTAGGTGAATATGAATCACTACCTCGTCTGGCTCCCATACAACTACTTATTGTTTTATTGAACAAGAGAGTAAAAAGTCACATAAAACGCCACATTCTGGAAATGGCCAGGGTATAATTTAGACCAGCCTTCTGCCGTTTAATTTACGCATGGGTCTTTTTTGGTCAAACGATGGAACCCTTCTATAAATATAGCTCGGGCTGGGCACTTGAACCGTGAATGACTTTTATGATTATTTTTGGTGGAATTCTTCTCACCATTTCTTGGTTTATGAATTTTGGAGTGTAAAAGCTGACCGCTTGCTAACAGGGGAAAAGAATTTGGCAGAAACAGGATTTGGGGAGAGAAGGTGAAGGGGGAGAGAGGAAGAGCATACGTTTTTCCAACTCATTAAAAAGAACTTTCTACACTCACCAGGCTGAATGTAAAATACATCAGTTCTGGAGGAGCTGGAGGTCTCGATCTCATTTGTGTACGGTGAGGGAGGGGTGGGATACCTGCTGAGGACAATTACCTGCTTCAAAACCCTAATAATAATTATAATGATAATGATATTTGTTAAGCGCTTACTAGGTGCCAAGCACTGTTCTAAGCTCTGGGGTAGCTATAAAATAATCAGATTGTCCCAAGTGGAGCTCATAGTCTTAATCTCCATTTTACAGATGAGGTAACTGAGGCACAGAGAAGGTAAGTAGCTTGCCCACGGTCACACAGTAGACAAGTGGCGGAGCCAGGATTAGAAACCACATCTTCTGACTCCTAAGCCCGTACTCTTTCCACTAAGTCACACTGCTTCTCTAACAGCTCAGGGGTGATACTTTTTTGACCGGTACCGGGATTTTGGTTTTGTCTAGGGCATGACCCTGAAATATGTCAAATGCCTTGGAATTTTCTTTATAAGTGAATGTTGAGAATGACATTCTGTTGCTTGTACTCTCCTCCTCTGTTTGAACTCTTCTGCCTCACAGTTTATTCATTCATTTCTTCAATCATATTTTACTGAGTGCTGTACTAAGCACTTGGGAGAATACAGTATAACGGTTGGTAGACACGTTCCCTGCCCATAACAAGGACTGTAATTACCTTCCTATTTCTGAGCAACTTCATTTCCATTTTACATATGGAGAAAAGCATACCGTCGAGAAGTTTGATGAGTCTCCCCGGGTCCCTCAACGTACAACTGTTGAATTAAGAAGAAAACCCAAACTCCTGCCCTTTTTTAGACAGTATTATTACAGAAATTCCTGTTCTGTATCTAGAAAGACCACCGTGCTCACCCTGGGCCTCGGCTTTGTTTCTTTACTGCCTCTTCAAATGCCAGGCACATTTAGTACAAGAACTTGCTCAGTTTCTTAGTTATTCTCATCTGTCTGTTGCAAAGGAAAAAAAAGGTCGGACCTCTCCAGGGATTCGATGATAGAGAGGAATGACCCAGGCCAATGGAATGGGTTATAGTTATAGAGGGGAGAAAGCACTTGGAGACATTTTTATTCTGATAGTCCTTGGGAAAAGGATAGGTTCTGTTGGAAATCAGACATTTTTTCCAGCCAGCTCATTATTTCCAAAATTGGACGGATAAGAATGGATCGTCCCAAGTATTCTGATTAAGAAGATATCACGAAACATTTTTAGGAAGTGAAATTCTCAAAGGCAAGGGCTGTATCTTTATGAGCCTGCCTCTGGCCCCGCAGGCTGAAGATGATACTCGAGAAGTATGGAGTAATAATAAACTGACCGTGATAATGAATGGGCCGCCTTGGGAACCCAAATGATGGATGATTTAGTCCATCTTTGCACGTCTCCCAAGTCACCTTCCGTAATACTCCGGTCCTTGTCAACCCTCTCCATCTCACGCCCCTGAACACCAAGCTTTCTCCCTAAGCCCTGACCCCCCCAATAATAATAATAAACATTGTGGTATTTGTTAAGTGCTTACTATGTGCCAGGCACTACTAAGCATTGGAAGAGATTCAAGCAATGGAGTTAGACACATTCACTGTCCCAAATGGGGCTCTCAGTCTTAATCCCCATTTTACAGATGAGGTAACTGAGGCTCAGAGAACTGACGTGACTTGCCCGAGGTCACACAGAAGACAAATGGGAGAACCGGGATTAGAACCCAGGTCCTTCTGGCTCCCAGACCTGTGCCCTATCCACTAAGCTACACTGTAGTAAGCGCATACCCCCCAAAAGCAAACACCTGCAGACAGCCAAGAGCCCTGGTATTGCCATCTTCTTATAGGGCTCCCCACAGACAGAGTCCAGTCAATTCAAATCTCTCTAGGCTGAGTGAATTTGCCTTTTCCCCAGGGGCTGATCTTTTTTTTCCCCCCCGCTGGTCATTAGCTTTGGGGACCAATGAGAATCGTCCCCCAGACTGATGCCAACTGAGAATCCTGCCTGGCACAATCTGGAGCTGCCAATTCATCTCTTGGTCAAATGCCAAAGCTCCAGTAGACCATGCTGCTTCCCAGCTGAAAACGGAAGGATCTTTGAAATTTTCCAGTCCTTGACGATAGACTACCATTCTCACAGACTGAACATGAGAAGCGATATGGCTTGGTGGTTAGGACACGGAACTGAGAGTCAGAAGAAACGGGTTTCTGATGCTGGCTCCATCATTTGTCTGCTTCTGCGTGACCTTGGGCAAGTCACTTAACATTTCTGTGCCTCAGTTACCTCATCTGGAAAATGGGGATTAAGACATGGGACATGGACTGTGCCTAACCTGATTAGTTTGTATCGACTCCAAAGTTTAGTATGGTGCCTGGCACATAGTAAGGGCTTAAAAAATACCACAAAAAACAAACAAACAAAAAACCATGGTGGCTATCACTGATAGCCTAATTTTCACTTATGAACTCTTCCTGTTAGATATAGTGGTAGCAATTTGTTGGTCTGAAATTTTTCATTCTTGTTCCTGAAAGAATGAGGTTGTTTGTGTCAACCTAAAGCCTCATTAGTTATCACTAAAACCTGCCCATGGCAGACTGAAAGATTCAGGCTTTCATGGGTCTGAAACATCACTTCTTGGGCCAGAGCAGGGAATATGATCCATAGGGCAGTGTGTTTTGAGGTAGACATTGGACACTGAAATGATTTGGAAACATTTAGACTTCTTTTCAAAATTAATCAATTGGAGCAAATTCTTGTTCATCCACCTTAATGTGCTCACTTCCGTTCAGAAGAAAGCCAAAACATCACCAAGCCCAGCCAATCACCAAAACCATCAGCCACCTGGACAATTGTTTAATCAGTCAGTCAGTCACATGTATTTATCAATCGTTTAATCCGGCCAGGATGGTGGAGGAGATGGGAATTCTTTCCCACTCCTCCCTTTAAGTGTGCTCAATTTACATCCCGGAGCAGGAGATTTAATTTCCTTCTATCGTTTTGTTCTCATTCGCGTAGTTACAAATGCTGGTCATGCTCATAAAATGATCTAATCCTTTCTTAAATCCTACCAAACCCTCCCCCGGACCACCTCCTGAGACAGTAAATTCAGTCAATTCCTCAGGTTGACTACAAGCTATAGCGGTATTTTTCTTCATTTAAATTTACTGACCAAGTTCTTTCGCTTTTGAGCCCCTTTTTTTTTTGGACAGCCTGCCTTAGGAAGAGAGAGAAACTTTCTCCATCCTCTCTGGGCACCTGCGGTGAAAATGACTGATACACAGTTAACAGCACACTGTTCAGTACTTACTCTGCCTGATGCTGGTTTCATGACTGTTTTCTATAATAATAATTGTGTATATTTTAAGCATTTACCATGTGCCAGACACTGTACTAAACACCGTAGTGGATACAAGCAAATTGGTTTGGACACAATCCCTGTCCCACATAGGGGTCCCAGTCTCAAGCCTCATTTTACAGATGAGAGAACTGAGTTACAGAGAAGTGAAGCGACTTGCCCAAGATCATGCAGCAAATGAGTGGCAGAGCTGGGACTAGAACCCATGACCTTCTGACTCCCAGCTTCTCAAAGTCTCTGTTAATAGAGAACAAACCCCTCACCTGACTGAACCAATCATAATGTCACTTAGAAAATACCACTATTACTATTATTAGTACCTCAGTTTTCTAGAACAATCCTATTTTTCTCCTTTGGTGTACCATCAGGCATCCCTTTATATCAACTTCCCATTTGGGTTTTCTGCTCTGGTGATGTACCGACTGGTGAGGAGAAGCGTTTCCACAGGCATGAGATGATCATCCTGATCTTAGTTTCCAATCAGTCAATCAATGATATTTATCAAGTGCTTACTGTATGCCGAGCACTTGAGAAAGAACAATACGAGAGTTGGTAGACATGATCCCTGCCTACCTAGGGTTTACAGTTTTTGAGAGAGACAGACGTTAAAATAAATTTCAGAGAGGGGAAATAGAGTATAAAGATGAAGTCAGGTCCTCTGACTCCCTAAAAGGCCACAGTATTTCCCTAAAAGGCCCTGCAATAGATAGAATGGAATGTAAAATGCCCCATTTCCATTTCCTGTACACTTTTTCAAGGACATTTTAAATAGGCAGGAAGCCACTAAATGATTTCAGTTAAAGGTGGTCCTTCTATCTGATGTGGGACTAAAAGGTGAATTTCTGGGCATCCAAGCCTAGAGGGGAGAGGTCGGGGAAAGGAGAGGGAAAAAAAAAGCCAGGCAGGGAATGAGACCGACAAAGGCAGATGGAGCCAGGCAAAGAAATAAACAGAGGTTGACACAGAGGTGGGGTGACAGACACACACACACACACACACACACACACACATGCACACACAACCTCACAAAGAGTCGGGGAAGACAGACACACCTGAGGAAATAAGTATCAATGCTGACACAGATATATGCATTTTCCCAACATACTTATCCTTCCTCCCAGACTCTTGGATGCACACGTTCCTAGAGACACACACCCTCACAGATACCCACATTCTCAGAGACCCTAGCACCCTCACAGAGATACCCATATTCCAGAGACCCTCACACCCATTTTTTATGGCATCTTTTAAGGGCTTAGTAGGTGCCAGGCCCTGTACTGAGCGCTGGGGTAGATACAAGCTAATTGGGTTGGTCACAGTCCCTGTCTCACATGGAGCTTACAGTCTTATTCCCCATTTTCCAGATGAGGGTAACTGAGGCACAGAGAAGTGAAGTGACTAGTCCAAGGTCACATAGCAGACAAGTAGCAGAGCTGGGATTAGAACCCAGATAGCTACATTCCCAGAGACCCTCACATAGATACACACATTCACAGAGATCTTCACACCCAGAGATACAATCGTTCCCAGAACACACACGCACACACACGAAAACCAAGCAGATGATGAAGGAAGCCGTAAGAAAGAGCAGGTGGTGAGGCCACCAGATTTATCACCCGGGTACTAACAGTACTCCTGCCTAGCAGCGAATTGGCAAACAGCTTTTCTCTGAGGCCAGCAATGGTGCCGACAGATCTGCTCTGCTCTGCTGTGTGCAATGGCTGGCTTCTTGAAAATTTTTCAGTGGCCCAAGAAACCCCCTTGGGTGTGCCCAGAGCCCACAGCACGGAAGTTCCCTGAATCCCGACTCTTTAAAAAAAAAAGAAGCAGCGTGGCTCAGTGGAAAGAGCCCGGGCTTGGGAGTCAGAGGTCATGGGTTTGAATCTCGGCTCTGCCGCCAGTCAGCTGTGTGACTGTGGGCAAGTCACTTCACTTTTCTGTGCCTCAGTTACCCCATCTATAAAATGGGGATGAAGATTGTGAGCCTCATGTGGGACAACCCGATTACCCTGTATCTACCCCAGTGCTTAGAACAGTGCTCTGCACACAGTAAGCGCTTAACAAATACCAGTATTAGATGCTGAGATAGATACAAGTCGATCAGGTTGGACACACCCCCTGTCCCTAGTGGGGCTCACAGTCTTAATCCCCATTTTACAGAAGAGGGAAATGAGGCACGTCAAAGTGAAATGACTTGCCCAAGGTCTCACGGCAGTGGCCTTTAAACACCACTGCACATGGATCGACTGGGTCCTGCCTCTAGAGTGGGTCAGGAGGGGAAGACGGAAGTTTTCTGCCTCCATCACCCCTGCGAAATAGTCTTAGTTTCGCATTCGGGCAAGAGTCGTTTGAGAAATCCTCACACTCCGCCCGGCGTTTCCAGGTCACATCCATGTAGACGCTTGTTTCCGTTCTAGAAGTTTTTCTCGCTGTGAGACAGATTGTAGTTTGCAACAAGTGAAATCAACTTTCCGTCCAAAAGTCCAGCCGAGCCAACTGGCACGAGGCTTCCCTCAGCAGAAGAGAGGCCTCTGGCTGGAATCCTGGAAGCCGCTTGGGAACTAGCTGACTGTTCTGGTTCCAGGCCAGTCAGCAATGGGCTCGGAGCCACCAGGGCTGGCTCTTCCTCCTGCTTCCAGAGTCCGGAAGCTCAGCCCTTGGTTCGGAAAGCCCCCGCCTGGAACAGACACAGTAACTCTGAGACGAGTTCACACTGCCTTCCCTGGGCTGATGTCATGGGTGATGTAGCCCCTTTCAAATCTCTTCCCCCCCGACGGATGCTAATTATTTCGCTTGTTCCTCAGCCTTCTAGTTCTATCTCTATCTCTCCAGAGCCTGACCCCCCCACCATTTCACTACGGTGGGAGAGTGAGAATGCAAGATGAGGAGGATTTATTTATTTTTATAGTATTCGTTTAGCTCTTACTATCTGCCAAGTACAGTACTAAGAGTTGGGGTAGATACAAGAGAATTGGGGGTTCCACATGGGGTTCCCTCTCTAAGAAGGAGGGAGCATAATATTGAATCCCTATTGTGCGGACGAGGGAACGGAGGCCAGAGAGTTGAGTGACATGCCCAAGATCACACAGCAGACAAATGGCTGAGTCGGGATTAGAACCCAGGTCCTTCTGACTCCTAGGCCCGTGCTCTAGCCACTAGGCCACGCTTCAGGCATTACAACAGGAGTGAAGCGTGTCCGTCGATCATGACGGGAGACTCCTATTCTGGTTTTTTTTGGGGATCGCCTTTTCCCCGCTAGATGGTCATCTCCTCGAGAGCAGGCATCGAATGTACTTACCCTACTGTTCTCTCCCAAGTGCCGAGTACAGTGCTCTGGCCGGAGCTTGTTCTCAATAAACACCATCGATTGATCAATTTAAAACTTGGCAGCTGTGGCTCAACTTTGGAACAGTTACCCTGCATGTAGAAAACCATGATGAATCTGAGAACTCTACCCTCGCCTTATTGAGACATCATCAGTGTGCAAATTTGGAGTCATGATGCCTCCTCTATTTCTGGAAAATAAGCCAAAATTCCCACTGTTTGCCATTGGCAATTGCTGTGCAGTTAGAAGGACTCCAAGAGCTTCAGAAAAACCCTGGTGCTTTCGGTGCTTCCAAACTTGTAGAAAAGGGACATGGAAGGATTCAGCAGAGCTTGGTGATGGTATCAGTCGATCGGTGGTATTTACTGAACACAGAGTACTGTACTAAGCACTTGGGAAAATACAATACAACAATGAAAAGACACATTCCCCACCCATAACAAGCTTACAGTCTAGAGGGAAGGTAGCAAGCAGTTTGATCTACCCAAAAGAGAAGCAACGTGGCTCAGTGGAAAGTGCACGGCTTGGGAGTCAGGGCTCGAGGGTTCTAAAGCCGGCTCCAGCACTTATCAGCTGGGTGACTTTGAGCCAGTCACTTAACTTCTTTGTGCCTCAGTTTCCTCATCTGTAAAATGGGGATTAAGACTGTGAGCCCCAAGTGGGACAACCTGATTACCTTGTATCTACCCCAGTGCTTAGAACAGTGCTTGGCACATAGTAAGCACTTAACAAATACCATCATTATTATTATTATTATTAATAAAAAAGCACTTGCCTGAGAATTAGGAGGACCTGAGTTCTAATCTTGGCTCTGCCATTGCCTGCTGGGTGACCTTGGGCAAATCATTTAACTTTTCTGTGTCTCAATTAGCCTCATCTTTAAAATGGTGATTAAAGCTGTGAGCCCCATGTGGGACACAGACTGCATTCAACCTGATAATCTTGATCTATCCCAGCACTTAGTACAGTGCCTGGCACACAGAAAGTACTTAAGAAATACCAACCCCCCCAAAACCCACCAAAAAAGCCCCCCAAAACCAAAAACCAAAACCTTCTCTGTGTCTTGCTTTCCTCATATGTAAAATGGGAATTCAATACCTAGTCTCCCTCCTCCCTCCTGTGCATGTAGGGGACAAGAACTATATCTGGTCTGATGACCTTGTATCTACCACCAGGGCTTGGTACAGTGCTTGGCACAAAGTAAGTCCTTATAGAATACAACAATTACCATTATTATTATCCTGGCGGACTTTTACAACTCCAGATAAATAAGATTCAGAGTGGGGGGGTTTTCTATTTCAGCAGAGGTTTTCTAACTGTGCCCTTGCAATTCATTTACAAATCCTGGTTCCAGACACCCACCACATTTCCACAGAAATAACTGTTCTGGTTTCTAGGAAGGACAGATGTTCCAAGAGTAAAACAATGAAAGAGTGCCCAGAGTTTGTCATTCTAAATGATCCCTCCTTCCCGTCCCCGGGTCAAAATGTCCCACTTGAAGTTACCATATAACAATTAGCTTAATGAAAAAAGGGTTTCAAAAGCTTCTCACAGCACTTGTGTTCATATCTTTTTACTTACTTCCCCTACTTCCCCTACCTGGAATTTATTGTAATATCTGTTTCCTCCGTTAGACTGTAAGCTCCTCGAGAGAGCAGGAATCATGTCTATGAACTCTATGGTATGCTCCCAGGTGCTTAGTACAGTGCTCTACACCAAAATAAGTGCTTAATAAGTACCGGTGATTGATCGGTGGATTTCAAAAGTCCCACACAAGAAAAAGAGAATCCGTTTCCACTAATTCACTCCCCAAACATCAAAGAAAGAGAAGCTAGCAGTTGCCTGGTAACTGTAGTCTGTAAATCACTTTGTTTGGGGTGCGGGGGAGTTCTCCCGATTAATGAGTGACTATGAAATATTTTAAGAAAATGGGATGTGATTTTTCCAAAACCATTTTCACTCAAATAATAGCCTTGAAAGGCCCAGAGCCATGTCTGCTACCTGAGCCAAAGTTGGTGCCACTTCCAAGTTGTCAGAGACAAAGATGAAATCCAAGGGTTGACACTCAAAGCTCAAGATTCATTTCTCCTTACTGAATCTGGGAATGGAAAATCTCCCCAAAGCCCCTTTTCAAACAGAGTTTAATTAAACAGCAATGATGGATTCAGACAGTATTTCCAAGCAACTGGTGAAGCTGAGATCTCTGCTTGGTTTTTGACTTCCAGGCAGTGCCTTCTCTTTCCATCACTATTCACCACATTATCACTTTGTAGTTTATAGTACAGAGAGATGCTGCTTATCTACTCAGATTCAACGAATCAATCAAAGGTATTTATTCAACACTTACTCTGTGCAGAGCACTGTACCGAGCATTTTAGAGAATACAACAGAGTTGGTAGACACATTCTCTGCCCACAGTGAGCCTTTCAGGATAGAGAGAATGTAATCAATCAATCAATGGTATTTACTGCGCACTCACCGTGTGTAAAGCACTGTACTGAGCACCTGGGGGGAGTCCAATATAACAGAGTTGGTAGACACATACCCTGCCCTCAACAAACTGATTGATTCTTCCTTTTCCTTTCGCGTTTCAGAGTAAACAATAATGTGCCCACCAGAATTGCAGAAGGGAAGAAAACTTCCTTGTCCCTCTCTCTGTTGGTGCTCATGCCCAGCAGAAGCACAGTTTCCTGCTACTTCCTAAACAGACGTGAGGCTCCCTGAAGGCAGCTTTAATTGGCTCAATCAACTTTCTCTCCATTACCAATTCTTGCTCCTCCCCTCCTCCTGCACACTCCCTTCCTCTAATGCCTACCTAAACACTGTGTCTCACTCTCACCTCCCGCTACGTCGACCTCTTGCTCACACCCTCTCTCCTGTCTTCCTCCTCCCTTTCATATCCAGCAGATCACTGCTCTCCCCATCTTCAGAGTACTTCTGAAATCAAATCTCCTCGAAAAGGACTTCCCTGATTTTTAATCTCAGCTTCCTTCCTATTGGATCACCTTTGCACTTAAATCCTCCCCTTCTAAGCACTTGGGAATCAACCCCACCTCTCTCCCCAGGGTAGCACCTAAAGTACCTATCTTTAAACTTTGAGAAGCAGCATCGCCTAGTGGATAGAGCAGAGGCCTGAGAGTCGGAAAGACCTGGGTTCCAGTCCCAGTTCTGTCATTAGTCTGCTATGTTTCCTTGGGCAAGTCACTTCACTTTACTGGGCCTCAGTTCCCTCATCTGTAAAATGGGGATTGAGACTGTGAGCCTCAAGTGGGACAGGGACTGTGTCCAACCTGATTTGCTCCTGATTTGCTTGTATCCACCCAGCACTTAATACAGTCCCTGGCACATAGTAAATGCTTAATATATACCACCACTGTTATTATTTAAACTCTGTTGCTTCCCCCACTAGTGGGGAACTGAGGCACAGAGAAATGAAGTGACTTGCCCACACCCTCTGATTCCCAGGCCACTGCTTCTCTTATTTATGATTGACTGACTAGGGCATTGAGCTCTAAGACATGGTTGGGGGGAGCTTGTTACCTCCTCAGCAAAGCCAATGCCATCTTTCCCCCTCCAATTTCCTCCCAGCCCAAACAGCAATTCAGGGGGCTACAGGATGGGACTCATTTAAGAAAATCAAGGAAACTTCTCTTCTGGGTTCCAGAATTTCCATCTTCACAACCCAGGAGGTTTAGGAGAGTGATCAGTGCACGAGATCAGCTATTCTGTGTCTGTTTATTATTGTATTGTACTCTCCCAAGCACTTAGTACGGAGCTTTGTTCACAGTAAATGCTCAATAAATATGATTGAATGAATGAATTCAAACTTTCAGGATGGTAGAGCCCTAACCCAATTATTTTTTTGGGGGTGGTGGAGGGTGGGAGGGGATGGATCTGCTGGAGCCTCTGTGTTTTCAAAGGACTTTGGACTTCCTGGGGTCAGGGGAGTGGTGGGGGCATGGGGCAAATCTCAGCCATCTGTTATTCCTGTTCTGTATCACTGACTCAGCTAGGAAGGCCAACTATAAACCTTTTTACGATTATTAATGACTCACAACAGAGGGGGAGGAGGCCAGAAGAATCCCGAACAAACCGCAGGTATCATTTTAAGTGGCTGTGGCAGCTCCACCAGCCCTGTGCCTGGTATTCAGCAAGTGGAAGACATGGGATGGAGAGGGTGGGAGGGGGCTTCGGTGAGGGGGAAGACCGCCATGTTTGGCGGAAAAACTCTGAGCAACCTGAAAAGAGTTACCATTTTTTTTTTTATTGTTTTCATTAAGTACTCACTGTGTGTCAAACACTGTTCATTCATTCAATCGTATATATTGAGTTCTTACTGCGCGTAGAACACTCTGCTAAGCACTTGGGAGAGTACAGTATAACAATAAACAGACACATTCCCTGACCACAATGAGCTTATAGTCTAGAAGGGGAGGCAGATTAATAGAAACAATATTCTAATAATGTTCTAAGCGCTGGGATATGTACAAGATTGTAAGCTCATTAGGGGCAGGAAGTGTGTCTGTTTATTGTTATAGTGTACTCTCCCAAGCGCTTAGTACAGTGCTCTGCATGCAGTACGTGCCCAGTAAGTACAATTGACTGACTACAAGTTAGGTCAGACACAGCCCCTGTCCCACATGGAGTTCACAGTTTAAATAGGAGGGAAAACAGGTATTTAATCCCCATTTTACAGTTGAAGACTCTGAGGCCCAGAGAAGTGCTTGCCCAAGGTCTCACGGCAAGCAATTGGCAGAACTGGGATTAGAACCCAGGTCCTCAGACTCCCAGGCCCATGCTCTTTCCACTAGGCCATGCTGCTTCCTTGCTATGTGTTATAAGAATTTCTGATTTTTCTCTGGAAATATTAAAACCAAAAACATCTTTGATTGATCTTTGATTCGCTGACATCAACGAAGAGCTCCAGTAAAAATGAGAAATTTTATATTTTCCTGCTGGGAGCACCTTTATGTAAAAAAAAAAAAAGAGGTATCTGTATGCGCTTACTGTGTAGTAAGCACCGTTCTAAGTGTCGGGATAGTTACAAGATAATCAGGCCGGATACAGTCCCTGTCCCATATAGGGCTCACAGTCTAAGTAGGATGGAGGCAACTTGAGAAGCTGGATCAACGAACTACACTGATTTATGTATGAATTAGTTATGGAATTTAACGGGTGGTAATGGTAATATCGATGGTATTTATTAAGTGCCTATTTGGGGCTGAGCACTGCTAGGAAAGAATATACTTTTGTAAAATCTGTACAATTAGAATAGTAATACTACTGCTACTAATAATAGTATGACAATGGCATTTAAGTGCTTACTACATGCCAAATGCTGTCATAGATAAAATACGATCAGATCAGCGTGGGACATGGACTATGTGTCCAACGTGTTTAGCTTGCATCTACCACAGAGGTTAGTACAGTGTCTCTGCATCAAACAAAAACTCCTCACCCTTGGCTTTAGAGCATACGGCCACTGTGCCCCTCCTACCTCTCCTCGCTTCTCTTCTTCTACAAGCCAGCCCGCACACTCCACTCCTCTAGTGCTAACCTTCTCACTGTGCCTCCTTCTCGCCTGTCTTGCCGCCGACCCCTGCCCCGCGTCCTACTTCTGGCCGGGAACGCACTCCCTCCTCAAATCCAACAGACAGTGACGCTCCCCCCATTCAAAGCCTTATTGAAGGCACATCTCCTCCCAGAGGCCTTCCCAGACTAAACCCCACTTTTCCTCATCTCCCACTCCCTTCTGCGTCACCCTGCCTTGCTCCCTTTGCCCTTCCCCCCTCCCAGGCCCACAGCACTTACGTACATATCTGTAATTTTATTTTTTTGTACGAATGTCCGTCTCCCCTCATTTAGACGGTAACCTCTTTGTGAGCAGGGAATGTTACTGTTTATTGTTGCATTGTTCTCTCCCAAGCACTTAGTGCAGTGGTCTGAATGCAGCAAGCACTCAATAAATACGATTGAACGAATGGATGATTGGCACATAGTAAGTGATTTTAAAATACCATAAAAACAAACAACCACCACCACCAAAAACCTTCCAAAAACCATTGAGTCCCAAAGGGACACTTTCAGCTCCCAGGAAAGCTACTTTGACTCTTACATTCGTTGTATTTGTTGAGAACTTACTATATGAAAAGCATTATACTAAGCGCTTACCACTGTACTCTTCTCCTCTAACAGCACTCGACTCTGGACCGATACATTTCCCTTTGGCTATTCTTCAGTTATCCATATCCCCGCTTTCCCCAATCTTAGGTCAGTGACCCAATCAACCTCCTGCTCCACGACTTTGGATTTTAAACATTTTTTAACCCACAGTGAAGAATTTGTCAAGTACTTTCTGAAAAGCTGGGTCTCTGCTATCTCCCTCCCCACCCCCCACTTTTGCTTACCGTGGCAATAATTTCCTCAAAGAATTCCAACAAATTAGTTCAGCATGATCTCCCCTTCCTGCAACCATGCTAGCTGTCTTTAATCAAGCTGTGCTTTCCCAAATATTCCCTACTTGATACCTTAAAATGTTGTAGGAATTTTCCCCATAAACCAAGATTTGCCTTCTTCCAATCTATCTCTATATGCCCGATATGTTTCCTTTTCAGAGGAAAAAGAGAAAGAATTGGAGAAGCTCCCCAATTCCTTTCCACAGCCTTTTTTCAAAGCATGATTGTCCCTAGCCCATCAACAAATCTCAAAACTGTCCTTCAGTCAATCAGTGGAATTTATTAATTTGGTTAAGGTACTTGCTAAGCACTTACTGTGTGCCAAGCATTTTACTGACTGCCAGCGTAGGTACTTTTAGCTTGTACCTACCAGTGGGCTCACGCCCTTAATCCCCATTTTACAGCTGAGGTAACTGAGGCCTAGAGAAGTTAAGTTCATTCATTCAATAGTATTTATTGAGCGCTTACTATGTGCAGAGCACTGTACTAAGCGCTTGGGATGAACAAGTCGGCAACAGATAGAGACAGTCCCTGCCGTTTGACGGGCTTACAGTCTAATCGGGGGAGACGGACAGACAAGAACAATGGCACTAAACAGCGTCAAGGGGAAGAACATCTCGTAAAAACAATGGCAACTAAATAGAATCAAGGCTATGTACAATTCATTAACAAGATAAATAGGGTAACGAAAATATATACAGTTGAGCGGACGGGTACAGTGCTGTGGGGATGGGAAGGGAGAGGTGGAGGAGCAGAGGGAAAAGGGGAAAATGAGGCTTTAGCTGCGGAGAGGTAAAGGGGGGATGGCAGAGGGAGTAGAGGGAGAAGAGGAGCTCAGTCTGGGAACGCCTCTTGGAGGAGGTGAGTTTTAAGTAAGGTTTTGAAGAGGGAAAGAGAATCAGTTTGGCGGAGGTGAGGAGGGAGGGCATTCCAGGACCGCGGGAGGACGTGACCCGGGGGTCGACGGCGGGATAGGCGAGACCGAGGGACGGCGAGGAGGTGGGCGGCAGAGGAGCGGAGCGTGCGGGGTGGGCGGTAGAAAGAGAGAAGGGAGGAGAGGTAGGAAGGGGCAAGGTGATGGAGAGCCTTGAAGCCTAGAGTGAGGAGTTTTTGTTTGGAGTGGAGGTCGATAGGCAACCACTGGAGTTGTTTAAGAAGGGGAGTGACATGCCCAGATCGTTTCTGCAGGAAGATGAGCCGGGCAGCGGAGTGAAGAATAGACCGGAGCGGGGCGAGAGAGGAGGAAGGGAGGTCAGAGAGAAGGCTGACACAGTAGTCTAGCCGGGATATAACGAGAGCCCGTAATAGTAAGGTAGCCGTTTGGGTGGAGAAGAAAGGGCGGATCTTGGCGATGTAGAAGTTAAGTGACAGCAGTCGTGTGGCGGAGCCGGGATTAGAACCCAGGTCCACTGACTCCCAGGCCTGTGCTCTGTCCACTAAGCCATGCTGCTTCTCTAGCCACACTGCTTCTCCCAAACCAACAAATAAGAGCGTGGCTAAGCTCTGGTCCCTGTCCAAGTTCTCTTCGGGAATTTCCACGCTTCCCATCGTCCTATGGAATAGCACTCCAGAGAATTTTTCCAGGGATGGGATCGAACAAAGGAGTGAGCAGCAGGAGGGGTCCGAAGGGTAACATGGGATATGCTATAAAATTTTTACTGGGAATGAGTCAGGTTAACAAATGGGTCACCCCTCCTTCAGACGTGAGGCAGTAAAAACTTTATGGGAGCTCTCCCATGCTCTAGTGCCGAGGGTGTGGACAGACCCAAATCCCACCTTCAGCGACCCCCTTCCCATCCACTGTCTCTCCCTCCCAAGCAGTTGGCATTTTTGGAAAGGGAGGCTCACCTCTGAAGCTTGTAATGGGGAGATTGGGTGGTGGCCTAGCTGTTTTTTTAAATGATATTTGTTAAGCACTTACTGAGTGCCAAGCCCTGTACTAGCGCTGGGTAGACACAAGCTAATCAAATTGGACGCATGGGGCTCACAGTCTCAATCTCCATTTTACAGAGGAGATAACAGAGGCATAGAGAAATGCAGTGACTTGCCCAAGGTCACACAGCTTGGCAGTCTGGGCCCAGACCTGAGTACCGGCTCTGCCCTTTGTCAGCTGTGTGACTGTGGGCAAGTCACTTAATTTCTCTGTGCCTCAGTTACCTCATCTGTAAATTTGGGGATTAAGACTGTGAGCCTCATGTGGGACAACCTGATCACCCTGTATACCCCAGCGCTTAGAACAGTGCTCTGCACATAGTAAGCGCTTAACAAATACCAACATTATTATTAGTATTATAATGCTACAGCTCTCCTCCAAGAAGCCTTTCCTGACTAAGCCTTCCTTTCCTCTTCTCCCATTCCTGTCTCCCTGACTTGGTCCCTTTATTCATCCCTCCATCCAACCCCAATGCATTTAGGTCCATATCCGTAACTTATTTATTACTATTAATGTCTGTTTCCTCCTCTAGACTGTAAGCTCTTTGTGGGTACGGAATGTGTCTCTCTCAAGTGCTTAGTACAGTACTCTGCACCCATTAAGCACTCAATAAATACAATTGACTGATTGATAGACAGATATTGGTCAATTAATGAGTCACTAAATCAGTCAATCATATTCACTGAGCTCTTACTGGGTGCGAAGTATGCACTTGGAAGAGTACAATAGAGCAATATAACAGACACATTCCCTGCCCATTATGAGCTTAGTGTCAAGATCTTACAGTGATGAGCATCACAGACTCTTCTGGTTCTGACACCAAATAATGGACGGTGCTATTGGACACCAATAATAATAATAATTGTGGTATTGGTTAAGCACTTACTATGCACTAAGTACCGTACTAATCGCCGGGGTGGATACAAGCATATCGGGTTGGACACAGCCCCGTCTCACAAGGGCCTGGCTCACCGTCTTGATCTCCATTTTTCAGATGAGGTAACTGAGGCTCAGAGAAGTGAAATGACTTGCCCAAGATCACACAGCGGACACGTCCGGTAGTATGCTAGTAATATGCTTATGGTTCGGTTCCATCTGCCTTTTGTTTGAATAAACCCACTTCCTCCCATAGGGCTGGACAGTTAAACATCCAGTTTAGATGCAAGAATCCACGCGACCGGGGAGATGGCGGCTTTGGGTTTTGTCTGGGACCTGAAGGATGACAGTCTAATAAACGAGCAGAGCACTTCTGCTTGACTGTACACCTGACCGGGCGAGGGTAGACTGACAGGAAAGTTGTGAATGCTTCCCCCCACCCCCAAAGAAAACACCCGCCACCACACAACCTCACGCACAGTCGTTAGCAGTGCCCACGCCAAGTTAACCGAACCTGGAGACTTTAGTCTAGCTTCCGCCCAGTAGAAGGCCAAAGCTATCCTCGGGAAGCTGAGTGGGCAGTGGATGCCCCCTCACCCCGTCCACCAAGCTCTCCAACCCTGAGCAGGCCCACACAGACATTGGCCAGCTGTCTCAGTGGAGACGCACTCCACCTAGCCCTTACTCCCTGTGACTCACTAATTGACCAGTCTGGACTCTCCCAAGTGCTTAGTACAGTGCTCTGCACACGGTAAGTGCTCAATAAATGTGACCCACTGACCGACTCTCTCGCCAAAGTTTTGCAATGGCAAATGATCAGTGGGCCAGACCTGCTCTGGAGAAGGCCTTTGTTCTCTACCTTCTGATGGCAGAAAGGACATTCTCTGTGGAAGGAGAGAGGACCCGGGTGGGGAGGAAGATTTTAAACTCATTTCAGAAGCATAAGTGAGCATTTTATCACGCTTAAAGAGGCCTGAGTTGCAAATGCAGGAAATGAGTGTGGAGCCCTGAGATGCCAGAAAATGGAATCATCCCACAATTCAGGGTGATTTTATAAATATAGGAGCTGGCTCATACTCCTCAAGCCACTAATTAGGTATTCATAGAGCTCACTTGACCTGTTTCTCACACGCAATTGTTCGGTTAACATAGAAAAGGTGAAGGTCCTTGAGAGACAGTGTTTTGGGAGCAAACTATCAAGGTCCACATTTTTTTCTCAAGAGCATTTTGGTGTAAGTCTTCTCCCTCCTACTTAGACTAGGAGCCGCATGTGGGACAGGAACCGTGTTCAACCTAAATAACTTGTATCTATCCCAAGACTTAGAACAGTGTTCAACACACAGTAAGTGCTTAAAAAATACCATTAGAAATGAAGGTGGAATAAAGTAAAAGTTCATATTTTTTCTAGACACGAAACTCCCAAAGCCATTTCCTATTGGCTTCTCTTTTTTGTATTTGTTCAGCACTTATTATGTGCCAGGCACTCTACCAAGTGCCAGGGGTAGATACAGTCCATGTCTCACATGGGGCTCACAATCTTAACCCCCATTTTATAGATGAGGCAATGGGGGCAGAGAGAAGCTAAGTGACTTGCCTAAGGTCACACAGCGGACAAGTGGCAGAATTGGGATTAGAAGCCAGGTCCTTCTGACCCCCAGGCCAGTGCTCTAACCACCAGGTAGCATTCTTAACTGAACCACTGGGGTCTATTTCTCTTTCGAAAGCGTATGCTACCGCTGACATGTTCTTATTAACATATTACTACTGACATGCTGCCACTAGCGTGCTACCACTGACTTACAACCAACTGACACATCATTCCCAATTATATTCTAGCCAGAGTCAGCACAGCTGACTGTTTTTATTTGAGCCTCCAAACAGGAAGTTAAAAGCTCATCGCAGAAAACATAACCCATGATTCACTATTGCTTTGGAAATATAACATCACGATACCCTCATGTGTAAGAAATATTAAAGAGATCATTGTAAAACAGTAGGAATACGTATGTCCCACCAAAGAGGAATGTGTTTATAGGTGAATATACACTCCACGAGATGAGCTGATATTAATCATGTTTGTTGGAAATTTCCAAGGATGTTAGAATCTAGATTTAATATGCAAAGGTAAGCTTTTTGTCCTTATTTGAATGTATTAAATGAAGCTTGGAAAGGCTGTAGAAATATTCATATTTCAAGGATTGCCTCACGTCTAGATTTTCTTATATCTCTCTTTTAAGAGGAGGTACTTCAAAGTAAATCTGGGTGTTCTCAACTCCTCGCAGCTTAGAAGAGAAAATGAATGTGACTGGAAATTTAAAAAATAACAGATGTACTCCTTTTCGTGTGATAGCTGCAGAGTGGAAGAGCTGAAGAGGAGTCCAACCACTTTAAGGCAGCTTTGGAGTTGATGATATCACATCCGACTTAGAACACTACAGCAGAAATAACATGCCCTAGGAAATGGCTGTTTGCTTTCCAGAAAGCTCCGGAGATAAGAAACTGAGTGTCTGTCTCTCAGAGCTTAGTTCTTGAAACTCCTTTGCCTTTGGACATCTAGTGACCCCAGGGTGAAATGGGAAATCTACCTGAGGGAATCTGGCTCTAAAGTGACTTACTATTTAATTCCATCCTGACAACTGTCTCCAAATAGATAAGTCTCTGTCCTGAGGGTATGGGAATACCACAATTATTATTAGCTGCTACCGAAAGTGTCAGCAGGTCCATAATAATAGTAATGCTACTTGTTGAGGACTTACTATGTGCCAAGCACTGTAATAATAATGTTAATAATGTTGGTATTTGTTAAGCGCTTACTATGTGCCGAGCACTGTTCTAAGCGCTGGGGTAGACACAGGGGAATTAGGTTGTCCCACGTGGGGCTCACAGTCTTAATCCCCATTTTACAGATGAGGGAACTGAGGCACAGAGAAGTTAAGTGACTTGCCCACAGTCACACAGCCGACAAGTGGCAGAGCTGGGATTCGAACTCATGAGCCCTGACTCCAAAGCCCATGCTCTTTCCACTGAGACACGCTGCTTCTCATAAGCACTGTACTAAATCCCGGGGTAGTTGGGAGATAATCTGGTCCCACATGGGACTCAGGGTCTAAGTAGGAGGGAGAACAGGGGTTGAATCCCGTTTTGCAGATGAGGGAACTGAGGCCCAGAGAAACTAAGTTCCTTTTTTTATGGTATTCCTTAAGTGCTTACTGTATGTGAAGCACGTGGGGCTCACCATCTTAACCCCCATTTTACAGATGAGATAATGGGGGCACAGAGAAGTTAAGTGACTTGCCCAAAGTCACACAGCAGGCAAGTGGCAGATGAGGGAACTGAGACCCAAAGAAACTAAGTTCCTTTTTTTTACGATATTCGTTAAGTGCTACCGAATATGCGAGGCACTGTACTAAGTTCCGGGGTAGACACAAGCTAATTAGCTTGAACATGGTCCTTGATCTACATGGGGCTCGCACTCTTATTCCCCATTTTACAGATAAGGTACCTGAGGGACAGAGAAGTGAAGTGACTTGGCCAAGGTCATGCAGTAGGCAGGTGGCCTATCTGGGATTAGAACCCAGGTTCGCTGACTCCCAGGCCCATACGCTTTCCACTAGACCACACTACTGACCTTCTCCAGATATTTACTGAACGCTTACTATATGCAAAGGACTGTACTAAGCGCCCGTCCAGACATCAGGCAGCTGGGGAGCTCCCTACCTTTCCCAACATCCAGAGGGGAAGTTTCCACAGGCAGATATTTGGATTGAGATATTTCCCCACTGCCCGACAGAGAAAAGTTATCTCCAGTCTCTGTGGGAGCTCTGTGTTTATTTCAGCTACACCCTGAGATGCTATTTTAAATCAAACATTCTATTACTGACCTTGAGTTTTACATTAGTGGTTTTTTTTAAGTGACTTGATAGGTTGTTGAGCTCTATGTAGGGCAGACACTGTGTCTAATCTGCTTAAATCCCATCTTCTCCAGCGCTTCACACAATGCTTGGCCCATAGTAATCAATCGTATATGTTAAGTGTTTAGTGTGTGCAGAGCACTGAGTTAAGGGCTTTGCAGAGTACGATACAACAGAGTTAATAGATGCTTTCCCTCCCCAAGACCAGCTGACAGTTGGACTTATAAGTGTTTTACAAAAACGCCAATAGTTAACTGAAAAGGCAGAGTGGTGTCTACCAATTTAGAACATCACTGTGGAAAGGCTGCTTTTTTTCTCTTTTCTTTGCTTGGGAGAAATCTCGTTATAATATTTGGGTTCCTCTGTTTATCCTATGTCAAGTAAAAGCAGAATATCACATTCTATCATGTCACTTAAAAAAAACACTGATGTAAAACTCAAGGGCAGTAATAGAGTGTTTGATTTAAAATAGTGTCTCAGTGTAACTGAGATAAACACAGAGCTCCCACAGAGACTGGAGATAACTTTTCTCTCAGTTAATGGCAAAGAAGATCTAAAACCTGTTTATACTGCTGTCCTTCCTGGGGTTATCAAGGGTTTTTCATCACCTGGGAGGGAAAAACAAATGATCCAGAGATGGATGACTCCCGCTCCCTTCCATCTCTACTTTGTTGCCCAAAAAGATCCTTCTAAGAAGGCAGTGCGAGGCTGGTTCTTTTCTTCTGATCACTCTGCCTCTTTTAATGTAGGAGAGCTGCTTGGATCTGTCAGCGGTGCTGAGATGATGTAGGCCTCTTTCATTCATTCTTTCGATTGTATTTACTGAGTGCTGACTGTGTGCAGAGCACTGTACTAATTGTTTGGGAGAGGACCACAGTAAGCAGACACATTCACTGCCTACAGCGAGCTTTCTCTTCAGCAGTCGTGTGGCCGCTTCCAAGGAAAAAAGTATGCAGTGTGGTCTAGTGGAACTAGCACAGGATTGGGAGTCGGGAGACCCGGGTTCTAATCCCGACTTCGCCACTTACCTGCTGTGTAACCTGGGGGAAGTCACTTCACTTCTCTTTGTTCTGGTTTCCTCATCTGCAAAATGGGAAGATGTACCTTTTTTTCTTTGTTTGCTTGCATTTTTTTTTATGGATTTCACTAAGCGTTTGCTTTATGCCCAGCACTGTAATAAGCGCTGGGGTCGATACGACTTAATTAGTTTAGATACAGTCCCCGGCCCACATAGGGCTTGCAGTCTTAATCCTCATTTTACAGATGATGTAACTGAGGCACTGTACTAATTGAAGTGACTTGTTCAACGTCATGCAGGAGACAAGTGGTAGAGTGGGGATTAGAACCCAGGTCCTTCTGATTTCTAGGCCCAGGCTCTATCCACCAAGCCACACTGCTTGATCTCTCCCTCTCTCTCTCCCTCTCTCTGACTAGGGGTCACATGTGGGTCAGGGACTGTGCCCTGTCTGATCATCTTATATCTATCCCAAGGCTCAGCTCCGTGTTCAGAGCACAGAAAGCACCTAATAAATACCACGATTATTACTGTTTTTATTATTAATAAAAAAGCTCCTTTGCTACTCACTGAGAGACCTCCAGATGTACAGAAAGGACAACCAGGCACTTTCAAGGTCTGGAAAAAACAAAACAGGGAGGAAAATTAAGGTCAGAGTTGGGTCCAGGAGCAAGTGTTTCTCACAATATTGATGAGGACTCTTTTCTATGGTATCTATTAAGCGATTATTATGTCTCAGGCACTGTACTAAAGCCATATGTCTGCTGTGTGACCTTGGGTAAGTCACTTCACTTCTCTGGGCCCCAGTTCCCTCATCTGAAAATAAACATTAAGACTGTGAACCCCATGTGGAACAGGGATGGTGTCCAACCTGATTAGCTTGGGACTCACAGTCTTAATCCGCCACTTGCCTGCTGTGTGACCTTGGTCAAGTCACTTAACTACTCTGCACCTCAGTTCCCTCATCTGTAAAATGGGGGTTAAGACTGTGAGCCCCATGTGGAACAGGGACTGTATCCAATCCAATTATCTTGTATCTACCTCAGTAGTTAATACAGTGCCTGGCACTTAGTAAGCACTTAACAAATGCTGTAGTTATTATTATTATCAATTTCCATTTTAGAGTTCAGGATACTGCAGTATAGAGAAGTAACTTGCCCAGATCACACACGGCAAGCAATTGGCAGAGCCAGGAGTAGAGCCCAGGTCCTCTGACTCCCAAGCCTGTGCTCTTTTCACTAGGACACACTGCTTCAAGAGTCTGTGCTCTGCATACAGTGCTCTGCATACAGTAAGTGTTTAGGAAGCAGTCAGTCAGTCAGTCCATCATATTTATTGAGCATTTACTGTGTGCAGAGTACTGTACTTAGTGCTTGGGAGAGGCCAATAGAACAGTAAACAGGCACATTCCCTGCCCACAGTGTGCTTACAGTCTGGAAGGAAACTGTGATATTTCATTCCTTCAGTCGTATTTATTCAATCATATTTCTTAAACACTTACTATGTGCCAGGCACTATACTGAGCAGTGGGATGGAAACAAGCAAATTGGGGTTGGACACAGTCCCTATCCCACATGGGGCTCACATTCTTAATTCCCATTTTACAAATGAGGCAAGTGAGGCATAGAGAAGTGACGTGACTTGTCCAAGACCACACAGCAGACAAGTGGCGGAGTCTGGATTAGAACCTAGTACGATGATTATGCTACTAGAGATGCAGGGTGTGGCTGGACTATGGACCTGTGGGTCTTGAGCCACTAATCTGCTCTCCCAAGTTTGCCCTTGAATGTTGCATGGACTTGAGGAAAGAACACAGGGCTGGGTTCTAATCACTTGCCTGCTGTGTGCCTGTGGTAAAGTCACTTCATTTCTCTGGGCCTCAGCCAATCAATCAGTCAATCGATTGTATTTGTTGAGCTCTTGTATTAAGTGCTTGGGAGAGTACAATATAACAGAGCCTTGTAGCCACGTTCCCTGCCCACGATGAGCTTGCAATCTAAGAGGAGGAGACAGACCTTAATATAAATGAATGAATTATGGATAGGTACATAAGTGCAGTGGGGCCGAGTGAAGGGTGAATAAAGGAAGCAAATCCCACATTTGCTTCAAGGGTGACACAGAAGGGAGGAGGAGAAAAGAAAATGAGGGCTTAGTCTGGGAAGGCCTCTTGGAGGAGACGTATCCTTCAATAAGGCTTTGAAGGTGGGGAGAGTCATTGTCAGATATAAAGTGGGAGGGCGTTCCGGGGCCAGAGGCAGGACGTGGACTAGAGGTCCGCGGTGAGATAGACAAGATCGAGATACAGGCGCCCCTAAAGACTGTCCTCTTTCATGCCCCCATCCCCATAACCTGCTTCTGCCTGAGGAACGATGTGGCTTAGTGGATAGAGGCCGGGCCTGGGAATCAGAAGGACCTGGGTTTTAATCCCGGCTCCGCCACTTGCTCCGCTACATGACCTTGGGTAAGTCACTTCACGACTCTGCACCTCAGTTCCCTCATCTGTAAAACAGAATTAAGACCGTGAGTCCCAAGTGGGACAGGGACTGTGTCCAACTTGACTAGCTTGTATCTATCCCAGCACTTAGAACGGTGCCTGGCACATAGTAAGTGCTTAACAAATACCACAATTGTGATTATTACTGTTCTGCAGCAGAGTCAGCTCAGTGGAGGGTCCTGAGCAGCTATGCAAATACCAGAGGGATGTGTCATGATTCATCCTCTTACAACGAATACCTAGGAAAGCAATAAGGATTTGGCAAACCGACTAAAGGCCTGGCACAGACTGCTCCAAGATTCCTGACGGTTGTAAAGAACTGTGTGGGGCCATTTGCTTTCCTTGAGCAACATGCATTAGCGACGCTAAGTTAGGAACGGAGGAGTTAGTCATAAAGCGGTGTTAATGATGCCAAAGCTTTATTGTGTTTCCGGGAGGGGCACCAGGAAAGGAGATAAGATATTTCTGGCCATGCTCCCTGCACCAGCCCAGTGCAGGAAGATGAATAACAAGCCCCGGAGGATTTTACTGAATCAGAAAGCCCCTTTTCCAGGACTAGCCCCACAGAGTGAATCACTTCAGGAAAAAAAATAACCTGCTGAAAAGTGAAACAAGCAGTGTTAGGAAACAGCGTTAGGAAGCAGCGTGGCCTAGCGGAAAGAGCACGGGTCTGGGAGTCAGACGACTGATCCCCGCTCTGCCATCCGCCTGCTGTGTGACTTCGGGCAAGTCACTTAACTTCTCGGTGCCTGGGTTTCCTCATCTATTTCCTCATTAAATGGAGATTCAACATCCCTACTCCCTCTTAGACCGTGAGCCCAGGGAGGGACGGAGGCATTCATTCATTCAATCGTATTTATTGAGCACTTGCTGTGTGCAGAACTCTGTATTAAGTGCTTGGAAAGTACAATTCGGCAACAGAGAGAGACAATCCCTGCCCAACAACGGGCTCACCGTATAGAAGGGGGGAGACCGACAACGAAACTAAACAAGTAGGCAGGCATCAGTAGCATCAATATAAATAAATAGAATTATGGATATATAAAAAATAGGGAACGCTTCATGATTACGTGCCCGTCTGATTATCTTGTATCCAACCCATACTCAGTGCAGGGTTTGGCGCATAGTAAGCACTTAACAGTTATGAAGAAAAAAAACCTCAAGATGTTCTCTGCATTTATCACTGGTCTTACAGAACAGATTTCAAGGAGGGCAGGACCAGTAGTGTTACTAAAGAACAAATGTTGGTGGCGGGGTGGGCTATCACATGAGTTGGGAACTGTGACCCACCTGATCATCTTGTATCTACCCCAGCACTTACCACAGTGTTTGGCACATAGTAGGTACCTAACGGCTACCCCCATTATTATTATTGCTATTACTCTATCATTGAGAAGCCCACAATGATTTTATGGTCTAGAAGGAGAGACAGAAGTTAATTATAAAATTACAGATCTGTACTAAGTGCTGTCGGGCTGGGAGGGGGGATGAGTAAAGGGAGCGAAATCAAGGTGACACAGAAGGGAGTGGGAGAAGAGGAAAGGAGGGCTTAGTCAGGGAAGGCCTCTTGGAGGAGAAGTGCCTTCATTAAGACTTTGAAGGAGGAAAAATAATAGTCTGTTGGATTTTTCTTTATGATACCTGTTAAGAACTTGCTATGTGCCAGGCACTGTACCAAGCCCTGAGGTAGATACAAGATAGTCAGGTTGAACACGGTCACTGTCCGACACGGGGTTCACAGTTAATCATATCATCCTGTTCTATCACCACCGACTCCTCAGCCTTTGTCCCCTTTTCTGAGAAACACAAACCCCAGCTACTCCAAAATGACACAGAAGAAGAAGAGACAAGCCTTTCAAGCTTGTATTCAAATCCAGCAAAACCCCTGACAATTTTAATTTTGTAACTGCCTCTTCTGTTATCCTTCCTCCCCTTTCAGACTACTTCTTTTTGCAAGGCGTCTTCAGAGTCAACTGAAATTACCGAAGCATTTTGAAATCATTGTAATGGTAATATTGGCATCTGTAAAGCACTTCTGTTTTCCAATTTAGGGCAAGTTCTATCTGGGAGGAGTCTGTAGAGTCAATCAAAATCACCACAGCATTATGAAATCCTTATAATAGTAATATTAGCATTTGTTTAGCACTTCTACATTCCAAACATTGTGCTAAGTGTGGGATAGATACAGCACAGTTAAATCAGATGCAGCCCCTGACCCACATGGGGCTCAAAACTTAAGTGGCAGGGGGAGCAGGTACTGAATCCCCACTTTACAGATGAAGAAACTGAGGAATAGAGAAGCTGTGACTCACTCAAAGTCATCCAGCAGGCACGTGGTAGAGCTGGAATTAATAATAATGTTGGTATTTGTTAAGCCCTTACTATGTGCAGAGCACTGTTCTAAGCACTGGGGTAGATACAGGGTAATCAGATTGTCCCACGTGAGAATCACAATCTCAATCCCCATTTTACAGATGAGGTAACTGAGGCACAGAGAAGTGAAGTGACTTGCCCACAGTCACACAGCTGCCACGTGGCAGAGCTGGGATTTGAACCCATGACCTCTGACTCCCAAACCCATGCTCTCTCCACTGAGCCATGCTGCTTCTCTAAATTAGAATTAGAACCTAGGTCTCCTGACTTCCAGCCCCTACTCTTTCTATTAATCCATACCGCTACCAAAAAACTCTAGGAGTCAATGGGAGTTGGAAAATACCGAAGCTATCCCACTGACCCACCGTGCAGTTAAAATCCATTTTCCCTTTTCCCTGGGAGACACAACCGGGATTGAAAATGGAATTTTCCTGCGTGCCAGAGTCTGTCGCCAAAGAAAAATCTTTCCTCTTGAATGAGCAGATAGGCTGATAAAAGGAAGTGAGGAAACATTTGCTTCCCACATTGCTGTGAAATCTATCCACTGGCCCAAAGAAATGATGAATTCGAAAAAGCTTTCCCTGACTCCCGGGCCCCCAGTACCTGCAAACAGGGAATTCAGCCTGCACTAGAAAGCCATCGTCCAAAAGGACCTATGAACTTAAACAAATATGGTTGGATTGGCTGTTCATTAAGAGCATAGCCGGATGGATTTATTGAGCCCTTCTGACCTCCCACCTCTTTGGAGGAGCACTCCTGCATGAGTAAATAGGGATTTCCAAAGCGAGAGAGTAGAAAGCCCCAAGAACGTCTCTAATCGCACCATATCAGATAACCCCAGAAGGCAATGCCCTCCTGAGGGCTGCTCAGACCACGGCTTGAAACTGTTCCATCTCGATGTTCCAGAGACTTTCCTGAGGGCTGTGGCCATATTTTTATTTCATTTTATTTTAATGGCATTTGTTAAGTGCTCACTATGTGCCAGCCACTGTACTAAGCTCTAGGGGAGATACAGGATGATCGGGTTGGACACAATCCCTATATCAAATAGGTCTCGCGGTCTTAATCCCCACTGAACTAATGAGATAACTGAGGCTCAGAGAAGTGAAGTGACTTGCCCAAGGTCACACAGCAGACCAGCAGCAGAGCCGGGATTAGCTTCCAGATCTCCGACTCCCAGTTCTGGGCTCTGTCCTCTAGACCATTTTGCTTCTCTGGATCATTATTCTTGGATCTTGGATCACTATTTTGCACATTAGCCGCTTTGGAGTACTTCCACGTTCAGAAAATACCTCCCTCCTGCGACTTATCCTGGGAACTGCCATGCCCTTTGACCCCAAGAAGCGATCTCTCCTAGTGATAGTCCCGTGGCCCCATTTTCCATGAAACCTGAGGAGGGGGCTGGGAAGGAGGGGCTACTGCTTGGAGGGGTGGCTCAGAAGGAAGGGTCGAGTGGCGACGTGGGGAACTGGATGCCCCAGAGAAGCCACGTAGCCTAGTGGGAAGAGCACGGGCCTGGGAGTCAGTAAGTCGTGGGTTCTAATCCCGGCTCTGCCGCTTGTCTTCTGCGTGACCTTGGGCAAGTCGCTTCGCTTTTCTGTGCCTCAGTGACCTCATCTGTAAAATGGGGATTAAGTCGGTGAGCCCCATGTGGGACAACTGTGTCCAACCTGATTACTCGTTTCTAACCTGGCACTTAAAACGTTGCCTGGCACATAGTAAACACTTAACAAATACCATTAAGAAAAAAGATGGGGGGAGTGAGGAGAGTCCAAGCAATAGATAAGGAGATGATTTTAGCCTCTGGTGTGGGTTGTTATAGAGCAAAGAGAGTTTGGAAGCTGATAATGTAAGCTCCTTATAGACAGGGAACCTGTCTGCTAATTCTGATGAATTGTGCTCTCCCAAGCACTTAGTGTGGTGCTCTGCACATAGTAAGTGCTGAATAAATACCACTGATAGATTCATTAATCGACTGAGACCACCAAGGGGAAACACTCCAGTGAACGAAGAAATCAAATTGACTCTTCCGCTCTCCTATCCTCTTTTGATTTGGTTTGCGTGGGTATCTGAGGAGAGAATTCCGAATGTGTTGTCTACGGGCCAATCATAACCAGGAGCTGATATTAAATCAGTCAATCAATCGATCAATCTGTGGTATCTATTGAGTACTTACTGTGTGCAGAGCCCTGTACTAAGTTCTTGGGAGAGTACAACAGAGTTGGTAGACAAGTGAGCTTACAGTCTCTTAAAGTCCTAACTGCAACGTGCTCTATGCTTGACTCTATATTACGGATTGAGCGCTGTAAGCTTGTTCGTTCTCTGAAGGCAAAGATTGCATTTCTACCATTACTTCGCCAAAAGTATTCAGTACAGTGCTCTTGCATACAAGAACTGCTCAATACTTACCACTGATTAAGAAGCAGCATGGCCCAGGAGATAGAGCACAGGGGCGGGAGTCAGCAGGACCTGGGTTCTAATCCCCGCTTTGCAGCTTGTCTGCTGTGTGGATCTGGGCACGTCACTTAAATTCTCTGGGCCTCAGTTACCTCATCTGTAAAATAGAGATTAAAATTGTGAGCCCCAGGTAGGACATGGATTCTGTCCAACTTGATTATCTTGTGTCTACCCCAAGGCTTAGTACAGTGCTTAGCACATAGTAAGCACCTAACAAATACCTTAATAAAGCAACAAAGAAGACACATTTTTCAGTCTGGACAAATCATACCACCAGGGTCTGATAAACAGACAAATTCTCCAGCAGTGAAAGGCAGCCAGGAAGGTAAATGTCCTCTTTCAACAAAGCATATGCAAAGGATGTTGGGAGGCAAAGGGAGTGACAAATTCCTTGAGGGAATGGATATTTTCCAATTAAACTATAAGCCCGTCACGATTAGACTGTAAGCCCCTCAATGGGCAGGGACTGTATCTGTTGCCGATTTGTACATTCCAAGCGCTTAGTGCAGTGCTCTGCACATAGTAAGCGCTCAATAAATACTACTGAAGGACTCTCCTCCTTCCATTTCAGTTCTTCCAAAGAAAATGTTTCTCTCTTCTTACTCTAGACAGCAAGCTCCTCCTCTAACCAATGAATTCTTTGTGGACAGGGACCGTGTCAACCATTTCTAGTGCACTGGATGCTCCCAAGCACTTAGTACAGTGCTCAGCACACAGTGAGCACTCAATAAATACTATCAATTGATTCTAGTGAGAGGGGAGCAATAGAGCTGTGAGACGTGGGCAAGGAAGGGACGGGAACTCAATACAGCACTCTGCACACGGGAAGCACTCAATAAATACAATTGATTGATAGGAGGCGATGAACGTGGGCAGGGGAGGTGTCATTTTAAACACTAAATAGCATTTTTTGCCAAGGGAATGCTCTTAGAAATGATTTGCAGTGTTTTGCTGAAGTGTTCTTGCCGTCAGAATCTCGGCTATTTTCAAGGACTAACAATGGGAGATTCCCTAGGGAGGTTTTCCTCTTGGAGATCGCTTGCCAGAAGCCAAGAATGGTGAACTCCTAAGTTCTTGATAAGACTCCCGCTCTTTAATTAGGCCTGCAAACCATCAGCCTGAGAGATTTTTCATATGAAGAGACTAAGCAACGCCATTTATTTTAGAGATATTTTCTGAATCTCCACATTTGAAAACCCTGTGAAAGCTTAATCACGATTGCTTACTGGACTAAAATGGGAGGGAAGCAATCTAAGGGAAAACAAGGTGTCCTGGAAGAATCGGTACTTATCCATTCTCCCTCGGCAGGCTGGAGTAACATTCCGTGGAGGACTGTAGTGAGAGCTTGGGAGAGGACAATACGACAGAATTGGTGGACATGTTCCCTGCCCAAAATGAGCTTACTGTCTAAAGAACAGCTTATAGGGTAGAGTAGTAAACTTTATAGAGTAAGGTTAATGTGGTATGTCTCATAAGTTGACATGGGACTAACGTAACTGGAAAATGATTTTTTTTTTGAGATTAAAGATGGCTGAAATGTTTTAATTTGAGGACAAGATAAAAACAGTGCCAAGTATTGCAAACAACACTCATGCAGCACAGAAGAGCCTTTCATTCATTCATTCATTCACTCAATAATATTTACTGAGCACTTTTTGTGTGCACAGCACTTTACTAAGCGCTCGGAAGAGTACAATATAACAATAAACCACACATTCCCTACCCAAAATGAGCTTACAGTCTTATTAAGCAGTTCCACTCTGGCCAAGAAAAGTGGCATTTCCTGGAGATTTGAGAAGTATCGGGACAAATCGAAGGGTTGTAGGGAAATCGTCACATCTGACTTTCCATGTCAGGGAAAACTGGATTTCCCCCAGATAACAACTGTAGTTTGTGCTAAGCACTTACTTTATGCCAAGCACCGGGACAGATATGAGGTAATCAGTTTGGACACAGTCCCTTGTCCCACAGGGGGCTGACCATCTAAGGGAGAACAGCTACTGAATCCCCATTTTAAAGATGAGGAAACTGAGGCACAGAGCAGTTGAGTGACTAACTCAAGGTCACTCAGTCGGCAAAGGGCAGAGCTGGGATTAGAAACTGGTTCTTTTGACTCCCAGTTCCCAGATCTTTCCATCAGGCCACGAAGCACTTGGGAGAGTTCAATTCAGCAATGCACAGACACAGAGGGGGAGACAGATGTTAATAGAAATAAAGAAATTACAGATACAGACATAAGAGCCCGGAGTAACGTCCACAATTAGAAAGAGAGGGAAAAAAGGACAGAGAAGAAGCTGCCAGAGAGGAAAGAGGAGCGCCAGGAGAGAATGGCGAAAAACCAAGGTTGCAGAGTGTTTCCGGGAGACGGGAGAGGTTCAGTGTTGAAGGAAGCTGACGGGTCAAGGAGGATCAGGATGGAGTAGAGTCTGTTAGAATTGCCAAGAAAGGTCATTGGTGACCTTGGAGAGAGCAAGCCGTCTCTGTGGACTGAAGGAGGCAGTAACCAGATTGTAGAGGGTCAAGAAGGAAGTTGGAGGAAAGGAAGAGGAGGCAGTGGGAGTATCCAGCCAGCGGAAACTCCTCCACAAGTCGGGAGAGTGATAAGAACACAGGGAAAGAGAAGAGAAGCACAGACTGAGAGATAATATTTATGTTTTCTATGATCTATATTTTCCTCACTCTATAGTGGCTAAAATGGAAAGTGCATGAACTCAAAATTGACTACTGCTGAAATACGATTCTGGAACTGGGAATTTCCTCTTATTTTTTGCTTTTTTTTATTGTGTTGTTAAGTACTTACTATGTGCCAGGCACTGTACTAAATGCTCTGCATATAGAAAGTGCTCTATAAATACCATTGATTGATAGATGAGGATTTATTATGTGTTCTCCCTCTCCCTTAGACCGTGACCCAGACTTGATTATCTTGTATTTGCCCCAGTTCTTAGTATAGTGCTTGGCACACAGTAAGTGCTTAACATATACTACAATTATTATTAAAATCCTTCTCAGACTGTGAGCCGTATGTGGGACAGAGACTTTGTCTTATCTGTTTATTTTGGATTTATTCCAGTAGTTAGTGCAGTCTTTAGGGCCTAGTAAGCATCTAAAGAATCTCACTATTGTATTCCTGAGGAGAAGTGATCCAGGGAGCTAAAAAGTTAGCTGATTCAGTAATCTAATGGGAGATGACAAAAGCTTGAACCAGAGTGGGCAATCCAAATGGGAGAGAAGAGGCAGAGTTGGGACATGATGTGGTAAAAGAACGGGCTGGATTTAGAGACAGACAATGTGGGAGGTAAAAGACCCAGGGAAGTTGATGATGTCACCAATCAGAAGCTCTTCTTTAGACGTGAAGTCCCAGAGGGCTAAAATACAGCCAACACTAACCGGCTACGTTCCAAGGCCTCATAAATTGGAAAATGATGAATACTGTGCCCAGTGGAAAGAGCCATAAGCCAAAGCAGGATGGCTTGGTGGAAAGAGCACAGGCCTGGGAATCAGAGAACCTGGTTTCTAATTCCGTCTCCGCCACTTGTCTGCTTGGTGACCTTGGGAAAGTCACTTCACTTCTCTGGGCCTCAGTTCTCTTAACTGTGAAATGGGGATTCAATACCAGTTCTCCCTCCTACTTCAGACTGTGAGCCCCATGCAGGACAGCGACTGTGTCTGACCCAATTGATTTGCACCTACCCCAGCACTTTGAACAGTATTGGACACATACTAAGTACTTAACAAGTACCAGAAAACAAACTATTCAAAGGACATTTCTTTGGAAAGTGTCAGTGTCCAGAGCAAATATCCTTTCTCTCCAGGATCTGAGGAAGCTCGACTTCCTGATCTAGAATGCTAACTCACTCCTCTATGATGCTCACTCAAACCCGTCCCACACTTCGAGGAAGGAAGCAGAAGCAGTGTGGTCTGGGTTCTAATTCCAGCTCCATCTCTTGTCTGCTGTGTGACTATGGACAAGTCGCTTAACTTCTCTGTCCCCAAGTGACTTCATTTTTAAAATGGGGATTAAAACTGTGAGGCCCGTGTTGGGACAGGGACTGTGTCCAACCTGCTTATCTACCCGAGTGCTTAATATAGTGCCTCGCACAAAGGTAATGCTTAATAAATGCCATTTAACAAAAACGAGCAGGGGGAATCCTTCCCAAGCTACTAGAATCAATTAATCAATCGTATTTATTGAGCTCTTACTGTATGAAGAGAACTGCACTAAGCACTTGAGTGAATACAGTATAACCATATATCAGACACATTCCCTATCGGCACCGAGCTTGCAATCTAGAGGAAGCGCATTAATCCATCAACCAGTGGTATTTACTGAATGCTTACCGGATGCAGAGCACTGTACTGAGTGCTTGGGAGAGTACAAAACAACAGAATTAGTAGACAGGATCCCAGCCCACAAGGAGCTTACATTCTAGGAAACAGGAAGAACAGACAGAAGTTTTCTCCTGAGCATTTCCCTCCCTGAGGAAAAGCTCATCCATTTAAAAACCAGGAATCTGTGAGGTGATTCCACCTGGAACCCAATCAATCACTGCAGAGGAATTCATTCATTCATTCAATCGGATTTATTGAGTGCTTACTGTCCTAAGGCCTTGGGAGAGTAAAACAAAACAATAAATAGACACATTCCCAGCCCACAGTGAGCTTGGAATACAGTCTTCATGGAGGAATGGGAGGAAGAAGTAAAGGAGGAGAATCACACTAGAGATTTAAAGGATGTCCTATGTCAGAGAGAGAGAGAGAGATTGACAATGAAAAATGAGGTGGTGAAATTCTTCAGGTTGTGGGTCAAAAAATAGAAAATGAAGGGAAACCTGCAACTGGTCTCTGTGTTGACCACCGTGAAGGTACGGGAGAATGTCAGAATTTCAGAAAAAACTTGTATTCCCTGTAGCTTGAGGTTCTATTATATCCCTGGCAAGCACCCAGTCACGTGACCATCTTCTTGCTCTCTGTCAAAATTAAATACAATCAAGGCCAATATTGCACAGACCTTACAGGAAGCTCCCAAATCTCTCTTCTCAGAGAGGTGAGGGAGAATTAAACCAAATGTCTATCAGTCAATCAATCGATAGCACTTATTCAGCACTTACGGTGTGCAGAGCACTGCACTAAGCACATGAGAGAGTAAAATAGAACAGGGTTGGAAGAGATAATAGTGATTGTGGTATTAAGCACTTACTATGTGATAAGCACTGTTCTAAGAACTGGGGTAGATACAAAATAACCAGGTTGGACACAGTTCCTGTCCCACGTAGAACTCACAGTCTTAATCCCTATTTTACAGATGAGGTCAGTCAGGGAAACCTTCTTGGAGGAGATGCAATTTCTGAGAAGGACTTTGAAGATAGGGAGAATGAGGTGGTGGGTCAGATATGCCCAGGGAAAGGATGGGGAAAAGCAGGAAATGGATTCTAGGGAGCCTCCAGGCCAGCTAGCTGTTAAGCTTTCCCCAAATCCAATCAATCAATCTTATTTATCACGTGTTTATTGTGTGCAGAGCACTCTGCTAAGTACTAAGTACAGAGTACAATATAACAGAGTTGGTTGACAGGTTTCCTGCCCTTTATGAATCTTGCTGTTTTTCAGGCTCAAAATGGGATCTAAATCTTGCTGCTTGCAACTTCAAGGCACTTACACAACTCTCTCTCTCTCTCTCTCTCTGTTCTTCTCTCTCACTTTCTCTCTCTCTCACCCCACTATTTATCCTCCTGCTTGGATAGCTAATCCAGGGTTATTAACTCTAAAGAACCTGTGGCAATCTATGGATCCAAACGAAGAAAGCCCCGCACATAGATGAAGCTCTTCAAGGATAACAGGGAATACCAGAAAGGGCACTGGCCTGGGAGTAAGAGGACTTAGTTTCTAATCCTGGCTCTGTCACTTTGCTGTGTAATCTTGGGCACCTCATTTTAACTTTTCGGTACCTCACTTCCCTCATCTGCAAAATGGGGATTAAATCTTAGTCCCTCCTACTTTGACGGTGATCCCATTGTAGGGCAGGGACTGATAGTAGTGTTTTACATAGAGTAAGTGCTTAATAAGTATCATAAAATATCAATCAATGGGGTTTATTGAGTGCTCACTGTATGCAGAGTACTGTAATAATAATAATAATAATGTTGGCATTTGTTAAGCGCTTACTATGTGCCGAGCACTGTTCTAAGCGCTGGGGTAGACATAGGGGAATCAGGTTGTCCCACGTGGGGCTCACAGTCTTAATCCCCATTTTACAGATGAGGGAACTGAGGCACAGAGAAGTTAAGTGACTTGCCCACAGTCACACAGCCGACAAGTGGCAGAGCTGGGATTCGAACTCATGAGCCCTGACTCCAAAGCCCGTGCTCTTTCCACTGAGCCACGCTGCTCCTCAAGTACTAAACACTTGATAGAGTAGACATATCAGAGTTGGTAAATGTGTTCTCTGCCCACAAAAATCAACATCACAGCTCTGAATTCTCTCTCTCTCAGCAGAGCATCATCCAGTGAGGCTTTGGGTCAACTAATCCATCAATCAATGGTATTTATTGAGCACTTACTGTATGCAGAGCACTGTACTAAGCGCTTAGAAGAGTACAGTATAACGGAGTGGGTAGGCAAGTTCCCTGCCCAAATTGAGCTTACAGTCTAGAGAAGCTTACAGTCTAGAGGGTGGAAATCAAATCGAGGTGATCAGGGAGTCATTTAGGAGACAGAGAGTAATGACTGCAAAGCATCCGATTTCAGACCAAAAGAAAGCTTACAGAGCCGTAGCGCTATCCAACCTTCTCTATGGTGGTCAGATCTGGATTGTGTATATTTCTATTAACATCTGTCACACCCACTAGGCTGTAAGCTCATTGTGGGCAGGGAACGTGTCTGTTATATTTTTCTGTTGGACTTGCCTAAGTGCTTAGTAAGTGCCCTGCGCACAGGAAGCGCTCCGTAGATTCGATTGACCACTGCTGCCCGGCTTCCGTGGGTGGGAGGTAGACATAGGATGGAACGACGGCGGGATACCCACAGAGCTGCCATATGGTGAGCTGAAATGGGGTGACTGACAGCAGGAAGGGCAGGGGAAACACTCTAAGAATGCAGTCAAGTTCAGCTTGAGACAATGTGGCCAACAGACCGGCTTGGAGCGCTGCCATCGAGGAAGAAGTGGCTCTTTTGGAGCGGGGCCCGCGGTCGGACTGTGGAACGAAGGGGCCAACGCCAAAGCAGCAGACGCTGCTAACGACGGATGCGTAGGCGCAAAAGGAGCCCGTCTTTGTGGGTGCTGGGAGCCTCGTAAATCAGTCCGTCAGTCGATCGTACTTACTGAGCGCTTACTCTGCACAGAGTAGTAATTAATTATAATAATTGTGGTATTTGTTAAGCGCTTAGTGTGTGCCAGGAACTGTACTAAGCGCTGGGGTGGATATAAGCAAATCGGGTTGGACACGGTCCCTGTCCCAAATTGGGCCCGCAATCTCAATCTCCATTTTACAGATGAGGTAAATGAGGCAGAGGGACGTGAAATGGCTTGACCAAGGTCATATAACAGACAAGTGGCAGAGATGGGATTAGAATCCATGACCTTCTGACTTCCAGGGCTGTGCTCTATCCACTCTGCCAAGCAGAGCACTGTAGTAAGTGCTCGGGTGAGTACAAGAGAACAGACACATTCGCTGCCCAAACGGGCTTACAGTCTAGAAGAACTGGTGGTTCCATATCTGCCTTTTCAGCCTATACCTGGGGAGAAATATCCCCCTTGAGCAGTATCGTTTTTTGAGTTGAAAACATCTGTCTCCTTTAAGCACTTAATATTCACACCACCCTCAGCCCCAAAGCACCTATGCCCACATCTATAATTTGATTTAATGTCCGTCTCCCCCTCTAGAGTGTAAAATCTTGGTGGGCAGGGAAGAACTCCAGCAACTCTGTTGTACTCTCCCAAGTGCTCTGGACACAGTACTTAATAAATATCACTGATAAATTAGATAATCGACTAAAATGTGCACAGCACTGTTCTAAGCACTTGGGAAAGTATACACCAGAGTTGATAAACTGGGAAGCAGCGTGGCTCAGTGGAAAGAGCCTGGGTTTCGGAGTCAGAGGTCAGGGGTTTGACTCCCGGCTCTGCCACTTGTCAGCTGTGTGACTTGGGGCAAGTCACTTCACTTCTCTGGGCCTCCGTTACCTCATCTGTAAAATGGGGATTAACTGTGAGCCTCACGTGGGACAACCTGATTACCCTGTATCTCCCCCAGCGCTTAGAACGGTGCTCTGCACATAGTAAGCGCTTAACAAATACCAACATTATTATTATAGACACGTTCCCTGCCCACAGGTTTATTAAATTAGGTCAGCTCACTACAGTGGTAAACTGACCTAGGGATAATCATATTTCAGGTCCACAAGTTCACCCTCCTGAAATAGCTGAAATGTCTGGTCTGAAGATGTATTCGAGCCCGCTGTCCAAAGGTTAAAGCCTCGCTGTCCGTACCGACTTCTTTGAACTTGAAGGGCCACTCTAAATATACGTAGGACCAGCTGCTTCTACTAGGCCACACTGCATCTTTTCCTCCCTTTTCCCCCGACCTCCATTCATTCTCCCTTTCCGTCTCTCTTCATCTCCCTCTCCTTCTTTCTCTTACCTCCGCACTCCCACATACCAGGCTAAGTAGAATTAGAAACTAGCTAATAAGACCAAGCCCCCATTCAGATTTCCCTTAAACAAACAGCCTTTGGTCCAAAGCCAGACTCCCTGTGAGTGTAGCATTTAGGTGGATTTTGCTTTCATGTGGGAGAAGAGGGAAATGGGCTTCTGCTGCAGAATGGAGACTAATATTAGCCCAAGTCTGGAAATGTCAAACCAATTAGCGTGAAATACTAAACTCACTTGCAATAAGTGCTTTAATAGTTCTGCTAGCGTAGCCCCCCGTATGTTTTCTGAACCCCACTGCATCCTGGGATGAAAAGCACAGCCAGGGAGACTTACAATGGTGTCCTCTTTATGGTTGACCTTGTGTTTTTTTCCAAAGTCCTTCATTCTGGCATTCTGGTTGTCTCCAACTTGTGGGATTTACGACGTGCTGCCATTATTGCCAGGTTCCTATTGCTAGTTTAAGCGTGGCAAAGGGGCGAATTCAACACAAGGGGACGGAAACTCCGGAAGCTTTTTCAAAAGAAGGGCGAGCGGGGCCCAGCTCGTCCCCTGAGCTCACAGGCTGCCATGGTGGGAGCGGCTGCTCCGTTCATGGAGGAGAGAGAATTAAATCCAGCAGTAAGTGGGTGAGCTGTCCACCCACTCTGCTCCCTCAGGACTGTAGTTCAGGCTGCATGGTGAAGCGGATAGTACACGGGTCATGGGTTCTAATCCCAGCTCTGCTACTTTTCTGCCGTGTGACCTTGGGAAAGTCTTTTCACTTCTCTGGGTCTCAGTTCCCTCATCTGTAAAAGGGGGATTAATAGTGTGAGCCCCACGTGAGAAAGGGACTGTGTCTGACCCGACTGGCTTGTATTTGCCCCAGTGCTTAGGACAGTGCCTGGTACATAATAAGCGCTTCACAAATGCCTTAAAAAAAACACTTGAGTTTTTTTCCTGCTGATACCCAGCCTTGTGTTGGTCTTGCTAGTGTCCTGCCACCCGCAGTTCCTTTGAAGGACCAAAGATTCTATTCCTGAGACCCAGAATGATAGCCAGAGTACGCAGGTTGGATCATCTTTTTCCGGGTGCACCGTCTGGCGTTTCTAGGACTGTGGGCTGCGCTTTCTATCCCAAGTGCCTAGTCTTTTTCAAGAGAGCCAGACCCCAACTAGGGCAACCAGCCAGACTGGGCTGAGAAGCAGTGTGGAAAGAGCACAGGTTTGGGCGTCAGAGAACGTGGGTTCTAATCTGTCTGCTGTGCGACCTTGGGCAAGTCACTTCACTTCTCTGGGCCTCAGTGACCTCATCTGTAAAATGAGGATTAAGACCGTGAGCCCCACGTGGGACAGGGACTGTGTCCAACCTGAATCCCATTGCTTAGAACGGTGCTTGGCATAATAATAATAATTATAATGATGGCATTCGTTAAGCGCTTACTATGTGCCAAGCACGGTTCTAAGCACTGGGGGGATACAAGGTAATCAGGTTGTCCCACTTGGGGCTCATAGTCTTAATCCCCATTTTCCAGATGAGGTAACTGAGGCACAGAGAAGTTAAGTGATTTGCCCACAGTCACGCAGCTGACAAGTGGTGAAGCTGGGATTAGGACCCGTGGACTCTAACTCCCAATCCCGGGCCCCGCTGCTTCTCATGTAGTAAGCACTTAACAAATACCACAGTTATTACCGTTATTATTATTGGAAGCTCCGCCCTCATTCCCTCTTGGAGTTCCGGAAATCCTGGAAGCTGCAGCTGTGGCCAGGAACTCTGGAAGACAAGAACTGTATCACTGCTCTCTTGGGAATCGGGCATCCAACAAAAAGGCACTGACCCCAGTGAACTCTCCTCAGCAAGAAAATCTGTTCGACACCATTTGAATCTGCAACTTCCATCAGTCAATCTGTGGTACTTATTGCGTGCACTTGGATTGCACCCTTTATTCACCCCACCCTCGGCCCCATAGCACTCATGTACATATCCGTAATTTATTTAATTCTATTAATGTCTGTCTCCCCCTCTAGACTGTAAGATCTTTGGGTGCAGGGAACGTGTCTACCGACTCCATAATAATTTATTCATTCATTCATTCAATAGTATTTATTGAGCGCTTACTATGTGCAGAGCAACTGTACTAAGCGCTTGAAATGTACAAATCGGTAACAGATAGAGACAGTCCCTGCCCTTTGACGGGCTTACAGTCTAAGCGCCCAGTACAGTCTTCTGCACGCAGTCAGCACTCAATAATCATGCTTGATTGATGATGAGTGCTCACTGTGTGCACAGCGTTTCCGCAATAGAAAGAGGAGAAAGTTTGGTACTTGACGGATGGAGCTCGAGGCATTCTGTCCCTGAAAATTGGTCGTGTAAATTGCCAGACATACGATAAGCTCATTGCAGGCAGGAAACATGTCTGTTTATTGTTATATTGTGCTCTCCCAAGCACTTAGTACAGTGCTCTGCACACAGTAAAATCTCAGTACATACGATTGAATTAATGAAAGATCAAATGCCTGGAAAGATAAACAGATCCGAATGGAAAGGTTCAGACACCACCATGAGGAAAAAGCAGAAAATGGATTCCCCCAGGGCCCAGGGTCATTTTGAAGCATGCTTAGTTTGGCCCCGAGCTTCACAGTCTACTTAGTGTCTCGTCCTGGCGTGAAAGCAAAAGTGCCAAACCACAGACAGTTAATCCTTCCTAAAATTCCACCTCCTCCCTCAACCCTTCCCGGATCAATTTCCCAGCCCCCTGAGCCATATCGTTCCTTAAGCCAAGTATAGCACTAATTTACAGCCTCTTCAGCCTTGACGAATCTACATCACTTTCACTTGTTTATTTCTGCCCTCACTAGCGGTAAATATTTTTGTTCGTGCCCCATACTGAAGCGAAAGCTCCTTGTGGTCAGGAACCATGTTGCTTCATTATTCCCTACTTCCCAAGCACCTAGCACAGTGTGCTGCACCAAGTGGGTAAACAACACGTGCTACAATGACTATAACCATTTAGAAACCAAATGAATTCTCTTCCCTACTCCTATGACTCATTTTATGAATGCCTCTCTTTGGGCCACACGCTTAGTACAGTGCCTGGCACATAGTAAGCCCTTAACAGGTACCCTAGAAAAATGAAATAATAATTGTGGCATTTTTTAAATGCTTAACAGGTGCCAAATAGTGTCCAAGCACTGGGGTACATATGAGATAATTAGATCAGACATGGTCCCTTTAATTCATTCATTCATTCAATCGCATTTATTAAGCACTTAACTGTGTGCATAGCACTGAATTAAGCGCTTGGAAAAGTACGATTCAGCAATAAAGATCGATAATCCCTGCCCACAACAAGCTCACAATCTAGAGCTCACAGTCCCTTTCAACATAGGGCTCACAGTTGAAGAAGTGGAATGGGTATTTCATTCCCATTTTAAAGATGAAGAAACTTGGACACCAGCTGACTTGCCCAAGGACACGCAGCAGGCAAGTAACGGGGCCAGATTTAGAACCCAGGTCCTCTGACTTCCAGGCCTGCACTGTACCCATGAGGCCAAGATGGTCCCCACTGGCTTTTAACTATCAAGTTTTTGTAAGTCAACACTATGGCTGAATCAAAATCCGTATTGGTAATGACTCTCCCTCCCCTTCTATTGCCGCTGAGGGCAGCTTCTCCGCATTCAGTACAGGCTTGTTCAGTAACATAACAGAACCAGCTGTAATTTGATCTTTTCAGAGCAACAGTTACTTCCCATTCACAAATGCAGGGATCTCCACGTAGCAGGGACGCCATTTGGTGGAGTATTGATCTAATGGAAGAGTCTGTTTTCAAAGGCAGAGTATTTTCATGAGAAGCAGTGCTTGCCTGGTGGAAAGAGCACAGACCTGGCATTCAGAGGACCTGGGTTCTAATCCTAGCTCAACCACTTGTCTTCTGTATGACCTCGGCTAAGTCACTTCACTTCTCTTTGCTTCAGTTCCCTCATTTGTAAAACGGGGATTAAGACTGAGAGGGCAATGTGAGACAGGGACTGTTTCCAACCCGATTATCTTGTATGTACCCCAGAGCTTAGTTCAGTGACTGGCACATAGTAAGTACTTAAATACCATAAAAAACCCCCAAAAATCATAGTTTATGTCTCTGTCTGGGAACTTCCTCCTACTTCATTTCCAACAGATATTCACTCTCCCCCTCTTCAAAGCCTTATTAAAAGCACAGTCTACTTCTAGAGGTCTTCCCTGACTAAGTCCTCATTTCCTCTTCTCCCACTCCCTTCTGCATCATCCTTAAACTGTACATTCACCTTTCCCTCAGCCCCACAGCCCTTATGCGCATATCCATAATTTATTTATATTAATGTCTTTCTCTCCCTCTAGACTGTAAGCTCATTGTGAGCAGGAAATGTGCTATCTTATACTCTCCCAAATGCTTAGTACAATTCCCTGCACGCAGAAAGGGCTCGACAAATACAACTGATTGATTAATCCCAAGAACTCATGCCCAAGATTTGGATTCCATTCCTATTCAATCCTTCGTAGAGGAGTGCAAGTGACCTGATAGTTTTTTTAAATGGTATTTGTTAACCGCTTACTTTGTCAAGCACTGTTCTCGGCAGTGGGGTAGATACAAGTCTTTTTCAGGTTGAACACATTTCTTGTACCACATGGGGCTCACAAAGTCGGAGAGAGGAGGATTTAACCCCCATTTTACAGATGAGGTAACTGAGGCACAGAGAAGTTAAGTGACTTGTCCAAGGTCACATAGCAAGCAATTGGCAGAGACAGGATTAGAACCCAGGTTCTTTGATGCCCAGACCTGTGCTCTTTCTACTAGGCCACACTGCTTCCTCCTGCTGCCTCTTTTGGATTGAATTTTCCAGGACCATTCTTTTCCACTGTGAGTTGTGATCATTATTTCTTCTCAGTGGCTAGAGGTCCAGTTAGAGTGATTTTCCCGGTGGTTGGGAGATTCCTGGGAAACCATGACAGAATTCAGCATATACAACTATATAGGCCACCGATTTCATGGAAACTACGTAGCCTTTGACTGGCACCCTATGAATCAGTTCTATCGTCAGAATCCTATTGGATCGAATTTCAGAATGACTTTTGCCTATTCCCATCCTGCCGACTTGGATATCTCGTCAACAGCAGTGATTATTAAGGGCAGGTCATTTGGAATGAAAGCATTTGTTCAGGAAACTGTGTCTTCAGAAAAAATGTGCTACATCTTTCCATCTGACATTTTACTTGTTTTGAATTAGCTTTTTTTCACAGCCAAAATGAAACAGTCCATTATATAAATCTCCCTCCCCTACTTCAAATGCAATTGACAGTTCTCCTCAGAAATTTCTCAAATAAAACCTCATGCCTGAACATACTTT
The DNA here is from genome assembly GCF_004115215.2 of Ornithorhynchus anatinus. NCBI lineage: Eukaryota > Metazoa > Chordata > Mammalia > Monotremata > Ornithorhynchidae > Ornithorhynchus > Ornithorhynchus anatinus. The sequence continues at coordinate 15,785,956 of NC_041741.1, read as the reverse complement.
CCTAAGTTAAAAGCCAAGTTATCTCATAACTCAGAGAATAGAAATATGCTGAACTAATGTTTCGTTCTTAGGATCGTGGTTCTTTTAGCTGACACTAAGTATACTCTTTGTCCTTTACCTTGTTAATGTTCATAAATGTATATATTTACATATAATATACTTCTTTAAATAAGAAAAGGGAGGGATAGGAGAAAGGAGAGAATGAGGTAGGGAGGAATAGAGAGGAACAGGAATCGAGGAAGATGGGAAGGAGAGAGAAATCAAGGTTGGGAGAAGAAGAGAAAGCAGTCTTGTCTAGTGGATAGAGCACGGGGCTGGGAGACAGAAGGACCTGGGTTCCAATTCCATTTCTGTCACTTGCCTCCTGAATGACCTTGGGCAAGTCGCTTCACTTCTCTATACCTCAGTTCCGTCATCTGTAAAATGGGGATTAAGCCTGCGAGCCCCATACGGGACATGAACTGCGTCCAACCTGATTACCTTGTGTCTCCCCCAGAGCTTAGTACAGTGCATGGCACATAGTAAGCACTTAACAAATACCACTGAAAAAAATGGGAAAGGAGAGAGAACTGAAGGAACAAAGGGAAAAGGAAAGGAGGGAGGGAGAGATGGGTAAAGGGAAGGAGGGAGAGAGAGAGAAAGTGAGAAAGTCTGAACATGAGCTGTCCATTTTCAAAGACAACAGGGGAGCAAGAGTGGCTTTCTCACCTCTAACCTAACCTCACCTGGTCACTCTGAGTTTTTGGCTTCTGCCTCAAACCCCATGATCACGTATCACATCTCTAAGTAGTAAAGAAACGAACACCTTGAGATGGCAGTTAAGGTAAAGGAAAGTAAGCAACAGGGCAACCCATCCTGACAGGAGACGAGTCCCAGATGCCCAGATTTATGTGCTAAAGTGAGTCATCTTCCATCCTACCACCAGATTCCAGAGCGGGGTCTTAAATTCAGGGATGCCTTGGTTCAGAACAGTAGATTCATTCACCCCACTGAACCATAAGGCTGAGAGGGACCTCACAGTGTCACTCAGTCCCTACCTCTCTGCTTTCATACAGGATGGCACAAAAACCACCCCCAAAAAAGAGCAGTCTATGAAAATCCCTAGAGAAGGAGACTCCACAAACCTCCGTGAGGACGTATGTCAATTTCCCCAACGCTTGTGGTCAGGAATTTCTTCCTCAGGCCAACCTAAATCTCTCTAGCTACAACTGTTTTTATTGTTAAGCGCTTATTATGTGCTAGGTGCTGTACTAAGTGGCTGGTTCTGGCTCTACGAGCGATGACCTTGGAGAACAACACAGACTTTTTCATGTCAATGGGATTTAATCAAAGCATCTAATAGCGGGACAGCAGGCCAGGGGTAGAGTTGACCAGGCCAGAGACGATCATTCCAGACTACCCCACGAAGCTCCACTTACGTCCTCCCCCGACTCAACCCTGAGCCCTCATTCCCCTCCCCTCTCTGTGAGGAGCAGCATGGCCAATGAAAAGAGCACGGGCCTGGGAGTCAGAGGAACTGGGTTCTAATTCCAGCTCTACCACTTGTCTGCTGTGTGACCATGGGCATGTCACTTCGCTTCTCTGTGCCTCAGTTCCCTCGTCTGCAAAATGGGGATTCCAAGCCTATTCTCCCTCCTGCTTAGACTGTGATCCCCACGTTGGGCCCAATTAACTCGTATCTACCCCATCGCTCAGTACAGTGCTTGGCACGGAGTGAGCATTTAACCAATACTACAATAATTATTGCTTCTATCAATCGATCAGTCGATCAGTCGTATTTATCGAATTCTCACTGTGTGCAGAGCACCATACTCAGTGCTTGGTAGAGTACAATGTAACAATGTAACACATTCCCTGACCACAGCATATTAGATAGCACCAGTCGGACAGTCAGGCAGTCAATTGTATTTTTTGAGTACTTACTCTGGGCCAAGCATTGTACTAAATGCTCGGGAGAATACAATGTAGCAATATAACAGGCATATTCCCGGTCCACAGCGAGCTTACAGTCTAGAAGGAGAGACAGACATTCATAGAAATAAATAAATTACAGATATGGACATAAGTGCCGTGGGGCTGAGATGGGGGATGAATAAAGGGAGCCAGTCAGGGCATCGCAGAAGGGAGCGGGAGAAGAGGAAAGGAGAGCTTAGTCAGGGAAGGCTTCTTGGAGGAGATGTGCCTTCGATAAGGCTTTGAAGTGGGGCAGAATAATTGTCTGTCGAAAATGAGGAGGGAGGGCTTTCCAGGCCAGAAGCAGGATGTGGACGAGAGAGGAGCGGCGAGATAGATGAGATGGAGGAACAGTGAGAGGGTTAGCATTAGAGGAACAAAGTGCGTAAGCGGCCTCTGGAAACCTCTTCTACCTTTGGGTCCCAGAAGGACTTGAGGTGCAGCACTGGAGCCAGGCGGTGCAGATTTTGGGGTTTCTTACTAATGGGCTTCCAATAAGCAGAGGGAAATGATCTCCTTTTAGCCAAGATCAGCTTCTTGGCTGGAGGCCAACAGCATACCTATGTGGGGCTGAATGTGAATAAGGCTCCAGTGATTGAACCGACTCTTCAGAGAAAGAACCCAAGAGGTTCACCTGGAGATTTTTTCCAGATGCAGACAGGTATGTGAGAAGCCCAGTAATGAAAATGTAAACCGGATGGACCCGTTAGGGGCCTTGTGCTCGTCTCTCCGAGAACTCGAAAGCTAGGAGAGGATGTTCCTGTAGCAATCACCGAGATGATGAGGCAACACGGTCATTTAACCAACAACAGATGCTCCACTGTTTGCCCCCCGCCTCAGTTCGGAGTACGACGAAGAGACCTGGGGGGAACCCCAAATTTGCAATCTCCTGCGGTTACGAAATACGTCAGGAATTTACGAAAACTCAGGAATTTGAGATACAGCGATAATGGACCCATCGATCATCGTTATTGATCAATGGTACTTATTGAGCGCTTACTATGTGCAGAGCTCCATACTAAGTGCTTGGGAGAGTGCAATCTAACAGAGTCAGTAGACATGTTCTCTGCCCACATAGAGCTTACGATCTAGAGGGGGACACAGAAATGAATAGAAATAAATTAGCGATGTGTACGTGGAGACTGCGGGGCTGAGGGAGGGGTGATTAAAGGGAGCAAATGCAAGTGCAAGGGTGATGCGGAAGGGGATGGGAGAAGAGGAAATGAGAGCTTAGTCAGGGAAGGCTTCTGCTCTGGAGAGGGACACATAACTGTTCAGGGCTAGATGGGTGGAACTCTCTAAAGCCTTCATAACTGTAAAATAAATAATTTTATTTTGTTAATGAGATGTACATCACCTTGATTCTATTTATTGCCATTGTTCTTGTCCGTCTGTCTCCCCCGATTAGACTGTAAGACCGTCAAAGGGCAGGGGCTGTCTCTATCTGTTACCGATTGGTCCATTCCAAGCGCTTAGTACAGTGATCTGCACATAGTAAGCGCTCAATAAATACTATTGAATGAATAAATGAATAACTGGCAGAAGAGGTTTTGCTGTTTGCTTAGCTTGGAACTTGCTTTCTCTCCCTGTGTCGGACCACACTCACCCTCCCGATTCAAAGCCTTCCCAAAGCCCATCTCTTCCAACTGTTTTCCTCGATTAATCTCCCAGCTACCTGTCAGGATTCCATCAGCTGACACTTACGAACCCTTCCATAGCCAACCTCAGCATTCGAGTATATCTATGTGTACTTGATTTTTTTTTTTTTGGACCTTCTCTAATCGCATTTCCTCGGTCTCGTTCATTAGAGCGTAAGCTCCTCGTGAGCAGGAGTGAGCTTGTGCATTTCCCCAGTGCCTAGTACAGTGCACAGCGCCAAGTGAGCGTTCAATAAATACTACTGCTAGAATCAGTATTACTATTGCTGCCGCTCTCACTACCAGTCAGTCAGTCGATAGTATTTATCGAACATTTACTCTGTGCAGAGCACTGTACGAAGCACTTGGGAGAGTAGAATACAACAGACACATAAGTAGTACTCTATTACTGCTGCTGCTGCTGCTATTACTTCTGAGTAAAAGTTGACTCTTCAGTTAATAGTTTGCCTTTCTCTTTTTATGGCACTTGTTAAGCACTTACTGCATATCAGGCACTGTATTAAGCACCGGAATAGATAGAAACAAGCTAATCAGGTTGGACACGGTCCACGTCCCACATGGGGCTCACAGTCTTAATCCCCATTTTACAGATGAGGTAAATGAGGCACAGAGAAGTGAAGTGCTTGCCCGACGTCACACAGCAGGAAAGCGGAGGAGCTGGGATTAGAACCCAGGTCCTTCCGACTCCCAGACCCTTGCTCTTTCCACTAGGCCGTGCTGCTTCTCTATTTCGATTCTCTTTGGAACATAGGACTTGGCTTGGGGATAAGACAGAACGCTTCCTCCTTCCCTCCGGTGTCCAAAGAATAGTCGGACTGAGGTGGCCTCCCCTCACACAAGCTGCAAGCCTAACAGCCAGAGAGCTAGGTACACGATGCTGCTAGTGATGAACGCCTGCTGCAAGTCAGCGTACTTGCTGCAAAACAGAAGGGTTTTGAGGAAATAAAATGGGAAACATGAATTTATAAAGGAATTTATTGTTTATTCAGTCAAATACAATAGATATGAAAAGTTTCCCCATGGAAAAGTTTGTGTCTTTTCTGAAAAATACTTAATCGAGGAAAGGTTATTACAAAAGTACTTAAGGTGGAAATAACTTTCCATTTATGACATATTTCATACTCGCATCCCTGTCTCGGTTTTTTCCTAACAGCGATTTAAAGCTAGGCTCTTCATATTTGTGTAACAGTAAAATGAGGCTTCTTGAAAATAGATTTTCTATTGCTACATTTGCATTTAGTATTTGTAAGCATCCAAGAAGTGCAAAGTTTAAAAACATAAATGTACTTTCAATAGGTACGATATAAATATATATCTATATATATATAACAATGTGCTGCTCTCTCAAATCCTTCCGTCACATCCGCAAGCTGGCCTTCTAAGTTTCAATTTTTTAATACCACCAGATTTCAGCGTCTTCAAACTTGCACGATAAGAAAATTGGTCTTACCTTGCACCACCCTCAGAGTGCCAAGAAAGAAAGTACAATGAATTTCCTCTGTTAAATGGTGTAACTCCCAAAGGTCACCTACACCTCACCATATTGACTCAGTTCATTTCACTCCATATCCTGCAAAAATAAATCTAGGGCATGACAGCTGACATTATTGCTCACTGAAGTTCTAGTAATATAGTTCTTTAACATAAGACAGAAATAGACTGAAATTTGATAACACTTCAATCCGAAAGCAATCCAAAACCACATGTATGCCCCCCACTTTCTTATTGATGCATTTTCTTAAAGCTGATGTTGGTGGGAGAAAAACTGGTTTTCCTTGAAACACAAAGCAAGGACCAGAACTCTGTCCCTCTCCAGGGAAATGTTAAACCCGGCAAGATCGCTCTGACCAGAAAGGATCCTGCCATGTTGCCTCACTCCCCTGATCACATCTCTTAACTTCATTCGTTTCTTTCATTTCCAAGCCTCACGTTCTCCTTCTCCGCTTCGATTTGGTGATCCGGAGGCTGCCTGCTGATTTATCTGTGAGCGTCTAAGTTTTTCTTTATTTCAATCCATCGATCAATAGTATTTATTGAGCGCTTACTATGGACAGAGCACTGTACTAAGCGCTTGGGAGAGTACCATATAACAGAGTTAGTAGACGCGTTCGCTGCCCACAAGGAGCTTACGGTCTAGAGTCAAAAGAGAACGGTGCTGCCAACTAGGGTTTCTGGCTAGGATGATGTGGCAGTGCCCATCACACGTCGGAATCTTTCTGCTAAGTCTAGATTGGGCCAGTGAAATATGCCGAGCCCAGTGGGGCTCTGGTGTACGGTTTACCCATCCCCCAGACCCATGACAGCCTCGTTGCTCACAATGATGTCCACCCACAGCCCGAGGAGATCTACAGAAGCAGCTGGGTGTGTCTCCTCAGAATAAAACTGCCTCTCATCGGGTCTGAGGGACGGGGTTCTAGGCCCAACTATTTCCAGGTCAGTATACCAAGTCCCTCCTCTCCTCCACTTCACATCCATGCACCTGTGACCCAGGAGGCTTAGTTTACCATATGGGAAGGAAAATCCTAATGCTATGGAACAGCAAGCTAGAGCCAAAGTCCTGAGGGTTGTGATGCTCTTTACAAATAGAACAATCCCATTTTACAGATGGGGAAACTGAGGCACAGAGTGGTTTAAGGGGTTTGCCCTTGTACCCCCAAAGGATCATGGGCAAGGAAGGGACTAAGAGCTTGAGACGCCTAATTTCCCAGAACCCTTTGTACCCGAGAGGGGCCACGTATCTTTCCTGAGACATTTTCAAGATGGCTAAACGTGCCCTGCCTGAGTCACTTTTTTTACCCAGCATCCGGGGCCCTTTCGTTTCTCTTCCACATTTTTTCAGGCTGCCTGACTTTAAAGTTCTAGACATTTCACATTTCCAGAAACGTTAGTCTCATTTGCAGCTAGTGTTGGGTGAAGGCGGGAAGGGAAGGAAAAGAGAAGATTTGGGGGAGCGTCTACTTCTTCTGGTGAAGCCCGAACAAAAGGCATCTCCACATTTTGCAAGGTCATTGCCTCTTTCCTCAGTGGAAACTGAATAAAATAAAATAAAATAAAGGCATGAATGGGAGAAACTGCTGCTCTCCCTCCCCCCACCCAGATCTGGTAGCCGTTTAACATCAGGAAAGACTTTAAACATACACTCCCTTAGAGCATGAATGCTTTAGCTCGAGCTTTCCATAAAGCCCAGAGGTTTGGTCAGACACTCCAAATCTTTATCAACTACGGCTCAAAACAGATCCACTGCTGTCGAAGGCCACCTCCTGCTCAGACAGAATGAGTTCATCCTCTTTGCTCTGTCCTCCCCAAACAGCGCTGACTTTGAGCATAATTATAAGTCATAATGGTGATATTTGTCAAGTACTTACTTGGGGACAAGCACTGTACTAAGCTCTGGGGTAGATACAAGATGGATGGGTATCCCGTATGGAGCTCACAGCCTACGGGGAGGAGAACCTGATTTTACACTTTGCAGACCAAATGGCCCCTGTCACCAAGCAAGGAGAACTAATCCCTAAAAGGAGCAAATGTCTCAGGTTAAAACAAACAGTGCTGTTTCTCCAATAAAACCATCTCCCCCAACAAAATCTGTGTTTCTCATAAATGGCTAAGAGTCTAATCAATAGCAAAATACACTGGCAGTGAAGCCACCATTTAAGCAAAGAAAGAAAAAAAAAAGAAAACTTCAATAGTGACAAACTTCCCTTATAATTTTTTTTAAATGATGTAATAAGATTGCAGGTGATTTAATTTTTTTTTTCTACTAAGCCATGAGGTAAGAACATCTGCTCGGTCTTCTGCTTGTTCTTACAGCTCAGTTTTGCCCGGCTGAATAGGGCTGTCGCCGCTGCCGTTTTCTTTGTCGATGTTCTCTTCCACGGCCGCGAAGGACAACGAAGCCGAATTTATGCAATATCTTTTGCCGGTCGGACGGGGCCCGTCTTCGAAGATGTGCCCGAGGTGAGCACCACACTGAAAGAGAACAGCCATGGACAAGGGAAGATCTGTAAGAATCAGGACTGACAGATACATTTGTTTCGAGAAGCACCATGGCATAGTGGATAGAGCCCGGCCTGGGAGTCAGAAGGTTGTGGGGTCTAATCCCAGCTCCACCACTTGTCTGCATTGTGACCTTGGGTAAGTCACTTCATTTCCCTGGGCCTCCGTTACCTCATCTGTAAAATGGGGATTGAGACCGCGAGCCCCATGTAGGACGGGGACTGTGTCCAACCTGATTTGCTTGTATCCACCCCAGAGTTTAGTACAGTGCCTGGCACCTAATTAGCACTTCAAAATACCATTATAATTATTATCATCATTATTACCTTGGAATATTTCCTTGGAATGGACTGTCAGAAACCATCAGCGCTGACACTGAAGAGAAAACCTGGGACGCTTTGGCTCAGAAATCAGAGAAGAACCACTGGATTTTAAAATCTAATAATAATAATTATGATGGTACCTCTTAAGCGCTTACTGTGTGCCCAGCACTGTACAAAATACTGGGGTAGATATGAGGTAATCTGGTTAGACACAGTCCCTCTTGGGACTCGCTGTCTTAATCCCATTTTACAGATGAGGAAGCTGAGGCACAGATAATAATAATAATGGTATTTGTTAAGCACTTACTACTTGCTAAGTGCTGTGCTAAGTGCTGGAGTAGGTATGCGGTAATCTGGTTAGACAGTCTCTGTCCCATATGGAGCTCACAGTCTTAATCCCCATTTTACAGATGAGAAACTGAGGCACAGAGAAATTAGGTGACTTACCCAAGGTTCCCAGCAGGCAAGGGGCGGGGGCAGGATTAGAATGCAGGTTCTTTGACTCCCAAGCCCACGCTCTTTCTTTTAGGCCACACTGATCTCGAATTCACTGGGAAAGCTGAAAATGGCAAGTGATTCTGTGAACTGAGTTGACATGCTACCTCCTTCGGGTAGGAAGGGTGGCAGCTGAACATTTCTTCCCCTTTTGGCTTTAGCCAGATTCTGTTCAACTGTCCGTGATGGCAGGTGATGTTTGCTTTCACGGGCGGTAAAACTTAACAGCAGACAAGCATCCTGAGCCCTTGGAACCCAGCAGAGGAGGCTGTGAGGCTGAGGGGATTTATAAGTCACGGCCTCAATGACCCGAATGATCCCTCTTCAACCCCTAGCCTAAAAGCAGCACAGGCCTTGGAGTCGGGAGGGCCTGGGTTCTAATCCCGGCTTCTGCCATTTGGCTGCCATGTGATCTTAGGCAAGTCACGTCACTTCTCCGGTCCTCAGTTCCCGCCGACCTCTCGCCCACAACCTGCCTCTGGCCTGGAATGCCCTCCTTCCTCATATCTGACAGACAATCACTCTCCCCCATTTTAAAGATTTCTGAAGGCACATCTCCTCCAAGAGGTCTTCCCTAACTAAGCCTTCTTTTTCTCTTCTCCCACTCCCTTCTGCATCACCCTGACTTGCTCCTTTTATTCATCTGCACTCCCAGCCCCACAGCAGTCACGCATATATCCGTTATTTCTTTATTTATACTAATGTCTCTCTCCTCTAGACTGCAAACTTGTTGTGGGCAGGGAATGTGTCTGTTCTATTTTTATATTGTTCTCTCCCAAGTGCTTAGTAAAGTGCTTAGCAGACAGTGAGCGCTCAAAAAATACGACTGCCTGACTGACTTACAGACTGTAAAATACTGTGAGTCCCACTTGGGACAGGGACAGAGTCCAACCCAATTGTCTCATATCTACCCCAGCCCTTAGTTCAATGCCTAGAACCTAGTAAGTGCTTAACACATACCATAAAAAAATAAATAAATGTCCACCAAGTTTATAGGTCAAGGGACAGCCCGACCCAGGGTGGCAGCAAGAGGTGGCCCATCAGCCCAATCCCGAAGAAGAATGCCATTTAGAAAGATAAAGGATCCAGCTCTCTCCTTGCTCCTCTCTTTCCCTTCTGCCTCCTTCCCCGAAATGTAGAAAGCAGGAGTTAGCGATAGCACAAGCTGCAGAGATCCTGGGGTGGAGGTAGGGGGTGGGAGGTCTCCATGCAGAGAAAAGAGCATGGGCATCCAATGTGATAAAATAGAATCCTGCAATCTGACTGCAATTCTCCATTTCATGCCCAGATAACATATGTGGCACTTGACATACTTTTGCAGTGATGTATTTCCAATGGTCTAGGGAGGTTTTCCTCCCACTTATTTCCTAGGATGTTTTTTTCTTTAGTACTGTAATTTTCTTCCAAAGTGTTTGATCTCTAAGATGAGGCACTTTCAAAGATAGACTTTTACGCTTGGGCAAAACGGGGAGGGTTTAGTAGGGAGAGAGCGGCTATAAGAAAGGCAATTTACTCTGCCAGTAGTTTTCTGTTTCCTCCTGCCGTTATTGAAGACACTTGTGTTTAAATAAGAGCATTTCCCCTTGTGCTTGTGATACCATATCTGTTGCCAAGGAAATGATTGTGAAGTCACCAGTTTAGCATTAGGATTTTACTCAAAGATCAAGCAAAAGAGAGAGAGAGAGAGATGGTGGAGAGTCTGAAACCCCTAGTGAAACACATGGGTATCTTTAATCATCAGCAATATATATGGTTGTCATCTGCAAAAGATTAATATGGTTTTGGGTTATACCAAGAACCATTTAACTTCTGAAAAAAGAGGAAAAAAACCCCAACAAAAACCTTTTCTATCAGTGGATATTTACCTTTTGGTTGATTTAGCTGACTTGGCACAAATGAATCTTGAGCTCAAAGAAATCCAAAGAACTCCACCACAAATTCAAGGAGTAATAACAATAGCCATAAATAGCCTTCAGCAGGGGAAAATATCAGGACCCAATGGTTTCCTTATAGATTTTTATGAAAAAAAATTAAGTGATTTATGGGATTCCCATTTGCTCCAGAGGCCAAATTTTCATCTGAAGAAAGGAGAACTCCCCAAACGTTTCCAAAAGAGCCTGGTTTCACTGAACTGTAGCTGAAACCAGAGAGAGATGGCAGGCTTATCTCCTCTTTCCCTTCGCTTGGACTGTAAACCAATCAATCAATCAATCAATCAATCAAACATATTTATTGCACTTACCGTGTGTAGGGTGTAGTACTAAAGTCTTGGAAGAGTACAAACAGCAATATACTTCCCCGCCCTCGATGAGCTTACACTGAGCAAGTGCGTTTCTGGAGAGGACTGGGAGGGCAACTGCCAACTGATTTTATTTCCAAGAGTGGGGATGGAAGTGATAGGTTTATTGGTGGCCGGAGAACTTGGATTCAGTACTATTTTGGTGGGGGGAAGCAAACTTGTGCACCTGAAGAGAGCAAGGGAATCAATCCAGGGTGAGAAAGCTATACAAGGTAGCCATCGAGAGAAAAAGAAGAAAGCTGAGAAGCTCTTCTCTATGAAGGATGGCTGGCACTAAGTACAGTGTTTTGTACACAGTAAGTTCTCAAAAATATGACTGAATGAATGAACCATGTAATCAATCTAATCTAATCCTATAGATCGATGTGGGCAGGGAATGTGTCTGTTTGTTGCAATGTACTCTCCCACACACTTAGAACAGTGCTCCGCACACAGTAAGCGCTCAATAAATACAATGCAATGAATGATTGAGTGTCTGTAAATTCTTTCTGGGCCGGGAACAGTGTCTGCTAATTCTGCTGTGTTGTACTCTCCAAAGCACTTAGTACAGTGCTCTGCACGCTGAAAGCGCTCAATAAATACCCTTGATTGATTGACTGAACCGGCAGCGATGCGAAGAAATGCCAAGTCCAGCAATAGAGAGCAGTTTGCTGTATTTGAGTGTAGACCCTGGGACCTTTCCTCAATTAGAAAAGGCAGTGGTGGAAGAAGCGGAAGGGATTGGGGAAATGATCAGCTGCTACTGACTGAGAGAAGCAGAGAGAAGCAGCATGGCTTAGTGGATAGAGCACGGGCCTGGGAGCCAGAAGGACCTGGGTTCTAATCCCCACTCCACCACTTGTCTGCTGCATGACCTTGGGCAAGTTACTTCACTTCTCTGGGCCTCAGTTCCCTCATCTGAGAAATGGGGGTTAAGACCGTGAGCCCCATGTGGGACAGGGTCTGTGTTCAACGTGATTCACTTGTATCTACCCCAGCACTTAGAATGGTGTTTGGAACATAGTAAGTGCTTAACAAGTACCATTATTAAAAAATCATCTGCATTAATAGAGTTGACCATGACTGGTCACCCACTGGTTCTTTTCCCCTTGATGCTCCCCGCCTCCCCAGAAAAAGAGGGAGGAACCCCTCACAGGATAAGGCTCTGAAGCTCTCTGGGGTAGTTGCTCACTATTCCTGTGGGAGAGGGAAAGCAGTGCTCTGAGGAGAAGACGGGGGAAAGAGAAAACAGAACGAGGGAGTGGAGGCTAATGGGAAAGACGGGTCTTCAGTTGGGAGCTATGGACCAGGTGAAGAAACTGGCTGATGAGGAGAAGAAGGAAGGAAGGGAGGAGGAGGAGATGGGCCAGTATGGAAAGCATTAGAACTTTTTTCAAAGAGAGAAGGAAATAAAATTTATGAGGAAAGGATAAAAAGAAAACCCAAAAAAGGAAAAGGTAAAAGTGAAGAGACCGAGAAAGTGTGCGAAAGACAAAAACAAAAAGACAAAGAGGAAGGAAGAAAATGCGCCCGCAACTTTTTAAGTTAGTGAAATCCCAATTTATTTGTTCGTGTTCCCACAATGTATTGTATTTCCCTGGCAGCCATCCCAAAACTCCATACATCTGGGGGAGGGACAACCCACAGTGTATTCTGGTTTGAGCCTTATTAATTCCTACAGTTGGCATGTAACTCACTTAAAGGAGCATACGTTTTTGTACACTACATGCCAGGGTGGAAGGCATTTTCCCTCTCCCTTGTCTTTAAAATTAAAGCTGTGACTGGGGAGAGAACTGATTTCTAAGTAATAGAAATGAAGGGGGCTGGGCTGAAAGAGACACCCCTCGCTTCTCCCCTCCCCGCCAGAGGGATATGGTTTAGTGTCAGTTCCCTGTGAGTCAGGCAGCCTGGAGGAAAGTGGATTGTTCTGAAAGTTCCAAAGACCGGGAACCCGGCCAGCTGTTCGGCTGGGGGAAGTACCAAAGTTAATCTCGGATGGGGGTGGGCATTACCTCCTCTTGGCATGCATGTTGAATTTGTCTGTGGTCCCTGAAACCCTTGATCTACCATCTTGGTTACTCTTGGCTGTGAGTTACTTCCTGTTGGGACATTACCTGCTAAGTTGAGGGAGAAGACTAATTCTACCCTGAAGAGAAACACTTTCCCAAGAGCCTGGCCCCAATTTAAAGTCCCGTGGCACGGCTAAAATATATTTTAGGTGATTTTATTTTCCTTTCTATTCCTCCCTATGAAGGGCTGCCTGAGGGGGACATTTGCTCCGGCTGATGGACGAGGTCTCTTCGTTAGTGACAGGGAGCGGGAAAATCAGTCAATCAATCAATGGTATTTATGGAGCACTTACTGTGTGCACAGCACTGTATTAAGTGCTTGGGAGAGTACAATAGAACAGGATGACAGTTGGTAGACGTGTTTCCTGCCCTCAATGAATTTACAATCTAGAGGAAGGGAGGACATGGTGGGGCGGGCAGTGGGGCCGTGGGGGGAGTTGGGATATGATTGAGGCCAATCCCAATCGCACCAGAGAGCAGGCAGTGTGCAGAGCACTGTACGAAGCACTAGGGAGAATACCATGCAAACTCTTAAACTGTGAGAGTTCTGCAAGACTCTGAGTCCTCTCCTCTTACTCATTCTACATCCTCTCTCTGAGCAGCATCGCCTCTAGAAAAGAATACAGGGAATAGGAGTCAGAGGGCCTAAATTCTAATCACGGGCCTGACGCTTGATGTGTGACCTTGGGCAGATATCACTTGACCTCCTTGGACCTCAGCTTTCTCAGCTATTAAATGGGGATTTAATAACTTTTCTCCCTCTTGAGGGCCCCAGATGGGGCAGACATTGTGTCCAGCATGATGATCTCTTATCTACCCCAGTGCTTGGCCCAGAGCAAGAGCAAAACAATTACATTCTGTTCCCACCTCTAAGGAAATAACTTCCAAATCCATGTCTTCAGCCTGCTCTTTCTCCTGCCTCATGGGATATTTCCCCCTGGATGACCCTTCAATACCTTAAACTCAGGATGCCCCCAAGCAGAATTTATCATCCTTCCTAAACTGTCTGCTCCTTTTAACTCTCCCATCACTACAGACAACATCCTATCCTCCCTGTCTCAGCAGTTTGTAACCTTGATGTCATCTTTGACTTCTCTCTGTCATTTACCTCCCACGTTCAGTCTGTCTTCCTGACAATCCTTCTGCTAAGGTATTTGAAGAATCCTTTCCCTCTTCTCCACCACCCCTCATCACTCTTTGGCGGGATTATTGTAAAAGTCTGGTCTCCCTGTGTCAAAACCCTCTCTGCCTTAATATCCTGAATATAGCTGCAGGTATCATCATCTTAAAAGGCTGTACAAGGCATAACACTGCCTTTGTCAAAAACCTCCGATTTTTTTTTGGAGGCTACTATTTCTTTGGATAGCGGGGGGAACCCAATAAACAAAACCTGGTTTCATTGTGGTATTCATTAAGGGCTTACTATGTGCCAAACACTGTATTTAAGCACTGGGTTAGATGCAACATAATGAGGAAGACACAACCCCTGACCCATCAGGGAATAATAATAATAATAAAGGTATTTAAGTGCCAACTATATGCCAAGCACTGTTCTAAGAGCTGGGGTAGATAAAAGGTAATCAGGTTGTCCCATGTGGGTCACGGTCTTAATCCCCATTTTACAGATGAGGTAACTGAGGCACAGGGAAGTTAAGTGACTTGCCCAAAGTCACACAGCTGACAAGTGGCAGAACTGGGATTAGGACCCATGATCTTGGACTCTCAAGCCCTTGCTCTTTCCACTAAGCCACGCTGCTTCACACAGACTAAGGGGTAGGGAGAACAGGCATTCTTTCTCCATTTTAAGGATGAGGAAATTGAGATACGTTTCCTGCCTCCAGTGAACTTACAGTCTAGAGGGGGAGACAGATATTAATAGAAATAAATACATTACAGATGTGTACATAAGTGCTGTGGGGCTGAAGGAAGGGTGAATAAAGGGAGCAAATCCAAGTGTAAGGGCAAATCAGAAGGGAATGGGAGAAGAGGAAATGAGAGCTTAGTCAGGGACTTAGCCCCATTTCCCTTTCCCAGCAAAGTCAGACCATTCCTCCAGTTTGATCTACTAGCTGGTGAGAACACTGAGCAAATCAGCCCACCCATCCCCACCCACCCCTCAAATCCTGAGGTACATAAAGTTGAGTAAATATCCTTTTTACCATCCCATATCCACCACCTTGTCAAATCAAGAAATATTCTGGCGTATTCTGGAGTTTGTAGGTACCTGCCAATCTCAGAAGTTCTCATAGCCTCTAATAATCATAATGATTGTGGTATTTGTTAAGCATTTACTATGTGCCAGGCATATTCTTGAGGTAGGAATATGCATTTTGCTTCCAGCATATTCTCCCTGTTACTTAGTGAGGTACCCTGCAACTCGTTAGGGGCTTAGTAAATATCACTGATTGATCTTTTGTTTCTCTCTTGCCCATAGCTTTAAATACTTTCTAAAAAAATTATTTATTTTTTCAATATCTGCCTTCCCCTCTAGACTGTAAGTTCATTACGAGCAGGGAATGGCTCTGCTAATGCTGTTGCACTGTACACGCCCAGGAGTTTAGAACAGTGCTCTGCACACAGTAAGCATTCAATAGATACCATGGATTGATGGATTGCTTTCTCTTTTTACGTGTTGGGCAATCTCTCCCTCTTCCATTCTGACATTTGTCTGAGTCATTCCAAAAACAGGCAAATGGCAAGAAACAAAGCAAATGCCAGTCAATTCTTGGCTAATAAGTCTTATTAGAAGCTACTTTCAGTGTGTCTATAGTGAGACTAACTGAGCTTTACAACTCATCGGTTCTGACTTTCCAACACAAGCCCCCTTGAGGACATTAGCTTCACAGCTGAAGCTAAAGCTAAATCAGTCAATGGATCAGTCAATCGTATTTGCTGAGGGCTTAGCGTGTGCAGAACGCTGTACTAAGCACTTGGGAGAGTGCAATATATTCAATACTAAATGCATGCCATCTAATGATTGATTATTTGGAAATATAAGGATACACAAAAATAATGGCAGCCTGTGAAACAGAAGAGGGCAGAGAAATGCAAGAAAGAATTGGGCTGAGATAGGTCAATTCCTCCTGCACAATCTCATTTTACAAGCGGGAGCTAATAAGTGGCATTGATTCACTGGCCCTGTTCAGCATGATACAGTAAATGCTCAATAAATACGACTGATGAGGATGATGATGACTTATAAGTTATCCTCCTTTCCTGTCATTCTTATGATAATAATTATAATAATTATTATTTATTTATTATTATTATTATAAATGATAAGTAATTTGTTAAGTGCTTACTATGTGGCAGGCACTTTTCTAAGCACTGAGGTAGATAGGAATTAATCAGGTTGGACATGGTTCCTGTCCCACATGGGGCCTCAGTCTTCATCCCTATTTTATAGATGAGTTAACTGAGGCACAGAGAAGTAAAGTGGCTCGCCCATGGTCACACAGCAGACAAGTGGTGGAGCCGGAACTAGATTCCTTCAGATTCCCAGGCCTGAGCTCCATTCACTAGACCATGCTGCTTTTCAATGTGATCTACAGTGCGGTCATTTAAAGCACATTGTGACACAATCAAAAGTTGCAAAAGGGTTTTGCAAGGGAGAGAGAAAATGGATCTTTGGCACTTTGAGGCCAAAGTTTTCATGTGTTGTAAACTGACCTGAGAACAGCTTGTTTCCACCCTATGCATTCCATAGGAGAAGTCGTCAGTGAGTGTAATCGCATCAGAGCCGATCACGTCATAGAAGGAAGGCCACCCTGGAACAGAGATGGGACACAGACACAAGAGATAAAATGGGTTTGGATTAGAAATGCAATTTTACAAAATGGAAATCCTCCATTCATGTCTCACACTTAACTTTTCGATTTGAGAAAGTCAAAATGAAAGGAACTGGCCCTTTTTGAGGTAAAGTATGTTTATGAGGTAAAGGATGTATGTTATGGTCCATGGCTTTCTTTCTACTATGGTTAAAATCAACTACATAAAAACCCCATTATTCATTCCAGGGACTTGTAGTCTTATCTTCCACAGGACTTCCGTCCATATCTGTAATTCATTTATTTATATTTACATCTGTCTTCCCTTCTGGACTTGTAAGCTCCCTGTGGGCAGGGAATGGTGACTGTTATAGTGTTATGTTGTTATACTGTACTCTCCCAAGTACTTAGTACAGTGCTCTGGACACAGTAAGGACTCAATAAATATGACTGGTTGACCAATCATTCCTCTAGACTGAAAACTCGTTGTGGGCAGGGACCGTGTCTACCAACTCCATTATTCTGATATATTGTACTCTCCCAAGCATCTAGCAGAGTGCTCTGCACATAGTAGGTGCTCAATACATACAATCGATTCACTGATTATCATCAGCAGCAGCAGCATATTTTTTAATGGTAATGGCTAAGCGCTTACTATTGCCAGGCACTGTTCTAAGCTCTGAGTTAGATACAAGATAATCGGGTAGGACACAGTCCACGTCCCACAGAGGGCTCACAACTTACCCCGTTTTATGGATGAGGTAACTGATCGATTGACTGATTCACACCCACTGATGGAAATTCAGCTTCAGACCCAAAGGACACCCAGTCTCCGCTTCTCTAGAAAGCTCCAATCTGTCTTTCATGTTCAATTAAAACACATTGTTCAGCTCCTTCCCTAAATAACTTCCCTGAGTGAGAAGTGGAGTAAACTATAGAACTTCTGAGAATAGAATACAGTCTCTGAAGCTTCTAGTGGATAGAGGTCGGGCCTGGGAGCCAGAAGTACCTGGATCCTAATCCCAACTCCGCCGCTCGTCTGCTAGATGGCCTTGGTTCCCTCACCTGTAAAATGGGGATTAAGTCTGTGAGCTCCATGTGAAACAGGGATTGGGTCCAACCTGATTATCTCGTATCTTCCCAAGTATGTATGACAGTGCCTGGCGCATAGTAAGCGCTTGGCAGATACCATAAAAAAAAATGTTTCTTCCATTTGAAAGTCAATTCTCTACACCATCATGGCTCCAGAGTATGCTTTGGCACCCGGTTTAAAGACCCCAACTTTAAAATGGGTTTAGCTTAATGTTTTTGGAAGAGCATTCAGAGCTGTGATAAGCCCGGAATCAGCCGAATGAGAAAAGTTTACCACCATTGTAAGCTCTAGACTGTAAACTCATTATGGTCAGGGAATGTGTCTGCTCATTCTGTTGTACTGTAGTCGCCCAGGTGCTCAGTACAAAGTTCTGCACATAGTAAGTGCTCAATAAATACCACTAACTGCTTGAGCACTGACATACATTCCGATTTTCCTCATCAAGTCCTAAGGATTCCATTTTCTGTAAATTTCCCCCCAAAATAAGCCCACAGACACTAATGTGAGGCTTGCTGGAGGGCTTGTGCACCCAAATGATGAAAGACGTGTGAAGTTGCTGAATCACGGGTGCATTTTTGCAGGAACAAAATTGATTCCTGCAGAAAGGTGACTGCTCTTGAAAAGTGTGCCCTGTACTGTTAACAGGACTGAGGAAATAAAACAGATTTCAACATTTAACAGACTTCTGGTTTCAAAGAAAAACTAATTAGTTTGGGCCAACTCTGTAGAGGAAAAAAAAAAACCCAACCAAATCCAACAGTATTGCATTCAGCGGTGACTATTAGATTGACTAAGGGAAGTTAAATTTAGATTAGTTTGCTTTCAAGATGTCCACAAATCACCAGGAAAACTTTAATGGTTTACACCATAAAGCGACGGTTCACAAAAGTAGGTAGTCTTTGCCTTCTCAGACCGAGAAGTCAACACAAATGACCTCTTCTATCTTGGACCATTTAAGTGAGTTGGTCGGTCTTGTTTGCTCATTTTAGAAAGGTTGCAATTTTTTTAAAAAATGGTATTCCTTAAGCGCTTACTATGAGCCAGGCACTGTAGTCTAATCCGTCCCGCTTGATTGGCTTGAATCTACCTCAGCGTCTGGCACATAGTAAGTGCTTAACAAATCCCATGTGACTGAGGTACGAAAGCTTCATTAGTTACTCAATACAAGACTCTGAGTCACGATCCAGTCATCTCCTGAGGAAAGCGCTAGGACATCTCTGCCTAAGGGGAATCGATCAATAAAACGGTAGCATTTACTGAACCCCTATTAAATACTGAGCACTGTACTAAGTGTTTGAGAGAGTTCAGCATTCTCTTATACTCTCCCAAACCCTCAGTACTGTGCTCTGCACAGAGTAAGCGTTCAAAAATACAACCGATTGATTTAGCAGAAGCAAAACACACATTTTCTGCCCTCAAGAAACTAACCATCTAAAGGGGGACGCCAGCAGACATAAATTATTTAGAGACAGCACAAGCCAGAGAAAGCTAATAATGGAGATACAGAGACCAGCAGAAATCAATCGTGCTACCATCTTGAACATTCTACCACTGCTGCATAACTATAAAATTAATCCCAGGCCGATAGCACTGAACCGAAGCTCCTAATTTCCAAGTTTACATCCTGGAAGAAAATTAGGCCTATATATAACTCTTACAGGCCCCACTTTAGTGCATCTAACTACCTATACTACATACAGTTTTGCTGGGAACTAGATAATCCCTTCGGTCAAAAAGTACAATATTCCTTCCAAGGGCTCCCCAAGAATAAACACAGACAGTGGGAGCATCGGGCTTAATGTTAACTGTCATCATGTGGGAAAAAAATACCCTAAAAACCAAAAACGAAACATTGCAATTCCTTTTTTTAAATGGTAATTGTTAAGCATGTGCTATGGGATAGGCACTGTACTAAGCGCTGGGGTAGATACATGCTAATCAGGTTGGGACTATGGTAGTCATAGTCACAGTCCCCATTTTACCAATGAGGTAACTGTGGCACAGAGAAATTAAGTGACTTGACCCAAGGTAACACAGCAGAGAAGTGGCCGAGCCGGGATTGGAACCCAGGTCCTTATGACTCCCAGGCCCATGCTCTATCCACTAGGCCTCGCTGAAACATGCAAGGACCTGCGGGTAATGCCTTCCAGAAACAGAAATGGAGAATTTCGACTCCTTCCTTCATCATCCACATCTTACCTGGCTCTATAGCACACTGCATTTATTCCTGAAAAGCTGCGCTCGGTCGGGTACGAGTGAATACAGTTGGGTCCTGCCAGTTTGGATTATATGTATATATTAGCGTATTTCCCGGCTCCTCCATTAGATGTAAAGTGATGTGACCACAGGAAGTCTGTCTCTCATTTCTTTTTTAACACTCTTCGATAACCAATACGGTGCTCTGGACGTAGAGGGAACCGTCGCTGAATCCGGGCTAATAACGCTAAACACTTGCTGCTAATGGGGCTTTGCAAAAATGATAGCAATCTCTTAGACTATGAAGACGAATGTATGTCATGTCTAGGGATATGCTATTTACAGGATTTCCCACCAGATTTTAGCAAAGGGTGGAGTGGGGAGGAAGTCTCAAATGGTTTCAGTGTGTGCTGGGAAAGTGTCGACGCTTGAAAAAGGACATTCGTTTGTTTACCTTGGCATCCCCTAAATGCTGGGAGAGGTTCTGAGGGAAGGGAGCACTGTGGGATAGCACAGCGAATTTTTCGAGGAACACCATTCTTCCAACGGCGCTTTCAATAGCCCTCGCCAGACGTTGCGGAGGAAAGTTCTGGACTCCATCAATCACTCAATGGCGATTACTGAGCGTGTACTGTGTGCACATAGAATGCTGTACTGGGAGTCAGAAGGACCCGGGTTCTAATTCCGACTCTGCTGCTTGTCTGCTGCGTGACTCTGGGCAGGTGACTTTGCATCTCAGTTCCCTGTTCTGTAAAATGGGGATTAAGACTGTGAGCCCCATGTGGGACAGGGACTGCATCCAACCTGATTAGCTTGTATCTACCCAAGCGCTTAGAACAGTGCCTGGCACCGACTCTGCACTCAACAAACAAATTTCTTTTTAAAAAAAGGTTCTGTAAAGTACAAGAGTACAATACAACAGTGTTGGTAGACCTGTTCCCTGCCTACATACCATCTGGGGAGGGAAGCAGACATTCGCGTAAATAAATCATTTTAGATATGTACGTAAGTGCTTTGGGGTTGAGGGTGGGGTGAATAACAAATACCCAAAGGCCACAGATTCAAGTGCAAGAGGAACAGGAGATAAAGGCGACCACACTGAATAACTGATATCGTTAAGCGCTTACTCTGTGCTAAGAACTGTACTAAGCGCCTGGGTAGATAGAACCTATTCAGGCCCCACATGAGGCTCACAGTCTGGAGAACAGGTATTGAATCCCGATTTTGCAGATGAGGGAACTGAACCACAGAGAAGTGGAGCGACTGGCCCAAGGTCACCCAGCAGGTCCAGGGTGGTGCCGGAATTAGAACCCAGGTCCTCTGACACCCAGGACCGTGCTCTTTCCACTAGGTTACATTGCTTCTCATCACCCTTGTACCTGTCATTTATTTATTTCTATTGATGCTTGTCTCCCCCTGTACACACTAAGCTTGCTGGGGCGGGGAATGTGTCTATTATTATATTGTACTCTTCCAACCACTTAGTACAGTGCTCTGCATACAGTAAGCACTCAATAAATACGATTGAATGAAATAACATTGATTGACTTCCTGTCAGGGCCTGTCCCTTTCCAAACTGAACCCTGTTGATCCTCCTCATTTGCTTCCTGGCTTGCTCCCTTTAATAATAATGTTGGTATTTGTTAAGCGCTTACTATGTGCAGAACACTGTTCTAAGCCCTGGGGGAGAAACAGGGTAATCAGGTTGTCCCACATGAGGCTCACAGTTAATCCCCATTTTACAGATGAGGTAACTGAGGCACAGAGAAGTTAAGCGACTCGCCCACAGTCACACAGCTGACAAGTGGCAGAGCAGGGATTCACACCCATGACCTGACTCCCAAGCCCAGGTTCTTTCCACTGAGCCACACGGCTTCTCTTTACTCTTCCCGCCTCCCAGCCCCAAAGCACTTATGTACATATCTGTCATTTTATTTATCTGTATTGATGTCTGTCTCCTCCTGCCTCAGACTGCGAGCTCTCTGTGGGCAGTGAATGTCACTGTTTATTGGTGAACTGTACTCTCCCAAGCACTTAATACAGCGCTCTGCCACACAGTAAGCGCTCAATAAATACAATGAAATGAATGAACGAAGGGATGAATTTGCTGTCCTCCAGCTTCCTGCCACCCACTACAGAAAAGGGAAACCCGACCCAAAGTTCTGCAGAGGACCCTCACCGGTTTGGTTTCACCACCAGCGATCAAGCCCAGAACATCCCTTACTCCAAAACGAAGAGTCCAACGGCAGAGAAGCCACAGCGATGACAGTATTTTGGAAGAGGAATTCCTCCATCATGTGAAACTATTTAAAGGAGGGAGCTCTTCCTTGCTGTAAAAATCCTCAAAGGATCCTCTCCCCCGGCCCCCCCGCCTCCTAATAATCAGGACAGTGCTTCGGAGGGTGATAGGCCAAGACTGAAGCAATCTGTGTCTCGTTGAGAAAATTATCTAGAGAAAAAGGGTCGGGGGACGTGTTTATGTCAGTTTTGACATTAAAGAAAATCATCCATCCTCCTTTCTCTGTGCTTTTCCTTCTTGGTCATCTCACACAACTATTTGTTTTGGACACGTTCCATGCTCTTTTTAAAAGGAAGTCCCACGCAGACCTGTGTAAACACAGTGTGGCTTTTCCCCACCACCGTGATGGTCTTTTGTTACGATCGGGTGGGCTGGATTGGATCCGTTGGCTTCCTCATTTCAAAATCCAGAAAACTGCGGTTTTCAGCTGCCA
The DNA here is from genome assembly GCF_004115215.2 of Ornithorhynchus anatinus. Lineage (NCBI taxonomy): Eukaryota > Metazoa > Chordata > Mammalia > Monotremata > Ornithorhynchidae > Ornithorhynchus > Ornithorhynchus anatinus. The sequence continues at coordinate 15,763,396 of NC_041741.1, read as the reverse complement.
GGCCGTTCTTATGAAATATTTATTAAGCATCCACGGGCTGGGATCTCCCTACCTCAACCCACTGAGCCTCTCCTCTCCGGGTGAAACTCCTTCCGGTACGTCCGTTCCGAAGCAGAAAACGGAAGTAGCGTGGCTTAGTGGAAAGAGCGCGGGCTTGGGAGTCAGAGGTTGTGGGTTCTAATCCCGGCTCTGCCACTTATCAGCTGTGTGACTTTGGGCAAGTCACTTAACTTCTCTGTGCCTCTGTGACCTCATCTGTATAATGGGGATTAAGACTGTGAGCCCCACGTGGGACAATCTGATTACCTTGTATCTACCCCAGCGCTTAGAATAGTGCTTGGCACATAGTAAGTGCTTAACAAATACCATCATTATTACTATTATTATTAGAGGCAATTAAGAGAACGGGAAAATCCACAGACGCAGACAAAAAACAAGAGAATGAGGTTGCCAGTGCCCTTCAACGCCATCATCGTTTACTTGGGCATCAGCGACACCCCCCTAAATCGAACCATCCTATTTATTGAGCACCTGCGTGTGCACAGCACTGTACTAAGTGCTTGGGGGAATACAATGTAACACAGTTGCACTATACACCATACTAAGCACTTGGGAGAGTACAATAAAACAATAAACTTGCCACTGGTTCCCTCCCTCATTAGACTGTGAGTCCCTCAGGGATCGGGCCTGGATTATCATCTTTGTAGCTCTACCCGGCTGTTAGTAAAGGGCTCTAGAAAAAGCACTCACCACATGCAATAAATAATAACAGTAATGAATAAATTTTTCATGAGTCGTGCCCACAACGAGGTTACAGTCTAGAGCGGGGGAGATGGACACTAATAGAAATAAATTACAGATATGTGGGTTATGAGAGGCAACGCAGGCTAGTAGAAAGGGCATGGACCTGGGAGTCAGGGATCCTGGGTTCTAATTCCGGCACCACCACGTACATGCTGGGTGACCTTGGGCAAGTCACTTCACTTCTCTGTGGCTCCGTTCTCTCAGTTCAGTGCTCTGGACACAGTAAGTGCTCAATAAATATGATTGACTGACTGCAAAATGGGGTTTCAATACCTGTGCTCCTTCCTACTTAGAAAGTGAGCCTGAAGTGAAAGGGACTTGCTTTCTACTCCAGAACTCAGCAGGGTGTTTGGTACATAGAAAGTACTTACAAATACCACAATTATTATTATTATTGTTATTATTATTACCATGGAAGGAGGCCCACACATTTTAAAGACATTCTGCAGCACTACCAAACAAAAAGACACAGCCGCGGGCTGTTGGAGACTCCTGAAGTGGACGGACCACCCTGGTGAGCGGAAGCAGGAAACTATCAGTCAACTTGAGCCGATGTTTTCAGAGGACTGAGATATTAATGATAATAATAATGACCGAGACATTTGTTAAGCGCTTACTATGTGCTGAGCACCGTATGAAGCACTGGGGTAGATCCAATCCCCACCCCACGTGGGGCTCAAAGTCTCAGTAGGAGGGAGAACAGGGATCGAATCCCCATTTTACGGATGAGGAAACTGGGGCACAAAGAAATTAAGCGACACGCCCAACGTCACACAGCAGAAAAGTGGTGGAGTCGCGATTAGAACCCAAGTCTTCTGACCTCCGGGGCCATGCTCCTTCTACTAGGAAACAACAGCATAGCAAGGAACTCAGGCAAGTTCATAGGCAGGAATAAGATCTGGCCATCAAGAGCAAAATCTTTGAAAATGAAGGAAAATGGGGCAGGGTGCGTGCGTGCGTGCGTGCGTGTGTGTGTGTGTGTACGTGCTTTGGTTACCCACTTCCATCACATACATCACATACAAGGGTGCTACATCTGAAAAATACTGGGTGGAACATTTATTTGGACACAATTTCTGATTTATTTATCTTGTATCTACCCCAGCCCTTAGTGCTTAGTACATATTAGGCATTGAAAGACTACAATCACAGTGACTGTCATTTTTTATGAATCTGTAGATCTCTTGAACCTGAATCTTTTTGTAATTGCAGATATGAATCTGAAGCAGCCTGAATTTCTTCCGCCTATGCTTTTTCATGAGTCATAAAATTTCACAATTTTTAAATGTTTAGAATGCTCCTCAGTAAGTGGATAGGTCTAGTCCAGGGGTCTTTTAACGATCTACAATGGGTAAGTCACTCAACTTCTCTGTGCCTCAGTTACCGCATCTGTAAAAGGGGGATTAAGACTGTGTTTCCCAACATGGGAGATGGATTGTGTCCAACCTGATTAACTCGAATCTTGTCTTTTGCCGTCAAGTTGTTTTTGACCCATAGCGACGCAACAGACACATCTCTCCCAGAATGCCCCGCTGTCCATCTGCAATGGTCTGGGAGTGTAACCACAGAGTTTTCTTGGTAATGATACTGAAGTGGTTTACCATTGCCTCCTTCCTCAGGTAAATTTGAGTCTCCACCCTCGACTCTCTCCCCCGCTGCTGCTGCCCAGCATGGGAGAGTTTTGACTTGAAGCAGATTGCCTTCCACTGGCTAGCCACTGGACAAGTTAGGAATAGAATGGTTAGGCCTCTGCTTGACTCTCCCTCTCGTAGCTGAGTCTGGTAGAGTACTGGAAACTCTCCAGGTGCGACCCTGAGAAGAGAACTCGAATCTACCCCAGCACTTAATACAGTGCCTGGCACATAGTGAGTGCTTAACAAATACTATAAAAAATACCTGCTCTCCTTCCTACTTAAGTCTGTGAACCCAATGAAGGCCAGGGACTGTGTCCAACCTGATAAACTTGTATCCCTCCAAGCCCCACCCACCAGTGCTTAGTATAGTGCTTGGCAAATAGTAAGTGCTTAACAAATACCATAAAAACACCTGTTCTCCCTCCTACTTAGATGGTGAACCTCATGTGGGACAGGGACTATGTCCAACCTGAGAATCCTGTATCTACTCTAGTGCTTAGAACAGTGCTTGACACACAAGAAGCACTCAACAAATACCATTTAAAAAATGGGGGAAGGTGAGGGAGTTTACTGGACAGGTTCTACATTTCCAAGGCAAATAGTCAGTGATTTTAAGAGCCAACAGAGACTTCATCTCATAACCGGGCAGTCCATTACTGTTATTATTTATTGCACGTGGTGAGTGCTTTCTCTAAAGCCCTTTACTAACAGCTGGGAAGAGGTACAAAGATGATAATCCAGGCCCAATCCCTGAGGGACTCATAATCTAAAGAGGGAGGGAACCGGTGGCAAATGTACAAAGAGAAATAAACATAAGAAATAAAACGAAACCAATGAATGAGCAAACAAGACTAGGCTGGTGTTAGTGTGTGGGCTGTGTTGTAGTAGGAAATCATGGCATATTGGATAGAGCACGGGCCTGGGAGTCAGAAAGTCACGGGTTCTAATCCCATCTCTGCCGCTTGACTGCCATGTGACTTTCGGCAAGCCATTCCACTTCTCTGGGCCTCAGTTCTCTCATCTGGAAAATGGAGATTGAAACCATGAGCCCCACGTGGGATGGGGACTGCGTCCAACCCGATTTGCTTGTATCCACTCTGATACAGTGCCTGGCACATGGGAAGCACTTAACAAACACCACAATTATCATTAAATCAGTGAGGTGAGGAAGGAGGGTGGTAAGGATGGTGAGGAGCTTCTGTTGCGTGAGAAGGTGGATGAACAACGACTGGAGGTTTTTGAGGAGAAGACTGAACACTCTCCTTACTCTCCCAAGATACTTAGGGTTAGCCACTCATAAAGAGCCCAACTCTAGGCTCCTGAGGACATTAACACCTAAAAAATAGACTCTAGACTACATCCCACCGCACACACTAAGGGATCCAATGCCAAGTGTTTATTTAAATCCACCTTAGAACACACAAACTCCATATAAATTTCTGTCGGTTCCACGTGGCCTATTATAATTTTGAAAGCAAGTCCTGATGACTCCTGGAGAGCATTCCCAACATTGAGCTCCCAGGAATGTGGTACTGTATCCTAGGAAGCTGTGGACCCACTGACCTCTGCCCCCTCTGTTTCTCTGATGGAAAGGTGTGAGGAATAGGTACCTGGAACTCTAGTTTCCCATATCAATCATCAATCAGACAGTCAATCATAGTTATTGAGCACTTACTCTGAGTACAGTAGAGCACTGTACTAAGCATTTGGGAGAGTATAGAGTTAGTCGAGGCCTTCCAGATTAAGCCTTCTTTTTCCCGGTTCGCTCTCCCTTCTGCAGCATCAAAGCACTTGGATGTTGTGACCTTTGGACATTTGATATTCACCCCACTCCCAACTTCACTTATGTACATATCTTTAAATGATATAACATGAATTATGTATTTATATTACTGTCTGTCTCTCCTCTGGACTGTAAGCTAGTTATGGGCAGGGAGAGTGTCTGCTAATTCTGTTATATTATACTCTCCCAAACACTTAGTACAGTGCTCCACACATAATTTTTTGATTGATTCACTGACAGGATCCCTGCCCTCAAGGAACCCATAATCCAGCAGGGGAGAAAACCGTTAACTCACAAGTTGGGTGAAGTGATCGAGTGTAAAGGTATAAGTATAAACTTTGTAGCGGGATGGGGGAGAGAAGTACAAGGGTTTAGGTGACACAGAAATGCTAAGGGCCTTTTGTGGGGAGATGGATTAATCATTGATAATGATGATGGTGATCTCTAGACAGGAAGCTCTTTTTTTATTGCATTTGTTAAGTGTTTACTGTGTGCCAGGTACTGTTCTGAGCTCGGAGTTAGATACAAGATAATTAGGTTGGACACATTCCATGTCCCACATGGGAATCACAGCAGTAATCCCCGTTTTATAGATGAGGGAAGTGAGGCACCGAGAAGGGAAGTGACTTGCCCAAGGTCGCACAACAGGTGGTGGAGCTGGAATTAGAATCCGGGTCTTTTTGACTTCTGCTCTAGCCACTAGGCCACACTGATTGATCGATGATGGCAACAACTTGCTTCTAAGCACTCTTTCTCGCCAAACACGAGTCCTTGATTTTGTTTTTGAGCAAGTATGTCATCTAATGGCCATCTAGCAAGACAAATAAGTTTATTTCTGGTGAATTATCCACTGTCTTCTATTATCCACTCCTGTTCATAACTAGGGCATAATTGAGAGTTGATTTTTGGCCTCAATATTTAGCTCCTTTGGGAGTACTCTTTCAGTTGTGGAACTAGCCTGCCGTGGCCTTTAAGCTTTGCAGGGAATGTAGCTCCAGTCTTCACGTTATCTCTACGTTTGCTCTTAGTAATAATAATAATAACTTTAGTATTTGCTAAGCACCCATATGTGCCAGGCACTGTACTAAGTGCTAGGGTGGATACAAGCAAATCAAGTTGGACACAGTCCCTGTCCCCCGTGGGGCTCATCATCCCCATTTCACAGATGAAGAAACCAAGGCACAGAGAAGTAAAGTGACTTGTCCAGGGTGACACAGCAGACAAGTGGCAGAGCCCAGATTAGCACCCATAACCTTCTGACTCCCAGGCCCATGCTCTATCCACTGTGCCATGCTGCTTCTCTACAGTTCTTCCAACATGCATGCTCTGCACCCAGTAAGCACTCAATAAATACAACTGAATGAACGAATGAACATGCTCCCACATGTGGATCCTAACTACAGGTAGTCCTGACCACAGCCATGAAAACCGACACTGAAAATAGGACTCTAGGAACCCATATCTGACTTTCAGACTCAAGTCTTCAGGGCAATTTTCTACTACCAGGAGTGAGAGTGTTCACATTTTGTACCTGGAATGGCAATGAAGTCCTGCTGAGTTATATTATCCAACAGGCAGGTTTTGTCGCTTTTCTTTGTGAGCATTCAAATTCAGTAATTAAGCAAGCCACCTTTTCACATTGGCAGATAATTGGGCCTCATTCTGACTCCTGTATTAAAATTACTCTTGTCAGAAACCACTGAAACCGCTAGAAATATTCCAAAATAGACGGTTGAGTTAGTCCAAAACCCGGCGGGGAGATGTCGGAGGCATTTGGGAAGAGATATCAATGACGGTAGGTTTAAATAAAAACCTTTCAAACATTACAAAATGGCCATCTAGCAAAACAAATAAGTTTGTTTCTGGCAACTTTCCATGGCTAGCACCTTCTTTACTATGTTAGTCTCACAGAATGGGAGAAAGGAGAGGAGGAGGTTTCGAATGAACATTCCAATTTGATTTTATTCATTAAGAACTCTGACTCAAAGGATGGCTGCAAAAAAAAAAAACAACAACCCACAAAATCCTTTGCCTTGTAATCTCAGAATCTGAGTTAAGCAGATGAAAATCATTTGCTTTGAATTGGCATATTATTGGGGTAGTTAGAAAAATGAGGAAAGAGGGCTTTTTTTTCTTTTCATATCTGTTTTAGAATTTTGCAGACTGGTACCAAACTGTTCTTTCTTTGTCTTGCTTATCAAAAATGAGGGCTTTTTTAAAAAATGACCACAAAAAAATTCTAAATTTAGAAATCCCAAATCCTTTACGTCTAGAATTATTTCAGGCATTTGAACCCATTAAGGACAAACAGCATGTCGAAAGGCTGTCAAGAGCAACTTAGGTGTCTCTTGAGCTGTGTGAACATCTGGTGCCTATTCTCTTTAGAGATTAATAATGTAACTCTGCTTCGGCTGGCTTTACTAACTCCTTGAGCGCTGCACACGATTTTTAAAATGGCTCCGAACGCATGAGATCAGGAACGCATGAGGAGGATGAGATGCCATGTTGTCAAGAGCCACAACCTTGTCAGAAATATTAAAGGAGCACGAGGCAGAAACGGCTATGAATAATTCCTTTTTTGGTTTATGTTTAATAAAAAAACTACTGAACCTGACTCTATTTAACCAAACTGGGGCTGGAGTAAATAGAAGGAGCTGGGGTGGGGGGAATGGGGTGTTCTTTCCCTGCCCCATCAGTGTCTCTTCTTCCTTTAAATCATGGCTAATGTTTTAAAAATATATCTCCTACATAAGTCAGTTGTGGACCTTCAGCGTCAAAGGCTCTGAGTAACATCACGTGAAACAGCCTAACCTTAAGCTATAATTTTTAACTGCCATTAAAAAATGTCTGTCAAACTGTTTTTAAATTTAGTGTTGACCTAGTAACCTCCATCCAAAGTATCCAACATTAGATGATTGTTTTATTTTGCTTCCCCAAACTCTCCTGCTCAGCGTAGCTAATGCATAGAGCTTTACAATTTATATAAACCCTATTGGCTCTTTAAGGCCGAGAAATGATGCTTAGAGAGCGGGAGGGGGGTGGTTGTTGAAAGTGTGGGGTGATTTTAACAGGGCCGGCAGTGTGATATAATGCAAGCAATAAAATACAGAGTCCCTTGTTCTCTATGTGAAGTACAGATTGGGAATGAGCAACTGACCAGTCCATTTGAAGTACTTTATCAGTTCTCTTAGTGCCACAGCTCAATTTTAGTGTCTTCGATTAAACAAGAAAAGGCTCGCTGTTGGACAACTGATTCTAATGAACTCATAATTCACATCAAATGCCAAACGGTTCTTCTCCCAGTAGGATGTGAAGCACCTCTGAAGAGATGATTTCTTCTTGGAAAAGGCAGCTAGTTTTCAAAATTGTTTTCTTCAGTTGTATTTTCTCTTGAAATGTGTTCTCTCCAAATGAGATCAGTTCCTCCAAACTTCTGGTCAAACATTAAGATCCCGTAATAATAATTAATAATAATATGTTATTATTATTATTGTATTTGTTAAGCACTTACTATGTGCCAAGCTCAAAGCTCTGGGGTAGATACAAGTTAATCAGGTTGGACACAATCCCTGACCCACATGGAGCTCACAGCCTTCATCTCTATTTAACGGATTAGGGAACTGAGTCCCAGAGAAGTTAAATGACTTGCCCAAGGTCACATAGCAGACAAATGGCAGAGTCGGAATTAGAACCCAGGTCCTTCTGACTCCCAGGCCCGTGTTCTATCCATTAAGCCATGCTGTTGGGCTTTATTTAAGCAAAATCTGAAATTAAAATAGTCCTTCCTTTCCATGTGTTCCCTGAACACACATATCTCTGAGGGTTTGGTCTGTATCACGCCATTAAGGTATGTTAAAATTGACTTCACGAACACAGCCTTCAATACGTGGTGTGGGAAAGCCATTTCTGAAGGACATGTCTAAAGAGAACAGATTGCTGAGAAAAGCTATTAAAAACAAATCTTGGGGAGGAAAAACATTGCTCAGAATTGTTTACATGACAAAAGATGTTTTGCATTTGCAGGAGGCTCATGGCAAGGTTGAAGTCATTTATCAAACACTGTTCAGTTCCCATTCTATTAAAATTTTCCAATAAGATATATCAGAAAGCCCTGAACTGACTCACTCCAAACACAAAGGCACGGGACCAACTCATGGCCTCCTTAGAAAACTGTCCCTTCTTTTCTAATGAATGAGAGTGGTATTTGTTAAGTGCTTATTATGTGCCAGGCACTGTAATAAACACTGGGATGGATACAAGCAAATCACAGAGGAAACAGTCCCGGTTCTACCAAGGACAGTAGACTGTTTTCCTCGGCTGGACTGTAAGCTCACTGTGGGCAAGGAATGTGTCTGGTACCTTGCTACACTGTACTCTCCCAAGCACTTAAACAGTGCTCTGCACACAGTAAGTGCTCAATAAATACTATTGACTAAGTGTCTACTGAAGAACCCTGGTTAAGCCAAACAGAAGACAAAAACTGTCATTATTGATCCATCAAACCATCATATTTATTGAATGCTTAATGTGTGCAGAGCACTCTACTAAGCACTTGGGAGAGTACAATCTAACAGAGATGGTAGGTGCACTCCCTGATCACGTTGAGCTTATAGTCGAGAGGGGGAGATTCATTATTCGTTAGAAATTCACTAGGCACTAATATGTTAATGCATAACCTTCAGATTGAAAGGCAAGGACGCTATTTATAATCTGTGCCTTTTTCTACTTTTGTAAGCTCCTTTGAGGGCATGGATGGTGACTACTAACTCTGTTGTACTATATTCTCCCAAGTGCTTAATACAATACTCGGCACGCTGTACACAAGCACTCAATAAATACCACTGATGGATCGAATTCTAAACTTGAGTTCAGTTAAGAACTTGGTCGGTGAGAAATGAAATATTGAGATTCCTTGGTAATGTTGGCATTGAAGACAAATTGAGGTGTGGGTGGGTGGGTTGGGAGGTGGGGTATTGTCAAAAGACTGATTGTAATAGGAATAGTTCTTTAAAATCTCCTCCTCCTCTTTGTTTTTTCCTAGCCTACGCGTTCAACTGCTTTTTAAAGATAATGTTCATTGAGTGCCTACCGTGCTCTCTCACATTTCTCCTGTCTCCTCCCTTTTCCTTGCCCCAGATTCCTTTTTCTGTTAAAAAAAATAATCTGGATAAAACAAGAAATGGTGAAGAGAAATTTTATGTGCAAAAATAGCAGAATTCCCCTTTTTCTGTTCAGGCTAGATCATGTTTAGTGAAGAGTCATGTGATCCTTGTTTCACAACTGGTTAGCAGTATGAATCTTTAATGATCAAAGGTTTGGGGCAAATCTTAATGAAAAAAAATTCCTATATTTTTTATAGTGCTTTTCCTTTTTCCTCAAGAGTTTTCACATTTTATCCTCCAAACATTCATGTATGGTAGGTAGAGGAAGGCAACATTATTCCCATTTTACAGATGAGAAAAGTGAGGTACTGAGAGTTTAAGCAACTTATCCAGAGTCACAAAGAAGTCTAGTGGTAGTGCTAGGATGAGGACCCAGGTCCTCTGCTCCAGCCCCAAGTTCTTTCCACTAGACCACACTGTCTCCCAAGTCACATTATTATTATTAGTAGGAGAAGGAGCATTATTATTATACTTGATAGCAGTAAAAATAATGACAATAATTTAAGCATTTGTTAAGCACTTACTATGTGCCAATCAATCAATAAATCAATGACATTTATTGAGAGTTTATTGTGTGCAGAGCACTGTACTAATAATAATTATTGTGGCATTTGTTAAGTGTGTACTATGTGCCAAACACTGTTCTAAGCACTGGGGTAATCAGGTAATCAGCACAAGGTAATCAGGTTGGACACAAGTCCTTGTCCTGCAGGGGGCTCACAGTCTAAATCAGTCAGTCACTCGTATTTATTGAGTACTTACTGTGTGCAGAGCACTGTACTAAGCACTTGGGAGAGTATAATATAACAATATAGCAGACTCATTCCCTCCCTACAATGAGCTTACAGTCTAGAGGGGAGACAGACATTAATATAAAGAAATAAACTACAGATATGTACATAGGTGCTATGGTGCTGAGAAGGGGGTTAAATAAAGTAGGAGGGAGATCAGGTAACCCCATTTTACAACTGAGGAAACAGGCACAGAGAAGTCAAATGACTTGCCCAAGGTCACACAGCAAGCCATTGCCAGAACTGACATTAGATTCCAGGTCCTTCTGACCTCTCTCCACTACGCCCTGCTGCTCCTCTTGAAAGAGAGAGACGGGTTGAGGATAACGCGGTTGAGGGCTTGTGAGACTGAAAGAACGGTGGTGTTGCCTGCCTACTAAGCGCTGGAGTAGATAGAAGACAATCCTGTTGAACACAATCCCTGTCCCACATGGGGCTCACAGTCTCAGTGGGAGGAAGTAGGATTTAATCCCCATTTTACCGATGAGGTAACCAAGGCACAGAGAAATAAAGCGACCTGCCCAAGGTCGCACAGCAGACAAGTGGCAGTGCCGGGATTAGGACCCACAACCTCTGACTCCCAGGCCTGTGTTTTTTCCACTAGGCCATGCTAGATTGTGCCAGATCTTAAATGTCTCAGATCCAGCTTCTGTAGCATAGGATTACAATTACCCTCCGTGAGCCATTCTGGGAAATTTGGTCAACCAATATCAATGATGAGGGAACCAGGAAGAAATTAACGGTTGTTCGTGACCATTCTCCAACCACCCCAGAAAGATAATACAGAGAGAGAAAAGGCAACAGGATCCAAATGCTTACACTTCCCTAATTATACCAGCCTCAATAAATACACAAACTTCCATAAACAGACCAGCAAACTTCCATAAATACACTGACAAAGTCATATAAACACACAAGTTTTCTTGGGTCTGGGCATATTTATTTACCATGAGGAGCAGCCAGATTATGGAAAATGAGCAAAAAGACCAGGGAGAAAGGTGCAAGGAGTCTACTGGGTGACCTCGGGCAAGTCACTTCACTTCTCTAGGCTTCAGTGACTTCATCTGAAAAATGGGGATTGAGACTGTGTTCCCCAGGTGGGACATGAACTGTATCCAACCTGATTAGCTTGTATCAACCCCAGCGCTTAGAACAGTGCTTGACATATAGTAATCGCTCACCAAATACCATCATATTATTATCAGTGCTTAGAACAGTGCCTGGCAGATTGGGATTGCTTAACAATTATCATAATTGTAATTATCAGATTAAAGAGGGGATACCTCAACTCTTCCAAATGTAAGAGTTCTCCCTTGCTTGGTATCTGGGTCTTATTATTCCTATAACCTAGAGTATTCTGGAAAATACAGTTCCCAGGGGGAGGAAACTGCTATGAATTCACTTCCTGCTCTTCCTTCAGTTCCATCTCCAATAGGGACCTAGGCATCTCCACCACAAGGCTCAGCCAAGACAAATCATCATAAATTCTGGGGATGCCCCCAAGCAGGTTAATCCTCATGGGAAATTCCCAGTGCTAAAACTTTATTTGCTGAAGTAACTGAGTGTATCCACATAAATTGCATAACAGTAAGGAAAAATTTTTAAAAAAGTGGTTTGCCTTCTAGGGCTACGCACCAAATCTGATATGAGCTCAGGGTGGCATTAAACCTAAAGACTTATCATTTCTTCCAGCGACAGAAATCAGGGGTTAATTTTTTTTTAAAAAGGTGAAATTCAAGGTTGGGAATCGGGGATAAACTGTTGTCCAACACAAGAACTGTGTCCATTTATTGTTCTATTGTACTCTTCCAAGCGCTTAGCACAGTGTTCTGCACACAGTAAGTGCTCAATAAATACAATTCACTTACTGACCTTGTTTGATAATCAGCCTACCCTCAGCCTGGAACAATCATTCAATCAATGGTATTTATTAAGCACTTACTATGTGCAGAGCACTGTACTGTCCTGGACACAGTAGTAGTAATAATGATTATTATATTTTCTAAGCACTTACTATGATTCGGGCACTGTACTAAGCCCTGGGGCAGATACAAGCTTATCAGGTTAGTCACAGTCCCTGTCCCACATGGAGCTCACACTCTTAACCCCCATTTTACAGATGAGGTAACTGAGGCCCAGAAGAGTGAACCGACTTGCCCAAGGTCACACAGAAGACGTGTTGCAGAGCTAGGATTAGAACCCAGGTCCTTCTGGCTCCCAGGCCCATGCTCTTTCCACTAGGCCACCCTGCTTCTCCAAGATATGTATATATCTTTATACTATTTCTTTCCCCTACCTGTAATTTTAGTTCAGTATCTATCTCTCCCACTAGACTGTAAACTCCTCTAAGTCTATTCATTCTACTGTACTCTCTGAAGCACTTAGTAGAGAGCGCCACACACTGTAGGTGCTCAATAAGTACTTTTAATTGATCGACTGATTGATCGAAATGGCTTCTTTATTCTATCGTCACTCGTTCTACTCTCGGCTTCCTAAAGCTTGGCTGAAACGATTCTTTGATGTCACTAGACCGGATCATCGGTGGTCTAAATGCCCTCTCTGCTGCTTTTCTTCACTTGATTCTGTCATTCTGCAAATTTCCTATCCATATCATATTGCAAGGAAAGCAGCCACCCACAATTCCACAGAAATCGAGACCATTCTAGTCCAAAGAGGCCTGAGACGAAAGGGGAAAGAAACAGCAACGGCAAGCAGCGAGGTATGCATCGATCGACCCGTTGATATTTGACACTGTACGTGGGATTTCATGGAAGCGTACGCCTGCCACTTCCACTTCTTTACAAGGGAAAAAACTCTATCAGTCTGGCACTATTTCACTGGGCCACCAGCAAGGGACTGGGAATGCACTATTGGCAACATGCCTGGAACATGAAAATCCCCGGGCGGGCATGTAGCTCAGAGTGCTTTGGAGAAAATCATGGCTTAGGGGACAGAGCACGGGCCTGGGAAGTCAGAAGGACCTGGGTTTTAATCCTGGCTCCACCGCTTGTCTGCCGTGTGACCTTGGGCAAGTAGCTTCACTTCTCCTTGCCCCGGTTACTTCATCTGTCAAATGGGGATTAAATACCTGCTCTCCCTCTCCCTTAAGCCGGGAGCCCTCTGTTGGACAGAGACTGTGTCTAATCTAAATTCACCGTATCTACCCCAGTGCATGGCATATAGTTAGCACTTAACAAATCCCATAGTTATACTCTCCCAAGCTCTTAGTATGGTGCCCTGCATACAGACTACAAGGTCCTTGTAGGCAGGAATGTCTGTTTGTTGTTATAGTGTACTCTCCCAAGCACTTAGTTCAGTGCTTTGCACAGAGTAAACATTTGATAAATTCGATGGAATGAATTATGGTCATTATTTGACAGAACGGCATCGACCTCTGAGCGGGGATTGAAATTTGACCCAAAGGGGGCCGACAGAATCCCATATGACCCTCTCTGAGTCAGGGTCCTCTAAAGTGGGGTAGTCAGACACGACTGTGGCTCAAGAAACAGAGAAACAGCAAGCGGTCTCACTACTGAAGGCCGCGATGTGAAGTCCTATCGTTGCTCCGGGCTGCTCTGTGGAGCTAGCCAGTGTGAAACCGTCTTGTACTCAACCTTCGGGAACGGAACTGTGGAAAACACGGTCTATGAAACCATAAGCCATGGTAGCGGCAGTGAGGGAGGACTTTCCTCATCTGAAAAAGGGAGATTCTATACCTGTTCTCCCTCTTATTTAGACTCTGAGACGGATGAGGGACAGGAACTGTGTCTTACCTGATTAGCTCAGCATTTATTCCAGTGCTGAGTACTGTGCTTGGCCTAAAGTAAGTGCTGAACCGATAACCCAGTTTTTTATTGTTATTGTATTTGTTAAGCGCTTATTATGGGTCAAGCACAGATCCAAGGCCTGGGTTCGATACAGGCTAATCAGGTTGGGCACCGTCTCTGTCCCACATGGGGCTCGCAGTTTAGGTAGGAGGGAGGACAGTTATTTAATCCCCATTTTACAGTTGAGGAATCTGAGGCATGGAAAAGTGAAGTGAATTGTCCAAGGACCCATAGCAAACAAGTGGCAGAGTTAGGATGAGAACCCAGGTCCTCTGCCTCCCAGACCCGCGCTCCATCCACTAGGACATAATGCTTCACCATACCACCATTCTTATTAGTAGTAGTAGTATGTTCTGCGTCGCTCTGACTAGCTCCCTCTCTTCTTCCCGGCTTCCGGCCCCACAGCACTTACGTACACATCTGTAACTTTATTTATATTGATGTCTGTCTCCCGTCACTCCATACTGTAAGCTTGATGTGGGCAGGGAAGGTGTCTGTTTATTGTTGTATTGTACTCTTCCCAGTGCTTAGTACAATGTTCTGCACACAGTAAGCACTCAATAAATATTATTGAATGAATGAATGAATGAGTAGTAGTCATAGTAAGGATTTATCTGTTTGGGGAGAGGGTTCTTCTTCTTTGTCCAAGTCTCTCTCTCTCCAACCCTCACCCTCACTAGCTTTTCTGTCTCCCTTTCTCTCTTGTTCATTCAATTCATTAGATCGTATTTATTGAGCGCTTACTGAGGGCAAAGCACTGTACTATGCGCTTACCACAGTTATCTTTGTGTCCCTACATTTCTAGGACCCTAGCCAGACTGGAAGCTCCTTGAGGTCAACGATAGTGTCTACCAACTCTGTTGCACTCTCTTGAGTGCTTAGTACAGTGCTCTGCATCTAGTAAGTGCTCAATAAAAACCATTGATTGATTTTTGGGGTGCCCCCTCCTTGTCCCACTTTGAGCTTCAGAAAATACAATCCCTTAAATCTCTTGGGGACAAGACTCAATTATTATCATTATTATATTTGTTAAGCACTTACTATGTGTCAGGCACTGTTCTAAGCGCTGGGGTAAATACGAGTTAATCAGGTTGGACACAGCCCCTGCCCCACATGAGGCTCACAGTTCTAACAGGAGGGAGAACAGGCGTTGAATCCCCATTCTGCAGATGAGGGATCTGAGGCACAGAGAAGTCGGGTGACTTGACCTGGGTCACACAGCAGGCACATGGCAAAGTCGGTATTAGAACCCAGCTCCTCTGACTCCCAGGCCTATGGAGGGAGCATGGGAGGTTTTGGAGAAGGGGGTATATCAATAAACGAACAAACAAAAAACAGTTAAATTACTCAAAATGTTTGCTGAGCTAGGCTCCATAGCCCTAAACACATCCACACCAATATCCTCACTTTGTGATGCTACCATCAACTTTTTATGAATACTTATGTAATTATTTCTTTTTTAATTATGGATTCCAGTCATCTTTCTTTACTAAAAAAAAACCTCTCCTGCTCTGGAATCTGGTTCCTTTCTCATGGGTCTAACATTTCAGCCTGTTGTAAACAGCATATGGATATAGATTATGCAACGATAATGTCCGCTACATTCCAAGAATTTTGCGTTGTCTGTATACATGTGTATAGCAAATAATTAATTCATTGTTTTTTCCCATCTCCAAAATAATGCAGAAATCAGCCCTCTAAAATGTTTTTGATTTTCCAGACGCAATCTTATGTGTTTTTAAACATGGCTTCCCATGTTGAGATTAAAAAGGATAAAATTACACATCAGAGAAATGGAACAATGGCTATAATCGAAGGGTTTCATAAGCCATGAATTTTGACACGTCAGACAAAATTTCATTTCTCTGATTAATCTAACTTTGCAGAGGGAAATTTATATTTCCCTTTAAATTCCAGTAACTGGGTTATAAATATTTTTGTAAAAGGCACTCAACCAACTCTCTCTTTTCTATTTCTTTATCCACTCTTTTCTCCCGCTTCACCTCACCTTGCACTCTTTGTTTCTCCCAACGTAGCTTACTCACTGGATTTCATTCTTTCTTACTGCTGATGCTCTTCTCTTGCCCTTGAAATCCAACAGACGGCAGATCTCCCCAGCTTTAAAGCCCTACCGAAATCACACATCCTCCGAGAGGTCTTCTCTGTGTCCGACCCGAATAGGTTACATTCATTCATTGATTCAATCGTATTTACTGAGCGCTTACTGTGTGCAGAGCACTGTACTAAGCAGTTGGGAGAGTACAATACAAGAATGAACAGACACATTCCCTGCCCAAAATGAGGTTACAGTCTATCTATCCCAGTGCTTAGAACAGTACACGTAGTAAACACTTATCAAATACCATAATTATCATTCATTATTACTGCTCTCCTAGGGTTATATCCCCACAACTACGGTCTGTCTCCCCATCTAGACCATAAACTCGGTGTGAGCAGTGAATGTGTCTGTTATATTGTTCTCTCCCAAGGGCTTTGTACAGTGCTCTGCATGCATTAAGCGCTCAATAAATACGACCGAATAAATCTCATCACTTCTACTCCTCTTGAGCACTTGTGAACTCACGATTTCCCACTACGCTTTCATACACGTAATTAAGCACAATCTCTTGTCCATATTCCCTTTTGTCTCTTTCCACAGATTGGTCTGTCACTCAATCATAGTTACTGAGCGCATCTTTGTGCACAGCACTGAACTAAACACTTGGGAAAGTACAGCCTAACAAGAGAGTTGGTAGACACATTTCCTGCACGCCAGAAGCTTACAGTCTAAGCTCGTCTGTAAGCACATTAGGGGCAGGGAACGTGGCTGCTAATTCTGCTGCATTGTACTGTCCCAAGCGCTTAGTCCAGTGCTCTCCACATAGTAAGCACTCAATTAAATACCACTGATTGATTGATTGAGGAGCTTTCTGCCCAAAGGGAGCTCACAGTCCATTCTGTAAATTATTTTAGCATCTGTCTTCCATTCTAGATTGCAAGCTACTTGAGAGAATGAGCCACGTCTACTAACTCTATTGTTCCCCCTCAAGTGTTTGGTACCATGCGCTGCACACAGTAGATGCTCAATAACTCCTTCTGATTGACTGATCAATTAATTAGTTATTCCTAGACACGCAATTCTGAATCATCCTGGGTCACTCAATCAATTGATTAAGCACTTACTATGTGCAGAACCCTGTATTAAGAGATTGGGAGAGTACAATACAACAATGTCATTGTTGGGTTTCTTTTTACAGTATTTGTAAAGTGCTTACCATGTGCCAGGCATTGTACTCAGTGTTGGGGTAGATACAAGCTAATCAGGTTGGACATGGTCCCTGACCCACATGGGGCTCACCTTCTCAATCCCCATTTTCAGATGAGGAAATTGAGGGACAGAGAAGTTAAGTGACTTGCTCAAGGTCACCCAGCCGACAAATGGCCACAGTGTTGGCAGACACGTTCCCTACCCACATGGAGAAACACTGCTGTTGAACACAGTAAGCACTCGATAAATAAGATCGAATGAATGAATGGCTACTTTTGCTCTGTCAGTTGAGACTAGATGTGTACTGAAATCACACCGAACCTTAAATCCCTTTGCTCTACCCACCTCTCCCCACCCCACAGCACATATGTATATCTGTACATATCTATAACTCTGTTCACTTATATTAATGCCTGTTTACTTGTTCTGATGTGCATATATCTAAAATTCTGTTTATATTGATGCCTCTTTACTTGTTTTGATGTCTGTCTCCCCACTTGTAGACTGTAAGCCCAGTGTGGGCAGGGACTTTCTCTCTATATTGCTGAATTGTACTTTCCAAGCGCTTAGTACAGTGCTCTGCACACAGTAAGCCCTCAATAAATACAATTGAGTGAATGAATGAATCCCAACCGTTGAAGAACCCCAGCCCACGCAGCATTGAAAGACAGCCGTTCATTCTGATAACCAATGGAAGCCTCTCTTCGGCTTGAACACAGTCTCGCACATGCTCACACAATGGAGAATCCTCATGGAAGCAAGGCTCGCTCTCACTATAATCACTAAACATTTCTGAAACTCACATGTCAGAAAGGATCATCTTCAATTGGCTGAACCTTTCAAACAAGAACACACAGGGGTTCTGGTATTTCACCCTAACCTGAATTTCACCCCCTTCAAAAAGAATGAAAAAAGGGAGGAAAAAGGATATCCAAAAGGCATTTCTCATCAATTGCTAAATGGCCCAACATATTCGTAACTCTATCTCTTTTTCCTCCACACCGAGTGAGTGATGAAAACCTGATGAGACAAGAACACTAACACTGAAGTCACCGGGATACAACCTCCAGAATAGACCAAAACACGCCCGAGTATCTGCGCGAGGAGGTTTGTGTTGGGGAAACTGCACAGGCAGCAAGTGAAAACTTCACTGGCATGAAAGGAAAAGGTTAAAAAGTTTAAGCAAATTTCTGAATAAAATTACTCTAGCGGAGGCACCGAGGGGGATCGATTTTCTTCAGAAACAGGCGTCAATCTGCGAGCCAGGACTCCAGGTACTTTGTGCAGACCTCCAGAACCTGGGCCAGTTAGAGAGCGACTGCTTCAAGGAGTCCGGCTACGACTACAAAGATGTGAAATTCCAGTCAGACACAGGAAATTCTTGGGGGAATAAAAGAATTTTATGACTCAGAAGATGAAAATCTCCATGAATACTCACTAAACTAATCTAATGAAGAACTGTCACCAGGAAAGGAGTTTGATGAATTTATTTGCAGCATAGCAAAAGCTTAAGCAAAACAGGAAATTTAACAAACTTGAACCTGTTTTCTATTTTTTCCTCTTCCTTTCTGGTGCAAATCAGCTCTAAACGCACCGTATGTTGCGGGCAGAGCTGCATTTTACTCACCCCTAACCTTTTCAACTACCGGGATTCTGAACAGAGACTCGGGCTGAGAACAGAAAAGCAACAAGTCGCAGCCCCTGTGCCACCCCCCGAGAGGAATTTTTACTTGTCATGATTAAATCCAATTCAAGAACAACCTAGAGTGGAACTCGTGGCGGAGGTTGGAGGGCTTGGAATTTGCAGAGAAATGAGGTTGAAGTCAATTATGTCTGAAAGCAATCTGCCCTGGTTTTCTTCTGTGGATTCAGATCATTTTAAGATGGAGGGGGAAAATGCTCCGTTCACATGTCCTTATTTCCTTTTTCTTTCCAGCATTCTAAATGATGGAATTCTCTCTTTTTTACAGTACTGATTAAGTGTTTACTATGGGCTAGGCACTAGACCAAGAGCTGGGGTAGATGCAAGCTAGTCAGGTCAGACACAGTCCCCATCCTACACGGGGCTCAAAGTCTTAATCCCCATTTTACAGATGAGGTCGCAGAGGTTCAGATAATTTAAATGACTTGCCCAAAACCTCACAGCAGGCAAGTGGTGGAGCCAGGATTAGCACCCAGGTCCTTCTAAATCCCAGCCCTTGCTCTATCCACTAGGTCACACTGCTTCTCCTCTGGTAAACGCTGTTAAAAAAAAATGAACAAGCAATAAAAACCCTCTGCTCAGTCTCTTAAAAAAAAATTAAACTTGGTGTAAAATGCAGGATTTCGCTGTGGGTCGAACTACAGGCTACTTTTACGTACACAGTGATTTAGTCTACTGCTTAGCTTCATCTCTGACCTTATCAGTTTGCATCCTCCTATTGGGGTTTGATTCTGGTCTCCACTGAAAATAGTAAATGTTTACATTAGCCGGACAAGAGAATGTGTAATGTATTTTAACTGTCAAAAGTGTTGTGAACAGCGGCAGCTGGAAGCCTGGGAGTTAAACTTTGCCGCTTTCCCCCAAGCCTTTTAGATCCTTCAAATCAGAAAGTGTTTGTCTGACTGAGCAGAGATGTCCCGCTCTGAGAGCAGATGGAACATGATCATTCGGTCCTCCTCCCCCTGCAAACAGAGGCAGCGGCGCGGGCAGGTTCACTTGGGGTTTTTCGCGCTCACGTTCCAGATATTCACCTCTTTAGAAAAAGTTAATATATTCAGTGACTGAGTGGCTGGGCTGGTAATCGGATGTGGAGCTTTTCACCTCGAGGTCACTGGTTTACTGGCCTGGGAGTCAGAAGCAGAATGGCCTAGTGGTCAGAGCATGGTCCTGGAGTCAGAAGGACCCGGGTTCTGCTCCCTGCTCTGCCGCTTGTCCGCTGCATGACCCCGGGTGAGTCTCTTCACTTCTCTGTACCTCAGTGATCTCATCTATAAAATGGAGATTACGATTGTGAGCCCTGCATGGGGTAGGGACTAGATTAGGTTGTATCTACCCCGGCACTCAGTGGAGTGCCTGGCAATCAATCAACAGAATTTACTGAGTGCTTACCATGTGCAGAGGACGATACTAAGCACCTGGGAGTCAGAGAGACTTGCACTTGTCTAATCCTGGCACTTGTCTGCTGCGTGACCTGAGGCAAGTCACTTCACCTCTCTCTGCCTCAGTTCCCTCATCTGCAAAATGGGGATTAAGACTGTGAGCCCTGTGTGGGACAGAGACCGTGTCCAACTCGATTATCTTGTATCTACCCCAGTGCTTAGGACAGTGCCTGGCACATAGTAAGCACCTAACAAATACCATACACTACAACAGAGTTAGTAGACATGCTCCCTGCCCATAACAAGCTTAAGGACTAGAGGGTCACAGTCTAGAGGGACATAGTGAGCGCTTAACAAAGCCCATAAAACATAAAAATTTAAGTTGGGAGTGACTAAAAGCAGCTCTTTTGGAACAACAGTTTGGTGGGTTCTGGGAAAGGAGGTGATGAATTCATTTCAATTGGTCCTCTCTGCCCCTCTGGGCTGGCACGGGCACTTGCAGACTGGCACTGGTCGGGGGCAGAAAGGTCAAGAATCCAAGACTTTACATTCTCTTCTCGCTTCCCGGGAAGGAGCTAAACAGAAGTCTGTGCCCTTCCAACCCTCCTTGCAATCCAGGGCTGGTTCACAGGGCATTTAGTGCCTGCACTAAAGAAGCCGGGGAGTCAGAATGACCTGGCTTCTAGTCCCGGCTCTGCCACTTGCCTGCTGTGTGACACTGGGTAAATTGCTTCATTCCCTCTGTGCCTCAGTTACCTCATCTGTAAAATGGGGGTGAAAGTTGTGAGCCCCACGTGGGGCAGGGACCAAGTCCAACCTGATTAGCTAGTATCTACCCCAGCACTTAGAAAAGTGCCTGGTACATAGTAAGCACTTAATGAATACCACTAAAAGAAAATTCTCTTTCCAGATTTGGCAGAATGTAGATGAGACCAAGCGAGATGATCCCGCAGAGGTCCTGAGGTGAGGGAAGCCTGTGGATCTGCGATGCCAGGAGTAAGTGGACACCGTTAATGTCTGAATGAGGCTGGCCCTCCTCCTTAGTCTGGAAAAGAGCAGTGCGATGTCTAGAATATGATATTCTTCACAGGAGAGAGAGGAATCCTTCACTAGGAGCTCTCCCAGGGCCAAGAATCCAGCGCAGGATAAACAATATGAATAGCACACAGGGCAGTCGGATGGAATTAGGGCGGGGAAACTACTGCTCAACGCATTAGAACAATGACATCGGACTGATCTCCATGTTAACTTCACCAGGCAGATCCAGAGGGTGGTCCTTTTTTTTTTTATGATACCCATTAAATGCTCCCTACGCTTCAATCCCTGTTCTAAGCACTGGGGTAGATACAAGTTAATCAAGCTGGATACAGTCAGGGCTTACAGTCAAATAGGAGGAAGCATAGGTTATTTTGCTCCTCATTTTGCAGTTGAGGAAACTGAGGCCCAGAGAAGCGAGACTGTAAAATGTGACTCTGGTAGAGTCACACAGCGGGGAAGTGGTGGAGCTAGGATTAGTACCCAGGTCCTCTGGCTTCCAGGCCCATGCTTTATCCATTAGGTCACACTGCACACCGCCATTTAACACTTTGCCTCAAGTTCAAGTTGTAACCACCACCATCAGGGAAAAAAACCTCACCCATCCAACACCAGCTCATCTCCCTACGTAACTCGTTCTGGTGTCTCGTAACACCCCATCCCCTCAGGTCTGGAAAAATGTCTTTTACTTCAACAATCAAGTTGGAGACCACAGGTCAGGCAGGAAGGTTGATCTGAAATGAGTGAGCTAAAGCCAGCCTGCTCGGGAAAGCAAGCTTGCTGATGAATGGATCCCGGCTGTTTCTATTGAACAAAAATGGAAAGGGGGCATGTTATGAGCAGAGAACGTGTCCTCTAATTCTGCTGTATTGTACTCTTTCCAGTGCTCTGTACTCTGCACATAGTAGGCGCTAAATAAATACAATTGATTGATTGATTGAAGTAGCCTAAAAGTATACGGTATTTGTTAAGAGCTTACAACGTGCCAGACACTTTTCTAAGCACTGGGGTACATACAAGCTAATCAGGTTGGATGCAGTCCATGTCCCACATGGGGCTCACAGTCTTAATCCCCATTTTACAGATGAGGGAACTGAGGCCCAGAGAAGTGAAGTGACTTGCCCAGGGTCACGTAGCAGATAAGTGGCAGAGCTGGGATTAGAACCCAGGTCCTTCTGACTCCAAGGTCCTTGCTCTGTCCCTTAGGCCAGGCTGCTTCCCAGTCTTTGACGACAGAAAAAATGGAACTGAGGGAGCCAATAGCAAATCATGAAAAACTCAAGTTATCCTTTGCTTTTTATCCATTTGGCATCATTTTTACTAGATTTACAGCTTGTAAAATAACTCCCCCCACATGGTTAGACTTATCTCACTAGTCCCCCCGTTTTTCCAAGGGCGCCCAGTCACTTACATGTGTCACTTTTCTTAAAATTTCATAAATTTAAACCAAAAAAATTGGTTTGTTTTAATTACACAGAAAATGTTTTCCAGGGAAATATGGGGTAATTCAAAACACTTGCTCGACAAAAAGCAGGCAATAGATGGTTAAAGCTCGAAGAATGCATAGTTTGGCTTTCGGTGGTGTGAATGTTCCAAAAACAGATGTTCAAAAAAGGTGGCTTTGGTGATGATGACAAGTGGTTGCCCTATTCCTCTTGAGGGCAGGGATTGTGTCTATTATGTCTAGTGTACTCTCTCATGCTCTTTGTACAGTGCTGCGCACAGTGAGCACCGAAGGAATACGGTGGATTTGTTGAATGCAGAATGAACGGTTACAGAAAACTTCAACGAATAACCACAGTCCTGTGGTTCCTGTTACAGTGAAGAGACTGCTCTATGGCATCCTGGACAAGGAAACTCTAAATTGTAAACTCCTTGAGGGTAGGGAGCATGTCTTTCAACTCTAACTTCTAACTTCCAGCTCAAGACGCTGAGCCCCATGTGGGACATGGACTGTGTCCAACCTGATTAGCTTGTATCTACCCCAGTACTCACATAGTATATAGTAAGCTCTTAACAAAAAGAGCTTTGTATTGTACTTTCTATTGTATTGTACTTTCCCATGTGCTTAGTGAAATGCTCTGCATACAGCAAGCGCTCAAATGTCATTGATTGAAACGAACTCTTATTTTTCGATCTTCAATAGTGAAACATTCATGATACAGTTATTATCATCATTATTATTCTATCTGTTAAATGCCTACTATTCTAGGAGATGGGGTTGTTACAAGATCATCAGGTTAGTCAGTCAATTGTATCTGTTGAGCGCTTACTCTGTGAAGACCATGGCATTAAGCTCTTGGGAGAGTGCAATATTACAATATACACATTCCCCGCTCACATCATTCCTGTCCTACATGGGACTCTCAGTCTTAATGTTCATCTTAGACCCTTAAGAGGTTAAAAGCTGTCATAATTCTTATTTATAAACTATTCGGATTATTATCCCATGCTAATTGTCTGAATAGGTGTCGAGACTCTGTTTAGCAAGGGAGGCTAAGTTTATATTTGCAGTTGTGTTTGAAAGTGCTGCTTTCTATTATTGCCTTCATCAGGTGCCTCTTCTTTGATTTACCCTCCTTTTAGCATCTTTCCCTTGTCTGGTTCTCTATCTTTTTTAACACCCAAATTGTGTCATGTCCACTGGCTTCTCTGAATGCTTTTAAAATCAGTGAGATGACTGTATTCCCATCATCCACTAGCCTTTCTGTAGCCTTGTATAAATAAACGGTAATGTTCAAATAATGTGATATGGGTGAGAAGTTTCTGTAAATAGAGTTCATATTAAAGGCAGGTTCGTCTGCCTCACAGATAATTTTATTCTTTAACTTACATTGAAGCTGACATAAAAATGTCTCTGGCGACATTCAACTTGGAGAACTGTTGCAAACAAAGTGAAGTCCTAACGTTATCCCTCGAGCTTCTTTAACAAATTGTTAATTTTACAAAGTGCCAGAAAATGGAAAATGACATTTAAAAAGTGGTGTTGTGTTGAGTGCTTTGATCAGAGATGATATATCAGTGTGCCTCAGAATGACATTTTTCATGTTCATGTTCTCTGTGAAAAATATCACAGATGAAGATCTGTAGTGACCAGGACTTCATTTAAGAAATAACATGGGAAACATACACAAAGCATATTAACCTCAATCTGGAGTTCACAGTGTTACCCTTTCCTGATTTTTCATCTTTCAATTTCATGTCATTTACCATACAATGCAGGTCTTGGTATCATGTGCAGATTACTTAAGCCTAACATAGACAGTCCTTACAGTCATCTGAAATATTTTTCTTAATGTTTTTTAGGGTATTTGTTAAGTGCTTATTAGGGGCCAGGGACCGTTCTAAGCACTGGGGAAGACACAAGCTAATCGGGTTGGATGCAGTCTGTGTCCTACATAGGGTTCACAGTCTTAATCCGCATTTTAGAGATGAGGCACAGAGAAGTGAAGTGACTTGCCTAAAATCACACAGCAGCCAGGTTTAGAACCCTGTCCTTTTGAATTCAGGCCCACGCTTTATCCATTGGGCCATGCCACTTCTCATTTCACAAATATGATATCGTAAAACTCACAAACATCACTAAAGCAGTGATACCCAAGAACAGATAAAAAATGGCCAAGTTTAACATTCTCTAGTGCATCTATCACTTACATTTCTGAACAATAAAGAAGGGACAAGGGGCTCCTGACCTATCTCCTGTTCAAGGGAACCAAGGTGTAACTAAAGGACAGAGAATCATAAGATTGAAGGGATTTTCAACACATTTCAAAATATTTTTTGATCAATTTCCTTGCTTTGGAACTCAGTGTTCTTTTCAAAATGGGACAACCACCCCATGTTTAAATGTCTTTTTTCTTTGTAATCTCGGACAGTTCACTGGACATGGAAAAATAGCAGAAGTTCATGCATTGGAATCTGGTTCCATCATTTGGAACTGGGTATGAACATCAACCACGAGAATCAGGAATCCTAAATTTTAATCATATACTTCTTAAAGAGTAGTATAATACAGTTCATCTTAAATTTAGGAATGAGAGACTTAGTTACAGGGAAGATATATTTCTTTAATTACTTGCTCCTCTACTGGTGAACTCAGGAAGGCATGCCCATCTGTTTAATTCACTATCATATGCAATGTCAAAAAATATAAATTGATTTGAGATCTTTCCCAGAGTAGAGACATAATATAATTGTCCCTCCTATTCCTATTCATAGATGATGTCTCTGGGAATGAAATTTATCCCTGAGAATGCGATTGAAAAGGTCTTTACTGCACTTACTATTATCGTTATCAGTATTATCATTATTTACTTAAGCTTCACGTTTAGGTAAACACGACCCTCAGCCTCCAAGCAAATGGTCAGAATCCCTTTCAGTTAGTCCCATCCCAGTAATAGAAAAGATGATAATCAATTTCATTTTTTAAAAAATGAAAAAAGTCTGAAAGATAACCAATTTGAACATTGGTATCACTTAATTTAGGCCCAAAAGTATAAAGGTCCCAGTCCCTCTAAGAATAGTTATTCTGATTTTATAAAAAAAAATTGGGCATCAATATTGGCCGGATATTCTGACATCGTCCATTGTGCTACATCTCTCAAAAAGATGCTCCTTGTCACTTAAAGAGGGAATGCAGAACCTAATACGAAGGATGGGATAATAGTTTTTTTATGATATTTGTTAAGCGCTTACTATGTGTCAAGCACTATTCTAAGCATTGGGGTAGATATGAGATTATCAGGTTGCACATAGTCTCTATCCCACTTGGGGCTCACCGTCTTAAATCCCCATTTTACAGATGAGGAAACTAAGGCACAGAGGAAGTGAAATGACTTGCCCAAGGTCATACATCAGACAGGTGGAGGAGCCAGGATCAGAATCCAAGTCCTCTGACTCCCAGGCCCGTGCTTCGTCCACTAGGCCATGCTGCTTCCCAGATGATAATACATGATAAATTCTAACATCGTATACTTAACATCAAACTTCCCAGTCATACCCCGGATCTCTCCAAACCAACTACCACTCACTCATCTCTAACCCTGAGTTCCACTTCCCTATTCTCCGCCTTGTAATTTTCCACCCGCTATTTCTGAACTGGAGCCACCCGGCTTGTGGCTTCAAGCACTGACCCGAAGCAGAAGGGCAGGAAAGAGTTTTCTATCCAAGTCTGTCTACGTCTGCATCTGGTGGTTCCAAAATAGGTGGGAGTATATGCTTGCCCGACTATATCACATTCCCAGCTGCTGGGCGAGAGTGAGGATTTGTCAGGAGACTCAAATCCCGGAGAAACCTAATGGACAGAACACAGGCCTGGGAGACAGAGGATCTGGGTTCTAATCCCCGTTCCACTACCTGTCTGCTGTGTGACCCTGGGCAAATCACTTCACTTCTCTGTGCCTCAGTCACCTCATATGTAAAATCAATCAATTCATCGTATTTATTGAGGGTTTACTGTGTGAAGAGCACTGTATTAAGTGTGTGGGGACTGAACATTAAGTGTGTGGGGACTGAACTTAATTTAGGCCCACAGGTAGAAAGGTCCCAGTCGCTCTGAGAATAGTTATTCTGATTTTATTAAAAAAAAAAAAAGGGGGGGCATCAATATTGGCTGGATTTTCTGGATTTTCTGGTATCATCCATTATGCTACATCTTTCAAAAAAATGCTCCTTGTCAATTAAAGAGGGAATGCATTGCCTAATATGAAGGATGGAGTAATAGTTTTTTTTATGATACTTGTTAAGCACTTACTATGTGGCAAGCGCTATGTGGGACAGGGGCCGTGTCCACCTGGTTATCATCTTGTGTCTGCCCAGTGCTCAGTACAGTGCCTGGCACATAAAAAAGTGCTTATGAAATACCATGAGAAAGAAAGTAAAGTCTTAGGGTACTGAAGGTGAGTGGAACAGCTAGCAGAGAATAAGAGTTGTGGAGGAAACCAATGATTAGAATATAAATACTTGAGTAATGTTACTCTCTTGGTTAAGAGTATTTGTTTCAACTTTTCTTTGCCGACACTTACAGAATCTGAAACTATGCTCAATAGGTTAAGGAGTCGACTAAAACTAATCCGATCAAGTCTCAGGACATTTTTGCTTTCTCTATTTTCCTGTCTCCTCCTCTTCTCTCAATACATACACACTTCTAGTTGTCTTTAAAAAGAAGTTGTTCACCAAAAACAGATGATACGATGCTTAAAAGACTGCTCACCAAATATGCTCTCTTCAGGCTGAAAAAACTTTTGCTATTTTTCATAGCCCTACCCTCAAGGAACGTACAATTAAACTGATTTTCCTTCTGTTCTCTTGGTTAGAGAGCAGGTTCAAACTGACACCCAAAAAAAAATGCTATTTTAATCTGTTTGAATAGGGAAATACTTACATTTATTAATTATAAATTATTTTATTATATTATATATTATTATTAATTATAAATCATTACATTTATCTTAATGATAAATTAGAGGCGATCTCACCAGAAATATTTCATTTGTTACAAATTTAGAGCACAAGCCAAGGGGGCAACCATTAAAAGCAGAATGTGAAAATATTTTAATCTTCTTTAATCATTAATTATGTTATTTCTACCAGAGTCTCCTGCTTAGTTAACACGAAACAGATGAACTTTTTTAAACTGCAACTTTCCTGTTTCTGCTCACCCTACATAAAATCATTCTCACTCAGAAATAGTTGGAATCTATTTTTCCTCAGTGCCAAATTCAGATGACAGATAAATACAAAAGTTCCCATTTCTTTGTAATGCAGATTCGTACCTCTCAGATTAGTCCGGCAAATCAAAATCAGTCATAAATAATTAGAAAAGAACAGTCCTGACAACCTAATTAACATACCTAATGAGCAATTAAAATAATGAGGGAAAAGCGCAGAATATATGGAATAAATTAGCCAAGTTCAAGACTGCTTGTGAAGGTAATAAAAAAAAATGAGGGCAAAGGCCTAGGCTGTGCTCTATGCTTCCTTTTTAAAAGATAAGTTCAAAAGAGATGGAAGGAATTCTAATTAATTTCTTACAACCATGCCAAAAGGTCAAGTATAAACTCAGGATCACATTCAGATTATTCTTTTTCCATAGATATTTCACTTATGAATTGTGCACCATATTAGAGTTAGTCCATCAATCAATCATATTTATTGAGTGCTTACTGTGTGCAGGGCACTGTACTAAGTGCTTGGGAGAGTCCAATACAACTATACAAGAGACATAGTCCCTGCCCACAAAGAGCTTACAGTCTGAATAACACGAATACTTGGTGATGTTTCATCTTTGGTCCTTCGTTTTATTCTTCAACCTGGCATTTCTGCATACATTGTGAATACAGTTTGTATTTCTATTATTCCACTGATATTTCCCTTGTGATTTACTCATTCATTCATTCATTCATGCTTATTGAGCACTTACTGTGTGCAGAACACTGTACTAAGCACTTGGGAGAGTACAATATAACAATAAGCAGACACACTCCCTGTAATAACGGTTGCCAATGACCTCAAATTTAAAATTGTGCACTATATTAGAGTTGGTGTGAATAATACCAACGCTTCCTTGTGATAGTTCATCTCCGGTCCTTTGTAATATTTTTCCAACATCTGCGTGGAGTTTGTGTTTTTACCAATGTACAAGGACTGTTAGCAATGCACAACTGTCAAAACAACTGGGTTACGAAATGGATTGGGAATCAGAAATTTTTCTACCGAGAAGAGAAAAATTTATAACCTCCAAAATGATCGCTAAAGATGAAACAGCTTGTAACCATTTGCTGCCGTGTTTATATTTGTACCGACATCATGTTGAAATAGAACCCCACATTATGATTCCTTCTGTTCACACAACCACAAGTCCAACAACATTTGCATCTTGGTTCTAAATTATATTCAGTAGTCATCTTCAAACATTCATTCGGCACGAGGATGCTGATGGGTTAGCGTGTCAACTAGCTAGATGTAGCTTGCTAACGCACTCTCTTCCTGCTAGATTTATGATTTATCTAGATAAATTGCCCCTTTACTTACCATGACCTTTCGCCCTCTTCCCAAACCACCCTTAGAGCTTCGTTGCTCCTGCCACTCCTTAAAACTAGTAATAATAATAATAGTTGTATGTCCTAAGTGCTTACTATGTGAAAAGCACTGTACTAAGGGCTGGGGTACATACAAGATAAGAAAGTCGGTCTCAGGCCCAGTCCCACATGGGGGGTCGCAGTCTAAATAGGAGAGAGAACAGGCACTGAATCCCCATTTTACAGATGAAGAAAGTGAGGCCAGAGAAGTTAAGTGACTTGCCCAAGACACAAAGCAGGCAAGTGGCAGAACCAGAATTAGAACCCAGATCCCTTGACTCCCTGGCCATGCTGCTTCTCAAATGCACTTTCCCTTCATGCACTGCCCCCTTTACTCTAGCCTGAAATCCTGACCATTCCTGCTGATTTGCTTCCTCTAGGCCACAAGCTCCCTGGGCGCAAGGAATGTGTTCACCAGCTCTTTTATACTGCACTCTCCCAAGCACTTAGAACAGTGCTCTGCACATAATAAGCACTCAGTAAATATGACTGATTTTTAAACAGGTCCTGCCCTTCCCACCCCGACCCTACCAAACCTCCTCAGTCAAGCCCCATCTCCACCATTCGATCGCAGAGCACTGTTCTAACTACTTGGGAGAGTACAGTGCAAACATAAACAGACACATTCCCTGCCACACCTTGGCTTTAGGTTACTGGAGCAACACGGGCTGGAATAAAACCAGTGCAGTGGGGGAGAGAACTAGGAGAGGGGCAGAAAGGGGAGAATATGATTTTTTTTGTTTGTTTAAAAAAACAACAGCAAAGGGGATGGGTGGAGTTAGATTGGGATTCAGGAACTGGAGGCTGGTTGCAGCAGATTTGGACTTTGAGGTTTTGGGGTAGGGGTTGGTGTGTCGGTGATGAAGCTGCCAAGACACTCCCCCCAGAAATAACCTACTCACTGTCCCTCCATCTCATCTCTCTGTTGTAATCGCCCAAGCGCTTAGTACAGTGGCTGTGCACACAGTAAGCGCTCAGTAAATACAATTGAATGAATGGGTGAATCTGCCCTCCAACCCCTCCCCCAAGCCCTGCCGCTGGCTTGGAACTCCCTCCCCCTTCATATCCAACAGACCACCACTCTCTCCCCATTTAAAGCCTTATTGAAGGCACATCTCCTCCAAGAAGCCTTCCCACGCTAAACCCTCGTTTCCTCCTCTCCCACTCCCTTTTGCATAGCCCTTGGACTAGGATTTGCTCCCTTTATTCACCCCACCCTCAGCCACACAACACTTCCGTCCGTATCCGTCATTCATTTATTTATATTGTGTGTCTCTCCCTCTAGACTTAAGCTCATTTTGGGCAGGGAACATTATCTGCCAACTCTGTTATACTGTACTCTCCCAAGCGCTTAGTACAGTGACCCGTGCAGAGTAAGCACTCAGTAAATACCAGTGATTGCTTGTAAGCTCGCGGAAAGGAAACGCGTCTGCCAACTCTGTTACACTGCACTCAGAGAAGCAGCGTGGCTTAGTGGAAAGAGCACGGGGTAGGGAGTCAGAGGACTTGGGTTCTAATCCCGGCTCCGCCACTTGTCTGCTGTGTGACCTTGGGCAAGTCACCTAACTTCTCTGTGCCTCAGTTACCTCATCCGTAAAATGGGGATTAAGACTGTGAACCCCATGTGGGACAACCTGATTACCTTGTATCTACCCCAGCACTTAGAACAGTGCTTGGCACAAAGTAAGAGCTTAACAAATACCATCATTATTATCATTATTATTATTACTCTGCACACAGTAAGACAGTAAGTGCTCAATAAATATGATTGATTGGTTGGTTGCAGCAGATTTGGACTTTGAGGTTTCGGGGTAGGGGCCGGCATGGCAGTGTTGGAGCTGCTGAGATACGAATGGTAAAGTTCCAGGCCTAATGGGGAAGAGGGAAAGTGGAAGACGGGGTAAAGAGTAAGTGCTTAACAAATGCAACAATAATATAGTATTATTATTATATAAAGAGGAAACAACACTGATGGTGGCTCTAGGTGATAGGAAGATCTCTGTGCTGACCAGGGAGAGCTAGAGAACTGTCTCCCTGACACATAAACCTAAAAAAGGATGCTATTCTAGGTCTCACAATTTGGAAATCTCTCTTACCCAGTGAAGCAGCATAGCCCAGGGGAAGGGGTATGGGTCAGGGAGTCGGAGGACCTGGGTTCTAATCCTGACTCCACTACTTGTCTGCTGTGTGACCTTGGGCAACTGACTTCACTTCTCCAGGCCTCAGTTCCCTCATCTGCAAAACAGGGATTCAATCCTTATTCTCCCTCCTACTTTGACTATGAGGCCCAAGTGGGACCAGATTATCTTGTATCTACTCCAATCGATCAGCAGTGCTTATTCGCACTTATTATGCGCAAAGTACTGTAAAAAGCGCTTGGGAGAGCACGATACAAGAGAGTTGGTAGACACGTTCCCTGCCCACAAAGAGCTTACAGTCTAGAGGGGGAGACAGACATTAATATAAATCTAATACTGCTTAGTACAGTGCTGGGAATATAATACTTAATACCACAATTATTATTACTATTATTATTATTAGCAGTATTATTATTATTATCTGACACTGGCTATTTTCCCAGAGAAGGTCAATCTTGGTTGGTTGACGCCTGTACAATGTATAGTCCTCTCTGAGGATTTTCTAGTTCCCCTGAGGCTTGCGTTTAATCTGATTAGAAAACTGCTTTAGCTCCCATCTCAGTGAGCTCCTTCTCCACACAGATGTCTGTTTCTTGGGCTTCAGGGACATTCTGCTTAAGATCTCAGGGTGAGACCAATAAAACAGAGACAGACCTCAGAGATAAGAAATTATGATGGAAATTAATTTTAAACTACAAACACTTTTCTTATCGTTCCATTAATGCACTTTCTATACAAGAAAAATCCCTGGCTCGGGCAATTTAGAAATACCAATTCATCTTTCATTATTATTGAATGGTATGAATCTCTTGTACTAATATTTTCCTTCATAAACTTGCAAAATTCCTCATTTCACTTCCATCTAGTGACCGAGCACTCACTCGACCTATTTTCTTTGCCGTTATCTTTGGCCTCGAGCTTTATTCTTTTCCATATTGGGCCCAGATTCTTTAACTGCAGACTTTAGAAGCCACACTGGTGGTTCTTTGTTCCTTAGTTTTTTTTCTCCCCCCGCTCCGCCTTCAGAGTAATTCTACTCCGTTGGGTCTTTAATTGTCGTGTCATTTAGGGTTCTTTAACCTTCTTCCACAGTCTTGAGCTTTAATACCATGTTACCTCCTCCTCTCCCCATGCTGCACCGGGCTCATTACGCTTCTTAATCCCCATGATTCGGTTTCTTGAAATTGTATACCTTTGTGCTGCTGTGTTCTGTGAGTCTATTTCCTTACTAGCCTGAACGAGACAAGGATCAGTAGTCAGAGACTTTCCTTTTACGTCCAGTTTCTCAATCAAGTTGGTCCTACAGACAAGAAGGAGTTTCTAGATGGTATCTTCATTTTCCAAATCATAAAGCTGTTCCTTATCAAGGCTCAGTCCTGGCTTTGTGAGTGAATGAGCCCCCCAGAAATTGGGTATTCTATTTTTAAGTTCCTCCAAGGGGCAAGAAGTGGTTTCTAGATGGTATCTTCACTTTCTGAATCATAAAGCGGTACTCTCTAACTTCAGAATGTACTGCCTTTTATCTACGTCTAGTCCTAGTTTCGCAAGGAGGTAAGCCTCCTGATATAGGGTATTCTATTTTTACATTCCTTCAAAAGAGGTCTTAGAATATTTATTCTCTCAGTCCTTTGGTTCTATGATTCTAACTGTGGGCGCTTTTTTACCCTTCGTGTCTTCAATTCCTATTTTACCCCTAAATTGCCGGTCTGTTTTTCCCTCTTTTTGATTAGTTTTCAGAGTGGAAATGAAAGTAGTTTAATGTTATATCGATGGTTGATAGTTCCCCTGCTGTACTTTCTACTTTGTATCTGGAAGTTCAGGGAAAAGATGTTCATCAACTGTCCACTAACCAGGTTGAAGCAAATCGTGTAATGAAGAAGGGTGGAGAAAGTGGGAAGGGTGGCAAAGTTGGAATGAAGCTCTGGCCAACTTTCAATTGTTCAGGGGTTGGTGGTGGTTCAGTTTCTCGTTCCTCCTCCCCATCTGTGCACTTACTTTTCAGAAGGGGGAATGGGCAACTGATCAAACTTAAATCGGTCCATAATGTTAGCATTAATGGGTTTCACAAGTTACCTGTCCGGAGAGTGTAATTCATCTTTAAGAATAAGGAAAGTTTTGGCAGCAGAAGTGCTTAGAGGAGAGGGCAGAGTGGGGCAATAGAAGTTGACCAATAAATACTTCCAAATACATCAAAAACCCAGGTATTTATCAATGTATAGAAGTGACATTGCGTCAGGATTATGCAATGTACTAACCAGTGCTTAGTACAGTACTTGGCACATGGTAACCACTTAAAAAGTATCATAAAAAAGGAATGAATAGAACTCGTTTTAGAGAAGCAGCATAGCCTAAAAAAGCAGGATTGCCTAGTGGATAGACCAAGGACCTGGGAGTCAGAAGGAACTGGGTTCTAATCCTGGGCCTGCTATTTGTTGGCAATATGACCTAGGACAAGTTAACTTCTCTGTGCCTCAGTTCCTTCACCTGTCAAATGGGAATTAGTAATGTGACCTCCACGCGGGACTGTAGCCAAGCTAATTAGTTTCTATCTACCCCAGAGCTTAGTGTAATGTCAGGCACAAAGTTAGTGCTTAACAAATATCATTTAAAAACAACTCGGAATGTGAACTGATGAGGAAAGAAAGATACTTGCATAATTATGCCATTTTTGGCATCATTTTTTGCAAATCAAGAACAGGGAAGGAGTATTTACAATGGGAATTAAATTTAGCAATAGGGGGCCAAGGAGAAAAGAGAGCAGAAATAAATGGAGGCGGAAAGGAGAGGAGAAGGAAGCCAAAGATAAGAGGACACTTGAAACTATCTCCTCACTCCGTTGCACTCTCCCAAGAGCTTCATACAATAGGCAATCAGTGAATTAACCCCCTTTTCCCTTCTGCTTCCCCTACCTGCAATTTGTTCTAATATCTTTCTCCCCGACTATAGTGTAAGTTCCTTGAGAGCATGGATAGGTACTACCAACTCTACTGTACTGTACTCTCCCAAGGACTTAGTACAGTATTCTGAACACCATACGTGCTAAATAAATTCCACTGATGGATTGATGGACTTACCTGGAATTCACACATCTCAGGGAAGGAAACATGTCTACCAACTCTGTTTTATTGTCTCCTCCAAGTGCTTAATATATGGTAAGTGCTCAATAAATACCATCGATTGAGTAATCGATCTCAGTGATGAAGGTCTCCAGGAGGAGTCTGCATCTTTGGTGTCAGCACATTCTGACCTTTCTCCTTTCCTAAACCCAGAATACACAGCTATCACTCCTAATATATATATATATATTTCTTCCTAAAAAATTATATTGCAGGATGTGGAGGGACTACGAAGAATAGGCAATTAGGTTAGCAAATACAGTACATTAGAACAGCTAAAAGGACCAATGATATAAATAGATAGTGAACATTGCTCAGACTGAAAACATTTTTCTCAACGAGTTTGGCTTGTTCCTAAAGGCAAGTGGACTAAATCTGAAAGAGGATCCTTTAGGAAGCTGCGATGATATTGCTAAATGCAGCAGGAGGGAAAGTTGTCTCATTACTTAATAGTTTTCATCTTTCAAGACCTGAAGAGAGTACCAATTATGTGGTAACCTAGCATTGCACTACTGTTTACAGGAGGATAATAGAACAGGGAAAAAATTCCAGTGTCAGGCCAAAAATATACCTTGGAACTCATCAAATAAACAATGTTAAAGAAATTAAGTCAAAGCCACAATTTTGGATTAAAGATGATTGTGAAGACATATGGAAAAAACTACTGGAAGTAAATAAGTTGGATTTAAGGAAAACTTAAAATATGTTATGTAGTTGACATGAATTCATTATGTTTCAATTAACATGAAACAATGATTGACAAGGTTGTATGGTCATATGAAAAAAGAAAACATAACTATGCAATGTAGTGGGAAATAACTAATAGCCAAAAAACACAGCAAAGGTAGATGACAAAGAAGTCTTGAATTGGGGAAAAAGATGTTTTTCTGCTGCAGTGGATATAATGATTCCAAAGTAATAATAATGTTATTTATTAAGTGCTTACTATGTGCCAAGCATTGGGGTACATACAAGATAATCAGATCAGGTACCGTCTGGGTCCCACAAGGGATTCATAGTTTAAGAGGGAGGGAGAGCAGATATTTTATCCCCATATAAATGATAAATGAGGGAAGTGAGGCACAGAATAGTTAAGTGATTGCCCAAGGTCAAACAGCAGGCAAGTGGCAAAACCAGGACTAGAATCAATCAATCGATCGATTGTATTTATTGAGCACTTAATGTGTGCAGAACGCTGTTCTAAGGGCTTGGGACAGTACAATATAACAGAGTTGGTAGACATGTTCCCTACCCATAAGGAGCTTACAGTTCAGAGGTGGAGACGGACATTAAAATAAATTTTAACCAAGAACATACGTGCTATCTAGAATCACAGTCTCCTCTCTCCCAGCCCCGTGCTCTTTCCTCTAAGCTATGCTTCCTCCCAATTCTGCATTAATTTATGCAACCGGGGTACAGCAACCAAAAAGAAAAAGCATCACCATCATTCTAAAGTTATAGAACTTGAGCTATTTACAGTAGACAAGAAAGAAAACTGTGGATATTTAAAGGCAAAGCCTGAAACCATCCCTGATTAACTTTTCTTCTGCCCAGTTCGTATCCCCCCAATCCCTGCCTTGGCATTTCTTCTCCACCTCTACATTTATGCTTTCACCTCCAGCATGTCTCAAGCACTAATTCATCCACATAATCACTTTTTCACTCTCTTCTGTAACTTATTTTGTATATGACTCCCTCACTAAAATTGTGAACACCTTGAGGGCTTCTAACACTATCATACTCTTCCAAGTGTTTGTACAGTGCTCTACACAGATTAGGCATCAAATAAATACTAATGAATTATTCATTGAATGGAACATAAAGCTAATACTAAATGGAACTGAGTATGAGTTTTTTTTGTAGAAATGGGTGCCCAAAGCAAAGGTACCACAACTGAAGAAATATGTGAATAGTCATTTAGAATAGTCAGCTCATATACTGTAAATGTCACTGTTTATTGTTGTATTGCACTTTCCCAAGCGCTTACTACAGTTTTCTGCACACAGTAAGTGCTCAATAAATACCACTGAATGAATGAATGAAAGATTAAAAAAACTCCAAGATTTGGGAGATGACTCAAAGGCATGGAAAGGCTGGGGACCAATTAGCTCATTTGAGAAAAATTGATAAAATTATATGTAAGTAAATCATTACAACAAGGTGGCATCTTCAAAGTTCTGAAGAAGCTGAAAGAAATTGCAGAAATCTTGGCAAGAGTGTGTAATTTATCACTACAAAGGGCCACAGGACCAGAGGACTGGCAGATCGCCATTGTAAACTCCAAATATAAGAGAGTGATTTAGGTATCCCAAGGAAGCAGTGAGACTTAGTGGACAGAGCAAGGGCCTGCTAGTCGGAAGGACCTGGGTTCTAGTCCTGCTTCTGCCACTCATCTATGTGACCTTGAGCAAAACATTTCTCTGTGCCTCAGTTACCTCATCTGTAAAATGGAAATTAAGACTGGGAACAATATGGGACAGGGACAACTGTGACCATCCCAATTATCTTGTATCTACCACACCATTTAGTACTGTGCCTGGCACAGAGTAAGCACTTAGGAAATATCATTTAAAAAAATTCAGATGACTAATCCAGAGTAAATGTTTTGCTTTTCAATTCTGTTTGCCTCCAAATGGCCTCTCTAGTTTCTCCTCCCAGGGAACGTGAAATCTTTTACTTATAGACACTTCCAAAGTCTGCAGCAATTCCCAGTAATAGATTTTGAAATCTACCCAAAAAGGATTCAGGGAGTCCAACATAAAATTCTCCCTGGATTTAGCAGTATTATTTTGGGCAGCAGGTCCTGCTGATCTGGCAGTACGATTAACAAACAAGCTCTCATTCTAATAACAACTTTAGAAAGATAACAGCACCAAATGCCACATTATCTAATAATCTAATCAGCAAATAAATCTGAATATACATGTGGCTTTATCTCCTAATCTGATCAGCCAACAGTCCTCTATGTGTCTACAGAAGTTTCCTTTTCTTTTATTTAAATGGTATCTGCTAAGTGCTTTATTATATGCCACACACTTTACAAAGTGCTTGGACAGATTCAAGCTAATCAGGATGGACATAGTCTCTGTCCCGCATGGGGCTCCAAATCTTGCTCCCCATTTTGCAGATGAGGTAACTGAGGCATAGGGAAGTTAAGTGACTTGCCCAAGGTCAGACAGCAGGCAAATGAGAAGCAGCATGGACACACGGATAGAGCACGGGAATCACACGGATGTGGGTTCTAGCCCCAGCTCTGCCATTTGTCTGCTGTGTCCAACCTGATTATTAGTATTAATACCACTAATAATAATGGTATTTGTAAAGTGCTTACTATGTGGCAAGAACTATTCTAAGAACTGGGGTAGATACGAGCTAATCAGATTGGACGCAGTCCCTGTCCCTTATGAAGCTCACGGTTTTTATCCCTATTTTACAGATGCGGTATCTGAGGCTCAGAGAGGTGAAGTAACTTGCCCAAGGCCACACAGTAGACAAGTGGCAGAGCCAGGATTAGAAGCCAGGTCCTCTAAAACCTAGGCCCGGGAGCTCGGCCGGACATTGTGTCCTCTCAGTGCCGGGAATTAAATTCCCTCTGGCCCCTTCCCTCCCCTCCCACAATTCACTTCACTCTCTCCCCTGTTCTGATTAATCTTCCTTCCCCCTCCAGGCTCTCCATCAACCTCGTCCTTTTTTGAAGGAAAACTATTTGGGGGGGCGGGGGGGCATCACTCCCAGCTCCTGCTAGTCTGTAGTGGCTAGCGCACAGAGGACAGAGTTAATCCCCACAGCCTCTGGCGGCA
The DNA here is from genome assembly GCF_004115215.2 of Ornithorhynchus anatinus. Lineage (NCBI taxonomy): Eukaryota > Metazoa > Chordata > Mammalia > Monotremata > Ornithorhynchidae > Ornithorhynchus > Ornithorhynchus anatinus. The sequence continues at coordinate 15,724,879 of NC_041741.1, read as the reverse complement.
TTCATTCATTCAGTCGTATTTACTGAGTGCATACTGTGTGCAAAGCACTGTATTATGCCATTGGGATTGTACAATATAACAACAAGCGGACACATTCCCTGCCCAGAACGAGCTCACAGTCTAGACGGGGCGGCAGGGAGGGAGGGAATGTCCCTCTTCCTGGCCACGAGATTTCCCATCTGGGAAATCTGGGGTCCGGGGGGTGGACTGAGCAAGGACCCACTAGGGAAGGGTGACTGCACCCCAAGGAAAATGGAGGGAAAGGGGAGGGGGTAATAATAATAATAATTATGGTATTTGTTAAGTGTTTACTATGTGCCAAGCACTGTTCTAAGCACTGAAGTAGATACAAGGTAATCAGGTTGTCCTACGGGGGGCTCAAAGTCTTAATCCCCATTTTACAGAAGAGGTAACTGAGGCACTGAGAGGTGAAATGATTTGCCCAAAGTCACACAGCTGATAAGAGGCAGAGCTGGGATTAGAACCCACAACCTCTGACTCCCAAGCCCGTGCTCTTTCCATTAAGCTATGCTGCTTCTCTAAGCGTAGAGGCGGGGTGGGGAGAGAGCTACAGGGCATTTTCTAATTTCCTCTAGGTTTCGGTCATCATCTCGGAAACAGGAAAACAAATTAGGGCTCCTGCTCTAGACTGTAAACTTGTTGTGCTCAGGGAATGTGACTAACAACTCTGTTGTACTGTGCTCTTTCAAGTGCTTAGTACACTGATCTGCACACAGTAAGCGCTCAGTAAATACCATGGGCTGATGGATGAAAACCTCAAGACAGCTAAAGGCCCAGCTGAGTCCCCATGAAAACCAAATTAATTTATGCTAAACAAAATCCAACCAACAGTCCATCATTCCCATAGACATAAAGATTTCATCCATTTTTTAAGAAAATGCCAATGAGGGTGAGATACTAACCATGACCTTTGTGGGGTGGAGGTGAGGGGTGTGTGTGTGTTTATTTTAAGTAGCGATATATACCCAATTGTTCATGCTTGGAGAGATTTTGTCTAATCATTCCAAGTTTTTCACTTTAGGTGCATATTCAACTACTGGAAATTCTTCCCATACGCTGTCACTTCAAGCTCTACTTCTCCTGAATGTTTTTCACAACCCGAACCACCTTTGACCAAACTGCACGCTGTCGTGCAATAAATTCTGTGGACGTTGGGTAGTTTCTTCAAATAGGGCCTAAATATGTGTGAAATTGGGATGTGTAACCATTACCTTGATGGCTAGTTATCAGCCAAACTGTTTATTTTTCAAGATTTTTTTTCTCCCCCCCCCACCCAAGGAAGACTGCCATCTTCCTTCATTTCAAAAATCATTCTTTGTCAGGACACAGCTAGAGCTGTATACAACATTAAACAGATCCAATTTACTTTCAGCATCTGATGAACAATAGAGAAATCGGACCTGTTAAAGTTAGACATTTAATTGTTCCAATATGCTACCTTCTTATAATTTGCAGGATTCAGAATGCCAAGAACTAAATTTCCAGGGGTTTTCATGATTCTCTAATTCGGGGATAAGCCGAGAGAATATATATAAAATGAAGTAATTGACCAAGTTACTTGGTGTTCTTAATTTGAAACTATTTGAATTCCTTCCTTGAGAATTTAAATTCATAACTGAAAGAAAAAACTGACTTTTAATCATTATTTCCCATAAGAAGCTTTAGAGTCTGAAGAACTTTGTGGTTTGCAAGGCATACAGATGTTGTCAATGAGAGACATAAAAAATTAGCACATGAAAAAATCAGTCTCGAGAACAAAACTTCAGTCACAAGAGTGGAGGATGTGTGTCCTGGGCAGATGTTATAACTATTCATATGATAAATACTGACTATCAATACAGAAATTTAAGAGCATGCTTTAATTTGGATTTGAATTTAACATAAATTAACTTACTTTGACAATGGCTGCCTAATATTTCAGCTTAGAACAGTGCTTCCAGTGAACCTAGAAGGCGGTCTTATTTTTTTTTAAAAAAAAAGCTGTTTTCCAGACATTGTCCAGCTTTGACACCATTATTTGTACCTGACTCATTGTTCAGAGAACAACATCCACTTTGTGCGGAGCATTGCTTTAAATCAGTAGAAAATGTTAGATGATCAAATGGTGTCTCAAACTAATAATAATAATAATTGTGATTTTTGATAAGTACTTACTATGTCCCAAGCACTGTTCTAAACACTGGAGGAGATACGAGGTAATCAGGTTGGACACAGTCCCTGTCCCACATGGGGCTCAGTCTTAATCCTTATTTTACAGATGAGATATCTGAGGCCTAGAGAAGTAAAGTGACTTGCCCAAGGTCACACAGCAGATGCGTGGCAGAACCGGGATTAGAACCCAGGTCCTTCTGACCCCCAGACCTGTGCTCTATCCACTAGCTCATGCTGCTTCTCTGGGTTCTAATCCTGGATCTGCCACTTGTTTGCTGCGTGATCTTGGGCAAGTCATTTAACTTCTTTGTGCCTCAGTTTCCTCATCTGCAAAATGGGGATTAAGCCTGTGAACTCTATGTGGGACACGGACTGTCTCCAACCTGATTTGCCTGTATCTATCCCAGTGCTTACTGCAGTGCCTGGCATTTAAAATGAGAAACAAATCAGTTCTGCACTAACTACAAATAATTAATTTCCTACTCAGGGGGCCACATCAATTTGGACAAGATTTGTAAAGGTGCATAATTTTAGAAAACTTTCTCTAATGTCAAATTAAAGCCACTTTATCTTCATCACCTTCCCAAGTACAAATACAATGTTGAAGGTCTTTTCCTCATAAAGATAATGAATAACATCCTTGTTTAGGACATACCACTTTAACACATCCAAAATGAGAGTAATGCTCTTGTTTTCTGAAAAAGTAGTTTTGGTTTGTTTTGGTTTTTTTTTTCCTGAACAAGGAAATGTGAACATTTCAAGAGAGTCATCTTTCCTATTTCTGACACTGGGCTTGTTTTCCACTTCTAATGAGTTTTCCACCTATAATGAAAGCAACTCAAATTAATCCCTGAGTACCCGCATTTCTACAAATACCAGAGAGATAAACTGGCCAGCTAGTCAAATCCAAGTACATCTTATCATCTGCTAAACCTCTTGAACAAAACTTGCTCATGTGTACTTCCATTGTTGGCTCTAACTGTATGTTTCATCATCAGTGATGTTATTTACTGAGCGTTTACTCTGTCAACAGCACTGTACTAAGTGCTTGGGAGAGTAGGATACAACAGAGTTGGGAGACACATTCCCTGCCCTACAGGCACTTACAGCCTAGAAACGTTTCACCGGGAGAGATATCAGATAGCTGGGGGAAATTATTTTGTTTTATTTATTCCCACCCAAATTAAATGAATCTTGCTTTCACATTGGCCTTAAACGCCCTCCCTCTTCATATCTGACAGACAATTATTCTCCGCACCTTCAAAGCCTTATTAAAGGCACAGCTCCATCTCCTCCAAGAGGCCTTCCCCAACTAAGCCCTCATTTCCTCTTCTCCCACTCCCTTCTTCATCGTCCTGATTTGCTCCCTTCATTCGCCCCCACCTCAGCTCCACAGCACTCATGTACCTATCCGTAATTAATTCATTTATATTAATGTCTGTGTCCCCTAAACTGTAAGCTTGTCGTAGGCAGGGAACATGTCTACCAACTGTGTTATTTTGTAGTCTCCCAAGTGCTTAAAATAGTGTGCACACAGTAAGCACACAATAAATGCCATTGATTGATTGGATGCCTCCCTCCTAATAAATAAGGCAGCCTGACTTGCATGGATCAACGCATTTGTCACTCAAAATCGGGACACATCACCTACTTTCTGACACGTGGTTTGTGCAGACTTCAAGTTCCCTAGAAAAGATTTTGTCGACTGGCAAGAAAAATAGCATACTCAGAGCAATGGCCATTCCCAGCTACCTCCCTGGAATTGTCTGGAAAAGGATCGGTCTGTAGATAGGAAACACCAGATACCTATTCCAGAAATAGCAAAATGAGGCTCCTCGGAAACAATCGTCCGGGGAGCCAATCTATGGGTCTGTGGTGGAAATGCCTGGAGACAGAGAGTTGGCTATTTTTTGAAAAGCAGCCTGCCCCGTCTGTATAAAATCAAGCTGAACTTGGTGGACAAATGACTCTTTGGACAGTAATTAATCGCAACATACTCAGAACAACGTTGTCGAGGAAAACATACCTGAGCCGGAGTCAAATTTGGTTTCTGATCTGTAAAGGAAAAGAGAATTTTTATATTACAAAAACTGTTGGTGGCAGGGTGGTGTTGGGGGCTGGGATTTGGGGAGGGAAGTGAAAAGAGTGAGCACTGCATGGAAACAGGATGCCTCAGCTACAGACTGCACGCCGTTGAGCGGCAGGTAATGGAACAAGTTAACACACAAGTACACAATTGTTCCACGTTTTTAAAATGCAGTCACCTATTGCCTCTAGCTGCCTGTGTGAGTTTATATGTGAGCCCGTTTATGGAAGTAAATATCATCTGCATAAAATCTGGAAGCCAGGTTAATCTAAAAAAGACTAACTCGGCTTGTTTTCCGAGGGAGGCGAGAGAGAGAGAGAGAGGAATCATAAAAAGCAACCAGGGAGCCACTCTCTTCACTTTGTTTCAACGATCCGATCCCCGGAATGAAAAGGAATGCCAAAATGTACAAGTGTCTTTTGTTGACCATTGTAGATTTTCAGTCTCGAACCACACATCATTTCTTCTGAGTGCTTAGCAGAGAGCAAATGAACCTAATAACCTGTGCAATTAATAAGAGAGAGAAAAAATTGTGCCCCAGTGGGAACATCATGTTTCAGATATAGGTTAATACCGGTTGTAAATTCCAAGGTCTTTGAAGCTCTCTATTCAGCTGTGGGAAAGCTTCAGTCGGGTAATTACTCTCAAGATGTGGCTGTCAAGCAGAATTAACCCTATGACTAGGCCTATCGGCACAAGCTGCTCTAAGACAGCATTGTCTGTCTCTAGCTCTCAAACCAATTAGTGGCCATGCGCCCCAGTCAGATTTATATCACATATTAACCATCCGTTGTGTAGATGTTCACGGCCGCCCCGGGAAGACAGAAGAATTGGCCAATAGGAGTCTGTTCAAGGATGTCATCCACTGACAGAAAAGAACTCTCTGAGGAAATGCAGTGAAAACTGAGTGGAAAAAGAAAGTTTTGATCCTCTGAGACTACTCCAAGAGACCAGCGCATTTTTGGAAGCTGGGAGCTGACCGCGGGTTTCCTCGTTTTGGATCAAGAAAGACGTCGTGGAGGGAAAAGAACCCAATGAGGAAAGACTGCCTGGATCGCAGCTGTTTGTTGAGGATTTCAAAGAGGTTCCTTATTGGCTTGAAAAAAAAATACCCCAATGGATCCTGATTGCTGATGGGAAAGAAAATCATTAGCATAGTGTGCTCATCGCTGACTACTCCAGAAACCCTGCTCCGCAGTGAAGGATGTTATGTCAGGAATCTAGTCTGGGAGTTAATCAATTGTATTTCTTGAGTGCTTACTGTGTGCAGAGTGCTGCACAGAGCACTTGGAAGAGTACAATATAGCAGAGTTGGTAAACATGTTCCCAGCCCTCAACGAACTTACATTCTATTTCACCCTCACATGGTTTCATTGGGAGCTTCGCCCAGCCACATGGAGTATGTTTTTTCTAGGTAAAAAGATAACACACAAAATAACATGTGTTTTTTTTTAATGGTATTTGTTATGACTTACTGTGTGCCAGCCACTGTACCAAGCACTGGGGTAGATAGGAGATAATCAGATTGAACACAGTCCCTGTCCCACATGGGGCTCACAGTCTTAAACACCACTTTACAGATGAGGGAACTGAGGCCCAGAGAGTGAAGTGACTTGCTGGAGGCCACAAAGCAGACAAGTAGCAGAGCTGGGATTAGAACTCCAGGTCTTCTCACTCTCAGGCCTGGGTTTTTTCCAATAAGCCACACTGCTCTCCACTGCTTTTTTCTCCTTAGGGTTTTCTCGGCAGGTTTCGGGAAAAGTAAATCAACATACAGGTAATCGAATGAGGACGCTAAAGTTGAATCCAATCTGAAGTTGAATCCAATCTGAATGACTGTCAGGATTGACAGGGTGGAAAACAAACTGCCATTTTCTTTTCTTTTTTCTGTTTTTAAATGAAACATACGCCAGTCCTCCGCTCCTCCCTCAGCACAATGTCCGGTTGTAAGAAAACCAAAGTGAGGAGTGCTGCTAAATAGGAAGTTGCTCATCTGGGGGACCAAGAAAACCCATAAGTACATTTAATTACCCTGTACTCTTACATTCATTAATTCATTCAATCATATTTATTGAGCACTTACTGTGTGCAGAGCACTCTACTAAGCATTTGGGAAAGTACAATAACAATAATAATAATAATAATGTTGGTATTTGTTAAGCGCTTACTATGTGCCGAGCACTGTTCTAAGCGCTGGGGTAGACATAGGGGGATCAGGTTGTCCCACGTGGGGCTCACAGTCTTAATCCCCATTTTACAGATGAGGGAACTGAGGCACAGAGAAGTTAAGTGACTTGCCCACAGTCACACAGCCAACAAGTGGCAGAGCAGGGATTCGAACCCATGAGCCCTGACTCCAAAGCCCATGCTCTTTCCACTGAGCCACGCTGCTTCCCAGTGACATTCCCTGCCCACAACATACGTGACACAGTTGCATTTCCTTAACAGAGTTAGTGAGACGCAGCGGAAAGGAACATATAAATTCACGTTCTTGAGAGAGACACTAATTCAAGTTCAACAGGTTACAAAAACCATCACAAAGATGGATAAGAAGAGCAACAAACATTTGCTACGATTTCTCCAAGAAGAATTTAGAGGCGAATTAGTTGCTGTTCTTATCCATAGAAAGCTATGTCTCTCCATTCAGTGGGAATTGAGAAGCCCATGACCTAGAGGATAGAGCACAGGCCTGAAGTCAGAAGGTCCTGGCTTCTAATCCTGACTCCGCCACTCGTCTGCTGTGTGACCTTGGGCAAGTCACTTCACTGGGCCTCAGTTACCTCGTCTGTAAAATGGGGACTAAGACTGTGAGCCCCATGTGGGATGTGGACTGTATTTAACTTGATTATCTTGTTTCTACCCTGGCATTTAGTACAGTGCCTGGCACATAGTAAGCACTCAACAAATACCACTTAAAAAACAAACCAAAAAAAAACCAAAACACACACGAAGGTGTTCCGAACCCGTGGTCTTTCCACTAATAAAATACAACAGAGCTGGTAGACACAGGCCCTGTCCACAGTGAGCTTACAGTCTAGAAAGGGCCAAGGATATTAACTTAAATAAACAATTTATACTATATATACTCTACTAAAATTTTAATTCCTCTCAGAAGAAAACAGTCAGGCATGGTACACAATACCAGTGGAATGAAACCTGTTCATTACTGTCCAATTTCTGTTTGATGCTGGCCCCATTTTCTTTGAAAGTTCATTCAGAAAGAAAGGGAAGGCGCGATAGCTTTACAAATGATCAACAGGGCAAGTAAATCTGTTCTGCTGATGATGAAATCTGGCAATCCTGGACCTATACAAACCAATTTTTAAAAGAACAGTCTTCTGAATTTCATACAAATTCAAGTTCCTCAGTGGTCTTCAAGAGTTAGCTCAAGGAGGCATCTTATGTCTCTGTTTTCCCCATTGATTGTGAGATCCTCAAAAGCAGGGATAGGGACTTTTACTTCTGAAGTTATGTGTCCATACACCCAAATTAATTTCCATCAGTCCTTGGAGGTTGGTAGGATAAACAGCCACTCAAAAGTCACCCAGAATGGTAAGAATAATGACAATGATAATAATCATGGTTTTTGTTAAGCGCTTACTATGTGTCAAGCACTGTTCTAAGTGCTGAGGTAGATAGATGTGAATCAGGTAGGACACAGTCCCTATCCCACAACTCACATTTTAAAGGTGAGGGAACCAAGGGCCAGAGAAGGGAAGTGACTGATCCAGAAACACACAGCAGACAAGTGGCAGAGCCGGGATTAGAACGCAGGTCCTTCTGACTCCCAGGTCTGCACTTGCAGGACCAAGATTCAAGACCACAGTACACTGCCGCGGCTGCTTCGTGGACCTCTGGAATCTGGGGAAAGTTTAGGCTTTATGGCAGAAGGTTCATCTGCTAAGCAGCAAGTAAGAGCGGGAGGAGTCAGGGCTCCAGCTGGAACTTTCCCACAAAACTATTCACACATGGGACATTTCACATAAGCCTCCATACAAGACTATTCCAAGCCACCAGAAAATCCAAGCCATTTTTCCACTAAAATAAAGTCTGGGCACTATTGCAATTCCAGAACCTTGCCATCCAATAGGCTACATCTATTAGCTAATTTCAGAGATCTGCTAAAATGATAATGATGATAATGACTATGGTACTCATTAAGTGCTTACTTTGTGTCAAGCGCTGTTCTAAGTGCTGGGGTAGATAAAAATTAATCAGGTTGGACACAGTCCCTGTCCCATATGGGGCTTACAGACTTAATCTCCATTTTTCAGATGAGATAACTGGGGGGACAGAAAAGTGAAGTGACTTGCCCAAGACCACACAGCAGGCAAGTGGCAGAGCTGGAATTAGAACCCAGGTCCTTCTGACTCTACTAGGCCATGCTGGTTACTGACTAGGAATTGTTTGTGACTGCTTTTCCTTAGAGTTCTATAGAAAGAAAGATAATTGCTTGTAATCTTTTGGATTTCCCCCATCTTCTTCTTTATCCTTTTAACTCTTTTTGGTAGTGCTTACTCTACGCCAAGCACGCACTAAGCACAGGGGTAGACACAAGTAATCAGAACAGACACAGTCCCTGTCCCATACGGACAGTCTAAACTGTCCATAAGGCTCACAGTCTCAACAGGAGGGAAATGGGCATTTAATCTTTTTTTAATGGTATTTGTTAAGCACTTACTACGTACAAGCTAATCAGGTTGGACACAGTCCATGCCCCACATGGGGCTCACAGTCTTAATCCCCATTTTATAGATGAGGAAAGCAAAGCCCAGAGAAGTTAAAATGGAGAATGGGTATTGAATTCCCATTTTGCAGATGAGGGAACTGAGCTCCAGAGAATGTTTAGATTGCATTTAGATACTACCTTTCTCTAAAACAACTTCACTGTGGAGTCATTGGCAGCAGAGGGGAGCTCAGCTGAACCCAGTCTCCGCAAATTTGGTTTGGAATAGAAGAACCTTGACACCCACTGATATGGCTGGATAAATTATGTGAGGATTATTTCCAAGGGTAGAGACAATGGGCCCGAGTTCTAATCCTGGCTCTGCCCCTTCTCTATTTGACCTTGGGTAGGTCACTTCATTTCTCTGGACCTCAGTTCCCTTACCTGCAAAATGGGGATTCAATACCCATTCTCCTTCCTACTTAGACTGTGAGCCCCAAGTGGGACCTGATTACCTTGTTTCTACACCGGTGCATAGTGTAGTGTCAGGCACATAGTAAGTGCCTAACAAATACCACAGTTATCACCTTTATTCTTCATGCCCCAGCTACCCCATGTGTAAAATGGAGTTGAAGACTGCGAGTCCCATGTGGGACATGGCCTGTGTGCCACCTATCTTCTATCTACACCAGTGGTAAAAACAGTGCCTGGCACATAGAAGCACCTAACAAATATCATAAAAAAAGATAAATCAGACTTTTTCATATCTTCCCTCCTTCCCGTCGCATTGCTGTACCCTCATAGGATGATTTACAGAAAGAATTCACAACAGAGGAAGTTGTTGCTCCGGATCTGTCCCCAGCTGCTTTACGATATTGCACGGATTGCAGGGAAGGGCTCTCTGGAGCAGCTGGTAAGGCTGGAGAGGAAGAAACACTCAGAATACGCAAGAGGGAAAGTGCCACAGCGAAGCCTCCGAAGACTCCGTTGCCTACGGAATGAATGGAATCCTCAAATCCGGCTTGAGGGTGATTTCACTGAACATGACAGAGGAGGGGGCGAAATATGGCAAGCATTCTTCATGCACAAGCTGGAATGTTATAGTCTCACGGGTGTGCTTGCACGGAGGGGGACGCATTTTGAATTTTCACATAGGAAATTTCCCTTTTTTTAATTATGGTATCCGTTAAGCCCTTACTATATGTCAAACGCTCTTTTAAGGGCTGGGGTATGTAGGAGTTAATTTAGGTGGGGTAGGTAGGAGTTAATTTAGGTGGGTTAATTTAGTTAATTTAGTCCCTGTCTCTCCTAGGGCTCACAATCTGGGTATGAGGGAGAACAGGTATTCAATCCCCACTTTACAGTTGAGGAAAGGGAGGCATAGAGAAGTTAAGTGATTTGTTCAAGGTCACAAAGTAAGCAATTGGCAGAGCAGAGATTAGAACCCAGGTCCTCTGACTCCCTGAAAAATTCTGGGAGTGGGGTTTCAGAAAGAGACAGAGAAAATTAAAAAAACAGTGATCATCCCAGAAGATTACTTAGAAGGAAAATGATTTTGAAATTTAGAAAAACTTATATACTTCCTCTTCTCAGGCTAGGAACACATCTACCAACTCTATTGTAGTGTAAGCTCCCAAGCACTTAGTAAAGGACTCAGCAGACAGTAAGCCCTTAATAAATTCCTTCCAATCCCTGCTCATTCACTCCTATGGCTTCAACTACCATCTCTAGGAGATGACTCCCAAATCTACATTTCCAGTCCTGGAACTCTCTTCTTTGCTGCATCGTCACATTCTCTCTTGCTTTTAAGATTTCTTCACTTGGATGTCCTGCCGACACCTCAAACTTCGCATATCCAAAACAGAACTCCTTAACTTTCCACCCAAACTCTGCCTTCCCCATAACTTTTCCATCACTGCAGATCGCTGTCCTTTCCATCTCCCAGGCCCATAATCTTGGCATGATTTTCCACTCATCTCTCTCATTCAAACCACGTATTCATTTTGTCACTATAATCTGTCAGTTCTACCTTCTTAACTGCTAGAATCTGCCCTTTATTCTTCATTCAAAATGCTACCATGTTGATCCAAGCACTTTTATCCTAGCCCACCTTGATAAGTGCCTCAGCCTCTTTGCCGGCCTCCCTGCCTCCTGTCTCTCCCTACTTCAGTCCATACTTCCCTCTGCTGCCCAGATCGTTTTTCTTAAAAAAGTTTAGTCCATGTCTCCCCACTCCACAAGACCCTCCAATGGTTGCCCATCAAACAGAAACACCTGACCATCGGCTTCAAAGAACTCAGTCAGCTTGGCCCCTCCTATTTTATCTACCTTCCTAATACAAAACCCAACGGGGAATCACTCATCAACTGCCACCCTGCTCACTGTACTTTGATCATATCTGTCTCACTGCCAGCTCCTTGCCCACCTCCTGCCTCTGGTTCAGAATTCCCTCCCCTTCACAATAGTAATAATAATTGTGGTATTTGTTAACTGTTTACTCTGTGCCAAGCACAGTACTGAATGCTGGGGCAGATATAAAATAATCAAGTCCCACACAGGGCTCATCGCCTAGGCAGAGGGAGAACAGGTATTGAATCTCCATTTTGCTGATGAGGGACCTGAGAGACAGAGACTTGCCCAAGGTCAGATAAATGGGATTAGAACTCAGGTCCTCTGACTCCCAGACCATTGCTCTTTCCACTAGGCCATGCTGTCTCTCTATGGCAGACCACCCTATATGACAGACCACCACTCTCCCCACCATCAAAGCCTTATTGAAATCACACCTCCTCCAAGAGGCCTTCCCTGATTAAGCCCTCATCTCACCTTCTGCCCCCAGTGATGAAGGAAACCAGTCAACGGATATAAAGGTGGTTTCGTAACTCCCCTTTCTGTTTTGCTGTCTATTCCTTCTGCCTCTCATACCTTCTTAAATTGTGACACCCCCTACCTCCACCCCCCCGGAGGGACAAGGATCATGTCTAATACTGACCTGTGTATTATCTCCCCGTGCTTACTACAGTGCTCTGCACACCGTAAGCGTTTAATACATATGATTACCATTACTACTACTACTCTTCTATTGCCTTTGAATTCGGTTTACCGATTGGAACTCACAAAGTTATGTGTCGCAGGCAAACCCTTGTGTATCTTTGCCCAGTGATCGGAGAAGAGATGAGACGAAGTTTCTAGATAGGAGGAGAAGCACTGAATTTTTTTATGGTATTTGTTAAGCACTTACTGCGTGCCAGGTACTGTACTAAGCACCAGGGTAAATAAAAGCTAATCCGTTTGGACACAGTCCATGTTCCACATGGGGTTCACAGTCTACACCCCATTTGACAGATGAGGTAACTGAGGCCCAGAGAAGTGAAGTGGCACACATGCCCATGGTCACTCTGCAGGCAAGTGGCAGAGTCAGGATTAGAACCCAGGTCCTTCTGACTCCCAGGCCCGTAACTCCACCCCTAGGCCACGATGCTCTTTGGACTCTATGCCTGCTTACCTCTCTGCTTAAGTGAAACAGAGTCCTTAAACAAGACCCCATAGCAAGATCTATCACAAATAATATCTTAATCAGCACCGTTCTGGTCATTCAACTAGCGGCAGCAGAAACTAGTTGCGGACGAGCTCGTTGTGGGCAGGAACATGTTCGTTTGTTGTTATATTGTACTCTCCCGAATGCCCAGTACAGTGGTTTGCACACAGTGAGCGCTCAATACAGACTATTGAATGAATGTCGGCAGGCTAGACAAAGGGCAAGGAGGAAAGATGGGAAAAAAAAAAATCACACTGGCTCAGTTGGGCTACAATTTGGGGAACGAATGAGCTTCTGTTCCCAGGGCCATCAATCTAATTCCCTTCATAAGCAATAAATTCCCCATATGAATTTTTAAACGTTTAAAGAACCAAAGGAGAGAATGTTCTTGCCCTCTCGGTCAATTTACTCACTGGAAGACATGAGTAAAGTACTAACATAGAAATGTGTTTTGTTCTCTTTATTTCTAAACTAGTTGGGTAAAAATTTGTGAACATGAAAAAATGAAAATGTGAACCGTGGAATAAATTACACATTAGAAGAAGCCACTGAATAAGGTTCTTGTACTTAGCGAGCAGCAAGAAAGTAGCCTATTATTTGTTAGGAAATATATATGTGTATATACATATAAGGAAGGAACTAAGATTGAAAGTGAATCTATTGCTCTGAATGCTTTTTTTTTTTGAATGGAGCATATGGTATACTTGAGGCAAGAAAGTGAATGAAGAGGTTGTTTTTTCAAAACTGGAATGTGAATGAAACAAAAGAAAGCAATTGAGCAAACTCTTTTACAGGCATTTATCTTTACCTTTTACACTACTATAAATTATAATAAATGAATTATAGTACTATAAACTATTATAAATGATTTATTCATAGTAATGTCCGTCTCCCCCCTAGACTGTAAGTTCTAGTGGATAGACTACGGGACTGGGCGTAGGATGGACCTGGATTCTAATCCTGGCTCCACCACTTGTCTGCTGGGTGACCTTAGGCAAGTCACTTCACTTCTCTGGGCCTCAGTTACCTCATCTATAACTGAAGGCTTTTAAAATTCATCAGTTTGCTTTCAGCTAGTGGTCTTATTTTGGCATATTTCATTCTCCCTCAATTTAGGCATCAATGCTTTCAATTCTAAAATAAAGTCTGAGTAGATAATAGTATAGAGACTATATATTTACCCTTTTTTGCTCCTTTTTTTAATCTTACAATGTAAAATCCAAGAGTAATACATTCAGTTGTATAACTACGAATTGGGTCGGGGGTTTCCTTTATGAATTTTGTTTCTTAAAAAGCTATCACTGTTTTGCTGGCAGAACCCCAAGAATGCTGTCTGGAAATTGCACTTGCATTTGAAAAACTCAAATTCCTCAAATGGGGGGTTAAGACTGTGAGTCCCATGTCAGACATGAACTGTGTCCAATCTGATTAGCTTATATCCATCCCAGCCCTAAGTATAGTGCCTAGTGCAGAGAAAGCGCTTAACAAATACCATTAAAAAAAGTTCACTGTGGGCATGGGGCATGTCTATCAACTACGTTGCATTGTACTCTCCCACGTGCTTAGTACAGTGTTCTGCACACAGTAAGCACTCAATAAATACCACTAATTGATTGGTAGTATGTCCCTTTCTTCAGCAGGGCTACTTCTAGGCTTATTTCTCCATCTTTCCTTGCTCCCTTTTACCTCCTTCTTTCCTTGGTATGCTCTTTCTCTTTCTGAGCACCCACCACTAAATATCTCATCAAGGGCTGGGATTATGATTCTAATATCTTGTCTCTCCCCACCTTTAGCACTTAAAACAGTGTCTGGCACATAGTAAGCGCTTAACAAGTAGCATTATTTCAAAGTCTTTTGAAATCCACCTTCTACTAGGATACTTTCCCATCTTTCCTCCAGGTCAGGTCCTTTCAACAACCACCTCGACCCCACAGCTGCTCACAGCACCTCTGTACATACGGATTTAAGCATTCTACTATTTAAAGACTTCTTTGTTCATCTCTGTATCTTCCCATTCTCATCTTCCTTCTCCTTATCTATTTTTCTCTGTTTCCCCCACTAGCTGGTAAGCTCCTTGAGGAAAAGACTCCTGTTTACGTCTTTTGTTCTCTCCCAAGTTTTTAGTACAGTGTTCAGCCAGCCATAGATATTCAAAAAATATTACTGATTTGATTGCAAAATAAAAAAAAAATTTTACTGCAAAAAAAAAGAAAGGAGCGAGTCCTATCATTTTTGGAAACCTAACTCCCACCATTTCTTATATTTGGATGAAAGACTTGCTTTTAGGATTGTGGTCTCAACTCTCACAGGATAAATCCTTAAATTATGGTGGCTCTGTTTCTTATTGAAAACAGCAAGTCTTCTTTAACAATAAGTCCAATACTCAACTAAATCACTCGATAGTAAGAAAGTTGGAAAAGCTTAACCTAAAAGCAATGGGGACATTGCCAATTTTTACCATTTGTGATATTAACAAGTTTAACCTGGCTCAGCAACCACCCTAAGTGTTAGAGCAACCATCAGGATACAAATCAAAGGTGCTGAAATGTAGACATGTGGGTTTTCTGGGGAGCTGGGAGAGAGAAATGGATGACAATTTGAAGGGTCAGTTTTTTAACATGAATACATGTAAGAATTCAGAACAGATTTCAGGTCTCTATTAACGGTCGTAGGATTCAAAAGATTTTCCAACTCGTGAATCTTTTTTCCAAGGAAACCGTTAAGCTCTATATTTCAGGAAAACCTTAACCCTCAGTAGTTTAAAAAGGAAAACTTTGTGCAGAAGTGTCATAAGAGGGAGGGTTTTACTACTGTCCTGTGCAATTATATTATCGACTAGATAAGATGGAGGTGGGGCATTCTGGGAGAGATGTGTCCATAGCATCGCTATGGGTCGGACAGGACTCGACAGCATACGACGACGACAACAACAACAGTGTGAATAAGAGATTCTACTGTGGATAGTAGTAAAGGCATTAATGTAAGCTTGTTATGGGCAGGGAAAATGTCTCTTAATTCTGTCATATTGTTCTCTCCCAAGTGCTTAGTACAGTGCTCTGTACACAGTAAGCATGCACTAAATACCATTGATTAATTGACTAATGGCTTCTAAAGTGGAAATCTGCTCTGTGACCTTGGGCAGGTCACTTAACTTCTCTGTGTCTCAGTTACCCTATCTGTCAAATGGGGATTGACATTCTGAGCCCCATGTAGGACAGGGACTGTGTCCCAACTGATTACCTTGTATCTGCCCCAGAGGCTTAAAACAGTGCCTGGCACGTAGTAGGCGCTTAACAAATACTATTATTATGATCATTGTTGTTATTGTTATTATTATTGTTATTTCTGTTATTATTGAGTGATGCTACAGGGCGTGAAGCTCACGGGGGCAGCATTTTCACTTCTGGGAGACAGTACCAGAACCAGACAGTATAGTATCGTTCTATAGAGCTGTCTTTCTTATTCGAAGATGACACCGATGGAAACTGCCTCCCAGTTTTCGACAGAGAGGCAGTATTATCTAAGGCGTTATTTTGCGAAATCCTTAAAGCGCCGCCTTCCCACCGCTTGTTTTTGGTAGCCCAATTTCAGCTCACCATAGAGCGGCTGTTTGAGTATCCCCCTGTCATCCGTTCCCCTCACACGAGCCTCCCACCAAAGGTACGTTGAAAAGCGCTCAATAAATATGAATGAATGCATGAAAGGAGCACAGCTTCAAGGTTAAGTGAAGTGTAGAGGTGTAGCTCAGTGGTAGAGCACACGCTTTGCATGTATGAGGCCCTGAGTTTGATTCCCTGAATCCCCACTTTCCCTCTAGACTGTAAGCTCGTTGTGGGTAGGGAATGTGTCTGTTCATTGTTGTATTATACTTTCCCAAGCACTTAGAACAGTGGTCTGCACAAGTGACTTGTCCAAGGTCACACAGCAGACTTGTGGCAGAGCTGGGATTAGAACCCAGGTCCTCTGACTCCTAGGCCCGTGCTCTTTCCACTAGGCCACACTGCTTCCTGTGTGGTAGGTTATTGAGGCCTCCCCACACATGCAAATAGGAACTCATTAGTAAGCTATTTATGAAAGTGCAGGGCAGCTCTGTGTACTGTATTACTCAGAAACTACAGATTTCTTGTTTTCATTTTTCTCCAGAACAAAAAGTCTTGAGAAGCAGCATGGCCCAGTGGAAAGAGCACAGGCTTAGGAGTCAGAAGACCTGGGTTCTAATCCCAGCTCTACCACTTATCTGTTATGGGATCTCGGGCAAGTCACAACCTCTCTGACTCACAGTTCCTTCATCTGCAGAATGGGGGTTCAATACCTGTTCTCCTGATTAGACTATGAGCCCCCTGTGGGACCTGATTATCTTGTATCTACCACAGTGCTTAGTACAGTGCTTGGCACATAGTACTAACAAACACCTAAACAAATACCACAATTATTATTATTTTCAAGTGTTGAGACGTTTCCAATTCATAGCAACTCTAAGAATATATTTTCTCCAGAAAGTCCTGTCTTCTGCCATATATATGGACATACCACAATTATTACTATTATTATTATTATTATGAATAATCTCTTTTCACTAGTAGAACACTTAGTCTACAAATATCCCCCCAGAAGCACTACCCATCAAAAGAAATCCCCGGCTCCAAGGAGCGATTCAGAAATGTGGTTCTACTCAGTTTGGCCCGAACGTATATTTTCATGACCATTTTGGTTAGAACATATATTTTCATGACCATTTTGGTTAGGGAATTAGGGAACGTCCTTCCGACAACGCAAGCTTGTTTGGGCTCGACATGCCTCATTTTCAAAGACTCTCCTTGAATGCAGACCCACCGTTTCAGAACGGGTGAGTGGTCCAGTGACGGTTTCCCTTTACGCGGGGTTTCACAAGAACGCCACCCTTGTGTTACAGAACCGGGTGGATTGGGGAGAGAGTTTTCCAAATAAACAAAGAAAAAATTTTCACCAGAGACTGTATTTCTTGGAAGAAGGTCAAATGCCATTTTTCAGCATTCCCTGTCAAAGATAACTCTTCAGCCCCGCATAGCTGACTGTTACCGTGGCCCATTTCCCTTCAATAAGTGGGTGGGAACCCTGAGTTCTTCACTACCATCAGTATTCCATGAAGTATACGGTTTTCTCGGACTACAGCATCATTATCCTCCCATAACCTATCCATGGCCAATCGCCTAGAGGTGACCTGAAGGTCATAAATTTGAATCTTCCCCAAGATCTCCTGCTGAGCTAAGTGAATAGGCTCATGTTGTGCATTTTAAAGCTCAGATAGCTTTGGAAATTGGAAATATGAACAATTTGTCATTAAAACTCCCCAGATGATTTTAGGTTGGCAGATGGAAAAATGCTTGCTTTCCAGGTATTTGTTGATCATTTAATTGTGGCAGGGAACGTGCCTCCCAACTCTGTTGGATCATACTCTCTCAGTTGCTTAGGACAGTGCTCTGCACACAGTAAGCACTCAATAAATGCCACTGATGACGACGTTGATAATTTAGCAAAGAAACAGACCCTGATACAAGAGCATGTTCTGTACCTTGTGGTCAGAAATTCACTTTTTTTTTTAACAATTGCACTTACTTGAATAAAGGAGTTCCACAAACGACACACTTATATGTGCCGGGGGCTTTGTGATGTGTAAATTCTCCTTCAAAGGCACTGGGAAACAAAGCAAAACACAGAGTAAAGACGGTTAGTAAGGTAAAAGTTATCTTTATCTTCCAACTTCTTCAGGCTTGCTCTAGGATAAAATAACCTGCCAGCCAATCCTCTACAACATCATCAGAGCGCGGATGTTACTTGGTCCTCAAAAGCTCCCAGGACCTGCATCTAGAGTTCTAATTAAGTCGACTTCCAATCGATCACTGCCCCTGAGTAGTGGCAAAAGGTGGGGGAGAATTGGAAGGGGAGTTTTTCTCTTTAGAGTGTAAATTCCTTGTAGGCAGAGAATATATCACTTCTTTATTCTGTACTTCCAAAGCACCTAGTATAGAATAATGCTACCATCATGCCGCCTCCTCCTCCTCCTCTTCCCCTCCTACTACTTGGCCAGGATGAGGCCACTAGTTACCTACTAATGAGGTGATCTCCTTCCTCTGTTCTCTTCAGTTTCTCCCCACTTACTTCCACCACAACTGCAAGACTAATTACACAATTGGAACCTTGGGAGAAATCTCTGAAGATGTTTAACAGCTCCAAACCAGAGCTGACAAAGAAAGGAAAAAAAAAATCCGATTATGTGTATGAAAGTAATCTTTGCAATTTTCCAACTGTCAGGAATTTAGATTCGATGGTCTCTTAGTTGGCTCTGATGGTGTCTACCACCCCTTTGGCTGACTTTTCCTTTAAAAATTGACATATAGATTCTTAATGGAATTTTCATTGACTTCAAATGCTAAACAGAGCATTTAGCTAAGCTAAAAGATAACGGCCCAACATTTACGAAAAGATGGTTTTTCGGTGTCTCGGCACTGACCATCATGTCCTAAACGTCCATCTGAAAATGAAGTAGAGGAGCCGAGGTTTCCCATCAAGCAAATCATCTTTTTTTTTTTTGGTTGGAAAAGGAATATTGCAGCTTTAAGGGAATATTTTTCCAAGTTAACAATCTTCGAGGCTAGGAGGTCATTCAGCTAATACAAATCAGCTGTGCTAGCCCAACAAAAAGTCTATGTGCTCTGCAGCTTGTTTTTATTATCCTTTCACCCTCTTTATGAGGTCCAATTTTTTTATAAACAGAATTTTTAAGAATGACCTAATCTCTGGTTGTTTGTGTGTGTTAAATCATTTTGCTAGTCACACACACAACCGTCCGCCTTTCGTAGAAGTTCTCCTGAGTGGAAGCAGAGCTTCCCCAGCTAACTCACTGTGGGGTTGGGCTAGAGGGTCCTATTTGGTCGATTCACTGAACAGTATCTACTGTGACAGCAAGAGAGCGTTGCCTATTAACAAATATCCCCTGTGTGGCAAAGAGCTCTTTCAGGTCATGAATGGAAAGAAGCAGTTACATCATTAATAAATTTGGATCAGAGGTAAGCTAGGTCCTTGTGCCAAGCTCTGCGGTATAAATTAGACAACAAAACAGTTAGGCCTTGGCCAGTTACCTTTGAGCTGGAATCAGCTGAGAGAGACTTTATTCACGAAAACCGGTCTTGGAGCTGAACACACTCTCTTTTCAGGACCTAGGGCAAATTTCCAAGGACTAAAGCCATGTGAGGGCAGTTATTGGAAATTTTTGACATTCCAGCCACAAATGAGCCAATAAATACTTTCTCCACATGTGCTTCAAAAAGAAATCGGAGTGGGGTGGAAAGGAACTAAATTATGCTACCTTTTTCTTTTTTTTTTCCAGCCAAAACGTCTATCCTCACAATGACCACGTTCAAAATTTCGGCTCCCTGGCATCGGGCCAGGTCCCTCTTGGTTCTGCTTACTGGGATATCTTCCAAAAGAATGTACCTAAACCGCTATTACTTCCACACATTTTGTAGTAAACTCAAAACAGGCCCTAAACAAAAGCTCTGTGACTTGGTAAGATATATGGGTTCATTAGGAGGCGGGGCGGGGGGAGAGAAAATACAATCCACTATTGGCCCCGTACTCTCTCTGGCATTTCGAGGGTGTGAATTTGTGGAGGTTAGTAGACTAAATTCTAAATTCCCGGAAAGAGTCTGCAAAGAAGATCAGGATGTAGGACAGGTGAGGAGGAGACTATTGCTTCGTGATTCCTCCATTCGGTCTCTTACCTTTCCGTCCCTTTCTCCTGAGTGACATGGTACTGCAGGGGTGTCAGGCGCTTCCTTAGTTCCTCTTGGGAAAAGACCACCTTACAGCTCCTTTTATCCCTACGTGACCCTGGAAAGGGAGAGGATATGGGAGAAGGAACCTTTTTAGCTTAAATCCTGAGTAATTGCTTTGGCTCCCAGCCCCAGCCCAGCTTCTGCATTGGCTTGTCAATGACCAGATCGGTCCCTAATGCATGAGAATGGCTCAGCTGAACTGCAGCTGATTATTTCTTCTGGTCCAACTTTGAAAAGAAGGTTGCTCAAGAGCCAGATGAGTCACTGGAGCAGTGACGACGTGCCGTGGCCAAAAGCCTTCTGTGTGCGATGCTGAGCCTTTTCACACGGCCCTTCCAGGAATGCAACACATCCCTTCTACCACAGCAGAAAGAAATAATAAAAAATAAAAATCCCGCCTGGAAATTTGGACTCTACGCTCAATGCATCGCTGTGCATTTATGACAGCTGGACTGTAGAAACAAGATAATGGGCATATGATGGGAAATCACACCTTTGCACTCAACGATTCTCCAATGGGCAGATATTCTAAAGTCAGTACGTTTCCACCATGGGTGGACTGAAACTATTATAGCACAGATCGATTTTCCTCAACGTCCAGAGAGCTGTGTTTTTCCTCTACGAGTGGACTGACTCTTCTCAATGTCTCCATCGGACCACTCCGTTAGAGTCGTACGAACCGAGAAAACGAATGCTTCAGAGTGAGATCTGAAGAGTTGCAAGACAGTCGAAGGAGCTCCGGGAGAAAGAATTTGTCATTAGGCAAATTCTAGAAATTCTCCCAAAAGGTTATGCCACAAAAAATGGGGGGGGGGGGGGGGAGAGAGAAGAAGGTCGATATCTACTTGAAAGTTCAACTAGCTCCTTCAGTAGGGTAAACTCAGGAAAGCTTCCCTGATTAAAGGGTGTTTCAAAGTAAAATTGTTTGAATAAGGATCTAATAATACTGGCAGTTTTTTTATTTCTATCTACATGGAACATCTTGCAGCAAGAAACTCTGAATAACACCTGTTTGCCTATAAAATTGCATTTTACCTGAAAAGTGACAGAAAGAATCCTGCCTCCACCAGAGTAGAAGAATTACTCATTGCAATGAAATTGCTTTTCTCGGCAATCCATCACGATGGTGGAATTCTCACAGAGAGGTCCAAATGTCATTTTTTTCATTGTTTTCCATTACCACAAGAGACAAAAGCTCACTTATTTTCTCCTGCATCATATGAACTCACCCTTCGAGCATTTCAGTCATTGGGATGCAACTGGTTTCTTCACCAGATGCCTAATTGTGCAGCATGTAGGTTTCCGAAGATGAAATTATCACTAGCTCATTGCAATTTGCTGCACCCTGCCCAAAATAGTGTTGGAGAGGCTGTGGGGTGGAGAGAAGAGTTACGGAGACACATCCACAGCCAAAGACAAACACAGAGGATTACTCAACTGTCTGAAAAGCTGTGAATGGGGTGGGGGGAGGGAGGAACATGGGGAAAGGAGGGCCAGATAAGCCTGCCATGGAATGTGTTCTGCAGGCTCTCAAACAGAGCTCTCCTGATCTGCCCAAAGGAACTGGTTTCCAGCAGGAACCCTCCTCCTATAATGCCCCACCATTGATCCTGGGGGGAAAAAAAAGGCAAACGCAATATCCACCAACAAAGGAATCCAGCAGCATGGCGTAATGGATAGAGCATGGGCCTGGGAGTCAGAAGGTCATGGGTTCTTATCCCGTCTCTGCCACTTGTCTGCCGTGTGGCCTTGGGCAAGTCACTTCGCTTCTCTGTTGCTTCAGTTACCCTCATCTGTAAAATGGGAATTGTGACTGTGAGCCTCACATGGGACAGGGACTGTGTCCAACCCGATTTGCTTGTATCCACCCCAGTGCCTAGTACAGTGCCTTGGCACCAAGTAAGCACTTAATTATTATCTTCCACACCAGGTCAATCCACTCTGAAAAAGTCTCTCTCTCAGCTGGACCATTTAGGTTTTTTAAAATCTCAAAATACCTCCTGATTCTACTAGGAACATCACCTTAAATTTGGTCCAATGTCCCTTACAGATGGTTTTCTGCCCTAATTTTTCCTCAGCTCTTCATAAGCTAAAAGCGACCTTTGCAGGGACAAGCTGAACACACTCTGAGAGAAGTGTATTTCGCTTAATTCATTGTGGGCTTCTTAAAAGCTGGCGTTTAAGAGTCCTTTTCTCCAAAGGATTTCGCCTTTAATCACTTGGTCAAAGAAACTGACTACTTGTTCATTTAAGCTGACAAAATATCTTGTTTAAATTACTTCTTTCTCATGACTGAGGTCATTAAAATCTA
Organism: Ornithorhynchus anatinus; assembly: GCF_004115215.2. Lineage (NCBI taxonomy): Eukaryota > Metazoa > Chordata > Mammalia > Monotremata > Ornithorhynchidae > Ornithorhynchus > Ornithorhynchus anatinus. The sequence continues at coordinate 15,702,292 of NC_041741.1, read as the reverse complement.
ACAATTAGACATAAACAATCCTGGAAAAAATATTTTTGCTGCTAATATAGGTTCATTCATATAAAAAGGCCAATTGTGTTCCCAAAGCAGAGGGAATGGAGTTACCCATCTGTATGTCATTTAGTACAAGGGAAGCAACTGCAGGTTTAAATTACATGGTATTGGATTGCAATTTCCTAAAATTTCCTAACATTGGATGCTTTTCTGCTTTTTTACCTTGAGTCATTACTAAGGAGTGTTCATAAAAAGTAGCTTAAAGTACAGATGCTTGCAAATCATTTAGGCAAAGATGTTTCTCTCTCTCTCTTTTTTTGAAGAAAAAGAATAATACTGTTGGTCACTATTGACTAACCATGTCAAGTATTTGAATTGAGGAAAAAAAAGTAAAATTGAAAACATCTGATTGAAGTAAATAATGCAAACATAAAAAGCTTTACTAGTTGAATGAGGGGTATTGAAGTGACTATTTCATAGATTAGAAATTACTTTTGATCTAAACATTCTTAAAAACAGATTGTTTTCCACTCTGAACCATCTCATTAACTGCTACAGAGCCCTCGTTGTAATGGCAAGCTTTGAAAGGGTGCTGTTGCAGCCTTTTGTTACCCTCAATCTTTCTTTTCTTTTTCTTTTTTTTTGGGGGGGGAATAAAAATTTCATTCCAGGTTTCTTTGTTTGTCTTTCAAGAACCACTAAAGCAGTATTCGCACAAATTTTGCAGGAATGTGCCCTGTGTCACAGCCTACAAATTATTTGGTTTTGGTGCACTTAAAGGTCACCTTTCAAATTAGCAAATTTTTCCTACCTCCTGGCTTTTCAACCTTAAATATAAATATTGTTTCCTAACTGTAAGTGAGGTTTGCTCCTTAAAAAGTACTATTGCTTATTTAAAGTTGTCAAACCTGGAGGGTTTTGTCCTCGATATTTCTGAACCAATAAGCCGTTTCAGAGTGCAGCTAACAGCAAAAGGAAATGTTTTAGGCAACTCCACAAGGCTAGGACTCATCAATTTTTCACAGTGTATCTTGACTGTAACCAACAAGAGGTTACGACAGTGAGATGGTAAAACTCACTGCTCTACTACCTCTAACTCCAGTCCAGTGACAATAAAAAGAAATCAACTTTATGCTAGTTTGGGAAAAGTTGAAATGATTTTTCTTCTTTTCTTTCTGTCTCCATTTCTTGCTCATTTTTCAGAAGTCTATGATTTCAAATGACTGCTTTTGAGAAAACCATGCTGTTTTAGAATTCTCAAAAATGAAATTTATGAGGTGGACTCTTTCCTTATCATCTTTATTAGGTACTATATAGTTGCTATTGTGGAGTGAAATTTACCATTTCAAGTTTGTCTAATGTTTGATATGTGACATAAAAATTAACTTAGCAGTATGGAGGGAAATCTTCCTCGCCCATTGTTCATACATTTAATTGCATACTTTACACACTCTGTGTGTGTGAGAGAGAGAGAGAGAGGAAAAAAAAGAGAGCGAGAGAGAGCATGTGTGTGAAAAGAGTCCTTTGTTTTCTACTAATGATCGTTTATCTGGCCACTGATATACAAAACATCAACAGGTGTAACGTTTATCTTTTAGTTCAAATTCTTCCTAACATCACGAATATATCACTGAGAAAACTGTAGTTTAGATATTTCATGGTAATGAAAACCCGTTTTTGAGTTTCTACAATTGCCCTATTTTTTTAAACTGCCATAAATGAGGCATGGACATAGGAATTAAATATTTAGGAAGGAATACCCATCCCGATTAATTTGTATCTACCCCAGTGCTTAGAACAGTGTTTGACACATCATATCACTCATATTTATTGAGCACTTACTGTGTGTAGAGCACTGCCCTCAGTGCTTGGGAGAGTACGCTATAACAGTGTCGGCAGATACATTCCCTGCCCACAACAAGGAAGTGCTTAATGAATACATTTTTTTAAAAAAAAAAGCTACCATGCAATCAATAACCCATGAAGGATTTAAAAAGTTCAATAAAGATCAATGGTGGATACACAGGATCCCATTGAATCTATCAATCGATAGTGTTGCTTGAGAGCTTAGTATGTGCAGAGCCCTGTACTAAGCGCTTGGGAGAGTACAATACAATGGAGTTGATAGACACTCTCCCTGCTTCCGAAGGGGCTTACAATCTGGAGGATCTGAGTCTGAAGGCTTGGACTTTCTGCCCAAGAGTTAAGTAGCCAATCAGCCTGTGTCTCTTTTCCTTGTTAGTTCCCTCAACAAAGGAAATCTTGTCATCGACAAGGTTCGAACAAGGGTCTCATATAGTCTAGAAACCATGAAAGCTTCTTAATTTCCTAGAAAATCACATTTCTTCCCCAAATCTTAATGCATTTCTAGGTCATAAATCTTAGGTTTCTGTGTGAGAGAACAAAGCAAAACCAAAAGTTCACCTTATACTACTTTGATTTTGGCCCTAAGGTTAGAAAAAAATGGTGAAACAATTATTTACCCAAGGTAATATATTTGTAATACATAATCATATTTCTCTGGTTCTTCGGCCTTTTCTGTTTAGTATGAATACATTAGCACTGGCATAGTAATGCCACTCCACTTAAGGAGCACATGCCTGTATTTCCAGCAGGAATCCCAATTTTTTTTAATGGTATTTGTTACGCATTTACTATGTGTCAGGCACTGTACTAAGCACTGGGGTAGATACCAGCTAATCAGGTTGGACGCAGTCCATGTCCCTCAAGGGACTTCCAGTCTCCATCCACATTTTCCAGATGAGGTAACTGAGGCACAGAGAAGTGAAGTGACTTCCCCAAGGTCACAGAGCAGATGAGTGGCATAGCCGACATTAGAACCCAGATCCTCTCATTCCCGGCCCATATCCTTTTCATTAGGCCACGCATTCTTAGAGTTGACACACAACAGGGTCATTCAATCGCTTTACCTCAGAATTCTTTTTCCCTAACATTTTGGAGAAGCCTGATTCATTTTCAGACTAATAATCTCTATATGATTTTTTTAAGGGATTAAGAACAATTGTACCAAAATGCTTAAATCAGAATAAGGAAAATCATAGCTATATCTGATGACTGAGGCACAATTTTAAACTGTGGGGCTATTTTGATTATTCTTTAAAATGTGTGGTGGTCCCCTTTCGTTAATACTTTTCAAAATAGAATTTAACTTCTCCGAAGCAGGAAACAAAGGAGTTCAACTGATTATTGAACTGATTATTACAGGCCATGAGAAGCAGCATGGCCTAGTTAACAGAACATGGGCCTGGGAGTCAGGAGGACCTGGATTCTAATCCCTCCTCTGCCACTCGTCTGCTGTGCAACCTTGGGCAAGACACGTCACTTCTCTGGGCCTCAGTCCCTCATCTGGAAAATGGGGACTAAGACTGTGAGCCCCATAAGTGACATGGACTGTGTCCAACCCAGCACTTAGAACAGTGCCTGGCACATAGTATGTGCTTAATACCTTAAAAAAAAAGCAATCTCATTTTGCCAGCCAGGATAGATGGTGTCACATAAAAAATGGATGTTGGTGATGATAATAATGATGATTATTCCGATGAGGATGACAACAACAGTGAGGCAACTTTTCACCTGCCTTAAAATTCAGACAATATTTTGATGTATAAAAATCTCTACGAGCCGAAAATATTTTCATTAACCTTACCCACACTGGCCAAGATCAAAGAGTTGGAGGATGATCTCATGACCATATATGTTAGCAGCCCAGTGTCTTGAGGAATATAGGGCATCTGCTACCTGGATCCTTTTTCTACAAAAACGTTCAGTCTATATTACTCCACTCCTCAAAAACCTCCAGTGGTTGCTCATCCACCTCCGCATCAAACAGAAACTCCTCACAATCTGCTTTAAAGCAATAATCTTGCCCGCTCCTACCTCACCTCACTGCTCTCCTACTACGACCCAGCCCGCACACTTTGTTTCTCTAATGCCAACCTTCTCGCACTACCTCGATCTCATCTATCTCGCCACCGACCACTCACCCACTTCCTGCCTCTGACCTGGAACGCCCTCCCTTTTCATATCCAACAGACAACTACTCTTCCCATCTTCAAAGCCCTACTGAAGGTACATCTCCTCCAAGAGGCCTTCCCTGACTCAGCCCTCATTTCCTCTTCTCCCACTCCCTTCCTCGTCATCCTGATTTTCTCCCTTTATTCACTCCTCCCTCAGGCCCAAAGCACTTATGTACACATTCATAATTATATTAATGTCCGTCTCCCCATCTAGACGGTAAGTTTTACATGGGCAGGGAATGTGTCTACCAACTCTGTCATTTGTACTCTTCCAAGCACTTAGTACAGTGCTCTGCACATAGTAAGTGCTCAGTAAATATGATTGATTTAGTCATTCATTTACATTAATATTAACATTCTTACGATCCTGCAGTATAATTTATTTTAAGCCAAGCCTTCCTTGTTTTGGGCTCTGGGTCCATGGGTCTGTGCTAATTGCACTGCTGCTTTAAAGGACTTAAAGAAGTAACTTCACCTGCCTTGTCTTCAAGTTATTACCCGGCAAAAGTTATTGTCCTCGTCTATGTAGCCGACTATCTGTGCCCTTATTGCCGAGAAGTAAGGAGGAGCAAAGGTGCACTGAATGAAAAGTTTCCAGCCAATGGAAAGAAAGAACTCTTGAAAGTTACGTGGCAAAAAGCTGAAGCGTTTTCATCTCAGATGCACCATCCAAACAGATGTGGTGGGATACCGCAGCTGAAAATTCTCCAGCCTCCACCACGAGAAGTTATTTGTTAATTACCACGTTTGTAAGCTCCCCCCTGGACTGTTAGCTTGTTACGGGCAGGGAACTTGGTCTGCTAATTCTACTGTACTCTCCACTTAGAACAGTTCTCTGTTCAGGGTAACCCTCAATAAATATATGATTTACAGATGGATTGATTTTTTGCCTGTGCCAGAGATTGAGCCAGGTGAATAAAAGAGGATACTATACATGAGAACCTGTTTGTTTTCTGTTTCTCTGTTCATTTGACATGTTGCAATGAAGTCTCCTGTCAGGAGCAATGGATGAGACTTGATCCTGATGGAGAAGAATTAACTATAGTGCCAGTGGCTTGTGGAGTGCAAGTTTCAGGCTTTCTTGTATATTTGGAGGGCTTCAGAGAAAATAATTCTGCAGATCTATTTCAATTAGTATATTTTATTAGTCCATAAGCGAAGTCCCAATTTACATCAATGGACGTTGCCAGGATGTCAGGAGAACAGATCATTTTAAAGCTTCAATTTAAGCAAACTAAAATGTTTTAGCAGTTCACAGTGGGATGATTAAACTGATCTGATTTTCATATTTGAAGGAGGTAGGCAATTCGCTTCACAATGTCAAGTTTTTCTAGTAGCAGAATGCGCCTTTCAAACGTAAACTTTTCTGAGAATATGGAGTTATTTCAGGGGAGCAGAGAATGGAGATAGAAAGAAGAGTTTGAGAGCTCTATTAACCAATGAAAGCAAATAGACTATGGACATCAGCTTGGCACAGTGCTTGGCACATAGTAAGCGCTTAACAAATACCGTCATTATTATTATCCAATGCTAAATCATTTAAAATTGCAACTCCAAAGCCTTAATTTTAATGATTTGGCAGCAGGAAACAGCATGGCCTAGTGGAAAGAGCATGGGGCTGGGAGTCAGGGGACCTGGATTCCAATCTCAGTTCCATCACTTGTCTGCCGTGTGACCTTAGGCACATCATATAACTTCTCAGTGCCTCAGTTACGTCCTCTGTAAAATGGGGATTAAGGTTGTGACCTCTATGTGGGACAGGGACTGTGGCCAAACTAATTAACTTGTATCTACCCCAAAACTTAGTAGAGTGCCTGGCACATAATAAGTGCTTAACAAGTACCATTATCATAATTATTACTATTATTATTATCTCTGGCTAGCACTTCATTTATCTCCTTTGATAGTTTTTTTCTTGAAAGAAAAGAAGAATGAATTCCGCTAGGATCCCATCATAGATTAAACTTCTTTTTCATGGAACAAGCTTTAGTTTTCTGAGGGCATTTCTTAGGCATCAACTTTTTATTTTGTGGATGGGGGCAGGGAGGAAGCAGCAAGCAAATTTCAAAGAGCTATAGATCAGGAAGTCTTGGCCTGCAGGGGCTCTCTCTTCTTCCCCTCTCAGAAATTATTTTCTCTTTTCAACCCTCTTCAAAGCTTTTCAGAGCCCAGCAGTAGATGAGGTTTGGAAGTCCGGCCCAAAATAGTGGGGGCCAAAACAAGGTTTTCCCACAACAGCCAATAATAATAATGATAATAATAAAAATTATGGTATTTGCCTAGCACTTACTCTGTGCCAGGCACTGTACTAAGCACTGGAGAAGATAAAAGGTTGTCAACTGGACAATCGCTTCAAGATCTCAAATGGGCTCTGAAAAAACATGGAAAGTCAAGTTTAAAATATCCATCCTGCTGTTTTCCTCATACTTATGGACAGATACAAATCCAGGGGACACAGTAAGCACTCAATAAATTTGACTGATTGATTGACTCATGCCCAAGAGCCAAATATCCGCTGCTGATTCAGCACAAGCAGCAGTCTCTTATTTAAAAAAATTTGTTAAGATTTCTAAGATCCACTTCAGAATCTCTGAAATCACTGATTTCCATTTTGCTATGAACTCTAAAGCCTCCCAGCTGAGGAGCTTAGAACGACTGAAGAGAGTATCTTCCTCTAAATAACATTTCCTAACTTGTAGGGCTACTCAAATTGAATTTTTTCCTAATAAACCGCAGTCATTAAGAGGCAACAGGGGACGAGAAAGTCAGTTCACTTCAAGTCTATGTGATTTCATGTGAATCATATAATCAAGCTGGAGGTGCCTGTTTTTAATTTTTTTTTCCAGTATGGGCATTCAGTAAAAACATCATAGCACATACAGAAGGAAAAAAATTAAAAACAGACAACTTCAGTTCCATTGGAAGTTTCACAAGCAATCAAAACGTCTTGCAGAGAACAGCTCTCTCTCCCTTCCCCCTTAACCCTGAGAGCTCAAGGATCTAGCCACCCACAACAAGGAAGTAAAGATTCCCCTCAGATTAATGTGCAGAACTACACTGAAATGTAAAATAATGCACAGATCTACTACATTAGAGGAAAATAAAAGGTTGGTATTGCCCTTCTATTCAGCTCCACATATTTCCACAACTATATCATCATATAAACCAAGCTCTAAAGCGAGGCTGACAACACATTTAATCCACAGAACAAGTCTAGATTTGCCTCTTCGTGGAGAGAATAAACTCATGCAGAATCTATCCAGCTACTGTCACTTGGATAATTTAGGTTGGGGGGAAATGAAAGGCCGGAAGAAAAAGAGGAGATTCTTTTTCTAAGTATCTGGATCCTCCCCTAATCCTTCACTTCCCTATCACAGCTGTGAAGGCTCGACCTCTGGGTGCTTTTCTAATTTCTGACAACCATTGTTGTTGTGGTGGAAACTAGTAGTAAAAAGCTAGGGCCATACCTACTACAATGCTGACATTCCTCTCCTCATAATCTTTGCCTGCTCTTTCCTAGAGGGCTGTGCCAAGGCAATTCACTAATTTCATTCATTCTATCATATTTATTGAGCACTTACTGTGTGCATAGCACTGTACTAAGCACTTGGAAAGTACAATTCGGCAACAGAGACAATGTAACAGTGGCCCCCAGAGACAAAGAGAAGCAGCATGGCCTAGTGGATAGAGCATGGGCCTGGGAGTCAGAAGGACCTGGGTTCTAATGGTGACTCCTCTACTTGCCTACGTGACCTTGGGCAAGTCACTTCACTTCCTCATTGCCTCACTTTCCTCATGTTCGAAATAGGGATTCAATATCTGTTCTCCATCCTACTTAAACTGTGAGCCCCATATGTGTCTTAGTACAGTGCCTGGCACATAGCAAGCACTTAACAAATACCATTAAAAATAAAATAAATTGCACTACTCCTTTCTCCCCTCAGAACCCCAAGTGTTGTTTTTAGCTAGATTGTAAACTCACTGAGAGCTGGGAATGTGTCTACCAACTTTGTTATACTATAGTCTTCCAATCGCTTAGGACAGAGCCCTACACACAGTAAGCACTCAATAGAGAGAATTATCACTAGATTTGTTGTATTTCTTATTAGAATGGGATCAGAGAGACCGATATGCCCAGTCTCTGGCCATGACTCAATTAGTACAACCCTCCATTTTTTGAGGATCTCCACTGGGTAAATTTCTGAACTTGGAAAACTGCAGAGAAACAAATCAGACACAATTCCTGACCCAAAGTATCTTATAATCTAAAGGGGAATTTAAATACACAGTTCTGCCAGGACATGATAGTTAAATTAGGGAATGTTCTTCCGGTAACATGATGTTATTAGAAATGGTTGTACCCATGCACGTGGTGTTGGACAGACAGTGAATACTACAATATGAGTTGTTCTTTTCACCGGGCTCTACATGAACACAACCCCTCCATAAGGCCTGGGGGTCAGGAGGACTGACTTCTACTCCCTGCTTTGCCACCTGTCTGCTGTGTACCCTAGGGCAAGTCAGTTGACTTCTCTGTACCCCGGTTTCCTCACCTATAAAATGGGGATTCCATATTTGATCTCCCTCCCCTTAGACTGTGAGTCCCATGTAGGACAAAGTTTAGCAGCACTGTGCTTGGGACACAGCAAACCCTTAACAAATACCACAGTTATTATTAACTGGACACACTTAACCATCAATCAATAAACAAGAGCATGAAATGGGTGTTTCTAAACCACTTCTCCAGTGAAGCAGAAAAAAAACCTTTCCCTCTAGTCCTAAAGTTACTAAAATCACGACGAACTTCACTGTTTTGTCTGGCCTGTATACAAAGGAACAAGAGGATTTATCACACCTTCTCTGTGGCATGATACATTTACCATATCTAAATATCCTCTGTGCCTCTGTGTGGAAGATTGAAATCTGGATCACAGTTTAGCTGGTTACTCTCTGTAAAATCAATCAACCACTGGGTATTTATTGAATGCTTACTGTGAACACAACACTGCACTACGCGCTTAGGAGAGCACAATAAAAAAGATAAGTAGTCAAAAACAGCTCTCAACACTCAAGTGCCTAAAGCATAAAAATTAATTAAAGGCCAAATATTTAGATGGCAGGGTGATCTCTATTGAAAACCACTGGATCTATCTTTATGATTTCAGACCTTGCCTTCCACTTCTCCCCATCTGCAGAACAAATATCACATCGCTAACTATTTTACTTCTTAGATCAGTTGTCAGGATTGCAAAGATCCTTGGGGTTTCTCAGAAGAAACTCATGCTTTGTATTATTATAACTATAAAGCACACTCAACTTAGAGTCTCCTCATTAAGCACGAGAACTAAGCAAGCGCTTCATTGCTGAAGACTGTGGTAAACTGGCATTACGTTAAATAAGTTCATTCAATTGTATTTATTGAGCATTTACTGTGTACTAAGCGCTTGGGAGAGTACAATATAACAATAAAGAGAAACATTCCCTGCCCAGGGCCGTCTTCAAGCAGTAAGAGGGACAGCTACGTACGGGCTCACTATCAAAGAGGGGTAGCCTCAAATTCTAAAAGAATTTTCTATTGAGAACTTGGAAGTACTACCATTTTGAGCTCTGCTAATTATAATGTTAAAATGCTTCATTGTTAATTTGTTTATACGAACATATTCCTGGCCTGAGTTTGGGTGGACTTGGGCAGATTTCTCCAAAATGTCCTGTACGACACTACGTCAGGCTGGAATGCAAACAGCAACACCTGCACTTCTCGGGACGGGTGGCGATTACTTGGGGAAGGAGCGTGGTGTTGCAGATAGAGCACGGGCCTGGGAGTCGGAAGGTCGTGGGATCTAATCCTGGCTCTGCCACGTGTCTGCTGTGTGGCCTTGGGTAAGTCACTTCGCTTCTCTGGGCCTCAGTTACCTCATCTGTAAAGTAGGGATTGAGACTGTGAGCCCCACGGGGGCGGGCAGGGACTGTGTCCAATTCCATTTGCTGGCATCCACCCAAGCGCTTAGTACAGTGCCTGTCACAAAGTAGGTGCTTAACAAATACCACAGTTATTTTCCACTTCAGAAGGGTCAAACGTCTAAATCTGGCTCTGCTCTCACAGCATTAACTAGGGACTCTGTCCACGTTCCCACCTTCACAGCTCACATCAAAAAGATCATGCCTCCTCCAGAAAGCCTTTCCTGACTAATCTCAACTCCCCAACCTATTTCCTCCAACACTGCATCTCTTATGCACTTGATTCTTTCCCCGCTGAGCAATAGGCGCCCACTCATGGCACTTATGTACATATCCTGGTATTCGACCGTTTCCCCACCTGTAATTCACGTTAATGTCAAACTCTGCTACACTGCAAACTCCTTGAGGACAAGGATCATGTCTACTTACTATTGTACTCTCTATAAGCACTTAGTCCAGTGCTCAGCACATAGCAAGGGCTCTACAAATACCAGTGATGGATTGATACAATGTCTGGCCTTATAGAATCTATCCATATACACCAACCTCCATCGACCTCATCATCAGATGATAAGGTAGAAGTACAGCAATGAAGTCACTGGGTTAGAAGGAAAGCTAAGGTCAGTCGGTCGTATTTATTGAGCTCTTACTGTGTGCAGAGCACTGTACTAAGCGTGTGGGTGTGTACACTACAACAACAGACATATTTCCCACCCACAATGACCTTATGGTCTAAAGAGGGAGAAGGTCAAGATTGCTTTCTCCACTGTTGTCCCGGGTCAAAGGGTGACACCTAACAGAAGACTTTTGGTGTAGAGTTACAACCAGTCCTCACTGGAAGAAATCCTGAAATTGTGTGTTTCTTGCCAGTGCAAACACTCACAAACCTCTAGATTGTAAGCTCGCTGTGGGGAGGGAATGTGCCGGCTATATCGTTCTACTGTATTCTCCCAGGAGCTTAGTACAGTGCTCTGCACATGATAAACGCTCCCTAAATATCATCGACTGATTTGCTACCTCATTTCAACTGTATGTAAGGGGAATTTGGGACTGGTTGCTTTTGCCATAATTTGGATCAGCTTCAAGTCAGTAATTTGGGGACAGTAAAAAAGGATTTAACCAACTGGCAATTGTTAGAAAGTTCTGCTAACTCCTAAATTCTGCTAACTTTTCTACCGCTCTTCTGCATCTCCCTGACTTGCTCTCTTTATTCATCTCCCCTCCCAGCCCCACAGCACTTTATGTACATATTTGTAATTTATTTATATTAATGTATTTCTCCCCCATTCTAGACTGTAAGCTTACTGCGGGCAGGGAATGTATCTGTTACATGCTATATTGAACCCTTCCAAGCACTTAGTACTGTGCTCTGCACACAGTATGTGCTCAATAAATACAATTGACTGACTCGGAAGTTCATTTCAAGTGAATGGAAGGGGAATTTGGGACTGGTTATTTTTGCCATAATTCAGATCAGCTTCAAGTCAGTAACTTGGGGTCATAGAGAAGGGTTTTATCCAACTGACAATTGCTTTTAGAAAGCTGTACTAACTCCTTAAGCAAGTTGCCGCTCTCCTCATTTTCTTCCCTTTCGCCCTCTCCTGTCCCACCAACCTCATCGGAATCAAAAGCTGGAGACAGGCCAGGCTTCCCACATGCCCCACAGTTGCAAAGTCTAACTATCAATCAGACAAACGGGCATCAGGGGACATGAGCTGTACTCACAGGTGAAACTGAGGCTCTACTCATAGAATCCCTGTCTTCAGGGTACTCGCTCTGGAAAGTCGATTTTGTTCTAAGAGTAAGATTTGCCCCATTCAAAAACCAGGTCAAAAAGGGACCTTATTAGCGCTTAGAAATCCTTTCCAAAAATAAACCTGCCCATGCAGACATGGCCAGGGAAATAATTCATCATCATTATCATTACCACCAACAACGGCTGATCAAAACTCTTAAAGTATCTGTTACAATCGAAACAAAAATGAGAACAAACACAACATTTTATTAAAGTGTTCATTAAAATGGTTTTTAAAAAACAGATAATTTCCTGAGCCAGGTAATACAATTATGCAGGTGAAAATACATTTGTTACATCTTAAATTTCCTTTACTCATCCAAAAATAAAATAATCAAAATCACATTTTAAAGTCAGCATGGTCAATTTAAGGTCAATTTACTTGCTATGAAGGGCTTTCATTTTGCAGCCATTGTTGAGAGTCTGCTTGATCAGGCCAATGTGATTGAGTTTAGGAAGTAAATTTTGCTTTTTAGAAGACTTCATTTGTGTGAATTAACTCCACATTATTGTATAGCTCTTCTAAACACCTCACCCTTATTATTTAAATCATTTTATAGATCCAATCTATTTTTTTAAATCGTAGTCTGAAATGAAAAATAATTGGAAAAATACCTGGTCATTTTAAACAAATTTCATGGGACTTGTAAATCATAAAGAAATGTCCCTTTTCTTCAAATAAAATAAAATCAATTAAAAATGTGTCAGAATTTTTTCTGTAATGTAAAAAAAATGTAATTTCAGTTTTAAATCGCTGCATTAAACAGGGAGCAGGAAAACTCTATGAAAAATTTGATAAAGAAGTCTTAGGAAGAGTCAGATTTATAATGAAAATTTTACAGGCATAACCATTAATATTAGTGCTTCCACACTGTCTTTGCACTCTTAAAGATTGCCACTAAGAAACATTAATTAATTACATTATACCTAATAAATATCTGGTGCAACAATCTAAGAAATGCAATGCATACTTTATGAGAAAGCATAGGCAAACTAATGAGCAATTAATATAACTACATGATATACTAATAATGTAGAAAATCCAAAACTCCAAACAGAATTTTCTAGTAGCATTTAGTTCTCGGTTTCTAAAATCACTCTCAGAGGGTAGGTTGGTTTTTTTTTCCAACATCTTTACTAAAATAGCTAATTAATTTTGTTAATTTCCCATTCATATACCCTACACTTGCCTTGCCAGAGAGGTAGTGTAACTCCGAATGGGTTAATGGGTGCTAAATTCTTAGGAAGAATTAGGGTTCAAGTAGTTCTCATAAAATTTACACCATATGCCCAATATCCTGTTGTATTGAAGTATTACAATTTAACCTGGAAATATATTCATTTGCCAGCAAATATTTAAAGAAAATCAAAGCAGTAATCATACGTTGCTCTGCAATTTCTAAACATCAGTTAAAGCTATTGTATAACAGCTATTGAAAAGGCTTATAAAATGAAAAGTTATCCCTGACTTCTTTAGGTTTTCTGCATCATACCTTTCAATTATCAATAGTTTACAAGTGATTCACCTCCCCTTTATAAAACACTTCAATTTCACACAGAGAGGTATGACGGCAAGCAGTATAATGAACATTTAAAGTGTTAAAAAATCATTTTAAAATAAATGAGAGCCCACAACTTAGGACACAACAAAGTACAAGTGAAATTTTCTTTAAAACGTGGGTGGTCTGCTACAGAAAATAGGCATATAAGAAACTGTATCATTATGGTTTTATTTCATATATGTGACAGAACTTATTCCTTTACTTTATCCTCAAAGGAGGGGCATTATTGCACTCCAAAAGTCATATAGAAGACAATTAAAATGTTGGCCCTAATGTAATTCACATAAAGAATAGAATGGCCCTACGATGCCTAGGAAATTGTAGAAATTTTAGAAATTGGAAATTTTTGCACTTCAAGATGAGAGTTTAACATTTGCTAAATCGTTGCTCTTTATCACTGCTTATTCCTTTGACTGGATTTTTGAAACATTTTTTATTAAGTTGTCATGGAGTAGCTAAGTGTTAATGATGACTAAGGTCATTCTGGTCCTATCGGTGAAAGAGCATAAGACTAGTGCCATCTTCTGGATAAACTGCTCACTTACTCTTTTGGATATTATTAGTTTGATGGAGTTTCGGGGAATTCAGATGAGGCTTTCCTTCCTTTAAAAATTGTACTTACTCGTTCAAAAATAATCAAATGGCCCCCAAAGCACAACCCAAGAGATAGTAGTGTAGTAGTGAAAGTGAAAAGATTCCCAAATTGGGGGGGAGGGTGGGAATGTGAGGTAACACAAACGATCAAAGAGTAAAGTGACAGGAATGTGATTAGACACAAAGGACTGGAATTCAGAAATGTGGGAATCGATTCTTAATTTTGCCCAGAGCGTGGTCTCCCGCAAGTCATTTAAACTTCATCTCCTCCTCTCGCTTGTTCCTTCTGCAAAACAGTTTAACCTCGTGTTCTCGCCACCCAGTGACATTCACGCAATATTAGTATTTCCAAAGTGTGTGTCAAACTGTGATCGATTCACATCACTTGGAACTGAATCTTCATTAGTTTAGTTTTGTTAGAGATGGAAAGATTGAGGCATAGAGAAAAATGACCGCCATTTCCGCTACAGTGTAGTAATTGTGTTCTTGAAATACTTGCGTCTGGGGGCAAATTGTGCCAGAGTGACTGGTGATTCAGTGGAAATTAATGGATTAGGGAATAGGGGGAGGTCAAAGATATCGACATCATTGCCATTTTTCAATGTGAATTCCTGTTATCGGGATGGCCATCTCTATTAGACGGCTTTACAACCTGTCAGTCACTGTCACTTTACTATCTTATAACTATAAAAGTGGCCCCAAACTCCCCTTCTAGACTGGAAGTTCTTTATGGGCAGGGAAGGTGTCTGCTAATTCTGTCGGATTATGCTCTCTCAAGCACTTAGTACCGTGCTATGCACACGGTAAATGTTTGATAAATACCACTGATTGATGGATTGGACAAAGCAAAAAAATGCAAAGTGCTGAGCATCCCTTCACCGTAAGGCCCAGGCACAGGCTGGGATGCATTTTTGCTTGTTGGTTTTTTTTTATATATTTGCTAAGCACTTACTATGGGTCGGGCACTATACCAATTGCTAGGGTGGATATGTGTTAATCAGATTGGTCACAGTCCTTGTTGTGCATGGGGCTAACAGTCTGAATTCCCATTTTACTGATGTGATAACTGAAACGTAGAGGAGAAACTTTGCCCAAGGTCTCACAGCAGACAAGTAGTGGAGTCAGGATTAGAACCCAGGTCTTCAGATTCCCAGGCCGGTGCTCCCTCAATTCGACTGAGGCCCCAAGCACCTGCCTAACTGATTCATTCTACATCAGAACTATTTGTGCCCCAACTTGTGACTCCGCCTTGTTTGTTCTCTGCCAAGTGCTTAATACAGTGCTCTGTACATAGTAAGCGCTCAATAAATACCATTGATTATATTCTTAACTGTGGAAAGGACACACTCTGATTCTTACAACCGTCCTGTCCGAAACAGGTCATGGAAGTAGGTGTTCTTGACAGCACTGAAAGTAAAGCTGGAACTGAAAAAACATCCGGCACAGTTGTTCCAGGGTGACAAAGGGTGGAACAACTTTCCACCCCCCCAAAACTTTATTCACCCACCCTGCCTGCAGGCAGCAGAGCCAAGTGCCTCTGAAGTTGGTGTTCCAGCTAGAAATGTTTTTTGGGTTGGTTTTTTTTTGTTGTTCTTTTTTTAAAAAAAAACGTTCAGCACTGGTTAAAGCAGAAATGACTGTTCATTACTTATTCAAGATAAAAAGCATGTCAGACACAGTGGAAGAGTCAGAACCCAAGAATTCTTGACTCTCAGCCCTGTGGGTAAATGCACTAGGCCATGTGTGGAAGGTGCATAAGAGGGAGTCTGGATTCCATACTGATCTTCATATTGAACTAATCTGGGGACCCGATCGAATGAAAGGAGGCTGTGGCAGGCAGAAGGGAGAGGAACTGGAAAGGAAGTGTACTAGTCTTGGAGGAGGCCAGGGAAAAGTAGGTCCCAGAGATCTGATCCAAAAGGTTTTGAGGGAAGAGAACCAGAAACCCAGCAAATGAGAAGCCCAGCTATCGCATTTATCAGAGACCTGTATCTTCATGCTATTCCTCCCTTTAAGCTCCTTGTGGCCAGCTTTTCTGTTAATAATAATAATTGCGGTACTTGTTGAGCACTTACTATGTGTCAAATACTGTACTAAGCGCTGGGGTAGATACAAGATCATCAGGCCCCACAGGGGGCTCACAGTCTAAGTAGGAGGGAGAATAGACATTGAATCGCCACTGTGCAAATGAGGGAACTGAGGCACAAAAAAGTTAAGTGACTTGCCTAAAGTCACCCAGCAGGTTAAGTGGAGGAGTAGGGATTAGACCCAGGACCTCTGACTGCCAGGCCCAAACTCTATTCACTAGGCCACAATGCTTTTTTTATGATTTTTGTTAAGTGCTTATTTATGTGCCATGTACTGTACTAAATGCTGAGGTAGATACACGCTAATACAGCCCATGTCGCACATATTAATCCCCATTTTACCACTGCAGTAACTGAGGCACAGAGAAGCTAAGTGACTTGCCCGAGATCACACAGTTGACATGTGTCACAGCCAGGATTAGAACCCCATCTTTTCTTACTCCTCCAGGGACAGTGGCAAGATGAATATTGACTGGTCAGAAACTTCTGATACTTTTGCATGAGTTTCTGATGACTGACCACCATTTTTGCTAAGTGAATAGTTAAATGGAATCCCTATAATCATTATTATTTATTTAGTAACTGTCATTCAGAAAATGCTAACACTATTTGAGAATCATACTAACGGTGGGAAAGTGGAAAAGCCTCATACCCTTTGAATGACATGACCCATACATTTATCTTCAACTTTCAAATCACTTTACTTGCTGTATCAAATGGATTTTGCTTACTAGATCAAATGGATCACTTTACATTCAACTAATTCTTTCATGTAGGGAACTCATTAGTTGTAGAAGGGCAATATTCAAGGTACTGTAAGCTGCACGTTCAGGAGAGGAATTACACTGTCTTTGTGCATCTCCAATGTCCACTCAATCAATAGTATTTATTGAGCACTTACTATGGCAGAGCACTGTACTAAGCGCTTGGAATGTACAAATCGGTTACAGAGACAGTCCCTGCCCTTTGACGGGCTTACAGTTCAGGAACCTCTTTGTGGGCAGGAAACATGTCCACCAACTCTGTTGTACTGCACTCTCACAAGCGCTTAGTACAGTGCTCTGCACCCAGTAAGTGCTCAATTTAATACGACTGACTGATAGACTGATGGTAAGATGTGACCAAATTCATTATTCACTTCTATCTCGTGGGCCTCTCTCCAAATGTGAATCAGTGGGTTGAATTTATTGAGCACTTATTGTGTGCAGAGCACTGTAGTAAGCCTTTGGGAGAGTACAACAATTAACAGTCACATTCTCTTCCCACAACGACCTTTCAGTCTAGAGGGGGAGACAGACATTACTATAAATAAAGAAATAACAGATGTGCATATAAGTGCTGTGGGGATGGTTCACTTTAGCTCACGTCTAAGGGAGTCCTTTAGACTCCTCTAAGGGAGGCCAGTTGAAAAGGAAAAGAGAGGTTAATGTAAAGTAAAACATGCCATATTATAACTAGAGGTACTGATTAGGCAAATCCCCAAATAGTATGTCTATCATGAGGGACTTCTGAAGCCACAAATTGTTGCAAATGATTCTTCTGTGATAGTCAAAAAATTTTAAACATTTATCAATATAGTGCTCCCCAATACCCTCCCAAGAATTGCTGCAGCTGTGACTCAGAGATAAGAATGCCCTCCCTTCACTTGCCAAAGCCACTTCCTCTTCCAGATTTTTATGCAGGTTCCCTAGATATTATTAGCCTGTCCTGTTTTTGCTTAGTTTAACATTTGATGAGAGTTTAACTTAAAGTGGATGCAGACGATAAAAATTCAGAGGAGTGTTTATCACAGGAAAGGAAGAAGCCATTCTGAATAGGAAAAAAAAAACTTGTCCTAATTACCAAAAAAAAGACCCCAAACAAGTTTAATGTGATGAATCCCAGATTACTCCCCTCTCCTCTTCCCACTTGCGGAGACAGAACAAGTGGCAAGTCTTTTATTTTACTTACAGAATTTGGCTCTTTCTGAGAAAATGTTTTGCTTGTTATAAAAAATAACTGTTCCTTCAGGTTTATCATAAAACCGAAGTTAACCAGGACATTATATCAAATATCTGACCAAGAGGAGAACAAGCACAAATATCTTACTGCCTTAGAACGTATAACAGAAGAAAAGGATTTTGGCTTCTGCATCTGTTTCAAAAGGAAGAATTACTCTAATGACACTTCCTTAGTAATTGGTAATTGAATAATTTGAGAATTATTCCTGAAATATTGATGGTGCAGATCTGTTTTTATTAAATTTAAAAAAGGAAGCTTTAAGTCAAAAAGCAGTCTTGTAAATCTTGGGAAAATTTTATTGTCCCTGGGGCTTGAGATTGGGGTCAGTGGAATATATAAGAGCAAACAAAAGGTCAAACTGACACAATGGACCCTATTCTTATAAATAATGTGCACTTGTAATTCCTATTAAGGTTAATGGGAGTTATACATGCATACGGAGAGACAGAGTAGACCTGCATGTCACAAAACTGGAAGTCTTGGTTGTGTAATGCAAATAAAATGCAATTAATTTTAGAAAACTGTTGACCTTTGTCTCATCTCATGATTACGAAGTTCATCCCGACTAATGGATGTGAATCTGAAAATACCAAATAATCCCCATTTTGACCCCCAAAACACTGCAGTTCATATTCCGGCATTTTTATACCGGTTATTTCACCAGTTTCAACATCGGAATGATCTCAACCGCAAATATCCCTAAGCTCACACTTGGCCTGAACGACTAATCTGAATGTAAAATGTATACGATTCCACATTAGTCTTGGTCATTTTAAAACAATTTTCATATAAAATCTAACATTATTCCCCGAGGGACTTTATTAATGCCATGCCTAAACTGGCTAAATGCTGTGAGATTAAGGACTCGTCCTCAGGCTTTTATGCTACCTATGTTGCCTCTATACAAGATTAGGCAAAAGCATTAGTTGTGTCTATTGAAGATTTTCTGCACAGCATCTAATGGGATCTCAGGATCACAGAAGAGTACATAAATATTATTTGGAAATGATATTCGCCATTAGAGTAATGTCAATACTGCAATAAAAGTGACATGTCCAAGGATTTTTAGACTTTTCATTTTTTACCCAACAGCTCAACATTGCTCATAACTATGGAAAGTTTGAGTGTGAGGACTTTGGTTTAATCTGATAAACCACATGTTCTGCATTGATGCTCTGAAGGCATGGAGGCCATCTTTCCACTGTAACTGCAACGCACAATGTCCCCTTTCGAATCCTCAAGTTCGCTATTTAAATTTGCTTCTAAACTAGAAATAATCAACAAAACAAATGGCCAAGGGTTTGTTCCTGAAACTGACAGCAATTTAGTCAATGAAGAGACTCGAATTCTCGACTTTAAATGACACAAAGGAGTTCCTGTCCGGAACTCTGTAAGGCACTTAGCCACACTGCCATTTTTTCACAGGGAACTAACAGGGTATAGGAAGGAACGAGAAGATAACCATCAAATAAGTATCAGTGATGACTGTACCCTGAGTAAGTAAACTGACCAGGATTGACCAAGGGTTTATAAGAACTGTGGAAATGAACGTAACTCAGAGCAAAGTGGTGATTTATAACCAATTTCCGGCTTCAAGGGGGAGCGTGAGTGAGCAAAGACTAAATTTAGCAGAATGTAAGAGACTCTCATTTCCTGTAGCAGAAACACCCAGACCTACAAGGCTTTTAGTACATATGACACTGCAAACAGCACCCATTCAACCTGAGGGCAGCCCACAGGCTTGCAAGGACCCTGGCTGGCTCTTTGTCACCAAATGCAGTAGGTTGAATGCAGACATCACTGTAATATCTTCACCAACAAAACGAGAGGCAAAGGACAGGGGCGAGAGCTGAGTAGGGGGAAAAAAAGATGAAAACAAATTAAATCATTAAAGGTTAAGACATATTTATAGCAAAAAATAGATGGATGTAATTTTATCTGGAACTGAACACACAGTACCAAGACAGGCCGGATACCTATGTTTCACTTGATTGGACTCCAATATTTTGCTTTCAGCTTTGGGGTTTATTTTTTCAGGCCTGGCAAACACACTGTCACAGCAGATTACAGATATAATTTACCTATTAAATAGGGAGCACAACTTACCAAAAAAAAAAAAAATCAGGAAGGCAACACAATTCTTACCAAAAAATGAATTTAGAGTTATAGCCTCCTATTTGGGCTCTACTGAAGTAATGGTGAGAACAAGAGATCACTTGGGTCAAACTTGGGTTTCTTTATTTTCTCGACGGGATCATATTACCTACTGGTGGCCGAATTTGCCTTTGAGAGGGAAAAAGTAGCACTGTTGTCACCTGCTGGTTCAACATTCCCTGTACAGTATTAATTCTAGCAAATAACGTTCCTCATCCCCCATAAGCGAGGACAGTTCAACACAATGTGAATTGCCTCATCATCTTAATGGCCAAAACCTCAAGAAAAGGGTGAGTGAGGTACAGCAGTGCACCCTATTTCAAGACTTTATTGCAGTAACTGACCTTAAATGATTAAATGTAAAATTCTGTGTGGGGTCAATTTTCCCAAGCTTTATTTAAAGCAAGCAGGACGGAGGGAGAGAGAGGAAGAGAGAGATCAATCCCCAAAGTCCACAAACGTCCCACAATTTAGATATCTTTCCATTTCTTAAACCCAAAAAAGGACCGTTCTTTAAGGGGGCCAGAGACATTAGGGGCAAAGATATAAGAAACAGTAATATATTTTGCCCAATCACCCCGGAGTGTATTTGACAGAAATCTGCTTGTATTAACATGCCTCAACTCTGACTTCTCCAAACTAAACTCGCTACAAAACCAAAACATTTTTGTGTTACGACATGGGAGGAGGGGGAGGTAAGGATCTCAATGCACAGCCCGAAGGAGCCATTAAACATAAACAAACATGTCATTTTCACGAGTGACTGCAGAACTGCATTAAAAAAAAAAAAGGAACATTCCCTTGCAGCAGACTACTGTCTAATAAAAGATCAAAGGTCTATACCTACAAATGCTCCAAATAAAAATTTATTTTTTTTTTCAGCGTGACCTTCACTGGGAGGAATAAAGTGTGCGGTGAAACGTAATTACCTAGCAAAACTGCAGTCTTATTGTGCTCCCGCGGTCGATCATAAAACGTCTTCCTATTCCGTTACATCAGCTGCAGTACCAGGCAGACTGCACCCCTACCAATCACCGCAGCCATCTGGCTTGTGTCAAAGCCTGTGAGTCAGGCGGGATACAGTGCAACAGGAAACAAGGCAGTGATGTCACTGTGCAGGTCAGGCGAACAACAAAGATGTATTCTACAATTAGAAAGCTGGCTGACTCAAGTGCAGGGGGGTTTGGGGGAGGCCTCAGGCCTGCCAGGTCCCCTGATTTATGGTGAAGGCAATCCGTAGTTTTACCCAAATAGGAGGGCTCCATCTAGTGGGAAAATCATTCTGCCCAGATTGAAATGTCATGGAAAAAATAAATCCTAGAGAGAAAAATGCCCATCTCTGCTATGAAAAACTTAGAGGATAATGATAATAATAATCATGGCATTTGTTAAGCGCTTATTATGTGCCAAGTTCTAAAGCAACTGAAGAATTTTAGAGTAAAGGTTGTAAAAAGTCTAAGCACCACCACTGCCTGACGCCTCTGCCCCAGAGCCTCTCCAGGGGGGAGGGGAGCAGCGTAGCCCAGTGGTTAGTGGCTACAGCATGGGCCTGGGAGTCAGAAGGACCTGGGTTCTAATCCCGGCTCTGCCACTTGTCTGCTCTTGCCCAATTGTACATTCCAAGTGCTTAGGATAGTGCTCTGCACATAGAGCTCAATAAATACTACTGAATGCTGTGTGACCTTGGGTAAGTCACTTCACTTCTCTGGCCCCATTACCTCATCTGGAAAATAGGGATTCAGACAGTGAACCCCACATGGGACATGAACCGCATCCAACCTAATCCACTTGCATCTACCCCAACATTAAGTACAGTGCTGGCAAATAGTAAGCACTTATATACCACTGAAAAACCTTCTCGATGGCACCGTGTCATGCAGGTCTATTCTCAGCAACTGACTCCCAGTTTTTAGCAGGGATGGAACATTGAGGTTTTGTTTTACAGTGCCCTGTGCTCAACAGTACACAATTAATCAATCATATTTACCGAGCACTTACTGTGTGCAGAGGACTGTACTAAGCACTTGGGAGAGTATAACAATAAACAGACACAATCCCTGCCCACAACAAACTTAAGTGCTGTGGGGCTGAGAGTGGGGTGAAAAAAAAGTTCAAAAGGTGACAGAGAAGGGAGAGGGAGTTGGGCAAATAAGAGCTTAGTCGGGGAAGGTCTAATTGAAGGAGATGTGGCTTTAATAAAGTGTTGAAGGTGGGGAAGTGGCTGTCTGTTGGATATGAAGGGGGAGTTTCAGGCCAGAGGCAGGACACGAGCAGAGGGTCAGCAGTGAGATAGACGGGATCGCGGTACAGTGAGTAGGTTGGCATTGGAGGAGCAAAGAGAGTGGGATGGGTCGTAGGAGAAAATCAGTGAGGTAAGATAGGAGGGGGCAAGGTGATTGCGTGCTTTAAATCCAATGGTGAGGAGTTTCTGTTGGATGCAAAGTATCAAATACCTTTAGATATAAATAAAATTGATTGATTATATCATTTCCCAGCGAGATTTGAAAGATGTCCAGATTACCACAGTCATGATTGCTCCCAAAGACTGAACTAACCACCATCTCATACACTCTGGTGAGTTTCCAACCAGCCATAAAATGAATAGAAAAGATCTATAAAAGAGCTCTAAAAGCTTTAAGAGAGAAGCAGTATGGCTTAGTAGATAGAGCACAGCCCTGGGACTCAGAAGGATCTGGGTTCTAATCCCAGCTCTGCCACTTGCCTGCTGTGTGACCCTGGGCAAGTCATTTCACTTCTCTAGGCCTCAGCTGCCTCATCTGTGAAATGGGGATTAAGATAATGAGTCCCATGTGGGACAGTGACTCTGCCCTACCTGATTTGCTTCTATCTACCCCAGGGCTTAGTAAAGTGTCTGGCACATACTAAGTGCTTAACAAATACCAAAGTTATTATAATTATTATTGATAATAATGTTTTGAAAATAATCACCCTTACCATCCTGTTGGCTCACGGTCAGGTTTTGGCAAATAAAGACACTTGCAAAAAGCTCTATGAAATCATCCCAGCAGCCTTGCTGAACCAAGGAATCTCAGCTACAAGTATCAACGTGAACCGCGAATACACACACCTTCAGTATACCATGTTCCCCACACCTTCTAAACTGTAGAGAAGCAAAAAGACACCATCTCCAAGAACTGTAGATAGGCAAGAATACAGCAACCGAGGCTGGTTCAGTGCCTTTAATTCAGAAATTTTAAAACTATTTATGGCAAAGCTAGAAAAGCAAGACATGATCCATGTTTTACAGCTCTTCAAGATTACTGCAAGAGAGGGGGTTCAAAATCATGCAACATGAGCTATAGATCAAGAAACAGATGTGACAGAGTGGTAACCTGAGGAAATCCAGGGAAATGCTAATGGTCACCAAACTTCGACTCATCACTAAAGAAGCTATTTTTTTCTTTTGTTACCCCAGTGATCGTGTAATGAGCTGAAGTCAAAAATTTTAACAAGATGCTGAGAAGCCGCGGGGCCTAGTGGATGTCTGCTATATCGTGCCCTACGCTACAAGCTCACTGTGGGCAGGGATCATGTCTACCAACTCCTTGTATCATACTTTCCCAATCGTTTAGTACAGTGCTCTGCACAGAGTAAATGCTCAATAAAAACCATCAATTATTTCCCCTTACCTGTAATTTCTTTTAACATCCGTCTCCCCAGATAGGTAGTAAGCGCCTTGAAGGCAGGGATCATTTCTACTAACTCTACTGTACTTCCCCACGTTCTTAGCCCAGAGCACAGCACAGACTAAATGTTCAATACCACTGACGGATTGATTGAAAGCTCCAAGAGGAGCCCAAGAGCCGAGAATCACCGAAGAGCTGCTGACTCAGTCGTCTCGGGGGAGCTCAACACAGTAAGCTCCTCGTGTGCAGGGAGTGGATCTGCGACTCTGTTGCACCGTGCTCTCCAAAGTGCTCAGTACAGTGCTCTACACAGCAAGCACTCAATAGATACCACCGATTGACTGATTCCAAACTCTGCGGCGCAACATTGAGCCCCCTTCCCTCGAGATCTAGAGTGGGAAAGATGGACCTTCAGTTTTCTGAGGATATATCAAGGAGCAGCAAAGTGTGAAGGCCTGAAGCTCACTTTCATCCAGCCCACAGGACAAAGGTCTGAGACTACTGTGGGGGAACACACATGAGCGTGTGAGAGAGAGTTTACTCATTCATTCAATCATATTTAATTGAGTGCTTATTGAGTGCTTAATGGGTGCACAGCATGTACTAAGAACATGGGAGAGTACAGTATAACAATATAACTGACACATTCCCTTACAGTCAAGTAAGCGCTCAATAGATACCACTGATTGATTAATTCAAATATAATATTTTGAATTTAACATGTAGTAGGTACAGTTAAAATGACATCATCGTTATTGATCTGCTTTGTTTCTGTCCTTTCTAGTTATAAATGTTTCTGTTTTCCAACCTCTGTTAGAATGTAAGCATCTTGTGGGCAAGGAACGCATCCCTTTATTATTGGCGACTCCCCAAGTCTCTAGAACAGCGCACAGTATCAACACTCAAACACTCTTACTACTAATACTAAACCAGAGGAAGGGGAGCCCCAGGTAGAGAGAAGACAGAGATGGAATCTACAGTGCTCAGTATTCATTCATTCAATAGTATTTATTGAGCGCTTACTATGTACAGAGCACTGTACTAAGCGCTTGGAATGAACAAGTCAGCAACAGATAGAGACAGTCCCTGCCGTTTGACGGGCTTACAGTCTAATCGGGACAGTGCTTGGCACATGGTAATCGCTTAAGAAATACAATTTTTTTAAAAATGGGAAAATTTTGGCCACAGGTCAGAAACTAGGAGGGCTATTTTAGCAGGGACAGTACAAGATTCCAATCATAGTCATAAAAATCAGTGTGGCAATTGTAAAAGTGCCAAGCACTGTACCAAGCGCTAAAGTAGAATCAATTTAATCAGGTCAGATGCAGTCCCTGTCCCACATGGGGCTCACAATCTGAGGGAGAGCGGGTATTGAATCCCCATTATATAGATGAGGAAACTGAAACCCAGAGATGTTAAGTGACTTGCATAAGGTCACACAGCAGACAAATGGTGGAGGGGGAATTAGAACCCAGGACCTCTAAGTCCCAGGCCTGTACTCTTTCCACTAGGCCATGCGGCTTTCCAGAAATTGCTCCCCCCCCGGCCCCATGTTGGCAGTCAGTTGAATACCAATGGTGAGGATAGTAATTACTGCCACGGAAGAGGAGAAGGAAGAGGCAGGGCTTCACTGCGGCTCTGAGTCAGTCGGCCACTCAATCATATTTACTGAGAGCTTACTGAGTGCAGAGCACTGTACTAAGCGCTGGGAGAGTATAATAGAACAACGTGACAGACACGTTCCCCGTCCACAGCAAGCTTACAGTCTAGAGGGCGAGTCACACATTAATAGAAATAAATAAATGACAGACATGTACATAAGTGCTGTGGGGCTGGGAGGGAAGATGAATGAAGGGAGCAAGTCAGGGTGTTACAGAAGGGAGAAGGAGAAGAGTCAATGAGGTCTTAGTCAGTGAAGTCCTCTTGAAAGAGAGAATATTCTCCCATTCACTGACCAACCACAGGTTCCTAAAAGGCTTCATTTTTGACCCTTCAAGTAGTCTGCTGTGTGACCTTGGTTAAGTCGCTTCACTTCTCTGGGCCTTAGGCCCCTCATTTGGGAAATGGGGATTAAGAATGCAAGCCCTACGTGGGTCAGGGACTGTGTCCAATCCCATTAGTTTGCATCTACCCTAGCACTTAGAACAGTACCTGGAACAACGTAAGTGCTTAACAAATACCATTATACTCCCAAATATTGTGACCATCCCATCTAGTCACCTTAGTTATGCCCTCTCAGCTTCTGGTCATGAGCAGAAACCCAGGGCAATCCAGAAGCAGCTGCCCTTTAGCTAAATGTGACAGTGCAGAAGGCAGAAAATTTTTAGCAGGCAACGTTCTGTCGTGAAAATCTCTCCTCCTACAGAGATGAGAGTTTTAAGCTGCATTTTTTTAATGGTATTTGGTAAGTGCTAATTATGCATCAAACACTGTTCAAGGTACTGGAGTAGATACAAGTTAAAAAGACGTTGGACACAGTCCCTGTCCCGCACGGGGCTCACAGTCTAAGTAGGAGGGAGACAGGAGAACTGAGGCACGGAAGAAATGAAGTGAGTTGCCCAAGGTCACATAGCAAGCAACCGGCAAAGCCCACGGGAGAACCCAGGTCCTCTGACTTCCAGGCCCGTGCTCTTTCCAGTAGGCCATGCTGCTTCTCATTTATACTGAACACGAGCCAATCAATCTCCTTACCTAAAGACAATTCTCGCTATTCGGGTTTTGAGTCTTTGATGGAGCGCTCCACTTGCTTACTTATGATCTAGAGTGAATGACATAGGGTAAATCTCTCCACAGTGTACACATGCATTTTACTCTATATCTGGGTCATGCAATGCCATTCTATTTTTAGCAGCTTCTAAATGGAAGTTCAATATGTCTAGCCTGCCCACCCCTATTCCCTGGAGAAAGGTCCTTTCAGTGTTCTTCCTAGGTTGCCAATCTTCTCTCTCGGCTTCGCGAAAAGTGCTGCTATTCACAAAACCCCAAGAAATCTGCAAATAAATCTCCCCGCCCCCCAAGCGGAAATTCCATCATCTTTCCTTCAGGCAGCGCAGAAAAAGCAGGCAAACAGCAGCCGCTTTTGTTCTCACTTTCCCCTTCCTCTGCCATTCACAAAATGGCCTGGCTAGACTCTGGCCATTACCGCCAAGCCGGAGAGCGACGCGGTTGGAACGAGTTGGGGAAATACAATCTCCGTGGCCTGTGTGTGCCTGCTTGGACAGAGGGCGGGACTTGAAGAAACATTAAACCAGGCAAAAATGTAAGTTCTGTGGTGAGACCAAAGGCAAGGATTCGAAGTATTTCTAAGTATTTCTTAGGCAAGTCTCAACTCAAGCGTGATTATGTCATGGAGGAGGGGCAGACTAAATTCCTAAGTCCCCCTCTCCCCAGTCTAGGCCTCTCTCCCCTCTGCTCTAGTTGTTACATCGCTCAGGGCTGGCATTCAGTTGCCACCCTGTTTCCACAGCCTCAGTAAGCTGCTATGTCCACTTGCTCCCTCTCATCAGAATCCCAACTGACAACCGGCTTCTCCCACTCACTGTAGCTCTGAGTAACATGGGGTGAAGAAGTTCACTGGCCATGGCTCCTTCCAATCAACCACGAGGCTACCAGAGCACCTTTCAACCCCCCGCCGCCACTTTTCTAAAATCTGTCAGATTCCCCCCCAGTTCTTCCCATGTTCAAAGCCCTCCCCAAATCCCACCTTCTCCTATTAGCTTTCCTTGTATAAGCCCTACACCCCAAGTTGTCTATCTCACCAGCCACTTTTATATCTACTGAAACCCATCCTGCTTGTGAACTCGTGCATATTCAATCGTACATTTGTTTATTCATTTTTATTTCTCCAGTGGTAAATAGCTCTACATGTGTCTCTCCCTTTGGAGTGTAAGCTCCCTGTGGGCTGAAAACATATCACTCCTTTGGAACATAGGACAGATAAGAGCACGGACTTTGGAGTCAGAGGTCAGGGGTTCGAATCGTGGCTCTGCCACTTGTCAGCTGTGTGACTGTGGGCAAGTCACTTAACTCCTCTGTGCCTCGGTTACCTCATCTGTAAAATGGGGATTAAGACTGTGAGCCCCACGTGGGACAACCTGATTCCCCTGTGTCTATCCCAGTGCTTAGAACAGTGCTCTGCACATAGTAAGCGCTTAACAAATACCAACATTATTATTTATAATAATCAGGTCCCACATAGGGCTCACAGTCAAAGTAGGAGGGAGAAACCCTATTTTGCAAATGAGGGAGCTGAGGCACCGGGAGGCTAAGTGAGGCCCAAGGTCATACAGGAGACAAAGTGATGGAGTCAGGACTAGAACCCAAGTGCATTCATTCATTCACTCAATTGTACTTATTGAGTGATTATTGTGTGCAGAGCACTGTACTAAGCGCTTGGGAAAACATGATACAACAATAAACAGAAACATTCCCTACTCACAACAACCTTACCATCTAGACCTGTGCTTTTTTCATTAGGCTACGCTGAAGTCTGACTCCCTGAATGCTCCTCTCTGACACTTGCCCCTGTTGAGCTCCGGGAATGGCCAAGAACTATTTATGTCCCTGTAGGATTTATTCTCCCCTCAGGACCGCACCTGGAAAGTTTCCAGTACTCTACCAGTCTCGCTAAGGGAGAGAGAGTTAAGCAGAGGCATACCCATTCCATTCCTAGCTTGGACAGTGGCTAGCAAGTAGAAGGCAATCTGCTACAAACAAAACTCACCCATACTGGGCAGCAGCAGCGTGGGAGAGAGTCGAGGGCGGAGATTCAAGTTGACTGCGTGGAAGGAGGGAACGGAAAACCACTTCCGTATTTTTTACCAAGAAAACTCTACGGATACACTACCAGAGGGATTGCAGGTGGAGGTGGGGCGGTCTGGGAGAGATGTATCCATGGAGTTGCTATGGGTCGGAGATGACTTCGACAGCATAAGACAAGACAAGGATTTATTCACCAAGACCAGTCCACATCTAGATTTCCATTCCAAGTTCTACAGTTCTAGAGAAGCAGCATGGACTACTGGAAAGATCACTGGGATTTAGAAAGACCTGGGTTCTAATCCCAGTTCTGCTACTTGTCTGCTGTGTGACCTCGGGCAAGTCTCTTCACTTCTCTGTCCCTCAGTTATCTCATCTGTAAAATGGGGTTTCAATCCTTCTCCCTCCTACTTTAGACTGTGAGCTCCAAGTGGGACGTGGATTGTGTCCCACCTGATTAGCTTTACCCACCTCAGTGATCAGCACGGTACCTGGCACATAGTAAGCACTTAAAAAAATACCATAAGGAGAAAGCAAAGGCTTAGGAGTTAGGAGACCGGGGATCTAATCCCAGCTCTGCTCCTTACTTGCTGTGGGACCTTGGGCAAATCACTTAATTTATCTGTGCCTCAGTTCCCTCATCTGCAGAACGGGGATTAAAAATTTGTGGTCCCTCCTACTTAAACTGTGGTTCCCCATATGGGACTTAATAATCTTGTATCTAACCCAGCTATTAGTATAGTTCTTAGTATAGAATTTAAAACAATGCACAATCATTATTATCGTTATTACAGCCATATCAAAGTCCACTTTCTTCGCACAAGCTCTCTTTCATTCTGCCATTCCACATCTGCTAACCCTGCCCCCGAAGCTTCAGTCAGATCCACTCCGCACTTCCCAGTGACTCTTTACTGACCCTTCCTTGTTTCTACTGCTTCTCCATTCCAGGATTTTCCCTCTAGACTGTAAGCTCCTTGTGGGCAGGGAACGTATCCAACCAACTCTGCTACACTGTATTCATTGATTCATTGAATCATTTGATCTGATTTATTGAGCGCTTGTGTGCAAAGCACTGTACCAAGCACTTGGGAAAGTACAATGTAACAATAAACAGACACATTCCCCGCCCACAACAAGCTTGCAGTCTAGAGGGAGAGACAGACATTAATATAAATTACATATTCCCCCAAGCGCTTAGAACAGTGCTCTGCATACAGTAAGTACTCTATAAATACAATTGATTGATTAACTGATTGATGATCACCAAAGTTTTACCTCAAGCCCTTGCACTTGGATACCCCTTTTTAGAGAAGCAGCCTGGTGCAGTGGAGAGAGCATGGGCCAGGGAGTCAGAGAATCTGGGTTTTAATCCTGGCTCCACCACTTCCCTCCAGGTTGACCTTGGGCAAGTCACCTAAACTCATCCATGCTTCAGTTACCTCATCTGTAAAATGGGGATTAAGACTATGAGCCTCAATATGTTGTATTGTGCTCTCCCAAGCGCTTAGTACAGTGCTCTGCCCATAGTAAGCATTCAATAAATACAATAGAAGATGATGATGTGGGCCATGGACTGGGTGCAACCTGATCATCTTATATCCACCCTAATACTTAGTACAGTGCCTGGCTCATAGTAAATGCTTAAATACCAATAAAAAAGGACTCCATAACAATAAGTATTAATATCTATTAACACGTGCCAAGTTACTTAGGCCAAAACAGGTAATCAGAAGCAGTGTTGGCCAAAGAAAGAGTTTAGAGAATTAAGCAAGTGGCTCATTAGCTCAAAAGTCTAATTCCAATTTTCTTAATGACTTGCTTTGAGAATTAGGAAATATTTACATGAGCTTTTGCCTCACTTCCATAATCAGTATTTATTCTAAACAGGGATGTAATTTGGGACTTTTTAAAAATAAACTCACAATTCCATTTTTTTCCATCATTTTGCAAATAGAGTTAAAACTGAAGTGAAACATGACTCCACATCGACCTTGCACTTAAAATCATTACTTCTGTTAACACTTTTCCCCATGCTTAAAGATGCTATTCATTTTTTTTACATAGTCATTTCATTCATTCTGCTAAACTACACTGAACTTTTCTATTACAGTACACAAAGACTTTAATTAGAGCAAACAGTGCTAGAGTTAAAAATAAAATATTGGTTTTAAATTAAGATTGCTGGCAGTTCCAAAAAGCTTCACTTGTTCCTTCAGCAGCAAAGAGGTATTATATGGCCCAAATAAAGACAGTTTGTCCATTTTGGCTCCTCCCTTCACTGTCTCCAAGCTAATTCTTTTGCACAGGCTCTAAGGGTAAAAGCAGGTTTCCTGTTGTTGAGGATCAGTTTTGGATCATTTCCTCCTGTTCAGTTTCACATCAGCTCCCGTTCTCATCACTTT
Source organism: Ornithorhynchus anatinus (assembly GCF_004115215.2). Lineage (NCBI taxonomy): Eukaryota > Metazoa > Chordata > Mammalia > Monotremata > Ornithorhynchidae > Ornithorhynchus > Ornithorhynchus anatinus. The sequence goes on along the minus strand of NC_041741.1, from coordinate 15,671,303 downwards.
CTGCCTCAAAAGTGTTGCTTGAACTGAACTGTGGAAGAAACTCTGGAGGGTGTCAACTGCAGAGCAGCTCGGGAGAAGTACTGAAGAACGGGCGGCAAGTAGGCCAGCAGCTATCTAAGCTCCTTTCATTCCTGAAACTTCCGTCCCTAGAACTTTTCCCACAGCTGAGCCGGTCCCACACCCTGTAACCCAAACCCACCTGGCATTTAAAACACAAACACAAAAAAACCTTGGTTCTTCTCTGGTGTGCAGGTCCTTAGGGAGTTGGGCGAGGAGAGGAGGAGAAGCACAAGGAGGAGGAGGGGAAGGAAAAGAAGGGGGAGGGAGGGAAGAAGCTGGGGGAGGAAGGGAGGAAGAGAAAGGAAGGAGGAAAAGGAGAAAGAGGAAGAAGAGACTAATAATAATAATGATGGTATTCGTTAAGCACTTACTATGTGCCAAGCACTGAGGTAGATGCAAGGTAATCAGGTTGTCCTATGTGGGGCTCACAGTCTTAATCCCCATTTTACAGATGAGGTAAGTGAGGCAAGGAGCAGTAAAGTGATTTGTCTAAGGTCACACAGCAAGAGAAGAGGGAGGGGGAAGAGGAGGAGAAGGAAGACCACCCAGCTTGTTAGGGTCCCAGCCAGGGCTCGGGAGTTGTGGCCTTACAAGAGATCTGCCTGGCAAAGAAGAGACGGGGATGTGGGAGTGGCGGAATAAGGTTAACAAAACAAAACCTGGCTCGTTTGGGCTGTGGGATGTAGGGCCGGTCTTGCCAAGGAGGAACAAGGGTGGGGCCGGGAAGAGGGGCAGGTTTGAGGTTGGGGGGATGCAAGTGAATCACATTTTTCAGTTTGGAACCCTCATTCCAACATGGCCCCGCCTGTCCCTTTTCCACTGTGTGGATCCCTCAGCCCACATTCCCTGGCACCCTCAAAGCCACGGGTGCTGGGCGGGATGGGGCAGGGGCAGGACCACCTCTTCCAGCCCCCAGCTCGGGGGATGGTTAAACAGAAGGGACAAGGACGGAATCGGCCCAGAGGAGGGTCTGGTTACAAAGTGTGGAGCCATCCTGGCAGGTACTGGTGGGGATGACTGCGGGAATAAAAAGAAAATTCAGGAGAAAGCGTTTCCCGGATTGATGGCAATCTAGATGTGAGACTCCAAAAAGCCGCCCCCTCAGAAGTGGAATATAGGCAGAAGAGCACCATGTGACCTCTCCTCCACAGGACCACGGGGGATACTGAACATCACCAGCAACATAGGACAGCCTCCTTCCTCCTGCTTGCCACTGCGGAAACCAAAAACCGAGCCTGCCTTTTCTTTTGTTTGATTTTAAGGGTATCTGATAGCACTTACTATGTACTAAGCCCTGGGGCGGTTACAAGCTACTCAAGTTGGTCACAGTCAATGTCCCACCCTGGGCTCACGTTCTTAATCCCCATTTGATAGATGAGGTAATTGAGGCAAAGAGAAGTCTGCCCACGGTCACACAGCTGACAAGTGGAGGAGCCAGGATTAGAACCCAGGTCCTTCTGATTCCCAGGAAAAGGATCTTTCCACTAGGCCACACTGCTTCTTATTTTCCCACCGTTAAAACATTGGGAAGGCTATGGTGCTTTGAAATCAACGACTATTCATTCACTGGAGCAATGAACTAAACCTTTAAGTCCTATCATCTTTGTGTGCGTATGTGTATATGTGTGCATTCATGACTTTTAAAACCCTTAATAAATACCATTATCATCATAAGCCAAAGTACCAAATGCAGGGCAGACAAAATAACCCAATTGGGATATAGTCCCTGTCCGACACAGTCTAAGATGTAGGAAGAGCAGATTCTGTAACCTAATTTTATGAGGAAACTGAGGCCTTGAAGAGCTAAGTGACTTACCTATGGTCACACAAGCGGCCACCAGCAGGGTTGCGGACCCAGGACCTCTGACTACCAAACTCCGCTCTCTTTCCACAAAGAAAATACATTTTCATTGCTGAAATTTAACTTGCTTCCATTCTATTTCTATTTTAGTCCTGGTCATGTGTCTGTTCTCCCCCTCCTAGTTTCTGAGTCCCTTTTGGGAATGAGTCTGTATCAAATTGTATTCTTGTAATAACTCCAGTGCTTAGTACAGTCCCGGCATTTTAAAATATCACTACTAATGATAACCAAAGGAAAAACAAATTTGCCGCCTTCACGATTGGTCTCAGCAAGTGCTAATGCACCTGTCAGTACAAATAACTTTAGAACCTATCTGCATAAGAAACACTAAGATAATAGGATATGTTTATTTGCCAAAGAACTAAGTAACAATGGCTCCTTATGACTAAGAGGGTATGAAAAGAAAATCAACTCTCTTGGGGAAAAAAAAGAAAACAAAGTCATCATTTGAAAAACAAATTGGATCCGAATATGCTAAATTTGCTTGGCCGAGACGAGGCATCTAATATCTGCCAAACAGCCAGAGGATTTTTGCCTTGTAAAAGTACTGTGCTTCAGTTTCCAGATATAATGACATTCATCTATGACAAAAATTAGTAATAACTTGAATCGATACACATACACAAGGATTATTTACCCCATTACACGATATTCTATAAAGCCTGCAGTATTGATGATCCCCACAGAGAAATAAGAAGGCAAGAAGACTGAGGGTTTGAATTTGGTTTGAAGTAGGATATAAGTCGATTATTAGTCTTGGGTACTTGCAAGCCTCAAGACCGGCCCCATACATCCTAGGATGTTTTGGACTCGCTTTATTTATTTATTTTTTAGCTCAAGAGGTAAACAACGACTATGGCAGCAGAGATAGCACGGAGCAAAGTTTCAACTGAATCTCAATTCCGTTGTGAAGATAAACAAAGGTGATTGGCTCAAGGAGGCAAGTACCTGAGCCTGTTTTCGTTTTCAGTACATCCAAAAAAATGACAAGCATTCGCTAGGTCCTAATAACGATCGCTTACGTAGTTTTCCAAGAGGTTGGAAAAAAGCTTGATGCTTAAATATTTGGGATCCTAAAATCGCACTCTAAAGTTCGAATGAGAGGAAGGGTGAACGATTTGGGGGGCGGGAGGGGGGAGCGAGGGGAGATTACATTCCCATCCGCCTTTTGCCTCAACAAAATATTTGGGAGTTGCCAGGCTGCAGGCCGTTAAAGGCCTGTGGGGCATCGAGCATGCCAGCCTGGATGGAATGAGTAGCCGGGGACGGGGTGGGGTACCCCTGGTGAGCCCCCCTGTTGATGCCCCCTCCCCGGGAGCCGAGATCGGCTCCGTGCCAGGGCCAACCACTGTGCCACCCGGGCATCACTGTCACGGTCCCCGCAGGGAGGCGTTGGAATGGGGGAGGTTGGGGCTCCATCCCTGGGCAACACCCCCCACCATGCCCTCCAGGGGGTCTGCTCTGCCCTTGCCCCCTTTTAATTCATCATGGGGGGGGGAGGAAAGGGGGTCTGTTCTGTCCCTGCCCCCTCCCCCTTATTTCATTGGACCGGTCCTGATCCAGTGCATCTCTCCACGTCCTCTTTCCTTTTGGGGGGGAGGGGAGGAGGAGTGCCGTCTGCTCTGTCCCCCTGCCCCATCCTTGAGTCCTGGGGTGGGGGGAGGGAGCTGATCCGATGAGAGGATTCCCCCCCCTCCCCCAAAGGGGTCTGCTCTGCCGCAGTCCCCTCCCCACCCCCGGGCCGGGGTGCGCCCAGCCCTCCTCCTCTTGCCCCCCACCCCGGGGATGGAGAGGATGGGGTCGGGGGTCGGGGGTCGCGGACGGGGGCGCTCACCGGTCTTCGCCCCGGCGAGGCCCGGGGCGGCGAGGAGGAGGAGGAGGAGGAAGAGGAAGGCGCGGGGCGGCCGCGGGCTCATGGAGGAGGACGAGGACCGGGACCGGGACCGGGACCGGGACCGGGAGGAGGAGCCGCGCCCCGCCCTGGGCCGGGTGGGGTGGGGTCAGGGGCGTCCCCCGCTTCCCCGCCCGTCGGGGTCCGGCCCGGAGGGGTCCGTTGGATGGGATGGGATGGGGTGAGGTGGGGTGGGGTGGGGTGGGGTGGGGTGGGATGGGGTCCCGGGTCCCTCCGGCGGCCGGTCCTGGGGGCCAAGGCGGCGCGGGGCAGGCTGGGAAATTCCTGCGCCCGGCCAACTCCTAATATGAGCATGCGGCGCCACCACCGCACCCCCGACACGGGACGCAAACCCCTCACACGCACCCGGCCCTCCCTGCACCCACAGGCAGCGGGGACCCGGACCTTCTCTCCCCCTACACCCTCCCCCCTCTCCCCCGCCCCAGCCCAGACGGGGCTCTGGACCCTCCCCCCCACCCCACCCCCCGATGGGCCTCTGAACCCCGCAGGCAGGGCTCTGGACTCCCCAGGGATGAGGCTCCGGACCTTCCCCCTAGACACGGCTCTTGGATTCCCCCCCTTCCCCAGATGGGGCTCTGAACCCCCCCCCCCCCCGGACAGGGCTCTTGGATCCCCCCAGATGGGGCTCTGGATCCCCCCCCAAAGATGAGACTCCGGGTCATCCCCCCCAGAGAGGGCTCTTGGATCCCCCCAGATGGGCCTCTGGACCCCCCAGACGAGGCTCTTGGATCCCCCCAGTTGGGGCTCTGGATCCCCCAGATGGGGCTCTGGACCTCCCCCATATGGGCCTCCGAACCCCCCAGGCAGGGCTCTGGACTCTTCTCCCAGACAGAGCTCTTGGACCCTCCCCACACCCCGAGATGGGGCTCTGCCCGCCCCCCCACTGATGGGCCTCAACACCCAAAAGATGAGGCTCCAGACCTCCCCTCCCCCAGATGGGGCTCTGGACCCCCTCCCCATAGGGCTTAACCCCCCAGAGACAAAGCTCTGGACCTTCCCCCTAGACAGGGCTCTTGGACCTCCTTCCGACGGGGCTCAGGACCCCCTACAGATAGGCCTCTGAACACCCCCCCCCCAATACTAGGCTCCAGACCTCCCCCGACCCCTGACAGGACTCTTGGACACCCCCCAGATGGAGCTTTCCACCCTTCAACATATGGGACCAGGCACCATCATATGGGCCATTAACTGTCAGAAGGGACCCCGGACCACCACCCCGCCCCCCAGGTGGTACTCTGGAACCCCCGACAGGGCCCTGGACCCCCACGCCCCCGAAGATGGGGCTCTAGACCGCTGGAGGACCACCAAGGTCCTGGTCCCCACACCCAAATGCCCACTTTTCAACAGTCTCCAATGCTTGCCCATTCCTCCTCACTCCAAGCCAAAACTCCAGACCACTGGCTGTAAGGCACTCGTCAGCCCTCTCCCTCTTGTAAAGTACGGTGATCAATAAATACCTTTGACGATGATGCTGCACTCAATAAATGCCATTGCTGTCTACCCACTCCCTTATCCCACTGCACCCCAGCTTGCACTCCTTATTCTGCTCAGCGTAACCCCAGGCGCTGTGCCTCACTCTCGTTTATCCCATTGCTGACATCTAGTTCCCGCTGCCCTTCCCGACTAGAATTCCCCCTCCCACCGTATTTGACAATGAGAGAGAGAAATGGCCAGCCTCTAAAGCAAGTGCCATTCATCCCGATTCCCCCTAAATGTTGATTCTTTATAAATTCATTTCTGATTAAGCCAGTGGTCCCCAGGGACTCTCTCGCCAAACAATCGCCTGCCAAGTCTCAGGCTGTCTGGCCTTAAAATGGGTAAGCCCTCACTCCAAATGTTCGTCTGACGGTTCTACCCAAACCTCAATCTGAAGAGTCCAGATGACCCCAACTCTTGAAGGCGATGCAACTTGATCACAAATTTTCTACCGAAGAGTTAATTACTCTAAATAATTTACTACCAAGCTTGAATTAACAGGAGCCCTTGGGCTGGAGGATCAGGACATCATTTCCAAGGCTAGTCACTTCGGCACACCCTTACCTTTGGTTAAACGGCAGTAGCGGTCTGGTATTATGGCAAATCCTCTGCAACAATAAAAGTCACATTACATCGAGAGGGTTTATACGTGCTTCTTGACTGCCTGAAGATACGCTCATCTGAATTCTGAATTCCAAACAGTGCAAGACTGCATCTTCGGTGGCATCCCTCCTGCATTCGGGGCTGTGTTTTCTGCATTGATTGTTTTCCCAGGTGAAATATCATACATACCCTTAGGTGAATTTCCGTCAGCAGGATATCCACTGAGCACAAAGCCCTACTATAATGAGAAAGAGACAGATGGACATATCAGTCCTGGAAGTGAGCCAGAGATGGCCGGAACTCAGTTTCTGTATAAGGAAAGTTCCCCAACCGCCCCCTCTGCTTGCTACCTCAGTCTTACCGCATTTATACCAGTGAGGCCTAGAGAGACAACCGTGGCCTACTGTAAAGAGCACGGTTTCGGAAGTCAGAGGACCTAGGTTCTAACCCCGGCTCTGTCACCTATCTGCTGGGTGACCTAGGGCTGGTCACTTCACTTCTCTGTGCCTCGGTTCCCTCACCTGTTCAATTGGGATTAAATCATCCTCCCTCTGATTTAGACTGAGAGCCCCAGGGGGGAGAGGAGCCGTGTCCAACCTAATTATCTTGGAATCCACCCCGGTGCTTAGTACAGAGCCTTGCCCGGTGGTTTACATGGTCTCTAGCTCATGGATAGAGACAAAGTCTATTTAAAAAGTCTACAAAATGATTAAAGTTTTCACTGTGTAAGCTGATCTGAAAATCATTTGCCATTTCACGCTGATGCTGTAAGAATATCGGTATTATAATTTACATCATTTAAGGAGAACGTGCAGGAGAAACGAGCAAACGTATCAGTCTGAGAAGGAACAGGGGGAAAAAAGACCAAGTGCAGTACTATGCATAAATATCATAATACTGTAACAAGTGGTCTGAGACACGGGGTGAGTTCCCATGATGAATGAAATCCATCTGTGACCCGCTGACACCGCTAAGGAAAATCAACTCCTGTTTTGCCTGTTTTTCCCTGAGTCTGGGCTGAGACATGAGTCATCTCTTAATCAAACTTTGTAGAAAAGGTTAATCAAGGTATTAAGGGGCTGGCTTTCTGGTTGAGTTTTTTTTTCCCCCAGTGTATAATTTAAATCTTGGTTTCCCTTTTCCATCCCGCCTTCAAACAAAATCTCTGGAGGACAATGTCTGCGGGTGATCAATTTGTTTGGGAAATAGTCTCAGCCACATTCAAAGATTTGCAACTCCCTAAAAAAAATCAGTTTTCCACTGCACTTTGAACTTATATCCCTTCCTTTTTCTGAATGGCATGTATGGCAGAGAGCTCCTTCCTCTTCACAGCCACACAACAGTAGCGAGAAAGACCCTAATCTCAGGAATCGGTCTAACGGCTACCTGGTACGAATCCGACCATGCTTCGGTAGCTTTGGACAGTGAGGCTCGAATATATTGACAAGGCACCGCAGCAAAAGACTCCCAGATCTCAGTCTCTTACCCGGATGGCACTCGGGAAGAATCCGGCGATTAGCCGTGGCAGCTTCAGTGCTGCTCACGTAGGCGTTCAGGATCTCGGAAAGTCCCCGTTTGCCGATCAAGTTGAGACACAACGTTCTTGCTCCGGTGGGGCCGTTTTGATCTTGGGACCGAGCTCCTTGCCGCCACCTTGGTTCTCCCACACCTTCGACCTTATCGGCTGGGTGGATTGGATGCCGCTCATTAAATCATCTGTCGGGCCGATGGGCACTTGGAGCTGGGTAGACTGGATGCCACTCATCAAATCCTCTGCATGACTGAGAGGCACTTGAAGCCGAGTGCTTTGGTTGCCACTCACTAAATCACCCGAACGGCTGATAGGCCCTTGAAGCACACTGGACGAAGAGCAGTTAGGGATTTGGCACCTTGCATTGCTCTGGTAACCATTATATCCCTTCAGAGGGAAGCAGCAAGGCCTGGTGGATAAAGCATGGGCCTACGAGTCAGAGGACCTGGGTTCTAGTCCTGACGCTGCCACTTGTCTGCTGTGTGACCTTGGCAAATCACTTCACTGGGCCTCACTGACCACATCTGTTAAATGGGGGTGAAGACTGTGAGCCCCATGTGGGATATGGATTGTGTCCAACCTGATTAGCTTTAAAACTACCCCAGTGCTTAATACAGTGCCTGGGCACATAGTAAGTACTTAACAAAAAACATTTAAAAAGAACCCAAAAAACAACTCCAATCTCAAACAGTGGTATCTGATGCCTCTCTACATTTGAAGGAATGGGAGATGTCTTTTTTTTTTTTTTAAACTTGGCAGCTGGAAAAGAGTACTTGGCACACACACTCATCTCAACTTTCCTGCTAGAGACCCATTTGGCTATCAATTTTTCCAAGCTGCCTTCAAACCCCCTCACCCTGAGGTAATGAGAATTGGCCAACAATTCCGTATTGACTGTGTCCTTCGTGAACTGATGATCAACTTGTACCACTCCCCGCTTTTAGCCTTTATCTTTACTGAATGAAGAGTCTTAACCTTTCCTCAATCAATACCTATTGAGCACCTCAAATGGAAACAACTCTAGTCCCTTGACTACCTCTGGTTGCCTGCATTCAAGGGTTGTGTTGACACAGTGTCACATCAAGGGAAACTTTCTTTCATGGTACTCACCGATTTCAAAACCGTGCACGCAAGCGGTTTCTTCGATAACATGGCACATTGGGTCCTATTATGCGGACAACACCGTAATGGTATCAGATCAGTGGCATTTATTGAGTGCCTGTACACAGAGCACTGTACTAAGCGCTTATGATCATACCACCCTTTCCTGAAATCTGGCCACGTCAACGATGCCTAAACCTAATGTATTTGAATAGCTCCGTCTCCCAGTGAGCGTCTTTTGGCCGGGACTATGCCGGTGAGGGGGCCGGTGGTACGTTGTGGGAAGCTTGAAGCTACTCGGGACAAGGCTAACGAACTCCAGACTCCTGGAGTCCTTCCAGGTCCTCCCTAGGGACCTAGATATAAAAATCATCCGACTGACGGTCTGAAACGCTGCCCAAAAGTCCATTCTCCTGCTCGGCCACTGCCCTGAACCAAGGCATCTTCATTCATCCCACTGTATGTATTGAACACCGTGTGCAAAACACTCTAACAAGTGCTCAGGAGAGTACAACGGAACAATAGGCACCTTCCCTGCCCAGAGGTAAGTCGGCGATGGGGAGAGCAGCAGCATAAATCACCCCGGCTTTGGGCAACAGCTGGGCGCCTAGGTCAACCTCATGGAAAACCCACCCTACCGCCTTGTTGGGAATCGGACGGGACTAGACTACTAATGGAAAGACAGATAGAAAAATCCTCCTGGGGGTTGGTCACTCCCGACTTTTATAAAATAAAATTTCCCCCTGTGGTTCCACTTCCTCCCTGCAGACTAGGCCTCATGCTTCGTTTGTACATCCCCGTCTCTACGGAAAAGACCTGTCCGAGCGTATGAAGATCGTGAAACGAGTAACTTCTTCAAAAAAGCTATTCAGGACACATCAACCAACAATCGTTTGTAGAAACAAGACCAAAGGCCTACTCAGACACGTGGAAGAGACTTGAAAAAACAAATCTAATAAGTCGAGACATATATAAAAACCCCTAATAAACCTTTAATTAGAGTTTTTGTGTTTTGTGGGTTTTTGTTTTTTTACAGGACAAGTGACAAATTACATCAAACATCTGAACTTTTCAAATGTCTAGATATTATACACATTCCCATCTGTCTTGCAGGAAGGGATATTGGTCAGCTTAACATTTTAGGGTAAAATAAGCTGCATAATGGTACATATTACAATAATAAATGTACAGTGTTTACATGAAATATATTTTAGAAGCAAGAAAGAGATGCAACTGCATCCAAAAGGCGACCTTTAAAAATGCCACAGCTTATTTTTACATTCACTCTTGCAACAGGTCACAAGATGGGGTCACTAAGCTCAGGTCAACAAACTACTACGATGCACATAAAATACAGCAAGATCAGTTACTTTATATATTATATATATGTACACATATATATATATTTTTTAATATTTTCACACTTTAGCATCTGAGACGTAAACTGAGAATTTAAAATGTATTCTCTTCAGGTAACAAATCCGCCATTATTCTTCATAAACATGGTGCCCACAAAAGCACAAAGGTAAGGCACAATAGGAATTTCTGTTGCAGAATATGTGCATCATGTTTACTCAACCAGAAAACGTGCATTATCTGTGCAAGTCCATGCTGCAAACCCAACACGTGTACGAAAAATGAAAACAAAAACAGCTTTAAAACCGACTTGTCCGATCGGATGCGTTCCCTGGCTTGCCATTCTCGCGCAGCGATATCTGGATGATTGACAACGATGAGCCGTATCAACAAGGTATTTGTCGTGCGAGTTGGCAGATTCCTACCTACCTCTACCCCGCCACGGTTTTACCAAGTAAAACGGTAATGAAACTATTCGCTGATACTCAAAACTTAATACTGAGGCATAAAGTAACTGCCACTCATTCAATGACTGTACCTTCCACCTCTCATGACCCAAAATCGCAAATCTAAATCAGTCCGAAAAATACACATTTTCTTGCCAAAAACGGGCCCTGCTTCCAGCTTCACAGATAACGGGGTAATTGCAACTTTATTATCAATAGGTTTGAGAAAATTATACCAATTCCCAATGGTATTTTGTCACAGCCCTGGTCTTTACAATAAATACAGCTTTCCACGGGGATGCTTTTCCAGTATCTGCCAATTGCTTCTTTATTGCTCACGTGAATTTGAATCCATTACAATTGGGATCAGACCTTTCACAAAAAGTCATAGTCAGACACTTGATATAAAACTTAGAAAAGATATTTTTGAAACTTGTATCTAATACTTTTAGGTGTTTGGCCATTTGACCTATGCGATGGTACAGCCCAAAATATAGAAAACAGATTATGAATAAAATAGGAAGCTTATTCACTGCTTTAATGCAGACATCCTCACAAAACAAGACTACAGTTGCCCCCAACCAGCATTTTACACATATATACAAAAACCTGTTGAAGTGTATCTGCGTCCCTTCACACTTTACATGTAATCACTAAAGCCCGATGAATTTATTTTGCCATGATCCAGCTCTAGCAAATGAATCTCTTGCAGCAAACAGTAACCTAAGTTTAAAGTGAGAAATGAACGCTTTGACCTCCAAGCCATCAGAAATTGTATTCGGTGGTTGATGATAAAAATTCACATTAGTTCACAGGAAACTATGGAAATACCAGAAGTTTTCTCTCTGCCATGCACTCGGATCATCAAAATACTTCTTGGTACAATTTAAAAAAAAAAAAAGAAAAAAGAAAAGAAAAAAAAAACGAGAGAGGGAAGAAAAGAAGCCCAACCACCATATCTGAAATGATGAATAAATTCATTCCTCTTCATGCAAAGCTTTTAAACACGACGGTTTATTTGAGCTCCCAAAGTTGTACGGGACAATTATTCGAACCCCTCGCAGCGTTACCCATTCACCGCTGAGTTCCTTTTGGACAACGTACGATTCTGGACCATTTGAACAGACCGGTAGTCATCGTTGGAAATATTACATACAAAAAAGCGTTAAAAAAGGAAGACGGGCAGCCCAACAGGAACTCTTTCCTGCTGCAAATAACAGTCCTAACAGTGGTAGAAAGTCTTCTCAGGACCCTCCCTGAGGATTACTTGTGCCTGTCCGAAGACGGAGGTGGGACATGGAGTTCATATGTTTGTTGGATGGCTTCAAGGGAGTGTTGCAATTAAGAGCCTGGGGAAAGCGATGATGATATCTATCTAGCCGCAGGTATTTTACTGTTACCAACTTCCCTGTTTCAAGACAACAAAGAACGATTTAAGACCTGGTTAACCGCACAGAGAGAAACTAAAATTCCCCCAGAACAACACACCGGCCCCAAAACACCCCCGAAGGAACAGATTTGCTACTGCTAAAAAATGGCTGACCAAGTACATTGTCGATCTTCAACCGACAGGGTTAACTTGATCGGCTTCATACGGAATGACCCCAAGATTCGTATTCAATCTCTTCCTTGAAAATGTGGGTTTACTGTGAACCAAGCTTTGGGGACCATTTTAAATCAAATCGATGGTATTTACTAAGTGCTTACTGTGTGCAGAGCACTGTACTAAGTGCTTGGGAGAGCACGATACAACACAGTTGGTAGACAGGTTCAATGCGCGCAACAAACTTACAGTCTAGGGGGGAGACCTAACTTGCTGTTTTCCTGTTTCTGATATGACCGAGATCTAGAGGAAATTACATAACACCCTCTCACCACCCCTCTTTCCCGCCATTTTCCTTGGGGCCTTTGGTGGCCCTGGGCTTCACTGCCTCTGCAGCCGCCTTCCCCTCCTGGGTCCTTGCTTAGTGTGCTCCCTCTGGGCCCCGAGTCCCTGGAGGGGAAATTTGGACAGAGGGGCCCCGAAGATGGACATTCCTGGGTTCCCTCCTTACCGCCCCACCCCAAGACTGTCCTCTGCACGCTACAGACATGCGGGAGCTGGGAGCAACACCCTTCTCCGTCCCTCCCCCCCCCCCCCGCCGAACTCTCTCCCCCCACCCACCCCCGCCAAATCTATGGTTTTCCTTCAAAAAAGGAGGTTGTGGGGGGCAGGTGAGAGAGCCTGGAGGGGGAAGGAAGATTCATCAGAATAGGGGAGAGCGGAAAGTGAACGGTGGGAAGGGAGGGAAGGGTCCACAGGGAATTTAATTCCCTGCACCAAACAGACAAAGCTCTTGGATTCTAGGTCGCGTCAGCAGTTAGGGCAGATTTTCCGGTATTGTTTGGAACCGATGTACGCCTAGACCCAGACTTTGGTTAAAATTGCTTAGGAAACTCAAGTTTCTTACCATCAAACCAAGAACCATGTAATGCCTTAAAAGCCTTCCCAGCATATTCCGGAGATAGACATTTAACATATACGCAGCCCTGTGGGGACAAGATCGCTCATGTTAGATCAACTTCAGCAAATCCAAATGTGTACTGAATAATGAAAACAAACTTACCTCACGTGAATTTTTGTCTACAGCGATGTGAACAATGCCATCGTTATCACTGCATTTCTCTAAAATTGCTTCTTGAATTGCCAAATGCCAGTGATCCCCTATTTCCCTAAAAACAAAGAAAAAAAAAGAAAAGAACATTTTTTTTTAACCTACTATGAACTGTTATATAGGAAAACACAGCCTTAATGAAAATACATCCCCACAAATGGATTAGTGACTTTAATTATGGAAGCAGTAGACAAAAGGAAGTTCAATTAAAGGGTCAGTATTGACCCTAATCTTCGAAACTAGCTGGTGCAAGATCAGATAATTCCATTTAGATGGATAAAATAAACATTATATAAAACTGGGTAGTATATTAATATGCTGGATAAACTTGTTAGTAAAAATGACAATATAAAGCGAGGAGAACTGAGATTTTGCATATATGAACATGTCAGACTCAGAAATGGGTCGCGGCTAAGAGATAAGGAACGGAAACAGACTTTCAACAACTATGGCATCTCCAGAGCAATACTCCTAGAAATACCAGAATTTTAAAATTTCCCTCCCCTGCCCCTTCAGCCCCGGTGCTGACTTAGTAATTAATTCTGAAGTACTTGGAGTAAATGGCAATTACGTGATCTCTTTAATTGCTGTACTTACATAACTGGATCAAACATATTTCGAATCTTTAGACATGGCGTCAAACTATTGGGTGGTGAATTTCTTCTATCTAAGTGAAATGCTACAAAACAAAGCAGTTTAATAACAGTTTGTGGTTATGCCATTTTAGTTGACAAAGTCACACTTCATAGATTTTATATTCCCTAAGCATGAATTCAATTTCACTCTACCTAAAAGTGAGTAATCTGGAAACTATGGAACACGCAGAGTCAAAATTTTGCTCTTTAGGTTTAAAAAGCAAATGTGTTCAAAATCAGAGAAATTCTATGTTGTAAAAAAATTACAACCAAACATAGAGCTGCCTGTTGGGGAAAGAAAAAAAACCCAAGTTCTTCTTAGTTCACCCAGTTCCACGAAAACTATAATTTTGGTTCATTTCAGAGCTCTACTACATGAAAAGCAAAATCCATAATCCAAAGCCATATACTATTTTGTTTTCACACTGAAGAATTCAAGTGTGCTTATCAACGAATGGTATTTATTGAGCGCTTACTATGTGCAGAGCACCATACCAAGAGCTTGGAAGAGTACAACACAATTAACAGACCAGCTTCCTGGAGCTATCCTATTCAGGCATGCAGGTCAAAATGACAAGTATAAGCACAGAGGCATGAAAAACCCTATTCCACAATGCTGCTGCCAGGCTGGTCTGTTTTGCTGCAGTGGTCTGCCCATCACTCCATCATGTTGCATGAGACTGCTCCACCGTCTTTTCACATAATGTGTCTGTCCTCTCAGTTTGGTCTGCCTCCTTTTAGTTCCCCGGACAGAAGATGCCATCACCTATTCTCCTTAATTGACTGTGGTATCTGTTAAGCGCTTACCATGTGCCAAGCCCTCTTCTAAGCACTGGGGTAGATGCAAGCTAATCAGGTTGGACCTAGTCCACGTCCCACAAGGGGCTCACCATCTTAATCCCCCTTCTGCAGATGAGGTCGCTGAGGCTCGGAGAAGTGAACTGATTCGCCCAAGGTCACACGGCAGACAAGGGGCAGAGCCGGGATTAGAACCCACTTCCTCCAATGCCCAGGTCTGTGCTCTTTCCACTAGGCTACGCTGCTTCTCTATTTGCTCTCTTCATAAAGTCTGCCTAGTAGAGCTCGAAAACTCCAAGCGTTCACTGCCTCGATGCTGGTGAGCTCGCTATGTCCCAGGACCTCCATATTAGACATCTTGCCGTGCCAGCTGATGTGGACTTTTGTTTCCTACGTATCACACAGGTAACTGGGCAACAAACTACAAGTGTCTTGTGTAGGATTATCCAGGTTTCGGACAGAGGGACAGTTGAACGGCACAAGCCTCTTTAAAGCTGTTAATTTGGCCTAGAGATTGCAGGCTCCTGGATACTGATCACATCTACCAACTCAACTGTACTGCACTTCTCCGAGAACTTAGCACAGTGCTCTGCACCTGGATTTCCTCTGTTTTTTTACCCTTCTCTACAAATGTCAGAAAAAAACTGCAAAAACAAAACTGTGTTACCCCACCTCCCCACCTCCAAATCCTGGAGCAGTGAGTAGTCATAGTATTTATTACACGGTTACTTTGTGCAGAACACTGAAAGCTCCTTTTGGACAAGCAACATGTCTACTGACTCCCAGATCCACCCCTTCCTCTCCTCCCAATTGGTAAACCTCCCCTCTAATAATAATTATAATTATGGTACTTGTTAAGCACTTAATATAGGCCAAGCACTGTTCTAATGCTGGGGCCAGAAACAAGTTAATGAGGTTGAACACCGTCCCTATCCACATTGGGCTCATACTCTTAATCCCTACTTTTTTTTTTTTTTTTTTTTTTTACAGATGAGGGAACTGAGCCACAGAGAGGCTAAGTGACTCATCCAAGGTCACACAGCAGACAAGTGGTGGAGCTGGGATTAGAATCCATGATCTTCTGACTCCCAGTCCCGGGCTCGCTCCACTACACTATGCTGCGTCTCTCACTGACTGTAAGCTCAGTGTGGGCAGGGAATGTCTCCGTTTACTGTTCTTTTGTCCTCTCCCAAGCGCTTAGTAGAGTGGTCTGAACACATTAAGTGCTCAATTAATCCGACTGTCTGAGTGCAAGCTCTGATCAGGTCATGGCTAGTCTGGTGCATTAGCCTCCTCACTGGTCACATGGCCTCCGGCCCCTCCCACCTCAAGTCTAAATGACACGCTGAGGCACGGATCACCTGCCAGAAGTGTTCTTCAGCCCACATCTCTCCTCAAACCCGCCCTGTGCCTCTCCACATCCCACAAAACTTTCTTACGATCAGCTGCAAGGCTCCAAGCCGCCCAGGCTCACCTGACCCCTCTGCTCTCAGCCCTCATTATTCCACAATCTGTGGGCTTCAGACCTCCCAAGCCAACCTGCTAGCTGTGACTTGCCCTCGACCTGCCCACGTCCATCTCCTCGCTCCCGCAGTTCCCCTGGCACGGAACTCCCTCCTCACATCTGACAGACAACAGCCCTCCCCACATTCAAATCTCAAACTCCCACCTCCGCCAACAAGCTTTCGATCGATCGGTCGATCGCATTTATCGAGCACCTACTGTGGGCAGAGCACTGTACTGAGCGCTTGGGAGAGTACGCTGCAACAGAATTGGTAGAGAAGTTCCTTGCCCACAATGGTGCTGTCCCAACACCAGAGCCCGATCACCCTTTCAGCCAACGTTACCTCTTTTAGACTTTCTTCCATTCTCTTTAGGACTTTTGTAATTATGTCCTCTAGACTGTAAGTTGCTTATGCAACAAAAACTCCTCACTCTAGGCTTCAAGGCTCTCCATCACCTTGCCCCTTCCTACCTCTCCTCCCTTCTCTCTTTCTACCGCCCACCCCGCACGCTCCGCTCCTCTGCCGCCCACCTCCTCGCCGTCCCTCGGTCTCGCCTATCCCGCCGTCGACCCCTGGGTCACGTCCTCCCGCGGTCCTGGAACGCCCTCCCTCCTCACCTCC
Organism: Ornithorhynchus anatinus; assembly: GCF_004115215.2. NCBI lineage: Eukaryota > Metazoa > Chordata > Mammalia > Monotremata > Ornithorhynchidae > Ornithorhynchus > Ornithorhynchus anatinus. The sequence goes on along the minus strand of NC_041741.1, from coordinate 15,654,744 downwards.
GCCAAACTGATTCTCTTTCCCTCTTCAAAACCTTACTTAAAAATCACCTCCTCCAAGAGGCCTTCCCAGACTGAGCTCCTCTTCCCCCTCTACTCCCTCTGCCATCCCCCCTTTACCTCTCCGCAGCTAAAGCCTCATTTTCCCCTTTTCCCTCTGCTCCTCCACCTCTCCCTTCCCATCCCCACAGCACTGTACCCGTCCGCTCAACTGTATATATCTTCGTTACCCTATTTATTTTGTTAATGAATTGTACATCGCCTTGATTCTATTTAGTTGCCATTGTTTTTACGAGATGTTCTTCCCCTTGACGCTGTTTAGTGCCATTGTTCTTGTCTGTCCGTCTCCCCCGATTAGACTGTAAGCCCGTCAAACGGCAGGGACTGTCTCTATCTGTTGCCGACTTGTTCATCCCAAGCGCTTAGTACAGTGCTCTGCACATAGTAAGCGCTCAATAAATACTATTGAATGAATGAATGAATTATGCGTAAGGAACGTGTCTTACTCTCCCAAGCGCCTCGTACACTACTCTGCTCACAGTACGTGCTCAATACATAGAGAAGCAGCAGGGTCTAGTGGATAGAGCACTGGCCTAGGAGAAGACCTGGGTTCTAATCCCGGCTCCGCCACTTGTCTGCCGTGTGACCATGAGCAAGTCGCTTCACTTCTCTGGGCTCCAATTCCTTCATCTGTAAAATGGGGATTAACACAGAGTCCCATGTGGAACATGGATTGGGTCCAACCTGCTCAGCTGCCATTTCCTAGCACTTAGTAAGTGCTTAACAGATGCCATAAAAAAAATTTTTAAATAAGCACGATTAGTTGATTGAATTTTTTTCAAATTATTTCACTAGTATAACTAGTATAAACGCTTTTACATCTGTCTTCCCGGTTAGAATGTAAGCTCGTTGTGGACAAGGAATGTGTTCTTTCCAAGCCCCTAATACAATGCAACGCTCCAACTGGGCGTTCTCCAGACTGTAAGCTCACTGTGGGCAGGGAATGTGCTATACTGTACTCTCCCAAGCGCTTAGTACAGTGGTATGCACACAGTAAAGGCTCAAATACGACGGACTCTACAAATACTATTACTAAAATCATTCAACTCCAAGTTTGTTTCTCAACTAGAGACTGGTAAGCCTTATAAGGCTATAAGCAAAATAGCTCTCCCTATGTTTCCCTAGATGGTAAAGCCCTTTGATTATTTTTTTTTTTTACTAATCATTACTTATGCAAGTACAGTCATTCCTGCTATAATGTGGTAATTGCACTCTTGAAAACCCCAGTGTTATCCAAAAATGGCAGTGCATCAACCACTGCTTTAGCAGGAAATAATGGGGGCGGTGGAAGGAGGTTAAAAAATAGTTGAAATAGTACACAGAGGAGGTCAGAGGGTGTGGGGAAAACAAAACGATCCTTTCCAAGCCTGGTTCAAGCAGTCTGCCCTCGGAGGATGCCATGGTGATTCCTCGACACTGAATCAGTAATACTTTTGCATTACAGACGGAACTAATTGTAACGGTTTAAAGTTCACTTACTCCACGCTCGCTGAAAAAGTGAAGTTAAAAGCAGTTACAATTAGTTCCCTATCCAGTGCTAACAGATCAATGTTATAGAACTAGCACAGGCAGCAGACTAGGATTATAGAACTAAGTGTATACAGCGAATTAGTATCATAGACCTAGGATTACAGTATTACAGAACGGTATTATCAGAGCTATTTGCTTCAGCTTATGACCAAGTCACAGCCACCGTATTGCACTAGTGTATCCTAATGCCTTAGGGTTCTAGTCAAATGGCGTATCTCAAACATCACGCTGTAGTGGGAATGACTTTCGGATCCTCCGAGTCAAGAAACCCGTTCTGAACTGGCAGTGAATCTGTTCATAATGAACCAGCCCGACCCTTTCTGAGACGCTCTTTACTTGCAGGAACGGAAGAGACGAATTAAACAGCTGCCTACCTTGGCCTTGCCAAACTTTCGACGGTATCACTAAAATTTTGTCACACGATGCAGACGGCTGTATCCACCTCCAGACCAAGAAATCCACACCACCTATTCTCCGCGTCTCGGTACGAACTCTGGATTCATTTGCTGCCAGGAAGTCGACGGCTCGATCCCAGACTTTCTTCATTTTTTTCCTATGATATGGAAGATGAAAACTATTTCCATCCTGCTGATGCTTTTCATTCCACTCCCTAAACTGTCGCCAAACTGAAACGCATACAGTAAGCGCTTAATACTGTTACTATTACCATGCAGATGTCTAGTAGCTACTCTATCGCCAGAAGTGTATAACTCAATACCCGGACCATCTCGGGCGGGACGGCTAATTTCAAGGCTGCATGAAAATACCCCGGACCGTTATTTCCCCCAACACACACAGCGTTTTGAACATACCTGTCCTGGGGCTGTATTAAGGAATCTTGCACATGTGGAATAGGCATGTATGGCTGCAAGTCTTTATTTTCCTGACAGGCTTCGTTATGACTTCGCAAAACATCTGGAAGCCCAATAATAAATAGCTGTTATGGCTCTCTGCTAAATTATTTTCTCAAAACGAGATTTCTGCCATATTTACTAGTCAAAAAAATAGTACTAGAGTCTATTAGATAATTTCATACCTATAATTTTAACGACCATATCATACATTTGCCTAGTTTCCTCCTCTTCTTTTGTCCAACGGTATTTCATGTAACGTAGCACTACACAAACCATTACTATACCTGAAATAAATATTGTGCATTTTTAAAATATGATTGCTTAGAAACTTGCAAATCTTAGTACTAGTAAGGCTTACAGCTGGCAAGGAGTTTTAAGACACTAGAAATACTACTTTAACAACAGTAATTCAAATCGCTTACAAAAATGGTCAGTTTTATTTTTAAAATTCCCAGGTTTGTCACTAAACTACAGAATGAAATAAGGAGACTTTCTTTGCTTATTGGAATGCTTGTCCATTTACATTTCCTCCTGTACTTTCTCCATTTCACAATAGATTTTTTCTAGAGAGTCACAACAATGACTTTTCCCTGGCAAAAGGAGTACAGATCTAAATATACCACATATCTAAATCTACCCTCAGATCTAAATGTACTCACATATACCTGTGCCCATTATCTTCCTCAAATAGCAAACTCATTTTACAGCACTCCAGACAAGTGAGTCATTAAAAAGGGGGGAGGGGGGAAGGAGGGGAAAGAAGAGGGGAGTGAAGAAGCCGACAGAAAGGAGGAAAAAGGAGGAATGCCTATTAACAAAAAAGCCTGACTCAAAATATGGGTTTTCATAACATTTATCGCCCCAAATGAAAAATACTCCAAATAAAATGGTATGAAGAAACTGAATGCGGTTATTGCCTTCATTGTTCTAAAATTCTTTCCAGTTCTCTTTTCTGTCACTGGGTTCTTAGAGGTTCATGACATTTTCCCACTTATTAATCTCTTGACATGGCTTCTATCAAGATTCAGAGCTCATACCTTTTCCACAGCCTTCTAAGACTAATACTAATTTTCTTTTTAAAGTCAATTTTAGATATTCAGAGCTTTAAGTAGAAGTCCTTGATAGGCAGTTGATATAGCTGATATATTTAATCTCCAAACCAAAAATTCAGCACTGTGCAAAATTTCTACAAAATATTTGCCCTCCCATACAATTAACTGGGATGTCTTTTATAAACAAACTGCACTTACCTAAGCATAGTAACAATAACCTGTGAGTTACAGTAATAAATGCACGTCGAAAGCGACACCAGAAAGACATCTGAGGTCTGGTAGACTGCAAGAATTGCACATCTGTTATATTTTTCAATTCCTCATCGGTGCCATTACCTATACACCTATTTTAAACAATAAAGAAAGGTAGTTAACCTAAGGCCAAGCCATTTCCTGAAAATAGAAAGATGAAAACAAAACGAATGAATCATTTACCTTATGCCAACATCTTGTCCATTATCTAAAATCCACTTCAAGGAGGTGTTAAATACATCTTCATATTCAGGGCCTAAATTCTACCAGCAAAATAAACAGAATGAAATTTCCAAATTTCCCGGGATCTGGATTCTTGCTTCAGTTAGATTTAGGTCAGCAAGATGAAGATACTGTTTTGAGGAGAAGACATGTCACTCCCAGGTTGTTCTCCATGAATACAGAGAAAACGGAGCATGTGGCCTTAAACTAAAGCACAAACCAGTTTGGTTGGATCTTGGGAATAACTTCTTCAGGAAGATAAAACACTGAAATAGGCTGAGTGAGGGTGTGGTGGGTTGTGTCTTCTCCTGTTCCTACAGTGCTTTAAGAATAGGTAGTTTAATCTTTCACCCCTCTGAAGGCAGATAATTGGTCTGGATGATCTCTAGATGGATTTTGTAGCCATTGTGCACAATTGATGAGGTGCCATTCCATCCACTTTCCACTTTCCCTCAACTTTTCTATCACTTTCTATCAACTCTGAGAAGCAATGTGGCCTAGTGGAAACAACACGGGCCTGGGAGCCAGAGGACCTGGTTTCTTATCACAGCTCCGCCACTTGTCTGCTGTGTGACCTTGGGCAGGGCACAATTTCTTTGGGTCTCAGTTTCCTCATCTGTAAAATGGGAATTAAGATTGTGAGCCCCATGTGGGACAGGGACTGTTTCCAAACTGATAATCCTGTAACTGAACCAGTGCTTGGTACAGCGCCTGGCACATAATACACATTGAAATACCACAATTGTCACTATTATCATTATTAACTTTAGAATATATTAATGTGCAATGAATGACCCTTAGCCAGATCATACAATTGTCCCGGTCGAGCTTTTCCCATTTGCATCTAAAAAAGAAATAACATCTTTCAAGCATATGGTCATTTAAAAAATGTCAACTGTCTCCATGTCCCTCATCTTTCAGCCACTCTTCTATGTAGGACAGAAAAGTCCCTCCGATTATTATAAGTTACTTATTTAGATTAACGTCCGTCTCCCCCTCTAGGCTGTAAACTCCTTGTGGGCAGGGAACGTAACCACCGGATGTATCCGAAGCACTTAGTACAGTGCTCTGCACACCGTAAGCTCTCGATAAATACCGATGATGATGATCCAATCCGACCCATGGCTACTATGATTTTAGAAGAGTCTTGCTAAAAGCTTTTTGAAAACTGAAATAATTTAAGTATACGGTTTTCAGAATACACATCCAAACTTTCTGGATGTCCAGACTGGATTACTGCAACACACTTCTTTAGCAGGCTAAGCTTAAAAGCAAACCAGAAGTTTTCAGCATGTACAGAAGACAGCACCCCAATTCCTAAGTGATGTGAACATCTACCTTCTCTATGGAATTTAACTGTCCCTCTATGCGCTACCTACAATTAAGATTAATCTAGGGCTAATCAATGGCATTTACTGAGCACTTTGTGGTGGGCAGAGCACTGTACTAAGCGCTTGGGAAAGCACAATACCATAGAGATATTAGCACGATCACTGTCAAGGATCTCACAAGTCTACAGTCCCACTGAAGAAAACTTCCAAATTCCAAATAAAGAACCGTGAGTGAGATTGGGGAGGGCGTCTTTTCATTTAGTGCCCTGGTGGAGTGAAACTCCAGTTGCTGCAAGAAGAGTCAGCCAAAACCTTGGCCTTTCTGGAGGGAGGACCAAAAGCCAAGGCTATTTTAAATGCGGGGATTTCAAGATTTTCGTGGAATCATTTATAGCTCTGAAAAATCAATGAATATAGCTTGCAGAAAATTAAAATGGTAAGACATAATTGTATCATTTAAGCCAATTAAAAAAACCTGAAAAAGGTACGAAATTTTAGTCTACGTACTTATGAAGGAGGGGCGAGTAAATATTTTTCACTTCTCCATCTTGAAAAATGATGATCGCCTCCACAATGTCTCTCCACTTCTAAACGATTTCTTATGCATGACAGAATAGTCCCTCCAATCCTACCCATGATTGTTCAGTTCTGAAAACTGAACAATACTTTGCTAAAAAACAATTCCAACTTTTTTCACACTATTACTAAATAAAAATTGAAATAGTCATTTTAATATTTCAACAAGATTAAGAAATGACTCTACATGAAAAAAAATGAAGATTGCTGATACTATATGCAGGGGAAAGTTTGTTCCATTAAAGCTGATTGCCTAAATCAACAGAGTAATTATTTCAGATTTCCACTCTTCAGACATCAAAGTTTACTCTCCCGCCTCTGCTTTCTAAACATTCGCCTCTACAGAATAGATTTCGCAGTAAAACTGAAATTTATATTTCAGACTGAGTTATTGAAAAATACTTTAAAAAAAATTTTCTGACTGGGTTCGGTAGTTAGAAGTAGTAATATTCCCATGTTTTAAAATGTGCATTACTAAGTATTAACTTGCTCTCAATACAGATTAGAAAAATCCAAACACTGTTACCTGGACACATCAAAAGATCGAAAATTTTACACATTAAATTTTTGAAAAAATCATTCTAAACAGCATCAGTTACAATTAACAGAAAAGACAAGAAAGAAAGCCTTTTGCTTTGAGGTCAACAAAAAAAGGAGGAAGGGATGTGGAGAAGAAAACAATAACTTTTGATATTTCCTACTTCCATATCTACTGTTATTTGATTTTTACTATGCCAATTTCAGAAATAATAGATCGCAATTCCCCCGTCTATGAATTTAATAACTCTCAAACACCAGTCTGCTATTTAGCCACTCCTCAAAGACATAATAAAAACAGATCTCAAGTGAGACTACTTAAAATAGTCTATCGACTACTGCATTACAAAGAAATATTTTTATAGAGCAATTCTGGACATTTTTACTATCGGCTCCGGGGAATTCATTTTCTCTAGCCAGCGAGGGAACCACATCACCTTACAACTGCACTTTGACCCGGTGGCTTCTCAAATCTAACAGGTGAAAAGTTTCCACGTCCTTTCCTTTGCCTTGCCAAATAAGGAAATGAGTGAGAGATGACTAATACAACCTAATTAATAACTCAGTAATGCCACGTATTCCCTCTTTCACTAGAGCCTAATACGGTGCTCAACAGACACTCAATAAAAACCAACGGCCACAGCGGAGGTGGTTGCGGTTGAAAGATACCAAGGAGCTATATGTGGATATAAAGGGCAGAGAAAGCGAATAGGAGGGAAATACAAAAGGGTACTATTAGAAAGGAATATAAGTTCTAAAAGAGGATGGGCTGGTAAGTTATTACGCGAGGCTGCTGAGCTTCTGAACACATGGATACATTCGAAATATCGGTTGCCGTACAGCTGTAAATTAGCCCTGCTAATTTTCCCTCTATGCGCTACCTACAATTAAGATCATTCTAGGGCCAATCGATGGTATTCATTGAGCACTTTGTGGTGGGCAGGGCACTGTACTAAGCGCTTGGGAAAGCACAATACGATAGAGATATTAGCATGATCACTGTCAAGGATCTCACAAGTCTACAGTTCTACTGCAGAAAATTTCCAAATTCCAACTAAAGAACTGCAAGTGAGATTGGGGAGGGGGTGTTTTTATTTAGGGCCCTGGTGGAGTGAAACACGAGAAGCAGCATGGCTCAGTGGAAAGAGCACGGGCTTGGGAGTCAGAAGTCATGGGTTCAAATCCTCCCTCAGCCGCTTGTCCGTTGTGTGACTTTGGGCAAGTCACTTCCTTTCTCTGCGCCTCAGTTCCGTCATCTATACAATGGGGATGAAGACTGTGAGCCCCACGTGGGACAACCCGATCACCTTGTATCCTCCCCAGCACTTAGAACAGAGCTTTATACATGGCCAGCACTTTAACGCCATCATTATTATTATTATTATCATTATGCTTAATTAAGAGGCCAACCTTCTGCCTCAATGTTGAAAGTACTGAAGAGTACTGAAGTACAGCTGAAGAGTCAATGGCTAAATGTCTACGACCAGCCTCTCAAATCAGGTAAAGATGAAATGCCTCTGCAGGTCCCATTTTCGGTTTTATGTCTCCCGAAGAATCCAAGGGCTATATCGATCAATGAAATTTATTGAGGGTTTACTATGTGAACAGCACTGTAGTGCACACTTGGAAAAATTTAACACAGCAGTTGACAAACTATTCACAAAGAGCCTGCAGTCTAGCAGGGGGAGACAGACATTAAAATCGACTAGAGACAAGGGAAGCAGAAGAGTCTAAAGATGTGCATAAGTGGCTTGAGACTGGGGTGAGAATCAAAGTGCTCAAGGGATTCACAGCCAAGCGCACAGTCCAGTCACAGGGGAGGATGCTTAGGGGAAATGAGGGCTTTGTTTGAAGGAACAAGAAAAGGAGGAAACTTTTAAAAGTTCAAATAAATATTACTTGTTAAATCAAATTTGACACTCTGGTTCTTACAACTTGAAGACTAAAGATGTTCTTCATGGTTAATCCATTCACAGGGGAGGGTGCGTAGGGGAAATGACGGCTTTGTTTGAAGGAACAAGAAAAGGAGGAAACTTTTAAGAGTTCAAATAAATATTACTTGTTAAATCAAATTTGACTCTCTGGTTCTTACAACTTGAAGGCTAAAGATGTTCTTCATGGTTACTAAAGTTCACTGCCATTATATACAACTGCCAGGAGTGGGCTGGGCCATTAATTTCAAGGCCTGCAAACTACAGGAGGGCATGGAAAGTGCCTTTATATTTCCTTTCACTGTACCCAGCGTTCAGCACATAAAATGGTGATGCAGGCGGCACTCATTAAACACCACTGATTGATTCAGTCTACTACACAGTCAACCTACATGGAAATGTTGCATTAAGATTCGCCACTAGGGGGACCTATTAACTTTTAAAATCCAGCTATAACGTGCTTTAGATCTTATCCATCGATAAATGGATGGATTATTGAGCGCTCATTGAGCGCACGGCACCGTACCAATCGCGTGGGAGCGCACAATATAGCGATATAACAGACACATTCCCCACCCACAACGAGTTTACGGTCTAGAGGGGGAGAGAGACATCATGATTAAATAAATGAATTAAGGGTATGTGCCTGAGTGCTTACGGGGCTGGTAGTGAGGGTGAATAAAGGAGAGCAGGTCAGGGTGATGCTGAAGGGAGTGGGAGAAGAGGAAAGGAGGCCCTAGTCAGGGAAGGCCTCCTGGAAATGTGCCTTCGATAAGGCTCTGAAGCGGGGCGAGGAATTGTTGGATATGAAAAGGGAGGACGCTCCAGGCCAGAGGCAGGATGTTGGCAAGAGGTTGGTGGCGAGAGAGCGAGACAGAGGTAGAGTGCGTTGGTTGACAGTGGAAGAGTGTAGTGTGCGGGGTGGGTTGTTGTAGGAGAGTTATGAGGTGAGGTAAGAGGGGACAAGGGGATTTTTAACTTTTGTAATCCTCTCTCCTCTGGGCCCCGAAACAGAGCCACTTCAATGAAGTCATAAAGTGTCCAGATTTTCCCAAGTTCAAAAGGGACTCCCACAAACCTAAAATTACTGGACCCGCTCTGAATTTCACAACCCTCCCGTCCACTTCTTTCCCAGGGCACACTTCTTCCCTGCCACCACTACCGACCTCCACTTCAAACAGAAATTCCTCACCACCAGCTTTAAAGCGCTCAAATCACCCTGTCCCCTCTTATTTCACCTCACTGCTCTCCTACTACACCCCAGCCTGCACACTTCGCTCCTCTAAGACTAACCTTCTCACTCTATCTCCATCTCCTCTATCTCGCCACCAACCTTTCTCCCACTTCCTGCCCCTGGCCTGGAACGCCCTCCTTCTTCACAGCCATCAGATAATCACTCTCCCCACCTTATTAAAACCACATCTCCTCCAAGAAGGCTTCCCCGACTAAGATCTCATTTCCTCATCTCCCACACCCTTCTGTGGCATCCTTGCCCTTGGGATTTGTACCCTTTATTCACCCCTCCTTCCGCCCCACAGCACTTAAGTACATATCTGTAATTTCCTGATGCATATTATTGTCCGTCTCCCCCTCTAGACTGTAGGCTTGTTGTGAGCAGGGAACGTGCCTACCAGCTGTTACATTCTACTCTCCCAAGCGCTTAATTCAGTGCTCTGAACACAGTAAGTGCTCGATAAAAAAGACGGTCACTGGGACTGGTGTGGTGATTACTAGGGAAAACCTTAAAAAAGAGAATGGCTATAAAAGTCAAAGTTTACTTGCTTACTTTTAAATATGCAGTTGCTTCCTGGATGGAAAGTCTTTTCTGGACAGAATTGCCACACGCATGGTCTCCTGTAAAGATTAAATTCAGCCAGTTTGTTATTCATTCAATCGTATTTACTGAGTGCTAACTGTGTACACAGCACTGTACTAAGAGCTTGGAAAGTATAATTCGGCAACAAAGAGAGACAATCCCTACCCAACGGGCTCACGGTCTAGAAGGGGTGAAGTTTATTATCATTTATATTATAGAGTTCATATATGGAATTTATTATAAAATTATGGGAGTGTCTTACACAAATACAAGGAAAACAAACTATTGTTATCATTACTAATAATGATAATAATAATGATAATAATAACTGTGGTATTTGTTAAGCGCTTACGATGTGCCAGGCACTGTTCAGAAGTGCTAATCTTCTAATCTACTAATCTCATTTGACATAGTCCCTGACCCATATAGGGCTCACAGTTCTAATCCCCACTGTACAGATGAGGGAACTGAGGCCCAGAGAAGTGAAGTGACCTGCCAAGGTCACAGAGCAAACAAGAGGCAGAGTTAGGATTAGAACCCAGGTCCTTCTGACTCCCAGGCCCATGCTCCATCCACTAGACTACAGAGCATAGTTCCTACAAAATCCTTTAAAAAGACAGCTCAACTAGAGGTAATACTGTTCATTCTGCAATAACTACTCTACAAAGAGCATTATTAATATTTTTCAAAGGACAACTTCCTGAACAACTAACAAGATACTAAAGATAATATATATAAATATAGACCATTTTAAATATCCTATTTTATTATGAAATAAGCAGCGTGGCTCAGTGGAAGGAGCACGGGCTTTGGAGTCAGGGCTCATGAGTTCGAATCCCAGCTCTGCCACTTGTCGGCTGTGTGACTGTGGGCGAGTCACTTAACTTCTCTGTGCCTCAGTTCCCTCATCTGTAAAATGGGGATTAAGACTGTGAGCCCCATGTGGGACAACCTGATTCCCCTATGTCTACCCCAGCGCTTAGAACAGTGCTCGGCACATAGTAAGCGCTTAACAAATACCAACATTATTATTATTATGAAATACAAATATAGGTATATACACACCGTATACTCAACTTCATTAATTTGCAAAATGCAGAATCTTTGAAAATTTGACTGGCTCAGGTTTTCAACCTGAAATCAAGCTTTTCCACTGGTATTTCAGTTAAAAGAAAAATGTGACAAGTATAGATTTAATATTTGTAATGTTACTCCTGGTAACAATCAACTGTATTGACTGAGTGCTTACTATGTGCAGAGCACTGTACTAAATGCTTGGGAGGGTACAAATGATACAACTGAATCAATACAGTGCTCTCTGCCCATAACAAGCTTAGATCTAGACAGACGATATAAATAATTTATACTATATCATTTAAAAATGTGCCCTTAAGTGCTATGGGGTTGGGGGTGAGGTGAATATCAAATGCGCAAAGGTCACAGATCCAAAGGCAAGGAAGATGCAAAAGGGAGAGCGAGCCAGGAAGAAGAGGGCTTAATCAGGAAAGGTCACCTGGAGGAGATGTACCCTTAATAATGCTTTGAAGGTGAGCAGAATGGTGGTCTGGCATATATGGGGGCAGAAGCGGAGTTCCAAGGGAGGGGCTGGGAAAGGGGTAGGCAGAGAGACAGATGAGATCGGGGTATAATGAGTAAACTAGCGGTAGAGGAGTGGTGTGTGTCAGCCGGGCTGATGTAGGCCATCACTGAGGTAAGAAAGGATGCGTGGGGTGATCTGATTGAGTGTTTCAAAGCCGATGGTAACGAGTTTCAGTTTGATGTTGAGGACGATGGGCAGTCACTGGCGGTTCCTGAGGATTGGAGAGACATGGACTGAACTTTCCTTCTTTTTTTTTTTTTAACAGAAAAATGATCCAGGTAGCAGAGTGAATTGTGGAGTGGACTGGGGAGAGACAGCAACAGTGAGGAGGCAGATGCACCAGTCAAGGTGGGATAGGATAGGTGCTTGAATCAGCATGGTAGCAGTTTGGATGGAGAGGGAAGGATGCATTTTAACCATGTTGTGAAGGTAAAACCGGCAGGATTTGGTGACAAGTTCAGTATGTGGGTGGAATGAAAGAGATGAATCCATATGATATCCAAATTTTTCATTTTATCCAATGTATTTTGGATACTATACTTTACATACAAATAATTATATACTCAGATTCTTAAAACATTCATGAAAACAGGAGACACAACATGGCCTAGTGGATACCTCATGGGTCTGGGAGTTAAAAGGACCTTGGTTCTAATCCCAGCTCCTCCACATGCCTGCTGTGTGACCCTGGGCAAGTCACTTAACTTCTCTGTGCCTCAGTTACTTCAACTGTAAAATGGGGATTAAGACTGAGTCCCATGTGGAACACAGACTACATCCACCCCAGTGCTTAGAACAGTGCCTGGCACATGGTAAGTACTTAAATACCACAGGGGTATGAAATTCCTGTGACTAAAGTATTCTCAAGACATTTAACATGGCTCAGGTAACTATGAGTGGAAAAATGGTCTCACTGCTGCATCAGGTACCATGAGCTTTCAAAAGCTCATTGTAGGCAGGGAATGTGTCTTTTTATTGTTCTTCTGTCTTCTCCCAAACGTTCAGTACGGTGCTCTACGCACAGTAAGCGCTCAATGAGTAGGACTGAATGAATGGAAATGCTTTCTAATCACGGTGAATTTTAAAGAACTTACCTGCTACTTGGGCCAATCTATCGTGAAGTTTGTATAAGGTGTTCATCATGATATTCTTGTCTGTTGCCTAGAATTAAGAAAATCTATTAAATGGTAGTCAAAAATTTAACAAAAATTCCCAAGTAAAGGGGACTCCCTGCCCACCCCAGATCCAGAATTTGCAGAAGCCGAGCCTGGCAGGGAGGGGCAGGGGGCCGGAGGCTGAGAGGAAAATGCTCAATCCCGCTGCTTCTTCTCCCCCACTTTCTGCTATGCCACCGGCAGCAACAGAAAAACTCGTAGTAGCTGAAACACAATCTCCTACGGGGCAGGTGAGCCTTCTTTGATGTAGACGATCCCAAGGCAGCCTAACTGAAATGCTCACAAATATGACCACCATTGGTTTCCCTGAACATTTGCTGGGTGGTAGCAGTGGCAGGGGAAGTGAATACTCAGCTTCCTTTTTTCCTCTCCAAGCTACGATTCATCCATTCTCTCTCGCTCTCCCCACTCACCCACCAACCCAACAGACTTACGGGCCTTTTACCCGAATATCAAATCCAAAACCGTAAAAGGGGCTACCCTCAAGGTATGCTATCGACCTTGCCATTTTCTCTCATATTATCCTTAGAAGACAGCAATATTTTTAAATTTGAGAGGGTTCTAAGGGAGGGCACCTTTTATGTGGGAAATTCTCTATGGTCATTTCCTCAAGCCTTTCTCCCTTGCCCGCCCCCCACGTTCTCTCCCCCAAGGAACCCTTTATGGTGTTACAATTCTTTAGTTTGAAAAGGTAAAGCTGGCGATTGGTGGAGAGAGCTCGCAAACACAAGGAAAAGACCTTCTGGATACTTAAACATTACTGAATGACTGAGACAACTGTTTTTAAAATCCAATTAAATGGCCTAAAATGGCAAATGGTTGGGGGGAGACGAGGAGGCGGGAGATTGGCTAGTTGGTGGCAAGAAGCCTGGGGACAAATCAAGGAACAGACTCCCTGATGATTCAATTACTGGAAGAATGCCTAAGTTAGAGAGAGAGACATAGGGACCAAAAGAAGCGGGGACAAAGCACTTGTGTTCCCGGCCTTAAGTGCTATTACCCCAAATTTGGGGAAGGAAAGGGTGCCTCATATGCACAGGAGCACAACAAGTTCTCCTAAAATGCAGGGGTTGAACTCGTGTTAAACCCAGTGTTAAAGTTAAATTACAGCACAGGAAACTGATTAACATCGCAAATATGCCCAGAAGGGTTTCTTCTGACACTGCGTTCTGTCCAGACAGCTTTATGCTGTGGATAATGTTCTGTACCAATAATAATTGTCGTATTTGATCAGTGCTTACTATGTGCCAGGCACCAGCGCTGGGGTGGATACAAGTAAAATGGGTGGGATGCAGTCCGTCGCACGTGGGACTCAGCCTTAATCCCCATTTTACAAATGAGTTAACTAAGGTACAGAAAAGTGAAGTGACTTGCCCAAGGTCACATAGCAGACAGGTGAATCCGGATTAGAACCCAGGTCCTTCTGATTCCCAGGCCCGGGCTCTATCCACTAGGCCAAGCTGCTTCTATACTCCCTATCCAGATCACACACATGAAATATAAAAGGACTGAATATGACCCCACCTCACCATAAATTCATTCAATAGTATTTATTGAGCGCTTACTATGTGCAGAGCACTGTACTAAGCGCTTGGGATGAACAAGTCGGCAACAGATAGAGACAGTCCCATAAAGAAAATGTAGGAGTCACTGTGGTTCACAAACACTCCTCACATGCACGTAGCACACTGCTCTGCATACAGTAAGCGCTCAATGAATATGACTGAACGAATCCATTTGCGTTACTACTAAAGAAAGGCTACAAGGTAATTATGAATTGCTATTGGGATGATGATGATGAAGAAAGGGCTCCAGTGGTCCCTGTTCCCCTTGAAATCTTAGAAATCCAGTGGGCATATTTCAAGGCAAGACCAGAGATATCTACCTCAGTGCCCGACCTGACCTAATTTCTACTTGTAATTAATGTTTTTTTCTTTCCCAAAAAGAATCCTATTGTGCATTAATTAGGGCAACCAGGCGCATTAGCACTGACCCTTGAATTGCAGGCCTGAAAAACAATCATGCGCTACAACAGCAATACTGAAGTGGAGGTTACTTCACACAGTCGTATCAGCTACATCCACCCCAAGTATTAGGGAGGGCCAGAGAAAATTGTTGGCTGGTGACTTGTTTTTGGAATTAACCTATCTTCAAAGTTGAACCAACTATATTACTCCACATTAACTACAATCGCTGTAGCTAACAAGACTATGTTCCTTTGGCACTGCTGAATATAGCAAGGGAGCAGGAAGATTTAGGGGCTCAATGAGGACCAAATAATTTACTGCGCCAATCTAAACTGTAAAATTATGTCGACTTTAGACACACTTTAGAGTGACGTTCTCTTTAAGGTGGCTACAGGGAAATTTAACAGGAAAGAATATCCTGACCGTTTGGTTAAATTCCCATTAAGAAATACAGGTCACCCTACTGGTATTTGCAGATAGTCCCAAAATGAAACTCAGAGTCTGGAGCAATGCATTACTTACTTGTATTTTTTCAAATGTTCCACCAAAGGGATTTTTTACTACTGAGGAAAAAAAGAAGAAAATAATTAATATCACCTAGAACACCCTGAAAAAAACGTGTGAAAAAAGTTGCAGATTATATATTATGAGTTTGGTTAAAGCTACAGATATTTATAGTCAAAACCCAAAATGCACACAAAATGATCAGTAGTTTACCAAATAGCAATAATGACTGGTGAAGAGTTCGGAATTACTTTACCTTAATCTGAACTAGTTTTTCTCCAATTATCCTTATAGCAACTCCCTCTAGACTATAACCTTGTTGTGGGCAGGGAATGTGTCTTATGTTATATTGTATTCTCCCAAACACTTAGTACAGTGGTCTGTATGCAGTAAGCACTCAAATATGACCGACTGATCAACTGAATATATCCGCCTGAAACCGCTACTTCAACCCATAGCTAGCTTTTAAAACATGTAAAAAAAAATCTACATTGTGGCAATGCCCAGAGTTCAATTGCCCCAACTTGAGCCACAGCCAGCCAAATTTCTTTCTCCATGTCAGTCCAGGAATGGAAGTCATGAAGTAGGGGATTCCATCCTGCCACTTGAATTGCCAAAACTGAGTTCCACTTAGGATTCCTAATTCTGCCCAAGATCCCTTGGCTCGGAGATAGCAATCAATTTCATTGAGTGCTTACTGTGTGCAGAGCACTCTCCTAAGCACTTGGGAGAGTACAAAATAGTGGCATGGCTATGGGAGGAAGCAGAGGAGACACTATATGCATCTCTCCACTCATCCAGTTCATTTTACCTTTTACCCTTGTCTGGCTTCCTCGCAAATACAGACCTGGGAGTCAGAAGGACTTGGGTTCTAATCCTGGCTCCGCAGCACATTTGTCTAATGTGTGACCTTGTGCAAGTCACTTCACTTCTCTGGGCCTCGGTTACCTCATCTGCAAAATGGGGGTTAAGACTATGAGCCCCATGAGGGATATGGACTGTGTCCAACGTGATTAGCTTGTATCCACTCCAGTGCTTAGAACAGAACCTGGCACATAGAAAGTGCTTAAGAATACCATAAAAAAGAAAAAAAAAATTGCACGGAGCAGGGAAGAAGCTGAGGGTTGACTCTCAGTTAAAATGTTTTAAAAAATGTAATAACATTGTTTTCCTGAACTTTTGGATCTGTATTCATTTGATCATATTTATTGTGCACTTACTGTGTGCAAAGCACTATACTAAGCTCTTGGGAGAGTACACTATAATAACAAACAGACATATTCCTGCCCACAATGCGCTCACAGTCTAAAGAGGGAGACAGAAATTAACAAATAGATATCTGTACTTTATTGTTGCTTGTAATTCATTTTGTGTGTGCGCACACACACAGATGCCTTCCCTCAGATTGTGAGCCCCTCGTGGGACAGGAACCATATGGGAATTGTTCATTTTGTATTTGCCCCTAGAGCTTGGCACACAATGAGGGCTTAACACAAGATTATTAAACAGCTAATGCTGGAGCCGAGGTTAGTTTTAGGGAGTCTCAGAAAAGCTGGCCTCGATATTGCTGTGCTTCTCCAAGTCAGAACCACAAGTAGAAAGCAAGCTTCCTAACTACAGGCTATTGCTTCCAAGTCTTACCAAGCTATTGCTTCCAAGTCCTCTGACTCCTAGGCCCCTGCTCTTTTTCTATTTTTCTGGGGGAAGGGGATGAAGAGATCCTCTGTTTATCCTGTTTTGCTGCTTTTATCATTTCAATCTTCCCTGGCGTGTCCTAGTCCCCATGTGTGAGATCCTTAATAAAGCCTTAAGACAGAAATCTTCAAAACGCTATGTGTGTGTGGCAGAAAATAACAGTTTTGGATATTGTAACACGCCTTGAAATTAGCCACATTTTTACACAAATCCCCGAAAGGGGCCAGGTACCGACTTAAGACTGGGAGCCCCATGCAGAAAGGGACTGAGTCCAACTGTATTATACGTACCCCGGTGTTTGGTGCGGTGCTTGGCACATTGTAAGTGCTTAACAAATACTCTTACTTATTAAGGAAGGCTGGCAGGGAAGAGCTTTGGCAGGGAGGCTAAACAAAAAGACTTTGGGGGACATTTCGACCAGTCTCATGTATTCTTTAGCAATCCCCAGGGTGTCTTACCAATCTGTTAAATTGTACTCTACAGTACAGTACAGTGCATACAGTAAGTGCGCAGTAAATATGATTAACAATTGCCAAAAACAGAGAAGGGGACCAGGGGAGTTTGGGGAGGATAGGGGGATGTCAACCTAGAGGTACAATTGAGGCGGAGAGAGGATAAGGACATGAGGAAGAGATGATGAAGGCTTCTGGGAGTGGGGCACATAGGAAGATGGAGTATGGAATTAGGAAGCTAGGAAGAGGAAAAATCCCAGAAGCTGGGAGATGTGTGGTGAGTGATAAGCAGAGAAGTGGAATCAGGGAAATAGAAGACAGGGAAGGAAGATGGTAAATCAAAGGGGGAAAGAAAGGAGAGGGATAGGAATCAATCAATTAGAGGTATTTATTGAATGCTTACTATATGCAGAGTTTGGAAGGGTACAATACTAAAGAATCAGCAAATACGTTCCCTGCCCTGGAGTCGAGAAAAACAGATGGGGAGACTTTCAGCGAGGAACAGAGGAAAAGATCGAGAGGATGGAAACAGCGAAAAGACAGAAGAGTCCCCAAATAAGGAAAACAATGAAACTGGTACGGAGAAAGGGAGCAATACTTCAAGATTCAATTTTGACAGTGCAGGGGTTTGAGTTCTAAAAAAGTTGAAAACTTCTGGCAGGTTATTCAGCCCAAATAGGAACTGCATTTACTGCAAAACATCCCAGCTTAAATCTGTTCTAGTAAGATTAGAATACCATTTTGCTTAGAGAAAAAGTCTTGTAGTTAGTTTAATTTGAGGTTACCTCCACTCTGAGGTAAGTGTAAATGTGTGGTACTTGGTTTTAGAGTTCCCAGAAAGATCAATAAATACTACTCAGCCACATGAGGAGAACAAACAGAAAACCAGGTCTTTACTCTCTCCAACACCTCTAAAAGGTAAGACTGAAGGGAAGTGTGAATACCTAGTGATATTATAAAATCAACACCCATTCCCTTCTACCAAAAAATAAAATTCAAGTTTAAATGAGCTACAACTCTTGAAGGTATTTGGTACTAAGCTGCTGTCTGAGTCTAATTTTATCAGCTACAGAGATGCATTACTCTCTATATATACATACACATATATACAAACATTCTTTCATTCTTACATACTGAAACAATATGTCTAACTGAACAGTAGATATTGCTCATTCCAAGGCAATGAGCAATAGATCATGAGCACAGATTTATTCTGAAATTATACTTTTGCTTTTAAGATCCTAAGGAAAAAAACTAGATGCTCATTAAATAACTGGGGAAAATTAAAAATAAGAAGCAAATTAGTCCAGCGGTTTGATTCATTACTCTAAACAACTGGGACAAAACTTTTATATTAATACAATGTCATGGTTTCAGTCTCCTTAACAACAGCTCTAGAGGATTTTAAAACATCAGCAGGTATATCTCAAAGAAGGTGCATAGCCTTTCCACACCAAGGATTTAGAGTGACTGAAACAACGTTTCCTACTGCATAACACTATTGTTTCCAACAGCTTAATAGAGCCAGAGAAAACCTCTTGAAAGGCAAATGTTGCCGAAGGGAGGAAGCAAAAAAATGAATAGAACTTTGCAGTTCTGAAATGTAACATGGAAAAATTAAACAAATGAATAAGGTGGAATTACTAAAATCAAAATAGAAATATGGGCCGATGAAATGGAGAAACTGAAAGGCAGTTACAGGTGGCGAGGATGCAAATAGGACCATTCTCACATCATTGACTAAATTTGGTAAAGAACAGCAATTTTTAATGAAGGGAGAAAAAAGCCTAAGCACTAAGCAGGAGGAGACATGAAATAAGTTGAAGTTCATCTGCATAAATTTGAAAAGTTAGGGAGATGCTCGGCTTGTGCTTCTGTCAGGTTTATTCACCACAATTCAATCCCCTAATTGGGGATTTGGAGAAGTAGAAAGAAGATGAACCGAAGGGGAAAAAAAAAGAGAACAAATCAGGTTTGAAAGCAGGAAGGAAGACAGGGGATGTTGGAGGGGGGAGTGACGTAGATACATAAGAGGAAAAGGATTTCCGTACATTCGTGAATTACATTTTTGGTTCTTGGAATTCACGAAAAGTTACCACCCATCCTTTAGAGAGTCACATTCTTAAACACCATACTTGAAACTTCATTTAGCTTTCTCAATTTATACTAAAGCAAAACAGGTTGCGGGGGGTCAGGGAGTTGGATGGAACCTGCGTTCTAGGGGAGGGCAAGTTTGGGAGTCCTTGGGATTCTCATTTGGAAGGAAGCATGATGGAGCCCAACTGCATCCTGAGGGCAATGGTATTTACTGAGCACTTACTGTGTGCAGCACAGTGTAGTAAGTGCTTGGGAGAGTACGATATAACAGAGTAGTAAACATGGTTGGAATGGTCCCTGCCCACAAGGAGCTACGGTCTCTACAGCTTCTTTACAGAGGACTGTTTAAAAGACCGTATCACAGCTCCATATGAATGTTCTAACAAAAAACACAACATTCTGAATGCATCCACAATTCAAAAAGTGGCCTCTTGTTCACTAGATCCTAGTCCAGCAGAAATTTAAGTACAAATGACAGTAGACACGTGTGCTCTAATAAGCATCCAGGTCACATAGACTACACAACTACAGAAAAGTGGCCCCCCATAGTCAAAATGACTAAACGTTCAGTTGACAGAGAGCGAAAACTCAAAAATAAGCTCCATGGTAATATCCAACAGCCTTGCTGGCACAAGGAACTCCAACCACAGAAGCCACTGTCAAGGATTAATGGTCATTCTTCTGTTATATCGTTTCCCATGCAGTCTTAAAGACAATCGGTAGAGCCAGGCCAAGTCACCAAGATTGGTTTGATGCAACTGATCGGGGGGAGGGAGGAGGGGGCACGAATGTCAACTTGCAAAAAATTGCTACACCAATCCTGCACCACCTCATGACTCACAAAAGAGGCTTCCAGATCCCTGCATGGCAGCAAGCAAATCAAGCTAACAAATGTGCGACAGGCCGTGATGCAGTGCCCCGGGAAAAGAGATTTGAAGGATTGTAGACTGCCATCACACAAAAGACTTCTATCAATCAACCGTATTCACTGAGTGCTTACTATGTGCAGAGCATTGTACTAAATTTAAGGGAGTACAATAAAACAGAATCAGCGGACATGTTCCCTGCCCATAATGAGCTTAAGGTCTAGAGGGGGAGACTGACGTTAATATAATTTAACACACACACACACACACACACACAGAGTACTATGTGCCAGACACTGTTCCTAGTGCTGGGGTAGTTACAAGCTAGTCAGGTTGGACACAGTCCCTGTCCCATGTGGGGCTCAGTCTTAATCCCCATTTTACAGATGAGTTGACTGAATAACAGAGAAATGAAGTGACTTGCCCAAGTTCACACAGCGGCCAAGGGGCAGTGCCGTGATTAGACCCCAAGTCCTTCTGACTCCCATGCTTTAAACACTAGGCCACCCTGCTTCCGATAACTTAAAGGGACCCACGTTCTACCCAGAGTTAAGAAAGTTGTGTGGTATTTTCCGTGCTAACATGGGCCCTTTGAAGAGTGAAGATGGTTTCATCACAGACAATATTCTCCTAAATCATCACACTCCAATATTCTCCTAAAAGCACCCTCTCCTACTGAAAGAGAACCTAACAGGCAAAAAGCAAGAAACTTCTCCCAACTACTGTGGCAATCAACACAGGGATCAAGGGCATTAAAACCGGACACACATCTGGATCCTGAATCGTGCCCGCTGAGACCTACCAGCACCTATACCCCGCTCCTGAGCTGCCACACCATCTCAAAGACACGGCCGCCGGCGTCAGCCTCCTCGAGAACAAGATCAGACTATTACTGAGGCCTCAACCGCTGACGAGCTCCTAGCTAGAGTCCTTCTAGACTGCTAAAAATAGCATTTACTGCACTCTTACAGAATCACAATGTGGCTTGAGAAGTCGGTGAAGCACGACGGAGATGATTTCGGCTGCACTTCAGATTCGGGAGAAGTGGAGGGAACAGAAGCAAATTCTCTACACAGCCCCAGAGACCTGACAAAACCATCTGACATGCACCATCTAACAGACAAATTCTGGAACCTACTTGGTAAATTTGGTTGCCCTGAGAAGCTCCTATAGTTCTAAGGCTGCTTCAGAACGACTGAGCTGGTGGTGTTACTGGATCTTGACCCGTTACCATGTCATAAAATGGGGATACTTTGGTGTATTTTGTTTTTAATGCGTGTGGCAGAGAGTTCATAACTTCAGTTTGGACCATCGCCTTTCTCAAAATGCACATTTCCATTAAACACACCCAAAAAATGAGCTTGAAATTTCTCCTTGTCAGAAACAACTCAGTTTCCTAGATTGACTGGCAGACAACATTTAGGCTCTAATATTTTTAATTCCTACTTGAGTCTAAAAGAAAAAGAAACATTGATTTTTTTATTTTGGCCTGTTCCTACTTCAGTCTTTCCTCCTGTAAGGAAGTATTAGCTAAAAGGAGGGGCTGGAAGTTGTAAGGGATTCAAACACTATACTCCAAAATGGAAGAGTCAAACTTTTCTGCTCTCCTTTCCCTCCAAATCTCTTTCCAGAATTGACCACCCCATGTCAAATGAACACTGTGACCTGTCAGGATGTTTAAGAAAGCTGAAATGTATGAAAAGGGAAATTTTCCAACCTCCTGTGTTTACTCTTCCAAACCAGATCTTTGATCAGCTGGAAAAAAAAAATCAGTCTTTGGCCAATTTGGGGTAAAGTTCCTGCACTACGGGTTTTAAAAAAACAAAAAAAACCCCAAAAAAGGTTTATATTTTCAAAGGGTACGAACGTGTCCTTTAACTTGAATTGGCAAACTCCTTCATTGCGGACACAAGGGAGCAGGGTAGGCATAAGTTTTGTTTTTTTATGGTATTTGTTTTGTGCTTACCAGGTGCCAGGCCCCCGGGGAATCAGTCAGTCGTATGAAGCCCTGTACTAAGTGCTTGAGAGAGTACAATAGACACATTCCCTGCCCACAACAAGCTTACAGTCTAATTTATACTGTATTCTAGGGTGGATGCAAGGTTGGACATGGTCCTTGCCCCACGTGGGGCTCTCAGCCTTAACCCCCATTTTACAGATGAGGTGACTAAGGCCCAGAGAAGGGAAGTGACTTGCCCAAGGTCACAGGGCAGACAAGTGGCAGAGCCAGGATTAGAACCCAGTAGTTCCTGTAATGCACTTATGCACCCATAGCACATATCAGCTTCCACACCCGACTATAAATACTTACTCATCTGCACTTCCACTTTTCCTTTCTCTTCTATTTCTAAATCACTTTCCATCTGTCTCCGGTTACTAGGCCTTTAAGCTCCTCGAAGGCAAGGATCCCTTTTACTTACAGTATGAGCCCCATGGGGGCCTGCTGATCTTCGCATCTACCTCAGCGCTTAGTATGGGGTCGGCACACAGCACATACATGCCAGTATTACCATTATAATTATCAACATCATTAAGGGTCCTGACCTCCCACTTGACATGTCATCACTGGTATCGTTGATGGCTAAAATATTCATTCTGCTCTATTCATTCAATCATATTTATTGAACGCTTACCATGTGCAGACCACTGTACTAAGCACTTGAGAGAGTACAATATAACAATAAACAGATATTCCCTGCCCACAATGAATTTACAGTCTAGAGGGAGGAGAATCAAGAATCCCCAATTTAGAGGGCCAGTATTCCCAATTTCCCCAACACAGCTGGGCACAGCAGTTAAAAGATAGGGTATAGCGTTTCCAAACCCAGAGTTCTGCAGAGAACCACTCTTCTCTCTTCTTCTCTCCTGAGAGATACCCACGGCTCTCAGGGTTCCCCTTGCAACAAGTAGTTTCCACTTCTAGGCTGGAACCGGAGTTCTGTGGCCTGAATTCAAGCTCAATCAGATCATCATCATCATCATAAAAATGACAATAATAATAGCATCTGTTAAGCGCTTACTATGTGCCAAGCACTGTTCTAAGAACTAGGGTAGATACAAGTTAAGCAAATTGGACACAGTCCCTGCCCCACGTGGGTCTCATAGTCTTAATCCCCATTTTACTGGTGAGGGAACTGAGCCCCAGGGAAGTGAAGCAATTTGCCCAAAGTCACAGAGCAGACACGTGGTGGAGCCAGGATTAGAACCCAGGCCCGTGCTCTATCCACTAAAAGCCACACTGCTTCTCGTAACTTCTGATGATCCGCCACGGCCAGTATTCACCTGGAGCCCTCAGGAGAATAATGATTTGAAAACCGCAACCAGGATTCCCCACGCACTGGCAGGAGGTGTCTTGCCAGCTTGCCGTGTTGCTTGCTGGCACGGGGGACCCGTGACAGATGAGCCACCCTGGGAAGTTTCCGAAACCTGAGCCAGCCGGCGGTGTGCACTGTCTGCTGAGCAGCCCTGTTCCGATCTGCCCACTAGACAGGGGAGGGGCAGAAGGGGGAAGAGAAGGGCTTAAGGATGCCGGGGATTTTTTTGTTTTTTATGGTATTTGTTAAGCCCTTACTAGGTAACAGGCACTTTTCTGAGCACTGGGGTAGATACAAGCTAATTAGATTGGATATAGTCCCCATCCCATGTGGGGTTCACAGTCTTAATCTTCGTTTTACAGAGGAGGGAACTGAGGCATAGAGAAGTAAAGTGGGTTGCCCAAGCTCACACGGCAGACAAGTGGCAGATCCAGGATTAGAACCCAGGTCCTTCTGATGCCCAGGCTTGTGCTCTATCCCCTGGGCCAAGCAAGAGACTGAGTGCTTGGGAAGAGCGACAGATCCCTGCCCACGACTTATACCGGGAACCCGCCTGGGGAAACACACACTGCCTACCTGGAGCACCCCCAGTTTGAAGCGGGAACTTGGGGTGGCAGCTGAGCTGCAGTATTTCTACAGAGTGTGTCATCCTACTGGAAAAAGAGAAGAGCGTGCAGAACCAGACAGAAACGAATCGCCCGTTGTGTGAATCCTGCTTTCGTGACCTTCAAGGGTCCTGTCTGCCCACCTCATATGCAGCAGTCCTTGAGGTCGCCAGGGCTGTTACTGCAAAAGCCTGGTGCCGGACTTATCACTCCAACAGTCAGGCGCAACTGGCTGCATTATACCTGCTTTGGTTGGCGCCTCAAGAAAACTGTGGATTTGGGGTCTCCAATGGAATATTTACAAAGGTATCTCGGGGGAGAAGGTCACCTGTGTCAAGGTGCTGGGCAGCTGGTACTCAACTTCGTAAAAGGATATAGTTCCATACACTGCAGACAAATCGATCAAATGTCCAAAGGTGACCTAAAATACAGAGGGCATGTCCTTGAAAAACTTCCTGTTCTGGGAAAATTGTGCTAAAGTAAAAACTGGACACGACTGGTTTAGGGGTAAGGGGGACAGAAGGTTCAGGGATACCACAACGGCTGATATTTTTAAGGACAAATGTCTGCACTGTTACGACATCCGTCGTGAACAGAAGGCTTATAAACTTGCCTGTTATTTTACTGCATTCACTACCGTACAGTTGTGAAAATACAGAATACCGTAACGATGCAGGTCAGTAAAGCAAAAACAGGGGCCGAGAAACACAGGAGCCTCACACCATGGCGGGCCAGTGCACAAATCTTCCTTTCTACCCTGAATCGCACCGACCTGTGAGTCGTGATATACGGAGAACAGACTCCTGTTGTGGGAAAGAACGTGTTGTATTCAAATTGGGTCATAAACACATTTTATAGCCGAGCTGAATGTATCCCATAAAAATGGCATTTGCCGGTATTACACAGTCAATGTTAGATTGTGAGCCTCTCTGTACACTTTTATTCGTTTGACAGTTTTTGGTATTTATAACTTTGCACAAGAGCGCCTTTGCCCTTATTTTGGGAGCATAAGTACCCTTACCCATATAAAATGTACAGTGCGACTACAGATATACCAACAAGCAAGAGACTCCTGCTTCAGGACCTAAAAGTTTGTTAGCAGACCGGGACAAGGAGCACGTTTAAGAACAAAAAACAAAAATTAAATCCCTCCAGCTCAACAGCATTCAAGTTACTAGTCTAATTTTCATGCTAAAAAATGGAGTTGGAAACGAATACTTTGCTGCAACCCTGTATGCTAGAATTTGAAATTGGGTGGATGCAGACAAGGTAGCAGGTTATTAGCAGTAATAATGATAATAAAGATAATAATAATGGTATGTCATGCATAGGATTGATTCTTTGTGTATGTCTCCTGAAAACTTCCCTGCTTCCTTCTCCCATTCCACTAAGCAATCGGCAGTATTTATTGAGCACCTACTGTATGAGGAGCACTGCCCCAAGTGCATGGGTGAACACAATTGAATTAGCACATATGGTTCCTGCCCTCGAGGAGAATAAAATCAAGTGGGAAAGAGGCACAGTACAGGGAAGAGGGGGATAGGTGTGATATGAGTTGGTTCTGAGTTAAAAGGCTATACAAGATGAGCTCTAAAATACCATGGGCAACTGGGGTTGCAGGTTGCTCTAGTGGAGAGAACATGGGGCCTGAGAGTCAGAGGACCTGGGTTCTAATCCTAGGTCTTGCCAACTGCCTGCTGTATGTCTTAACTTCTCTGTGTCTTAGGTACCTCATCTACAAAATGGGGATTCAGTGCTTTTCCTCCCTCATTCTTAGACTGTGAGTCCCATGTGGGATAGGAACTGTGTCCCATATGATTAACTTGTATCTGCACCAAGGCTTAGAATCCTGCTTGACACAGAGTAAACACTTAAACACCAACAACACTTATTATTACTTAAGTGCTTAGGTGGGGTAGAAATGCAATGAGACTGTAAACTCCTCCATTAGACCAAATTCCTTGAGGGCAGGGATCTCGTCTACCAACCCTACTGTGCTCTTCCAAGTGCTTATAATAGTTAATGAGTGCTTACTCTGTGCAGAGCACTGTACTAAGCACTTGAGAGAGTACGATATAACAACAGACACATTCCCTGCCCACCATGGGTTTACAGTACTCTGCAAACAGCAAGGCTCAATAAATACCACTAATCGATTCTTTGGCAGGGGGAGGATATGAACAGAGGAACCTGGAAATCATCAAGGAAAGCCTCCAGGAGGAGGTGTGATTTCTATCAAATTTGAAATCAATCAGCTGTATCTGAGAGCTTACTTTGTACACGGCACTGTATTAAGTGCTTGGGAGAGAACCATATAACAGAGTTGGTGCACAAGTTCCAAAGAGTGGAATATAAGGTATTTCCTTCTGAACAGTGACCATAAAAAATTGGCCTATGGAGACACTCCTGACATTCTCTGAAGGTAGTAAAATAGTTTTCCAACTTCAGTAACTTCACAGAATTTGTCACTTGAATCTAGAATGTATTTGCCTTTTGGAATGAGAGAAAGGGAAATGCACAGGGCAAAAGCCGCGAGAGGACAGGAGTAAGAAACCCTGATGGTTCCAAATTCCTGGAAATGAGCAAGATTAACAGGTTGTTCCGAGACTGATTCAGATCACAGGAATTCTCTGGTTTCAAATGTGTTTTTAAGACACCGGTGCTAGTTATCACGATACATCACTTGATCTTGCACACCTCCTGCTTCCCCCAACTAGAAGACTCTGCTGACCTCCCCACTCCACCTCACGTCAGTCACATGACAAGATGGAACTCAACTACCAGTAAGTTCGTTGTGGGCAGGGAATATGTCTGTTACATTGTCAAATCGCCCTCTCTCGAGTGCTTAGTACAGTGCTCTGCAGATAGTATGCGGCTCGATAAGTATGACTAAGTGACCACAGCTCTGACTTCACCACCTCCGCCCCCTACCAATGCTGAATTACCGATTTCTGACCACAAGCTCCTTTTCACCCGACCTGCAACCACTGACCTTTCCCAAGTCTCCTTCATCACCGAGACCCCGAGCCCCTGGACCCCCTCCACCAATCCTGGAGTCCCCGTCATTCCCGTCCTCCCTAAAAGCAAAGTTCCACACCTTCAATATAACCCGCTCTACTAAATTCAATTCCTCTGCCCCGCCATCTCTCTTGCACTATCAACCCCTACAACCTGCCTCCTCAGCTTCTGCACCCACGGAGATTAGTGTTGTGGCAGAAACTGGCCAGCCAGGCTGACTTCTGCCCCTTCGTGTGTGCTGGCTGAACTCTGCCCCTTCACCAGTTCAAACACATTACACGGACTCCCACGTCTATGGGCCCCCTCCCCATGCCCCCCACCTATTCCAAGCCTTTACCTCCCTCCTAAAGCCCCCACGGTGCCCCCCATCCTTCCTCTTTATAATCCTAATGACTTTCTCCAGCAAAGAGAATGTCAGTTTTGAACTTTCCCAAAGGTCACCTTCACTTCCGCAATGCTGTCGGTGAAACTAAGGCCGGAAAGTTTCTATGAGAAGGAAAGGGTCAAGAGGAAGGGAAGACATCCAGAAACTCACACACTTGACTCTTTTTTGCCTATCGCCTGCTACACTCGCTAAATCTAAATCCTGCTGGATTTTCAGCCACGGTATTTCCCAGGTCCACCCCTTCCTCTCCACTTATATAGCCAACAGCCATGTCCAAACCCCCATCAACTCCTGGATAAAGGACTGCATGAATCGCCTTTCTGGTCCCCCTGCCTCCAGCCCCTCTCTTCCAGCACTTAGAACCATGTCTGGAACATAGTAAGCGCTTAACAGATACCATGATTATTACTATTATTCTTCCCTCTAATCTACAGTCAATTGCTCCGATAATCTTCTTGAAGTACCTAACTCCCCCCCACCTCAGAAAGCCTTTCTTAAATAGTCACCCTTTTTAACTGCAAATCAAGCATCTTCTTAGGCTACCTGTCTTCCATCCCTTCTGCTCAAAATAACTGAAATAATAACAACAGTGGAATTTGTTAAGCATTTACTACGATGATTTTGGTATCTGTTCAGCACTCACTCTACACAAGCACTGTGTTAAGCACTGAGGTAGATACAAGACAATGAGGTTAGACAATCCTTATCCCACATGGGTCTCACAGTAAAGAGAAGAACAATTTTGAATCCCCCATTTTACAGTTGAGGAAACTGAGGCACTGAGAGGTTGTTTCTTGCCCCTAGTGAAATGGCAGTTTGTATCCCTACATTCTCCACTCTTCCCAAGGTAAGTTGGTATCCACCCTGTTCTTGATCCTCCTGTCTCTGTCCCATTGTAAGCCCATCATTGGGCAGGGATTGTCTCTACCTGTTGCCGAACTGTACATTTCAAGCGCTTAGTCCAGTGCTCTGCACATAGTAAGTGCTCAATAAATACTACTGAATGAATGAATTGTGCATGCCCTTTCTCCCGCCTAGGATTCCCTCCCTCTCAAATCCACCCAAAAGCATCCTTCCCCACTTAAAAGCCACCTCCTCCAAAAGGCATTCCCAACTCATCTCCATTTCTCTGATCATAGCATTCCTTAATAATAATGTTTTAAGTTATGCAATGCTCTTTATTCCAAAGGACTTTCACATCAATTACCTCAATTTATCCTCTTCAACATTCTTCTGTGGTAGGGAAAGGTAGATCATATCATCCCCATTTAAGAGTTGGGGAAACAGAGGTCAAGGGACTCACCCAAAGTCATGCAGCAGGTCAACAGTATAATTAACTACAGCCGGTCTCCTGACACCCAAAAAAACAGCCCTTCTCGTGAGACCACATAATTTTCCATCAGCCACCCTCGTTAGCCATATCTGCTTGCTTACTCCCTTTATTAGTTAGCTTCATTTGTGTCAGTTGTATCTCGGTTTTCACTCTTGTTCCCATTGTATGCCTACATTTTGTGCTTGCCTGTCTCCCCATTTGGACTGTACACCTGAGCGTAGGGAGCTGTGTTTACTTTTAGGGAAAGGTCCCTAAACGCTCACCACAGTAATGTGCTCAAAAGAGGTGCTCAAACACTATTGGTGATGATGAAAAAATATGCTTCAGTAAAAATAATCCTGGCCAGGGTTCAACAAAAGCTTTCTTTCTGTCTCGCAGAAAAGTGAAGTGATACATCAACGTGCCTGTAAACTACCTCAAATTGAAGATGCTTAGTCAAATTACACTTATTCCTGGTTTTCATTTAAATGGAAAGGTAGCATCGTTTCTAGTATTTCACACAACTATCACCTTGTTTTCTAAAGACAGAATGCTGTTTCATAAAGGCAACTCATTCTTAATTCAGCCAATTCAACCCTGAAAATAACTATCGACCAGCCAGGATCAACTTGATCCATTAATAGCACACATCGAGTCACCTACTGTGTCAGAAGCACTGTACAATGAACTTGGGAGAGTACAAGAGAAGGCAGTTCCTGACCTCAAGTCACTTACAAGTCGGGCTTGTAAGAATGTTTAACAAATACCATTTTAAAAAAAGGGTCCTCCAACGGCTACCTATCCCTCTCTGCACCAACCACAATCATTGGCTTTAAGGTACATCAGCTCTCTTTCCCTACATCCCAGCCCACGCCCTTCACTCATTCCAAAATTAGCCCATCTGAAGCCCTCCCCCTACAAATCCACCATACTACAGCTTGGTCAAAGCAGATAGAGCACGGGCCTGGGAATCAAAGGGTCGTGGGTTCTAATCCCTCCTCTGCCACCTGCCTTCTGGTTGGCTTTGGAGAAGCCACAATTTGGTGCCTCAGTTTACTCCTCTTAAATGGGGATCAAATACCTGGTCTCTCGTTGTCTTAGAAAGTGGGCTCTGTATGCGAGCCAGGGCCTGTCTCTGATCTGATCATACTGCATCTACCCCAACAACTAGTACAGTGCTCAGCTCAAAGAGCTTAAATACTATTATTAATATCTTGAAATTCTTCCTGAAAACCCACCTCCTACAAAAGGCTTTCCTTAATTAATCTCCACCTTTCCCTGGATGTGTCCATGCCAACAGTACCTCTGGGCACACATGGTCACCTACCCACAGAATTTGCACATATTCTTAATTTATAATAATTTACATTTAATCTTCCACACTTCAACTATCACCAGCTGAAAGACTGTATCTTTCTCTACTTGTAAATGGCTTGTGTTTGGTTATCAATCTCCCCTGTTAAAAAAAAAAACACAACAAACTGTAAGCTGAGGCCAGGGACCGCTCTCCAATCAAAGTGCGCTGTCCTAAAGCTTTAGTATAGTGTACGGCACAAAACAGGCACTGAATAAGTATTGATTTTTTTCTTTAAATGCAGGAAACTTTGTCTTAAAATTTAAATAGGTATCACTTGTTAAAAATCTATTAATTTTCTAAAATAAAGCATGAGCGCAGTTTGGCTTCTGAAAAACATTTTTGTTCCATTACTTTCTTTACGGTCTTTGCTCAGCGCTATGTGGCAGGCAGTGTACTAAGCGCTGGAGTAGATACAAGCTAACCAGTTTGGACACAGTCCGTGTCCCACATGGGGCTCACAGGTTTAATTCCAATTGTACAGAGGAGGGAAGTGAGGAACAGAGAAGTGACTTGTCCAAGGTCACACAGAAGACAAGTGGCAGAGCCAGGATCAGATCCTTCTGACTCCGAGGCCTAGCTGTGCCCACTAGATCATGCTGCTTCTCTTTTAACAAGTATAAGATGTCCAAATGGATCCAAACAGGATTATCAAAGGAGTCAATACTACCTGAGCAGCTGGGTTGACTGATTTTGGATCCTAAATTTTAAAGGAGCTATTCACTTCCACTCCTAAAATGTGGTCTGTGACTATCCCAATGCATTCCCCTAAAATTAAAAATAAAGTATATAAGCCAAACATAAAACACAGCAGACATCTATTACTTGAAAATTCAAGGATTATACTCTTTGGTGTTTGGTATGAATATAAAATCACATTTCATCAGACGCTGGGCAAGACCAGGGGTCAGGAATTTCATTCATAGAAAAAAACAAATGACTTTCATTACAAAAGATTCTCTTCCCAGGTTAGAAAAGCACTTTGGATGGGGAGAAAAAGTCTCATTTGTGGGTAGGCTGCATCATTCTTCTCAAATGTTAACCTACCAATCTGAAACAGAGTCCATTCACACAAACTGAAACACCATCTATAAATACATAAGGATTAAGTGTATTTTGATGGATCCACTCTCCCCCCACCGCCCACCCCCCCAAAAAAGTTTGTCTATTGCCATGGCTAAAGAGAGCAAAAAAGTGTTATCCATTCCTCTTATTCTTCCATTTTCTAGCCCGAACACACACACACATGCACTGGACACAAGGCTCTACATCAGAGATTTTCAAAGTATAAGGAAGAGTATATGAGTGCAAACCAGCCTGAAGGTTTACACTCATCGATGTGAGCAAACCGTAATAACTGATCTGCAAATTCCAACTCATCTTTCATGAGCTCATCAATGTCTGAGAATGTCTACCCCATTAGACTGGAGGTTTGTTGAGGGCAGGAAACCTGACTGCCAACTCTGCTGTACTGTACACTCCCAAGCGCTTGGTACAATGCTCTGCTCATAGTAAGCGCTCGATAAATGCCATTGATGATGATGGTTAATGGACGTGCAGGCTAAACGAGAGCTCTCTGGAAACCATTCTGAAGATGCCAGTTCTCTTTTCGCCCCTTAAAGTGCGGGGAGGGTTCTGTGTTTGACTTTGGCAAACCGTGTGCTCATCCCCTAGACTTAGAGCTCCTTGTGGGCTGGAACTTGTCTGCCAACTTGGTTGTAGTGTCCTCTCCCAAGGGCTTGGCACAGTGCTCTGCACACAGTAAGCACTCAATAAATAGTAATAATAATAATAATGGTATTTGCTAAGCACTTACAATGCTCCAGGTACTGATCTAAGCGCTGGGGTAGATACAAGGTAATCGGGTTGTCCCACGTGGGGCTCACAGTCTTAATCCCCATTTTACAGATGAGGGATCTGAGGCACAGAGAAGTGAAGTCAAACAGCTGATAAGTCGCGGAGCCGGGACTAGAACCCACGATCTCTGACTTCCAAACCCATGCTCTTTCCACTAAGCCACACTGCTTACTCCATACCACTGAGTGGACGGGTTCTGCGGGTGATTTGGGCATCTGATGACTGTAAGCTCTCTGGGGGGAAGGGAACGTGGCTACCAATTCTGTCGTACAGAGAAGCAGTGCGGCTTAGCGGAAATCCCGATGACGATCACATGATGAGGAAACTGAGGCACAGAGAATGACTTGCCCAAAGTCACACAGCTGATAAGGTGCGGACAGTCAAGCTCAACAAAACCTCTCCGAAGAAGCCAGTGCTTCACCACTCCCCCTTTCACCCCTTTAAAGTGCAGGGAGGGTTCTGCATTTGATTTGGGCCTCTAATGACTATAAGCTCTTTAAGGGCAGGGCATTGGCCTACTAACTCTGTTGTATTGCTTTCTCCCAAGCGCTTAGCACAGTGCTCTGAACCCAGTAAGCAGTCAATAAATCCCACTGATGATGATAATGATCACTGGACGTTCAAGCTAAACAAAAGCCTTCCGGAAAACCATTCTGAGATGGCAGGGCTTCGCCGTTCCCCTTTGCGTGTGTGGGAGGGCTCTGCAGTTGAACTGGGCACCTAATGACTAGAACCTCTTTGTGGGCAGGAAACGTGCCTATCAACTATCATACCGCCCTCTCCCAAGTGCTTAGTCCAGTGCTCTGCACCCAGTGAGCGCTCAATAAATCCCATCGATGATGATGGTTACCGGATGGTCAGACTACACAAAAGCTTTCCGGGAAACCCACTCTGAAGATGCCAATGTTTCACTGTTCCCCTGGAAGTGTGTGGGAGGTTTCTGCGGTTGAACTGGGCATCTAATGACTAGAAGCTCTCTGTGGGCAGGAAACGTGCCTATCAACTGTCATACCGCCCTCTCCCAGGTGCTCAGTCCAGTGCTCTGCACCCAGTGAGCACTCAATAAATCCCACCGATGATGATGACTATTGGATGGTCAAGCTACACAAAAGCTCTCCGGGAAAACCATTCTGAAGATGCCAGCGCTTCACTGTTCCCCTTGAAGTGTGCGGGAGGGCTCTGCGGTTGAACTGAGCACCCACCTCCCTCTCCCAGGCGTTTAGTTCAGTGCTCTGCACCCTGCAAACGCTCAATAAACCCCACCGATGACGATGACGACTGGATGGTCAAGCTACACAAAAGCTCTCCAGGAAAACCATTCCGAAGTCCGTCAATGGGCAGGGACTGACTATTTGTTGCCGATTTGAACATTCCAAGCGCTTAGTACAGTGCTCTGCACACAGTAAGCACTCAATAAATACTATTGAATGAAGATGCCAGTGTTTCACCATTCCCCTTGAAGTGTGCGGGAGGGCTCTGCGGTTGAACTGGGCATCCACCGCCCTCTCCCTGGCGCTTCGTCCAGTGCTCTGCACCCTGCAAGCGCTCAACAAATCCCACCGATGATGACTACTGGATGGTCAAGCTACACAAAAGCTCTCTGGGAAAACCATTCTGAAGATGCTAGCCTTTCACCGTTCCCCTTGAAGTGCATGGAAGGGCTCAGCGGTTGAACTGAGCATCCACTGCTCTCTCCCTGGCACTTAGTCCAGTGCTCTGCATCTGCAAGCGCTCAATAAATCCCACTAATGACTACTGGATGGCCAAGCGCCACGAAAGCTCTCCAGGAAAACCATTCTGAAGATGCCAGCGTTTCCCCCTTCCCCTCGAAGTGTGTGGGAGGGCTCTGCGGTTGAACTGGGCATTCACCGGCCTCTCCCTGGCGCTTCGTCCAGTGCTCTGCACCCTGCAGGTGCTCAATAAATCCCACTAATGACTACTGGATGGCCAAGCGCCACGAAAGCTCTCCAGGCAAACCATTCTGAAGATGCCAGCGTTTCCCCCTTCCCCTCGAAATGTGTGGGAGGGCTCTGCGGTTGAACTGGGCATCCACCGGCCTCTCCCTGGCGCTTCGTCCAGTGCTCTGCACCCTGCAGGTGCTCAGTAAATCCCACTAATTGACTACTGGATGGCCAAGCGCCACAAAAGCTCTCCAGGAAAACCATTCTGAAGATGCCAGCGTTTCCCCCTTCCCCTGGAAGTGTGCGGGAGGGCTCTGCGGTTGAACCGGGCATCCACCGCCCTCTCCTTGGTGTCCAGTCCAGTGCTCTGCGCCCCGTAAGCGGCCTGTCAGCCCGTCAAAGGGCAGGGACTGTCTCTGTTTGTCCATTGCAAGCGCTTAGTCCAGTGCTCTGCACATAGGAGGCGCTCAATAAATCCTATCGAATGAGTGAATGCCTAAATGCCCCGGAAAGGGGGGAAAATCGCTGGGCACGGGGAAGGGGGGAAGGTTTCTTCAGAGAAGCGGCGTGGCTCAGTGGCAAGAGCCCGGGCTTGGGAGGCAGAGGTCATGGGTTCGACTCCCGGCTCCGCCACTTGTCAGCTGTGTGCCTGTGGGCAAGTCACTTCACTTCTCTGTGCCTCAGTGACCTCCTCTGTAAAACGGGGGTTAACGGTGAGCCTCGCGTGGGACAACCCGATGAGCCGGGACCTACCGCAGCGCTCAGACCAGGGCTCCGCACAGAGTAAGCGCTTAACGAATACCATCATTCTTCTTCTTCTTCTTGCTCCTCCTCCCCAGCGATTTGTCGATACTCACTGTTGAGCCGCGCGTCCTCCGAGGCTCCCGTCCCTCTCATGCCGAGGTAGGTGAGGCCCAGGAGGAGGAAGAAGAGGCAGGCGGCGGTGAGGAGGGACATGGACAGGGAGTGGGCGCTGAAGGCGGCGGGGGCGGCCACCTCCTCCCGCTTGAACTGCTGCAGCAGCTGCTCCTCCTCGGGCGGGCCGGGCGGGCCCTTGGGGTGCGTGTGGTTGTGGTTCAGGTGGTTGGCCGCTCCTCGGGCCCCCGGGGGATCGCCGCCCCGGCGAGGGGCCGCGTCCGCAGCGGGGCTCTGCGGCAGGGGGCTGCCTCTCTTGGGCGGGTGGGCGCGGAAGCGGGGGGCGTCGGCCGGGCCCCCCGGCGCGGGCGCCCGGGAGGGCGAGCAGGACACCACGGCGCCGTGGCCCCTCCGCGGCCGGGCGACGGGCTCGGCGGCGGCGGCGGCGGCGGCGGCGGCGGCGGCGTCGTCGTCCGAGTCGGAGTAGTCCTCCCGGCCCGGGACGGCGAGGGCCCGGTGTCCGTTGACGGCGCGGGGCTTGTCCCTGCCGCCGCCCCACCACGAGTGCGGCTTCCTGGCGGAGGCCGAGGGGTCGGGGCCGCCGGGCGCTGGCGGCCGGTCCTGCCCCCCGCCGCCGCCGCCGCCGCCGCCGTCCGCCTCCCCCGCGTCCGACTCGTCGGAGCTGAAGCCCAGCAGCACCTTCCCGGCGGGCGGCCGCGGGCCGGACGGCTCGGCGCCCGGGGCCGGTCCTGAGGCGCCGGCGGCCGCCGTCTTATTGTTGGGGCCGCCCCTCGGCCTGCGGCCGCCCGCCCGCTGCTGCTGCTGCTGCTGCTGCTGCTGCTGCTGCTGCTGCTCCTCCTCGCGCAGCTTCTTCAGCTTCTTCAGGTAGACCGGCCGGGTGCTCTCCGTCACCGGGCCCGGGGACAGGCCGAAGCGCCGCAGCTGCGAGAACAGCTCCTCGTCCGACAGCGGCGGGCCGGGGCTCTGCGCCGCCGACGCCGCCGCCATTTTCTCTCCCGGGTCTTTTACGAGCGGGGGGGCCCCTCCCCCCCCCCTCCGCCCCCGCCCCGCGCGCGCGCGACCGCGGCACCGGAAGTGACGTCCACGCCCGAGACCCTGAACTAGACCCGGCCGAGCGCCTCCGGAGCCTTGGCCAATGGGAAGCCGGGAAAGGGCTCACCTGAGCGGGGGGGAGGGGGCGGCGGGGGGAGGAGGGACGGACACCTGAGGCGGGAGGAGCGCGCGTCGGCGCGCATGCGCGCAGCTCCTCCATCCTCCCCGCGGGGCCCCGCAGCCTACCTGGTTCCTCGCGCCGGTATTCATTCATTCATTCTTTCCTTCTTTCTTTCCTTCTTTCTTTCATTCATATATTCATACCTTCTTCCTTTCTTTCTTTCCTTCTTTCTTTCATTCATTCATTATTCTATTCATTCCTTCTTTCTTTCTTTTTCTTTCTTTCCTTCTTTCATTCATTCATTATTCTATTCATTCCTTCTTTCTTTCTTTTTCTTTCTTTCCTTCTTTCATTCATTCATTATTCTATTCATTCCTTCTTTCTTTCTTTCTTTCTTTCATTATTCTATTCATTCCTTCTTTCTTTTTCTTTCTTTCCTTCTTTCATTCATTCATTATTCTATTCATTCCTTCTTTCTTTCTTTCATTCATTCATTCATTATTCTATTCATTCCTTCTTTCTTTTTCTTTCTTTCTTTCCTTCTTTCATTCATTCATTATTCTATTCATTCCTTCTTTCTTATATTCATTCCTTCATTCACTTTTTCTTTCTTTCTTTCTTTCTTTCTTTCTTTCTTTCTTTCTTTCTTTCTTTCTTTCTTTCTTTCTTTCTTTCTTTCTTTCTTTCTTTCCGCTTTGGAGTCAGGGCTCATGAGTTCGAATCCCAGCTCTGCCGCTTGTCAGCTGTGTGACTGTGGGCAAGTCACTTAACTTCTCTGTGCCTCAGTTCCCTCATCTGTAAAATGGGGGATGAAGACTGTGAGCCTCATGTGGGACAACCTGATGACCCTGTATCTACCCCAGCGCTTAGAACAGTGCTCTGCACATAGTAAGCACTTAACAAATACCAACATTATTTCATTCATTCATTATTCTATTCATTCCTTCTTTCTTTATTTCTTTATTTCTTTCTTATATTCATTCCTTCATTCACATATTCCTTGTTTCTTCCTTCCTTCCTTCCTTCCTTCCTTCCTTCCTTCCTTCCTTCCTTCCTTCCTTCCTTCCTTTCCTTTCTTTCCTTTATTCATTCTTTCTTTCTTTCATTCCTTCCTTCATTCTTTCCTTCTTTCATTCATATATTCCTTCCTTCCTTCCTTCCTTCCTTCATTCGTTCATTCGTTCATTCTTTCATTCTTTCATTCATATATTCATTCTTTCATTCTTTCTTTTATTCTTTCATTCATATATTCCTTCCTTCATTCATTCTTTCTTTCATTCATTCATATATTCATTCTTTCATTCATTATTTTATTCTTTCTTTTATTCATTCATTCATATATTCATTCCTTCTTTCATTCCTTCTTTCATTCATTCATTCAGTAGTATTTATTGAGCACTTACTATAAATAAGAAATAAATTTTTAAAAATGATGGCATTTGTTAAGCACTTACTCTGTGCAAAGCAATGTGCTAAGTGCTGGGGGTGATAGAAGGTGATCAGGTTGTCCCACGTGGGGCTCCCAGTCTTCATCCCCATTTGACAGAGGAGGGAATTGAGGCCCAGAGGAGTGAAGTGACTTACCCAAGGTCACACAGCTCAAGGACCGAGCGGGGATTAGAACTCATGACCTCTGACTCCCAAGCCCGGGCTCTTGCCACTGAGCCAAAGCACTGGACTAAGCGCTTGGAATGTACAATTCGGCAACAGATAGAGACAATCCCTGCCCAATGACGGGCTCATGGTCCCATCGGGATATGTATTTATTGAGCCCTTGCTGTGTGCAGAGCATAGTACTAAGCGCTTGGGAGAGTACGATAGTGACTAGAGCCCAGGCCTGGGCGTCAGAAGGAGCTGGGTTCTAATCCCCACTCCGCCACATGTCCGCTGGGTGGCCTCGGGCAAGTCGCTTCACTTCTCTAGGCCTCAGTGACCTCCTCTGAAAAATGGGGATTGAGACTGTGAGCCCCATGTGGGACAGGGACTGGATCCAACCGATGTGCTTGTATCTATTCCAGCACTTAATACGGTGCCTGGCACATAGTAAGCACTAAACAAATACCATAATTATAATTATTATTCAACCGGTTAATAGCGGCCGAGAGCTGCCTAAGGATACCCTACTCTTAAAGAACATAAGTGCCTTGGTGCCTCTCGATGGGGTTGGCCAGTCAGCGATGGCACTCCAAAAAAAACCAGACCTCCGAGACGCATGCGACATCACATGTGTTGTGGCTGCGGCCAATGGCTGCCAATTTGTCCCAGTACTAAAACTGTTTTTTCCCACAGTACCTGACCTCCTTAATGGCTCCAGAAACCCTTCCCAGGCCAATGTGAATTCGGAAATCCCCTCCAAGCCGCAGAACTCTAACAGGGGCTGTGATGTGGTGTGGTGGATCGGAGCAGAAAATAAACATCTGGATAGAAAGGCACGTGGTCCCGAATCTAAACTATCTGCTCTCTTCACTCACTACACTCCAGCTCTTACGTTTTGCTCCTCACCCCAAGCCAACCTTTTGACCATGCCTGATTCTTGCTTCTTAACTGCTACTTGTTACTAGATTCCCTTTAAGGTGGAGAATGCTGGCCAGAGAAAGATACGAGCATCAGATCAATGAGAATAACTCTGGGATTAAAGAGCTACTTGCAGCCAAAAAAAAGGAGGGAAGCAGCATGGTCTAGTGCATATAGCGCAGGCCTGAGAGTCAAAAGGACCTGAGTTCTAATTCTGGCTACTCCACTTGTCTGCTGTGTGACCTTGGACAAGTCACGTCACTTCTCCGGGCCTCAATTCCCTCATCTGTAAAAGGGGGATTAAGATGAGGAGCCCCACTGCGGGAGGGACACGGACGATGTCCAACCTGTCTAGTTTATATCTACCTAAGCACTTAGTACAGTGCCTGCATAGTAAGTGCTTAACAAATACTATAAAAAAACCCATAAAATCATAGTGCTAAGGTGGCTGAGGAAGGGTTTATTGCTGTGGTCTCCCAGTTCCACCTACCTCATGGTTCCATCCATGCAAAGATAATTTATGGCCTCGTCTGTTAAATCCTTTAATTTCTCCTTCTTATTTGCTAAATTTATGTTGCCAAAATACCCTGCTTTTATTATAATCCCTTAAATTATTGTAGCATTTTGTTTTTAAACACGGAGCAAAAGCCAACTGGATAAAAATATAACACTCTAATGATAAAAGAATATCATTCTGTTACTATGGTGATTGTCCCAGAAAGTTACCCAGAAAGAACAGCTGACCTGATTTTCCTGAAATACTTTTCATGCATAAGCGGTGAGGCATACCTTTCAAGTAAACACTACCATACCAGCCGCAGATGATACTGGGCTTGATAATTGCATTCCACCCCAAATATGTCCAGTGGTACGTTGCCCAAGGACTACGTAATGGGGACTCCAGGAACACTGTATAAATCGTAGCTCTCAGCTACTCGCTCTCTTACCTGCCACAGTAACCCCTCCAACTCCTCAGCCTTATCTCTATCTCGGTTTACCCCCACTCAGCCTCCCCCTCACTCTCCCTTAAAATCGCCTGTCTCCCCTCACTCCCTCAACCAATCCCTCCTTCAGTATTGACTGAGCACTGTTTTGTGCAGAACACTCTACTCAGTGCTTGGGAGAGTACAGTAGAGTTGGTAGACGTGATCCCTGTCATCAAGGAATTTACAGTCTAGTGGAAGAGATAGACTTTAAAATAAATTACAACGAGGGGAAGCAAAAGAGTGAAAGAACATGTCCATAAACGCGTCTCTGATTTTCCAGCTAAAGAACACGAGAGGGAAGGTTCAGGTGAAATCATTAGTCCAAGTATTAATGACTACATCAGCCTCCTCTTTCACCTCCCTGCCTTCCTGTCTCTCCCCACGCCAGTCCTTTCTTCACTCTTCTGCTGGGATCAGTTTTCTAAAAAAAAGTTCAGTCCACATTTCTCCGCTAATCAAGAACCTCCGGTGGTTGCCCGTCTACCTCCTCATCGAACAGAAACTCCTTCCCACCGGCTTTAAAGCACTCAATCAGCTCACCCCCTCCTTCCTTACCTCACTGATTTCCTACTACAGCCTAGTCCGCACACTTCGCTTCTCTAATGCCAACCTATGCACTGTACCTCAATCTCATCTCTCTCCTGACACCTTGCCCACTTTCTCCCTCTGGCCTGGAACTCCCTCCCCCTCCATATGTAACATTCTTCTACTCTCCCCTCTTTCAAAGCCTTATTAAAATCACACCTCCTCCAAAAAGCCTTCCCCAACTAAGCCCTCATCTCCCCTACTCCCTCTCCCTTTTCATCACCCATACCCTTGGTTCTGTATCCTTTAAACACTTGTGATATTCACTCCGCCCTCAGCCCCACAGAACTTATGTCCTTATCCTTAATACATTTTAATGTCTGTCTCCCCCTTTAGACTGTAAGCTCCTTGTGGGCTGGAAACGTGTCTACCAACTCTGTTGTATTATTCTCTTCCAAGTGCTTAGTACAGTGCTCTGCACGCAGTAAGTGCTCAATAAATACCATCGATTGAATACATAGCGAGGCACTTGGTCACACAAAAGAAAGTTCCGATGAATACTAATGACAAGTTTTCTCGTGGCCTATGACTTGCCCAGAAGAACGTCAGCAACTTTCCTGCAGCATGTGACATTAATCTGAGGGACAAAAAGGATGGCATTATTCATGGAAAACAAAAGTCAACCCTAAATCAAAGGCAATGTATTCTGCTCCCCCAACCAACCAAAAAAAAAAAAAACCCAACTCTTCTTGGATGGTCAAAAGAGGCTGCTAAACAACTGCCTCTGGAGCACTAGCAATAGTATCCATTGAGCACTTACTGTGTGAAAAGTACTGTACTAAATGCTTGGGAGAGTACAATATAATAGAATTAGTAGTCATGTTGTTTCCTGCCCATAAGGACCTTACAGTTTAGAGGGAGTTTACAGTCTCCTGCCTTTTTATTTTGGGGGGTAGAAGAAAGGCTGAGTTGCATATATTAGAAAGAAGGCATAGCCAGTCTATATTCAGTATTTGTTGCATTTAAAAGAAACTAAGTGTCTAGTAAAACACACACACGCACATGCACAGAAGAATAGAGATACCTTTTTGTGCCATTATTTTGACTAGAAAAATGGTCATTTAATGCTTATCTGCATTACATTTTCTGGGTTTGGAAATGATACCCACCTGTGACAAATGAAAAAAAAAATAAAACCCTTGTAAAAATGATAAACAACAATGGTGAGCATTGCATTTAAATGATAAAATCTCTGTGTCAGGCTGAGTGCCATTTATAGCATCTTTCCTGTGTGGTGTTTTATTACAATGCAAATGATATTCCATTCTCTACTTTTTATAACTTTGAAATTGCTACTTTTTGTAGGCGTGAAAAAAGGAGACACATTCCATGTTCTTATTAAAAAAAAAACCCTTCTTTCCTGTGTTGGCATACTTAAAACAGAGTATCAAAACATGTGAATTGAGATAAAGCCTGAGGTTTTCAGTAACAAACTCTATAGGTTTGCTTTGGAGGCTCTAAAATCTCAGGAATGGATTTTGAAAGTCAGCAGCACATATAATGCTCATGTACATTCCTTTCAGCTATACACCTGCCTCCCTTCTGACGACTCAAGCTCAGAGCTTTCTTGTTCCCTGTACAATGCGGCGGGTGATTCCTGTGCTTCAATTTATCTTTAGGTGAGTCCAAAGACAGTAATGAGCAAATATTTAGCAAGGCGAAGAGCCAAATGGAACTACTTTTACACTTAGTACGGTGCCCAGAGCTTAGTACAGTGCCTGGCACATAATAAGCACTTAACAAGTACCATTACTATTATTTTTATTGTTATTGGGCCTGCTTCCACCCAAATCCCCAAACTGTGATCATCTTTCCCCGGTGTAAACCTCAAATCATGAAATCTAAATCGCCTTCTTTTAACTACTCTATAATTGTCAGTTAGGGTGTGGTGACTTTCTCCATTAGATTGAAAGCACCTTGGGAGCCGATATCTTATACTTGCATATTCCCCAAGCACCTAGTACAGTGCTCTGCTTCA
This sequence comes from Ornithorhynchus anatinus, assembly GCF_004115215.2. Taxonomy (NCBI): domain Eukaryota; kingdom Metazoa; phylum Chordata; class Mammalia; order Monotremata; family Ornithorhynchidae; genus Ornithorhynchus; species Ornithorhynchus anatinus. The sequence goes on along the minus strand of NC_041741.1, from coordinate 15,612,393 downwards.
AGTGGCATTCAGTAAGCATGGCGATTAATGATCAATCAATCATTGCAACACAATACAGTAGGGAGAAATGATACCTATTCATAAGGAATTTACAGACTAGAGGTGTTGGTCGGGAGGGTGCATGCAGCATAAAAGCCTTAGGTATCTTTCCCGGTCTTTTCCTGGCCTGGAATTGTGGCTCACGACTGTGCAAAGAAGTCCTTTAACTCTCCCCTTCCCATGAACTCTGGCCTTATCCACTCGGCTTCAATCTAGTCCCTAGATTAGTAACCTTGCCTAGAAAGGTCATTTCATGAACAGAAGGAAAGCAGAAAGCCCACTTTTCATTCCCAGTTCACACCTCGGAAGGAGACAGAGAATGTCCAAGCCAATTGTCACCCCACGCCATCATCATCATCATCGCCATCAATAAATCATATTTATTGATCAATCAATCACATTTATTAAGCCTTTATCGTGTGCTAAGCGCTTGGGAGAGTATGCTATAACAATATAACAGAGTTGGTAGACACGTTCCCTGCCCACAATGAGCTTAGACGTGGTGGGCAGGGAATTTGTCTACCGACTGTGTTGTCTTGTACTCTCCTAAGCGCTTAGCATAGTGCTTTTTATACAGTATGCACGCAGTAATCACCACTGATTGATCGATCACTACCCACCATATTTATCAAAGGCCACTCTAAGCAGAGCATGGTGCTAGACGCTTGGGGAAGAGGCGAGTAAATTGACAATTATACAATAGTTAAAAGGATATTTTAAAAAAATGTGAAACACTAGAAAATCACTCAATCAGCTGTGAAATGTATAAAGTGCTGAGGTGGTCCAAGGTACTTGTTAAGCATAGGGAATGTGTCTGTTGATTGTTATATTGGACTCTCCCAAGCATTTAGTACAGTGCTCTGCAAGCAGTAAGCACTCAGTAACTATAACTGAATGAAAGAATGAATCTGCTCTCTTAATGCTCTCCCACACAACAGAGTTCTGTTACTCTATTTCGTTTCAGTAACTTGCAATTTAGAGAAGGCTTTTGCAAATACCATAGACTGCCCGAAAAACAAACAAATGGATGTTGGAGTAAATTAAGCCAGAGTGGTCTTTGGAAGCCCAGATGACTCGACTTAGATTACAATACTTTGGACACATAATCAGGAGGACTAATTCTCTGGAGAAGACACTAATGCTAGGAAAAGTCCAGGGAAAACGTGGAAGAGGCAGACCGGCAGCTAGATGGATCATAATGTTGGTATTTGTTAAGCGCTTACTATGTGCAGAGCACTGTTCTAAGCGCTGGGGTAGATACAGGGTCATCAGGTTGTCCCACATGAGGCTCACAATCAATTCCCCATTCTACAGATGAGGTAACGGAGGCACAGAGAAGTTAAGTGACTTGCCCACAGTCACCCAGCTGACAAGTGACAGAGCTGGGATTCGAACCCATGACCTCTGACTCCCAAGCCCGGGCTCTTTTCACTGAGCCACGCTGCTTCTCATTAGAAAGGTTACGGATTATGGCAGAAGGCAGGGTGTTCTGAAGAAAATATATCCATAGAGTCGCTATGAATTGGAAATGACTCGATGGCACATAATAATAATTATTAATAATAATAATAATAATAATCTTGTAATTCATCGATATAGCCTGTAGAGGGCGACTTTGCATTAGGAGCCTCAATGTAAAATCCAGTGAAAATAGCACCTGCTAAACCAAAATATATGAATACATATATATAAATATATACATATATGAATGGTAATTGTTTTCAGTATTGTTGCAGATAATGGACAGCATGGGGGAATTGAAGTGAAGAAATTTACTTTAGTGAAGAATGCTTCCCATCGGCCTAAACCATTCAAATATTGAATCGATGAATATGAAGTGCATGAAATCAATAAGTGCCATGACATTTTAGGTCAGGTAAATCTTTGGCCCCCATTAGGAGAAGAGTTCAAAAGGAAAACGTGTTTTGTATGGCGATGCATTGTACTTTTATATGCTTTCAAGATGTTCATCCCCTTGATTCTGTTTATTGCTATTGTCTTTGTCTCCCCCGCTTAGACTGTAAGCCCGTCAGTGGGCAGGGATTGTCTCTATCTGTTGCCGATTTGTACATTGCAAGCGCTTAGTACAGTGCTCTGCACAGGATACGCGTTCAATAAATACTATTGAATGAATGAATCTATCTTTCGGTGGCTATTTAGTGATGACACAGCCCTAGAGTAATCGTGACCCACTCAGGGAAAGGCATTTTGTTAAATGCTTACTATAGGCCAGGTACTATACTAAGCGCTGGGGTGGATACAAGCCAATCGAGTTGGACACAGCCCCTGTCCCACGTGGGGCTCACGGTCTCCATCCCCATTTTACAGATGAGGTAACCGAGGCGCAGTGAAGTGACTTTCCCAAGGTCACACAGCAGACAAGTGGCAGAGCGGAATTAGAACCCGCCACCTTCCGATTCTCGGGCCCGTCCTCTATCCACTACGTAATGCTGCTTCTTGTCTAGTTACTCTTCAGGAGTTGGGATTCCATCATTTGAAACTCAAATTTTTCTGGAAGTTTGTTGTATGATTTTTATGGCTTCTGAAATGAGAAGCCGGGAAAAGCTTATTTTAATTGGATGTAGGTTCATTTTTCATTCAAGAGTATTTAGTGAGCGTTTACTATGTGCAGAGCACTGGACTAAGCGCTTGGAATGGACAAATCGGGTAACAGAGAGAGACAGTCCCTGCCCTCTGACGGGCTTACAGTCTGATCGGGGGAGAGGGTCAAAAACAATAGCAATAAATAGAATCAAGGGGGTGAACATCTCATTAAAACAATAGCAAATAAATAGAATCAAGATAAATAGAATCAAGGTTGTGGGCAGGGAACATGCCTGTTCACTCTGTGATGGTGTAGTCTCCCAAGTGCTTAGTGCGGTGCTTTGGACACTAAATGCTCAATAAATATAATCAATTGATTGATTGACTGATCGACTGGCTGCCCGGGAGAAAAATGCGGTCCTTCCCCAACCTCCACCCTTGGTATCACACAGGACAGGGGCAATTGGAGCAGCCTTCCTCCTGAGGGCACTGATTAAATACCAATTCATCAGTGGTATTTATTGTGCGTCTACTATGTGCCGAGCACAGTACTTAGAGAAGCAGCGTGACTCAGTGGAAAGAGCCCGGGATTAAGAGTCAGAGGTCATGGGTTCTAATCCCGGCTCCGCCGCTCCTCGGCTGTGTGACTGTGGGCAAGTCGCTTCACTTCTCTGTGCCTCAGTTACCTCATCTGTAAAATGGGGATGAAGACTGGGAGCCCCATGTGGGACAACCTGATCACCTTGTACCGTGCTTCGCACATAGTAAGCGCTTAACAAATACCACCATCATTATCATTACTAAGCGCTTGGGAGAGTACAGTAGAACATAACATACACATTCCCTGCCCACAACGAGTTTATGGCCTAGAGGGCAAGACAGACATGAATATAAAAAAATAAAATTTACATGGGAAACAGCATGGACTAATGGCAGGAGCCCGGGCTTGGGAGTCAGAAGTCGTGAGTTCTAATCCCGGGTCCGCCACTTATCTGCTGGGTGGCCTTGGGCATGTCGCTTCACTTCTCTGTGCCTCAGTTCCCTCATCTGTAAAATGGGGATTGAGACTGCGAGCCCCACGTGGGACAGGGGCTGTGTCCAATCGATTCATTCGTTCCCTCGATTGTATTGATTGAGCACTTACTGTGTGCAGAGCACTGTGCAATTCAGCAATAAAGAGAGACAATCCCTGCACACAGCGGGCTTACAGTCTAAAGTGGGGAAGGCAGACATCATAACAAGTAAACAAGCATCAAAATAAATAAATGGGATTACAGACATATAAACATAAGTGCTGCGGCGGGGGGGGGGGGGGGGCTACGATTCAATAATTCAATTATTGATTCAATAAATAAGATTGGATGAATGAATGGAAGAGCAAGGAGAGCAAACCCAATTTGCTCGTATCCACCCCAGCACTTTGTACAGTTCCTGGCAAATAGTAAGCGCTTAACAAATACCATTATTATTATTATTATTATTAACAAATACAAGTGAATCGGGAGCACTAATCTCCGGAGAAGACACTGATGCTAGAAAAAGTGCAGGGAAAACGTAGAAGAGGCAGACCAGCGGTTGGATGGATTAGACTGTGAGCCCGTCATTGGGGAGGGATTGTCTCTATCTGTTGCCAAATTGTATATTCCAAGTGCTTAGTACAGTGCTCTGCACATAGTAAGCGCTCAATAAATGCTATTGAATGGATGGATGCCTGTCCACTTACTTTGTTTTGCCGTCTGTCTCCCCCCTTCCAGACTGAGAGCCCGTCATTCGGCAGGGATCGTCTCCATCTGTGGCCGAATTGTACTTTCCAAGGACTTAGGACAGTGCCGGGCACACAGTAAGCGTTCAATAAATACGATTGAACGAATGAATGGGCGATAATAATAATAATAATAATAATAACGATGATGCTGATGGCATTTGCTCAGCGCTTCCTGTGTGCCGAGCATTGTTCTAAGGCCTGGGGGAGATGCACGTTTTTCAGATTGTCCCAAGTGGGGCTCACAGGTCTTCATCCCCATTTCGCAGATGAGGTAGGTCACTGAGGCACGGAGAAGTGAAGTGACATTGGCCACGCCCACGCCATTGGCTACTCCCACGCCATTGGCTACTCCCACGCCACTGGTCACGCCCACTCCACCGGCCCCGCCCACACCCGTGCCGTCGGCCCCGCCCACTCCGTTGACCCCGCCCAGGCCATTGGCCGCCCCCACCCCATTGGCCAAGCCCATGTCCATGACGTTGGCCGCGCCCACGCCATTGGCCGTTGCCACGTATCGGCCCCGCCCACGCCCGCGCCACGGGCCGCTCCAACCTCCCTGGCCCCGCCCACGCCCATGTCGTGGGCCACCCCCACGCTATTGGCGACGCCCACTCCATCGGCCCCTCCCACGCCATGGTCCCGCCCACCCTCACGTCATTGGCCACGCCTACTCCATCGGCCCGCCCATGCCCACTCCGTCGGCCCCGCCCACTCCGTCGCCCCACGCCATTGGCCCCTCCCACCCCATCGGCCCCGCCCATACCCTTAATAATAATAATAATAATGTTGGTCTTTGTTAAGCGCTTACTATGTGCCGAGCACTGTTCTAAGCGCTGGGGGAGATACAGAGTCATCAGGTTGTCCCACGTGAGGCTCCCAGTCTTTATCCCCATTTTCCAGATGAGGGAACTGAGGCCCCCGAGAAGTGAAGTGACTCGCCCACAGTCACCCAGCTGCCAAGTGGGCAGAGGCGGGATTCGAACTCATGACCTCTGCCTCCCAAGCCCGGGCTCTTTCCACTGCGCCAAGCTGCTTCTCAGGCCCTTCCGTCGGCCCCGCCCACGCCACCGGCCGGCCCCTCCCTCGCTCCCGGCCTGGGCCACTCCTACGCCGCTGGCCCCTCCCGCGCCACGGGCCCCGCCCACCCTCGCGCCCTGGGCCCCGCCCCCGGCCTTAACCCCGCCCCCCGCTCGCCGGCGCCCCCCAGCGTCCGCCTGTGCGGGTCCCGCAGCGCCGGTGGGACCGGCCGTGGGGGGTCCGGTGGGTGGCTGGCTGGGTCCGCGTCCCCTCCGCCCGTCGGTGCGCCGTCCCGGGGCCCGGAGGCGGACGCGGCCAGCGGGGCCCCGGAGGAGCCCGTCCGTCCCCCCCGCCGTCCCCCCGCCGTCCCCCCGCCGTCCCCCCGCCGTCCCCCCGCCGCGCCCCCGCCGCGCCATGGCCCGCGCCGCCTCCTCCGCCGCCCTGCAGCTCTGCAGCCTCCTCCCCTGGCTTCTCCTCCCGCCGCCGGCGCTCGGACAGCTGCAGCGGCCGCGACACGTGCAGCCGCCGCCGCTGCAGCCGAGCGAGGGGAGCCTCGACATGTGGATCGATGCCCACCAAGCCCGGGTGCTGATAGGTAAGAGCTCCCTCCTGCTCTCAAACCATCGGTGAGATTTACTGAGGGCTCTCTAGGTGCGGAGCCCTGTACTGAGCGCTTCGGAGAGTCCCAGGCAACAGAAATAGCGCCCGGGTTCCCCGTCCGGAACGAGCTGACAGTCCAGAGTACAGTCCTCCTCAACTTGCCTTTTGTCCCCTTTAAAGTCCAGCTCCTGGAAGACGTGGCCTCTCTAGGATGCCCTTAAATCCATTATTCTAATCCAGAATAATAATAATAAGGTTGGTATGTGTCAAGCGCTTACTATGTGCAGAGCCCCGTTCTGAGCGCTGGGATCATCGGATCGTCCCCCGAGAGGCTCCCAGGCTTCATCCCCATTGTACGGAGGGGGTCACTGAGGCCCAGAGAAGCGAAGCGACTCGCCCACAGTCCCCCGTCCCCCGGCTGACAAGTGGCGGGGCCGGGATTCGAACCCACGACCTCTGACTCCCAAGCCCGGGCTCTTGCCACCGAGCCACCCGTCGGGCCAGCGGCGTTGCCGGGATTCGAACCCACCACCCCCGACTCCCAAGCCACTGAGCCACGCTCATCCTCATCAGTGACCTCGTCTGGAAAATGGGGATTAAAACGGTGAGCCCCACGTGGGACAACCTGATCACCTTGGGTCTCCCCCAGCGCTTAGAACGGTGCTTGGCACCTAGTAAGCGCTTAGCTAATGCCATCATTATTATTATTATTATTATTATTAATCACTATGATAACGATGGCATATGTGTTAAGCGCTTACTACTCCCTTTTCATTCCGTCCTATTTACTGAGCGCTTACTGGGTGCCGAGCGCTGTCCTAAGCGCTTGGAAAGTCCAATTTGGCAACAGATACTTATGTGCCGAGCACTGTTCTAAGCGCTGGGGAAGACCTAAGGTCATCAGGTTGTCCCACGTGGGGCTCCCAGGCTTCGTCCCCATTTTACAGAGGAAGGGACTGAGGCCCAGAGAAGTGACTGGCCCAGAGTCACACAGCAGGCAAGGGGCGGAGCCGGGATTAGAACCCACGACCTCGGACTCCCAAGCGCGGGGTCTTGCCACTGAGCCACGCTGCTCCTCTAAGTCATTCGTTCGTCCGTTCAGTGGTATTTATTGAGCGCTTACTGTGTGCAGGGCACTGTACTAAGCGCTTGGGAGAGGACAGCAGGAGTGGAATCAGCCCCATTTCGTCGGCGTTCCGGCCCCTGGGCGCCTTGCACCCGGTTTCTCCTGCTCCCCGTCTATTAAGGGTATTTATTGAGCGCTTACTATGTGCAGGACACTGTACTAAGCGCTTGGGAGAGGACAGCAGGAGTGGAAACAGCTCCATTTCGTCGCTGTTGCAGCCCCTGGGCGCCTTGCACCCGGTTTCTCCTGCTCCCCGTCTATTAAGAGTATTTATTGAGCGCTTACTGTGTGCAGGGCACTGTACTAAGCGCTTGGGAGAGGACAGCAGGAGTGGAAACAGCTCCATTTCTTCGGCGTTCCAGCCCCTGGGCGCCTCGCAACCCGGTTTCTCCTACTCTCCATCAATCAAGGACATTCATTGAGCGCTTACTGTGTTCAGAGCACTGTACTAAGCGCTTGGGAGAGGACAGTCCAGCGGAATTAGCGGACACGTTCCCTGCCCATAACGATTCTACAGTTTTACAGTCTCCTGAACCTTTCTTTGGTCCCTTTCAAAGTGCAAATCCTGGAGAAAGTGTCCTTCGACACAGCTTCTCTCCTGCTGTCCATCAATCAAGGGTATTTCTTGAGCGCTTACTATGTGCAGAGCACTGTGCTAAGCGCTTGGGAGAGGACAAATCCAGCGGAATGAGCGGACGGCTCCCCGCTCATAACGAACCCGAGTAATCTCCTGAACCTTCCTTTCGTCCCCTCCAAAGTGCAAATCCTGGAGAAAGTGTCCTTCGACACGGCTTCTCCTGCTCTCAAACAATCAAGGGTATTTACTGAGCGCTCACTATGTGCAGAGCACTGTACTAAGCGCTTGGGCGAGGACAACAGGAGTGGAATCAGCCCCATTTCGTCGGCGTTCCGTCCCCTGAGCGCCTTGCAACACGGCTTCTCCTGCTCTCAAACCGTCGGTGATATTTATTGAGTGCTCTCTATGTGCGGAGCACTGTACTGAGCGCTTCGGAGAGTACTATGCCACAGAAATAGCACCCAGGTTCCCCGTCCAGAACGAGCTGAAAGTCCAGAGTACAGTCCTCCTCAACTTTCCTTTTGTCCCCTTTAAAATCCAGCTCCTGGAAGAAGTGTCCTCTCTAGGATTCCCTTAAATCCTGCAAGTCCTGGAAGAAGAAGTGTCCTTCTCTAGGATTCCCTTAAATCCTGTCCGGGAAGCGATGGGGATGCTGTTGGGAGCGTTTTGTCTTTTCCCATCGCGGCTAGATTTCCCCATCCCTCATCCCAGCCGCTGTCTCAGGAGACAGGTGTGGGAAGCTCTTTTAACTCACTCTTATCTTTCCGCCTTTCTGCATCTCTTAATCGGTTTTCTCTCCTCCCCCTTCTCCTCATCTGGTTTTATCCTTCGGGGTTTTGTTTGTTTGTTTGTTTTTTACAACAGGATTCGAGGAAAACATCCTCATCGTTTCGGAGGGGAAAATGGCCCCGTTCACTCATGATTTCAGAAAAGCCCAGCAGAGGATGCCCGCTATTCCTGTTAATATCCAGTCCATGAATTTTACCTGGCAAGCCACGGGACAGGTAGGTACCGGGACCCTGAGAAGGAATAGAAAATGACTTTTTATAAGCCTTATAAGGCTAAAGGCTTTGCTCGACATGGAGCACGTATTAAAAAAAAAAAAATCCATCAAGGGAGAACTTATCTGAATCGTTGAGCAAATAAAGAACGGGGCCTCCTTGATTTTTGGTTGGCTGCCAGGATAATCATGACTTTTCCAACAATGCTGAAAGGCCTAAGGCAGTCAGGCTGTTCCCTAAGGTGAACCCCTAAATGAACAACCTTGTTTTCTGGGGGACCACCAGGAGTCACATTAAAAAAAAAAAAAAACTTTGGTAAGGTGGACCTGCCAATCCTATTGATTAAACTTTGGGGGTTCAGGATTTTAAGCATAACATTTAAATTAATGCCAAACTGAATAATCTTAACAATAGGCATCTCGTTATGCATCTTGTAATGTGTTGCACCTTTGACCTGTAAGTAAATAGCTGGAATGGACCCAAATTTCAGATCAAAAAGGTTGCATACTATTGCATACTGGTTTTATAATATTGGTCCCAAAGTGATTATTCTGGATTTTTTAAAAGGTAATTAAAATGTAGGCCTTATTTTTCAGAACGCGCATTAGTTAAATTCTCACTTTAGCATATATTAACCCCTAGATATTAACTGTCCAAAGATACATGCATAAAGTCAGTCTATAGAATAACTTGGCATTTTTTAAAAAAAGGAAAAGGGATAGTAAAACTCCTATAACTTGGTATAACAGAGAACTTTTTATCGGTGGCAAACTGTGATAAATTACTAATTTGATTGAAAATTGTGGAATGATTCACATATAATGGCTAAGTGCCCTTATTCTCAGGTACATTTTATTTCCAGAAATAATTATGTGGATTTTTTTAAAGGATTGTGAAAATGTTGACTAGTAATTTTAGATCCAATTGTCATGAGCCCATTCTGTAAACTAACTAGTAAAACAAAAAATAAAAATACTCAAACCTGAGAAAGATGAAGGGTCAGACTGGCCTAATTTAGAAAATATCAGGTCATTTCACATCTGTCCTCTTTTTTCTCTCTTAGTTCTTACCTCTGCATCCACTCTTCTAAAATTCTCTCTTTCAGCTCTTGCTTTTCCTTCAAAGATTCAGGTGTCTGACACAGCTCTGTTCTGCATCAAGCCCTTTCCCTCCTTGATCATCTTCTCCTCTTCAAAGATATTCTATTAAAAAAGGGAATTATTGGTGAACAGTGCCAAAGGAACCCCAGCAATTCACCTCTTTCCCCTTTATTTCCTTTCCTTTTTATTGAAATCCACCTACCCACTGTTACATGCAAACAACTTGGAAAAATGTCCCTTGGATAGTACGAGGAAGAAGTGGAAAGGAAGCTCTCGTTCAGTACCCTCCCGCCCAACCCTACAGACCAATCAATAAATGGTATTTCTTGAGGACTTACTTTGTGCAGAGCACTCTACCATCAAAACAATATCTGTTCTGAGATACCTAGATATGTACGGTTTTGATCTGGATGGGAGTTCAGCCCAGATTCGAAATTACCTTGCTCTCCTACTGAAAGGCAGGTTCTCATAATTTGCTGTAATGCAGACGTAGGAGACTTTTAAATAGAAAACGATCAGATTTTAATGAATCTTCTTGTGATGTGGTCTTGCAGATGTCTGCCGAATTCCTACATACATCCAAATGACCATTTGTCCTAGAAAACTGTACCTTTTTTCCTTTTTAGTTTACTACATATTCAAGTACATATTATACATATTCATGGACACTTGGTCCAAACTTGGAAAGTTGTTAATTTTTTTTTTGAAAGAGTCTTTTTCTTCAATTGGAACAAACTCTGCTTGACTAGAAGGTAGGAAAAATGACTGGAAATGATCTGTGGAAAAAGACCTTCTTTATTAGAATGCTTCCTAATATTGCTTTTGCCTCTGTCATGTCCAAAGTACCTTTTGGAAAAATGTCATTTGGAGCCAAAAGTTGGGTCCTTAGGCAGTTTAAGAAGCTGTAAGTTCTCAAGAGAATGGTCTCATTCTACCTAAAATACGTCTTTCATATCACACACGCTTGTTCACGTGGCAACCTCTAGAGTGGACTTCCCCTGGAAGCAATCGCCTTGCATGGTGGGACTGTATTTTCCGCATTCCCATCATGTACAAGCCAACCTTGCCTCAACCTGGCCACCCCAAAAGCTCTAATCCATCCTCTTCTCCCCCAAAGTCATCCACTCCTGCCTCCCAAATCCTTCCCTACCCTCAAGATCTTTGCTCTGCCCCAAATGCCAATGAGTGACTTCCTTGCCCAGAGGACTTTTATAGTTGAGTGAGGCAGGGGAGAAGCAGTGGAGGATTCAAACTTCAGGTCATAATCTGAGCGGGATATTCCTGGAAAGGGCATGGTTTACTAATGCCATCTCCAGATGCTGGCATGGCTTGGGGAGACTTCATTTGCCAACCCTCTCCCTCTTCCCCCTCTCATGGACATAATAATAATAATAGTAATGTTGGTATTTGTTAAGCACTTACTATGTGCAGAGCACTGTTCTACGCGCTGGGGTAGATGCAGGGTAATCAGGTTGTCCCACATGAGGCTCACAGTCTTAATCCCCATTTTACAGAGGAGGGAACTGAGGCCCAGAGAAGTGAAGTGACTTGCCCACAGTCACACAGCTGACAAGTGGCGGAGCCTGGATTCAAACTCATGACCTCTACTTCCAAGCCCGGGCTCTTTCCACTGAGCCACGCTGCTTCTCTGGCCCATCCAAACTCCTAAACTCCTTTTCCTCAACTTCCCCTGTCCTCTCCTCGCTTCCCCAGTGCTCTCACCCAACATCCTGGGAAATTAATCACTCAATCAGTCAAATGAAGCAGGGCGCTTACTGTGTGCAGAACACCGTACCAAGCCCTTGGGAGAGCACAAGACAACAGGGTTGGTAGACACGTTCCCTGCCTACAGTAAACAGAAGACCACCTGTAAGGGCTCCTGGGGAATTCCACCCCCAGTCAGTGCCCAAAGGCTAAATTTGTAGATATGTCCTGGTAGAGAAGGGTTCTTTTTCCTGTTGGCAACCCTTTAATGGCTGTTAGGTGGCCATTTGGAAAGCCCTGCTTACCGTTCCCCAGACCCGCTCGAAGGTGGGAATAATAATGATGGTATTTGTTAAGCGCTTACTATGTGCAGAGCACTGTTCTAAGCGCTGGGGGAGATACAAGGTAATCAGGTTGTCCCACGTGGGGCTCACAGTCTTAATCCCCATTTTACAGATGAGGTAACTGAGGCACAGAGAAGTTAAATGACTTGCCCTCAGTCACACAGCTGCCAAGTGGCAGAGCCGGGATTCGAATCCTTGCCCTCTGACTCCAAAGCCCGTGCTCTTTCCGCTGCGCCACGCTGAATAAGAGCCCAGGTTGGTGGCCCATTTCTGTGGTTCGCTAATTAGCCATTTTGGAGGTAAATTTCCTTTGCCGCCTCAGATGCAGAGGGCAGAAATCCTGGAGCCGGGTGTTTTTTTTTGATGCGGCAGATATTTTCTGCTCCCTTTTCACTTCGGCCACAAGGAAACTGGGAAGGCTTGAAACCTGTAACGTTTAAGGGTTGGCTTGAGCTAGATACCAGAGCTTGAGGAAGCAGAAGCAGCGTGGCCTAGTGACTAGAGCCCGGGCCTGGGAGTCAGAAGGACCTGGGTTCTAATCCTGGCTCTGCCACTTGTCTGCTGTGTGACCTTGGGCAAGTCACTTCACTTCCCTGGGCCTCAGTTACCTCCTCTGTCAAATGGGGATTAAAAACTGTGAGCCCCATGGGGGACAGGGTCTGTGTCCAACCTGATCAGCTTGTACCTACCCCAGTGCTCAGAACAGAGCGGGATCCATAGTAAGCGCTTAACGAATACCATCACTATTATTAGAACTTTTGGCCCTGAGAGTGGGTCCTCCGCCTTGCCTCCTTATTGGTCCAGAGGCCACTTGACTGACAGCTGTTATCCAGGTTTGCCAGGATGCTGGAATCTCCTCTCTTCCCACTGCAAAATTTCTTGGCCTATGAAAGCTCTGTAGTCGCTCTCTAGGGTGGGTGAGGATCACGACTCAGGTGGTGTTCTTCTAGTTTTGTGAGGCGGCATTAATAGTTTGGTGCCCGGCTCCACCCCCTTCAACCAAACATTTCAGCACTGTGGTCTTGAGCTGAGTCCTATCCTAGTTCGGGCAGCAAGAAGCATTTTACACTAGGAAAACCTTCACCGAAACAAGTCTCAAGCCTCTGGGCAGACAGAGGAGGTGATGTAGCCACATGGCGTAGCAGATAGAGCACGGGTCTGGGAGCCAGCAGGTCATGAGTTCTAATCCCAGGTCCACTACTTGTCTGCTGTGTGCTGTGTGAATCTGCCGTTTACCTGGACAAACGACTTAACTTTTCTGTGCCACAGTTTCCTCATCTGTAGAATGGGGATTCAATACTTATTCTCCCTTCTCCTTAGATGTGGAACAAGGATCATTTCCGATCTGCTTTCACATCATTGATCCCAGCGTTTAGTATAGTGATTGGCACGGGGTAAGCACTTAAACACCACGGTACTTTGCAATTAAGGAGCCTGAAGTATCAGATCGAGCCTCCTCCCAGACAGTTAGTTGATCATTTCATCATATTTATTGAGCGCTTAGTTTGAACAGAGCACTGTACTAAGCACTTGGGTGAGTACAACACGGCAGAGTTGGTAGACACACTTCTACCGTAAATGCCACTGATTGCTTTCAAGTCAGTGGAGCTGAGGCAGTTTTATTTCCTCAATTTTGTGATATTAGAAAAAGGAAATGAATGAATTTTGAAGGGTGAGGAAAGAAGGTCAGAAGGGTGGAATTCTCTGTTGATGCCCAAGAGGATGGATGGATGGATGGATGGATGTAGAACTCTGTTTCCTGGCCCAATAATTTTTTTTTTGTTAAATAGTATTCATTAGGCGCTATATGCCAGGCACTGTACTAAGCACTGGGGTAGATACCAGCTAATCAGGTTGCTCACAGTCCCTGTCCCACATAGGCCGCACAGTCTTAATCCCCATTTAACATATGAAGTAAATGAAGCCCAGAGAAGTGAAGTGACTTGACCAAGGTCACACAGCAGACAAGAGGTGGTGCCGGAACTACAACACAGGTCCTCCCAGGCCCTTGCTGTATCCGCTAAGCCACGCTGCTTCTGAATTAGCCCTCTGCTGTTGTTCTGAGTTGAATCCTGCCTTTCCTTGCCAGGGGCAGCAGCCGTAATATAGCGACCCACGTGTCTACATGAAGAAAATCTATTCCAGGAGGTGGGAGGCACACGCTGAGAAATAAAGCAGCTGCAACACCCTTGGGCAATAGGAGAGCTAACTGTAGAAGTAATGTTGGAATCTCGCTTCAGTCCTTATAAATGATGAGCAATACAGGAACAATATCCAGTCCGAGGAAAATCAATCGATCGATCGCACCTACTGAGTGCTTACTATGTGCAGAGCACTGAACTAAGCTCTTGGGAGAGTACAATAAAATGGAATTAGCAGACACGTTCCTTGCCCGTAACGAGATTACAGTCTAGAGGGAAAACTGGATAATCTTAGGAAGCTCCTTCTAGACTCCGTTAACTCCATAGCAGCTTGGCAAGTGGAAAGAGCACAGGACCAGGAATCAGAGGATCTGGGTTCGAATTCCAGCTCTGCCGCTTGTCTGCTGTTTGACCTTGGGCAAGTCACTTCCCTTCTCTCTGCCTCAGTTCTGTAAAATGGGGATCAAATCCTACTCCCTCCCACTTAGACTGTGAGCCCCATGTGGGACTGTTCCCGACCTGGTGAACTTATATCTACCCCAACGCTTCGAACAGTGTTCGACACCAAGTATGCACTTGACAGATACCATAATTATCATTATTATTACAGCATCGATGATCCTGCGAAAGAGAAAGTTTTCAATGGTTAGAGATGAGCTACAAAGGGGTCTTGCCACATCTGGTTCCACAGTAATTTATGCGGTATATCTGAGTGTAGGGCACATTCATAAAGTGACGAGAGGAAATTACATGGAGAACAAGAAAATCTGTCTCAGAAAGATCAAATTTACAGCTTCGCCTCTTGACGAGTGGTCCAGTGGCCCTCTCGCGTGCTCTAGTTGAGGTGAAGAGAACTGTTTTGAAAGATCTCCCCCTTTTTTCCCCTCCTTTGACAAAATCAAAGCAAAACAACCGAGGGTGAATTTTAATTCAAATACCTCCCCTTAATCTTCAAAGGAACTGCCAAACACCGTTAAACACCTCATTCCAACCTTGAAGTTATGGCAACACTTATTATTTTTTAAATTGCTTAATGCGTACTGTGCATGGTTTTTTTTTTCCCCCCGCCAATGGAATTACGGACGTTTTAGAAGTTTCGGCCTCGGCAGTTGCTTAACTTGGCACTCCTGGGGTTTATATTAGTACCTTCGCTGCGGTTATATGTCACCAAACATAGGAAATGCCTCATTTTCTGACCTTTGTACCGCAATTTCAAAGTGGGAATGCGATTATGTTTACATACTGCAGACAGGACATTTTAAAAGGCGGCTCTCCTATCAAAAGCGCGGCTAAAAAAAAACCTTTGACTATTGAGATTCTGTTCTGCTGTGGTATTTTGCATCACGGTGTCGTAGACGTGCCACTGGGAATCAATGCCGGGGAGAGCCCGGAGTCCCACTTCATTTTGCTAAAACGGCATGTGCCAGACATCTGTCGTATCTGCTGATAGAAAACAGGAGTAGTTCTCAAGCGTCTGCCAGAAAGAAAGGTTTTATTGGTTAACCGCGATGAGTTACAAGGCACCTTGTAAGCTACATCTGGTTCCCTAGTAATTTACATGGCCTATGATGCAAACTACACAATTACTCTTTTACGCAGAGTTGGAGAATTACGGAAAAAGAGCCCTGCTTGGCATTTTGGGGGTCTGCCCTTTCATTTTAGCCGAGTTGCTTCAGTGGATGAAATAGAAAATGGGAAGGTGACTTGCAGGATTATTAATAATAATAATAATAATAATAATAATAATAATGGTACTTGTTAAACACTTGTTAAATGGTACTATGTGCCAAGCACTGTCGTAAGTACTGGGGTAGATATAAATTAATCAGATTGGACACAGTTCCTGTCCTACACGGGGCTCACACTCTCAATCCCCTTTGGACAGATGAGGGGATTAAGGCACAGAAAAGTGGATTGATTTGCCCAATGTCTCACAGCAGACACGTGGCGGAGCCGGGATTAGAACCCAGGTTCTTCTGACTCCCAGGCCTGTGCTCTATCCTCTAAGCCATGCTGCTTCTAGGAAAAGGGAAGACTAGTGAATAGCTGCGGGAATTATTGGTTGGGGCTGTTCCTCATTTTCTATGTTTGGGAAATGTTGCATATTATACTCAATTGTATTGCACTCTCCCAAGTGTTTAGTATAGTGTTCTGCACCCAGTAAGCACACAATAAGTATCATTGATTGATTGACAGGGTGATTGGGAACTGAGCATTTCCCTAAGGAATAGGCTGGGCTTGGGAAACGTTGTGATCAAGGCTACCTGATGAAGTTGGGGCTTCGTGCTTGTTTTCCCCCCACTTAGACTGTGAGTCCCACGAAGGACAACCTGATAATCTTGTACCTACCTCAGTGCTTAGTACAGTGCTTGGCGCATAGTAACCCCTTAAATACTGTTATTGTTATTATTGTTGTGAAGTAAATATCCCCTAGGCCTGGATTTTAGAGGGCAGCTTGTTTGGAAAGTAGTACGTTGGTCTTGTCTGCTCTCTCCTCTCCTCCTTTCCCAACCGCTATTTCTGGGGAGGTATCAGTTCATCAGAGCTGCAACCTTTGGCGATTGACTGGGGGTAGGGGGGGGTTGGTCAGTCAGTCAGTCGTATTTATTGAGCACTGTGTGCAGAGCACTGTACTAAGCGCTTGGGATAGTACGGCATAACAATATAACAGACACATTCCCTGCCCACTACAAGTTTACAATCTAGAGGGGGAGATAGGCACCAATAGAAAGAAATAACAGATATGTACTTAAATGCTGTGGGGCTGGGAAGGGGGATGAATAAAGGGAGCAAGTCAGGGTGATGCAGAAAGGACTGGGAGAAGAGGAAAGGAGGGCTTAGTTAGGGAAGGCCTCTTGGAGGAGAAGCGCTTTCAATAAGGCTTTAAATGGGGGGAGAGGAATTGTCTGTCAGATTTGTGGAGGGAGGGAGTTCCAAGCCAGAGGCAAGACGTGGGCGAGGGGTCGGCAAGATAGACGAGATCGAGGTAAAGTGAGAAGGTTGGCATTAGAGGAGAGAAGTGCGCGGGCTGGGCTGTAGCAGGAGAGTAACGAGGCGATTTAGGAGTGGACAAGGTGATTGAGTGCCTTAAAGCCAACAGTGAGGAGTTTCTGTTTGATGGGGAGGTGGATGGGCAACTACTGAAGGTTTTTGAGGAGTCAGGGGGTCAGGGGCAGCTATGGTGCCACTCCCTGGACCACTGCCCGGCCTCAAACTGAGCCAGCCTGTGGCCAACGGCAGCAAAGCACACAGCTGGCAGGACATGGCAAAGGTGGAAGACGACTTCTACAAGGATCTTGTGCTTCACTGACATTGGTTTGGAATTCAAAGCCTTGAATATACTGCCTTGTATTTAGGGAGGAACAAAGCAGCATGGCCTAGCGGGTAGAGCTCGGGCCGGGAGTCGGACGGACTTGGATTCTAATTCCGACTCTGTCATTCGTCAACTGTGTGACTGGGGCAAAGTCACTTAATTTCTCTGTGCCTCAGTTACCTCAGCTGCAAAATGGGGATTAAGACCGGGAGCCCATGTGGGGATAGGGACTGTGTCCAACCTGATTTACTTGTATCCACCCCAGGGCTTAGTACAGTGCCTTTCATTCATTCATTCATTCAATTGAATTTCTGTATACAGAGCACTGCACTAAGCGCTTGGGAGAGTAAACTATAACAATATGCATGCAATAAGCGCTTAACAAATGCCACAGTTATTTAACGTCCAATCATGTGCCTTCCCCCTCACACCCAGGGATGAAAATGTGTGAAATTTCTTGACGGTTCAGTTCTATCGCCACTTTCCCCTCTCCTCCCCTCCTCCCACCATTCCCGCATTGACATTTAACCTGACAGATCCCCAGGAAGGAATTAAGTTCCACTAGCTACTGGGAGGGTCTGTTGAGTGCATTTCTTCTTAAGCTTCATTTTTTTTTTCAAAGCCTTTTGAAGTTGTTCGTCAGACTCAACAGATTGGACGGGAGGCGTGTGGTTGCTGTGGCAATCGCCAACAGCTTCCTCAAAAGATTCCTTCAGCAGCTGCTGAAATCGGATTGGGTGGGACCACGAGCGGCATGGCCTAACGGAAAAAGCACGGGCCTGGAAGTCAGAGGATGTGGGTTCTAATCCAGGCTCTGCCACGTGTCTGCTGCGTGACCCTGGGCAAGTCGCTTTGCTTCTCTGTGGCTCAGTTACCTCATCTGTCAAAGGGGGATTAATACTGTGAGCCCCATGTGGGAAAAGGACTGTGCCTGACCTGATTACCTTGTATCTAACCCAGCGCTTAAGAGCAGTGCTTGGCACATGGTAAGCAGCGTGGCTCAGTGGAAAGAGCACGGGCTTTGGAGTCAGAGGTCATGGGTTCGAATCCCGGCTCCGCCACCTGTCAGCTGTGTGACTGTGGGCAAGTAACTTAACTTCTCTGTGCCTCAGTTAACTCATCTGTAAAATGGGGATTAAAACTGAGCCCCATGTGGGACAACCTGATCACCTTGTATCTACCCCAGCGCTTAGAACAGTGCTCTGCACATAGTAAGTGCTTAACAAATACTAACATTATTATTATTATTATTATTAACAAATACCGTAATTATTATTATTGTTCTAGAGATGGAGAATGGACAGTTCGTTTGTCTCTGAATCATTTCTGTCCAACAAGCCTGGTTGGGGTCTCTCTGCCATTCTCACGGTCTTGCTGGATGCCCGGTGGACAGTGTCTCTGACAAGTGTCGAGCAGTCAAACAGTGCTGTGTGGAGAATGCTGTGCTAAACTCTTGGCAGAATACATGTGTCCATTCGTTGTTCACGACCTTACTCAGAGCTGACATTCCTTGGTCAGGTGGTGATGCTATGATATTATTAATAATAGTAATAACTGTGTTATTTGTTAAGCACTTACTATGTTCCAGGCACTGTACTAAGTGCTGGGGGGAATACAAGCAAATCGAATTGGACACAGTCCCTGTCCTATATCGGGCTCATACAGTTTTAATCACCACTTTACAGATGAGGGAAGTGAGGCACAGAGGAATTAAGTGACTTGTCTAAAGAGAGCAGACAAGCGGCAGAGCCGGAATTAGAACCCAGGACCTTCTGACTCCCAGACCCGTGCTCTGTCCACTAAACCATGGAGCTTCTCTTGAGGGGCCGGTAGCTCTCTATTTCAATCAATCAAGGGCATTTATCGAGCACTTAAGTACAGAGTACTTTACTAAGCTCTTCGAGAATACGTGTGTCCATTCGTTGTTCACATTCTCAGAGCTGACGTTCCTTGATCCAGCGGGATGCTATGATGTTGTTACTGAGTGACCTGGGAGTCAGAAGGACTTGGGTTCTAATCCCAGCTCTGCCACTTGGGTACTGTGGAACAGTCACTCAAGTTCTCTGTGCCTCAGTTACCTCATCTGTAAAATGGGAATTAAGACTGCGAGCTCCGTGTGGGACAGGGGCTGTGTCTAACCTGATCAGCTTGTATCGACCCCAGCGCTTAGTACGTGGCACATAGTAAGCATTTCAAAAATGCCACCATTAGTAAGCACTTTGGTACCCTAGTCCCACAGCGCTGATGTCCATTTCCTTATACTCTACTCTTCCCCTATCTGTAATTTATTTTAATGTCTGTCTCCCATCCTAAACTGTTAGCTCCTTGCGAGCAGGGATCTACCAATTCTATTACATTGCATTTTCCAAAGCGCTTGGTTCAGTGCTCTGCACACATTAAGTGTTCAGTTAATACCACTGATTAATTGATTGATTGACATCGAGGAAATCCTCCTACTGTTAGCTGAGCTAGTCAGACATTGAGACCACTGATTTGACATTGGGCCAAATAATAATAATGACGGTATTTATTAAGCACTTATTATGTGCCAGGCACTGTACCAAAGCGCTGGTGTGGATACAAACAAATCAAGTTGGACACAGTCTCCTCTTAGGTTAGGTAGGTTCTGTTGGAGAGATCCTTGGTTCAAATTCTTTTAACATCGAGCTTAGGAAAGTTGATGTGGTTACCTCTTTATTACAAGATAACAAAGGCTGGGCTGAGAAGTGGAAATTATAGGTTCCTCTAGGCTGAAAGTTGAGGTTAAAACTGGGTGGCTTAGCTTCGTTTGCCCTGGAAGAAAAGATGATGGTAAAATGAACATTGAGTAGATATGAGATTTAGAGTTGAGGTTTTTATGGTATTTGTTCTGTGCTATGTGTCCACATTATTCTAAGCACTGGGGCAGCTACAAGTTGATCAGGGTGGACACAGTCCCTGTCCCACATGGGGTTCAAAGTTTAGGAAAGAGGGAGTAGGATTCAACCCCCATTTTTCAGGGGAGGAAACTGAGGCACAGAGCAGCTAACTGACTTGCCCAAGCTCACCCAGAAAGCAACTGATTGGGATTAGAACCCAGGTCCTCCCAGCCTGTGCTCTTTCCACCAAGCCACGCTACTTAGGTCTGAATTCCAGCCCTGTTTACAAGAAACTTACATCCAGCATATAGGATGGCTCTTCAGATCAGAAATCTTTCAGTTCAGTCCATCATTACATCTCTCAGTGCATCCATCGATAGCCAGCAGCATGGCTCAGTGGAAAGACCACAGGCTTGGGAGTCAGAGGTCAGGGGTTCTTACCCCGGCTCTGCCACCTGTCAGCTGTGTGACTATGGGCAAGTCACTTAACTTCTCTGTGTGTCGGTTACCTCATCTGTAAAATGGGGATTAAGACTGTGAGTCTCATGTGGGACAACCTGATGACCTTGTATCTACCCCAGCGCTTAGAACAGTGCTCTGCACATAGTAAGCGCTTAACAAATACCAACATTATTATTATTTACTGAGTGAGATCCCACAAAGTGCAGAGCACTGTACTAAGCGCTTGGGAAAGGTAGCCACGTATTTGCCCAGCTGGGTTTCTAGAGACACCCTTGGGTGGATCAGTGAAGACCTTTCTTTCCTGACATTTGAAAATTCAGGGGATTTTCTCATCGGCAGCCGGGGTGGGTTTAGGATTTTCTGCAAGTGACTTGTAGAATGTAAAAATCATAGTGTTGTCATTTCCAGACGTGGTCAGCAGGTGGCAATGTTAAAGTTCAGAGTTGTCACCTCCCCATTTATATTCATTTTTTTTTTTAAAAGTGGCATTTGTTAAGTGCTCACTGAATGCCAAGCACTGTGCTAAACGCTCGGGTAGATGCAAGATCAGCAGCGTGGTCTAGTGGAAAGACCACGGGTTTGGAAGTCAGAGGTCCTGGGTTCTAACCCCTGCTCTGCCAATTGCATGCTGTGTCACTTTGGGCGACTCACCCAACATCTCTGGGCTTACAATTCCTCAAAAACTGTAAAATGGGGATTAAATCCTACTCCAGGCTTCTTAGGCTGCGATTCCTATGCGGAAGAGGGACTGTGTCCAACCTGATTGGGTTCTGGGTTCTATTGTGCCGCTTGTCTGCTGTGTGACCTTGGACAAGTCACTTTGCTTCTCCGGGCCCCAGCTCTCTCAGCTGTAAAATGGAGATTAAGACTGTGAGCCCCATGAGGGACGGGGACTGTGTCCAACCTGATTGTCTTGCATGTACCCCAGTACTTAGTATAGTGCCTGGCACATAGTAAGTGCTTAACAAATACCATTTTAAAAAAAGCACCAAATTGCCTCGCTATGAATAAAAACACCGGCCTGTGCTGTTAGCCTACAGTAATGATTGTTTATTGGCTTATAGACCATCTTGTATACTTACGCAAGTGTGGAAGCTGAAAGGGTCGACAGTAGCCGATGAGAAGTTTCATAGCCTTTAGAGGACGTTCCAACAACTAAGCCTGGGATGAGAGACACAGTATTTATTATGCAGGGGGCTCTGACTTAATGCAGAGATCGAACATGTGGAATCAATAAAGATCTGATTCCGGGACCGTCACCGTTTGCTGCAGTTTTAACTTATGTAAGTTATTGATTATACTTTCATGAGATCATAATCAAAAGGTTGTTTTTTGGGGGTAATGGTGTGTTAGAGAAGTTTTATCCTGAACTTCAAAGCTGTCCTCTGAGCCTTCAGAACAAAGACTTAGGGGTTTGAAGTGTAGCCAAAATCAGGCTGAATGAGTTAACCAGTTCCCCCTCAATTCAGGAACCGGATTAACCTATCTGTGTCCTGGAAACTTTCTCTCCCCACATCAGATCTGTGCTGTCCCTGAAAGATGACAGATGAGCGTATTTTAATCTGTCTGATTTTTTTCGGGGATGGGGAGGGGGAGCAGTGGGAACTAGCTAATTAACTGTGGAGTCATATCAGTTTCATAACTCTTATTTTAAGGCTATCTTACTGTAAAGTCTTTTAGCCTGAAGCTCATCTGTTGTAGGCAGGGAATCAATCGATTGTATTTACTGAGCGCTTACTGTGTGCAGAGCACTGTATTAAGCACTGGGGAGAGTACAATAGAACAGAGTTAGTAATGGTTCTACCAACGCTGTTGTATTGTCCTCTCCCAAGTGCTTAGTACAGTGCTCTGCCCAGGGCAAGTGCTCAATAAATACCACTGATTGATTGATTTCATCCTGTGGTCCATATGGTTCTTGATTCCAAGAACTCTGAAGCCACCATTCTTTCAGATCTTTTAGAGAGCCAGGGTAATTGATTCGATAAAATCCATAGGCTAAAATTTCAAATATGTTAAAGTGTATTTAAATGAGAAAGCGAAATGAGGAAAGTTAGCATCTTGCTTTAATACTAATAGTAATATTTAATATAAACAAGGGTTAGATCATTGATATCATCAACGACATTTATTATGGAGTATCTACTGTCTTGGGGAACACAAAGACCTAATATAAGACGTGATCTCTGCCCTCAAGAAACTCACAGTTTAACAGGGAACCCATACTAGTTCCCTGCACACAACAAGCTTACCATCTAGACAGGTAGACAGACATGGATATAAATAAATAAATGATGAATATGGACGTAAGTGCTTTGGGGCTGAGGGAGGGGTGAATAAAGGGTGCAGATCCAAGTGTGAGGTCAACACAGAAGGGAGTGGGAGAAGAGAAAGTGAGGGCTTAGTCTGGAAGGCTTCTCGGAGGAGATGAGCTTTCGATAAGGCTTTGCAGGTGGAAAGAGAGCGATTGTCAGATGTGAAGGAGGAGGACGTTCTAGGCCAGAGGCGGGACGTAGGGCCAGGGGTTAATGGCAAGATGGATGAGATCACGCATCAATGAGTAGGTTGGCATTAGAGGAGTGAAGTGTGCGGGCTGGGTTGTAGTAGGAAATCAGGGAGATAAGATGGGAGGAGGCAAGGTGATTGATTGCTTTAAAGCCTATGGTAATAGTAAAGAGTAAAGCTAGTACAGTCCTCTGCACACAGTAAGTGCTCAATAAATACGATTGAATGAATAGTAAACACAAGTGGAGGTATCCAACAGAAACAGTTAAATAAAATGAAGTACGTGGACTTGCAAAGGTAATGGAAGACATTGGCAGGCGAGAATATTTACTGAGGAATGCCTAATGAGAGTCACATTAGTTAGGAGCGGTTAGCCGCTCAGATTTGCCTTTTAGGTAGGCAGAGTTTCTCCTATCTTCCCTTTAATTAAGTCCCAATGTAATGGTTTAAAATAAATATTCCACCACTTGGGGGAAATATGCAGAACCATTCAGATTTCCTGCCAGGTCTGAACTTCTAAGGAAGAAAAGTTAGCTTTCCATCTCTCACATGTTTGCTTACTTAATGTGTAGGACGGAATGCATGACAGAGGGTCATCCATGCAAAGAACTGTTAATGCAAAAGGCCTGTTTGTCTGTCTTTGAGCCATCGGCTCTGCCTTTACTATGTCTCGGAGAAAGAACTAAGGTATGCTGAATATGCGGTCACAGTCTATCTGATTCGTCTTCTGCTGCTCGTTCTGTTTCTTCTCTGTTCTGTACTTTCCAAGTGCTTAGTACAGTGCATTGCCCCTCAGTGGGTATTTACTAGATACAGTGAACCAATCAATGGTATTTATTGAGCACTTACTATGTGCAGAGCTCTGTCCTGAGCGCTTGGGAGAGTACACTACAACCGATTTGGCAGACGCATTCCCTGCCCACAACGAACTTACAGTCTAGAGGGGGTTATCACTTTGTCTTTTTAAGAGCCAGGAAGAGTGATAGGCTGTAGTCACATCTGAGGGGAGAGAGTTGTATCTATCCCAGTGGTTAGTGCACAGTGCGTGGCACAGAGTAAATGCTTAAATACAACAGTTGTTATTGCTGGACTGCGAGCCTCATGTGGGTCAAGGATTGCGTCTCACCTCATTGACTTGTATCTACCCCAGCGTTTAGAACAGTGCTTGACACAGAGTAAGTGCTTAACTAATACCACAGTTATTATTGTTAGACTGTGAGCCCCATGTGGGACAGGAATTGTGTCTGACACGATTGACTTGTGTCTACTGCAGTGCTTAGGACAGTGTTTGATGTATGGTAAGCGCTTAACAAATTGCCATAATCGTCATAAGAAGCAGTCGCGAATACCACGATTATTATTATTCTAATACCATTAGTATTTTTATCATCAATGCGATTGATTTTAATTATCATTAATGCTAGTAGTTTGTTTTAATGAATTATTATTTATTAGTAATAGCAAGAAGAAGAAGAGCTCATTGTGGGCAGGGAATGTGTCTCTTTATTGTTATATTGTACTTTCCCAAGTGCTTAATACAATGTTCTGCACACAGTAAGCACTCAATATATATGACTAAATGAATTTCATTCAGTCAGCCGTTCAAATGAACTGACTTCCCTCAGTTATCCCAGTTCATGAAAGTCTGGGGCCACATGGAAAGTGAAGAACACAGGAATCATACTTCCTATCGTTTTCTTGTTTCTTTAACAATTCACAAGTTTTTGGTGGTCTGTTCTGGGAGCTCCTCTCCAAGACTTTTATGAGCAGGAATGTCTGTTGTTAAATTGTACTCTCCCAGGTGCTTAGTACAGTGCTTTAAACACAGCAAGCACTCAATAAATACGACTGTATGAATGAGGGAAAGGTCTTTTTCTGAGCCATGGGCAGAGGGCGTCTCTGACAAAGCCATCTCTCACCCAGGTACATTTTTTGGACATTGTTTTTCTTTACTCACCCTCTCCCTTCGCCCTATCACTTCCCACACTCCCTCCCTTTCCTCTATTGTATTGTACTTTCCCAAGAGTTCAGTACAGTGCTCTGCACAAAGTAAGCACTCAATAAGTACTACTGATTGCCTGATTTCTCAGTTGCACCTGTTCTTTAAGGCTTTCCATACCCCAGCTGTCCTGTATTTCCTCCTTCCCACACCCTCTTCCCACACCTTCTCCCCGCAACCCTAATCTGCTCACTGTCCCATTCCTGAGGCATTCTAACTTAACATGCTAGTGACCTACACTGGGTAACCTATCTGTGGTAATTATTAGTTGTTCACTTTGGGCAGAGCACTGTACTAAGCATTTGGGAGAGTACAATGCAATAGAGCCATGATACCTTGCCCTTAAAGAGCCTGGATAATGATCATTTAGCTCTGGAGAATTCATTTTTTTGTGGTATTTGTTAAGCACTTACTTGGGTCAGGTACTATCCTAAGCACTAGGTTATAATTGTTTTTAATGATATTTGTTTAGTGCTTACTCTGGGTCAAACACTGTTCTAAGCGCTGGGATAGGTACAAGTTAATCAGGTCGGACACAGTTCCTGCCCCCCAGGGGGATCACAGTCTTAATCCTCATTTTACAGATGAGGTAACTGACGCACAGAGAAATGAAGTGACTTGCTCAAGGTCACACAGCGAATAAGTGGTGGAGCCAGTATTAGAACCAGGTCCTCTGACTCCCAGACCTGCTGCTTCTCTTGGGTCTGAAATTTACCTTTCACAAAATAGTTTGGAGCTTTCGATGGTTCATTCACTCATTCAATCATATTTATGGAGCTCTTACTGTGTGCAAAGCACTATACTAACCTTTGAAAGAGTACAATACAACTACTAAGACATATTCCCTGCCCAAGTGAGCTCACAGTCTAGAGGGGGAGACATATATTAATATACATAAATAAATTACACACACACATACACATACATAAGTGCTGTGTGGCTGGGCAGGCGGGAGGAAGGATGAATGAAGGAAGCCAGTCAGGGTGATGCAGAAGGGAGTGAGAAGAAACAAGAGGAGGGCTTAGTAAGGGAAGCCTTCTTGGAGGAGAGGACTCCATGTGAGGTATGGAGAGAAAATATGCATGTTCTCTGATGGTTTCAGAGATGAGAAATAATTTCTACTTTCAGAGTACCACTTGGGAACACATAAAGAATGCTGCAATCTGGGAGTTTTCCAATTAGAGCCAATTACAACCTGACATTACCCAAGACACGAAAATGCCTGGCAGAATTGACAAACTCCTCAAATGAAGATTTTGTTTCTTTGCAAATGTTGGATTGGGGAGTTCACTTTTCCTGGCTCGGGATAAGTGTTTCATTCATATCCAGGGCTCAGAACGGGCTTGTTCAGAACGATCCCCGCCACTGAACTCTAACTTCTCTGGGAAAGATGCTGTGCGGGTTAGCTCATAAGTGGCATAACCCACCCTTTCCACTGTGCTGTTCAAAGCTGTGGGTTTGATTCGTTTGGAAGGTCTGTGGCTCTTCTAACTAGCATCATTTTATGCCCCCCTGGATTCCAGCTTGGCCGCCAGCTCGTGAAATGTGAGCTGCCACCATCCTCCGCTCCATACCTAAGGATCATTCTGTTCAGAAATGGACTCAAGGGTATTTTGGAATTTGGGGGTCCTCACACCTCAGAAACGTTCCTAACCATTTACATGTCCTCTTGTGTGGGGAAGTCCAGGATGCCGGGAGCCGTGGGTGACTCACTCGAAGAGCCCTGTGACCACTGAGTTGGAAGAGATTCCTTTTGGATCGAAAACGTATCCTGATATCAACTTCCAGGTCCTATGTCGCACCCTCGAATAGAGAAACGTGGAATAGATAGATCCGGGCCAAAGCTCTGTACTAAGCGCTGGATCATTGATGCAACCAGTTCCATGGCATTGTTTGTTTTCTTGAATGAGTGATTCCTCCCTTGAATGCAATGTCTAATAATTGATTTTGCACTCATTTTGTTACAGGCTGAGTATTTTTATGAGTTCCTGTCCTTACGTTCACTGGATAAAGGCATTATGGCTAATCCAACTATAAATATACCTCTGCTCGGATCAGTCCCTCACCAGGCATCAGGTGGGTGTTTATCTTTTGAATCAAGCTTTCACGATCACTGATGTTCAAACTCTTGAGCCACCTAGCCTTCAGGCCTCTATAGGAGAAATTTTCTTTTTAAAATTATAAAAAAATTATACCCTGTGTAGTTTTTTCCCATAATTATCTAAAAACATTTGTGACATTGCTCCACAGCAATTATGTCCACATCTATAATTTATTTTTAATTTCCGTCTCCCCCTATAGACTGTAAGCTCCCTGTGGGCAGGGAAAGTGTTGTACCGTACTCTCCCAGTGTCTTAGTAGAGTGCTCTATACACAATGGTATTTCCTGAGCACTTACTGTGGGCAGAGCACTGTAACCGGTGCTAGGAAGAGTACCTATGCACACAGCAAGCGCTCAATAGATACCATTGATTGATTGATTGAATTAATTAATTATGGTAATTATGAAACATCTTTAATTCTATTTATTTTGGTGCTATTGGTGCCTACTTGTTTCGTTTTGTTGTCTGTCCCTTCTAGACTGTGAGACTGTTGTTGGGTAGAGATTGTCTCTATCTGTTGACGAACTATACTTTCCAAGTGCTTAGTATAGTGCTCTGCACACAGTAAGTCCTCAATAAATATTATTGAACCCATCAATCACTCCGTCAACAATGAAGGAACTCTTCCCTTCAGTCTATCTGATGGCACAGAGACTATCACGTAGTTAGAATTTGCATGACTTTTTCACAAGGTGCTTTGATTTGTTCTTGCTCACACTGAATTTTATCTGCGTTTTGGGCCCATTCGGCTTTTTTTTTTTAATGGTATTTGTTAAACGCTTGCTCGGTGTCAAATACCATTCTAAGCACTGGAGTAGATCCAAGTGAACTAGGTTGGACACAGTCCCTGTCCTGCCTGGGGCTCACAGTCTGTAATTTTTCCGCACTGATACCACATCCACCAACTTGAAGAGCTTACTTGTCTGCTATGTGACCTTGGGCAAGTCGCTTGACTTCTCTGTGTCAAGTTACCTCATGGGGATTCAAGACCTGTGTTCCCTGTTACCGCATCTATAAAATGGGGATTAAGACTGTGAGCCCATGTGAGATAGGGACTGTGTCCAACTTGATTAGCTTGTATCTACCCCAGCTGTTAGAACTTAGTAAGCACTTAACAAATACCAACATTATTATTAATATTATCCGAAAACCTGAAGATTTTGCAGCATACACCCCCTTCCAGATATTTATGAAGACATTAAACAAAACTGCTCTGGCACCAATTCCTGGAGGATCCCAATGTTTATGCTTCTCCACACTGAAGACTGGGTCTTTACCCCTACTTTTTGTTTCCTATCTTTAAGCCACTTTTCCTGGACCAACAAAACTTTCCCTCAACCCTGTAGTTGCTACTTTTTTATTAGTACTTTTAATACTACTATTTTTTATTTATTGAGGGGGTGAATTGTCAAAAAGCTTTTGAAAACCCACAATTTAATATGTCCACTGATTCCCTACTCATCACAGGCTTGTTGACCCCTTCAGAGAACCTCAACAGAACTCCTCTCTGTCCCTGTTTCCTCCGATCTCTTTCAGTGATTGTCAAGTTCTCCATCTCTCTGGGCTTCACCCTGAATAATTATGGTATTTGTTAAGTGCTTACTATGTGCCAAGCAGTGTTCTAAATGCTGGAGTAGATAAAAGATATTCATGGTCCCTGTCCCATAAGGGGCTTACAGTTAGGAGGGAACTCAGGTCTTGAATCCCCATTTCACAGTTGAGGAAACTGAGACCTAGAGAAGGTAATGACTTGCCCAAGGTCAGACAAGTGGTGGAGCTGGGGTGAGAACCCAAGTCCTCTGATTCCCAGACCCATGCCCTTTCCACTAGGCCATGCTGCTTCCCTTATGTCTGCCTCTGCCTCTCTATAATCTCTGTTCTTTCCCTCTTTGCTGCATCTTTCTCTGACTTAAGTCTCTTTTTGGGTCTTTTGCTGTCTTCTTTCTCTGACTCCCACTTCTTTCTCTGACTCAGTCCCTGCCTTTCCTTTTTTTTTAATGGTATTTGTTTAAGCACTTACTACGTGCCGGGTACTGTTCTAAGCACTGGGGTAGATTTAAGCTAATCAGATTGGACATGCACAATTTTGTTTTTTGGAATTAAAACATTTTTATTTATTTTCTTATATATGCAGGCAAAAGAGCATTCCCAGTGATTTGGGGAAGTATACTATAACAAAATTGGGAAAAGCCAAAACACAGGAGGTTTTCTGTTGTCCTGTCATAGCGATTGTATGGCTGGTTTGCAAGCAGTAAGCTGCAGAATGTTGCAACCTGATTTTCAGCCCAATTATCTGGAGAAACTAAAAAAGGCGCATGAAAAACTTCTAAAGGAAACTGATTTACCCTGGCTTTGTGGCCTTTGCCCAAGCTTGGCATGGGTGAGATCTGGCATCCAGAAGTAAAGATGAAGAAAGAATTAAGAGACGCATGGTTGTTGCTTCTCCAGTTACTGTGGGAAATCATTTTTTCCGGAGGGTTGGGCGGCAGAAAGCAGCCATAAGTGGGGAGAGAAGAGAGAAGGAGGAGAAAAGGAAGCAGGGGGTGATAAAGTACCAGTTTAAGGAACCACAGCCTTAAGATATATTCTGTATTATTGACCTGGGTCAGGAGGTGATCTTTCCTAATACAGCTCGATCTCCCACAACCCCAGAACCTAATAGCCAGAGTATACATGTTGAGAAGCAGTGCAGCCTAGTGGAAATAGCATGGGCCTGAGAGTCAAAGGACTTGAATTCTAATCTATGTGATTGCCTGCTGTATGACCTTGATCAAGTCACTTAACTTCTCTGTGCTTCAGTTTCCTCATCTGTAAAATGGCGATTCATTGCCTGTTCTCCTTGGACTGTGAGCTTTGGCACTTAGAATAGTGCAAGACACACAGTAAATAAATAAATTGTGGTATTTGTTAAGCGCTTACTATGTGCAAAGCACTGTTCTAAGCGCTGGGGGATACAAGATGATCAGATTGTCCCATGTGGGGCTCATAGTTTTTTTAATCCTCATTTGACAGATGAGGTAAATGAGGCACAGAGAAGTTAAGTGACTTGCCCAAGGTCACACAGCTGACTAGCGGCGGAGCCGGGATTAGAACCCATGACCTCTGACTCCCAAGCCCACGCTCTTTCCACTGAGCCACGCTGCTTCTCTCATAGTTACCAAATATGATAATAATAATAATAAGGGTCTCCATATTAACAGCTTCCCAAGAAATACATCAAATTTGGTTCATCCCTGAAAGTAGTGAATATAGGTGAATATCTTTGCCTAACAACATTAAATATCCAAACCTTTCTCACTTTTGCTGTTACCAAGTAACTGAATCATTGGCTAGGGAGAGTCAGCTATTGGGTTTTTTTACTGTCTGCTTCTCTTTCAGTTGTTCAAGTTGGATTTCCCTGCCTTGGAAAACAAGATGGAGTGGCAGCCTTTGAAGTAACTGTAATTGTCATGAATTCCGAAGGCAACATTATCCTCCAAACTCCTCAAAATGCCATATTCTTCAAAACATGTCAGCAAGGTACAGAATTGTCATCACAGTAGAATCTCAAAGTGTATCATGAATTGTCGAGTCCAAAGTGAAGAGCTATCTTTTTTTTTTTTAGTGGTATTTGTTCAGCGCTACGTACCAAGCACTGTTCTAACATGGGTAGATTGCCGAATTGTACATTCCAAGTGCTTAGTACAGTGCTCTGCACACAGTAAGCGCTCAATAAATACGATTGAATGAATACAAGGTAATGAGGTTGGACACAGTCCATGTCCCACACAAGACTCACAATCTTAATCCCTGTTTTACAAGTGAGTTAACTGAGGCCCAGAGAAGTGAAGTGACTTCACCAAAGTCACAGAAGACAAGCGGCGGAGCCGGGATTAGAACCCACGCTCTTCTGATTTCCGGGCCAGTACTCTAACCAATTGGCCATAATGCTTCTCAGTGTAGTGACTACACTAAGCCCTTGAGAAAGTACACTAGAACGGAGTATAATGCAACTGATCCTCCCCTCCTCCTCCTTAGATGGACAACTTCCTGATAAATTAAAGCCGGTTGGGAAGAGTGGGCAAATACAAAGAGAGGGTGCCCAAGGGGGTGGGGATAGTATGGGCACAAGATGTTACTGACATCAATCCCTTTCCCTCCCCAATGAGGGCATAGTCTCTGATGGAGCCGAAGGCCCAGATCTCAGGGAACAGCCCAGGAGTACAGTTTATCTTTCCCGTCTCATTCTGGCTCCTTCCGGCTCTTTAGAGGCAGGTCAGAAACTCTGATTGTGTGATGGAGTCTTAGCTCCACAAAGAAGAGAATAGGGGAGAGAGACCTTTGTATTAAAGCAAAATGACTTTGGTATAAATCTTGCAGTACAGTTAATTAAATCACCCCTGCGCTCAGAGTCATGAAGAACGGCAAAGCGGCAGGAGCTCATAGAGCCCTTGCCAAGATCTACAAACTGGCAGAGGGTTTATTCTTCTTGGGTGCCTGCAGAGGCTCTTGGAGACACTGAGGAAAACCCACGAGATATCGGAGATTTCACCATCTTCTGGAAGAAAGGGGAGAGAGGGGACTGTGAAAACTATTGTGAGTTCTCTTCGCTGTGACTGTTGCTTAGAGGGGTGCACCCCAAAAGAAGACGTGCAATATGTGAATGATGAACTGCTTTTTTGACAAGTCTGAAGAAAACAGAAGTCATTAACAGCCTCTATCTGGAAACTCTTTAATCATGTCTGATTCCCACCTGTGTATTCTCCCCCTCACTGCTTTGCACAGGGATTTGCATATAGTAAGCATTTAAGAGAAGCAGTAAAGCCTAGTGGTAAAAGCACCGGCCTGGGAGTCAGAGGACCTGAGTTCTAACCCCGGCTTTGCCATCTGCCCGCTTTGTCACTTCACTTGCAAGTCACTGGACTACTCCATGCCTTAGTTCGCTCATCTGCCAAGTGGGGATTACGTCCCTGTTCCCTTTCCACCTAGCCTGGAACTTCTGAAACAATTTCACTAGTGCTACCAGTGAGCCACAAAGCATCCAATAGTAGGACTAGATTACCTGAATGAAGAAAGCAGGCTGGCCCAGGGACACGGACACGGACCTGGGAGTCAGAAGGACCTGGGTTCTAGTGCCGACTCTGCCACTTGTCTGCTGTGTGTGACCTTGGGGAAGTCATTTAACTTCTCTGGGCCTCTGTTCCCTCATCTGTAAAATGGGGATTGAGGCTGTGAGCCCCATGTGGGACATGGACTCTCTCAAACCAGATTGCCTTGTATCCACCACTGTGCTTAGAGTACTTCCTGGCACAAAGTGTATGCTTAACAAATACTAGGAAAAAAAAGTTCCGGTGGCTGTAGTTCTCCAAACTTTGAATTGATGTTTAGTGTTAATGATAAGTTTTTCTTCTGTTTGGTGAAGCTGAATGTCCAGGAGGGTGCAGGAATGGAGGCTCCTGTAACGAGAGACGTGTCTGCGATTGTCCTGACGGATTCTATGGGCCACACTGTGAGAAAGGTAATGGAACCAATTGTCCTCTCCCAAGCGCTCAGTACAGTACTCTGTATATAGTAAGGGCTCAATAAATATGATTGATGATGATGATGGTGATGAATTAATACTGTTGATTGAAGAAAATTGCATGGCTTTATTAAATCCACTGTTGGCTGGTCACACCCCAGGGACTCATGAGAAGTGGAAACTTTGCACCTAGTGTGTTTAGCTATATAAATGGGCATCTAGGAAATTCCTGATAGCCCTCAAGACTCAATCAGTCAATCAATCAGTCATATTTAATGCCTGCTTACTGTGTGCAGAGCACTCTACCAAGCACCTGGCTGAGTACAGTATGACAGAATTGGTAGACATATTCCCTGCCCAATCAATCAATTGTATTTATTGAGGGCTTACTGTGTCCAGAGCATTGTACTAAGTGTTTGGGAGAGTACAATAGAATTAGCGGAAAAATTCCCTGCCTATATCGAGCTCATAGCAAAGGGGTCCCAAAATGGCCCTCTTGCTTAGACTGTGAGCCCCATGTGGGACAGGGACTGTTTCCAACCTGATTAATACCCTAGTGCTTAGAACAGTTCTTGACACCTGGTAAATTCTTTACAAATATAGTGATAATACCCTATTCACACCACACACACCAACTATCCGATCAGCACAAACTTACGAAGGTAACATGACCATCTCTGAGACGTTCTTGTCATGTGAAGAAAAAAAACTGTAGATAATACCACTATCTTCTCTATCTCACAAGCCCATAACCTCATTGTCCTCGACTCATCTCTCTCATTCAACCCACATGTCTAGTCTGTCACCAAATCCTGTCAGTTCAACCTTCACAACATTACTAAAACCCACCTTTCCCTTTCCATCCAAACTACCACTATGCTGAACTAAAAACATTTATCCTGTCCCTCCTTGACTACTACATCAGCCTCGTCCCCAACTTGGAAAGTGTCTGCCAACTCTGTTTTGTACTCTCCCAAGTGTTTAGAACAGTGCTCTGCACACAGCACTCAATAAATACCACTGATTGATTGAAGTGAAGCTGACTCTAATTGCTTGTTGGAGCCACAGCACTGATTTGAAATGATCTTTTCCAAAGCTCTGATTCCCAAATAACAAACTCCAACATGGTACAAAATGGTTGTGAGCCTAATATTTGATAAAAAATAATAGGTATTTCTTAAGTGTTCCCAGTCCAAAAAAAAAACTGAGACTTTTCTAAAGAAATAGTGCAGGAAATAACTGAAAAAATAAGATTTTTTTAAAAGAAGAATCCAATTGGTACTTGGGAGAGTACAATACAACAGAGTTGGCCAACACATTCCTTGTCCACAAGAAGCTTAAGGTCTAGTGGGGGAGACAGGCATTAGAATAAACTGTGGATATTGTATATAAGTGCTGTGGGGCTGAGGGTGGGGTGAATATCAGGTGCTAAAAGGGCACAAAACCAAGTGCATAAGCAATGCAGAAGGGAGAGAGAGTAGGGGAAAAGAGGGCTTAGTAGAACGTTTGTCACAATAAGGACTGTCTGATGAGTATTAACATTCTTAATTCTTAGGGAGAGCATTGGGGTGGTGGGGCGCGGGGAGAATGACAGTTTTGCACTGAGGTTCAAAAGCATAGTTCCACGGGAAATGATTTATAGTTGTAGAGGGTGTCCAAGTCTCAGTTATAGTAATGTCATTGCAGTATACTGTTTCTGACACTAAGTCAGAAATTAGAGGAATTTCAGGACAAAACCCCAGATTTTATCCTTTGTAACCGAACACACGAAAGGGGTAAATCACATTGTCTGTACCACAAAAATGCCAGTCCTCTATCTAGACTGTAAGCTTGTTATGGGCAGGGAATGTGTCTGTTATACTGTGACATTGTACTCCCCCATTTATTATTTATTAATTTTGTGGTATTTGTTAGGCACTTACTATGTGTCAAACACTGTTCTAAGTGCTGCGGTAGATACCAATTAATTATGTTAGACACAGTCCCAGTCCCGCATAGGACTCCCAAGCACTTAGCACTTTGCTCTGGACACAGTAAATGCTCAATAAATATGACTGACTGACTGCAATGCTGAGCTCCCGGCAGGCACCTTCCCAGAGTCTGAGTCATTCAAAAAGTTCCAAGGGCTACAGTTCCCATTTCACCATGTGGTGGCCGACCCGGATTTCCGGGCTTTAATCACGGTTCTGTCTTCCCCCCAGCTCTGTGTATGCCTCAGTGTATGAATGGAGGATTGTGCGTGACTCCTGGTTTGTGCCTCTGCCCTCCTGGATTCTACGGCACCAACTGTGACAAAGGTAACTGCTTGTCTTATGCTCTTCAGTCTTCTCCGATCCATAGCGGTGCCATGGACATATCTCTCCCAGAACACCCCACCTCTAGCTGCAGTTTTTTTGGTAGTGGATCCATAGAGTTTTCCTGGTAAAAATATGGAAGTGCTTCTTCCGAACAGCAAACTTGAGTTTCCGTCCTCTACTCCCTCCCATGCCGCTGCTGCCCAGCACACGTGAGTTTTGACATGTACTAGGTGGCCTTCCACTCGCTAGCCACTGCCCAAGCTAGGAATAGAATGGAAAGGCCTCTGCTCGACTCTCCCTCCCGTAGTGGAGACTGGTAAAGTACTGTTCCAGGAACTGTACTAAGTTCTGTGGTCAACAATAACTCCACTCTCTCAAGTGCTTAATATAGTGCTCTGCACGCAGTAAGCTCACAGTAAATACACGCGATATTCACCCCACCCTCCACCCAACAGCACTTCCTTACAGATCTATAGTTTATTTAAATGTCTATCTCTCCCTCTAAACTGTAAAAACCCCTTGTGGGCATAGAATATGCCTACCAACTCTGTTGCACTGCACTCTCCCATGCGCTTAAGACAGCGCTCTGCACACAGTAAGCCCTCAATAAATACCATTGATTACGGTAATGTCCTGTTGCTTTTTTTTTTTTTCAGCAAACTGCACAACGACCTGCTTTAATGGAGGGATTTGCTTCTACCTTGGAAAGTGTGTGTGCCCTCCAGGGCTTGAGGGAGACCAGTGTGAAATCAGTAAGTTCCGGCTCCTCACCATTTTACTGTTCCTTTGATCGGGAGGAGTGACATTTGTACAGACAGTTGGGCGTAATTATTATGGCAGACTTTGTTAAGTGCTTACTCTGTGCCAAGCATTTTGCTAAGTGCTGAGGGAATTAGAGGGAATTAGAACGCAATTAAATCGGATGCAGGTAAGGACCCACGTCGGGTTGACTGGGTGAGGAAGGGAGGGGAGGGAGCCATTTGCTACTTCCCTGCTGGGACAAGGAGGGCAAGCAAAGGCCTTGGGTTCTAATCCTGACTCTGCCACTTTCCTGCTGTGTGACCTTGGGCAAGTCTCTTAGCTTCTCTGTGCCTCAGGTTCATCATTAGTAAAATGGGAGATTCAATACCTGTACCTCTTCCTACTTGGACTATGAGCCTCATCATTCA
The DNA here is from genome assembly GCF_004115215.2 of Ornithorhynchus anatinus. Classification (NCBI taxonomy): domain Eukaryota; kingdom Metazoa; phylum Chordata; class Mammalia; order Monotremata; family Ornithorhynchidae; genus Ornithorhynchus; species Ornithorhynchus anatinus. Next base: position 15,576,233 of record NC_041741.1, on the reverse strand, counting down.
ATCAGTGGTATTTATTGAACACTTATTGTGTGCAGAGCACTATACTAAGCACCAGTGAGAGTACAATATAACAATAAGCAGACATATTCCTGCCCACAACAAGTTTATGGTCTAAAGAGTGTAAGCCTCTGGCACACCAGGCAGATTGGGACAGAGAAGGGATTGAGATGGAAGAAATTTGAAATAGTTGTTTGGGTTCTCTGAATGTTCATAGTGGACCATGGAAGCATGTCTAGCAAGACCCTTTTTAAAGTAGCAAAACATAAAAAGAAGACCGAGTTCCATAGTTTACGAAAAGCCAAGAGTTTTAGCTCTGTACAAAATGTTCCAGACCTGACTGTGGCTTCAGCTCTGTCCTGGGAGGGAGAGAGGTCTGTGTTCTTTATCACCCTATTTCCCCCACTGCCTTCTCAGTTACCTCTGGCCCAAGGTGGTGGGTCATTTTGAGGGGAGCACAGTGAAGAAAATAATCAGCAAGAACTACAAAGGCTTGAAGAAACAGAAGGGCTTTGGACTTGAGATCAGAGGGAAACTGTCTTTCACTGAAGGATCTCAGAAGGAAACAAAACAGGCAAAGAAGAACTGTCCATTTCTGAAATGAAAATGCATAAAAGCTGGAAAGGAAATGAAGATGTGGGAACATTCCAAGGCTTTTCTCTCCTCAATTTCAGAACCTTCATTTCATTTCTAAAGTTTCTTGTGGGCAGGGAACATGTCTACCCACTTTGCTACATGATACTTTCCCAAACACTCTAGTACAGTGCTGTAGACTGTAAAGTCACTATGGGCAGGGAACGTGCCTGCTAACTCTGTTGAATTATACTTTCCAAGTGCTTAGTACTGTGTGCTACATACAGTAAGCCCTCAATAAATACGATTGAATTGAATTAAGTACCATTGATTGCTATGCACACAGTAAGTGCTCAATAAATATCATGGATTGATTGGTGATGGGAAATCCCCCGAGTATCATTTACTTACACCCTTCTCTCTTTCAGGCAAATGCCATCAACCCTGTAGAAATGGAGGTAAATGTACAGGGAAAAATAAATGTAAGTGCTCCAAAGGTTACCACGGAGATCTCTGTTCAAAACGTAAGTATTAACTGTCCCCTATCATCTCTTTTATAAGATAATGAAATTAGCACCGCAGCCTTTCTTATGTAACTTCTATTCTTCCTGCATGATGCCCAAGTATCTCAGTAGAGTGTACTATAACTGTTCTTCCCTCACATGTGTTTTTCCTTTATATGGGCTGAGGGAGTGAGAGATAAAATCCTCACTAGTCACAAAACCCCAAATGTAGAATTATGAGTTTCCTTAAGGCATTAAACTACCCAGCATTAAGCAGGTGCTATTGAAAAATAAAAATTTCCGTACTTGTCGCTGACTTTCTCACCTCAATTTCTGATCCTTCATTACATTTCCTAAGCTCCTTGTGGGCAGAGAATGTGTCTGCCTGACTTTAGGGTGTGTCAACCAATTGTCATCTCTCTGAGGGTCCTTCTCAGAGCTCTAGGCTAAATGAACTTAGTGAAGATTTACGTAAAAGAAAAAAAACAACCCACCAAAACCCGAACTAAAAACCCCAGGTGGGGCCGAAGGCTTACAGTTTCTGAGGAGCTTCATGAAAAGCCGTTGTGCAATTCTTTCTGAGAGAGTCTGAGCGCAGTTGATGGTGATCTCCTTTATTTTAGCCGTCTGTGAGCCAGGATGTGGAGCCCACGGAACCTGCATGGAGCCCAACAAATGCCAATGTAAAGAAGGCTGGCATGGAAGACGCTGCAACAAAAGTGAGTGAGAATCCACATTTAGATGGGGGCACTGAGGTTTCCTCTAGGTTTCTGCCACTTATTACTGGTTAAATCGGAAGGATAGAATCTTTGTCATTCAGGTCGGTCTCCCATTAACTGGTTGATTAGAGAAGCAGCGTGGCATAGTGGCAGGAGTCCGGGCTTGGGAGTCAGAGGTCATGGGTTCTAATCCTGGCTCCGCCACTTGTCTGCTGTGTGACCTTGGGCAAGCCACTTCACTTCTCTGTGCCTCAGTTACCTCATCTGTAAAATGGAGATTAAGACTTGTGAGCCCCACATAGGCAACCTGATTGCCTTGTACCTACCCCAGCACTTAGAACAGAACTCGACACATAGAAAGTGCTTAACAAATACCATAATTATTATTAGTCTCCCATTAAAATTCAAGAAGTGGCATGGCTGAGTGGAAAGAGGCAAGGGCCTAGGAGTCAGAGGACCTGAGTTCTAATGTTGGTTCTGCCACATGTCTGCTCTGTGACCTTGGGTAAGTCACCTCTCTGTTCCCTCATCTGCAAAATGGGGATGCAATACCAGTTCTCCCTCCTACTTAGACTGTGAGCCCTGTGAGGTGCCTGATTATCTTGTATCTACCCCAGTCTGTAGCACAGTGCTTGGCACGTAGTAAGCGATTCAATACCACTATTATTAAAGCAATAAATATTTTTCTGATTGAGTTTTGGTTCCATTGGATAATATGAAAAAGATGAGAAAGAAGCATAAACCTATTCAGATGACACTTGTTAACATCTAATTTGATTAGTCTAGCAATAATAAATAGTTCTGGCATTTGTTAGGTACTTTACTATGTGCCAAACAGTATACTAGGTGTCAGGATAGTTATAGGATAATCAGGTCAGACACAGTCCCTGTCCCACATGCAATCCCTAGTCTAAGTAGGAGGGAGAACAGGCTTTGAATCCCCATTTTACCGATAAGGAAACTGAAGCACAGAGCGGATAAGTGACTTGCCCAAGGTCCAAGAATAGGCAAGTGGAGGAGCGAGGATTAGAACCCAGATCAATCAGTGGTGTTTGTGGAGTACTTACTTTGTGCAGACCACTGTACTAAATGCTTTACCAAGTTTGCTTTTTCTCTTCCTTTGGCACTAGTTGAATCTGGGACCCTGACTAACTCTTATCTGGGTATTTTTTCCCCAGCGCTTAATACAGTACTCTGCACACAAGAAGCACATAGTACTATTATCATTACTGTTAAAGGTATTAATAATAGTTTTGGTTTCTATTAAACACTTACTATTTGCCTGGCACTGTACTAAGCACTGGGATTCACAATCTAAAAAGGAGGGAGGACAGTATTGAATCCCCATTTTGGAGATGAGAGGATTGAGACACAGAGAAGTGAAGTGACTCCCAGGCCCATGCTCTATCCACTAGGCCATGCATAATAGGTGCTTAAATACCGTTGTTTTTTTTAAAAAAAGGAGTCTCTCTTGGGGCCCTTGGTAAATCAGATTGCAGATAGAGGGCTCCAAGATTAGCTGGTTTTTAGCCAATACCCATTAATTAAAATGTTGCCTGGATTAAGGAACAGAAATGGCCAGGCAGCAGTGCACTGTTTTGGCTGCAGTATTCCTTCACCAAATAATGATTGGTCTGGGGTAGATATAATGCAATCAGATTGGGCACAGTCCATGTCCCACAGGGACAATCTTAATCCCTATTTTATAGATGAGATAACTGAGGCCCAGAGAAGGGATGTGACTTGCCCAAGGTCATAAAGCAGACAAGGGGAGGAGGCAGCATTAGAACTCAGGACCTTCTGAGTTACAGGCCCATGTTCTATCCACTGGACCACATTGAATCTTTCCCAAGATTAATTATACCTCTACTACCTACTTGTTCAGGTGGGCTTTGGCCCGGAGGTTTACAGTGGGACAGCTAGCAGTGTACCTCAAGTTTCCCTCTTTGTCATCCCCTTCTTCCTCAGCTGTGACTCCTATTTTTCAGGGTACGGAGCCCACCTTCTTCAAGCCGTACAGCCAGCGAGCCCCAGACTCAGACCCCACCCACCTCCACCGAAAAAGGCTGAAGAGAAGCAAGTTCCCCCCGAATCCAATTATATCTGGTGATCTCTCACTTCCGAAATGGTTTCCATTAAACCACCTTCTTAGCCTACGGTAACCTTTTGAGTGTGGAATGTTAAAATTCTGTTCATTGCAGTTGACAGTACTGGCCTGATTTTTATTAACCCTCCATTTTAAATCATCGAGATGATATTTACGCTTCCTTTTTAAGTTTTCTAGTTCTTCTGTAGCAGGATGATAGAGGCTTTCTTTCGGGGGGCGCTTTTGGATGGCTTTTGGCCTGTGGTTTCAGTGGAGTGAGTTAAAACCTTTGCTCTTCATGATCTGGTCTCAGACCATGTCAGCAAAGAACAACGCACTGATACTCCAAGCTTTAGAGAGAGTGAGTTGGACCAAAAATGTCAATCCCAGCTAGTGTGTGATGTACAAGACTCAAGTTTGGGACTCTTTCATGTATTCTTACCATCGCATATTTAGATCTTTATTTTGGGGTTTTTGTTTTTCAAACACTTCCTATTTAAAAAATAAAATCAATACACTATAACTTGATCTTCACGTGACTCCAGAGAACTGGGTATTAAGACTACATTGTTGGAGTGTCATTTAAACAATATAATATATTGTAAACAATAAAATAGAACTCTAATGTAGGATCATTTCGCATTGGCTGGAGGCAATATAATATATTGTAAACAAAACACAGCTCTTAGAAGATAAACTTTTTATAAAATAAAGGTGCTGCTTTAGTTTTCTGAATGTTGTTGTGTGTTGTGTTTGCCTGGTTTTATGTAACATGACCGTGTTGTAGGTCCCCAGCAGTGAATAGAGGCTCTGAAGGGCCTCACAGAGAGAGAGTCAGCAGGGTAGAAAGGGTGACCTAAGGGATAGAACATGGGCCTTGAGGTTTGAAGGACCTGGGTTCTAATTGTGGCTCCACTGCCCATTTGCTGTGTGACCTTGGGCAAGTCACATCACTTCTCTGGGCCTTAGTTACCTCATCTGTAAAATGAGGATTAAATATTGTACTCTCCCAGGTGCATGGTACAGTGCTCTGCATACAGTAAGCGCTCAATAAATGTGATTGAATGAATGACTGAATCCCATATGGGACAGGAACTGTGTTAAACCTAATTTGCTCATATCTACCCCAGTGCTTAGAACAATACCTGGCACATAGTAAGCCCTTAACAAATACCACTAAAAAAAGAGAGAGAAAATTTAGCCCCCGATTCTAGATTGTTCTTCATTGCCTGAGAGAATTCTGAGATTTCTAGACACCTGAAAGTATTGCTAACTAAATCTCCAGCTTCAGATGATAAAGAGAGGCTCACCATGGGAGAAAGATACTGCATCTAGAAGCCACCAGTAATGAAGAAACCAGGAAATGATAGCAGAGAGCAAACAGAATGAGAGATGTGAATCCATCAGGATGGTACTAGCAGTAAGACATACATATTTGTCAGCTGAAAAACAGCTTCGTTTTATAAACTTAAGTACGCTATCCAAAACTAAGCCTATTTAAGCAGAGTTCAATCGGCAGTGTTTTTCCAAACAAGACCTGCCCAATTTGACTTAGCAAATTGTTCCTCTAGACTGTAAGCTCCTTGTGGTCAAGGAGCATATCCACCATCTTCAGTATATTGTGTTCTCCCAACCACTAGGCACACAGGACGCTCTCAATAAATATGATTGATTGGATAATTGGAAGAAACTAGGAGCTGGAAGAATTTCTATGCATTTCAGTGCAACATTAGTGCAAGACAATACTCAAATTAGCCCATTATGCTTAGTTCAAGTCGCTTTTGAAATAGAACTGCATTCCAAGTCCTACTTACACTGACAGGGGGCAGCGAAATCACTTAAACTCTCCTTCGTCAACTGGTATCAACAACCAGAAATCAGTCCTGAAAAGACATCTTGAATAATCTAAGAATTGGAGACCTACATAGAAAATGTCAAAGAGTGATTGATAATACAGCAGAGAATAAACACCAGGAAGCAAAAGTTTTATATCCAATGACTTGAGGGCAGAGCCAAGAAAATGAAGACTGAGGAGCAGCTTGGTCTAGTGGAAAGAACACGGCACTGGAGGCCAGAGGTCCTGGCTTCTAATCCCAGCTCCACCACTTATCTGCTTGTGTGATGCTCGTTGTGGGCAAGGAATGTGTCTGTTTACTGTTATATTGTACCCTCCCAAGTGCTTATTACAGTGTTCTGCACATAGTAATCTCTCCATAAATACAACTGAATGAATCTTGGCCAAGTCACTGGACTTCTCTTTTCCTCATACGTAAAATGGGGATTCAATACCTTTTCTCCCTCTCCCTTGGACTGTGTGCCCCATGTGTGACAAAGTGGTCCAAAATACCCTTCCTTTAAATGGTTTATGCCGTTTTTCTACATATTGAAGCAGTGTGTCCTAGTGGAAAGAGCAAAGGCATGGGAATCGGAAGACCCGTGTTCTCATCCCGGCTCCACCATTTCCCTGCTGCGTGATCTTGGCAAGTCACTTCACCTCTCTGTCTTGGTTTTCTCAACAGTAAAATAGGGGTTCAATATCTGTTCTCCCTCCTATATAGCCTGTGAGCCCTAATGGGATAGGGATTGTGTCCAACTTGTTTGACTTGTATCTACTCCAGCACTTAGAATAGTGGTTGACATGTAGTAAATGCTTAATAAATATCACAAATTATATTGTTGAATAAATCAGTTCAGATTGGGGTTGATTTATTGGCATCTCACTTTCTTGGGCAAGTCACTTCACTTCTCAGTGCCTCAGTTCCCTCATCTATACAATAGGGATTAATAATAATTAATAATTATGGTATTTGTTAAGTGCTTACTATGTGCCAGGCTACATTGAGCCCCACATGGGACAAGGACAATGTCCAACCTGATTACCTTGTATCAGCACTTAGTACACTGCCTGGCACATATTTAGTGCTTAACAAATTCTATTTAAAAAAATGTAACCTGATCAGATCACAGCTACTAGGAATGTCCAGAAAATTATTCATTCTTGTTCTCATCTCCGTCAGCCATCATTCATTCATTCATTCGTATTGATTAATTGCTTACTATGTGCAAAATACTGTACTGAGCACTTGGGAAAGTACAATATAGTAATAACGATTAGAAATCCCTGCCCCATCAGTGACCTGAGAAGACACTCCTACATCTCAAGTCTGTCTCCAGGCATCAGACTGAGATCTGGCAGGTGAGAAGATGATGAGCAGGGGATGTGTCTGTTACTGGGGTATTGTACTCTCCCTAGCACTTAATACAATGCTCTCAACATCATAAGCACTCAAAAAAAGATTGACTGACTAACCGGTTGCCCAAGGAGGCTGCTGGGGAGTCGTGGTTCAGCCACCTGCAGAGTAGAAAGTGCTCCTGGAAGTTCCTGGCTTCAGTGAACAGATATCCTGTGGACTGAAGATCTTGAGTACCTGCCAGTGAAGAGAAGGTAGGAGGCTGGTCAATCTCCAATTACAATCCAGCCCGCATACTTGGCTCCCCTAAACTTAAGCTTCTCACAGTACCTTCATATCGTCTATCTCACCACCAACCTCTCACCCACATCGTGCTTCTGGCTTGGAATGTCCTGTCTTTGGCCTTGAACACCTTCCCTCCTCATATCCATCAGAAAGTGACTCTCCTTTCTTCTAAGCCTTATTGAAGGCACATCTCCAAGAGACCTTCCCTGCCTATGCCCTCTTTTCTTTTTCTTCAACTCCCTCTGCGTTGTCCTGACTTGCTCCCTTTATTCCACCCTCCTCCCAACCCCACAACACTTATATATATATATATATATGTCATTTATTTATTTGGATTATTAATCTCTGTCTCCCTTTCTAGACTGTAAACTTGTTGTGGACTTTGTACTCTCCCAAGCTCTTAATACAGTGCTCTGCACACAGTAAGCACTCAATAAATACGATCAACTGATTGTCTATAAGCAGGACAGAGACTTAGAAGGGCAGCCCACAATTATGAGCCAGGTTCTGGGGGGAGTGAAGAAGCTCATTCTTCATCTTCACATTTGATCCCTGGGCTGATTCGAGAGTCCACGGCCTCAGGAACTATTGAACACGCCTGCCCGAAATGCTTGCCACGTTTCTCCTAGGTAATCGTGTTCCAACCCCAAACCAAAGAAGGAAAAGGAGGATGAGGGGAAGATAATTTGTTACTTTTTGTTCCAACTCTGTCATAAGGGTTTGAACTTTAGTTGTACCAAGAGGGGAAAGGAATGTGTAGCTTATGGTTTGCAGCCTTGTAGGGAAAGAGATCTGTCAGAATTCTGTAATCAGTTTTAACCAGCAGGATAATTATGAGTTTATTCCAACTTGACCCTGATGTTCCTTATTGGAGGCCCAGAAGAGGCAAGGCAGTGCAGGCCTGGGGTACATCAGAAACTGCCGCTTCCTCTTACCTAGAAGGCACTGGGTGATGGGGCTGCAATTTCTAAAAGTTACCACAAGTGTCTCATTGTTGCTTCCCTAACACACCAAGCCAGATCTGCAAATCCATACTACATTCTTCCCCTCTGGGGAAAGATTAAAATCTTCCAATCGTTGACGTCCACACAGCTGGAAAACAGAGCTTTCTAAATCGGGCAAAGAAACTTCCAGCCCTAACCAAGTGCCGTGTAGAATCGGCAGTGACCGTGGCGATTCTTTCAGTATGGTATTTCAGTGTGTGGCAGCGTATCTTAATGGTACAAGCACAGGTCTGGATGTCAGAAGACTTGGATCCTAGTCCCAGTTCTGTCACGGGCCTGCTGTGAGACCTTGGGCAAGTCACTTACCTTGTCTGGGCCTCAGTTACCTTATTTGTAAAATGGGGATAAAATGTCTGTTCTCTCTCCCTGTTAAAGTGTGAGTCTCTTATGTGACAGGAACTGCTGCCCAGTCAGATTATCATGTATCTGCCACAGTGCTTGGCAAATAGTGACATTAATAAATTACATCTTTCATTAAACCACGGGCCTGGGAGACAGGTCATGGGTTCTAATCCTGGCTCCGCCACTTGTCTGCTGTGTGATCTTGAGCAAGTCACTTCACTTCTCTTTGCCTGTTACCTCACCTGTAAAATGGGGATTGAGACTATAAGCCTCATGTGGGACATGGACTGTGTCCAACCGATTAGCTTGTATATACTCTAGTGCTTAGTAAGTGCTTAACAAATACCGTTATTGTTAACAAATATCATTATTATTATTGTTATTGTTGTGTGTAGGTACAGATATTGCTTTGCCTGTGTCAGAAATGCCATATCCATGAGAAGCAAAGTGGAAAGATAGGCCTGTGAGTCAGAAGTTCTAACGCAGAAGGCCTGAGTTCTAATCCTGAATTTGCCATTTACCTGCTGTATAACCTTGGGCAAGTCACTTTAGGCACGACCAAGCAAAGTCATAAAGACTGATTTGATAGAAAAAACAGAGATTTAATAGACCTGCTTGTAGCAAAACAAGAATTGCATCCAAAACACCTTGCAGCATCTCATGACTGAGACAAAAGTGAGGCTTCCAGAAACCTATATTGCAGACAAGCTAACCAAGTTAAGGAACATGCATTACAGGTGGTAGGCAATTATAGTAATAATAGTAATAATAATAATTGCGGTATGTGGTCATGGAACATGTCTGCCAACTCTATTGTACTCTCCCAAGTGTTCAGTACAGTGCTGTGCATATAATAAGTGCTCAATAAACACCATTAATGATGACTTAAGTACTTACTAAGTGCCAAGCACTGTACTTAACTCTGAAGTAGATTCCAGATAACCAGGTCAGGCACAGCTCTTGTCCCACATCTAAGTAGAAGGGAGAACAGATATTGAATCCCCATTTTATGAATGAAGAAACTGAGGAACAGAAAGTTCAAGTGACTTGGCCAAGGTCACACAGCAAGACAGCAGCAGATCTGGGCTTAGAACCCAGGTCCTCTTACTTCCAGGCTTGTGCTTTTTTCACTAAGCAATACCGCTTCCAAAGTGGAAGCAACACAAGGCTATGCAGACTGCCACCAAATCAAAATTTTCACACATCATTGAAGAAATATCACCCTCTTCATACTGTGACAAAATCCTGAAGAATTGGCTCCAGTGTCATTACAGATAAAGAGGAAATCTCAAAGAGACGCAAAGAGGACATTAATTGTCTCCTAAATGTAGCCTCTACTTTTCAAAACGAGACCCTGCAAAATCTACCAGTATGTGAAGGCATGGCAACTGACCAGACTATTGAAGATATCATTACTATCATCACAATCGGAATTTATTAATCACATATTATGTCTTTGAGATAGTGAAATAGAAGTAGAATCCTAGTCTACCCTCCCAAAAGCTCACAGTCTAATGCTAGATTCACAAAAAATGGCAAACCATCTGAATGCTGTGGCATACCTGTGCTACACTAACAATAATGATAATAATAATAACTGCATTTGTTAAGTGCTTACTACATGCTAAACACTCTGCTAATGCTGGGATAGATACAAGATTATCAGGTCCCACATTATCACAGTCAAAGTAGGAGGGAGAACAGATATTGAATCCCCATTTTGCAGATGAGGGAACTGAAGCATAGAGAAGTGAAGTGATTTATCTGTCCCGGGTCACATAGCAGGCAAAGGACAGAGCCAGAATGAGAACCCAGGCCCCAATCCCAGACACTATCCACTAGGCTATGCTGCTTCTTTCTTCTATAAGATGTCAACATAGACCCACACTACATACCAAGCACTGAACTAAGCACTGGCATGAATACAACATAACCATGAAGACACTGAACAATCCTGATCCCTGGGGACCTTCTTTCACATTTCCCCATCCCTCAAGGGCTATTTATTCCTGCTCTTTGTTTCCTATCTTTTAGCCAGTTTTCTATCCATGACAGAACATTCCCTCCAATCCCCATGATTACTCCGTCTCTACTGAGTAATCTCCATACACTGCTGTGCGACATGAAAGGAAGGGAGGAAATGTGTGTGCAATCAATGAAAAGGGGAGTCTTTGACATTTATTCTTGGGCCAAACAGCCTTGGATGGACCAGAGAGCTTGTGCAATGAAACAAGTATTACTCCTCTTCTCCATCACCCTGGCTCTAGACCTGAGCCCTCATTATTTTTTATTTTTACCAGTTTCTTCAAACTGAGAGATACAGTACAGGTTAGAGACTCGATTCAATTCTCAGTTCAATTGTATTTACTGAGTGCTTATTGTGTGCAGAGCACTGTACTAAATGCTTGGGAGAGTAAAATACAACAATAAACAGACACATTCCCTGATCACAATGAGCTTAAGAGTGAGTGAGTGAGTGTGTGTGTGTGAGAGAGAGAGAGAGGAAGAGAGAGAGAGAGAGACTGAATTCTCTCCCAAGGCAGAAATCTTCTCATTTTGAGAGTCTACCCTGGCTCTTCTGAGAGAACACCAGAAAAACACAAGCAAACACTTTCCTAATAAAATTTTCCCAACAGCATGCCCAAAGTCTCAGTTACCATGCCAAGGTTAACATGACAGCAGCAATATAAGGAGCTTCATTCCATGGAGCTGTCATTAATCAATGGTATTTATTGAGCACTTACTATGTGCAGAGCACTGTGCTAAATGCTTGGGAAAGTACAGGACAACAGAGTCAATACAACAGGTCTCTGACCTGACTTCTGACAAAACACAAATACCCAGCATGGACTAGTGGAGAGAGCCCGGGCCTCGGAGTCCAAAGGACCTGGATTCTAATCCCTGCTCCACCACTTGTTTGCCCAGGTAACCTTGGGCAAGTCACTTAACTCAGCCCACCAGTAAAATGGGGATTAAGACTGTGAGCTCCATGTGGGACATGGATTGTGTCCAATCTGATTAGCTTGCATCTTTCCTAGCAGTGTGGTCAAGTGGAAAGACCATGGTCCATGGCCTGGGAGTCAGAGGATGTGGGTTCTATACCCAGCTCTGCCACATGTCTGCTGTGTGACCTTGGGCAAAAGCAGTTCATGTCTCTGTGCCTCGGTTACCTATGCTGTAAAATGTTGATTAAGATTGTGAGTTCAGTGTGGACCGGGGATTGTGTCCAACCTGATTGATTGTATCTACCCCAGCGCTTAGAACAGTGCTTGGCACAAAGTAAGCACTTAACAAATACCATTTTTATTATTATTAATAGCAGTAGCAGTACAGTGCCTGGTACATAATAAGCATTTACATTCCATTAAAAAAAACACACACACGTTGTTTCAAACCGTTGGATCTGGTGGCCAGGTAGGTAAGGATGCAGTCTGGGAGCTAGAGTATGCATTTGAAGTGTATTTGCATTTCAACTGAGTGAGGCAGAAAACATTTTACTGGATGAAAGTGATGAGCGTCTCTGGGGGCTCGTGGGAAAAGGAAAGGTATCTGATATTCACTGGCTGGGATTTCTCAGCAGGCACTCTGCAGTTTATCAGCTTGGCTGTCACCAGTAGTTCCAATAAATCAGCTGGAATCACTACAGAAGAATTTCTAATGGGGTCATGGAAACAATTTTGCCGGGAGAAAACAAATGATTAAAAGTCCATTACATTATCTAGGCAAGCGAGGGGAAAAAAAAACTGCTTGCGGCAGCCACAAAAATCACTACAAAATCTTGAAATGGTTGGGCAAGTGGAGCCCGGCCCCCCATCCCTCCACCCCACCCCCCTGCCACCACACACACACACCCCAACCAAAGAGAATGCCTAATTTTCACTATCCTTTTAGAAGCATTTTGGGGTGGAATGCAGTTGCCTAGAAAATGTGAGAGAGAATTAATTAGCCACCCTTGCAAGGAGCAAATAGTCCCTGTTTGGGACCTGAAATATCTGTATTTAGGGGCTCTGAGAACTCCTGTTACCATCAGTCAGTCAGTGGTATTTATTGAGTGTTTACTGTGCGCAGAGCACTGTACTAAGTGCTTGGGAGAGTACAGTTTAATAATAAACACACATTCCCTACCCACAACAAGCTTACAGTCTAGAGGGTATCATATTTTGTCATGTTTTTTGAGATGCAAGAGCCTCAGCATTAGCTGCTGGCAGGACAGAGCTATCAATGCAAACGTCGTCACAGAGCCGTGAGCAGAAGCCATTGCTGGAGCAGGAATTCAGCATTCTTCTGGAGCCAAGAACATGTTGAACTAACAGAGAGATGTGCTCATTCGACCCCTGAACCTGCTTCCTTGAAGTCACAGACCTGTCCGACCCCCATAATAATACGTCTGATTTTGGTTACATGTTTGGAAACCTCATCCACCCTATCATTATTCTCGTTCCTAACACGGAACAATTTATCCATTCTCTTCTAGCCCCCGGTCCCCAATTCCAAGCAGCCAAACATTTTTTCTATCTATCTGTTAAGAGCTTACTATGTGACAAGCACTCTTCTAAGCGCTTCAATAGATACAAACAAGCCAGGTTGAACACAGTTCATGTCCTACATGGGGTTCACGGTCTTTATTTCCATTTTACTGATGAAAGAAATGAGGCACAGATAAGATTTGGGGTTTTTTTTTTTTTTTAAATATTTGTTAAGTGCTTACTATGTGCCAAAGACTGTACTAAGAACTGGGGTAGATACAAACTAATCAGGTTGGACACAGTCCCTAACCCACATGTGGCTCAAGGTCTTAATTCACCATTTTACAGATGATGGAATAAATCACAGCGAAGTGAACTGACTTCCCCAAAGTCACATGGCAGGAAAATGATAGAGCCAGGATTAGAACCCAGGTCTTTCTGAAACCCAGGCTCCTGCTCTATCCATTAGGCCATGCTGCTTCTCTATGTGGGCCAAAACCAAACTGGATTCCCAAAAGATTTGATTGAATTTCCCTTCGCTTTCAGAGGCACAAAGGGATGAAAAAGAATTTAAGTGGCCATCATGTTCAGCTTTGGAAATAACCACTACTCCAGGATTGAAAATAACAAGCAGCAGTAATAAATGTATTTGTTATGTGCTTACAACACATGAAGTTCTGGTGTAGATAATACACTCAGATCAGACATGGTACCTGGCATATATGAGGCTTATCAAATAAGGGGAAGGGCAAACAGGTACATGGGAGACCAGGAAGGAGAAAAAATTTAATCCCCACTTCACAGATTTGAGAACTAATGTGGCCTAGTAGAAAGAGCACAGACCTGGAGGTCAGAATGATCTGGCTTCTTCTCCTAGCCTTGCTGTGTGAACTTGGGCAAATCACTTCACTAGTCTGGGCCTAAACTGTAAAACAGGGATTAAGACTGTGAACCCCATGTAAAGTATGGACTGTGTCTGACCTGACTAGCTTGTATCTACCCCAGCACTTAGTGCAATACCTGTCACATAGTAAGTGCTTAACAAATACCATTAAAAAAGAAAGATGAGAAAACCGAGGCACAGAGCAGTTAAGTGAGTTGCCCAAAGTCACAAACGGATGGCAAGTGGCAAACCCAGATTAGAATCTAGGTCTCCTTCTTCCAGTCCTGGGCTGTTTCCACTAGGTCATGTTGCTCTAATTAAGGAGGAGTGATGGAAATCAGGTAAGGGTCCACAAAGACAGTTTATACATTTGTTTCTTTCTGTCATTTCCAGTCATCTGGGGCTATTGGTGGGATGCTTGTGTTTTCCTGGCTAGACAGATGGTAAATACGTGTGGGAAGTGAGAATGAGAATGGAGGTGAGAGAATCAGAAGCACCTTAGCCTAGTGGATAAAACATGGGCCTAGATGCCAAGAGACCTGGGTTCTAATCCCAGCTCTGCCACCAGCCTGCTGTGTGGCCTTGGGCAAGTTGTTTCACTTCTTTGTACCTCAGTTTTCTCAACTGTCAAATGGGGATTCAATATCTGCTCTCCCTCCTTAGACTGTGATCTGCACGTGGGACAGGGACTGTGTCTGGCGTGATTAACTTCTATCTATCCTGGGGCTTTGAACAGTGCTCGACACATAGGAAGGACTTAACCAATATTATAAAAAATGGTCAGAAGGAGAGGGGAGTCTGGGAAATTGCCAAACCAGATTTAGAGGATGTCAGATAAACTTCCTGGTGTGGTGATTTCTCAAAGCCATTTATAAGACTGCTTTAGCCCTAATTTAATGCAGGACTACAGGGAATCTAACTCATTCTTAAAGACCACCTGAGAAAGAGACCCTTACAACAAAAACTGAAAATCTGTTTATATTAATGTCTGTCTCCCCCTCTAGACCGTAAGCACCTTGTGGGAGGGGAATGTGCCTGTTATATTGTTGTACTGTACTTTCCCAAGAGCTTAGTACAATGCTCTGCACACAGTAAGCATACAGTAAATATGATTGACTAACTCACTCGCTGTGGAATTAGCAAGTATCATGGGCTACTGTTTGAATGATAGACTGAAAAAGAAAAGAGACCATTTGTGGTTCCTAGGTGTTTAGGAGAGTGTTAACTCTCTAGTTACATATAATCAATTCCTCTGAATGAGTTCTAAGTCTTCAACAAAGACTTCCAGACCAAGGCTCATCTATAATTCCTGACAAGAGATTCCATAACTGAGAACAATAATAATAATAATAATTCATATCTGACAGACAATACTCTCCCCATCTTCAAAGCCCTATGTGGGACAAGGATTGTGTCCAACCTGATTCACTTGTATCTACTTAAAGTTCAGGGCCTGGCACATAGTAAGCACTTAATAAAGACCATTAAAAAAAAAATTCCAAGACAGGATAAACTAGGAAAAGGTAGAGCAGGGAGGGAAATCAGGGCTGAAAGTTTAACTTTGGAAGTCTTCTGCAAAAAGCTTTACAAGGACTTTGAGAACTTGAACATAAAGTGAGAAGATTAGTGGGTTCATAACCGAATCTTAAGGAGAGACGTTAAGGTGTCAGGGTGTAGAGAGCTTGGTCTAGTGGAAAAAGCTTGGTCATGGGAGTCAGAGAACATGGGTTCTAGTTCTGGCTCTGCCACATCTGCTGTGCACCTTGGGCAAGTCATTTCAATTATCTGTGCCTTAGTTACCTCATCTGTAAAATAATGTGAGTCCCATGTAGGACCAGGACTGCATCCAACCTGATTACCTTGTATCTACTCCAGCGCTTAGAACAGGGCTTGGCATGTAGAAAGCACTTTTAACTAATACCACCATTATTATTAGAAATACTACCCAGCAAAAGAAAATAAGAAGCCATGGTCAAAGGGATTTCTCAAGAACCAGAAGTGTACCATGCCTGTCTACCAAGAATATCCAGGAGGTAAGAACACTCAATTGTCATAAGTGGAGGGTCAAGATTAGTGTTTACTAAAAGAAAGTAATTACATAACTTGAGGACTGCAGTTTAGGCAGAGAAAAGATTGTAGAGGGGTGGAGGGGTCTACAAGAGAGCTGAAAGGGCTTTTCTGTGGCCACAGCAAAATTTAGGTAAAATATGAAGATGGGAGAACAAAGAGGAAGAGTAGCTTCCATTAAGCAGTGGTATTTATTGAGCACTCACTATGTGCAGAGCTCTGTATTAAGCACTTGGGAGAGTACAGTGCAGTAGAGTTGGTAGGCACCTTCCCTGCCCACAGTGATCTTACAGTCTAGTAGGAGATACAGACAATAATTTATTTTAAATAAATTTTGAATAAATTACAGATGAGGAAGCAGCAGAGTAAGGACAGGGACATAAACTTTGTACAAATAGGCCAGATGGGAACCATTTGATCCAATGCCAAGCATATGCAACTCAAGGGGCAAGGGGCAGAACTGCCAGGCTTAGAAGTCTCCTTCAGCTACTGAAGCATTTCACCCACAGCCCTAGACACTTAGGACATCTCTCCCCCTTATTTCCCAATTTCTGGGCCATTTTCTCTAGTGATGTTGAAAGCTCTTTAAAGAGTTTCATCTCTTAGGTCCTTTGGAGTCTGTTAGAAATCCTCTTTCTTCTCTTCCCTTCTCACTCCCCCACCTCCATTAACATCACACCAGAAGGAGATGAAATGCCATCCCTAATAAGAACAACAACTGTGGTATTTGTTAAGCGCTTACCAGGCTGGTGTAGATACAAGGCAATCGAGTTGGATACAGTCCCTGTTCCACTTAAGGCTCACAGTCTTAATCCCCATTTTACAGATGAGGGAACTGAAGTGCAGAGAAGTGAAGTGCCTTGCCCAAAGTCATGCAGCAGACAAGTGGCAGAGTCAGGATTAGAACCCAGGTCCTCCTGACTCCCAGGGTCGTGCTTTATCAACTAGGCCATTCTGCTTCCCCTAACATGGCATCCTATGGCAAACATCAAACCTGATGTGTCGTTGAGTCATAGAGATTGTGACTGGAGGGTTGGGGTGGGGAATGGAGGGTGGGCAGGTGAAGTTGCCACCAATCTGGCCACTCCTGGATCCACCTGGATAGGTGCATTTTGGCTCTGGGACATGGGCTGATTTTTCCAATGGTCAGCTTTCCCACTTCAGCTGCATTTTAAGGGATGAAAGACTCAGGTTTTGGTGCCAGGTAGTTTAGAAACACACTATCGTCTCTCCTTCCAAATTCTGCTGATCCCATTTTCAAGGTAAAATGTTGAAACGGCCTCATCTCGCCTCCCCTACCACCCCCAAATCTGTTGGGGTTTTTTTCTAGTTTTGGAGAAACCTTGTCTGCAGATTCTAATTACAGACTCTGTGCTAATCTGTGGTTGGTTTCCAAGACATTTGCAGAGGTTAAGATGTTTCAGGTTTTCCCCTCCAAGCCTGTTGCCAAACACTGGTTGGGGTTTCCAGATTTCCCTCAGCCAGATGTGCTTTGATCTGCAGTGTGAAGAACACCCCCAAGGTGTGAGCTAGTGGCCAAGTTTCCTTTTGGGGAAGGCCAAAGAGCAAGGTCCAGGAAGTCAGAAGACCTGAGTTCTAATCTTGATTCTGCCACTTGCCTGTGTGACCTTGAGCAATTCACTTACTTCTCTGGGCCTCATTGACCTCCTCTGTAAAAGGGGGATTAAATCCTCCTCCCTCTAACAGATTGTGAGCTCTATGTGGGACAGAGACTGTGTCCAACATGACTGTCTTGTGTCTAACACAGTACTTAGAATAGTGTTTGATAAACGGTAAGCACTTAAATACTGTAAAAAATTTTTAAAAAACAGAGGTAATCTGCTATTATGACTTCAGCCCATTCCCATCCATAAATACATTGTGGAACTCCATGCCTCTGATCACAATGGGCAAAATACTGAAGGGCCTGAGTAAGTCAGACATAACAATCAGTCAGTGGTATTTATTGAGCCCTTACTGAGTGCAGAGCACTGTACTAAGCACTTGGGAGAGTGCAATATAACAGAATTGATAGACATGTCCCCCGTCCACAATGAATTTACAGTATCTCTGGAGACTATCCCCTCTCAGGATCACCTCTGGAGAGTTTTCAGTATTCTACCAGTGACGGCTATGGGAAGGAGAGTCAAGCAGAAGCAAACCCATTCCATTCCTAGCTCGGGCAGCGGCTAGGGAATGGAAGGCAAACTGCTATAAGTCAAAACTCACCCATGCTGGGCAGTAGCAGCATGGGAGAGAGTAGAGGGCGGAGACTCAAGTTTACTGTGTGGAAAGAAGCAGTTGTAAACCACTTCCATATTTTTCACCAAGAAAACTCTATGGATATACTACCAGAACGATTACAGATGGAGGTGGGGTGTTCTAAGAGAGACGCGTCTGTGGCATCGCATGAGTTGGAGACGACTCGACAGCATAAGACAAGCAAGACAAGCGGTATTGGGTTTGACATGACTGGAGGGATTGCAAGTTAATCAAGAAAGACTTTCTGGGGTGGTGGGATTTTAGGAAGGCTTAGAAGATAAGGAGAGCCAGTCCAGCTAATTTGTGAAAGGAGAGAGAATCCTAGGCTGGCTCGAGTAAAAGCGAGAGTGAGAGGTTTGGCGGGGCAGACATCTAGCAAGATATAGCGAGGTAAACTTGGGGAAATCAAGGAGTGGGAGTCAGAGAGTAATATGTGAAGGAGCTGTTTTTTTTATGGTATTTGCTAAATGTTCACTGTCAACCCTGTTTTAGAGTTGGTACAAGATAATCAAATAGAGTCCCTGCCTGACACGGGGCTCATAGTCTAATTCAGAGGATTTAATCCCCATTTTACAGATGAGGTAGCCAAGGTAGAGAGAAGTGAAGCGACTCAGCCAAGGTCACATGGCAGGTAAGTGGCTGAATTGAGGTTAAAACCCAGGTCCTTCTCATTCCCACGCCACTGCTCGTTTCTCTACGCCATGCTCTTTCCTCTGATCCAGTCTTCAGTGATTCCAGCAACTGCTATAGTTTGTCTTGGGCCGGAAGCTGTCAGGCACTGTTAATCTCTAGCCTCCTCACCTAGGGCAGGATCACTGAGCATCTCATTTCCTTTCTGGGTGGACACCATATCAACTCCCTTCTTCTAACCTGGATCCAACCATACAAGGAGTCAAACCACTTCTAAACCCCAACAAAAACATATTGCTGAGTTTGTCTTTGTCTCAGCTCAACACACACCTTATGGACTTGCACAGTGAGAATCAGAAAGCCTGTTGGATGCTTTGTTCTTATGCAAAGTTCAATTATGAGCCGGACAGATGAATAATTGAAGACCGAACCATTGGAGAAAAGCGGCTAAGTGCAGCTTTGAATGAATGCGTTCCTGGCCTGATTGATTTCCAAAGCTTCCCTTTTTGTTTCACAGGTCCATTTCCTGGTTTTTCCTGGGAAATCCTTTCTTTGCACGTCAAGCTCCTGTAGGAAAGTTGATACATGCAACAGGGAGCACTGTGTTTCATCCTTAATGGGACTGTTTTTATCAAGAAGAGATAAGAACAACAGCAATTTCACCAATTCATCCTGCAGAGAATGGTTTCTGTTATTGCTGTCTAACTTGGGCAGATGAAAGGGAAGGCTAGAGGGACAGAGGCAGGGGGCTTGCAAGATAGGGACAGGGGGTGAGCGGGGCAGGGGAGGGGATGACTAGAACCTTCGCAACATTGTGAAAGTCTGCCCTTTCCTCTCCATTCAAACGCCTACCAAATTAATCCAAACACCTTTCCTATCCCACCTTGATTACTGCATCAGCCTCCTTGCTGACCTTCCTGTCTCCTATCTGTCCCCACTCCAGTCGACACTTTACTCTGCTGCCCAAATCATTTTTTTACAAAAACATTCGGGCCATGTTTCCCCACTCCTCACCATTGGCTTTAAAGTATTCAATCACCTTGCCCCCTCCTACTTCACCACACTACTCTCCTACTACAACCCAGATGGCACACTTCGCACCTCTAGTGCTAGCCTTCTCACTGTAATAATAATGCTGGTATTTGTTAAGCGCTTACTATGTGCAGATCACTGTTCTAATCGCTGAGGTAGATACAGGGTAATCAAGTTGTCCCACATGATGGTCACAGTTAATCCCCATTTTACAGATGAGGGAATTTAGGCCCAGAGAAGTTAAGTGGCTTGCCCACAGTCACACAGCTGACAAATGGCGGAGCTGGGATTCAAACCCATGACTTCTGACTCCCAAGCTCGGGCTCTTTCCACTGAACCACACTGCTTCCCACTGTACCTCAATCTCGTCCATCTCCCCACCAACCTTTTGCCCTTGTCCTGCCTCTGGCCTGGAATGCCCTCCCTCTTCATATCTGACAGAAAATTACTCCCTCCCCATTCAAGCCTTATTGAAGGTACATCTCCTCCAAGAGGTCTTTCCTCTTCTACTCCTTTCTGTGTCACTTTGATTTATTCCCTTTATTCATCCTCCTTCCCAGCCCCATGACACTTCCTGTACATATCTGTAACATATTGTACTAATGTCTATCTTCCCCATCTAAACTGTAAGCTCACTGTGGGGAGGGAATGTGTCTGTTGTTATATTGTACTCTCCCAAGTGCTTAGTACAGTGCTTTGCACACAGTAAGCACTCAATAAGTACTGCTGACTGACATGGGAAGACAGTGAGTGGGTCAGAGGCTGGGGGAGAGTGGGTCAGAATGGGATGAAACAAATCTCTCAAAGACTGCCTCTATCTCCTTAAAACTCAAGATGCTCAAACCAAAAAACATCAAACATTAGGGCCTGACAGTTTCTGCTCTCTTCCTAGAGCCTCTTTAGCATAACTAAACCCTGATAGTTGCCCATTTGTTTGAGCTTTGTTAGAGATTCATGTTCAGAGCTGATTGATCAGATCAGGGTTGGTTAATTATGCAGTGTCGACACCAATTAACTCTCTGCCTCTATGAAGTTATTTCCAAGACCTCTGCTCCAGGACTATGGATTGCAGTGTCTGTTGTGCCAGATTTCAGCAACATTAAGCACTTAATACGGGAAAATCAAGTTGTCATAGCCCCTGTTCCACGTGAGGCTCACAGGGAAGGAGTCTGGTATTGAAGTTCCTTTTTACAGAAGAGGAAACAGAGGCAAAAGAAGTGAAATGACTTGCCTAAGGTCACACAGTTGATAAGTGGCAGAGCTGGTATTAGAACCTTATGTACATAGCTCTAATTTATCTGGTATTTATTTATTCGTATTAATGTCTGTCTCCCCCTCTAGACTGAAAGTTCATTGCGGGCAGGGAATGTATCTGTTTCTTATTATATTGTACTCTCCCAAACACTTAGTACAGGGCTTTGCACACAGTAAGTACTCAATAAGTACTACTGAATGAATTAATGAACCCAGGCCCTCTGACTCCCAGGGCTGTGTTGTTCCTTCTACTAGGCCACACTGCTTCTTTTCTACTACTACCAAAACAACAAGATTTGGTCTCTGGCCCAGAGCCACCATACCATTTCTCCGTGTCACCAATGCCACGCAGAATAGTGTCCCTAAAGCAGTTTGTCCAGTCACTTGGCATGGAGGAAACACCGACTTGCCATTTCCTCCCGTTCTCCCACAGCCATTGACTAGATTTTATAGGACCAAGTTGGCTTGCACATAGCAGCCTTGCATCCTCTGTTCTGGATAACTTTGACTCATTCTTTCCCAGCTGCTCCTTCCCTATTTACTTTAATGTCTTACTCCACCCTCCTTCCCTTTTGTAACTGAAGGTCTGCCCGACTGAGGGCCCAGCCAGGGTTCTTAACAGCTAACACAAGGCCCGGTATTCAAAGCTAAGGTCTCAACACTCTGTTGTTAGAGGCTTGGGAGCCTGTAGTTCAAAAATCAATCAGTCAGTCGTATTTATTGAGCTCTTACTGTGTGCAGAGCACTGTACCAAGTATTTGGGACAGTACAGTGTAACCGAGTTGGTAGACATGTTCCCTGCCTACCACATATTTACAATCTAAAATATGAGCTTATAGTCTAGAGGTCTAAAGTCTTGATTCTACAGTCTAGGGAATCATTCCTATCATCTGCTGGGTGACCTTGGGGAAGTGATTTCACTTCTCTGTGCCTCAGATACCTCATCTATAAAGTGGTGATTAATCTTGATGTGGGACATGGACTGTGTCCAACCTGATTAGTTAATAACTACCCCAGTGCTACGTACAATGCCTGGCATGTACTAAGCACTTAACAAATATCATAAAAAAATTCAAGAGGGGGGAAAAAAAAACATAACCAGTCTGAGAAAAGAGACACACACAAATATCCTCAGAGACAGATAAACTGAACTAGAATCAGAAACACAAAGACTCAGAACCCATTTCAGTATTAGAACGGATCCAGTCATATCCAAAATCTCTCCCTTTAGACTGTAAGACCCTGGCAGGCAAGGAATATGCCTATCAATTTTGTTGTATTACACCCTTCCAAGCACTTAGTACAGTGCCCTGCACACAGTAAGTAACCAATAAATAAGATTGATTAATTCATCCTAACTTCATTACAAGACTTAATTGTTTGTTATCTTGCCTTCTGGTGAGGGACTGTGTCTACCAACTCTGTTATACTGTTATATTGTACTCTCCCAAGCACTTAGTATAGTGCTGTGCACATAGTAAACACTCAGTAAATACAATTTGATTGATGGCTTTTGGAAGTTGAATATAGACAATGTGATGTCACTTTGAGAGTCCAGATCTCACAGTTAGAGAAGGGTAAAGAGTATCATAGTGTGGTAGCCTTCCCCTCTAAACTGTAAGATCATTCTTTGGCAAAGAATATGTCTGCCAATTCTGGCGCTTACTATGTACCAAGCACTGTTCTAAGCACTGGGGTAGATACAAGTTAATCAGGTTGGATATAATCCCTGTGCCATATGGGTTCACACTCTTAATCCCCACCTTTACAGATGAGGTAATTGAACTCTGAACTGTTCAGAGCTGATTGAACAGATCAGGGTTGGTTAATCATGCAGTGTCAACGACCAATAATTCTCTGCCTCCATGAAGTTATTTCCCAGGACCTCTGCTCCCGGGGTTATGGATTACAGTGTCTATTGGTGCCAGATTTCAGCAACATTAAGCACTTTAATACAAAGAAATACAAGTTGACACAGTCCCTGTCCTACATGAGACTCATAGGGAGGGACTCTGGCATTGACGTTCCATTTTGCAGAAGAGGAAACAGAGGCAAAAAGAAGTGAAATGACTTACCCAAGGTCACACAGAGAAGTGAAATGACTTGCCCAAGATCACATCAGACATATAGCAGACACTTAGCAGAACCCAGGTTCTTCTGAATCACAGGCCTTTGTTCTATCCACTAAGCCATACTACTTCTTGTACTCTCCCATGTGCTTAGTACAGTGCTCTGCACATGGTAAACTCTCAATGTGATTGATAGATTGATCCTTCCTAACTTAATTACAAAGCTACATTGTTTTAATATTTGCCTTGTAGCCAGTTTGAACATAGCATCTCTTTTGGGGTCCAAATCTCACAGTTAGAGAAGGATAGTCTCTCTTTCTCTCTCCCTCTCTAGACCTTAAACTCATTATGAGCAGAGAACGTGTCTGTTCTAATTCTGTTGGATTGTACTCTCTGAGCATTTAGTACAGTGCTCTGCATATTATAAGTGCTCAATAAATATCATTGATTGATTGATTCAATTTGGTCTGAAGTGGAATGGAGGATTTGCTGGCTTTTTTGGTTTGTTTTCTCCCCTTTTATCAATGTATGTTGGTCAACATGCTGCCCAGATAGACTTAATTAGTAGTAATAATGGTATCTATTAAGCATTTATTGTGTGCCAAACTCTGTAGTTAAGTGCTAGGAAAACATACAAAAATAATCAGAATGGACACCAATTCCCATCCCACATGGGGTTCACAGTCTAAGTAGAAGGGAATCAGATTTAATCCCCATTTTATAGATGAGGAAACTGAGGAACAGAGAAACTGAATGACTGATGCTCTTGCCACTAAGCCATGCTGCTTAGTAATTATTAAGTGCTTACTATGTGCAGAGGACTGTATTAAGCTCTTGGGTGAGTACAGTAGAACAGAGTGTAGACACATGCCCTGCCCACAATGGGCTTACATTCCAAAGGGGGATAAGAGACGTTACGGTGATTTTCTACAGTGATTTCCTCAAATGTTGACTAGAATTGGAAAGTAAATGAAACCGGCATTCTTTTCTTCAAAGATAATACTTGCCCTGGAGAGAGAAACATATACACACCAGCCAAAATAGAACATGTGTAGAATCAGCCATCTCTGAAAACGTTCTGTCTTTTTTCAGCACTGTTCAAACTGATGTCTTTTAATGTGGGATTTTCACTGTTGGCTCATTCTTGGAATGTTAAAATTCAGAGGATGCAAGCATCTTAAATGCCATTTAAAAAAATAATCTGCTTACTATGTGCCGGTCACTGTACTAACTGCACTAACTGTACTAATGTCTAGGGTAGGTGAAAGCTAATCACGCGGGAAACAGTCCATGTCCCATATGGGGCTCACAATCTTTATCCCCATTTTACAGATGAGGTAACAGGCACAGAGAGTGAAGTGTGTGCCCAAGGTCACACAGCAAATGGCAAAATTGGGTTTTGAGTCCTTCTGACTCCAAAGCCCGTGCTCTGTCCAGTAGGCCATGCTGCTTCTTTAAATCTACCTTTAAACACACTCTCCTTTTAAAAATACCATCCCTCTTTATGAAACTGTTTACTATTTCTGGTTACTCTTTAGAGTTTCAGTGACTCTCGGTCGTGTGAATAGAGCAAGCGAGTGAGATTTTTTTCAATGGTCCAGATTACGGTGTTATGGTTCATGTCACTCTAATCATGGCTGGTTCAGTGTTTCCATTATATGCTTCCATTTGCAAGAACTTATAATGTGGCCTTGAAAATTGTAATGTGGCTGGCATACCAAAGCAGCCACAAAAACAAACTGAAATGTCCTCAGAAAGACTCCATTACCCCATTCTTGAGCCATAAGAATCCGTTTATAAGTAAATGTTAGTTTAGCCTGCTTCCTTGGCCTCCTCTCTGGCATCTACAGATCGCTCTTTCCTCAGATACAGGCTGGGCAGTGGGGTATTTTTAACTTTTTTCTTGAAAAGGACCAATAGTCATGAGCATACCCGACAGAAGGTTTTGGGAGAAAAGAGAAACAGAAGACTCAGCCATTTCTCTCTTTCTTTCACAAGCAAAAATTATTTGGGGGTGGGTTGGGAAGAAAACTACTACTTAATGAAGTAGAAGGAACATATTGAATCCCACAGAGTCACTCAAGAGACAGAAGGCTCAAGATATTAAGTTTCCTCCCCAACCTCCCCCCTGCATAGGAGGGCTGAGATAGACTCTCCAACCCCTTCCAATCCAGTACCGAGTTAAGCGTGGAATGGCAGCCCAGTATTCTCATCCCACGGGAGTCAGAACGACGGGGGGGGTCTAATCCTGGCTCCACCACATGTCTGCTCTGTGACCTTGAGCAAGTCACTTCACTTCTCTGGGCATCAATTACTTCATCTGTAAAATGGAGATTAACACTGTGAGCCCCATGTGGGACAGGGACCGTGTGCAAACTGGTTAACTTGTATAATAATAATAACAACAATGGAATTTGTTAGGTGCTTCTTTTACATCAGGCACTGTACTAAGCCCTGGGGTGGATACAAGCAAATCGGATTGGACATAGCCCCCATCCTGCTCAGGGCCCACAGTCTTACCCCCCATTTTACAGGAGACATGACCGAGGCCTAGAGAAGTGAAGTGACTTGCCCAAGTTCGCACAGCAGACATGTGGTGAAGCCGGCATTAGAACTCATGACCTTCTGACTCCCAGGCCTGTACTCAATCTACTACGCCATGCTACTTCTCATATCTACCATATCGCTTAGAATATTGCTTGGCACATGGTAAGCGTTTAACAAGTACCTTTATTATTATTATTATCCTTGTCGGTGTTGTTCAAGTGACTGTATTTGGGTTTTTGAGGATGACTCAAGCAAGAACCTCATTTCCCTGCAGAAACGCAAACCATTTTCCTAAGCGGGTTCCACGGGAAGGAAACCTTGCCAAAGAAGAGGCAAAGCTTTGGGGGTGAGGAGGTGGGGGAAGTGGGAGGGGCCTGCTAGCAGGATGCCCGGAGCCTCCATTTCTAGCTCCTTACCTCAAGACCACCCACAGGCAGGAAGGCAACGTTTGTGGCCTGAGGAATGGGGGAAACTTTTTTCTTTTGAAGTGGGACCTTTCTGGAGGTTCCAAGAAAACAATCTGTTGGCCTGCCTGTCAACTGATGTGGCCTTTGATCACTGGCACTGGTGCTCTTTGGCCTGAGAGGAACCCATCTATTTCGTAGCAGAGGAGGAACACAAACAGATCTAAATCAAAGGAGAGAGGTGATCCGTTAGGAAGAGGAAATGCCAGAGAGAGGGCACACTCTTCATTAAACACAAGTCTCTGTTTCGGGGGCTCTTTGTGCTTGAAAACAAACCGCAGCTGCAAGAAAGTCGTTGATCGTGACGGCAGGAGAGGGTGGGAAGGCTTTTTCAGGCTAAATGAGGAATTTGTATTCTCAATCACAACATTTGGAGGGATGAGTTTAAAGAACGGTGGCCTATTCCTACTGAGATCTTCTTCATAACCCTTCATCAGAGAATAATGGATGTTATTGCTTCCTTGTGTGGCCTGTGAGCTTCTTTAATTAAAGAACGGGGAGGTATATATTTCCAACAGTTTGCTTTTAATTAATCAAAATATGTCTTTGGTTTTTCTATTCTCAAGTTGCCAGAATGCGAGAGGGGGCTATGGCTTGGACCCAAAATAAAGCAACATCCCACTAAAATGAATGGATGGAAGAAGCGCTTACTGTGTGCAAAGCACTGCACTAAGCACTTATGGCTGTGGTAAATCAGTCTTCTGTATGGGAGACCGAAGAATAATTTGATTTCTTTTTTTTCCATAGTATTTGTCATCCCTTCCCCTTAGACTGTGAGCACACATTCAATGATAAGACAACATCAGATCCACTGCAGCCAAAAAAAATAATAATTGTGGTGTTTGTTCAGCACTTACCATGTGCCAAGTGCTGGGCTAGATGCAATACAATTGGATCAGAGATAGTCTCTGACTTGCAGACTAAGGGAGGAAGAGACATTTAATCCCCGTTTTGCAGAAGAGAATTGAGGCACAGAGAAGTCACAGGACTTGCCAAAGTTCACACCGAGCTCCATCTTTAATCCTGGAATAGGCCACACTGCTTCTCATTCACTAGCTTCGAAGAGAAATTCAGCCCATCCCAGTCTTCATGGTGTGAGACACATGAGGAGAAAGACAGACCACTACCTTTTAGTGATTTGAAGTGGAGACTCCGAGAGAAGTGCAATATCAAGAGGTAGAAAACAGCACTGGTCCTGCCTCTGGCCTGGATGGCCCTCCCTCTCCACAACTGACAATTACTCTCCCCTCCTTTCAAAGTCTTACTGAAGGCCCATCTCCTCCAGGAGGCCTTCCCTGACTAAGCTCTCCTTTCTTCTTCTCCCACTCTCTTCTGCATCGCCCTGACTTGCTCCCTTTAGTTCATCCCCCTTTCCAGCACCACAGCATATATGTACCTATCTGTAAACTTATTTATATTAATGTCTGTCTCCCCCTCTAGACTGTAAGATCATTGTGAGCAGGGAACAAGTTTGTTAGATTGTTATATTGTACTCTCTCACCCACTTAGTACAGTGGCACACAGTAAGCGCTCAAATATGATTGAATGAATGCAGAAAGCAAACATGTCAAGATAGCAGGTGAGAGTCTTGATATTACATACGCTTGGAAAAGATGATCCGTCTGAAAGAGGTCTTTTCCTATACTTCAGCCCATGGACAAAGATCTACCAACTGTAAATGTACCGACAGGCAGCTATGTAGGTACAAAGCAATATGGCCTAAAGGAAGGAGCACAGGCCTTGAAGTCAGAAGGACCTGGGTTCTAATCCCGTCTCCTCCATTTACCTGCTGTGTGTTGTTGGGCAAGTCGCTTCAATAGTATTTATTGAGCGCTTACTATGTGCAGAGCACTGTACTAAGCGCTTGGGATGAACAAGTCGGCAACAGATAGAGACAGTCCCTGCCGTTTGACGGGCTTACAGTCTAATCGGGGGAGACGGACAGACGAGAACAATGGCAATAAACAGAGTCGAGGGGAAGAACATCTCGTAAAAACAATGGCAACTAAATAGAATCAAGGCGATGTACAATTCATTAACAAAATAAATAGGGTAACGAAAATATATACAGTTGAGCGGACGAGTACAGTGCTGTGGGGATGGGAAGGGAGAGGTGGAGGAGCAGAGGGAAAAGGGGAAAATGAGGCTTTAGCTGCGGAGAGGTAAAGGGGGGATGGCAGAGGGAGTAGAGGGAGAAGAGGAGCTCAGTCTGGGAACGCCTCTTGGAGGAGGTGATTTTTAAGTAGGGTTTTGAAGAGGGAAAGAGAATCAGTTTGGCGGAGGTGAGGAGGGAGGGCGTTCCAGGACCGCGGGAGGACACGACCCAGGGGTCGACGGCGGGATAGGCGAGACCGAGGGACGGTGAGGAGGTGGGTGGCAGAGGAGCGGAGCGTGCGGGGTGGGCGGTAGAAAGAGAGAAGGGAGGAGAGGTAGGAAGGGGCAAGGTGATGGAGAGCCTTGAAGCCTAGAGTGAGGAGTTTTTGTTTGGAGTGGAGGTCGATAGGCAACCACTGGAGTTGTTTAAGAAGGGGAGTGACATGCCCAGATCGTTTCTGCAGGAAGATGAGCCGGGCAGCGGAGTGAAGAATAGACTGGAGCGGGGCGAGAGAGGAGGAAGGGAGGTCAGAGAGAAGGCTGACACAGTAGTCTAGCCGGGATATAACGAGAGCCCGTAACAGTAAGGTAGCCGTTGGGTGGAGAGGAAAGGGCAGATCTTGGCGATATTGTAGAGGTGAAACCGGCAGGTCTTGGTAACGGATAGGATGTGTGGGGTGAACGAGAGAGACGAGTCAAGGATGACACCGAGATTGCGGGCCTGAGAGACGGGAAGGATGGTCGTGCCATCCACGGTGATAGATAAGTCTGGGAGAGGACCGGGTTTGGGAGGGAAGATGAGGAGCTCAGTCTTGCTCATGTTGAGTTTTAGGTGGCGGGCCGACATCCAGGTGGAGATGTCCCGGAGGCAGGAGGAGATGCGAGCCTGAAGGGAGGGGGAGAGGACAGGGGGCGGAGATGTAGATCTGCGTGTCATCTGCGTAGAGATGGTAGTCAAAGCCGTGAGAGCGAATGAGTTCACCGAGGGAGTGAGTGTAAATGGGAACAGAAGAGGGCCAAGAACTGACCCTTGAGGAACTTCAACAGTTAAAGGATGGGAGGGGGAGGAGGCTCCAGCGAAGGAGACCGAGAATGACCGGCCAGAGAGGTAAGAGGAGAACCAGGAGAGGACGGAGTCCGTGAAGCCAAGGTGAGATAAGGTATGGAGGAGGAGGGGATGGTCGACAGTGTCAAAGACAGCAGAGAGGTCAAGGAGGATCAGAATGGAGTAGGAGCCATTGGATTTGGCAAGAAGGAGGTCACGGGTGACCTTAGAGAGAGCAGTCTCGTTAGAGTGGAGGGGACGGAAGCCAGATCGGAGGGGGTCTAGGAGAGAATGGGAGTTAAGGAATTCTAAGCAGCAATTGTAGGTGACTCGTTCTAGGATTTTGGAAAGGAAGGGTAGTAGGGAGATAGGGCGATAACTGGAGGGGGAAGTGGGGTCAAGAGCGGGTTTTTTTAGGATGGGGGAGACGTGGGCATGTTTGAAGGCAGAGGGGAAGAAGCCATTGGAGAGTGAGTGGTTAAAGAGGCAACCAGAGTTGTCTCTGAGTCGCTTGCCTCAGTTACCCCATCTGTAAAGTGGGGATTAATTCTGCGAGCCCCATGTAGAAAGAACATGGACCGTTTCCAAGCCAATTACCCAATAATCCGAGTGCCTGGTACATAGTAAGCTCTTAATACCACAATTATTTCATAGTAAGTGCTTAACAAATAACGTTGTTAATTACAAAGTTTGGGTTAGATATTCAGAAAATAAAGATTTTTTTTTAAATGGAATTTGTTAAGCACCATTCTAAGCTCTGGGGTAGGTGCAAGGAATCAGGCCAGACACAGTCCCTGTCCCACATGGGGCTCACAGTCAAGTAGGAAGGAGAACAGCTATCAAATCCCCATTTTGTAATTGAGTGCTATGGGGCTAGTATAGCAGAATTTGTTTTCTAGCTCCTTGAATGCCTTTTTGTAAAGAAAATAACACCAAATAGCTCATAATCCATCAGTACTGCACATAGGTTCAGCTGCCTCTTCAGCATCTGAGAAACCATCCTGGGTTGCCAGCTAACTATAGAATTTTAATTTAAAGTTGTGAGGGGCCAGAGGGGGAGATATGTGCTACCAAAAGGCAGGTTATGTATTTGATTTGCTGAGCCATTTCACAGTCTCCTTTGATTTTAAGTTTCTTCTGAAAATTTCTCCTCTGTTCTACTTAGAAGCCCCATACAATCAAGAGAAACCTCCCTTGATTTAGAAATCAGCCATTTGGGGACTCTAATTAGAACAGGGAATTCTTTAATCTTAGAAAAATGTGAA
The DNA here is from genome assembly GCF_004115215.2 of Ornithorhynchus anatinus. NCBI lineage: Eukaryota > Metazoa > Chordata > Mammalia > Monotremata > Ornithorhynchidae > Ornithorhynchus > Ornithorhynchus anatinus. The sequence continues at coordinate 15,545,455 of NC_041741.1, read as the reverse complement.
CTAAAGCAGCTTCAGCTTTATTTTTCAGGACAGAGGCTGTTTTTAAAGTTTATTCCGAGTGAATTAGAAAAAGACAAATGGGTTCACCCCTCCCCCCAACCAACCCATAGAAAAGAGCCAACTCCAGGTTTAACAAGAAGGATCAAAGAGTTGTTGAAAGTGCCACTCTTCCTTCTCAGTGAGAGCCAATCTTTCTGTTGGTTTGTCTCTGAGTCTGGTTTCCTTTAGCCATTCTCAAAGGCCCAAGTTCTTGGCAACTGAACGCCCCCATCCTCTCTCTCATCTCCTCATCCCTTCACCCATCTGGGCTCCACACCAGAAATACCCATTCTTGCCAATGACATCACTGGGGCCCAAGGATAGACAATCTACAGGAACTAGCCAGAGAGCAATGCCATCTAAGCTATCATAAAACCCCCTGGAAATCCTTGTAACAATAAATATCAGGGCAGATTCCCAAAGCCCCTCTCAGGAACACACATGGATAGTTTCCAGTTCTCTACCACTCTTGGCTATGGGAGAAAGAGTGTCAAGAAGAGGCAGAGCCATTCCATTCCTAGCTTGGGCAGTGACTAGCGAGTGGAAGGCAATCTGCTACAAGTCAAAACTGACCTGTGCTGGACAGCAGCGGCATGGAAGAGAGTCGAGGGCAGAAACTTGATTTTACTGTGCAGAAGAAGGCAATGATAAATACTCCTGTAGTTTTCCTAAGAAAACTCTAATACACTACCAGAACAATTGCATGGAGGTGGGGTGTTCTGGGAGAGATGTGTCCATGGAGTCACTACGGGGGGTGATGACTCCATGGCATACATCAAGACAAGATCCCAAAGAAAGGAAGCTCTCTTCCTCCAGAACCCATTTGCTTAAAGCAGCATGGGCTAGTGGCAAGTGCACCGCTTGGTAGTCAGAGGCCCTGTGTTCTAATCCCGGCTCTACCCCTTGTCTGCTGTGTGGCTGTGGGCGTCACATCACTTCTCCGTGCTTCGGTTACCTCATCTGTAAAATTGGGATTAAGATTGTAATCTCTATGTGGGATAGGGACTATGTTCAATCTGATTATCTTGTGTCTACCCCAGCACTTAGTACAATGCCTGGCAACTAGTAAGTGCTTAATAAATACCACAGTTATTATTGTTAAAAAAACGAAAGAGTACAAACACCCCCTGAATTACCTCTTTCTTCCTTATCCTGTGCAGGTCAGGATTCTCCTCTCCCTTCCTCATTTATTTTTTTGATGGGATTTGTTAAGCACTGTTCTAAGCACTGTGGAAGGCACAAGCTAATCACGAAGCCCTCATGGGGCTCACAGTCTTAATCCCCATTTGACAGACAACAGAGCTGAGGCACAGAGAAGTTAAGTGACTTAAGGTCATACAGCAGACATGTGGTGAAACTGTGATTAGAACTCAGGTCCTTCAATCTCCCAGACCGGCGCTCTATCCACTCGGCAACACTATTGCTCATTTGAAAGCTGCCATCGAGATTAATCCGAGGGAACGATCGTGCCAAAAGCAAATGCCGAGAATGACCTTATCCAAATGCAGTCAGTCAGTTAGTTTACTCGTAGAGCCTTACCTCTGTACAGAGCATATGTACTCAGACACAACTCTCTGGCTACAAGCCGAGCCCTTACAGCCTTTAGAAGGGGGAACAGACAATTGAATAAATTACAGATGCAGAAAAGTAGAGTTAAGGTTATGTACATAAATACTTTGGGGCCTGCCGGTATCAGAGTGCTTAATCTGTATCAAACGTGTCAAAGTCTTCATATGACTGTAATTTTAATTGTACTGTTACTTCTCCCAACAGTGTGTAGTAAAGTGGCCTCTGACGCGGTAGAAAGTGGCCCAATAAATACAATTGATTGATCAAACAGTAACACAGTAAAATGCACAGGTTGACAACAGAGGGGAAATCGGATAGGGGTCATGAGTCGCTCAGTAAGGAAGGCCTCTTGGAAGAGATGTGATTTTAGGGGAGTTTTGAAGGAGGGGAGAGTGGTGGTACTGTTGGAAATGAAGGGGGAAGGGAATGTCGGGTCAGGAGGAAGACGGGCGTCAAAGTGTTTGCCAATGAGATCGAGGTATAGAAGAGTGGATGACATTAGAATGGAGTGTTGCTGATGGGATTGTAGGAGATCAGAGAGGTTGGGTAGGAGGGGCAGAGAGCTGATCGAGTGAACTTTCAGTTGATTCCAAGCCTCACCTTGGGCAGTTTGGGAGCAGCATTTCCATAGGGCCCATAATAATAATGATGGTATTTGTTAAGCACTTATGTGCCAGAGCACTGTTCTAAGTGCTGGGTAGATACAGGGTAATTATGTGCCAGGCACTGTACTAAGCACTGGGGTGGATATAAGCAAGTTGGGTTAGACACAGTCCCCATTCCACAATCTCAATCCCCATTTATAGATGAGGTAATTGAAGCCGCAAAGATGAGAAGTGAACTTGCCCAAGGTCACACAGGCAGACAAATGCAGAGCCAGGATTAGAGCCCATCACCTTGACTCCCAGGCCCTGGGTCCATCCACTGCCACCACGTTGCTATCTCAATCTAGAGCCTCGTTTAATCAGCTAGTTACAGGGAATTCTGCTGGGATGAAACATCAGCCTGAATACACATTTCATGAGTCTAGATTCTCTCCGCCACTTGGAAGCAGCGTGGCCCAGGGGACAGAACCACACTGGACAGTGTCCACAGACCCCTCCATATTCCTCCTTCCAAGAATGAGTAAGGATAGGAAGTTTCCACAAAGCAAACCCCAATTTCCAACCGGTTCAGGCCACTACTACCACCACCCCCTCGGTGATTCTTAGATAAGCACCTAAACCGCAAAAGAATCATTCAGGGCCCAGCCATACTTTCTTCTTCCCAAACCCAGCTGCAGGAAGCTTAGAGGGGACTATATCTCCCTCCCCTTTCCTCAGCTTCTGCAAACACACCCCTCCGGCAACCAGGGGGAGCCCCCCCTCACACACTTCCAAATGCAGACCCCCAGTGTTCAACGACCAACAGCTCCTAAATAGAAAAATGGTCATAATCTCAACTAGGTAACCAAAATGAAAGGCCTCACACCCCAACCACCTTTCCCTTTTCTCTCCCAAGCTCCCCCACCAAGGGTTAATTTTCCCTTTAACCCACGATTCTTTCTACTTTCCTGAAAACATCCAGTATACAATCTTCAGAGAATGACAGGTCCAGTCCCCTCACGGATTTCCAATCCAAGGAAAACCTGACACAAAGCCCACATGATTTCTTTCCTCTTTCTCTGGGAAGACTTGATCCTACTACCTCCTAGCCTGATACATCGTCTCCTAAAAACCATTCCATCCAACTCTAATTTTAAAAAGGCGTGAGTGGCTTCTCCACAGTTAACTAGCCCACACCCCCTTTCCCATTCACCTCCTGTGATTGGCTGTGTTCCAGGTGGGGGCCACAAACTAAGTACCTGAAATTTAAGCCACTTTAAGTTTAAATTTATTTTGTTCTCTCAAAGGCTGAGTACAGTGCTGTGCCCATAGGAGTGCTCAATAAAATAGAATTGATTGACTGATTAGCTTGCCCTGGGAGAGGAGGTACCCCAGGAGTAAGCTTTTATCTGTTCTATTCACTTTTGAGGTTGTTTGTAACACACACACACACACTTTTTGTGCATGTCTAGCTTTAGCCATAGTCATGTCACAAATTACAATAATCTAGGTGGCTACAATCACAATGAGACAGAATCGTGAATCTTTCCCCATATATTTGACTGCAAACCCTTGTTTAGGTTATTATACTATAATATCTCACAGATATGGTTCTGCCTTTAACAACCCTCCAGCGATGATTTTTATGCAACACCATTACGGAATAATGCACTGGCATTGATTCTACTGATCTTATCTGCTGAAAAGAGAACAACAGGAAACAGACTTAAATTGCAGCAGGAGCCTTTCAAATTAAATAAAAAATTTTTCTGCGGCATTTTCTAAGCACTTACTATGTGCCCGGCCCAGTATTGAGCACTGGGGTAAATACAAGCTAATCAGGTTGGACACAGTCCATGTCACCTGTGGAGCTGAGTGTCTTATTCCCAGTTTTACAGATGAGGTAACAGAAGCACAGAAAGGTGAAGTGATTTTTCCCAAGGTCATACAACAGACAAGGGTCGGGGTCGGGATTAGAACACATGTCCTTCTGACTTCTCGTCTCATGTTCTCTCCATTAGGCCACACTGCTTCCCACTAGACCGTACTGCTTCCCTAGTGAGAATTACATTACATGAGAGATATAGTTAGCTATTATATGAATGATATTATTAGTGAGCTTCACCAACTGGGCAATCCAGCCTTGTATTTTATCTCTCTGACTATGCTCAAGGCACTTGGATGACCTTCTAATAACCCTAACTTTTCCCTCAATTCCCTTGGCTTGCTCTCCAGTGACCCAGCATGAATCCCTGGTTCATCAGTTCATCTAAACCCTCCTTGGTGTTTTTGGCTGCATAACTTCTTAGGTCAATTTTCTGATTAGGGGACTCAGCTATTATCCTGAAATGCTGAATTGGATTCCTGAGGGAGAGAGTGGCCTTTCCATCTCTGGAAGTTAGTGACAAGGAATAAGAAGCCACATGAATCAGAAGGTTAGGGCAGTCAGTCAATCAATCAATCAATTGTATTTATTGAACACTGCACTAAGCACTTGGAAGGTTACAATACAACAAGAGTTGGTAAACTTGTGCTCTGACCACCACAAGCCTACAGTCTAGAGGGAGAGAGAGACATTAATAGGGTCAGAAAGATAACAGTAATAATAATGTGCAGTGTTTGTTAAGTGCTTTACTGTGTGCCAGGCACTGTATTGAGTGCTGGGGTAGATACAAGGTGATCGGGTTGGACACAGTCCCTGTCCCTCATAAGGTTCACAGTTTTAATCCCCATTTTACAGATGAGGTAACTGAGTCACAGAGAAGTAGCTCAAAGTCTCACAAGAGACAAGTGGTAGAGCCAGGTTTAGAATCCAGGACCTTTTGACTTCCAGGCCCATCTTTATCCACTAGACCACGTTGCTCCTATTAAAGCAATTTACTGACCCCACACAGTTATCAGTAGCAAAACTTCCCAACCCCCACAATATTCTTCCTCCAGAAAGCTACGGGATTCTTTCAAGGAAAAAAGAAGAAGTAAGTTCCTAAGGTCACATGGTTCAGTGGTCATTTCAAAACCGGGTGCACATTTAAATAGAATATACCAAAGATGCAGTTCAGAATGGAAGGCTAGTTTCTCAGATGATAATTTGAACTCCTAATTACTTGTTCTGTCTAGGAAATTTGGGTGCAAATTTTTGTAAATTTAGTCCCTTGTGTATAGACAATGCAGTTCACGGTGAAATGTTTGGCAAGAGGATTATACAGTTACAGTAAGTGACTGCACATGACGTTTGTTTGTGGTTACAAATTAGATCCTTGTAGAACCTAGGGTTTTGAACAACAAAATGTTATCAAAATAAAGCCAAACACACAATAAATTCTTGACTTTAGCTCAACTCCAATGTAAAATCTATCCTATATTTCCTATCTAGAGAAGCAGCGTGGCTCAGTGGAAAGAGCATGGGCTTGGGAGTCAGAGGTCATGGGTTCAATTCCCAGCTCTGCCACTTGTCAGCTGTGTGACTGTGGGCAAGTCACTTAACTTCTCTGTGCCTCAGTTACCTCATCTGTAAAATGAGAATTAAGATTGTGAGCCTCACATGGGACAACCTGATTACCCTGTATCTACTCCAGCGGCTAGAACAGTGCTCTGCACATAGTAAGCGCTTAACAAATACCAACATTATTATCTTAGCTGGTGGAGTTATTTTTTAATAGTATTTCTTAAGCTCTTACTATGTGTCCGGCACTGTACTAAGCACTGGAGTAGATACAAGATAATCAGGTTGGACACTGTCCATGTTCCCAATGGGATTTAAAGTCTTAATCCCTATTTTTTACAGATGAGATAACTAAGGTGCACAGGAGTGGAAGTGACTTGCCCCAAAGTCACACGTGGCAGTGCTGGGATTAAAATCCAGGTCCTCTTGACTCCCAAGCCCATGCTTTATCCACTAGACCACACTTCTCCTAAAGCTACAGAAGATGAAAATCCACTCTGTCTTCATGATGTGATGCCTATTTATCAAGATCTAACTTCTTTATGGCAAGCTGGTTGAGACGCCGTATGGTCTAGTAGACAGAGCACGGGCCTGGGAGTCAGAGGACTCTGGTTCTAATCCCAGCTCAGCCACAAACCTTCTATGTGACCTTGGGCAAATCACTTTACTCCTCTGTGCCTCACTGTTCTTATCTGTAAATAGGAATTAAATATCTGCTCTCCTTCCTATTTAGACTATGAACCCCAGGCGGGGACAGGGACTATGTCCAATCTGATGACTTGTACCTACCCGGCACTTAAAAAAAATGCTTGACACATAGTAAGTGCTTGACACATACATTAAAAATGTTTGAATGCGCAAGAGTGGTCAGGTGTTCTAGTCAAAGAAAATCATCACAATTATACCCCAGGTTCCAGCCCACCCCATAATACATACAACCCAGGATACAACCATTGGAGTTTGATACCTAACCCCGTGTTACAGCCACCGAGGATAACAGTACTAATAATTACAATTATTATTATCATATTTGTTGAGCACATTCTATGAGCCAAGCACTATACTAAGCACTGGGGTAGATCCAATATATTCAGTTGGACACAGTCCCTATCCTATATAGGCCTTACAGTCTAAATAGAGGGAGCTACATACAACTCAGAGCTATAGACGTTTGTGGTTTGACATTTAACAGTTGTAGGCATCATTGTAAATTGGCTAAACAAATGGAAATTTATGCTCTCTTCACCATTTGCAAGGATCTAGGGATTAAGAAGTACTTGCGATTATTTTAAAGAAAGATGAATTATAAAAATGATTGAAGAAGAACCTGTAGAGAGAGGAGTTCAAAGGTGAATGGAGGGGGTTTCAGAGGAGTTGGACTACAGAGATATTTGTATGAAGGCAAGAAGAAGGCTGTTATCAAATCCAAATCGGACAAATTCTTCACTAAAGTTGAAAAAACACCACTGCAGTCCAACATGGTTCTACTTTGGCAGCCTCCTACAGATAATTACACTACAACTTCTCATTTAGTAATGCTCTGATGCTAGGCTTTGAATTACTTCTACAAAGATTCAACTATAGTTTAGTGGGTTTAATAGAACAGTATAAAGCCTATGAAGGAATTTCATTATTATTTTTCCAGGGGCTTTGGGACAGAGGCCAATTTATAACATGAAAGTCTACAGGAAACATACCACCACAATATAGTTGTTCAATATACATCCACGTGTTGAGGAACATGTCACGGCTCTAGCATGGATAAAATCTGCACATTCGTCCCTCCATTATGCCAGAGTACAGAACAGTCCAGCTTCTAAAACCAGACCACTGAGTCCCTAGCCATTTAAGAAGACAAAAGAAAATGGGAAGCAGCATTGCCTAGTGGAAGAGCACAATCCTGGGAATCCTAGTTTCCAATTCTGGCTCCTCCACTTGTTCTGCTGTGGATCTGACCTTGGCAAGTCACTCCACTTCTCTGTGCCTCAGTTACTCAACCGTAAAATGGAGATTAAGACTGTGAGCCCCAAGTGGGACAGGGACTCACCTGATTAGCTTGTATCTGCCCCAGCGTTTGGTACAGTGTCTGACATATAGTAAAGGTTTAACAAATATGACTGAAAGAAAAAAGTTTCAGAGCCCCCAGGTTTGGAGCCACGTTCCAGGGTGCCACGTTCCAGGGTGAAGCTGCCCAGGGAGGAAGAAGGGAATAAAGAAGGGAGGATGGGAAGACAAGAAAAAGGAGCCAGAGGAGAGCGAAATGTAATCTCCTCAGCTTAGCTAATTAACCAGAAATTCCTTCTTGGTGCACTTAGCTAACTCCGGGGAGAACTCTCACCAACCAGCATCATGGAAACTCAGCCATTCTGAAGCAAGCTGTTTAGTTGGCTCCCATGTTTGATATTCCTGGAACTACATTAAACACCCCTGGGTGAAAAATGCTGCCAAGGGATTTAGCCTGAAGCAGCATGGCTTAGTGGAAAGAGCACAGGCTTGAGAGTCAGAGGTCATGGGTTCTAATCCTGGCTCCGCCACTTGTCTGCTGTGTGACCTTGGGCAATCCATTTAACTTCTCTGTGCCTCAATTCCCTCATCAGTAAAATGGGGATTAAGACTGTGAGCCCCACGTGAGACAATCTGATTACCTTGTATCTACCCCAGCACTTAGAACAGCGCATGACATAGAGTAAGCACTTAACAAATACCGTAATTATTCATTATCATTAGAGATGACTACTGCAGAGGAAGAAAGGAATAACAAAGCCGCTCCAAGCCACTGGGTTATTCCCCCTGAAGTTTCCCCGCTCTCTCAGAATTGTTTGGCTAGTGGGTGCACAAGCCCATTTCCAAACACCAGAGGTTATGCAACAACTTTTTACCCTATTTCCCTTCCCCCTCCTCACACCCTCAGGAGAGTTCCATGAAAGAGGAGAAGAAAAATGAACAACAAAATGATGATTTTTGTTTTCAAGAAAAAAAATGAAAAAACCACACTAGGGGGTAATCTTGAATCCACCCTGATATTCCAAATGCACTATGAATCCCCGGCCATCATTAGGTTAAAGACACCAGAGAGGTCACGGAGATTTTGTATAAGTAGGAGGCTAGCTGGTTCGATGTCCCTCGACAGGACATGAATAATCAATCATAATTTACTGAGTGTTAATACTGCATTATCCTTCTGTTATTGGAACAGTTGGGAAGCTACAGAAGGTGCAGGGAAGGGCAATCATGATGTTCAAGGGGATGGAGCAGCTTCCGTACAAGAGTCGATGAGAGGGTCTACCAAAAGGGCTTAACACAGTGCTCTGCACATAGTAAGCACTCAATAAATACCATTGATGTTGATGAAAGAGGAGACATGATTGAAGGCTGGAAAACCAAGAAGGGTGTGGACAAGGCAAATGTGGATTTATTGTTCACCAAATCCCACAAGAGGATGAAGGGATCCCACTGAACCTTCAAGGAGGTAGGTTCAAAACAAACAAAGGGAAATAACTCTTCCCACAGTGGGTGGTAAGCATGTGGAATTTGTTAGCACACAAATTTGGGCCGGCTGAAAGAGGGGATTGGGTAAATCCATGGATGGACGGTCTATAATGAGTTGAGAGAAAGAGAGGGAGAGGAGAAAAATCAGTGTTGATCAATGTCTCCTCTATAGATAATGATAGTAATAATCATCACAGTAATGGTAATAATAATAATTGTATTTGTTAAGTGCTTACAAATGCCAATCACTGTTCTAAGTTGATCAGGTGGACACAGTCCCTGTCCCGCATGAGGCTCACAGTCTAAGTAGAAGGGAGTAGGATTGAATCCCCATTTTACAGATGAGGTAACTGAGGCACAGAGAAGTTAAATGACTTGCCCACAGTCATACAGCAGACCCATGGAAGAGCCGGGATTAGAACCCAGATCCTCTGGCTCCAAGGCCCATGCTCTTTCCAATAGGCCATGCTGTTTCTTAGATCTTAGCATAGTTATCAAGGCAGACAGCCATTTATCTTCCAATTCCTCCAAATACTGTTGCATTGTTTGAGGCAAGAGTTCTGAAAAATATGATCTATTGGTCTGATCCAGTATGGCATTAATTTTTTATATGATATTTGTTAAGCATTTATTATCTGCTAGACACTGTCCTGAAGATAGATACAAGCTAATCAGGTTGGACACAGTCCATGTCCCATGGGGGGTTCACAGTCTTAATCCCCAGTCTACGGATGAGGGAACTGAGGCCCAGAGAAGTGAAGTGACTTGACCAAGTTCACACAGCAGACGAGTGGCAGAGCTAGGATTAGAATTCAGGTTTTCTGACTCCCATACTCTATCCACTAGACCATGCTGCTTCTAATGGTCAACATGTGAGAAAAGTGTCTAGGAATCCTGAGGATCACAAGCTGAGCATGAATCGCTTTATGATGCTACTTTTTTACCTTACCAAAGCAATTGATTTACTAACAGTCGTTAACTTTAAGAAGAGTCACTATACTGAGGATGTCACCCATTAGCTGTTTCTCACTGAAAACAGAACTGGGAAAAACAGATCACTGGTCTTGGAGTCAGAAGACCTGGGTTCTACTTCCAGCTCTGCCACTTGTCTGCTAAGTGACCTTGGGCAAGTCCCATCATTTCTCTGGGCCTCAGTTACTTCACCCATAAAACATAACAATATAACAATAAGCAAACACAATCCCTGCCCACAAGGAGATGTCGCTCTTTCTTCTCCAGAACAAATGACAGTTCTGACAGAAAGCAGCATGGCTCAGTGAATAGAGCAAGGGCCTGGGAGTCAGAAGGATTTGGGTTCTAATCGCCTCTCCACCACCTATCAGCTGGGTGACTTTGGGCAAATCACTTCACTTCTCTGGCCCTCAGTTACCTCATCTGTAAAATGGGGGTAAAGGCTGCTTTGTCCCCATGTGGGACAGGGAGTAGGCCAATCTGATTGGCTAGATCTACCCCAGAGTTTATACAATGCCTGGCACATAGTAAGCGCTTATCAAATGCCATTTAAAAAAAAATAAAAAGGAAAGGAACTTGTTTATCAATTGGTCATATTTATTGAGTGTTTACTGTGTGCAGAGCACTGTCCTGTTCAGAGAAGTACAATATAACAGAGTTGACATATTCACTGCCCACAAGGAGATCCAGAACTAGTAGTGTCTGAAGCCTACACTGTTGATCTCCATTACTTCAGGAAAGTTCATTAAAAAAACATCCATTTGGGATGAAGGATCAAAATAGGTGTGGAGTGGGCAGCTTTGAGTTTGAACTAGACTATTTTGATCTTTCATCCCAAATAGATGCTTTTAAATGAACTTTCCTGAAGTAATGGAGACCAACAGTAGGCTTCAGACACTAACAACTCTGGATCTCTGCTCCCCCTGGTCCTTCTAGACCATAAATTCACTGAGGGCAGAGAATGGGTCTACCAACTCTGTTATTTTGTACCCTCCCAAGCGCTTAGTACAGTGAGTTACATACAGTAAGTGCTCAATAAATACGATTGATTTACTGAGGGAAAGACTCTATCATCACACTTCACCTAAAAAACCAATTTTCCCCTTTTGCCTCCTTTCTCCCTCTCCCAACATGGAGGAGAAAAGCTGTACTTTTAAGATAACAAAAGAGGCTGTCATGCTAGAAGTTAGTGGTTAGCCACATGATGACCCAAGCAATACCAAGATGGGTTTTGCGGGGTGAACTTTTGAGTCCAGGAAATAGATATCAATACCATAAAGATTGGACTTGTGGTCCCGTTACTGTAAAATATAATTTTGTGAGAAAGTTTGGGGTCTTTTTTTTTTCTAGCTGGTGGGTCAGTCCAATCTCTCAGAAATATAATTACCATTCTTCCATTCTACTTGATCCAATCATCTCCCACAGGATTTAGTCTTATCAAATGTGTCTGAAGCTTACTTGGTCTACTTAGATGGCTGGAATACCAGTCCAGGTCTCATGAGGTGGCTAGTACAGGAGCCAAACCAAGAGAGGATAATAATGAAGATAATAATAATCACTGTGGTATTTGTTAAGGGCTTACCATATGCCAAGCATACTACTAAATGCTGCAGTGGATACAAACAAACAGGGTTGGACACAGTCCCTGCCCCACATGGAGCTCACAATCTCAATCCCCATTTTTCAAATGAGGAAACTGAAGTCCAGAGAAGTAAAGTAAAGCCCAAGGTCACACAGCAGACAAGTGGAGGTGCCGGCATTAGAAGCCGTGACCTTCTGATTCTGGCCATGAGGGAGAAGGACCACAGCAAGGGGAAGAGCCTCCTAGGTCATGGCCAAAGGCCAGAGGAATGAAACATCCCCCAGGACACACACATCCCCCTGTGACACACTTCTACATAACCTAACTACTTGGGTCTGTTTGTTTTTATGGTATTTGTCAAGCACTTACCATGTTCCAGGCACTGTACTGACAGCTGGGATAGGTACAACCTAATCAGTACCTGTCCCACATGGAACTCCAGTCTTAATCCCCATTTTAAGGTGAGATAACTGAGGTCCAGAAAAGTGAAGTGACTTGCCCAAGGTCCCACAGCAGACTAGTGGCAGAGTCAGGATTAGGACTCAGGTCCTTCTGGGAGAAAAGGAAAGGAAGGTTTAGTCAGAAAAAGCCTCTTGGAGGAGGTGTAAGGCTCTGAAGGAGGGGAGAGTAATTTTCTGTAAGGTATGAGGAGGGAGGGCATTCCAGGCCAGAGACACTGTGTGGGTGAGAGGTTGGCAGCAAGGTACAGTGAGAAGGTCCGTGTTAGAGGAGAGCAGCACATGTGAGCTGGGTTGTAGTAGGTGAAGAGTGAGCTGATGGATCAAACTGAGCCAAATGCAATCATTCAGGTGTTTCCTTCCTTTTCTATTTTATAACAGTGCTTGACACATAGCCAGAGCTTAAAAAAGACATAATACTAACAATATTTTCCTCTTCTTGCCATCGTCTTTCCAGGACCTTTGAGTCCGTGAGGATCCGAACTCGAAGAAGGAGACCCCAACCCAAGAACAATGGCAATCGTAGCTTACTCCCCCCCGTTCCCCCCGGACATTGGTGGCACAGGGCTCAGGTAGTGGTCATCAACACCGTCCAAGGGAAAGTTGTGCCTATCCATCCCAAAAGAGGGCAAGAGGCAAAAGACCACCGGCCCCCTGAGTGAGCCCCAGGGCCTCGGCTGACATCTGACAGTTTGGTCTTTTCTGGCTGGTCCAAGAATCCACCCGGGGTGTTTCCTTGTCCTAGACAAAAGAAATAAGATGATGACTTCTAAGTAGCTGGAAAAAATGGGTCACGTCTTGGCGGATGCTGAAGAAAATGAAGCTAATGTAAATATGATTGTGCAACCTTCTAGAACTTAACAGCAAACATCTGCCCCCTTCTCGGAGCTCTGAATTTTGCCATTTCTTTTTCAATAAACTCTTTTAAGAGGACAGGTTCTCCTCACCTGAAACCCGGAAGAACTTTTCTTCTGGGGGGGAAAGCAGAAGATGCAGCCCTTAGGACTGAAAATTTTGTAGTCCACATTCCGGCTCGCTTTGATCCTACTCAAGCATACCTCAGAGCAGAAAGACCACCCACTGCAAAGATAAATAGCACAACTTTCCACGTCCCCTTTCCAAAGCCTGTTATTCAAACCATACCAACTTGCCTAAAATCCTCGGCGTCCCTACTGCGCCGTTGAAATGACATTCAGCAGATACTGACTTCCAAGCCCGTGACTGGGTAGTTGAAAATCGACTTTTAAATGTGATGAACTGCCCAGTATTCAACAGCAATTAAAGAAGAAAGCCTGAGGAAAGGGAGAAGAGGGAAGGGGAGAGGAAAAAACTCGGGGGGGGGGGGGAGTCTCTGAACTTGGACCACAGTCCTCCAGCTCTGAATGTTACTTATTAAAACAGTCAGTGCTGACAGAAAGAGAATTCAGAGTCTGCTTCTACTCTTCAGCTCTCTCAGTAGAGCTGATGTCCTAACCACCAGTAATCCAGAAGCCCCCGAGACAGGCTCAAGGAGGAGGGTTTGAGCAATTTTCCTTCTTCTTCTCATCCTCTCCCGCCTACAGCTAAAATGATTCAGACACATCCCAGGGCAGAGTGAATGTGTGGGAGAATGGGAAGAGGAAAGCAATCTCAGAAACTTAATGAACTTCTTGGGGCACCCAACTTGGCTAAACAATTTCCAGAATCCACCTTTACTGATGACAACATCTGTAAAATGGGGATTAAATCTTACACTCTCCTACTTAGACAATGAGCCCCACATAGAACAGGGATTGTGTCCAACCTGATTATCTACCCCAGCACTTAGTACAGGTCTTGGCACATAGGAAGTACTTAAAGAAATGCAATTATTATTAGTGATATCATTATGTTTTGGTATTGGTTAAGCACTTATTATGTGTCAAATACTCTTCTAAGTTCAGTGATAGGCACAGGTTAATTAATATTAATGTCTGTTTACTTGTTTTGATGTGCATATATATCTACTTGTTCTGTTTTGTTTTGTTTTGTTTTGTTGTCTCCCCCGTTTAGACTGTGAGCCTGTTATTGGGCAGGAATTGTCTCTATGTGTTGCCGAATTGTACATTCCAAGCACTTAGTACAGTGCCCTGCACATAGTAAGCACTCAATAAAAATGACTGAATGAATGGATGAATCTATAATTCTATTTATTTATATTGATGCTATTGATTCCTGTTTACTTGTTTTGATGTCTGTCTCCCCACTTCTAGACTGTGAGCCCATTGTGGACGGGGATTGTCTCTCCTTGTTGCTGAATTGTACTTTCCAAGTGCTTAGTACAGTGCTCTGTACACAGTAAGTGCTCAATAAATGTGACTGAATGAAGTCAGTCACAGTCCTTGTCCCACATGGGGATCCCAGTCTTAATTCTCATTTTCAAGATGAGATAACAGAGGCACAGAGAAGTGAAGTGACTTGTTCAAGGTTACACAGCATGGGGCTCACGGTCTAACTATCATTATGAGATTGGAGCCATCTTGCTCTTCAGAAGGGCTATGATAGTAGGTATAGGGCCATATTGCTTCTTTAATGATGTGTAGAATTTCATGGCTTTTGTGGCTTACTGGATAGAGCACGGCCCTGTAGTAGGGAGGACCTGGGTTCTAATCCCAGCTCCACCACTTGCCTGCTGTGTTACCTTCTGCAAGCCACTTCACTTCTCTGTGCTTCAGTTACCTCATCTGTAAAATGGGGATTCAATCCTACTCCCTCCTACTTAGACTGTGAGCCTCATGCAGGACAGGGACCGTGTCCAACCTGATCAACTCAGAACAGTGATTGGCATTTGTAAGCGCTTAACAAGTACAATTATTATTATCATTACTATTACTATGATGATTATTATTATCATTATCTATAGAGGAGCCATTGATCATCACTGATTTTTGTTTATATTGCCCTCCTAATTTGTTTATATCTACTCCAGCACTAAGTACAGTGTCCAATGCTTAGTAAGCGCTTAACAAATACCATAGTTATTATCGTTATTATTACTATCATCACTTCACCATTCCAGCACCTGCCTCGATTTACTTGTCATTTCAGAGGGCTCTGTAAGCTGCTCTTCTGTGGAGAACACAAGGTACCATGAGGTTCTTATGATGCAGTAATCATTTTGACCCAAATAGGGTCTTCTTGCTTGGGTTCATCTCACTGCACTTCATTCATTCATTCAACCATATTTATTGAGCGTTTACTGTGTGAAGACCACTGCACTAAGCAATTGGGAGCATACAATATGAGAAGCAGCATGGCTTAGTGGAAAGAACTTAGGCTTGGGAGTCAGAGGTCATGGATTCTAATCCCTGCTCCACCATTTGTCTGCTGTGTGACCCTGGGCAAGTCACTTCACTTCTCTGTGCCTCAATTCCCTCTTCTATAAAGGGATTAAGACTGTGAGCCCCACGTGGGACAAGCTGATTACCTTGTATCTATCCCAGCACTTAGAACAGTGCTTGGCACATAGTAAGTGCTTAACAAATACCTTTATTACTATTATTACAATATAACAATAAACAGACACATGATTCCTTCCCTGCAACAAGCTTACAGTCTAGAAGGGGAGAAACACTGAACCATTCTTGGTGGCTTTGACTGACCTTGCCAAATGTCTTGATGCCCGCCGGGAAAAGAGGGTCGTGGAGAAATGTCCATTTGCAGTTTAAGTTGGAAATGGAGTTCCTTGTTCCAACAGAGCTGCTGGAATGTTAACTGCGGACCTTCTTGCATAGAGCAGAATAAGAAAGACCCCAGGGGAAGGGAGAGGTAGTTTGTGACTTAGCATGAGCTCTTAACTTCTCTGAGCCTCACTTACCTCATCTGTAAAATGGGGATGAAGACTGTGAGCCCCTTGTGGGACAGGGACTCTGTCCAACCCGATTTGCTTGTAACTAACCCAACCTTCAGTACATTGCCTGGCACATAGTAAGTGCTTAACAAATGCCATAAATAAAACAAAAATACACATAGCCTTTAGTGTTTCTAACTATTTAGGACCATTATGTTCCATCCAAAGAGCTCCAATTCTTGGACTACTTTGAAAAGGTTTTATTGGATTACTACATCCCTAGGTGCTGGGTAATTTCAGAATAACGAACAGCGCTTGAACTCTGTCTGCGAACAAAATCAGGCCAATTACAACTCCAGATCAGATCCTGAGGTCTGAGACAATTCCCCACCCCCAACTACATGTGGCCACTGTAAAATTGCCCAAGTGTATTTGAGGTGATTTCTCCTCTCTCTAACCTAAAGGCTTAGGCTTACTGGGTAAGAGCTGAGGTAGGACAGTAGTAATCACAGGACCAGTGTCTTGATACAGTGCTGCAAACCAAATCCACTAGAACCAAACTGATCCTTTCCAGTTATTCAATAGTTTCAAGGATCAGAGGGTTTCAAAGAGAGGTCCTAGCCAGCTCCACTTGGAATGGCAAACAAATGCTTCAAAAGGGGATAAAACTAAAATGGAAACTCTTCTTGTGGCCAACAAGAAAATCTACTTCAATTAGATTTTAAAGAGCAATTCATAGATATGAGCCACCTGGAAGAGCAGTAGCCTTGGATATCAGCCCTCCAAAAATGCTCCAAAGTTGAAGAACAGGAATGCCCTTCCTCTTCATATCCCACAGACAATTACTCTCCCCCAACTTCAAAGTTTCATTCAAAGCACATCTCTTCCAGGAGACCTTCCCTGACTAAGCCTTCATTTCTTCTTTTCCCACTCCCTTCTGTGTCACCATAATTTGTTTCCTTCATTCACCCCTCCCTCAGCCCCACAGCATTTGCAGTCTTACATATTCATAATTTATTTATCTGTATTAATGTCTGTCTCTCCCTCTAGACTGTGACCTTATTGTGAAAAGGGAATGTGTCTATCTACACTGTTATATTGTATTCTCCCAAGTGTTTAGTACAGTGCTCTACACAAAATAAGGCTCAATAAAAATTGATTGATTGACTGATCAAAATGAAGGTGAAAAAGTCTGGTACTTTGAGTGCTTCTACAGAAAGCATAATAGTAATAGTTAATCACTCAATTTATCAATGGTATGTATTGAGTGCTTGCTATATGCAGAGCACTGTTCTAAGCACTTGGTAGAGTACAATACAACAGAGTTGGTAGATGTGTTTCCAGCCCATGGGAGCTTGCAATCTAGGATGGGTAGACAGATATTAAAATAAATTACAGATATATATAAAAGTTCCAGATGCTAAGCACTTGCTCTAAACGTTGGGGTAGACAAAAGCCAATCAGATAAATAATGTGTGGCACATTTGTCCCCTTTTGCAAGTCCTGGACTCAAGTTTCAAAGGATCCTTTTTTCCGGTCAAATGTCACAGGGAGGA
Organism: Ornithorhynchus anatinus; assembly: GCF_004115215.2. Taxonomy (NCBI): domain Eukaryota; kingdom Metazoa; phylum Chordata; class Mammalia; order Monotremata; family Ornithorhynchidae; genus Ornithorhynchus; species Ornithorhynchus anatinus. Next base: position 15,527,956 of record NC_041741.1, on the reverse strand, counting down.
ACGGATACATTCATGCAGGAGATAATCAATCAGCTGATGGTAATTATTTTGTGCTTACCTATGTTCAAAGCACTGTACCAAGCACTTGGATGAGTATGTTACAACAGGAGATATGTCTGATGAGCACATTTTAGGTCCCAAATGCAGGTCCCTTTGCTCTACCCCCGTCTCCCCACCCCACAGCACTGGTGTATATATGTATATATCTATAATTATATTTATTTATATGAATGCATGTTTACTTGTTTTGATGTGTATATGTCTATAATTCTACTTATTTATATTGATGCCTCTTTATTTGTTCTGATGTCTGTCTCCCCGTTCTAGACTATAAGCCTGATGTGGGCAGGGATTGTCTCTCTTTATTGCTGAATTGTACTTTCCAAGCACTTAGTTCAGTGCTCTGTACACAGTAAGTCTCAGTAAATACGACTGAATGAATGTATGAAGCTAAGAGTACAAAGTCAACTTGGGGACCACCCATGAAGTAATAGCAACGATCACAAGGTGGGTCCAAATGATCATATTTATTGAGCGCTTACTGTGTGCAGAGCACTGTACTAAGCACTTGGGAGAGTGCAGTATAACAATGTAAAAGACACATTCCCTGCCCACCACGAGCTTGCAGTCTAGAAGGGGACCACGTAGGAACCCAGGGGAAAAGAAAAAGCTCTTACCCACCCAACTGACCACAAACAGCTAGCTGTTCAGCATCAACTGGGATCAAATCCCTGGATTCATCCTCCCATCTTCCTGGTCCTGTCCTTCCCACAAGCCCCCTCAACCCAGTGTATTCATTCAATCCTTCACTGACTCACACATCTCTAGGATTTCAATGTCAGCTTGTTGTGGGCAGGGAACGTGTCTACCAACTCTGTTATACTGCACTCTCCCAAGTGCTTAGTACAGTATACTCTCCCCCTTTAGACTATAAGTTCATAGTGGGTAGGGAATGTGTGTATTTATTGTTATATTGTACTCTTCCAAGAGCTTAGTACAGGGCTTTGCACATAGTAATCGCTCACTAAATATAATCGAGTGAATGAATGAATGTTCTGCACGCTGTTAGTGCTCAATAAATACCACTGATTGATTGACTGTCTTCCCATTCTTAATTCTGGTATACCCATTATTTCATTTTTACCGTCTCCCTCATTAACTATAAACTCCTTGAGGACAGGGACTACATCTTCGACTTCCACTGGGAGATTTCCCCATGTGCCTTAGTCAGCACATGATATACTCAATAAATGAAGTTAGCAGTCCCTAGTTAGAAGTGAGGCACCAATAGAATACGTTGTTTGGGGGGCGGGGTGTTGGGGGGCTTGGTTTTTGTATTTATTCCCTAAACAGAACATAAACAAGATGACTGCTTTGTGATTCTGTGGACATCCTGTTTACATAGTGAGTGGAGAGTCTTTTTTTTTTACAAAAAAGCCCATAATTATGTTTATATGAATCCTACAGTAGAATGCCAGGAGTCTTTGCCATGGAAGCTAATGCACACCCAATTACCCAGGGCTGCTGGCTGCAAATCGATGGGCCGTCTGTTTCTTGGGCAGAGACAAATTCCTTCACGAACTACTATCAGCATTCCAGTGGTTCCCATTTATTAGGCTGCCATTTGATCAAAGCTGTTTTCTTTTCACACATTCTGTGACGTCCTGTCCTATTTACACATCCTGCTCTGTGCAACTGTCTGGGGACGATCAACGGCATCCACCTCGATTAAACAATTATCAACGTCTTATCTGAGGAGCAGCGCAGCCTAGCAGAAACTGCGTGGGACGTGGGAGTCAGAGGACCTGGGTTCTAATCCTGGCTTTGCCACATATCTGCTGTGTGTCCTTGGGAAGGTCATTTAACTTCTCCATGCCTCAGTTCCCTCATCTGCCAAATGGGTTTTGATCATTCAATCAAATTTCAATCATATTCACTGAGCACTTACTGTGTGCAGAACACTGTACCAAGGACTTGGGAGAGTACAATAGAACAATAAACAGACACATTCCCTGCCCACAATGAGTTTAGAGTCTAGAAGGGGAGAAGTCTCCTACTTAGATTGTGGGCCTCATGTGAGACCTGATTATCTTGAACCTACCCAGTGCTTAGTACAGCGCTTGGCACATAGTGAACACTAAACAAATACCACGTTTATCGCAGTAAAAGAACAAGTGACCAGACCAAGCCCCAGACGATCTGAAGAGGACTGATTGAAATGGATTGACATGTCTGAGATCGCGAGGGAGGAGTGAGCCTTGATCATCTGTAGTCTTCCTCAGTTAAACATTCTTCTGCCTCAGTGGCTCCAACAATAAAATGGGGATGATAAGGTCATCCTACTTCACAGCAACCCCCAAGGGCGAGTTCATGAAGCATTGGTGACCAAGCCCTTTGAAAGTGTTCAAAAACAACGTTCTCATTCTTGAACAAACCCAGCTCAGTTCAATCCTGCTGAAATAGAAGACCACAATCATTATCGTCCTTCTGCACATTTTGCATTTCAACAGCATTAAAAGCATTTGGCTGGAGCTGCCATCAATTTTACTCTTTATTGAAGAGCCGGAGAGGAATGAAACACATGCAGTGAGACAACAGAAACTTCCAGAAGCTGGTGCCAGCCGGCTATTAGACCAGAGATTTGTCACAGAAACTTTAGTGGGGAAAATTTAGACCAAAGTCTTACCACTTCCTCCTCTTTTAAATTGTTTTGACTGAGGTTTATAGTCAAAGCGTGTGCCCCAAGAATATAAACGGGTGCATAAAACAGACCTCTCCCTAAGTGTCATCTTACATTACAGGTAAGCTTATGAAGAATATGTTGTCAAAAAGGCAGCATGGGTGTAGTGGATAGAGCATGGGCCTGGGAATCAGAGGTCGTGGGTTCTAATCCCGGCTCTGCCACTTATCTGTTGTGTAACCTTGTATAACTTCATTTCTCTGCGCCTCAGTTGCCTCACCTGTAAGATGGGGATTGAGACTTTGAGCCACATGTGGGACAGGGTATGTGTCCAACCCGATTTGCTTGTATCCACCCCACTGCTTAGTACAGTGCCTGGCACATATAAGCACTTAACAAATACCATTATTATTATCACATGGAAAACCAATATTACACAGTTTTAATCCTGTGAAAGGGATCATATATTCTGCTCCAGCTAGAAAGGGTGTTATCAGGCATTGGAGCACTCCTTCCCAATCAATTCATCAGTGGGTCTTATTGAGTGCTTACTGTGTTCAGAGTACTGAACTGAGCACTTGGGAGAGTGAAATACCATAATGCTGGTAGACATACTTCCTGTCTACCAGGTAGAGGCCAAACTACAAAGTTATGGGGGGAGAGGGAGATGGGGGGAGTGTCCTCACTATCACCCCACCCATCCAGATCGGTGCCTGTGACCTTATCTCACAAGCTGATGGGAAGTTTCAGAGGTGGGAGAGTCTTCGCGTCCAAGATATCCAAAGCCGTCAGTGGCGGAGAAAGGCACAGAACGGTGGCTTCGCCAGGAGATGGCATTTACAGGGCATAATTGCCATCTTCCTCCCTCCCACAGGAATGAAGAAAATGGGTGGGATGCGTGGAAAGGACTGGCTAAATCTGCAATACAACTAAACGGAAGTATGTCCCAGTCTTCCAATCTATCGGTCAATCGATGGAATTTATTCATTCATTCAATCAATTGTATTTATTGAGCACTTACTGTGTGCAGAGCATGGTACTAAGCACTTGAAAGAGTACTACAATACAACAATAAACAGACATATTCCTGGCCCACACAAGCTTAGTCTAGGGCACTTACTGTATGTAGACCACTGTAATGAGTGTTTGGGAGAGTACAATAATAAACAATAATAAAGTTGGTATTTGTTAAGCGCTTACTATGTGCAGAGCACTGTTCTAAGTGCTGGGGTAGATATAGGGTGATCAGGTTGTCCCATATGGGGCTCACAGTTTTAATCCCCATTTTACAGATGAGGTAACTGAGACACAGAGAAGTTAAGTGACTTGCCCACAGTCACACAGCTGACAAGTGGCGGAGACGGGATTCGAACCTATGACCTCTGACGCCCAAGCCCGTGCTCTTTCCACTGAGCCACGCTGCTTCTCTAGACATATTCCCTGCCCACAGCGAGTTTAGAGTCGAGAGGGGGAGACAGACATTAATATAAATACCGAATTTATAGACTTGTGCCTGCATGCTGTGGGATGAGGTGAGGGGGCATAGACTACCAAAGATCCAAGGGATAGTTGAGCTTCCTTGAGCTCTGGACGTGGAGCTCTTTCACTTCACGCTCTGATCCTTGTCATTCAAACCAAAGTAGCAGTGTAGCCTAGTGAAATGAGCACTGGACTGGGAGTCAGAAGATCTGGGTTCTAATTCCAGCTCTGCCAGATGCTTGCTGTGTGACCTTGGGGAAATCACTTAACTTCCCCATACCTCAGTTCTGCTTTCCCTCCCACTTAGCCTATGAGCTCCACATGGAACAGGGACTGTAGCCAATCTAGTTCATGTGCATATACCCTAGTGCTTAGAACAGTGCTTAATACATAGTAAGGGCTTAACAAATACCATTAAAAAAAAAAATCATCCACTCCAGACTGTTGGATTTTCCGGCAGGTAGCCTGCCCTCATGGCTAGAAAGATATTCCAGCTAAGATAACTTAGACCTCCCATCAGTGGCTAGCAATGAAGATATAAACAGTCTAACAGTTCTGCAGGAGATCTGGAAGAAAATTCAAACTAACAAATGGGGCAGTGAACTCAAAAGGTCTTTATTTCAAGTCTTAGGAGCCATTAACCCTCCCATCCATTTTTTTCTTATGAATTTTTGTGAAGGCTTTAAAGCTTGCCATGGCTTTTGAAGTAATTTAATTACCAACCACAACTTCATCTTTTAATTTCTTTCTTATTTGTAATTATACAACTGTAATTAAAAGGTATTACTGCTACAAACATATTCTAGCAGAAAACATGGCCTGGCATATTTACACTATTCAAAAAACATATCTTCTTCTTTATTGTTTTTTTCTCCTTTTGTGATGGGGCGGGAGTGGCGGTGAAGGGGGGGTGGGGTGGGCAGGCGGAAGAAGGGATTGGTGCTTTTGTCATTATAACCTCAAATCCTTTCATCAAATTTCCTTTGTTCCTTCAAAAAAAAAATCCGAATTTTCCCAACATTCCCCAATTCAACGTTCCCCAGTAATAGTTTCCATGTCAGCTTCTTGCCCACATCACAAGCACGTTCCGCTCAGGCTAATGAGCGAAACACAAAAAGGTCCTAGGACCTTCCTCTCTGGCTCTTTGGGAATTCCAATTGAGTTTCGTCCTTTGGACGCAGAATCTTTCTCCCTCGGGGGCCTGGTGCCACAGTATGGCTTCCCTCTTCTCTCAAGCCTCCTTCCGAAACCCTGGGAGCCACAGATACAAAGCACCTTGTTTATTATATTCCTCTGTCATTTATATCCATGCTTACCACAATAATAAAAATGATGGCATTTCTTTCATTTAATCATGTCTATTGAGCTATATGTCAGTGATCTCCACTGTATTAAGTGCTTGGGAGAGTATGATAGAACAATAAAGAGACACTTATGCATTTACTATGTGCCCCGCACTGCTCTTAGCACTGGGGTAGATACAAGTCTATCAGTTTGGTTATAAGTCTCTGTCCCTCGTGGTGCTCACAGTCCTAATCCCCAAATGAGAGAACTGAGGAACACGGAAGTGAAGCGACTGGCCCAAGATCACACAGCAGACAAGTAGCGGAGCTGGGATTAGAGTTCAGGTCCTTCTGACTCCCAGGCCCCTGCTCTATCCACTGAGCTGAGCTGTGCCTCAATTCCCTCATCTGTAAAATGGGGATTCAATACCTGTTCTCTTTCCTACTTAGACTGAGAGCCCTGTCTGTGAGGGACAAGAACTGTATCTGACCTGATTATCTTGTATCTTCCCCAGTGCTTAGAACAGTGCTTGACAAAAAGTAAATGCTTAACAGATATCATTATTATTACTCCATCAATCAATGGTATTTTAGTGGGAGATGGGGCACTGTACAAAGGGCAAAGCCCCCGGGGAGCTTACAATCCAGCGGGGAAGACAGACATAAAAATCAATTATAGGTAGAGGAAATAGCCTAATAAAAGGATATGTATATTGGTACAGTGTCCAGCGCTTAGTACAGTGCCTGGCATATAGTAAGTGCTTAACAAATACCGTCATTATTATTATAAGTGCTGTGGCAGGAAACGAGTATCTAAGTGCTTGCAGAGTAGAAACTCAAGTGCAGATTTGATGCAGTATGGAAGAAAAATAGGATGGGGAGTTCAGAGGTTAAATCAGGGAAGACTTCCTGGAAGTGATGTGAGTTTAGGAGGGATTTGAAGTTGGGGAGAATGGTGGTCGGTCAAATATGAAGGGGGAGGAAGTTCCAGGATACAGGAAGGATGTGAGCAAGGGGTCAACGTTGAGAGACGAGAACAAAGTCCCACAGGTAGATAGGCAGTGGAGGAGAGCAGGATTTGGGCTGGGCTGCAGGGAGAGAGAAGCGAGAATGGGTAGATGGGAGAGATCTGATTGTTGACAAAGCCAAACTGGGTAGACACACCCTCAGCTGACCAGCTGTAAAAGCCCGTTAGGTTATGGAAAGGTTTCCCCAAGAAACCTTATGCCTTGCGTTTCTTAGTAGGTCTGTTTTAAGGCAGCAAGATGGGTTTCCGCAGATGAAGGAGAGAGGAGAAGGCTTTGGTTTTAATAGCACTGTTGTGCTTGCAGATTTCAAACTCGGTCTTTGGTGGGAAATGGGGACCTCAGCTTCTGGTGCATGGCATTTGTTAGTATTCTAACCTAATTGTTCATTCTGGATGAATACTGGCTTTCCTTTTCCCTCCCATGAAGTCTTTGGTGTGAAATGCCTTTAAATATATTGAAAACAGGTCATGGTGCCTGAATTTCAACATTTTCCTTGGAAGGCGCTAGAAATTCTCATTTAGAGGGCAGGGTAGGGTAAGGGCTGTCTGCTTCTTGCTAATGACTCCCAGTGACTGTAGCCAGCTCCACATCCTCCTTTGCCTCGGTTTCCTCACCTACAAAATGGGAATAACAGTTATTACCCTCACCTCCCAAGGAATCAGAGAGCTGGGGAGGTAAAGAAGTCGATAAAGAGACAATGCAGAGACAATGCATGTTAAATAATAAGAATTATGGGGTATTTGTTAAGCACTTACTATGTGTCAGGCACTGTACTAAGCTCTGGGGAAGACACAAGATAATTGGTTAAAGTCCATGTCCCATAAGGGGCTCACACTTTTAATCTCCATTTTACAGATGAGGAAACTGAGGCACAGAGAAGTGAAGTGACCTGCCCGTGTCACACAACCGACAAGTGGCGGAGCTGGGATTAGAACTCAGGTCCTTTTGACTCCTAAGCCCTTGATCTATCCACTAGTCCAAGCTGCTTCTCACTTAGGTCTTGGCACATAGTAACTGCTTAACAAATACCACAACATCAGTCTCAAGTGGCTTTGATTAAGTCCCCTGTGTGGGCTCGATCCTATTGAGTCATGTCACCCTGGGGGCTTGTGGGGAGCACTGAGGCTGTCCATGTTTCTGGCAAGTTCATCCCTCTAGACTGTAAGCTTATTGTGGGCAGGGAATGCATCTGTTTATTATTATACAGTACTCTTCCAAGCGCTTAGTACAGTGCTCTGCAGAGCACACAGTAAGCACTCAATAATTATGACTGAAGTGAATGAAATTGAGGTATGAAATTCAGCAGCACAGATGAGGAATCTGCTCACTGGGTCTGTTGAGAAGCAACCTGGATTTGGTTTTCCCTTTAGACATAAGGGCCATGTCGCTTCACACTGAAAATCTGTTCTTTTCGCAAACACAACCACTAATGCAAATTCCACCTGTCGCCGGGTCTTTGAACCCCGAGGTTTTCCTGAGTGATCCCAGCTGGGGCTTCCCTCCCTTCAGGATTTTATGAGCTGTAAGAAAGGGTACGTTGAGGTGTGGAATTTTCTTTCAAGGAGTGTAGCCGTCTTGTCCTCCCCGTCTGGGGACATGTTTTTAAAGCTGTTAATGGATTCAGAGGTTGCTGGTGCTCTGATTACATTTCGTTTGTTCCTCTGCTCGTTTGGAAAGTGGAAGTTCCACTTTATAAAACTAGAAAAGCCTGGTGATGGTGAAGTGAATCCAGGAGGGTGGGAGGGGGTGATTTCATTTTAATAGCCAACTCTTCTCCTGCCTGAACTAATGCGTGGCTTTTTTCTTTGGTGTTTGTTTAATACTTAACTATGTGCCAGGCACTGTACTAAGCACTGATGTAGCTACAAGCTAATCAGGTTGGGCACAGTTCATGTCCCTCATGGGGCTCAAAGCCTTTATCCCCGTTTTACAGATGAGGTAACTGAGTCACTGAGTAGTGAAATGACTTACTCAAAGTCACATGGCAGACAAGTGGCAGAGCCTGGATTAGAACCCAGGTCCTTCTGACTCCCGGGCCCGTGCTTTTTCCAAGAGGCCATGCTGCTTCTCTGTCTAAAAATGGACGTTAGGCTTTTGGATTAAAACCCAAGCAAGTTCTTTCCACAGATCAGAGTGCTGTTAGAGCACAGAAAAATGGTGTTTTTGTGTTTCTTCCCTTTCCCCTCCATCTGCCAGCTACAAACTACATTTTGACTCCTGCTTCGTAAATCAAGGCCTCAAATGCCTTGTCTCTCACTTCCCCATAAACCTGAAGTATTCCAGTTATGTTATACGATTCCCATCCTGAATGTAAATTTCCTGTAGTTCAGTGGGGCCTCGTAACAGGGGTAATGTGTCCACCTGCTTATTCTCCAGTCAATGAACATGGAACAGGTGAACCAAGAAGGAAATTTAAATAAGATCAAACGGTAAGTTCAAAAGAAAAGGCTAAGCCATCTGGAATTCCTCAATGCTGCCAATCAAGAGTGCAAGGAGCAATGGTATTTTAAGTGGAGTGTCTTGTTTCCCCTCTTTTCAAGTTGGGGGAACTTCAAGTGAATAACAGGGACTAGTGGATAGAGCACGGGCCTGGGAGTCAGAAGCTCCGGGGTTCTAGTCCCGATTCTGCCACTTGTCGGCTATGTGACACTGGGCAAGTCACTTGATTTCTCTGTGCCTCAGTTACTTCATCCACAAAATGGGGATTAAGACTGTGAGCCTCATAAGGGACATGGACTGTGTCCAACCCGATTAGCTTGTACCTACCTCAGAGCTTAGTAAGGCACCTGGCCTACAGAAAGAGCTTAACAAATACCATTAAATTAAAAAAAAACATTTGGTGTTTTCTTGGATGGGATCCTAATTGTCCCAAAGGGACTAATTAGAAGATTGCCGGTTAAAGAAACCCAGGTTCAAGTGGTAAAAGCAGTTGTATTGTACTCTCCCACTTGCTTAGTACAGTGTTCTTCCCAAAGTAAGTGTTCATTATATACCCTGATTGATAAAAAAGTTCTATCTTGGACTGAGAAACTTCCAAAAAACAAACGGAGCAGAGCACTCACTCCTTGCTCTTCCCTAATGCTGCTACTTCTTCATGGCTTTGCTTCTCATTGTAAAACATCAAGCCAAAGCAACAGAACAAGGTTTGGATGGAATTAATTGGGTGTGTGGGACTTTGAAGTCTGGGCTAACCAATTAAGTTATATTGTTATATTGTACTCCCCTAAGTGCTCAGTACAGTGTTCTGCACACAGTAAGCGCTCAGTAAATACCATTGATTGACTGATTAAAGTCTGTTTTGGGATGTAGATGACCACATCCTGCCTTTCAAAGGGTAAGATCCCTTCCCTGCCTAGATGTTAGATTGGTAGCCCCAGGTGATACAGAGACTGGCTGATTAAATTTTCTGATATCTAGCATAGAGGAAATGCTTAACCAATACCATAATTTCACCCTCATCATCTAACAAGCAAGGGACTCTCAATCAATCAATCAATTAATCAGTTAATCAGTTATATTGCTCAAGTGCTCTCAGTGTGCAGAGCACTGCACTGGTGCTCGGGAGAGTATGATAGAGTTGGTAGGCACGTTCCTTACCCATGAGCCCTCAAGCCCGCTTCTTCCTGTGAAAGGCTTCAGGAACAGTAAAGAAAAAAATGCTATCAGGGCCAGGCTGTACTCTCCAATTATGAGTTCCTGCATTCTCATGATATTTTCACAAGAGGAATGGGAGGCATTTTTTTTTTGCACATCTGGTGACAGAGAATCATCTGGGTTAAGGATTCAACTGATAGGGTGCATTGAGTCTGTAGGAGAGCCAAGATGAGAAGCCAAGTTTCCTCCATCTACTGCAGACAGTACTAACAGCACCTTTTACTCTGTGAGACTGCCAACACACTAGTGCACCATCATCTTTGTTCTTCCAATAATCGATCCATCCATGTTATTTATTGAGCATTCACTGTGGGCGGAGCACCGTATTAAGCGCTTGGGAGAGCACAGCGCAACAGAGTTGGCAGGCATGTTCCCTGCCCAAAACGAGCTTACAGTCTGTATAATAGTGGAGTATAAAGTCAACAAGAAATTCACACGAGATCTTGTGCAATAAAAACACTCCACATGCTGGGATCGTTATGCCTAGGCTATTTTTAAGTTTAAAGTGACATACATCTATCTTTCATTTGAAATATTTCTACTTTGGAAAAAAACCCAGATTGCATTTATGGGAGCCATTCAAAAACGTGGACATAAATAAAAGCCCACACATCAAGGACTGTTATTTTCACAGAGTGTCAGAAAGTATTTCATTGTAGTGGCTTCTCTTGAATGAATGCCAGAACCAGATTTGGAATTGGGAAAAAAAATAATCCAGCGACTAAGTTTCTTTAAAACAGATTTAAGCACAGAGTTCCATGCAACAGACGTACACACGTTTCTATCTTAATTAAAAACATAATTCACAACATATGGCCTGAAATCTGCTGCCTAACAGAGTTAATATTTCAGTCGTGGAAACCTAAAAAGACTGCCCCATAAATTTCTGGAAAACTGATATTTAATAGTTCGAGACAAAAAGAGTGCTTAAGGTATGCTCATTAGACTGAATTCCTTAAACAAACCATAGCTCAGAGACATAAAGTGATTTACTTGAAACACACAGCAGCAGGCAGAAGCTCTGGAAGTAGAACCCACACATCTTGACATCAGACACAGACCTGGTGATGGATATGAAAGGGAACAGTAGGTGATTTTCCTGGAATGGAATAAGCCCCTTCACCAACGAACACAAACAACTGACGTGCAGGAAACACCAATTCTACTCTCCAACTGGCTCCTGCCAACAGTGATTTGACCTGAATGATCCACCATGTCCTAGAGGATAGAGCACGGGCCTGGGAGTCAGAATGACTTGGGTTCTAATCCCGACTCTGCCACTTGACTGTAAACTTGTTGTGGACAGGGCACATGGCTGTTAATTGTACTCTCCCAGTATTGTACTCTCCCAAGTGTTTAGTACCGTGCTCTGCGTGTGGTGAGCGCTCAGTAAATAAGATTGATTGATTGCCGTGTGATCTTGGTGAAGTCACTTCTCTGTACCTTCTGTAAAACGGGGATTTCCCCTCTCAGGATCACACCTTGAGAGTTTCCATTACTCTACCAGTCTCTGCTATGGGAGGGAGAGTCAAGCAGAGACATACCCATTCCCTTCCTAGCTCAGGCAGAGGCTAGCGAGTGGAAGGCAAACTGCTACAAGCCAAAATAATAATAATAATGTTGGTATTTGTTAAGTGCTTACTATGTGCCGAGCACTGTTCTCAGCACTGGGGTAGACACAGGGGGATCAGGTTGTCCCACGTGGGGCTCACAGTCTTCATCCCCATTTTACAGATGAGGTAACTGAGACACCGAGAAGTTAAGTGACTTGCCCAAAGTCACACAGCTGACAAGTGGCCGAGCTGGGATTCGAACCCATGACCTCTGACTCCAAAGCCCATGCTCTTTCCACTGAGCCACGCTGCTTCTCCACTCACCCATGCTGGGCAGCAACGGCATGGTAGAGAGTCGAGGATGGAGACTCAAGTTTACTGTGCAGAAGGAGGCAATGGTAAACCACTTCCGTATTTTTTACCAAGAAAACTCCATGCATACACTACCAAATGATTGCAGATGGAAGTGGGGCGTTCTGAGAGAACTGTGTCCATGGGTTGGGGATGACAGCATAATATAAGACAAAATGGAGATTAAGATTGTGAGCCCCATGTGGGACAGGGACTGTGTCCAACCTGATTAGTTCAGATCTACTCCAGCACCTAGTACATTGCCTGGAATGTAGTAAATACTTTACAAATTCAATCAAAAAAAAATCCAGAGAGGGACTTCCTCTGGTTTCATGGTGGAACTCGGCTAGCAAACATATTGACTTTAGAAGCAAGAGAGGCTGTCTACTGACCACAACCTGGTGTGAAATAGGGTCAACCCAACTTGAGCAAGGTCATGAAGAAGCCAAGAGGTCAGGCCACAAACTGAGATAGGCCTGGCAAAGCAGGCAAGCCAGTACAATAATAATAATAATAATAATAATGGTACTTATTAAGTACTTAAGTACAGTTCTAAGCACTGGAGTAGATACAAGGTAATCAGGTAGGACATGGCCCCTGTACCACTGGGGTTCACATTCTTAATCCCCGTTGTACAGATGAGGTAACTGAGGCCGAGAAGTGAAGTGGCTTGCCTAAGTTCACACAGCAGACATATGGTGGAGCTGGAATTAGAGCCCAGGTCCTTTTGACTCCCAAGCTTGTACTCTATCCACTAAGCCTCGCTGCTTTTCAGTAGAGAGGTTCAATCAATTAATGGTATCTACTGAGCGCTTTTTGTGTGCAGAGCCCTGTACTAAGCACTCGAAAGGGAGTCCAGAAAGGGGACGCAAATAGCACCAGAAAGGGGAGAACGTTATAAATGGAGGAATCGGATCCTGAACCAAACTCCAAGACCCAGTTTTTACTAAAATGACCTAGGATTCCATTCTCTGTCAAAGGCAGACAAATAATAAATAGATTCATGAATTTATATTGAGTCAGAGATGTTCCATGACAGGGTAGCCAACTTTTAATTCATCAAAAGAGAAATGGACTTATCAGCCCTTCCCTGGTGAGAAACCTGTTTGTGGCTTAGTGGATAGAGCACGGGCTTGGGAGTCAGAAGGACCTGGGTTCTAATTTGCCACTTGTCTTCTGTGTGACTTTGAGCAAGTCACTTCACTTCTCTGGGCCTCAGTTACCTCATTTGTAAAATGGGATTAAGACTGTGAGCCAGGGGACACAGGGACTGTACCCAACTCAATCACCTTGTATCTATCTACCCCTGGGCTTAGAACAGTGCTTGGCACCTAGTAAGTTCTTAACAAGTACAATAATAATTATCATATTATTACCATGCCCACACACCTTGGCCTCCCTCACTCTGCCCACACCCCAGTCCCCTTTAAACCATTTTCCTTTATTCTGTCTCCATCCCAGTTTTCAAAACTGCTTCCCTGGCATGCCTCCTCTAACACTCTCCCCCACCTCTGGAGCAACTGCTGTAAATGAGGCTAGTGTTGCAAAGTTGGAAACAATATGCTGTAAAGCTGAAACGGTGTAAATTTAGAAAAGTTCTGTGAATCATTCATCTTAAAGCAGGTTAAATCAAGGACTGTCAGTATGCATTTGTGTATATTTCTGTGTGTTTCTATACTCCTATTGCAGGGAGAATTCATTTTTGTTTATTGGATTTTTTCAGTCAGTCAATCATATTTATTGGCCACTTACTGTGTACAGAGCACTGTATTAAGCGCTTGGGAGAAAACGATGTAACTGACTCTGTGCCAAACACTGTGCTGAGCACTGGAGTAGAATTGAAATGATCAGATCTGGTGCCATCCCTGCCCTACTTAGGGCTTACAGTAGGAGAGATAGCAGATCTCTCATATCCATTTCACACGAGGTAGATGAGGTCCAGAGAGGTCAAGTGACTTGGCTGAGGTCACACAAGCAGGCCAGCAGAAGAGCGGTGGTTAGTAAACAGGCCCTCTGACTCCCAGTTTCTGTTCTTTCTGGTAGACCACACTGCCTTCCCCTTCAGCATGAGTTGATTTTGCACTTTGGCCGTTTGTAGTTGTCAGGGAAACTTTCTCTGTCCTGCAATGTCCTTCTTCTCTCTCTTCCTCAGCCACACTAGTACTTCAGGACAGCTGTCCTCCTAACTTCTCTGGAAGATTTCATGGTCCCTGATTGGAGGGGAGGAGTTCAAACAATAGGATACTAAAGAGGATGCATTTCAAAGGGTCAGTAAGTACCACCCCCTGCCTCCGGCCGGGCAGGGGCTCATAATTTTTTTTGAAAGATTTTTGAGGGATGGATATCCTCAACTTCATCTAGAAATCTTTTCCAGTATTTCATCCACCCTGAAGGTCAACGTTTTTTCTTATGCAGAACCACAGTGGTTGTCAGCCACTGAGGGGGCTTATGGCTTATGTCGGGGTCTTCGTGATGGGTGTGAGAGTGGCAGTGTTTTAACAGCCTCCCTACAAATGACCAGCTCAGTGTACAACAATAAGCACTCAAGACTGCTGGTGGAAGTGACTGCCTCCGTATAACTAAGGTGAATTACAAAATGGCATTACCTCACAATATCCCCTTTATGCCCCCTATTTCCTTTCCCGACACCAGCCAAGAGTCACTAGATCACCCCAATCCAGTTTAAAAGAATGAAATCCTTGCAGCCCCAGTTTCTGAAGAAAAATGCCATGGAGCGATTGTCCATTTGAAAATCTCATTTTTATGCAACCCATTTTCCATTTACAGACTTTGGGAGAAGAAGGTGTATGTATGTGTGTGTGTATGCTCGCATGCTCATGCGTGTTTGAGTGTGTTTCTCCTCTCCAGGAGGGGAGGGTTAAAAATACCCCATGTTGAAAAAAATACAAACAGGCCTTTAATTTGGCGTGAATCCCTCCTGTGATTTCAGCTCAGCCAACCCCAGCAGCCCCTGGACAGAATTAGAATCAGACATAACAAAAACAAAATATAAAGGCCACTACTTCCAGACCATCTTGAGAGGAGGTGAAAAGCGATCCCAATCATAAAACATATATGGAAACTCTGGTTTGAAAACCACACAATGGGGTGGACACACCCCATGCCCTATTCGGCCGCCAATATCTGGGGAAATATATTCCATGCAGCTACAGTAATACCTCTCTTGAAGTCTGGCCTCTTAATACCGTTCATTTGGGGGTTGGCGGGAGTAGACCTAAGGATGAGAGGAGGCAAGGATACACTCTAAGCTCAGAAAGAGAAACAGCCCAATGTTTGGCATCCATAAAACACAGTTGCACCATGTCAGACGACGGCCAATAAAAGGGGACGTGCTCATTTTTTCGGACAGATTTTTGGCCTGAGCTCCTGTGGGATGACATCACTATTTATAAATGGGTAACTCAGTTATGTCACTCAATGAATCGCCTGTTTATGAATTACTAACGAGCTTTCGAACTGGAGAAGACGGCTTTCTTCTCGCAGCCGTGGAATCGTTGCTCGGAGACCTTGCTTCCTGCAGTCCTGGAGTTGGCCAGAGCCTGGGAGGACTCTTTGAAAGAAGAAACCATATAATTGTGGTATTTGTTAAGCACTTACTAGGTACCAAGCCACTGTTCTAAGTGCTAGGGTAGATACAAGCAATACACAGTCCCTATCCCACCTGGGGCTCACAGTCTTAATCCCCATTTTACAGATGAAGTAACTGAGGACCATAGAAGTGAAGTGACTTATCCAAGTTCCCAAAGCAGACAAGTGGCGGAGTTGGGATTAGAACCCATGTCCTTCTGACTCCCAGGCCCTTGCTCTATGCACTAAGCCATGCTGCTTCTCAATACTGGACAGGCAGGAAATCTGGGTTCTAATCTTCATTCTGCCACTTATCTGCTATGTGACCTGCGATGAATCATTTCACTTCTCTGGGCCTCAGTTGCCTCATCCATAAAGTGGGGATTAAATACCAGTTCTCCCTCTCCCTTAAACTAGGAGCTCCATGTGGAACAGGGACTGTGTCTGACTCGATTATCTTGTAACTACCCCAGGACTCAGTACAATGAGGTTTAGCATAAAGCTCTCACTTCTGCCTGGCTACATAATAATAATAATTAAAGAAAATCATTGTGATAATGGTTAAGAGCTTAGTATATGGCAAGAACTGTAGTAAGCACCAGGGTAGCTGCAACAAAATCAATCCGTGTGCTACAGGAGACTCACAATCCAAAGGGGAGGGAGAACAGGTCGTTTAAAGCTCATTTTACAGATGAGAGCATTAAGACTCAGAGAAGATCACAAAGCACACAAGTGACAAAACTGGGATTAGAACCCAGATCTTCTGACTCCCAGGCCTGAGATTTTCCCACTAAGCCACATCAGGGAAACTCATTCCTCTTTCAAGGACAGCATCATGATAGAGTGTCCGAGACCCAGAGATTCCCCAAGTCCACTGACCCATCAAGCAGTCCAATCACTCAATCATATTTACTTTATGCAGAGCACTGTACTAAGGGCTTGGGAGAATACAATATAACCCATCTGAATGACATCTCCACGCCCACAAGGATCTTACAATTTAGAAGGGGAGACGGACATTAAAATAAATTACAGATATGTATTTAAGTGCTGTGGACCTGAAGGTGGGATAAATAAAAGATGAAAATCCCAAGGCAAGAGTGATGCAGAAGGGACAGGGAGTAGGGGAAATGAGGGCTTAGTTGGAAAAGACCTCCTGGAAATGTTGTGATTTTAAAAAGGCTCTGAAGGTGGGGAGAGTGAAGGCCTGACTGATATGAACGGGGAGTGCAATCCAGACCAGAGGCAAGATGTGGGTGAGGGGTTGACAGCAAGATAGACAAGATCGAGGTACAGTGAGTAGAATAGAGAGAATATTGAGAATAGGGCTCACTATTTCCACTATTTCACTGGAGTTCTCTGCACTGCTCCAGAGAGATGCTTCTTTTACAGTCTGGTGGCTGTCCTAACAATACATTTTCCTTTAGCTTCACCCCTGCACCGGGCTTCATAAATCCCCTCTTAGGTTTTTACACCTTTTAAATAACTCAGGTTACCAGGTTCCCTTTAAATCAGTACTTAGCTCCTCTGATTGCTTTCGTCCTTTTCATCTCTCCTCATAACTCATTCTCTCTTCCTCTGTCTCCATCAGTTTTATGACCCATCGCCAAATTCCATCCAATTTGTCTCTGTCTCCAGGATGAGGAGGTCCAGATTATTAAGTGGTAACCCAAGAAGAGCATTTCAGGTGGGATTTCACATCATTTTCTTCTTTTCTTGTATCTCAAAGCTCCCTATATCACTGGTCTGCCCCCAGCCCAACCGCATTGCATTAGAAATTCCAAATTATTATTGGTCTGTTGCCATGCTTACATTCACGCCTTTCCCAGGACAAAAATTTCCTGTAATTTCCATCTCTGTCATTAATAATGGTGGCATTTGTTAAGTGCTTACTATGAGTCAAGTACTGTTTTAAACGGTGGGGTAAATTCAAGTTAATCAGGTTCCTGTCTCACATGGGGCTCACCGTCTAAATTCCCATTTTACAGATGAGGTAATAATAATAATACTAATGTTGGTATTTGTTAAGCGCTTACTATGTGCAGAGCACTGTTCTAAGCGCTGGGGTAGACACAGGGGAATCAGGTTGTCCCACGTGGGGCTCACAGTCTTCAGCCCCATTTTCCAGATGAGGGAACTGAGGCCCAGAGAAGTGAAGTGACTTGCCCAAGGTCACACAGCAGACAAGTGGCCGAGCCGGGATTCGAACTCATGACCTCTGACTCCGAAGCCCGGGCTCTTTCCACTGAGCCATGCTGCTTCTCTGAAGCAAGGTAACTGAAGCACATAGAAGTTAAGTGACTTGACTGAGGTCATGCTTAAAAACACCAAACAGTAACATGAGCAATTTAAATATGTACCAATAATGAAAGATTTTCAATTACTATATTTACAAATGAAGTACTAAAATTTTCCAAGTGTTATCTTTCACAGCCTATTGAGTAAAAAAGCAAGTTGAGGATCTGACTTTATCAGTGCTAAATAGACCTGTTGTCATTACCTATAGTGATGTTAAATTGAAGTGGGCTTAATCACTCTGTTCAAAGGGAAGGAAGGGAAGGATTTAAGTAAAAGTGAACTTCATAGATACTCAAGTGAAAGAGGTCTACAAGTAATATCCATAAACTGTAAGCTCCATGTGGGCAGGGAATGTGGTTATTGTTACACTGTACTCGCCCAAGTGCTCAATAAATACGACTGACTGACTAATACCAATATTAAAATTCAACAATGTTATGAGAAAGACCATTATAAGAAGAGTGATTGTTCAGTATTTAGAAGTTAGAGTAGAATCAACTTGAGTTCCATTTAAAATGCTTCCTTGTGGCGGTCAGCTGGCTGTAGTGACAATCTCTCACTTACCCCTGACTTCAACTGTGTATTTCTTTTGTGGAAGAGATGGGTCAATAACAGAAGAATGGTTTTATGATTAGGAAAGAGAATAAAATGAAGAAATGCTGGCTTGAATGAGAGCAGTAATGCCGTAGGTCTTTCCTGATGCTGCTTAGAAAGAATATTAGGGGCAATTAGAACCAATTAGCTATTTCTTTTTGATTACATAGTCTGATGACATAGTCTAACATCATTTCATGCCCACCACATTCCCCTTGAAAAATAATAATAATAATTATGGCATTTACCAAGCGCTTATTATGTTCTGGGGTAGACACAAGGTTATTGGATTGGGCACAGTCCTGTTCCACACAAGGCTGTCAATCTATTTTATCCTCATTTTCAGGGGAGGAAAATGAAGCTCAGAGTGGGTAAGCAATTTGCCCATTGTCTGGCTTCCCACCTACCTCATTGTGGGCAGGGAACTCATCTCCCAACTCTGCTGCATTGTACCCTCTCCCAAGCACTTAATAAATAGTAGCCCTCAAAAGATACAACAGATGATGATAATAATAACTGTGGTATTTAAGTGCTTACTATGAGCCAGTCACTGTATTAAGCACTGAGGTAGATACCAGCAAATCAGGTTGGACACGGTCCCTGCCCCTGTCTAGTCTCAATCCCCACTTTCCAGATGAGGTACATGAGGCCCAGAGAAGTGAAGTGACTTATCCAAGGTCACAGAGCAGATAAGTGGCAGAGCCAGGATTAGCATGACCTTCTCATTCCCAGGCCTATGCTCTTGATGGTGCTTCTTAGGGGTGTCCCGGCCAGCCTACGTGTGATCCAGTGGGGTCTGTCCAGAATCTCAATTCAGGATGTTGGCAGGTGTGCAGAGGGAGTCAAACCTTGTCTCATTTCAAAGCACCAAAGGAGTTGAAGGCACGTTGCAAGATTTTCCATCTCTACCGCTCCTCCCCTTTCCGAAGGGTCTGTCCAGGGCACTGCAGGAGAGCCCTTCTGAATGCCCACTTGGCCTCTTCGGTTCCCCTTCAAGCAAAAGAGGTCAAGAGGTCTTGCCTAAGGGGATAATGAGAGAATGTGAATATTCCTATGAAAAACAGCCAACTTTTCTGTTTTCTCTTTCTCTTGCTCGGTCTCTCTTTCAAACATACAGAGACCTCATCCTCGCTTCCCCAATTTAAATGGAGATTATGGGAGAATGGATGTATTCTCATGAAACCAGCCAACCTCTCTGTTTTCTCTCACTCCTTCTCTGTCTCACCTCATCCTCGCTCCCCCAATTTAAATAGGGATTATGGGAAAATGAGTGTATTCTTATGAAGCCAGTTAACTTTTCTGTTTTCTCTTTCTCCTTCTCTAGCTCTCTCTCTCACACACACACATACACCTCATCCTCACTTCCCCAGTTTAATTGCAATATGTGGCCATCTGCTAATTGAGTGCTGATACATTCCCCCCAGGCGTACCGTTGTGAAAATCTTGAGTCACAGCTGAAGAACTCTCCAGATACTTGGACCCCAGTCAGAAAGTAGTGCGTGGAAAACCGCACGCCCGAGCACACACAAGAAAGGAGGAAGATTATGCTGGGCCAAGGCCACGGTCAACGTTGGGCGGGGGAGATGTTTCCTCTCACAAGTGACCATGGAAAGCAAGGACACGACCTGACCCCGTGGGGACTTCATTTCCCTGCTCACGCCACAGAGAGTCGTTCCCTCTCCTTCCCACAAAGACCTCAGCTTCCTTCCAGAAGCATATTGCTTATATCTACCTCTTGGCTCTGACTCTTTGAGGAGAGACACCCGTGCTTTTCTCTGACTCTGGAAGGAGAGACCGGTGTTTTCCTCTGACTCTGAGAAGAGAGACACTCATGCTATCCTTTGACTCTATGAGGAGAGACCCCTGTCTTACCCTCTGACCCTGAGGGAGAGATCCCTGTGTTACCCTCTGACTCTGAGGGAGAGACTCATGTGTTACCCTCTGACTCTGTGAGGAGAGACCTCTGTGTTATCCTCTGACTCCGGGAGGAGAGACACCCATGCTATTCTCTGACTCTAGAATCCAAAGTAGCAACAAGAGCAGCCCTGTCGGCCTAAGCCCGGAGAGCGAGTTGGCAGTGGACAGCCCATGGCTCTCCGTGCCCCTCAGAGGACCAACCTGGGATGTGCCCATCCTATCCTTTACCAATTTTCCAGTTACACACTCTAAACAGTCCCTCTTTCGGAATTACTTATGTCCATATATTAGTGTCCATCTTCCCCTCTATACTGTAAGCACATTGTGAGCAGGGAACGTGTTTAGTAATTCTGCTGTATCATAGTCTCTCAAGGGCTTAGTACAGTGCTCTGCTCTTAGTAAGTGCTCAACAAATACCACTGATTGATTGATGGATTGATCAATCAGTGGTATTTATTCACAGCACTTGCAGTGTGCAGGGCACCGTAAAAAGCGCTTGGGAAAATACAAATACAGTAATAATTATGATTATAGTTATCGTTGCATTTGTTAATTTCTTACTATGTGCCAGGCACTGTACTAAATGCTTGGGAGAGCACAAATGCAATAATAATGATTGTGGCATTTGTTAAGCTCTTACTATGTGCCAGGCACTGTACTAAGCACTGGAATGGATACAAGCAAATCGGGTTGGACACAGCACCCCGTCCTACATGGAGCTCCTAGTCTCAGTCCCATTTCATAGATGAGATAACTGAGACCCGGAGAAGTGAAGTGATTTGGCCAAGGTCACATAGCAGACAGGCGGTGGAGCTGGGATTAGAACCCGTGACCTTCTGACTCCATCCAGTAGGCCAACACAATCCCTGCCTTCAAGAAATTGACAGATCTAGGGTGGGCTGGCTATAGGTGAGCGGCAGTTGTGTGCCTTGGCTAATCAAGACTTGGAGAGGGAAAGGAGGCAGGAGAGAAAAGCAAGGGAAAAGCAAGAGAAACAGCACGGTGTAGTGGAAAGAGCATAGACCTGGGAGTCAGGAGGTCATGGGTTCTAATCCTGACACTGCTACTTGTCTGCTATGTGACCTTGGGCAAATCACTACACTTCTCTGGGCCTCGGTTACCTCATCTGCAAAATGGGGAGTTAAAACTGTGAGCCCCATGTGGAAGAGGAACTGTGTCCGACCTGATTACCTTGTATCTACCCCAGAATTTAGAACGGTGCCTGGCACATAGTAAGCGCTTAATAAATAGAGAAGCAGTGTGGCTTAGTGGAAAAAGCACGGGCTTGGGAGTCAGAGGATGTGGGTTCTAATCCCAGCTCCCCAACTTAACTTCTCTGTGCCTCAGTAACCTTACCTGTAAAATGGTTATTAAGGCTGTGAGCCCCACATGGGACAACCTGATTACCTTGTATCTACCCCAGCACTTAGAACAGTGCTTGGCACATAGTAAGTGCTTAAATATCACACAAAAAAGGGGGGGAGAAGCCCCCTCGTCCCGGCTTTCTTCCTCCATTTGCCGTGTTCCAATGAAGCAGTTTGGAGCAGCTTCAGGGGCGTGAGAGGGAAGGGGGGATGGAACAGGAGAAGTGGGATGGATTTAGTCACCTTACCCATAAGACCATCTCCTCACCTCTCCCCTATTCTTGAGAGAAGGTGCTCAATATGAGTGCTAAGTGATGTAGGTGTCTTAATGGTATTTAAGAGCTCACTATGTGCCAGACACCATACTAAGCCCTGAAGTGGATATAAGCTAATCAGGCTGGACATGTCAACAGCCTATATGGGGCTCACAGTCACAATCCCCATTTTGTAGGTGATGGGCCTGAGGCCCAGAGAAGTTAAGTGATTTGCCCGAGGTCACGGAGCAATTGGAATTAGAACCCAGGTCCTTCTGACTCAGGCCTGTGCTCTATCCAATAGGCCCCACTGCTTTCCTGCTTTCATGTTCTTCCCCTTGACTCTATTTATTGCCATTGTTCTTGTCCGTCTCCCCTGATTAGACTGTAAGCCCGTCAAACGGCAGGGACTGTCTGTTGCCGACTTGTTCATTCTAAGCGCTTAGTACAGTGCTCTGTACATAGTAAGGGCTCAATAAATATATTGAATGAATGAATGAATGAATGAATGAATGAATGGAAAGACAGCTGGGCACCAATATATCCGTGGAGGAATAGTGCCATCTTGTGATCTGCCACATTCATCACCCTTGCTCTACCCAGTGACCCACCGGGAAGGGGGTTTCTCCACCTACAACTCTGGAGAAATTATCTTGGGCGACAGAGAAGCTCATTCATTCAATTCAATCGATCACATTTATTGAGCTCTTAACTGTGTGCAGAGCACTGCCCTGAACACTTGGGAGAGTACGAGACACATTCCCCAACCACAGGGAGCTTGCACACCTGAAGCAGCGTGGCCTACTGGATAGCGCAAGGGTCTGAGTGTCAGAAAGACCTGGGTTCTAATCCCAGCTCTACTGCTTGTCTGCTGTGGGACTTTGGACCACTTCTCTGTGCCTCGGTTACCTCATCTGTAAAATGGAGATTAAGATTGTGAGCCCAGTGTGTGACAGGGACTGTGTCCACCCGACTAAATTGTATCTACCCCAGTGCTTAGGACAGTGCCTGGCACATAGTAAGTGCTTAACAAATACCATTAAAAAAAGGACAGGTTTACCAGGGTTTATGATGGAAATCCTGTTTCATCCACTCTTCAACAGCCTGGGCTAGTGGCAAGAATACAGGCTTGGGAGTCGGAGGATGTGGGTTCTAATCCCAGCTCTGCCACCTGTCTGCCGTGTGACCTTAGGCTTGTCCCTTAACTGCTCTGTCCCTCAATTTCCTCAGCTGTAAAATGGAGATTAAGACTATGAGCCCCAGAGGGGCAACCTCATTACCTTGTATCTACCCCAGCGCTTAGAACGGGGCTTGGGGCAGAGTAAGCACTTAACAAGTACTAGGATTATTATTAGGATCAGACCTTCCAAGTGGGGAGGAAGGGACTGGGTTCACTGCTGCAGGTGCTTCAACTATCCACCAGGCGGGAAAGGCTCAGCATCCCCAGCTGCAGGATCTATTTCCCCCCTCACCCCCTTGGGAGACTGTCCCTCTGACCTGATTAACTTGGATTTTACCCCAGAGCTTGGTCCTTTTTTTAATGGTATTTGTTAAGCACTTTCTATGTGCCAGGCACCGTACTAATCACCGGGGTAGACTCAAGCCCTCCCCTCCCTCCTATCAGACATAATAATAGTGATGGTATTTGGTAAGTGCTTACTATGTGCCAAGGTCCATTCGAAGCACTGGGATAGATACAAGGTAATGAGGTTGTCCCATGGGGGGCTCACAGTCTTCATCCCCATTTTACAGATGCGGTAACTGAGGCACAGAGAAGTTAAGTGGCTTGCCCAAGGTCACATAGCAGAAAAGTGGCAAAGCCAGGATTAGAACCCATGTCTCCTGACTCCCAAGGCCGTGCTCTTTCCACTGAGTCACGCTGCTTCTCATAATGGCTCTCCCCCTCCTTCAAAACCTTAATAAAGGCACATCTCCTCCACAAAGCCTTCCCTGACTAAGCCCTCCTCCCCTCGACTCCCACTCCCTTCTGCACCGCTCTTACTTGCTCCTTCGTTCATCCTCCCTCCCATCCCCACAGCATATAGCAAAGTAGATAGACCCCGGGCCTGGGAGTTGAGGGTCATGGGTTCTAGGCCCAGCTCTGCCGCTTGTCTCCTGTGTGGCCTCGGGCAAGTCACTTAACTTCTCTGTGCCTGTTACCTCATCTGTAAAATGGGTATCGAGACTGAGCCCAACATAGGACAGGGATTGGGTCCAACTCAATTTGCTTGTATCCACCCCAATGTTTAGTGCAGTGCCTGGCACATAGTAAGCACTTAGCAAATATCATGATTATTATATGTATATATCTGTAATATTTTAATCTATCTATATTAATGTCTATCTCCCCCTCTGGCATGTGAGTCGGTTGTGGGCAGGGATGTGCCTGTTTGTTGTTATATTGTACTCCTCCATGTGTTAAGTACAGTGCTTTGAACACAGTAAGAGCTCAATAAAAATACAATTGAATGAATGAATACAAGCTAATCAAGTGAGGCACAGTCCCTGTCCCAGTTGGGGCTGGCAATATTCTAATTCCCATTTTACAGATGAGGTAACTGAGGCCCAGAGAAGTGACTTACCTAAGGTCACACAGCAGACAAGTGGCGGAGCTGGGATTAGACCCAGGTCCTTCTGACTTCCAGACCCATGATCTTTCCACTAGACCCCGCTGCTTCATCAGGTGCTGACCTGATGTTTCGACTCCAGGGTTATGAGGTGTTCAGAACAGCTCCTGAACATAAACGACTAAGAAGGACCTGGGTTCTAGTCCTGGCTCCACCACTTGTCCATTGTGTGTCTTTGGAGAAGTCACTTCACTTCTCTGGGCCTCAGTTACCTCACCTGTAAAATGGGGGCTAAACTGTGAGCCCCAAGTGAGACATGAACTGAGTCCAATCTCTTTCTAACTCCACCGTTTAGAACAGTGCCTGGGACATAGTAAGCACCTAAAAAATACCATGGAAAAAAAGGGAACCTGGTGAAAGAGTGTTGGCATGAGTCAGTGCATCACTGCTACCACACGGACAACTCATGGCTTGTCCTGTTGCTGGCATCTGAGCACTGTTCACCCCAAAAGATACACTGCTGATTTTCAGGGACACAACCTACGGGAAACAATCTCATCATCATTCGTTCAGTTCATTCAATAGCATTTATTGATTGCTTACCTTATGCAGACCACTGTACTAAGCGCTTGGGAGAGTATAACAGTACACACACACATTCCCTGCCCACAACGAGCTTACAGTCTAGAGGGAGAGACAGACATTAATAGAAATAAATAGATTATAGATATGTACATAAGTGCTGTGGGGCTGGGAGCGGGGGATGAATGAAGGGAGTAAGTCAGGGTGTCGCAGAAGGGAGTGGGAGAAGAGGAAAGGAGCGCTTAGGGAAGGTCTCTTGGAGGAGAGGTGCCTTCAATAAGGCTACACGTCAGCAACACGTCTTCCAACTTCAGGATGACTCCAAACATTTTTTTAAGAAATAAAACTATATAGAGCTATCAATTTGCACAATTAAAAATTCAATTTTATTTAGCAGGACAGTCCAGGAGGTATTTAAACAGGAAAAGGCCTTTTTTTCCCCCACAAGATCTTGACAAAAGATGGAAAATATTGTTACAACACAATCCAAAAGGGTGCACGGTAAAATTCACATGCTTACACACTGGGAATGTACACCATGAACAGGTCAAACCGTTTGCCATCTGTCCAATGACGTTTCCCACCCAAGTGGCCCCTGATACATTCTGCCTGACTCTTGCTCAGACGCTTCACATCGAGTCCTTCCCAGAATGCAAATGAATTTCTGTCTCAAGGACCCAGAGGGAAGGCACTCTCCAACTAAAGGACAATCAGCCGCCTCCCTCCAGTTGCCCACAGCAGTGGCAGGGGGGCAACTTCCATCTCCAAGACTGACATGGAGGGCACAGCTTTCTCCCTTAATCGCCATCTCTGAACCCACTTCTGCTTTTAGCTTCTCAGAAGCCGTGCTTTGGTGTATCAAAGAGGCCTCCCAGCTTCCTTTGGTTTTACATGCTCGGTTGGGAGGGATGCAAGACCGGTGAGAAGAATGCCGAGTAGCATGACCAGATCGCTTTGGGCTATGATTTGGAAACAGCTCCAGATTCCAAGAAAAGCACTTTATACACAAATTGGTAATAAATACCCTTTCCTTCAGAGCAATGGCAGATAAGGGCATACCTTTTCATGAAGCCACATCCAACTTAGAAAGAGAATTTAGGTCGTTCATAGGCTTGGATAAGAGGAGCAAAAAGTGGTAGCAGCAACATAATGAGGCAAATTCCCAAGACAAGTGCTGTATCTGCACTAATAGAGCAGCAAAAATATAGAGCAGCGAAAATCAAGACATCTTTACCATTCCAGTTCTTCTGGGGTCTACACATAGTCCCCGGTAAATCAGGTGATAAGTTGCAGGAGGGATTTTTTGCCCAGAATATAGGCTTAGAGAGACTTGATAATCTATAAAGCAGGCAAGAGACTCTATTCGGGTAAGTTCGGGTGGTAAGCATATCACACAAGACACGCAGATTTTACTTCATTAAATCTACACTACAGAAGATTGGTTACTTGCAAGCCGGAATCACTCCAATTTGAAACTCAGTAGCTGCTTCAGTGCCCTGAATTTATTACCCTAGATGATTTGGAGTCAGAGGACGAACACAGACAAGTCAAGTGACTGATGAAAATAGTCTCTCCCTAAGTCGACGAACCTTGGGAAGAGCCAAAGGACACTTGAGAGAGAGCAAAGAAGTACTGTTAGAATTGAGAGTGGTCCGGGATTTTGCCAAGGCAAACACCAGGATGGTCTCTCTCTCTCTCTCTCCAGTGACTCCCTGCTTCCTCGCCTCTGTCACCCAGCTGCCCAAACCCCAACTCGCCAAAGAGAAGGGAGGAGAGAGACGGAATCTCTCAGTAACTGCATTTGTAATGTAACCATGGGGCTCCAAACCCATTAGTTCTGAGTCACTTAGAAAAGGGAAGAATCAACGGAGAAAGAGACGCTTTGAGGCGGTGTGATTCTTGTCAAAGTTTGACGGATGGGAGAAAAACGTGTGTCATTAGCCTATAACTACTGAAACCTTGATCTTTTCTTTGGGGGATTCTTTGGTGGCCAAGCCAATACTGTCCACCTATTTTTCTAACACAATTGGTGCAGGCTGGCTGATTTTCTGTCCATCTTTGAACAGCGATGCATTTTTTAATGGTATTTAAGCACTTAAGATGTGCCAGGTATTGTACTGAACACTGGGCTGGATCCAAGTTGATCAGGTTGGGGATAGTCCCTGTCCCACAAAGGGCCACAGTCTTCAAACCCATTTTACAGATGAGGTACCGCAGGCACAGAAAAGTGAAGTGACTTTCCTAAGGTCACACAGCTGGCAAGTGCCAGCAGGGATTAGAACCCAGGTCCTTTGACTCCCAGGCCCAAGCTCCTTCCACTAAGCCATGCTGCTTCCCAGGCTCTCTGGTCTCAACCCTCTCTCATTTTGACAAAAGTTTCTCTTCAAATCCTCTGAGTCTTTCTCCCTAACGCTGGTAGGGAAGTAATTCTTCAAATCTTTACAATCAATGAATCTATGTTCCAAGACCTTACCTGCTTCCCACATCAGAGTAAAATGGATCTAAAAGTTATGTTGATTGATACGGATTTATTTTGAGGAATTACTACCTGGAATTACTGATTCCCTTAGGGGTGGCTCGACCTCCTGGAAAATGGAAATAAAACCACCTTCTCTCTCACTCAGGAGCAGTGAAGAAGAGGGGGAAATCTTGAGAACATTTAGAATACCCTCGTGAAGTTAACTCATGAAAGCCCATATTATAATGCCAAAATCAAAAAACCCAAGCACAAACATAGTTTATTACATCCATGTTCATAACCAGATGATCCCACTTGGATGTTTCAGAATAAAAAAAGCCCTTTGAAAGCAAAGACTGATATTATGAAGGAATTGTTCCTTGGAAAGGAAAGTACCGTGCGGATGTTAAAATTCAATAAACCTAGTGGAAATGATCAAAATGCTACAGGAAAGAGAGTTATTAGATCCCATATCATCAGTTCATTAACATAGAACTCAGCGTATTGCTCCATTCAGGCACCTCACCCAACGCCTTTTCCCGGCTGAAAGGGGATGTATTTAGTGGTGAGTGAAACAGAAATGGGAGGGCTCATAAAAGGTTTCCCCAGCTCTCAGACTGAAGAATGAAAACCATATTGTCACAGTAGCAGATGTGGCTGTGAGACGAGATAGGAGACAGGTCTTTGCAGATTGAAAATCAATCAATTAGGAAAAACTGGTCAAGGGCAATTTTGTTAACGGCTGCAAGCAAGTAGGCAGGGGTGTGAGTGGGAGTGTGTGAAGGTGTGTGGATATGTGTGTGTGCGCGGGTGTGTGGAAAGAAGTGTCTGAGATGGGATGAGGAACATGCAGGTGGGGGGACTAATGGTTCACAGTCTAGGCCTTCCTAAACAGCTCAGAATAAAAAAGTAAGCACATACTTCACACTCCCCTCGAGATTTCTTCTCCTCATTGATACTCACAATTTTCCCCCCATTTCCTCTAACATATAGCCCTCGCACAACATCTCTGCTATTCCGCCTCCCATTCTGGGGGCCAAATTCCTCTCAACTAAATAGTCACCCCCATTGCCTCAGTTTCCCGCCTCCGTGGACGGAACGTCAAACCTTCCAGGAAGTCCGGCCACCAGGGCCACAACACACCCAAGAAATGTCGAAGGGCTGTGAAATCACCGCTTTTTAGTCCCGCTGTTTCCGCCGGCAGCCCTGTTGAAGCTCCTGGTCATCTGGGGGAAGTGAACGGTCGGGGTCCTCTCCGTCGGGCCGTACAGACCCAGGTTGCGAGCCGCGAGCGATTTCCTCAGCGGTTTGACGCTGGGAAAGGGGCTGAAGATGGGGGCCCTGGGGTGGCTGGGCTGTGGGGACTTGGTGGATGGACAGACGGGCAGGCCGGGAGACTCGGGGAAGGGCCCGGGGCAGGGCGAGGAAGCCTGTGAGTCGACGTTCTGATTCAGTTCCAGGGCCTTTAGCCTGAGCTGCACAGCTGCCAAGTTGACACTGGCTTCTCGGGATCCTGGCTGGGGAGATTCCCTCTCCGAGGCCCCGACAATCCTATCCCCGGAGCCTCCATCTCCCTCTCCCGTCGGGATGTTGACTCCGCTGGGAGATTTGGCTGCCGCTCCCACGGATTTCCCGCCTTCAGGAAGGCCGGGTTTCCCACCTTCGTTCTGCTCTTCTATGAGCCCCACGGTGTCCCCACAGCCCGGCTGACCTTTGGCCCTGATATTCTTTCTGTGAACTCGGATGTGTGCCCGCCATGGTGAATTGAGTTTCGTTTTAAGATCTTCATAGGGGATGGGAGACATTTTGCCACTGGTATGGCCTGGGATGTGGATGATGGCATTCTTAGCAGCTCTGTTCGTGGTTTTCATCTTCTTCCCTAAAAGAAGGTGGTTTATGACTGGAGAATGGTTTACCTGAGATGGGAGAAGACTGGTCACTGGCCCTTTATCTGAAAGAAATGTCAAAGTGCACATAAAATATACCATAGTGCCATAATAATACTAATGATTGTATTTGTTAAGCGCTATGTGCCAGGCACTATACTAAACACTGGGGTGGATACAAGCAAATCACGCTGGACACAATCCCTGTCCCATGTGGGGCTCACAGATACAATCCCCATCGTATAGATGAGGTAACTGAGGCACAGAGGAAGTGAAGTGACTGGCCCAAGGTCACACAGCTGACAAGTGGGATTAGAACCCATGACCTTCTAACTCCCAAGTCCATACTCTATCCACTACACCATATCAACACAGGGTCTCCCTTCCTTTCTCTCTTCCTTCCTTTCCCTCATCCTCTTTTTCTACATATAATTCACCATCAAGGGAAATCTATTTTCCCCTGCGTTTAGTACAGTGCTCCGCAGCCAGTAAGCACTCAGTAAATACCAATGACTGACTGACTGGTTGTTTTTCCCCTGAATGTTGCCAAGATCACATGACTTGTTACAGTAGAAGCTGAATTCTAATCCCAACTCAGCCACTTGCTGGCTGGGTAACCTTGGGCATGTCACTTTACTTCTCTGGGCCTCAGTTACCTCATCTCTAAAATGGGGATTAAGGCTGTGAGTCCCAGTGGGGATGTGAACTGTGCCCAACCTGATTAGCTTGTATCTACCCCAGTGCTTAGTACAATGCCTAGCACGTAGTAAGCCCTTAACAAATACCACAAAAAAAATCATACTATACATTCCGGAAGCCTTATTCTGCTATTCCTATCAGCTAAGCATAGAGAAGCAGCGTGGCTCAGTGGAAAGAGCACAGGCTTGGGAGTCAGAGGTCATGGGTTCCAATCTCGGCTCTGCCACTTGTCAGCTGTGTGGCCTTGGGCAAGTCACTTAACTTCTCTGTGCTTCAGTTCCCTCATCTGTAAAATGGGGATGAAGCCTGTGAGCCCTATGTGGGGCAACCTGATTACCTTGTATCTACCCCAGCGCTTAGAACAGTGCTTGGCACATAGTAAGCGCTTAAGAAGTACCAACATTATTGATTCCTAGATTTGGCCTAGTGAAGAAAGCATGGGCCTAGGAGTTCTAATCCCAGCTCCGCCATGTGTCTGCAGTTCACCTTGGATAAATTCACTCTTCTGTTCCCTCATCTGTAAAATGGGAATTAAGACTGTGAGTCCCACGTGGGATACAGACTGTGCCCCAACCTAACTGGTTTCTACCTCATGTGCCTCAATTACTTCATCCATAAATGCAGATTCAATACCTGGTCCTCCCTCCTGCTTAAACTATGAGCCCTTCATGGGACAGGGACTGCGTCCAGGCTGATTATCTTATATCTATCTTAGTGCTTAGTATAATCCTTGGCACCTAGTAAGCACTCAACTGATACCATCATAATAATAATGACAAGAATAATAATTCAAAGGCAGTTTTGTGGCATAACTCAAAAGAGAATGAAAATCACTCAGTGAATTGTGGACTAGATTGAATTTGTCTCCCCCTGCTACTCTCTTTCTGGACACCTTCCCTCTTGGCTTTAAAAGTCTCCAGGAGGGAGGGGAACTACTGGCTGCTTTTTTGGCAGGGGGCAAGGGGTCAGAATGGTGATGAGGAAGGAAGAAAGGGTTTGAGACTGGTTAGTTAAGAATAGATTCATCATTTCTTTATACTGTAAGACCTTAAGCTCTTTGAGGGTAAGCATCCTACCAATGGTTATTGTATGCACCCGAGCAGTTGATAAAGTGCTCAATAAATGCCAGTCAATCATATGCATTGAGTTCTTACTGTGTGCCGAGCCCTGTACTAAGCACTTGGGCGAGTACAATATAACAATAAACAGATTGTGAAGATTGGTTCAGAGTCAGATACAAGTCTTCCGAATAGAAGTAGATCAAGCTTTTTTTTTCCAACAGTATTTGTTAAGTGCTTACTATTTGCCGGGCACTGTACTAAAAAAATAGACAGGGAATGTGTTTCCCTGCCCATAATAAGCTTATAGTCTACAGTCAGTCAATCATATTTACTAAGCATTTATTCTGCCCAACACTGTATCAAGCACTGGGGAGAGTACAATAGGGCAAAATAACAGACACATTCCCTGTCCACAACTAGTCTAGTGGGTTCTTGAGCTGCATGTTTAGCTGTGAGTCGAATTTAAGAGGCACCAAAGTATTTGAAAACGGGTGGCTTTGCTATTTAAAAATACCACAGGGATCTCCCCACTACAACATTCTTCTTTTAGCAACTCTAACCAACTTGATTTGTGCGTATTTACCCCAGTACAGTAAATAGTACTAGGCAAATAGTAAGCTCTTAACACATATCATTAAAAAAAAAAAAAGCTTGATCTACTTCCATTTAAAGTTCCATCAAGACTGGCTTCTGACTCTGAACCAATCTTGGCAATACCTTCAATCGCAGAAGCATCTGTGTACCTGCCCCACTTCTGAGGAGAAAGAAATCCCCAGTGGAATAACCATGGAGACCGTTGAGAAGCAACCAGCTCTGAAACTCCTTAGATGGTTGTTTGTTTTATTGTTTAAAGTCACATACTTATTATTGGCACTTAATCATTTGAGCATGCATAGGTAATCATGTTGCCATTTGTTTTGATCACCTTTTTGGACCTGGAGAATTCACTAATATGCCTTACAAGATTTCCTTGGGGAAACTACTCTTTGTTTAGCTCTCTTTTGCTTGACACTATTTTCCCGGAACCATTTAAAGAATGTGCTAATCGGAAAGTTCCTGCAGAAAGGAATTGGACCATCTGTGGTGTGTGCATGGTCGACTGTTGAAGGAGGGGAGAGAAAGGAAACTTTATAGACCAGGAAAAGAATGCAAATGGCTGAAGAGAAGTGGTG
This sequence comes from Ornithorhynchus anatinus, assembly GCF_004115215.2. NCBI lineage: Eukaryota > Metazoa > Chordata > Mammalia > Monotremata > Ornithorhynchidae > Ornithorhynchus > Ornithorhynchus anatinus. Next base: position 15,495,488 of record NC_041741.1, on the reverse strand, counting down.
GAAAAGTACTGCAAAAACAGCCTAATAACCATTTACTAAGTTCATTCAACATGCTCTGTTGTCCTCTCCCAAGCACTTAGTACAGTGCCCTGCCCAGAGTAAGCATTCAATAAATACCACTGATTGATCGATTGAAAAATCAACATGACAAAACACAGACCTGAGAATTAACCTCATCAATCAAATCGTAAATTGGCACTGCCCACAGAATTAGAGAAATCAAAGTGATTGCTGATCCTTGGAGAAGAGAGCCTCCCCAAATGCATTTTACCACCATCGCTCCTGTTTGAAACCACCAGTGCTTGGAAAGATCAGAACAATTGTAGCCACAGATAGATCGGGGCCATTTTTTCATCAGATTTGGTTTCTGGAGGACGGGGTGCGGGTAGGATGGGGTAGCATTTAAGAAGAAGTCATTCACTAGTTCTCAAGTCCAAGGATGGTACGGATTTGAATTTTGTATTCCCCAGACATACACCGAAAACGCTATCTTGCAATACCATCGATCGGCTGATCTCGGGCACCTAAAACAGGCATAAGGTCTTTTTCTCCTCCAGAACCTAAAGCAAAATCATAAAATAAAAGTGATGTAGTGACCGGAATTTGTTTCTGTGACACCAGTGTCACTATTAATCAGTGACTGTAAGCTTCCCTCTAGACTAGAAGCTCACTGTGGGCAGAGAACATGCCTACCAACTCTATTGCACTGTCCTCTCCCAAGAGCTTAGTATAGTGCTCTGCACGTAGTAAGCGCTCAACAGATACCGTTGATGGAATTACTTCTTGTTTCCCCAGGGAACTATTTGCTCTCCACCTGAGAGGCAGGCATTCAAGAAAGGATTCCCGTGCATCACCTGCTTTGATGTACACCTCATGAACCTGCTGCTGTTGCTTCTTCTTAATGCGTGAATACTGCCTCTTCAGCGCGTTGATGTCTGTCGTCATGCGTTCCATCATCATACTGTTAAAGACAGCGTGGTATTCCCCTCGACAGGCATTGATGGCCCCTGGGCTCAGTTCTGCGATGTTACTGGATCCCAGACTCTGTTCCCCACTCGGCTCTGGAACAGGACAAAGAGCAGGGAAGGGAGGAGGAAGGAAAACAGAAATAATAACAATAATACTTATAATAATTCTGGTGCTTGTTAAGTGCTTACAGTGTGCCAGGCACTGTACCAAGCTCTGGAGTGGATACGAGCAAATCAGTTTGGACACTGTCCCACGTGGGGCTCACAGTCTCAATCCTCATTTTACAGATGAGGTAATTGAAGCTCAGAGAAGTTAAGTGCCTTGCTCAAGGTCGCCCAGTAGACAAGTGGCAGATCAGCCCCATCCACCTTTGACCCTCCGAGAAGCTAAACCTTTCAGTCCACGTCTCTCCCTTCCTCAGAAACCTCTGGTGGTTGTCAGTCCACTTTTGCAACCTACAGAAAGTCCTCACCTTTAAAGCACTCAATCTGTTCTCCCCTCTTACCTTATCTCGCTAATTTCCTACTTCTAATAATAATAATTGTGGTATTTGGTAAGCGCTTACTATGTGCCAGGCACTGTACTATATGAGCGTGAGCCCCACGTAGGACTGGGACTGTGTCCGACCTGATTAACTTGTATCTTCCCCAGCACTTAGAAATGTGCTTGGCACACAGAAAGTGCTTAACGAATGCCATAATTATTACTATTAAGTGCTGGGGTAGATTCAAGGTTACTGGTTTGTACACAACGCTGTCCCACACTGGGCTCACTCTCTTAATCACCATTTTACAGATGAGGAAACAGAGGCAGAATAGTATAGTCACACAGTAAGGTCACACAGCAGACACGTGGCAGAGCCAGCATTAGAACCCAGGTCCTTCTGACTCCCAGGCCTGTGATCTATCCACTAGGCCACTTGGCTTCCTATTACAACCCAACCCGCACAATCCACTCCTCTAATGCCAATCTACTCGCTGTACCTCAATCTCATCTATCTCACCACTGATCCCTCACTCACATCCTCCCACTCTCCCAAGGACTTAGTACAGTGCTCTCTGCACATGGGAAGCACTCAATAAATATGATTAACTGATTCTTGGCACATACGTGCTTAATAGATATCACATTTGTTACTAATTGTGTCATAACAATAATAATAATAATGTTTATTTTCTCATCCCCAGGAAATATTTCCATTATATACTAATCTCATGGAGTAATGGCTCCAGAAGTTTTAAATTTTGGAACAATCTTTCTTAAGGGAAAAAGCAAAGAGATTAAATTTTCCTTTTAATACTGAACAAAATTGAGCCTCTTCATTCTCAAGAGTACACATTTCTATATTCAACTGCTTATAAAAATATTATCTCTAAAAACATAATAATAGGAGGGTCTTTGGTTTATTACAACTTTAAATATAAAATAAGTTATATTATGTAAAATAGACTCCATTCTCCTATGGCAGGGTGGGTACATTTTTTATTACATCCATTGCTAAAGAAACTTGCCTTGGCATCAACGCACACAACCATTTCTTCTGACATCTCATCACGTTCTTTCCAGAGAGATGGGCGCTATTAGAAAACAGTACCCAAATTCCCTAAAAGCATTCTATCCAAAACTCATAGGGAAAGCGTGCAACCTGAAGAACTGTGAGGGCAAATACACGTAAAATTCAAACTTGTGAGCTTTCTCTTGAAAACGTGTTTTGAATTTTTCACCATTTTAACTTTGCAATGGCTAATCGACAACTCAGTGGGTTTCTCCTCATGATTAAAATGGGTTACCTTTAATTGGTTTTTGATACTTCTGTAGTTCTGGAGCCAAAAGTCCACTGAAAGGCCCGAGACATCCCACTGCATTAGCTACAGCGTCTTCATCGTCTAAATCGTTTTCTTCATCGCTGTCTCTGCTCCTCCCAAGCCACCTGGAGAGAGAGAAATTTTGAGAGAAAAGGGGTTGCTGCGTCCTCAGTAGCATCCATATGCTCATTCATATTTGACAGACCACCGCTCTCCCCATCTTCAAAGCCCTCCTAAAATCACATCTCCTCCAAGAGGCCTTCCCCGACAAAATCCTCATTTCCCCTCCTCCCTCTCCTTTTTGCTTTGCCTATGCACTTGGATCTTCCTCCTTAAAGCACTTGATATTTACTCCTCCTTTAGCCCCACAGCACTTCTGTGCACTCTGCCATTCCCCCATCTGTACCTTAATTTATAGTCTGCATTTCTCTCTGTAATCAAGCAATGGCATTTACTGAATGCTTACTTTGTTCAGGGTACTGCCCTAAGCACTTGGGAGAGTACAATCCAACAGAGTTGGTAAAAGGTGTCTTGAAGTTGGTAGAACATTTCACAGTCTTTAAAGGAGGAGATATTTCCTTGTGGACAGGATTGTGACTACCAACTCTGTGTTTTCCCAAGTGCTTAGTACAGGGCTCGGCACATGGTAAGTGCTCAATAAATGCCAACGATCCATTGACTAAGTGATAGGTTGACTGTCCCCTTCAAATGTAAATTATAGTGGAGACAGTTTCTCCACTTTATCACAAAATCATGACTGCCCCAAGCCCCATCTCTTAAATGTAAATGCTCTGTCCATTGTGCAGACAGCCATTTGGAGCGTGAACATTCATGTAAATTTAATTTCCATTCAACGGGAGTGCATTACACTCATGCAGCTCCTGTCCTCCTTGTCGCTGGCATTGGGGGAGTATTGAATCTTCATCAGTAATGAACAAGGAAGACCGTTCAATTTTCTGATCATTATAAAATCACTTACCCTGAGACTGAAGCTGACTTCACTGTGGCTGGGAATGGAGTAATGTTGTAGGTGTATTTCTCCCTTAGTTCTGCCAATTGCGGGAAGGGAAACTGAGCCATAGAATAAACAGTCTAAAACATAAAAAAAAAAAGGATGGCTGGTTTTACAATGGTGTCTTCAAAGCCATCTTTTTTTATGATATTTGTTCAGCGCTTACTAAGACTGTGAGCCCCACATGGGACAGAGACTGTATCCGACTTGATTATCTTTTATCTACCTCAGTGCCAATACAGTGCCTGGCACAAAGTACTTAAAATACCACAATTATTATTATTATTATTATGTGCCAGACACTATTCTAAGCGCTGGGGTAGATACAAGGTAATCAGGTAGGCACTATTAGGAGGAGGAGGAGGAGGCTGGCACCTCACCCCAAGCACCTTGAGAAGGGTATTAGATTGTAGACTGTAAGCTCATTTTGGGTGGGGAATGTGTCTATATATTGCTATATGGTACTCTCCCAAGCACTTAGTATAGTGCTCTGCACATGGAAGCACTCAATAAATATGGCTGAATGATTGAATGCTGGCCTACTCTCAGTCAAACCGCAGAACAAAGAACACCTAGTGAATAATTCCTTTCCCCTCTTCTGCCTGGTTGGTTCTTCATTCTGCTACCTCCACAACTGTCATGGTCAAAAGCAGCACGTAGAAGCAGTGTGGGCTAGAGGATAGATCACAGGCCTGAGAGTCAGAAGGACCTGGGTCCTAATCCCGGCTCTGCCACGTGTCTGCTGTGTCACCTTGCGCAAGTGTCCCAGGGTGAATCAGGTACCCACCATCTCAAGGTCAAACACTATCTCATGACTGCCTGAGCCAGGCAAAGCAGAACTCAGAAGCTCAAGGGGGGACACTGCCCCCGAAAACCGAAACCACTAGATTGACAACCCAGTCCGGGAATAAAGAAGGTGTCCTTTGCCCCTGTGCCAATCAAATAAGCTATGGAGGATGGGGAGGGCGGAGATTGGATAAACTGAGGTCAGAAACTGGAATGGCCTAGGATCACTGGGAATAAATACCTGCAGCCTCTGACCTTCTGGGTAGTGGACTGAGACTTGCAACAGCTGGTTGTGTCACTGTTGCCCGAAGCTTGGAATACCCACTCTGCCTGCACTGAGTGAGGAGCCGTGGGATGGGTGAGTATCCTGCTGAACACTTGTGGGGCTGGAAGCTACAGCACTTCGCCACGGGCATAGAACGAATAAATGGATTCCTCCCGAGTGGGAAGCATCTGTGGGTGGGCACTCACTTGCCTCACCACGTGCCAACAAGGCATAAGTGAATTCCTCCCAGGTGGGAAGCATTCGTGGGCGGGAGGTGTTTTGCCACATGTGAGTAATGCATAAGTATATTCCTCCCGGTAGGGAAGCTCTAATATCATTAAATAATCACATTCCTCCCGAAAAGGGGCCTCCCAAAAGGGAAGTTCAATTCACCTCATGGAATAAATTTTGTATAAACTTAGCTTTTCTGTCCCCGGTCTCGCTTTCACTGCACTGATTCCCAAATGAAGCCATCCCCAGGTGACGGGTGAAAGCATGTCACTTAACTTGTCTGTGCCTCAGTTCTCCTGTTCTCCCTCCTACTTAGACTGTGAGCCCCATGCAAGACAGGGACTATGCCCAACCTAATTTACTCATACCTTCCCCAGCACTCAGAACAGGGTTCTACACATAGTAAGCACTTCATAAATACTGTAAAGAAAAAGCAGGATATTGGCCAGTCCTACTAGCCTTCCCTCTGGTGCTGGGTCCAGGGGTGTTTCCATTTTTCTTTCCCATATGGAGGAAAATCAGCTGGCAGTGGAAATGATTTAGATTCAGCTTGAGGTAGGATTAGAACATGAGCCTCTGGCTCCCAGGCCCAGGCTCTTTCTACTAGGCCTCGTCGCATCCAGAAGTGTGGGTGCACAGTTTACTTTTCAGATTAAAATTTAAAATTTGAACACCTGTCTCCTCCGCTAGACTGTCAACTCCTTAAGGGTGGGAATTCTATCTACCAACTGTATTATACTTTGCCAAGCACTTAGAACAGTGCTGTGCTCAATAAATACCACTGATTAATAGAACTCCAAAAGAGCCCAGACCAAGCTTATATGGGGGAAAATCAGAAATGCCATTTGGTAAAGTGCTAAATAACACAGATTTTACTGCAGTTGGCTAGTAGTGAACAGTCTAGTTTCTGTGTGTGAAAACAAAATCTGAGAGTTGATAAAGAAACCTAACAAGTACTACTGCTTTGGTGTCACATTTTAGATTTTGCTTCAATATGCTGTTGTCAAAATAGCGTATGGCTTCGAGGTCACCTATTTTCTACTTAAGAAGCTGCATTCAAGAAGTATCTTCCAAAACTCCCAAATATGAGCAAAGGATAACAGAGAAACAGCATGGCCTAATGAATAGAGCATAGGCCTGAGAATCAGAGGACCTGAGCTCTACTCCCGGCTCCACCACTTGTCTGCTGGGTGACCTCAGGCAAGTCACTTCACTTCTCTGTGCCTTGGGTATCTCATCTGTAAAATGGGAATTAAGACTGTGAACTCCAGGTGGGACATGGACCGTGTCCAACCTGATTAGCTTGCATCTACCCCAGCGCTTAGTACAGTGACAGGAACCCAGTAAGCACTTCACAAATGCCCTAAAAAAAAAAGTTGCAACCACTTAAATGTCACTGACAGAAGCAGTGTACTGACCTGCATGAGTTCGTTGCTGTCGATTAGATTGTCCTCCAACATCTCCTGAGTCAGTCTTCCCATGGTACTGTAGAATTCATCGGCTGTTTCACAACATTCTATCTCCCTGTAATAATGCCATGAATTGGTCGGTCAATCGATAGTATATCACACTTTCACTCTGTGCACAGCTCTAAGCAAGCATTTGAGAGAGTACCAGAGAGTGAGCCCCAGTAGGCTTAGAATTTAGCAGGAGAGACGGTCATTAAAATACAATACAAATAGGGCCCTGCCTTCAAAAAGCTTACAATAAATTACAGGTAGGCGAAAGAACCAAGTTTAAAGATATGTCCGAAAGCCCTATTTGGCTGGGGGGTTGGGCAGGGTTGTCAGGGAGGGAGGTCCCCCAAGTGATTGGATAAATATGTCATTTCTAGAAGTTTGGCTATGTCATGAAGGATGACCTCTGAACTCTCTGGCGAGCCACACCACTTCAGGAATGGAAATGGGGCTGGGGGACAAGGATGGGGAGGCAAGGGCAGTCAATCCTCTACCTCCAAATTACTTCTGGGAGATGGGAGTAGGAAACAGGTTCCCCCTCACCCACTGGAGATTTGGGGCCTCTAAGGCCACACCAGGCCAACTCCTACCTCTGGCCAAACATATCATGGACAGGGAACATGTCTACCAACTCTGTTCTATTGTATTCTCCTAAGCACTTAGTACAGTACAGTGACTGATTGATTACTCATCCTTTTTCCTCCTTCGAGGCAGGCAGAGCCCCCTTGTTGTTTCGGATTTCCATAGCAACACATAAATGGTGAGATTTGCACCTCCTTCCTACAATGACAGCTAAGTGACATAAATTTTCAGCACGATATTCTGAAAAGGTCTATTTGGCGGTGGTAACTGGAGTGGGTCATGGATCGCTATGGTAACCTCTCAGACCACAATGGGCAATGGAAATCAATGCTCATGATGAATAGGGAACGTCTGCTAATGCTGTTGTGCTGTATTCTCATAAGCACCTAGAACAGTGCTCGGCACATAAAAGCACTCAGTAAATATGACTGACTGATGCATGCAAAAGATCAATCTGACTGCAACTGGGCTCTTCTCTTTACTGATTTTCACCTTAATATTTCTGCTTCCATTCCAGGAAAATCAAGTCAGTGTGCCCATATATAGTCTCATACATTTACCTCTGACTTCAGCATCTCTTCTAAGGCAAAATATGTGAAATGTTTTTTGGTGTGTTTGGAATGGTAATCATATGTTTCCAATTAAATACCTTCATTCATTCATTCAATCATATTTATTCAGTGCTTACTGTGTGCAAAGCACTGTATCAAGCGCTTGGGAGAGCACAATACAACAAAAGACACTTTCCTCGCCCACAACGATATTCCTTTCTTACATAAAGGAAAGGTAGTAATTCAGCCTAACCAAAGTCAATTATTTGGGTTTCAAACCAGATTCCAGAAATCCAGGCTAAAATTACTGTTAAAGGTAGACTCAGAATCAGGGCTGAGTGGGTCATCTATTCTTCTCTGTAAGCTAGCCTACATACAGAGTTGAAAATGGGGACTTCTCTGCATATTACTGCATTATGTTTGTGTTGATCTTGTTTAGAAAGAGTTCAAATACTATTCAATCGATTCGTGAAAAAGTCTACTGGATTGACATTCTCCAAAATCAACTTTTACTCAAATCCACCCAATATTGCTAAAATCCGCTCTTTCCTCTCCATCCAAACTGCTACCACATTAATACAATTACTCATCCAAACAGCTGGATTACTGCAACAGCCTCCTTGCTGGTTGCCCATCCACCTCTGCATCAAACAAAAACTCTCACCATTGGCTTTAAAGCACTCAATCACCTTGCCCTCTCCTACCTCACCTCACTACTTTCTTTCTACAACCCAACCGGCGCTGTGCCGCAATCTCACTGTGTCACAGTCTTGCTATTGCCACTAATCAGTTCCTGAGTGATCAAGAGTTTACTGTGGGATGAGGTTGTTTTCACTACATTTCACATCCCCAGCTCTAGAGGACTCCACTGAAAAGTGAAGGGGGTAGGTTAAAAATAAACAAAAGCAAATCATTTCTCACATAGCGGATGGCAAGCATGTAGCATTCCCTAACCGAGGAAACAACCGGAGGCTCAAGATGGGTTTGGACAAATTCAGGAGTGAGACATCCAGAATAAGTGATCAGAAGGAACATTGGGATGGAAAGGGAAAAGGTAGTAATGTTAGATGGTCCATCCTTAACCGTGAGGATGGAAGTCTAAGAATGCAACCCATCATCCAGTTCTTCCAAGAAACTTGGTGCCACCTAATTGCCAAACATTGAACTAAGTGCCGGGTACATACAAGAGACAAGAGAAGCAGTACGGCCTACTGGAAAGAGCATGGGCCTAAAAGTCAGGAGACCTGAATTCTAATCCTGGCTCCATCATTTGTCCACTGCCGTGACCCTGGGCAAGTCACTTCATTTTTCTGTGCCTCAGTTTCCTTATCTGCAAAATGGGGAGTCAATACCTGTACTCCCTCCTACTTAGACTGTGAGCCCCATATAGGACCTGATTATCTTGTCTCTGTTCCAGTGCTTAGTACATGTTTGGCACATAGGAAGCACTTAATATTATTATTATAATACAAGATAATCAGGTTGGACACAATCCCTCTCCTACATGGGGCTCACAGCTTAAGTAGGAGGGAGTAGAACTGAATCCCCATTTTACAAATGGGGAAACTGAGGCCCAGAGAAGTTAACTGAGGCCCAGGGCCCAGATAACCAAGCCCACACAAGTGGCAGTGTTGGAATTAGAACCCAGGTCCTCTGACTCCCAGGCCTGTGCTCTTTCCACTCGGCCGGGCTGCTTCCCAACATAGCTGATGTTTGTAATGCTTGGTCTCAAGTCAATAGATAGGTTTCATGCCCTCCCTTTTTATGGTATTAGTTAAGTGCTTACTATGTTCCAGGCACTGTACTAAGCACTGGGGTAAATGCAAGGTAATCAGGTGGGACACAGTTCACGTCCCACATGGGACTCACAGACTTAATCCTCACCTTACAGATGAGGTAATTGAGTCCCAGAGAAGTGAAGTGACTTGCCCAAGGTCACCCAGAAGACAAGTGGCATCACCAGGATGAGAACCCAAGTCCTTCTGCCTTCCAGGTGTTCTATCCAGTAGGGTACGCTACTTCTGAGGGCCTTAGTCTTAACAAAATCTTACAATATGAGAAGCAAAACTAACTTAAACCCTCTGACTTCCCCCAGTATGAAAAAAAAAAAATCACTTACTCTCCCAATTTTGCCCAGATAGCCAGTGATACCCTCAGGATGATTTCAGACCCTTCGAAGAAGACTGAATCCCAGATCTTTAAAACCGTGTGGCTAGGGAGGCATGTGGCAAAGAGAGTGAGGAACCACTGCATTGTGAAGACATTTGTAAGCGGGGGCTCATAACCACCTAGAAAAGAACAAATATTTTAATCCTAAAAGATTGATCCATTCAAAGACACAGTCACACATGAAAATGGGCCCAATCACCTTTCCAGTTAGTGTCTGGCCCATCTTCCCTGTCAAATGGCCCGCCTCTTTCTATCTGAAATCCTCCTCTCGGCCTTTTTGGTTCATCTCCCCGCTCCTGAAACGTTTGTCCCTTCCTATGTGGGGGCGAGCCTGGCTGTGCACAGATGTGTTAGCTGGAGGAACGAGAAAGGGAGATCATCTGCTAAATGCTCTCCTTTTCCCTCTCACCCCAGCATCTAGCCCTGAAAAGGAGAAGAAAAGGCAGAGCAAAAATGGAGGTTGTTCATTCATTCATTCGATCGTATTTATTGAGCGCTCACTGTGTGCAAAGCACTGCACTAAGTGCTTGGGAGCATACAATATAACAGATACATTCCTGCCCGCAACAAAATCAGTCTAGAGGTTGCTTTGTAGAGTGGGATCAGGGGAAATCTTGGGGTCTGACCCGTGAAATATGGGCCAATGTTTTGAAGGAAGGATTGGGATGGAGTTAAAATCCTATGTGGTTCAGTCAGATACAAGACTTTAATAATGTTGGCATTTGTTAAGCGCTTACTATGTGCAGAGTACTGTTCTAAGCGCTGGTGTGGACACCAGGGAATCAGGTTGTCCCACGTGGGGCTCACAGTCTTAATCCCCATTTTACAGATGAGGTAACTGAGGCACAGAGAAGTTAAGTGACTTGCCCACAGTCACACAGCTGACAAGTGGCAGAGCCGGCATTCGAACCCATGATCTCTGACTCCAAAGCCCCTGCTCTTTCCACTGAGCCACGCTGCTTCTCTAAGAAGCAGTAGCAGAAGACTAAAGAAGAAGACTTTAGATGGAAAAAAGTCAGTAGACTAGAAGAGGGAGGAGTCAAAGTCAGACCGGTTGGTTGAGCCGAGAAAGAGCCACCAATATTTCCAAGGGCTTCTGTTCCCCAAGATTGAAGATGAGTTATATTAAAAAATGTCATCTTCATCTGGATTTCTACCTGCAAGTTAGTACATGTGCATATGCTGCAATAAATAATAATACTAATGGCATCTATAAAGCGCTTACTGTATGCCAAACACTGAGGTAGTTATAAGATAATCAGGCCCCCATCCTACATGGAGCTCACAGGCTAAGGAGAACAGATATAATAATTACAATTGTGCTATTTGTTATGTGCCAAGCACTGTATTAAGCACTGGGGTAGATACAAGCTAACCAGGTTGGACATAGTCCCCGTCCCGCATGGGGCTCCTAAGTCTTATCCTCATTTTACAGATGATGTAACTGAGGCCCAGAGAAGTGAAGCGACCCATCCAAGGTCACCCAGCAGACAGGTGGCGGAGTGGGGATTAGAACCCAGGTGCGTCTGATTCCCAGGCCCGTGTTCTATCCACTAGGCCACATTGTTAAACCCCATTTTCAGATGAGGAAACAGGCATGGGGGAAATGGAATGACTTGCCCAAGGTCACAGAGCATAAAAGTGGCAGAGCCGGTAATAGAACTCAGGTCTCCTGACTGAGTTTATTTATCTGATTTTAGTCTATCTTGGACTCTTCCCTAGGCTCCTAAATAGGAGATCTCCAAAAGAGCAATCAGTGTGATCCTGACCCTGACCCCTGACCCTGACTCTTAAGGCAAGTGTTGCCAAACAAGAAACTAATTTCCATATCATCTCAGTGTTCTTATTTTTGTGCATAGCTCAAGCTGACTTTTTATGCAACCCTTCCCGATTCCAAATGTCCTGCTGCTCATGCCAAACTGAGTGTCCTGGGACAGTACAAAACCATGGCTTTAAGCCCCAAACCTTTAAATGCCTTGCAGCTTTCTGAAACTTTTTCAAAATACAGCTATGTGACTGTGCTCATCAGCATCATCATCAGATTGGGCATAGCCCTTATCTTGTAGAGACGCACAGTCTGAGAGGAAAAGTGAATCAGTTCTGATAATAATAAAATAATAATTGTGGTATTTCTAATGTGCTTACTATGTGCCAGGCCCTGTACTAAGTGCTGGGGTGGATACAAGCAAATCGGTCAGGTACAGCCCCTGTCCCACCTGGGGCTCACAGTCCGGGGCTCCCCATTTTACAGATGAGATAACTGAGGCACAGATGAGGTAAGTGACTTGCCAAGGTCACACAGCAGACAAGTGGCAGACCAGGATTAGAACCCACATCTGTTTCCTGCTACATTCATACTCTCTCCCCATTTTAGAGATGAAGAAACCGGGACACAGAGAGGATAAGTGATTTGTCCATGGTCACCCTGAGGGAAGAGAGGATGGGGGGAGCATCTAAAGTGGTCCCTCTTCTTTTTGGCTCACCCCAGCACTTGATTTTGCACCCTTTATTCACCCCGCCCTCAGCCCTAGAGCAATTATGTACCCATCTGCAATTTATTTCAATGGCCATCTCCCTCTCTAGATCTCTAAATCCCTTGTGGGCAGGGAACATGTTTACCAACCTGTTGAACTGTTCTCTCCCAAGAGCTTAGTACAGTGCTCTGCAGACAGTAAGCTCTCAATAAATACTATCAATTGATCAACTGAGCCCTGCTCTATTGTAGGTAGTAGGGTTACACTTAAAAAACTAGGCAAGGCCGCCTGCCTTCAGGGAGTTTATAATCTACAGAGGGAGACAAGGAGAATGAACCTACAATCCACATAAATAAGTGCATATGTGTATATAGGCAAAGAATATTATAAAAACTTGAGCTGGAGATAGCTCACAGTTTGAAGATGCCTTCCTCATGATGCGAGGATTCCTTGGGTTTCTTCTCACTCATTTCTTGAATAATAATATATACATATTACATTAATTGCTATTTTATTATGGTATTTGTTAAGGGCTTACTATATGTTCTAAGCACCATTCTACGTGCTGGCGGTAGACAGAAGTAAATCTGGTTGGACACAGTCCCTGTCCCACATGGGGCTCACAGTCTAAGTAAGAGAGAGAATGATATTGAGTCCTCATTTTACAGATGAGGAAACTGAGGCAAAAAGTTGTGACTTGTGTAAGGTCACCCAGCAAGCCATTGGCAGAGCCAGGATCAGAACGCAGGTCATTCTGACTCCCAGGCTGGAGTTCTTTCCACTAGTCCATGCTGCTTCTCTGTGAGCATTAGTGGGAGAGTGGAGGAGGAGTCCCAAAGGGAAGAGAAAATGAAATAATGATGACATTTGGTAAGTGCTCACTCTAAATCAATGATATTTATTGAGTGCTTACTGTGTACAAAGTACTGTACTAAGGGCTTAGGAAAGCACAATACAACAAAGTAGGTAGACACAATTCCTGCCCAAAAGGAGTTTACGCATTGTAGGAGGTCCTTACTTATTTCCCAAAACTTATTCCAGTGCTCTGCGCACAATATGAGCTTAATATGAACTTAGAGAAGCAGTATGGCTTAGTGGAAGGAGCACGGGCTTGGGAGTCAGAGGTCGTGGGTCCCAGTTCAACTACTTGTCAGCTGTATGACTTTAGGCAAGTCACTTAACTTCTCTGTGCCTCAGTTCCCTCATCTGTAAAATGGGGATTAAGACTGTGAGCCCTATGTGGGACAACCTGATTACCTTGTATCTAGGCCAGGGCTTAGAACAGTGCTTGGCACATGACAAGCACTTAACAAATACTATCATTATCATTATTCTTATTATTACTACTAGAGGCACAGAGCTTACTATGTGTAAAGCATTAGGTACAAGATAATCAGACTGAATAAAATCTCTAACCCATACAGGGCTCACAGTCTAAGAAGGAGGGAGAGGAAGTATTTTACCCCATTAAAAGAATATAAAATCTGGAGTGGTTTTCATCTTCCTCAGCCATCGCTGCTGCAGCCACACAGATCATTCTCGCTAAAGATATTGGTAAAGATCTAGAACGGGCTGTGACAAACGTAAAGGTTTTTCTCCTAATCATAGCAAGTATCAGCAGTGGGAGGAATTCTTAGGGGAGGAGTGAGTGGGCTGGGGCTTGGAAGACGTAGGCAGCTTTGAAGAGGTAACCATCTGTAAGACGAAATTTGAGGTCCTTTGAGCTCAAATTCTCTTTGCACTCCTCAGCCCTGAGAAGAAACATTCAGGATTTGTCATAGGGGGTGAGTTGACCAAAAAGCGAGAAGCGACAAGATCTGGAGGATAAAACATAGACTTGGGAGTCAGAAGGATCTGCCTGCTATGTGACCTTGGCAAATCATTTCACTTCTCTGAGCCTCAATTCCCTCATCTGTAAAATGGGGATTAAGACTCTGAGCCCCTTCTGGGACAGAGACTCTGTCCAATGTGACTAGCTTGTATCTACTCCCAGCACCTAGTACAGTGCCTGGCACATAGTCAGCACTTAAACACCATTAAAAAAAACAAATGAAACATTAATAAACCTTACCCCAATAGGTACCAGGCATTATATGCTGAAAGATAACCCCAAATACAATATTCCCCTTTTAAAGCTGTATGACTCAAAGCCAAGACCCAGGGGAAAACAATCTCAAAATCCACAACCAATTTAGACAATAGAATGATGGGGACGTGGCCTTTACCTCCACTTTCCCTGTTGGCAGTTCTCTGAAGAATGTCCAAGTGCTGGGATAATTCAGGAAGTTTCATTCTCAGGAGATCTCTGAAAACAGCCATGTCCACAGATAATGCCCGAAGGTTATTGACAAAGTAGCTTTCAGGAAGCACCTTGTCGATGAGGTAAATCATGATCTGAGAAAGAAACAGATTGGTAGAGCTGGGTCAAAGCGTTCCAACAGCTAGTTCAGTGAGCAAAAGTACGGCCGACAATTGCAGCAGCAGACTTTGGTGCCTGAAAGACCCCGCAATCATGCCGATGGTACTTACTGAGCACTGACTATGTGCAGAGCACTTTACTAAGCACTTGGGAGAGTATGGTAAAGCAGAGACGGTAGACACAATCCCTGCCCAAAGGGTTACAAACTTATTTAGCCAATGAAAGCCAAAGTTTTGCTATTGGTCGATGTTTCCAAATTAGGCTCTCTTACCCCAGTTCTCAATTCTTCAAATAATTGTGCAAATCCCCCCTCTTTAATATGGCTAAATAGGGTGACCAGAGACACCTCCAGGATATATGCTGGTAGTCGTTCTCTGCTCATATCATTCCACTCACTTTATTTCAAAATCAATGTGATTCAGGAAGTGGATATTATCCTGCATTTAGAAAATCACAGCAAAATATATGACCTTCTGAGCATGCTTTCCCTTGCTTAATGCTCTACTGAAGTGGTTCAGGAAATTGTAAAATCTCTCAAAATCGAGCTAGTATTTCTACAAGTTATGAAGAGAGGAAGCAAGTATCGGCTCACCTGCCTGACTCCGGTTGTTGTTTTCATACACTAACCCTGGCGAATTAAATATAGAATTAAATCATAATGGAAATGACTAAATCTGTCAATCACTGTGTGCAGAGCTTGGTACTGTGCTTGGGAGAGAACACTACAATGGAGTTGAAAGACACATTCCCTGACTATGATGAGCTTACAGTCTAGAGGGGGAGACAGACATTAATATTAATTAATA
The DNA here is from genome assembly GCF_004115215.2 of Ornithorhynchus anatinus. Taxonomy (NCBI): domain Eukaryota; kingdom Metazoa; phylum Chordata; class Mammalia; order Monotremata; family Ornithorhynchidae; genus Ornithorhynchus; species Ornithorhynchus anatinus. The sequence continues at coordinate 15,479,962 of NC_041741.1, read as the reverse complement.
ATTTATAACTATGTTACAATATGTAAATGGTCAGAAGGTGTAAACCACAGCAAAGAAACTGACAATCTAGTGCTGACAAAGAGGGAAGATTCTTAAGATTTCTTTCTCCAATAGTTACTTTATATAGGATATAAGTATCTGAAGTCTAATCAGTCTCAGCCAAAAAGGCATTATTGCACCAAAGTGTGTCTTCAATCATTTCCTTTTAAAATCCTGTATAATTTTTATATTTTTGAACTGCATAGGACTAAGGCACTAAGACTAGGGTGTTAACACTGCAAGCATGACTCATTTCCTTCGGGAGGATTAACAGTTTTTATATCTGAGAATTTTCTCACCTTTGATTAAATATTCTTTACAACCATGGATTGCTGATTTCTTCAATTAACCTGGCACTCCCATAGAATCTGTGAGTACTTTCAGACCATGAATGGACCCTCCATTTCCTCCCTCTCTTCCCTATTCTCTCCAGCACTCATTTTAAAGACTTAATTCCTGTTTATATAAGTGCCCACACACCCTGACTGGACTAAATTTCAGTGACGATTTGCATCTGTGGATGGCACAATTTAGCTTTGGATTTAATGGGAGGAAAAGATTAAAGGGCCTTCCTGTGAATAAATAACCAACAAGCAACTAGAAATCTAAATTGTAACAGGCCATACCTTATCATTCTACCGTGGCCTGCAGAACAGCATCAAGAATATTCAGTTACTTTTTCTGTCACAATAGCTTGCAGTGGAAAATATTCCCAGCTCGTTTTCTTCAATTCATCACCATCCCCCTACATTGTAAATTCCCTCTAGACCGTATGCTTGTTGTGAGCAGGGAATTTGTCTACTAATCCGGTTATATTGTACTCACCCAAGCGCTTACTACAGTACTCTGCATGCAATAAGTGCTCAATGAAGGAATGTTGGAATAATTTTGAGTGAACTAGTTTGGGTGAAGGGGAGGGGGGAGTCCTGCCAATTCAGACTCCCCAATAATTACTGCAGTAGTGCTAAAACTAGAATTTGTTTGGATAAACAAAGTCTTATGACCAGGGGATACTGGATGACCTGTGGTATGCATTACCGTGGCAGCTGGGCACACGGACAAACTCCCAGAGGAGGATTCACTCAGTTTGGTATATGGTGCTTTAACAGGAAATGTTCTGTGATGGTCAAAGTGTCCTGTCTGTCTAGGCAAATGTCAGAATGTAAGCATCTAAAAAGCCTGAATGTGTATTAGCAAAAACCTCAACTCAACTCAATTTAATCATATTTATTGAGTGCTTTCTGCGGGCAAAGCACTGTCCAGATGAACACCTGTGAATCCTCCGATTGACTCCAAGAGCTACCAGGGCTTTAGGACCACACCCTTCTGGGCCCCATTTTTCTACATAATAATAATGATTGTGGTATTTGTTAAGCACTTACTATGTGTCAACCACTGTGCTAAGCGCTGGAGTGGATACAAGCAAATCTGGTCGGACATAGTTCATATCCCAAATGGGGCTTACGGTATTAATCCCTATTTTAAAGATGAGGTAACTGAGGTACAGCGAAGTGAAGTGAGATGACCAAGATCCTTCTGACTCCCAGCCCCGTGCTTCTTGCACTAGGCCACAAGAATCAGTGGACACTGTATACTCACTGTGGACAGGGAATGTGTCTGCCAACTCGGTTGTAGTGTACTCTTCCAAGTGCTTAGTTTAGTGCTCTGCACATTCTAAACGCTCAATAAATACCATTGATCGATTGAGAATTGACCTGATCCCTGCCCTCAAGGAGCTTAGATCCTAGCAGATGATGTCAGCCTCCTCCTTCCCTCCCTCAGGGAACCAGACTCACTTTTAGCGCATCTCCTTCGTTGCCTTCCATTACTTGCAAAATAAGCGCCGCCAGGATATTAAAACCTTGACAGTACCCGACAGCTTTGTTCCATCTGGCATACGCCAGCAGAACTCGTTTTAATATCACTCTGTCTTGTTCTGCCTCTTGGCCACAATAAGAACTACAGCCTGTTCTGTGAAGATCCTGAAGAGAGGGAAAAGCATAGCATAAGAACATCAACACTGCCATTACTGGGCCAGACCAGTAGTCCAGAGGGTCCTGTTTCCTGTTTCCAACACTGGTGACAGGATACTTGAAAGAACAAGTGCTCTAATATAGCACTAGAGTTCTAGAAATTCCACTACTACATAGGAGTTTACATAAGCCTGCCAAAATTTCATCAGCTCTTCCCACATCCCCAAGGGATTTCACAGTGTTCTGTTTGAGGCTACAGAGTATCAAGAACTGAAAGAAACACACTTGTCCAAAGTCTGATTGTAGGCTTAGCCTAATGTCTTCCAGACTCTGAATCTGGTGGGGACTGAACCTTAAAACAATTGATGTGTTTATAAAACGTCTACCTTTAAAGCCCTAAAACAGAACAGATCAATCCCAGTTACATTTTCACAAGGCCCCCAATCTTATTTCCCAGAAAAAAAGTTTCAAAATAGTTTCCCCAAGGTTTCATTTAATCTGGGACTATTTGATGGACTCATTTGACAAATGCCCTTTCAATTTTTCAAAATGCAAATGTTCTCAAGAAAGACACAAAGGGAACACTCTACTTTGTCATTTTGAAAAAGGCTGAACAACAGAAAAATGTGGGTTAGATGTGATTCAATTTAGCAGACTGAATTTCATGCTCATCCAACATTTTTCTAAAGCTCATTAGACAATGAAAATTCATACTTAATAAATGGTTGGTCTTGACAATACATTCTATTATTTCTACAGAACTTTGCACTGAATTTAGTGCCCAAACCTCATAATAAGCAAACCTCGAAATTCCTCACTGATATCAGAGAAGAAAAAAAGAGGTCAATCTTCATCTTAGATGCCAAAAAAAGCATCATATTCAGCATAATGTACAATTTGTATGAGAAGATAGGAACATTTGGCACATTTTAAATTTTTAATATAAGGAAATTTCATTTAATTTCCAAATAGAGATGGCATTTTTTACACTATTATCTCAAAACCAGTCTGCTACTACATTCTGGAACTTCAATACATACATGAAAATACACTCTGAACAAAATGATCACTGTTACATGGTGAACCAGCTTAATGAAAAGTGGGAGAAGAGAACCAATATGTTAAATGTTGAGAGCTGGTGAAAAGGTTTGAGGCCAACAAAGAGGAGTTGTGATGTAGAAGGAAACGTGCAGCCGTTGGAAGATTTTAAGGAGTGAAGTGACATGAGTGACATTTCAGGAAGGCAATCTGGGCTTAGAATTGGAAATGAAGGGGATAGAGACTGTTGGCAGGATGACCAGGACTCTGTTATATTGTACTCTCCAAGCACTTAGTACAGTGTTCTGCACAGAGTAAGTGCTCAATAAATATAATTGACTGATTGGGAGACACTGCACAGGTGGGAATTAGACATAGTTCTGCAGCAAAGACACTAGTAACAGTAAAAGATCCTTAAACTGTGCAGAGATGCAGTGAATTCCCTTATTATCATTATTATGGTATTTACTAAAGCTCTACTATATGTCAAGCAACTGTTCAAAGTCCTGGATAGATACAAGTTAATCAGGTCAGAGGGAGCACATGGGGCACACAGTTTAAGCAGTGGGGAGAACAGGTATTTAATCCCCATTGTACAGAGGAGGAAACTGAGGTGCTGAGAAGTGAAATGACTTGCACAAGATCACACAGCAGGCAAGTGTCAGAGCTGGGATTAGAAAGCAGGTGCTCTGACTCCCAGGCCCATGCTCTTTCCACTAAACCATGCTGCTTCCCAAATGTATTCCTCCCTTCTACGTGTCTTCCCCACAATCATCCCCCTCCCATCTAGATTATGACCCCTATGAAGGGCAGGGGCTGTGTCTAACTTCACTTATTTGGAAAGGCACGGTGCCAAGTTCAAAACAAGCACTCGATAAAGACCTTCACTGCTACATCTAGGAAACTTGAGACCTTCACTCCATAAAGAGAAATCACCGTATCCGTTACAGGTATCCAATGCCCACCCGCAACAAATCAAATTAAAGTGAAGCTTTTACCTTTACTATTTGGATTCCCATGGAATCATCATCAGGATTGCTTCTTTCATTGAATGCGAAGCGCAGAGTTTTATCCCAGTCGATGGCGATACTGTGCAAATAGTGATCGGCCAAGGTGAGCCAAACCTAGAGCAATGTCATCAGCGTCTGAGTCAAACAAACGTTCCAACTTTTCCCTATTGAGACAACTTTTCAAAACGCACATTCATAGTGCACCAAACAAGCTCCCCTTGGATAGCCCGATGAAACAATTTTCTCTTATGGTACTTCATCAAGTCACACAGGGGCTCTTATTAATAATCGTGGTATTTGTTAAGCACTTACTATGAGCCAAGCACTGTTCTAAGCACTGAGGTAGATACAAGATGATCAGGTTGGACACAATCCTTGCCTCATAGTCTTAATCCTCATTTTACAGATGAGGTCACTGAGGCACAGAGAAGTGACTTGCCCAAGGTCACAGAGCAGATGTGGCGGAGCGGGGATTAGAACACAGGTTTTCTGACTCTTAGGGACCGGCTCTTTCCACTAGGCCACATTTCTTCCTAAACACTGTTGTCTTTTTTAACAATGGCATTTTTTAATGAAAAACACTCCTCACCCAAATAACACAAAGCGGACAGATATTAAATGTATCCTGAAGCAGTGATCCAAGAAGATCTTTCAATCCTTGGGTTCAGGACCCATTTTTCAGTGACCGCATTCGGTTAAAACCTCCAAAGCTAAACTTTCTTTCCCGAAAATCAAGAATCCCCAAAATTATCTTTGAAAAAGAAAAGAATTGACAATCTATACATACCTTCCTCCTCCATTCCTTTGGTATTCCTGTTGATAGTCTGGCTACTGCTTTGAGGGCATCGTACCACTGAGAACAAAGATGGAAGATGGGAAAAAAGGGACCTATTAGCCTAGTATCGAAACATGCAAAAGGTTCACTATTAATATTTGGTAAATAATTGTTCTTACAGCCAATTACTGAGTGGATTGATCAAAAGGACAGAAAGATGTGAATTCTTGATGAAACATGGGCAGATACAGACTCTCAAAATTTTAACTGCAATGAAATGGTGGGCCTCTTATACATACGAGTTGCAAGCTTCGTTTTGGCAACAGAAACTAATACCCTTCCATGTTGCGGAAGATAACAGTGGGGAATAAAAGTTCAACTTTGCCGAACTAATAAAAGTTACCTGCTGAAAACCATTTTGACCTAAAGATGGCTCAAGAGTGAATTTCAACTTGGTGTCAACCCCTGGAAGAAAAATACACAATTTATGTTATTTGTTCTATGTCATTTCTAACATAAAGATGTCAGTAGTACCATCAGCCTCCCTATCCCCCCATAACCTTCCAACTCAGGGTCGTCTTTGACTCCTCATTATCTTTAACCTCCAAAAGTATCAGTTATGTTTTTCTAGTGTACGCTCCCAAGTGCTTAGTATAGTGTTCTGCAGACAGTAAGCGCTTAATATGATTAACTCATCGATTCAGCCTCTTGAATAGACCCTTTCTTTTCCCCTTAAATAGCCTCCCCTGTGGGTCAAGCCCTCATCATTTTGCAATTAGATTCCCATATCAGTTTCTTCACTGGTTTCTCTGACTTCAAGTATTCCCAGCTTCCTCCAGTTAATTTTTCACCACCCTGAGCCATATGGTTCCATCAGCCAATGCTGCCACTTATGAACTTCTTTACAGTGTTAATCAATCTATCCATCAGTGGTATTTACTGAGGGCTGTGTGCAGAGCACTATTCTAAGTGCTTGGTAGGGCACGATATAACCATGTAACCAACACACCCACTGCCCACAAAGAGCTTACAGTACTTAGCACTATGAGTATATGTCTGTTCACTTTCTTCATTTTGACCCTCTAGATATAAATATTGTCATGTTTGTCACCCCACCTTAGAGTATTAGCTCCCTGTGGGTAAGGAACATGTCACTTTATTACTTTGTACTCCCCAAGGGCCTGGAACAGTGCATCACACCAATAAGGCACTGGAAAAATGCTGTTCCTCCTATGCTCTTTGAGCTATTCTAACCGCCACAGCCTGGGTCATTATAGTAAGAGTAGGAAGAAGAAGATTACGAATGGCATTTGGCTAGCGCTTACTATGTGTCAACCACTGGGTTAGATACAATGCAGCAAGACGCAGATTGGCCTAGTGGATAGAACCTGGGCCTGGGAGTCAGAAGGAGCTGGCTTCTAATCCTGGCTCCACCACCTGATCTGGGTCAAGTCACTTCACTTTTCAGAGCCTCAGTGACCTCATCTATAAAAAATGGGGATTAAGACTGTGACCCCGATGTGAGACAGGGACCGTGTCTGACCTGATCAACTTGTATCTTCCCCAGTGCTTAGTACAGTGTCCGGCACATAGTAAGGGCTAAACGAAAACTATAAAAATAAAAATCGGACACTGTCCCTGTCCCACATTGCCATCACACCATAGGGAGGAAGACAGGAATTTAATCCCCATTTTTCAGATGAGGAAACTGAGGCACAGAGAAGTTAAGTGACTTGCCCGAGGTCACACAGCAGGCACGTGTGGAGGTGGGATTAGAATCCTGGTCTCCTAACCACTAGTCCTGTCACTAGGCTAGGATGTTTTACTAAATGTGGTTTCCTTTGTCTCTCTCCCCTTTGGAGAAACTTCTAATGGCTACCTATTACCCTCCTCTTCAAGAAGAAACCTTAACCTTTGGCTATAAAAGCTCTCCACCCGCTCTCTACAACTTACTAGCCTGCTCTCATCACTCCCATTCCCGAGTCAATGCCTCATATCTCCCAAGAGAACCTTCTCACTTTCCCTCTCCCTCCCCTCTCCTGTCTCTTCCCCAAGCCCACCCTCTCCCTGGGAGTTCCTTACCCACCCCAACAATGGAATCCACCACAGGTCTCCCCCATCATCAAAGCATTCCTGAAATCCCACCTCCTTCAGAAGTCTTTCCCCAGTCTCCTCTTAAGGTTTGATCCTTCTAATTACCACTTCAACACTTTACACCCACTCTCATCACCTGAAGTATTTCCATACGCATTAATTTATGTACCCTGCTATTGAAGCATTTTTTCTCCTCCCCACCTTCCAATCATTTTTCCTTCTATCTGTAAATAATTTTGTGTGTCTTCCCCATTAGAAAGCAAGCTCCTTGAGGACAGGGATTGGGTCCTTTACCTCCCCTAAATGCTTAGTACAGGGCTTTGCTCACAGCAGGCGCTCAATAAACTGTTGATTGATTGGTAGGTGAATTTCATCTCATCAAAAATAAATACATAAAATAATGGGTTTACTTGAATATGTGCACGCTTAGTTATTCTAAATTTTAATATGCCATTCCAAATGAAGGCAACAAATATTTAATGCAATCATTCATTCAGGGTGTTCCAGGATTAAAAACAAATCAACTATTTTGACATTTCTACCCTATGTAGAACCCTCAGACAGAATGTGTAATAAAAATTCAGGTTAGAATTTGTTTCTATGGGAAGAACTGAGACGTAAGTCAAGTTGATGCTTAAATACTAACTGATGCCTTGGATAAACCTCTGAATCACAGTTTCCACACCTCTGGATTGGAGATAATTTGGTAACTGGGGTTTGAGTATTAAATTCTTAATATCAGTAGGTCTTTGAAGATATACAGTGCCCTGTCAATACTATGTGTAGTACTACAAAGGATTATGGACCCCATTATGGGTAACAAATTAATCTTGCAAGCTCCTTACAAACTGTTTCCTAACTTAAAAATAAATTTGAATGCCACAGAAGACATAATTTCATGTGTGTGTACACGTGTCTATATATTTATATATATATATACAGAGAAAGAGAGAGTTGTGCTTCATATTTAAAGAAGGTACCATGAATGATCTTGCCCAATTGAGCCCTCTTTTCCTCGGCTCCCTCTCCCTTCTGTGACATTTGGTAATTTGATACTCGTCCCACCCCAAACCCCACAGCACTTACAAATCTTTGAATTATGTATTATTAAGTATTCATTTATATTAATGTCTCCTCCTCTAGATTGTAAACTCATTATGGGCAAGGAACATGTCTTCTAATTCTTTTGAACTCCCCCAAACACTTAGTACAGTGCTCTGCACCTAGTAAGTGCTTAATAAATACCAATAATTGATTGATGGCAAAATTCACCTATGAATGTGTGTGTAGCTGAAAAGACCATTGTGGAACTCCCTCCCCGACAAGGTATCAGCCATATAATGCATGCAGACACACACACACACACACACACGTACTTATATTTGTGATTTGCAGCACCTGGCTTCTGGTTTCTCTCCTGCCTCCTTTCAAAACTTCTTTCTTGATAGCACTTCACTCAATGCTCAGTTTTCAGCTGAGATGCTGCACTGTCTGCATCTTTGTTTTAAGTTTTTAACACGTTTCCTTGCTTTCTGTTTCCTAACTTCTACTGCCCACACAGCAGTCATTCATTCTTCTCACATGTCCCCACCCAGCACAGCTGTTTTGAAGAGAACACAGCCTCAAGGTTAGGAGACTGACTCCACTCCAGAACTTCTGTTTTGTGATTTCGTCCTGCCAGTTGATACTGAATATGATCCATGAATGTCACTGGGGTCCAGGCTGTAAACTCATTGTGGGCAGGGAATGCATCTGTTTATTGTTATATTGTACTCTCCCAAGGGCTTAATACAGTGCTCTGCACACAATGCTCAATGAGTATGACTGAACTGCTCAAGGAGCCAGATGTGGTACTCAGAACTCACAGCTTTCATGAAGGTTGGATACCACTGTCGTTCTGTAGATTTTTAAATCAGATCTGGAGCCAGGTACCATGTTCCGCCTTATTTTAATCAACTGTTGAAAATACTCCTTAAAATTTCAAGAAGCTGTAAGACTATGATTTAATGTCTAAGCACTTGTTTCAGTAACAGTTGAAAAACTAGCAAATTGTCCTTGTTTAAACATGATTTTTTATTACTAAGTCATCAATCATCTAGTATTTGCAAAAGAGCTCCTCTTCTGTTGCCCAGAATAGAATGATAAAAGGTTGGACTGGAAGAAGACAGAGCATGAGGAAAAAAATATTTGTGCTACTCATAAAACCAAGGCAAAATAAAGAATCTCATATAATAGCTCACCATTTTTTAATATCCTCGCTTCCCAAGAAAATGGTCCCCACCAGAAATGTGGGATCTATTCTGTGCACCCTGGAATGAGCTGAAGGGAGTTGTGGTCGGATGAGTAAAAACAAACTATGCTTTCATGTATCGCATATGATTTAAATTAGGATCCTGCCTAATTTAGACTAGCATATTGTGAGCCTTCTGAGGACAAAGACTGGCTCCTTATCTCATCAGTGCATTTTTAATGGTATTTGTTATTATATATATAAATATTATAATTGTGTTCCTTGTTAAGCACTTACTACGTGCCAGGCATTAGTTCTAAGTGCTGGTGTAGATACAAGATAATAATAATAATAATGTTGGTATTTGTTAAGCACTTACTATGTGCCGAGCACTGTTCTAAGCGCTGGGGTAGACACAGAAGAATCAGGTTGTCCCACGTGGGGCTCACAGTCTTAATCCCCATTTTACAGATGAGGGAACTGAGGCACAGAGAAGTTAAGTGACTTGCCCACAGTCACACAGCTGACAAGTGGCAGAGCTGGGATTCGAACTCATGAGCCCTGACTCCAAAGCCCGTGCTCTTTCCACTGAGCCACGCTGCTTCTCTAATAATAGAGAATAGAGATAACAAGATAATCAGGTTGGATGTAGTCCCTGTCCAACATAGGGCTCACAGTCTTAATCCCCATTTTACAGATGAGGGAACTGAGGCACAGAGAAGTTAAGTGATTTGCCCCAGGTCGTATATCAGACAAGTGGCAGAGCCGGCATTAGAACCCAGGTAGCCCTGACTCCCAGGCCAGTGCACTATCCACTTGGTCAAAGCTCTTACTATTTGCTAAGCATTGTACTAAACGCTGGAGTAGACACAAGATAATCAGGTTGCACATCATCCATCTCCCATGTGGGGTTTACAGTCTTAATCCCCATTTTACAGATGAGGTCACGGAGGCACGGAGAGGTTAGGCGACTTGTCGAAGTTCACACAGCAGACAAGTGTTTCCTTCCCGGCACTTAGTACGGTGCTATGCATAGAGTGAGCGCTGACTATCTGCTATTATTACTACTCTGAGAATCCCTCACAATGTGGTCATTTTGACTCTTATGAACAATAAAAATAAATTTTCCAGTTATTCCGCTCAGTCGGACTGGTGCTGTCCCAAACCCAAGGTGCTGAAACAGAAATGTGGGCGCTACTCTCTGGGGCCTAATTTTTAACCACATTTGTTAGGCGCTTACTATGTGCTAGGCACTATGCTAAACGCTGCCAAACTAATCAGGTTGGACACAGCTCACGTCCCACAAGGGGCTCACCATCTTAATCCCCATTTTACAGAGGAGGGAGCTGAGGCCCAGAGAAGTGCAGCCACTTGCCCAAGGTCACACAGCGGACAAGTGATGGAGCTGGGATTAGAACCCAGGTCCTTCTGACACCCAGGCCCGGGCTCTATCCTGTTTTAGACAAAACAGATTCTCTTTTTGACCCACTGAGGGTTGGCATATCTTCTGCCTGGTTGCTCCTTGTGAGTGCTGGAGTCTTTTCTAGACTTTAAACTGGATGTTGAGAACTGAGGTTTCAATTCCCCACCCGCTCCCGGCTGGTCTAGTAGAGATCCACAGTATTTACTGAACGCTCACTCTCAATCGTATTTATTGAGCGCTTACTATATGCAGAGCGCTGTACTGAGCACTTAGGAGAATACAACCGGTAGACATGTCCCTACCGCGAGGATTTTAGAGTCTAGAGAGCCTACAAGGAGCTACTGTCCATGCTGTGTGCTATATTAAGCGCCTGGGAGAGTACAGTGGAGTTGGAAGACAGGATCCCCGCTATCAAGCGGCTTACAATTCAGCGGCGGAGACAGACATCACAATACAATTCAGGCCGAGGAGGAAGTGGAGAATAAACATATGCACACGAGTTTTGAGGGGATGGTGTACTTAAGTAACTAGGGGAGAGGAAGGGGCACCGAGAAAAGGGGTTCTTCACCAAGGCCGAACCCAAATGAAGAGCCGAAGAGGGTTTGGGGGTTGTTTTTCGGGGAGGGAAACAGAGGAGGTGCGGAGGGTGGACAGGGGACTGGTCATCCGGGGGCGAAGCCACCTCTTGGGGATGGGCCGAGGACTCGGGGGGGTTGGGGGATGTACACGTACACATACACACACACACTCACCATCTCACATGTTACATACATAGTCACACATGCCCTCTCTTTCCCTCCAGCTCCTAGTTCTCCAGGCCAGTCCTTCCACGGCAAGGGGTGGGGGGGACCCTGTACTTTCCAAGCGCTTACCACAGTGCTCTGCACACAGTGAGCGCTCAATAAATACGACTGAATGATGAAGGGGCCTGGGGGGCTGGGGGGAGGTGGAGGAGGCCATCCTGGAGAGGGGGAGGAGGAGGGAGGCCCCCCTGGGTGTGGTGGGGAGGGGGCGGCCGGGGTCCCGGGGGTCGCCTCACCGGGCTCCAGGGTGCAGAGCAGGCGGGGCGCGGTGCGGGAGATGCAGCTGCGCTTCTTCAGCACGTTGGTGAGGACGCCGCCCACGCCCCCCGGGCCCCCCGCCAGCCCCGGGCCCCCCACCAGCCCCGGGCCCCCGCGCCTCGAGCATCGCCCCCCGCGCCGCACAGGCCCCGACGCCTTCTCCTCTCTCATCCCGCTCGGGCCCGGGGGCACCGGGGGGGGACAGGGCACAGGGGAAGAGGAGAGAGGACGGGAGAAGTGGAGGAGAAGGAGAATTGGAGGAGGACAGAGGAGGGGAGAGGATGGGGGAGAGGATGGGGGAGAAAGAGAGGAGAGAAGATGAGAGGGAAGAGGAGAGGGGAGATGAGAAGGGAGATGAGAGGGGAGAGGAGGCAGAGGAGAGGGAAGAGGAGAGGGGAGATGAGAAGGGAGATGAGAGGGGAGAGGAGGCAGAGGAGAGGGAAGAGGAGAGGGGAGATGAGAAGGGAGATGAGAGGGGAGAGGAGGCAGAGGAGAGGGAAGAGGAGTGGGGAGAGGAGGGAGAGGAGAGGGGAGAGGAGAGGAAAGAGGCACGGAGAAAGGGAGAGGAGAGAGGAGAGGAGATGAGGGGGAGAGGAGAGGGAAGGAGAAAGGGAGAGGAGAGAGAAGAGGGGAGAGAAGAGGAGAAGGGAGACGAGAAGGAAGGAGAGAGGGGGGAGAGGAGTGAGAGGAGAGGAAAGGAGAGAAGAGGAAAGAGGAGGGAAAGAGGAGGGAGAGAGGAGAGTAGGAGAGGAGAGGAAAGGAGAGAGGAGAGGAGAAGCGGAGATGGAGGGGAGGGGAGGGGCGGATAGAGCAGGGAGGAGAGGAGACAGAGGAGAGGAGGGGAGAGGAGGGAGAGGAGAAGCGGAGATGGAGGAGAGGGAAGGAGAGGGGAGAGGAGCGGGGAGAGGGAGGAGAGGAGCGAGCCGCTGCAGTGCAGAGATGGAGGCTCCGAGCGTGCGGGGCGGGGGCGGGGCGGGGCAGGGGCGGGGGCTCCTCCCGCCCCCAATCCCGCATCATCGAGCGGGGACGCGGCCCTTCCCGCGACGGGCAGCCCCGACCCCCGACCCCCGCCTTTCTCCAGGGCCCTCATGGATTTATTCATAACTACCAGGTGCCAGGCACTGTCCTGAGCGCTGGGGTGCATCCAAACGAATCGGATTAATCATAATTGTGATATTTGTAGGAGCCTACTATGTGCCAGGCACTGTACCGAGCGCTGGGGTGGATACCAGCAAATCGGGTTGGACCCATGTGCCTGTCCCGTGTGGGGCTCGCAGTCTCAATCCCCATTTTACAGATGAGATCATTGAGGCACCGAGAAGTGAAGTGACTTCCCCAAGGTCACACAGCAGACCAGTGGCGGAGGGGGGATTAGAATCCATGACCTTACACTCCCAGAACCACGGACCGTGCTCTATCCACTACACCCTGCTGCTTCTCCTCCTCTAGACCGAAAGCTCGTTGTGGGTAGGGAATGTGTCTACTTTTATTTTGAACTGTCCTAAGTGCTTAGTACAGTGCTCTGCACACAATAAGCGCTCAATAAAGGCAACTGACTGCCTGACTCGCTCCCGCATACCCTCCCAAGCGCTGAGCACATCGCTCCGCACACACTGAGGCTCAATAAATAGAGTTGACCAGGTAAGTATCCCCAAACCAACGGATTTTAAGGGTTCCTACTATTACAACAACCAAGATGAAAGACTATGGTTTTGTTCACATTATGTATGAAAACCGCAACTGTCACGGCTACAGCACAGATACTGAACACATGTAAACACATAAAATACTCTATTCCAATAATGCATGCATCGGGTGACTACAGCGTGTGTGTGTGCTGTGTCTGAGGGCATTCGATAGCCAAAAAACTGCAGAAGCAATCACTGTTGAGTGATCAGGGTCAACGGAGATTTGCATTCCAGCATCTTGACCCTTCAATTTCCAGCCCTATCAATCAATCAATAATATGTACTGAGTGCCTACTGTGTACAGGTTACTGTAATAAGCCACTGGGAGAGCTTAAAAGGGGTAGAAGACAGAATTCCTGCTCACGGGGAGCTTACATTCTGTCAAACCTGGTGCTCACTTTCACCAACAATGCCAATTTATTTATGTCTAAGGGGAATGGGAGGTGTCAAACTAGAGCATCCAAAAACTGTTCATGAAAACAATTATAATAATAATAATAATATTTAAGTTTTTACAATGTGCTAAGTACTGTGGTAAATACAAGAAAATCTGATCCAAAACAATCCCTCTCCCTCATGGGACTATGGGAAGGAAAACAGGTATTTAATACATATTTCCATAATAGAAAATTGAGATTTGAGTGGGCCTGCCCAAGCGTCACAGCAGACAAGGGGAGAAGCCAAGATTAGAATCCAGGCCTCCTGACGGATCTGATGACCCAAGCTAGTGGGCTACCAAATCCAGTCTTGGGCTTACCCATAAGAGGCTGTGGGACCTCCTTCCCTGAAAAATTAGACTGGAATGACTTAATAGTAGCTGTAGCAATAATAGTAATAGTAAAGGTGTTTATTGAGCACTCAGGTGCAACGCATTGTATTAAACCTTCCTGGAGGAAGGCTAATGAACTAGACAATCTCTGTATGTTCCTTCCCAACCCAAAGATAACCATGACTACATTTTTACATTTTCCAGCCCACACCTTCAGTACTAGACTGCTCCTGCACCCTAAGGTAGCAAGTGTGATCTCAGAGTAACTCACGACCACAGCAGGCTCAGCAAAAAGATAAGAAAACCTTGTTCAAATCCAGGAAGGTTGTGTGGGGATCTACATACAACACTACACTAAGAGGAAAAAAAGCAAGGCAGAAGAAAAGGTCGGGCAGGACGATAAGCCGTCTCGGTGGTTGCTATGGAAACTGCACACAGAGAAAAAACAATTTCATGTGCATGGTCATTACAAAAATCAAACACACCCAAGAGTCACCATTATCCATTTTGGGATGGTGCGATGGGTTTAGAAAACCAAAATACCCAGCAGTCTCTAAGGTAACCATGTCTTTTAACCGTCATATTCTGAGCTACTTTCACAAAATGGAAAAACATGCCTGACATTTTCTGGGAGAACACATACATACTGTGATGATGTCAAATAGAAATGGGGTGGCTGTTGTTGAGAAAAAAAAGAAAGGGCTTTGGGTGGAATATGATCCCAAGAGGGAAAAACAATGGCATCAGTTGCAACTGGACAGTTTTTACATTCACATAATGTGGAAAGGATTTGTGAGCACAATGGGGGTGGGGGAGAGAGAGAGAGATCTGTATCAGCAATCAAAAACAATGTTTGATTTGCCTGGATATAAATTATATCTAAATCAGTCCTACAGAAAATTTAATAAAAAGTAAAATACTAAAACCAACCACACACGAATGTAATATGATCTTAACTGATGGACAGCAGCACTGAAAAGTGAGCCAGAGAGTAAAAGGTAGGTGAAAAGAGTGGATGGGATAAATTGGCAAGACTCAGTTTTGTTCAGGGGTTATCCAAATTTCGGTTTGGTTGTTTTAGTGTCTACTTTAAAATATTAAATAAATATATTTAGTGTCAGTCTGCCCCACTAGATGGTAACTCCTGAAGCCAGGGATTGTGTTTACTAATTCTACTGTGCTCTCCCGAGAGTTTAGTACAGTGCTCCACACAAAGTGCTAAATGAATACCACTGATTGAATTTGGCATGGCTCAGAGATGGGCTTTTGAGAAGCTATTTCGTGAGAGAGTTGGGCAAGGAAGCTCAAAAAAAAGATTGATAGAATTCCAGGTGAAAGGAAATATTTGCTGCCTCCTTTTGTGAAGATGACTTTTTAGAAAAAAACTCTGCTTTGGGACAGAATCTGCAGGGGATAAATGCGCATAGTACAGTGCTCTGCACACAGTAAGTGCTCAATAAATACAATTGAATGAATGATGCCAATCAAACTAAACTTAGCAGGGAGGCAAAGCAAACTTCAAAGGACGTATCTCATTAATTCATTCAATAGTATTTATTGAGCGCTTACTATGTGCAGAGCACTGTACTAAGCGCTTGGAATGAACAAGTCGGCAACAGATAGAGACAGTCCCTGCCGTCTGACGGGCTTACAGTCTAATCGGGGGAGAAAGACAAGAACAATGGCAATAAATAGAGTCAAGGGGAAGAACATCTAAAAACAATGGCAACTAAATAGAATCAAGGCGATGTACATTTCATTAACAAAATAAATAGGGTAATGACAAAATAAATAGGGTAACGTCTCCCAGTCTTACACTGAACCCCAGTCTTGCCTTAGGAATCCTGACTTCAACATGTCTGAGACCTTGGCCTTTATTAAGCAAGCATTTGGATGGTGTTTAGTGAGCAGTTACTGTGTACAATATAATAATAAACAGACACATTCCTAGCCCACAGTGAGTTTACAATCTAGAGAGGATCCCTGCGTTCAAAGAGTTTACAGTCTAGCTGGGGAGACAGACAAAAAAAGAAAAGTAGTTAAAGGTGGGGGAAGCAGCAAAATTTAAAGATGTGTACATAAATGACTAAATGCACGATTCTAACTTGGATTTTCAGCCCTAAAGTGTTCAGAGCACTGCACTACGAAAGAGTAGGTAGAGAGTCTGAGCTACATACAAACTAGTTGTGCCAGTTTGTGCTGTTGAGACCAAAATAGATCTGGCTATATTTTTTTCCAACCGATCACTGAACATGGAGCCAATGCTGGTGGTCAGAACTCAAAAGAAAATTCTCCTTTTCCTCTGATTACAGAAGGTTTATTATCAAGGGTCTCTGTGACACCTTTAATTAAAGATAACAGCAGGTTTTATTTAGCAACTGAAAGTCATTCTCACTGAGTTTGAAGGAGCATAGGAGGGGGGAAAAAAAGAAAGGAAAAAAACCCAGCAGAGGATGTTACCGGAAAAATTGCAGACACAAATAAAACAGGGACCGGTATAGCCAGGGTGCTATATTTTACAGCCTGGTAAAAGATGCCAGTTCTCAAAATAAACATTTAGCTTAACTAAGTTGGCTGCTTTCCTCTTCCTTGACCTGGCTGCAAGGAGAGAGATCCAGAGAGCATTTAGGCACGGGGGTCTGGGATCATTTGGAAATTGATTTAGAAGAATTTCACTGAAGCAGCATGGCCTAGTGGATAGAGTAAGGGCCTGTGCGTCAGAGGGTTTTGGGTTCTAATCCCTGCTTTACCACTTGTCTGCTGCATAACCTGGGGCAAATCGCTTCACTTCTCTGTGCCTCAGTTACCTCAACTGTAAAATGGAGAGACTGTGAGCCCCGTAGGGGACAGGGACTGTGTTCAACCTGATTTGTTTGGATCTACCCCTGTGCTTAGAACAGTGCTTGACACATAGTAAGCGCTTAACAAATACCATCATTATTATCAAAGAAGGCATAAAAGAAGGCCTGATAGGTGGAAATACGGATACAACAGACCTGACAGAAAATTGGAGAATTTGTGAAAATGCCAATACTTCTGTGTTTTTATGACCTTTTTAAAGCCTGGGTGTCTTCTGTCTGGCCCAGTGGTGGCGGAAGATCAGACATGACTCCAATTCCTGAGAAAGGGATGGTGATGACTTGGATTAGTGATGAGGGAGGCTTAGGTGGATCACTTGATCAATCTTGCAGTTAATCAGTCATATTTATTGAGCACTTAACTGTGTGCAGAGCATTTGGGAGAGTACAATAAAACAAAGTAGCACACGCATAGAGTAGGAAGCACAGCTGGGAAGCAGCACAGCCTAATGGAAAGATCACAGGCTTGAAAGTCAAAGGCCCTGGTTTCCAATCCCAGCTCTGCCATTTGTCTACTGTGCGACCTTGGGGAAGTCGCTTCACTTCTCTGGGCCTCAGTTCTATCTCCTCCAAAATGGGGATTCAATCCCTGTTCTCCCTTTTCCTTAGACTGAGCCCCAAGGAGGACCCAGTGATCTTCCACCTGCCCTAGTGCTTTGAATAGTGCTTGGCACATAATGTGTGCTTAACAAATATCACCATTATTAATCATTAGTAATAGGAGAGTGGAAGAATGCTAGATTTAAGGAGGGCTCCATGAGTTACCACTGTCCTCAAGGGCACTGAGCAACTGCGGCAAAGCAGTGAAGCCTGGAGTGCCATCCCCTCCTCTGCCACCTCCCAAGCCCAGTCATTCATTCATTCATTCAGTAGTATTTATTGAGCGCTTACTATGTGCAGAGCACTGTACTAAGCGCTTGGGATGAACAAGTCGGCAACAGATAGAGACAGTCCCTGCTGTTTGACGGGCTTACAGTCTAATCAGGGAGATGGACAGACAAGAACAATGGCAATAAATACTCTCCACCACCTGCTGCTTCCACTGGGCTGGTGGTGGCAGTGATCGAGACAGCAGCAGAGCAGGGCAACTGCATACCAACAAGCGGGGCAACAGAGGGGAACTCCCCAATCAATAAATCAGGGGTATTTATGGAGCACTTACTGTGGGTAGAACACTGAACTAAGCACTTGGGAGAGTTCAGTAGAACAGATTTGGTAGCCCTTCCCTCTTTCTTCCTTTCCTCCCTCTCATTTCTCCTGACAACAATTATTATGGAATTTGTTAAGCCCTTAGTATGTGCCAAGCACTGTTCTAAGCATTGGGGTAGATACGAGATCAGGTTGGACACAATCCCTGTCCCACGTGGGGCTCACAGTCTTAATCCCCATTTTACGGATAAGGTAATTGAGGCACAGAGAAGTGACCTGACTTGCCCCAGGTCACACAGCAGACAAGTGGCGGACCGGGATTAGAATCCATGTCCTTCTGACTCCCAGGCCTGTGCTTTATCCACTAGGCCATGCTGCTCCTCTTTTCCTCTTCTTCTCTCCCCTTTAAAATTCTGTCTTCCAAATCTCTGGCCTTCAATGCCACATAATTGGTACCCATCTGCCCCCCTGCCCATCTCCATCAAATTCATCCATTTCTGCAGGGAGAAAATGGACCATCTTAAAATAAAAATCACCACCCGCTCTCTTGATGCTAGAAATAGAGTTCTGCAGGGGATAACTAACAACTAGGCCCCTTTCTGAATACTCTCATCCCAGCTCTGTAAGGGTTCTGTGATTCCAGAGGAAGGAGGAGTTTGCACTGTTATCTAACGTAATCTTCCCAGTTAATTTCCAAACCCAGACATATCCTAACAGTCACCCTTAACACTTATATACGCCATATGTTGTATACACATTTATATATCCATCTATTCCTCTCTCCATACTCCTATTACATTTTTGTTTTTTCTCCTGCTCCCACAATTCGTAAAATTATCTCTGTCTGCCTGTTTACCCCATGCAACTGTAAGCTCCGTAAGAGCAGAGACCAGGTTGTACTGTGCCTAGTACACTGCTTTGCATAGAATAGAAGGTCAATAAATATCATCAATTGACTGGATTATGTCAACAAAGAAGAACTTGAAATCTGTCAGAGCGGAGTAAGGCACTGAATGATACCTTACTGGCCCAGGGTCAGCTACCTTGTGAGAACTTGACTACCAGGAAATGACTACGAATGAGAGGGAAAGAATCCAGTCAATGGGTAGGATCATATGACCATGAACCAAACCAAAAATGGGGACATTCAAATTCCACATTGCACCTAAGAAAAGGTGGAATTTAAAAGAGCAGAAAATACCAGTTTGGTATGGCAAAGAGATTTGCCAGAAAGGACACAGACTAAGAACTTCAGTTAGCTTTATTCGCCGGAGCTACAGGAAGAAAGCATAGCTTGCCCTAGTGATGAGAACTAACCCAAAAAAAACGGCCCTTGTGATCGATGAGCTGCCTGAACAGATGGCTGTGTGCATTTTTAGAAAATTGTATGAATAAGACATTGGTCTCAGCCCCTTAGCAAATTTCCAAAATTTATGTCTTTTAAAGTGACACAAATTGTAGGCATCATCTGTGCTCAGAACTGGAGGCAAAAATAGGCCCTCGTGAAATTCCCTAAATTCACATCTTTACCAAAACAGAAGGTATCTTTTAATGAAATCGACTATTTACCCTTTAAGTAGAGAGTTGCTGTTCATAATAAGAGATGTTGCCATATATAGCACTAACCTTCGAATCCCATACATGACAAGCAATAATTACCAGCCCAATCCTTCGTTTGAGCCAATTTACTGCAGGAATAAACATTAATTCAACTTCACAAATCATTCACATTTCCATCAGTTTGATTGTTTTCACACCTACTTTAAATTTCAAAGGATTAGCTACTAAGGGAGGGGGACTTTAACTCTCCCTCATGCCATAAATTCAAGCAAACCTTAATTACCCAACAGCTGTTCCCTTTGTGAGATCACAGCCAGCTTTTGCCAAAGAGCTCAGGTGAGCAGTAGGCTCCTCTCACCTGCTTTATTTTCCCAGGGTTTGCCCACCATGGCTTTTTAGAATGTTCCAGTTCTGCATTTCGAAAGAGCCCTGTCCCTTCCTGCATTGTACAGCAGACATTCATTGTGCCCTTCTCCCATCCCATCTTGACTACTGCACCTCCCAGCCTCCTGTCTCTCCGCACCCCAGTTCATATTTTACGAGGCTGCACGGATCATTTATCAACAAAAACGTTCTGTCCATGTCTCCCAAATCCCCAGTGGTTGCCCATCCGTCCCAGCATCAAACAAAAACTCCTTAACCTCGGCTTTAAATCACTCAATCGCTTTCCCCCACCCTGCCTCACCTCACTAATCTCTTACTACAACCCGGCCAGCACACTCTACTTACTCTTCTAGTTTCAGTTTATTCAGTGTACCCTGATCTCATCTAACTCATCGCCGACCCCTTTCCCTCATCTTCCCCCTAGCCTGGAACTCCCTCCCCTTCCATATATACCAGACCGGCACTCTTTCCACCTTCAACCATTCCACATAAGCACCAAGAGCCCTTCCCCATTTAAGGCCTCTTTTCCCCAGCTTGGTCTCCCTTCTGGGTTGTCTATGCATTTGGATCTGTGTCATTTGGACACTTGGTATTTGCCCCAGCCTCAAAGCACTTCTTTTGTACACATCTTTATATGTTACAAATTATTTATTCATAGTAATGACTGTCTCCCCCTCTAGACTGTAAGCTTGTTATGGGCAGGGAACATGTCTGCTAATTCTGTTGAACTCTCCCAACCGCTTAATTGGAGAAGCAGTGTGGCCTTATGGACACCGCAAGGGCCTGGGAGTCACAAGGACCTGGGTTCTAACCCCGGCTCTGCCACTTGTTTGCTGTGTGACTTGGGACAAGTCACTTAACTTCTCTGTGCCTCAGTTACCTCTTCTGTAAAATGGGGATTAAGACTTTGAGTCCTAAGTGGGACAGGGACTGTTTCCAACCCAATTTCCAACCCCAGAGCTTAGAACAGTGCCTGGCACATAGTAAGTGCTTAACAAATACCACAATTATTACAGGGTTCAGCGAATAGTAAACCTTCAATAAATATCATCGATTGATTGGCCGATTGCAGGGAATTCAATCAATGATATTTCAATCAATGGTATTTATTGAGTGCTTACTGTATGAAGGGCACTGTACTAAACACTTGGGAGAGTGCAATAAAACAGAGTTAGAGAGCACACTACCTGCCCACAAGGAGCTCACAGTCTAGAGGGAAATCCAAAATTCCTGGAAAGGGGAATCCATGTCCAGAACCTTTTGAGGTAATTTAATCAAGAGGATCAATTTACAGTCCTGACAATACAACAGTTATTATTATTACTATCAAAAGAATAAGATACCTATTCTCTCACCCCATTAGACTATGAGTCCTATGTAGGATAGGGATGGTGTCCTACGTGATTATTTGGCATCTTCCCCAGTGCTAAGTACAGTGCTTGGTACATTGTAAGGGCTTAACAAATACAACAGTTATTATTGCTATCGTTACCTGTCCTCATTCCTCTTTCACTGCAATAATAATTGTGGTACTTATTAAATGCTTACTACGTGCCAGGCACTGTACTACAGTGCTGGGATAGATACAAAATAATCAGGTTAGATACAGTCCATGTCCCACATGGGCCTCACAGTCTTAATCCACATTTTACAAATGAGGAAACTGAGGCATAGGGAAGTGACTTACCCAGGCTCACAAACCAGAAAACTGATAGAGCCAGGATTAGAACCCAGGTCTTCTGACTCCCAGGCCACGCTGAGAGACTTTCCACTAGGCCATGCTGTTATAACTCTGCCCACACTTTGCTCCCCTAATAGCAACCTACTTAATGTATCTCCTTCTTGTCTCTCTTGTGATCGATCCCTTCCTCATATCCTTTTTCTTGCCTGGAACTCCCTCCCCCATATCCAAAACCACTCTCTCCCTCTTCAAAGACCTACTAAAACCATATCTCCTCCAAGAAGCTTTCCCTGACTAACCACTCCTCTCCCCCTCCTACTTTCCCTCCCATTTACACTTAAATCCATACCCCCTAAGCACTTCGATACTCACCCTCCCCTACCAGAGTTAATGTACAGGCCCTTATTCTTTGTTTCTTCCCCTACCTGTAATTTATTTTAATTTCTAACTCCCCTACTAGATCTTAACTACACTGAGAGTAGGGATTATGTCTACTAACTCTACTGTACTCTTCCAAGCACTTAGTATAATATTCTGCACACAGTAAGAACAGAATAAATACCTTCGAGTGATTGATTATAGACATATATAGATATAGAACAATCTAGCAACGGGAACTGTCTTTAAATGTTTAAAAGGATATTTTAAAACAATAAAAGAATGCAATCGGAAATTAGGAGTGTTTAAAAAGCACATACCCACAATTTAACCTAATGATGAAATAACTGCATTTACCTGCATGCACCTTCTTCTCCCTTCATATATGACAGATCACCACTCTCCCCCCACCTTCCAACTTTTATTAAAATCACATCTCTTCCAAAGGGCCTTCCCCGATTAAGTCCACTTTTCTCCTACTCCCTCTCCCTTCCATATGGCCCTTGCACTTGGCTCTGTACCATTTAAGCACTTGATATTCACTCCACCCTCAGTCCCGCGGCACTTATGAACATATCCATAATGTATTTCTATCAATGTCTGTATCCCCATCGAGACTGCGAACTCCTTATAGGCAGGGGATGTTCTCTGCTGTACTGTATTCTCCAAAGCGCTTAGTACAGCGCTCTGCATTTGCAGTAGGCGCTCAATAAATACCACTGATTGACTGTCCTGTAGTTTGGAAACCTCGACGCTAAGTAAAGTGGAAGAACTCCCTCTGCTGGCCTCTTTTCTGTATTTCACATTTTTATGCTATTTGGCCATAATTCAACCAATCGTATTTACTGCGCGCTTATTAATAATAATGTTGGTATTTGTTAAGCGCTTACTATGTGCCGAGCACTGTTCTAAGCGCTGGGGTAGACACAGGGGAATCAGGTTGTCCCACGTGGGGCTCACAGTCTTAATCCCCATTTTACAGATGAGGTAATTGAGGCACAGCGAAGTTAAGTGACTTGCCCACAGTTACACAGCTGACAAGTGGCCGAGCCGGGATTCGAACCCATGACCTCTGACTCCAAAGCCCGTGCTCTTTCCACTGAGTCACGCTGCTTCTCCACGCTGCTTATTGCGTGCAGAGCGCTGCATTAAGCGCTTGGAAGAGTATACTACAACAAAATTAGTATTCATTCAATAGTATTTATTGAGCGCTTACTATGTGCAGAGCACTGTACTAAGCGCTTGGGATGAACAAGTCGGCAACAGATAGAGACAGTCCCTGCCGTTTGACGGGCTTACAGTCTAATCGGGGGAGACGGACAGACGAGAACGATGGCAATAAACAGAGTCAAGGGGAAGAACATCTCGTAAAAACAATGGCAACTAAATAGAATCGAGGCGATGTACAATTCATTAACAAAATAAATAGGGTAACGAAAATATATACAGTTGAGCGGACGAGTACAGTGCTGTGGGGATGGGAAGGGAGAGGTGGAGGAGCAGAGGGAAAAGGGGAAAATGAGGCTTTAGCTGCGGAGAGGTAAAGGGGGGATGGCAGAGGGAGTAGAGGGGGAAGAGGAGCTCAGTCTGGGAACGCCTCTTGGAGGAGGTGATTTTTAAGTAAGGTTTTGAAGACGGAAAGAGAATCAGTTTGGCGGAGGTGAGGAGGGAGGGCGTTCCGGGACCGCGGGAGGATGTGACCCAGGGGTCGACGGCGGGATAGGCGAGACCGAGGGACGGCGAGGAGGTGGGCGGCAGAGGAGCGGAGCGTGCGGGGTGGGCGGTAGAAAGAGAGAAGGGAGGAGAGGTAGGAAGGGGCAAGGTGATGGAGAGCCTTGAAGCCTAGAGTGAGGAGTTTTTGTTTGGAGCGGAGGTCGATAGGCAACCACTGGAGTTGTTTAAGAAGGGGAGTGACATGCCCAGATCGTTTCTGCAGGAAGATGAGCCGGGCAGCGGAGTGAAGAATAGACCGGAGCGGGGCGAGAGAGGAGGAAGGGAGGTCAGAGAGAAGGCTGACACAGTAGTCTAGCCGGGATATAACGAGAGCCCGTAATAGTAAGGTAGCCGTCTGGGTGGAGAGGAAAGGGCGGATCTTGGCGATATTGTAGAGGTGAAACCGGCAGGTCTTGGTAACGGATAGGATGTGTGGGGTGAACGAGAGGGACGAGTCAAGGATGACGCCGAGATTGCGGGCCTGCTGGACGGGAAGGATGGTCGTGCCATCCACGGTGATAGAGAAGTCTGGGAGCGGACCGGTTTTGGGAGGGAAGATGAGGAGCTCAGTCTTGCTCATGTTGAGTTTTAGGTGGCGGGCCAACATCCAGGTGGAGACGTCCCGGAGGCAGGAGGAGATGCGAGCCTGAAGGGAGGGGGAGAGGACAGGGGCGGAGATGTAGATCTGCGTGTCATCTGCGTAGAGATGGTAGTCAAAGCCGTGAGAGCGGATGAGTTCACCGAGGGAGTGAGTGTAAATGGAGAACGGAAGAGGGCCAAGAACTGACCCTTGAGGAACTCCAACAGTTAAAGGATGGGAGGGGGAGGAGGCTCCAGCGTAGGAGACCGAGAATGATCGGCCAGAGAGGTAAGAGGAGAACCAGGAGAGGACAGAGTCCGTGAAGCCAAGGTGAGATAAGGTATGGAGGAGGAGGGGATGGTCGACAGTGTCAAAGGCAGCAGAGAGGTCAAGGAGGATCAGAATGGAGTAGGAGCCATTGGATTTGGCAAGAAGGAGGTCATGGGTGACCTTAGAGAGAGCAGTCTCGGTAGAGTGGAGAACACGGAAGCCAGATTGGAGGGGCCACTCCCGGTGCCCACAATGAGCTCTCAGAATAGAGGGGAGCTAAATGGCATCAGTGTCAGAATAAGCTGCTAATTTTGGATCAGACAAAACTGATAACACTTGGCTCCTGTTTAAATTGGGCAAATAACTCTGGAAGTCCAAAATTCTAGGAAAACTCACCTTGGATTTCTACATCAAACCCTCCTCTGCTACTTCTAACTAAAGCAAAAAGGATGTTTTTGAAAGAGAAGCCATGTGGTCTAATGGATAGAGAAGGATCTGGGTTCTTAACCTGGCTCCACCACCTATATGCTGTGTGACCTTGGCCTAGTCACTTAACCTCTCTGCAACCCAGTTACCTCATCTGTAAAATGAGGATTAAGGCTGTGAAGCCCATGTGGGACAGAGGCTGTGTCTAACCTAGCATTTAGTACAGTTCCTGGCACAGAGTAAGTGCTTAAATACTAGGCCACGCTGCTTCCATCTTCTCTGCTCTCATATGTCTCCCAAAACACTAGAGTAAAACCCAGCCATGATCAGGAAAGGGATCTCGGACTTCCCTACTTCCATGTGGGCAGGGAACGCGTCTACCAACTTGGTCATATTCTCTCAAGCTCTCGGTTCAGTGCAAAGTAAGCGCTCAAATAAACACCACTGGTTGATTGGTAAAGTCAGTCATTCATTCAGGAGTCTGGGGAGGGGACAAGTTCAAATGGCCTCCACCAGCTTGGCAGGGGCCATAGGTGATAAAGGGCACACCTTAAGCCCCATTTTGGATTCTGATCCAGAGCTAAAAGTCCTGAAAATGCATGAGTCAACCAAAAGTCTACTGAGTTTCCAGATTTATAAAGCCTTTACTCACTGGACCTCGATCTCATCTATCTCATAAATGACCTTTCGCTCCCCCTCCTGCCTCTGGCCTGGAACACCTTCCTTCCCCAAACCCAACAGACAATTACTCTCCTTCTCCTCCAAAGCTTTATTGAAGGCACATCTCCTTCAAGAGGCCTTCCCTGACTAAGCCCTCCTTTCCTCGTCTCCCACTCCCTTTCGTATCACCCTGATTTTCTCCCTTTATTCACCACCACCTCCCAGCCCCACAGCACTTACAGTAACGAATCACTGAACACACACGTAACCACATTTTCATCTGTAAGTTCTGGTTAAACACACAATTATGGTCCATTTTTTACCAGCAAGTGGGCTTATGATCCATGTCTTCACAAATGCAACTAAACAGACCACTTCTGCACTCTACAGAATTATGGGTGGTCAAAGAAGCACTTCTTCCTAACCATCGATAAGCTCAGTGTGGACTCATAACCAGACTGACCAGTGTGGGAAGAGCCCCAGTTCATTATTCTAACTCAAAATTACCAATAATCAAAAGAAGGAGTATTATTATTCTGAACAACCTGAGAAGTGTGATAACCTAATGTTACCCCGATTAACAGCTTCTCCTACTTGTGGCCTCCAAGAAGATTTCTTCCAACAACCCTTACCACCCTCTGTTTTCTGTTCCAACTTCTTGCTCTGTGATTCGCCCCCTCTTTGCCTTTCAAAACTGGAGCCAGGTACCTGGGACCCTGAGAGTTGGACAAAGAGATGGATCCTCTACGAAGCCATGAACTGTTTTAGGAAAGGGTAAAAAGGAAAAAAGACCCCAGTAGGGAAACTGAATCAAAAGGAACAGAATACATATCTTTCAAACTCCAAAAATCAACTGTCTGGTGTATGAAATTTGCTAATCTGATAGTAATGTTTCATTTTAAAATACATAAACCCATATCTGCAAATGCACCCACAGATGCCATTATGTGTGTAAAATATGCCAATTTTTTTTTTCAAAAAAGGCTACCTTTCACATGCACTTGGAAGCTACTACAGGCATTCCTATTAAATGCATCCATCATGCTTATAGTTACTGTACCTGGACATAATGTCCTGTCATGCTGCATGTCATAAAATACAAAAAAAAGCAAACACGGAAATGTTAGCCACAGAAAGAAATCAAAATTAACCCATGGAGAAAGATTAAAATTAACAAGTGATAAACTTCTACATCCAGCACTTAGCACCAAATTCTTGGAATTAATTGGTAATTACTTCAGCAATTTACAGACACCCACTGCAGGTCTACCTATTGCAAGGTCAAATACCCAAGATAACAGAAATAATTTTCAGAACAAAATCAAAAGACTGCTAGAACAAAGAAACATTTTTCATGTCTATTTCTTATTCCAGGTAGCACATTCATCTAGACATTAAAAGAAAAAGATTCACAGGAATGGTTTGCAGTGGGGATGTAAGTCGAGTAAGGGCTGTTGGCTTCCAAAACGATCCAAGATCCATTTGGAGAGCCTCTTAGCGAGACGACTAAGCAGACAGAGTCTGCGTTCTTATTATGAGTTTTCGCAGTGCTGCTACTGGAAGAGCTGTTGGCTCTAAAGACTTCAGCTTCAGTTGTTAAATCAAATGCTCTATGAAAAAAACTAAACCATAGGATTTCAAGGGGTGGCAAGACATCGCACTTACATCGTTTCTGTGACACTGCCTGTAAACAGGCAGTTAAGACATCGCAATTCTTCTGCAGTTTATGAAGGAGTCGGTCTTTCTGCTTTAACTGCCGAAGCACCTTTGTGGACTGAACATTGATTCTGGACTTCAGCTCTTGAAGGATACTCCTAAGCTCGCCGGCATCTATCAATAAACACAAAGGTAGTTTGTTGAACTGTCAGGATGGGCACAATCCAGTTGTTGCCTAAGTTAAAGAACAGTTTCTGGAATGCTAATCCAAACCTCCTTATTTCTCTATGGTATTTGTTAAGGGCTTATTATGTGCCTGGCACTGTACTAAGCGCTGGGGAAGATATGAGATTGGACACAGTCCCTATCTTAAAAAGGGTTCAGTCTTAATCCCTATTTTATAGCAGAGATAATTGAGGCATAGAGAAGTGAAGTGACCTGTCCAAGGCCACACAGCAGATAAGTAGAAGAGCTGGGATTAGGGTCCTTCTGACTCCCAGGCCCGTGTTCTATCAACAAGGCCACCCTCCTTCTCTATGGAGAAAATAGCCAGGCACATTCATTCGGTGAAGACATTTTGCTTTCCTCCTCCTCCATTTCCCATCCATCTCTGTTGAAAATATTACCACCTTCCTGTCCCAGAAGCCCACAGTTATAGTGTCTTCCTCAACTCCTCACTGTCTTTCAGCTCTCATTTTCCATCAGCTGGATTCTGCCTCCAAAACATTTCCTGCATTTATCCCTTTCTCTCTCCTCAAAGAGCCACCACTCTGGTTCAAGTTCCCATCACATTGCAGTTAGATGACTATGTCATCACTGGTCTCCTAGCCTCCAGCCTCTCTTTCTCTCAGTGCATTCTCCAAGGGCATGCCCAAATCATTTTCTCAAAACGTCACTCAGCCCCCATCTCTACTCCTCCAAAACCTCCAATGGCTGCCCATCTCCCTCTGCAGAAAACCAAAAACTCCTTACCCCTGGGACAGAGGGTCTTCATCAACTTTCTCCATGACAGATCAACTCCCTTCACCTGCTACTCTCCAGTTTGGACTCTTTGTTCTCCTAAGATCTCCACGTTTTAATGGTAATTTAAGTGACTGCTCTGCCCCAGGCATTGTACTAAGCCCTGGAGTAGATACAAGTTAATCAGGTTGGACACAGTTCCTGTCCCACATGGGCATCCACAGTCTTAATCCCCACTTTACAGGTGAGGGAACTGAGGCACAGGGATGCAACCTGCCCAAGGTCACAAAGCAGACAAGAGGCAGAGCTGGGATTAGAACCCAGGTCCTTCTGACTACCAGGCCCATGCTCTACCCACTAAGCTACGCTGCTAACCGCATTCTGCTGTTGACTCTCAGACCTCCGACCCCTTGTTCATGCTATTCCCTCACTCTGTAACACCCTCTGCCCCCAAATCTGCCAGATCGTAACCCTCCCCAGCAAAGAAGCCCTCCTAAAATCCTCCCCTCCTCAAGAACCCTTCCCAGTTAATTCCCAAACTCCAAATTGGATTAATCCAACACCCACCCTTATCGTTTATGAATGATTTACTCATCCTTACCACTTGTGTTCATATGTTCTTCTCTTTGTAATAATAATATTAACAAATGCCACTATTGCTATTATTATTGTTAAATAATAATAGTGGCATTTGTTAATTGTGTCAAGCACTGTACTAAGCACTGGGGTAGATATGAGAAGTTGGACAAAGTCCCTGACTACACAGGGCTCACAGTCTACGGTGGAGGAAAAAAAGCAGATATTTAACCCCCATTTCACAGATGAGGGAACTGAGGCATAAAGAATTGATTTGCCTCAGGTCATAGAGAAGGCAAGTGGCAGATCCTCGATTAGAACCAAAGTCCTCTGACTCCCAGGACCAGGCTCTTTCCTCTGGGCCATGCCGCTTGGGCATTCAATTATTTATTCTGATATTAAATAATTCTGATATTTATCCTGGCATGTTCACTTGCTACCTATTTTACCCTTGTTCTTCCTACTGCTCCCACTATTTCTAAATCATTTTTGTCTCCTTCCCTGTTAGGATGTAAGCTTCTGATGGGCGGGAAACACACTGATTAGACTGTAAACCCGTCAAAGGGCAGGGACTGTCTCTGTTACCGATTTGTACATTCCAAGCGCTTCGTACAGTGCTCTGCACATAGTAAGCGCTTAATAAATACTATTGAATGAATTGTTGCACTTTCCTAAGAGCTGGGTACAGACCTTCACAATCAGTATAGGTGCTCAGTAAATTGATTTAGAGATAAGCACTAATTTACCCCCAAAGGAGAAAATCCTCAAGACAATCCTTACTCTTGGGGCCCAGACAAGAGTGATTTTCCTAAGCAAACATCAGAGAGAAAACCACTCTCCCTCTTCGATTACCACAGTAACATCCGGGCCTGTATTTACCTTTCAGAAGAGAGTTCCATGAAAACCATTTTGTCCCTTTAATGTACTCTGTCACTAAATTTAATCCAGAAAAATAATTTTTCAAGGTTCCCGAATCACTCTCAACACTAAGTTTTTATATACACAAAAGGCTGCCAAATTAACAAGGACAGACACTCTGCTTGGAAACGAATAACTTGAAGAAGGAAATATCATCTAATGAAAAGTGCACAAATGTTGTGGAACTGGTTTGGGTTACTTTTTAACAGGTTATTTCAGTAGCATATGAGTGAATCATCACTATCGCATATGGGAAAAAAGGCTTCCAAAGAACAGGCAGAGCAGTGGACGGGGGGAAACAGCAGAAGATAGGTCAGTTGGAGAGATGGCAATTATAAATATTTTGTCATATGTACTTGAAGACATTGCCACTAGCTGCAGGTGCGTGTCTGTGGTGGAAAAGACCAACACAAGACCACTTGTCTCACTTGTGTCCTCTATTTTGCCATGTTGGGATGAAGATGATGGTATCTGTTAAGCACTTACTATGTGCCAGGCACCATACTAAGCGCTGGGGTGGATACAAGCGAAATTGGGTTGGGCATAATCCCTGTCCCACATAGGGGTCACAGCCTTAATCCCCATTTTACAGATGAGGTAACTGAGGCACAGAGAAGTGAAGTGACTTTTCCAAGGCCACACAGCAGACAAGTGGCAGAGCCGGGATTAGAACCCTTGACCTTCATGACTCCCAGGCCTGTGCTCTACACTTCCAGCCACTACCGACTTTAGAATTTGTGGAAGTTTTGAATGTGACAGGGCTCTCGAGGGTAGATTAGATGGTGGCATGCTGAGATCCCTACAAATCCACTTTACTTCCAGATCCGTTGGACTCCCTACTTTTGGGTTGTTGTTTCGGTTGCTTTGTATTTATATTATTTCATCTTTCCCAGTGCATCTTATTGCCAAACCTCCCTCACCAGATTGCAAGCCCCTGAGGACCGGGGACTGTGTCAAATTCTCACCCGTTTATCGTTTTTCCCCCCAGAGCTTAGTATCAATCAATCAGTGGAGTTATTAAGCATCTACTGCATACAGAGCACTGTACTAAGCGCTTGGGAGCGTACAATAGACTGTAAGATGGTTATGGGAAGGGAACGTGTCTGCTAATTCTATCGTATTGTACTCTCCCACGTACTTAGTACAGTGCTCTGTATATAGTAAGCACTCAACAAATATCACTGATTGATTGATATCATCCAACAGAATTGGTAGACATGATCCCTGCCCACAGAAGCAGCGTGGCTTAATGGAAAGAGCACAGGCTTAGAAGTCAGAGGGCATGGGTTCTAATCCCCACTCTGCCACTTGTCTGCTGTGTGACCTTGGGCAAGCCACTTAACTTCTCTGTGCCTCAGTTCCCTCATCTGTAAAGTGGGGATAAAGACTGTGAGCAAGGAGCTCAACCTGATTACCTCATATCTACCCCAGTGCTTAGAACAGTGCTTGGCACATAGTAAGCACTTAACCAATACCATCATCAAATGCCACCATCATCAGTATCTGAACTTCAAAACCTTTTACTGGGAATGGATTTTGGCCCTAAAGGGATCTGAAAATTGTCAACAGGCCTGGCTAGCTTTAGAATGTGGCAACCAAGAACTGTGTTCTGCACACAGAAAGTACTTCATAAATATCACTACTTGCTAATATTCTGTTTATTGCTCGTAGCCACTGATCCTAATTTTGTTTTGGCTACTTTGACTTTTGTTCCTCAATACTTGAATTTTCTTCAAGCTTTTGTTGTTCTGAAGCCCCTGATTTGGCAAAGCAGCCTACAGTCATTTGCGTGTTTTCTTGAATGTGGGGGTCCCAAGACAACCCAGATGGAACAAGGGACTGTGTCCAATCTGATTAGCTTGTATCTACCCCAGCGCTTAGTACAGTACTGGGAACATAGTAAGTGCTTAAGAAATACTGTAATTACTATTATTAGCAATTCCTAAAGGACTTGTCTCTCACACTTAGGATAATGCTTAGCGCCTGTTGAGTTGGAAGAGTCTCCCTGTGGGGATGGAGGCTCCAGACTGGAAGCTCACTGTGGGCACGGAATATGTCTGTAGTGTACTCTCCCAAGCGATCAGTGCAGTGCTCTGCACATAGTTAGTGCTTAGTGAATACTGTTAGCAATGAAGCAAAGTTTTACCCCTGTGCCCATCAGTATGGCTGTAAAAAAATAAAATGAATAGGGCTGGGATCACCCTGCCATCTTTCTTTAATGCCTAGGCATCAGACCAGGTACCTGTAATCGTGCCATTGTGAAACAAGCTCAGAATCTTAATGAACTTTCCAGGGCTGCCATTTTCTACCCCCTTCCTTCCCCTCCCCCTGCCCAAGGTATTTGGTAAGCGCTTACTATCTTCTAGCCAGTATTCTAAAGCACGGGGGTAGATACAAGGTTGTCAGATTGGACAATGCCCATGTTCCACATGAGGCTTAGAATCTTCATCCCCATTTTACAGATGAGGTGCCTGATGCACAGAGAAGTTAAGCGACTTGCCCAAGGTCACATAGCAGACAAGTGCCATTTACTAAGCATTTTCCAGACTCTGGACCTATTGGAAGCCACAAATGCTTTCATAAGGTCTATGAAAAGCATAGAGGTCTTTGTACCGCTTCCTGGCTTTTTCTTCTATCTGAGAAGGAAAGCAGCATGGTGTAGTGGATAGAGCCCGGGCCTGGGAGTCAGGACAGGAGTTCTAATCCTCGCTCTGCCACTTGTCTGCTGTGTGGCCTTGGGCAAATCATTTCAATTCTCTGGACCTCAGTTGCCTCATCTGTAAAATGGTGATTAAGACTATGAGCCCTATGTGGGACAAGGACTGAATCCAACCCAATTTTGCTTGTATCCACCCCAGTGCTTAGTACAGTGCCTGGCACATAGTAAGCGCTTAACAAATACCATAAAAATTAAAAAAAAATTTTAAATGTACACAGAGATTCTGTTTGCTGTACCACCACTGAACTCTGAAGTCATACAGGGATTTCAAGATAAAATCACCATGGCTTTTCTTATTTTTTTAATGATGTTTGTTAAGAGCATACTATGTGCCAGGAACCATACAAAGCCCTGAGGTAGATGCAAGCTAAAAAGGTTGGATATAGTCCATGTCCCACGTGGGGCTCACAGTCTTACCCCCATTTTACATATGAGGTAAACGAGACACAGAGGAAGTGAAGTGACTCTCCCAAGATCACACGGCAGATGTGGTAGAGCCAGGATTAGGACCCAGGTCCTTCTGGCTCCAGGGACCAGCTCTATCCACTAGGCCATGCTGCTTCTCTTCAGTGATCGGTGCGGAAAGACTTTGGCCAGGTTCCTGATACCAATGTGGCATGGTCTAGTGGAAAGAGCACGAGCATGGGAGTCAGAAGGCCTGGATTCTAATCCTGGCCCTGCCAGCTACCTCCTGTGTGACCTTGAGGAAGTCACCATCTCTATGGCTCAATTTCCTCATCTGTAAAATGAGGGTTCAATACCTGTTCTCCTTCCTAGTTACAGGGACACGTGGGACAGAGACTGTGTCTGATCTGATTAACTTGTATCTACCCCATTACTTAGAATAGTGCTTAAAATGAACTTAGTGCTTAACCAATACCCACTTGGTGCTCACAGACCATCCTATCTTTCTACGAAATAAGCTGTAGAATTGGCCTTAGGCCCTGTGTTCCTTAAAATCCAATTTCCCAATTTTCCTCCTCCAAGAGGAAGTTACAGTTAAAACAATAACCCCAAGACTTTCCATGGCAGTTAAAATGGACTCCAAACTTTACGGATCTCTCAGAACCATAAGTTCGGTTCAACGGGCTTTGCCACCAGAGTCTGGGGGAATTGTACAGATCCTGTTTCCTCTTGGCTCAAAGAAACAAACTCAGGAACCAGCCAAAAGTCCACCAAAAATGAAACCAAGCTTGCGGCTATCGCCCAAGGCTAGAGAGAGCTGGGGGAGGGAAAGACATTTGAAACAATGATCTGGAAAAAAAAATCTTCACCAGGAAACCAGCGAGGGAAATCAAACCCTGCGTACCCGGATTCCAGAAAGCTGACAGGTTTACTCATTTCCTGTTAAATGTTTCTGGCACCAGTGAAATTGATTTTACAATCAGGAGACAGGGGCCTTTGTATTCTGCTCTGTTCACCCAGGCTCCTAGACTTAAACCAAGGACAGAAGCAGCAAAAAATGCCATGGTCGCTGCGTGATCTGTTATCCACAACGAGCTTCATTCGGCTATCTGGGAGATTGGTGTTTTCGACACAGCAAAAATCTGTAATAACTTTATTAGGTTGAGGTCAGTTTCCCGGTAAACTGCCAAGAAAAACTAAATTGGGATAAAGCTCTACCTTGCTTTTCTCCAGGGTTTTAATGATAACTAAACAAATTTCCACAACTCCCTTTCTCTCCCTCCACCTTAAACCAAACTTTCACACCCCGAACCAAACCCACTAACCAATGAGCAAAGAACCTAAACTACAAGGAAACCCACAATTTTCCTGAGAAGCAGCATGGCCTAATGGAAAAAGCATGGACCTGGGAGTGAGGAGACCTGTTTTCTAATCCCAGCTCTAACGCTTGCCTACTGGGTGACCTTGGGCAAGTCACTTACTTTCTCTGTGCCTCAGTTCCCTAAATCTGCAAAACAGGGAAACCTGTTCTCCTTCCTATTAGGCTATAAGACCCATGTAGACCTGATTATCTTGAATTTACCCCAGCGCTTTGTACATTCTTTGACACATAGGAAGCATTTAACAAAACTACAATCATTACTTCTTCACAGAGTTGTAAGGGCAACAATGAGGCAAATAGTGGGGAAATCCTTAGGTAATGAAAGCAGCCTAAAAAGTAAGGTATTATTAAACTAAAATCAAGACAGAAAGGGGTACTAAGGAATCAAGACAACTCTTCACAAACAAATGCGTTATAAGCAGCTTGGCCTTGTGGATAAGTTCATTGTGAGCCGGGAATGTGTCTATTGTTTTATTATCCTCTCCCAAGCACTTAGTATAGTGCTTTATATGCAGTAAGTGCTCAATAAATACGATTGAATGAATGATTGAATGGATGGATGGATAAAGGACCGGTCTGGGAATCAGAAGAACCTGGGTTCTAATCTCAGTCTGCCCCTTTTCCGCTATGTGACTTGAGCAAGTCACTTAACATCTCTGTGCCTCAGTTCCCTCATCTATAAAATGGGGATTAAGAATGTGAGCCGTATGTGGAACAGGGACTGCGTCCAAACTGATTATCCTGCACCTACCCCAGTGGTTGGAACAATGCCTGGCCCAGAGTAAGAGCTTAATAAATACCATTATTATTAAAGCCACCTAGCCTGGCTTTCTCTCACTCTGAATGCTCCTTGCCCGCCAAGGAGGCCTCTACATAAGGGAGAGGGAGGGGAGTGAGTCTGGGGCCATGCCAAAACCCTTTTCAATTTCATCAAGAGGGGCAGGGAATGTGTCTGTTTATGATACAGTGCACTTTCTCAAGTGCTACGTACAGAGCTGTGTACACAGTAAGCACTCAATAAATACGATTGATTGACTGAGTAGCGGCTTCAAGAACCAGATCAGAGAACTCTGTTGTAAGCAACCTACTCACCGTACCTCAATCTTGCCTATCTCACTCCAGTCTTGCCTCTAACCTAGAACTCCCTCCCCCTTTAAATCCAATAGACCACCCCTCTCCCCACCTTCAAAGCCTTATTACAAGTACACCTGCTCCAAGAGGCCTTCCCCGACTACTCCCTCATTTCCTCTTCTCCCACTCCCTTCTATGTCGCCGTCGGACTTGGATTTGAATGCTTATTCATCCCGCTATGGCCCCACGACGCTGATGTACATATGGGTAATTTATTTCTCTTATGCCTGTCTTCCCCTCTAGCCTGTAAGCTCCTTGTGATCAGGAAATGTGTCTTTCAACTTTGCTACAGTGTACTCTACCAAGCGCTTAGTACAGGGCTCTGCACACAGGATGCGCTCAATAAATACTACTTATTGATAGCTGAACTGTAAATAAATACCATTGATTGCTGAACTGAACAGTAGCCTTCTCCTCCCTGCATCGCCCCAGATGCTTCCTCTCAGATGTTTCCCCCCTCCATCTTCTGCCCCAGATCCTCCCAGAGGGGCAAAGAAGGGGCAACTCCTGTCCATGAAACACGGCTTGGGGATAGAGCATGGACCTGGGAGTCGGATGGTCATGGGTTCTAATCCAGCCTCCACCACTTTACTGTGTGGCCTGGAGCAAGACACTTCACTTCTCTGGGCCTCAGTTCCCTCATCCCTAAAATGGGGATTAAGATTGTGAGCCTCATGCGGGACAGGGACTGCGTCCCACACGATCAGCTTGTATCCGCCCCGGGGCTTAGTACAGTGCCTGGCACAGAGTGAGTGCTTACCAAATAGAATTATCATTATTATTCAGGCAATCAGTTTTACTGCGCACCTACTGTGTGCAGAGCACTGGACTAGGCTCTGTCCAGTGCCATTGTTCTTGTCTGTCCGTCTCCCCCGATTAGACTGTAAGCCCGTCAAACGGCAGGGACTGTCTCTATCTGTTGCCGACTTGTTCATCCCAAGCGCTTAGTACAGTGCTCTGCACATAGTAAGCGCTCAATAAATACTATTGAATGAACTAGGCACTTGGAAAGTACGATATGGCAATAAAGAGACATAACCCCTGCTCATAACGGGTTCACAATCTGGGGGCGGGGGGAGCAGACCGATATCAGTGCAAGTCAAAAGGCATCAATATAAATAGAATTCTAGATCTCTGCATCTATACATTCATTCCTTCATTCAATCGTATTTACTGAGCACTAACTGTGTGCAGAGCACTGTACTAGGTGCTTGGGAAGTACAATTTGGTAACAAAGAGACAATAGCTACCCACACCGGGCTCACAGTCTAGAAAGGGGGAGACAGACATCAAACCAAGTCAGCAGGCAACACTAGCATCAATGTAAATAGAACTAGAGATAGATATACACATCAAACAAGTAAACAGGCATTAATATAAATAGGATTATAGATATACACATCAAACAAGTAAGCAGGCATTAATATAAATAGAATTAGAGATAGATATACACATCAAACAAGTAAACAGGCATTAATATAAATAGGACTATAGATAGATATACACATCTCACAAGTAAACAGGCATTAATATAAGTAGAATTAGAGATAGATATATACAAACAAGTAAACAGGCATTAATATAAATAGAATTAGAGATGGATATACACATCAAATAAGTAAACAGGCATTAATATGAATAGAATTAGAGATAGATATACACATCTAACAAGGAAACAGGCATTAATATAAGTAGAGTTAGAGTTAGATATATACAAACCAGTAAAGAGGCATCAATACGAATAGAATTAGAGATATACACGTCAACAAGTAAACAGGCATCAATATGAATAGGATTAGAGATGGATATACACAACAGGTAAACAGGCATCAATATGAATAGAATTAGAGATAGATATACACATCTAACAAGTAAACAGGCATTAATATAAGTAGAATTAGAGGTAGATATATACAAACAAGTAAACAGGCATCAAAATGAATAGGATTAGAGATAGATATACACATCAACAAGTAAACAGGCATCAATATGGAAGAATTAGAGATAGATATACACATCTAACAAGTAAACAGGCATTACTATAAGTAGAATTAAAGATAGATATATACAAACAAGTAAACAGGCATCAATATGAATAGGATTAGAGATAGATATACACATCAACAAGTAAACAGGCATCAATAGGAATAGGATTAGAGATAGATATACACATCTAACAAGTAAATAGGCAAAAATATAAGTAGGATCATAAGTAGATAGACACATCAAAGTAGTAGAGAGGCATTAATAGAAATAGATAGGATTGTAGCTGTCTGCAGCTGTCCCCGAGGGCTGTGGGGCGGGGAGGGGTAGGGGGGATGGGGAAGTTAGGGAAGCGGGGCTCTGGCCGGGAAGGCCTCCTGGCGGAGGCGGTCCGGGAGGGGAGGTGGATGACCTCTGACCTTTGGTGCTTAGGTAGAGGAGGCGGTGTGTGTGGGCCTGGAGGTCCTGCAGCAGGCGGGAGGAGCCGGAGGCCCGGACCCCCGGGCAGGGGAGCGCGTCGGAGCCGGTCGAGGCCTCGGGGGAGCTGTCGGCGCTGGCCCCGGGGCCCCCGCACCTCGGACCCCCGGACCCGGGACCCCCCGACCCCGGACCCTCCTCCTCCTCCTCCTCCGCGCAGCTGTACAGCTCCGTCAGCAGACCGCTCACCAGGGACAACGCCGCGCTCCCGCAACGCCTCTCCCCCACATCTGGGACCCCCCTCTCCAGCTCCCCCAAACCCGAGACCCCCTTCTCCAGCTCCCCCAAACCCGGGATCCCCCCCTCCAGGTTCCCCAAACCTGGGACCTCCCGCTTCTGCTCCCCCAAACCTGGGACCTCCCGCTTCTGCTCTCCCAAACCTAGTACCTCCCTCTCCAGCTCCCCTAAACCCAAGACCTCCCTCTCCTGGTCCCCCCAACCTAACACCTCCTTCTCCTGGTGCCCCAACCCTGAAACCTCCCTCTCCAGCTTCCCCAAACCCCAGACCTCCCTCTCCTGGTCCCCCAAACCTGACACCTCCCTCTCGTGGTCCCCCAAACCTGAAACCTCCCTCTCCTGGTCCCCCAAACCCGACACCTCCCTCTCCTGGTCCCCCAAACCCGACACCTCCCTCTCCAGCTCCCCTAAACCCGAGACCTCCCTCTCCTGGTCCCCCAAACCTGGGACCTCCCTCTTCTGGTCCCCCAAACCCGAAACCTCCCTCTCCAGCTCCCCCAAACCTGACACCTCCCTGTCCCGCTGCGGCTGCCCCCGCCCAGGCCGGGCCCGCATGGCCGCCCCGCACACCTGCGCCAGGTGTCGGATAGCGGGGCCAGTGATTGACAGGGGCGGGGCCAGTGATTGACAGGGGCGGGGCCTGATCCTGGCAGGGGCGGGGGACCTGGATTCATCATCATCATCATGTTGGTATTTGTTAAGCGCTTACTATGTGCAGAGCTGGGATAGATACAGGGGAATCAGGTTGTCCCACGTGAGGCTCACAGTCTTCATCCCCATTTTACAGATGAGGTCGCTGAGGCCTGGGGAGAGACCAATAACTCCAAGCTCTGTCTTCGATCCTCTCGTGCGAAACTGGAATTGTTCAGTGGGTAATAGCGTCCCTGCACCCATAATAATAATAATGTTGGTATTTGTTAAGCGCTTATGTGCAGAGCACTGTGCTAAGCGCTGGGGGAGATACAGGGTCATCACGTTGTCCCACGTGAGGCTCACAGTTAATCCCCATTTTACAGATGAGGTCGCTGAGGCCCAGAGAAGCGAAGTGACTTGACCACAGTCACACTGCCGCCAAGTGGCAGAGTCGGAATTCGAACCCATGACCTCTGACTCCCAAGCCCGGGCTCTTTCCACTGAGCCACGGTGCTTCTCTAAATAAACGGTGGTATTTGTTAAGTGCTTACTATGTGCAAAGCACCGTTCTAAGCGCTGGGGGATACAACGTGATCAGGGTGGCCCACGTGGGGCTCACAGTTTTAATTCCCATTTTACAGAGGAGGGAACTGAAGCACAGAGAAGTGAAGTGACTTGCCCAAAGTCACACAGCTGGTAAGCGGCAGAGTAGGGATTAGAACCCACGACCTCTGACTCCCAAGCCCGGGCTCTTTCCACTGAGCCACGCTGCTCGTGAGCCCCATATGGGACAGGGACTGTGTCCAACCTGCTCTACTTCAATCCCTCCCAGTGCTCAGTATGCTGCCTGGAACGGAGGAAGGGGTTAAATACCATAAAGAGCAAAGAAAAAGATGAGACCTAAAGGGGAAGTGTATACGGGGAAGCAGCTTGGCTCAGTGGAAAGAGCCTGGGCTTGGGAGTCAGGGGACATGGATTCGAATCCTGGCTCTGCCATTTGTCATCTGTGTGACTGTGGGCAAGCCACTTAACTTCTCTGTGCCTCAGTGACCTCATCTGTAAAAGGGGAATGAAGACTGTGAGCCTCACGCGGGACAACCCGATTACCCTGTATCTCCCCCAGGGCTTAGAACGGTGCTCTTGCACATAGTAAGTGCTTAATAAATACCAACATTATTATTATTATGGGTGCAGGGACGCTATTGCCCACTGAACAATTCCAGTCTCGGACGAGAGGATCGAAGACAAAGCTTGGAGTTATTTGTCTCTGCCCGAGCAGTCTCGCAGAAAAAAACAAACAGGACCTAAAAGTGAACAGTACAAACCAGGCGACAAAAACGAAAGCAGAATCAAACCTCAGAATCAGGTCCCAGTGACCCAGCGCAAAAGGAACAGCAGAATAATGTGCAAACGATGAACAGAGAAACAAAGTACACTCCGGTGACCCAAAAACACAATAGAACAGAGTTAATGGGAACGAGGAAAAGTTGCAGATAATAATAAAGGCCGTATTTGCTAAGCTCTTACTATGTGCCAGGCACTGGCTACAGGGTGGTTGAGATGGATGCCGTCCCTGCCCCACATATACGGCTCGGAGTCTTAATCCCCATTTTACGGATGAGGTCACCGAGGCCCAGAGAATGGAAGCGACTTGCCCAAGGTCACACAGCAGACACGTGGCGGAGCACAAACAAGTAAACAGGCATTCATATAAATAAGATTATGAGCCCGTCGTTGGGCAGAGATTGTCTATCTGTTGCCGTATTGTACATTCCAAGTGCTTAGTACAGTGCTCTGCAGAGAGTAAGCGCTCAAATATTATTGAATGAATGAATGGAGCCAGGATTAGAACCCAGGTCCTTCTGACTCCCAGGCCCAGGCTCTGTCCACTAAGCTCATCGCATCTGAAATGACAAATGAACTCCATCATAGAAAGATGGGACAATGGGTGAAGGATCAGAACATGATGTCCAAGAAAGCAGAAGGATGTGACAACCGTGACCTCAGCATAGCTATGGCCTTTTCATGATAATAATAATAATGATATTTGTTAAGCACGTGGCTCATTGGAAAGAGCTCGGGAGTCATAGGTCATGGGTTCTAATCCCGGCCGCTTGTCAGATGTGTGACTTTAGGCAAGTCACTTACCTCATTTACCTCAGTTACCTCATCTGTAAAATGGGGATTAAGACTAAGAGCCCCATATGGGACAACCTGATAATCTTGTAGCCTTCCCAGCACTTAGAACAGTGTTCTGCACATAATAAGCACTTAGATGCCATGATTATTATTATTATGTGCCAGGACTGATGGTCATAGTCCAGTTTGGGAGATAATCTCTTTGCTGTTATTATTTTTATGGTATTGGTTGAGTGATTACTAAATTTCAAGCACTGTTTTAAGTGCTGACAAGTTGAACAGGTCCCCCATGGAGCTCACAGTCTAAGTTCGATTCATGCTGTTTGTGTCAGAGGGACACAATCTCAACAATCTCATCGATCTGGCCACCAACCTCTCGCCCACGTCCTGCCTCTGGCCTGGATCGCCCTCCCTCTTCATTGCCGACAGATCGCAACTCTCCCCACCTTCAAAGCCTTATTAAAAGCACGTCTCCTCCAAGAGGTCTTGCTAACCCTCTTTCCTTTCTTCCACTCCCTTCTGCATCTCCCTGACTTGCTCCCTTTATTCATCCCCCCGGCCCAGCCCCACAGCACTTATGTATATCTCCATAATTCATTTATTTATATAAATGTCTGTCTCCCCCCTAGACTGTAAGCTTGTTGTGTTCAGAGGAATGTGTTTGTTATACTGTAATCTCCCAAGTGCTTAGCACAGTGGTCTGCACACAAGTGCTCAATAAATACACTTGATTGATTAATTAACTGAACTTGTGTGATCTTGTGGATGAATGCAAAATGGGGCAAGTTCTCCCAGGGTCATTTTGGGGGTCTAAGGGATACGGACTCCCAAAGTTACTGGCCAGGTAATAATAATAATAGTAATAATAAGAACATTTCTTAAGTGCCTACTTCTACACCAAGCACTGGGCTACGTGCTAGGACGGACACAAGGTAATCAGGTCGGATTCGGTCCCTGTTCCACAAGCCCATTAGCACCTGGGTTCTAATCCTGACTCTGCTAATTGCTCGTTGTGTGAGAAAGTCACGTCACTTCTCTGTGCCTCAGTTTCCTCAACTAAAAAATGGGGATACCTGTTCTCTCCGCGACTTAGACTGTGATCCTAATGCGGGACAGGAACTGTATCTGATCCTAATTAACTTGTATCTACCCCAGCACCTAGAAGAGTGTTTGACACACAGTAAGCGCTTGAGAAGAATCCCATTAAAAAGGTGAAATAATATAAATAGGAGACAACATTTAGGACCGTGCAAAAGTGCAGAGTCCAACAGAGTCTGTTAGCTGAGTCCAGTGCTAAAAGGGAGTATGCCAGGGTCTCAGGGGGCTGCTGCTCATGTCACGGAGAGTCCGGTCACAGACAAAGCTTCCCATGGTTTTATGAGGGCAGGGACTGTATCAGTTACCGATTTGTACATTCCAAGCGCTTAGTACAGTGCTCTGCACATAGTAAGCGCTCAATAAATACTATTGAATGAATGAATGGATGAATGAGCTGCTGCTGCTCTATTCCCTCCCCCTCCCCCTCTGACTTTTTCTCTAGAATACAAAGTTGGATCCCCCATTTTTGTGCTACTTCTGTGGTTTATGAGTAACAAACCTGTGCACAAAGCAGTCTCCACAAAGGAAGTGGAGAAACCGAGTTGTTCTGTTACATTCCGTCCTTACCCTCTGTTACGCTCTGTTCCAGTCTTATCGACGGCCTCTACTCCATCCTCCTCGACAGCTCATCTGCTTTCGACACGGGGATCGCCCTCTTCTCCTTGAAACGTTATCTCCCCTTGGTTTCACGGACACTGTTCCCTCCTGGTTCTCTTCCTATCTCTGGCAGTTCCTTCTCAGTCTCTTTGGCGGGCTCCTCCTCTGCCTCTCATCCCCTAAATGTGGGGGGTCCCTTAAGGCTCAGTTTCTGGGTCCCCTTCTACTCTCCGTCTTCTCCCACTCCCTTGGAGAAATCATTCGCTCCCACAGCTTCAAAACCGCTTAAGAGGAGCGGCACGGCCTACTGGAAAGAGCCTGGGAATTGGAAGGACCCGGGTTCTAATTACACCTCTGACGCTTGTCTTACTACTACTACTACTAATTATAACGATGGTATCTGTTAAGCACTTACTATGTACCAATCACTGTTTTAAGCACTGGGTAGATACAAGGTAATCAGCTTGTCCCACATAGGGCTCGCCGTTTTTAACTCCCATTTTAAGATGAGGTGACTGAGGTGCAGAGAAGTGAAGTGACTGGCCCAAGGTCACACAGCAGACATGTGGCAGAGCCGGGATCAGAACCCATGTCCTCTGACTCCCAAGCCCGGGCTCTTGCTACTAGGCCACGCTGCTTCTCAAGGTCTTCTGGGTGACCTTGGTCTTGTCACTTAATGTCTCTGTGCCTCAGTTCCCTCATCTGTAAAATGGGGATTAAGACTCTGAGCCCCATCTGTGCCCAACTTTATTAGCTTGTAATAATAACAATAATGGGGTATTTGTTAAGCGCTTACTATGTGCAAAGCACTGTTCTAAGCACTGGGGGGATACAAGGTGATCAGGTTGTCCCGCATGGGGCTCACAGTTTTTAATCCCCATTTTACAGAGGAGGTAACTGAGGCCCAGAGAAGTGAAGTGACTTGCCCAAAGTCACACAGCTGGCAAACGGCGGAGCCGGGATTCAAACCCATGACCTCGGACTCCCAAGCCGGGCTCTTTCCACTGAGCCATGCTGCTTCTCTTGTACCCACCTCAGTGCTTAGTACAATGTCTGGCACATAGTAAGGACTTCACTTTATTCTTGATTCTATTTATTGCTATTGTTCTTGTCTGTCCGTCTCCCCCAGTTAGACTGTAAGCC
Organism: Ornithorhynchus anatinus; assembly: GCF_004115215.2. NCBI lineage: Eukaryota > Metazoa > Chordata > Mammalia > Monotremata > Ornithorhynchidae > Ornithorhynchus > Ornithorhynchus anatinus. The sequence goes on along the minus strand of NC_041741.1, from coordinate 15,436,150 downwards.
CGTCGAAGGGCAGGGACTGCCTCTATCTGTTACCCATTTGTACATTCCAAGCGCTTAGTACAGTGCTCTGCATATAGTGAGCGCTCAATAAATACTATTGAATGAATGAACTTCATGAATACCTAAAAAAAAAATGCCATCTCTATATGGATGACTCCAAAACTACCTCTCCAGCCCTGACCTCTCTTTCTCTGCGGTCTCTGAAGTCCCCCTCCCTTCAGGACATCTCCACTTGGACCTTCTGCCGACACTTCGAACTTCACGTATCCAAGTCTTCCCACCCAAACCCCGTCCTCCCCGTCATTCCCGTCGCTATAGACACCACCATTATCCTCCACGTCTCACCAGCCCCTAACCTTGGCATTATCCTCAACTCATTAGGGAAGCAGCGTGGCTCAGTGGAAAGAGCACAGGCTTGGGAGTCAGAGGTCATGGGTTCGAATCCCGGCTCTGCCACTTGGCTGCTGTGTGACTGTGGGCGTCACTTCACTTCTCTGTGCCTCAGTTCCCTCATCTGTAAAATGGGGATGAAGACTGTGAGCTTCACGTGGGACAACCTGATTCCCCTGCATCTCCCCCAGCGCTTAGAACAGTGCTCTGCACATAGTAAGCGCTTAATAAATACCAACATTATCATTATTATTATTCATCAGTCTCATTCAACCCACCTATTCGATGTCACCAAATCCTGTCGGTTCTACCTTCATGATATTGCTAAAATCCACCCTTTCTTCTCTATCCAAACCATCCAGTCACTTATTGCGTCCCCCCTTGATTACAGAGAAGCAGCGTGGCTTAGTGGAAAGAGCCCGGGCTTGGGAGCCGGAGGTCATGGGTTCTAATCCCGGCTCCGCCGCTTGTCTGCTGTGTGACCTTGGGCAAGTCCCTTCACTTCTCTGTGCCACAGGTACCTCATCTGTAAAAATGGGGATTTAAAAACGTGAGCCCCACGTGGGACAACCTGATTCCCCTGTGTCTACCCCAGCACTTAGAACAGTGTTCTGCACATAGTAAGCGCTTCACAAATACCGTTATTATTATTATTACTGCATCAGCCGCTTTGCTGACCTCCCTGCCTCCAGTCTCTCCCCACTCCAGTGCGGTCCAGGTCATTTCTACATAACTGTTCAGCCCACGTCTCCCCACTCCTCAAAACCTCCAGTGGTGGCCCATCTGCCTCTGCAACAAACCCCATTCCGTCGGCTTTAAGGCGCTCGATAACCTTGTCCCCTCCTATCTTAGCTCGCTGATTTCCTACTAAAAACCAGCTCACGAACTTCACCCCTCTAATGTCAACCTACCTTGATCTTGCCTAGCTCGCCACTGACAGCTTTCTCACATCCTCCCTCTGGCCTGGAACTCCCTCCCATTTTATACACGACAGACCACCACTCTCCTCGCCTTCAAAGCCTTACAAAAACCACATCTTCAAGATGGCTTCTCTGACTCAGCCCTCATTTCCCCTCCTTGGTTTCCCTTCTTCATCGCCTCTGCACTTGGATCTGTACTCTTTAAGCATCCGATATTCACCCTACCCTCCGCCCCACGGCATTCCTATCTTTTTTTAATGTGTATTTACTGTGGGCAGGGAGTGTATCTACGATTGGAGAATGGATGGAGCTTGGGCACAGTGGACAGACCACGGTGACAGTGCTCTACCACTCACCTGCCGCGTGACCTTAAGTCACTTCACTTCTCTGGGCCTCGGTTTTCCTCTGTAAAATGGGGATTCGATATCTGTTCTCACTCCCCCTTAGACTGCGAGCCCCATATAGGACGGGGACCCTATCCAATCAATCGATCACATTTATTGAGCGCTTGCTGTGTGCAGACCACTGGACTAAGTGCTTGGGAGAGGCCAATATAAAGTCGATTAGACTGTAAGCCCGTCAAACGGCAGGGACTGTCTCTATCTGTTGCCGACTTGTTCATCCCAAGCGCTTAGTACAGTGCTCTGCACATAGTAAGCGCTCAATAAATACTATTGAATGAATGAATGAAAGAGTTGGTAGGCACGTTCCCTGCTCACAATGAGCAATAGACATTAACATAAATAATAATCAGTAAATCTGACCTTATTAACTTCTATCTACCCCAGTGCCCAGCACATTGTAAGCACTTAATACCCCAATTATTTATTACCTGTCCTTCCCCTCTCCCAGCCCACAGAAGCACCAGGTTGGAAGGTAACAGAATTCCAGGATCCATTCTCTCCACCCCCATCCCACACCCCCAGCTTGTCTACACACCTTCTGCCTCTACAATTTGCTGTGTGAACACGGCATGTTTTAAGCTGCATTTCTGAAGCTTAGCTTTGATGTCATGCAGAAATCAAAAATGATAATGTTGGTATTTGTTAAGTGCTTACTATGTGTAGAGCACTGTTCTACATTATTAATTATTAATTAATTATTATTAATACCGACATTATCATTATTAAGTCACTTCCTTTCTCTGGGCCTCAGTGACCTCATCTGTAAAATGGGGATGAAGACTGGGAGCCTCAGGTGGGACAACCTGATGACCCTGCATCTCCCTCAGCGCTTAGAACAGTGCTCTGCACAGAGTAGGCGCTTAACAAATACCAACTGCATCCTCCCCATTGACAAACAGCATAACCTGCTCCTGGCATTACTGGTCACGTGCCGGCCGGGCTCACGTGACGGCGCGCGAGCCTCGTGCTCCCGCGCCCGCCTCCCCCCCCCGCGCGCGCGCGCGCGAGCCTCGTGCTCCCGCGCCCGCCTCCCCCCCCCCCCGCGCGAGCCTCGTGCTCCCGCGCCGCCCCCCCCACCAGCGCGCGCCCCACTTCCGGCCCGTCGCTCTCTGGCCCCGCCCCAGATCACGTGACATCCTGACACCGCCCCCTTAGGTGACGTCGAAGCTCGCGGACTGGCTCCTCCGCGCGCCCGTCACTCTCTGCCCGCCCCCTCCGCGGGGTGGTCACGTGACGGCCCCCGCCCCCCCCCGATCACGTGACGGCGCGCGCAGCTCGGGCCCGCCTGTCACTATGTGTGGTGCTCACGAGGGACCCTTGTCCCTCCCCCGGCGCTTAGGACAGTGCTCTGCACATAGTAGGCGCTTCGCAAATGCCAACAGCATCATCAGAGGAGCGGCGTGGCTCGGTGGATAGAGCCCGGGCTGGGGAGTCAGAAGTCATGGGTTCGAATCCCGCCTCTGCCACGTCTCAGCTGTGTGACCGTGGGCAAGTCGCTTCACTTCTCTGCGCCTCAGTTCCCTCATCTGGAAAATGGGGATTAAGACTGTGAGCCTCACGTGGGGCCACCTGATGACCCTGTATCTACCCCAGCGCTTAGCACAGTGCTCTGCACATAGTAAGCGCTTCACACATACCAACATTATTATTAGTATTGCGAATCAGAGGTCATGGGTTCGAATCCCACCTCGGCCACGTCTCAGCTGTGTGACCGTGGGCAGGTCGCTTCACTTCTCTGGGGCTCAGTTCCCTCATCTGGAAAATGGAGATTAAGACTGTGAGCCTCACGTGGGGCCACCTGATGACCCTGTGTCTCCCCCAGCGCTCAGCACAGTGCTCTGCACACAGTAAGCGCTTCACACATACCAACATTATTATTATCGTCTCTGTGCCCCGTCCCGGGGGGGGGGGGGGGGACGTGACGCCCTCCTCGCGCCCGCCCCCCTCCTTGCGCACGCGCGCTGCCCGGCTCACGTGACGGGGCGCGAGCTGGGTGGGAGCGCGCGCCGCCGCCCGGCCGGGCCCGTCCCGTCCCTTCCCTTCCCTTCCCGTCCCTTCCCTTCCGATCCCAGGCCGCGCCTCGACGACCGCCGGCCCGGCGATGGCTCCTCCGCCTCCGCCGCTCCTGCTGCTGCTGCTCCTCCTCCTGCTGCTGGGCCCGGGCCCGTCCCGCGGGGCGTCCCGGAGGCCCAACGTGGTGCTGCTCCTCACCGACGACCAAGACTCGCTGCTGGGCGGCATGGTAACCCGCCCGCCGCGCGCGCCCGGGGACCCACCGACGGGAGCGCGCGCGGGGGGGAGGGGGAGGGGGAGGGGGAGAGGGGGGAAGCGACCCGGCCCAACGCCGCCCCGCCCCCTTCTCGCTGTCTCTCTCTGTCTCTGTCATTGTCTCTGCCTGGCTCTGTCTCTGTCAGTGTCTCTGCCTCTGTCGTTGTCTCTGCCTGGGTCTGTCTCTGTCAGAGTGTCTGCTACTTTCAGTGTCTCTGCCTGGGTCTGTCTCTGTCAGTGTCTCTGCTCCCTTCAGTATCTCTGCCTCTGTCATTGTCTCTGTCACTGTCACTGTCTCTGCCTCTGTCAGTGTCTCTGCCTCTGTCGTTGTCTCTGCCTCTGTCGTTGTCTCTGCCTGGGTCTGTCTCTGTCAGTGTCTCTGCTCCCTTCAGTATCTCTGCCTCTGTCATTGTCTCTGCCTGGCTCTGTCACTGTCTCTGTCTCTGTCAGTGTCTCTGCCTCTGTCGTTGTCTCTGCCTCTGTCGTTGTCTCTGCCTGGGTCTGTCTCTGTCAGTGTCTCTGCTCCCTTCAGTATCTCTGTCTCTGTCATTGTCACTGTCTCTGTCTCTGTCTCTGCCTCTGTCGTCTCTGCCTGGGTCTGTCTCTGTCAGTGTCTCTGCTACTTTCAGTGTCTCTCCCTCTGTCATTGTCTCTGCCTGGGTCTGTGTCTGTCTCTGCCTCTGTCGGGGTCTCTGCTTCTTTCAGTGTCTCTACCTCGGTCATTGTCTCTGCCTGGCTCTGTCTCTGTCATTGTCTCTGCCTGGGTCTGTCTCTGTCTCTGTTAGTGTCTCTGCTTCTTTCAGTGTCTCTGTCTCAGTCATTGTCTTTGCCTGGCTCTGTCTCTGTCATTGTCTCTGCCTGGCTCTGTCTCTGTTAGCGTCTCTGCTTCTTTCAGTGTCTCTGGCTCTGTCTCTGTCAGTGTCTCTGCTTCTTTCAGTGTCTCTGCCTCTGTCATTGTCTCTGCCTGGCTCTGTCTCTGTCATTGTCACTTCCAGGGTCTGTCTCTGTGTCTCTCTCTGCTTCTATCATTGTCTCTGCCTGGGTCTGTCTCTGTCTGTCTCTGCCTCTGTCAATGTCTCTGTGTTTGTCTCTGTGCCTGTTTCTGCCTCTATCATTGTCTCTGCCTGGGTCTGTCTCGGTCTCTGCCAGTGTCTCTGCGTTTGTCTCTGTGCCTGTCTGTCTCTGCCTCTATCATTGTCTCTGCCTGGGTCTGTCTCTGTCTCCATGTCTGTCTCTGCCTCTCTCAATGTCTCTGTGTTTGTCTCTGTGCCTGCCTGTCTGTGCCTCTGTCATTGTCTCTGCCTGGGTCTGTCTCTGTCTCCATGTCTGTCTCTGCCTCTCTCAATGTCTCTGTGTTTGTCTCTGTGCCTGCCTGTCTGTGCCTCTGTCATTGTCTCTGCCTGGGTCTGTCTCTGCCTCTGTCAGTGTCTCTGTGTTTGTCTCTCTGCCTGTCTCTCTCTGCCTCTGTCATTGTCTCTGCCTGGGTCTGTCTCTGTCTCTGCCTCTGTCAGTGTCTCTGCCTGGGCCTTTGTCTCTATTCCTGTGCCTGTCAGTTCCTCTATATCTGCCTGTCTGACTGTCTCTGCCTGTACTTGTCTGCCTCTGTCAATATCTCTGTCTCTGCCAGTGCTTGTCTGCCTCTGTCACTGTCTGTGTCTCTCTCTGTCTCTGTCTCTACCTGTGTCTGTCTCTCCCTCTGTCACTACCTGTGCTTATCTGTCTCTGCCTCTGCTGTCTGCCTCTGTCTACAAGTCTCTCTGCCTATGTCTCTGCTTCTTTCAGTGTCTCTGCCTCTGCCAGTCTCTCTGCCTTTGTCTCTGCCTTTGTCAGAGTCTCTGTGTTTGTCTCTGTGCCTCTCTGTCTCTGTCAGTGTCTCTGCCTGTCTGTCTCAGCTCCTTTCAGTGTCTCTGCCTCTGTCTCTCTCTACCTGTGTCTGTCTCTGCCTCTGTCAGTTGTCTGCTTGTCTCTATCTCCGCCTGTCTCTGTGCCTTGGTCTGTGTCTCTGCCTTGCCTGTCAGTGCCTCTGTCTCTGCCTCTGCGCCTGTCTTTCTCTGCCTGTGCTTGTCTGCCTCTGCCAGCGTCTCTGCCTGTGCCCCCGTGTCTCCGCCTGTCTGTGTGTCTCCCTGTCTCAAGGCTTGGTAAAGTGTCTGGGAACAAGGAAGGGCTGGGGAGAACCAGCCCGTGGTATCCCCCTCCCCCCCCCCCACTCCATTTAATAATAGTCCTAATATTTGTTAAACACTTCACTTGTGCTAAGGACCACAGTAGAGACAGTACCATCAGATGAGACCCAATCCCTGATCCACTTGGGACTCACGATCTAAGGGGGAGGGAGAACAGCTCTCAAATCCCCACCTACCAAAGAAGAAACTGAGGCACAGAGAAGTGAGTTGCCCAGAGTCACAGAGCGGGCAAGAGACGGAGCCAGGACTAGAACCCAGGTTTTCTGACTCCCAGTCCCGGCCTCATTACACCAGGCCACGCTGCTGCTTTGCTCTCATTAAACTCTAAGGGCTAAGAGAGCCAGGGAGGCCCGGTCACACTTTTGAATAATCCGGCTATTACAGGGACAGACAGATATGGTGTCAACTGGCTTAGTGCTCTCATTTCGGTTGTCTCACAAGGTGGAACTGCGAAAGCACCAGAGATGATTCGTCCTCAGCTCATTGTGGGCAGGAAATGTGTGTGCTAACTCTTTTATCTTGTACTCTCCCAAGTACCTAGTCCAGTGCTCTGCACATAGCGAACATTCAATAAATGCCATTGATTGATTAGTGTATGCTGGTGCACCGCCTTACTCTTTCACTTTGCGATTCCTCTCCCCCCAGGAACGCTTTCTGCTTGTTTCTTGGTTCCTCTTAATCCCATCCGGTTCCTCTGTAGATACCCCAACGCCCCAGACTTCTCTTCTCCATTACCAGAAGAGGAAACAGGACCTAATAGAAAGATTTTTTTTAATGGCATTTAAGGGCTCACTACATGTCGAGCACTGTATTAAGCTCAGGGTGAGTTAAGCTAATCAAGTTGGACACAGAGCAGCCAGTTTAGATAAATCCACTGAAAAGCTGACGTTTGTAGCATCCCTTAATGGGTAATTCTTCTGTTACAGACACCACTAAAGAAGACCAAGGCCCTTATTGGAGATATGGGGATGAGCTTCTCCAGTGCTGTAAGTGTTTTTTGTTTCGTTTTTCCTTTGCAACTAATTAAAATTTTGTTGACTTATTTGAAGAATAGAGAATAATGGTATATCTTTTGGGCCAGGCTATAGGCTGTTGAGTAGGCATACCAGCAAGATTTAAGGACAATCACCATTTTAAGGCATTTGGCCTCAGACTAATCTTCAGCGGTAAAGGAAGTGAACATGAAAACAATAGTGCAGGTCAAAAATAGAACATCGGGGGAATCATTCCTTAACCGTGTAATTTAACCTTGATTTTTCAGGTATGAAAGTTGATTCCAATGAAGCATTTTTTTTTGTTGTAAAGTATCCTGCTTTTAAGTAGCAAATTTGACCAAATTTTTGTTGCTTAATATCAGGCAAAATTAAATCCTGGGACTTGAGTGTTTTCTCTCTACCATCTCATTCCATCCTAGCTCCTCTAACGCCAGCTGCGTTACATAGTCTTCTGCTATATATTATTATTTGGTCCAGATTATTATCTATTAAAAAGAACCACAATTTTCCCCAGCAGCCTATTGTGCGGGTTAATAGACCGCTTAACCAAATTTGCACCAGAGTATTCTGTTTAAACTCTGAGTCCCATGTGGACCAGGACTGATTACTCTGTATCTCCCCCAGTGCTTAGTACAGTGCCTGGTATGTAGTAAAGTGCTTAAATATCACCATTATTAGCAATTTACTACCTTGATCCAGATAGTGACTATACAGCCAAAGTTGTATCTTGTATCCCTGCCCTCTCTCCAGCTGGAGGTGTGGTGTACTGACAGAGTTCCGTCAAGTCCGGGGACTGTTAACTGATCAGATTAGAAAAACCTGGAGTCAGCAGCAGGCGTGAGTGAGTGCAATTTGAAGCTGAAGCAACAGACCAGGCATCAGCTGCAGTTGCTAACAGGGTGGGACATGCTGGAGGGAGGGGACACAGTGAATGTAAACTCCTCCATAAGGGATCAGTTGACTAAGCTTGGCCTCTATAGGATCCCAGCCCTGGGGTTTAGCTCCCCAAAACTTTGCACCTCATGTATTCCCATTCTATTATTATCCCCTTCAATTCAGCATGATCTTTCTCGAGCTGACCAGGCTAGCCCCTATTTCCCCTTATGAGGTGTCCAACAGAATCGTATGGAGAAACTTCTCTCCAAAACTGCCACTGAGTAACTCAGGCTGATGTGAGTTTACTCCTTGTTTATTGGGAACCCTGTTTAGAGTTTTCACTATTGACTGTAAACTCGTTGTGGGCGGGGAATGTGTGTTGATTGTTATATTGTACTTTCCCAGGCGCATAGTACAGTACTTTGCACACAGTAAGCGCTCAATAAATACAATTGAAAGAGTGAATGAATAGAGTGCATATCAAAAAGAAAAAAAGAATCAACCAGAGACTCTTGGGTTTCTGGGAAAGGAAAAAGAAGCACTCACGTTACAAATATTAAGTGTTTACACTGTCTGATTATGTAATGCTAGAAGGATCAGATACTGTTGAAGAAGTATTCTGAAGTGTGATGCAGGATCAGATATCAGACTGCTGTCCAGAAATTTCAGAAAGAACCAGAATCTTCCATTTCCTGCCCCCGACCATATCTCATCACCATTTATAGTTTAGGGAAATTGGAAGTCTTCATGAAGGTGTTGCACCTGAAGGCAATTTGCACTCAATCACAACCCATTTTCTAAATTAGCCGTAAACTGCAAATGACTAGTCTCTTCTCCCAACCCCCTTTTTCCAGTTGCTGGAAATCCAGAAGCAAGGTCTCTGCTGTAGCTTTATCTTCCTGCTTGTGTTCCTTTTGTAGTATGTGCCAAGTGCACTATGCTGTCCTAGCAGAGCCAGCATCCTGACAGGGAAATATCCACACAACCATCACGTCGTCAACAACACCTTGGAAGGAAACTGTAGCAGCACATCTTGGCAGAAGATTCAGGAGCCAAACACCTTCCCGGCCATTCTAAGATCAGCGTGTGGATACCAGACGTTTTTTGCTGGAAAGTATTTAAACGAGGTAACGTGTCTTTGCTGTTCATTAAGCATATAGTAAGCTATATGTCAAACACTCATCTAAGCGCTGGGGTAGGTAAAAGTTAATTAGGTTGGACACTGTCCCTGGCTCACGTGGGGTTCCCAGTCTAAGTGAATGGGAAAGTAAAGCAAGTCAGCTCTCAGAGGGTCTAAAATCACTCATCAGTGGGTCCTATCGTTTCTTGTGTTATTTAATAATAATAATATTTATGATGGCATTTGTTAAGTGCTTACTTTGTGCAAAGCTCTGTTCTAAGTGCTGAGGTAGCTACAAGGTTATCAGAATGTCCCACGTAGGGCTCACAGACTTCATCCCCATTTTACAGATGAGGGAACTAGGGTCCAGAGAAGTTAAGTGATTTGCCCAAAGTCACAGAGGTGACAAGTGGCAGAGCAGCAATTAGAACCCACGACCTCTGACTCACAAGCCCGAGCTCTTTCTACAAAGCCACGCTGCTTCCCAGCAGGGCACAGACACTTGCTCGAAGCATAAATTGGTGGGGTCATTGACCTTCCTGTAACTAACTGTCTTCCTGCTCCTTCTTGTAATAATAATAATAGTATTTGTTAAGCACTTACTATGTGCCATTTTCTTCATGATCCCAGGTGACTACGGCTGATTTGGCTAATGTCCCATCGGCACCTTTCACTTGTTTCAATTTCTCCTTGTCTTTTGCATATGGAAATAATAGTTATTATGATTATATTTGTTTGGCACATAGTAAATGCTTATCATGTGCTAAGCCCCGGGGTAGATACAGGATCATCGGGTCCCATGTGGGGCTCACATTTGAAGGAGGAGGGAATACAGGCATTGAATCCCCATTTTGCAGATGAGGGAACTGAGGCCCAGAGAAGTCAAATGACTTGCTCAAAGTCACACAGCAGGTATTCGGCAGAGCCAGGATTAGAATCTTGGTTTTCTGATTCCCAGGCCTGTGTCTTTTCCACTAGGCCAGGCTGCTTCTTAGGCTAGATTGTAAACTTCCCCCACTAGCCAGACTGTAAATCCCTTGTCTAACAACTCTAGTGTATTGTACACTCCGAAAATCTTAGTTCAGTCCTCTGCAATCAAGCCATCGTATTTATTGGGTGCTTATTGTGTGCAGAGCACTGTACCAACACTTGGGGGTAAAGTATAACAGTTGTTAGACATGGTCCCTCGCTCACAACGAGCCTCACATGGGACCGTGTCCGGCCCGATTAACTTGTATCAACCCCAGCGCTTAGAACAGCGTGGCTTAGTGGAAAGAGCACCGGCTTGGGAGTCAGAGGTCATGGTTTCTAATCAAGGTACCGCCACTTGCCAGCTGTGACCTTGGGCAAGTCACTTAACTTCTCTGTGCCTCAGTTACCTTATCTGTAAAATGGGGATGGAGACTGTGAGCCCCAATGGGGACAACCTGATTACCTTGTATCTACCCCAGTGCTTAGAACAGTGCTTGGCACATAGTAAGCGCTAACAAATACCAACATTATTATTATCATTAGTGCTCGGCAAGACTGTGAGCCTGTCATTGGGCAGGGATTGTCTCGATCTGTTGCTGAATTATACATTCCAAGCGCTTAGTACAGTGCTGTGCACATAGGAAGCACTGAATAATTATTGAATGAATATAGTAAACATTTAACAAGTACCATACTTATTCTTATCATCTTGCTGACGCCTCTTCCTCCACTGCCGCCTCCTCTGGGTGAGACTGTTGTCTGACTTCTGGACTTGCTTTTCAGTACGGTGCCGAGGGTGCAGGAGGACTGGAGCACGTGCCGCCAGGGTGGAGTTACTGGTTTGCTTTGGTAAGTGGCTGAATGATCGGTTCCAAACTCAGTTACTCTCCCCGGTGGGGAGTGTTGCACAAATATCCCTTAGAAGTTCAGTAATAAAATGGCCATCCCCTCTAAGGCTAATTCGGAGAGGCCAATTACTGTGTGTTTAACCAAGCAGTATGGCTGTGTGTGTGTGTGTGAGCGATGTCAATCAAATGGAGTTTGGCTAGCAGATCCTGCCTGAACAAGCCCTTGTTCCCCATCGTTACGCTAATCAATTTCTCCTGCATTTGGATTGTCTGTTTTGATCTAATTGCTCAGCAGGCTCTGTGTGCTTTCTTTTACCTGGGGACTTATTTTTAACAAAACTTGTTAGGAGGCAAGTTAATCTAGCGATAAGCCCTTGCCTGTTAATTTTCTTAATGGAAAATCTGGAGTCATTCAAAAGGTTTCTCTTACGGAACACTAAAGCCGATTCACTTTAGGGCTTTATTAAACTGATGGGACAAGCTTCAACGCTGTGCTTTAATGCAGCTTTAGTGAACCATATTAAGTTGTGTAAAGACTTAAAAGTAGCTATCCTTTTTCCATTTTATGCCTCCATCACTATGTAAACAGATCGGGTAGATAGCCGTCTTCATCGTTTCATTAGGGTGCTGTCTGAGCCTTGTCAACTTGATTTATTTTTCTTGTTTTCATAGGAGAAGAACTCTAAATACTACAATTATACTCTCTCCATCAACGGGAAGGCCCGCAGACATGGTGAAAACTACAGTCAAGACTACTTGACTGATGTCCTGGTGAGTCAGTCAGTCATATTTGTTCAGCGCTTTCTGTGTGCAGAGCACTGTACTAAACGTTTGAGAGAGGACAGCATAATAGTAAAAGACATATTCCCTGCCCGCAATGAGCTTACAGTATAGAGGGGGAGATAGACATTAATATAAATAAATACATTACAGGTATGTACATAAAAAGCTGTGGAACTGGGAGAGGGGATAATAAAGGGAGCAAGTCAGGGTAATGAGCTGTCTTCTCAGTCTGCGATCTTCACTACGTTTTGCTTTCGATTTGGACAAACCCTGGTGTCCACATGTTCTGTGCCGCGAATAGTGCAAACTGTGAGAAAGGAGAAAGAGGAGTTTTTGTTTAGTATAATCCTGGTAAATGGAGTTGTTACTTGAGTGGAATATAATTTGGACATAATCTTAAGGGGCACCCAGTAAAATGCATCTAGAGTGTAAACACCCTGAGAGTACTTACCCCCAAAGTTTTGCATGCCCGTAGCACATTTCCAGAAATCGAACCTGTCCTCCAGTAAACATCTGAATTTATGGTGGTTACTCAAACAGCTGACTTTGGGGGTCCTGGCTCTTTGCGTCTTAGGCAAATGTTTCCTTGGACTTCCTGGAAAGCAAATCAAACTCTGAACCTTTCTTCATGATGATCTCGACGCCCGCTCCCCACTCCCCTTGGATAGCAGCTCCCCAGTACGAGAAGAGCTTCCAGAATGTCAACGCTCCGAGAAATAGCAACTTCAACATCCACGGGAAGGTAAGTTCCCAAAACCAGTGATCTTGTGGGTCAGTGGAAATGTCCTTCCCATATTAGAGATTGGAGATGGATTTCCACACTTGCCTGGTGAATTCCTTCAAGTCCGCTAAATCTGTTCTTGCTTTAGGGGCCATAAAGTCAGTCCTCAGAGTTTTCCATCTCATCCTCTAGAGCTAAAAATGGAACCACTTCCATTTCATATTCCATCCAAACCGAATTTGTCGTCATGTCAAGCATTGTGACTTCTCTCCCTGACAGTGTTTTAAAGTAAAATAAAGCAAAATCTCAGCTATAGCTCGTCATCAGTTTTTGCTTCAAATCCCAAGCAAGTGGCTCCTTGAATTTCCAAAGCAGTGATTACTCAGCTAAAATGCTTTTCCCTCATCAGCTCTTAAAACTTCATTCTACCACTGAGTATACTGTATATGTCAGAAGAATCATCTTCTGAGATGGGCAAAGCATTTTGGTCTCAGAACGTACAGGTGCTTCTCATGGGAGACTGCAAGGTCATTTTCCCTTTTTGTGTTGAAAAGGCCAACATCTCTATAAAAATCCAAGTGACTTGCCTAGGATTTTGCAACAAATCTGTTGTGAAATCAGGCCTAGGATTTTGCAACAAATCTGTTTTGGAGTCAGGCCAAGGAGGCAGACTCTTGAAACAATATTCTGCCTGATTTCTGTGCTGTGTTTCTGGATAGAAGAAAAGCTTTTAGAACCAGACTTTTGAAGAGGAGTACCTTTATGTATAGCCATCTTTTGACTAAAGGGTTAAATCTCCAGTTGATGGATTATCCAGGCACCAGGCTGTGTCCTCTCCTGCCCATCTTACAGCCTCGTCACTTCTGTTTCTTTGAAAGAGTTTGCTTTCATACGTGACAGATCTTGGAAACGGAGCTCATTATTTTAGTCCTTGGTGATCATTCTGGTACTAAATTTGAGGATGCTCAACCTAGGGACTTTTAGGTTATCTGACCTCTCTATACCTTTCCCATCCCTTTACCATAAATAATAGAAAACTAGCTGTTCTGTCTTTCAGAAAACGGCAAATTACTTGCCTCTAGTTCCTTAGCCCCTTGGCTTGGATGTATTCTGCAACTAGCAATAACTGAGTCCCCATGCCCAAATAAATTTTAGGGTGGGCTTTCTTTTTTGAATGGGCATAGGGCAAAAGGTGTCAGAGCATGACTTTGGAGAACCTTTATCCCGCTTTAATTTGATTTAAATGGACCAAACATTGTACATAATAATCAGTGTGTTCAGATTTGTGAGAGCAGTTGCGCATCTGCCTTCCTGTTTCCTCTGGTTTTCTCTTGCTTGAGCCAGACCCTAGGAATAGCTTCAGCTTCCTCCTCACAGAGTTGCTGAAGGAGACCAGTTGGACGTTTACTTCCATTCAAAGGTAGAGGTGGAAATAATGGCATTTATTAAGTGCTGGGGTAGATACAAGGGAATCCAGTCACATATAGCCTCCGTCCTATATGGGGGTCTCAGTCTAAGATAGTGGGAGAGCCGGGCTTTTATCCCTATTTTACAGATGAGGAAGTGGAGGCACAAGGGCAGAGTTGGGATTAGACCCTGAGTGTCTGAATCCCAGGCCCACCCTTTTTCCACCTGACCACAGTGGTGGAAAGGCAGGTAGCTGTTCTTTCATCCCACTGATGAGTGAGACTTGACAGCCTCAAAATGGTCGTGGCTCAGGGATGGTTGCCCCCCGTAATTGTGTGGCATATCTACCTTGAGGGATAAGAGCTGAGACCACCCTGTACGTCAGTGAAGAGTTTCAGTGGTTCTGGAGCTAGCTGACTTAGCAGGTGCGGTCCTGGTGTACTGTTAAGATTTGCTGTCTGGGCTGCCCCAAAGTAGCTATCCCTGTCAGAACAGCAGGAGGAAAGTAGTCTAAAAGTCACACCTGCCTTTATAATGTCCTTGTTCTCTGGTCCTCCCACTGTTATTCCCATCCACCTCTAATAGTGGCTTCCAGGACAAGGAAGCAAGCCCTTTCTTTTCAAGGTTGTTGAGGGGAATTCAGGGCACCCTGATTGGTTTTGTTTTTTGTTTGTTTTTAATATTTAAGCACTTATTCAGTGCCAGGCACTGTATTAAGCACTGGGGTAGATACAGGCTAATCAGTCGAAAAGCACAGGCCTGGGAATCAGAGGACATGGGTTCTAATCCTGGCTCCTCCATGTCTGCTGGGTGACCTTGGGCAAGTCACTTAACTTTGCTGTGCCTCAGTTCCCTCATCCACAAAATGGGGATTACGACTGTGAGCCCAAGTGAGACAGGGACTGTGTCCAATATGATTATCTTATATCCACCCCAGTGCTTAGAAAAGTGTTTGGCACAGAGCAAGTGCTTAACAAATACCACAGCTGTTGTTGTTATTAATAGGGAGACGGTACCCCTCTGTCATTTAAAGGAGAATAGGAATGTGTGACCATGGTGGGAGGGGTTGCATGCTATAGAGGAGACCTGCTTTTTCTTTTTCTATTTCTCTAAATAAGACATGGCTTGGGGGCGGTGGGGAAGAGGGGTTTAGGTGGAAGGGTGGTCACACCATTCGAGGCTCACTATAAATCATGCCAGAAATGCAAATTCAGTGAGATGCCTTCATCTGAGGAACTTTAAACCCAGGTCTGCCACTTAATCAGATCCTAGGCGTTCACTCTTCACTGAGTGGGAATCACCACGTTTTTTCGTAGGCCGCTGTAATAGCTCATTTGCTCCCTGGTAACTTTTTTTTTCCTTAATTTTAGAACAAGCATTGGCTAATTAGGCAAGCCAAGACCCCGATGACTAATTCTTCGATTCAGTTTTTAGATGATGCATTTAGGAAAAGGTAGGAACCGCTACTTTACATTTTTATAGTACCAGTTGGGGAAAGTCAAAATACCTACACCAGCTCTTGAAACCCCTCTGAAATTGGAGGCAGCCAGTACTAATAGGGGTTTTCAGTTACCTGCAGGTGAGATTTGGGGATGTGGGGGGCAAGACTGGAGAATGGAAATAAGGTGTACAAGGGAGAGAACGGGGAAAGAGGAATGACTTCGGCGTGAGGACCGAAAAAAGTAACTCGCACCACTTCCCAAGCTCTGAGTTTTGTAGAGTACTCTTTGTAAAACCGGCTAAGCATTGGTGGGAGAGAGGAACTTAGTAACTTTCTCTTGATGGACATTTGGGACCCTGCATACGTGCTCAGAACCAGTCACTCAGTTGCCGGTGAGTGCGTCTGCTGACTCTGTTATATTGTATTCTCCCAAGCATTTAGTACAGTGTTCTGTGCCTAGGAACCGCTCAGTAAATAAAATTGATTCTTCATCACCGCATCCAAGCCACCCTCTTAGGGCTCCACATGGGGGAGGCTTTCCCCCTCTCTCATGACATTCTAAGAGCCAGTTTTCCTAACCATTTCACACACAGGAATGAGAGCACACTCCTGTGCTCACAAACACGTGTGCACATTCATGCACATGCATGCATACATACCCATACACAGAACTAGGGATTAGAACCATCCATCTGCACATTGCAATTTTCCTAGGGAAATGAGGGAAAATTAAATGAGTAGTGAATGACAGTGCAATTCTGGCCAGGCTCAAGCACAACTCAGCACACCATGAATCAATTTTTCTAAAAGAAACATGCCTTAGGGAAAATCACTTTGACCAGGACTTTGTTGTAAAGATAAGGGGGGAGTAAAACTCGTGCAGGTAGGGTGTAGGAATTAAAGGGCCTTTCCAGATTCATAGTATGACCTTCACCCTTGGATATTGGAAGCCATCAGGTGATCTCACAATACATTATTTAGGGGAAGTACTGACTTTACCCTTGGTCAAGAAACTCCTAGCTTCAAACTAAAGAGGCACCTTGGGCAAGACATGGGTCTCACTTACGAGCATCTAATTCCTTGAGCAGCGCAGAATGCTGAGGCCTTAAAATTTTCCAAAATATGCTCAAAGTATCTTTCAGGAGTATTTTAAAGATTTCAAATGGAGCGGGAGACTTATGGAGGGGTTCTTTGTTCTGGATTAAGATCTAACTGTGGCTCTCCACACTTAAACGATCGCTGCTCACCCTGGCTAGTGCTCTTAATTCATTAGTAGCTCAAAATTGAAAAGTCACAGTGCAGTGATGTTAGAATAAGTAAACCAAACATCTTGTACTAGATGTTTTTATATACAATGTATATATGCTATTTAGTTTTCAGTGGTATCTTTTGCAGTTTATGCAGGAGAAAAGAACCATGTGCTAACAAACTAGAGGCCTGTTATCTTTGCTAAATGTTATGCTCTAAGGCTAAATTGAAGTGGACTTTATTCACTCTGTTAGTCATTCAAAGTACTTGAAAGGGAGGGGAAGGGAAGTGCTTTAGCCAGATAAACATTGCAGCATCTACTACAAAATCATATCACAAAAAAACACCAACAGATGGGTTTTTCAAACAGGGATATCAGTACCTTCATTTTTTTTTCCTCAGCAATGATGTAGAGTAGTTTGAGGGTTGTAAAATATCGAGTACAGCTTAAAGCAGATCTGAGCTTGGACTTGTCAACTGAAAATAGAAGCTTGTAACGAATTGGTTTGAAGCAGTTCACGATAAGTCTTAACTCTTGGGGAAGTTCAAATCTTCTCGTGCTCTCTTAGCTACCACATACATACCTGGTGGTCTCTGCTTTAAAAAGTGCTCAAGAAACCCTCTTCTATCTTGCTCTCAGGTGGAGAACTCTGCTGTCAGTCGATGATTTGGTAGAAAAACTAGTGAAGAGGCTGGATTTCCGTGGAGAGCTGAACAACACTTACATTTTTTATACTTCAGACAATGGCTACCACACAGGTTTGGGACAGAATTTTGTATTGTGACTTTTTTTTCCCTGTCTTTTTAAAAAAAACATTACCCAGGTTCTTGCAGAGACAAAGCCGCCTTTACTTAATCTGAATCATGAGTCATCTCCCTGCTCTTTTGCTATTATGTCTTGGCCCATTCCTCCCTAAAAATTTACGGTTGTTGGGTATAATTCCTCCTCCCCTGTCTACAAAATATTTCCAGTTGAATGGAAAGGAGTGCATATGGTTTGTCATGCTCCAGTTCTTTTTTGTCATGTGCTTTCCAACAGGCCCAGAAACAACTTAACATGACAGGATCAAAGAAGTTAGAGGCTTCTTTGGGGTTTAGGATCATTCAGTTTACGTGAAAGACCTGGATCTGTAATGATCTTTTGTAGCAAATCCCCACAGCTTCTTTCTGAGTGGAATGAGGGACTTCTTGTAAGCAGATCCTTTTAGTGACTTTTTGTGTGTGTGCGTGTGTTTTGCTTTTAGGGCAGTTTTCTTTGCCGATAGACAAACGGCAGCTATATGAGTTCGACATTAAAGTTCCCTTGCTGGTTCGAGGACCTGGAATCAAACCAAATCAGACTAACAAGGTAAGCTCTTCTCCAAAGCCTTCTAAATGACCATTTCTCTAAAAGAGTCAGGCCTCAGTCCCCTAAAATAGCCTGCCCAGGAGGCCCCTCTGAGACAGGTGGAGCTAAGTTTTCACATTAGTTGAAGAACAGGCATGGACTTTCCAGGATTTGATCGTGTTTGCCCTCTGCTTTAGGTTTCCTTGACCCAATGTTTCACCACCTTGCCTACCCAACTATACCTGTCTGAAGGATTCTGGGCATCTGGGTCACTCTTAGGGCTTTTACATTTTCTCATATTCCTGCTTCATAAAACCAGATATGCCCCATTCTGCAGTAACCTGGGGTTGCATTCTTGCTAGAACCCCACGTAAAGGACAGCTAGAGTTGTAGTACACAAATAGACCAGCTGCCCTGCCCGTGCACACAGCCGTTTATTCCAGCACTGCACTGAATTCAGACATATGTTACCAGAAAGGCGTGTCTTCATTTTGCTATCATAGTTATCCAGAATGCTGCATGAAAATGTGTTCTGGCACCAATCGGTGTGTTTGTATTTCTCTCACCAACCTCTCCATAATATGTTATATGTGAAGCATTATCGTTTGTTTTAGCAGTTGTTAACTGGAGGTGTGCAGGGCCATGAGGATTGGCAGGTTGTCCCTAAGTGGTTTGTAATTTGTGTAAACACTCCTGTTCAATGTCATAAACTCTTCGAAGGTAGGGATACTGTCTCTTCCG
Source organism: Ornithorhynchus anatinus (assembly GCF_004115215.2). Classification (NCBI taxonomy): domain Eukaryota; kingdom Metazoa; phylum Chordata; class Mammalia; order Monotremata; family Ornithorhynchidae; genus Ornithorhynchus; species Ornithorhynchus anatinus. The sequence continues at coordinate 15,417,506 of NC_041741.1, read as the reverse complement.
TAATACATCCCCAAGAGCCCAATACAGTCCTCTGCTCATATATGGTATTGAGTAAAAATAGACAATGATGGAAACTGTGTCTGACTCATAAATTGACTTCTCCATTGTCCAAGGGACAATGTTGAAATGTCTGAAATTTTTCATTAACCTTTGGGGAGTTTGGGTGACTTTGATCTTTAAAGAAACTAATTTCAGGAGAATGAGGTGGGGAGGTCGAATCAGGCAAAACCCTGAAATCCATACCCTTACATGTAGGATGCCAGGTGAACATAATTTTGGGGGCAACCCTTCTGCTGATCCTACTATTTAGGAAGTTAAACGTTGCTGCCTTTAATGTGTACGCTGACCACGTCTTTGTCTGCGTCAGTTGATAGGAAATGATCTATAAAACCCACATGTCCCAGAACTGGCAGTGTCGGGAAGAAAATGGAGGTTTAGGGAACTCACTGCAGAAATCCACTAAAGTTACAAGTGTCTGTTTGTGGTACCATCTACATCACATCTTGGAGAAGATGTAATTCCCTGCCCACATGAGCTTACCGTCTAAAGAGGGAGACAGACATTAATACAGATGAGAAATTTATAATGTCTAATTTACAGATATGTACATAAGTGCCGTGGGGCTGGGTGGGGGGGGCAGTATCCTATATCTAAAGATCACAAAGCCCAGTGTATAGATGATGCAGAAGGGAAAAGGGACCTGGGAAAAGGAGGGCTTAAGTGGGAAAGGCCTCTTGGAGGAGATGTTGACCTTTTAGTAACAATATGGCAGACCATTTCAATTGATTTTCCAATTGACTCTCCTCTTCACCCTCCCTTGGGGTGAGTTCATAGCCAGAACTGCCTTCTGCAGGATGACCCCGAAACATAACTGAAGCTGAACTCCTCACCATCCCACCTAAACCTCATCCTCCCCCTGCCTTTCTCATCACCGTAGACAATACCACTGTCCTCCCTATCTCATGAGCCCGTGACCGTGCCATGGTGCTCAACTCTTTCATTTCACCCACATATTCAGTCTGCCCCCAAATTCTTTCGGTCCTATCTTCACAACATTACTAATATTCTGCCCTTTCCTCTCCATTGAAACTGCCACCACACCAATCCTAGCACTTATCGTATCCCACCTTGACTACTGCATCAGTCTTTTTGTTCACCTCCTCGTCTCCTGTCTCTTTCCCCTCGAGCCCATACTTTACACTGCTGCCTGGATCATTTTTCTACAAAAAGGTTCAGTCCAAGTCTTCCCGCTCAAGGACCTCCAGTTGTTCGTTCAGTCAAATTTATTGAGTGCTTACTGTGTGCAGAGCACTGTGCTAAGGACTTGGAAAGTACAATTCGGCAACAGATAGAGACAATCCCTACCTAACAACGGGCTCACAGTCTAGAAGGGGGAAGACAGACAACAAAACAAACAGACAGGTATCAATATCCACTTCTGTATCAAGCAGAAACTCCTTACCCTCGGCTTTAAAGCACTCAGTCAGCTCGCAGCCTTCCCTCTCCCCACACACACCTTAGCACACTAATCTCCTACTACAGCCTGGGCTGCACACTTTCCTCCTTCAGTTCCAGCTTGCTCACTGGGCCTCAGCCTTGGCTCTCTTGCTGCCAATCTCTTTCCCTCATCCTCCCCCTATCCTGGAACCTCTCCTCTTCCACACATGCCAAATCACCACTCTCTCCACCTTCAAAGTGTTTCCACTTAAGCCCTCTTTTTCCCAGCTCCCTCTCCCTTCAATGTCATTTATACACTTGGATCTGTGACCCTTGGGCACTTGATATTTGCCCCACCCAAAACCCCCCTGCACTTATGGACATATCTGTAAATTATTTATTATAAATTACTCATTTATATTTTTGTCTCCCTCTCTAGACTGTAAGCTCATTGTGGGAAGGGAATTGCATCTTCTCCAAGAGGCCTTCCCCAATTAGGCCCTCATTTCTCCCACTCCCTTCTGTGTCACCTGTGCACTTGGATATGTACCTCTTAAGCACTTGATATTCACCCCACCCTCAGCCCCACAGCACTTATGTACAGATCCTTAACTTTAATGTCTGTCTCCATTTCTAGACTAAACTGGTAAGCAGAAAGTGTCTGCCAACTCTGCCGTATGGTACTCTCCCAAGCACTTAGTACAGGGCTCTTCATACAGTAAGCGCTTAATAAATACCACTGACTTATTGAGCCCATAACCTAGGGCAAAACCAGTAAATTGACAGGAATTTCAGGATACTCCTGCTAAAAGAATAGTTTTCTGGTTTCTCGCTGCCCCAGTAGTGCTGCCTGTAAAAGCAGTTGGGAAGATTTGGCGCATATCCAGCGAGGAAGGACCTGACCCCAGCAAATTGGGCAGGGGGAGGTCTGTTATCATCAAAAAGTCTAATTTTAATATTTATCATCCATCTTTTTTAATTTCTCCCCCTAACAGATTAAAAAATCTGTGTGGAGTGGGACAATCATCATCAGTGGTACTTTTGACCACTTAGCATCTGCAGAGCACTCTACTAAGCACTTGGGAGAGTACTGTACAACAGTTGACTGCCCATGGCATCTTTCATTTATTACTCAGTGGTTTTGAGCGCTTACTATGTGCAGAGCACTGTACTAAGCTCTTGGGAGACTACAGTACAACAGAATTAGTGAACATGTTCCCTGCCCACATATTTGTTCTATATTCCTAAACTCCTAATCCAAGTGCCATTCATAAAGGAAGTTCTCAACAAATTTTAATAGTAATCACTTTGTTTCTTGGAAGATGCCAAGATCCAAAGCCTCCCTGCCTTCCAGTCTTTTTTTGCCTCAAGGTGGCCCCTTGCCCTACCTTCGTTTCTTTGGAAAATACATTATTGGGCCAGTCTCTCACAGACTCAAAATAACCAGGTTCCCAGGACTAAATCAGACTTCAGGATTTTCCAGGAGCCTATATTTGGTCAGGAATTTGGTATACTTACCCGCCGCATGTTTTTTTCCTTTTCAAACTTCGCCTTTTGGTGAAAAGAAATTATTCTATTTCAAGTGTTCTTTGAAGAACTTATTTAGCATGGAGATAGGTTGCCTTTAATTTTTCCCTTGGCTGAGTGCAGATCTCAGAATCAAAAAGTTCTAAAGTGCAGTCTGAGCGAAGGCATCACAGAAGGAAGACACGTTCAGTAATAAATCTTTTCAAAGTCCCAAAGCAGTTTTCAGCCAAGGAGAGACATTCTTCCTGCCTTTCCAGCTTGTCACCCTGCTGGTTTGTCACTGCTCTCGTTCGTCTTCTTTCACTTGAGTGGAAGCTGCTTTTGAGACCACCAAGGATCAATCAGTGGTATTAATTGCAGAGCACTGTACTAAGCTCTTAGGAGAGTACAGTACAACAGAGTTAGCAGACACGTTCCCCGCCTTTAACAAGTTTACAGTCTAGGGGCCCAGAAGCCTCGGATTAGTGAGAATCAATCAGTGGTATTTATTGAGCACTTTGTGCAGAGCATTGTCCTAAGCGCTTGGGAGAGTACAGTACACCAGAGACCTTTTTGAAGACCTGTGGTGAGAGTAGTTAGCCAGGTCCTCAAGATATTCAGGTGTGCAGCCTGTTCCTTGGCATAGCATTTTTTTTAATGCAAGTCACTCGCCAGCATGTCCTACTCAGTCAAAGGAGAATGAATTTACAGTCTAGGCTTTTGGTTCATTTGGCCTTCAATCGAAAGCCAACAAGACTTTGGCATTCTTATGGACTTCTGGGAATAAAGGGACCCCAACTGATTGTGGGAAAACAATTCCAAAATTTCAGGTATAAAGAAAGGGCCTGCCACACTCTTATGGAGACCATTGCCAAGAATTAGAACCCTGGCATGACCTATGCCCCACTGCACCTTTCTCTGCACACCAACCAGTCCATGTTTGGTGTTGAGCTGTTTCCCACTTTCGGAAGTAAAATGGAACATGCTGGGAAGCATGGAATGTAAACTTAGATACTAGGTTGTGGTTTCCCAATACCCCAGAATGGAGTTCAGTGGAGGTGAAGGATTTCTCTTTTCTCTCTGTCTCTCTGAGAGAGAGATGACTTGAGACCAAGCCTGATACAGATCATGGCGTTCTCTGTGGAGCTGCTGAGAACCGTGTCATTGACCGCCCCCCCACCAACTTTCCCCCAGTTCCCAAATCACATTAATGGGCTGCCCAGGTACCAGACTTACCTGCTAGCCTCCTTAGATGTTCTTCCCTTCCCCCACAACTCAAATGGCCATGGCAGGGAAAAAAGGGTGGGGTGACATCTGAGGTGATAGCCATGATTCCCTTGGGATCTGCAGCAGTGAGGACTCGGGAATAAATCTCATATAACCTCCCGGAAGCCCTGAGAAATATTAGTGGTATTTTTGGAGAGCTTAATTTGTGCCAAGCCTTGGGGTAGTATAATACAATGAGATGACAGAGTACCCATCCCATTTGGGGCTCATAGAAGAGGAGAGTAGAGAGCTTGGGTCGAAGTATGAGTTCTGGCTTCCTGGTTCTCCTGTGGTACTAGTGACACCTCAGACTTGGAGTGTCTGTCACTCTGTGTCTCTGAGTGCCTCTGCCTCTGAGTCCATGTCTCTGAATACCTCTCTGTCTCAGTGCCTATTTCTCTCCATGTATCTGTCTCTCAGGGATTTCTCAATGAAATGGTATATGGCGGCCATCCAGGTTTTTAGGTATCCTCCATTTCAGATTCCAAATTGGGGAGGCAGGGTAGAAAATCTTCGAGGCCAGACTGGCATTCATTTGCTCCTTCCAAGGAGCTCCCAGCCCGACAAGCGAAACGAGGCCGTGGCCCAAGGGAGCCAGAACTCTCGGACCCACCCACGGCTCCCAGCCAGCCTGCCGTCAACTCCACCGTCTTCCTTAATAGAGTGTAGGGGAGACTGGCGGCCAAACTGCTCCCCCCCACCCCCAGGCCACGGCCAATGCCTTGTCAAGCAAGTCCGACTTGGAAGCCGGTTTTCGCTAATGGCGTGCTGTGGCCCTGTTACGCTACCGGCTTTCCCACTACTGAGCCTCACCTAGAAAACCGAACACCACTTTGTCTTTTAGTACCTTAACCCGATCTTCTCTTCCCTAGATGCTTATCGCAAACATCGACTTGGGGCCCACTATTTTGGACATCGCAGGTTATGACCTGAACAAGACACAGATGGACGGGATGTCATTGTTGCCACTGTTGGTAAGTGAATGAGCCTGCTGAAAGTGGGATTAAATTCAAAGGTGACCGTGGTGATGGACCCCCACTTACAGGGCTTGTATTAATGTGCTTCTTCCAAGTTTCTTTCAAATCGAGGCAGTCTAGGTATAAGATCCTTTTCTAATCCTTTAGACCGTAAACTCACCTTGGGCGGGAAACGTGTCTCCCAACTCTATTACGGTGTGCTCTCCCAAGTGCTAAGTACAGTGCTCTGCATACAGTAAGGGCTCACTAAATCCAGCTGGTTGATTGCTTCCCCTGTTCAATTCTCCAGGCAACTTTTAGTGGCCCCTGGGAGTGTGTAAAAACCAACCTTTTGAATTCTCAATCCCCCCCCTTCTCTTTTTGGCTTCCTTACTCTTGTTCAGAAGTTGAGCAGGGACCCTTTCCTTAGGTGAATTCTCATCTTGGCCCTGCCAGGGATTTGCAGGGATTCAGCCACTGCACCTCCATTTCTTCATCCTCGAGAAGGAAGCGTGTCTAATTTGCATACGATGTCCTGCTAGTCACTAAAGTTATGGGCTTTAAACATTCAAAGAGATGATGTAAATGCCCCAAATAATACTTGTCAGCCTTCACAAAGCTCCAGTTTGTGTAGCCTGGTTCTGTCAAAGGGATTCATGCTTTATGACAGTTGCGAGTAAGTTTTGTGCCAGCTTTTTTTTTTTAATGGTGTTTGTTAAGCACTTACTGTGAACCAAGCACTGTACTAAGCACTGGGATAGATACAAGCTAATCAGGTTGGACACCATTTATGTCCCACATGGGGCTCACAGTCTTAACCCCCATTTTACAGATGAAGTGACTGAGGCCCAGTGAATTGACTTGCCCAATCTCACACAGCAGACGTGGCAGAACTGGGATCAGAAGCCAGGTTGTCTGACTCCCAAGCCCTGGCTCTTTCCACTCCGCCAGGCTGCTTCTCAGCATGTTGAAAGAAGTACCCCAGGTACCCTCAGTGATGAGTGACAAAATGAACTGTTCTTTCTTTTTCAGAGGGACACAAAGAACCTGACTTGGAGGTCAGACGTCCTGGTCGAGTACCAGGGTGAAGGTTACAATGGCACCAATCCAACCTGCCCCACCCTGGGCCCCGGAGTCACTGTGAGTAGAATCCCTTGGGTTTCTTTTGAGCTCCAGCACAGGCTGGTATCGGTCCAGAAATGTCTCAAAATTCTTTCCATCTGTTGACAGCACTGTTTCCCTGATTGCGTATGCGAGGATGCCTACAACAACACATACGCCTGCGTGAGAACAGTGTCTGCCTCCTGGGACCTGCAGTATTGTGAATTCGATGACCAGGAGGTGAGATGGCTTCCCCTTAACCTCCGGGCTCTGGTTCGAACCCCAGAGAATGTATTCATTCTGTGCCCATCTCTTCAGAAGAGAACAGTTTAGTTCCCCAGCCCACTTAGCTGTTGTTAATCGCTAGACAGGCAAGAATTCGTCTCTTTAACTGAGTCTTCCCAGGCCCTCCATCACATCTGCCTGCATAGGGATTCCCCCTTACCCTCAGCTCCCCATGACTCAGTCCTGTTCAGAGCCAAGTCCACGGCTCATGGAAGCCCTGCCCCCAGACTTTATTCAGGGGCCGAGGAGGGAGCTGTTGTCTGTCAGTCATATTTATTGAGCTGGACTGAGCGCTCGGGAGTGTGCAGTATAACAATATAACAAACACATTCCCTGTCCACGGAGAGTTTACTTAGGGAGAAGGAGGGGGGAGTTGGTAAGGGTGTGTGTTGTGAATAAAATGGAGGTTTCCTGGATTAGAAGGTCTTTAGGAAGGCTTTAAAGTTGGGGGAGAGCTGTCCTCTGGCAGATGCTGGGGGTGGAAGTTCCAGGCTGAAGGAACAGCAAGAATGAAGAGTGAGAGAAAGGAGAGTCTACAGTTCAGCAACAGTTAGCAGGGAGTCTTAGAGGGGCAAGACTCAGTCTGATGTGAGGGTTTAGAGAGGAGCAACTCCACCCTTACTCCTCGCCCCCCAAGGTGACCGTCTTTTCTTTAATGGGCTCCATCGTGCAGGTGTTCGTGGAAGTCTACAACCTGACAGCCGACCCTCACCAGATTGAGAACATTGCTAAAACCATAGATCCTGAACTCTTAGGGAAGATGAACTACCGGTTAATGATGTTGCAGTCCTGCTCGGGATCAACCTGTCGCACGCCGGGGGTTTTTGACCCAGGGTAAGCACACGTCTTCCTCTCGCCTGGCCAGCTTTTGGTTACAGTCACGTGGTGTTCGTGGTCCTCTTGGAGTCCAGGCCTTGTGGCAACTAGGGTAATGTGATTTCTTTCTTTGCAAAAAGTAATAATAATAATTGTGGTATTTGCTAAGAATTTACTGTGTCAGGCACTGTTCTAAGCGCTGGGGAAGATGCAAGATAATTGGGTTAAACGTAGTCTTTGTCTCACATAGGACTCACAGTCTTAATCCCCATTTGACAGATGAGGGAATTGAGGCAAAGAGAAGTGTGTTGCCCAGAGTCACACAGACAAGTGGCAGAGGCAAGATTAGAACCCAGGTCCTTCTGACTTCCAGACCTGTGCTTTATCCCCTAGACTGTGCTATTTCTCAAAAAGTAGCAATAATAGTATCTACTTAGTAAATAGAGGAAAGAATATAGTAATCCAGTAGGCATCACACCTCTAGATACAATGTGAAAATAGGGACCGAGAATTTAGTTCAGTCACCTGGCTCGGTTCCTCATTATAGATGGAAATATTTGAGGGAAGTAGCAGCGTAGGCTAATAGAAAGTGGGCTAGGAAGACAGGAGACTCAAGTTCTAATTCCGGCTTGCCATTTGTCTGCCGTGGGACCTGGGGCAAGTGAATTAACGTCTCAGGGCCTAAATTTTCCTCATCTGTAAAATGGGGGTTAAGACTGTGAACCTTACGTGGGACAGGTTTAGCTTGTACAGTGCCCAGCGCATAATAAGCACTTATCCAGTACCATAAAAAAAAACCACTTAACCAACACCACAGTTAATAAGAGAAAGGAAGGTTACTTTCAAGAGCGTTCAGCCAAACACATTCCGCTGTTTCTGAGGGGAAGCACGGACCACAAGCCTGAAGAAAAAGACAGCTTATCGAGCTCCGGGTGCCCCGTCCGAGTCAGGCCCCGTTCACAGAATGTTCCCTTTTCTCTTGCAGGTATAGGTTTGACCCCCGACTCATGTTCAGCAATCACGGCGGTGTCCGGACTCGCAGGTTTTCGAAACAGTCCTTGTAGCTGCCTCTCCCCAGCCTCCTCGTCCTCCTCTCGAGCCTCGCCGTGGGATCCCTGTGCACATCTCTCTGATGGAAGTGATTGTAGTAGGTCTGTGTGTAGCTAATCTGCAAGACCACACCCGAAAGAGTTTCTCCACCGGCTTTTTGTCTTGAAAGTCCTGTGTGAAATCGACCTAATGAGCTGGCTGCCTTGTGCAATATGTGTATTTTCAACTGTGAACTTTAATTCTCAACATGGAGAGCTGTGGGCCAATCCGTAGTTGGTTTTTTTGGTTTTGGGGTTTTTTTTTTCAACTATCTAGCTCTTTGGGGCTTTTTCTAAATAACCTTCCCACCCTGGTTCCGGCGGGGATCTCTCTTGTGAGGACCTTTTGGATCTGCCTATGGCTTTTACCCGCAGAAGGCTGAGTTTTCCAACCGATTTAGGTCGACTAGGCAGCCGGAGGTGCTTGGATGTGCTCAGGGGGATTGAGCGTGGAGACTAGGAGCTCTCCTAGCAGAAGTGCTAGCCTGGAGCCAGGGAGTTAAGCATGGTGGCCCTCAGATCCTTCAGAATTGAAGCCCCTGATTAAAAACCAGTGCCAGGGTCTACAGGCTGTAAAGCGATATTATGGATGAACCTCCATTTGCCATGCGGCTACGTCTCTCGATGCAGACCCAAGGAACGTGATCATCCACTAGTTTGTTGAGTTCCCAGGCGAATAGCATGTGGCTTAAGGTGACCAGGTAGAGGGTAAAGACGAGTGATCGGCAGGGACGCGCTTGGGTCAAAAGCGTTGAGGGCCGAGGGTTGTTTGAGTGTCCTTCCAGAGAATGATTCATCCAGTCAGTTTTTCTCTTGTGTGTTCCATGGTCCAAAACAGTCATCCTCCTGCCTAGGCAGTTGTTGTTTGCCTCGGTCTTCATTTTGAAATGGCTCTTAGCTCTCCTCAGCCATGAGACCACACGAAACTCCCACTTGTCAGCGTTTCCAGTTTGAGTCGGGACCAATGACCTGACCAGGTGCTCTTCTCCTTCAGGAGAGGTGGCTGGTGTCTGGCCATTGGGTGACTGATTTGGGCAATACATGCTTTTAGCTTTACTCTTTCTGGAGGCAAGACATACCTTTGAGCTTTGTTTTCACTAGTATCCAAGTAGATGTTTGTTTTATATTGGCTAATTGCCTGAAGGGTTCCTTTACCTCATCTTATCTCCACTCTCCTCCTGGGGGGGGGGGACAGGGGAGCATTCCCCATAAAGTGATGAAATTGGAACTCAGCAGAGAAACTAACACCTTTGCCCTGCACACTAATGTACCTTGTTCCCAGCCTACAAGAAAAAAAAAAAAGAAGCAACTCGTGAGGGTAGCAGTTTGCACCAGGCAGCCTCGAAGAAAAAATTCAATCATCTCAGGTAAACCCGAACATTCAAACACAGGACCCGTGGTTGGTTTCTCTCTGCGTCTAGTGTCGTCGGTGTTCCTAGAGTTGAACCATGGGCTCCATCTGTCCATGTGCTCACTGTTGAAAATGAAACCAAAGTCATTTTTTTAGAGAGGATCTGACTTCCCCCACACAGCTGCAAAGAGCTGCTGAGTGAAGCTTCCAATACAAGGCATGGGAAATTGGTGAAACTGGTCCTAAAGTTGCCGATCGCCAGGGGCACGGTGCTTTGCTCAGAGCCGGTGTTAGCTGGTCTCTCCTTCCTCTTTCCCGCCCTTGGGGCGGGGCTGAGATTTATTTTAATTCTCCATCCAGGCCAAAACAAGGAAATGGTCATTTGCATCTTAATTCCAAATTAGCTGTCACTCTCCAGTGAGAAGTGTGGGGTCTTAATCTGTTTTAAGGAGGTTCCTTCCCCTCCTCGGGTGTGATCTTTAAGTGGCTCTGTTGGTCTGCCATTATTTAAGAGCCCACCCTTAGAAACATTTCATTAGGCTATTTTTTTTTTAATGTGTCGAGAGGCCATTTGGGCTTCAAAACGAGCACCGTGGTTCTCTCCAGAACCCCCGTGTGGCACGAGAGGTAGAGGGAGTTGAAATTTACTCCCATTCCAGTGGAGCCGCCTCAGAGGCCAGAACCACGGGTCAGTGCTTGAGCACACACCGAGACTGATCCTGCCAGGCTGTCTGTGGGCATAATGGTCCCGAGTTGTCCGAGGGCAGCGGCGGACAGCCGTGCTTCGAAGCAAAGGTGATTTGTGGCCCCATGTCTTCTGCAGTACCCATTCCCGGATCTGTCCCTCTGCCCTTTTTTTGTCTCATCTCAGTCGTTGGTTTAGAAAGTGCCCTTCCAAGGACCCTGTTCACTGCTGCACTTTTCAATGAATTAAAAACTATTTCTGTGTCTAACTTGTACCTGCATCATCTTTGGGCATTTGGTTTTCACCGCACCCTCAGCCCCCACTGCACTTTGTGTACACATCTATAAATTCTTTGTTCTTTGTTCCCCTCTCGACTGTGTTGTGGGCAGGGAACGTGTCTACCAACTTTATTGTACTCTCCCAAGCGCTTAGTACAGTGCTGGGCACACAGTAAGTACTCAGTGAATACCAGTGATTTATTGATTGCCCAAAGGCCACAAGTCTCTATAGAAATTTCACCCTACAAAACCCAAAGGAGGGGACATCTGTGACTTTAGAAATTCCACCCCGAGGTCATCCTGTCCTTTCCTCAGTATAAAGCCAGAGCCCACTGCAGCCTGGCCTGGTGGGAAAGGATGAGGAGGAGGAGGGTGGTGGGGGGATGGTGGTGTTTGTTTGCACTGAAAGTTCTTGGGAATTTAACTCATCCTTAACCTTCCCTCACTGTGGGCAGGGAACATGTCTACCCACTCTGTTGTATTGTTTTCTCCCAAGCTGTTAGTACAGTGCTCTGCAAGCAGTAAGTGCTCAACAGATACCACTCAATGATTCCCTTAAGCACCTTGGTTAGAACATCCCCCGGTTATGGGGTGAGGTGCCTTTTTCTTCTGTTTATTGAATGCCTTTTGAGCTGAACTCAATAAATATAAGTAGGACTGATTGACCAATTTGGGTCTCTCTTCAGATTGCTAAGCCTACATTCAATCATATTTATTGAGTACTTACTGTGTGCAGAGCAGTGTACTAAGCGCTTGGGAAAGTACAATACAACAATAAACAGTAACAGTCCCTGCCCACGATGAGTCTAGAAGAGGGGGAGACAGACATCAATACAAATAAAATTACAGATATACACAAGTGATGTGGGGCTGGAATGGGGGAAGAGCAAAGGGAGTGGGAGGTGAGGAAAAGTGGGACTTAGTCTGGGAAGGCCTTGCAGGCACTCGATAAACACTACTGATTAAGCGATTGGATTTTGTGGCCACAACACCAAGGGCCGATGTGGATCTGTAGTTACAACGGCTTATGATGAATGATTCTTCCTTCCTCTTAGACCCACTACACTGGAAAGGACTCTGAACTCCTTGCAATGAATCTAATCCCCTCAGGTAGACCACCTCTTTGAAAAAGAAACTTCACTTGCAGCAGATACCGTGGCCTGCCCGATGTTATTGATCAAAGGGACCTCACAGGCTGCAGTTTCCTCTGCCTTAAGGGTTACCACCTCTGAGATTTCCAAAATCTGCTGAGAAGCGGCTCATTTGGACTTGAAAGCTCTTACCAGTGGCAAGGAGGTAAGCCTCAGTGGACCCCCAAGTGCCTCCTCCCTCAAACATACCCTAGGGAGAGGGAAGCCCCACAGTCTGTCAGAGGGAGCCCTGCTTGAAGCAGGGAGGGAGGAGTCTGGACTGTAATCTTGTTGGGGCAGGGAGCTTGTCTGCTAATTATCTTGTATTGCACTCTCCCAAGCACTTAGTACAGTGTTCAAAAACTATGATCGATTGAGGAGCAGCATGGCCTAGTGGAAATGGTGGGCCTCGGAGTCGGAGGACCTGGGTTCAATTCCCAGCTCCACCATTTCCCTGCTGTCACCTTGGGCAAGTCACTTAACTTCTCTGGGCCTCAGTTTCCTCATCTGCAAAACAGGGATTCTGTAGGTCCTCCCTCCTACTTAAGCTGTGAGCCCCACTTGGTGCCTGATTATTGTATTTACCCCAGTGCTTAGAACAGTACTTGGCACAGAGAAAGCACAAATACCACAGTTGTTATTATTACCTGATAAGTACAGTACTTGGCACATAGTAAGCACTTAACAAAAACCATTAGAATTATTGTTGATATTAATAATAACTTTACCTCTTTCCTCACCTGTAAAAGGGGGATTCAGTGCTTGTTCTCCCTCACTGATAGCGTAAACCGCATAAGGGGCAGGGACTCTGTCTGAACCGATCATCTCGTATCTATCCCAGCGCTTGACATACAGTAAGGCCACCATAATATTAGTAATTTTTCTTTAGCTCTTGGGAGATCTCTATAAGGGGCTTGAAACAGCAGCATATTCCTAAGGAGAATTGTTACCCACTCAGGCTGCTTAATTAAGCCTGTGCTGTTTCTGATCTGGGATTTCCTCCAGGGCCAATTCAATGAGCAAAGCAAGATCAAAGGTCTTTCTCTTGGTCTGCACTCTCCCCCTAAGGAAGGGCAAATCAAAATAGCTTGTTTAGAATCCTCTCCAGGCTCAGCCCAGCCCCCAGGAGCTGTCTAGGTACAGATTTTGGCAGATCTATTTCTGTTTTGGGGGACAGAGCCTTATTAAAAGCTCATGTCCTCCAAGAGGCCTTCCCCAACTAAACCCTCACTTCCTCTTTTCTCGTTCCTGAGTCGCCCTTGCACTTGCAAACTTTGTTCTTCACCTCTCCCTCAACCACAGAGTACTTATGTATATATCTGTAATTTATATTAATGTCTCCCCTTCTAGAATGTAAACTCACTGAGGGGAGGGAAGGTGTCTACCAACTGTTATATTGTACTCTCCCAAGCGCTTAGGACAGTGATCTGCACACAGCATTCAAATGCAGTTGAATAGCAAGCTTTTCAGTCACCAGAGCTGCAGAGAGTGGCTAGGGAAAACTAACTGTACCTGAATGAGTTCTCCAGCCCTGTTTCTTTGGATAACCTCATTATGACTCTTGGCCCCATTCACCTAGAAAAACAACCAATCAATGGTGTTTGAGCACTTACTGTATACAGAGCACCATACAGTACAATAGCAATAATAAGAATAATTTTGGTACTTAAGTTCTTACTATGTGTCAAACACTTTTCTGAGATCAGGGGTAGATACGAAGTAATCAGTCCCTGTTCCACAGGGGGCTCACAGTCTTAATCCCCATTTTCAGATGAGGTAACCAAGTCCCAGAGAAGTTAATTGAGTAGATTGAGGTGGGAGGAGATAGCTATTAAATTACGAATGGCTATGTACATAGTGCGTGTTGGGAGGAGAGGGGTGGGGAAAATCAAAGGGCATAAGGAGACATTCAGACCCAAATGCCTAGGCAATGCGAAAGGGAGGGAGAGTAAGATGAGGAGATGAAGTTAGTCAGGGAAGGCTTACTGGAGGTGGTGATGCTCCCGGTATTCCACAGTGAAGGAGGAGCCATGAACCGGTGTTTTCTGACCAGGCTTCTTGGTGCTTTCTGCACTCACGGGCTACATCTTCTGACTAGCCACAATCAAATTCTGTATCCTCTGTACTTAGTCACATCCAGAACAAATTCCTTCCATTCTTTGTGATTCTGTTTTTTTAAGAAGAATTCCCTCCAGTTCAGTAGCTCCTTTTGGCTCTACCAATCCCTCCACCTCCAAAGGAGTTTTAAGGGCGTCAGTCGGTAGTATTCATTAAGACCATGTGGGTTGAACTTCCTTCATCGTCCACCCTGCTCCTGGTAACGCTGGTCCTGGCCCAAGAGCCCAGAACCATGGACACTTACCTGCAACTGGGGCGGGGCAAGAGGTAAGCACCTTCCATTTTAAAAACAGGTGTTGGGCCCTACTAAAAGGCAGTTGATCTTGATATGTTTGCAGCGTTGCCTGTGCTGCACCATTTGCTGAGGAAAGTGCTACCTGATGTGCCTCAAGGCTAAAACCTTTCCACTTGAACCTGAGAAGGTAAGAAGCGGCGCGGCTTAGTGGATAGAGCACAGGCCCGGGAGTCAGAAGGATCTGGGTTCTCAAATCCCGGCTCTGATGCTGGTCTGCTGTGTGACCTTGGGCAAGAAGTCACTTCACTTCTCTGTGCCTCGGTTGTCTCAACTGTCAAATGGGGATTAAGAATGAACCCCATATGGGACGGGCTGTGTCCAAACTGACTAGCTTGTATCTACTCCAGGGCTTAGTACAGTGCCTTGCACATACCAAATGTTTAACAAATAGCATCAAAACAAACAAGAGAAAAGCAACAGAAACCACAGCAGCTAGTTAAGTGGGGGGCTAGGTAGACCCCCCTTAAGCTGGGTCCCTTGGAGATAAGCCCCCATACAGCCGACGTCAAGGGGTAGGGCAGCTCTTACCCCCTGGCTGAGTGTTCCAGGTTTTAATTCTTCCCAGCCCCAGGTGGCCCATCATAACCCCTCACCCCGGCAAAAAAAAACTACAAAAATGAAGTTGTGACAACTGCAACTTTAATAATGGAGTCAATCTGCCATTTCAGAAATAATTTTTAAGGGGAAAATAATCTTCCCTATAAAAATAAAATTAAATGTCAAAATTATAAATAGTATAACTAATCTTCTACAATTTAAAATGCTTCCCAGCATGACCGCATCCATTTAAACATCTTTCCTGTACCATCAACTGCTGAATATAAACAGCACTACAGCAAAGCTCTGACAGCTTCATTTAATAAAAACAATCATTTGTAAAACCAAAACCCTTCTGGTCATACATGACCTCTATTTTTGTGAACATAAAAAAGCTGCTGAAGAAACCAGTGTGAGAGAAAAATCAGTCTCAAGCACTAACTAGGAATAGTTTTAAAACTATTTAAAGCTAAATAGTTTTAAAAGTTTTTCCAAATAGCTTGTAGTGCATAAAACAATGAGGTTGCTGGCTTAAAATAAATGAGATTACCCACTTACAACCTACTTCAAGTAAAAATAAAAAATTCACAGATACTCAAACTACCACTTTTAAACTCTAACAGTGTTGAAATCTGCAAAAAAAAAAAAAGTTCCTGAAATACAAAATTGAATTCACCTGGGATGGCTGACTCGAATTAAGTGGAGCAAAACAATAGCCATCGCAGGATGAATAATACAACCATTACTAAAAATACAAAAGCATTCCCTGAACTGAATGGCAAAGTCACTAAAAACCTTCACACATGCACTACTGAGTCACATGCAAACTGAACAAACAAGATATGCCATGCTTTATCTTAGCCTTAATTTCAATTTTCCTTAACAGCTTAAAGTTATGATTGTCACCTTATGGTATGTAGCACTGCATATAAAAACAAAATAATCTGGAAAAGGTCTAAAACCTCAGCTGTCAGCAGTTGACACAGGAATCAAGGAAAGGCACAGTTCACTTCAACACCCGGAACTGAAACACCTTGGAGTTTCAGAAAAATCCATTAGGTGTCACCAAAGTGTTAACAATTCCTTGGGAATTTATTTAAAAATGGCTTTTAGAAGAATCTCCTTACCCCCCTTAGACTTGTGCACATTTCTCCCCACCCCCCACTTTTTGCTTTGATGGCTTGAAGCGATTCCAGCCTCCAGCCCCATTTCTGAAAAGTTGCTATTGCACACCCATTTCTTTGGTTACTTGGAACATGCTTCTACTGCTTGAAATAAATATTCTCGGAAGAATGACAGTTCCCCTCACAGCTAGAGGCGGACTTTTTCATCTCTCCCCCCCTTACGCTGCTGACGGAGGTCTAGAGGATCAGACGATCATGCTCTGTCCGTCCGACAGTAAAAAAACAAAACAAAAAAAAGCAGCAGCCACTGCAAAGTGAGAGGAGAGGGGAGAGAGGTTCAAGCTTGGGACTGCTCAGAAGAGCCCAAGATTTCACTCCTCGCTCAACCTTAGCTGAAGTTTCTGATCTACCATCACCTTTCTTCCCTCTTCCCCCTGGCACGGGGACCTGATCGAGCCTGGAAGGCTACTTACGGGCTGCGAGAAGATGCTCCTCGCGGGTGGTCCCAGAAGTTCTTCCACACTCCCCCCACCCGAATGTTTCGGGTGTGAGCTCGGTCCCCTCATCTTTCCTTCTCTGGGTGGCCCCCGCCACCCATCTCTTCCTCCCTGCTCTAGCTTTCTTTACGACTTGCTTTATTCTCTTTTCCGTCCCACCCGTTCACACCCAGCCCACAAGATCCCAGGTCCCTAGTCTTTTTGCTCATGCGGCTGCCTCGATGCAGGGGTGCAGGTGGGTCTTGGGAGCGAGAGTCCCCCACTAGATCTTCTCGGAGCTCGTCTTAAAGTGACCGGTTGGTCCGGGCTCAGGCCAGAAGCCGTCATCACGGAACACCAAGGACTAAATGAGGGAGACGAACCCCACAGCGCGGGCGATTTGAAGAGTCCTCCGGCTCTACCTGCCCCCCCTCCAGCTTCACGGCACTGCCCCGAGTGCACACCTTAAAAAGCCTCCCCTGGCCAAAGCAGGTGGGGGTGGTTACGCGTAGCAAGCTTGCAAAGTCCCGTAGAAATGGATGCGGGGAACCCCCACTCTTAGGTTTTTGGGGCCAAGCCTAAAGATGAGGTACCCTGGCACGACAAGACTGGAAAGTCATCTGTTTGTTTGAACAAAGAGTCCAGTGGCTGCTGTTCTGTTCGGTGGACGGAACATGCTACGTTCATTTCCGGTAGCCTGCGTTTTCCCTGAGGTTCCTTTGGTTCTTAACCAGGTTTCCACACTTCGCTGAGGGCTTCTTCAAGTTTATGTCTGTAAGCTGCATATCGCCTTTTTACTCCCTGCAGTTGCTCATCTTCTTCTTTGTCTAGAATCCGCAAAAAATTCTGTAGCTCTGGTAAGCTAAAGGCTTCCCACTGAAAGGGGGGGAAAAAAAAACTCTGCTTAGTAATCAGACAAAATGAGAGGGTGAGATTTCCCCCTTGTACGCTTCTCTGAAGCAGAAACCATGTCTTTTATGTGGGTGCAGAGCACTGACCTAGGTTTTTATGATCTCAAAAGCTTATCGACTGATTTTTCAATAACACTAATTAACATTTCCTGAACTCTAATGTGAGGTACAATATTAAACCCCCCAGGATTTGCACCCCATCAATGCTCTTTGAGCATTGATGGTGTGCACAGCACTGTACTAAGCCTTGGGAAAGTACACTATGAGTACTTGGTAGATATGAGTCCTGACCCCAAAGAGTTTACAAAAGGAAGGAGGACACTGAAATAAATCACAGAATGGGCAAGTAGCAGAAGTAATCACTACCCAGATATTATAAATGATCCAAACTGCTGTTTACTATGACAGGTAGAGATACCATATTTAGTCATAGTTCCCCTTGAGCCAACCTCCCCCCGAGATAAGGACCATGTCTAATCCCCACCTGTGTACTCTTTCCCAGTGCTTAGTACAGTGCTCTTCATACGTACCGGCACTTGATAAATACTATTACTGCTCCTGAAAATAGCATGGCTTGGTGGAAGGAGCACAAGCCTGGGACTCAGAAGACCTGGGTTCTAATCTCAGCTCCACACTTACCTTCTGTGACCCTGGGTGAGTCACTTCACTGCTCCATGCCTCAGTTCCCACAAAATGGGGATTCGATACCTGTTCCCCCTCCTTCTTAGACTAAGTCCATGTGGAACCTAATGATCTTAGATCTATCCTGGTGCTTCATTCAGTTCAAGGCACATTAATTAATAACTGCAATTTATCCTCCTATTTTGGAAAGCAGAGATAGCAATAATGTCTGCAATAGGAGGGAAAATGAGCCAGAAGGGGTTAACAGGCTCAGTTAAGGGGAAATTTCTTCTTTGAAATGTCCCCTAACAAGGCATGGATACCAGGCTACCACAGAGGAAGGGAGGAATTACAAAGTATCAGACAACTGCAGTCTTAGATGCCCTCTTCCCTTCTCTGTATTTCCCCTTGTAGTATTCTTTCCCTTCCTTCTGGATTGGGGAAACCTAAGTAAATACACTAGGCCCCAAGTGCACAGCAGAGGAAAGAGGATTTTCAAATACCAAAGGACATGAGGGCATAGAACAGTGCTTGACACATAGTAAGTGCTTAACAAATGCCATCAGATTTTCAGATTTTTTTTCTGAATAGAATGCACTAGGCTCTTTATGCCAGGCTCTATTCTGAGCATCGAGGTAAATGCAAGCTAATCAGTTTGGATGCAGTCCATGTCCCAAATGGGGCTCAGTCTTAATCCCCGTTTTACAGATGACAGAACTGAGGCGACTCGCCCAAGGTCATGCAGCAGATGACTGGCAGAGCCAGAATTAGAATCCAGGTCCTTCTGACTCCCATGCTTGTATTCTCTCCACTAGGACATGCTGCTGCTTCTCCTGCTTCTTGCTGGGGGCTTAGGGGGCAGTGAACTCCCTCTTGGGGACTCCTGGGCTCAGAAGGCTGTCGTGGCTTCCCAGTCACGGCCCAGTTTGAGATCCACCATTCCGAAGTGGTCTTCCCTGAAAGGTGGACAGTGGCTGGCTGGGTTTGGGAGTTTCAAGTTGTTCGTTTTGAACATTTTCGGTCTTTAGCAGGCTTTTTCTTCATGTAGCAACCAGAGGGCAGGCAAATGCTGAGTGCAGAATGCACTCGTGGATAGTAAAAAAGGGAAGAAAAAGCATCAGTCCAGAGACACTACAGGGGAAGAAAGACACTTGGTGCGTAGAAAGTATCGAGAAGCAGCATTCTCTGTGGTTAGAGCCTGGGAGTCAGAAGGAATTGGGTTCATTCATTCATTCAATAGTATTTATTGAGCGCTTACTATGTGCAGAGCACTGTACTAAGCGCTTGGGATGAACAAGTCGGCAACAGATAGAGACAGTCCCTGCCGTTTGACGGGCTTACGGTCTAATCGGGGGAGACGGACAGACAAGAACAATGGCAATAAACAGAGTAATTCTCATCCCAGCTCCGCCACTTGTGTGCTGTGTGACCTTGGACAAGTCACTTCACTTCCTTGTGCCTCAGTTACTTCATCTGCAAAATGGGATGAAAATTGAAAGCCCCATGTGGGACATGGACCATGTCCAAGTTGATCAGCTTGTATCTACCCTAGTGCTTAATACAGTGCCCGGCCCACAGCCCTTTGAAAAAAAGGAAAAGAAAGAAAACCCTGCGGAAGTGATTTCTCAGCCCCTAAACATTCTCAGAAATGAATTATTAGCTGGGTTTGCTGCCCCCTCCTTTAAAATAAATGCAGTGGGAGGCACTATGGAAAGAGGCAGCTAGCTTAGTCATATGTGAGGGGGAAAAATTTACCCTCAGTGCTGAAGGCAAATAAAATTTCCAACCCATGGCTCACCTTCCCCGCCGGAAGGTTTGGAACAAGTGAGAGATCGTAATCAGCCCCGCACTGTGGCGGTTGAGCCGGCCAAGGCTTGTCATTCCCCCACAAATGCAACGTGACAACAGATGGCTTGGCCACATCCCGTCCCCCCACCCGCCAAGAGTCCCTGTGTCGAAAGCAGCGCTCACCTCTCCGGTTTCATGCTCCCGCAGGACAAAACTGAGCGTGTCGGTTCTGGGCCCGGCCACCAAGCGTAGGTAGAGGGGGTGCTCTCTGTCCGAAAGCTTGCAAGCATAAACTGCCCGGGGAAACGACAGACAGGCCCGTTAATACCCATAGACGGTCGGCCTCGCTCGCCCACCCACCCTCCACCATGCCGTTGGAAGGTCAGCACTCATCCTTGAGAACTAAGACTGACTCAGCCAGCCTTCTTTCCTCCTCACCCGGGTTCAAAGCGGGAGGGCCACGAGGCTGGGTTTGCTGGCTACTTTCTGTAACAGGCCCCCAAGGGTTTGGATTTGGGGGTTTTTTAATGGTATTTGTTCAGCACTTACTACATGCCGGGAAGTGTTCTAAGTGGTGGTGTACGTACCACAGGATGGACACAGTCCCTGTCCCGCATGGGGCTCACACTCTTCACCCCCGTTTTACAGATGAGGGAGCTGAGGACCCGAGAAGTGACCTGCCCAAGGTCACGCAGCAGACAAGTGGCAGAGTCAGGATTAGAACCCGGGTCCTTCTGACTCCCAGGCCTGTGCTCTATCCATTAGGCCACGCTGCTTCTCGGGGTGGCTCCTGAGGTTATTTATAAAAGGGACACAGGTGCAGTAATTGGGCTGAACTCTGCATGGCCCCTGGCCCTGGGGGCGCTGGAATCTTTCAGCCACAAGGGCCCTCAAGGAGTTCACCTAGCCCAGGCCTCTGCCTCCTTCTAAGCCATTTTAGATAGCACTTATGTTGGAAATCAGGGCAGAAAGTCACAACTAGCCCCTAGCAATAAAATGGCATGTGGAATAAGATCATTCTAGCCCAGAATCTGAATGCAAATGAAAAAAGTAGTATCAAAATACACAATGGCAGAATCAGTCAATGGTATTTGAACGCTTACTTGACTCGGTGACTAAACTGTACCACTGCACCAAGGTTAAAAGAGCGGAAAGCACTTTAAATGAAAGGAGCTCTAGCCCCTTTGAGAAGATCCACATTAAGCCAGTTCTTGGTTATTAAACCACCTCAAGACAAATTTCCCAGCCTGTTAGTATTTAGCTGGATATCTGCTGCAGCAAACTAAACAGTGCATTATTTATTGATTTTTTAAGTTGGAGAAACCTAGACTACATTTTGTGTGGGTATAAACAGATATGCAACCATAAAAAGCATGAAACTAGACGGAGTGTTGGAGATGGAAGAAGGGCCGGGATCACATTTCAAATGGATCTATCACTGTCTGACTCAACAGCTGAAATGCAGTGAGGGGAAAAAGGTGGTGGGATGAAAATGCCACTTCAGACTCTCCTTTTACATTCTGCTGCTACTTTAATGCACACTCAAAATTCAGCTTATAAATAGCAACAAAGTTCCCCTACTCTTTAGGGTAGTAGCCAGCCCACTATTATTATTCTCACACCCAGCCTTTAAGTTTTCTGCAGTTTTCTCTGCTGGTCTCCAGAAAAAAGACAAAAAAAGAGACTAGCAGGATGGTTTATGAATCTACATACACCCTATTGGTTAAATCAGCACTTTCAAGAACAAAATGATTGCTCTGTCAATACGGGCACTTACTTGCACTCACAAAAAGCATCTCTTGGATGCATCCCTCTAGGCAGTACGCTCACTGGGGATAAGGAATGTGTCTACCAACTCTGACCTTGAACTCTCCAAATCACTTCTCCCCCCTCTAATAAACCATAAATTTATCTACTGGAATCCACTGTTACTTTCTGCCTGCTCAGCTGATATTCCTGTCTCCCGTCGCCTAGACTGTGAGCCCCTCGAGAGACAGGGTCCGTGTCTAATTCCCACCCGGGTATTCTTTCCCAGCGCTCAGTAAGGTGCTCTGCAGCGCTTAATATATACTATTTCTACTACATGTCCCTGATAGTACCCAACTGTACCGAAAACAACTGAACCACACAACAGCAAATTAGCTATACAGGCCAGATGCAGGATGCGAACTGCTGGCACCGAGCAAAGGCTAGTGAGCCCTAAACTGTGGGCGAATTAATGGTGGGCGCAGCGTACCTTGATCTTCCCTGTGACAGCGTTTATAAAGTGCAAACTTGGTAGGGTGATCGGCAACGAGGAACTTTCTGAGCAGCGCTTCTATGACTTCTCGCACGGTGTTGGTGCTGCTGATATGAAGCGTGTTCATGGAGCCGTCAGTATTGAGAGCGGGGGTCCCGGGGCTCAGAGGGCTCTGTGGGCTACAGACCGTCACGGGCCTGCAGAGGTCCAGCTGAACTTTAATGAAGCCAGTGTAGATCCCATTGGAGTTCTGCAATGGAACGACCAGGACGTATATTTTTAGTCAAATGGTTAACTTAAGTCCTCCTGCGCTTAGGACGGTGCTCCGCACCTAGTAAGCGCTTAACAAATACCACAGGAAAAAGCACAACAACAACTCATAATAGTTGTTTAGCGCTTACTGTGTGCCAAGCACTTTTATGAACACTGGGGTAAATACAAGTTAGGTCGGACACAGTCCCTGTCGCACATGGGGCTTACACTCGTAATCCCCATTTTACAGATGAGGTGACCGAGGCACAGAGAAGTGAAATGACTTTCCCAGGGTCACCAGCAAGACACACAGAGGAGCTGGGATTAGAACGCAGTTCCTTCTGAATCCCAAGCTCACGCTGTAGCCACTAGGTCACGCTGCTTCCCTGCGTCTCACCACTTCCTATTTCAAGAAGCAACCTCTCATCTCTCCAGCTGGACAGCAGATGTCGACTCAATCTTTTTCTTTTTCTCTCTCTCAATCTCTCCTTGAGGAGTTGTGGTGGGGGTTGGGGGGGTCGCACATGCTCAGACAAAACCCCGCCAGTCATGGACTGGCAGGCAGATGTGCAGGCGAAGGCAAACCCGCATGTTTCTGAGGCCTTCTTGTAGGAACTTTCGGCGTGTCTTTCTCTCGGACTCTCAGGAGCAGCCCCGGACACAGACACGCGCGGAAGGCATGCCACCTTTCTAAAAGCTGCCAGCCATGCCGCAAAGGGAACCAAAATCTGCATCACTGGGCATTACCCTGAAGTAAAGGAGCAACATCAGGTGACAAGTAATGTAGAAAAAAAGCCTCCAAAAAAAGGAAAAAAAAAATAGAAGGCAAGGGTGATGAAGAAAACCAGAGAAAAACTGCTAAAATCACCCAGGAATTTTTGACTGAGCCCTGGTGGCCTTCCGGGAGGCTATACTAACATCTCTTTACCATTCAAAATATTGACATGTGCGATTTGTTGTAGGGCACGGTTGTTGTTTTGGCACCTAGAGAGGAAAGTGTAAAAATTAAGTTATAACTTCAGGCTGCAATAGGAAAAGCCTTGGGTGTTGAACATAATTGCTCCTGGGTGGAATTTTGGCTTCACTAAGAATCTCACTCTTAAAAAGAATTATTTAAAATGGTCAGACAAAGGACTCTCTTCTGTACCTTGGGCAATTGCACAGAAGCAGCAGGGCTTAGTGGAAAGAGCATGGGCTTGGGAGGGAGAGGACCTAGCTCCATCACTTTTCCGCTCACCCAGCAAGTAGTCGGTAGGTAGATCCAGGATTAGAACCCAGTTTCTCCGACTCCCAGGCCCGTGCTCTTTCCACTAGGCTGTGCTGCTTCCCAAATATATATTTATATATTCTACTTTATTCAATTTTGCATGAATAACTTGAAGCTTTGTTTTTCCTCCTCCTCTTCTGCCCACTATCTGAAAACCATTTATCCCCACTTGCTTTGCGTTGGGTTTTTTTTTAAATGGTACTTACTATAAGCCAGGCGCTGTTCTAAATCCTGGGGTAGATACAAGTTAATCAGGTTGGACACATTCCCTGTCCCACATAGGGCTCACAGTCTTAATCCACATTTTACTGATGAGGTAACTGAGGCACAGAGGAGTGAAGTGACTTGCCCAAAGTCATACAGCAGGCAAGTGGAGCCGGGATTAGAACCCAGGTCCTTCTGACTCCCAGGCCTGTGCTCTGTTAGGCCAGACTGTTTGTCCTCCCCATTAGACTATTAGTCCCTGCCTTGGGTGGGATCATGATTTATGTGTCCTCTGAGCAATTCTGTTGTAATCTCCAAAACCCTTGGTACACTGCTCTGCATACAGGAGGTGCTCAATACTCACTGTTTTTGAAACATGCTTAATTTTTTTGATTCATGTGAATGAGTAACTGGATGACTTGTGAGTTTGAAAGCATACATCATTCATATGCATTCCAATCCTCTGGAACTCCAAAATGTGGTCACTCATCCACTGCAATTTTCAACTAGGCGAGATAAAATGGTCTCTAGTCTTGGTACAGACTGAGATACACTCTGTTAACCTGGTAGGCACTGACTATTTTCACTCCAAATTTCTTTGCTCACAGAGTACCCTTTCAAAATCCATTTCCTTGAGGCTTCATTAGAGGATTTAATGCAATTTAACAAGTCTAACTTTGAAACTGTGGCCTAATGGGAAGACCATGAGACCGAGAGACAGGAGACCGGGGTTCTCTGCCACTGGTCTCCTACATGACAGTGGGTAAGTCACAACCTCCATTTCCTCATCAGTAAAAATGGGAGAAGATACCTGTTCTTTGATTTGACTGTCTTATACTTACTCCAATAGAGAGTTGCAGAACTTAGTCCATAGTATGTATTTAATACCATAATATATTGTCATATATTATTAGTAGTATCTAGATACTATAACACTAGATATTGTTATATATTATTATTATTAGTATTGCTATCTTATAAATTGAATTTGAATACTTAGGGGCCCAGTTTACTGTGGCACCCAGACGTCTGTATGGTAAATTCCTATGAATTATGCCCGTTCTTAAAAAACAAACTCGTACAAGATGCCGATTGCATTTCGTTTCCAATTTGTAAATCCAACCCACGCGGGGTGCTTACCAAAGTCATCTTCAATTTGTCGGTAACAGCTAAATTGTAGTTTTGGACCTTCTCT